>NC_139537.1:99425907-101955156 GCF_965153285.1 Podarcis tiliguerta | reverse complement strand
TGGACTCTTCTGACGCAGAGCTGGACCCCTCTGACTCCTCCCCCTCTCTTCGGCGTGCTTTAGGACCTGGCTCCTTACCCGGGCTGCCCACCTTGCCGCCCTCCTGTACATTTGAACTTGGCGCGCGCGCGCGTTTAACTTTCCTGATGACCGTTTCCTCGCTCCCTGACGAGGGTGTGGCCACTCCTGCCTCACGCTCTCCCTCTGCCTGCGCGCTCCCTGATCCCGATGCCTTGGACTCCTCCCCCCTACTGCACTCTGGGGGGGAAGCTGGTCCGGATTTCCAGCTGTTACTCTCTGAGTCCTCTCTGGCCCCTTCTTCCCGAGGTGTCCCCCTTGCCCTGACCATGGGGGCCCCTTTCTGTGAATCCTCCGAGTCACTGGAGAGACTCAGAGACCTCGGACTACTGTCGTCGCTGACATTTCCTTCTGACTCCTCCCCCTCGCTCTCCGTTTCCTGCCTCTCCAGTGACTCTTCTCCTGAACCCCTGACACCCACCAACGCTCCCCCGCACACCCACCGGTCCTCGGGGATGACATGTCGTGTCTCAGGGGGTCCCTCTGTGTCCATGTACTCCGGCTTACGGGAGAGCGCATCTGCTCGTATGTTTTCCTTTCCCGGTATATACCGAATTTCAAAGGAAAACTTGGAGAATTCCTGCGCCCATCGAATCTGTCTCTGGTTGAGTACTCGCGCTGTCCTCCAGTATTCTAAGTTCTTGTGGTCAGTGCAGACCTGAATCTTGTGTTGCGCCCCTATCAATAGATGTCTCCACCGTTGGAACGCCGCATAGATCGCCAGCAGTTCTCGGTCATATACGGTATAGTTCTGCTCCGATTTGCTCAACTTCCTTGAGAAAAATGCACACGGTCTCCACTCCTCTTCGGCCCCTCCCCTTAAGAGAAGGACCGCTCCAATGGCTCGGTCGGATGCGTCGGTTTCCAATCTCATGGGCTTTGTCAGGTCCACATGCAGAAGCTGCTCCTCTGAGGCAAATGCCTCCTTCAGCCTTTCAAAGGACCGCTGGGCGCTTTCTGTCCAGACGAATTTCTTCTTGCTGCTGAGGCAATCGGTGATTGGCGCTGTCAGGTGGGCGAAGTTCTTGATGAACTTCCTGTAGAAGTTACTGAACCCCAGGAACCTCTGCACGTCTTTCCGGGTTTTGGGTGCCTTCCACTCCAGCACCGCCTGCACCTTGCTCGGGTCCATGGCCAGCCCCTTGTCCGACAACCGGTACCCCAGAAATTCGACTTCTCTGGCATGGAACTGGCACTTTTCCAGCTTAACCCACAGCTGATGCTTATGCAGTCTCTTTAGCACTTCCCGGACGTCCCTGACATGTTGCTCCTCATTGTCCGAATAGATTAAAACGTCATCCAGGAAAGCCACACAATTCTTGAACAGCAGGGGACCCAGCACGTGGTGCATAAACGCTTGAAAGCAGGCGGAGCCTGATTGTAATCCAAAAGGCATAACTAAGTACTCAAAGGCCCCCAGGGGGGTGAACATGGTGGTTTTCCATTCGTCCCCTTCCCTTATTCTAATCAGATTGTACGCTCCCCGGAGATCCAGTTTGGTTAAAAATTTTCCCCGCCTCACTTGCGTTAAAATGTCGTCAATCCTGGGCATGGGGAAGGTCACTGGTTCTGAAATCAAGTTCAACGACCTATAGTCCACGACCAATCTGGGCTGGTTTGACTCTTTTTTGTTCACAAAGAACACTGGACTGCCCCCTACCGCCTTTGATTCTCTTATGAACCCTCTCTTCAGATTCTTGTCAATAAACTGCCTCAACTCCTCCATCTCCTTGTCAGACATGGCATACAATTTTCCCGCTGGTAATTGCGCCCCAGGCACCAGGTTGATTTGGCAGTCAAAGGGCCTGTGGGGGGGTAGCTTGTCCGCCTCTTTCTCACTGAATACCTCCCTTAGGTCAGCATATTGTCTTGGCACCTCCCCTTTTGTTCCCACTGCCAGCCCAGCCACCCTGGCCACCGTCATTCGGGGGTTTTCTCCCCCCAAACAGTGCTCCAAGCAGTACGTAGATCCAAAAGTGACTGACTGCTGGTGCCAAGACACTACTGGGTCATGCAGGGCTAGCCAGCTCATTCCCAGTATGATTGGAGGTCCCGCTAGCGTGGCCACATGGAAGGCAATGGTTTCTGTGTGCCTGGACACCCTCATTCACATTGGGGGGGTCTGGTGTGTCACTTCACCTCCCAGGAGCTCCCTCCCATCTATGGTGCTCACTTGCAAGGGAAAGTCCAAAGGTAATAAATGGAGTTGGTGCTCTAGGGCAAAATCCCTGCTGAAGAAGTTGCAGGAGCTGCCTGAATCCAGCAACCCTTCCACCTTGACTGGGTACCCGTTTGGGAGTTCTAGTACCACTTCAACGGCTATGGCTGCTCTGGGGGGCTCAGGTTGGGGAACTTTTATTGGTCGTTTGCCTGGCTGCTCTCTCTTTTGCTGGGCAGCCAGGCTCTCCCGTTTCCCGGCATCTGCTCAGGCTCTGGCTGTTCCTCCCCACTGGCAGCAGTTCCAGCCATTCCTGGCCATGGTTTCCTCTGAGGACAGACCCGGGCAAAGTGCCCTGGCTGCTGGCAAAGAAAGCATTTTTTTCCCGCCTTCCAATCTCTCTTCCGACCTTCCCTGGGCTTCAAAATGCTGCTGGCCCTCCCCCCGTCCACTTCCATCGGTTCCCCAGGCTGGGAAAACTCTCCTGGTATGTCAGGAATGCGGTAGTCAAGGCAACGTTCCCCTCCCTTTCCCTCGTGCTTCTCCTGAGCGCGCGCTTCCTGACAAACTCCAATGGCAAGCACAGCTTTGGTTAGTTGATCCATGTTCTGGGGACGGGGTGCCCTTGACAGTTCGTCCCTGACGCTGCCCGAGAGGCCCTCCTCAAACAGCATTTGAACCGGCTCCGCGTCCAGCGACCACCCAAGACGGTGAATTAACATAGCAAAGCGTGACCAATATTCCCGGACTGATTGGCTTCCCTGCTTGCATCTCATCAACTCTCTCCTAGTCACGCTTTGTGCTATTTCATTTGAATACATAGCATCCATGGCTTGGAAGAACTTCCCGAGATCCTTCAGGGCAGCATTCTGCGTGGCCATAAGGGGCCTAATCCAGTCTCTAGCCCCGCCCTGAAGGTGCCCCACCACGTAAGCGACCCTCTCTGAGTCGTCTGCGAAATCAGCATGCTGCAGATCTAGGGCATATTCTATTTCTGTTCTGAACGCATTATAGTCCTGGGGGTCCCCCCCAAATTTCTGCACCAACCCAGGTACCTTCCTGGCGATGGGGGTGGGTCTGACCTGTGCATCCTGAGCGCGCCTTTCATCCAGCCTCGCCGTTAGGAGAGCTATATGCTGTTCCAAGTCTCGGTTTCTCTCTAGCAGACTCTGTCCTCCAGCTGCGCCCTCTGGGGCTCCGGCTCCCTTGGTCACGCTCATGCTCTGTCTCCTCCACGCCGCGCACAAGCAACGTAAGGGACTGACGGATTGCTGTTATGGTTCTGGGGATTGCTTGTGCGTAAATTGCCTTCACTCCTGGTGGTCTGGCATGGCTGAACCCCTTTCTGACAGAGCAGCCTCTACCCCGTGGCTGCCTCAGTCGCTGGCAGTTTCCGTCAGTGGGCGTTTCTTAAACCTTCTCCAACATAAGAACTCCTTTACTCCCAGTCTCCTCCCTCTCTCCCTACGTGACAACTTCCTTCGCAATGTGGGAGCTGGCAAGGGAGTACTGGTTCCTTCTCCGCTTGTCTCTGGCGCAGAGTCTTGGAGCCACCTCTCCGCTTCCTCTATCTCCTCCCCTTCTCCACTGGTGCTACGCTGATTTCCTTCCCCAGCTTGCGGGCTACCCCTCCTTCTGCTGGAGGCTTCTCTGCCATCATCCTGGAGCCTTCTCAGCTCCTCCTCCTCCTCCGATGGCAGTTCCCTGACAATGCTTGATCATTCTAGCTTTAATAATGTTTCCACCAGTTTTATTAGAGCAGATGTTCAACCAACTAGCCTATAATTTCCCACAAATACCCCACCCTGGATCCTTTAAAAAAAAAGGGGGGGGGAGGATTGGTGTTGTGTTGGATACTTTCCAGTCCTCAAGTGTGGAGGCTGATCTAAGGGACAAGTGACATATTTCTGTTAAAAGATCACCAATTTCACATCTGAGTTGTTTGAGAACTCTCAGCTAGATGCCATCCAGAACAGGCACTTTGTCCATTCCCCGCCCCCCATTAGGCCTAGAAGTTCATCTCTCCTCGCCGCTATCTACCTCATCACCTCAGATGCCCTTCCTTCAAAAGCTAATTCAGGCACTGGGATCTGTGAAGACAGATATAAGGCTTCCTTCAGCTTCTCTGCCGTCTCCTGTCCTGATCTTTCAGCTCTTTCTCTCTGTTTGCAGACAGGTTTATTTATTTATTCCTGTTCATTTCTATCCTGCATTTCCTCCCAATGGAATCCCAGCGCAGTTAGCAGTACAAATTGCAATAACTACTGTACAAACATTTCACTAGTTAAAACTTTTCTTTCATATCTGGCTCTCCACACTTCAACATAAACCCATGCTTATTTTTCCTTTGCTTTTTTAAAAAAATGTAACTCTTTCCCTCTCTGGGTTTCCTCTTCTTCCCCATTTGCAGTTCTCTCTGCAGTCTTATCTTAAATAGTAGCATTTTTTTCCCCAGAATATATTTTTGCCTGCAGATATTTCTACCTCCTCTCTACAGATGCTGACTCAAAAATACTTGGTAACTCTGCAAGCCTACTTTGTGGTGAAAGAATCTTCTGATGCCATTGCAGGAGCATTCGTTTTAACTCTTTAAAAACAAACATCCAGTCACTAGCAATAAAAACAACAACATTAATAATGGTGTCTCGTCTACTTCACTCCTCTTTTCTGTCACATAGGAAAAGATTAAATGGGTCTAGACAGACTGATAACGTTTCTTCTTCAAGATCTTACCGGCTTCTTGGGACTGGTAGGACCATAGAGTTTTCCACAGACAAGAGACTAAGAGGAGGACAGCTGTCCATTGCTGTATGATACGTAAAAAAAAAGTATATGAAAAACACAGCCATCCTGGGAAAATCCTGGTCCTGGGACTTTTGAAGCATAAAATTATGCACAACTAATCAGCTTAGTTGTTGATGACAATTAATAGATATACTTTTACTATGATATGTTACACATTTACTATTGAAAAAACACGTAAACATAATAGGCTGTATAATAACAATTGTAAAGTTATTTACTAGAAACTACCGGTACTTCTCAAAATTAAAAGCAGTTTCTCATAATGTCAAAATCAACACCATGGCATAACATATTAAAATGTAGCTTATTCAATTAACCACCAAGTCCTGTATGTACAGAATGCAATTCCTATTTTGTCAGTCCCATAGTATATTCATTTCATCTTCTCTTGTATATTTCTATCTGACGGAGAGTACCATGGAATAGTCTTCTAAGTGTCTAATGATGGTGATAAGGTTGGTAGACATAAGAAACTGGCGCTGGTGGATGCTGCACAGGCAAACAAGGATTCCTGGATATTCCCCTATTTCGCCTCAAGGGGCTTCATCAGCTGTGCGTAGTTGTAAATCATATAAACATAGACACTTTGTAATATCTTAGCTGTACAAATTTCAAAGAAACATACAAAGATATAACAAAGGTACATACCGTTACTGTATATAACAGCTACATGGAACTTATTCATAATAGATTTGCAGACATGATAAACCTGTAAGCCTGAGTACTTTATAAAGGGGCAACACCAGCTGAGGCGACAGGTGCAAATAATTCATGTTAATTCACAGCCGTCCTGGGAGAATCCTGGTCCTGGGACTTTTGAAGCAAAAAATTATGCACATCTAATAAGCTTAGTTGTTGATGACAATTAATAGATATACTTTTACTATGATATGCTACACATTTACTATTAGCAAATGCTAGTTTTGAAATAACATTAGATGTTATCTAATAATAGATAACATTAGGTTATCTATTATTATATTTTCAACTATCTTCATTTTATTCAACATATTCCAGTTAGTTTTAACACACTTGATCCATGCTCTACATTCCTTTCTTAGGAATAATTCTTTAAGAAGTAATCTGAAACCATTATATTTTCCTTCTTTCAGTTACCAAAATGAAAAAGTGGGTTGTTTTATTTTGGTTTTCTCCTTTTGGCATTTTTTGTGCTATCATGCTTCTGAATTAAGGAAAGAATTGAACCAACAGGTGAAACAGCATTTTTCCAAGCACACTCTGCTGCTTGCTCACACTTCTTTCTTCACTGAGCTAGGAAAAAGGGACAAGAAAGACCATGGGTTTTGCTGAGCAATTGCAGATCGTATCCTCCCTAATATGCTCTGGACTGTTGTAGCAGACATCCAGCTGGAACCAACTTAGGACCTAAGAGGTGGGATGGATGCTCTGAAAGGTTCATGGAGAGACCATGTCACTTACTAAGACAAGGCTTAAACATATTGCTTGACGGAAATACAGCAAGATGTAAAAGTCTAAAGAGCACTTCATACCTTACACACTGAGCAAAGCTGAGTTTGCTACTGAATAGCACATTCAATGGGGAGCTAAAACCAATATTAGCTCCCTGACAAGAGTTTCTGTATAATGCATTTGATTTGCAACATTATTTTATTTTATATTTTGCATTTACATTTAATGCATCTTACGTGATAACTTAAAATGTAATGTGTGCAGTGGCCCTTTTATATTCTGCTAACAATTAATAATAATGCTGCTTTTTTAAAACTATAGGCAATGTGACACTTTCTTATCTGCGGCAGATAACTCAGCTCTTTTAATTAGGAGACAGAAAGTTGCCACCGTGGCTGTTTGGCAGGTCTCTCTTCTTTTTTCAGGCAAGGCTGCTGTTATTGAAGCCATTGTTTAATGATCATATAAGCAGAAAACAATTATCTAGTTATTTTCTTCTAATTTGAAAGCCTTATTACATGATCTGAAACCCAAAGGTAATTGCTTTTGAACTACTTGGTAACTTCAAATATAATTACTAAGTAATTTGCAAAATATGTGATTACTCAAAAGGCCATATGTTCTCTTATTTTATGCACCACTAAATGGATAAGGGTGCCTCAAAACTTTCTCCAAATATTTCTAACAGTTGCAGGTGCTACCTACACACATTCATTCATAACAGCATTTATACATTCTCCAGTAACCGATTTCTCCTAGTGGCTTACAAAGACAATCAAATATTAAATGAAAATCTGCTGCACCTGACTTGGCAGAGGCACCCAGACATCACTGTCATTATCAGGAACAGGAAAAGGAGGAGGAAGAGAAGGAGGATTGAACACATATTATTATTATTATTATTATTATTATTATTATTATTATTATTATTATCCTTCACCCAAGGATCACAAGACAGTTTACAATATAAAAAAGTACACAGCATAGTGTCAAACAAAAGCAATACCCCCCCCCCTCCACACAGTTTAGGAGACCCTAGATTAATTGGCCAAAGGCCTGAGAGAAGAGGAATGCAAAGAAATGTAATTCCACCCACCCGCTCCTATAGCCCTGCCTCTGTTTCAGGGTTGCATAAGATGTGACCAAGCAAGGAAATATATCCCTCTGTACATATCTGTTGGCCTACCGTGGATAGCATAGAGTTCATGTTTTTGCTGCCTTCATAGGGTTGCAAAAGTGTCGCCAATCACCTGCCATTGGCGGCTTGTGGGCTGCACTCAGCTTGATGCATTGCAAGTTTCCTTTGTTCCACAGAACCAAAGCTTGTCACTCGAGTCCTTTTCCTGCCTGAAGAGTTCCACTTCCTACACTCACTCTACAAAATAAAAAAAAAACAATTTCTGAGAGAAGAGCAGAAGACTTTACACCCACCCCTCTCCACCTCACAGTTTCATAGGAAATCTTGTTATGGGGGAATAAAGTAAGAAATTCCAGATGAGTTATCCCAGTGCTGAATGTGATATTTCCTTTGCAAACCCAGCACAACTGATTATATGGAGATATATGGCATGTATTTCACCTTCTTTCTGTTTGTCCCTCCCTCTGCCCAAAGTGAGACCTTCCTTCTTTTGGGGGGCATATAAGGCACTTTCTCTTCATCCCCTGTCACCCTGCAATAGTCACAATATCAGGGTGCAACATATGGCAGAAGGGAAGGGGTACAGCACTGCTTCCAGAAACGTTTGGTACCTCTTCTTGACATTTTTCACCCCAGCTAGTCATTAGAAGAATTTGTCATTAAGATCTGGTACCTGAGTTTGCATATTTCCTCCTCCTAGAATCATAGAATCATAGAGTTGGAAGAGACCACAAGGGCCATCGAGTCCAACCCCCTGCCAAGCAGGAAACACCATCAGAGCACTCCTGACATATGGCTGTCAAGCCCCTGCTTAAAGACCTCCAAAGAAGGAGACTCCACCACAGCAAATTTGGCAGCAAATTCCACTGTCGAACACCTCTTACTGTCAGGAAGTTCTTCCTAATGTTTAGGTGGAATCTTCTTTCTTGTAGTTTGGATCCATTGTTCCGTGTCCGCTTCTCTGGAGCAGCAGAAAACAACCTTTTCCCTCCTCTATGTGACATCGTTTTATATATTTGAACATGGCTATCATATCACCCCTTAACCTCCTCTTAACCAGGCTAAACATGCCCAGCTCCCTTAGCCGTTCCTCATAAGGCATCATTTCCAGGCCTTTGACCATTTTGGTTGCCCTCCTCTGGACACATTCCAGTTTGTCAGTGTCTTTCTTGAACTGTGGTGCCCAGAACTGGACACAGTACTCCAGGTGAGGTCTGACCAGAGCAGAATACAGTGGCACTATTACTTCCCTTGATCTAGATGCTATACTCCTATTGATGCAGCCCAGAATTGCATTGGCTTTTTTAGCTGCTGCGTCACACTGTTGGCTCATGTCAAGTTTGTGGTCAACCAAGACTCCTAGATCCTTTTCATATGTACTGCTCTCAAGCCAGGTGTCACCCATCTTGTACTTGTGCCTCTCTTTTTTTTTTTGCCCAAGGGCAATACTTTACATTTCTCCCTGTTAAAATTCATCTTGTTTGTTTTGGCCCAGTTCTCTAATCTGTCAAAGTCATTTTGAAGTGGGATCCTGTCCTCTGGGGTGTTAGCCACCCCTCCCAGTTTGGTGTCATCTGCAAATTTGATCAGGATGCCCTTGAGTCCATCATCCAAGTCGTTGATAAAGATGTTGAATAAGACCGGGCCCAAGACAGAACCCTGTGGCACCCCACTAGTCACTCTTCTCCAGGATGAAGAGGAACCATTGATGAGCACCCTTTGGGTTCGGTCAGCCAGCCAGTTACAAATCCACTGAGTGGTAGCATAGTCAAGACCGCATTTTACCAGCTTCTTTACAAGAATATCATGGGGCACCTTGTCAAATGCCTTGCTGAAATCAAGGTAGGCTACATCCACTGCGTTCCCTTCATCTACCAGGCTTGTAATTCTGTCAAAAAACGAGATCAAGTTAGTCTGACATGACTTATTTTTCAGAAATCCATGCTGACTATTGGTGATCACAGAATTCCTTTCTAGGTGCTCACAGACTGTTTGCTTAATGATCTGCTCCAGAATCTTCCCTGGTATTGATGTCAGACTGACTGGGCGGTAATTATTTGGGTCCTCTCTTTTCCCCTTTTTGAAAATAGGGACAACATTTGCCCTCCTCCAGTCTGCCGGGACTTCGCCTGTTCTCCAGGAATTCTCAAAGATGACTGCCAGTGGTTCTGAGATCACATCTGCCAGTTCTTTTAATACTCTTGGATGCAGTTCATCTGGCCCTGGAGACTTGAATACATCTAAACTAGCGAAGTAATCTTGTACTATCTCCTTAGTTATTCTGGGCTATGTTTCCTCTGCTGAATCATTTGCTCCAAATTCTTCAGGTCGGGCATTGCTTTCTTTATCGGAGAAGACTGAGGCAAAGAAGGCATTGAGGAGTTCAGCCCTTTCTGTGTCCCCTGTTTGCATTTCACCATCTTCTCCTCTGAGTGACCCCACTGTTTCTTTGTTCTTCCTTTTGCTCCGAACATACCCATAAAAGCCTTTTTTGTTGCTTTTAACCTCTCTAGCAAGCCTGGGTTCATTCTGTGCTTTAGCTTTTCTGACTTTGTGTCTACACGTGCTGGCTATTTGTTTGAATTCCTCTTTGGTGGTTTCCCCCCTTTTCCATTTTTGTACACATCCTTTTTTAATCTTAACTCAGTTAAAAGTTCTTTAGATAGCCACCCTGGCTTCTTTAGGCACCTTCCATGTTTCCGTCTCATTGGTATTGCCTGAAGTTGTGCCTTTACTATCTCCCTCTTAACAAACTCCCAGCCATCATGAACTCCCTTTCCTTTTAGTATTACTGTCCATGGGATCTCACCCAGCACTTCCCTAAGTTTTATGAAGTCGGCTTTCTTAAAGTCAAGAAATTGAGTCCTAGTATGCTTGGCTGCTCCTTTCCGCTGTACAGTAAACTTCAGAAGAGCATGATCACTCGCGCCTAATGATCCTTCCACTTCTACACCACTAACTGTGTCATCAACATTGGTTAGGACCAGATCTAAAATGGCTGTTCCTCTTGTTGCTTCTCCCACTTTCTGGACAATGAAGTTGTCTGCAAGGCCAGTGAGGAATCTGTTTGACCTTATGCTCTTGGCTGAGTTTGACATCCAACAAATATCCGGGTAATTGAAGTCCCCCATTACTACTATCTCCCTTCCTTTTGCATGCTTGGCCATCTGTTCCAGGAAGGCATCATCTATGTCCTCCGTTTGGATTGGGGATCTATAGTAAACTCCCACAATGAGGTCACTGTTATTCTTCTCTCCCTTAATTTTGACCCAAATGCTCTCACTTTGGCTTTGAGGTTCTAAATCTTGGATCTCTTCACAGGTATACACATCCCTGACATATAACGCCACTCCTCCTCCTTTCTTGTCTGGTCTGTTTCTCTGAAATAGATTGTATTCCTCCATTATTACATTCCAATCGTGGGACTTATCCCACCAGGTTTCAGTGATGCCTATTATGTCATATTTAGTTTGCTGTACCAAGAGCTCAAGCTCATCTTGTTTATTTCCCATGCTTTGCGCATTAGTGTACAGACATTGAAGTCCATTAATCATTCCCCCGTGTGTCTTATTTAAGGATTTTTTCCTCCCACCACTAGGTCTGCGTGCTGTTTGCTCCATTTGGTCTATGACATTTGGATGATCATCTTCATCAATTGATAGACTCCTACCTTCAGGAGCACTGTCTCCCTCCCCCACATTAGTCAGTTTAAAGCCCTCCTGATGAGGTTTCTGAGATTTTTGGCAAAAACATTCCTCCCAACCATTGTGAGGTGTAGCCCATCGCTTGCCGGAAGTCCATCTTCAAGAAACTGCAGTCCGTGATCTAAGAATCCAAACCGTTACTGTTCACACCATTTGCGAAGCCAGCTGTTCACTTCCACTATTTTTCCCTCTCTCCCTGGGCCACGTCGTTCAACTGGGAGGACAGATGAGATGACAATTTGTGCATTTAATTGCTTCAATTTCCTGCCCAGAGCCTCGTAGTCTCTTTTGATCTTCTGGAGGCTATTGCTTGCAGTGTCATTGGTTCCCACATGAACCAAGAGGAAGGGGTATTTGTCAGTGGGTTTTATGATTCCTTCCAGTCGTTCAGTTACATCTTGGATCTTAGCTCCGGGGAGACAGCACACTTCCTGAGACATCTTGTCAGGCCCACAGATCACTGCTTCTGTTCCCCTCAGTAGGGAATCCCCTATCACCACTACACGCCTCCTATTAGGTCTGGTCGGGGTTCTTCCATGAGCTGTCCGTTCCAAGGTTGCCTGCACATTCCCTGAGGACTGACTTTGCTGCTCGTCTTCATATACCTGATTGACTGTAATGAGGGAGAGATCCTCAAATGGAGTCTGCTCTTCGTCTTCCATGCTAGGGGAGAGGACCTCAAAGTGATTGTGTATTTCTAAACAATCCTTCTCCTTCCCTATCCATTTTCCTTTTGTGTCATGCCTGAGGCAGGGAATGTATTTTTGTTTGTGATCTGGAAACTACACTTAAAACTAATTTTGGCTGAAAGTGGGATAAAAAGTAAATAAATAAATAAATAAATGTCATGTAAAGGTAAAGGGACCCCTGAACATTAGGTCCAGTCATGGCCGACTCTGGGGTTGCGGTGCTCATCTCTCTTTATTGGCCGAGGGAGCCAGCGTACAACTTCCGGGTCATGTGGCCAGCATGACTAAGCTGCTTCTGGTGAACCAGAGCAGTGCATGGAAACACAAAAACAACTTTCTAACCCATCTTCATTGATTAATGCTTCATTGATTAATCCCAGACAAATAGCACCGACACATCTGTAGAGCTGCTTCCCAGATGAACTGTCATGAGTGGCTCCACTTCTGAGGTTTCAGTGGGGAACCAGGCAGAGGGCCTTCTTGGCGGTGGCATCCTCCCTGTGGAACTCTCCCATCAGATGTCAGGGAGATAAAGAATTACACCACCTTTAGAAAACATCTGAAGGCAACCCTGTTCAGAGAAGTTTCTAATGCCTGACATTTTATTATTGTTTACATTTTGCTGGAAGCTGCCCAGAGTGGCTGGGGAGCCCTAGCCAGATGGGCGGTGTTATGTACTGAAGTTCTCACCCTGGGCCAGCAGGGGGATACTGTAGATAGTTATGCAAATGAAGGATCGAAAGTGACGTTCAGTGATTGGATACTTTTAGAAAGTTGCTACGGTAACGTTGTACTGGAGCTCTATATAAGCAGGCTGACTGAGCTCTTCAGTTCAGTTCTGTTCTGGCCTCTGAATAAACAAGAGCTGTTTGAAGAATTGCTGTGTCGTCTTATATGTTCACCCACAACTTAATAGGCAGGGCACAAGCAATAAAATTATTATTATTGGCTCACTGGTTTTAATTGGAGTTCCCTGAAGAATTTTGTCCCTCCCTAGCGAAGCCAGACGGGCTCCCTCCTTACTGTCTTTTCAGTTCTGGTACACCTTTGGCAATTGACTGCTTCAATGAAAGGGCTGGTTCCATGCTATTTTTATTGTAATTACTGGTATGTTTTAAACAGGTTTTGTATATGTATATAATTTGATTCTTTGAATGTTTAATTGTACTTTAATGATTGATTTACATCAGGAAAAAAATTCTGTTAGTAAGAGCTGTTTGGCAGTGGAAGAGTCTCCCTCAGGAAGCGGTGGACTCTCCTTCACTGGAAATTTTTAAGCAGGGGGTTGGACTAGATCAGAGGTGGACAGCTCTCAAGAGACTGCAATCTACTTTCATAATTAAAAACTGGCAGTGATCTACCCCCATTTTTTTTAGAGAGGAGGAAAGCCCCATTTTGGGGGGAGGTTCAGCTCAAAATTGTTGAGCTTTTATACAAAGGAAGAAAGTCCCGCTTTTTTAGGGGTTAAAAAAAGTTTTTTTGGGGGGGAGTTCCATTTTGGGGGGGGGGGTTAAAAGCAAGGGACAAAGGGGTAAAGTCTCTCACAAAAAGATTGCTATGGATCAAAACAGCAGCACAGAGAAAGCTCTGTTTCCCCTTCCAGAGATCATACAACAATGGAGGGTGGGGCATAAGTCAGTTTTAGCAACGCTAAGGAAAGGGAGCCAGAGATCGACCGCAATATACCAAAACCTCACGGGCATCTACCAGTAGATCACGATCAACCTGTTGGACATCCCTGGACTAGATGATTCTATTATTTTTCTATGTTTTTAGCAGTGTCAGGAACGTGGCCCCCCAGAGCACAGGGGAAGAGTCAGACTCAGAAATTGAGCTAAATGAACGAGGGACTGGCTCTGCAGATGAGAGCTGGCTGACAGAGTCGAGAAAGGGAAGTTTGACCCCCCCCCCCTTCCCGGGGAAGATACTGTTCGCTCAAGAAGAGGAAGAGTTGGAAGGCAGCCAGAGCGCTCCTAGGCAATCAGTAGATAAGCAAAGGTCTGAGACTGTGTCCGCTGAAAGTGGGGAGGGTGAAGACCAGCCTCTCAGTCCCTGTTCTAGGAGACTGGATAAGATCAGAGGGCAACGGAAGGGCAAGAGGGGAAAGACGAGAGTTTGGGGTCCTTCCTGCTGTGGGAGGGGCAAAAAATCAGACTGACCAACTATTGTTAATGCGAGCAGGCAAGAAGCCGTGCTCTGGAGGCGTTTTTGTTGTACATAAAACTGCCGGAGAGTCATTACTTCTTATCAGGGCTTGCTTGCCTGCCAGAGATTATTACACACATGATGCAGATCTTTCAAAATTAGCCAATACACTGTAGAGTCTCTCATCCCCCTACAAGGAACCTTCTACCATAGGAAAAGAAAAAAATCCTGACAGTAGTGAGTCTTTTAAAGAACTGAATTGTAATATTGTTCCAGAGCAAAAAGCCTAAAGCTTGCTTATACTTCCAAATGTGGAATTTCTTGAAAAATGAGGTATTATTGCTTGAGTGACCTTTTCTGTCCATCTATGGAGTCTTAAGCTGATGAATAATTTTAGCATGATTTCCCCTCTTAGACCTTGAAGGCATCATGATGACAAGAGCATGAGCTGAATTTGAATACTGATCATGCATCATCATCAAAACCTTTAATTAAGTTCAGCTTGCTAAATCTTCAGTTTTGGCAATATTTAGAAAAGGGTGAAGGATAAACTGTGGTTGGTCCCAAGAACATACACATTTATTTATTCTGATATACATGAAGATGTAAGGCTACCATTGTGGAGCCCCCATGGGAGGATTTGTAGTTCTGTATTACAATACAAGGGCGTAAAAGAGGGGGTACTACTTCATCTGGGAAATGTAAATTCCCCAATTCCCAGACCAAGAAACTGTCCACACACAGAATTACAATTTCACTGGATTAAATTTAAGTTTATGGTTGTCACCCAGCCTACCACTAGATCCAGAAATTAATCAAGGCTGACTTGAGTCAGATGTATCAGAGAAATAGCTTATCAGAGATAATACCTTGCTCAAGATGTTAAGAAAGAGCAAGACACAATTCTGTGGTTCTACTTTCAGGAAGTGGCCACACAGGTAAGAGTGGAACCACTGCTGAACAGTTTCCCCAACTCCCACCTCATAGAGTTGGTCCAGGAAGATCTCTGGCTGATGGTACTGAAAGCTGCTGAGATACCCAGTATGAGTAACAGGGTGGGTCTGCCCCAATCCTTCCCCTGATAAAGGCCATCCATCAAGGCAACCAAGGCCAATTCAGAGGCCAAACGAGGCCTGGACCCAGTCTAGGTCAAGGTAATCCATATCCTCTGAAAGCATCTGCAGCTGGACTGCCACTGCCCTCTCAAGCATCTTGTCCGAAAGGGAGGTGTTTGTGGCTGGGCAGCAGTTCTCCTAAGCATCGGAGTTCAAGGAGGGTTTCCTTCAGAAATGCCCCCCAAAGCCACCTTTTTAAGGTGGCTAGTGCCCCACCCTTGTGAAGAGGTGCATTGACCACATCCTGGGCCCATTTTATCAACCTCCCACATGGTGGAGATGCATTGAAAGGACATCCGGTTGGCTGTACAGAGGTATAAGCAACTGGTCCACATCCCTAGGCCACATCAATTGAAACTGGTACCATAAAATAGGAATAGATTAATAATCAAGTAGATTATGCCTCAGAAACCTCCTGCCCAATGTCACAGCATTGTTATTCATGTCACAGAATCACTGGTACTTAGGTCAGCAAGCGATGCAGGTGGTACTGTGGTCTAAACCACTGAGCCTCTTGGGCTTGCCAGTCGGAAGGTCGGCAGTTTGAATAGATACCGTGGCAGGAAGGTATATTGCATTTCTGTGCACTCTGGCACTTGTCTCACTGTGTTCGGTTGCGCCAGAAGTGGTTTAGTCCTGCTGGCCACGACCCAGAAAACTGTCTGCAGAAAAATGCCAGATCTCTTGTCCTGAACGTGAGATGACTGGACTTAACTGTCCAACTAACCTTTTTACTTAGGTCAGCATGGAGGCAAGCAATTTTGCCCTTAAAATGTCTGACAGAATTGTTGCAGAAGGCTTCTAAGCTTTCCAGTGTATCATTCACTGGGGTGGATGTTAATATGCCTCACACCACTTGTTAATATGCCTCACACCACTTGGAAAATTATGTTGGAGGCTATAATTGAAGAAGCAAAGTAGGCCTTCTTTTCTGCTCTGACTGCAATTTTATCAGCATGATTATGTGCTCTAGCATGTGTTTGGTCACCTTGACAATGAGTCATACACCAAGCTCTAGCCCAGGGGTCGGCAAACTACGGTTCCCGGGCTGGATCAGGCCCAATTGCGTTCAGGACAGCCCGCGGACTGTCCGTGGATCGGCATGGGGTTTCTGTTTGTTCAGGTGGTGCCATCCCCCCAAACTCACACACCACGGCAACGCCTCCTCCCTCCCTCCTCCTGGCTTCTCCCCGCCCTGCTAGAGAAGGAAGGGGGCTGGGCTGAGCTGGCTGAGCACCATTTTAAGCAGCCCCTCTACGGAGACAGCCCCTTCGTGCTGCTCATCTTCCCTCCACTGTTGCTGTTGCTGCCCTGGTGCTCCTGTGGGCCAGAGAGTGGAGCGGACGAGATCACTCTGCCTACTAATGAGAAGCGGCAGCAGAGGTGGAGGCGGCAGCAGCGGCAGCTCCTGAGAATTTAAGCACAGCGTCAGGGGGTGGGGAGTGGGGAAGAGGACCCCTTGCCTCTTCTTCCAGCCCCCCCCCCCATGCCGCTTCTCCAGCCTGCCACAAGGTCTGAGGGACAGTGGACTGGTCCGCGGCTAAAAAATGTTGTCAACCCCTGCTCTAGCCATCACTAATCTCCTCTAGAGAAGCACAGTGCAACCGCCCAAACTCTGCAGTGCTGAAACTCAGGTAGTGTTCTCTTCCGGCTTCAAAACAGAAAATTGCCCTGCAGAGTCAAAGGTCCATCTCATCTTAGCTTGCTTGCTGTTTCCAACAGTCATCAGCCCAATGCCGCCCAGAACCTGACAGGCATCACATGAATGCAAAAGTCAAGCTCAGTGTTCATCCCCAGGATCTCATGCTGATGGAGAGATAAGTATTGCATGTAGCCACCGACATAAAAGTAGACCTCTGCCAGGATATAACTGTGCCCCTAGATCAGGAGCCTGAACGCCTAGACAAAGAGAGACCACTAATATTCCTGACGTTAAGCACGTCTGAGGAGGTCTCTATCCCAGTACATTGGTTTAACTAGAAATGCTGTTTGTAGGCTGGAACAAATAAATCAGTGAATACTAAAAGACATGTGTGCACTTGATAGTTTACAAATGTTTCTGCAGCATCATGCCCTCAGGCCTTACAGAAAATCTATTTTCAGGTGATTCGGAAACAGCTTTCCCATTTCTTTCACCTGCAAAAATGTTTGCTAAACAAAAGTCACCTGTGAATGGCATTTTGCTAAAATCAAATGTAAGGGTAACGTTAATTATGTCCACAGATGGTGAAACATTATGATTGTGTTATGGGAATATAAATGGCAAGTTACTATATCTTAATGTATACCTTCTTTACCAACAACCCAACAACTCTATAATGATTTGACCTGCACAAAATAATATGCTATGGTGACATTGATAAAGAATCTATTTTTTCTTGATGCAAGGTTTCTTTTTAACAGCCAAACCATTTTTATATTTTTCCTTTATTTACTTTGTAACCATTAATAATGGGAAGAATTTCTTTATCAGGAAGTAGTTGAAAAACATTTCCTGTTCATTACTTGGTCAGGGAATATATGTATCACATGAGGAAAATATATAACTTCAAAGCACTGAAACAAATTCATTATTACTGGACATGGGCTTGAAAATTGCCTCACATGTTTTTTGAACTCCCTCCTCCCAAATGCCACCAGAATCTGTTCTCGCAGCAGAAAATGCATATTTGCTGTTATATATAGGTATTCCAGATAGGTATCAGGTTTGGAAATATGATATACATCACTAGATCCACGAAAAAGATGTAGTTTGTACAGATTTAAACCAAATACATGCAATAGTTCTTCAGAACTGCCTAAACTTAAACATCTTCTCTATAAGGTTTTGCTAGCAGGGCAACGGCTGAAGAGGGAGCAAAAAGGGTTTCAATCCATCTTTCAGATTTAGGGGAGCTAGTTTCAAACGTTTGTTGGGGGAGAGCTAGGTTTTTTTGGGGGGGTATTTGTCCTGTCTTCACGCTTTTTAAGATGGAGGACCACTGTAGCCACCCCCAACGACAAGTTCTCAAGATGGAGGGTGAGGGAACAGCAGCAGTCACATGCGGTTCCTGCGCAATGTTTGCCATCTTGCCAAAGGTTGCAGGCAGCTTTACCTGCAGCAACTGTATGGTGATTGCCCTCTTAAAAGACAAAGTCCAGCAACTGGAGGAACGTGTAGCTACGCTCCAAAGAATTAGAGAGCTGGAGCTCTTCTTGGAAGCAACAGAGAACATCGTCGCCACCAAGGAGGAGACAGGGGACACCCGTGAGAAGGAGGCTAGCTCACAAACACAGGTGCCAGATACATGGAGAAACGTGACTCAAAGAAGTAGGAGGCCCAGGGTTCGCTCTGATTGTTTAGAAATACACAATCGCTTTGAAGTCCTCTCCCCTAGCATGGAAGACGAAGAACAGACTCCATTTGAGGATCTCTCCCTCATTACAGTCAATCAGGTATATGAAGATGAGCAGCAAAGTCAGTCCTCAGGGAATGTGCAGGCGACCTTGGAACGGACAGCTCATGGAAGAACCCCGACCAAACCTAAGAGGAGGCGTGTAGTGGTGATAGGGGATTCCCTACTGAGGGGAACAGAAGCAGTGATCTGTGGGCCTGACAAGATGTCTCGGGAGGTGTGCTGTCTCCCCGGGGCTAAGATCCAAGATGTAACTGAACGACTGCAAGGAATCATAAAACCCACTGACAAATACCCCTTCCTCTTGGTTCATGTGGGAACCAATGACACTGCAAGCAATAGCCTCCAGAAGATCAAAAGAGACTATGAGGCTCTGGGCAGGAAATTGAAGCAATTAAATGCACAAATTGTTATCTCATCTGTCCTCCCAGTTGAACGACGTGGCCCAGGGAGAGAGGGGAAAATAGTGGAAGTGAACAGCTGGCTTCGCAAATGGTGTAAACAGGAACGGTTTAGATTCTTAGATCACGTACTGCAGTTTCTTGAAGATGGACTTCTGGCAAGCGATGGGCTGCACCTCACAACGGTTGGGAGGAATGTTTTTGCCAAAAATCTCAGAAACCTCATCAGGAGGGCTTTAAACTGACTAATGTGGGGGAGGGAGACAGTGCTCCTGAAGGTAGGAGTCTATCAATTGATGAAGATGATCATCCAAATGTCATAGACCAAATGGAGCAAACAGCACGCAGACCTAGTGGTGGGAGGAAAAAATCCTTAAATAAGACACACGGGGGAATGATTAATGGACTTCAATGTCTGTACACTAATGCGCAAAGCATGGGAAATAAACAAGATGAGCTTGAGCTCTTGGTACAGCAAACTAAATATGACATAATAGGCATCACTGAAACCTGGTGGGATAAGTCCCACGATTGGAATGTAATAATGGAGGAATACAATCTATTTCAGAGAAACAGACCAGACAAGAAAGGAGGAGGAGTGGCGTTATATGTCAGGGATGTGTATACCTGTGAAGAGATCCAAGATTTAGAACCTCAAAGCCAAAGTGAGAGCATTTGGGTCAAAATTAAGGGAGAGAAGAATAACAGTGACCTCATTGTGGGAGTTTACTATAGATCCCCAATCCAAACGGAGGACATAGATGATGCCTTCCTGGAACAGATGGCCAAGCATGCAAAAGGAAGGGAGATAGTAGTAATGGGGGACTTCAATTACCCGGATATTTGTTGGATGTCAAACTCAGCCAAGAGCATAAGGTCAAACAGATTCCTCACTGGCCTTGCAGACAACTTCATTGTCCAGAAAGTGGGAGAAGCAACAAGAGGAACAGCCATTTTAGATCTGGTCCTAACCAATGTTGATGACACGGTTAGTGGTGTAGAAGTGGAAGGATCATTAGGCGCGAGTGATCATGCTCTTCTTAAGTTTACTATACAGCGGAAAGGAGCAGCCAAGCATACTAGGACTCAATTTCTTGACTTTAAGAAAGCCGACTTCATAAAACTTAGGGAAGTGCTGGGTGAGATCCCATGGACAGTAATACTAAAAGGAAAGGGAGTTCATGATGGCTGGGAGTTTGTTAAGAGGGAGATAGTAAAGGCACAACTTCAGGCAATACCAATGAGACGGAAACACGGAAGGTGCCTAAAGAAGCCAGGGTGGCTATCTAAAGAACTTTTAACTGAGTTAAGATTAAAAAAGGATGTGTACAAAAATGGAAAAGGGGGGAAACCACCAAAGAGGAATTCAAACAAATAGCCAGCACGTGTAGACACAAAGTCAGAAAAGCTAAAGCACAGAATGAACCCAGGCTTGCTAGAGAGGTTAAAAGCAACAAAAAAGGCTTTTATGGGTATGTTCGTAGCAAAAGGAAGAACAAAGAAACAGTGGGGTCACTCAGAGGAGAAGATGGTGAAATGCAAACAGGGGACACAGAAAGGGCTGAACTCCTCAATGCCTTCTTTGCCTCAGTCTTCTCCGATAAGGAAAAAAATGCCCGACCTGAAGAATTTGGAGCAAATGATTCAGCAGAGGAAACACAGCCCAGAATAACTAAGGAGATAGTACAAGAATACTTGGCTAGTTTAGATGTATTCAAGTCTCCAGGGCCAGATGAACTGCATCCAAGAGTATTAAAAGAACTGGCAGATGTGATCTCAGAACCACTGGCAGTCATCTTTCAGAATTCCTGGAGAACAGGCAAAGTCCCGGCAGACTGGAGGAGGGCAAATGTTGTCCCTATTTTCAAAAAGTGACTTCCGGGGTCGAGCGCCAGGACTTCTGGGGTCGTGCGCCAGGACTTCCGGGGTCGAGCGCCAGGACTTCTGGGGTCGAGCGCCATCGGTAATGGCGGCTTCCCTCTGATCTGCGGAGGGAAGAGCTCCAGAGAAACTAGGGTCTTACCGCTACGGCGACGTGGTAGACCCCTGAAATCGTAGGTGGAGGAAGCCTACGACCGTGGGACTTGGTGGGTGCCATTTGCGCCCCCCCAAAACGTAAAAGGAGCCCGGTAAAGGCTTCGGAGCGTGGCGGGGTGGTGAGGCGCTGAGAGTCGATCGCTACTTCTCTGGAGTGACGTCGCGTAGCTGTTACCGGAGAGAGCCGGCTTTTTACTGAGACAAATCGGACTACAAAAAGAAGTACCCGTGAGTAGGGGAAGTAATAAATTTAAAGAAAACGAAGACTTTAAATGTTGGAGTGAAATTGGGACTTGAAGTAAAAGAAAGAATTAATTGGAACCTGAAGCGGTAAGGTCTAAACAGGAAGTCAGCCTTCCGCTGTGTAAATAGTTTATGGCAAAGACTCTACAAACTAAAACCTTTAAAAGACGTTTTGAAAGAATAAAATTCAAAAGTCGTAAGACAAGACTCCCTCTCTGGATGCAGGAAAGGAGGGGGAGAAGATAGAAAGATAGCTTGCCTGCATGAAAGACTTTTATGATTGAGAAACATCGCTCGGACGCCTGGCTCTGAGCTGTCAAAAGACGACAAAAGCCCCTCCGGTAATAGGAGGGGAAGGGGGAAAGACGGAGAGACATTCTGCCTGATTGAAAAGATCCGTAAGACCAAGAAGCATTGCTTAGACGTTTGACTTTGATTTTGAGCGGATAAAGGACAATAGAAAGCCCCAGGTAGCAGGGAAGCTGCTTGGGTTTCCGTTCTGGATCTGTTAAAACTGAAAGTGAAGTTCCAAAGGATTGTGAAAGCTCTTAAAGGAATATCTAAATGCTTGAACGTTTATAGGAGCTTGTTTATTAGGACAGGAGAATTTCATGTGAAACTTTGAGCTGTGGACATTGTGAGGGAACATTATTGTTTCAAATTTGTTGCGAAAGGAGAGAGGGAGACATATTATCCTTTCAGTAGCAACATCTGCTAGGTCCCCCTGGTGGCTATTGAAACTGCTACAGACTTACAAAGTAACAGAGGAAAATTCCATTGTCTTCCCTTGAACTGGTAAACAAGTTACAGCTGCAGAGTAACCTTGAAACTGTTGGCTTATGGCAGAGGAAAAAGGGAAACCACAGCAATTTCAAGACAAAACAACAAGATCTGGTAAATCTTTTCACACGGGAAGGAGGGGATCCTTCCCAGAGCCTACAGGAAGTGCCTCTGTTATACCTAAAGTAAAAGGAATGTCTGGGACAGAAGACCTTATTACAGCAGGATTTGCAAAGGTACAGGGATCACTAGACAAACTGACAGAAGAAGTGGCAGAAACTAAAAGACAAGTTGCGGAAATTAAAAGCCAGGTAGCAGAAACAAACAAAGGAGTAACAGAGGCTTTCCAAAAGATAGAACAAAATTCTGCAAGCATAAAACAAAATACAGCTTCAATTAAGGAATTATTGGAAGCATCGGCCGAGACTAGAAAAATTGCTGAGGAAGCAAGGGGAGCTGCAGCAGCCACAGAGGAGAAATTACCACCGATGAATAAGCAATTAGAGGAGTACAGAGCAAGATTTTCTATGTTGGAACTAAAAGATAAACAAACGAATCTGAGAATTAGAAACGTCCCAGAAATCGAGGAAGGAAGCCTGCGGGACCTTCTTACACAAGAATTTGAGAAATTTTGGAATTTGGAATCTGAGAAAGAGGAATTTAAGATCTTGAGTGCCTTCCGATTGGGAAGAACAAGCAAAAGGATTAAAATTAGAGACTGTTTGGTTACGTTTAGAACCAAAGAAGAAAGAGATAAGATCTTGGGACTACACTTTCAAAAACCATTGGTAATTAACCAAATTAAAGCCGAAATCTTCAAGGATATTCCCAAACACCTCTTGGATCTTAGGTCAAACTATAAAGATTTGGTTATTCATCTAAGAAAAAACAATATTATCTTTAGGTGGGAATTTCCGGAAGGACTTTCCTTCAGCATCAAGGGAAGAAAGATAAAAGTAAAATCGGTAGAAGATAAGATCACATTTTTAGAAGCCTACGAGGAGGACCTACAGAAAGGAACTCTAAAAGTAGCAGATCCATCGGAGTCATCAGAGGAAGGAGGGGAAGACGCAACAGGAGCAAAACCGAAACGGAACAGGAAGAAAAGGACATCGCCGGACCCAGTAGATAAAGACAAGACAGTGGGAGCATCTAGAGGAACATAACAGAACAGACCCATCATGTCTCTGCAACTTTTAAGTTGGAATTGTAACGGTCTAAACTCGGTTCGAAGGAGGAAATCGATTTTTCATATTTTAAAAAAAGAACAATTGGACTTGATATGCTTACAAGAATCACATGTAACCAGGCTCCATAGAAAATTTTTAATTAATAAAAGATTGGGCCAAGAATTTATTTCATCTGACAAAGTTAAAAAAAGAGGAGTAGTAATTTATGCCAAAGAGAGCCTTACACCAAAATTTATGTTCAAGGAAGATATTTGGCAATTGAAATACAGTATCATGGGCAGAAATATCTGATAATAGGTGTGTATGCACCAAATGAGGGAAAATCCGAGTTTTTCAAGAAGTTGCATGAGACATTGAATGAATACTTGGAATACAATGTGATCTTGATGGGAGACATGAATGGAGTTGTTTCAACAAACATGGACAAGGCACATCGACAGGTAGTCACCAAGGATGGTAGACTACCGAAAACCTTTTTTGAATTGACTGATAACTTGGACCTGATCGACATTTGGAGAACAAAAACCCTTTAGGAAGAGAGGGAACCTTCTTCTCTGAAGCCAAAATGACCTGGACACGAATCGACCAAATTTGGATCACTAGAGGACTGGCACCGAAGATAAAAAAGATGGAAATCTGCCCAAAAACCTGCTCCGACCATAATGCAGTAAAGATGGTAATGAATTTACTACCAATTGGTTCCTTTAGATGGAGAATGAATGACTCTCTATTTAGAGATGAAGAAGTGAATAAAAAGGCCCAGAAAACTTTGAAGGACTATTTTGAAATAAATCTGAATACCACGGTGGAGAAAAGAACTGTATGGGACGCAAGTAAAGCTGTTATGAGAGGGTTCTTGATTCAACAAAATACGCTTAAAAAGAGATTACAAAAGGAAAGAAGAGAGAAGATCTTGGAAAAGATCAATGAGGGAGAAAAGAGATTGAGAATAAAGCCAAAATCACAGGAAATCTTAAGAGAGATCAAGTTATATCAAGTGGAATATATGCAAATGATAAATCAAGAAATTGAATGGAAGATTAGGCAAATGAGACAGAGAACTTTTGAATCGGCAAATAAATGTGGAAAATTATTGGCATGGCAAATAAAGAAGAGACAAAAATTGAACACAATAACAAATTTAGAAGTGGAAAGAAAAATTATTCAGAACCCAACTGAAATAAGGACTGCTTTTCAAAAATATTTTAAACAGCTTTACTTTCAGCAGCCCCAGAAGGAAGAAGACATAGATGAATTTTTGAAAGTGAATGGGCTACCGAAAATATCTCAAGAAAGTAGACTGAAATTGAGCTACAGAATAACAGATCAAGAGGTAGGGAGTGCCATTCAGAATATGCAACTTGGCAAGTCTCCAGGACCTGACGGGCTGACTGCTAGATACTATAAATCACTGAAAGACTGGTTAATTCAGCCACTGAAAGAAGTCTGTAATGACATACTCCAGGGGAAAAGAGCACCAGAAACGTGGAAAGAAGCTTTTGTCACACTTATACCTAAGATAGAGACTGAAAAACATCAACTTAAAAACTACCGCCCAATATCATTGCTTAATGTGGATTATAAAATTTTTGCAGATATTTTGGCTAGAAGATTCAAGAAAGTTTTAATAGAGGAGATTCACAAGGACCAAGCAGGTTTTCTCCCAGGAAGACATCTATCAGATAACGTGAGGAACATAATAGACATTTTAGAATTTTTACAAGAAAAAATAAATACAAAAGCGGTTCTGATATTTGTGGATGCGGAGAAGGCCTTTGACAATATTTCTTGGCGTTTTATGAAGAAGAATCTCCAAGGCATGGGGGTAGGCCAAGAATTTGAAAATGGTATAGGTGCAATCTATTCTGAACAAAAAGCTAAATTAATTGTCAACAATGTAGTGACTGAGGAGTTCAGAATAGAGAAAGGAACACGTCAAGGTTGCCCAATTTCCCCTTTGCTTTTTATATCAGTCCTGGAGGTGTTGCTGAATATGATTAGAAAGGACCAATTGGTCAGAGGGATACAGGTCGGAGCTAAACAATATAAACTGAGAGCATTTGCAGATGACCTAGTTTTGACATTGCAGGAGCCAGAATCCAGTGTGAAAAGAGTTTTAGATCTGATTCAGGAGTTTGGTCGATTAGCAGGTTTTAAACTAAACAAAACAAAAACAAAGGTGTTGGTAAAGAACTTAACAGAAATTGAGAAAGAAAGGTTTCAGAATGAGACAGGCTTGACAGTAGTGAAAAAAGTGAAATATTTGGGAATCATGATGACAGCAAAAAATGGGAATTTATATAAAGACAATTATGATAAATGCTGGTCGGAGATAAAGAAAGATCTAGAAGTATGGTCTAATTTGAAACTCTCACTAATGGGTCGTATTGCTGTGATAAAAATGAATGTATTGCCAAGAATGTTGTTTTTATTTCAGACGCTGCAGATTATTGACAAAACTGACTGTTTCAAGAAGTGGCAAAAAGACATATCTAGATTCGTCTGGCAGGGCAAAAAGCCAAGGATAAAATTTAAAATATTAACCGATGTAAAGGAAAGAGGAGGCTTTGCCCTGCCAGATCTGAAACTTTATTATGAAGCAGCAGCTTTTTGCTGGCTAAAAGAATGGCTACTTCTTGAGAACACAGACATTTTGGATTTAGAAGGGTTTAATAATGTTTTTGGTTGGCATGCATATCTATGGTATGACAAGGTTAAAGTGCATAGAATGTTTAAAATCCACATTGTTAGGAATGCACTGTTTAAAGTTTGGATGAGGTATAAAGATCTACTTGAAAACAAGACTCCAAGGTGGTTGTCCCCAATGGAAGCAAAAGCACTAAAAAAACTCAATATGGAGGCCAATTGGCCAAAATATTGGGAGATTTTAGAACAAGATGGAGAGCAATGGAAGTTACAGAGTTTTGACAAATTAAAAAACAGAGTTCGTGACTGGCTTCATTATCACCAGATAATGGAGGCCTACAAAATGGACAGGAAAATCGGCTTCCAGGTGGAAAAATCAAAATTGGAGACAGAACTGTTAGAACCCAAAACTAAGACTTTGTCAAGAATGTATAACTTGCTGCTAAAATGGAATACACAGGATGAGGAAGTGAAATCAGTGATGATTAAGTGGGCACAAGATTTGGGTCATAACATAATGTTTGCTGACTGGGAACGGTTATGGACCACTGGTATGAAATTCACGGCATCTAATGCCCTAAGAGAAAATATTATGAAAATGATATACAGGTGGTACATGACACCAGTCAAGCTTGCAAAAATTTATCATTTGCCCGACAATAAATGTTGGAAATGTAAAGATGTTGAAGGTACATTCTTTCACCTTTGGTGGACGTGCCCAAAGATTAAGGCATTCTGGGAGATGATTTATAATGAGCTGAAAAAAGTGTTTAAATACACATTCCCGAAGAAGCCAGAAGCCTTTCTCCTGGGTATGGTTAACCAACAGGTGCACAAGAAGGATAGAACTTTTTTTATGTATGCTACAGCAGCAGCAAGAATACTTATTGCACAGCATTGGAAGACACAAGAGTTACCCACTCTGGAAGAATGGCAGATGAAAGTCATCGACTACATGGAATCAGCAGAAATCACTGGCAGAATCAGAGACCAGGGAGAAGAGATGGTGAAGGAAGACTGGAGAAAATTTAAAGACTATTTACAGAAATATTATAAGATAATGAACGTTTGATGATATCGGATTGATGGTGATTGGTTATTAGTAAAAAAGCGAATAGAAAAAGACCTAAAATTTAGATTGAAGGAAATGCAACTATGCAATATGTATTTAAGATGACTAGAAAATCAAATTATGACAGAGGGAAAGAATTTGCAGACAGAATATTTGAATTGGAATACAGAGCAGGGAGGTTTGGGGAAGTCGGAGAAATAAGTTAATGCAAAGAACATAAGGAGACAAGAATTGTTTTTAAATATTCTCTTTATTTGTATTTTATTGTTTCGCATTTGAGTGTTGTAATGCTTTTGTTCTTGTGATTTTTTTTCTTTCTTTTTTTGTTCTGTTGTGACGTTGTTTGTTTACTGTTGTTTCATTTTTATTGTAAAACACAATAAAATATTATTATAAAAAAAAAAGAGAAAAGAGAGGACCCAAATAATTATCGCCCATGTAGTCTGACATCAATACCAGGGAAGATTCTGGAGCAGATCATTAAGCAAACAGTCTGTGAGCACCTAGAAAGGAATGCTGTGATCACCAATAGTCAGCATGGATTTCTGAAAAATAAGTCATGTCAAACTAACCTGATCTCGTTTTTTGACAGAATTACAAGCCTGGTAGATGAAGGGAACGCAGTGGATGTAGCCTACCTTGATTTCAGCAAGGCATTTGACAAGGTGCCCCATGATATTCTTGTAAAGAAGCTGGTAAAATGCGGTCTTGACTATGCTACCACTCAGTGGATTTGTAACTGGCTGACTGACCGAACCCAAAGGGTGCTCATCAATGGTTCCTCTTCATCCTGGAGAAGAGTGACTAGTGGAGTGCCACAGGGTTCTGTCTTGGGCCCGGTCTTATTCAACATCTTTATCAATGACTTGGATGATGGACTCAAGGGCATCCTGATCAAATTTGCAGATGACACCAAACTGGGAGGGGTGGCTAACACCCCAGAAGACAGGATGACACTTCAAAACGACCTTGACAGATTAGAGAACTGGGCCAAAACAAACAAGATGAATTTTAACAGGGAGAAATGTAAAGTATTGCACTTAGGAGTCTTGGTTGACCACAAACTTGACATAAGCCAACAGTGTGACGCGGCAGCTAAAAAAGCCAATGCAATTCTGGGCTGCATCAATAGGAGTATAGCATCTAGATCACGGGAAGTAATAGTGCCACTGTATTTTGCTCTGGTCAGACCTCACCTGGAGTACTGTGTCCAGTTCTGGGCACCACAGTTCAAGAAGGACACTGACAAACTGGAAGGTGTCCAGAGGAGGGCAACCAAAATGGTCAAAGGCCTGGAAACGATGCCTTTTGAGGAACGGCTAAGGGAGCTGGGCATGTTTAGCCTGGAGAAGAGGAGGTTAAGGGGTGATATGATAGCCATGTTCAAATATATAAAAGGATGTCACATAGAGGAGGGAGAAAGGTTGTTTTCTGCTGCTCCAGAGAAGCGGACACGGAGCAATGGATCCAAACTACAAGAAAGAAGATTCCACCTAAATATTAGGAAGAACTTCCTTACAGTAAGAGCTGTTCGACTGTGGAATTTGCTGCCAAGGAGTGTGGTGGAGTCTCCTTCTTTGGAGGTCTTTAAGCAGAGGCTTGACAACCATATGTCAGGAGTGCTCTGATGGTGTTTCCTGTTTGGCAGGGGGTTGGACTCGATGGCCCTTGTGGTCTCTTCCAACTCTATGATTCTATGATTCTATGATTCTAAGGGGGACAACGTGTTGTGGAATTAATTGTACATATCACAGCCACTTACAGCAAGATGGCTGGGCCCTATATTGAGCCTGGTGTGGTCGCATGACAGCAATGAGACTGGCTCAGGGATTGAATAGATCCCAGGCGGGCCCAGCCCAGCCCCTCCCTAACCTTCAGGTGCCCCATGTCAAGGCTTTCTGCTGGCCCCGACTGCCAGGGATTCCATTAGCGGCCAGACTGGGGCTGACAGTAGAAGGCCGGCTTATCTGAAGGAGATGAGTGCAGGGACACCTCCACTCATCCCAGCCCCCAGCCCCCAGTCCAGCAGAAGAGGTGTTTGGATCACTCCACCCAGTGGAAGAAAGTAAATGGTGGCCATTAAGGACACCACTGGGCTCAAATTGCTCTTCCAGCCATTGTGAATCAAGGCAGACCCTATCTAAATATCCCAAATCATAACGCTTTACTTAGTCTCAATAGAAGAGGGGTGGAGAACTGGACCCAGCAAGTGGGTTATTCCCCTATAAAAGACCCAACAATGTGTCACATTGTATTGCAGGGGTGGAAAACCTTCAGAATGGAAGGGGTGCCAAAGCACCCTTTATCCAATGAATTGTCTCTAAGTAACATTGCAACACATTGTCAACATAGCATGTTTATTAGAAAGCAAAATTGCCAAATGGTTGGTATTGATCATGACCTCTGAAACAGTTGGCAACAAACAGTGAAAGTGAAATATTTTTAAATCAAATAATTCAAGGGAATGAGGCAGCTTTCCTACTTCAGGTATCATATCCCACAAGAACGACCACCTGAGAACGTTGAGCAGCACAGAACAGCAAAAACAAGTGTTCCATCAAATACCTGGGGAGCTAAACAGCAAGTAAGAATAGCATCTCGCTAGAGAAGAGTGTATCCACTATATACTGGAGTGATTCATAAATATCCCAGCTGCTCCTCTGAATATTTTATGCATCCTTATTAGGTTGGATTTGTTATGCAGCTGGCCTATCACATCACATCACATCAAATCAAATCTAGCTTTGTAAGACTTTTTTTAAAAAATACAAAAATCATATTGTGCAATTCGTGTACTATTCCATTCCTCTACAATAATTCCTAAGCCTGTGTTAAATATTAGTGCTTATCACTGAATGACGTTGAAGTGCAAGGAAGTTCAGCATCTACCTTCACTCCCCTGGCTGGCTACTGAATCCTAGAGGGAAGCCAGAAGAGAAGGTTCTTTCCACTTGCCAGGTAGTGCTCTCTCGCTTGCTCTCACACAGTGGGGTGTACAAGGAAAATCAATGCCTGAACCTGCTAACTAATATATTCCTGATTTGGCTGTCTGGCAGGTCTGATCTATGGGCACTACCTATGCTGATCGTAGCCTTGCTTCAAGTATTATCCTTCTAAAGCTTAAATAAATCCATCTACATATTGTTTCTCTGAAACTGCATAGTGTGCTGTGATACAGAGTATGTGATAAATCAGTACTTTTCATTTGCATATTTTATATCAATAAATACCAGCTCAGTTTTGGTCTGTTGAGAATTATCTAGCTATGTTACCAATCAATATAGTATCTTTTCTTAATTTCCTCTTGGGCGGATATACTGGTTCTTTTTTTTTTCAAACCATCCATGAAAGGTTAAAAATGTCTGTACTGTACACTAATTTCTAACCATGAGTGAAGGGTGCTGGGAATAAGAATTGTGTCTTGCTTTGACTTTTGTTTTGCTTTTTTGCATTCCACAATCTTGATATGAAATATTCAAAAGCATGCATATCAAAAATAGGTAATTTTGCCAAGACTGGATATTTCTGTTAGGCTTATACCCTAGGGGGAAATCTAGGCTGCTGGATATAATACTTTTTCATGACTAGATTGCCCAACCTAGGCACATTAAAACCTTAGAAATTAGAGATGCCACTGAGTTTCTTCTGAAGAGACATTTTAGGAGAGTTTAGAGGATCATTGGAGGAATTCTGAGGAAAGGAAAAAGTGTGTTGCTAAGCATGGGGGAAAACTAGAGTTTCATGTCACTGCTGCTGCTTCGAAGGGAAGCCTCACAAGGATCTATCGGTTGAGAGTTCTCACTAAAAATATGCCTTGTCCATTCATGCAGACAGTGTTGGCTCCACATTTTGGGAGACCCTGGACACAATTCCCTTAGTGGGTGCTTCCCAGAGAGGGTCCACTTTCCTAGGGCCACCTACCCACTCCATGGTCCCCACTGCCCATTGGCTTGAACTTTCCTCCTGGACCCAATCTTCCCCTTAGCTCAGAAAGAGAAGGGAAAGGAAATGGAGATGTTTGCTTCTTCTATTTGGTCTTTCTTTTGCTTGCACACTGGGAGAAACAGCAAGCAAGGGGAAGAGCAGGTCCACAGGTTCTGGGCATCAACACAGGCCCCAGCTGGTGCCCGGAAATCCAAACTCCCTGATAATGGCCCTGCATGCAGAAGACCCTGAGATGTTTTTCTCCTGTGTCTTTCCCTGAAAATTCTTCAGTTTATTCCACAGATAAACATATAATACACTTCAAAATTCTGATGCATTCAAAATTTCATAGCAACTCTAGTTCCAGGTCTTGTAATTATATATATGTGGTCCCCCCCCCCCACTGCCATATTACATCAGTAGTGGATGGCCAGCCCTGCCTGTTTGTTGAATCTTTGAAGAAAGCTGTTCATGAGCCCTTCCCAAACCGGTTATGAAGTGGCCCGAATCTATCTTCCCATTCTTTGCACATCTGGCAAGATGTGATTTTTACAAGAAACCCGTGGCACAGCTGCAGAACAGCATGGAAAGCTCTATGGATGTGAGGGAATTCATTGGCAGGCAATATGATCAAAATGCAGGTCAAGTGAAAGTGTAGAGGAGCCCTTAGCCTCAATGTGCACATTAGCCTGGGAGGTGCAGATGAAGTCATTTCATATCTGAATTCACAAAAATTGAATTCCACATGCATTCATGGTCTCAGGTACTCACTTGCAGAGAACTTTCCTAATCTCTACCAGCTAGTGCAGAAAATGTCAGCAATGGAACAGGAGCAGAGTGGATTGGAATATCTGTGCACATTTGTCAGATCCAGTTGTTAAAGAGGCATTTAGTGTGTTCACAGCAAAGTAAATTCTCATTTTCTTTCATTTTTAAATAGCTAGGAGGAGGGGAACAGGTAGTAGGATGACCATCACCCTGTGAACCCACCTGCCCTGGGCAAGCATTCCTAAATTGAACCTTGGAAGTTAATCTCTTCCTCATTTTCTGCATTGTATGGAGACATGAAGGTTTTATAGCTCGATCCATCTAATTTTACTTAGATTTTGAGAGTGGTGCCTTGAAAATTACCACTTGTTGAGAGAGCAAATAAACTCTGTGGCAATGACTCTTACCCAAGAGAAGCTCTACACAATATGCAGAAGAAATAATGGGGAAGGCTTGCTGTTTAAAGCCTTTTACTCAAACTAGTAATATCCCATCAAAGAAACAAGCTTGAATTGCACAGTTTATATTATGTGTGGCCTGGGGGCCATTCAGTTGTTTGTGCATCCAAAGCGAAGTGGCCAGCTTTTCTGAACCAATTGTTCCGTCTTATTTTCCTGGCAGATGCTATTCTCTCTTTATTTTATGGTTCATCTATTAATGTTCTATTCTGAGCTCATGTCTGCCTTTAATGTTCAATACAAAAGCTAATTGTTCTTTCAAGCTGCTTCTTTGTCTTCTTCTTTTTTAAAAAAGAAACCTTGATGTTTCATAAACTGAGCTGCAAATTAGGAGAAAGATAAATGATGCATATTTTAAAAACAGCAGTCCTCTTCATCTTCCAGCAACAAATGTGCAGACTTTAAAGATAACAGCCTTGATATTTGCACCTCTATTATTCTACAAGTAGCTCATCACCTTTGTACTTTTTTTTAACTATAGGAAATATATAATGAACTTGCTTCTGTTGAAGTAAGCAACTTTGGCACTATGGTCAGAGAAGGAAATCCCAGAGGACTGTGCCCATAAATAATCATTATTACTGATTACAAGTATTCTTCTGAATTCTACAGTGCATGTAATTATAACTGCCTTTTGAAACATCAGCTCCCCCCCCCTCTCCTTCAGCCAATGAAGACAGAACAGAAGTGGAGAAGGCAGATGCTATTATTATATATTAATTATTTTATTAATAATTTATATTAATTAATAACCCTCGCCTCTTTTCTCTCTTTCTCCCATTCGAGACTTTCCTTGCCGACCTTTAAAGCATAGCATTAAGTGCCCCTCTGTTGCTAGGCATGCAAACAGGTTTGATTGTGGGAATTGTGAGGATGGCTGGTGTCAAGGCTGTTGTCCTCCCGGCCTCAAATCAAGGGGTGGAAGAAGCCTCACCTGAGGCAGCTGCCTTTTCTCTGAGATGAAATGCTTTTGGTTCCCCAAACTCCCGCTTCCTATCACCTATTTGACAGCAACTGTCCTGCTTCCAATGGCCAAGGAGTTGAGGCCAGAACGGCACAGAAGAGTCATGGAAACATTTGGAAAGAGTCAGCTCTGGGAAGCGTTAATCACTGCAGCCACACTTGTCCAGATCTCCAGGAGTTTCTGTTTCCACTTGAGAAGGAATACTGCTCATAACCATCTGGGTGGATGGGTGGGTGGAATCAACACGGAGAAATGCTGCCACATGGATGTGGTAGGATGTAGGAAAGCCTTTGTGTGGATAAAAGAAGTGCTAAGCAGTGTGAGAGATGCTTGCCTTTTGTTCTTGATCCCCCCCCACCCAGTACTAAAAACAAGGCTTGCTTTATCTTCTTCTGTCATCTCTTTCACACTGGCAGCCAAGCTCTTTACTCTTTAGCAGTACCTAAACAGAAGACACTCCTTCAATTAGGATGTGAAGGAAAGAAAAGGATAGGAACGAAAGGAAGCTTTGTTTTGTAAGTTAGCCCCTTGTGCCAGAAAGATGTTTGGGCAAAGCCATTGTTCTCGCAACAGCAGATTCCAATTTACTAGCCATCCTGCCGAGAAGATACTGTAAGGCAGTTCTGAAATAAAATTACTTGGCTGTTTTCACAACATTCCTTGTCATTCTTATCTTCTGATGTTTAGGAATAGAATGAGAGGTATAACTCTTTTTCCCCAGGCTTGAGTACTGTTTATTTTCTGAAAGTCAATAATAATAATAATAATAATAATAATAATAATAATAATTAATAATAGAAACCAAACTCCCAACTCTACTTTCAGAGTTTAAAAAATGGAACATGAACATGTGTGAAATAGTAAATTGCAAAAATCAGTTGACCACTCAAGAGTTATACTGGACTGCCAGATGATCAATGCTTTGACTGTTTGGGATTTTGCAGAGCCATTCTCCTAGAGTATAGAGTATACTTTTAATACATTTGTCCTGGTATGATATTTGGCAGGGGTAGCTGAATATGATTTTTATTTACACTTTTGACACTAGGTATCTGTTTCTTTCACTGCTGCTGTGGTTTAGTTATTTGCTTGTCTCTGTGTAATGTGTGTGTTTGTGTGTGTTGTGTTTTATTTAATCCACCCTGGAAGCTTGTTTGAAGTGTGGTATTCAAATTCAGATAAAAAGCACAATTCTCATGCATTTTGGAACTATTTTCTGCAACAACTTTGAATCAGCTGGAGAACATATTATCCATGTGAATATATTTTCATGCAATAAACCTCCTGGTGATTTCCAAGAAATATTACTAGATATTGTGCTTTGTAATGGTCCATCGTCCTGGCCCCAGGCAGTCACAGCTAAAAGACCCTAAAAGGCTCTATGGGATCTCCTCCTCCACATTCCAGCTGCCTTGGGTGCATGGTATAAGCAACCTGAGCGTAGGGATCAACAAATCTCTCTATTTTGGTTTCTCTCTGCTTCTTATTTTTAAAAACTTAATTTCAATTCTCTACAGTTCTGTATCAGATCACTTTTTTAAAAGTTCTCATGAAATTTCATCAGTACTTTACTACATATTTCTTCTAATAGACATGTTCCTCCCGTTCAAGAAATTTTCCCCAATATAATGCATCTTTATGTTATTGTCACTAATATCTGCAATGGATACATAGTTTCCTGCCCATAAGGACATAAGAAGGTGGCCCCTCGAGTCCAGTATTCAGTTCTCAGCGTGGCCACCCTGGGGCTTGCAGGAAACCGGCAAGCACAGTAATACTCTCCCTTCCTGCAGTTTCATAAAACTGATCTCTGCATTATTGCACACATTACTTGAATGGACAACTGCACTACAAAAATTGAAGTAATGCATATTTTGAAGGAATGCTTCTGTTCATGCATTGTTTCTGGGAGTATGACTTAGGTAGGTTCACCTTTAGATGCAAACTGAGGTGAATACCTGAGATGAATACCAATCCCTTAGTGTCATGTTTGGTTGTACTCTGCTCCCTTGCCATCAGCTCCCAGAGTGATCCAGAACTGGCATGGGGTGCAGATGCATAATCTACCCCCTGATGTACTTTATTCATTTTCAGTCTTTGATTTCAGCTGTATGGAAATGGCAATTACGCCACTGAGCTAACATTAAGTACTATAAAGTACTATAAAGTTGAGTTTTCAGATGAGACTTTCAAAGGCAACGCATGGTTTTTAATTATCTGGTTAACTTTATTTATTTGCTGAATTACATGTGCATGGTTTTAACAATATATATTCTCTGGGTAGTGCAAAAAAGTAAAAGAATAAAATATATAGTATTAAAAATAAAAACCATAAAAGCAGCATACAAATTTCTTCATTCTGGCAAATAAGCAGTAGGTCAATTAATATCAAGGATATACAATAAAACAACAAAATACAGTAAATTAAGAAGCCCAGATTAGTTGAGGTTGTTCAGAAAGGCCTGCGAAGGAAGAAGAAAGTTCTTTGCCTGGGGCTGAAAAGACCGTACGGATGTGTGCCTGGTGAGCCTCCCTGAGATGGCTGTTCCATAAGTGGACTGACACGGACAGCATATGCTCAAGAGCCCTGGTGCATATACGTGCTGCTTTATGGGGTGCTGGTCTGACTTTGAAAACCTTCCATTTGAGGCTGGAACAAAAGGGAAGTGTTGTGTTTCACTGATTTCTCCAGTTTTGTGTTCTCCAGTTGAATGAAACCCCTTTCCAGTTCCAATATGCCTACAACAGTGCAGAAGCCACTTGCCCATGGCTTCAGCTTTTGCTACAGTGGCAGCATTTGAAAAGTCAGGACTCCATGGGTGAGGCTAGTTATGCCTGGCCGTCTCACTGTATGGTTTCTCAGGAGTTAATACAAACTGCTCCAGATTAATTCCAGCAGCATCTCAGAGTGCTTTGTTGCTCTCAAAACATAATATGCATAGTGCTAGAGGAGGAAGAGGTCACCCCAAGTAAAAGCTGTTCTTTTGGAGAAAATAGCTTTTCTAGATTTCGTTAAATACTGCGGGTTTCTCATCAACAAAGGAGAGTAACTGGAGCATCGCAGTAGCTGCTGAAGAGATTGTCAGGATCCTTCCTCTGGAAATATTGATTGCAGGCAGCCATTGGCTCCAATAGCCTCAGAAAGGAAACGACATTTCCATATGCAGTTGCTATACTGGAATAGATACTGTGCATACCAAATCCTCATCAATTTGTAACCAACAAAAGGGGGGGGGATTGATTTCTTTTCAGAGACCATTTCTATTCTACGATGTTGCTGCTGAAATAGCACCAAAAAACGCTGACATCTCTTAGTCACAGATCAAAGCCTTTTTTAAAAAGGGAGAACTTTGAAATGTTTAATTTTCTCTATAGGAAATGCTATGATAAGGCACAAATCCTTGAAAACAATCTCTCCTCTATCTCACTGTGGTATTTCAAAAGGGCAGCTCAGGTATTTATACTGAATAACAAAGATATTGCAAAGGATCTAAACGTCTTCTGACAACTGCGGCCCACGTTTCACACTGTGGATTTGGGGGTGTGCATGTTGGGAGGAGATCCTATAGCCCTACAAGAACCAAAATGAAGCAACATCAGAAATAAACAAACAGTTCAACGGGACAATGCAAATTTAGCACTTAAGATTAGGAGAAGGCAGGACAAAGTATAGGTGCCATGCAATTCTCCAACAATCAGTAGAAGAAGAGCTTGGATTTGATATCCCGCTTTATCACTACCCTAAGGAGTCTCAAAGCGGCTAACATTCTCTTTTCCCTTCCTCCCCCACAACAAACACTCTGTGAGGTGAGTGGGGCTGAGAGACTTCAGAGAAGTGTGACTGGCCCAAGGTCACCCAGCAGCTACATGTGGAGGAGCGGAGACGCGAACCCGGTTCCCCAGATTACGAGACTACCGCTCTTAACCACCACACCACACTGGGTGCTAGGTTTCTCATTGGTTATTATCCACTGCTGTAATATTTTGATAGCTCATAATAATATGGATTCCATGCGGATATCCATAAACTGCACACTTTCTGTAGGACAATGGGTGTCAGAAAATTCTCCCACGCAAGTGTAATGGGAGGTGAGAAAGAGTGCAGCTTCCATTTACGTCAGTGATACTTGCCCAGGAGTAAGAACGGCAGTGAGTGGGAAGTGCAATGGTGCAGGTGCTGGTGCTACACTTCTTAATTATGAATGGCTGCTATTAAATTCCTGAGAAATTTATGTTGCTAAAATACAAATATTTAAACCACAGTGTGGTAGTTTATATCTCCTTTCTGCAAAATGTATATTATTGTTTTTAGCCCTCCTATGCATCTAGGATTACCATAACTAGACTCTACAATTACATTTATTCTTTTACACTATAGGGGTAAATTGTTCTGTGATGTTTCAGTCCCCGTCCCCAACTGATACATTCCTACAGAATGGTTTTGGATACCACTTGTTTCAATAAAACTTTTAAAATATTTATTATTATTATTGCAATTAATTTTTTATTTATCTTTTAAACCACAATCTCAAGATAATTTACAAATCAAATATTTAAAAACAGTTAAAAATGCAGCACAACCATGCATCTAAAACAAGACTAAAACCCTAAAAAGTGGACTCATGGTAAGGAATCTGATGAAATGAGGAGGATTTTTACATCTGTACTGTTCTCATTTTGTTCACACTAATAAATATGTAATTTCATACTCAATGTAAATACAAATTTGGGGATGTATGAAGAAATCAAAAAGGAGCACTCAGTTCAAATGGGGTGATGGAAAATGGAGGGAGGAGAGAGAGAGGTGCTTCAACCCAACCATGGCATGATTTTCAACACAATATATGTCCAATATATGTCCCTATTTGTCCAAGCATCCCTAGAAAAAACTCAACTTTTCTGTGAGGCATTTTGGTTTGATCTTGATTCCAAGCTGTCATCATTTTAAGTGTGTGTAGTTGCATTTGCCGCATTCATCCCTCCCTATTTTTGTGCCCCTCCTCCATCTCCCAACTGTCTGTTTTAGATTGCAAGTTTTCTGGGATAGGGACCCTAGTAATTTTTGCCTGTGACATTTTGTAAGCCACCATATACACTGATGGTGTTCTAAAAATAAATAATGGAAACAGAATACTGAATAAGTTTTCTCCCAACTTCAAATTTTCATGAATAATTAACCACAATGCTGTATATTTTGAGTTTCGATTTCTGGCATGTTTACTCCCCCATCCCCATGTAACTAACAATATTCCTATAAGGATTCTTTTCATCCCACACTTACTTATCTGTACTCTCAACTCCAACTTCCTCTTAATGAATATTTTTGTCGGCAAATTTCCTCAGGGCTTTAAAACTAAATCTTAATGTAATTTTCTTCAAATATAGCCTTTCCAAGGGTTTTCAAGAAGATTTAGCTATATGGAAATTCTGAAAGGGTGCTTATGCGGCCTTTTTCGCTAAAGGGGTTTCTTAAAAAAATACTATACCCAACCTTTGGAAAGGATTAGTTCTTGCTCTTAACTGATTATAGCTTCTAAGCAGTTTGGCATACTTCCACATCACTTTTGCACAAACTATGTAAAAGTATGTTGTTCTCTAGTTGTGGTTGAAAGCATGTTATAAAAAAAAAAAATAGACTTTCATGTTAACTTTTATGGTTTTCCACATTAGCAAGCCCAGTGCAATCAGAGGGAAGCAACAGCCTTGCCCATGTCTTTGGGTGGACAATGTGTTTGGACTTTGGGGATGCTACAGGGGAGGTGGCATGCATGGGGTGGCTTGGGTTTTTATCTTGGATTTGAAAATTCTGTGGCAAAACCTCCAGCTCTGATAAAGATCTTCAATAAAAATTGAATAAGGACAGGCTGAAAAAATAGTCTCATTCAAAAGAAGATTAAAATGGAGCATGCTGATTTATTTATTTTTTTAAGAGAAGGATCAATTGCTAATAATATGTCCTGGAAAGGACAGGACAAGAGCAGGAGCAATGCTTTTAAATATCTTGTGGGGATTACTTAGGTTAAACAATAAAGTTGGTGACAGACAATATATAGGTTATCCTGCTGCAACCAAAAAGAAATTCTGCATTTTTCCTCTCTCCTGCCACACTTAGCAAAACAACACATGCTATGCCACCACCAGTTTCGCTGTCCCTGCTACCCTTCACAGGGAACAGGCGGCCACTTGCAACTGGAAGGAGCCTTGGAGTGCCTGAGCTTTAATTATAGACATTACTAGAAGATGACAAAATGCAGGGCAGCCATGCACCCTCCATAATTTCTAAAACAATAAATCACTTACATGTAAATTCTGCATTGAACATAAAACATACCTTACACAGGTACAGTAGGTGGGAAACTCTATTAAGCAATGCGTAAGATTGTGCATGCAACAGTTTGCCTGTGTGTCTACATTTCAGGCAGCAGTTTGAAGAGTCTTCCAGGCTCATTCCTGTCTGAGTGGCTTGCTAAAAAACAGGGGATGGGGGGAGAGAATGCACACACAGTAAAGTTTGTGAATCAGATTTAAAGAGAGAGTCTCCTAAAGGGAGACGGGAAGGATTTCATAGAACAGTCAGTTGAAATCACTAAAATGAAAATGCCTCATTTGAATGCAAAAAAGAGCATATTTCCCTCATTTCCTTGCATCCACTTAGAAAGTATGCTGCCACATGGCAGAAATCTTCTAGTGTGATATTTCCAGGGCCTTGAATCTGCATGCAGCAGACCTATGCTGCAGACATCCTGCTGGATCCAGCAGATGAAGGCTGGGCCGTGGTGTTTTGGCTCTGGGCTGCTGAAATACTTAGGCTGAACAACATCAAAACAAAGCCCTTTCACTTTGAAAAGCAAGGGAGTAGGGATCATCCAATACAGTTGTTCTGAAGTCCTCTACATACTTGTTTTTTGCTAGTTACAAGTTGGTGGATCTGGGGAATGCTGTGGACATAGTTTATCTCGATTTCAGTAAGGCTTTTGCCAAGCCTTATGAGGGACGGTTGAAGGAGGTAGGTATGTTTAGTCTGGAAAAGAGGAGACAGAGAAGATATGATGCCTGTCTTCAAATATCTGAAGGGCTGTCACATGGAGGAGGGAGCAATCTTGTTTTCTCCTGCTCTGGAGGGTAGGACCCAAACCAATGGCTTCAAGTTGCAAGAAGGGAGATTCTGACTAAACATCAGGAAGAACTTTCTGGCAGTAAGAGCTGTTTGACTGTGGGCTGGAAGGTGGTGGACCTTCCTTCCTCGGAGGCTTTTAAGCAGAGGTTGAATTACCACTTGTCATGTACGATTTAGTTGAGATTCCTGCATTGCTGGGGGTTGGACTAGATGACCCTTGGGGTTCTTTCCAACTTTACAGTTCTATGACAGGCCAGCTAGAGATGCCATACCATCAGTGTCACTGCCCAAAGGCTCTTTCTTTGTGTCCCTAGTCAATATGTATGTGGCATGCATAGCATCTGTTAGTGAGGGCCTCAGTTGTGGATTTAGAAGGTTCTGTATTTGTAGAAGGGTTCAGCTTAACACCTGATGCTACATGTAGGTAGATGTTTTACCCATGACTGAAAGCTGATTGAACTCGGATCTTACATGAATAATGAGATGCCTAAGTCACCTGCTCTATTTCTTTTTACATAACTCTTTTCTATTTGTCTTCTTCATAACTGAAATACTGTAAAATTAACCATTCTCCAGTATCTTTTGTCCAGAAAGGATGCTAACCCTGAACCACACACAGAGTTAAGTATAGCTAGGGTTTTTAATATAGCTGTTTTTAAATGATAGAATTCTACCATATATTTTTAAATAAATGCCATCACCTCACACTCCATTTCACCCCAGGTTAATGAATCCATAACATTAGAAATAAAACCAGAGGTGTAATCATTGTATGGTAGGTACCATGGTTATTTTCTAAAGAGGCATAAATTATCTGTCATGGAATTATGCTAATAATGATACAAAATGATGGGGTCAACAGGTGCATTTTCAGTGTAATTAAACACTTGCCTACCAATACATGACCTCTCTTAATCAAATGCTTCATATATCATGAATTTGTCAAGACATAGAGAAACATCCTGCCAAAATCTGAGGTGTACGTACAGAGCAGCTGTTAACACCAGTCTTCTCACTCTGGGTCACTTGATGATAACTTATGTCACAGTTGGGAAAATACATAGTAAAACATTGTTTAGGCTTTTGAATTTGAAGGAGGCGAGGGTGGAATAGATCAGGAAATCAGTATTCTTACCATTCTCAACAGAAATGCAACTAAGAAGTTTCAGTCAATTAAAATCAATGGGTTTAAGCAAATAAATAATTAGCCTATATATTTTTTTAAAAAAATCACGTTACAATCCTTAAATTAGTTGCTTTATTGAGATATTAAATACAGTAGTACCTTGGTTTTCTAATGTCTCTGTTGATGAACATTTCAGTTTTCAAATGCCATAAACCCGAAAGAAAATGCTTTGGCTTTCGAGCACACCTTGGAAGTCAAACAGGAAACACAGCTTCTGCTGAGTGCAAAACCCTGAGGCCTAGCTGTCAGCTACTGAGTGTTCAGTTTTCGAACATTTCAGAACTTGAACAGTTTTTCAGAATGGATTACATTCAAAACCCGAGGTACCACTGTATATGGAAGTAGGGGCTGGTGATTCTGTGACCCCATTGGCATGGTCAGACTGCATCGTGATGAAGCTCAGGCTAACGGTGCTATTTCCTGCTTCTGGGGCGGGGCACTGATTAGAATGGCGCATCCCGTTGGGTCCAATGAGTTCCTGAATGCTTTTTCAGATGTTCTTTTGGATAGAGCTGGTGATCCTGAAACAGCCTTTGTCTTGCTTTGGAATTCTGAGATGCAGAAGTTTATCCATGTGATCATTCCTGAGTGCTCTCTCTGATGCTGGGGGCACATTCAGCTTCTTGGTACACTGGAGGGGGGCACCTGGGAGCTTTGAAACAGGCAGGACAATTGGCACCATGCAGGCGATGAGAATCCCCTGGTTTTCAATAGTTGTGCCACCTTGTGATCAGTTTCAGTTTTTGTAGCCCGATAATGTGGAGAACGTTTGAGCACCTATGAGTCCTCTTGGCCTTAAAGGTATTCCGGGGGTGAGGGCATGGTGAATATTGATGTGAGGGGTGATGCCTGCTGCCAGTACTGCAGCTACTTCTGAAGAAACCCTCTCTGACCTGATGACTTTATTAACTACCCACTTTTTGAGCAAAGTACTTGAGTTGGTTGTGGGTGTGCAGTTGCAGGCATTCATGGAGGAAACCAATTAACTGGACCCATTGCAATTTAGGTTCAGACCTACACTGGACTCAGTCTGTATGTGGTTGGGGGTGCCGTGTGAGTGCTAATACTCTGGATTGGAATACTGTCAAGATGAACACTCTGTGTGTGATCCAGGAAGTCAGTCAGTTTCCTGCCCTTGAATTGCCACAGGGAATTCAGTAGCATACTCTCATTTTCCAGAAGGAAACAGACAGAAACCTTGCTGTGGGGAATGCCTCTTACATTTTAACCTTTCAAGCCCAAACATCTTGGGAAATAGATATCTGAGTGCCCTATCTCCTCCTGTGTCTCAATTCTGTACACGTTAGTTTGTGTGGTTTCATTTTCAGCAAATGCTTAGCACAGAAATATCTGAATGTTCTGAACATATTGAAATTTTATGATGGCTTGTTGCAAAAAAACATTTCAGTGCAACTCTTTAAAAGGACCGCTTCCTACTGCTCTGATGGTGTTTCCTGCTTGGCAGGGGGTTGGACTCGATGGCCCTTGTGGTCTCTTCCAACTCTATGATTCTATGATTCTATTCTATGATTCTACCAATGAAATTATCCAATTCCTGGTCTCTTCTGGAGACTGTAATCTGGCAGCACCTACCTTCTGATGTGCGGTAGGTGGAAGCTATCATGAAGTATTTTTCGTTATGGCCCCATCTTTGGAGAGCTATCTTCTGGCACAAGGTGAGAATGTCTTATTTGCCAAGGACTGTTACATAATAATAATAATAATAATTATTATTATTATTATTATTATTATTATTATTATTTATTATTTGTACCCCGCCCATCTGGCTAGGTTTCCCCAGCCACTCTGGGCAGCTTCCACAAAGACCAAAAATACACTAATTCCCCAGATAATTTGGTTGTATAGGTGGTATGGCTTACAAATGATGATTATCATTATGATATTATTATTATTATTATTATTATTATTATTCCACCTTTCATTTCAAAAAGAAATACCAAGGTAGTTCACAAACAAAAGCTGACAACGAAAAAACAAGAATAAAACCAATTATAACAAATAAAGCTACTTGTAATTAAAATATATAGTAAAACAAATACATTAAAACATTCATAATTAAACTATGTATTAAACAAGCCTCTTAAAACAGCATAACAGGCAAAACAACAAACAAAGCAGGAGAGTCAAGTCAGGAGTACAAGGAAATAATAATAATAATAATAATAAGGAGGAGGAGGAGGAGGAGGGAAGGGAAAGGAAGACGAAGGTTGGTAACAATAGCTGTATTATTTTAGTATTATTGCATTATTGCATTGTTTATTTTCTGTTTTGTTTTCCTTTCCGAATCCACCCTGGGGGTTCTTTGGAACAGAGGGGGGCGGGACATGGAATCGGACACCTTGTTCCTAGTAGTGGTTGCTTACACTTTTCATTCCTTTGTCGTCATTTTGAAGTGGGGTGTTGTTTGCAGGTTATGACAATGTAATACCACAAATGCTGTATTGTTCCCTGTTCCCATGTGACGTGATGCCACTTTTATTTAAATATATGAGTACAAGATCCTCCAATCAGGCAAAGAGAAACAAATTTATTCCTTTAATAACTATCATCCCATATGGCCTTGTTGTTTTTCACAACCCAAGAGTCTTTAATGGTTTGTTTGTAATTCTGGTGATCATCAAAGAAACCCAGACTCATTTTGCTTCTTTTTGTAATCTAGAGCAATTGAATTTCAGATAAGAAGGAGGCGATCTCTGTGTGACCCACATTTGTTGGAGATAAATGTGTCTCATACAAACCTCTCATTGCCAAACTTGAATTCAGGCTTCTCTTTGCCATCTTTTGTTCCTGTTAAGTAGGGAAGTTCCCCAATTCTCTTCCCACTCCAGTCATATGCAAATAATGTGTCTGATTCATTCCCCTTTTCATAGCACATTTGTTCATTAAACATTAACACACTGTCTGTGTTTTTCATCTCAATACATTTCCCCCCTCTGTTTAATACAAAGTCAGAGGGTGCCAGGGTACCTGCTTGTTATGTTGCTTTTTCCATCTCATTAACGTCCCTCTTTCCAGTTTACAATGGAATTCAAGATATAGTTGTGTGTGTGGCTGTAGAAAGCTAAATAAATTATTCTACCCCTTATGATCACTTTGGCAGTTTCCTAATAAACACTCTGCCTAGTTTCTTGGTTTTATCATTAATATATTCTCAAATAGTCTTCATCTGTTGCACAAATGCTGGGACTTTAATTAGAGAGCTGTTAAATCTTCATACAGATCTCCTCTAATTCAGTGTACTATCCAGAGACACAAGGGAATGGAAAATCATCAGGCGAAACTGGGTTTAAAATATCAGATGGTTTCATGTTAACTTACAGTTGTATACATCCATAAGAAGAAGAAAAACTCTCTGTAGATATTCTGATCTTAAAGGCGGTGGAACCAAAGTCCACTGAAACCATGTAGCATGAGAATTAAAACCTTGTGATACCATTTTCTCATTGTTATATTGCTAACAAAGGTGGAATGTGACATCTCTCTCAGTCTAAGGAGATACCTAAAAATCCCTCAGCTGCCACAATTCCTGGAGACATCTGCCATTTCATAAGAAAGGAAGACATCACGGCTAGATTTGCAGTTGTAAAGGAGCTATCTGCTATAATCCCTTGGATGATTCTCTTTTTCTCTTCTTTGTGCTGATCAAAACAGGAGGAAAACTACCAAACCTCAAACTTCACACTGAACAAAGGAAAAACAAACACAACAACAAAAAGAAAAAAAGTGATCAGCACTGAGCCAGATGTAATTTGATTATAAATTATGGGAAATATTATCAGATTCTTGTTGAACCTATATAACATTCATACTGTTTCCATTTTTAAGGCATCTACATATTCTGTGCACTGTTGTATTCCATTCCAAGCGGGGAAGTGTGAAAAGAAGAAGATCTCTGGAGCACACCGTGGGGGAATTAGAAGCAAGGGGCATATCAAATTCTCCATGCTCCCTGGGGTCCCACAGAGAATTTCTTAAAAAAATAAAGAACTGAGTGCAGATTTGCTACTATCTCAGGGTTATTTATTGAAGTGTTTGCTTCACATACTTCTATTTAAGTAACACCAACAGTTCCTCCTCTAAAGGTAAGATATTGTTGAACAATAAAGGGTTGTTTCAATATAAAAAGGAGTTTATTTTCAATTGCTTTGAACTCTCCCTTTTCTGCGTAGGTAACACCCCAGGCTATCTCAGTGGTTGTTTCAATTGGGTCAGGTAAGTTCTCTGCAAAGGCAGACAAAGTCAAGACATGATGCCTCTGCCAACACTGTGCTCTACAAGACCACTGTAGACCTCACCCAAACACACCAGGTTATTGGATAAAAGTTGTGCCTACTCTCCAGGAATGGACAAGTCTACCCTGTCCACAGGCGGATGGGAAAGAGATCCCCACCCCAGGGGCTTCAGCTCTGTGAGCACGGCCTCTGACCAGCATCCCGTGACTTTGGTCACAGTACGACTTTATTGGTGCCCAGGAGGGATGATTACAGCAGCCTGAAAGGGCCAGGTGTCATGGCTGCCACAGTATTACAGGTGAGTCTCAGCAGCCCTGACACAAGGACAAAAACTGAGTAGCTTCTTGAAAAACAGTAGCCTGTTTTCTCTGTAAATACTTGCACTGGGGGCTGCATTTCCAACCCACTGCCAAGCAGTCTCTTGCCCCAAAGGTCCTGGGGTGGGAGGGAGGGAATCATAGAGTTGGAAGAGACCACAAGGGCCATCGATTCCAACCCCCTGCCAAGCAGGAAACACCATCAGAGCACTCCTGACATATGGTTGTCAAGCCTCTGCTTAAAGACCTCCAAAGAAGGAGACTCCACCACACTCCTTGGCAGCAAATTCCACTGTCAAACAGCTCTTACTGTCAGGAAGTTCTTCCTAATGTTTAGGTGGAATCTTCTTTCTTGTAGTTTGGATCCATTGCTCCGTGTGATTGATCCATTTGCCTCATCAGCCATTTCAGTTCTTCCTTTGCTCTGAAGGTCTGCATTGGGGATTTGACAGCTGCTCCCATATCCTGTGAAGCCTTAAAGTGGGTCTGACGCTTCAGGGAGAACTTCTTCTCTTTGGGCTGCTTCGATGAAAACACATTCTGCTGGAGGCAGCCCAGATCCCAAAGTTTCCCACACTGGTTCTGTATCCAGGTTTTGTCTGAAGCAGATGCACCTCTCTAGTGGAGACTGCCAGAACTTCAGCAAAACTCTTGCCTTGTGCCTGGAACCAGCAACACCGGCAAGGTTTGATCCCGAGAAGCGATATGCAGATTGTGCCCCGACACTGAACTCATGCTGGGGAATTGCAAAAACAAGAAACTTCATGGCTTGCAGCACTAATCAGAAAAATCTCTTGGTCAGAAACAGGCCAGAGTTTTATGGTCAAGTATTTACATGTGCTGTTAAGCTGTTCAGTGAGGAGAATCCAAATCCTGGCTCAGGTTCCAAACACCAAGTACATTTGTTTGTTTGACCAAAAGATCTCAGGGTGGTTCACATGGCCTCAGTTGGCCAACCGCTGAACAGCCCTCACGGTACCCTTAGAGCCAAGGCCTAGGCCTTAGAGCCAAGGCTAATGGTCTCCACTCCTCAAGTTGTGCTTGCTAACTTGGCAGATACATCTGAGAGAGGTCTGCACCTCCCCCATCTTCAAGAGAGCAGAGTTATACAAAATTTCTTGTACTTTTACTTATTTTAAAATGTTTTTTAGTAATTATTGATAATTCTAATATTTCTTTTAAACTGCTTAGAGATTTTACTACAATAAGGTGATGTATTATTTTGAAAGGAAAATTCTCAGACTATTACTTAGTGATCATGAGTTGTATTCCAAATAAATTCTATGCAGAGTAGATCCACTGGAATTAATAGACCTCTGTTAGCTATGCTTGCATTTCTGTAATCAATAAAGTTGTGGCCTAAAATTTTGCCCAATAACCTTAAACCAAAATTCTGTGTCAGTGTGAATTTTATTCTAAGGAGAGGCTGGTTTGGGGGCCTTGCCACACAAGTCTTGTTTTGTTCTATCCCCAAATAAAATGAACTTAGAATAATGTATTTTTCAACAAAATATATTTTTAGCAATGATGAAAGAAGCATCCATACATTTAAAGCAAAATATAACTTGGAATATATTTTGACATATTTTATTGCCAGACTTATTCAGATCACACCTGATCAATATGATTCACATTACTTTAAAGAGAGAGAAGAAATGAAACAGAACTACTTTACAGGCAGATAGTGCTGCTGAAGAATTGTTATGCAAGAGTTCAAGGAAGAAGAAAATAAGTAATATCCAGTGAGCAAAAATGTATAATGTGCACATTTATAATTTTAATTATATATGTATAAACAGAAGTGGGAAGTAGATTGAAATATTCTTACAAGCCAAATCCCCGCGACGGGGTGAGCTTCCATTGCTCTCTCCCAGCTCCTGCCAACCTAGCAGTTCGAAAGCACACCAGCGCAAGCAAGTACTGCTGTGGCAGGAAGGTAAACAGCATTTTCATTCGCTCTGGCTTCCATCACAGTGTCCTGTTGTGCCAGAAGTGGTTTAGTCCTGCTGGCCACATGACCCGGAAAGTAGTCTGTGGACAAACGCTGACTCCCTTGGCCTGAAAGCAAGATGAGGGCCACAACCCCATAGTTGCCTTTGACTGGACTTAACCATTCAGGGGTCCTTTACCTTTTTACTTAGTCACTTGCCAGTCCATGTGGGCAAACAGTTTCCTATCTGCAGACAGTCCTTTTGAAGAGCTAGAGCTGTGGATTGGGTCACTTTGCATTTAAATTCCTTCAGCAATCCCTACATCAGTGTGAGTCCCCTGGGTCTAATAAACATAGGACTGTACTACCTTGATTTCAGACACATCTCTTTGCAACACACTCTCTGTACATATCTGCAGCCTGGTAGCAATGCCATGGTTTTAACACTTTGCTCCTTTTATGAAAATATTTCCACATCAACTTCTGCATGATCTCAAGGATTCTGGGAAGTGTTCTAAGGTTCAAATTCAGTTTTGATATTACACTAGTCCCACCAGACTTCACCATGGAACTTATTGAAACATCCCTTACAGCTGCACTTTGTAGAGGAAAACTGCTGGATGTAAACAACTAGCAAGTTGTCCATCATTGGTGATCTTTTTGTTGATGAACCTATGATAGTGTTCAAAGGAACTAGGATAGCACAAGGGCAGGGTTTTTCATTCTGAATTCTTATTCCATAGCTGGTACATCAGATCTTGGAATTGGGATGATAGATGTTAATTACATTGACCTGCAGTCTAAACCTTATGAAAGGTATAGGATGCTGTATTTCACAAAACAGTTTACTGTGAACAATTTAAGAGCTGGAACAAATAGTCAAAGAAGTTTAATTAATTTCACAAATTGTCACAGTGAAAATCTGAGAATTCATCCAAGGAAACAAATATTTGAATATGTTTCAGATATTTGAAAACTATTTTCTTCCTCTCCGATTAATTGGGTCATAGGGGGTTTGGCTCTCAGTTTATTGACAGTTTTCTTCTGTTAGGAATGTAATAGTTTCACAATTGCAGTGAATAAGATGGGGAATTTTTAATCCCTAAAATGTTTGCTTTCTCAGTAGGCTTCTATTGATTTTTCTTTCAAAAAGGTGTCAACCACTTAAATTAGTCCAGGTCTGCAGGGCAAGCCTCCACTTCTCCCTGCCTGCTTGAAGCTTGTGGATTTCTTCAGCTTCTTTAACCATTCAAATTAACCTACTTTAAAAAAATGATAATAATAGATGAGTGAGCGGAAGAATGACAACTGGGGAGTGACAGGAGGAGAGTGTCGAGAATGAGTTGCAGAGGAAGACAGAAAATGAGAAGAAAGGAGGTGGGAGAGAGAAGGAAAGAAGCAGGGCAGCAGAGTGAAAGGCAGCATTACTGTTACAGAGGAGATCAGGGATCTGAGAAGTGCTGCTGGGGTTTGCTGGAGCAGCTAGAAAGTCTTTTAAAACTCAGATCATTTTAAAGCGTAAAACACTCGTAAGTTTAGAAAGGGTCTCCATGGCAAACCAGTGTGGCAAACCAGGCATTCTCCAGCCCCCCCCCAGCCCAGAATGCCTGCGTCTAAGAAGAAGGCCCCCTTGCACCCTCCCCAGGTGCCAAAGGAGGTGGGGAAGAAGCTGTCTTAACTTCCACCACCATTGCAGTCATGAATCATACTTTTTTAAAAAGGGGGGCAGGGGTGTAGTAGTATCAGCAGCCCTGACATTGCCAAGAGGAGGTTCTGCTGGACCATGCAGAGGACCTCCTGAAGTCTGGCACCAGCCCTACGCACCCACTGGATGTCACACTTCTGTGGATCTTGGGCCACAGTTCTTGGCTCAAAATCATATCAAAGTATATACAATGTGCATTTTCACAGAATCATAGAATTGTAGAGTTGGACAAGCCCCCAGGGGTCATCTAGTCCACCCCACTGCTATTCAGGATTCACAACTATGGAATCCATGACAGATGGCCACCCAACCTCTGTTTAAAAATCCACCACCTTCTGAGTGACCCCATTCCATCGTGAAACAGCTCTTATTGTCAGAAAATTATTCTTGATGTTTAGTTGGAATCTCCTTTCCTGTAACTTGAATCCATTGGTCCATGTCCTGCCCTCCAGAGCAGGAGAAAGCTACCCTATCACTTGCTTGCCTGAAAGGGTTAACCTGAGCCCTGAGCTCAAGTTACCAGCGTGGGTGTGGCTTAGAGGGTCCCAGCAGCCTTTGCCCCACCCTCTTTCCCCCTCTTTTTGTGTTTCCTGGAACAAGAAGGAGCCATGTCTCCCGTGGCTCCCAGCTGCAATAAAAACCAAATAAACTGAATATTTCCAAATGGGAATTTTTACAGTCTGCATCTTTGCTAACCCAAAGATTGCATGGTCCTTTTCAGAAGGAAAAAAAAGTACTTTTTTAAAAAAAGTTGTTTTGAACATTTTTTACCATTACTGCCAGCTGATGAAGACTTGTGTGATGTCACTTCTGGAAACTCTGTGAGTAAAACATTCACTTATTTGCCAATCTAAGTGTCTACAATTTATTCTAGCCTAAGTATTTTCAGGGTAAAGTAAAGGTAAAGGTACCCCTGCCCGTACGGGCCAGTCTTGACAGACTCTAGGGTTGTGCGCTCATCTCACTCTAGAGGCCGGGAGCCAGCGCTGTCCGCAGACACTTCCGGGTCACGTGGCCAGCGTGATGAAGCTGCTTCGGCGAACCGGCACCAGAGCAGTACACCGAAACGCTGTTTACCTTCCCGCTATACAGCGGTCCCTATTTATCTACTTGCACCCGGAGGTGCTTTCGAACTGCTAGGTGGGCAGGAGCTGGGACCGAACGACGGCAGCTCACCCCGCCGCGGGGATTCGAACCGCTGACCATGCGATTGGCAAGTCCTAGGCGCTGAGGTTTTACCCACAGCGCCACCCGCGTCCCTTTTATTTCCAGGGTAAACATTTGTTTAAAGGTGGATGAGGGCAACTATAACCAATCTAACCAAGTTTTAATGTGCTTGGAGCTATCACCACTATGCTAAACTCTGCTACGAGAGAGTAAGAACCTCTCCTCCAAACCTGTCCTTCCAGCAAACATTACAGTGGCTGTAACATGAAGCTGATGAAGCCAGAGGCCTGTCTGAATAAAAGCCTATTTGCCAGCTGGTGGAAGGTAATCTGAGAAGGGAACTGGATGGGGCTCACTGTGCTAGGAATTCCAGAGATCAGGACCAGCCACCCAGTTAAGTTCTGCCAAATATGCTTCAGGTCTTGGTCGGACAGAAATCAGTGCTTCCCCTGATGATCTTAAAACCTGGGAACGTTGCTGTTGTGCCATTGAAGGAATTCCCTTTTAAGGTCAACAAAGCAAGGCATACCGGGGTTGTTATGATTCCAGAAACAGACTCTTACGAAGCTTTACATTCAGTGGAAAGAGTTGTGGCAGAAAGGAGAATGTAACTTCTCTTATTCCATTTTTCCAGCAGTGCATTAACTTTTAAAAATTAGAATACCAATTTTTAAAACTAAAACACCAAGCAATGTAATTATTATAATTATAATTAAAATAGCTATTGGAATATTTTAAATATGTAATTTTTATGGTCTTATTCTTTTAAAAATGTATAGTTTTCTTTGATGTAGGTATTCATAGCATAACCTTATACAGAAGTCCTATTGAGTTCAACACATATGATTACAGCTCTAAAAATATTAAATGTTTATATGAAATAAATGTTTGAGAGGGGCTTGGAACAAAAATTAAGCTGCTTAAAAGATTATTTGAACTGGAATTGATTCTTCTAACTAGCAGCACCTGCTTTCGTCTTGAGGTTACTGTGTAGGACTGATATAACACAGAGGGTTGCTTTCCTGACAATAGCAAGGGGGAAGCTGTTTGCACAAAGAGGGTTTCCACCCCTCCTCCCACTTCACTATAGTGACCTGAGAAGCCTTTCTTGAAATTTGGGGGCTGCGGCACAGTAGGTTGAAGGAAGCAGTTGCTGTGGGAAGTGAAACCGGGTTACCTTTCTCTGTTTTTATGGTTTTTCAGTAGAGTGCCGTATCAAGAAGTCATCATCAACAATGTCTCTTTTTTATTACCTTATGTCACAAAATTTAGCGTTTAGTTTGGAATCTACTGGTAGATTTCTGAGTTATTTGGATTAGATTTGTAAGGATTTTTGCCTTCTATTGCTTTAGCAATGACAACAACAAAACAACCTCTCCCCTAGGACTCGGCTACATTGGCAAAGAAAAAATGCTTTATATTCATTGTTTATGCATTCCAACACTGTGACACCAGATGGTGCTGTGGAGTTCCATTTTTGCTTACCCAATTTCTCATACAAAGTTTTTATCTATCTATCATCTATCTATTTATATATATACGGCCCTATACCCAGAGGTCTCAGGGCGGTTCACAGAAAAGATCACAATATATAAAAACAAAAAAATAGGGGCCACTAGGTGGCGCGTTGGAAGATGGCTGACAATAACATCTCTCTGACCCATACGAGGTATTAAGGGGCTGCTATGGGAAGTAGGCAGCCTTCCTGGCCCCCCAAGGGGATGGGGGGGACTGCCCTGCCAGCGGTGTTCATAATGCACCCCCCGATCTGAGAGATGGGGGTGCCGAACACTTGGCACAAGCCCTCGGTGGAGTCAGATCTTCCCGACGCCGATTCCAATCAGCGCGTGCTGGTTGCTTCAGCTTGGAATTATAATTGAAAATAATAGGATTGGAAGGAAGGCTGAAGCACATATATCAAGTGAAGCTCGACGATAAGACTGCTGATTAATGGATCTCTGTGACCGGGAGTGACGGATGGATAAGTATTTACCACTATGAGAACTACCACTATGAACTACCACTATGAGAATGTATGGTTGGAACGAAGGGGGGGTGAAAAAAACTCTTTCTTTTTCCCTTGCATGATGTGACAATAATAACCCTCCACCCCAGAAAGAAATAAGATCGTCGCGTTTTAATAATCATAAACAGAACTTTAAGACTGTGTGGGAGGAAATATAATACAATAAGAGAAGATCGAATGGTGAGAAGGAGGAAAATTTCTATGACGCAGTTAAAAAAAATGGCGTCTCGCCAAGACAGGCTGGTCGGAGAAGAAGATCAGGGGGAGGAGAATCAGGATTGCGCGAAAGAGAAGGAATGTTGGAATGCAAGTTTGACCTGACAGAGCCCCTAATTTACTTGATTTATTGGGCCAGCCTGAGGAATAATAATGGACAGACCGAAGATTAACTTTGTTTATGGAAGTTTTTAACAGAGGTTGTTCCTGAATAATATGAGTTTGGAAGAGCACAAAACCCACACAGAGACGCCAAATTTTCAATCTGTTTGTGAAAATTATCAGAGATCGCAAAGAAAGGAATAAATGATAACAACAAGAAGAGAAAGAAGGTAATAAAGGTCTATCCGAATCGAACTGGATGGAACTGTCGAACAAAAGCAGCAAATAAGTGATGTCTGGAGTCATCTGGAATTTTGGACTCGTGCGGAGCTTGATATATGGGTACCCCCCAAAAATTTAAAATTTGGCTGTATAATCTGGAACTAATGTGATTTGAACAATGTGATGTGATTGGCCTGTTAATAAAAAATATTTCAAAAAAAAATAAAAACAAAATAAAAACAAAACCCATTAACATCCCCCCCTCCAAAAGAGCAACATTTTAAAATGGTATAGAATGTTGATCAGGTCAACTAAAATTTGCAACATGCTTACCTGAAATGCTTCTTTGATGTGTCTAGATGCAGCCCTAATTTACACTGCTGAAATGATTAAACCTTGTGTGGAAGTCTGAAGTGTGGATTCTAGGCTTAGGGATGGCGACGATTTTCTCAGTACTTGAGCTTGCTCTCGTGCAGAACCTCCTTTGCTTACTTGCAGTCATTTGTGAGCTTTGAAAGTCGATCAGGTTTCACGCAAGTGTTAGCAATATTTAGCAGTACACATTTCTTTGGTCATGAAATAATAACGAACCAATGGGCAACTTACTGAACCAGACCATTCCTAACCATGTCTACATAGCAGTAAGTCCCATTTTAATCAATGCTACCTACTCCCTGGTAAATCAGGTTACAATTCGACCCTTACTGCATTTGTTTTTTACTACCACTAAGTAAGTATCATAGAAAAATTCAGCCACCTCTGCTCTCCTATCCGCTTTATTATTTCATTGCTTGTTTAGATACCAAATAATCAACAACCAAGTATTTGCAGGTGTGATTTAAAAGGGACAGGATAGGAAAATTGGGAACACAAATTGCTCTGTTGGTATTGCACAAAGCCAAGAATAAAGACACCACAAGACACAAAAATTATGAAACCCTTGGGAGCATGCAAATGGATATTGTGTGCAATGATTAAGAGTAGCAAAACTGCAAATAGCAAAATCCATTGCACAACAAGTTCTTGCAGTGTAGCCTGGAGTACTGAAGTCAATTATGCAATTTTTGCAAAATGCAAGAGTGGGCTGACCTGACATGAGTTTTATGAGCCGTGGACTGAAATGAACCATGAGTTAAAAACTGAGCAGCTACAAGACTGTGAGCCCCATCCCCGGGAAGGACTTTAAGATCAGTTCATTTCTGGTACTCAGGACAAATTCCTGCACAAAGAATTCTTTAATCTTTGATTTATTTCTTTTGCACTGAACTTAGATGGATGAATCTGGGGGATATAGTGAAAAAACAAAGAAGACCTTGCAGCCCTAAATCTATTCAAAGCAGTGTACAAACCTGCTTGTAGAAATCCATACCAGGTAGGTTTGTATTAATTATGACTGTGGATTACAGGAGAAAGACTGGACTATGGCCTGAAGGTTTGGGGGGTGGGGTGTCAAGATCATGGAATGACTAAACACTTTGCTCAGCCTCCACTGTATGTATGCAGGAAACAATCAATTAGGAATTTCTGCAATCTCTTCTGAGCCTTCTAGGGCTGCCTAGTACTACAAAACTATGTGAGTAAATGCTTAAAATATGCTAATTAGAAGAAACTTTTCAAGTTGAATTCTGTGAAAACTCACTCAGAGGAAGGGGAGAATCTGCTGTGTAAATCCCCCGTTGCTCAACCAAGATCCATAAGGGGGCAAAATGAATGTGGTAAAACTCATGAACTATGTTATAAAACACAAATGAAACAATGTATCACTAAGGCCAAGATGACTAATGGATAGCAATAGGGTGCCTTTGTTGTCATAATGCTTCAGGAGCTAGGAGAAGGTTCACAGCACACCTTAGTTATAGCTCAGGCCATATGTAGAGCATTCTTTGTCAAAATGTCAGGCATAAACTGAAATTTCCCTGCCAGCACTTCCAAAATGTCAGGGAGTGTGCACTGATGAAGCTTATAAGGTAAAGGGACACCTTTAGATGGATGGAGGATCTGAGCACAGACAGAACACGGATAAAGTCCACTAGACTGGTTTTCCACTTTAGATGCTGACTTCGTATGAAATGCAAGTTAATTGCAACAGTAAAAATAACAGAAGGTTAAAGATACAGTTCTTCACTCAGTTATTCTGGCCTGTTTATTATTTAATTTTGTTCATCTGTTTCATTCAGAGTAACTGGCCATAGTAGCAGCCAACAACATAGCATGGATTACCCGCCACTTAATTGATCCAAATGGTTTCCAGAGAGTGGTAGGGGATGCTTTATCTCATGTTGATGGCCTTTCAGCTGATTCCCTGGTGGCCCGCTGGAATGCAGAGTTAACCAGGGCTATCGACTGTCTGGCTCCGAAGCGCCCTCTCCGATTGCATGGAGCCCAGACAGCCCCGTGGTTTTCTTTGGAGCTGAGGGCGATGAAACAATCGCTGAGACGGCTAGAGTGTCGGTGGCAGAAAACTCACTCCGAATCTGACCGGACACAGGTTAGAGCTCAATGTCGAGCCTACCAAGTGGCGATAGCGACGGCGAAGAAGACTTTCTTCACCGCCTCTAGTGCATCTGCAGAAAATAGTAGCAGGAGACTCTTTCAGGTGGTCTGCAATCTAACGGAACCACCTTTACCACCGGAGCCTTGTAAAGACCCCAAGATCTCCTGCAACGATTTTGCAAAGTTTTTTGCAGATAAAATCACTCATATTCGGAAGGATCTAGACACCACTGTGAGAGCAGGGCTGGGGCGGGAAAGTGCTAGAGCCCTGTCTGGTCAAGTTGCATGGAATCAATTTCAATCCGTTACCCCCGAGGATGTGCACAGGTTGCTTGGACGCGTGAAACCAACCACCTGTGTCCTTGATCCTTGCCCATCCTGGCTAATAAAAGCAAGCCGTGAAGGGCTGGGCGATGGGCTCTGCGGGGTGGTGAATGCTTCCCTCTGTGAGGGAACATTCCCAGATCCGCTGAAAGAGGCGGTCATTAAACCGCTTCTTAAAAAACCATCTTTAGACCCGGCCAGTATGGCCAACTATCGCCCAGTCTCAAATCTTCCATTCTTGGGCAAGGTGATTGAGTGGGTGGTTGCTGAACAACTCCAAGCACGCCTGGAAGATGCAGACCATTTGGATCCCTTCCAATCGGGGTTCAGGCCTCATCATGGGACTGAAACTGCCTTGGTCGCACTGGTTGATGATCTCCGGCGAGCTAGAGACAAAGGTGAGAGTTGTTTCCTAGTTCTGCCAGATCTCTCAGTGGCCTTTGATACAATCGACCATAACATCCTTCTGGACCGTCTAGAGGGGCTGGGAGCTGGGGGCACTGTTATACAGTGGTTTCGCTCCTTCCTCCTGGGCCGTGTTCAGAAAGTGGTGGTGGGGGATGAGTGTTCAGACCCCTGGGCCCTCACTTGTGTGGTGCCTCAGGGTTCCGTCCTCTCCTCCATGCTTTTCAACATCTATATGAAGCTGCTGGGAGAGATCATCAGGGGGTTTGGGCTGGGTGTCCATCAATATGCAGATGATACCCAGCTCTACCTCTCTTTCAAATCAGAACCAGTGAAGGCGGTAAAGGTCCTGTGTGAGTGCCTGCAGGCGGTTGGAGGATGGATGACGGCTAATGGATTGAAGTTGAATCCTGACAAGACAGAAGTACTGTTTTTGGGGGACAGGGGCGGGCTGGTGTGGAGGACTCCCTGGCCTTCTGGTGGTTCCCTCACTGCGAGAAGCAAAGTTACAGGGAACCAGGCAGAGGGCCTTCTCGGTAGTGGCGCCCGCTCTGTGGAACGCCCTCCCATCAGATGTCAAAATGATAAACAACTACCTGACATTCAGAAGACATCTTAAGGCAGCCCTGTTCAGGGAAGTTTTTAATGTATGATATTTTAGTGTTTTTTGGTTTCTATGGAAGCCGCCCAGAGTGGCTGGGGAAACCCAACCAGATGGGCGGGGTACCAATAATAAGTTGTTGTTGTTGTTGTTGTTGTTGTTGTTGTTTTAAATAATATTTATTAAATTTTTCCACAGATACAAAAACAAAACTGCAAAAACAAAAAAGTCAAATACAGAATAGACAGAGGAAGAAAAAAAGAGGAAAAAAGCAAATGCCCTAAAATACATAAAAGAAACCCCCTTCCCCACCCCACCAACACAAAAATAAGGCAAAAAACAAAGACATTCAAAACAAAACAAAGAAAAATTCCATTTTTCAAATTCCATCTTTCATAACTTAGTTCCTCGGCCTCCTCCCACCTCCCTCTTTGTATTCTAGTTGTTAATCAAATCAGCAAATTCTTTCCATCTTTCACTGCTTATTCACTTATTTACCTTAATCCATTTAAATCTTATTTCCTGATCAGCATCACCAAGTAGATAAGCATCTAAAAAATGAAATTGTCCAAACCCCAATTCACTAGATAGCAAAGAAAAGAAAAGAAAAGAGATAACCTTAAATCTTATACTCTTAAATCCTAATACCATATACCCTTATATCCTAATGTCTTAATTCTTTATCTTATTTCACTAGAGCCAGATAGCATCCTTCCACCATCTCCCAAAGGTTCTTAATCAAACAATGTTACGCTAAATATTACTTAAAAATTCCCAATTTATCCCACCATCTCTTCCCCCCGGTTTTGGGTTCTGCCAATCCTTTTTACAAATTTTATCAGTCTTTCCTGTCAACGAATTAATTCCCTCAGCCCGGTTCCCTTATGTCCGAGGCTTTCAAATCATCTCCCTGGGCTGTCTGCAAGTTCTTTTTCCAGCCTGAAATTGAGTCCCAAAGAGCTTCTTCCCTGACGTCTCCTTTAATCCTCTTCAGCACGCTTGCCCAGACTCCATATTTCAACTTATAGGCCGAAAAGTGATCCAAAGCATACTCCACACTCTCTTTGGGATTGCTGAAATTCATTTTTCCAAACTTTCCCGCAGTGCCACCCTCCAACATATAACTCATCAATCCTGCATCACTCAATCCACGTGGGGCATTGCCTCTCCAGGTCTGTCCTTCAACCTCCATAATCTCAAAATTAAATTTATATCCATCAATTTGAGGCTCTGTTACTGGAACTTCCACATAAAATTTCTCTTGCAGAAACAGAACCGGTTCTAATTGTTCCATCCTCTTCTCCAATGCTCGTCCTTGCAAAATTGATTCCACTTCTCGAACCGCATCTGTTGATTTACTCCCTTTCTGTGCCAAAATATATGCATTTTTTTTCAATTCAGAGATGCCCAGTTCAAGAATACTCACTTTTTTAAAGACTTGTTCCAGCAGAGCTGTTATTCTTTCAGCCATGTTCCCAGGCTTGTTTTTCCCAGTGTTATCTTACTCTTCAAGGTCTCAGTCACTTGTCTGCAGTCTGCAGTCTGCAGTCTGCACGGAATTTTCCATCCAGGAATGTAACAGTCACAAACACCTTTCTGCAACAATCTGCCACAGTTTCCTTTAGTTATTTTCCATTCGCGTTTCAGTTACAATTACAATTCCGCTCCTTTTTCCTTTCCAAAAACCACAGATCAATACCTAAAAATATATCTCTGATCCTTCTTCCATAAAGATATAGTCCATTCCTCCGTTGTTGTTATTTTTTAATTATAAAAACTTTTTTTTTTTTTTGACAGCCCGGTCCCGGGCTCGAGACAGTAGTAGATTAGGTCGATTTTTACTGTCCTGCAGGTCAATAGTCCATCAAAGGAATCTCCCCCTCTTCCCCTGCTTCCGAGGGGGGGTTCAAAGAACTTAGATGATGAAGATTTTTACTTTACAAAGCACTTTTCAAAGGCTCCAGCTTATATCAACTTTGCTTTGATCTTTCTACAAAACGGAAGGTGGGCTTCCTGTTTAAAGTGCCAAATTCCAATAATTTTGTAATCCAATTCCGTTACTTACGCAGTTTATTTGAGTCCGAATGTCCACAGGAAAGGTTGGCGCTTTCTGGTAACAGCTGTGCGGCTTCACTCCCCGAAAACAGCGATCGATTTGATGTGCCGCGCCACTCACCCCACGTCGCTCCGGAGCCCCGAATCCCAAGCCCACGGTCTTCCTCCGACCATGGTTTTTTGCGGGTCTCCGCCTCGCCGTGGCGGTCAGACCCTTCTTTCCGGAGAGCGGTCTCCTCTGAGACGGAGGAAATCCGCCATTATCCAGGCGTGCCAACCCGGAAGCCCTATTATTATTATTATTATTATTATTATTATTATTATTATTATTTGTCGGCAAGGTGATGTCTCTGCTTTTTAAGATGCTGTCTAGGTTTGTCATTGCTTTTCTCCCCAAAAGCAGGCGTCTTTTAATTTCGTGACTGCTGTCACCATCTTCAGTGATCATGGAGCCCAAGAAAGTAAAATCTCTCACTGCCTCCATTTCTTCCCCTTCTGTTTGCCAGGAGGTGATGGGACCAGTTGCCATGATCTTCGTTTTTTTGATGTTGAGCTTCAGACTATATTTTGCACTCTCCTCTTTCACCCTCATTAAGAGGTTCTTTAATTCCTCCTCACTTTCTGCCATCAAGGTTGTGTCATCTGCATATCTGAGGTTGTTGATATTTCTTCCGGCAATCTTAATGTGGATTCTACACACATATAAAAAATGCTGTGAAAATGCTTTTTTAAAAATCTTTTGAAGAATATATTGATTTTGCCATAACCCACCATCGCCATCGAGTGTCACATTTGTATATTGAACTTTAGAACACACATAATTTTTATTTTATATGCAGCTGTATAGCGGAATCCTCATTTCCACTTACCCTACTGTTGATTTATTCTGCAACAGTCCCCCCTGCACTGGCTTCTAAAGCAGGTGCGTTCATAACTGGCCATAAAGGCTTTCTTTTTAAAAACTTTTATCCCACAGTAAATCAGTATACCAAGTGCTCTTCATGGCTTCCTCCTCCAGCACTGACTACCTTGCTCATTCTTACTGTAAATTGGCCTAACATGGCAGAACGGGGGGGGGGGGGTGTCTTTACCATGGACAGTTTCATCACAACTGCATTCCAGTTTCTGAGAACAGTCTCTGCACTCTCTTTTAGCCCAGCACCGTACACATAAAATGACATAAAAATTGTCAACCTCAGTTAACTGTTAACAAAGCTTCAATGAATAGTTTCATAAATACTTAGCTCTCATCTAACAATGAAAGTTTCTGCATATTTATGTAGCAATGAGAACAGTGTTTTCATGCACACACAACTGTAGATATTCCTACCCGAACAGTGGCGTCAACCAACTGTCACTGCACTGTGATTCTACCACGGTGATATTGAATTTTAACAGTTAATTACATCAGGGAATCAGGTGTGACCTCCTTCCCAAAATGGAATCATATAACTGTTGATTTGGCCTTGATTTGGCCAGAGATTATTCCACATAATCTGTCTTGGCTAGTTTTGGCATCATGATTTCTCAATCAATAGAGCAAAAGAAACATTTACAAAAGGCAAATACAGTGGGAAAAGAGGGGCTGTTTTAGAGTGGGAAGAGGATCTGCAATATTTTAATTTTAAAATATAAATTAAGAAATCAATTAAGTTCCATAGATCAGAAGGAATGTCAAATAAAACTGCTAACACATGCTGTCATTGCTGACGTTCAAGGCAGAATGGGATTCTGTGCCTGTGAGGACTGGAATTGGACCCCATTTCCTATCTTTTGTGGGCATATGGCAACAACAGCTGAACGGCTACAACCTGCTGATTTTGGACTGCTGTGCGCAAGGAGGTAGAACAAAATGCCAATGTCCTTTTTTCTGTATACATGACAGACAGCATAGAGGGATGCAAAGTAGATTTCATTTTTTTTTAAAAAAAAAGCAAAACAGCTCACACTCACAAATACATTTCAGCAACATAATATATGTCTGATGGTTGTCAGAGGGCTCATATTAGCCATCAGTCTGAGCAAAACAGATGGCTGTGTCTCCAGAAGCTTATTCCTGTAAATCTGCTGGAATTACTGCAACTCAGACCCTGTGGTGTTCTGTGGCAGCAAAAGGGACTTTGTGTACTTGTCAAGTGGAACAGACCCAGGAAACCCCAGGACAACAGGAACGTGGCCAGAAATCTGTGTGAGATGGAATGGACCAGAACCTCACAGATGCCACTGCTGATAGATGTGTTGCTTAGGAGGCATGCCAGGCAAAGCCTGACATGCGCTGAAGATCTTCCAAAGATGCGTTAAGCTTTGTTTGGTCTGAGGGCTCTGGAGTCCAACTCATGCTGGATGCCTCTGATATACAGGTGTCTCCAGGACATTCTAGGCCTTAACTCACAGAAATGATTGCAGACTCCATTCCAAACTGCAGAAATCTGTAGAAAAGAAAAGAAAGTAGAGCTCCCCCTCAACACTCCTTACCTGTCTAAGAGATAAGAACACACCAGTTTATTTCCCTGTTTTCTCATATTTTGCTTCAAAACTATGTGGAAATTCTTTAATTTTTCTGTATGCTTCTGAAATGCTTGTCACAACCCGTATCACACAACCCACAAGAACAAGCTATAAAATGTTCCCCAATCCTCCCTCTTCATCTCTCCTGGAATATTTTAAGGTTTTTATATCTTCTGAAATGGCAATTCACAGATAGGGTTGCGAACTTTTAAAACAGTCCTAGCCTTTTGACAGAAACATGCAAGTGCCACTTTTCCGCAGTGTAAATTTCATCCCAGGAAAACACGTCACCTGCTCCATTTCTGCTTGTCATGCTTCTGTAAATGGTGGGTGGTCAGCAAAAAGCACAAGCCTCATCCTCTTACACACTTGGTCAGGACACGTGTTCTTCTAGGCACAGCACATGGAGAAGTGTGGTCAAGCCCTTAGAGTGGGTGAACATTGATTGCAAGATGGAGCAGGTGGGGGGCAACGTGGCCGTGAGGGACAAAGAAACTGAGGGGGGAACCCTTACTAGGGACCGCTTACTAGCGGGAAGGTAAACGGCGTTTCCGTGTGCGGCTCTGGCTCGCCAGAGCAGCGATGTCACGCTGGCCACGTGACCCGGAAGTGTCTTCGGACAGCGCTGGCCCTTGGCCTCTTTGAGTGAGATGGGCACACAACCCTAGAGTCTGTCAAGACTGGCCCGTACGGGCAGGGGTACCTTTACCTTTTTACTAGAACCCTTTGTATTGCTGTGCCTTTTAATCTTTGAATCAGTGAATGCTTTGGCAGCAACTGAATTGTTTGCTAGCAGCTCCAACTGAAATAACTTGTAATTTACAGCAACCCTGAATGCTGTTCTAACTCTTAATTTTTATACGGTGCATGCTTCTGGGCCTGTTCCATCAAGGTTCCTACATGGCTTTATTCAAAAAGTAAAAGATCTTATATGGACAACTGCTCCAAATTTTTTATATCCTTATTATGTCTGTTAGTCTGTTAATGTGGGCTGGATGTTTATAATGAATGCTCCCCCCACCCATTTTAATGTACAGTATGTGGGTTTTTTGTTTTTCGTATGTTGAGTTGCCCTGGTAAGAAAAAGCAATGAATAAATATAATTAATAAGAATGATGATGATGAGATGAGGAAGATAGTCAAATTTGTATAGGAAAGTGTTAGGATAGCTGTTAGGAAATGTAAGATTTTGGCCTCTATAGACAAGTATCTGCTGAGCTTTTCCTTTATAGGCAAAGCAAACTAGAAGTGGTTTGAGTCAAGGCGCAGAACTGTGCTTTCCACTTTAGCTAAGCCACCAGTGAAGTGATGAATGAGAATGCCAACGGTGATAACAAAGGTATGGCACCATTAGTATGGGCTCCAGGTATCCTTTTTCTATGTTCTGCAAGAGGAATGGAAATGGCTGTCGTTTCAGGGTGAGCTGGCTTGTGCCAAGGAGGACATCCTGTCTGTGAAAGTCTTGCTTGGCATTTCAATTCAAAATATTATAGCTGCTCTCTCCTTACAGATTTAAGCAGCTAAATCTGGACAGCTGAATCTGAAGGGTTGCCATATTCCTTTAGTAAAGATGTGGCCTGTTTAATCTTAGCTGCCACTTAATGCTGACCTAATTCCACAGGATTTAATAAATCAGTTTTTGATATCCAGTGTGTAAATGTAGCTGTTCATATTACTAACAAGAATGGCACCCTGGAATTTGGTGGATTCTGCTTTGTAGTTCAATGACTATTGCACAAAAAAGCTCTTTTCCCTCAAGTTTCTAAAAGTTCTGCCCTTCTATGTAAGACCTTGATTTGAAGATGTATGGATCTGCATGTTCTTTTTTGTTCTTGTTCAGTGATTGTTCCTGACAGGCCTCAGGAAGTATCCATCTATTTGCAATAGACTTCTAAAAGCGCTGTAACATGCAAGCCTCGAGAATTCTAGCAGGTAAACAGAAAAATAAAAAGGTGACGGTTGTCCATTAATGCTAGCCACCACAGTAAACTAAAACAATGTGATTTTTATCTGACAGGAAAGAGAGAAGGAGGGGGAAGAGAGAAGACTTTCCTTGCCAATGAAAAATTGAACTTCACAGTTAAAGTGTGAGATTTTTGAAGTACCACAAATGTGTGCCTGACTACATAAGAGAACACACGCAGTTCTCTCGCGGTTGGCTTTACCTCCCACTGTGCCTATGGCTTAAAGTTAAGGGGAAAATGGAAACTTTCTGAAAGAAGGAAATGTTAGCCAAGAAAAGGAGAGAGGGAGAGAAACTGACTATTTCAGGGCAATACAGCAAGTACTTTGTGCACTAAGTTCATACAGTCTGAGGTGGTTATATTCACTCCAGACATCAGCACGTTGCCAAGAATACAAACTATAACAGGAATGTTACAGAGAACAAGGGTTTCTTTTTGGCTAAGGTTTCATCTACTGTTTGTTTCCTCAATAATCCACCTAAGAGCACAGCTTTAAAAAAACCTTTGGAACTAGCAAAGTCTCTGAATCCTTCAGGTCTGCCAAAATTCCAGACAAAATTGAAGTAGCATTTATCTTCTGTCATTTGTGCAAATTCAATTAATGGACCCGGCAAACAATAACCATTTCAAGTCAACACTACCTGGGATGCTGCATCAATTAATTTACCTATTTTGTGGTTCCAAACCTGGCTGGATCAGACCAGATCCATTCCCTCTAGCCCTCTGTTTCGAATAGTGACCAGCCAGATTTCTGCAAAACTTGCAGAAGGGATGCATGAAAGCAATAGTGTTCCCTGTTGTCTGTCCCCAGGATCTGTCATATAGACATAGAGATTCAATTTAGGTTCAATTTAGCTCTCCTGCATAATAGTTCCAATACCTTTTATTGCTCAATATTAAACCAAACTGCAAATTTCATGGGGGAAAATAGCATTCCATTAAGCAGGCAGGGAAATTCCTCAAACCCAATCAATTTCAAGAGTTTATATTTGCATAACTAATCTCATTTGCATATGCATTAGGAACTCAGGAAATGAATTTTCTTTGTGACAAAATATCTTATGTTGAATCACAAGAGGCCCAGCATATGTAGGCTTGCAACTGGAACAATGAGCTTTTGCTCAAACGGAACCTCATGTGGGGGTGATAGAGAAGTTCAATATACAATTAGTTCATATTCACTTAAAGCATATTAATGGTGAGCAAGGAGGTAAGGAAAGTAATAATGTGATCAAATCCTTAAAACTATCTGTTGAGGGATAATTTTGTGGAAGAAAACCATGAACACAAATAATTTGCACATTTATAAGCCGGTCCTTCTGCTCGTGTTCTAGAGGTAAAGACAACTCCTCAGTCAGTGCAAAGCCTGTCTGAGCTGGCATTAGAATAAGACCTGGGGATTATCCAAATTGTAATGCACTAAGGGGTTTTGCAGTGGCAAATGTGGGAGAGGTTTGGTGAATAGCTAGCTGTGATGTCAGAGAATGATCAGAGGGATTACAGCTGCTTAAACGAATGAACATCTAGATAATAGGATATTTGCTTCCACCCTAGTTGTTGATTTTTTCTATAATTGCTACCAGTTGTCTAACAGAGAGTCCAGATTTTGTCATTGTCAGTCCATTATTCACTACCTTCTCTGTCTTTTGAAACTGTGTTTTTGCTATGAGAATAGTTGCAGGACTAGATTGCCAATGTGGAATAGAAAGTGTTGTTAGTCTTTGGCGATGCTTTACCTTTCTACATTCTTAAATCCTGCACTTCCACAGTAATGCTGTTATCCAGCTGCACAGTCTTTTCTTCCACAGCTTGAGTCTTTTTTTTTGGGGGGGGGTCAACTTTTTTATTAAACTTTAAAAACTTTACATATATATTCCAGATTCCAAATTTGTTATACGTTTCTCTTTAAACTTCACACAATTTCCTCTATACTGTTCTTAATCCCATCCTATTTACATTCTGCATTTGAATGATTAATAATAATAATAATAATAATAATAATAATAATAATAATAATAATTTATTTAAACCCCACCCATCTGGCTGGGTTTCCCCATTTCACCTGAGACATATTATTCTATTTCAGCACCTTGAGAGGTGCTGCTCAAGATGGACTCTTCTTATAGAATCATAGAGTTGGAAGAGACCACAAGGGCCATCGAGTCCAACCCCCTGCCAAGCAGGAAACACCATCAGAGCACTCCTGACATATGGTTGTCAAGCCTCTGCTTAAAGACCTCCAAAGATGGAGACTCCACCACACTCCTTGGCAGCAAATTCCACTGTCGAACAGCTCTTACTGTCAGGAAGTTTTTCCTAATGTTTAGGTGGAATCTTCCTTCTTGTAGTTTGGATCCATTGCTCCGTGTCCGCTTCTCTGGAGCAGCAGAAAACAACCTTTCTCCCTCCTCTATGTGACATCCTTTTATATATTGGAACATGGCTATCATATCACTCCTTAACCTCCTCTTCTCCAGGCTAAACATGCCCAGCTCCCTTAGCCGTTCCTCATAAGGCATCGTTTCCAGGCCTTTGACCATTTTGGTTGCACTCCTCTGGACACGTTCCAGTTTGTCAGTGTCCTTCTTGAACTGTGGTGGCCAGAACTGGACACAGTACTCCAGGTGAGGTCTGACCAGAGCAGAATACAGTGGCACTATTACTTCCCGTGATCTAGATGCTATACTCCTATTGATGCAGCCCAGAATTGCATTGGCTTTTTTAGCTGCCGTGTCACACTGTTGGCTCATGTCAAGTTTGTGGTCAACCAAGACTCCTAGATCCTTTTCACATGTACTGCTCTCAAGCCAGGTGTCACCCATCTTGTATTTGTGCCTCTCGTTTTTTTTGCCCAAATGCAATACTTTACATTTCTCCCTGTTAAAATTCATCTTGTTTGTTTTGGCCCAGTTCTCTAATCTGTCAAGGTCGTTTTGAAGTGTGATCCTGTCCTCTGGGGTGTTCGCCACCCCTCCCAGCTTGGTGTCATCTGCAAATTTGATCAGGATGCCCTTGAGTCCATCATCCAAGTTGTTGATAAAGATGTTGAATAAGACCGGGCCCAAGACAGAACCCTGTGGCACCCCACTAGTCACTCTTCTCCAGGATGAGAAGAGGAGGTTCTTTTGGGAAGGACTTCTATAGGATGACAGGTGATTCTATAGGATGTCAAGAAAAGGAGAACTGTGAATAAATGGGAAAGCTCTCTCGCTTAATTCCTCGCCCCTCCCACAGAGTAAACACAAAGAGTCTGTGGCAGATTGAAACTTTTGATGCTTTGGCTGTTCCATACCTGCAAGGCAGGCCAGCAGTTAACCTTGCCGTTTCAAAGGAAGGTAAGAGCAACAGTCAGGCAGCTGATCCATTCTGTCAAAATGCCAGATGGTTATAAGCCTTTGCTTCTGTCTGCTAATAAAACTTGCTGCAAGGCATCTCTTTCTCCTCCCTCCCCCTCTCTCTCTCACACACAAAGAGAGCGATTCTACTTTTCTTATTGGGTTAAAAATAATTCATGATTTTAAAATGGAAGTGTCATTTAATATATTATACAGAACAGTTATTTTTATTTTATTCTGAAATATGTATATTTGATTTAAACCTTCTAAATCTTCTTAATGTACGTATAAGACAATCCAACGCAGACTGAAGAACTCACTGAAATCAGCATGTTTAACACCATGTTAGCAAGTGGGATGGCATAGGGGGGTGGGGTGGGGGGCTTTGAATGCCCTAGAACTCTCTTTGGTGGCAAGAGTAAGAAGGAAGCTCCCTTGGAAGTCGGCCCCATTCAAATGAACGCGTGCTTAGAATTGGGAAGTGTCAACATGAACATGGAGATGCTTTAAGTTGCATCCTGTTTTAGAAGATTCAGGAACAGAATACTGTGGTACCTCACTTTACAAACTTAATCCGTTCCAGAAGTCTGTTCTTAAACCGAAACCGTTCTTAAACTGAGGCATGCCTTCCCTAATGAGGCCTTTCACTGCCAGTGCCCTTCCACTGTTCGGATTCCGTTCTTAGACTGAGGTAAAGTTCGCAAACCAGGACACTACTTCCTGTTTTGCGGAGTTTGTAAACCAGGCTGTTCTTAAACCAAGGTACCACTGTAGGTGGCTTTGGGCCTAGGAGAGCATTTTTGGACAGTTCTGAAAATATATGGTCAGGTGTAAGCCTACAGCTTAAATTTGACTGAGCTGTCACTAGATATATGGATTATTTTTTTTAAATATAATGCCTAAAACTGTGCTGAGCAAAATCATAGAATCATAGAGTTGGAAGAGATGCAGCCCAGAATTGCATTGGCTTTTTTAGCTGCCGCGTCACACTGTTGGCTCATGTCAAGTTTGTGGTCAACCAAGACTCCTAGATCCTTTTCACAGGTACTGCTCTCAAGCCAGGTGTCACCCATCTTGTATTTGTGCCTCTCGTTTTTTTTGCCCAAGTGCAATACTTTACATTTCTCCCTCTTAAAATTCATCTTGTTTGTTTTGGCCCAGTTCTCTAATCTGTCAAGGTCGTTTTGAAGTGTGATCCTGTCCTCTGGGGTGTTAGCCACCCCTCCCAGTTTGGTGTCATCTGCAAATTTGATCAGGATGCCCTTGAGTCCATCATCCAAGTCGTTGATAAAGATGTTGAATAAGACCGGGCCCAAGACAGAACCCTGTGGCACCCCACTAGTCACTCTTCTCCAGGATGAAGAGGAACCATTGATGAGCACCCTTTGGGTTCGGTCAGTCAGCCAGTTACAAATCCACTGAGTGGTAGCAGAGTCATGTCAAAATATAGCCTGACAACATTATTATTCAAAATGTTAAGAACAACCAGTTTTAAAAGTTCTTTGCCTTCTGTATCTCTCTGAAGAAAAAGTGTGTATGCTCATTCACCACACGCAAAACATGTCTTTCATTGGTACAAAACTGCCTTTTTTGGCGCTTGTTGCAAGAGCATGATTTCCCAGAAAGCGTTTCATCTTACCATAATTGTGCATCATTCCATTCCCTGGCCAAAATTCTAGCCTGCTTGCTATAACTATGCTAGTTACTCCTGTCAGTGCTGGTCTGCTGCTCAGAATTGGAGGCTATTTTATGTATTCTCCTGCTCTGTAAAGTTGGCTTAACTGAACACCTTTCGCCAGCCGCTGCTCTGCACACGGCTACGCACAACCCACAAATCCATGATGACTGTGCACAAATCTGAAACCTTGTCTGAAATGCTTCTCCACAGCTGTGAATATGCAGTGCTCACTTTGGGCATCAAAATCACATTTGTTCAAGGTTGCACCCCTAATGTTCACGCTACTCCATTTCCTGACAGAACAGGATCTTTCTGTGAAACTTACTGTAGTAGTAAACTCACACAACACCATTTCGCTACATGGAATGCTATGTGATAAATGCAAACATGTATATTTTAGCATATATACAGGTAGCAAGATGGGGGTGTATATTTATAATGTAATGATCTACATGTAAGATTCATGCTGTCTCCGATCTGCCTCTGACTTCAGTGTGAAAAATTGTCAGGAATCCAGTCTGTATGGAATCATGTGTGAGGAGGGAGAGGTTGCCTTGTGTGAATCAGCCTGTAGGCTCTTGAGACTTCTCGCTCAATATCTTAACAGTTTTGCATAAGTTCTTGTAAGTTAGAAAGTTTTAAAGATTTCTTTCTCCAGCAGAGCCTCCAAGCAAGAATCAAACCTCATCCTTCTAATTAATTTAAATGAAATCCCATGGCTTCTTTCAATGAAAAACTGCAGATTTCTATTATCCAGGACTGCATGCTACATTAAGTACCTTTCCTTTGTGCAGGGTAGAATTCAAGTAATCTGAAAGATAAGTGCCTCTAAAAATCACTTGGAATGTTATACAAATGAAAAGAAATATACCTCAGATTTAAAGCAGTCTGTAATGCTACTTGGGCTGCTTATAAGCCATAAGCAAAACTTGTTGACTTAAAATGTATTCTATCCATTTTCTCTGTAGCTGTGCATCAATAGTTTAGCATGCTGCCTGTGAAGAATACAGAGGAGCTTGCAGAGTATCTGGTCATTATCTATTTTTTCTGGATGAATTAGTTGGAAGTTTTACACTTAGGAGCTTGCTGAGATGGATTGGGCCACATGACTACAAGATTCAACTCAAGTAGAATTATGAAATTTTGAATAGTATCCCACCTTCTTTGTTCTTGTAACTATTGTCACCCTCCATAATATAATGCCAGTACAGGTACAATATAATCTAAGGCAGCCTAACCATCTCAAATCATATGTGGTTCTGCAATCCATACACAAGATTTATGTATGATGGGTGGGTTGGCATACATACAGAACAAGCAAGGAGCCCATGGAGGCAAGAGGCAAATGACACAGTCTCAAAACAGGCCAAGGTTTAGGAATGGGTGGGCCATGTGTTTGCTCTGCACTGGAGGTGATAGACCAGGAGAAAGACCCAGGAGTCATAATAAAGAGCCCAAGGAAGATGTCGATTCTGTGTGCCATGGCTGTGAAAAAGGCAAACTCCATGCTAGCGATCATTAGGAAAGCAATTGAAAATAAGACTGCCAATAACCTCATACCTATCCAGACCTATGATGGGACCACCTTTGGAGTACTGTCTACAGTTTTGGTTGCCTCCCCTCAAGAAGGATATTGTAGAGTTGGAAAAGATTCAGAAAAGAGCACCCGTTATAATCAAGGGGATGGAGCAACTTCCCTATGAAGAAAGGTTGCAGCGTTTGGGACATTTAGTTTAGAGGAAAGGAGAGAAAGAGGTGACATTCTTCACACACAGCATAGTCAGACTGCAGAACTCTCCCCCCCCCCCCCCGGAGGCAAGGATGGCCACCAACTTGGATGGCTTTAAAAGAGGACTGGACAAATTCAGGGAGCAGGAGAGGACTGCTGCCAGTGGCTATTCTCTACTTCCGCAGTTAGAGGCAGCAATGCTAGCAGCTGGAAACCACAGGAGATGAGCGTGCTCTTGTTCCCCTTTCCACTTGCTGGCTTCCCATAGGCACCTGGTTGGCCACTGTGGGAGCAGGATGCTGGACTATATGAGTCCTTGGCCCAATTCAGCCAGCTAAACTTATGTTCTAATGACAGCAGCCAACCCTTGAGGGTGATCTTGGTCACTTGTAACATGCAGTCACAGGAAAAGATTCCTTTCCCCATTTCTTTTTATTTATGTGTATTGTTTAGAACAAGAATACACAGAGGAATTATACCGGAAAGATATGAATGTCTTGTACACCCCAGGTAGTGTGGTTGCTGATCTTGAGCCAGACATCCTGGAGAAGAGTCGGACACGTCTATATGACTAAACAACAATTGCTTAGAAAATTCACTTCCTTTTTACATTTAGAAAACAAAGGGAATAGAAAGTGGCACTGAACATTTGCCAAGTGCTTTTCCCATCTCCAACTCCTCGAAAGATTCCATCAGCAGTGTCTCCCAAAAAATTTATACATCGCTTGGGAAGACAGGCAAACTAATACCAGTGTACTGGAAGAAGCAAAGATCACCAGTGTCAAAGCAATGATTCTTCAACATCAACTTCGTTGGACTGGTCATGTTGTGTGGATGCCTGATGATCGTCTTCCAAAGCAGCTACTCTATTCTGAACTTAAAAATGGAAAGCGCAATGCTGGTGGTCAACAAAAGAGGTTTAAAGACTCTCTCAAGGCAAATCTTTAAAAAATGTAGTATAAACACCAACAATTGGGAAACATTTGCCTGTGAGCACTCCAATTGGAGAATAGCCTTTACCAAAAGTGTCATGGGCTTTGAAGACACTCGAACTCAGGATGCAAGGGAGAAATGTGTTAAGATGAAGGCACGCTTGGCAAATCCACATCATGATCAACTCCCACCTGAAAACCCATGTCCCCACTGTGGAAGGACGTGTGGATCCAGAATTGGCCTCCACAGTCACTTATGGCCTCACTGTTAAGACCGTGTTAATGGAAGACAATCTTACTCGGCTAGGAGGGATCGCCGAAGAAGAAGAAGAAGCCGCCTTTCCCTCCTTTCCCCATATTTATTGAGGCTCAGGTAGTGGTTCCCAAAAGGTGGGGGCAGCTGGAAGGGGCACAAATACCCCAAATCTGATGAGATCCTGAGGAAAGTGGTGTCCCCTTCATCAATCAGCCAAAAGCTTGTTAGACTGAACGCCTCCAGCAGTGGGCCCTCCTTCCTGCTTCATCAGCCCAATGTGATCTGAGAAGGGATGGGTGCAGAAAAACCTGCTTCTTTGTTCCTAAGTTTCTCCATGACTGGTTTTAGGATAGCTATATAATACAACAATCCAAACGCTGCTTACCTGAGAGTAAGGACCATTGTATTCAATAGGACTTACTCATGAGTAGGCTTATCTGTTTTGTGCCCTGTTGTCATATATGCCTTTTTTTACTATGTGTTAAAAATGCAATATATGTGGGGATGTGCATAGCCCCTTCATCCACCCACAACAAGTTTTGCTTTCCCACCTTGTCTACTTTTCTTTTTTATTAACGGTCTAAAAGAAATGAGTTTTGTCCATGGCTTAAGAGCATGTGGCATTGTACAATTAGACTTATTTGATTTGTCCTCAGTTTTCTAGCTTAAATACCTGCCTTTGCAGTTTCCCCTTTTCTCTTGCTGAATATTAAGGATGGTGTAGAATAATGGTCCCTCTCACTCACTCAGTCAAATTTATTGATATACTATATGCAGCCTTGATATGTCTCATTAGGGACTCATTTACATTAACCAGAGATATAGCGCCATTCAAATCCATCATCATTCAGAGAATTCTACCTTGGAATTCCCCCAGTTAGGAACTCTCAGGGACCAATTGTATCAGCTAGGGAGTCTTTTACAGGGCACAGATACCTTCCCATACAGCTAGGGACTTGCCAGCTGACAAGACTCTAATGAGGTTAATAGCTACTAAAAGATATTTCACAAGAACAGTTAAGGTATCTGGTCTTGGCTAAACTTAATTACATGGCTGATTGCATGAAACTTCGAGTGCTGAAGGCTAATGTATGAATTTGCAAAATGTGAAGGACAACATGCACAAAAGGGTATCAAATGAAATGGAATAATTTTCTCTATAAAAAGGCTGCCCCACTTCTGACTATTTTAATCCACTTTGCCATTAGGTCTGTACACCTAATTATTAGAAACAGCTCTACCATGAGGCAGCAGAAGGAGGCAGATTTCGCGTTCCACTGAAGGTGGTGTAAGAAGACCCTGTGGGATCAAACCAAAGGCATGTCAAGTCCAGCATTCCATGCTCATGGGGTTCAACCAGATGCCCATGAGAATCCCACAAGCAGAACATGAGGGCACTTAGGTTCTCCCACTGAGGTTCCCCAGCAGCTGGTATTCAGAGCCATGGGGCTTCTGATAGTGGAGGTTGCAAACAACAAAGCTAATTTGATTATTGTTCATGGGATAGATTTCCATCTTGGACATGAGATGAACAAGCAAACATGAGCAATTTCCTCTTCGGTTTCCATTTTCACTGGAATTCTCTGGCATCCCTAGAAACAAGATAATAAACCCTAGAGCAACAGGAAAGCACCCCTGGGAGTTGTTAGGAATATGACAGTCTGATGGTCTTAGAAGTGACAGTGGCCTGGGGGATACGTACCTTGAGAGAAGAGGGGTGCCCCAAAAGCCTCATGCACAGTGACTTCAGGCACCTCACACATTCGGCCACTGGTGGCTCCACCTGCAGGATCACAGGAACCAGAGGTTCCATCCCAGGCAGCAATCCTAGCAGAAAGAGACTTCAGCATCTTAGCAGACATGCAGAGAACCTGGGTAGGCCCTGAGAAAGTGCATTTTCTGCACCATCCCCTTTGCCAGTGCTTCAACCCTTGCAACCACGTTCTCTTGTTGTTGAGGTTTGCAAGAGCTAGGGTGAGTGTCTTCCTCTGTGCCACAAAAGGATGGTGGAAATATTTGTCTCAGTTTGCATTTGTGTCCCTATCAGGAAGAAAAGCAGGTTATAAATAAACCAACCAACCAACCAATCAATCAATCAATCAGTAGGCAAATCTTCCAAATCCATAGTTTTCTGAAACCTTATGTGAACTGAAACACAGCCATCCTTTGGAATCTGCACTTGTCCAAATTTTGCAATACAGTTCTCCCAAACAATGATTATATAAATGCCTATTAGGGACAAGGTAGTGGCACCACATTCTGTAGACCACCATATGCCTATGGGATCCCGAGAAGTACTGTGTTCCGCAGAGGCCCAACTGGCCTCACTTAGTGTTCCCAGTTCCAGGCTCTGCAACATGCTTCTAGCCAAGACTAAGCAGGCATCATTGCTTTTCATAGAATCATAGAGTTCGAAGAGACCACAAGGGCCATCGAGTCCAACCCCCTGCCAAGCAGGAAACACCATCACAGCACTCCTGACATATGGTTGTCAAGCCTCTGCTTAAAGACCTCCAAAGAAGGAGACTCCACCACACTCCTTGGCAGCAAATTCCACTGTCGAACAGCTCTTACTGTCAGGAAGTTCTTCCTAATGTTTAGGTGGAATCTTCTTTCTTGTAGTTTGGATCCATTGCTCCGTGTCCGCTTCTCTGGAGCAGCAGAAAACAACCTTTCTCCCTCCTCTATATGACATCCTTTTATATATTTGAACATGTCTATCATATCACCCCTTAACCTCCTCTTCTCCAGGCTAAACATGCCCAGCTCCCTTAGCCGTTCCTCATAAGGCATCGTTTCCAGGCCTTTGACCATTTTGGTTGCCCTCCTCTGGACACGTTCCAGTTTGTCAGTGTCCATCTTGAACTGTGGTGCCCAGAACTGGACACAGTACTCCAGGTGAGGTCTGACCAGAGCAGAATACAGTGGCACTATTACTTCCCTTGATCTAGATGCTATACTCCTATTGAGAATTGCATTTGCTTTTTTAGCTGCCGCGTCACACTGTTGGCTCATGTCAAGTTTGTGGTCAACCAAGACTCCTAGATCCTTTTCACATGTACTGCTCTCAAGCCAGGTGTCACCCATCTTGTATTTGTGCCTCTCATTTTTTTTGCCCAAGTGCAATACTTTACTTTTCTCCCTGTTAAAATTCATCTTGTTTGTTTTGGCCCAGTTCTCTAATCTGTCAAGGTCGTTTTGACTTTCAGGCAACAGGCCTATGCAGCTATTTATGACATCTGATGAGACAGTCATTTTATGGATCATTTTGTACCATGCTTAATGGTGTTTTATGTTTTATTTTGAATATCTTACACATATTATTGTACACCCCTAATATTTTAAGAGATGATGATAGATAAATAGATAAATATGGTGACCTGTAAAGGGACATTTTCTGCTGTTGCCTATAAACCTTTAGTGTGCTCTTCCGTAGGCGAAGCTCCATCAGTTACGCCTTTCAGATGTCTTTTGAAGATACATCTTTCTTCTCCCCAGACTTTTCCTGATCTTTAAGTTGGGCCTGTCTTTTAGTATTTCACATTGCTTTACTGCATGGGGGGGGGGGGGGACCAAAATGTTTGCTACTGTTTATTTATTTAACACACACACACACACACACATATGTGTGTGTGTCAGGGACGAACCAGAGGTCTCAAGTTCCCCAGAGGGAGGGGGAAGCCTGGGAGCAGAAGATGTGGCCGAGGTGCCTGAGGGGGAGGAAGGCAATGAAGAGAGAGAGATTGGAATAAGCCCAGGAAGGGCTGGGGAGGCAGAAAGTTCACAGGGAATGCAGAAATGGAAAGAGGACAAAGTCTCAACTAAAGATGAATGGCTGATGAAGATGATGGACTACGGCGAAATGGCGAAAATAACTGGGAGAATCAGAGACCAGGATGAGAAGAATTTCAAGATGGAATGGAAAAAATTATTATTATTTTTAAAAGGACATTGTAAATAAGTAAAAGCTTTGGCAGGGTTAGAGTAATACTTGTAAAATATGGAAAATAATGTTGAACTTAATGATATTCAAAATAACTGGAAAATTGAATGATATTGATAATGGAAACCAGGAAAGGGCAGGGGGAAGTCAAGAGATTCAAAGAACCCCAACTGTTAAGAGATTGATATGTTTAATTTGAAATGTTTTATGAAAATTTAATAAAACAATTTTTTTTAAAAGAACTATCTGCCCCCCCTTTTTTAACCTCCTGCTGTCTTAATAGTTTAGATTGGTGGCTTTACTGATATACACTGCTGTGTGTGTCTCACCTTATCCATGTCACTGAAAAGGAAATTTGTTGACTTCACTCATATAAATTTGAGTATCTCTTTGCACTTATAAGGGTTAGAAACTCACTTTCTAAAAACTACCCCTGATAGCAAGCTGCTTTTTCTTCCCTGTGCTGCATTATGTTCTGTTTCTTCACTTTTGTAAAATAACAGTTTGCACACAGATTTTTTAATGCAGACAGATCAAAGTTCTAGAATAGATAATAAATATGTTTGAATTACTACTTTGTGCAATAGTTTAATTAATGTCTGATAAAGTTGTGTTGAGTGAATTGACACGTCGTACTCGAAGCTTTATAGAAATAACAAAAACCCTGATCTAATATATAAACATGTCTTGTTTTGTGCATATTTCATTGTGTACAATTATATTAATGCTTTTTTCTGTTATAAATTACTTTCCAAAGCATAAGGCACTATATCAGCACTTTAATGTTCACATTAATTATTGCCTTTAATGGGAAGCTCAGTGGAATTAATAGCTTGTATGATAATGTAACTTCAAATTTAAAGGAGCGCTGGCAACGCACAGCAGAAGAGCAAAAGCCCCAAGTGATTTTCAGTTGGAAATCATGCTGTATCCCCAAAGAAACTGAAGCAGCGAAATGGTGCAGAGAGCGTTATTTCTGGCCTAGCGCCATAAGCAATGTGTCTCTCTCACCTTCTAATCAGATGCTTCGTATTGATCTTCCTTGAAGGCACACAAAATTACCATTCTGACTCAGACCACTGGTCCATGCAAGCCACTGCAATCTGCTCTGATTGGCAACAAGTCTCTGGGGACTCAGGCATCAGAGGTCTTCTCAAGTTTTGATACCTGAGACACGTTAACTGGAAATGCCAGGGACTTCCAAGCATGCACCCCACCACTCAGGTATAGCTGCCTCCCTTTTGCTGAACCACTTCCTGCCACGCCACTCTATTACAAAAAATAGTTAGTTAGAGTGTGGGGCTAATAATACCAAGTTCACAGGTTCGATCCCCATATTCCTGCATTGCAGGGGGTTGGACTGGATGATCCTCAGGGTCCCTTCTAACAAGTGCTTTTTTCTGGGGGGACACATACCCCTAAACATTTTGTGATTCTTTGTACTTTTCTCCTTTTACTGTATTTATTTTCCCTGATTTGAACTATAAAATGGTGATTTTCTTGAGTCAAAACAGTTTTTAAGAAAAAGCACTTCTTCTAACTCTAGGATTCTATGAAACCACAGAGGGATGAGGAGTAAATGCAGACCTCAGTAGTCTAAAGGTGCCCTCTTCCTTTCGGAGAGGCTGAGGAAATAGCCATCAGCCTCTCCCTGCTTCTGCAGACTTTGTCTTTCTCAGCTTGGAGGTCTGTTGAGGGAGGAAAAGGAAAGGAATCAAAGTATTTCGTTTCCATGACAACTTTATCACCAGGACACTGACACCTTTTTTCAAGTCCTGGAATCACCCCAGGGCAACATCTAATTCCTTTCCCTGCAGGGTTGGGCAGCTTAAAAACTCAGCCTGTGACAGAAGGAGGGAGGTCTTTTCTCTGAGTGGATTTCCGCTTGAGCACTGGGGTAAAGCCCAAGAAAATACTGATGACACTTTGCAGTGTAGCTCAGTATTGTGTACTTTCTGGAGACTTTTTAATATTGGGGGGGGGGGAGCCTATTCTGGATGAGATGGACTGCTTCTCCCCATGCAGACCCCAATAGATGGCACTTCTGACCAGAGGCTGAGCTAGCTGCTCCGGGGGCGGGGCCATGGGGGCGGGGTGAGCATCCCAGGGGGAATGGAGCATCCCATGGCAACCTGATTCGGGGGGGGGGGGGGGGAGCCGTGCCACTTTGCCAGCAGCCTTCTTCCTTTCCCTCTTCCTTTTGACAGCTTGGAGGAGGCTCCCCCCCCCCCCAGGAAGCAGCGCAGGAGCAGGGGGCAATGGCACGCCACCTGCCCACGACTCCCAAGCCTCCCCCGAGTTGTCAAAACAAAGGGGGAAGGGGGAAGACCACCGACAAGGCAGGTGGCGCGCTGAATGTCACCCCCCTCAGCGATGACACCCGCGGCAGAGCGCCCCCCCTGCCCCCTTCCTCCGCCGCTGCTTCTGACCTATCCTAATAGGATTGCTAGTTTTCCCTTCTCCTTTGAAGAGGCTCTGTGACTGCCTCAGGTGCATAACAGGCAGAAATCCAACAAGCAGAACGTCTCTCATCACTTCTTATGGGAGATATTCTAAACCTGTGCAGCAGTTATTAAAAGCACAGGGAAATTTACTTCACAGAAGTTGGTCCTGTTCTAGAAGATTACTGTGCACATGCTCAAAAGCACTAATGGGTTTACTTTATGTTCTATAAATTGTAGCCTTGTGCTTTGAGCTTTGAGCCTACCTGAGTGGGCTTAGAAACTCTCAACCCTCATATCCTCCTGGGTTGTGGGGATATCCTCACCATAGCCGTCTCTGACTTTTAATTTTCTTCTGCATCTAGAAGGAGTGCCTTAGCTCCAGGGTCCTACAAACCTTAGAAAGCTGGCAATGTGTTGGGATGCTTGCATTTCAGCTGCGCTCTTCTGATTATTAGCAGCAAATAGAAAGAAGCTCAGAATAACATCTTGGATATGTCCTCTTAACGAGCCCAGGTTGAGTTACAAGAGACAATTTACATGATAACAAACAAAAATGTGAACAATGAAATAAGTATGAACAATGAGAAAAATGGCAAGTGATTTCCATCCCGTCACCCTACAACCAGAATTTCCCATACAAAGCTGGAATACTGCAGTCGGAAGCAGTCTCCAGGTGAAAATCACTAAAAATGTCTGGGAAAATCCAGACATGTGGGAACCCATGTCAACAATGTTATTTTGGGCGATTTTCATTAAAAATAACTCAAAAACTTCAATTTGTGATTTTGCAAAAAGAAGCTCAACAGTTTTTGTATCCAGATTTCACTTTTGGATATATGGCAACCCTATTCTCATCTGATCAAAATAATACCATATTTTTCGCTCTATAGGACACACTTTTCCCCCTCCAAAAATGAAGGGAAAATGTGTGTTCGTCCTATGGAGCAAATGCAGGCTCCTTGGCTTCAGCGATAGCAACGTGAAGCCTCTGAAGTGCAGAGGGAGCGCTCCCTCCGCGCTCCGGAGGCTTCGTGTTGCTTTCCCTGAAGCCTGGAGAGCGAGAGGGGTCAGTGCGCAACGACCCCTCTCGCTCTCCAGGCTTCTGGGATAGCCGCCTGAAGCCTCCAGAGCGCAGCGAGAGCCTCGCGCTGCACTCCGAAGGCTTTGGGTTCCTTTTGCTGTAGCCGGGAGAGCAAGACTCTCCTGGCTTCAGCAGAGAGGGAGAGCTGCGCAGCGCCCCTTCAGCGAAGCGGGAGGAGAAATGGAAGGGGCTCCGTTTCTCCTGCTGCTTCGCTGAAGGGGTGCTGAGCAGAGAGGGGGAGAATTTTTTTTTCTTGCTCTCACCCTCTAAAACAAGTTGCGTCCTATGGTCTGGTGCGTCCTATAGAGTGAAAAATATGATGATAATAATAATAATAATAATAATAAATACTGTAAATGCTTGGGTAAACAGGTATGCACTTGATTTTTAAAGGATAAAAAGGTTGGGTGCCAGCTGTGCTTCCAAGAGAGCATCCCTCAGGAGGCTATGACAAAGAAATCCCTTTTGGTCTTCCTGTAGAATCTACACCCCCCTGGCAACTGTTTAGAGCAGTGGTTCTCAATTAGCGAAGTACTGTGGACCCCCTACTTTAGAAAATATTGATATGTCTGTAGTCATTTTTGTTATGTGATTGGTGCCACGGACCCCCTGGGGTCTGCGGACCACCAATTGGGAACCACTGGTTTAGTGTGTAGAGCTTCCTCTAGAGATTTCAGGCTGGGGAAGGCAGAGGTGGGGCTCCCTCCGCAACCTTGGTCAGCCCTCAGGCACCTAAGATAAAATTTCAGGACTTCAGAGTCCCAGCACATTCTTGAACTGCAGCATCACATTAGCATATCCATTATGGAAGTCCCTTTCAAAAATACACATACAAGGAAACTGTAAAATGTGTTTAAATAAAACGAAAAGTAAAAAAAAGTAAAAGGAGACACCTCTCTGAGTGCTACGCTTGGTTAAAAAAATGAAGAGTCCTCATATCTAGAGAAGCCATGACAAGTTCTCCAGGGCCACATTATTCCTGTTATATTCTCTCCCCCCCCCCCTTTTCTTTCTTTCTTTCTGGTACTACGTTTGCCTTTTTTATTTGTTGTCCTAAAATACAAGGGAGAGGGGGCAGCAGGAAGACTTCATATGCAAATATACAACTATTATTTCTTTGTTTAGCTGCTGCTTGAGTGTATGAACTGGACAAGTGACTGACAGCTGCCTGTGAGAGCACATGGGTCTGCCAGTCAGCTAGCACATCAGAAGTCCTTGTGCGGAGGCACAGGCTGTATGGCGGGGGGGGGGGGGGCTCCCTGTGGTGTCCATGGTGGCTGTGACAGGGTGATGTGGGGGAGCTTGAAATAAAGCCACTGCAATTGCATAAACTTTTGTTTATTTATTCATTCATTAATTTCACTTATTAGTTGTTTGTCACCCAAACATCTACATGTGAGTTACAGAAAATTTTAGTTTAGTTGAGATTCCTACATTGTAGGGGTTGGACTAGATGGCTATTGGGTCCCGTCCAACTCTACAATTCTACAAGCTGTCCCAGAAACTCCAGCGGGTGCAGAATGCTGCAGCGAGGTTCCTCACGGGATCTCTGCCATGGGAGCATATTCACCCAGTGCTTTTCCAGCTGCACTGGCTCCCGGTGGAGTACAGGGTCAGGTTTAAGGTGCTGCTTTTGACCTTTAAAGCCCTTCGCGGCCTAGGACCCTCGTACCTACGGGACCGCCTCTCCCAGTATGTCCCACGGAGAGCCTCAAGGTCCATAAATAGCAACACCCTAGAGATCCCAGGCCCAAAGGAAGTTAGATTGGCTTCAACCAGAGCCAGGGCCTTTTCAACTCTGGCTCCGGCCTGGTGGAACGCTCTGCCTCATGAGACCAGGGCCCTGCAGGATCTGATTTCTTTCCGCAGGGCCTGTAAGACAGAGTTGTTCCGCCTGGCCTTTGGCTTGGAGCCAATTTGATTCGCTCCCCCTATTTCTTTTTTCCTTTCTCCTCCTGTGATGAGGCTGCATTTTAATGTTTTAATATTTTAATGTTGTATTCTAATCTTGTTTTTAAGTTGTATTTATTCAACTTGTTTTTATTATTGCTTGTTAGTCGCCCTGAGCCCGGCCTTGGCTGGGGAGGGCGGGGAATAATAATAGTAATAGTAATAGTAACAGTAGTAGTAGTAGTAGTAATAATAATAATAATAATAATAATAATAATTTATTATTTATACCCCACCCATCTGGCTGAGTCTCCCCAGCCACATTGAGCGGCTCCCAATCAAATGTTTAAAACAGTACAGCATTAAATATTAAAATCTTCCCTAAACAGGGCTGCCTTCAGATGTCTTTTAAAGATAGGATAGCTGCTTATTTCCTTCACATCTGCTGGGAGGGCGTTCCACAGGGACGCCACTACCGAGAAGGCCCTCTGTTTAGTTCCCTGTAACCTCGCTTCTCGCAATGAGGGAACCACTAGAAGGCCCTCGACGCTGGATCTCAGTGTCCGGGCTGAACGATGGGGGTGGAGACGCTCCTTCAGGTATACAGGACCGAGGCCATTTAGGGCTTTAAAGGTCAGCACCAACACTTTAATTGTGCTCGGAAACATACTGGGAGCCAATGCAGATCTCTCAGGACCAGTGTTATGTGGTCCGGACGGCCACTCCCAGTCACCAGTCTAGCTGCCGCATTCTGGATTGATTGCAGTTTCAGGGTCACCTTCAAAGGTAGCCCCACATAGAGCGCATTGCAGTAGTCCAAGCGGGAGATAACTAGAGCATGCACCACTCTGGTGAGACAGTCCACAGGCAGGTAGGGTCTTAGTCTGCATATCAGGTGGAGCTGGTAGACAGCCGCCCTGGACACAGAATTAACCTGCACCTCTGTGAGCAGCTGTGAGTCCAGAATAACTCCCAGGCTGCGCACCTGGTCCTTCAGGGGCACAGTTACCTCATTCAGGACCAGGGAGGCCCCCACACCCGCCCGCCCCCATCCCCCAAAAACAGTACTTCTGTCTTGTCAGGATTCAACCTGAATCTGTTAGCCACCATCCATCCTCCAACCACCTCCAGGCACTCACACAGGACCTTCACCGCCTTCACTGGTTCTGATTTGAAAGAGAGCTAGAGCGGGGTGTCATCTGCATACTGATGAAAACCCAGCCCAAACCCCCTGATCATCTCTCCCAGCGGCATCATATAGATATTAAAAAGCATGGGGGAAGGGTCGTGGAGAAGTCCAATTGCACCAGGAAGTGATCTGACCATGGCACTTCTTTTGTTTCACTTTTAGTTAGTGTCAGATCACCAACATCCGTAGAGGTAAACACCAAGTCTAAGCCATGTCCGCGGCTATGAGTTGGGCCAAACTTATTCAGGGACAGCCCCATGGAGGCCATGCTTTCCACGAAGTCCCGAGCAGCCCCTTGTAAGGTCGTGTCAGCACGGATTTTAAAATCCCCCAGGACAACCAAACTAGGTGTCTCCAGGAGAACATCCGCCACGACCTGAAGCAGCTCAGGCAGGGAATCCTTGGTGCAGTGGGGAGGTCGGTACACCAAAAGGAATCCTGTACTGCCCCTATTGCCCAACTTCCAGAACATGCACTCAGAGAACTGGGTCTTCCCAATAGGACGCCTGGTGCAAACTAGTGACTTCCTGAAAATCACTGCAAACCCCCCCCCACCCGCCCACAAGGCCTGGGTTGCTGTGCATAAGAGAAACCTGCTGGGCAAGCAGCGGCAAGGACAGGCCCATCTGCTTCATCCAACCAGGTCTCAGTCACACATGCCAGGTCAAATCCTCCATCCACAATCAGATTGTGGATGGCAGTGGTTTTATTCATCATTGACCTGGCATTGCACAGCAACACTTTCAGGTCATGTGGGTTTCCCTTGCTGATTCCAGTATCCTTCTGGTCAGGACCAGACCTTGAGGCAGGGATAGTCCTCAAACAACGACTAAGCCTGCCTCCTTGGTAATGACATGGTCTGGTCTTAGCATAGCTCCTCCTCCTGCCTGTGATCACTGAGATCGGGTGTCCCAATACATACCCCCCTGTGGAACCTGCCCCAGCCATTCTATTGACTGAGGCCCACTCCCAGGCAGCCCTGACCCTTCCCCTTAAAAAGCAAAATACAAACTATATAATAACTTAACAAAAAAACAAAAACAAAGCAGGAAACAATTATACTATAATTAAACTACTCCCCACCCTGACTAAATATTTATCTCACCCCAAGCAGAAATACAATAATAAAATAATATAATATTATATTTAAAAATCCACCATTTAAGGTGCAGCAAATTAAAAGCACTTAAAACATTTAAAGCCATTTTTGCCACTTGCTGCAAGGAGCAGCTGAGGCCTCTTAAGCTGTGGCTGTGAGTGCAGCCCCCCCCCCCCCCCGGCCGGATGGAGTTGGCAGGAAAGGGAGCTATTATTACTATTACTATTATTACTATTATTATTATTATTACATGAAATGGAGACCCTGGCATTGAGGAAGCATGTTTTCCTCTATGTCCTGAATATTATTCTGCATGTTGTCTTACCCCGACCCCAAGTTCCTCCCTCCTCTTCCTCATTTCTCTTGTTCTCTCCAGCCGTATGCGGGGGGGGGGGTGTTTGTCCTCAGGGAGTGTCAGGGAATCCAGGGTTCCTCTGTACAGTGCAGAGCGAGATAGTCTTGCAAATGAAAACTTTTTAGGGACCCATTTCATAAATAAATGAAGAGGACTCTAGACCCACAGAGTGGACAGATACATACCAAACTGTGTTGAATTCTGATCATTTGCAAGCCTTGCAAAGTGTTACGGTTTGCCTATTTAAGAAAACAATTAGTTTAATGGAAATGTAAGGGCAGCTGGGAATGAGTGCTTGTAGAAAATGAGATGAATTCATTTTCTTATCCTAGAGGGAATCCGTGGCAGTGAGAGATTGACAGCTGCCTCCTTTGGCAGCTTTTGAATTTAATGGAAACGACCAGGTTTTCTTTGTGGGGGAAGGCAGGTGGAATTACAATACACTTCCTTGCATTCTGATTTCTGTAAGCTGTTGCTTCTAAAAAGGGGCACAATCTTCCATTCTCTTGTGTAAGTCTCAAATGACTGGTCTTCAGTGGAGCTTCTGCAAGAGACCTACTCATAGTTGTGCCCTATGACATCCAAGGATATTGCTGAATCTTCATTTTCCTAGCAATGGTTCAAACCCTTTTGTTTCTAAACAATAAGCATACACCCAGACTCCAGAGCCAACAGGCACAATTTAGAAACATTCAGCACATTGGAACCTAAGCTTTACTGCCTTTGTAAAGTTTTATTGATGTATAGAAAAGCACATGAATCTGACCTTTGAAGAGTTTGTATGTACAGTGGTGCCCCACAAGACGAATGCCTCGCAAGACGGAAAACCCGCTAGATGAAAGGGTTTTCCGTTTTGGAGGTGCTTCGCAAAACGAATTTGCTATGGGCTTGCTTCGCAAGACGAAAATGTATTGCGAGTTCTGCGGGGGTTTTTTCCCTCTCCCCCTTTTCCCCCAGCCCCTAAGCCGCTTAACAGCTGTTAGCTAAGCCGCTTAACAGCTGTTAGCTAAGCCGCTTATCAGCTGTTGCTAAGCCGCTTATCAGCTGATCTAAGCCGCTTATCAACTGGTCCACTAATCCCTTAATAGCCGCTAATCCCTTAATAGCCGCAATCCCTTAATAGCCGCTAATAGCCCTTAAACCGCTAATAGCGCTAATAGCGCTAATCCGCTAATGGGCTTGCTTCGCAAAACGAAAAAAACTGCAAGACGAAGAGACTCACAGAACGGATTATTTTCGTCTTGCGAGGCACCACTGTATACCATTTTAAACTTACCAAACATGTGGTCTCTATCTATGTTAAGAAAAGAGGGGAACTTTGGAAGCAGCTTAAAAGGGGGCATTTTAAAGGTCTAACAGACTATATTTCCATGCTTGGCTTTGCTGCATATTTTGTGCTATTAAATCTCCTCTGGGGTTCTCAGGACATTTCATAATAGAGCCTCAGGTCTGGTAATGCAACACGGCTCTATCTTTAATCTCAATTAGTAATTTGTGTTTAATTCCAAGTTTCTTCCCTTGGCAAATAAATTTCGATAGGTCCCTCTGCCAATCCCTGAAGCATCCAGTCCCACCTACAACTGGAATCATCTGGAACAGAAACAACATATTTGGAAGGACATTCATTTTGGCTTTTTGGTTCTAGTAAATTGCTTTTATAGCTCTGCCGAAGAATTCTCCTAGGCTCATTGTCTCTATAGTCCTTATCATAAAATTCTGGGAGACGTTGTCAAACACTTTTTCAGTGTCCACCAACATTAATACTGCTTGCTTATCTGGTCTCATCTCTAAATATTCTAGAGTCTCAATCACCATTCTCATGTTGTTGCTCATTTGTCTTCCCAGTAGAAAACCTGCCTGGTCTTCATTCATGACGTCCTTCAATATTTTCTTTAACCTATTTGCAATCACATCTTGAAAAGTTTATAGTCATTATTCAAAAGACATATTGGTCTGTAATTTTTAGTTGATGTTAAGTCTGTTCCTTGCTTTGGAATCAACGTTATAAACGCTTCTTGCCATGACTCTGGGAGGATCCCCTCCTTCAAGATCTTGTTCATGACTGTCTTGAGTGGTACTGAAAGGATGTCTTCTAATTTCTTGTAGTAACTTGTCGCCAGTCCATCTGGTCCAGGCGATTTTCCTGGCTTCACCTTTACAATTGCCTGATGAATTTCCATCATTGTTATGGGGGCTTTTAGATATTCAATTTTACTGCTTGTAATTTTGGGGAGTTTACTTGGACTTAAATATTTTCTTATTTTATCATCATCTTCCTTTACTGCGTGGTAAAGACCTTTAAAGAAATTTATGAAGCTTTTACTTATTTCCACTGGTTCATCAATTATCTTTCCTCCTTCTATGAGTTTTCAAATCGTCTTTTCTTTTTGTTTCTTCTTTAACTGCCAGGCCAGCATTCTACCCGGTTTGGTGGCGAATTCGAAACTTTTGTTTTAGCCATGTTATTTTATGTTCAATTTCATAATTTGAGAGTACAGTTTGCAATATTTTGCTTCGCAGTCTCATTTTTTGGATTTTTAGATAATTCTTTCTCACTAATACTTATCTCTTTCCTGATTTGCTCCATTTCTTTTCTTTCATTTTCTTTCATTTTTGTTGGATACAAAAACCTCTTACATTGGCTTTGCTGGCGTCCCATATTACTCTAATATCAGTTTCTTGATTTATATTTATTTCCAAAAAAAAATCTTAATGTCTCATGTGCTTTTTAAAATATTTTTTCATCATTCAGGATGTTTTCTATCTCAGTCTTATTTTGCATCTGTTTCTTATTTCTAATTTGACTGGGTTATGGCCCAAGATCAATCTTGGTTGGATTTCTGTCCATCCCGTCCCCCCCCCCCCAAAAAAAAAATTTAAATTGCTTGACATCAATATCACATCTATTCTCCCTGCTGCTGATTGTTTAGAATCTGAGAAGTGAGTGAATTCTGTCTTCTTTGGATGTTTAAATCTCCATACATCCTGCAGATTAAGATTTTCTACCAAAGCAGGTCAGTGTTAGTCTTCTTTGGATTCTTTTTCTCTGGCTGTTCTGTCTAATTCCAACGAAGTTACTCCATTAAAATTACCTAATAGTACTATCTTTTCATTGCTATAATCAAGCATTTTTTCCCTCCAATGCTTTATAAAATTCTGCTTTTCTTTCATTTGGAGCATAAATTCCCATTATAATTATTTCTCTTTCAAATCTTATTTGAACTCCTATAATTCTACCTTCTTTATCTTTAAATAGTAATTTCAGTTCTAGTATTGGATTAGCATAGATTACGATTCCTTTATATATATATCTGACAAGTTGGAGGGACGCGGGTGGCGCTGTGGGTAAAACCTCAGTGCCTAGGACTTGCCGATCGTATGGTCGGCAGTTTGAATCCCCGTGGTGGGGTGAGCTCCCATCTTTCGGTCCCAGCTCCTGCCCACCTAGCAGTTCGAAAGCACCCCTAAGTGCAAGTAGATAAATAGGTACCGCTTTATAGCGGGAAGGTAAACGGCATTTCCGTGTGCTACACTGGTGCTGGCTCGCCAGAGCAGCTTCGTCACACTGGCCACGTGACCCAGAAGTGTCTTCGGACAGCGCTGGCTCCCGGCCAGCACCAGTGTAGCAGGGCAGGGGTACCTTTACCTTTATCTGACAAGTTAAAATCTGTACCTAATTTTTTATTGATCAAAACCCTTTTATGTTTCCTAGTGACATGTGTCTCCTGTAGGCAGATAATATCTCATTTCCTTTTCATTAACATGTATTCCATTTTATTTCTTTTTATCTTATAATTTATACCATTTACATTCCATGAAATAAGTTTTAATTCCATTATTTTTTTATTTCAGTAAAATCTCAAATAAGCAAAAATGTGAATACACAAATAAAAGACTATTTATTTTAATACTGTATTTCTTCTTTCTATTTCTTCCTTTCTATCCTGCACAATTTCCCCTTCCAGCTGGTTCCAATATTTCCTCCAGAACTTATCTTCCTAAATCTCTTTCTTCTCTCTTTAAAGGTAAAGGATATCCCCTCATGGAATTCCCATCTGTATGCAATAGAGTTGTATCTCAGTGCCTCCGCTAGGGCTTTGTTTCTTTTCTTCAACAGTTGTGCTCTCTCAATATAATAATGTTCTTTTCCTCTAGTCTAAGTTTTTTTGGTTGCTTTTTTTTGTAAAATCTTACCTTTAAGTAATCTAGAGTTAAAGAAAACCAGACAATCTCCCGGCCATTTGTTGGCTTTGGCACAATTTGATCTGACCCTAAACTTTTTGTCTATGTCCATCGCAATGTCATCTTCTTGCAACCCCAACCAACTGGCCAGTTCTTTTACCATCCTCTCTTCTATATTCTCCTCCTGGCACACCACTACAAAACAATGTCATCTGTCATTGATGCATTTCCAGTGTAGTGACTGCATCCCAGGTTTCTTCCTGTATTCCCCCCCCAACTCTGTAATATCTTCCTTGACTTTTTCTTGATGTTTCTTATCTTTGTAGTTGTTTTGGACCTTCTTGATCACCTTGTTTGGAAGATTTATTTTTAAGTCCCTGCATCAATTTGTCCAGTTCTTTATTTTTAATAGATAAATCTTTGATTTGGCCTGAGAGATAAATTATTGATTTGGAATTTTACTCTGTTTTATTCCCCATCAAGTATAGTTTCTCATCTAAGGCTTTGCTGTTATCATTTAGATCTTTTCTCATTCCTTTTCTTTTATATAATAATTTTTATTGAGTTTTCCATATGTATCATATTCACATTTTGTTACATAATTCTATAACCTAGTACATTACTCAGAGAGAGCATCAACCTCTTTCCCTCCCTCTTTCTGGCTTCCGAACATCTTTACTAAATTTTTAGCATTTCTATAACCACTTTTTTACCTTCTGACTTCTTTTAATATTTCACCTCATTATATGTAAATAACTCAAACCTACAAATGTTTTCAGATGTTTACAATTTTGTTTCATATAAAATATAAATTTGCTCCAGTCCTTTTGAAACAGTTCGTCGTGCTGATTCCGGATTTCCCCTGTCTTTTCTCATTCCTAATATCAATTCTTTGATGTCTGCATTGGGGTCTACCTCTAACATTGATCCTCTTCTTACTTGTGTTCCAGAAGTAGATGTCAATCCTATTGTGGCTTATTTTTGTTGTTGACATTTTATATTGCCTGACACATCCCTTTGTCCACACTGCTTATATTCAAATTTTCCAAGAACTTAATCTTAAAAATTCTACTTGATTTTAGCAAATTATTAAGGGCTGCAGCTCCCTCCTTGCATCCTTTATTCTGTTATCACCAGCTTGGGCATCACTTTCCTCTGGGGCAAAGTAGGCATTAAGCAGTTCTATTTTCTCTCTATCACCCAATAGATGACCACCTTTGTTACTTCTTCCACCTTCAGGGAAATGAAATTGGCAATGAAGGAATTTCTTGGACCTTGCATTTTTCACTGAGTTTGTGTTCCAACGGATATTGGGGTAATTGACGTCTCCCATGACTACTATATCCTTTTTGAATGTTTGATAATTTGCTCTAGGAAGGCATCATCCAAGCCTTCAGTCTGGCCTGGCAATCTATAGCAGACACTCACAGTCACTGCTGTTTGCCTCTCATACAATTTTTATCCATATACTCTCAATCTGACTTCCGTGCTCCAAGCCATGGATCTTTTCACAAGTGTATACGTTCTTTACAAAAAATGCTCCTCCTCCTGCCTTCCTGTTGGGTCTACATCTTTTGAGTAGGTTACACCACTCAATTTCTGCATTCTAGTCATGTCTTATCCCACCAACTTTCAATAATGCCTATTACATCATATTTGCCATCCTGTACTAAAAGCTCCAATTCACCTTGCTTGTTTCCCATACTCTGTGCATTAGCTTAAAGATAACTGAAACCATGAGTAATTCCCTCCAGATGCTTCCTTCCTGTAGTTCCTGCCCTTTAGTGGGTTTCTGTAGCACCATGCCAGTTTCCTGTGCATCAATGAAGCTATTATCAGATATTACCCTGTCATCTGTAATATTGTCTCCCTCCCCCTCAGCATTTAGTTTAAATCTTTGTTTAAATCAGCTAGGACTCTTAGTTATCTTTCTGAAGATGAATCTCCATGTCCTTTGTTTTTCAGATCAAGATTATGGTTTACATATTTTTATATTTCTGATGTTTTAGTTTTTCACCTTCATTGGTGTATTGTTTCTATTATAGATATGTGAACTTTGTTGCAAGTTCACTCTTAACACACTGAAGCAAAGCACTACTTATGTTGTTGAGAGTAAAAGAACATCCTTAACATGTGTTAGGCTAAGGATGTGTTGACCCTTGTTCTAACATTGTTAATAATCATACTTACAGTGTGATCTAGTCACTTAGACACAATCTTGACACTTAAATTCCAATCTTTGGTAATTAATACCATGAAGCACGTTTATTTTAATAGTTACACATTCTGTCAATAAATTTTCCTGCTCCATTTTCACTGTTGCTGTGGTCGTAGTTCTTCCAGTAATGTGACAGAAATTAGTGTCCATTTGTCTCATACGGAACTGTGCAATGGCAGAAAGGGACCTGATGGTAACTAATTGGAGGTGCCATGTTCCACACACAAAGATTAATGGACAATTTCTATTAAAAGAGGGGGGAAAGGTTAAACTACTTGATTGATTGCTTCAGCTTCCAAGTGGCCATATACATCATTCATAGTTCTCCCTGTAGCCCATCTGAGGTAATAAATTCATTATAGGGTCCATTCACAGTTCTTATACAGGTTGCATATGACTAACGGCAATATTGTCACAGCGTCTAAAAAATCAAGACCATGAACTTCACAAAAGAATGGAGGATGTCAGAGGACCAGAGACACAAATATGAAGTGGTGTCATAGGAGCACATGAGAAGGGATCATTTTTCACCGACTATATTGAATTTCTAGTTCTGTATATTTCAATATTTTCATAATGGACCTAAAGTAAAATGTAGAAGCAAAATGTGAGGTCATGTATATTATAAGGAGAGATGTGAACCTGCAAAGACCAGTACTAAAAAAATATCCAGCAACCCACATAATATTTTAGCATGCCTTACAAATGCAATAAAGACTGCAGATTTTTAATATGTAAAATAAATAATCTTTCACATGTGCTATGAGATAGCTTCCAACCCAGATGCACTTTGTACAATAGTTCAGAGCCTCGTTTTCGTTTTTGCTTTAAACTTTGTCCTTGTAGGCCATTGCCCATGAGAAGCCAGCACACAATACTGCCCAGATACAGAACAGTAAGCACAATCCGTTTGTTCTCTGCAGATGAAAAACTGCACACAGTTTCATGCATGAATCGTCTTTCCATATGGGGTAACAACTTACCACAAGCCCATATCAATGGCTTGAGTAAATAGTTATCCCAATACAATTTCTGTTTAAAGGACTTGCCCAAACGTACTTATTCAAGTTTAGGTTGATGCCAATTTAGGGTCAGGGTTCATTTAAAATTCATTCAGACCGGTTCAGCTATTTATAGTAATACATTGCAAATTGCAAAAAGAAAAAGAAAGCAAAGTAACCTTTGATAACTCTTTCCCCAGGATTCAAGTTCATTTAATCTCTGCATCACTTTTCACCCCTGCATTATCTTTACGTTTGCAATGAAAATCACACCCTTATCACATTTGAAAGAAATCACATCTCTCACTTCCCCTTTATCCCGCCCCCTCCCCTTCATAGAAGAGCAAAGTCTACAAAACAGCAGCAGCAACAACAACAAAGGAGCAAGTTACAACAGAGCAGAAAACTACTCCAGTCTTCCGTCCATTCCCTCTCTCAAGAAGCCCCTGCGCCTGTGGGTTTCAAGCTGAGTGGGTTTCCTTGCTAAGGTAAGGATACCATATTTTTTTCAATGAATTCGGGGACACTTTTCAATTTCAATGGATTTTGTATGGGGACTGATTTGTAAATCCGGGGACTGTCCCTGGGAAATGGGGATGTCTGGTAACCTTATGCTAAGGGGGAAGGCCTGTTTCAGGGTCAAGGGTGACGGGGTCACAATGCTGACTCCCATCTACCTAAGCTTCAGTACAAACAGAGGTGGAAAGGCTTGTATGTTTCCAGCAGCGATCAAGGCTGCATCCTTTCTTCCACAATCCAGAGTGGCAAAAAGACACACATTTTCTGCCGAAATCATTCTAGCAGTACTAATAAAAGATGACAGTGGCACATGTACAGATGATGACAACTCTCATGAAGTTGGTCTGAAATAAAAGATCATCTTTTGGGGGAAGCTAATCTTGCTCAGATGAAGAGAAAATGGCAAAAAATAGTTGAAAGACATAGGGAAGAGGAAACATCCCATATCCGTGGTGGAAGGGGCAAGGGACCAAAAGCATCAACCTCAACATCTCCACAAAATATTTCTGACATCATGAGAGGCAAAAATAGCAGAACATGGCAAACAAACAAACCCACAGCCAACACATCACCACAGAACATTACTGGCTTAAAATACATCTAGGCTGTTCTTTTTCTCAATTTGGTTTGGAAATGGAAGAGAAGTAGGGCAACCCTTGATAGAAGCAGTGAAATAAATGTGGGGATGAGTGGGATCCTACCATTCCTAAATAACTCACATATTTGTGGCCTCTTAATGTAGCTGGTTATTAATAACAGGACAGAGAAGCTGTCAGCCTTCACTGAGAATATCTTTTGTTAGAAGAAAGCAATTTTCTAGCCACACAGCTGCATGCTGAAAGCAATCCTGCCATATCAGATAATCAGGCTTCCTATCTGGATCTTGCAGAGAATGAGATGTGAAGCAAACATGGGCTGGTTCTGTCAGATGTTTCTGGTATCAGCAGCTTTTTCGTTAGCCAGTGTTGTGGTAAGTCCACATCCTTTGATAAAGATGAGAACACCCAGTGTTTACTGGGGGATGCAGAACAAGTGCTTATCAGAGAGCCACAATGTACTCTCATAAAACTAAACAGGGATTTGCACATTTGTGCTAGATTATTTTCATTTTGAATAGGACACTCTTGAAAACCTCAGTGTTTGGTGCAACAGGAAAAGACGGAGGAAATGTAACAGCTAACACAGCATTCAGGTTCATGAGTATATGGCTGTGTTTTCTTTAACATGTTCTCTTTCTGTACTGTTCACTGTATAATGGATGCTAGTTACCCTCTTTTTGCACACTCCCTAACTCACTTGCTATGTTGATGCTTTGCAACTGGACCCATCAGTCAGGACTCCCCTCTGGCTCATGAACAGGATAGAAAGCCTGGTCAAAACAGCAGAGCTGCGCAGGAAAATAAGTTTCAGTCATCCATAAATATTTGTCCCAAAACACCAAGGGACTCCCTACAACTTCCACTCAGGGCATTGTGATCTGGGGTGGAAAAAGGAACCCCCACTGGGGCTTTTCCTGCATAACACAGCCAGGGTTTGGGACTCACAAAGTTGTGAGCTGGTTGGGGCTCCTCAGGTATGGCCAGGTGGGGTGGAAACTGTCAGCACATGGCTTCCAATGCAGGATGCGCTCAAGCCAGCTCTCACTTAGGCTCCTTCCTTCCTTCCTCCCTCCCTCCCTTCCTCCTCCTCCTCCTCTTCTTCTTCTGCAATCACTCATAGCCCAGTAAGATAGTCTTCCATGAACCTGGTCTTAAAGTGAGTCTGTAAGTGACTGTAGAGGCCAATTCTGGATCCACATGTCCTTCCACAGTGGGGGCATAGGTTTCCTGGCAAGTTTGATGAAAGTGAGGATTTGTTCTCCAATTGGAGTGTTCACAGGCTAGTGATTCCCAGTTCAGTCTTTATCCTACATTTTTAAAGATTTGCCTTGAGAGCATCTTTAGGCAGCAGTGAGACCACAAAGTGTGAGTGTTCCTGCAGTTGTGAGTAATTGTTGCAGCTCTCATTGTTTAAGCAGTAATAAAATGTTGTCCCCAGTTAACTCAGCAACAATTGTCTTGCCTCTTTATTTCATGTATTGGAACAAAAACAAAGTTGATACCTGTATTGATTAGGTGTGTGAATGCACAAACTCAGTTTCTTAAAAAAAAGAAAAGAAAGAGTGACTGATTGTGTTGCTACTACTATTGCTATAATTGCTATAAAAGGTTTCAAAGATAACCAAAACACATGCTTTTTTTCCTTAATTTTTTTCTTAAATTTAATCTTGAATATATCCAATAGCAGGCTTTCTTAAATCTAACTGAGTCTAAAGCTTGACCCGATGCATATCTCCCTGCTTAACCTACCTCACAGGCTTGTAGTAAGAATTACATCTTTTTTAAAAAATCCTGGTTGAGAATCTTGCCCTTCCTTTCACAAGTAAATGGAGATGATCTAAATGCACATTTTGTCACAGTAGATGAAATGAAGCATTACTCTGGAATTTCCAGTCAATATGGGCTATACATAAACATAAGTGCATAAGATGAACTTAATATAAGAGCGTCACTTTAAGAGAAAATAATGTCACTAAGAGTTTATAACTATTTGTTAAAAACCTAATAACATGGGGGGGGGCAGGCAAAACTACTACATAAAAACTGATGAAGACTGCAATGGTAAATTAAGCCTGGTATTGGTGAATTTATCAGCACCCACAGACAAGCAAGGAAACACAGCATCAGCATAATTTCTATGCACATTTGTACAGGGTTCTTATTCTGTTCCTAAGATGCATTTTAATTGCACTATCATTTCTATGTTTAAGCTAAGTCATGCCTCCCTGGCCATTTATGACATACATTAGGCTTCCTGGAAAAGGAAAGAGACTAACATTGCCAGCAATAGGCAATGCGTTAATTTAGTTTTATCCATTATTGACAACATAATAAGAGTTAAACTGCATGCAGTTAGTGCATTATGCCATGTTGCAAAATTCTGCCTTTAATTCTGCATTGTAAGTGCTCACAGAAAAAGTTGTGGCAAAGACTGGAGGCGGCTGGCCTGGTAGTTTATTGGCCAAGCTCCTCTAGTTAAGATAGTGAGGTCTGGCTGCTGTTGCCTTTATGATTCAGGAATATAGATTTAAGTATTTAACTCAGTGACACTCTGTGCACTTTCAGATCTGCCCTTTTCCATCAGTGCATCCAAATTGCTTTCATTTAGACGTTTTTCTTTAGTTCTCTCTTCCTTACTTCAACGTGTTGTAGCATCATTGTATTGATACCCAATTGCTACTTCAGCTCATGCTCTGGTCTGTTATGCAGCTGCCTAACTTTGTTTCAGTGATCAAGATGAACACATTGCCAAAAATGTTTTTATTTGAGTCAATCCCAGTGGTAAGCAATGTGAGCTGCTTCAAAGAATGGCAAAAAGACATTTCAAAATTTATCTGGAGAGGGGGGAAACCAAGAATTAATGGGAAAAACTGGTTTTAATAAATGAATACAGAATATTTGTCACTTAAGAGAAGTGTCAAAGCTGTAAAGAGATAGAGGGAAGTCAACTAATATAGCAGGGATTCAAACTAGTTTAACGGAACGGATAGAAAGTGACTGTAAGGAAAGAAAGAAAAGAAGGATTACAAATGTAAATATTTTCTGAGAACCTGGCATATAGAAAATTCAAATTTCTGTTTGTATCCTTTGAATAATTTTGTGTACTTGACTAATTATTTTTTGTTTTTTATTATTTTTCTTTCCCCCTTTTTGTTTTTCTTTTTCTTTTCTTTTTCTATATTTTCTATATTTTTCCTTTTTATTTTTGAATATTTGGATGTAATATTTAATTCATGCATTCTCTGTAATTTTTTAAAATGCAATAAAGATAATTAAAAAAACAAAAAACCCACCAAGAATTTAACATAAATTATTAATAATTGTTAAAGACAGAGAAGATTTCTCTCTACTGGATTGAAGATTATATTATGAAGCATCTTTCTCCTGCTGGATCCGGGATTGGATAAACTTAACAAATGCTGATTTCAAAACAAAATAATAAGAATAAAATTCCTTCTAGTAGCACCAGTAGATGCTACTGGAAGGAATTTTGTTTGTTTGTTTGTTTTGACTACGGCAGACCAACACAGCTACCTACCTGTAACTAAATGCTGATTTATTAGATTTGGAAGGTCATGATCAGATTTGGTTGGCATGCGTATCTGTGGTATCATAGGGCAAAAGTTCATAAAAGTTTTCATAATCATATAATAAGAAACTTTATTTTTAAAGTTTGGGAGAAATACAAAGATTTATTAGAACAGAAAACACCATGGTGGCTTTCCCCATTAGAAGCAGTGTATCTCTCTCTCTAAAAAAAAGTAAATATGAGGAAAAATTGGCCGACAGAAGCAATCAATTAAAATTTAAAAAAAATGAAGAAGAGAAAAGGTAATAGACTGGTTACAATATTTCCCATTAAATTAAACTTTAAAAAATGATAAAAAGAAAGGATTTAGCTATGAAGTGTCAAGATTTCAGAGAGAAATAGTAAAAGGTAGTACCAAATTGCTGTAAAAAATGTACAATCTGCTCTTGGAGTAGGACATCAAGGAGGAACAGGTCAAATGTGTTATGATTAAATGGGCGAAAGATGTGGGCCATAATATATTAATGACGGATTGGGAAAGGCTTTGGAAGTTAGAATTGAAATTTACTGCATGTACTTTACTGAAAGAGAACTACATGAAAATAATGAATCAGTGGTATTTAGCCCTGGTTAAATTAGCAAAAATGTACAGAACAAGTTCTAATAAGTGTTGGAAATGTAGAGAAACAGAGAACATTTTATCATATGTGGTGGCAATGTAGGTTAAAATCTTTGGGGAATAATGAAATGAAAAAAAATGTTTAGAGTAACCTTTGCTAAAAAAACAAAAGCCTTTTTATTAAGCATTCTAGGAGTGGAGATTCCAAAAGAACAAAAAAGATTGTATGCTACAATGGCCGCCCTGATACTGTTACCCCAGAAGAAGCAGTTCTGACCAAAGGAGATTGGCAAACCAAGTTAATGGACTACTGTATGCTGAAATGACTAAATTAACTGGAAAGCTCAAAAATGAAGATGACAATAAATTTTAAAAAGAATGGGAAATGTTTATTGTGTTACAAAAGTATTGTAAACAGGTTAATACATTGGCAGGGTTTTAAGAACATTTGTAATTTTATAAATAATGTAAGAAATTTGAGGTAGTAAAATAATTTGGAGTAGGAATGATACGCAATTGAAAAAGAAAATTAAGGGACCAGAGGAGGGGGGAGGGGGAAGTCATGGGAGAATCCCATTTTATGGATTTGATATTGCTTTTATGTATATATTTCTTTGTTTGTGATTGTTGAGTTTGTTGTTTTTTATTTTTGTTGAAAATTTAATAAAAATATTGTTTAAAATAAAGAATGGAATGGAGCTTCCTGTTTCCGGGTGTGGGAAATGGCTGACTCCCATGCGACCGGACCCCAGCCATGCCGGTAATTATGGGGGTAATTAGCCCTGGCCGACTCCGCAGGTTGGGAGAGGACTGTCTAGTAGACCTGCAGATTGCCCAAGAATGCTGACTTGCATCATGGTGCAAGCAGCAGGACACTGGGTTGCAAAGCACAGTACGGCTGGCACTCTCCAATGCCATTCTCATAGCCGGGAACATCTGTTTGAAAAAAAATGAATGGATTTGGACAATAAACAGACATGGACTGGATTGAAGAAGCTTAAGATGTGTACAGTCCCTGGGGGTTTAAGCTCAGTCTTCAAAAAGATTATCATCATGGTGTTTGGATGTTAAGTGGGCGGGGGGACGGACATGTGTTTGGTATGTCCCCCCCCCCCCCACTTAACATCTACAATTGGTTTTCAATGCCAAGCCTCACTAGGAACTTTTTTTTTAAAAAAAAAGAAGAGTACAGATGGACTTCTATTTATAATTAGGCATTTAATTGTGCATCTTTACTTAAGACTTGAAAGACTTGATAAAGATGGAAGAGGAGGCAAGATGGCACTCGCTAATATGACGCAGCATGGAAAAATATGTTCCTCCCTTTCTTTGAGGGAAGCAGGAGTTATGTGCTGGCTGATTTTACAATAATTTGAGATAACAACTTGGAACAATACACAGTGCAGCTGTTTGCAGAAGTTTTTTATATTCATTATGAGCGAGAGAGAAGATTAGAATGGTCATAGAATCATAGAGTTGGAAGAGACCACAAGGGCCATCGAGTCCAACCCCCTGCCAAGCAGGAAACACCATCAGAGCACTCCTGACATATGGTTGTCAAGCCTCTGCTTAAAGACCTCCAAAGAAGGAGACTCCACCACACTCCTTGGCAGCAAATTCCACTGTCGAACAGCTCTTACTGTCAGGAAGTTCTTCCTAATGTTTAGGTGGAATCTTCTTTCTTGTAGTTTGGATCCATTGCTCCGTGTCCGCTTCTCTGGAGCAGCAGAAAACAACCTTTCTCCCTCCTCTATGTGACATCCTTTTATATATTTGAACATGGCTATCATATCACCCCTTAACCTCCTCTTCTCCAGGCTAAACATGCCCAGCTCCCTTAGCCGTTCCTCATAAGGCATTGTTTCCAGGCCTTTGACCATTTTGGTTGCCCCTCCTCTGGACACATTCCAGTTTGTCAGTGTCCTTCTTGAACTGTGGTGCCCAGAACTGCACACAGTACTCCAGGTGAGGTCTGACCAGAGAAGAATACAGTGGCACTATTACTTCCCGTGATCTAGATGCTATACTCCTATTGATGCAGCCCAGAATTGCATTGGCGTTTTTAGCTGCCGCGTCACACTGTTGGCTCATGTCAAGTTTGTGGTCAACCAAGACTCCTAGATCCTTTTCACATGTACTGCTCTCAAGCCAGGTGTCACCCATCTTGTATTTGTGCCTCTCATTTTTTTTGCCCAAGGGCAATACTTTACATTTCTCCCTGTTAAAATTCATCTTGTTTGTTTTGGCCCAGTTCTCTAATCTGTCAAGGTCATTTTGAAGTGTGATCCTGTCCTCTGGGGTGTTAGCCACCCCTCCCAGTTTGGTGTCATCTGCAAATTTGATCAGGATGCCCTTGAGTCCATCATCCAAGTCGTTGATAAAGATGTTGAATAAGACCGGGCCCAAGACAGAACCCTGTGGCACCCCACTAGTCACTCTTCTCCAGGATGAAGAGGAACCATTGATGAGCACCATTTGGGTTCGGTCAGTCAGCCAGTTACAAATCCACTGAGTGGTAGCATAGTCAAGACCGCATTTTACCAGCTTCTTTACAAGAATATCATGGGGCACCTTGTCAAATGCCTTGCTGAAATCAAGGTAGGCTACATCCACTGAGTTCCCTTCATCTACCAGGCTTGTAATTCTGTCAAAAAACGAGATCAGGTTAGTCTGACATGACTTATTTTTCAGAAATCCATGCTGACTATTGGTGATCACAGCATTCCTTTCTAGGTGCTCACAGACTGTTTGCTTAATGATCTGCTCCAGAATCTTCCCTGGTATTGATGTCAGACTGACTGGGCGATAATTATTTGGGTCCTCCTCCAGTCTGCCGGGACTGCCTTTTCTCCACATATCGGGCTCCTGTGTTGGTGAACTAGCCTCCTTCCCAGGGGAGTCTCCTGTCTCCTCCTTGGTGGAGACGGTGTGCTCTGCTGCTTCCAAGAAGAGCTCCAGCTCTCTAATTCTTTGGAGCATAGCTACACGTTCCTCCAGTTGCTGGACTTTGTCTTTTAGGAGGGCAATCAACATGCAACTGCTGCAGGTAAAGCTGCCTGCAACCTTTGGCAAGATGGCAAACATTGCGCAGGAACCGCAGGCGACTGCAGCTGTTCCCTCCCCCTCCATCTTGAGAACGTGTCGTTGGGGGTGGTTACAGCGGTCCTGCATCTCCTCTTCATCCTGGAGAAGAGTGACTAGTGGGGTGCCACAGGGTTCTGTCTTGGGCCCGGTCTTATTCAACATCTTTATCAACGACTTGGATGATGGACTCAAGGGCATCCTGATCAAATTTGCAGATGACACCAAACTGGGAGGGGTGGCTAACACCCCAGAGGACAGGATCACACTTCAAAACGACCTTGACAGATTAGAGAACTGGGCCAAAACAAACAAGATGAATTTTAACAGGGAGAAATGTAAAGTATTGCACTTGGGCAAAAAAAATGAGAGGCACAAATACAAAATGGGTGACACCTGGCTTGAGAGCAGTACATGTGAAAAGGATCTAGGAGTCTTGGTTGACCACAAACTTGACATGAGCCAACAGTGTGACGCGGCAGCTAAAAAAGCCAATGCAGTTCTGGGCTGCATCAATAGGAGTATAGCATCTAGATCAAGGGAAGTTATAGTGCCACTGTATTCTGCTCTGGTCAGACCTCACCTGGAGTACTGTGTCCAGTTCTGGGCACCACAGTTCAAGAAGGACACTGACAAACTGGAACGTGTCCAGAGGAGGGCAACCAAAATGATCAAAGGCCTGGAAACGATGCCTTATGAGGAACGACTAAGGAAGCTGGGCATGTTTAGCCTGGAGAAGAGGATGTTAAGGGGGGATATGATAGCCATGTTCAAATATATAAAAGGATGTCACATAGAGGAGGGAGAAAGGTTGTTTTCTGCTGCTCCAGAGAAGCGGACACGGAGCAATGGATCCAAACTACAAGAAAGAAGATTCCACCTAAACATTAGGAAGAACTTCCTGACAGTAAGAGCTGTTCGACAGTGGAATTTGCTGCCAAGGAGTGTGGTGGAGTCTCCTTCTTTGGAGGTCTTTAAGCAGAGGCTTGACAACCATATGTCAGGAGTGCTCTGATGGTGTTTCCTGCTTGGCAGGGGGTTGGACTCGATGGCCCTTGTGGTCTCTTCCAACTCTATGATTCTATGATTTTATTCTATGATTCTTTAAAAAGCGTGAAGACAGGACAAATAACCCCCCCCCCAAAAAAAACCTAGGTCTCTTCCAACAAACGTTTGAGACTAGCTCCCCTAAATTTAAAAGATGGATCAAACTGCGCGCGCCGCCCTGCAAGGTCTGATAAGCTCCTCCCACAGCTAATCACCTGCCTCAACAGAAACCCTGCCCCCTCTGACCTTTGCACAGGGAGAGCAGCTAATCAGCCACAAAGAATCACACACACAAGAGAACCCTTTTGGCTCCTTCTTCAGCCGCTGCCCTGCAAGGACTAAGTGGTGTCTAGCAGCCCCTCCTCTAGGGCCTGGAAGGGGGAGAGTGTGGTCCCCAAAGGCTGATCAATCGCCAAATGACTGATATTTGTGGAATACAGTTTACCTACATTGCAATACTGCAAACAATTTTGCCTAACAATTTAACTTGGAAGGTACTGGTTCAATAAAGCTCAAAAGGAAGGTTTGGACAATTAATGATTGGGAGTTGCTGTGCCATTAAACTTCAGATAACAGACTTGGACAACATCCTGGATTGGAATGGAGTCAGAGGAAGCTGTGCTGATAAAAAGACAGTTGGAAAAATATATACTAACAAAGCTGTATTCGACGGATGAAAGTACATGATGTTTGACATGATTCAGAATCGTGGACTCTGGGACGGAGAATTATAAAGCATCAAAATCGAGATGTGGAAAATATGGAAACAACTAGGAGAGGAAGGACCGAGATGTGGAGATATGCTTCAGAGATGCAGACCATGGGGAGCTCTCAAAAATTAAAAATTATGATTTGGACTATAATTTTGTCTTTTTATTTTAGTTTTTAATTTTAATTGAAGTATTACGGTTGGATATATTAATTGGATGTTTTTATTAGAAAATCAATAAAAATGATTTAAAAAAATAAATAAAGAATGGAATGATGATAATTTCAGAATGCAGATGGGCTCTGAACTTCAGGAATATTGTGAAAATCATGAAGATTCAACTTTGTCCTGACAGTTGAATGGGAAGATTGCAAGGCCTATATGAGGAGAAGGACCTTGGCGTACACCTAACAGTATTATGAGAAGTAGCATAGGGCTTCACAAGAAAACAATTCAGATAAAATGGTGGTCTTTATTGAATCAAATAGCAACATGTCCTTCCCCAGATCTTTATTGTGCTAAATAGTTTAATGAGCTAAATATGAATTGAATAATTTACTTTCAGCTAAAGCTGAATTTGCACTGGCATTTTGTCTCAGAGATATTGGGAGAGTGGTTCAATCTGAAAAGACAGATTAGTTAGACTTTGTATTTGGTGTAAGGAAACACACTTAAGATGAATGTGTTGCAACAGACAATTCATGTGCTTCACAGTATTTTACAGTGGTACCTCGGGTTAAGTACTTAATTCGTTCCGGAGGTCTGTACTTAATCTGAAGCTGTTCTTAACCTGAAGGACCACTTTAGCTAATGGGGGCCTCCTGCTGCCGCCGCGCCGCCAGAGCACGATTTCTGTTCTCATCCTGAAGCAAAGTTCTTAACCTGAAGCACTATTTCTGGGTTAGCGGAGTCTGTAACCTTAAGCGTATGTAAGCTGAGGTACCACTGTATTTCATTTTTTTAAACATAGTTTACAGGTGTATTTTCAAAAGAAATGAAACAAGGGACTTCCGGTGAGGCATCATGGCTGCTGCAATGGCAGAAAACAGTTCCTGAAGCCAGCCAGAGTAAACGGCTCTGTCTGACTGACTCGCGGGCTGCCAGGACTGCCGCCGCCAGCACTGCCAGCGGAGAGGAATCGGGGGTGCCCGGTGCGTCTATCGGAGGAGCCAAAACACCCCCCTCCCATGACCTTGATTGAGCCAGGAAGGCACCCGGCCGGCCACCCACCCAACAGCCCAGAGGAGCTCCAGGACCAAGAGGACAGTGGAGCTAACACGAAGAGGGAGAAAGAAAGGGGGAAAGAGGAAGAAAAAGAAAGAAAGAAAAAGGAGCCCCAGCTTTACCGCTGCTGCCCCCATCGCTGCCGCTCACGGGAAAGAAGAGGAGACGTAGGTGCGCACCGGGAGGGCAAGAAAGGCTCCGAAAGAACACGTGGCTGAGCCCGAACGGAGCCTACCCCTCCAGCAGCTAATGCTTGGAAACAGAGGAAGGCCGCATTACAAAGGAGATCGCAGAAAGGAAGAAACTACCTTTTTTTTAAACCCCTTTTCTTTTTAACCCCTTCCTCCCCCTTTTTATTAATTAAAAGGGGGAATTTAGGGGGAAATGTTTTTTTATTTTCCCGCCCCATATACCTACTTTTATCGTTTTTCTTTTTAAAAGGGGGACCACTGCTGCTGCAGCCACCCTTTATTTGAATTTTTACTTTTATTTTTACCCTTTTTACACATTATTTAAAGACACACTTTTCAAACCCCCCCCCCAATTTATACCTTATTTTATTTTCACCTAAAACTCTCCTCTTAAGAATTAAAATGGCAGTACCCAGAAAAGAGCCCTGAACCATCACAGGCCATTTCCTGGGACTGTCACTTCGCCCCAGACTTTCCACTCTCTTTTACCTATCCTTTTCGTACTTTATTCACTTTTAGAAATAAAATAACACTGATACCAAATCCTACATATAGTAAGTGAAATAGAAACATCACCACCCAACCCCTCTCTCACCCATCTCCCCCCCCCCCCACTCCTCCCCCCTTTTCTTCCTAATGTCTCAACAAATGAAAATGATTTGTAAAAATGTTACATGGGGGGGAAAACACGAGATACACTGCACACTTTTGTAAATCAACAAAATCTTTAATAAAAAATGAAAAAGAAAGAAAGAAATGAAACAAACTGATCCAGCAGGATGAGAACCATGAGCACTAAGCAAGCAGAGACTTTGCAGTGAGCCCCATTTCTAATATGTGAAATGTGAACATACACACACACACACACACACAATGGGATATAATGTCTCATCAGTTATATGATCCAGGTATACTGGGCTCCATAGGAAAGAGCTGGCTAGTTCAGATATCATGTAATGCTGATAATGCCTCTTTGAGTCATATATTGTGGGCATGTCCTGGTTTGTTTGTGTTTGGTTTTTTTCTGGCCAGAAACATTCTTTAAATTACCGTAATTTTGTTCTGGAATAATCCTTAACATGTGCAGATGTTCAAACTATATATCTGTGGAGTTGGGACAGCAGAGGTGGATCCTGCATGTCCTTCAAGGCTGGGATGATAAACACCCACTTTATATGGCTCTTTATATGACCAGGGCTATTTGTCTAGAAAAAGAGGTTCTGGAACTCACCACGAGGACCTCCTTCATTCTCTTAGAATACCAATGGTGCCCAACGGAGTTCTGGCAAGTTCTGGATGGAAAAAAGCTCCGGGTCTCACTGCCCTTTCTTCATTTAAACATGTAGAATTTAAATCATATGAAGAATGGGTGTGGCCAATGCTTGCTTGTTTTGGTAAAATGAAAATGAAGAGCTGGTACTCATATCTTGATAAAAGCATTGCAGGTGCTGGTACAAAATGGCAGCTATGGGCAGCAAAAGGAAAAAGAGAGCTGACAGTAGTGATAGAATGAGTGATGCTGTTCACAGTGACATTCACAGGTGAGTCCACACAGAGTTTGTTGTTGTTGTTTAGTTGTTTAGTCGTGTCCGACTCCGCGTGACCCCATGGATCAGAGCACGCCAGGCACTCCTGTCTTTCACTGCCTCCCACAGTTTGGTCAAACTCATGTTGGTAGCATCTCGTCCTCTGTCAGCCCCTTCTCCTTGTGCCCTCCATCTTTCCCAACATCAGGGTCTTTTCCAGGGAGTCTTCTCTTCTCATGAGGTGGCCAAAGTATTGGAGCCTCAGCTTCACGACCTGTCCTTCCAGTGAGCATTCAGGGCTGATTTCCTTAAGAATGGATAGGTTTGATGTTCTTGCAGTCCATGGGACTCTCAAGAGCATCAATTCTTCGGTGATCAGCCTTCTTTATGGTCCAGCTCTCACTTCCATACATCACTACTGGGAAAATCATAGCTTTAACTATACAGACCTTTGTTGGCAAGGTGTTGCCTCTGCTTTTTAAGATGCTGTCTAGGTTTGTCATTGCTTTTCTCCCAAGAAACAGGTGTCTTTTAATTTCGTGACTACTGTCACCATCTGCAGTGATCATGGACCCCAAGAAAGTAAAATCTCTCACTGCCTCCATTTCTTTCCCTTCTATTTGCCATGAGGTGATGGGACCAGTGGCCATGATCTTCATTTTTTTGATGTTAAGCTTCAGACCATATTTTGCGCTCTCCTCTTTCACCCTCATTAGAAGGTTCTTTAATTCCTCCTCACTTTCTGCCATCAAGGTTGTGTCACCTGCATATCTGAGGTTGTTGATATTTCTTCCGGCGATCTTAATTCCATTCATCCAGCCCAGCCTTTCGCATGATGAATTCTGCGTATAAGTTAAATAAGCAGGGAGACAAAATACAGCCTTGTCGTACTCCTTTCCCAATTTTGAACCAATCAGTTGTTCCATATCCAGTTCTAACTGTAGCTTCTTGTCCCACATAGAGATTTCTCAGGAGACAGATGAGGTGATCAGGCACTCCCATTTCTTTAAGAACTTGCCATAGTTTGCTGTGGTCGACACAGTCAAAGGCTTTTGCATAGTCAATGAAGCAGAAGTAGATGTCTTTCTGGAACTCTCTAGCTTTCTCCATAATCCAGTGCATGTTTGCAGTTTGCCCATTTGACTTCACTCTCCAGGATGTCTGGCTCAAGGTCAGCAACCACACTACCTGGGGTGTACGAGACATCCATATCTTTCTGGTATAATTCCTCTGTGTATTCTTGCCACCTCTTCTTGATGTCTTCTGCTTCTGTTAGGTCCTTACCACCTTTGTCCTTTATTATGGTAATCTTTGTACGAAATGTTCCTTTCATAGCTCCATAGCTATGTTTGCGCGAATCTGGGGCCATACTAGGTCACTGTCACCCACAGATGATCACTTCACATTGAGTCTGCAGAACTTCGTAACCTTGTTTTCTGAGGTTACTATCTGGGGCTAAATGTTAACACCCTTGGTTTCTGTCACCCCTTTCTACAATAAGCACATTAATTCTGCCTCAAATTATGTACAATTTGTGTTACTTCTAAAACAGAGAGGGAGAGCGCGCTAAAAATAAGCCAATCCTTGCTGACTTCCCAAGTAAAAATCCCATTCTCAATTAATAGTTAAAATCTGACTAAAAGCTATCATGGTACTCAGTCTGCTGTCTCTTTGTGAATGATGAGTGTCTTCAACTGAATGGATGAAAGTTGTGATCACACATGATGCTGAGGCACACAAGAAGGCATGTTTAGAAGCAAGAGATTACCAGAGCATGTTCAATGAATTGTTGCAAATATATCTAAAGGTGCAGCTCATGCTCAATGTATTACTGGAAATAACTAAAGGCATAAATCATGCTGAGGTTTTTGAATGGCACAGTAACATGATCCATGTTCCCTAAAGACATTTATTCTTAGATCACCCTCTTTTCTCCTTAGTTTTCCTCTAAATATCAATCTCTTTTTTCCCCTTTCTTTCCCTTCCAGCTGAACACATCAGTTTGTCATAAAAAATGGAATAGTTAATGAACACATTTTGCCTGTATACACATTATCCACTTAGAATGACCTAGCTGCATTTTTTCTCTCAATTTAGATCAAAGCTGGGGGGGGGGGGCGCATTAACCTAAGAAATTACAGGATAGAACCATGATCAATGTAGGTTGTGGCTAACACTGTGTATACACCACTTCCCAAAAGAGCTCTGGGAGTGCACTGGAGGCAGAGTAAATGTGAGCGTGTACACAGCCTTAAAATCAGAAAACCATTAACATTTAGTTTTCAGTGGTATAGTAAACCTGCCATAGAACTGTATCACTTCAGGTGGCAGGTGAGGACTCACATGACAAATAGAAACAGAAATAGAAATTTATCAACCCAACTTTTCACACAAAGCTCCAAGCACCTCCCTTCATCAGGAGTATGGGGAATTCCCAAAATAGAACTATACTAATTGCCAACCATGTGTGCCACATAATCCCATACATCCCAGAAGACAAAACCACCCTTTATATTCATCTCAGCTAAAAGAAGCTCGAAATTTATCTATAGATGGTATCTAACACCATGGAAGCTGGCACTGATACACACAGGAATCTCACCAAAGTGCTGGAGAGGCAGCACCACCACAGGCACAAACTTCCACATGTGGTGGGAATGCCATAAAATTCAACACTTTGGGACATCAGTCCTACAAGAAATCCACAATATACAAAACAGGGATTAGAAGCAATTCCAGAACTGGCCCAGAACTTTTCCAAGACAACAATACATACCCACACTACAAAGAATTCATAAGCCACCTACTAGAAGCCACATAACTAGACACTGGAGTCAACCTGTCAGGAGTCAACATGGACCACTGGTACCAAAGTGTATGGGAACCAGCCTTACTAGAAAAGCTAACCAACAAATTGAAATTAGCATGAGGACAAACAAAAGAGGATGCCTTCACCCTGGTATGGCTTCCCCTTATTACATATACAGCCCAGCAACACAAAAACATAGACAACCACCCTGACAGCATGCCAATGAATATGTCTAATTTGACCCAAGAAACCTGTCCCCCTCACATACAACAAAATTCAGTGCAACCAATCAAATGCAACCAACCATGCTCTGGGATCCCCAATCTCCCATACTACCATCAAAAACAAACAAATGAATAGATAATGAACCTATCCAGGCAATGCTGACACAAAACTCCACACGTACCCTATGCAAAAGAAGGAAAGAACACAGCCCCCTTCTCTCCCTGCCTTTTTCTCCCCACCAAACTCACAATGCCTATGATATCAGGCGTGTCACACCAAATGCAACTGACCTGCAAAAACGACTCTGTGAACTGAAAACAGAGACACTATATGTAGAATTGTTATCCATGAAAATGTTTCAATAAAAGCATTTTTTAAAAAAATAAATAAATAGAAATTTCTATTTGAAATAAGGCTTGGACCTGTCTTCCTGATATTTTAAGTTGCAGTCCTATACCAATGAGGTCTACCTACTCAGGTAGGGATAGGGATACACAAATCATTACTATGTATCAATTGAATATTATTTCAGTTTGCCCCAAGTGCAAAAGTTAGATTTTGTTTTTCTTGTTTACTCCCCACACTGTGAATTGCACAATTTTGATCATACTTCAATATCAGTATGTTATGAAATAAAGTTTCATAATGTGAAAGTGTAATGTGAAATAGTACAAACATTTAGCAAGCCACTGTAGAGCCTGTATTTTATCTTTGGTTTCATGCTGCACATCAAGACCTTATATATCTCATTCCCTTCTCTAATTGGCTGCTGAAGGGTATGTATTAGTCTCAGAGGTGTGCCATATTCTTCCCATGGATATATTTAATCCTCTACAGAATCCACATATGTAGGATAAGGAAATGAAAAATGGCTGGTACCTGTTTTTCAAATTGCAGAGCTAGCAGATAAAGAACCCCAGTAAAGGTGAAGAGGAAGAAGAGTTTGGATTTGATATCCCGCTTTATCACTACCCGAAGGAGTCTCAAAGCAGCTAACATACTCCTTTCCCTTCCTCCCCCACAACAAACACTCTGTGAGGTGAGTGGGGCTGAGAAACTTCAAAGAAGTGTGACTGGCCCAAGGTCACCCAGCAGCTGCAGATGGAGGAGCGGAGACGCGAACCCGGTTCCCCAGATTACGAGTCTATCACTCTTAACCACTACACCACACTGGCTCCCCTGACCATTAGGTCCAGTCACGGACGACTCTGGGGTTGCAGCGCTCATCTCACTTTATTGGCCGAGGGAGCCGGCGTATAGCTTCCGGGTCATGTGGCCAGCATGACTAAGTCGCTTCTGGCGAACCAGAGCAGCGCACGGAAACGCCGTTTACCTTCCTGCCGGAGCGGTACCTATTTATCTACTTGCACTTTGATGTGCTTTCAAACTGCTAGGTTGGCAGGAGCAGGGACCGAGCAACGGGAACTCACCCCGTTGCGGGGATTCGAACCACAGACCTTCTGATCGGCAAGGCTTGCCAACTGCGCCACCCGCGTCCTAAGGAGCCCCAGTAGCAGAATTTAAATCTCATTGGTTTTTTTGGTTTTTTAATATTTTTTATTAAGGTTTTAACGTAAAAGGAAAAAATAACAGTAAAATACAAAAGTACAAAAATACAAAAATACAAAACGACAGAAAGAACAACACAAAAAGAAAAAGAAACAGAAAAACAGATAAAAACAATTCCATTTCATAATATTCCTTGCATTTACTTATTTCCCAGACTTCCCCACACCTCCCTTCACTGTATTACAATTCATATATTTGATCAGCAAATCCCTTCCCTCTATCTTACCTAATTTTTGTCTTGATCTTAATATCTTAGTATATCTTAATCTCCTTAATATCTTAACAAATTAAAGCCTTTTAATTTTACACTTTTTAACCTTTGAATTTTCTGTACTCCTTCACCACTTTATTACTAATACCCTTTTACGTTCAATCCGATGGCATTCTAACATTCATTAATCTTATAATATTTCTGTAGATAGTCTTTAAATTTCTTCCAATCTTCTTCCACCGTCTCTTCTCCAAAATGCAGTCAGCCCAAAATTTCTACTCAGCTCCAAAGCAACTACAGGGTTTACATTCCTGGGGGTTTTGCAGAAAATCAGAACCACCCAAGATCTTGCAAGATCTCATATGGTGCCACAAGACCTCAGAGAGGCTCACACCCCAGACCTCTGTGAGCAAGACAGAGGGCTTACAAAGCTCTTCTGCAAAGGGAAAACATTGTGAGAGCCTTCAGAGCCTGGTAAGCGAGGTCTCCAACCCTGAATGATTGATTGGCAATTCGTGTAAAGCTGCAGTCATGCAAAGTAAAATCAGTGTAAGTTGCAATCGACCTGTAGTTTGGATCTGCACTATACTAGAGGAGAGATGGGTGCCATAAATGGAAAAAAGGCCAAAGAGGGGCATCTATGGGTTTAACCTTGTGGTCACAATCATCTGTAGGGATGACCACCATGCCAACCCTTCCCCTCCCCTCCCTCTCCACAAAATCTGCTGCAGGTAGAAGCCATGATCTAGGCTTTGAGGCAGCATTCTTTTCTGTTACACCCAGGGGAAAAGACTATACATGATGTGAGTGAGTTTCTACAATGTACTGCTGCTGCTATTTTTAAAAAAAATAATGTCTTCTTAATGCACCCTAAAGTTCTGGCTAAGGGTAGCTTTAAAGAGAAGTAATTATATTTTACTTATTCTTATCTACACAGCAGTTTGATTGCTAACTGGCTGTGTAGTCAACAGCAAGTAGATAGTTATCTCATTTGTGGAAATGCTAGTTTGGGATAACTTGAATGGTTGCAAACATAACAAAGAACATGTAGGGTTGTAGCATAATTAAGCAAAATTAATTTGGCTAGCAAATGCAGACAGTTCTTCTCTCAGGCTATTTACCAATTGATTTTAACTAGATTTGTTTCAGAAGGAATATGTGAACAACTGCTCTGCTATTAATACATTCTTCTCAACACTGAATAATAGGATTTTAGGCTTAACCCCCCCCCCCCCAGATGATCATGAACTATGTATGGGATAACAAAAAATATCTGATATTAAATTAAAAGAATGCCTTTTCAGATAGATACAATTTGGAACCTTGGAACTGAGATTACTTTAGAAACACTTTAAAAAGTTTGATTGTCGATATTAAGAGTATTAAGAGCACACAGCTCAAATCACTTGAAAGGTCTACCAAGAAATGCTCTTGCATATCTACCTTTCAATTCAATGGGAGCATTTCCTGGTAGATTGTCCACAGAGTCTTTCAAGGGAGAACTGTAGCATTGTAAGGGAACCCAAGAGGCATGTAGTTCAACCCCCTGCAATGCAGGGATCCATACTAGATCATCCATGACAGATGGCCACCCATCCTCTGCTTTAAAACCTCCAAGGAAGGAGAGTCCACCATCTTCCAAGGAGACAGTTTCACTGTCAAACAGTTCACATCTTCACAAAGTTCTTCCTGATGTTTAGTCAGAATCTCCTTTCTTGTAACTTGAAGCCATTGATTCAGGCCCTACCCTCTGGAGCAGGAGAAAACAAGCTTGCTCCCTCTTCCACGTGACAGCCCATCAGATATTTGAAGATGGTTCTTCTATCTCCTCCCAGTCTCCTCTTTTCCAGGCTAAACATACCCAACTCCTTCAACCATTCCTCATGAGGTTTGTTTTCCAGACCCTTGATCATCTTGGTCGCCCTCCTCTGAACATGTTCCAACTTTTGCCATAACTTTTAAGATACCACAGGAAACATTAATAGTTTTGCCATGGGCACCTGTCAGAGCCACATTAACTGATGAAAGACCTATAACATTACATTCTGGTTTCCTTCTTGAAAGCCAGTGCTGAGAATAAAGGTAAAGGGACTAGAGGTCTGGCGCCAAAAACAAAAAAAGTGGAAATCTGCCCAAAGACTTGCTCCGACCATAACGCAGTAAAGATGGTGATGAACCTAATACCAACTGGTTCCTTTAGATGGAGGATGAATGACACCTTGTTTAGAGATGAAGAAGTGGCTAAGAAGGCCCAAAAAACCTTGAGAGATTATTTTGAGATAAATCTGAATACTACAGTGGAGAAAAGAACAGTCTGGGACGCAAGCAAAGCTGTTATGAGAGGGTTCTTGATACAACAAAATGCATTAAAGAAGAAACTTCAACAGGAAAAGAAAGACAAAATCTTGGAGAAGATTAAAGAAGGAGAAAAGAGGTTAAGAACAAATCCAAAGTCACAGGAAATTTTAAGAGAAATAAAGTTATATCAAGCTCAATATATGCAAATGATAAATCAAGATATAGAATGGAAAATCAGACAAATGAGACAGAAAACCTTCGAATCAGCAAATAAGTGTGGGAAATTATTAGCTTGGCAGATGAGAAAGAGACAAAAGTTAAATACAATAACTAACTTGGAGGTGGAAGGAAGGATTATACAGAACCCAACGGAAATCAGACGCTCTTTTCAAAGATACTTCCAACGTTTGTATTCACAACAACCACAGAAAGAATTGGAGATAGATGAATTCTAGAAAGAAAATGGATTACAAAAAATCTCTCAAGAGAATAAATTGATGCTGAATTATAGAATATCAGAACAAGAGATAGAAAGTGCCATCCAGAATTTGCAATTGGGCAAATCTCCAGGGCCTGATGGTTTGACTTCTAGATACTATAAATCGTTGAAAGACTGGCTGATTCAACCATTGAAAGAAGTCTGTAATGACATATTAGAGGGGGGAAAGGCACCAGAGACGTGGAAAGAGGCATTTATTACACTAATACCAAAGACAGAGTCAGAAAAGACACAGCTCAAGAACTACCGCCCTATTTCATTACTCAATGTGGATTACAAAATCTTTGCAGACATTTTGGCTAGAAGACTAAAGAAAGTCTTAATAGAGGAGATTCACAAAGACCAAGCAGGCTTTCTTCCAGGTAGGCATTTATCTGACAATGTGAGGAATGTAATTGACATTTTGGAGTTATTACAAGAGAACATTAACACTAAGGCAGTCCTGATCTTTGTGGATGCGGAGAAAGCCTTTGACAATATTTCTTGGAGCTTTATGAAGAAGAATCTCCAGGGGATGGGGGTAGGTCAAGAATTTGAAAATGGTATAGGTGCAATCTATTCTGAACAAAAAGCCAGACTAATTGTTAACAATGTTGTAACAGAGGAGTTCAGAATAGAAAAAGGAACATGACAAGGTTTGACAGTGGTTAAGAAAGTAAAGTATCTGGGGATCACTATGACAGCTAAAAATGGGAATCTATTTAAAGATAATTATGACAAATGTTGGACTGAGATAAAGAAAGATCTAGAAACATGGTCGAATCTGAAGCTTTCACTATTAGGTCGCATTGCTGTGATAAAGATGAATGTATTGCCTAGAATGTTGTTTTTATTCCAGACATTGCAGATTATTGACAAAATGGACTGTTTCAAGAAGTGACAGAAAGATATATCTAGATTTGTCTGGCAGGGCAAAAAGCCAAGAATAAAATTTAAAATATTAACTGACGCAAAGGAAAGAGGAGGCTTTGCACTGCCAGACTTAAAACTTTATTATGAAGCAGCAGCTTTTTGCTGGCTGAAGGAATGGCTACTTCTTGAAAACACTGATACTTTGGATTTAGAAGGATTTAACAATGTATTTGGTTGGCATGCATATCTATGGTATGAAAAGGTCAAAGTGCATAGAATGTTCAAAAATCACATTGTTAGGAAGGCTCTGTTTAATGTATGGATAAGATACAAAGATCTACTGGAAAACAAAACACCAAGGTGGTTGTCTCCAATGAAAGCAAAAGCTCTAAAAAAGCTCAATATGGAGGCCAATTGGCCAAAATATTGGGAGATTTTGGAGCAGGAGGGGGATAAATTGAAATTGCAGAGTTTTGAGAAACTAAAAAGTAAAGTGCGAGACTGGCTTCATTACCATCAGATAATGGAGGCATACAAATTGGACAGGAAAATTGGCTTCCAGGTGGAAAAATCAAAACTAGAAACAGAACTAAAAGGTAAAGGTACCCCTGCCCGTACGGGCCAGTCTTGACAGACTCTAGGGTTGTGCGCCCATCTCACTCAAAGAGGCCGGGGGCCAGCGCTGCCTGGAGACACTTCCGGGTCACGTGGCCAGCATGACATCGCTGCTCTGGCGAGCCAGAGCCGCACACGGAAACGCCGTTTACCTTCCCGCTAGTAAGCGGTCCCTATTTATCTACTTGCCCCCGGGGGTGCTTTCGAACTGCTAGGTTGGCAGGCGCTGGGACCGAACAGCGGGAGCGCACCCCGCCGCGGGGATTCGAACTGCTGACCATGTGATCGGCAAGCCCTAGGCGCCGAGGCTTTAACCCACAGCGCCACCCGCGTCCCATAAAAAAAAAACAGAACTACTAGAACCTAAAACTAAGAATTTGTCAAGAATGTACAACTTGCTGTTGAAATGGAATACACAAGATGAGACAGTGAAATCGGCAATGATTAAATGGGCACAAGATGTGGGTCATAATATAATGTTGGCTGACTGGGAACGGTTATGGACCACTGGTATAAAATTTACGGCATGTAATGCCTTAAGAGAAAATATTATGAAAATGATATATAGATGGTACATGACACCAGTCAAGCTAGCTAAAATTTATCATTTGCCCGATAATAAATGCTGGAAATGTAAGGAAATTGAAGGTACATTTTTCCACCTTTGGTGGACGTGCCCAAGGATTAAGACCTTCCGGGAAATGATCTATAATGAATTGAAAAAGGTGTTTAAATACACCTTCCCGAAGAAACCAGAGGCCTTTCTCCTGGGCATGGTTGACCAACAGGTGAAAAGGAAGGATAGAACCTTTTTTATGTATGCTACAACAGCAGCAAGAGTACTCATCACACAGCACTGGAAGACACAAGAGTTACCCACTCTGGAAGAATGGCAGATGAAAGTGATGGACTATGTGGAATTGGCCGAAATGACTGGCAGAATCAGAGACCGGGGAGAATAGACGGTGGAAGAAGATTGGAAGAAGTTTAAAGACTATCTTCAGAAATATTATAAGATTAATGAATGTTAATTTGACTTCAGATGGAATGTAAGAGGTTATTAGTAAAAAAGTCATAAAATTTAAAGACCTAACATTTAAGGCACTAAGGAGAGTAAGTTATATTAAGGCATTAAAATTAAGATAAAGAATAATTAAGGTAGAGGGAAGGGATTTGCTGATAAAATTCAAGATCTGGAATACAGTGAAGGGAGGTATGGGGAAGTCGGTGAAGCAAGTTAATGCAAGAAATAGGAACTGTTTTTATTGTTGTTGTTGTTGTTTTCTTTTTTCGATGTTTTGTGTTTTTGTAACTTTGTATTTTTCTGTTCTGTTTTGTTTTTTGTGTTAAAACCTAATAAAAATATTTTTTTTAAAAAAAGAGAATAAAGGTAAAGGGACTCCTGACCATTAGGTCCAGTTGCGGACGATTCTGGGGTTGCATGCTCATCTCGCTCTATAGGCCAAGGGAGCCGGCGTTTGTCCGCAGACAGCTTCCGGGTCATGTGGCCAGCATGACTAAGCCGCTTCTGGCAAACCAGAGCAGGGCACAGAATGCCGTTTACCTTCCCACCGGAGCGGTGCTGAGAATAGCTGAGGGTTCAATATATAAAATTTAGATTGTATAAATTTTAATACAAATATGTCAATTAATAAAAGGTTGCTTGAAACCGTTTCAGCACTGGCCTTTTGAAGTTTGTTAGATAATACTTTTTTTTTCATTTTGGTAAATTAAAGTATTGCTAAATTTTATTTTTTTTATTTTACAATGTTTCTATACTGCTTGATTGTAAGAAAACCTCTAAGTGGTGTTTAAAATAATACTAATACTAATGCTGGTTCATTTTGTTTAACATGTTTAATGAGGATAACATATGGTTAATGGGTGAACCAGTAGATGCCTTGGCAGTCTGTGGCATATTAGAGATACCTAACATCTACTGACCTTGGTAAAGAAATTCTTAATTTTATTGAATTAGTTTTATTTTGATCATTTATGATTCATGTCTTTCAAAATGCTTGGAGCTATGTGCAAGGGTAATCAAAATAGAAATGAAAACCAATAACTGTAAAACCAGTCAACACTAAAATCAATTATATTAAAACATATAAAAGTTATAGCAACACGTCAGCACAAAATTCAATAGCAGGAGCATTTGCATTTTGTATCTTTGTTAATCCCAAGGCCCAGTAATAATCCTTTCAGGGTTAAAGGTTGGGAGGGGTAGACGCTTTAACTATCCTCCTCAAAGGTAGTGCCGTTTGCAGGAGAGGAAGAGGGTCTAGAAGCTCTCCTCTTCCCTTGGATGACAATGCCCTTTGTTATGCCTGAGGTCTAGATTAACTTCCACCCAGAAGACCTTCATCATGCCAGCTGCCTTCCTTTGAAATGCCCCTGAAGCATTTCAACCCCATCACTGGCAGTCTGCATCTTTGGCATTGGAGCCAGTGTGGTGTAGTGGTTAAGAGCGGTAGTCTCGTAATCTGGGGAACCGGGTTCGTGTCTCCGCTCCTCCACATGCAGCTGCTGGGTGACCTTGGGCCAGTCACACTTCTCTGAAGTCTCTCAGCCCCACTCACCTCACAGAGTGCTTGTTGTGGGGGAGGAAGGGAAAGGAGAATGTTAGCCGCTTTGAGACTCCTTCGGGTAGTGATAAAGCGGGATATCAAATCCAAACTCCTCTTCTTCTTCTTCTTCTTCTTCTTCTTCTTCTTCTTCTTCTTCCCTGAAAAGCAGCAACATACCTGGATGGAGAACATTCCCCTATTTACTCTCTGCCCTGGTTTTCTTCCCTTATGTCAAATTTAAGCAGCAGAGGCTCTTGCATGACGGTGGGAGCGATGTATCATGCATAGTGGGTTGGTGGGTCACAAGTTGTGCAGATCAGTACTAGGATACATGTGCTATTTGTAGGAAGGCTGGTGAGGGAACCGTTGTAGGATTCTGTAGGAGGCTGAAGAGACTTGGAATCAAAGAAATAGGAGCAGAAGGAGAAAATGTATTAATTACATAGAATCATAGAGTTGGAAGAGACCACAAGGGCCATTGAGTCCAACCCCCTGCCAAGCAGGAAACCATACATATTGTATTCATTTGTAACAGATACAGTTCTGTATTGTGCCTAAGGCAATGAACAGCAATACAGATTCACAACAACAACAACACAATAGAAATAATTAAAAACCAGCAAAATAAGTTCAGAAAGAAAGCCAGTAACAAGTGGGCTCAAAACATGACAAATGGACTGATAAAATATTTAACTATAGAGAGAGAACTGAAAACATCAAGCTAATTCCAGTCAACATGGGCTCGACATCTGAGGGACCCAAAGAAAAGTGTCCTCTGAAGGTCCTGCCCCCATGCCACCCTGATGCCTCCTGGCTCACCAGATTGGGGGGGGCACCCTTCGAGGGCCATGGGGACGGACAGCGGCATTAGAGGTCAGTGATGTTGTGTTTGCTGCTCACAGGCGGAGTCAAGTTTCTTTGAAATGTCATGGTTTTGGATTTTTAATATTACATTTTTATGGTTTTAACCCCCCCGGGACCTTATAAAGAAAGCAGTGTTTTTTTCATAATGACCAAATATAAATAAATTGATACAGCCGTGGAAAAAAGGGGGCATCCTGTTTTTTCTTGTGAGAAGGCAGTGGCCAAAGTGGCTGCCACGATCATGCATGATTTTGGGCTGGACTTTTTTCAGGCACAGTGCCCAAACCACACATTTTAGAGCACTGTGCAAGAGTGCTGCTCTGAAAAAGCACTTTTGGGGGGAGTAGAGATCTTGCATGGCACCCCAAAACACACATTTGGAAGGCCCATGATCTTGTGCGGGTCATGTGACTCATTGCAGCTCCCTTTTATTTTGAATGAAGGATAATTATTATCCAAGGCTTCTTTAAAGATGACTAAAATGTAGATTCAAAACCCAGGCATTTTATTTTCAGTGTTAAAAAACCCATTTGTGTTGCAAAATATGATATGATGAGGGAACAATGATTAGTCTTATTAGTTCAAAATGTGCTATATATTAAATTAAAGAGCTTGATAAGCCATGTTTTCTGTCTGTTCACAGAAGCTATCTAGACAACTGCACACATCAAGTTATTTTTTAAAACCACATTAATATCAATAACCATTTATTTTGTTCAGTGCTAGCCTTCTCATATACTGTGTACAAAACTCATTAAGATTTATGTATTGTGTATTTAAAAAGTGAAGAAGATGCCTACTGTTCTATTTGTGTCCCTTCCTGGCAAGGATTGAAACCTTTTAGCTTGCAAGCCACACAGAACACAGCAGAACTTACTCCTGAATAAATGTGCAAAGGATTGTGCTGTTCAGACTCATTGCAACTTCTCTTTTGTTTTGAATGAAGGATAATTAATATCCAAGGCTTCTTTAAAGATGGCTAAAGTTTCTGACCACTGTGTTATCAGTGAACGAACATGCTTAGCTATCAGGGAATGCTAGAAATAATTATTGCAGCCATTGTTCATGTCATATAGCTGGCGGAGTTAGAAGAACTTTGAAATTGTCCGTCTCTTTAAATACTTTTATAGGAAGTCTGGAAGGAAAGCCTTGTTGGTCTGTGGCAGCAAAAGCAACAAAGAATCCTATAACACTTTTTTTATAATAAATAAGATTTATTAATAAAACTGTTAAATATGGGAGGCTGCAATATTATATTTGCTTCCTTGGGAGTAAGCCCACAGACTTCAATGGCACTACTGAGTTTAAGGGATGCGGGTGGCACTGTGGGTTAAACCACAGAGCCTAGGACTTGCCAATCAGAAGGTCGGCGGTTCGAATCCCCATGATGGGGTGAGCTCCTGTTGCTCAGTTCTTGCTCCTGCCAACCCAGCAGTTCAAAAGCACGTCAAAGTGCAAGTAGATAAACAGGTACTGCTCCGGCAGGAAGGTAAACGGTGTTTTCGTGCGCTGCTCTGGTTCGCCAGAAGCGGCTTAGTCATGCTGGCCACATGACCTAGAAGCTGTACGCGGGCTCCCTCGGCCAATAAAGCAAGATGAGCACCGCAACCCCAGAGTCGGCCATGACTGGACCTAATGGTCAGGGGTCCCTTTACCTTTTTTACTGAGTTTATATTAATGGGTCTGCACTGTAAATATTAATTATTCAAAAGTGCAGGAAGCTTGCTCAGCCTTCCTTATACCTGCCTTCTTGTACCAGTTTAAGTCCCACTTGACAGACCTTATATACATCGGGTGGAATACGACATAGAGCTATTACGAATATTCAGTCGGCTTGCCAGAGGGAACAATGCCCTTTCTCCTCTCCTCACAGGCTCTGCTGGAGGTTCTTCTGAGGGGAGAAGAGGGGAAAGCCCTGTTGCACAAGGGGATGGCTTTGTGCAGGGCTTCCACTGACAAGGCACAGGACGCGAATCCCAGTTAACTATTTAGTATTATTATTGATAATTTACCTGTGCTTCACCCTAAGGTTCTAGAGCTGGTTACAACAATTTAAAGGACAACATTAAAAATGTGCAATTACAAATATATACATGCATACCAAAATACAGTATATAACGATCAGCAGTTATATCATTGCAATAAAATTTTGCTTCCTAAAAAATAGGGTTGCTCCATATAGTCCCTTGATACATTGGGCTGCTCAGCTGCTCAGAGATTATCAGTGCTACTGAGGAATGATGGTGCATACTCTGAACTCTGGTGGGCAGCTGCCTTTCTGGTCCCCTTAAATGATACCCCTACGTCTCAACAGATTAGTGAGCCGAATAAGCATTGTGTCGTGTGGATAAAGATATCTGCTTTTAAGAACGTATGCAACTCAAATAATTCACCAACAACAAATCTGCATTCTGGCACAAATATTTTTTTAAAAGAGTTACTCTAATACTATTGGGACTTACTGGAAAAGAGCCCAAATGAATAATCATTTATAACTTGCAAAGATTGTCCTTAATTTATTCTATGCAAGTATCACTTTATAAATACAAAGGCATAAAAGGGAAAAAGCCCTGAAGGTTAAAATCATTGCACATCCTGGCAGTGAGAGACCCTGAATTTAGATAGACTGTCATTATGACAATTCATATTTTCATTCAACCTTCTTCGACAAAAGTAGAACAGTTAGGAAATGGATATTACCACAAAACATGGATGGAATAACTCCATGAAAAATGATCCCCACCCACAGATCCATATTCCCCTCCCTCCCAATTTTACTTGCTGAATGTCTGTAGGGCCAAGAGGCAGGCACTTATTAGCCATCTGTTTCAACTTGGGTGATGTTGCGTGTCGAGGTCCCCAAGCCACCCCCCAAATAACTCACAACGTACACTTAATTTTTGTTTAAGGTTTTTGGCATAATTTTGGCCACAACTTTATTTGAATACAAAACCGTGAGTGGTTGTTTAGGCATTGGTTAAGACTATCTGTCCCCCCCGCCTGGGGACAGAACTGACTTCCGGGCACCACCGAAAAACAGTGCAGGGGAAAGCAAGTCGGGGAGAAATGGAGCTGAGTCACAGGCCCTCAATTCTCATCCGCATGCTCCCGAAGGCTTGCCGGCCCTAGTCCCATTCCAGGGATTGGACGAAAAGATGGCAAGCCCCAGGATTCCTTTAACGGAATTCCCTTTTCGCAGCAACCATGGAGGGGCAGGCACAGCCTATCCTAACCCCTCCTCCACCAATTTATAACCAATGCCTAACCGCCAATCGAGCCCTTTACGCTCGCCGCCAACCACTCACAATCCCAACCTTCAACCTTGCAGTTACCGCATCCAACCAAACATCATTCCCCAGTACGGAGAGATGTACTCCATCATTGCGGTAAAGGGCCAGATCCTTGAAGGTAATATCCGGGTGGGAAATAACCAACCCACCCAATTCCACCACCTTCTTACACACTGAAGAATTAATGCGCTTCCTGGCCCTTTCAGCAGCCTCAGGTCAAAAAATGTCATGCCAATTGCGCCTTTGCAGCAATTGTGACCAAAATATTTTAACTGTGGGTATTAAGGTCACCAATTCCCCTGATCCAAAGATGCATATTTCACGGAACAATTCACTGTCATTCACTGAGGTGCCTTTGGGATGCGATAAATATGGATCAGATAGAATTATATGGGGCTTTCTTAGGGACGATCTCCAATGGGGATAAATGAAAATTGGGAATAGAAGGAGAATTAAGGGGATCCCACCATACGTGGGGTACGTCCCAATGCAAGCTGCTTCCTAACCTTCTTTCAGGCTACCACAGATAGAAGAAGAAGAAGAGTTTGGATTTGATATCCCACCTTTCACTCCCTTTAAGGAGTCTCAAAGCGGCTAACATTCTCCTTTCCCTTCCTCCCCCACAACAAACACTCTGTGAGGTGAGTGGGGCTGAGAGACGCTGGCAGTTTGCGAGGGAGGTGTAGGTGGAGCCTCGCCATCTGTAAGTGTCTCTTCTGGAGTCACAAGTGCAGTTGGGGGCACCACGGTAGTGTCCAAGTCCCCAACCCTGCGCCTAAGCTGGTCTATGTGCAGGCGCCACAAGCGTCCATCTTCGAGTACCACCTGGTACGAGCGAGGTCCAGTGACTCCCACTACTGTGGCTGGCACCCAAGGAATGTCTCCCACATAGTTCCGGGCAAAGACCTGGTTTCCTGGAACAAATGACCGTGGCGCATTGGCACAGCCTGGGGGTTCAGCCACGGCAAAGTCCTGGTGCAGCCGGTCAAGCGGTGACCTGAGGCGGCGGCCCATAAGCAGTTCAGCAGGACTCCGCCCTGTGGCCGCATGAGGGGTGATGTGTTGCACGAACAAGTATTCGGCGACCCGCTCATGCCAGTCTCCCCGGTCCAGGCGCGCCAGTGCCTCTTTTGCCGAACGTGCTTGCCCGTTGCTGGATGGATGAAATGGTGCCGTTAGTGCATAGCGGATGCCCAGTCCCAAAAGATACCGCTCAAAAGTGCCTGATATGAACTGCGGTCCGTTGTCGGAGACAAGGACATCAGGACACCCATGCATCGCAAAGAGTCCTCGCAGCACCCGGATGACGGCCTCGGTAGTGGTGGAGGGCATCAGGGCCACCTCCAACCATTTGGAATAGGCGTCCACCACTACCATAAAGGTCCAGCCGTGAAAGGGGCCAGCCAGATTGATGTGCACCCTCAAGCAGGGTGTCTTTGGTGTCTCCCAGGTGTGTCCCTTAGCTGCCGGTGGTGCAGGCCTCGATTCTTGGCACGCTTGACAGGCGGACACCCAGGCAGTGATGGCATCGTCCATGTTAGGCCACCAGATGTAACACCAAGCCAACGCCTTCATTTTGACAATTCCTGGGTGGCCAACGTGCAGAGCCTCCAGGACGCGTTGACGGAGTCTTTGGGGAATCATGACGCGGTCTCCCCACAGCAGACAGCTGCAATGAGCCGAGAGTTCATGTTGTCTGGTTGCAAAGGGCTGGAACTCTGATGCAAAAGGCACTTGTGGCAACCCCCTCCACACCCTGTTGAGCACACGGCTGATGGTGCAATCCTGGGCAGATGCGGAGGCCACAGTGGCAGCCAATACTGCCGGAGGGCAAGAAGCCTTGAATAAAATTTAAGATATTAACAGATGCTAAAGAAAGAGGTAGATTTGCCCTGCCAGACCTTAAACTCTATTATGAATCAGCCGCATTTTGCTGGCTGAGAGAATGGATGCTTCTTGAAAATACGGAAGTTTTGGATTTGGAAGGTTTTGATAACGCATTTGGTTGGCATGCATATTTGTGGTATGACAAGGTTAAAGTTCATAGAGCTTTTAAAAATCATATTATCAGAAAAGCATTATTTAATGTTTGGATAAGATACAAGGATTTGTTAGAAAATAAAACCCCAAGATGGTTGTCTCCAATGGAAACGAAGGCATTGAAAAAACTCAATATGGAGGCCAAATGGCCGAAGTATTGGGAAATTCTGGAGCAAGAGGGAGACAGGCTAAAATTGCAAAGCTTTGAAAAATTGAAAAACAGAGTGAGAGATTGGCTCCATTATTATCAAATAATGGAGGCATATAATTTGGACAAAAAATTAGGCTTCCAGGTGGAAAAATCAAAATTAGAAACAGAACTGTTAGAACCCAAAGTTAAGAATTTGTCAAGAATGTATAATTTGCTGCTGAAATGGAACACCCAAGATGAAATGGTGAAATCTGCTATGATTAAATGGGCACAAGATGTTGGATATAATATCATGATGGCTGACTGGGAAAAGTTATGGTCGACAGGTATGAAGTTTACGGCATGTAACGCATTAAAAGAGAACTTAATGAAAATGATCTATAGGTGGTACATAACACCAGTCAAGCTTGCTAAAATCTATCATTTGTCTGATAATAAATGTTGGAAATGTAAGGAGATTGAAGGTACCTTCTTTCACCTTTGGTGGACATGCCCAAAGATTAAGGCATTCTGGGAAATGATCTATAATGAAATGAAAAAGGTATTTAAATATACCTTCTTGAAGAAACCAGAGGCCTTCCTCTTGGGCATTGTCGGCCAATCGGTGGCAAAGAAGGATAGAACCTTTTTTATGTACGCTACGACAGCAGCAAGAATACTTATTGCAAAGTATTGGAAGACACAAGACCTACCTACCCAGGAAGAATGGCAGATGAAGCTGATGGACTATATGGAGTTGGCGGAAATGACTGGCAGAATCCGAGACCAGGGAGAAGAGTTGGTGGAAGAAGATTGGAAAGAATTTAAAGCATATTTACAGAAATATTGTAAAATTAATGAATGTTAGAAGGATGCTAGAAAGAAGTTACATGGCTTTAGGAGAAATGTTATTTAGAATTAAGTAAGAATGGATTGATTATGGGTTAAGGTATAAGATTTAAGATTAAAATTGCGTTAAGATAAATTGTGGAACTAAATTCGAGAAAAAGGGAAAGGATTTGCTGAAACAATTAATTGTACTAGAATACAAAAAGGGAGGTGTGAGGAAGTCTAGGAAATAAGCAAATGGAAATTAAAGATATGAAAATATTGGTGTTTTTTGTGTTTTTTTATCTTTTTTAAATGTTTTTTGCTTTTTAATTGTTTTTGTTTCTGCTTCTTTTTGTGTGTGTTTTGATGTCTATTTACTTTGAAGTTTTGTAACCCTTTATTGTTTGTCTTTTTTCTCTTTGTATTTGTTAAAACCCAATAAATATTTTATAAAATAAAAAAAATACAGGCGCTGCCAGAAGATCCTCAATCAGGAGGAGCGATGAAGCTGGAGCCAGGTTTTCTGCAAATGCTGGAAGAGGGCAACGGCTGAGGGCGTTGGCATGGCCCATCGATTTCCCCGGGCGATGGACGAGCTGGTAGTGGTAACCACTACACCACACTGGCTCCCTAGAAAGGTAGCTCTCTAACTGGCTTTTGAGTTGCTGTATTCCGAGCCACTGGCTGAAAAGCCAGAGGAATCCCAAACCTTGGGAAAAACCCTTCCCACAAGCACAAAGCCACTGACCCATCTAGATAACCTTTTAGCCGGGCTTTCAAGGGAGATATTTTTATGGAAATATGGGAGAGAGGTATTGAGTTATTGCTTGCCAGCTCCCGCTTGGGCAAGATGCCCTGCCTTGTGTTGCCACCATGATGTGTAAATTTACAGGGCCAACACTGGCCAGAAGCCCTAAAGAAGTCCCAACAAAGCTGCCGCCGGGCCAGCTTCCTGCATACCAGCTTCAGGTTCTATTGCTCAGGGAATTTCCATTTGAAATGTGAAGCTGCGCAAGTGGTCCACATGTCCCCGTCCCTGCAATCCTAGCGAGTTGAGCGGATGATGGCAGCCCTGCGTCTAACATTCCCATCATAGTGAATTGCCACTTATAGAATAGTGGGGTTGGAAGGGATTCTGAGGATCATCTAATAATAATAATCTCTTTGTACCCCGCCCATCTGGCTGGGCTTCCCCAGCAACTCTGGGCAGCTTCCAACAAAATATTAAAATACAGTAATGCATCAAACATTAAAAGCTTCCCTAAACAGGACTGCCTTAGATGTCTTCTAAAAGTCTGGTAGTAGATATCTGGTGGGAGGGTGTACCACAGGGCAGGTGCCACTACCGAGAAGGCCCTCCACCTGGTTCCCTGTAACTTGGCTTCTCACAGTGAGGAAACCACCAGAAGGCCCTCAGCGCTGGACTTCAGTGTCCAGGTAGAGGGATGGGGGAACATGCAGCTGTCCCATACAGGGACCAATCCTGCAACCTAGGCATTACCGTCACCATACGCTGACCAGCTGAGCTATCCAGGATGATCCCTAAAAACCCGGAACAGCCTCACCCTGACCCCTGGAGAGGTCCAAGGTGATGTCTGAATCATCATCAGAGCCTAGGGATGTTGTACCTGCAAGGAGGTGTAAGCCTCATCCCTGCTCCGCTTTTTCCTGCCTCTGAAGACGCTTCCTTCCGGAAGAAGGCACCTGGGGCATCAGCAAGCCATCCTCTGCAGGAGAGGCAAGCTCTGGAGGCATCTGCAAAGGCCCTGTCATAGTCTTCAAAAAACTAAACAATGTGAGGTGAAACCAATGCTTTGTGCACCACATGGGGAAGCTATTCAGGCCAGAAATGCTGCCAGAGGCCATCAAATTCTAGGGCCAAGCGGGCCAAGCCCTAGGATCACCTGCTAGGCCAGACATAAATGATTCCAATGAGATAACAAACTTGAGGCAGCCCACTGCCTGTCCAGGTACCCCTGCTTGCCCTTTAGAGGGAAGCACCTCCTCAAGAAACCCCAAGTTCTTTTTGGGAGCAATATCACAAATGGGCCAAACTACCCAGCAACAGAATAGTCCAAAAGGAGCAGCTTGTTTTGCCTTGTTATAACAATGGCTAAGTGGGGGATATGAACCCTGTCTCCCAGGTCCTAGTCCTGCGCTCTAGCCACTAAGCCACAATGGCTCGTCTCTAAAATGGCAGTCGCCACTATCAGGGAAAAACAAACTTGAAGAAAATAAACCTGTTCAGAAACAGCATAGTTAAAGAGCATACACAGAGTGCTCATTGGAGGCACAGAGAGCCTCTGGCTCCACTCTGTCTGCCTAAGATATACATTAGCAACAAGTGAGCCTGCAAAAAAACAGATACATTCTTAGAGAGAGAATGAGTCACATGTCACAGAAACTTAACAATTTACTGTACTGCTAACTGTAGCAGGCTTAGGCTTGAATGATATGTGCAGGCCGTGCAGGCCTCCCTGCTTCTGCTCTCTGCCTTTTTTTGTCTCATTGCAATATTAAAGGAACTCAATATAGTGCTCCCGCCAATCACTGCCCAGGCCATCTTTAGAGACCCTGCCTGGTAACAAGGGGTGGCTCAGCAGACCCCACCGCAACACGTGCTCTCCATGAAGGAGAACACGCTTTGTCAAATCCATGTGTTAAAATGGTTTGATTCAAATGTGTGTGCACGCGGGGGGGGGGGGTCACCTTTCTTTAACAAACTGCTTTTAGTTTGAGTCATCTTCAGAAATATTTACTCAGAGACCTGTTTAAGTTTCTAGCATTATTTGTATCCAGTTTTGTTGTAGAGAAATTCACAGGAGACCATGTCTGATCTGGGATTATGCTGCATGTTTTCAAAACTTGGCAAGATGTTTTTGAAATTTTAGAGACCCGAGACAACTTTGAAGTTGGATAAACTATAATCCTTGACTAAAATCAATGTAAGACTCAAGGTTTAAACACAAATCATATACAATACATTTCACACATAAAATAAACCGAAAGGGAAGATCGCAATACAGAAACTAATCCCAGATCTCTAGAGTTTGCAAATATTGGTTTATTCTCTGATGGATATGTTATAGCTTTTCAGTGACCACTTTTCATGATAACTATGAAACCAGCTTTGTGCTCTCCTTATACACAGGGGCTTTCCAGCCCCCCTTATAGTGGAAGTCCCCAGAAGGTCAAAAGTCCCGTCTCCCTGTTCCTATGATCCCTGGGCAGGATGAGCCTCCCCCCCCCCCCCAGGCCAGGTGGAAAGGGCCTTCAGCACTCACAGCTGGTATTTTATGATATTGAAAATATTAATTAATAAAGTATACTGAAAAAATAAAAATAGCAACAGCAAAAAGTCCAACCTCAAGAGCTGGAGCCACTCCCCAGGACTACTTGAGTTGTGTGGGAAGGAACTTGAAGGAACTGCTGCCCCTCCCTCCATTCATGACCCAAAGCATGTTTTGGTCACTCCTTTTTTGTGTGAATCTTACCCGTATGAAACTATCTTTAAGGTCTGTCATATGACAGTCCTTGAACATTTATTTCCCCCTTTTCCATGAAACATTTATCTTTCTGCACCTTTTCTATAAGATGAATAACTAAGTATTTCTCAAATTAAGTATCCACTTTTTAAAAACTATCCAAGCTTTTTCAAAAAATGACCATTTTCCAGTCTAATCCTCCACATGTTACTTTTTCTTCCTCACTGTGTTGCCTTGAACAGGAATACAGATGAGGTGGGCGGCATCCTTTCAAAATGTCTTGTGGAAATAGAGGCTTCAGCTCAAGCAGTTTGTTTCAGTCTGAACCACTAGACAATTTAGCCCTCTGACCTGGAGAGCAATCACTGAATAGAAATGCATCATGCGGGTCAATTTCTTCTCTGCTTTGGTTTATGGTATTGACATGTGTATGGGTATTATTTGCTAGAACAGAAATAAGAAAAGAAGAAAGTGAGGAAGGCCATGGAAAGATACGCTTCCAGTCAACAAATAACTACTGTTTCACAATGGCTTAAATCAGACAAGCACATGCCAATGTACCATTGCCTAAAATAAAATACTAACTGAAGTTTGAGGTTTCTCATTAAGTGAAACTTGAGGGATGTTTTTTTTAAATGTTGTTTAACCCACACTTGCAATAAAGAGGTGAATCACTTGCCATTGGGTGAGGCTTGCTTATTTCTAATTCACACATCCCACCAGAGTGGGGGGCAGAATTGGATCCTACTATACAAAATAGGCAAGTACTTATTCCTGTTGGACTGACAGCAAGGAAAAAATAAAACAGAAGCAAATCAGAAAGAACATGGAGTTATATATATATCTTGACCCAAAGGGTGCTCATCAATGGTTCCTCTTCATCCTGGAGAAGAGTGACTAGTGGGGTGCCACAGGGTTCTGTCTTGGGCCCGGTCTTATTCAACATCTTTATCAACGACTTGGATGATGGACTCAAGGGCATCCTGATCAAATTTGCAGATGACACCAAACTGGGAGGGGTGGCTAACACCCCAGAGGACAGGATCACACTTCAAAACGACCTTGACAGATTAGAGAACTGGGCCAAAACAAACAAGATGAATTTTAACAGGGAGAAATGTAAAGTATTGCACTTGGGCAAAAAAAATGAGAGGCACAAATACAAGATGGGTGACACCTGGCTTGAGAGCAGTACATGTGAAAAGGATCTAGGAGTCTTGGTTGACCACAAACTTGACATGAGCCAACAGTGTGACGCGGCAGCTAAAAAAGCCAATGCAATTCTGGGCTGCATCAATAGGAGTATAGCATCTAGATCAAGGGAAGTTATAGTGCCACTGTATTCTGCTCTGGTCAGACCTCACCTGGAGTACTGTGTCCAGTTCTGGGCACCACAGTTCAAGAAGGACACTGACAAACTGGAACGTGTCCAGAGGAGGGCAACCAAAATGGTCAAAGGCCTGGAAACGATGCCTTATGAGGAACGGCTAAGGGAGCTGGGCATGTTTAGCCTGGAGAAGAGGAGGTTAAGGGGTGATATGATAGCCATGTTCAAATATATAAAAGGATGTCACATAGAGGAGGGAGGAAGGTTGTTTTCTGCTGCTCCAGAGAAGCGGACACGGAGCAATGGAGCCAAACTACAAGAAAGAAGATTCCACCTAAACATTAGGAAGAACTTCCTGACAGTAAGAGCTGTTTGACAGTGGAATTTGCTGCCAAGGAGTGTGGTGGAGTCTCCTTCTTTGGAGGTCTTTAAGCAGAGGCTTGACAACCATATGTCAGGAGTGCTCTGATGGTGTTTCCTGCTTGGCAGGGGGTTGGACTCGATGGCCCTTGTGGTCTCTTCCAACTCTATGATTCTATGATTCTATGATCTTTTCTAGGCAGCTCCTACTTTCTTCTTTGTCTTCTTTCACCTGCTTAACGGACTTTATGAAGGTTAACAATCCACCCCACACTTTTCGAGAGCTGCATTTCCCTTGTTCTAGGGACTTCCTCTGCACAGAAGTTGCTGTGCTTCAAGGACATTTCCAGTTCAACTTGCTTCACTTCATCTCCTTTCCTAAGGCTCTATCCAGAGTTACACCTGCCTGGAATGCAGGAGGGACCCCGCCGGATCAGACCAAGGCGTATCAAACCCACCAGCCTCTTTTCCACAGTAGCCAGCCACATGCGACCTCTGGGAAATGCACTAGAGTCACCTCCCTTCGCCCAGAAGTGGCCTAGTCCTGCTGGCCACATGACCCAGAAAGCTGTCTGCCTGCTCCCTCGGACTGAAGCAAGATGAGCGCTGCACCCCAGAGTCGCCTTTGACTGGACGTAACCATCCAGCGGTCCTTTACCTTTACCTTTTGATTCTACAGTTTCTGTGATTCTAATTTTCCGCATTCTTTGAAAGGTTGCCCATTTGGGGCAAAATAGAATTCTAATAGGATGGATGTTAAAGCATTTATTATCTATTCTGCAGATCACATACAAATGAAAGGACACAGAAAAATGAAGCATGAATTATCAGATTGTTAATGCTGCAGATAGAGAAAACTGCTCCCCACTGAGGTAAAAACTCAATTCAATATTTATGAAGTTCGCATTTTCAAAAACCTCCAAATTAATTAGGGAGGTTTCTATAAATAGTCAAGATTTAATAACTCTTCATTATTTACCTTCTTCAGAGAGAAATAATAATACATGGAAATATCATTTACACTCTGAAATGGAGAACAAAAATATTTGCACTCCCTTTTCATCAGTTTCATGTGCAAATGCAAAGCTGTTAATTATTTAGATTAGGTACAGGCAACTGACAGCCTGGAAGCTCAACGTGGCTGTCAGAGCTGCCCTGGATCCCAAAGAGGCCCTGCTCCACCCTTAAACGATGCAAGCCAAGATACAAAGAGAAAGCTGTTTCCTGCTTCTATTCCTATGCAGTCTGTTGTCAGATACTCAACAGGGGGCTTTTCTCCACTTCTTATACTGCTGCTTTTGCCCAGGGAAACCCACTCTTGGACGCTCCGTCAGAGCAAATGGCATTTGGGGTTTTCTCTGGGTTGAAGTTTGCCCCGATGTAGAGCTAAAGAGCAGGTTTTCCCTGGGAAAGGATTGGGACAAGGGGAAGACTGCTTGGGCCTCTGCTTTCTAGAAATGGGGCAAAGATAAATGTGGATGAGCCCTAGGATGGGGAAGGTTCTGGATCAAGCAGAAACTCTTTTCTAGAATACAGCTATGAATCACCGTGGCTCCATGACCTCCTTTCCCGCAAATGCCCTGGTTAATAATAATAATAATAATTTATTATTTGTACCCCACCCATCTGGCTGGGTTTCCCCAGCCACTCTGGGCGGCTTCCAACAAAGATGAAAAATACACTAAAATGTCACATATTAAAAACTTCCCTGAACAGGGCTGCCTTCAGATGTCTTCTAAAGGTCTGGTAGTTGTTTATCGCTTTGACATCTGATGGGAGGGTGTTCCACAGGGCGGGCGCCACTACTGAGAAGGCCCTCTGCCTGGTTCCCTGTAACGTGGCCTCTCGCAGTGAGGGAACCGCCAGAAGGCCCTCGGAGCTGGACCTCAGTGTCCGAGCAGAGCGATGGGGGTGGAGACGCTCCTTCAGGTCTACTGGACTGAGGCCGTTTAGGGCTTTAAAGGTCAGCACCAACACTTTGAATTGTGCTCGGAAACGTACTGGGAGCCAATGTAGGTCTTTCAAGACCGGTGTTATGTGGTCTCGGCGGCCTCTCCCAGTCACCAGTCTAGCTGCCGCATTCTGGATTAGTTGTAGTTTCCGGGTCACCTTCAAAGGTAGCCCCACGTAGAGCGCATTGCAGTAGTCCAAGCGGGAGATAACCAGAGCATGCACCACTCTGGTGAGACAGTCTGCAGGCAGATAGGGTCTCCGCCTACGTACCAGATGGAGCTGGTAAACAGCTGCCCTGGATACAGATTTGACCTGTGCCTTGATGGACAGCTGTGAGTCCAAAATGACTCCCAGGCTGTGCACCTGGTCCTTCAGGGGCACAGTTGCCCCATTCAGGACCAGGGAATCCTCCACACCTGCCTGCCTCCTGTCCCCCAAAAACAGTATTTCTGTCTTGTCAGGATTCAACCTCAATCTGTTAGCCGCCATCCATCCTCCAACCGCCTCCAGACACTCACACAGGACCTTCACCGCCTTCACTGGTTCTGATTTAAAAGAGAGGTAGAGCTGGGTATCATCCGCATACTGATGAACACCCAGCCCAAACCTCCTGATGATCTTTCCCAGTGGCTGCATGTAAATGTTGAAAAGCATGGGGGAGAGGACAGAACCCTGAGGCACCCCACAAGTGAGAGCCCAGGGGTCTGAACACTCATCCCCCACCACCACTTTCTGAACACGGCCCAGGAGGAAGGAGTGGAACCACTGTATGACAGTGCCCCCAGCTCCCAGAAGGTCCAGAAGATGTTATGGTCGCTGAGAGATCCAGCAGAACTAGGAAACAGCTCTCACCTTTGTCCCTAGCCCGCCGGAGATCATCAACCAGTGCGACCAAGGCAGTTTCAGTCCCATGATGAGGCCTGAATCCTGACTGGAACGGATCCAAATGGTCCACTTCTTCCAGGCGTGCCTGGAGTTGTTCAGCAACCACTCGTTCAATCACCTTGCCCAAGAATGGAAGATTTGAGACTGGGTGATAATTGGCCATCGTGGCCGCATCTAAAGATGGTTTTTTAAGAAGCGGGTCTGGGAAGGCTCCCTCACGGAGGGAAGCATTCACCACCCCACAAAGCTCATCACCCAGTCCTTCCCGGCTAGCTTTTATAAGCCAGGATGGGTTGTAAAATGATGAAATGGTTCAGTTCAGTCACTCTCTACACCGCAGGAGACTTAGACCAATACCTCATCTACTGCATATTTTGTAAAGTCTCTCTCTGCCTATTCTCTGTGGATATGGAAACCCCTTGGAATGTGTCTCTTCACAAATAATTTAGAAACATTTACAATGTACATCCTTTTCTTGCTGCTGTATGGGAAAGCACATGAACCAGACCTTTGGGAAGTTTGTAAGTAAACCATTTTTAACTTACCAAACTTGTGACCTCTCTATGCTAAGGAAAGTGGGGAACTTTGGAAGAAACTTAGAAGATATTTTAAATGTCTAACAGCCTATCTTTCCATGCTTGGCTTCACTGCATATTTTGTGATTTTAATTGTCTGCTGGGGCTCACTCACCAGAGTATTTGCCCCAAACCTGGATTTAGGCATTCGATAAATTTGTCTTTTATTTTACCATATCTATTTTTCCTTTTAACTAAATTAATAAACACTTTCTTCTCTTTTTGTACCAGTGGCCATAATCCAGAAGGGACATATATATATCCCAGATACTGTGGATGAAAACAGTGTATGTTTTGTATGGATTTATAGTACCAAGTAATGAGAGGGTTTAAAATCAATAGGATCTGCTTTATTGCTATGTGCAGTCATAGCTGTGAAGTGCAAAGAGGACAGGTTAATTAATCCATGTTTGTCTCCACTGCATTTATTTGAGGATTCTGAACATTAGGCTGCAAGTCCTAGTTGCTTATAAATGCCTGAGATGAACAATAAACAGATATCAATATCTCAAAATTGAGCAGCAACAGAGGTCACTCTCTGATCTCTGGAAATCTTTCTTAAATAAAAATTAGGAAATTCTGAAGATGTCATTTGCACTGAATAAACAGAATTTGAGGAAGCACACTCACAACTTTTGTTCTTTTAATCTGCACAATCCAGTGCCTGTGATGGCAAATCAAGGCATTCCTTGATTGTTGTTGTTCAAGGCATTCCCAAGTTTCTAGGTCCCATAAAAGGCATAGAACTCATTATTCCTTAGGTTGGTGCCATCCATTACAGAGAAATTTTATGCATTTCTTGTCAAATGAGATCAATGAGAGTGACTCCCTGGATAGCGTGCATGGAGTGGCAGTCTCAAACACAACAATTTGGTTTTGGCTACATTTGTTTTTATGTGGTCCATGTTATTTTACAACCACCTTAACTGAAGGGTTATATAGCATCCCAGGCCCCATTCAAAGCCATGTTCAGATGCTGCCCCGGAACCCTTCTCTGTTGGGGAGTGCAGGCAATCCCTTTTATTCTTGAGTAGTATGGTGAGATTGGGGTTGCAGGTATGCTTGGCTGAGCCTGTACATTCTAGCAATGAGGCTGCCGAGGCCTGGGGGTGGTTCACACTATTTTGTGGCACTTTTGTTGATATTTAATGTTACTGCATACTATTATATTCAAATGGATTATTGAATATTGTTTTCTTTGATATAGGTTGTTTATTTTAAAATTATTGTGACTTTTTGTATTGGATCATATTGGTATTATGTGTGTGATCTTTCTTGTCTATTATGTTGTTTATTTAGCTTGTAAACTGCCTTGGGTATATATAGAAAGACGGTATACAAATTAAAAATGAAATGAAATGAAATAATGAAGGTATTGTCCTAATATGTATTTGAAAATACAAAAACACTCAACACTTGAGCCTTACAAGTGGAAGGAGAAAAGATGCACTTTGAAGTTTGATGATTACATCTCCCCAACTGCTAGGTAATACTACACGCTACAGTTCGTACTATTATTGGTTTTTTAAACTATGTAAGCCTCTTCTATATTTTATCATATTAAGCATTAAAATTTTATAAACACACTATACAGTAGTGAGATTAAACAACAATATTGAAACAGCAACAGATGAAACTGCAGTTTAATTATAAATCATTAAAATTAAATGGTACCAAAATAAGAGAAAAAAATAAAGTTTTAATAATGTAAGCATCTGGCAAATATTCTACAAAGAAGGTGCCACTACTGAGAAGTATCTGTCCTGGTAGTGACTTCTAGAGATGGGAGGTTTCAAAGCAGAGCCTTAGCTGCGTATCTTAACAAACTGAAAAGTGCAGGAGGCGAGGCTTCGGATATCCTGGTTCCAGAGGGTTGAAGGTTTATAGCTGAAAACTTGCAGTTTTTACTTTACCTGGAAATAGACTGCTGCCTGTAGAGGACCAATTCAGATCCCCACCAAGATGTGTGTGCAGCTCTGAGGTTCCTTTAATCTGGCAGCGTTTTTGTGAACTGGCCAAATTTCTACTTGCCCATAAAGGTCACTGGGCCACACTGGGGCAGTTTCAGCCTAACCTACATCTCAGTGTTCTAGTGAAGATAAAATAAGGGCAGGAGAGGACCATGCATACTGCGCTGAGTACCATGGAGGCAGGGCAAGATGTTAATTTAATAAATCGATTCCTGCATTGCAGGGGGTTGGACTAGATGGCCCTCAGAGTCCCTTCCAACTCCACAATTCTATGATTCTATGAAACAGATCGCTGGGGTCTGATAATGTTTACTCAGGTTAGAGTTTAAGCTTTCCTAATCCTCCGTTCTCAATATCTTGGTTTTCTTAATGGCATCAGAACATTCAAAGAGCATTAAATGAAGGTCTGTCTCTTGGGCTCTATTCTGTGTGTGTGTTTTTATCAGTGCTTTAGAGTGCAAGACACAGTGCAGAGGTTTCTAATTATAAAATACTAATTAACACTCACATGGACTTAGCACATGCATTTGTTTTGTGTAGGTGTTAAACATACGAACTATTCCCTATCTAATCTTAATCCCAAATGCCCTATTTTGAGGAAAGGATCCTCCTCCATTAAGGTAACTATAAAGAATTTAAAGTAAATAATGAAGTAAAAAGGGAAGTACCGCTAGTGGATGAGATGACCTTGTTCATCAATTTGATGCAAAAAAGAAAGAAAGAAAGGTAAGGTAAAGGTAAAGGGACCCCTGACCATTAGGTCCAGTCGTGACTGACTCTGAGGTTGTGGTGCTCATCTTGCTTTATTGGCCGAGGGAGCCGGCATACAGCTTCTGGGTCATGTGGCCAGCATGACTAAGCCGCTTCTGGCGAACCAGAGCAGCGCACGGAAACGCCGTTTACCTTCCCGCCGGAGCGGTGCCTATTAATCTCCTTGCACTTTGACATGCTTTTAAACTGCTAGGTGGGCAGAAGCAGGGACCGAGTAACGGGAGCTCACCCGGTCGCAGGGATTCGAACCGCCGACCTTTTGATCGGCAAGTCCTAGGCTCTGTGGTTTAACCCACAGTGCCACCCGTGTCCCAAGTATAAAATAAAGTATAAAGGGTTGGTATAAAGTATAAAGGGTTATAAATAAAGTATAAAGTATAAAGGGAAGTACCACCAGTGGATGAGATGACCTCGTTCATCAATTTGATGCAAAAAGAAAGAAAGTAAGGTATTCCTGGTTTATGAGTGCATGTGCAACTATACACACAAATTTGTTTTGAATGTTTACTTATATTAAAACATCAACATAGTATTTAATGTATAGAAAACCCTTAGCTTCCCAACGCATCCCATTCCTAGATGCCCACGTGTGGAGGACTGCCGAGAGCTTTGCTTGCCTCTCTCTTTAGCATGCAGAGCCCAGCCAGCCTTTACTCCAGCAGCACACAAGGTGGAGCGTGTCCCTTCCTAGTGATGTCACGATGTGAGCATCGCAGGACAAACTCAGGTGATATTTTACCTGTCAAACATCATCATCACTATTATTACATCTTTCTTTATATGCTGCCTTTTTCCCTGACAAGGACTCCAGATGCCTTACGGATAAAGGACAGAAATAAATATGAAACGCACTCACTTGTGCTGGGGCCCCTTTCCCCTGAGCTGTGCCCAAAGTGACCTGCTTTCTACCACCCTGTTGCTTTTGTGGAAGAGCTGCAGAATCAATGTATCCAGTACCCCCCCCCCCTTTAGTGATGTCTTTCATTTTTGCATGATCACAAAAACAGAAAAGAGTTTTCACTGCCGCTTTTTATTCATGTTTGTGGTTTTCGCTGTGCCCCTAAAAAAAAGCTCAACAACTTAGACCTGCCCCCCCCAGGGGGGCACTGGGCGGATCTTTGCACCCTGGCAGCGCATATGCTGTCCATGTTGGGATCAGCCTAGCTAAAATATAACCCACTGCATCAGGCAGGAAAGCCTTAGCCCATTTTTTGGGGGGGGGCATTTAGGATGTAGTCCAACAACATCTGGAGACTCAAGGTTGAGGAAGGCTGCCATAGGGAATGTCAAGGACCGAATGTCACCCAATGGAGCCCTTAGCTAAAATATAGAAGGCATAAAGGCCAACAGGGAATTCCAAGGCTGCAGACCCAAGGGCCATCGGGATAGCTGTGGGGGAGGCCAGGAGAAAAGCCCAAAATAGGCTGTGAGAATGTGACAGCCCAGCTAGAAAGACACCCCAAAGCATGTGGGGGCACAGGTACACCTGAAGAGATCAATCACATGTGTTGCTCAGGAAGACCGTGAACAAGGCTGGCCATGGCACCAGCCAAAAATAGGGCAGAAAGATGGTTGAGGCATGCCCATGTTGCTCAATCAGCTAGTGCTGTGGCTGGGAGGATGACAGCAAGGTGAAGCAGAAGTGACTCCAGGGCTAAAGCCTCTCTCCCACCAATGAGACAGGATGGGGATAGACAGAGACAAATGAAGGCCCCAAACTGGGAGAGCAACCTATTCCCACCCAAAAGGAGAAGTGTGGTTTTCTTGAGATGCTCTCCAAAAGGAGGGGGAAGGTGTGGGAAGTGCAGGCCAAAGTATGCTCGGCTACACCACGCCCAGCATTTCCATGCAACAGGGGCCTACATGCCCACACTAAAGATGGCAGCTGGAGACTTTAGCCCTGAATCACAAAGACGCCTCATCGCCTCATGACCCAACTCCAAAATCTCTCATATATATATATGAAAGAGAGGGGGAGTTTTGAAGGTTGGAGTGGGTTTTTTGGTGGGGGGGTTAAGCTGAATGCCTGGGCCCCCTTCTGATTCTTGGAATAGCCAGGCTAGTTCATGGTGGGGTGATGGGTCATTGAATGAATGAAGAAAGGGGCTCTGTGTGAGATGGCAAATGGGTGAATGGCCCTTGCCTCAAATATGGCCAATTACAGACCCATCGCACTGTTAAATAACGATTATAAGATATTCGCAGACATTCTTGCAAATAGATTAAAAATGGTGCTGAAAGAGATAATCCATAAAGATCAAACTGGATTTCTTCCCGGACGATTTATGCAATCCAACATTAGATGTGTGATTAATGTATTAGAATATTTGGATATTAAAATTGACAAATCAGCAGCTATTATGTTGGTGGACGCTGAAAAAGCTTTTGATAATGTGTCCTGGAAGTTTATGAAAAAATTAATGGAAGAAATCGGACTGGGAGAAAATATTTGTAAAGGAATAAATGCCATCTATACAGAACAATATGCAAAACTGATCATCAACGGAAGAATTACTGAGGAGTGCAAAATAAACAAGGGAACTAGACAGGGCTGCCCACTGTCACCACTGATATTTATCTTGGTGATGGAAGTCTTGAACAACCAGATAAGAAAGGATCAGCTTGTGAAAGGCATCACTCTGGGAAACAAAACATATAAAATTAAAGCTTTTGCGGACGATTTACTCGTTATGACTGAAAACCCTAAAGAAAGTCTGAAAAGAGTGCTGGAATTGATTAAAGAATTCGGAGAAGTGGCAGGCTTTAAGCTGAATATAACAAAAACAAAAATGCTTGTTAAAAATGTAACCACAGAAGAAAAGGACAATTTAGAAAAAACAGTGGGCCTGAAAATCTCCTCAAAAGTGAAATACCTGGGTATTTGGATCACCCCCAAGAACACAAATTTATTCCAGGATAATTACACCAAAACTTGGTTAGAGATTAGAAAAAACTTTGTAACCTGGAGTAAACTAAAATTAACATTTCTGGGTAGGATTTCCATTATAAAGATGAATGTGCTTCCAAAATTAATCTTTTTATTTCAAATGATTCCAATACTGGGCGAAGCAGGTTGTCTCAAGATATGGCAAAGAGAAATTTCTAAATTCCTGTGGGAAGGGAAGAAACCAAGGATTAAACACCTGATCTTAATAGACATAAAAGAGAGAGGAGGCTTTTCCCTACTCGACCTAAAACTTTACTACGAGGCAGCCTGTTTCACCTGGATAAAAGATTGGTGCACGTTGCAGGATTCGGACCTCTTGGACCTGGAAGGTTTTGACAACCGCTGGGGATGGCACGCCTACCTAATATATGGGAAAGCGAAAATTCATAAAAACTTTACCAACCATATAATAAGAAAATCACTCTTTGCTGTATGGGAAAAATATAAAGACCTGATGGAGCCTAAAATCCCGTGGTGGACTTCTCCAGTAGAAGCCATAGCAGTAAAACGGAAAAATACTCAGGAAAGCTGGCCAACATATAAAATACTTCTAAAAAATGAAGATAACCAAATAAAATTAAAAAACTTTGAGGAAATAAGAGACCACATTTCAGACTGGTTCCAATACCATCAGTTATTTGAAAAATTTAAATCTGACAAACAAAAGGGGTTCTCAACAGAAATTTCCCAATTTGAATCTGATCTTGTAAATTCTAAAAGAAAAACCCTTTCCAAAACTTACCGACTCCTCCTTGACTGGACGGTCAAGGAGGAGGAGGAAACAGTGGCAATGGTGAGGTGGTCCCAGGATTTTGGCCACTCAATAACCATGGCCCAATGGGAAAATTTATGGAAGATCAATTGGAAATTCACAAATTGTTACACGATTAGAGAGAACTTTCAAAAAATGCAACATCGATGGTATCTAACCCCATGGAAGCTTTCAAAAATGTATAAAAATGTATCAAGTAATTGTTGGAGATGCGGAGACTCAGGAACATTCTTCCATATGTGGTGGATATGTAGGAAAATACAGGTATTCTGGGAGAGTATACATGCAGAGCTGCAAAAAATGCTAAAGATCTCTTTCAATAAAAAACCAGAGGCCTACCTCCTAGGAATAACAGATTTGGATATTCCACAAAAGAGGAAGGGTATCTTTTTATATGCCACAGCGGCAGCAAGAGTTTTGATCGCAGCAAAATGGAAGAGTAATGAAATCCCATCTATTCAAGATTGGATTCAAAAGCTGACAGAATTTGCTGAATTAGATGGTTTATCAGAAAAAATAAAGAATAAATCAAAACAGGAATTTGTTTCTAAATGGGAGGTTTTCAAAGAATATCTGAAAAATAAATATAGTAGTTTAAATTCTGTTGCAGCATTCGAGGAACTTCAGTAATAGTTGTAAGGTAGATATAAGAAATTAGATTTAATGAGAATAAGTTTAATTATAAGAAAAAATGTGTATGGGCAATAAGTAATATGAATTTGAAGTATGGAATGGACGGGAGGTCGGGTCTTTAGTGTTAAGACCAATAGATGTTTTATTGTCTGCTAGGAGTATTGTGTGTCTATGGTTGTTTTTGTGATTAGTGTATGGTTTGGTATTTGTGTTCGGTGTTTGTTTGTTTGTCTTTCTTGTTGTATAAATAAAAAACTTTATAAAAAAAAGATGGCAGCTGGAGACTTTAGCCCTGAATCACAAAGACGCCTCATCGCCTCATGACCCAACTCCAAAATCTCTCATATATATATATATGAAAGAGAGGGGGAGTTTTGAAGGTTGGAGTGGGTTTTTTGGTGGGGGGTTAAGCTGAATGCCTGGGCCCCCTTCTGATTCTTGGAATAGCCAGGCTAGTTCATGGTGGGGTGATGGGTCATTGAATGAATGAAGAAAGGGGCTCTGTGTGAGATGGCAAATGGGTGAATGGCCCTTACCCAACTTTCAGGTGTCTAGAAAGGCAAAGCCAGAGCTGAGAGTTTGCCATGATGTAAGCTAGAAGCAAAGTTTGAATTCAAGGCTGCAGCTATGGGAGAAGCAAGACCCTTTGGGGCTTTTAATGCGGTGAACCTGTCCATTGCAGGCTCAGGTTGTATATGTACATGTGAATAAACTGTATATCCTAAAGACACCACAGTCTCTGCTGTGCCTCATTCGCCAAAAGCAACACAAACCCTTGAAGAAGCCCCTGGAATCTTGGACTGCTGGGAGGCTGGGGGGGGGGGTGGGGGGCTGCATTGCAACAATGTGAATTAGATGACGTTTTCAGCCATGATCATCATCCCTTCTGATGCCATGAACCATGCCAAATTCAGAAGTTGTTCTCCCAAATGAGCAGCCTTTACATTGGGGGGAGGGTTAACTCAAATAGCAATTACTTAACCTCCCCTGGTGCTTTGCAGGCAATCAGTCTGAAATTCCTCATGTGGGAACTGGTGTGAATACAAAAGAAACATGCCAAAATTTCCTCGGTTTTTGTACTATGAGTGGGGGGAGAAAAAAAGGATAATCTAAGAAGTGAAATAAAAAGTTCCTCTTTTGTATTTTTTGCTAATGTTTCTTTTCTTTTCCTTTCTTTCTTTTCTCTTTCTCTTTCTTCTTTTGTAGTTGTCATTTTACTGTATGATGGGAAAATCTCAATAAAAAATCTTACTATATCTGTGTTGTTGTTAAGTTGTTTAGCTTTGAGCACACTGTCCATCCATCTCATCCTCTGTTGTCCCCTTCTCCTTGTGCCCTCCATCTTTCCCAACATCAATGTCTTTTCCAGGGAGGCTCCTTGTTTCATGAGGTGGCCAAAGTCTTGGAGCCTCAGCTTCAGGATCTGTCCTTCCAGTGAGCACTCAGGGCTGATTTCCTTCAGAATGGATAGGTTTGATCTTCTTGCAGTCCATGGGACTCTCAAGAGTCTCCTCTAGCACCATAATTCAAAAGCATCAATTCTTCAGCAATCGGCCTTCTTTATGGTCCAGCTCTCACTTCCATACATCACTACTGGGAAAACCATAGGTAGTAAGCTTGGCTATCCACCCCCCACCCCAACCTCTCCTCCTAGACTTCGCCAGGAAGAAGGAGAGTTCTCTAGGTGTTGCAAATCTCAAGCCAAACGGTAAAGCTGCCATCACCTCCTTTTCCCAGGCAACCCTCAAATGGGGTTCAAGGAGGAGAACCCCCCCCCTTTTGATATTTACTGGGTTTGGCAGCCCTGAGTTACTTTACTGTGACACAGACAGAAATTCAACAGGTAGGTGTCCCAAATGGTCAGGCACCAGTTTAGCTTCTCCTAGCAAAGTCACAGAATACAAAAGACAAAAAGTCCTTTTCCAAATTTATTGAAAAAAGCTACTCAAAAGTTGCACATTTCTTAGAAGGTTACAAACAGAAAATAAAAACGTTGTAAAATACAGCTAACTAAAAACCATACTCACACAGCATCAATAGTTCAAAACACAGCAAGTCATCAAGAGTCCTTTCACTGGTCAAATGCCCCCAGGCAAAGTACCAGGGCAAGATGTTCTGCAATTTGCATCTGAATTCCCAAAACCTTTCTCCTTGAAAACTCAGGTGGAGAACAGTTTAGGGACCAATCATTTCTTTAGGTTAATTACCAATTTACCAATGGCTGCTTGATGAGAATATATTTCCTGATTGTCAGGAGACCAGCACAGCTGAACTTTGTTTAGGCTCAGAGCCCTTGAGATCAAAAGGTCCTGCTTCCGTTCCCAGGCCTCGCTTCCACATACCAGGCTCATAAACTGTAAATCACTTGATCGTCTCCTACACCTTTTTACAACCCTATCCACACTGAAGCCCCCAAATCTCATCCTGCCTAGAGTCAGGAGGTAATTAACTCACAGAGATGAAAAGTATTAAGTTTACAAAGACCAGATACCGCTTCCCCAGAAGGCCACAGTTTTGTCTCTCCCACAATACCTCATTCCTGTGTGAACCAGCGTTTGATATACCAATGTTTCCCAACTTCACTACACCTTAGCTTTTACTATACGGACCTTTGTTGGCAAGGTGATATCTCTGCTTTTTAAGATGCTGTCTATGTTTGTCATTGCTTTTCTCCCAAGAAACAGGCGTCTTTTAATTTTGTGACTGATGTCACCATCTGCAGTGATCATGGAGCCCAAGAAAGTAAAATCTCTCACTGCCTCCATTTCTTCCTCTTCTATTTGCCAGGAGGTGATGGGACCAGTGGCCATGATCTTCGGGTTTTTTGACCTTGAGCTTCAGATCATATTTTGCTTTCTCTTTCGCCCTCACTAAAAGGTTCTTTAATTCCTCCTCACTTTCTGCCATCAAGGTTGTGTCATCTGCATATCTGAGGTTGTTGATATTTCTTCCGGCGATCTTAATTCCAGTTTGGGATTCATCCAGCCCAGCCTTTCACATGATGAATTCTGCATATAGGTTAAATAAGCAGGGAGACAATATACAGCCGTGTTGTACTCCTTTCCCAATTTTGAACCAATCAGTTGTTCCATATCCAGTTCTAACTGTAGCCTCTTGTCCCACGTAGAGATTTCTCAGGAGACAGATGAGGCGATCAGGCACTCCCATTTCTTTAAGAACTTGCCATAGTTTGCTGTGGTCGACACAGTCAAAGGCTTTTGCATAGTCAATGAAGCAGAAGTAGATGTCTTTCTGGAACTCTCTAGCTTTCTCCATAATCCAGCGCATGTTTGCAATTTGGTCTCTGATTCCTCTGTCCCTTCAAAATCCAGCTTGCACTTCTGGGAGTTCTTGGTCCACATACTGCTAAAGCCATAAAAATGCTCACACCCACCAGTCCCACAACCAAAAGAGTAGGGAGAGGAGAAGATTGTGCTGCCAACACTCTGCTCAACACCAACACGGCTCCCTATCTTCTCCCTGGGTGAATCTTTCAGGCAAAAAACAAAAACCCACCACAAATCTCTGCTATTTTCTCCTCCGAAGGAAACAGGCCAAAAAACAGCATCCTGGAAGTTCCTACAGCTTGAGGAAATCAGGAGTTTGTGATAGTGGGAGGAAAACCCATGAAATGTACAGGCACTTTTAAAACTAGCTTTATTTAATATTCTAGTTCTGAGAAATCATAGTGTTAAAAGGGTTCCTTCCTTGCTTTCCATTTTTCACCTTTTATGTGTGTTAAATAACAGTCTGCAATCTGCTATATGGAAATTAATGGGATTAGATCACTATTGAAGCCTCTTTTGCTGGGTTAAATGAGCTGAGCCCGGATAAAAGCCCCTTTGCTGTTCAGTGCTCCACCACCCTAGAAGCTCTGGCTATCTTTTGCTGGTTGTGCTGTTATATGTCCTCATTGTGTTCCATAATGTCATTGTCTGCGATTCTGCTTTACCTGCACTCAGGAAATCCTTATTTCAGCAGCAGGTTAGCATTATACAAAGAGAGAGCTCATGTGAACCAATTTACTGTCTGAGATTTTACGGAACATAGTTGTTTTATTCTATGCACTGTAGCCAATTGCAAGTCTTTGATTTTTCACCTATTCTTTGCCTTAGTCTGTCTGCCTGATCTGAACAGCATTCTCTTATGTCTTCATTTTGTGAGTCTGCCTTTCATACCAGATAATGTTTGGTGTAGGTTACCACTGTCGACCTACAGCGTTTCTTAATTTGTCTTCTGTGTGAAAGGCTCATTAATATATTTCTACATTATCATTAATCTGATTCTAAAAGTAAAATGAATAGTGGATTTCCATGAGTGCTAAGCATATGATTTCTCGGTTGCAGTGGAGATCCTCTTAAGAGGGGGACACACCACCAGCCCCTTCACTTCTCCAGTGAAGCCTCCATCTCTCCCTGGACCTACCCAGTCAATTCTGTATGGCCAGGGCTAAGGAGCGAAGATGGGCAAGGATCCAGGAGGCAAGGGGTCGGCCGCACTACTCCAAGAAGCTCGTTCACATTCTCAGGCAGCAATAATCTAAACTGATCCGGTATAGATGGGGCAGACCTAAAGAGGAGAAGGAGCTCTAGACCCCACCACTGGACTTGCTCTAACTGTGACATCCGAGTCACAGGTTGAATGATTTTATCCCTTGCAAAGCTGTTATAGCAGGCCTCTCTCTGATGGCGTCAGAGCAATGCTCTCTTGACTAGCTGGCAAAAGTCCATTCGCCACTCAGAAAAGCTCTGTGGGATGGCTACTTGTGGGTGCAATGGGGACAGGGAAGTGAGCTTTCTTGTTGCTGCCACCATCACCTGGTAGGCATGCTGGTGCACCCTCACCTGTTTCAGTCGTGACCCATCTGTCTCATCCCACACAGGTCTCTAGAATACCAAGGGGATCCATGACAAAGGTGGGGCTGCCTAGGAATGACTGTGCCAATGACTCTGTGCATCTCCCCATTCCACAGTGAGGCAAGAGCCTCCACTGGACCACCAGTCCAGTCAGCTGGAAAATCATCCAGACTGATTCCTTCCATCTGCAAGAAAGGGCCAACTCAAAGGGTGCCCCACTCTTGCAGAGTAGAGTAGCATTCACCCAAACCTCATCCAAACCTATGACCACAGGCTCACAGGGAGCCCACAAAGTATGACCAATCCACTCTGAGGGAAAGGTTAGGTTGATTTTAGCAATTACTTTACCTTGTTGATGCATCAGGTAAATTTGCATTCCCTGCTGACAAGAGTTTATCTTCAGTTTCTAAGCAATTTACAAAGGGGGGGGGGGGGATCTGCCTCAAGGTACCGGTACATGTGCCAGCTGAAATACAAAGATCTATTTTAAGTATGTCCAATGATATTTTTAAAACGTTCTGTCGTAATTAGATACCAGCTGCACCTATCTCACCGTCTTACAGATTTTACAAGGTGCAGCAATAGCTCAGTCAGTAGAGCATGGCACTCATACTCTGAGGGTCAGGGGTTTGAGCCCCATGTTGGGCACAAATATTACTACATTGCAGGGGGCTGGTTTAGATGACCCTCATGGTCGCTGCCAGCTCTACAATTCTATGATTCTATATTTGTTTCTATTGTCTAGGCCAAATCTGGGTTAGCAAAGTAAACTCTCTCTCGTAAACATCTGCTTCCTGGCTTCATAGAAGGGTCCATGAAGCAGGAAGACTTATGTTTGTCCCAAACAACACATACAGTACCAGGAAACTGTGACTCTAGCTTGGCTCAACTCTTTTTTTAGGAACTGGAAGGTGCAGATAATGTCAGCAGCTACCACTGCAAAAGAACTAGACGCATGCCTTACTTTAAGTGTCATACTGTCAGAAGGAAGCCATGAGAGTGTTTCAAGCGCTGAGGTTTGTTTAATTGCTTTGTTTCCTAAGCAGCCCTAGCTAATCTTACAAACCTTGGAGATTTGTTTAAAGTGTATTTTACAGACTTCCTGGCTGGCTTATGAAGCCTGAGGCAAGTGGGGGTCATAACTCACTGTGGGCTTAATTATCATTGTTATATTGGTGACACTTGGATTTATTGTAACACTGACAATTCTCTTTTATTTACACAAGTTTCACAAGGTTGTCTGGTAGTCCAAAAATGGATGGTTTTTCATTATCTTTCTTTGAACGGTAATAAAAAAGAATGATTGGATGTTGTCCCTCTATCTACCTTTAAGATTTGTTGCTGTACCTTTTTACTAGTTCCTTTCATCTAATATCACAGATGTGTAAAGTCAAGCTTATTGAAGAATCTATTTTGCCCCCTTTCCTCCAACATATTTTAAGCAGTTTGGAGATGTGCTTTTTAAATGAAGACTGAAAGAAGCCACTTGACTCTCTCCCTTTGTCTGGAACAAAAACACAGTTTTGCACGCATACAGGAGGCTTGGCCAACAAGATTCTGCATTTTTAAAATGCAAGGTTAAACAATGTTATTTCTTTTTCCAACATGTTTCACTGCTAGGCGTACCATAGGCAAACGTGTGTGTGTTTGTGTGTTTTCATATAACTTTGTTTGATGTCCCCCTAATCTCTGAGTTGTGCAAGATTCCAAGGTTCTTGTTTCCTTTGGAAATAAGGCGCAGCAGAGACTGTGGTGTCTTTATGATATACGGCTTATTTACAAATATACAGTATGCAACCTGATGGATTACACTCCAAGAGGGTCCTGTTTCTCCCATTGGTGCAGCCTTGCATCCAAAAAGAAATCAATTTTTTAAATTATTTTTTTTGCCCTTCGGGTCAGTTTACTGAGTTTAACAGACTCACACTTTGTTTAACAGCCAACTCCATTTTGTCTCTGCTAAGCCAGTGGGGAGGGCTTAAATAATGCCCCTGAACCAGGAAGAGGCAGGTTTACATGATGCAAACTAGAGCTCTGATTTCATAGGTTTTGTTTGTAAAAGCAGGTATCAGGCTCTGCAAAGACATCAGGCTTGTGTGACAATGAGTAAAAGACAGTTTGAAATGTGAACTAGTGGAAATGAGTGCACTTAAAGTCAAATCACTTACCGTAACATTAGAGGGCTGTGTAACCCATTTTAAAAACCATGTCTTGAATGTTTGCAAAATAGATAAGCTGGTATATTTATCTTTAAAGGAAAACAACTATGGCAAAACAACTACATATGGACACATGGACTGAGCACACATATTTGGCAGAGGGTAGCTTTAAATTTGGGAGTGGGGCAGGCTGTTTTTTAATGGAAAAGGTGGACTGGAGGCTATTGAAAAAAGCCTCAGGTGGTTGTTATATTTTCATTAGTGGAAAACTTCACCAAGAGAATAATTCTTATATAGATATTGCTTTGAGAAAACTAGACATTTTTAAAAATGAATTTTGATCCTAGGAGGGGATCTCAACATTTGTATGGACAACAAAAAGGATAGGAAAGGGAGGTCTAAGAAGCATCTCTTTGGTTCAGATTTAAGAATTTAATAGAGGAAGCAGATTTGATAGACATATGGAGAACATATGGAAAACAAACAGGAGAGGTTTACATAATATTCAGAGAAGATGACCCCTATGCTGGGCCTGATTCCAATTTTTATTTCTTGCTTAAGGAAGCAATGATTGAGCTTATTACTGTCCCAGCTCAGCAGTGTCCATCGTGCATGAACTGAGTGAAAGGCAACATACAACTTTTGCATGGAAAGTGAACCAACTTCTTTTGAAGGGAAAAAGTTTCTGTCTTAAGTTGGATGAAGCACAAACAGTATTTTGACATGAGTATAACATATGATGTGCTAGATGTTGTAGTATGAAAGCAGCAATTCAAAATAATGGCTTGTAGGAAATTGCTTTTATTAAAAGACAATAAAAGGGGGAATAAGGGGGCAATCCTAGAATAGAATCATAGAATCATAGAGTTGGAAGAGACCACAAGGGTCATCGAGTCCAACCCCCTGCCAAGCAGGAAACACCATCAGAGCACTCCTGACATATGGTTGTCAAGCCTCTGCTTAAAGACCTCCAAAGAAGGAGACTCCACCACACTCCTTGGCAGCAAATTCCACTGTCGAACAGCTCTTACTGTCAGGAAGTTCTTCCTCATGTTTAGGTGGAATCTTCTTTCTTGTAGTTTGTATCCATTGCTCCGTGTCCGCTTCTCTGGAGCAGCAGAAAACAACCTTTCTCCCTCCTCTATGTGACATCCTTTTATATATTTGAACATGGCTATCATATCACCCCTTAACCTCCTCTTCTCCAGGCTAAACATGCCCAGCTCCCTCAGCCGATCCTCATAAGGCATTGTTTCCAGGCCTTTGACCATTTTGGTTGCCCTCCTCTGTACACGTTCTAGTTTGTCAGTGTCCTTCTTGAACTGTGGTGCCCAGAACTGGACACAGTACTCCAGGTGAGGTCTGACCAGAGCAGAATACAGTGGCACTATAACTTCCCTTGATCTAGATGCTATACTCCTATTGATGCAGCCCAGAATTGCATTGGCTTTTTTAGCTGCCGCGTCACACTGTTGGCTCATGTTAAGTTTGTGGTCAACCAAGACTCCTAGATCCTTTTCACATGTACTGCTCTCAAGCCAGGTGTCACCCATCTTGTATTTGTGCCTCTCATTTTTTTTGCCCAAGTGCAATACTTTACATTTCTCCCTGTTAAAATTCATCTTGTTTGTTTTGGCCCAGTTCTCTAATCTGTCAAGGCCGTATTGAAGTGTGATCCTGTCTTCTGGGGTGTTAGCCACCCCTCCCAGTTTGGTGTCATCTGCAAATTTGATCAGGATGCCCTTGAGTCCATCATCCAAGTCGTTGATAAAGATGTTGAATAAGACCGGGCCCAAGACAGAACCCTGTGGCACCCCACTAGTCACTCTTCTCCAGGATGAAGAGGAACCATTGATGAGCACCCTTTGGGTCCGGTCAGTCAGCCAGTTACAAATCCACTGAGTGGTAGCATAGTCAAGACCGCATTTTACCAGCTTCTTTACAAGAATATCATGGGGCACCTTGTCAAATGCCTTGCTGAAATCAAGGTAGACTACATCCACTGCGTTCCCTTCATCTACCAGGTTTGTAATTCTGTCAAAAAATGAGATCAGGTTAGTCTGACATGACTTATTTTTCAGAAATCCATGCTGACTATCGGTGATCACAGCATTCCTTTCTAGGTGCTCACAGATTGTTCGCTTAATGATCTGCTCCAGAATCTTCCCTGGTATTGATGTTAGACTGACTGGGCGGTAATTATTTGGGTCCTCTCTTTTCCCCTTTTTGAAAATAGGGACAACATTTGCCCTCCTCCAGTCTGCCGGGACTTCGCCTGTTCTCCAGGAATTCTCAAAGATGACTGCCAGTGGTTCTGAGATCACATCTGCCAGTTCTTTTAATACTCTTGGATGCAGTTCATCTGGCCCTGGAGACTTGAATACATCTAAACTAGCCAAGTATTCTTGTACTATCTCCTTAGTTATTCTGGGCTGTGTTTCCTCTGCTGAATCATTTCCTCCAAATTCTTCAGGTCGGGCATTGTTTTCTTTATCGGAGAAGACTGAGGCAAAGAAGGCATTGAGGAGTTCAGCCCTTTCTGTGTCCCCTGTTTGCATTTCACCATCTTCTCCTCTGAGTGACCCCACTGTTTCTTTGTTCTTCCTTTTGCTACGAACATACCCATAGAAGCCTTTTTTGTTGCTTTTAACCTCTCTAGCAAGCCTGAGTTCATTCTGTGCTTTAGCTTTTCTGACTTTGTGTCTACACGTGCTGGCTATTTGTTTGAATTCCTCTTTGGTGGTTTTCCCCCTTTTCCATTTTTTGTACACATCCTTTTTTAATCTTAACTCAGTTAAAAGTTCTTTAGATAGCCACCCTGGCTTCTTTAGGCACCTTCCATGTTTCCGTCTCATTGGTATTGCCTGAAGTTGTGCTTTTACTATCTCCCTCTTAACAAACTCCCAGCCATCATGAACTCCCTTTCCTTTTAGTATTACTGTCCATGGGATCTCACCCAGCACTTCCCTAAGTTTTATGAAGTCGGCTTTCTTAAAGTCAAGAAATTGAGTCCTAGTATGCTTGGCTGCTCCTTTCCGCTGTATAGTAAACTTCAGAAGAGCATGATCACTTGCGCCTAATGATCCTTCCACTTCTACCCCATTAACCAGGTCATCGACATTGGTTAGGACCAGATCTAAAATGGCTGTTCCTCTTGTTGCTTCTCCCACTTTCTGGACAATGAAGTTGTCTGCAAGGCCAGTGAGGAATCTGTTTGACCTTATGCTCTTGGCTGAGTTTGACATCCAACAAATATCTGGGTAATTGAAGTCCCCCATTACTACTATCTCCCTTCCTTTTGCATGCTTGGCCATCTGTTCCAGGAAGGCATCATCTATGTCCTCCGTTTGGCTTGGGGATCTATAGTAAACTCCCACAATGAGGTCACTATTATTCTTCTCTCCCTTAATTTTGACCCAAATGCTCTCACTTTGGCTTTGAGGTTCTAAATCTTGGATCTCTTCACAGGTATACACATCCCTGACATATAACGCCACTCCTCCTCCTTTCTTGTCTGGTCTGTTTCTCTGAAATAGATTGTATCCCTCCATTTTTACATTCCAATCGTGGGACTTATCCCACCAGGTTTCAGTGATGCCTATTATGTCATATTTAGTTTGCTGTACCAAGAGCTCAAGCTCATCTTGTTTATTTCCCATGCTTTGTGCATTAGTGTACAGACATTGAAGTCCATTAGTCATTCCCCCGTGTCTCTTATTTAAGGATTTTTTCCTCCCACCACTAGGTCTGCTTGCTGTTTGCTCCATTTGGTCTATGACATTTAGATGATCATCTTCATCAATTAATAGACTCCTACCTTCAGGAGCACTGTCTCCCTCCCCCACATTAGTCAGTTTAAAGCCCTCCTGATGAGGTTTCTTAGTTTTTTGGCAAAAACATTCCTCCCAACCGTTGTGAGGTGCAGCCCATCGCTTGCCAGAAGTCCATCCTCAAGAAACTGCAGTCCGTGATCTAAGAATCCAAACCGTTCCTGTTTACACCATTTGCGAAGCCAGCTGTTTACTTCCACTATTTTCCTCTCTCTCCCTGGGCCACGTCGCTCAACTGGGAGGACAGATGAGATGACGATTTGTGCATTTAATTGCTTCAATTTCCTGCCCAGAGCCTCGTAGTCTCTTTTGATCTTCTGGAGGCTATTGCTTGCAGTGTCATTGGTTCCCACATGAACCAAGAGGAAGGGGTATTTGTCAGTGGGTTTTATGATTCCTTGCAGTCGTTCAGTTACATCTTGGATCTTAGCCCCGGGGAGACAGCACACTTCCCGAGACATCTTGTCAGGCCCACAGATCACTGCTTCTGTTCCCCTCAGTAGGGAATCCCCTATCACCACTACACGCCTTCTCTTAGGTTTGGTCAGGGTTCTTCCGTGAGCGGTCCGTTCCAAGGTCGCCTGCACATTCCCTGAGGACTGACTTTGCTGCTCATCTTCATATACGTGATCGACTGTAATGAGGGAGAGATCCTCAAATGGAGTCTGCTCTTCGTCTTCCATGCTAGGGGAGAGGACCTCAAAGCGATTGTGTATTTCTAGACAATCAGAGCGAACCCTGGGCCTCCTACTTCTTTGAGTCACGTTTCTCCACATATCGGGCTCCTGTGTTGGTGAACTAGCCTCCTTCTCAGGGGAGTCCCCTGTCTCCTCCTTGGTGGAGACGGTGTGCTCTGTTGCTTCCAAGAAGAGCTCCAGCTCTCTAATTCTTTGGAGCGTAGCTACACGTTCCTTTGGTAAAATCTGCCGGGATGAGCAGCTTAGGATGCCACAGATCTCTGACTCAGTCGGCATTAAGTCCCCAAACCTGGCTTGGATAAGGATATGCTGCCATACCCTGCTCATGTCAGCCCCATGGCTAAATACAACCTTTAAATAAACTCCAAGGAGCTCAAGGTACTGTACATGGTTCTCCCCCTCCCCATTTCATCCTCACAACAACCCTGTGAGGTCGGATAGGCTAAGAGATGGTGTCTGGCTCAAGGTTACCCGGTGGGCTTCATGGCTGAGTGGGGATCCAAACCCTGGTCTCTCCCAGGCCATAGTCCAACACTCTAACCGTTATGCCACACTGCCGTATAACTGGATCTGGTATAACATCACGTCAGCTCAGTTTACACCAGCTTGCTTTATGCCAGCTCCTTGTGCATAGAATGGCTCCCCTTAGTTATGTCATGAGTCTATGGAGTGAAAGACACCCTAAATTCCTCAGTCCAATAAAAGTTTGAATTAAGGTTTAGAGAGCTGAGCTGTGCCAAACAGTGAAGCCCTGGATGCAGCCTATGTTAAAATGCAAGCCAGGGCAGCCTGCTGAGTGGGGTCTTGGGGAACAAAGCCTGAGGACGGCCAAGGCCCTAACCTGACAAAAGTGCCAGGCAGCCGGATGGGGGACGCCCCTCACTGAGCCCTGGGTTTTCGAGAAGCAAGAGACTCTCTTATTGCTTTGGGCCCTCCACAGTCAGCTCAGGTTGTATATAAAGGAAGCATAAAGACGCCACAGTCTCTGCTGTGCCTCATTTCCAATGGAAACACAAATCCTGCATAAGTCTCCCACGGCCTGGAGAACGGGGTGGCGTGCATCAGTTATTAGCTGACTCTGCAGACACGGAAAATGTTCATGAATTAACTGGAAGTAAAACATGAATAATAAGTGTAAGGAAAACAAACACGAACACACACCCCAACTCTTGTTGCATCCATTTTTGTTCTGATACCAAATTCACTCTCTTTACTCTCCCGCTTCCCCTCATTCAGACATGCGCCTGCCTCTTTTTGCCTAACCAATTTTGCTGCATCCTAGCTTTTCCATGTGTTCTCATGCAAGCTTTTAGAATAAAAAAAAAATCTTTTAACTCTTTTATGAGTGTACTGTTAATAGGTTCTGGTCTTTACTAATTCCCTTCTTGATAGAATCATTTTTACTGTTGCTCAATCTGTTGCACTTGGGGTGTCAAATTCTGGAATGTGAAAAGATCTGAAAAAGGTTGCCAGGATTACATGCGAGAACTGAAGGCAAATGGTGCACAACAAAACATTGCATAGAACACCAACCATGGTCTCACATTTGAAATGAGCTTTGGTCTAATTTATTTTATTTTAAAATTATTTAGCTCCTGTAGTTATATATTGCTAATAATGAAAATATATAGTTGAGTTGCAATAATATATATTTTAAAATCCTGAGACATATTAATGCTCAGTCAGAATCTGCATTTTGGGAAATTGGTAACTGGGAAGCAAAGGACTATGTCACCAGATTGTGAAGACAACACCCTAACACACAGATTCAGGTTGCTCTTGAAGATTATGCAGAAGTTGCAGTTAATGAAGAAGGCTGCTGCATTCTTTCCAACAAATCTTGGGAAGCATGAGCATATTCAACCTGGTTCATGTCAGCTGCCTCTCTTCCTGTGTGGTTTAAAGGATTTGGGTTTAACATTATAAAAAGTTCATGGGACTGAGACATACATACTTCTAATTGTCTATGCACCTCTGGTGGTGAGGAAGTTGGCTGCCCCCACAATTAGATGCAATTTGAAACAACTTCATCCTGCCCCACCCCAAAACCCCATGGTAAAAAGAATGTTTAAAATGTTTTTAAAATGTTAATTTCAGGTAGAAGCACAATTTAATTTTTCATAATAAATCTAGAGCAAAAGCGTTTGGAAACAAAAGTTTAGAGGTGATGTTTAGACGAGCACCATGACACCATGATGGCTCAGCATATTAGATGCATTCCACGCGGCCACAGCTCTTGTGCCATCCTGGTCAGGACTGGAAACCTTAGTTCAAAATTCCCAAGCTTAAAAAGACTCTCAGACTATGCTAGCATTTGGAAAGTTAACAGTGTGTGTGGTGATGGAGGGGCAGAGCAGCCTAAGAGTGCCAGATGTGCCAGCTGTTACTCCTGCTACCCTGTATGGTCCTGACACATTTGCTCTTAGTCACACCAAGATACCAGACTTAAAAATAATAATCTGCAGTTGTCTACCCTATTTGTAAAAAGGTAAAGGGACCCTGGGGACGCGGGTGGTGCTGTGGGTAAAAGCCTCAGCGCCTAGGCCCTGCCGATCGAAAGGTCGGTGGTTCGAATCCCCGTGGTCGGGTGCGCTCCCGTTGTTGAGTCCCAGCGCCTGCCAACCTAGCAGTTCGAAAGCACTCCCGGGTGCAAGTAGATAAATAGGGACCGCTTACTAGCGGGAAGGTAAACGGCGTTTCCGTGTGCGGCTCTGGCTCGCCAGAGCAGCAATGTCACGCTGGCCACGTGACCCGGAAGTGTCTCCGGACAGCGCTGGCCCCCGGCCTCTTGAGTGAGATGGGCGCACAACCCTAGAGTCTGTCAAGACTGGCCCGTACGGGCAGGGGTACCTTTACTTTTTAAAGGGACCCTGACCATTAGGTCCAGTCGTGGCTGACTCTGAGGTTGTGGCGCTCATCTCGCTTTATTTGCCGAGGGAGCCGGCGTACAGCTTCCGGGTCATGTGGCCAGCATGACTAAGCCGCTTCTGGCGAACAAGAGCAACGCATGGAAACGCCGTTTACTTTCCCACTGGAGCGGTACCTACTTATCTACTTGCACTTGGATGTGCTTTTGATCTGCTAGGTTGGCAGGAGCAGGGACCGAACAATGGGAGCGCACCCCGTCGTGGGGATTCAAACCACGACCTGATCGGCAAGCCCTAGGCTCTGTGGTTTAGATCACAGCGCCACCCGCATCCCCACCCTACTTGTCGCAAACGTGTAAGGTTTAAAGAACTCCCTATTGGATCTATTTTAGGCATTCAACAAGAGGAAATCATGACAAGAGCATAATACTCATTTCAGTAATATTAGGGTTAAGATTTTTAAAATCATGCTGCTGTTCTTTCAGTAGAAAGGTGGCTAATTTTTGTCACACAATACCATGTATACAAAGGAGAAGAACTAAGGATTGAAAGAAAACAAGTTGGAAAATGCACAGAGAGAAAAGGGTCCAATTGCTGTGCTCTGTCCTGAAAATCAAAATTCATTAGAATTCTGTCACATTCACAGCTCCAGCTTAACCCACTTAATGAGGGAAATAATTATATCACTTAGAATGCACTACCTTAAAAGATAAAACAAACTATACGAAAATAGGAAACCTGTTCATTGGGTTTCAGCAGCACATTGATATAATATCCTAGTCACTATCAATTTATTTCATATGTAATGTAATAACATGTGTTTTGAATTTGTGAAGATAATGTGTTTTTCCATAGCAATTGAGCATTGTAAAGAACAACAGCCATACAGACATACATACAGAAATTGTGCTTTTTTTTACTGGTTTGCAGAAAATGGTGAGGCAACGACTGAGGAGGATAAATGGGGAATATCTGCTTTCCCTTGGCTGGCTTCCATGCCTTTGGTGTGTCAGGTCCTGTCTGCACTTTACATTCTGAAGCAGTCCCTTGCCACTTTAAACTGTCATGGGCTCCCCAAAGAGTGCTGCAGTAACTGAAGGGCGCTGAGAGTGGTAGCTTGGAGGGCAACAGGCGTCTCCTAGCAACTCTCAGCACCTTCATCCAATGACAGTTACCAGGATTCTTCGAGGGAAGCCATGGCTGATTAAAATGGTAGGATGCTTATTGAAGGGAACAAACACAAGAAGCTGGTGCAAAACAAGCCGGTCTACATTAAGGCAGCATGAAGTTGCACCAGATCCAGAGCAGGGCTACTGGTGCAGAGTCAGCCTATGACTGGCAGAAGGAAAACAAGCCTTTAAAATATAGTTTGGGTTACCACACCCTTTTTTGTCAATTTAAGCGACACCAGTCATGTCCCAACTTGGATGGGATGAGGATCTAACCTAAGTCCCCCCTCTCTGGTCCCACTCCCCGCCCCCGCCTTTTCTGGGCTTATGCCAGCTTAAGACCTGCCGGGTTCAGATCAGACAACTGGATCGATAAGGGGAAAATATGCCAGTGTATCTGTGGTTAAGTCAAGGATGAGGGAGTTAAGCCAGTGTATACCCGGTTATATCCAGAACCTCCTTGCCATCCTGCTGCTCAAAGAATGTCACTGGCTGCCATTTTACTTCAAGGGGCTGGTATTGGTATACAAAGCCCTACAGAGCTTGAGAGCAGGGTGCCTGAAAGGAGACCTTGTCTCCAATGGATCCCAGTGATCCCTGCGTTCTGCCAGAGAAGGCATCCTGCAGATCCCATCCTACCGGGAGCTCCTTTCTTCTCAACTTCAATATTGGGCCTTCAGTTTGGTGGTGCATATACCTTTGAATTGCCTCCTACCACATACCAAATAGGCACTTCCTCCATTGCCTTTTCAGCAGCTGAAGTCTTCTAAAATCTCTATCCTAGCTGGTATCTGTTTTGGTAAAAACTAATGGTATCCGTTATCATAAAACATTCCCAGGGAAGCTTTCTATACCTTCAGGTTCTAAGTAGGATCCAGAACATTTGCTCCTGATTACTAGAATTTCATATTAAAAAATGAGGTGAAAATAATTAGGAACCGTCATGCTGTCATCTGACAAAAAGAGAATGCTATCACATAGAGAAAATGTAGCTGGGCAGTGAATAGGAAATGTTTATTTTTAGAGTGGTAAAACACATTACAGGGGTGCCTCAGGTTAAATACGCTTCAGGTTACATACGCTTCAGGTTACAGACTCTGCTAACCCAGAAATAGTACCTCGGGTTAAGAACTTTGCTTCAGGATGAGAACAGAAATCGTGCTCCAGCGGCGCGGCAGCAGCAGGAGGCCCCATTAGCTAAAGTGGTCTTCAGGTTAAGAACAGTTTCAGGTTAAGAAGAGACCTCCAGAAGGAATTAAGTTCTTAACCCGAGGTACTACTGTACTTGTTCTCTCCCCACCCTACCCCAAAGTACTAGGTTTTAGTCAAAATAAAATTGTAAATACAGGTTAAGTACTTAATTCGTTCCGGAGGTCCGTACTTAACCTGAAACTGTTCTTAACCTGAAGCACCACTTTAGCTAATGGGGCCTCTCGCTGCTAGAGCACGATTTCTGTTCTCATCCTGAAGCAAAGTTCTTAACCTGAAGCACTATTTCTGGGTTAGCGGAGTCTGTAACCTGAAGCGTATTTAACCTGAAGCGTATGCAACCCCAGATACCACTGTATACCATAGGTTTTTTCGTGCCCTGAAGGTGCTCATAAACTGCTTATAAAGAGGAATATGACAGCTTAGATTTCAAAAGGGCGTTTCATTTTGTTATTGTGATTTCTTTCAGCGCTGTACACTGGTTTTGTCAGTAAACAGCATGTTGTATTTATGGAATTTTTGAAAAATCAATGGTGTCTTGTATCTGGAAATCATCCAGCTGTTTTTCAAATACCTTCTGCACTAGTGATTGAGACAAAAAAAATCATGCTGGCTTTACACAGAGGCCTAGCGACACATAATTGTCAAGGACATGTAAACTGTAATAGTAGCAAACTAGTATTAGATCTACATCAACTTCCTCTTGAAAACAAAGATTTCAGCGTAGATGGAATATGATTTTTCTATTTATCATGATAACAAAAGGAACATTTCTTGAAGAAATGTTGACTTTTTCCATTCCATCCATTCAATTTACAGCTAAGTAAACTGTCTCTTTAAAAAGAAAAAAAAGTATTTTTTGCAGTTTTGAAAGCAATTACATTTGCTCTTTTGGTTTGTTTGGGTAACAGTTTTTTCATTTTAACAAACCATATCACAAAAGCAATGCAGAAGCTCCTGGAGATGGTTGACAATAACCCCTTAGAACACTGGGCTCTTGTTTGAAAGCTTATTTCTGTAGAAAAAGTGCATATTGAGTAAGTATGTTATGATGGATGCATAACCCTAGCACTTCCGACCCCATAAAATCCTCATGGAGCCTGAACGTCTACATCAAGCAAGAGCTCGAATTTTCCTGGACAAATCTGCATTTGCTTGCCTCATTTCAAAGGGATCCGTGAGAAACTCTCACTAGCTACATATACACACCAATGTGAGACCTGCACATCTCTCTTTCTCTCCCACCTGACACAATCCCAGGAACTTCTTGATTTGCCCCACTTAAGGGCTCCCAATTTATTTGTGTGTTTGCTTTTTAAAAACAAAAGCAACAAGGAAGCTCTGTGTGTGAGGCATGGCCACCCCCAATAAAAATAGTGGCACTCGTTAAGCTTATAACAACTAGCAGCAGGGCTGACCCCGTCATGAGGCAGAATGAGGCAATTGCCTCAGGCAGCAAATTCTGAAGGGTGGAAAGTGACTGGAAACGTGTGCCTTGTGGTCTGCCTTGTGGTCTGCCCTGCAGCCCCTAAGCTAGCTTCTAGCCCAAGGGTACAGTAGAGGACTCTGTTCCATCACTGGTGCTGATGTAAGAGTCAACTCCAATTTTGTGCACAGAATGGGGAACGCACCATCTTGCCCTTCGCCTCAGGCAGCAAAATGGCTTGGGCTGCTCTGGTCTAGCCGGTCTCACCTGGCAGAAGGGTTCAGTCCTCTACTCTCTTGCCACCTAGATGGTTGCAATCTAGTTCAGTCTTGGAATAATCCCAAACAGCTTGGTTTCCCTTCCCTTCCTTTCCCTTCCCTTCTTCCTTCCCTTCTTCCTTCCCTTCCATTCCCTCCCACTGTATTTTGTTATTTTGTATTTCATTCAGTTGGGGTTGCACAGCCTCATGTTCTCTCATCCAAGCCTTTGTCGCTATTCAGGTAACCCTAAAAGGGCTAGCCGTAGTTGACAGGGGCAGCTGGAGAGGTGCCCTGAGGTAATGTTGGAATAAAATTCTCATTACCCCTGATCACACATGCTGGGGATCCTGGATGTTGGGACTAGAGGTGGAACTCAAATGGCTGAATGCTGTTCATAAACAAACATAATTAGGGGAGGCAGAAACTTTACTTTTTCATCTTACTCGAGTTCCTAGGACTCCTGAGCATGCATTGTGCTCAGCTCCACATGCTCGTCTGTCATTCTGCCCTAGGGATGGGGCCTGTTCCCTCAGCATCAGGCCACTCTGGGACAGGCCTTTCAAAGTTTAAATGATCACTCTAAATAGAAATTTCTGACTGACAGCAAAGCTACCCTTTAAACTCCTGAGCTATTAGCTGCACCCCAGTTGGAAGGGCTTTGGAGGCATGGATGTGCAGGTTGGTCCTGGGCACAATGTGCATTAAGTATTTACCCTGCTTCCTAAGTTGGGGTTGGGATGGGGCAGCAAAATGACTTCCAAGGCACAGATCAGACCCTCAAACACCCGCAGGCTGCCCATCCAAACAGCAAAGGAGACTTTAAAGACATGGATAATACTGTTCCTAAACCAGCACTGAATATAAAAGAAAGTTGACATATGTGTATTTCTTAGTAAAAATTTACATAGAAGAAACATGCTAAAAGTAAGAAAACCCCAGCATTCTCTTGTTTCAACAACAGCCCCAAATAGTCTATGGGCAAAAACATCTATTTCAGGGGCTCAATCTCCCTTTGAAATGTAATGGATTCTGCAGCTAAAACACTGAGGTGCAGCTAGCCCACTGAACCCCATTTGTGGTAGGGATCAGGGACTGCAATTATTCATCATGAATGGAAAATGATGATTTGTCAGTAAACATAAAGAGAACAAGAAAAATACACAAAATCCATTTAGAAACTAAAATAAAACGAATTGATTGGTTGGTTGCATTGTTTTTCAGGTTCAGCTCACTCAAGTTCATTGATTCGCCTCCTTTTAGTGGTTCACTGAGTTATGAGAACAGTAAAAAAATAAATACAGCAAATGTGTGTTCCTCTTTTGTTGAGTTTTGTTGCTGAATTTGACAAATCAATATGCTGCAGGACTGGAACCACCAGAATATATCCTTCCCATTGGATTTTAAATTTAACTTCTGATTTCAAAACAGTTCAGGGTCATCTTTGGTTAGCTCTCATTCCTTGACGGGTTAGACTCTCTCTTTGGCTTAAACTTATGGTTTTGAGTTATAGTGCCACTGTATTCTGCTCTGGTCAGACCTCACCTGGAGTACTGTGTCCAGTTCTGGGCACCACAGTTCAAGAAGGACACTGACAAACTAGAACGTGTACAGAGGAGGGCAACCAAAATGGTCAAAGGCCTGGAAACAATGCCTTATGAGGATCGGCTAAGGGAGCTGGGCATGTTTAGCCTGGAGAAGAGGAGGTTAAGGGGGGATATGATAGCCATGTTCAAATATATAAAAGGATGTCACATAGAGGAGGGAGAAAGGTTGTTTTCTGCTGCTCCAGAGAAGCGGACACGGAGCAATGGATACAAACTACAAGAAAGAAGATTCCACCTAAACATTAGGAAGAACTTCCTGACAGTAAGAGCTGTTCGACAGTGGAATTTGCTGCCAAGGAGTGTGGTGGAGTCTCCTTCTTTGGAGGTCTTTAAGCAGAGGCTTGACAACCATATGTCAGGAGTGCTCTGATGGTGTTTCCTGCTTGGCAGGGGGTTGGACTCGATGACCCTTGTGGTCTCTTCCAACTCTATGATTCTAAGAAAAGTAGGCAGCTGCCATTATAGCCAGGGAACTGATCTTTTCAGTGTTCCCTTCTTTCAGTTTTACATTGCTGCATATTTTTTTAGTGCCTGCTTAAAATGTTTTTGTTTAGGAAAGACAGATATATGCAATTTGCACTTATTTTCTCACTTGTTGGTTACAGTTGATTTTAACTGTTTCTGAGGCCACCTGAGCCTCCAGGGAGGGTTTTGCACCACTAAGCTACCAATCTGCTCCTTCCAGGGCAGTGCAATCCCATCCAGGACACCATGTCTCTTCACCTCCCAGACTTGGGAACTTGGGACACAGAGCACAACTGTCTTTTCAGGTTTCATATTCAATTTTTGGCCTTCAAGGACCTGTCAAACATCTCTCCCAATTCACATAGAACAGAGATAGAGCTGGGAATCCTCTGCATATTATTTATTTTATTTATTTGATTCATTTGTATACTACTTAATCGCTGTCATCTCTAAGCCATGTACAGGGAACCCATTAAAATAAGACTAAAAGTGAGTTACAATTATAAAAAACCTGTATCAGATGTTCAACAGGGATGGGTGTCTTTCTGACCCCAGCTGGAAAAGAGATCCGCATAATTGTTTCCACCATACAGAACATGCATAGCTCACTCTAAATCATCTGATGGCAGCACTCAGGGGTTTCATACCGACACTATACGGAGCTCTGCAGGAGGGCGGCTCTCCTGATGCCAAACACTAACTCTCCCAGAACAACTTTCTAGAAATGGCTCTGGAGATAGAAGCAGAACCACTAAAGTATGGTGCCCCCAACCCCCACCTTCCCGGTATACTCCAGGGAGCAGGTGAGAGATCGGGGGAACAAGGGACACACACACACACACACAATCAGCAGGATGAAACTAGACTCGAAAGGATCAAAACAATCAGTTTCCTCCTAGCACACCTGAAGCTGGACTGCCACCACCCTCTCAAACACATTGCCTAGGAAGGGAATATATGCCGCTGGGTGATAGTTGTTTTGGATCTGGGAAGATCCTCTTAAGGAAAAGATGTGCCATCATCTACTTTCTACTCCCTGCTCCTCCCAAGAAGTGTTAATTACTCCCTAGGCTCATCTAGTGACTCTTCTTTGGCTTGCTCTAGAAAGCCAGGATAGGCAAGGGTCAAGGGGGCAGATGGTCAACCACACTTCAGGCAGCTTGTCCATGCCTTCAGGGCACAATAGATCGAAGAGACAGTGCTCTGGATGCCTCCATTGCCCCGTGGCATCTAATTCTGTGCAAATAGGAGTGATCTTGTCCCTCAAGTGCCTCACAAAATTGCTAGACCAGGCCAGATGACAAAGTCCACTCACCACTCAGAAAAGCTGTGTCAGGTGGCTACATGCGGACACAATGGTGACAAAGACGACACCTTTCTTCACTGGGACCACAAGCACCTGGTAGAGTTTCAGTGATGCAGCCTCACTCACGTTCGGCCTGGTTCGGACTGAGATTTATGGCACCCATGCTCTGGCCACTGACCCTTCTGTTTCATCATGATCAGGTCATCAGGGTACCAAGGTACATGCTCCACAGGGACTCAGGAGAAAGTGTGTTGGGGCCCTATGCAGCTCACCATTCCACAGTGTGACAAGAGCCTTGACATGGTCACCCGCCTTCTCAAGAAAAAATCCCTCAGAGTCTTCTTAGATCCATTAGATTCCACTAGTCTCTATGGGACATCTGAATGGGTCTCCTACCCTAAAGGGTAGAGTATCTATGTTCTGCCTAAACCACACCATGAAGTGATTGGTTCACCATAATGGACTGACAATGAGACCCCCAAGAAACTGAGTATTACCCATCCACTCTGTGATAGAAACCAGGTTGAGGGTAGCCTGGCCAGGGTTGCCAACAGGATTTTCCGGACCCTGTACACTCCAACCCACCTGCAAAAGAAGACACAGATTGCATTCCTTTTTTTGGTGGTGGAGGAATGGGAACCCTTCAAAAGAAATCAGTGGCAACACACATTATAAAATACGTGAGGTGAACAGGTTTTCCCGTCTCAGCCTATTTGCAATGTTTCCACCTAGAATGGCACTACTCTGAGTGCACAGGTGGACACAAATGGGTCAGCATAAGACCCTTAAGTTCATCCGCCGAGGTCCAAGTTATACAGTGGTACCTCTGGTTATGTACCTAGTCCGTTCTTAACCTGAAACTGTTCTTAACCTGAAGCACCACTTTAGCTAATGGGGTCTCCTGCTGCCGCCGCACCGCCGGAGCACGATTTATGTTCTCATCCTGAAACAAAGTTCTTAACCCGAGGTACTATTTCTGGGTTAGCGGAGTCTGTAACCTGAAGCGTATGTAACTCGAGGTACCACTGTAAATGCCAAATCAGTCCCGTTAATAACAGATGTGACATTTAACAACACCAGAGCAGGGGGGCAGGTGACCAGCACTTCCAGATTCTGAAATACACTGGGTGAAGGAGAGGGAGCAAGAACTTTGATATAACCATCTCCCTGCCTCCACCAGTTCCACATCTCCCCTTACCTACTCTCATGGGGCTCCTAAAACACAGAACACAGGAAGAGGCTAGTGCCAGGGGACATCCAACTAGGAGACACAATGAGAGAAGTCAGATGTGACTCACACCCCTTGAGTCAGCCACATCGAATGGACTTCACATATTGTGCTAGTAAATTAGTTATAATCTCTTTCATAGTGTTGTGACTTTTCCAACCCATTTCTATTCTTCCGTGCCTTATTTTAATTTGTAAATGGCTGAAGCAATATGGAACATTCTAGTGGCTTAACATAAAAAGCATGCATGGCCATTCCTGTCCATATGCTGCTGAACACTCTTTTCATGAGTGCAAGTAGCACATAAGAGTTTAAAAAAAAGTGTTTTATTTAAAGTCATGAGCCTTATTTCCAGGAAGATAAAAATCTTAGTTTAGTCCTGTGTCTCCATGGGGGCTACAGAAATAAGAAATTCCAAACCACGAAATCATCCCCTAATGTCTCTTTCAAAAGTAAGTTCATGGCAAAAGAAATCTGAATAATATATAAACTGCACAGCATCAAATATGTAAAATCATAAAGCTTCATTTAGTGCTCTCTCCCAGCTAATTTAGCACAGTTTAGCACAAAAACTGTGAACAGCCTCCAGCAATAATTTACTGAGACTAGGTATGAATATAGAATACATATATATTTGCAAAAAGTCCCCAAAGGTGAAACAGCATGTGGGTTTGAGGGATTGCACCAAATTTTGTCTAACGGAAAATCAGGGTAGCAGCAAAGATTGGTGGTGGATCCCACCCCCTAAATTCTCTAGATGAGATCAAACATTCAGCATCCTGTTTCCAAACACAGCCAGTCAGATGCTTCCAGAAGAGAGACATGGAGGCTGTTTCTCCCCCAGAAATGTGTTCACCCTCTTCTGATACTCTGGACTGTGTTTGGATTAGAGGGTATAACACAGGGTGTAAATGTCTTTTTTTATCCAGGTTTGCTGATGGGCCACAGCACTCCTCCTGGGAATGTCAAGCCAATGTATATTTAAATGGGGGGGGGGGTGCAGAGTAAGCAGCTGCCCAGAAAGCAAGGCAAAAGAATCCAGCCCAATGAATCATAGTAGGAAACCAGGAAATGATTCATGTTGTCCTCATTCTTTAAAAAGTCGGTCTAAATGATGCTGTTCCTCTCATTGGTATAGCTGCTCATAGGTGTTTTGTTGACAGTTTCTATATACAGTGGTACCTTGGTTCTCAAACTTAATCGGTTCCAGAAGTCTGTTCCAAAACCAAAACATTCCAAAACCAAGGCGCACTTTCCCATACAAAGTAATGCAAAATGGATTAATCTGTTCCAGACTTTTAAAAACAACCCCTAAAACAGCAATTTAACATTGATTAAACTATCTAACAAGACCATTGATCCATAAAATGAAAGCAATACTCAATCTTCTGTACAGTGGTACCTCGGGTTACATATGCTTCAGGCTACAGACGCTTCAGGTTACAGACTCCGCTAACCCTGAAATAATACGTCAGGTTAAGAACTTTGCTTCAGGATGGGAACAGAAATTGTGCTCCGGCAGCGTGGCAGCAGCAGGAGGCCCTATTAGCTAAAGTGGTACTTCAGGTTAAGAACGGACCTCTGGAACAAATTAAGTACTTAACCCAAGGTACCACTGTACTATTAAACAAACAAACAAACAAACAAACAAACAAATAAAACAGTATTGTAAATGATAAAAATTAAAATTATTTTATTTTCTTACCTGCACTGATGATAGTCATTGTTTGGATGGGGGGGGGCTTTTATGCATTTCCACAGTCACACAATCAATCAATCAATCAATCAATCATAAAACAAAAAACAAGCCACAGTCACAAAAATGAAAAAGCCACACAAACAAAAATGCAAAAAATAGCAAAAACAAAAGCACCAAATATCACTTCAGAATACTCCAATCAGAAATGGAAAGCTTTAATTACGATGGGGAGGGGACTTAAATTAGTTGTGCAAGGGTAACATGGAATGAAAAAACCTTCATTACTATGCGGGGGACTCAAATGAGCTGTGCAACAGTGAAAATGGAAGCTCAGGAGCATGTTCGGCTTCTGAGACAAAGTTCGAAAACCAGAACACCTACTTCTGGGTTTGTAGCATTCGGGTTCCGAATTGTTTGGGAACTAAGCTGTTTGAAAACCAAGGTACCACTGTATAACACACAACATTCCTTGGGAGAAAGTGATCCTGTTCTCCTGGGTTTCATGATAGAGGCAAGAGAAAGCTGAGTGTAGTCAAAAATGCACTCTGGACCTTAAGAAGGCCAGTCTCAAAAAGCTTAAGGAGCTACTGAGTGAGATCTCATGGTCAGATATTCTCAGAGCGAAGAGAATCCAAGGTTGATGTGAGTTTTTAAAAGGAGAAATCTATTCTGCTTGTAATTGAATTTTTTCTGCTTTTCTTTTTTATTAAAGGCATGCAAGCACTACAAAATAAAATAAACCTGTGAGCTTTGCAGCCTTTGAGTCTTCCAAATTCCTTCTGACATTATTGCATACTGTGTCATCTGTATATGGACCAGAGAAGAAGGAGGGAAATGTTGGCATCAAACAACTCTTGAGGTCAGTCACAAAAGCAGTGCTCATCTTTTCTGTTTATCCTCTCCATCTGAGATGTTTGCTCTTTCTACAAAGAGAGATCCAGCACAACATCAGTCCTGGAAGAACTGGCTTGGAAAGAACCTCTAAGCATCTCTTCCCCAGCTCTGAACCTAGATGCTATTAGATTAAAGCACCACTCTTGAGATGTGGCAAACCAGTGTTTTGGGTGAGGAAGGGGAAGACAGTGTCCGGGTGGCATGATCTGAGTAGCGAAGCAGGAAGGTTTATGCCACTTCTACACTAATTTCTTTCAGCACTTCCCAAACACACTGAAGTTGCACACTTTGAAAGTGAAGTCGCATCATTGACAATCGACACTTGCAGTGAATGTGTAAACTCTCTTTGCTGAGGACCAAACTAGATAAGATACCAGGTACAAAATTAAGAATGGATTGAATGGCTTTTTAAAAAGAAAAGAAAATTGCAGGCATAGTGGCCACAATCCGGACTGAGTCCTTCATGGAAGGAGCTTTAATTCCTGCCCCTACTATGGTTCCAGCTTAAATTGGAGGCCCATGTGTGCTATTTGCATTTGGAAAAGTGCCCATTTGCACCAACAAGTACTTTAATTCCAATGTAAAGAGCTGGCACTTTGCCCCTTGAAGCAGGACAAAGATGTTAATGCCTCAGTCTGGATCCAGGCCCCAATGGCTATTATTCACTTTTCTAAAGCTACAAGCACAACTGCCAACTGTGTGCATGGTGTCTCACCTAGTTTTGCCCAAAGAAGCATTGGTCTTTGGCATTCATAGCCCTGAGGTGACAGTGGATAATGTGAAAGCTCTTTCTGGGGACGTTAATGCACAACAGATCATTCACTTATGCATATCAGGACTTGGTATGTGCTCAGAGCTGAGCATGCAAGAGTAAACTAGTCCTGAATTTGGTTTTAAATTAATGTCAGAATCAAGCATCTTGACATGCTGAGGAATGCACAGCTTCTCCCTTTGCACATTATCCTATTGTAACTGAACTGTTTTTTAACTTCCATCTGCCTTGTAAGAATAATAGAATCACAGATTTGGAAGGTAACCCAAGGGTCACCTAGTCCAATTCCCTGCAATGCAGGCAGTGCCACTTAAATATGCCCTTTTTTGTAAATCTAAACACCAAGGTTTGTTCAATGAGTATTATATGCATTATGCACTATCCATTCGGTATGTCAGATTCTCCCACAAAATATTTCAATGGATCACGTAACTCTTCCAGTGTTTGAATTAAAACAACCAAAGTGAAAATGACACCCCAAACTTGTAGGAGCTCTTTTAAATGTGTCCTACCAAAGAATTGCAAAAAAAATTTGAAGAACCTTTCACCCAAAGGCTGGGGAGGGATATTGCCTCCAAAAGCAGGCAAAAGATCATAGGGGCACTGGCATGAAACTGATTTACTAACCATATTTTTCCAATTTGCCTCAGGGCCTGTAAGTGATTGCAAGCTTCCATCCTTCTCAGACTTCTTCTGAAACTATGTGAGCAAACACACTCTTTTGCTTTTGTGTTCAAGTGTTTAACAGCCTTCTAAAAAATAATCAGATCATGTTAAATGATATGCACATCTCTAGATATGCACATTTCCCAATTTGCCTTCACTAATATGCTGTTTTCAGGTCAAGTCAGTACATATTATGTACAGTTGTTCAACATGTCTACGATGATGAACACCATAATTATTTTATTTAGAATGTACACTTTCTATAAAGAAGCTGGATGAACATTATACACAGTTTGGGCTTACTGTGCACAGTAATGAATAGTTTTGCTAGAAACACCACAGTCATTAACTTGAAAGGAAAAATGGGATTATTAAATTGTGCTTATAATGTGTGATTATTACTTCCTTATGTGTGAGCATTGTGAAATAAGGGCTCACTTCATCTTTCTTCTCCCCCTCTTCTACCCCCAAATATAACTGCTCAACTGAAAAAGAAAACGATGTTCAGTGCCAGAACATTGTTGTATATTTAACTAAAACATGCAGTAAAGTAACATTTTGCAGAGGTCTATATTGTTTTGTAACGTCTATAGATCAACTTTCTACATAATAAGTAGGAAAAACATGACTTTCTGTTTCATGACAGTTTTCCCCAATGCATTTGATCGCCTCTTGTCTTAGCAAACCATAGAAACAAAGTCTGACATCTGGTGTTGTCGGTCCACCAGCGTAATGGACTTCAGTCTTCCTTTTCTTCTGCTGCCCCGTGTGAGCCCAAAATTGCTCAGGAGAGTTAGGGAGACTCCCTGGAGCAGACTTGTGGAGATGCAGGGGCCGGCAGGAGAAGAAGAAGAAGAGGAGGAGGAGGAGGAGGAGGAGGAGGAGGAGGAGGAGGAGGAGGAGTTTGGATTTGATATCCCGCCTTTCACTCCCTTTAAGGAGTCTCAAAGCGGCTGACATTCTCCTTTCCCTTCCTCCCCCACAACAAACACTCTGTGACGTGTGTGGGGCTGAGAAACTTCAGAGAAGTGTCACTAGCCCAAGGTCACCCAGCAGCTGCATGTGGAGGAGCAGAGACGCGAACCCGGTTCCTCAGATTACGAGACTCTTAACCACAACACCACACTGGCTCTCAAATAAGCAGAGAATGGGAAGGCGGTCTGTGTGAACGTATTCATAGCCTGTCTTTCTTCCATCATGGAATCCAAGGCAATCCATGTGCAGGTGGTTTGCAGGCAGCTGCTCCTGCAGGCCCTCTCCAGTCCCAGACCTGCTTAGCTTCAGCAAGTGTAAACTCCAGGCACTACAAAGTAGCATTTATCTAGAGCTGAACTTATTTTAGAAAAATCCTGTATCAAGGGCACTGTAAAAGTGCAAATGATGTACATTAAGGAAAGGATATCTGGTACAAAATAAAATGAAGTGGAATAAATTCAAATGAATTTGTCAAACTATTAAAAGTCATTGATAGCCAATCCATCAGTATATCTACCCCAATCTGATTTTGAAATGCAGTACACTTGTACCTTGGATTGCAAACGCTTTGTGATTCAAACGTTTTGGCTCCTGAACGCCGCAAACTGTTCCGGTTTACGAACGTTCTTTGGAACCCAAAAGTCCAATGCGGCAGCCAATCTAAAGCTGCACCTTGGTTTACGAACGTTTTGGAAGTCAAACAGACTTCCAGAACAGATTCTGTTTGACTTCCAAGGTACCACTGTACTATTATTTTTGAAGGTGTGTGTTTGTGCATAACAGGGAATGTGTGTAAATTCCATCAGCACAGCTGCTTACCCTTCGTTGTGTATTCCTGTTAACCTGATATGCAATAGCAAATGTAACAGACAGTTCCAAAACACAACAGAGATGCACATTTCTGTACATCAGTGGTAGTTACTTTAACTGATTCCATGGCAAGAGACAAGACAGGTCATTCTGCTTCAACAGTCTTTAAAATTAGAGACTAGGTGAATAGTTTCCAGAGCAAAGTGACAGTATCAAAAATCAAATAAGTAACCAAAGCAGCTGAGAGTTAGAAGACAGTGAAAATCAGTGTTGGTCCAAGACATTTTGGGCCCTGAGTGAACCACAAAATGGCACCCCCCACACCTTGCCAGGGAAGAAGGGTTGAGTGAAGATCTACATCAGGGATAAGAGAGTAGAGATCTCCCTTAGGAACAAGGGCGGGGCGGGACCAGCAGTGCCTCCTATTTGCCAGGAGGCCACTGCAGAGACTGCATCAGGGGTAGGGTTGCTGAGGAGGCACAGATCCAGCCTCCAAGAAGCACAGCAGCCTGTTGCTGCAGTAGCAGTGGGCAATGCATTCATTGGAGACTGGGTCTACTGCCCCTGTAGATCCTGCCGCATGAGTCGAGTGGGCTGGCCCTGGTGAAAATGATACTCCACATTATTTAAGGAGGGGCAGAAATTAACATCAAGATCTATTTGGCAGGGGAAGAAACCAAGAATTAAATTTAAATTGTTAACTGATACCAGAGAAAGAGGGGGCTTCGCCTTGCCCGACTTGAAGTTATACTATGAAGCATCCTGCCTCTGTTGGTTGAAGGAATGGATGTTGTTAGAAAATACAGATTTGTTGGACTTAGAAGGATTTGATAATAGGTTTGGTTGGCATGCATATTTATGGTATGACAAAACAAAAGTGCATAAAGGATTTGGAAACCACATATTCCGAAGATCTCTATATCAAATATGGGATAGCTATAAAAACCTATTAGAATGTAAAACACCATGGTGGTTGTCACCTTTGGAAGCAATAAATGTAAAGAAGATAAATATGAGTAAAAATTGGGCCACCTATGAAAAGTTAGTAAGAGAAGAAGGAAATAATTGGATTAAACCTTGTGAAGAGGTAAAAGAATATATAAATGATTGGATGCACAATTGCCAAATTAATGAAATGTTTAAAGAAAAATGGATTTGGTTATACTAAGTCAAAATTTGAAATGTAAATATTAAATAACAAATTTAAAACATTGTCAAAAATGTATAAATTGCTGTTGGAATGGCATTTGAAAGATGAAAAGGTTAAGTCGGTTATGATACATTGGGCCAAAGACTTTGGTTATAATATACAGCTAAAAGACTGGGAGAAATTATGGAAAGAAGGAAGAAAATTTACTGCATGCAATGCTTTGGGGGGAAATGTAATGAAAACGATGTATAGATGGTATATTACACCAGTGAAATTAGCTAAAATGTATATAATAAGTAATAAATGTTGGAAATGTAAGGAAAAGGAAGGCACTTTTTATCATCTGTGGTGGGAATGTAAGAAAGTTAAACGCTTCTGGGAAATTAGTTATAATGAGATGAAAAAGTTGTTGAAATATACATTTATTTAGAAAAAGAAGCATTTTTACTTGGTATTGTAGGCACTGACATTAAAAGACAAGATAAAAAACTGTTTTTATATGTGACAACTGCAGCAAGAGTATTATTGGCACAGAAATGGAAGCAGGAAGAGGTACTGACAAAAAAGGAGTGGCAGATGAAATTGATGGACTACGCAGAATTGGATAAGATGACAAGGAGAATTGGAAACCAGTGGGACCAGAAATTCTTGAAAGACTGGAGTAAATTATGAGTTATCTGAAAGACAATTGTAACCAACTGACCATGCTTGTAGGCCTACAGAAGTTTTGTAAGGAGAACTATATGAAATATTGCAGAAAAGATTTGAGAATGGATTTTAAGTTATAGATTATTAAAAGTAATATTTAGGATAGCAAATGTAAGATTAAGAGATGAGGTTTGAAAATTATTAGATGTGGTTGATGCCAAATAGCCAAAATGTTGTAGAAGATGATATGAGATGATATGTTCTGTTTGGAAAATATATGTAAAAACTAATAAAAATGTATATTAAAAAAAGAAAAAAGAAAATGATACTCCACAAATTGGAACCTGTAAAGAAAGTTTAGAGGGAGACTTTTCTTATTTGTTATTGTGTCTCCTTTCTTTTAGTCCCTGTGTTTCCACCCCACTCTGAGAGCTAGCTTGCATATGTGTGGTATTCAGGTGATTGCAAGAATATCAAGGGGTCTCATGATGAAATGAGTGAGTCCTGGGTCTATGCACATATGCAGCCATGATTTGCTTTTCAGTTACTTTAAAAAAAAAAAAAGGCTGCAGTCTCGCAACCAATCTTAAAAGAGTTTGTTTTCTAACCTACAGAAGATGTTTCTAGTGATCCTTCATCCACATGCTGTTAAATCCCTGCTTTTCTCATGTGTGCTTTTTAAATGCACATTGGAGGAAGATTAAGAGGGTTAATAAATGAAAACAAAAATAGCTTGTGGACAAAGGAGAAAAATATAAGTCATTCATATATACATAAACAAGAGTTCTTTCAGATATTTGTACTTTACCTCTCCAAGGTGCCTTCAAACAGAACATAAAAAATCATGCAATTAAAAAGCCCTCAAAAATAAAGCCCTGATCAATAAATACCAAATAAGCAATAGCAGAAGCAGAAGCAGGTCCACAGCAGCCATGGGCCTTCCGAAAAGGTCAGTTTTGCAGCCTTTCTGAAAAGTCACAAGAGCAAATTAGCTTCAAGTCTCATCAAGGAGGGAATTCCACTTTGGGGGACAATTCTGGTAAAGAGCCGGCATGGTTGGCATGGCGGTGCGGGCAGAAAGCGTTGCTGACCTGTCTTTGCAACACTGACGTCACTGCTGGCTCCTGAGATGGGAGGTGGGAGGTGTGGGGAGCTCAAGCAATCCAGTATTCCAGTTACCACAGACCTCCTCAGGCCTCAACACACACACACACACACACACACACACACACACACACACACACACACACATATTGCCACCACCAAAAGCTACTGGCACTGCTCATTCCTAGATATGCCCTCAGCTCACATGGTGCAAGTACAGACAGAAGGGTGAGCCTTGTACAATGGAATTGCATCTTACGTGCATTTAACTTACACAAATTCAGTTATGCACATTCAACATCTGCAAAAAGCACTGAACAAACCTTTTGTTTTCTTTGTTCCCCCTTCCCATTCCTGGGATCCCATCCTCCGGTTTAAGGATAATAATAATAATAATAATAATAATAATAATAATAATAATTTATTATTTGTACCCCGCCCATCTGGCTGGGTTTCCTCAGCCACTCTGGACGGCTTCCATAGAAACCAAAAATACACTAAAATATCACACATTAAAAACTTCCCTGAACAGGGCTGCCTTAAGATGTCTTCTGCATGTCAGGTAGTTATTTATCGTTTTGACATCTGATGGGAGGGCGTTCCACAGGGCGGGCGCCACTACCGAGAAGGCCCTCTGCCTGGTTCCCTGTAGCTTTGCTTCTCGCAATGAGGGAACCGCCAGAAGGCCCTCGGCGCTGGACCTCAGCGTCCGGGCAGAACGATGGGGGTGGAGACGCTCCTTCAGGTATACTGGGCCGAGGCCATTAAGGGCTTTAAAGGTCAACATCTGGAGATAAAAAGCTGTTCCAGCTTTTTTCTTCTGCCTACCTTCATCTCTCTCTGCTCCCCTATGTCCTCCTCCTGTTTTTTTATCCTTGTCCTCCAGGCTTGGAGGTGTAGGAGTGGGGGCTGGCAGCAGAGAGAGAGGGAGATGGAGAATGTGAGGTTCCCCCCACCCTCTTGCCAGCCCGCACCCCTTGCACGCAGACTCCAAAGCCAAACCCTCACATAAGAGGCGGTTCCACTGTGCTGTCACCAACACCATCAATTTATTAGTCTTCTTCTACACAATCACCTTAAGGTGATATACAATAATACAGGGGGAGTTAAAAAATTTGGGGGGGGGGAGAGCAGATATATTTAAAACAAAAATAATACCATACAAAATAAGACACTCATGACATAAACCCATTCATTCAACTGGGAAAGCTTGTCGGAGCAAGAAGGTCTTCAGTTGTTTCTGGAAAGTGCAGACAGCGGGCGCCTTTCATTTCTTGTCAGGGAAACTTGCAAGCAGGTGCTGGAATCACAGCCATCCTATGCTCAGGTTGTGTGTATGTGTAAATAAGAACCGAAAGACCCCACAGTCTCCGCTGGCCTTCATTCCAAGGAAGCCAAGCCCTGGGCAAAGTGCTTTGGGACCCCGGAGTCTCCCCACTCAGAGACTGTGGTGGTGTGTAACTCATATGGAGCCCCATATTTCTGGTATGTGGGCTCAGGTCAAATGATAATGGCATACGTAAGGCTGAGATACAACTGTTGGAGAGTATTGAATATTAAAGTGGAAACATTCTGGTTTGCAGTCCAGTCACTGGGCTACATTTACTCCACCTGAGAAATGCTTCAGCTTTGGTCAGAGCCTGGAAACCTGTCACAGTGGGGCAGAGGCACAGCAGAGTGGGGCAACAAGAATTAATCTGAGCATGTGTAGTTCATGACATATGGGTCAGATTATGGCCACTTGAGCTCATCAGACAAAATTCCATTTTATCAGGCAAAGAAGTCAACATCTAAGCGTGGAAGTGCAGCACCAAACCTAATTCAATGTGAATTATTTTCTGCATAAAGAACACCTTTAGTCAATAAACTATTCATAATAAAATAGAGGCTTCAAAACAACAGCACTCAAACTATTTAAGTTTCTTTTTTTCATTCTCCACATGTTCCCTATTTTATAGATTTACTCAAGACTATATTTTTCTCCTGTTTTCCTTATTTTCTTATTGTGCTATTTCCATCACACATCACATGCTGAATGGAAATTGGACATCCCTGCTTTTGTTTGTTGTGACTTGTAATTAATTTTAGTTTAGTTTTAGCTTTTTAATATATGAAAGTATACATATGATATGTATGCTTCCAGAAAAGCTCCTATTTAAAAGCCTGTTAATGGAAATTATGTAAAGCCTCATTTGAAATGCATCTCCTCACATCACAAAGGAGCACTGTAAGATGGGTTTTAGTTAGATATATTGGCTTCCCAGGTGTTGGCCACTTACAGGTCAGATTAATACATCAAAAACACTAATCAATAATATATGACACCGTGATGAAAATAAGTTTTGAATCCGTGGTTTCTGTAACATGCCCTTTCATCTTGAACAGAGTATGGTGCAGTTTGCTTCTCTAGATCACAGTGGTCCATGATTAGATGCTCATTTTTATCTTGGCTGTGAGGTCCCAGTATAGTCAGGGAGAACAAGCCTGGCTTCTAGCCTTCTTCATTGGCCAGAGTGGCTGAGGAGGAAGTACAAAGGGCCCCCAGCAACATTTGTTGGTGAATGTATTACAACAATTGCAATTAAACATATCTTGCAGCTCCTTTGCAGGTCAGGATCCTTCACAGTGATGCATCATGGGTTCCTTACAATAAGATGACACCACCAGCCTCCCCCCCCCCCCCCGGTGCCTGGTTCTGCTCTTCAACATTACATGGGCACGTGTGTTCTGCTAGTGAGCCTGTTTGGCCTGGATCACATAACAATACAAGTCATGCCTTGGAAGTCGAACAGAATCCGTTCCGGAAGTCCATTTGATTTCCAAAACATTTGGAAACCAAAGCGCAGCTTCTAATTAGCTGAGTTGGTTCTATCACCTCCTCTGGCCAGCCTGTAAAAGGCCCCATACAACCTGGAAAAGCTCTGCTGGACGACATGAAGAGGATGCAAGGGAGGCCAGTGGCGTAGCGTGGGGGGTGCAGGGGGGGCCGGCCGCACCGGGCGCAACATCTGGGGGATAGGGTTAGGGGGCGCAAATCCACGGGTTAGGGGGCGCAAATTACTTGCCTTGCCCCGGGTGCTGACAACCCACGCTACACCACTGAGGGAGGCAGCAAAGTATGCCTTCTTTGCTGCCTTCACTACCACTAGGTAGGCTCAATAATGAGCTGGACAGTATCTATTTGAACCCAGTGCAGGAGGAGGAGCTAGCGTAGAAGCTCATGACACTCAAGCAAGGGAGAGGGACCGTGGCAGATTATTTGTCTAGTTTCCAGATGTATGCCCGACAGTTGGGATGGGAAGGAAAGGCCCTAATTGCCCTATTCAATTCTGGATGATCTAGCAAAAATGCTGGCAATGGCTACCTTAGAGGAGGTGGGGCGAGCGGCCCTCCAGCTAGGCTTGAGATTGAAGAAGAAGAAGAAGAAGAAGAAGAAGGAGAAGAAGAGTTTGGATTTGATATCCCACCTTTCACTCCCTTTAAGGAGTCTCAAAGCGGCTAACATTCTCCTTTCCATTCCTCCCCCACAACAAACACTCTGTGGGGTGAGTGGGGCTGAGAGACTTCAGAGAAGTGTGACTGGCCCAAGGTCACCCAGCAGCTGCATGTGGAGGAGCGGGGAATTGAACCCGGTTCCCCAGATTACGAGACTACTGCTCTTAACCACTACACCACACTGGCAGAGTATGTCGTGGACAAGTGAGGCTGGTGTCGTCGGAGCGTATGCAACAGTAGAGGCAGTGAGTGGATTTGCAAACCACAAGGTGTGGCAGTGATCAGCCAGGAAGAACGGCAGAGTCTTATCAGGGATGACCTTGGCACCAGGGCCAGAGCGTGCAGAGGCCCTGCTGGGAAATGACCTGCCCCAGCCCGTCCAGGAGGCCACGGACTGGGAGGAAAAGTCACAGATGGGCCTCCGCCAGGACCAGTCATTCAGGAATTACAATAAACGCCACGCTACAACTCATAGGGGCGCGCAGCGAACAAGTGTGTATACTCATAAATTCCAGAGCTTCCGCAGATTTCATGGACATGATCTTAGTCGAGCGGCTGGGATTGGCCAAGCAGAAGTTGGAGCACCCCTTGGAGGTGAGGACTATAGACGGGGGACCCTTACTGTCGGGACGGGTCTCAGAGGCCACAATGCCAGTAGGCCTGTAGGAGGAAGAGCAGGGGGAGCCGGAGCAGACCCCTAGAGGAGGGGATGATGTCAGGATTGTAGAACCCTCATATAAGAATTTGCCACTGTCTGAAGGGCACATTCCAGCAATCAGCTACAGACTTCACCGGAGGAGGGGAGGCTTGCAAGTCAGAGAGAGGGAGAAGCAGCGCAAGAAGAAGACGTACTTCCATTGCTCCTTCCGTAGTAAGAGAAAGGGAAACCAGAGTTCAGTTGAGTCATCTTAGGCTGTTGTGGAGGCTGCTCGGGAACGAGCTGCCAGACTTTCTGTTTGTTCTTTGCAATAAATCATCCTTTATCCAGATTCATGAATTTTAAGTGCCGCTGACATGAGCCCTTACCAGTGTTTGGTTGCATTCATTCGGCTCTTTCCTTCACTTGTGTTCAAGCCATCTCCAAGCTTGTTTCCTCGCCCTAAGCTCTGGAGTATGCCAGTCGGGCTCCACAAAGTGGGAAAGTGAGTTCAGGGGCGATCGTGTCAATAGCCCAAGCCATTTGGGTGTTCCAGAGGCTGGCCAGGGCTTCGACAGGAGCACAATCATATCAGCCAGAAAACTCCCCAGAGCCATTTGGAATCCCACTGGATCCATCAGCCTCCGAGGATGGACCTTCCTAATAGGTCCCCTGCTTCTGTGGAGGGGAGAAGGTGCTGAGATACTAAATCTCAACAGGAAGTGATCTGACCATGACAAGGGACTGATGTCAATGTCCCCCACCTTCAAATCACCCTCTTCCTGCCCAGTCAAGAAGACAAGGTACCAAGGTATGACTGTATTCTTATGAGCTGGTGTGTGGACAAGGCCAGGCCCTAGCAAAAGTTTGGTTCCTGCCTAGTCCCTTCAGCAGTATGGCCTCAGCCCCAGAGCAAGTATATCAAAATCAGCTCTGCTGTAAAGCCAAAATGTTGATCTCTAGCTCAACAGTGTTGTGCCGGATTTCAACCTAATGCAAATCATCAGACACCAGGGCACACAAGAATGACACAGAGAAGAAGGTTCTGGTTTTTTAAAACTTCTATCTAAAATGTGCATTCTATTAATACAGTGGTACCTCGGTTTAAGAACAGCCCTTTTAACGAACTATTCAGTTTACGAAGTAGTGTCCCGTTTACCTCGGTCTAAGAATGGAAGCCGAACAGTGGAAGGGCACTGGCAGCAGGAGGCCTCATTAGGGAAAGCATGCCTCGGTTTAAGAACGGTTTCGGTTTAAGAACAGACTTCTGGAACAAATTAAGTTTGTAAACTGAGGTGCCACTGTAATGTGATATGCAGTTCCTTGAAATCTGTTAATGACCACTCTACAAATTACATAGTATTGCTTTGCCACCCCCCATTCAATGTCCTTCATTAATAGTATTTGCACACACTCTCCTGTCCCCTTTGCCTCATCTAGCAACCTCACAGGATCTTTTATTTGCCTGCAGGACACAAACATCTAAAGGAACGGCATCCATTGTTCTTCAGGTTGACCATTTCTTTGTTAGGATTATCAAGTGTAAATACCTGACCCTCTCTGTTTGGAGACAGATAATTCACCTTTTAATTGTTGTTGGTTTGCCCAGTGCTTTTTTTCTAAAAAAATGTTTAGGGGTACTCTCATTTTCCTGCTCATATACTGCTGCCCCTCAATGAGGCCAAACTTAGATTCACAAAATGTTTAGGGGTATGCGTACTCCTGCGTCCCCTCAGAAAACCCCCCTGCTTTTGCCTATGTTCTCCAGACCCACTGACTCAAGATCACATTTTTCTTTTCTAGGGTGAAATCCTACAATACTTCCCCATAAAAAAATACTGACTTACTTATTCATTATTTCAAATTCATAATCCATCTTCCCTCCCTCAAGGAAGAACAGGACGTCTCACAATACAAAAAAACACCTAAGAGCAATTTAAAAACAACAATATAAGATATTGCAGACAGCAGTTAAAACAAGCAGTGCAGCAGCTTCATAAAACTATTGGCCAAAAGCCTGGATTGCTTTTCTTAAGCTATTTACATTTTCCCTGAATGCAGGTAAAGATTTATTTATTCTGTTTTTTTCTTCTTTTGGCAATGCATGCTGCTGAATGTTGACAGCAGTGGAGAGAATCTGCATTTTTTAAAAGGTCCTCTGAAAGTTTGCTGTGTGATGCCAGTGCAGGGCCCACAGGCAATGAGAGTGAGTGCAGCTGACTTAGGAGCTTGCTCAGAAATCAAGAACAGTGAAGGGAAGTTTGGGGTGAAAAGGTTATCAGAAGATCAGCATCAAAGATAGCAGGTGACTTCGGAGATCTTGCCTGCAAGGCAGGAGATTGGTTTCTGTGTGAGCAGGTGAATTTTGAAGAAGCTTGTTCTTTTGCTTGCTTTAAGCAACGTTCATTACCATCCCTCCTAAGGAACTCTTTCTGATGCCTCTCTCAGTGCCCTAAGTCAGCCAGCCACCACTCTGTGGCTGGAAGAAAGCGGCATCTTCTGTTTGGCAGGGAGAAGCAGACATGTATCTTTGGTGACTGGGCAAAGCTGGGACCTCACTGCTGTGTGTGGCTGGCAGCAGTAGGCATGGAGGAAGAATGGAATCATAGAATGGTAGAGTTGGAAGGGGCCCTGAGGGTCATCCAGTCCAACCCCCGGCAATGCAGGAATCTCAACTAAAGCATCCATGACACAGGTCTTCACGGCCTCCCACAAAGTTACGTGAGAGTGACTATTTGTGGCAAAGTATTTCTGGATTTTGTGCCAGAGTTGTCAATAATTATTTGGTTTTTTAATAGTATGAAATGTCGCCATCTCTCATAGTTAGTAACCCTGAGGTATGATCAGAAATTCTGATGGATCCCCATTTTGCTGCTTTCTCCTCTACGCCAAAGTGGGGATGTGCTGAGTGTGAGCCTAGCTCTTTCTTTCACTCTTTTTCCTCCCAGCTGCTGTTGGCGCTTCTGTTCTTGCATTACACACTTATTCCCTGAGTCAAAAGTACTCCAGCAGAGAACAAGGAAAGAAGACCCCACAGAGTGACTGGATGTCTGTTATATAGGAGAGAGAATATCTGGGACTTCACTGCCTGTAGTAAGTGAGAAGATCAGAGAGCCAATGATGGTTGCAGCAGCAGCAGCAGCAGCAGCAGCAGCAGCAGCAGCAGCAGCACAGCCTTAACCAAATTATGTTCTGGTTTCCCTTGGCAGTGCACATAGTTGCTCTGTGTGGAAGAAACTCCAGGTTACATTATCTTGTTGCAATACTTCCAGACAGTGTTTTCTGAGCTGTGCTCTTAATCTTTTAAATACATAGTGTCATCCCTGTTTGCATTGATGAGGATCTCACTTGGTTTAGCTGTGTTCAGTGGTGCATGTAAGTAGTATCATTCAGATGCACCATCAGATCATAGGCTGACCTGCAAGTGAGTAGAGAGATAGGTTGGCACTTGGCAGGGTGGGAGTGAGGAGCAGAGTTGACTATGGGTTGGCAAATTTAGTGCAACTGGGCTCAAAAGAGGATGAAGCTGAAAGTGCAGGAGGAGCCAACAAGACCAACTGTAGGTGGAGCGCTCAACCTCTTTCCTCACCCTGCCCAGACAGTGAGAAGGAGAGATAACCTATTGCCAGTGACTATCTGCCAGGTGTGAGAGTAAGTTAAGGGCCAGGGAGAATGATGGGATAGAGAAAGAGCCCTTGGTCCAGCAAAGTGTGGGATGAACAGCCTCATATAGCCAACATATGCTTAACTCTCATTAATGCATGAGAGGGTTAAGGCCATAGAGTAAGCTGTCCTGTCAGGCTTAGCTAGGTCACTCCCACTAACTTTGGGAGGAAGGTAATCCAGCCTGTTGTATTTCCATCTACCAGAGGAGCTCAAGATGTCAAGAGGTCTAAGCTGGTTACTGCAGCTCAGACTGAAAGGCTCTTATAAGCAGAGGCGGAGCTAGCTGCTCTGACACCTGGAGCGGTGCACATGCTGTGCACCCAGGGGTGGGGGCATGGGGGTGGGGCGAGCGTCCCAGAGGTGAGACACCCATGGGGGGTGGAGTGAGCCGCCATGGGGGGCTGCTTCTGGGGGGGGGGGAGGGAGGGAGCCGCGCCACTTTGCCAGCATTTTCCACATTCCCTCTTCCTTTTGACAGCTCAGGGAAGGCTCCCCCCCCCCCCAGAAGCAGCCTGGGAACGGGAGGCAATGGCACGCCGCCTGCCCGCAACCCCCAAGCCTCCCCAAGCTGTCAAAACAAAGGGGGAAGGGGGGGAAGGCCACCGGCAAGGCAGTGCAGTTCCACCCCCTTCCCCCGATGGGTCGGGTAGGCTTGGGAGTCTCAGGCAGGAGGTGTGCCAAATGTCACACCCCCCCAGTGATGACACCCAGAGCGGCCGCCCCCACCACTCCCCTTCCTCTGTCCCTGCTTATAAGCCTCTCTTGGGTTCTGATACCAATATTTTAGGAACTTTCACCATTGTAACTTAAGACAAGTTTTACTGCCTGTAAAACGTTTTATGAATGCTGTATGGAAAACCTCATGAACCTTTGGAGTTTGTAAGTAAGCCAGTTTTTAACTTCCCAAACGTGCGATAATTTTCTATGCTACGGGAAGAGAGAAACTTTGGAAGGAGCTCACAAGGCCATATTTTAAAGGTCTAACAGCCTAGATTTCCACACTTTACTTTGCTGCTTATTTTGGTTAACAACAGCAGTCATGGATTAGGCCCCAGGTTATCACAGGGCATCTGGAATTCATCCATTGATATTTTTATTAAAGCTAGTTAACAAGGAGTAAGTATGCCTATCACAAACAGTTCAATACAGTGGTACCTTGGTTTAAGAACAGTCCTGTTTACTAACGATTCGGTTTACGAACTCCACAAAACCAGAAATAGTGTCTTGGTTTGAGAACTTTACCTTGGTCTAAGAACAGAATCCGAACGGTGGAAGGGCACCGGCGACAAGAGGCCTGATTAGGGAAAGTGCGCTTTGGTTTAAGAACAGTTTCGGTTTAAGGATGGACTTCTGGAATGGATTAAGTTCGTAAACTGAGATACCACTCTAAAGCAAATGAGTGTATCATCTGTTTCCTATGGCAGCTTAATTCAGATGAGACTTTGCTAAAGCCAAGGAACAATTCTATAACTGGGTCTTCCATTTTTTGCATAAACTCCAAAACCATCTTAAAGCAGCAAAATAGAGATCCACCAGAATTTCTGATTATACCTCAGGGTTACTAACTATGAGAGACAGTGACATCTCATGCTATTAAAAAAAACAAAAAATTCTTGACAACTCTGACACATAAATCAGAAATAGTTCCACATAAATAGTCACTCTCAGGCAACTTTATGAGAGACAATGAAGACCTCTATCAGAGGCTGGGGTGGTGGAAGTAGTAGACCTACTGTAAAAAATAAGAGCAACACACAGCAAGACAGGAGATAGGAGAGAATTGGGGAGCAAGCCTATTGCAAAATCCACAGGGACGAGCAGTTTGGGATCCAGGGAATCTGTGGCTGGGCCAGGAACTTCCTGGCCCAGCCAGGCTTTGCTCAGCTGGGACCCAAATGCCTGAGCCAAGTTGGTGGATCTCAAGCTGGCATAAGCCCTGAAAAGGCAGCATTCTGGGGCTGTGAAGTGAGAGGAGGGGAGGGCTTAGGTTGGACCCTAAGCTTGTTCAGTTCAGTCATGTGACCTGGCAACCTGGACAAAATGAAGCCAGCGACAAGGGTGGTGTGACTGAAACATGGTGTCAAAGGCCTGTTTTTCCTTCTGCCAGGTTTTGGTCAGTAGCCTCACTGCCAAACGGAATTTGTTGTCTGGTGTAACTTAAGGCTGCCTTAGAAATATATATATATATATTTTAAAAATGTCCAGTAGCACCTTAGAAACCAACTAAGTTTGTTCTTGGTAAGAGCTTTCGTGTGCAGGCACACTTCTTCCGGCTGCCTTAATTCACAACAGGCTTGCTTTCTGCCAGCTTCTTGTGTGCAGGACTGCTCCCTAAAAGATTGGAAGTTAACCACACATGTGTAATAAGAAGACCTACGATACAAGGTTGTGTTCTTTATTGTTTCAGATAAATTGGCATATTTTTTCAAGTTTGGAATGCTGTTAAAATGAAGGTAAAATCTGCCTCAGACATTTGGTAGTTTGCAATTCTCTGACAAGAATTCTCTGAGAAACATGAGTGTATTGAATTGTTCTCTTTATGGAAGGGCAACAGAAATGATCCCCAGAGTCCTTGCAAAAGGAAAGTATTCTTCTCATCATGACTTAAATAACTGTATTAGCTTTGATGCCAACTCTGGGCAACCCAGGGGGCTCACTATCCTAGTTCGTTACCATTCTGCTCCAAATCACAAAGGCTGTGATCTTATTTTACTGACTCACAATCATATTCGATTGAAATAACTCATTGTTTTACTTAATTGCAAATACTATCAACTGAACACTCCCACAATCAATGCCTTTTGGACTGGGGTGCTGAGATGCAACACACATAGTTGGGAAAGTGTTCAGAATATGGGTTTTCTTAGCACAGAAATTTAGAACCTCGCCCACTCACAATATCAACTCTTCTGCAAGAAGGCCAAGTCTACATTCACCTCTGCTATCTGCCTTCATCATTTACATCTATATAATATATATTTATGATGAAATATACTTTATCCCTTTGTGCCCATTCTCTTTCCAAATACTTTTCTTTGCAAGGCTCTATTAGCGCTTCCACAACTTGATGTGCTACTCACTGTCTGCTTAACAGATTTTCTATTATCTTCTTTGTTTTGCCAGCAACAACAACAAAAGCAACTGAAACAGACCATAAAAAGATGCCAAAGAGGGGGAGTTCCTTTTGTGCCCAAATGCAATTCTCCAGGTTACTGCAAATGTCATTTAACTTTCCCTGTTTAATGTGGCACAGGAGTTTGATAAGCCCAGAAGCCCTGGCAAGCCTTCCTGACAGCTTGTCAAGCCCCAGGCAATGGTGCACTGTCGCTCCAGCCCATCATTAATAATGAACTATTAGCCATTCATTTTTAATGAAGGATTCTTTTGATTCACTTGTTTTATTTTAAACAATTTGTGTTAAAAACAAAGAACCTCGAAGGAAAAGGTTCTTACACCGCACCTTTCAAAACTTGCCACCTGAAAAACAGAGAGAAACTCAAAACAGTGACTGAGAAAAAATAATGCTGCTGCTGTAATTGCCAAAGGAAATCAGAAAATGACTTGCGTGCTCACACATTTATTGTTCCAATTGATCATTTAAATTTGTCTCTTGCCTTCCCGCATAAGCACTCAAGGCGGTTAACAACAGAAAAATACCGTATTAAAGAAGAATCTTGTGACATCTTAAAGGCTAACACATTTATTGTGACAAAAGTTTCCATAAACTTCATCAGATGCATTAAGCATTATGTGGAGTTGCAAGTGCAGATATCCATGGTTGTGTCTTTGTATGTTTCTGTGTGTGAAATGTGATAAAAGTGCAGTCAGTGATACTTATGATGTTGTTGTTGTTTAGTCGTTTAGTCGTGTCCGACTCTTCGTGACCCCATGGACCAGAGCACGCCAGGCACTTCTGTCTTCCACTGTCTCCCGCAGTTTGGTCAGACTCATGTTTGTAGCTTCGAGAACACTGTCCAACCATCTCGTCCTCTATCGTCCCCTTCTCCTTGTGCCCTCCATCTTTCCCAACATCAGGGTCTTTTCCAGTGAGTCTTCTCTTCTCATGAGGTGGCCAAAGTATTGGAGCCTCAGCTTCACGATCTGCCCTTCCAGTGAGCACTCAGGGCTAATTTCCTTAAGAATGGATGCGTTTGATCTTCTTGCAGTCCATGGGACTCTCAAGAGTCTCCTCCAGCACCATAATTCAAAAGCATCAATTCTTCAGCGATCAGCCTTCTTTATGGTCCAGCTCTCACTTCCATACATCACTACTGGAAAAAACATGGCTTTAACTACACGGACCTTTGTTGGCAAGGTGATGTCTCTGCTTTTTAAGATGCTGTCTAGGTTTGCCATCGCCTTTCTCCCAAGGAGCAGGCGTCTTTTAATTTCATGACTGCTGTCACCATCTGCAGTGATCATGGTGCCCAAGAAAGTAAAATCTCTTCCCCTTCTATTTGCCAGGAGGTGATGGGACCAGTGGCCATGATCTTTGTTCTTTTGATGTTGAGCTTCAGACCATATTTTGCACTCTCCTCTTTCACCCTCATTAAAAGGTTCTTTAATTCCTCCTCACTTTCTGCCATCAAGGTTGTGTCATCTGCATATCTGAGGTTGTTGATATTTCTTCCGGCAATCTTAATTCTGGTTTGGGATTGATACTTATGAGACTAACTTCAATAAAACGAAAGCTAGACTATCAAATAAATAATAAAATAAAAGCTGCACATCTTCCAACATTTCAAAGATTAAAATAGGGATGCTTAAGTACTTGTGAGCTTTATACCCCTATCCATACACTAATAATTTACTGCCTGAGGATGAAATTAGACATTTGGCAGCAGATTCAGGGTCTCTGGAAACGGCTGGAAATTGCTCGTGTTGTGTGTGTGATGCAGTTTGCAGAGGGCAAGTGGCAGGTAATATGATGACTAAACAAAATACAGTAAATATGTCTTGAGGAACCTGGTGAACATGCAAGTGGTGTGGGAGGCTGCGTGGCTGAGGTAGTCACCAGCTGTCCTTTGTAAATGGTGCCTTCCATTTTGCTGCAGTTTGGCAACAACCAGGATCTTAGAATTATGTTTGCCACTGAATGTCTAGATCTTTAGTGTCTTCAGTTATTGACTAAGCTGCTTCTGGAGAACCAGAGCAGCACACGGAAACACTGTTTACCTTCCCGCCAGAGCGGTACCGATTTATCTACTTGCACTTCATGCTTTCGAACTGCTGGGTTGGCAGGAGCAGGGACCAAGCAACGGGAGCTTACCCCATCAACGATTCAAACCGCCAACCTTCTGATTGGCAAGCCATAGTGTGCTGGTCCTGGGGGGGTTACCGTGCAGTGTGGTCTGAGTCCGGTCCTGGGTCAAGGGTCTGGAGGCTGTCCGTCAAGGGCAAAGCGGGGTCCAAGGCAAGGAGCTGGGTGTGGTCAGGAACTCCAGAAGAGCAGGTCAGGGTGCTGGCAGGAACAGGTTTCCAACGATGTTGCTCCCACAACCTGGGTCTGGGCTGACTGAAGCCAACCACCTGTCTCCTGGATCCTTGCCCATCCTGGCTTATAAAAGCTAGCCGGGAAGGACTGGGCGATGGGCTTCGTGGGGTGGTGAATGCTTCCCTCCGTGAGGGAGCCTTCCCAGACCCGCTGAAAGAGGCGGTTATTGAACTGCTTCTTAAAAAACCATCTTTAGATGTGGCCACGATAGCCAATTATTGCCCAGTCTCAAATCTTCCATTCTTGGGCAAGGTGATTGAGCGAGTGGTTGCTGAACAACTCCAGGCACGCCTGGAAGAAGCGGACCATTTGGATCCCTTCCAGTCGGGATTCAGGCCTCATCATGGGACTGAAAGTGCCTTGGTCGCACTGGCTGATGATCTCCGGCGGGCTAGGGACAAAGGTGAGAGCTGTTTCCTAGTTCTGCTGGATCTCTCAGCGGCGTTTGATACCATCGACCATAACATCCTTCTGGACCATCTTGAGGGGCTGGGAGCTGGGGGCACTGTTATATAGTGGTTCCGCTCCTTCCTCCTGGGCTGTGTTCAGAAAGTGGTGTTGGGGGATGAGTGTTCAGACCCCTGGGCTCTCACTTGTGGGGTGCCTCAGGGTTCTGTCCTCTCCCCCATGCTTTTCAACATTTACATGCAGCCACTGGGAGAGATAATCAGGGGGTTTGGGCTGGGTTTTCATCAGTATGCGGATGATACCCAGCTCTACCTCTCTTTTAAATCAGAACCAGTGAAGACGGTGAAGGTCCTGTGTGAGTGTCTGGAGGCGGTTGGAGGATGGATGGCGGCTAACAGATTGGGGTTGAATCCTGACAAGACAGAAGTACTGTTTTTGGGGGACAGGAGGCAGGCAGGTGTGGAGGATTCCCTGGTCCTGAATGGGGTAACTGTGCCCCTGAAGGACCAGGTGTGCAGCCTGGGAGTCATTTTGGACTCACAGCTGTCCATGGAGGCACAGGTCAAATCTGTATCCAGGGCAGCTGTTTACCAGCTCCATCTGGTACGTAGGCTGAGACCCTATCTGCCTGCAGACTGTCTCGCCAGAGTGGTGCATGCTCTGGTTATCTCCCACTTGGACTACTGCAATGCGCTCTACGTGGGGCTACCTTTGAAGGTGACCCGGAAACTACAACTAATCCAGAATGTGACAGCTAGACTGGTGACTGGGAGAGGCCGCCGAGACCATATAACACCGGTCTTGAAAGACCTACATTGGCTCCCAGTATGTTTCCGAGCACAATTCAAAGTGTTGGTGCTGACCTTTAAAGCCCTAAATGGCCTCGGTCCAGTATATCTGAAGGAGCGTCTCCACCCCCATCGCTCTGCCCGGACACTGAGGTCCAGCTCCGAGGGCCTTCTGGTGGTTCCCTCACTGCGAGAGGCCAAGTTACAGGGAACCAGGCAGAGGGCCTTCTCGGTAGTGGCGCCCACCCTGTGGAACGCCCTCCCATCAGATGTCAAAGCGCAGCCCTGTTCAGGGACGTTTTTAATATGTGACATTTTAGTGTATTTTTCATCTTTGTTGGAAGCCGCCCAGAGTGGCTGGGGAAACCCAGCCAGATGGGCGGGGTACAAATAATAAATTATTATTATTATTATTATTATTATTATTATTATTATTATTATCATTTATCCCCTCTGAGGCCTAGGGCAGTCCTGGCCCATAGGTGAATCGCCTCTCCTGGCCTTAAGGCGAGCACTCCTCCTGAGAGAACTTAGTTCCCTCCGCCTCTCTGCCCTAAGCCTTTGCAGCTCAGGAGAGGCTGGAGGGTTACTGGACCCAGAGGCAACCTCACCTTCCCCTGACAGGGCTGGGAGAGGAGCACCTGCAGGCAATGGGTCCTCAATCACCTCCGGAGCCAGAGCAGATTCAGTTGGTGTTTGCTCCTGAGAATCCAGCACAGGTCGGGGCCCTTCAGATTCAAGCCCCTGCCCCGGCTGAGCCGTCCCTGGAGGCGGGGACTCCTGTGCAGGCTGGGATTCCTCCGGTTCAGCCTCTGAATCAGATTCCCAGGCCATCACACCTAGGCTCTGTAGTTTAAACCACAGCGCCACCTGGGTCCCAATCAACAGAGTGCTAACAAAGACCACCTGCTACGGCCATCAAGGCAGTTTGAATGCCATACCTGGGCTTGATCCCGAATTGAAAAGAGTCCAGATAATCTGCTTCTTCCAAACTGCCACCCCTCACGCAAGCACCTTGCCTAAGAAAGGAATATTGGCAACAGGCAACAGTTGCTTAATATTTCTGGGTTCAATGATGCCCTCTTAAGAAAAGGGTGGTCTTAAGGAGAGGATGCACTACTGACTTTTCAAGGGTTTATGGTACCTGCTGCTTCTGCAACAAAGTATTTGACACTAAGTCACTGAGTCCATATAGCCACTGCATAGATTGTAATCATAAACCCATCATGAACGATCAGATCTCTGGATTAGGATGAATCTGTAATTTTGCTCTACAGTTGCAAGGGACCTAAAGCCTTTTCTTCTGGCAACACCTGCTTGGTGGACACAACAGATCTGAGTACAGTGGTACCTCTGGTTACATATGCTTCAGGTTACATACGCTTCAGGTTACAGACTCCGCTAACCCAGAAATATTACCTCGGGTTAAGAACTTTGCTTCAGGATGAGAACAGAAATCGCGTGGCGGCAGCTGGAGGCCCCATTAGCTAAAGTGGTGCTTCAGGTTAAGAACAGTTTCAGGTTAAGAACGGACCTCCGGAACGAATTGAATACTTAACCCTAGGTGCCACTGTACCTGCAGAGGTTAGGGCCATCTAATCTAGTAGTTTTCACCATATCTTGCGGCAACGAATTCCATATGTTAATTATGCATTGTGCAAATAAGTACTTTATTCTGTCTGTCCTGACTTTAATGTCAGCCATGGCCATTGGGGGACCCAAGTGTTTGGTTCAAAATATTGTTGAAATGTATTCTGCCTGCTACTCTCTTTTTCTAGGTCCTCTGTCTATGCTACCCAGTCATCCCCAGGCTGTTGTATCTCACTTTACGTGCTACTCTGACTCCCTTTTCTTTTTCTATGATTTCCCCTTTGCAGATGCTACCACCTCCACTTCCAGGCCTTTTTTCTAGGTCAATTTTCCAGCTTTAACATTTCTTCCCTGTTTACCTTTACCTTTAAAAGTTATCACTTATTATTTCTAAGCATTTTCTATCATCATATCTGACCTTTCCTTCTCTCCTGTAAGCTACACAATCAATCAATGTTCTAGTAGCACAACATCCTCCCTGATAAATTAGAATATTTATGAATGTTCCATGACATCACAGCAATCCAGCAGCAGACAGCTTTTAAGCCTATTACTCTCCTAAATACTGACAATATGTAACATATTTAGTGTCAGGTGAAATTCTCCCAACCACCCCAATTTATTTATACATTTTAATGGAAATCTAGCATGGAGCTCCTGATATGTTCACATCAACTTAAAAAGCAGTGGGAAACAGGAGTTAAAGAATAGGAGTGGAAAAGAGCGAGGGAGCATATCTGTACCATATCTGTCCTGGTGGGGAAAGTTGGTACCCATAGAACTGCTTTCAGATCCAACATCTTTTCAGTTTCCAAGTCAGAAACAAAATTTATAATTTCCATGGAATAAGGCTCATAATTTTTAGTAAACAATTTTTATGATGGTTTTTTTTTATCTGAGAATTGTCTCACAGGGAATATTTTCATTTTCCACTCTGCTGTGCATGAAAATGACAGATAAATAGGAAATTAGACTTCTTTGGGAAAAGGGAGGGGGATAGCTGAAAAGATGAAAGGTTAAATACAAAATTTACCTTTACAGAAGAAGATCCATCATCATCAGTGTTGAAGGATAGATTATTATTATTATTTATTATTTATTATTATTTATTTGATTTCTATTCGGGCCTATACCCAAAGGTCTCAAGGCGGTTCACATAAAATATAAAATACATAAAACCAAAACAAAACCAACAACTCAATAACCCCCCGCCCCCAAAGAGCCAGCATGTTTAAAAAGGGTATATGATGTAGATCAAGTCAGGCATATTGCTCATATTGCCACCCTCCTGACCTCTCGTGGAGGCGGCACACGAAGAAGGGCCTCAGACGATGATCTCAGGGTCCGGTTAGGTTCATATGGAAAGAGGCAGTCCTGGAGGTATTGTGGTCCTGAGCCATTTAAGGCTTTAAAGGTCAAAACCAGTACTTTGATTTGGGCCCGGAAACTAATTGGTAGCCAGTGCAGCTGGACCGGGATTCGTGTAATATGCTCAAACCGTCTTGCTCCGGTGAGCAACCTGACTGCTGAATTCTGCACCAGCTGAAGTTTCCGAACTGTATAACGCATTGCAGTAATCTAACCTTGAGGTTACCAGAGCATAGTCAACAGTAGTTAGGCTGTCCCTGTCCAAATAGGGGCGTAGTTGGGCCACCAGCCAAAGCTGATGGAAGGCACTCCGGGCCACTGAGGCAGCCTGAGCCTCAAGCAACAGCAAAGGATCGAGGAGTACAACCCCCTCCAGAGCAGGCAACCTCCCAGCCATCTGGTCTGAGGAACCAGACACTAACAGTGCCTCAGTCTTATCTGGATTGAGCCTCAGTTTGCTGGCTCTCATCCAGTCCATTACTGAGGCAAGACATTGGTCCAGCACTTCCACTGCCTCACATGTAAATGTAAAGGAGAAATAGAGCTGACTGTCATCAGCATACTGCTGATGATGTACTCCAAAACTCCGGATAACCCCACCCAGTGGTTTCATGTAGATATTAAACAGCATGGAGGATAGGATTGAGCCCTGTGGAACCCCACATTGGAGGTTCCAAGGGGCTGAAAAGCACTCGCCAAGTAACACCCTCTGGGAGCGACCATCCAAGTAGGACTGGAACCACCGCAAAGCGGTGCCACCCACTTCCAGTTCGGAGAGTCGCTCCAGAAGGATACCATGGTCGATGATATCGAAAGCTGCTGAGAGATCGAGAAGAATTAACAGGGACATGCTTCCCTTGTCTTTCTCTCAACAGAGGTCATTGTACAGGGCGACCAAGGAAGTTTCTGTGCCAAAACCAGGCCTAAACCCTGATTGAAATGGATCCAGAAAATCAGCTTCCTCCAATAGCACATGGATCTGATCAGCGACCACTCGCTCCAGAACCTTGCCCATGAAACGGAGATTAGCCACTGGCCGGTAGTTTGTTAGGTTTTCTGAATCCAGGGAAAGTTTTTTTAAGGAGTGGTTTTACCACTGCCTCCTTCAAACAGGCAGGGACCACACCCGCTCATTGATCACCTCCCTGGCTGAGCCAGCTGTTCCCTCCCTGCTGGATTTTATCAGCCATGAGGGGCAAGGCTCTAGAGCACAACTGGTCACCCTGACTGATCCGAGCACCATGTCCATATCCACATCCTGTGCTCTGCACACCCCATGAGATTCATCTGCTATAAATCGTGTCCACCCTAAAAGTGTTGCAGTGAGACCTGGAGACTGACCTTCTGGTTGTGGGTGGGTCTATTGGATAGCCACAATGCCCGATTGGTAGGTCCCTCGTTGCTGGGTGTAATCTGGCCAATGGGTGCAGTCTAAATGGATCGAGGGACCTATATAATCCCTTGCATGTGTCCAGAGCTTTCTCTTTCAGCTCATGCAAACGGAACAGCAAACAGCTTGTCCTGTGCAGCTGAGAGACTTGCCTTTGAAGATTGTCTTTGGTGATATCTTTCTTGTTACCCCCTTCCTTTTCCCCATTTAATTTTAATTTTAATTCTCCCCAATTTAGTTATTCCCTTCCCCTATGCCTTCCCCTTCCTCTGGTGGGGCTCTTGCCTTCCTCCAGTGGGGCTTGCACCCCCCGGGGCTCTGAGCCCCTGAGTGTCCCTATTCAGGGAGTTTGCCGCTTCTAGTTATTGCTGCCCATGTGGCTCCATTTGGCTTTCGCCTTCCTCTGGTGGGGCTTGCCACTTCTTGTTTATTACTGCCCACTGGGCTCCATTTGCAGTGGCTTCCCCTTTGCTTATTTTAGCAGCGGCTTCGACTTTGGGTTTTTTAGCCATAGTGCAGCCTTGGGATTCTGGGGGTTGTCGCTGCCTTGTGGGGCTGCGTCCAGCCGATCACATTGCTTTATAATATATTGAGAGTGCCCTCTTCCATAAAGCGGTGATTTCTGGCTATTACTTTTGTGTACGCTGGTGGGACTTTTTTCTAGAGGGCTGGAATTGCCCTCCCCCATTTCTGCCCGGCCACGATCTTGGGGCTTCCTCTTGCCTTGGGAGGAGTCCAGCGGCATCTTGTTTTGGCAGGAGCACTGATTGGTATAGCGGGAACGCTAATTTAATACCCCCCCCACCTGGAAAAGAAGGGATCGAGATGCCTGTTAAAAGGAATCCCAGTCCTGCTCTCCCTGCTAAGAGGGTGATTAGGGGTCTGTCACAATCCCTACCTTTTGGGGAGGCCTCCACCGTGCCTCAGCTTACTCTAGATTGCTTGGGGGCAATTGTGGCTAATATTGGATCAGAGCCTGCTGCCGTTTCAGGGTTTAATTCTGAACTTGAGACGCTGATGCAGCAATTTGGGGGGCAGCCGGAGTCACAATCTGGCCCCTCCATGTCATCCATCATTTTTGAGGCTCATGGTCCTTCTGATGTGTGCAAAGGGAGTGAGGGTTGTGACCCTTCGGGGACCTTGCTTTTGCAATTCCAGCACTCCAGGATTCCACTGCTAGCTAGTCCGAGGGGTCATTCTAGGAGTCTGGTTACGATTGTCCAGCAGGCCTTTTGGCCTAGGCTGCCTCATTCACAATCATCACCCATGGTGGCTGGGATTGCTGGGTCACAATTGGCACCACGTGTGGGAGTGGGAGTGGAAGTTCTTGCCCAGCCAAGCGCCTCACATGTTTTTAGTTCTTTGCAGTTTGAACCAGCCCCTTCAAAGCAGGTTCTCAGTGTCCAGTCTTCAAATGAGGATCTCCTGGTGCTTAGAGTCCGGTGGCAAACGACAGCATAGTATGTCTTCTTTGCTTCCTTCACTGTCACTAGGTAGACTCAATAATGAGCCCTTACCAGTGTCCAGTTGCATTCATTTAGATCTTTCCTTCACTTGTGTTCAAGCCATCTCCCAGCTTGTTTCCTCTCCCTAAGCTCTGGAGTATACCAGGGGGCCAATCAAGCTCTGCCAAGTGGGAGAGGGCACTCAGGTGTGATCATGTGAGTAGCTCGAGCCATTCCAGAGGTTGACCAGGGCTTCAATGGGAGCACCAATCATATCAGTCAGAAACACCCCCCCCCCCAGAGCTTTTGGAATCCCACTAGATCCATCAGTCTCTCAGGGCGGACTTTCCTAATAGGTGCCCTGCCCCTGCGGAGGGCAAAAGGTGCTGATCTGACCATGTCAATGTCCCCCACTTTCAGATCACATTCTTCCTGCCCAGTCAAGAAAACAAGGTCCAGAGTGTGGCCTGCTATTTGCATTGGACCGGTGACATGTTGAGACAGCCCCATGGTTGTCATGGTGGCCATGAGGTCCTGAGCCACCCCTGCCTTGGCATGGATGTTGAAGTCTCCCAGAACCATCAGTCTGGGAGTCCTCAATACCACTTCCGAGTCCAGCTCTGTCAGCTCAGGGAGGGAGACTGCTGGGCAGCAAGGCAGATGGTAAACCAGCAGAATCCCTAATCTGTCCCGATTGCCCAACGCCAGGAACACACACTCTAGATCCCCCCCGCAACTGGACAGGGAGCCTGGAGATAGAGAGAGAATCTCTATAGATCACAGCAACTACCTCAACCCTTGATTCTGGCCTGATGGTGCACTGAGTACCCAGGTGGGCACAACTGGGTGAGACCAACTCCACCCTGTTCACCCACCCAGATCTCTGTGATGCAAGCCAGATCAGTCTCCTCATCCATAATCAAATTGTGGATGAGGGTGATTTTATTCTGGGCTGACCTGACATTTAACAGCAGCAGTCGCAGACCCAAGGGCTGGCTGATACAACAATCCCAATTCCCTAGGTTGGAGGAGGGGCTGGCATACGGCACAGTTGCTAACTGTGTGCCCCTTACCTGGCCTGCCCCTCCTCCCACGCCATACCTCCCCCTACCCAGAACTACTGCAGTTGGGGCTCTCCCTGCTCTCCCCCACTCCCCTTCTCCCAGGCACATCACACCCTTGCAGCCCGATTTAAAAACCATTAAAACACTAATAGAAAAAAGGGGAAATTTAAAAGAATATAAAAACATTTTAAAAGAGGAAACCCACCTTGCTGAGCAGCAGCAGCAGTCCTTATGGAGCCCTCCAGGCCCCGCCCCAAGCCAGATGGAAAGAGGACCTTCCAGGCTCCCAGCAGGCCCTGCAGATCAGGGAAGACCAGGTTAAGATGAAGCTTCTAAAATTACTAGTCTGTTACTCAATATGCACCTATTGATATTAACAGCTTTCTCCTATGTCAGTTCCTTTACCATCCTTGCTTTTTAAATCAGCCCCAGGCAGCCTTGCCCAGTGGTTAGAGATGATGGGAGTTGCAGTTCAAAAAATCTGGAGAGTGGATCTCTATTGCTGCATCCTTTTCACGTCTTTGTGAGATGAGAAGTTCTAGGGTCAATTCCAAGGTTTCATTTTCTTTGGATGAGACCTGCATTGCCTGTTTATTTGCTAATAGACTCCTAAAGTGGGTAGCACAATTTATTGATCCTGCATTGATTTGCCAAATAACAACTGCACCCCAAAAATTCAGTTTTGGCTAGTTCCACTTTAAATGTTCTTATTTCTCTAAATCTTCCTCTGTCAAAATTGAAACTACTATTTCTGTCCTCTGACCCACCCTCAAAGTCAAAAATGTCGGGATCTCTGCTCGGCGAAGCTGATAAAGCTCATCTTCTGGAATCGCCCTCCCGATGAATAATTAACGACCTGAGCCTTTGATGAGGCCTCAGGCACGTTCCCATTAAGCAGAGTTTCCAGCAGCATGCGGAAGTGATGAGATTATGGCTACATTGCAAAGAGTTTTATTTCTAAGCTACGCAGACAGAAAAGACATCCTCTCGCTATGAAAGCAGAGAGCAACTGAACAACAAAGGAACAAACGAACAGGAAATCAGCTGCTCAGTGGCAAAACAGAAACTAACATAAACTTCCTAGAAAATCTAGGTGATTAAGGACCAAAGCAATAGGCTCAGTCACACAAAAAACAAGACACCTGCCATCATTCTCCCATGTGACCCAAAACAGAACCAAGGATGGGGGTTACGGAGGTAAGAGCAGGTTTGATTCTCAAAGATTTAGCTCTCACACAACAGAATTACTGGGTGTACCTCTCTTTCTTTTACATAAGGAAAAGGCTGCCATTCTTTTCGAGGGAAAGTCAAGCTCTGCATTTGTGAATGGGGTGTGTGTGTGATGCCTTCCACCTTTAATATGGTATGGCCGGTTCCCTGGTTCCATGACACTGGCCACAAGGATTAGGAGACTTGGAGCTGTGTGAGAAAACACCTCTTTGGGCCCTTTTTATCACGGAGGCCGTTGCCACTATAGTAGACAGCAAAAGGGCTGGGATTATGGCCCATTTCTGCGTTTGGGGTGGTGCCCAGTGGTGGCAGGGCCGTCACCTTTCCAACAAATGCCTGTCAGACATGATGAGTCTCTTGGCTGGTATATGATACTCTTCGCAATCAAGTCCTGGGATAATTTCTGCTTAGAAAGTTTCGCCCTACTGGTGTAATCAGGACAGAAACTATATTAAATGAAATCTTCCAAATCATAAGAGGCTTTGAGCAATCAGAACTGACAATTGGTCTTAAAAGGGAATGAGTTTTCTGCTGCGTCTCAGGGGTTTCTTCATTGCTCTCTTCCTTTTGCACTTAAATCAACATAAGGGAAAAAACAACTTTGAGGATCTGTTCTTGTCATAAATGTGCTGCTCTTTCCTCTTAATGTGTTTTATTATATCTATTTACATCTTTAACTTCATATTACTTTAATTGGACAAAGACTAAATTAGGCTATGGCAATATATATGAGCTCAGTGCTCTCTTATCTTGGACAATATGCTAAATTTATCTTCCTGAAGATATGATTCATATGTCCTGAAGACACTGTACCTTGTAGACTAATTATCATATGAATATACTGAAAAAATCTACTCTTTTCTCAATATCTTTTCATAAAATCATAGAATAATAGAAGTGTAGAGTTGGAAGGGACCCCAAAGATCATCTAGTCCAACCCCCTGCAATGCAGGAATCTCAGCTAAGGCATCCATGACAGATGGCCATCCAACCTCTGCTTAAAAACCTCCAAGGAAAGACAGTCCATAACCACGGGAGACCTTTCCACTGTCAAACAGCTCTTACTGTCAGAAAGTTCTTCCTGGTGTTGAGTGGAAATCTCCTTTTAACTTGAAGCCATTGGTTCAAGTCCTACCCTCCAGAGTTGGAGAAAACAAGCATGCCCATGTGATATTTGAAGATGGCTATCATATCTCCTTTCAGTCTCCTCTTTTCCAGGCTAAACATACACAGCTCCTTCAACCATTCTTCATAAGGCTTGGTTTCCAGACCCTTGATCATCTTGGTTGTCTTCCTCTGCACATGTTCCAGCTTGTCAACATCCTTTATAAATCGCAATGCCCAGAAATGGACACAGTATTCCAGGTGGGATCTGACCAAGGAAGAATAGAGTGGGACTATTACTTCCCTTGACTGGGACACTATACTTCTGTTGATGCACCCTAGAATAGCATTAACTTTTGCTGCTGCATCACTCTCATGTTAAGCTTGCAGGCCACCAAGACCCCATGACCCCTCAATACAGAAACATTGTATTTTTGTGGTGGAAAAGAGGTAGCCATGCTCATTTGTTGCTTATTTGTCATAGCAAAAATTGTATAGGTCTTTGTGGTGCCACCAGATTCATTTGCTGCAATCATGCTGGTGTTTTGTAGCTTACAACATTTGCATATTTCCATTGGTTTTTCTTTATCATCTGTTGATAACAGGTTTTTGTTGTACAATTAGATCACCATTTATTTATAAATTCCAGTAAACTGCAAAGCTATAAAGCTACAGGTGAAAATCCTAAAACATTGCAGAACTCATTTCATTTCATCTTTTGTATGAAAATAATTTTGAGTACATATAACTGAGTTTTAAGGGCACATGCATTCAGTGCCAATTTAGGGGGCTTAATGTAACATTTAGAGATAGACTTGCTGTTTATTCTCTCATACAGGGATGCCACTATGCTGTGCTTTGACAGAATTAGCTGGTGAGATTCTTATCCTGCCCTTGGCAGAAACAAGTTATACTCAACTGGAGAAATTACTAGAATGTCCTCCCCAACTTTTTTGCCCACCAAGTATGGGTGATCTCCTGCTTAATTTCAGGAGTTTGCCTGAATCTGAAGAGCACCTCAGGCCAATAATGAAAAGGAAAGGCAAGCTTATTTGCGAGAAGGGCTTACAATTGCAGGGGACTTTTAAAAATAAAATAAATAAATAGATCTTTTTTCTTTTAAAAACTTTTTCATGTTTTTTAAAAATATTTTTGCAATGGTTGATCTCTGCAAAACATTCACCATCTGTAAATGGCATGACATATTGTGTGTGGTTGGTGATTGCATTCCATTGACCACTGCTTATTTGGGTGACGGGGCTGTCAATCCACTGACAGATCACAGTACATGCTGGTGGCCTTTTTCACCCTGGTGCATCACAAGCTGTACAAGAATGTGGAAGATTAAGGAACAACTTCAAAAGGCTTCAAGAATGTTGTGGGTCAGTATTTCTCAAATGTTTCCCCCCACAGACCACTTGGAAATTGCTGAGGGTCTTTGTGGACTACTTAATTATTTTTCTGCCTGCTGTTGCAATTGCAATGCATTGTGTTAGATGCTGTATGCAATGTAATTGCATGTTTACAGACAATCTGCAGACCATCAAGCTAGTGGACCACTGGTGGTCTGCAGACCACAATTTTGGACCTCCTGATTTGTGCCTGAGCATCAAATTCAGATTATGAATGGTAGTCATCATTGCACCATGTTGGTGGTGTCATATTTATGTGGTTGAAGCATTCTGACTTTGGTACTTTTGGTACTTTTGGATAGTGGAAGTTCAAGAAGGAATCTGAACAGATTTATTGGGCTACTTTTTCTGGGTAGAAAGTCATTTTGAGAACCCATGCCTTATTCTGCTCTGGTGGATGATATGGAATTGTACAGATTCTGCAATAGAGCACCACTGAATTGTGATGCTCAGCAAGGAACTGTCATAGGGAGGCATCAAGAAGGACCAAGCAACTGTGAAAAGAAAAACAGTTTCCCCAGAAAAGTGACACGAGTATGGAATCTGAAAGTTCTGAGGTTTGAAAGTGATTTTCAATCCTTTGCTTTTGTCTGTATGTTTATGGTGATGGGATTCCAACACCTCGGTTTATTTGTAAAGCTTATAAACCTTCAGAGTTACCTGTGAAATGTGTCAGAATAAAGGAGGCAGCCTTTTTTTTTTTTTTTTTTTTTGCTGTTGTCTTGTTGCCTGTGGGGCCCCTGGAAGTATCTGTGTTCCAGCACTGTCTACAATGTCAAAGAAGGAGGATAAACAGCTGTCACTTGTCCATTAGGAATGGGTAAGTTGTACCTGCTGATATTATAAAGTTGGGCTGAATACAATGAATAAATCTGTGAAGCAGTGGCACATGGGCACCAGCTGAAAGAAAACAGCTTCCATGTTGCGATGCTTCATGCTTGGCAGGGGGTTGGACTCGATGGCCTTTGTGGTCTCTTCAACTCTATGATTCTATGATTCTATGTGCTAGTCAGCATGGTTGTAAGTCCCTTACTGTGTTCATAAATTCTATCATATATTCTATCTGCACACAGGCAGATAGTGTGGGCTGCCTGACAGCAAGCAGCTGTCAAACATTATTCCTGCTACAGGGATTGCCACTAAAGGTGCTTCCATATCGCCTTCCTTGTGTGATCCATAGGAAGATACAGGTGGCTCCATCCCCAATGTGGATTATCCAGTCCTACCCCTTGGATGTCCATGATTAGTGTGGTTGCCCTAGGAGGAAGGGTCAGTGGCAGTGGCAAAAGTATGTTTACCTTGTGTAGATTCTGTGTAGTGGAAGCTGGACTGTAATAGTCAGTGATTTAGGGAAGGTAAGTGATATGGTGCAAGTTTCTGCATTGCTAAAAGAAAGGTCTTTCCCTTCCATTTCCCCTACCCCACTTGGGGAGAGGACTGGTATTTCTTGAGTTTATAAGCTGAAAAGTTTATATCACTATGATCAATAAAACTAGATGAGAACAGCTAAGCTGATTTAAGATGAGAACAATTAAGCTGATTTAAAGTTTCTTGACTACTGAGAATATATTTAACAATTATCCTACCAAATCAAACAGGCCTCACCAGCTATGTATTCTATAAATGCCTAAGAGGTACATAGGAGTCCCTGCTTTTGCAGTCCCAGCAACACAAACATAAAACTTATCCAACCCCTGACTGTTCCACATCTATGCCGGTGCAGACAACCTCACTTAAAATGAAACCGCCAGGTGAATATGGTCAATAAGAGGAAGAACGCTGCCATGTTAATTAAGGCAACCATAGGATAACCTATTACAAAACCACCTTTTATGCAAAAAATATTTTGTTTAAAAGCTACTTATTTGCTTTAACTTAAAATGACTGATCTGCATTACTCTTGATACAGGAACACAGAGGTTAATAGTGAGAACCGCCTGTACACATGGCCTTCATTAACACTATATAATTATACCAAGATTCCTTCAGCTTGACTTGTCAGACAAGATTTTATCTAGATGAATGGTTTTTCCTTGCTTTGAATGCCTGAATGAGCCTCAGAGTTATTTGGCACTTGGCAACTTACATTATGACATGTTATCAGCCAAGTCGTGCAAAGAAAATTTAATTATTTTTTAAAAAAAGGATGATAGAAATATTTGCGAATGTTACAATAACTGTGTGAGCTCTGAAGGAGAAAAGAAAAAACAAAAAACAAAACACAAAGCTGAGACAGGTCCAGTGAAGAAGAACATCTTTCTTCAGAAATTTACAACAAGGTTACCAATCTGTGAACACAGTAGTCAACTATCAGTCCCCTGCTGCAATGTTATTTTGAGAAAGATTAAAGTGGTTCAGGAAACATTCACAGTGTCCTCCTCTCCATAAATTAACTTAAACATTTTTGCTGTTATCACTCTTGTCCTGAGGCATTTTTTTGACACAGTTTCTATCAAGGGCAGGAAGAAGACATATTGCATCGTGAGATGAACCTCTGGCATACGGTTCATGGCAGGCAGAGAAGCTTCAGCACTCAACTTGTGAAAGGCCTTTCAGATACCTCTCCACAGACCACAGTGTCCCAGATTTAAGAAAAAGTGAGCGTTTCACATGTGGTTTCAAACTCAAGCTCAGTTATGGATTCACTTGCCCTGATTGGCTATCAGCTATTTGGTTGCTCCCCTTCTCTGGTTGCTGCTGTTCTGAATGCTGTGATTTGGCATGAACCTTGTAATATTGGCAGTGGCTTTGGTAGGCTGCCATAATTCTATTGGGGAAATGGCTATAAAAAGTGCAACATATCAAAAGTTTTAATGGCCTGAAATACATTAGCATTTTAGGGTATTTATTCTTCAGGAACAACAATTTTTTTGCATAACTTTTATAGTAATGTTTAAAGATAAAGAGACTCCTAACCGTTAGGTCCAGTCACGGACGTCTCTGGGGTTGCGGCGCTCATCTTGCTTTACTGGCCAAGGGAGCCAGCGTACAGCTTCCGGGTCATGTGGCCAGCATGACTAAGCTGCTTCTGGTGAACCAGAGCAGTGCACGGAAATGCCGTTTACCTTCCCGCTGGAGTGGTACCTATTTATCTACTGCACTTCATGCTTTTGAACTGCTAGGTTGGCAGGAGCAGGGACCGAGCAACGGGAGCTCACCCCATTGTGGGGATTCGAACCGCCAACCTTCTGATCGGCAAGCCCTAGGCTCTGTGGTTTAACCCACAGTGCTACCCACGTCCCACTATAGTAATGTTAGTTAAGTATAATTGTTTAATTGCACACTGAAATGAAGAATGCTTATATTTAAGTTGGTAAGAGTTTAACATTGGAAAATTCCATTTGAGTATACTAAGCTAGAAAGGGCTCTCTAAGCCTCTAGCTGAGTTGATAATTAACTGTTGTTCTCTACTAGCCCTCACACAAGTGTTTAACCTTAGATCATGTAATTAAGGTATTAAATTGCAAATTCACCATCTTGAAGGGCGTTGCCTGTTAGTCCTTCTCTGGGCGCCACAGAGAACAAAAGGATGTGGCAATGCTTCTCCAGGAGCTGTAAAGCTGGATGGAGACTAATGCAAGCTATGGGAGAGACAGAGACTTGATTTCAGCTCTGATCATAATTATGCTTTATATTTAAGAAGAACCTGTGCTTGAATATGCATATGCTTTATACAAATTTCTGGGTGTAACATTGAAGTTTTGTACCTGTTTTTGAAGACGTTCTAGTTAGTAAAGCTTTGAAAAATACTTATGGATCTGGACAATTTTTATTCCAAAAGGAATAATTTTATGCATCGAATTGCTTTGTGCTGTGCCATATTAATATCTGCAATAGATTTTCATTGCATCACCTTCCTTTACAACTATACAGCTTTTCATGGGGCACAATAAATAATGATGGGAAGGTAGAGACGGAACATACAGCTGTATCTGTAGATGAGTTGGATAAAGATAGCATAGCTATGAAGGCTGTAGCACATGTTTTTTTTTTAAATATAATTTTTATTCAGTTTACAAATAAGACAAATTAATACAATTCAAAAAATTTATAAAACCATTCTCTCATTTTTTGACTTCCCTCAACTTGGCTGGTACTCCTTCCCTTCTCAATTTTCCACACATTTCTTAGTTCATATCTACTTCTTAAATTAAATCTGCTTTCAATCCATAATTTTAACTTTCATTTTTACAAAGCTTCTCTGAACGTTACAAGCGTTATTTGTTTTTCACTTAAATTATGCATATATTCTGAGAATTTTTCCCATTCTTCAATAAATCTCTGATCTCGTCGATTCCTAATTCTTCCTGTCATTCTATCCAGTTCTGCAAAGTCCATCATTTTCATTCTCCATTCTTCCAGTGTTGGTAGTTCTTCTTGTTTCCATTTCTGGGCTAACAATATTCTCGCTGCTGTTACTGCGTAGGAACTACTTCTGGAGCCCCTCTGGGTCAAGTGGCATGAAGTGTCCAGTGGGGAGTCCACTTTCATTTGTGGGGAAGGTGTTTGGAAGGATCCCAGGGGCGATGCTGTGTTAGCTTGTGGGGCCTAGGAGCCAGGTTGGAAAAGTACAACAGGGAAGGTAATTCCATACCCTCTGAAAGTTTGTAAGGCTTGTTGACAACTCACATTTACCTGTTTATTTCATTCCACCCTCTCTTACAGTCCACCTTTGCTTCTCCCTCCCCTCCTCTTTATTGACTTTTCTACTGTAAGAATCTTGATTGAAAGTTATTTGATTTAAATTATCTTACTCAAATTGTTCTGTAGGGCATAAAATTTGTAGGCCATTTTCTGATAGGTGGCATAAGTTGCAGGTACTGTTGATCTTGTAGCAAACCTTTCCTCCTTTAAACAGACTCACTCAACAACATCTCCTATTGTTTCCCTCCCTCCATTGTGTATCTGTTTATTCATTCATTCCATTTACAGACTACCCTTAATTTCAGCGTGGTTCACAATACATCATAAAACAATAAAATGCAATTAATATCAACAACTCCACTTATCTAATCACTCCTTTACCAGCTAATTATTTCTGCAGCAGACTTGGGCAGGTCTGCCAATTACTACTAATTATAATTGTTTGGAGATTGCTATTAAATCTGAAACACATTGAGCCATCCTAATGCAGTTGGCCCTGTGTTGTCCAAAATGCCTGCAGCATCAAAAAAATGCTAGTACTATGGTAGTGGCAGATTCCTGACACTTGGTTCCAACATTCTCCCAAGCAGGGTGCAGGGTGTCCTTCCCTGTGGCTGGAAAGCAAGGCAGGCCACAGGCATTGAATAACACCAAGGCTTTCGCTGGGCAGGGGAGGTGGCCCTGTATAGACCTCATGCCAGCTGTAATAATGAGGGTGACTCGGATTACTTGAATAGCCAAGGGTCCACATCCTGGTCACATTTGCATCTTGGATCAGCCTCAGACAACCTAAACTCCCATAATGGATTGCAGTGCAGGATTACCATTTTAGTGACTAGCTGGTTATCTATTCGCCCCCTGCCCGCCCACCCCCCAATTCTTTTCCTTTTTTCCTTCTTTTTGCTTCTGTTTCTTTTTACATTATATTTTAAAATTATTTCCTTTATTCTGCTGTACTTTGTATTGGGTATGAGCTTTTGTATGGATATGTATCAATAAAATAGATGAGAGAGAGAGAGACTAAGCTACAAATTTCCCTGTTGGTCCTAACTGGCAGTGCCTATGGCAAAATGGCCAACCCTTTTCTGGCTGAGCAGCGCACTGACTGCATGTGAAAGCAGATGTTTCCAAAGTGCAAAACTGGGCGTGGACATAAAAAAAAATAATTGACAAATTTGGAGGTTGTGGGGAGAGTAACCTGCATTGGTGATGATGCTGATCATCATTCAAGGGAAGGCATGATCAGTTCCTTCCTTTCTCTCCCACTGCAAAACAGACCATCATCCCAATTGCTGCTAATATGACCAGGCTAGTGCACCTAGCAGTCTCTTGTAGGAATCCTTTGTGTGGCACAGGCTCAATCAGTGCAAAGGTCTTTTAGGGCAGTTGTGAATGTCAGCCTTGGTATATGATAGGCTTCTGGAATATTATCTCAATTATAGCTACTACTTATCTTCATGTGCCTTGAAATAAAGATGTTTCTTGTCACAAATAAAGTTGCCAAAAAAACCCCAAAATGACTGCATTGGGGAGGATAGAGGTGCCTTTTCACGTCGGGAGATGCAGTGCTTGAAAACAGAGTGGAAGCTGAACTATTGCCATGGCTACGAGTTCAATTATTAGCATCCAGATTGAGAGTTCACACTAAAATCCAATTATCAATGATTTAGCAGTGAACATTTAAAAACAGCTCTCTATAAATAGCATCTCGACGAACAGTGATTTCAAAATAGCATTAAATAGTAGGAGTAAAGAAATAATAGCAACAACAGCTAGATGTAAGTTATATGAAAATTAAGGCTGAGGCACACGTTGAAAAACAAAATTAACAAGCTTTCAGAGTACACTGCAAAGGGCGGGGGAGTAGAAAAGCACAGATTGCAACATGTGTGTTAAAAACCCACTAACCCTCCCCCCACTCCAGTAAACAGTGCTTGGGGGATTTGCATCTGAATAGCAAATCTGATTCACTTCATAACCACGCTGCAGGTGTCTCATACATCTGATATGTTTACAGCACTCCTGGGCATTAGGTGCAATAGGAAGGACAATAAGCAGTTCCAGCAGAACAATCCAGCCACCTTGATCTTCTCCAAGACCACTTCTGCAAACTACTGGTGCTCTGAGGATGCACCAAAGCACATTGAAGAGAGAGGGGATAGGCACCCCTTCTCCCTTCCCATGCCCCCAGGGCTGGCCCATCCATGAGACCAGGGGAGGCGACCGTCCGAGGCAGCAGGATCCACAGGAGCAGCAGATCCTGATGCAGAGCTTTATTCCATCCTTGGCTGTGTTGTAGATCTTCACTTTCCCACTTCTTCCCTGACAGAGCATGTCGAGCACGTTCAGTGAGAGAGAAATTCAACCTTATTGCTAAATATGAAATGCATCCAAATAAAAGTGGAAACCTGAAGTAAAATTAGGGCAAAAGAAGGGTAAACCAAACAACATCTTACAGCAAACTATTTTTTCTAATGGGGATTTGGAGTAGTTTCCAGTAAGGCTATGCAAGCCCCCCCCCGCCCTAATTTGGACTGGGCCAATCTGTACCCCAAACAGGTATAAAAAATTGGAAATCTGAATCTTCAGTCCTTCCAGTAATTTCCCACAAAATTCTCTCAAACTTTCTTCACAGGTTGTGCCTAAGAAGGTATCTCCAGATGCATTTTCAGTTTCAACATTTGTGGCAACTCTTGTCTTAAACAAGTTGTGTTCAAACTGGGTGATCATGATGCTCTTTCATATTTTCCCCTATCAGCAACAACAAAACAGCACATTGTTCCAGCTTTCAAAAGATGTCTCAATCAATTTAGTAGATAATTTTGACTTGATTTAGTACTAGAACTTGTAATTTATTTGCTTCGCACTGTTTGTGATGCTGAGGTAAAACTTAATGAACATGGTGGAGTTATTTTCCATTATACTGTTAGTCCCATAATTTATTAAGCTTGCTGTGTCAATTCTCAACTGGTAGTATTATTAGGCATCGTCCTTCAAATGTTTAGGAGGTAGACAGGTTTGTACTTCTATTACTCGTGTGTGTGTGGGTGTGTTGTTGTAGTGCTGTGAGTTTTTTTGGGTAGGTAGGCTGTATGTCTCAGCACCCTTCTAAGTCTCATTCATTGTGTTTCCATTGCTATCTTGTTGCCTTAGAGCAACCAGGGCACAGTCCTGTCAAGTTTAATTTCCATTTTATTTATTTTTTAATGTTTCCCCACAAATTCCAAAGACATCCCAGCTGAGCCCAGATGGGGGAGATGCACCAGGGCATCTCTGACTGAACCAAGAATGCAGGAGATAAGCAGAGCCAGACCAGAGTCTGCTGATGCAGTCCCTCAGAAATTCCACCAGGGGGCTGGAGCCTCTCTCTGATTGGCTACCAAGACAGTCAGTCAGAGGTGGGTGGAGCCAGCACGGCGCCATTTCTGAGGGAGAGAGTTGGAGAGGGAGATGGATGGAGAGAGAGCAGGAGGGAGAGAGGGAGACTTAGAGAGCGTTGGTCCTGGTCTCTCTGTGTGTGACATCCACTCTGAGGGAAAGGAGTCTCCTGAGCTTAGACTGGAAGACAGAGTGTCTTGGGAGAGTATTCAGACAGGAATGAACTGGAGGGCTGAGTTTGAGCAGGAGAATTAGAAGCTGTGAGGATAAAGTCTCCTTGGGTCTCCTTCCAGTCGGGAGGGGAGAGATCTTCTAAGTAGAGAAGACTCCCAAGCCTGTTAAGAGGGGTGAGGTGATTCCCTGGGTCTGCTGCACTGCCAGAAGTACCTCAGGAGTGTCATTGACAGAAGGTTGGGGATCTGACAGAAAGTTCCACCTTGCTTAAGGACCAAAGTATTAAGCTGTAACACCTATGCAAAAACTAAGCTAAGGAGCTGAAGTGAAATAACTGGAAATAAACTGAGCATTGACCATCTAGGCTAGAAACCTGTAACATGTAACTGAAGCATAAGAACTGAATTAAGCAACTGAAGTTTACTACCTTCTTTAGAAGCCTGTAAGATCCATTCGATTTAGATTATTAACAAGTTAACTGTTTCCAGAAAGAACATTACCTCCTGATATATCCTTGTTCTATGATAAATGTTTCTTATTTGTTCAACTTTTGATTGAGTCTCCAAGTATCTAAGATTTCCCTCACACAAAATACAAAAAGATGACCTGTAGTGGTTAAAAATATATATTTTTAGGAGTCATATGGAGGTGGAGGTTTGCGGCAACAACATAGCCCAGCTGTTCCGGGAACCTCAAGAATCAGCTGGTGATCCACTGGATCCTAACCCTGCTCATCTACTTGTATATTGGTGTCCTTAACCCTTAAGTGCATTTAATTGGTCAGTTTTGGTACACCAAACTTTGTGGCACATTCTGTCTATAGAATCTCACCAATTTATAGTAGATTTGCTGCCAGAAAAGAAAATTTAAAATTCAGGTTCTGAATCCTAGGCTGAATTTCATCCCACCATTTTTAATCACATTTGTATAGATAGCATACAGTCAATAATCAAACAACAGTAATATTGTCAATAGTGAAGGACTACTAGTGCAAACCAAACTATCGATTTAATAATAATAGATTTGCCATAGAAAATCTGCTTTGAAAGAACTGGAAATTAGATATATTTTTTTGCCCACAGATTTTGCTTGTATTTGATGTGGGCTGTGTGTACAATTTCAAGCTCTGCTTCCCACCTCCTCCCTGGTCCATTTCCCCCCAAATACTTATAAAGAATTAAACAGAACAGAGTACATTTCTCTGGGATACAGCAGTTGAAGGCTGTTACAGAAATAAGGTAGGCAACTATCCTGGATCTAAAGGCAGTTCTAAAGTGATTGATTAGCTTTTGGCATGGTGTGCATTTTGCAATGTGCAATTATGTGAAGTATGGTGTCATATTATGCTAGAAATAATCACCAAGAACAGGAACATATACATTCATTAGAAATGACCAGGCATATAAAATACTCCATGTGATTTCCTAATGAGTAATTTAGATTCTGAGTAGGGTATCTATTTTCATGAACCTTTCTTGCAGTCAAATGTTAAGGAGCTGATATTCTTCTCCAAATGGCTTGCTAAGTCTTTAGGTCACTGTTCTAATAACTTTGCAAGATTTATATAGTTGTAACCGAATCCATGGGAACATTAGTAGCTGTACACTTCATTTCAAAGCAGAGCCGACTTTCTGAATGTCTCTTAATGCCCCAGGGACAACAGTCAGGCTTGGGGAGAGGTGGGTGTATTCTGTGGGAAATAATAAATGAATGAGGGGAGTTTCCTTCTCAACAGGCATTCGCAGGATGTTGGCCCACGGTTTCTAGTCTTTCTTTATTTTTATATCATGGATAGCTTTAAATGAGTACAACATGTTAAGCAGTACAGTAAGCAAAAGAATGATTCTCACAATATGAGATTGAGTCTAAATATTTCTACCTTCATAGCCAAAGGGAAGACCTGGGGCAAAAGGTACCATCCATATTTTGCTTATAGGAAAATGCAAAGTAAATTTGGGTGTCCCCCCTCAGGTAAAACATGAAGGATTTGGGAGGAAGCCAAAATAATATCAACAGGCAAGCAACATTTATTGGGAGTGTTTTGCACATCTCTCCATCCTGTGGAATGCCCTTCCATCTGACTTTTAGAAGACATCTGAAGGCAGCCCTGCTTAGCAAAGTTTTTAATGTTTGATTTTTAGTCTGTTTAATATTTTGTTGGGAGCCTCCCAGATAGGCTGGGGAAACCCAGCCAGATGGGTGATGTCAGGGAACTGCCATTGGCTCAGGGGGGAGAGGGGGAAAGCCGGATGGATTACAGAGGCAATGCAGGAGTTGAGGCAGTTTATTGACAGGAACTTGAAGAGGGGTTTCATAAGGGAATCCAAGGCTGTAGGGGGAAGCCCAGTATTCTTTGTGGACAAGAAACGGTCTAACCAGCCTCACTTGATAGTGGATTATAGGCTCGTGAACAGTAGAACGGAACCCGTGGCCTTCCCCATGCCCAGAATAGACAATGTTTTGACACGGGTGAGACAGGGCAAAATTTTTACCAAGCTGGACCTCAGGGGGGCATACAATCTGATCAGAGTGAGAGAGGGAGATGAATGGAAGACGATGATGTTCACCCCCCTGGGGGCGTTTGAATATCTCGCCATGCCATTCAGATTACAAGGGGGCTCCACCTGTTTCAAGCCTTTATGCACCACGTGTTGGGACTCCTGCTGTACAAGAATTGCGTGGCCTTTTTGGATGACGTTTTAATCTTCTCTGAAAATGAAGCACAGCACATGAAAGGTGTCAGGCAGGTGCTAGAGAGATTGAAGAAACATCAGTTGTGGGTTAAGCTGGAAAAATGCCAATTCCATGCCCGGGAGGTCGAGTTCCTGGGGTACCGACTGTCGGACAAGGGGCTGGCCATGGACCTGGAGAAGGTGAAAGCAGTGCTGGAATGGAAGTGCCCCAAAAAAAGAAGGATGTGCAGAGGTTCCTAGGGTTCAGCAACTTCTACAGGAAGTTCATCAAGAACTTCGCTCATTTGACAACACCCATAACGGATTGTCTTAGCAGCAAGAAGACGTTTGCATGGACCGAGGAAGCGCAGCATTCCTTTGAAAGATTAAAGAAGGTGTTCGCCTTGGAGGAGCAGCTCCTGCATGTAGATCCAGGGAAGCCACTGAGAGTGGAGACGGATGCTTCAGACCGGGCCATCGGAGCAGTACTGCTGCAACAAGGGTCAGGGGAGGACTGGCGACCTTGTGCGTTTTTCTCCAGGAAACTGAGCAAGTCAGAGCAAAATTACACTGTTTATGACAAATAATTGCTGGCCATTTATGTGGCCTTTCAGCAGTGGAGACACTTTTTGATTGGGGTGTGGCACCAGATCCAGGTCCGAACGGACCACAAGAACCTGGAATACTGGCGGACAGCACGCATGCTTAACCAGAGACAGGTCAGATGGTCGCAGATGTTCTCACAGTATGACTTCATAATATAATACATACCTGGGGGGGGGATGTGAGGGCGGAAGCACTTTTCAGGAAACCTGAGTACATGGAAGGGGAAGGACCTCCTGTGGCCAGGCTTGTGTTCCCAGAGGACTCCTGGTTGTGTGGGGGAGCACTGGTAGGGGAGCAAGAACTGGTTGGGCTGACCAGACACGATGAGTTTGCTCAGACTAAAATCAGGGAGCTTAGAGATGGAAAGGGGGGAAATGGGGGGGTGAGGAAGAAGGAGGGCTCCTGTACTACAAAGGGGCACTGTATGTGCCGGGAGAGACATTGAGGGCCAAGATACTTAGACAGCTCCATGACAACCCAACAGCCGGGCATTTTGGGCAGCATAAGACCATGCTTCTAGTCACCAGACAGTTCTGGTGGCCCAAGGTAAGGGAGGATGTACGAGAATATGTCCGGGTGTGCGACAGGTGCCAAAGGGGAAAGAACCGCACCAGTGGGGTTACTGGAACCCTTACCAACACTGGAGAGGCCCTAGGAAGTTATGTCCATTGATTTTATGACAGATCTGCCCAAGTCAAGGGGGGAAACAGCGGTGATGGTGGTGGTCGATCTACTGACCAAAATGTGCCATTTCGTGGCCTGCTCTTATGCAGTGTCAGCAGAGGAGACAGCCAGGCTGTTTGTGGACCACATTTTTAGGCTGCGTGGGGATCCATTGAGGCTTGCATCCGATAGAGGAAGACAATTTACCTTGTGGTTCTGGTGGAAACTCACGAGCTTGCTGCAGGTAGAGGTGAGCTTCTCGACGGCAAAGAACCCAGAAACCAACAGCCAGGCCGAAAGGGCAAACGGAATACTACAGCAGTACCTACGCTATTATGTCAGTGAGAGGCAGAACGATTGGATAGAGAAATTGGCGCTAGCTGAATTTGTGTACAACAATGCTGAACACATGTCCACGGGAATGAGCCCCTTCATGGCCAATTATGGGTGTCACCCCAGGGCCTTCCCAGGGCGTGGAGAGGAGGAATGGAGTGGGCCAGCAGCGGAGCAATTTGCAGAAGAGATGGAGGCTTTGCACCAACAACTCCGGCTAAACTTGGAAAGGGCTAAAGAAGTCTACAAAAGGCAGGCAGACAGGCACCGCAGGCCAGGGGAGGTCATACGGGTGGGAGACAGGGTGTGGTTGTCATCCCAGGGTTTGCCCTTAAAGGGAGGTTGCAAAAAGTTGCAGCCTAGACAGCTGGGGCCCTTTGAGGTAATACAGCAGGATAACCCAGTGGCCTTCAGACCGAAATTGCTGGACAGCATGAGCATACATCCAGTGTTCCATAGATCCCTGTTTTTGCATCACAGGAAGGGGTGGGGCTTCCTGGGGAGGGGAGGCTACTCATCCATGCGCAGAGGAGAGGGAACACTGTAATGAAGCAACAGAAATACTCGATTCTAGGTGGAGAGGGCACCAGGTACTTGGTGGCCTGGGAGGGAGAACCCAGATCCGGAAATATGCGGGTTCCCGCAGAATCCATCACAGAGGGTTATCTGGTGGAAGAATTTCATGGTTTGTTCCCGCATAAGCCTAAACCAATAGCTAGGTTTTGGGAGGAGGAGTTCGGACCCACGGACAATGAAGGGGACTTCGTAGGTTTCCCTGCCTCAGAAGAGGAGGGCGGGGAGGTGTCTGAGGGAGAAGAATGAGACTGGGAGGTTCAACCAGCTGGAAGGGACCCAAGAGGATGGGAAGCAGCTTTTGAATCCACAGAGGATGGTGATGGTTCTTTCTGGGGTTTTCCTACATCACCGGCTGACGATATAGAGGAGGAGACGTTAAAAGACCTCACCAGCGGGGGTCTTGAGAAGGGGGTGGATGTCAGGGAACTGCCATCGGCTCAGGGGGGGGAGGGGAAAAGCCGGATGGATCACAGAGAGCCCCCAAAGATCGTGGGAAGCAGCTCCTCCTCAGCGGAGGAGACTAACCACGCCTCCAGTGGAGAGGAGCTTCAGGGCTCGGATGAGACGAGGCGGTGCCAGGACACCTTGCCTGAGCAAAGTGGGGAGGAGAGAGGTCCTCCGTTACCCACGCCCTTCTTGCGCAGTAAGCTTTCATGCCAAGAGGGGAGGCACAGAGGGGTGTCAAGAAACTACTTTGCTGGGAAAGGTTTAAGGACCGCCCACTCACGGATTCTGCCAGTGAATGAGCCAGCCACGGGAGAGTGGCGCTCTGGACAAATAAAGTTTATTTTGGCATCAAAAGCAAGGCTTCACAGCCAAGCAGGGAGCCGAGCAGGGAGGAGGAGGAGGAGGAGGAGGAGGAGGAGAAGAAGAAGAAGGTGGTAAGAAGCCAAGAATTTAAATTATTAACAGATGCTAAAGAAAGAGGAGGCTTCGCCCTGCCAGACTTGAAATTGTATTATGAAGCGTCGTGTCTCTGTTGGTTAAAGGAATGGATGAAATTAGAAAATACTGAATTGCTGGACCTGGAAGGTTATTATAATAGATTTGGTTGGCATGCATATTTATGGTATGATAAGAAAAAAGTCCATAAAGGATTTGGAAACCACATATTTCAAAGATCTCTCATAGAAGTTTGGGGCAGGTATAAAAACCTATTGGAACAAAAAAATCCACATTAATTATCTCCATTAGAAGCGATGAGTGTAAAAAAGGTCAATATGAATGGGAAATGGATAACATATGGTATTGTTGGAAACGATATAAATAGAAAGGAATGTAAGCTTTATCTATACACAGTAACAGCAGCAAGAATACTATTGGCCCAAAAATGGAAGCAAGAAGAATGGAGGATGAAATTAATGGACTATGCAGGACTTGACAAACTAACGGGAAGGATCCGAAACTGGCAGGACCAGAAGTTTACCGAGGACTGGAGTAAATTTACAGACTATTTGAAAAGTATTGTGACGACCAGACAATGTTTGTAGGTTTGCAAGACCTGTGCGGATTAATATTAGAAATATTGCAAAGTGGAGAAGGAGACGTGATATGTTAAGAATCATAGAATCATAGAATCATAGAGTTGGAAGAGACCACAAGGGCCATCGAGTCCAACCCCCTGCCAAGCAGGAAACACCATCAGAGCACTCCTGACATATGGTTGTCAAGCCTCTGCTTAAAGACCTCCAAAGAAGGAGACTCCACCACACTCCTTGGCAGCAAATTCCACTGTCGAACAGCTCTTACTGTCAGGAAGTTCTTCCTAATGTTTAGGTGGAATCTTCTTTCTTGTAGTTTGGATCCATTGCTCCGTGTCCGCTTCTCTGGAGCAGCAGAAAACAACCTTTCTCCCTCCTCTATGTGACATCCTTTTATATATTTGAACATGGCTATCATATCCCCCCTTAACCTCCTCTTCTCCAGGCTAAACATGCCCAGCTCCCTTAGCCGTTCCTCATAAGGCATCGTTTCCAGGCCTTTGACCATTTTGGTTGCCCTCCTCTGGACACGTTCCAGTTTGTCAGTGTCCTTCTTGAACTGTGGTGCCCAGAACTGGACACAGTACTCCAGGTGAGGTCTGACCAGAGCAGAATACAGTGGCACTATAACTTCCCTTGATCTAGATGCTATACTCCTATTGATGCAGCCCAGAATTGCATTGGCTTTTTTAGCTGCCGCGTCACACTGTTGGCTCATGTCAAGTTTGTGGTCAACCAAGACTCCTAGATCCTTTTCACTGCTCTCAAGCCAGGTGTCACCCATCTTGTATTTGTGCCTCTCATTTTTTTTGCCCAAGTGCAATACTTTACATTTCTCCCTGTTAAAATTCATCTTGTTTGTTTTGGCCCAGTTCTCTAATCTGTCAAGGTCGTTTTGAAGTGTGATCCTGTCCTCTGGGGTGTTAACCACCCCTCCCAGTTTGGTGTCATCTGCAAATTTGATCAGGATGCCCTTGAGTCCATCATCCAAGTCGTTGATAAAGATGTTGAATAAGACCGGGCCCAAGACAGAACCCTGTGGCACCCCACTAGTCACTCTTCTCCAGGATGAAGAGGAACCATTGATGAGCACCCTTTGGGTCCGGTCAGTCAGCCAGTTACAAATCCACTGAGTGGTAGCATAGTCAAGACCGCATTTTACCAGCTTCTTTACAAGAATATCATGGGGCACCTTGTCAAATGCCTTGCTGAAATCAAGGTAGGCTACATCCACTGCGTTCCCTTCATCTACCAGGCTTGTAATTCTGTCAAAAAATGAGATCAGGTTAGTCTGACATGACTTATTTTTCAGAAATCCATGCTGACTATTGGTGATCACAGCATTCCTTTCTAGGTGCTCACAGATTGTTTGCTTAATGATCTGCTCCAGAATCTTCCCTGGTATTGATGTCAGACTGACTGGGCGGTAATTATTTGGGTCCTCTCTTTTCCCCTTTTTGAAAATAGGGACAACATTTGCCCTCCTCCAGTCTGCTGGGACTTCGCCTGTTCTCCAGGAATTCTCAAAGATGATTGCCAGTGGTTCTGAGATCACATCTGCCAGTTCTTTTAATACTCTTGGATGCAGTTCATCTGGCCCTGGAGACTTGAATACATCTAAACTAGCCAAGTATTCTTGTACTATCTCCTTAGTTATTCTGGGCTGTGTTTTCTCTGCTGAATCATTTGCTCCAAATTCTTCAGGTCGGGCATTGTTTTCTTTATCGGAGAAGACTGAGGCAAAGAAGGCATTGAGGAGTTCAGCCCTTTCTGTGTCCCCTGTTTGCATTTCACCATCTTCTCCATCAGTGAGTGACCCCACTGTTTCTTTGTTCTTCCTTTTGCTACGAACATACCCATATAAATATAAAGGCTCTAAGCTCCATACCATATAAATATAAAGAATATAAAGGCAGTATTAAGCTAGGAAATGCGCAAGAAGTGATTAAGATGGAGGATTATCAGAGGTGCTGATGGAGGTCCAATAAGAATGTATTTGTGATAAATTGTGTGGTATGTTTTATAATTTTGTATGTTAAAAACCTCTATATATATATATATATATATATATAGCATCAATTCTTCGGCGATCAGCCTTCCTTATGGTCCAGCTCTCACTTTCATACATCACTACTGGGAAAACCATAGCTTTCCAGGGGTCTGCAACCCGCGGCTCCAGAGCCGCATGTGGCTCTTTTACACCTTTGCCGCGGCTCCGGGGCGGATACCAGCGAGGGGAGGAGGCGCATTGTGCGCCCCGACACTCCCCACTGTGGCAGGCGCTGTACTGGCTGTGACGTCGCATGGGGGCAGTCCGTGCGTTAGTCACGCACCGTCCCGACGACACCTTCCCGCCCGCCCGCTACATTGTAAGGGGCATGTACGCTGGTCACTGTTTTGTAGGGGAGTGAAGAACACACACACACAAAAAGGTAACTTGTTAATTTAACGTTTATTTCTATGAGGAGGAGTAATTCTGAGGGGTCAAACAAAGAAATAATAAAAAAAGTGACAAAAAAGTTATTTTTATAATGACGAGTTTTGCGGCTCTCGGGTTTTTTTTCTTCGGAAACGGGTCCAAGTGGCTCTTTTTGTCTTAAAGGTTGCAGACCCCTGAACTATATGAACCTTTGACGGCAAGGTGATGTCGCTGCTTATTTATTATTATTATTAATAAATTATTATTATTATTATTATTATTATTATTCACATTTCTTCTTAGGGACTCTGGCACACTGTCTCTTACTGTATAGTCTGGATTTTGTTGAATATTAATTTATTTTATTTCAGCTCATTTAATCTAATCTGTAAATCACATTCAGCATAGATTAGGCCTCACACATTTTCTCTCTTTATTTATTGGCTTAAATAATTTTGGTAGTGAACAGTAGTGACAACCTTATAATGTAAGATATTATTAAATACAGGAATACTAGTATACAATGTTACTGTAAACATTGCAGAAACAATGTCTATAAAAGCTATGTATTTATTATAATATGCTGCAAGATAAACAAAGTATTTCAATAGTGAACATAATACAGTGTTACCTTTGTTTTTGAACGTCTCCATTAATGAACATTTTGGCTTTCAAACGCCATAAACCCCAAAGTAAATGCTTTGGTTTTTGAACATGCCTCAGAAGTCAAACAGGAAATACGGAAGTATTGAGTTTTCAGTTTCCCAGCGTTTCAGAACCTTGAACAGACTTCTGGAACGGATTATGTTCGAAAACCGAGGTACCACTGTACATCCATAAAACAGCAAAAATAAAAATAAAAATACATAGTCAGTATCTCAACAGTGATACACAATAACCAGCAGTTGAGTTATAAACTGCCCTGTGATCGATCTTCATATGAGGGCGGCATAGAAATTTAATGATGATGATATAATGATGTTATACAGTGGTACCTCGATTTTTTTAAAAAAATAATATTTTATTAAGATTTTCACATAAGAAAAAAGAAAAATACAAAAATAAAAACAAATAAAGGCAATTCAGTTTTCATAATATATCTTGCATTTGCTTATTTCCCGGACCTCCCCACACCTCCCCTCTCTGTATTCCAGTTCAATTATTTATTCAGCAAATCCCTTCCCTCTCCCTTATCCTTATCCTGATCTTAGTATATTATACCTTTAGCTTTTCGTCTATTAACCTTCCGTTTTTCCATATTCCTTCATCCCATTGTTACTAAAAACCCTTTAACCTCGATCCAACATCATTCTAACATTCATTAATTTTATAATATTTCTGTAAATAGTCTTTAAACGTCTTCCAATCTTCCTCCACCAACTCCTCTCCCTGGTTTCGGATTCTGCCGGTCATTTCCGCCAACTCCATATAGTCCATTACCTTCATCTGCATTCTTCCAGAGTGGGTAATTCTTGTGTCTTCCAATACTTCGCGATGAGTATTCTTGCTGCTGTTGTAGCATACATAAAGAAAGTTCTATCCTTCTTTAACACCAATTGGCCAACCATGCCCAGGAGAAAGGCCTCTGGTTTCTTCGGGAAGGTATATTTAAACACCTTTTCCATTTCATTATTTATCATCTCCCAGAATGCCTTAATCCTTGGGCACGTCCACTAAAGGTGAAAGAATGTACCTTCAGTTTCTTTACATTTCCAACATTTGTTATCGGGCAAATGATAGATTTTTGCAAGCTTGACTGGTGTCATGTACCACCTGTATATCATTTTCATAATATTCTCTCTTAAGGCATTACATGCCGTAAAACTTCATACCTGTGGTCCATAACAGTTCCTAGTCAGCCATCATAATGTTGTGTCCAACATCTTGTGCCCATTTAATCATAACAGATTTTACCATTTCATCCTGAGTATTCCATTTCAACAGCAAATTATACATTTTTGACAAATTCTTAGTTTTGGAATCTAACAGTTCTGTTTCCAATTTTGATTTTTCCACTTGGAAGCCAATTTTCTTATCCAGTCTATATGCCTCCATTATCTGATAATAGTGTAGCCAATCTCACACTTTATTTTTTAACATTTCAAAACTATGCAATTTCAATTTATCTCCCTCTTGTTCCAAAATTTCCCAATATTTCGGCCATTTGGCCTCCATATTGAGTTTTTTCACAGCCTTCGCTTCCATCGGTGACAACCACCTTGGGGTTTTATTTTCAAGCAGGTCCTTATATCTTATCCAGACATTAAACAATGCTTTCCTGACAATATGGTTTTTAAATGCTTTATGCACTTTGACCTTTTCATACCACACATATGCATGCCATCCAAATGCGTTGTTAAAACCTTCTAGATCCAAAATGTCTGTGTTTTCAAGAAGCAGCCATTCTTTCAACCAGCAGAAAGCTGCTGATTCATAGTAAAGTTTAAGGTCTGGCAGGGCAAAGCCACCTCTTTCCTTTGCATCTGTTAATATTTTAAATTTTATTCTTGGTTTCTTGCCCTGCCAGACAAATCTAGATATATCTTTCTGCCACTTCTTGAAACAATCCATTTTGTCAATAATTTGCAATGTTTGAAACAAAAACAGCATTCTAGGCAATACATTCATTTTTATCACAGCAATACGGCCTAGCAGTGAAAGCTTCAGATTAGACCAGATTTCTAAATCTTTCTTCACCTCCGTCCAACATTTTTCATAATTGTCTTTAAATAAATTCCCATTCTTAGCTGTCATGTTAATCCCCAGGTATTTCACTTTCTTAACCACTGTCAAACCTGTCTCATTCTGAAACCTCTCTCTCTCATTTTCTGTTAATTTTCCCCCCAAAACCTTTGTTTTTAATTTATTCAATTTAAACCCTGCTACTTGACCGAATTCTTGAATCAGTTCTAAAACTCTTTTTGTACTAGATTCTGGCTCCTGTAAAGTCAAAACTAGGTCATCTGCAAATGCTCTTAATTTATATTGTTTGGCTCCGACCTGTATCCCTTTGACCAATTGGTCCCTTCTAATCATGTTCAAAAGGACCTCCAGGACCGATATAAAGAGCAATGGGGAGATTGGGCAACCTTGTCGTGTTCCTTTTTCTATCCTGAACTCCTCCGTCACAACATTATTAACAATTAATTTGGCCTTTTGTTCAGAATAAATTGCACCTATACCATTTTCAAATTCTTGTCCTACCCCCATCCCCTGGAGATTCTTCTTCATAAAACTCCAAGAAATATTGTCAAAGGCTTTCTCCGTGTCCACAAAGATCAAGACTGCCTTAGTGTTAATATTCTCTTGTAACAGTTCCAAAATATCAATTACATTTCTCACATTGTCAGATAGATGTCTGCCTGCTTGGTCTTTATGAATCTCCTCTACTAGAACTTTTTTTAATCTTCTGGCCAGAATGTCTGCAAATATTTTATAATCCACATTTAACAACGATATAGGGCGGTAGTTCTTAAGTTGTGTCTTTTCAGTCTCTGTTTTTTGTATAAGTGTGATATACGCTTCCTTCCACGACTCTGGTGCCCTTTTCCCTTTCAGTATTTCATTACAGACTTCCTTCAAAGGCTGTATCAACCATTCTTTCAGCAATTTGTAGTATCTGGAAGTCAGACCATCCGGCCCTGGAGATTTACCCAATTGCATGTTTTGAATGGCACTTTCTACCTCTTGTTCAGTTATTTTGTAGTTCAACCTTAGTTTATTTTCTTGAGAGATTCTTTGTAGTCCATTTATTTTCAAAAATTGATCTATATCCGCCTCTTTCTGTGGCCGCTGTGTATATAGCTGTTTAAAATACTTCTGAAAACAATTTCTGATCTCAGCTGGGTTCTGTATAGTCCTCTAAGTTGGTGATGGTGTTTAATTTTTGTCTTTTTCTCATTTGCCACGCTAACAATTTCCCACACTTGTTTGCCGATTCAAATGTCTTTTGTCTCATTTGTCTAATTTTCCATTCTATCTCTTGGTTTATCATTTGCATATATTGTACTTGATATAACTTTATCTCTCTCAAAATTTCCTGTGACTTTGGTTTTGTTCTCAATCTCTTCTCACATTCCTTTATCTTCTCTGAAATTTTATCTTTCTTTTCATGTTGCGCTCTCTTCTTTAGTGAGTTTTGTTGTATCAAGAACCCTCTCATAACAGCTTTGCTTGCGTCCCATATTACTCTTTTCTCAACTGTAGTGTTCATATTTATCTCGAAATAGTCTCTCAAGGTTTTTTGGGCCTTCTTGGTCACTTCTTCATCCTTAAATAAAGTGTCATTCATCCTCCATCTGAAGGAGCCAATTGGTGTTAAGTTCATCACCATCTTCACCGCGTTATGGTCGGAGCAAGTCTTTGGGGCAGATTTCCACTTTTTTTGTCTTTGGTGCCATACCTCTAGTTACCCAAATTTGGTCAATTCTTGTCCATGTCATTTTGGCTTCAGAGAAGAAGGTTCCCTCTCTCCCCAGGGGGTTCTTCGTTCTCCAAATGTCCACTAAGTCCAAATTATCTGTCAACTCAAAAAAGGTTTTCGGTAGTCTGCCATCTTTAGTAACTACCTGTCGTTGCGCCTTGTCCATATTTGTAGATACTACTCCGTTCATGTCCCCCATCAAAATCACATTGTAGTCCAAATAGTCTGTCAATGTCTCATGCAACTTTTTAAAGAATTCAGATTTCCCCTCATTTGGTGCATATACGCCTACTATCAAAAACTTCTCTCCATGTATTTGAATTTCAATTGCCACAAATCTTCCTTGATCGTCTTTAAAAATAAATTTTGGTGATAGGCTCTCCTTTGCATAAATCACTACTCCTCTTTTTTTAACTCTGTCCGACGAAATAAACTCCTGGCCCAATCTCTTATTAATCAATTCTTTTCTATGTAGCCTTATCACATGAGTTTCCTGTAAACAAATCAGGTCCAATTGTTCCTTTTTTATTAAATGAAAAATACTTTTCCTTTTCTGCGGGGAGTTCAAACCGTTACAATTCCAGCTTAATAGTTGCAGAGCCATGATGTATTTACCTTGCTTTTCCTCCAGTTGCTCCCAATGCGTCTTCTTGCTCTGTCGGTGTCTGTGGTGTCACCTTGTCCAGGTTGTCCAAACCAAGGATTGCTTTTGCCCTGTCTATTGTTTCTCTTTCTGATGCTCTTTGCTCCTTTAAAGTTTCTTTCTGTAAGTCTTCCTCGTAGTCTTTCAAAAATCTGTCCTTGTCTTCTACTGATCTTATCTTGATCTTTCTTCCTTTGATGCTAAAAGAAAGGCCTTGGGGGAATTCCCACCTAAAGATTATACTGTTTCTTCTCAGCAGGGCGACCAAATCTCCGTAATTAGATCTAAGTTCCAAAAGATGTTTCGGGATATCCTTAAATATCTCCACTCTTGACTGGTTTATTTTCAGGGCCTTTTGGAAATGCAGTCCCAAGATTTTATCTCTTTCCTCTTTTGATCTGAGCATAATCAAGCAGTCTCTCACCTTAGTCTTCTTTCCCCCTCTTCCAAGTCTAAATGCACTCACTATCTTAAATTCTTCCTTCCCCAGATCTAAATCCCAAAAGTCTGCAAATTCCTGCATAAGAAAGTCACTTAGCTTGTCTTGTTCAAGTTCAGGTACTGCCCTGATCCTCAAGTTTGTTTGTTTCTCCTTCAGTTCAATCATAGACAACATTGATCTATGGTCCTCCAGTTGTCTATGTATCGGTGGTATTTTCCCCTCTGTGGCCTCTGCTATCTCCTTCGCTTCCTCCACTGTCTTTCGGATCGTGGTAGATTCCTGTAGCAATTTCTGTATAGTCTCCGTATTAGTAGTAACCTTTTGACCCAAATTATTGATAGTTGCAGTATTTTGATCTATTTTAGATGATGCTTCCACAACTCGTTTATTTGTTTCAGCTACTTCTGCTGTCAAATTATTCAAAGATTCCTGAATTTTAGCTAATCCCGCAGCTAAAACTTCTTCGGTAGACATACCTTTTGGTTTAGTTTGTGCAGGAGCACCCCCTGATGGGCCAGATGCTGAAGCTCTTCTCTGGTGTCCAATTTCCGTGCGAAAAGATCTACCAGACCTCTTTGTTTTTTCCTGAAGCAATTCTATCTTTTCTTTCCCATCTGCCATACCACTCTAGATAAAACTCAAGGTCGTTCCCACAGCTGAGGTTGTTTTGCAATACAGTGGAAATTTCCCCTAGCCCAGTTATTTTGTAACAGTTTCAACATCCACTAGGGGGACACAGTACCAGTCAACTTGTTACTTTAGTAAAAATGTCCTCTTTTTTTCTTGTCCCCCCTTTCTCCAAATCAGGATACTTTGATACCAGAAGAGATCCAACAGACGCTCTGTATCTCTCCTTGCAGGGTTAACTGTCAAAAAGATGCTTTAGCGCTTCCCTCTATACGGCATACTATTGTCCATTGACAGCCCTATTCCAGGATTTTAAGCGGTGAAATGTACACTTAACTTCTTATCTTGCAGGGAATATATCGTTCTATCCTTTCCCCCCTCCTCTCCTGCCACCAAGAGGGGAGATCTCTCATTTGACGTTCAGATTTTAGTCCTTTTTAAAAACGTCTTTAAAGGTTTTAGCTCGCAGTCTCTTTGCTTTGATCTATTTACAGAAAGCGGAAGGCGGACTTCCTGTTTGTGCCTTACCGCTTCGGTTCCAAATTAGTCCCTTTTTCTTTCTTTCTTTGTTTCCAATTTTTATATCCAATTTTATATCCAAATTTCTTTATATCCAATTTTCCCTCTACTCACGGATAGTTGTTTTTAAGTCCAAATTGTCCCAGGAAAAAGCCGGCGCTCTCCGGTAACAGCTGTGCGGCTTCACTCCAAAGAAGAAGCAGACGACTCTCAGCACCGCGCCACACTCCCCGCTTCGCTCCGGAGCCCGTAACTGGGTTCCTTTGCCAATTGGGGGGGGCGCAAAAGGTGCCAGTCGAGTCTCACGGTCGTAAGCTTCACCCGCCTACGATTCAAAGGGTCCCCACTTCGCCGCAGCGGCACAGACCCGATTTCTTTGGAGCTCTTCCCTCCGGAGATCAGAGGGATTCCGCCATTACCGATGGCGCCGACCTGGAAGTCCCAGTGGTACCTCGATTTTTGAATGTAATCCATTCTGGAAGACTGTTCGAGTTCCGAAACATTCAAAAACAGAAAACTCAATATGGAAAACTCAGTACCGAAGCCGTGTTTCCTGTTCAACTTCCAAGGGCTTGTTTGAAAACTGGAGCATTTACTTCTGGGTTTACAGAATTCAAAAACTGAAACGGTCATCAATGGAGACGCTCGAAAACTGAGGTACCACTGTAATGCCACATCAGCTGAAATGGATTCCACAGCACCAGGTTAGTTGTGGCATTGGACTCCCCAACAGAGACTGTGCTATCAAAGTCTTTCTGGAGTCAAGTGACTTTGTCTTCAAAACACAAATCAAAATGGTAGCAAAGGACCTCAAAGAGCACTAGAGGTCCATTCACCACAAAAGGTGTAATCAAACTTTGGACCACTTGGGAAAGCTCTGCTGGATCATTACCAGAAGATGTGATACAGCTGCAGAAGTCAGTCTTCTTTGCTGCTTGCTCTGCCATACAGCCGGCATGATTGTGTGGTCCAACTAATGTTCAGTCAGCTTCAGAATGAGACTTGCACCATATGAATCCTAATTGTCATATGGGCTCTATAATCTCTAGCTTCTTCTTTGTTAAAAAATAATAATATTTTTATTCAATTTCCAATATAAAATTTAAACATACATTTTCAATATTATCACAAATACATATTTTTTACTTCCTTCTGCTAATCCGCGAATCTTCCGTTTTCTAATCTTCTATCCGCAATTCTAAATTTAACATTGCCTTTTATTAACCTATTCCCTTGTTCCCTTTTTTACAACGTTTCTAGTACTTATTTCTTCACAAAGCTTCCTGTAAACCCACAAACGTTATTTGTACATCACATATGCTTTTCATATAGTCTACAAATTTACTCCAGTCCTCGGTAAACTTGTGATCTCGTCAGTTTCTAACCTTTCCTGTTAATTTGTCTAATTCTGCGTAGTCCATCATCTTCCTGCTTCCATTTTTGGGCCAGTAGTATCCTTGCCGCTGTTACTGAATATAAAAATAATTTATGGTCCTTCCTATTTATTTCATTTCCAACCATTCTTAACAAAAAAGCTTCTGGTCTTTTAACAAATGTATATTTCAACATTTTTTTCAGTTCATTATATATCACTTCCCAGAAGGCTCTCACCTTTTTACACTCCCACCACATATGATAAAATGTTCCCTCTTTTTCTTTACATTTCCAACATTTATTACATACTTGATAAATTTTTGCTAATTTTACTGGAGTAATATACCATCTATATACCATCTTCATTATATTCTCTTTTAATGCAGTACAAGCTGTAAATTTTATCCTTTCATTCCACAATTTATTCCACTCATCTAATTGTATATTATATCCAAAATCTCTGGCCCAATGAATCATAACTGATTTTACCTCTTCATCTTTCATATACCATTCTAGCAACATTTTATACATTTTAGACAAATTTTTAAAATCATTACTCAATATTTCACTTTGAAACTTTGATTCTTTTTCCGAAAAACCTCTCTCCTTTATTTCCGTTTTAAACATTTCATTAATCTGATAGTAATGCAACCAATCATTTACATGTTCTTTAACTTCCTCGTATGGTTTTAGCTTCCATTTTCCTTCTTCTTTAATAATCATGTCCCCATATGTTATCCACCCCCCTCTCATATTGATTTTTTTCACACTCATCACTTCTAATGGAGATAACCAATGCGGTGTTTTTGATTCTAATAGGTTTTTATACCTATCCCAGACTTCCAAAAGAGATCTTCGAATGATGTGGTTTTCGAAACCTTTATGTACTTTATGTATATTTATTTATTTATTTATTTATTATCTCTAGCTTCTTAAAGTTCTAAGTGACTGGCAGGTTTGCATGGTGCTTGAGGCTGAATGTGTTGACAGCTTGCTTTGTCTCATTGTTCCACAGTGAGACCAAAACCATATGAGATTATCCAGTTCATTCTGCTGGAAAATGCCCCAAAGCATTCAGGAATTCTTTGGATTCCATATGCCTCATAAGACAGAGCATCCTCAATCACTGTAAAGAGAAACTACAACCAAAAGTCCACACTCTACCAAGAGGTAGTCTGGCCAAGACAAAGAGGCACTGTGGACTCCCCCTACTTTCAGACCACTATTCTCATCAGTGGGAGCAAAAAAAACCAACAATACTGAAGGTGTGCTCTGACAACATCTTGTGAAAACCCCATTGTAGCCATAGGTAAAGGTAATCCAGAACTGGACTCCATGTGAAAATTGACATTGTCTAGATTAGAACAATTGTTCTTGGTTCTTCCAAAATCATAGCAGACCACTTCAGCCAGGCAGGATGCTCCAGAAGTATTCCTTGATTGTTTCTATGGCCAATCACCAGATGCAGACCCTCTACGCCAGCTTTGAGTTCAGGAGGTTTCAGGAAAGGGTAATCAGGTGGAGTACCACTTCATCTTGGTGGCCCTAGCACAGTGCAAGGATGCTGGTGAGCACACTAGAGTCAGGCCTGGCCCATCCAGCTCACCTGCCCATGTCTCGGCAGGGCATGCCAGGTCTTCTTTATCATTCACAGTTAAATCATGAATGACTGCTGCCTTATTATGACCCAGCCTGGCCTTTAGTAGCAGCACATAAGGTCAGAGGACTAGTAGAACAAGCAGCTATTTGGGGGGTTGGTGAGAATAAGGGGACAGTGAGCAAGCACCTATTCTGCCTGCTCTGACAACACATCCTGTCCCAAGCATCATATATTCCTTGCCCTAGTGTCCTTGGGATGGCAGCACCTCTCACATTCCTCCCCACAACCCAACTATCCAGACACATGTTCTCTCAACCAAGCAACAAGTTAAGAGCCACAAGTGTACTGTCATTCCTTCCAAGTACAAATGGAAATCAAGAAGGAAATAAAACCTTAACAACACATTAAAGCAACTGAAATATAACACAGCCCACAGAGACCAGACAGTGAAACTAGGCATTCATTTTGTACTGCTTTCCAGAAACCTGGCACAAGGGTTCCATTACTGTAGGAAAGATAAACGAAGTTCTTTCAATAGCATGATATGTTAATACAAACTCCAGGAATTTTAAAGAAATGTAGCAGCTAAAACCCCATTGCTTGCCTTCCATATCTCAAGTGATGGTTCAGCCGTGACCCCTGCTCTGCTGCACACTTTGTTCTTCCTAGGAGGTGGTGTTGGAAGCAACATGTATTAAGGCTGCCTGCAAAACTTCACCAGCCATGAGCCCCGGCTCTTAATAAACTGCTTCTTACACTGATATCAAAGATGTTATAGTTTTCTAAAGGGATAAAATAGATTGACATGGCTTCCAGGAGACTGTGCTATTATTTGAGTGAGAATTTTAAAAGGTCTGTATATCTGACAGTTTGAGCATTATCTGTGCTCTCACATGGTCAGAACCTATACTGAGTCTTCTTGAAGTTGTAGAGGAGGAAGAGGCTTTTTGCTTTGTTCTAGTGCTTTTCATCCCCCTCCAAACCCAGTAGTTAGATTTATGTATTTATTATATTCATATAAAGCTGCCCATTAACATTGTTCTCTTGGCAGTTAACAACTTAAAAGGATAAAATGCAATTTCACAAAGCAACAATCTCCAGTATAGTTTGAATACAACCTCTTTTGTTTTTCTTTTTAAAAAATCAATTTCAAAAATAATTTTCATAAACAAAACAAAACAAACAAAAATAAATATTAAAATGCATAAAAAACTACAGAAGGTAAAAAAAACAAGGGTTCAGTCCTATAGCTGTTGGGATGAGGTTCCTGGTGCACTTGGGCTATGCTGCCTTAACCCCCTCATCCCCAGCTCAGTTGGAGATAAACCGGCATGACTCCCCCATCCAGGCTTAGACGACTGAGCCAAGCTTAGCAGATCTTGAACCAGTGTAAGCCCTGGAAAAGGGGTGTGGCAGGGCTGGGAACTGGGTGGTGGCGACTTAGACTGGGTCCTACTCCCCTTCAGCTCAGTTACATGACCTGGAAACTTGGCATAAATTAAGCTGGCAGAAAGGTTGTGTCCCTCAAACACCTTAAAGCCTTAAAGGCATGTTTCCCCCTGCCAGGCTTAGGCTGGCTCCACCAGCAGTAGCAACTGCTGCTCAAAAGAGTTTGGCTCTAGCACAACTTTACGCCAGCTTTAATTGATGGTGGACTTTATGCCAACTTCTTGAGTATAGGATTGCTTCCTTAATTCACTCACCTTTTTGCCCTCACACATATTATTAATAATTAAATATTGTATACCGTATTTTTCGCCCTATAGGACGCACCGGCCCATAGGACGCACCTAGTTTTTTGGGGGGGAATAAAGAAAAAAAATGTATCCCCCCCTCCCTAGGCAGTGGGTGTCTGCCCGAAGCACGGGGTGCTCTGCTGCAGCACGCCCTGCGCTCCAACCAGCAGGCTGCTATCTGCAGCCTAGGGAGCCCTGCAGGAACTCCCGTGGGCTCCCTGGGCTTGCTGATAGCTTTTTGAAGCCTGGAGAGCGAGAGGGGTCGGTGCGCACCGACCCCTCTCGCTCTCCAAGCTTCAGCGAAAGCCTGCATTCGCCCCATAGGACGCACACAGATTTCCCCTTCATTTTTGGAGGGGGGAAAGTGCGTCCTATAGGGCGAAAAATACGGTAATTCTTTATTCCATATATTACATGAACATTTTAAAAGGATATGCACAAGAACAAGTTACCAATCCAGGTTGCAAGGGAGAAACAGTCAAAAATTCTTAGATGACTCCACATTTATGAAGTACTGCTGGTGATGGAGACAGTCCATGTAGGAATGAATTGTATACAGTGGTACCTCGGGTTACAGACGCTTCAGGTTACAGACGCTTCAAGACTCCGCTAACCCAGAAATATTACCTCAGTTTAAGAACTTTGCTTCAGGATGAGAAAAGAAATCGTGCTCTGGCGGCGCGGCAGCAGTGGGAGGCCCCATTAGCTAAAGTGGTGCTTCAGGTTAAGAACAGTTTCAGGTTAAGAATGGACCTCCATAACGAATTAAGTTCTTAACCCGAGGTACCGTATTTTTCCATCTATAAGATGCCCCCATCTATAAGACACCACCTGTTTTGGGGGACTCTGAATCAAGAAAATGGGGAGCGATCTATTCGTGTATAAGACACCCCCCCCCCCAATTTTGGACATTATTTTTTAGGGGGAAAACCTAGTCTTATACACGGAAAAATACGGTAGTATGCCAAAAAGTGTAAAATACTGCCTAGATCTTTTACTGCCTTTATTTCGTGTGTAATGTTTTCCACAGTCACAATCTTCCATATTTTCTTACACCATAAGGCAACATTTAGGTCTCCTAGCCTCTTTCCACTTTTGAGATTATTTTTCTCCTTCCAAGAAATGCAAGATCTATTGCCCAAGAATGGCATTCAACTATTTTTTCTCAGAGAAGATCCACTGAAATTAATGGACCTAACTTAGTCATTTTCTTTAATTTCAATAGGTTTACTTTGAGTAAATTTAGTTGAATCCCACCCTATTTATTTTGTCATGTATTTGTTGCCTGGGAATCAAACATACACGTGATGCCTTCTTTTTGATAGCCCTGATCTGAAAATGAATGCAGCTGTATGGATTTATTAGAGACACAAGTTAGTCTGAGGTGGAGAAAGTTGATGTTAAAGTGCAGTGTCCAACATTTGAACCACGTTTACATTCATATGTGAATACTGATAATCCAAAACGGATTCATAAATGCCTCAAAGCAGATAATCCTCACTTCTTGGGCTTCCACTAGTAAATGCTAACAAATCCTCTTGAGTTGTCTGTCAACACACAGAGACAATCACACACAAAACATGTGGGATTATCAAAATCCATATCTGTGTGTAATATACATTTCCACACACACAACACTACACACACATTTGCCCTCATCCAGCAAGAGAAATTCATATAGAGAAGCAGGATTTGGTGTGTTTTAACCAATGTAGGTGGTGATATGCTTTATATGTGGATGTAGAGTCTCATCCACATCACAATTCTTCTCTGGACCTCACTGAACTGGCAAGATGCATTTTTTAATTTTTTTATTTGCTGTCTGTTTCATAAAATGTATATACAGCTCAATTGTTTTTCTTTTAACCTTCAAAGTTATGCCTGTGATGTGCATCTCTGTCTGGTGTCACCAGTTGTTGCACATGTCTAGCTGCCTATGACCAAGAATGAATTGAGGCCAAACACTAAGATATTCAATTCAGGACTATCCTTCATCTCAGCTTCTTGTCTCTCAGCTGCTATATCTTCCTCCCTCCTTAATCTACAACAGAAACAGAACAGTTTCCATATTTTTGAAGCAGTTTCAATCTCCAAATCGTGGTGTGGGGAGAAGTATACTTTGTATGCGATGGATATTCAAAAAAGAGCGGGTGAATACAGTTGACCATTTGCCAAGTGGCAGATTATCACAGTGTACACATAGGTATCTGATAAGCTGATGGTCTACTAGAATAGACAAGCATTCACTACATAGACTAGGGACTGAAAAATTGAAAAAGGTTCAGCAAAATAATTTTCAGAACTAAACTATCCATTTTCTCCATCAGTCATCACTGGAGAAAATGTCTAGTGTGACTGGAATACATTAAACCATTTCAGTTATTTCCCCCATTGTTTAGTATGTCATATCTTCAGGACAACAGGAGTATTTTCAGTAGAAATGCACAGAATTTGAAAGAAAACTTTCTAATCTTATCAGATTTTTGCTTTCCTTCAAAATACTGTAGAATCACTTCAGTATTTTGTTTTAAGAAATTTTTTGATTGCAATTATAATGTTTCAAGGAACCAATGATGTTTTTATTTATTTATATTTTACTAGATTCCTTACCTGCTTTTCACTATAGCCCCCCCCCCCCCCCGGGGGGTAGATCAAAATTAAACTGTAATATTTAAATAAATTTAAACACTTTACAAACAGAAGGATTGGGTAGGGAGTAAAGTTTTTGAAGGTGAATTGCTACATTGCCCATTGTTTGTCATAATGCAGCGTCAACAGGAGCTGGAGTCTTGTTCTGGTCTGAGGAAGAAGTCTGTCAGCTCTGCTTCAAAGCTGTTAAACTCATTCTATCTGCCTGCACATTATGATGCGAGGAAAGGTCTGACCTCTTCTGTGATGCCTCACCCTATGGGGCTGGTACAGTTCTGTCATACTTCAGTGAGAAGAGAGCTGAACAAATGATTGGTTGTGTCTTGAACACTAACTCCAGCAGTGAGGGACTCCAACTGCTAAAAAAAAGTCAGTGTTGTGTAGCATGAAAATATTCTAAGAGCTAACTGTGACTCCTGATATTTCATTTAATGGGTGGGAATGATTGCTTACTACATGTTCGACTACAGATTCTCCCCACCTCCCAAGGCAAAGGGAACACAAAACTAATCTACTAAACTAATTCTCAAATGTGCTACAATAGACACAGGGCACAATCCTTTTGATAAGGCAGCAATTTGCAACCAAAATGAAGAGATTCAGTGTGAACAGCGGACACATGATGACAAAATTGTCCATACCTGTGGGGCAGGGTTTAATGGCCAGAGGTCATTGAGAGCCAGGAGCCAGGAGGTGGAACTCCACTGCTAACTGTAGAAAGGGGAACATATCTTGTTAGAATTGCTGCAAAAGGAGCAGGAGTCTATTTAGGAATAGGCTTTATCCTGTTTCTGATTGACTAAGATCACCTATGTGACCATCATAAGCAATGTGTCAAACACTGGCACTATGTGCGAAATATTAGGGAAGTTTTTAATGACTGATATTTCAGTGTATTTTTAATCTTTCGTTGGAAGCCGCCCAGAGTGGCTGGGGAGACACAGCCCGATGGGCAGCGTATATAATAATAATAATAATAATAATAATAATAATAATAATAATAATAATTGCTCTCACTTTAAATCAGCTTTGTTTGTCCTCAGTGATGTTAGAACATAGCCAAAACTGGCTATGTTATGTTATAACACAATCAAAATCACTATGTGTTCCTGACTGCCTGAGATCAACCTATGAATGAAAAAGAAGTCCACACACACCCCACAAAAGCAGAAGCATATTGTGAGAACAGTGGCAGTAATCAGGCACAAAAGGCAGAGTCTCAGCAGCAGTAGGAGTCTGGGGGAAAATATTCCAGAACCTTACTTTGCTGTGGAAATCAAAATGATAGAGCATTTGGCACAGAACTAGTCTATGAGGCTGAACAAAAGAAGAGGATGAATCTGAAATTTCTCACAACAGCTTTCAGGACTCATCTCTGCTAGAGGCATTTCCCAAGACCTCTCCAACTCACATCCCTGCCTCAAGGGGGTAGGCATCCTGTAAATGTCCTTATCTGAAAAAAGAGCTGTACACAAAATACCAGGCACCAACCATTAACTCTTCTGGGTTATGAAGCAATCTTCCTAATGAAACCTCACAGGAATTTACAGCAGATCAGCATAAGCCAGGTGAGCAGAGTGCCTGGAGCAGAAAATTGCTGGACTGGGTGAGAAGTGAAACGGTTGTGTTCTATGTACTACTAGTTTTATATATGGGTGCATGAACATCTCTGAACAAAGGTCAAAAGGTGTTGCAGCTTTGTGTGCATTCCAAGTGATTGTGCACAAAACCTTTGGGTTGATGGCAACTTTGGTGATCCAGGCCCTGTCAGAGCATCCTTCCAAGCTGAGGAATGAATTGCCCCTGCCCCCCTAGTCCCAGGACTCCTGATTGCAGATATTAATATTGTGCAGCATGAAGCAATTGGATGCATAACAACTGACATTAGCCCACGTCCAGCTTAAGGCTATGCAGCGCCTGATAAGGTTTCATTATCACATCCTTTGTTGTATTTGTGGCATCCAGAGAAAGACTAAAGAGGCAACTCCCTTCAAGATGGAGATTTGCAACTGAATACCCTCAAGTGATCTAAGGTTAAATACTCACGTGAGGACTACCAGAGAACAACAACAGTTAATTATCAACTCAGCTAGAGCTCAGAGACAGCTGTTGCTAGCTTAATATACTACAATAGAATTTTCCATTATTAAAGCCCTAGAGACGTACATGCAGGTAGTCCCCATTTCCATGTAAATTAAACAATTGTACTTAACATTCCTGGTGTTTTGAATACTTCCATAGCAGCATTTTGAGCACCAAGGAAATAGAAGAGGAAAGAGGGAGCAGCAAAAATATGGGAAAGAAGAGAGGAAGCCCCCTGCCTGTCACTTCCCTGCCATCATCACCATAGCAGTCATTGCAGAAGTGATTGCTAAAATCTAAGCAAGAAAGAACTTGTCTTATGAATCATTGAAGTTCATATTCTAAATCAAGGAATTAGAAACTTTAGTAGCATCAACTTCTGTTGAGTGCTACTTAGAATGCCTACCTCAAAAAACCTCAAAATATCCTTGCTTGTGGGTGAAAGATGGAAAAAGCATAGCAAAGAATTTTCATGGAGGTAAGAACGAGCCAGAAGCTCTCCAGGAGTTAGCAAGAGAGATGTTGACCGTGATCCCAAAGAACTTCCTTTTATATCAGTGTAACCTAAAAAATTACAGACAAAGTAACACAGCCAATCATTTTAAACCCCATCTCATATTCCATTATATACCATCATAAATTTAAGTGAAAGGACAGCTATCATGTGATTTCTGTTTTATGAATGCATGGGAACTGCAGCTGCTTCTTTACCACTGAAGCAGCAGGGAGAGTGATTTCAGTGAACAAAGGAGAAATAAGAGAAAAAGGAGATGCCAGAGGAAGGAATATGTGAGAGCGTTTGTGTGGTGTGTTTAAATCTCAATTCCTTCTCCTGCAATACTTCAATTATCTCTAAAGCACTTTTAAGAGGATGAATATGAGTCAAAAGGTAGAATATTGAATATTTAGATTTCAAATAATGTTAACACTAGCAACTCAAAGATATAATCCTGCCCAGTCAAACAAAAAATAGTTGAGAATATTGCTGCAAGTCACCCAAAACAAATTTCTCAGGAAAGCAAGCAATGATAATGCATTTTCCAATTATTCATCCTTAAGGTAAAATGATATGTGAGGACTAAGGCCCGGTCAAAGGTCTGGAAACGATGCCTTATGAGGAACGGCTAAGGGAGCTGGGCATGTTTAGCCTGGAGAAGAGGAGGTTAAGGGATGATATGATAGCCATGTTCAAATATATAAAAGGATGTCACATAGAGGAGGGAGAAAGGTTATTTTCTGCTGCTCCAGAGAAGCGGACACGGAGCAATGGATCCAAACTACAAGAAAGAAGATTCCACCTAAACATTAGGAAGAACTTCCTGACAGTAAGAGCTGTTCGACAGTGGAAGTTGGTGCCAAGGAGTGTGGTGGAGTCTCCTTCTTTGGAGGTCTTTAAGCAGAGGCTTGACAACCATATGTCAGGAGTGCTCTGATGGTGTTTCCTGCTTGGCAGGGGGTTGGACTCGATGACCCTTGTGGTCTCTTCCAACTCTATGATTCTATGATTCTATACTGGGAAAACCATAGCTTTTACTATACGGACCTTTGTTGGCAAGGTGATGTCTCTCCTTTTTAAGATGCTATCTAAGTTTGTCATTGCTTTTCCCCCAAGGAGCAGGGGTCTTTTAATTTCATGGCTGCTGTCACCATCTGCAGTGATCATGGAGCCCAATAATCTCTCACTGCCTCCATTTCTTCCCCTTCTATTTGCCAGGAGGTGATGGGCCCAGTGGCCATGATCTTCGTTTTTTTGATGTTGAGCTTCAGACCATATTTGTGCTCTCCTCTTTCACCCTCATTAAAAGGTTCTTTAATTCCTCCTCACTTTCTGCCATCAATGTTGTGTCATCTGCATATCTGAGGTTGTTGATATTTCTTCCGGCAATCTTAATTCCGGCTTGGGATTCATCCAGCCCAGCCTTTTGCATGATGAATTCTGCATACAGTGGTACCCCGCAAGACGAATGCCTCGCAAGACGGAAAACCCGCTAGACGAAAGGGTTTTCCGTTTTTCGATGCGCTTCGCAGGACGAATTTCCCTATGGGCTTGCTTCGCAAGACGAAAATGTCTTGCGAGTCTTGAGATTTTTTTCTGCTCCCAACCCCCTTTTTCTAAGCCGCTAAACCGCTAATAGCCTTTTAGCAGCTAATCCGCTAATCCGTTAAGCCTTTAATAGCCGCTAATAGCCGCTAAACCGCTAATAGCGCTAATCCGCTAAGCCGCTAATAGGGTTGCTTCGCAAGATGAAAAAACCGCTAGACGAAGAGACTCGCGGAACGAATTAATTTCGTCTTGCGAGGCACCACTGTATAAGTTAAATAAGCAGGGAGACAATATACAGCCTTGTCGTACTCCTTTCCCAATTTTGAACCAATCAGTTGTTCCATATCCCATTCTAACTGTAGCTTCTTGTCCCACATAGAGATTTCTCAGGAGACAGATGAGGTGATCAGGCACTCCCATTTCTTTAAGAACTTGCCATAGTTTGCTGTGGTTGACACAGTCTAAGGTTTTTGCATAGTCAATGAAGCAAAAATAGATGTCTCTCTGGAACTCTCTTTGTTGTTTAGTCGTTCAGTCGTGTCTGACTCTTCGTGACCCCATGGACCAGAGCACGCCAGGCACTCCTGTCTTCCACTGCCATCCGCAGTTTGGTCAGACTCATGTTTGTAGCTTCGAGAACACTGTCTAACCATCTCGTCCTCTGTCGTCCCCTTCTCCTTGTGCCCCCCATCTTTCCCAACATCAGGGTCTTTTCCAGGGAGTCTTCTCTTCTCATGAGGTGGCCAAAGTATTGGAGCCTCAGCTTCACGATCTGTCCTTCCAGTGAGCATTCAGGACTGATTTCCTTAAGAATGGATAGGTTTGATCTTCTTGCAGTCCATGGGACTCTCAAGAGTCCATTCCTGTAGTATCCTTCTTTATTCTGACTTCCAGTTTGGGGCTATAACTTGCTTCAATATCATCTTTGGATGGATGGCCATCTGCCATGGATTCCTGCATTGCAGATGGCTGGACTAGATGGTACTCAGGGTCCCTTCCAACTCTGCAATCCTATAATTCTATGATTCTAACACGGTAGTGTACCTGGTGGAGGGTGGTGAGTATTTACTAAATATGTATGCAGTTGACCTCACCGTTAGGCTAGGGGATCACGTCAACTCAATACTAGAATCAAAGGTACAGTTAGAAAAGCATATGTTGCTGTAACAGGTCTCAACATGTATGTGGATAGTTTTTTGCTTAAGTATCTTAACATAGGATCCAAACCACAAGCTATACTCAAACAGGTTACTAATATGCCAATATGCCCTGGAGCATTTAAATACTTAGAAATACATCTTCAAAGAAATATCAAATAAATATATGGTTTTAATTATGTCCTCTTTATTTAAAAAGCCATTTTAAAAGAATATTAGGAGATGGAAGACAAGAAATTTCCCTGCCTTGGAAAAGATTAGTGTTATTCAAATGAAGATAATACCATGCTTTGTTTACTTATTTCAAGCACTCCCCTTTCCCTTCTCTCCATATTTACTGAAGAATCAGCAAAGATTTTAAACTTCTTTTTCCTAAATAAAAGACACAGAACAGCACACATTGTATACAAGAAGCAAAATGGAGGGGGAAGGGGTGTTTCTTACTTGGTCTTATATTCAGAGGCATTTCAATTACACAAGTTACATTACATTTTAATTAAAACTAAAACAGTGTAGATGAAAATAAGAATGACTATGCAAAAGTCAGAGACCAATATGGGCCCTGCCATTTTACTGAAAAATAAATGTGTCAGAGTGAAAATGTTGCTAAGATGCAGTGAGACCAAGGCATTTGGCAAGCAGAGAGGCTGAGTGCTTGAAAAGGAGTGGGAAAGTGGCCCAAAAAACAAAGGAAGCGTTAAATGAGGAGGAAAGCCCAGAGAGATGCAGGAAGGGACACGGGGACAGCTGTGAGTGGGAAAACAGAAATTTGGGCGAGGAAAGGGAAGGAGGGAATGGGAGGAGGGAAAGGCCTCTGGAAGGATGGAGAGGCTTCTCTGTCTGGACCTCAGAAATCTTCCAAGGCTGCCCAAAAGGTGATGTGATTCTTGGACTGAAAAAATCCCCCTCGACCAGAGACACGGATGCTAGTCTGCATCCAAGCCCAGTTCACAGCACTTCTGATTTGCAAGGCTAGATGCAGGATACCTGGCAGGTAACATGAACCTTGTTTTCATTTGAGTTTGTGCTTTAAGACATATGGGTGGTTTTTGCTGTTGCTATTTTCTTTTGTAAGCCACTCTAAAACTTAAGAAAGCAGCATGTGATAAACACTGTACTATTCATACCTCATTTTGGCAGAACTCAGACCTGGTTTATATATGAATAGGCATACAGATAATGGAAATTGTTCAAAGTTATTCATTCATACAGATTTTCCTCAATGCTGTTTTTCTTATACTGGCAAAGGTGGGTGTATGTTTAGCAAATTGGCATAGATATGCTCTTGTCTAGAATCTTTTTCAATTCTCAAATGCATTTCATGGCACTGACAGCAAAGCAATTTGTACATAGCATGAAGAAGAAAAATATTTTTGCTAATAAATCACTGAGTAACTACTTTTACACTGCTTGGCTGTGACATGTTGCTCAATTTATAATTCACTATTCCATGAAGCTGAATCTTTATGAAGATATTAAATTGCACATATCTGACTGACTGACTGACTGACTAACTAAATTGCACATATTGTAATAAGAAGTTAATGTTCATCAGGAAAAAAGTGATCAGAGAGTTTGAAGGTGGGTCCAACAGAATTAGTAACAATGGATGAATAACAATATTGTTCTAGTACTCTTTTCCCTCAATTGAGAAATAGTATAACCATTCCCACCAGCCAACCATTTTGAAGAGGTTTGACCCTTTTGCCTTTCAACTTACTTTTTACTGATCCCCTCATTTTTGGGAAGTCAAATGTGACTCTGTTGGATTTTCTTAGCAGTTGTCCATTTACATCCACACTGAATTGCATAGCACTTTCCCCAAGCAGTTCAATAACCCATCTCATTCAAGGTTCTAGGCACCATTTAAGAATAAAGTCCAGAGTTGCTGGCCATCTGCCTATGTAAACTGGCCCATTGTTGCAGCTGTTGGCACTGAATGTGGACACTGAAAACCTGGGTTCAGCTATGAATTCATTGGTGGCCTGGGGGTATTTTGGAATCAACCGGCATTTTAGCCTTCATTTCCTCTTTGTAAAAGAAGGATAATATTCAGCAGCTTCAAATGGTTATTGTGAAATCAAGATTCATTTTTAAATATAGTAAGGCGCTTTCTGGAGGAATTCCTCATAAAATCGAGTCCAAATGTCTCAAATATTATTATGCCCTTTTTTGTGAAAATTATTACTTCTACTTACATGAGAACTATTTGGCATAGGAATTAAGAGAGTCAGGAAGTACAAGGTTCAGATTTCACCTCAGCTATAAGCTCATCAGAGTGGCCTTAGGCAATTTCCCCCTCTCTCACAGTTTCCAGTTTGCAGTGTGCTACTATCTGTCTTACAGGGCTCTAGTTTGCTATGGTAACATATGAAGAGCTTTGAGAACTGAGGGAAAATAACCTTAATGATAGCTATTATTTAAAAGTTTTGCTCTAATTAACATGCTTGGAGCATTTAAGGCCATCGGTAATTTATTTTTCCAGAGAATTTGATTTATAAAGACAAGTATTTATTTCTTTAAATGTTTCATTTAGAGCAGGCGCAGCCAACCTCTGCCCTCCAGATGGCGCTGAATGTGTAGTCTAGCAACACCTGGAGGTCTGCAGGTGAGCCACTCCTGCTCTGGGGAACAGAGGCATTGTGCTACCCAAGTGCATGAACTTGCAAGTTACAGTTACAATTTGCTATTCCTTCCTTGTTTTAGCCAGTGTTCTATCCAACTTCTTGAAAAACATAGTATGTAGCAACATTAGGTATACTCTGTCCCCCACTCAGCATACTCATTCCCAAAAATAATCACTGGTAAAAGAGAGGATTTATTTTAAGTGCATGTTTGCTCCAGTCCTTTTTATCACACTTGTTGACTGACAATAAGACTTTAATCTGTGACCTTCATGCAATCAGAGTTTGTTCTATATACAGCTCTGCTTTCAAATCAAGGCAGCTCTTGAGATAAATCTCAGTGAAGACAATATGAAATAGGGTTTTATTTTGCTGCTACTTCTCCCCTGCCCCCCAAACCCCTTTTGCTTTCACTGGGCTTCTTCACCTAGCCTTGAATTTTCCCTTGAAAGAAAGATTGCCAATAATTCTTATACAAGAACATTAACTGAAATACTAGTGGCAGAGAAATTATATATGTTTTTCTATATGCTAGCTAGACTTAATGATTAATCATTCAGCCTGCCCGACAAAGATATCTCATTTTCTTTTATATATGTCTTGCATCGATTTCTCATCTATTTAAGGGTACCTCCAGACTGTCAGTATTTTGCGGGGGGGTTTCAACCACATACCAGAACTTTAGGCTTGCACATTTTAAAGCCAACAAAAGCACCTGGGCCCAATAGATCCACTTAAAAACAACAACACCCATGTTAGGAAAGGAACAGGGAAATGCATTGAAAAATGTGAAATAAATGATTAACAAGAAGTTCTGTAAACGGAACCCGCAAGAAAATCTGGAGGAAAGCTCATTGTCATATAAGTACCAGGTAAAGGTAAAGGACCCCTGGACGGTTAACCAGCCCATAAATGAATGGGCAGAATGAATGCTCAGCACAGACCAGGAATGCTCTAACCCAGGGGTCCTCAAACTTTTTCAGCAGGGGGACAGTCCACTGTCCCTCAGACCTTGTGGGGGGGGGGGCGGACTATATTTTGAAAAGAAAATGAACAAGGGACGATGAGTGGCACTCAAAACGGCTCCAGAGAGGGGCTGCTTTAAATGGTGGCTGCTCGAGAGGGGTACTCAGCCAACTGCAGCTCCTGGGTCTTGTGAGTGACAGGGGCTGGCAGCGGCGGCGGAGGGACGGTGAGCAGCACACAAAAGTGCTCCAGAGAGGGGCTGGCACCAACAAAGCCCAGCCCCCTTCCTCCTCTAGGCAGGGCGGGGAGAAGCCAGGAGGAGGGAGAGAGGAGGCGCTGCCACTGCCGCTGTGTGAGGGAGAAGGAGGGAGAGGGAAAGAACACGCGCGCTGGTGATCCACATGCTGGCGATCCACACGATGATTCCTGGACCATCCATGGGCCAGATTTAGAAGGCAATTGGGCCGGATCTGGCCCGTGGGCCTTAGTTTGCCGACCCATGCTCTAACCACAAGCAAATCAAGATGAATGTGGAATAAACCTGTTGTCTAGAGGCACCCTAAGTTAGACATCCTCTCTTGCTATTTCCTAATCACCTCCAACTGACAAATGCCCTTGTTTCCTCATATTGACTCACACCAAAACTTTTGTTCTCACTTGAATCGTAACTGAAATGCTTTTAATGCATGTGAATGTACCTGACACACGGAGCCCCTCTCCCAAACTGTAAAGGAGCCAGTCCACCTTAGCAGCTGCAGCAGCTGGTGGTCCTAAAAGCAAGCGCACTTCCAGTGAATGTCACTAGTTGGTGCTAGTGGTAGTAAGAGCTATACAGTATATTAGATGGACCAAAGTAAAGTGTTCTTTTGTTGCTTCTCCTTCATGCACAGCACCCACACAGAAATCGGTGGACACCCCACCCCTTTTCAATTGAGAATCAGCTTGCTTTTTCCGAGAAAGTTCTTGGGAAAATAACAACTCGGGTCTATGAAATCTCTGAAGACTTTTCAGATGTTTCCCTACTACAGACCCTCCAAATGTCCCTATTTTGCAGGGACAGCCCCAGATTTACAGAAGCCATCCTGGTTCCTGATTTGATCCGGGAATATCCCACTTTTTCTTAGGACGTTCCTATTTTTATCAGAGAAATGTTGGAGGGTATACAGTTATCTGACCCCTGAGCCATCTGAAGGGATGTTTTTTAATGTTTAATGTTTTATATATGTTGGAAGCTACCCAGAGTGGCTGGGGCAACCCAACCAGAACAGTGGTGTATAAATAGTAAAAATTATTATTATTATTATTATTATTATTATTATTATCACCAAGGAATAGAATGTCCCTCTTTTCATTGGAGGAATGTTGGAGGGTATGCTACTAGCTTTGCACTGACTCCAGCCTTCTCTGCAGCTGACTTCATCTCCTCCTTTTTACCTGCAGAAATGGCAAAGGGTATACAAAGAGAACCTTTCATTCCTGAAAGCCTATAAATATTTGGGAATTGTAGTTTGCAAGAATTCATAGTAAAGGCACAGAGGCTTGCAAGAGCTACAATACCTGGGGAACTTTTGTAAATCTTTCTGAAGAGCCCCACCCATATAGTTTCTGCTGGAAAGTAGGGTTTGTTTGTGGTTGAGAGGAAGGGAAAATTAAGGAGCTTAGAACAGACCAAGTTTATTTATGAGTTGAGACACAAGACAAGCCATTTCAACTCACAGGGTAAAACCCTTTTTCTGACAAGCAGTCTGTTCCCCACACCCTGGCAGTTGTGAAACTCTGCAGCCTCATGAGACACCAAAATACATTAGTTGGGAAAAGACCATGACATAATCTGTGGTGGGGCCATGTTGGTTGCCTAGCGCTACACTTACCCTACCCAGGCAGGGAAGCAGCTGCAAGGCCCTATCAAATGGCAACAGTGACCATGTCTCGTTTCTCTAGGAGAAAATGCTATTGGTGACAGTGAGGCCTTGCAGAGTGAATTCATGGACCATGTTAGGATATTTCCGTTCCACCTTAAAAGGGAGCAGGCTTTGTGAGTCACAGAGTCTGCGTATTTCCTGTTCACAGGATGTTTCTGTTGTGTCTATGCTTTTGTCTGTGCCTGAGACACCGAAGCAGGCAGTCATGTTTTCTTTGTTCTGACCAACGCTGAATAAACTTGTAAATAATGCTCTCCTGCGTGCATCTTTCGCTGTGTGAATTCTGCTGATAGAGCGTGCATCAGCTCTGGAATGTGGCAAGCTATTTCTGGAGCTCGTGTCGCTAATTGAACGATACTGCGTGTCTACGGGAGATCGATGGACGTCTGGAGGCGGCTTGGGGGCCATGATGGACTTTGTCTCCCTGGCAGTATCCCAACAACAGGTTTCGGGCCCAGATTCACGGCACTTACAGGAGAGTAAGACTGCGACAGATTGCTGAGGTATGTGTGGAAAAGTCAAGGCTTTTCGTTGCTGCGGCAAAGTCTCTTTGAACTCCGGCCGGCTAATTGGCCTGGGAGTCGAGCCAAGCAGGCCTCAAGATTTATGAGTAGCCAAGATAAGGAGTCTCTGAAGTGAATAAGGCTCACAGCTCAAGTGAAGAGCTGGAATGGAGTTTTTACAAGCTTCTGAAGCTGCTGAGTGCCCAAAGTTAAATCGGCACAATTATGAGACCTGGGCAAAATAGTGTGAAAGTCTACTATGACAGTTTGGAGTGTGGCATACTGTGTGTGAAGCCCCTCCAGTTCCTCTGACAGATAGATGGAGGGCCCAAGATTCAAGGGCCATAGACGTAATTGTCTTATCCGTCTCTCTGGAGGAAATTGCCACGCTAGCTGGCAACACGACTGCATGTCAGATGTGGAATGCTTTGAAGATAGCCCATCTGCCAGTCATCCCAGCCCAGAGTTTGACTGCATTGGAGGTCCTGGCTATTTCCCAGAATGCGAGTGAATGCAGGGATGCCGAGGTCACTGGTTGCAAGCTGCAGGGGGAGCTGACTGTGATGTCATCCCAGGCAGCATTCCAGCCTCCAGGGGGAGCCAAGGAGTCGGCAGCTGAGCTCTGTTTCTCATGGGAGCCAAGGTCATCTTTGCAGAGGCTGGAAGGCCAGAAGTAAACAGAGACAGATGCCTGCAGATGGCCCGAAGCAGAAGGGGGATGAAAAGCCCACGCCAGTGGAAAACAAGGCTTTGTTTGCTGGCACTGCTTCTCCAAAGGCTAAAGACAAGTTTGATGGCCAGGAGCAGGGAGCAAGCAGCAAAAGCCCACGCCGGTGGAAGACAAGGTTTTGCTTGCCAGAAAAGCTGCTCCAAAGGCCAAGGCCAGGTTTATTGTAGATTCGGGATGCACCCGCCATCTGGCAAAAGATAAGCATCTGTTTATCTCCTTCACACCTCAAGATGGAGAGATCCACCAGGCAGATGGAAAGACGTTGCGAATCGCAGGAGAAGGGACTGTGAGACTGGCAAGTCTGCACACAACCATCAAAGATGTACTTTATGTTCCCGGTGCTGCAAGCAATTTGCTCAGTGTCCCACAGCTGACTGGGCGTGGTTTTGAGATTTCCTTCAAGAGGAGCATCTGTGTCATCAGTAAAGGCAAAGAGGACATTTTGCATGCAAAGTTTATAGATGGCTTGTTCTGTATAACTTATGATGACAATGCGGTTGCTGTGTCTAATGTTGATTCTTGTTGTGTTGCACAAACTAACAAAGTTCTTCATGCAGGATGTATTCACGAGGCACATCGAAGATTTTGTCACATGTCTTGGCAGGCACTGGCCAAGATGCCTGAGTTGGTTGAGGGTTTGAACATCAAACCCTGTAAGTTTCACATGAAATGTGTATCTTGTGCAGAGAACAAGGTGAAGGTTGCTGCAAAAGGCAAGGAGTCTAGCAGGAAGGCTTCCAAACCCTACCAGCTAGCCCACACTGACCTGGTTGGTCCACTTGCGCCCTCTTTGGGTGGAGCAAGGTACTTCATGGTTCTAATTGATTGTTTTTCCAGGTACATTCATGTGTTTATGCTCGAGCAGAAATCACAAGCGTTTCCTAGGTTCAAGGCATTCTGTGCTTGGTTGGAGAATGTTCACAGTAAACGTATCAGCTGTCTACTGATCGAGGCGGGGAATTCACTTCTCAGCAGTTTGAAGCTTTCCTGACTGAGAAGGGAATCCAGCATGACTTGTCAACGCCTAGATCGCCATGGATGAATGGACTTGCGGAGCGAGCAAACCAAACTTTGCTTCAAGGCCTAAAAATCTTGTTGCATGATGCCAATCTCCCTGAGAAGTATTGGGGGGAGGCTCTGTCCACTTTTGTTTACACTTATAATCTCAGATTGTCATCACCTATTGGTTGTACTCCCTATGAGAAGATGTTTGGTAAGAAACCTTACGTCAAGCACATGAGAATCTTTGGTTCTGACATGTGGGTACACACCCCACAGAGCAACAAGCTTGGGAAGCGTGGGGCACATGGTTTGTTCATGGGGTACGAAAAAGGTGCATACAGGGTATGGATGACTGACTCTAAGTCCATTAAGTTCACAAAGACTGTTGAGTACAATCCTAAGAGGGGGGAAAATGTGGGAATTTTCCAGAGTTACCCAGAGGAGGATGAAGATGATGTGAAAAAAGCAGATAATGTTGAGGAAGCTGATGATGAGGATGATGATGATGATGATCAGAGTTCGGATTCCAGTTCAGTGGGCGGCGCTGCTGCTGGTGTCAGTGACAGTGATGACACAGCAGACTACAAGAGCGCAAAGGCCTCAGTCAGACCATCTGATGCGTCTGACAATGAACTGGAAGAACCACTGTTCACCATTGGTCATTTTTCTCCTAAGAAGGAGGAGATGAGTCCAGAAGACTTGCGTCTAGTACGCAGATCTGAAAGGGCGACAAAGGGAAGACCTCCAAAGAGATTTGCTGATGAGTTTGCTAAGACAGCAACTGCTGTTCTTAGTAGCTCAGAGAAGGTGTGGGAACCTTCAAGCTTCAAAGAGGTTCAGGAGTTAACCTCTAAAGATGCTGAGCCTTGGCTTAATGCCATGAAGGCTGAAGTTGATTCCTTGAATAGGAACCAAACTTGGGAGCTGGTACCAGTAGTCCCAGGAATGAGACTGGTTGGCAGCAAATGGGTCTTCAAGGCAAAGACAGACCAGAATGGCAAGGTAGTTAGACAGAAAGCCAGATTGGTTGCCAGAGGTTTTTCACAGGTACCAGGACAGGATTACCATGAGACCTACTCATGAGAGCATTCGGCTGATGCTCAAGATTGCTGCAGAGGAGAAACTGCATGTTTCCCATCATGACATTAATACAGCTTTTTTGTATGGGGTTTTGTGGGAGGAGCTGTTTATGCTTCCACCTGATGGAATGCAGATACAGAAGGGAATGGTCTGTAAACTTCGGAAATCCTTATATGGTCTCAAGCAGAGTCCCAGGTGTTGGAACACAAAACTCACTGAGACATTGCTTTCTCTAGGTTTTCACCAGGGCAAAGCTGATCCATGTGTGTTTGTCAAGGAGGAGGGGCAAAACAAACTATTGTTTATGTTTTGTTGATCTTCTGATGTTTTGGAAGAATCAGGCTTTGTACCAAAGCACCCTAGCTCAGCTGAAGGAGCACTTTGACATGAAGGATCTTGGTGAGGTATCCAACTATCTTTCTCTGCAGGTGGAGAGGGACCAAGCAGGTAACTTTCTGGTACACGAAACACAGAAAATTGCTGATGTATTAACCAGGTTGAATTTGGTTGATGCAAACCCAGCATACACACCGATGGTGACAGGTTACCAGGTAGATAGTACTGCTGAAGCGTTTTCTGACACTATGCTGTACAGATGCATTCTAGGCAAGTTGAATTTCATTGCTAGATGCTCAAGACCTGACATAGCTGTAAGCACTAACTTGCTTAGCAGACATGCTAATAATCCTACTGTTCAGGATTGGAAAGCTCTGAAGCGCATAGCCCGCTATTTGAAAGGGACTTTGCACTACAGGCTGAGGTTCACCAGTCAGAAGACTGGAGGTCTTGAAATCTTTGCAGATGCTAGTTTTGGAAGTGACACCACGGATGGTACAAGCACTTCTGGAGTATGCTACATGTACAACCACTGTCTGTTTGACTGGCTGTGCAAGAAGCAGACGACAGTAAGCCTAAGTTCCTGTGAAGCAGAACTCAATGCTCTGTCATTTTCACTCATGGATTGTGAATGGTTGATGCAACAGTTTAAGGACATCAGAGTTTCTGTGAAATGTCCTATACAAGTGTATCAAGACAATAGATCCTGTTTGGCTTTGCTGAACTCAGAGTGTTGCAAGCAAAGAACCAAGTACTTGCAGATTAAGCTACATCGTGGAAAAGAGTGTATTCAGAAAGGACTTGTTCCGGTGTCCTACATGCCAGGAAATGAAATTCCTCCTGATCTGTTGTCTAAGGTTGTTAACAGAGAACAACTTAAGGTTTATGTACAGAGGTTGCAATTGGGTTGAAACACAGGTACAACAGGTTACACGGAAAGGGGGAGGATGTTAGGATATTTCCGTTCCACCTTAAAAGGGAGCAGGCTTTGTGAGTCACAGAGTCTGCGTATTTCCAGTTCACAGGATGTTTCTGTTGTGTCTATGCTTTTGTTCTCTGTCTGTGCCTGAGACACCGAAGCAGGCAGTCATGTTTTCTTTGTTCTGACCAACGCTGAATAAACTTGTAAATAATGCTCTCCTGCGTGCATCTTTCGCTGTGTGAATTCTGCTGATAGAGCGTGCATTAGCTCTGGAATGTGGCAAGCTATTTCTGGAGCTCGTGTCGCTAATTGAACGATACTGCGTGTCTACGGGAGATCAATGGACATCCGGAGGCGACTTGGGGGCCATGATGGACTTTGTCTCCCTGGCAGTATCCCAACACCCCCCACCCCATTATTTCCTTGGCAGTTATTTCCTTAAACTGGCATCACAGAAGGGTCACTAGGTGAGCTGCGAGACTGGTCCAGCTGTTTTGGAAGCTGAGGCAGAAAATCCCACAAATGCCTTGGTCCATCTCTGCCCCTCTGAGGTCGTATTCCCTCTTAATCTGTATCCATTATTTGACTGGAACAATTCTATATCATAAGAAGCTGATGAAAAGCAAGCCAGTATAAATTCAGTAGCCTAAAGTTAAACCAGATCCAATTTTTGTTAAGCCACAGGGACACAACTGGCTGAGCCAGCCTAAGCCTGGCAGAGGGAACACAGTCTGTTATTTACACTACCCTTTGCAATGGCTTAACTTGCTCTGGGTTGCCAGGTTACATGACCCTGCTGAAGTGGCTTAGGATCCAGACTAAGGCCCCCCTTTGGAATGCCCCCTTTTCAGGGCACAGGATCCACTGCACTTGGCTCAGTCAGCTCAGCCCAGCTGAAGGGGGATGGAAGATAAGGCAGTGTATTTCTGAGCCGGAATAGCCTGGCTGCACTGGGAACATCCCAGCTCAGCTGGAGATCTGCTGAATCCCAACCTGCTCATCCCAGTAGATCTTGCTATAGGATTGCGACCGAAAGCTTCAGTCCTAATCACAATTACCTGGAAGTAAGCCCCTCTGAATTCAATAGGGCTTACTTCTGAGTTTGAAATGCAGGCGTGGTTAGGATCTCTCCGTGAGTTCAATAAATGGGATCTGCCATCAATGTCATCAGTGATATTCATGTTAATTACCAAGAAACCCCAAAGCAAGTGAAATATAAATTTCAGGACTTTTTGAGTGTGTTGAGATTTATGTATTCTATTCTGATTTATTAATTTATGATCACTTCTCAGTCTGCTGTGCATTCAGAGTTGTGATGGTTATGACAAGCATAAACATATATACTTGCTTGATGAAAATCATCTTCAATTTGTGATTATACTTGCCTGCTTCTCGTACTTAAAACTGCTATAAACAGATCTCGGGGGAAGGGCTTCGTCTATCCCCTTAAGGTCAACAGCTTCACAAGTGGAAGCGAGTAATTGAGTTATAGGGCAAAGATGTGTAAAGTCTTTAACAAGTTAGGAAGCAATAGGCTTTTGAGAAAATACACTCATATAAATTCCAGAATGTTACTTTAGTGCATATACTAGAATCATTATATTGCAGATTTTGTGAAGATTTACTGTTAATGACTTTTTTAAAAAGTGAGACTCAGTTTGTGCCGATTGAGAAGAAGAAGAAGAAGAAGAAGAAGAAGAAGAAGAAGAGGAGTTTGGATTTGATATCCCGCTTTATCACTACCCCAAGGAGCCTCAAAGCGGCTAACATTCTCCTTTTCCCTTCCACCCCCACAACAAACACTCTGTGAGGTGAGTGGGGCTGAGAGACTTCAGAGAAGTGTGACTGGCCCAAGGTCACCCAGCAGCTGCAGGTGGAGGAGTGGAGACGCGAACCCGGTTCACCAGATTACGAGTCCACCGCTCTTAACCACTACACCAAGCTGGGAATGTTTAGCAGGGTGAGTAGAGTACCAGCTCTTAAAATTGCTAAGTAAACATGCGCAGCACCCATAAATCAATAGCAGACACAGTCACCATAGGCAGAGGGAGGGAACAGGGTCCCTCCACATGCAGAAGTCTCACCTGCTGGGAGCCAGAGGACCTGTTCCTGCCTCTCTCCACCTGACAGGCTTCATAGGAAGCGCTGCTGCTGCCCAGCAAGGACTGGGGTATTCTGGGGAAAGTTTTGCTGGGTGTTTTTGCTGTTATTGATATTAATTTTTTGTATCTTTATTTTATGTGGAAATTGTTTAGTTTGGTTATGTAGTTTTTGATGTGTTTTATTTATTTTTATGACTACTTTGCTATGTATGTAACTATATAAATCTTTTCATATTGTAAACTGCCTTAAGCATTGTTTTAAAGGTGAAAAGATGGTATCCAAATAAAATGATGGTGGTGATGATATTAAGTGTGCAAAATGCAGCAGAGCAATTCGTTGCTGGGAGTCCCTGTCAGGGAAAAAGGAGGAATATAAATAAATAGAGAGAGAGAGAGAGAGAGAGAGAGAGAGAGAGAGAGAAGCACCATGTATGCTTGCCCTATTTCTACCCAGCCCTCCTTCGCCCCATGTGCAGCTCACCCAGACCCCAGGGAAAATACACGGGTGATGTGTTCTGGCACACTGAAATACATGAAGGGGAGGAAGGTTGAATCCAGGAGGGGACATTCCTCTGCCCCAGAGCCCTGTTCCTCTCTTGCCACTCATAGCAAGCGATGCTGGCAAGCCGCACTAGGATCCTCCTGGCTCTTTCAAGATCCTGAGGAGTTGTTGTGAAAATAAACATGAAGAGATAAAGACCTAAGATTTGAACATATATATCTATTTGCCTTTTATCTGCCTCTGAGTCATATGGGTTTGAGTGGGATGTTCCAGTTTACAGGCATACCAGTATTTATACACATATTATTCATTTCCCCCATTTCTGTACACTTTGCTCTAGTGTGTGCATACCTGACCTATTTTTCCCCCCAGAACAGAAAATGTGGCCTATTTCTGCTCCCCCTCCTCTTACTGGCAGCTGCAGGTATACAGCATTATTATTTTTTACCAGTGAATAGACAGCATTTGTGCTCATAATGGTAGATCTAGACCAGTTGCTAAGACAGAAGTTAAATGTGTATGTCCATGAGTAGCTTTTAGTCTTGGGAGCAATACTATTAACTTCACTCAAGTGAATAATTGCACTGGAGCCATGGAGTTCAATCAGAAATTACCCAGGCATAAACAAAATTTAGGGTTTTTCCTCCTTTAAGCGTTGAAAAAGGACAGTGTGATTGTAAGTATGCTGTGAAAACAAGATAACTTTGTGTGGTGCAGCTCTCTTTGATCTAACAGGAAATCCAACCAGTAGTTGGATGCATGGATGGATGGATGGATTTATTTATTTATTTTCTATCCCACCCTTCATTCAAGGATCACTGCATGGTTTACATCATGGAAACACAAAAATGCATAGCATAGTAAAGGTAAAGGGACCCCTGACCATTAGGTCCAGTCGTGACCGACTCTGGGGTTGCGGCCCTCATCTCGCTTTATTGGCTGAGGGAGCCGGCGTACAGCTTCCGGGTCACGTGGCCAGCATGACTAAGCTGCTTCTGGCGAACCAGAGCAGTGCATGGAAACACCATTTATCTTCCCGCCGGAGCGGTACCTATTTATCTACTTGCACTTTGACGTGCTTTCAAACTGCTAGGTTGGCAGGAGCAGGGACTGAGCAACAGGAGCTCACGCCGTGGCAGGGATTCAAACTGCCGACCTTCTGATCGGCAAGTCCTAGGCTCTGTGGTTTAACTCACAGTGCCACCCGCGTGTAACAAACAAAAACAATACCCCCCAGAAGGCACCATAGGGCCAAATAACAATCCCCAATCATCACCCTCTGGAAATGACCATCCAAGTAGGATCGGAACCACTGCAAAGCAGTGCCACCTACCCCTAACTTGGACAGCTGTTCCAGAAGGATACCATGGTTGATGGTATCGAAAGCCACTGAGAGGTTGAGGAGAATTAACAGGGACACATTTCCCTGGTCCCTCTCCCAACAGAAGTCATCATACAGGGAAACCAAAGCAGCTTCTGTGCCAAAACCAGGCATAAACTCGGATTGGAATGAATCTAGGAAATTTTTTTCCTCCAGGAGCACCTGTGATACACACACACATGTGTAAACTCTGCTCAGACAACAGATATATGTAGCAATACAGTGGTACCTGTGGTTACTAACCTATTTCGTTCTGGAGGTCCATTCTTATCCTGAGGCACGCTTTTGCTAATGGTGCCTCCTGGCACGCGACTTCCGCTCGCATCCTGGGGCAAAGTTTGCAACCAGGAGCAACTATTTCTGGGTTAGCAGAGCTCATAACCCAAAGTGTGCGTAACGAGAAGCATTCGTAACCACAGGTACCACTATATATAAAACAAGAACTCTGTTCAAACCAAGTTTCAAAAACAACTATTCACGACAGACTTCAAAATCAGCTGCAGTAAAATTCAACTACAGAGGAATAAAATGCCTGGGTAAACAAAAATGTTTTCATTGGTGCCAAATATAGTAATAATTAGTGCTGGTTCCAGGAATACTGAAACAAGGAGGTCATTTCTGAAATGAGGAGATGATCAGCTCCCAGGTCACTGCTCACCTGACCTCAGTACGCAAGTTTTTACCAACAGATGGATAAAAACACATGCAACTTAATGCACATTCAGAAGCAAGTCATACTGGCTGGGACACTTTGAATCCCTGTGGTCTTGAACCCCCGACTAGCCTTGTTTTCTGCTGGGACATTATTTGTGCTCCATCTGTCAAGTCCTGCTTTTGCTTTCAGCTGCTTGTAAGCAGCTGCTGCAAGTGGTTTGCAGCAGGGAACTGTTCTGTGCTCTAAGTGTGTGTTTTTTTCTGGTGGGGAACTGAATTCACCACAACTCATTTGCATACCATGGTCCTGCTCCAGATATTTTGTTGCATAAAGTCTTCCATTAGCACTTGTGGAACAACGCTAATAATGGAATTCAGTTTGTTTGGACCCAACTATATATACCAGGCGTTGCCAACCTTTTTGGACCAGTGAACATATTTTGAAAAAATGAGGGCACCAGACACAAAATAGCTCTTGTCATGGGGACATGTCTGCCATGGGGATGTGGCACAACACAAAATTATAGAGGACATTTAGGCAGACATTGCTAATCCCCCTCCCCACTGCATCCCAGGCAACCTCAGGCTTTCCAGGGTAGTCAGCTGGGATCTGCTGCTTCTGACTGTAGAGAGTGCACAATATTGGTTTCTCTCTCACACACACACAAACACACTAATGTTGTGGGAGCATTTCCCAGTGAAGCCTTCAGAGGGGCTCCATTGAGGCTCCCAGCATGTCTGGGCTTCAGCCGGAGAGAAAGATGAAAAAGTGAAGGGCATCTGCAAGCTCCATCCTTCCGTTTCCCCCATGAAGCTGAAGAAGGGATGCAGGGAGAGGGAGAGCTGAGAAATCTGGAGAGGCTGCGTGGCTGTTCCCAGTGAAGCAGAAGATTGGATTCCCTGTGGGTTTGCTACTGTGTGAGAAAGAAATTCTGAAGTTGCAGAGGGAGGGGCATGAAGCTGACAAAGATAGGGTTGCCATATTTTGAAGAGCAAAAAAGAGGACACATTGGCCGACTTCTACTTTGAACTAGGAATCGCTATGATGACTCTCATTTTACACACACATGAAAAAGAGGATGTGTCCTGGGAAAGGAGGACATATGGCAACCGTAACAAAGAAAATCAGATGGACTAGATGATCCTTGGGGTCCCTTCCAACTCTACAATTCTACGATCCCTTCAGAACTTTGAATGTGTTTAAATAGCTGCAGTTGATTCATTTTACAGACTATACCTGAACTACACACAGGAAAGGAAGGGGTGTGTGAGCATTTTTCCTGCCAGAGGCAGATCTCTGGCAAGCTCTGGTCAGCCCGGCTGCATTAGGATCGTAATGGAAGGGCACGTTCTACTTCAGACTCTTAAAAAGGATTTCTTCACCTTATGTGGAACCGAAAATGACTACAAAATTATCATTTCCTAAAATGAGTAATCAAACAAAAATAAAACTGCGAGTAAATTTACACATCAAAAATCATTGAAAGCGTTTTCACAGAACCAAGAAAAGGGGTGGGTGGCAAAAAGCCTCAAAAATAAAAAATAAAAAAACCAGAGGGTCTTGTTGATCTTATGGAAATGCAGCCTTTTAATGATCCTGGGATCAAATAAATCCAATTTGAAACCTGACCTCAGGTAGACAATTGCTGCACATGGAAATTCTACTTTTGACAAACAATTTGCTTTGTCATAATACCTCCTAAGATTCCTTTGTATTCAAATGATATATCACCTCCTTTTTATGCTCTTTACGAATAAATGAGATGGGGGGGGGGGGTGTGCAGGGCCGGATTTAGGTTTGATGAGGCCCTAAGCTACTGAAGGTAATGGGGCCCTTTATATGTCCTTCGTCCTTTGTCAACAACAAATTGTTGCTGTTTTTTGTGTTGAATATACAGGTATGCTATATGGTAATTTATGGACCTAACAGCTTTCTAAAGCCATTTGCATGTAACAAAATATGTATTTTATCAAAGTAATTGTTGAACTGAAATTAAGAAGCATATTAATAGTGAAATACAATTAAGAAGAAGTATATGGGAGGCAAGAGAGTGGGGCCCTAAACTATAGTTTGTTTAGCTTATACGTAAATCCGACACTGTGTGCGTGTGCCTACGCAAACATGTGTCATGGTGGGGGGTGCCAAACTGGGTCTTTGACCCGAGTGACAGAAAGCCTGGCTTATTCTCTATGGATGCATACAAACTCTCCACACACATGCAGGTGAGAGACACATGCCCATTTCTCCCACACTCTCCGACTCACACAAACACATTTCACATTTAATTCTCCCTCTTCTTCTCCTTCTCTCTCCCCAAGGCCATCTCTGTCTCATGCACAGACCACACATACACACAGACTACATATTCATACATATCTCCCTCTTTGTGAGAAGAATGGTGGCATTTTCTCCCACATCACAGGTTCTTAACATACGTAAAAAAAGAAAAGAAAAGAAAGCTGGGAATTTCAGGCCTTCCAAGGTTGCCAAATAAGGCACTGGCTTGGAGATCTCCACCATATATCTTCACTTGTGGGTCAGTATTCGTAGCGCTTTTTTCAGACAGTATGCGTTGGAATGGCATACTGCCCCCTCCCCCCCCCATCTTGCCTCCTCCGCTTGCTCCCCCCACCTTTGCAATTTCCTCCCCCTCCTCCTTACGATCCACAAAGCACCATCCAGGTAAGTAGCATGGGGTGCTACTGTTACAAGTGAGTTAGTGATGTGCGCTGAGATAACACGGGCATGTTCTACACATCTGCTCAGTGTGCACAATCTTCTATGGTGGTCTTTGGAAGTGGCCCCAGACCAGCAGCTTCCCAGGGAATGAAGCTTACCCCAGCTTAACTTGTGTGTTGATCAGGATAATTTTTAAAAATACGTTTGCTTGCCTTTAAATCCAAGAACAAAGAGCTGCCAGCTGGTTTGCCCTCTGCTCTCCTCCACCCCTGCTGGTTTTGTCTGCCTTGACACCAGTGGCTGGCTGGGAGGGGAACCTATGGCTCCTGCATCAATTGTCTTTGGAGGCGCCTTTAGTTATGCATCACAATATCATACAAATGGGGAGAGGAACAAAGCTGGAATTCCAAAGTACTTGTTATTCATGCATGATGTGGGGTGCATACATCTCTCACAATGCAAGCCTCCTCACAATGCCGAACTGGCAGAGCCACCTTCTCAAGGGCATTTGATGCCAGCTCAGTCCTAGGCCTCTTTCGTCTCAAAATGCCAAGAATACCAAGTTTTGTTTACTCCTCCTAATGCGCTTTGCCAGCCACTTGAGACACAGTCTGAAAAGAGCTTGTCTCTTCAAATTCTTTCATTTGAAAATGCCTCTTAACATGATAGTGAAACATCAGGGATAATTAGAGAAAATGATATTGTAAACCCCCAGATAAAAGTGTGACTAATGATTAATTCTTTGGTATTTTGTCAAAGTGCTCCTCATAATTTTAAAGCTTTAGGCAATATTCTTGTAGCTAATTCTCCATTGTAGACATTCTGTTCTCGTACCCAAAGGATGATGGTTTAAAAACACAAATTGTTAAACTTCTCCAGATCAGTTATTAATCTCTTGTTTGTTGATCTTACTGTCTTTTTAAAAAATAACATTGTCTTACATTTTAATGTGTTGTTAAATAGCTAATACCGCAATCCTAAATGTATATACGTGGACATAAGCTTCTTTGATTTTATGCAGCCTACTTACAAATGTTGTTTAAGATCATGTATGAATTTTTTTTAAAGGAAAAACTTGCATTATTTTCAGATTTATGGTATTTGGCTGTGGAAGACAAAATCTAGAGATGGCCAACACAATAGCTGCAAATCATATTGTATTTGGTTTTTCCCTCAAAGCAACTTCAATCCAACTGGAAAATGTAAACCTCATTCACTTTGTACTTAAGAACAGTGTGTGCATTTGAGACAGCATTTGCACAGATGAGTCCTTCAGATTAGGAGGGGGCTCATTGCAGGAAATGTGTTTTGGGTGAAGACATCCCCACCGCTTCTCGGATGTGAACAACACTGCAATCTGACTTGAAACACAGTGGGGGGGGGGGGCTTTGCTGTGATTTAAGCCACTAATGTGAACGTTGGTGTTACGTTGGATGAGTTTGAGTTAGTAAATTAGCAAGGCTCCATAATGTGTCCACGTTTTTCTAGGGATGGGTGTCAACCCTATTTGGACGGCAGCCTTAGATTCTTCTTCAGTGGGGTGTTTGGTGCAGGCCTTTCTGACTCTGCTTATATTGATAGTTTGGTTCAAATATTAATAGTTAACTAACACTTATTTTGCTGTATTCTCTAGCAGGAAGACTGCATTTTTTTGGATTTTCTTTTGAAAATTCAGTATATGTGTGTGTGTGTGTGTTGTGTTGTGTGTGTTATTAAGTATTCTACAATCTGCTCCCACAAACCAAAATGATCCCATCCAAAAGTATATTTATTTAACAAAAAATAAAATGACACCCCTTTGGAGCTAAAGAAAACTAACTGATCTTTCCAGAGTAACTTTTTAATTTATAAGTTACCAGTCCGGAGAGAGACCACAGAATAGGAACATGAAATGAGAAAATTGAGTTTTCTTTTCCTTCATTCTATAAAATATTATAGGCCATATTTTTAGAGCTTGGACAATTAAGCTGGGAAATTTGTAACTGATCCCAGTGTCCGGCACCATGTTTTTCATCAGCATAAGCCATTATAATCCCTGTAATTGCCTGGGGATCCATCTGAGTGTTTCTCCACTGGCAGGAATAATACTGTAACTGTGGTTCTTTAAGCAGAGCAAAGCAGGCAGCAAGAGGCTGTATAAAGCACATCTTTGGGCCGGAGAACCAGGCATTTCTGAAGAAAGGTCCATGTACCTATGTACCTAGGATGCTTTTGAGGAAACACCAGATATTGCAACCCGCTGGTGTTTTCACAGGGCTCAAATCTGAATGCAGGCATGATGAGCACTCCCCGTGTAAAAAGATATATATTGCATGCCAATTCCACCCCAGAATAAACCCACTTTCAAAATAAAGGAGAAGAAAAACTGATATTGAGATTGTGTACAGGAGTGTCTACTGGAGGATACTTCTGTGACTGGGCCATACTTTCTGATTCAATATGATACTTAGATACTTTATATATGAGTTCTCAAGGTGCATTGTATTTTGCTATTGGTGGGGTACCAGAGACTGTTAGTAAATGGTAGAAATTAATAAAGAGTGGTATTTAGATAATATTTGGAGTATTGAAGGAAGGTTTCCAGGCCAGTGGAAAAATACCGGCTAGGCTTCCTTTCCAAGCCAGGGCCTCACCTGGGTCTTTCCATAGTGAGTGATCTAACTTCTTTAGCTCATGTCATCCAATTTTCTTAATATTTTGTACACTTGTTGAATGATCAAAAGCAAGTTTAAATCTAACAGCTAATTTTTTTTTTTTATCTCATCTTGTTTTTGAGTTATGAGGGTTTGAAATGACAATTTTGGCCTTGCTGGACTACACTAAAACCTTTAAAGCACAGCCCAGAATTGAGATACGTCAAAACTAAAACCACCAATCTCTTCAGAACTTCATGAGCTTTAATATGATATGTCACATGATCGACTTGCTTTACATTTTAAATTTAAGTCAGAAAATTTTAAAATTGATTAAAATGTTATATGATTCAAAATTTTCAAAAAAGGTATTGAGGTAAGAGCTACCTGCAAAATTTCATATTCAGATCTCAATGGGATCACATTAAAAAAAATTATTTTGTACACACGTGTTTGCCTTATTGGGCTATTTAGGATAAATAGGTCTTCTTGGAGTAAAATATAACAGAATAAACAAGACTTCCAACTATAATATCAGTTATTTCAAGCATTTCTTTAGAAAGTTAATCAACTAAAAGGTATCTGAAAAGCTAGTCAGGCTTTTCTTTTAAAAATGTGTTCCAAAGCCGAGAGACAGCTTGCTGTTGCAGTACAGAATTAATGCTTCGAAAGAATTCTTGTTAGTATTTCATTTCATGAACATTACAGCAAAATACTGCTGGAACTGTTTAACTGGTGCCAAGATAACATCCCTTCTATCCAGTTCTCTGAAGTGTATCTGAAGAAGTGTGCATGCACATGAAAGCTTATACCAAGAACAAACTTAGTTGGTCTCTAAGGTGCTACTGGACAATTCTTTATATTTTTTTATATGTGAAAAACAAAATAGTGTCCCCATTCAGAGTGAAAGAGCAGTGTGTTCCTGAATGCTGCCGCCTTCTTCTTTGGCAATCCCTTGTAGCCGAGTAAGATTGTCTTTCATGAACACGGTCTTAACAGTGAGTCCGTAATTCACTGTGGAGGCCAATTCTGGACCCACATGTCCTTCCACAGTGGGGACATTGGTTCTCAGGCGGGAGTTGATCACGGTGATCAAAATGTTGGGGTCACACATTAATGAAGCTGGCTGAGGTGTGTACTTTAGGCAAGCCCATCAAACAAGAAAGGTCTAAGTTGCAGAACGGGGAAAGTTGTTTGTTTCCATGTCTGTGCCCTGCAGGCAAAGAAAGGATCTGGTGGCTGGTGGAGGCACAGGGGGATGGGGGAAGGATGGTAAATAAAAGTGTAGAATATCAAATTCAGAGAGGGAGATGGCAAAGCAATATTGTTTTATTTTGTGGAGGGAATATTAACAGCCTCAAAACAATTGCATACCATATTATAAAATATAAAGGTAAAGGGACCCTTGACCGTTACGTCCAGTTGCAGACGACTCTGGAGTTCCAGCACTCATCTCACTTTATTGGCTGAGGGAGCTGGTGTTTGTCCGCAGACAGCTTCCGGGTCATGTGGCCAGCATGACTAAGCTACTTCTGGCGAACCAGAGCAGTGCACAGAAATATACAATATGCCATATAGAAATAAGCTTAAAAACACATTCTTTGGTGCTCTGGGGCAGATGGTATGCATTAGAGTTGGCATTGGTCATGACACCTTTGAGCTAGAGCTTGACTTTTTTGACTCACAGAGCTAAATCTTGACAACAGACTCAAGTTCATGGTTGATAGTCCCAACTAGGGGCCAAATCCATAGTGCAAAAGCAGACTAAATATCAGCACTAACCAACCTGGAATGATTAGGGCTGAAAGCACCAACGAATGGAGACATAGCAGCGAGCCCCATCCGTGTTCCTTATTTAAGGAGACCTCGCAGGTGGAGTGGATGGTGTGAATTCTTCTTACAAAAATGCTGCTCAGCTCCAATCTGTGGTAATAGAATGCAATGGGAAGAACCCATAAAAAGGTGGTTCACACATCAGTGTGATAACCTATGAGCAGGTCTTTGTAAAGCATTGTAATAAATATTACTAAAACAAGTCTGGGAAGAGAAGATATGTATTTGGTGTGTGGTAGAGGCATATTTTTTGTATGAAATTGGAAAGTTATTCATGTACTTCTCAAATCTCAGACACAAGCTATGCAGGTTTTCATAAGCACCATATTTGTTTAATATACAAAGATGAGTTATAGACCTTTGCCTTCTGCAGTGCCAGGCTGGCAGTGAGAGGAGTTGAGACCTTTGCCTCCGGACAGCTAGGAGAATCTGGTCTTGAAGGAGTGGGCTGCTTGCTGCCTCCCCCTCCTCCGCTTCACCACGTGCCCACTGCCACCCACTCCTCTCCAGACTCTATTTACCCTGCTCCAGTGGGCATGCAAGGGCTGGACAGATGGGGGGTGCTAAGCAGAGGGGGGGGGGAGGCAGATGGGCATACAGCAGGAGCAGCATTTTCTGTTTTGCATCTAGTACCAAGAGGTCCTGGGCTGGCCCTGGCCTTCTGCCTTCTGGCTCATGTCTATAGGTCATCTAACAGGAAGGCTTCCATCAGTGGAAAAGGAGGGAGGGAAGCCATTTTTTGCTATTCCCTCTCCTTCTGCAGCCCCTAGACACTCTGCTCCAGATGAATACCATCTGGGGAAGATTTAGGATGCTTCAGGGGGAAGGAGGAATCACTGAAAATTGCCTCCCATCTTATTCCTCTGGCAAACATAGTCAGCAGAGCGACACAGTTGGATACAATGCTATGTCTCCAACAACATACATGAAAAGCAGATCTCTTGTTGACCATATTGCAAGGTGGGCATGTGAGGAACATGGCTGTCTGCTTGATTTCCCAATACTACACAGTTATGTACCCAAAATGTATACACCGACCTCACTGAGAACCTCACACAATCTAGTTCTTTCCCCTCTGGATGAAATCTGATGCATTCTGTTCATTTCCGTATACCTGGTATCTATCTTGTATCTTGTATACCTGCTTGTATGACCCGGTGTGGACTGCTGCAGAGAGACCTAGCAGAGCAGGGTCAGCCCTATCAGTCAGCCCAGCCAAGCTCACAGGGTTGTTGTAAGGTTAAATCTGGTCAGAGAGAACCATGTCTGCCACCTTGTTCCTCCACCTTCAAATAAAGTAGAATGCGAATGTAATAAATTTCTTCCCCTCTACTATTCTAATTGGGTCAGTTAATTTATATCAAATCACCTGCTCTTTTAAAAAAATAGCATGATGGTACTGTAATTGCATGCTTCACATTTGCTACACTAGTAAAGATGCAAAATTAAGGAGATATCTGTACAGTCGGGAATAAAATGAGGGGCCCTTAGAGCTGTCATGGCAGCCATGGTGATGTTTCAAACTCTTGAGAGCTGTCTGTGCATTATTGCTGAAGCCTATTGCAGCAAAAAAGAATAAAAAAGAATAACACCCTAGGGATTCAAGTTTTGGGCTTTCTTATTTTTCCTCCACACAAAATCTGTGACACCGGCAACTTTCTGCCAAGAAATGTTATTTTGAGACATGTTTTGGACATAGCCTTCCTCTTGGGAAACCACTAAAATTTACAATTCATATTTCCTCCTTCCATGCTGTAATTCACCTTTCTTTACAGGAAGAACCGAACTATTCCTGACATTCAGCTGCCCTACCAAGTTTGGAATGCTCACCGGTAAACCATGTTTGCCAGTTTCCTGTGTCAGATAATCAAAGTCCTGGACTGAAATTACCCATTGGCATTTTTGAATGGTGGCATTCCTACTAGAAGTCAGATTTTTATTTCTTCTGTTTGTCTGGCAAGAGTGCCTGTGTGGTGAGCAGTTGGAGTGTTAGACTAGGACCTGGAAGAACAAGGTTCAAATTCCCACTCCGCTCATGCAGCCCATCACTGTCTCTCAGCCCAACCCACCTCACAAGGTTTCTGGGAGGATAAGGTGGAGAGCAGCAGAACCATATATGCCACCTTAAGCTCCTTGGAGGAAAGGCAAGATATATATATGTAATAAATGAGTGGGGGATCAGAAGGGTGAAAGCATCAAGTCTAGAATCCGTTCAAAGCTTTGAATAAGCCCGTCTTTAATGTGTGAATTATTTTCAGATCACTTTATAAGTTTTATAGGTAAACAACATATGCACCACCATAATGAAGAAAACCACCCTTCACCTTATAGCTTATAGCCTCACTAAAAATGGCACACTTTTTTCAATGTCATAGGTTCGATTAACAGAAATATGTAGGGTATACAACATGACTTCCTATCCCTTGATTACTCTACATGAGGGAAGAAATGAATTTCTTCCAATCATTCCTTAGAAATTCTTCTCTGCAAATTTTGATGCCAGATGTTCTCTAAGCATCCTCTGAATGCTCAAATATTTGCTGAATATACATACATAATATTTGGTAACCAGCCATATTTGACAGCCAAATATATTTAATTCTAAAATATTTAATACATGACAGATGGTGGGTGGCATTAATGATAGTTCATGGGCAGTGATTTGTAGCAGGGCTGTCACCTGATTAAAGGAACCTTAATGTGCAATCCTATGCAGATGTACAGTTGAATTCAATGGGGCTTATTTCCATGGAAGTGGGTAAGGGATGGTATTCTTACACGGCTGAAGGGGCTGAAGGATCACTACTGACAAAGCCCTGCTAGGAGGCAAACTTGCCTTATTTTTGTCTCCATGTTGATTTTTTTTAAAAAAACACCTGTGTATTGAACCCATAATAATAGTAACAATTTCATTTTAAAAATCTGCATAAACTCAACCAAGCCAAGTAGGTAATCAAAACAAATAGATAAAATGCTATCCTGATTTATGATAACCAAAATCCTTGTTACCCCAACGCCCCTAAATAACAAGACCCAATGCATATTAGTTAAGGAAGTACCCCTTTCTTCCCTTTCCTAGGACTTTTCACATTTCTCTCCCCTGAATTTCTGATCTCACTGCACAGCCCCCCCCCCCCAAGTGCACAGACATTCTGTGATCTCTTTCTTAGTAATACAGTGGTATATCACCTAAGTCCTGCTCAGAGTAGACTCCCTGTAATTAATCACCATGACCAATGCATACATTAATCTCAATGGGTCTACTCTGAGTAGGACTTAGTTGGCTCTAATCCATAAACTATAATATATTTTGTCCTGTACTTGTTCTCCTTAGGTCTTAGTTGCTCAACAGGGATCATAAATCGTGCTTTACATCGCAGGGTCATTGTGCAGGCAAAGCACAATGCGGGGGAGGGGGGGAGCCCTGGTGGTCAGAGAAGAACTTGCTGTTTCCTTCAGAGTACTATATCACATTCCAGAGATGGACTCAAATATTTTCATTCCCTTTCTGTGCCCTCCTCTGAGAGAGATTCTGTTGCCAAGTTCTCTGCCCCCCTTCCACACCAACACAAGCCGAATGCATTTATTCATAGCAAAGACTTCAGGAGCAATGCTTTCGTGGGGAAGGCATTCATTCCTCATTATTTTTAGGTCTGCAAACTGTAGGCTGCAAGCTTACCCCTGAGTAAATATGCATAATACTGCACTGTTTAGTGAAAATCCAGCAGGTTTCTTTCTAGACTTAGATAAGGAAATTTGGGATTTGGTTGTAATGCAAAAGATAAGACTTACATGTATTTAAAATAAGGACAGTGATCATTCATAAAACAGGGTTGATGGTAACACAGACATTGATGGGTAAATTAGCACTTGTGGTGTGATTATACAGTCATCAATCCAGGTTCCGAGAGAACTGAGCTTCCCGTGGTTTCACTCTGGAATCTCCATTTGCAGTTCCTTTGTTCAAGAATGGGAACTTGAAGGTCCTCTGCAGAGTGCTCTGGGTGGCTGAAATATCTTACCATATGGCTTTGTGCATATTATCCTTCAGATGCCAGATTTGTGTCTGTTATTTTTTCATAGAGACTGACCTGTTTGCAGAACAGCATTACCTCCAGACAACAGCAGATATCACAGTCACTGTCAAAAATGAACTGGTTAATAAACCCTTGATGTTAGTCCCTGAAATATGGGTGTTGTCTGAACTGAAATGATATCATGCTGTGAACTGCCCTGAGATCTTTGGATGAGGGTCTTATACAAATTTAAGAAACAGTAATAGAAAGATGATGATGTTAAAATCAGACGCCACAATGCTTTGCTTTTGTTGCAGCTGACTAAACCCATTTGGAAATAATTTGTTTCCAGGTAGACATGCAATAACCTGAGCTGCAAAAGTAGGGTTGCCATATATCCTCTTTTTCATAGGTAGAGTCGTCCTAGTGATCCATAGTTAAAAGCAGGTCGGCAAATGTGTTCTCTTTTTTGTTCCTCAAAATATGGCAACCCTAGAAGGCACAGTGTTGCACAGTGGTTAGAACGCTGGGCCAGGACCTGGGAGAACAGGTTTCAAAGCCCCACTCAGCCCTGAAACTCACTGCAGGCAATGTCTCTTTACCTGGCCTCCCTCACAGGGGTGTTGCGAGGGGGAAATGGGGATGAGGAAGGAAAGGTAGGGTAAAAGAGAGGACCCAAATAATTACCGCCCAGTCAGTCTAACATCAATACCAGGGAAGATTCTGGAGCAGATCATTAAGCGAACAATCTGTGAGCACCTAGAAAGGAATGCTGTGATCACCAATAGTCAGCATGGATTTCTGAAAAATAAGTCATGTCAGACTAACCTGATCTCATTTTTTGACAGAATTACAAGCCTGGTAGATGAAGGGAACGCAGTGGATGTAGTCTACCTTGATTTCAGCAAGGCATTTGACAAGGTGCCCCATGATATTCTTGTAAAGAAGCTGGTAAAATGCGGTCTTGACTATGCTACCACTCAGTGGATTTGTAACTGGCTGACTGACCGGACCCAAAGGGTGCTCATCAATGGTTCCTCTTCATCCTGGAGAAGAGTGACTAGTGGGGTGCCACAGGGTTCTGTCTTGGGCCCGGTCTTATTCAACATCTTTATCAACGACTTGGATGATGGACTCAAGGGCATCCTGATCAAATTTGCAGATGACACCAAACTGGGAGGGGTGGCTAACACCCCAGAAGACAGGATCACACTTCAAAACGACCTTGACAGATTAGAGAACTGGGCCAAAACAAACAAGATGAATTTTAACAGGGAGAAATGTAAAGTATTGCACTTGGGCAAAAAAAATGAGAGGCACAAATACAAGATGGGTGACACCTGGCTTGAGAGCAGTACATGTGAAAAGGATCTAGGAGTCTTGGTTGACCACAAACTTAACATGAGCCAACAGTGTGACGCGGCAGCTAAAAAAGCCAATGCAATTCTGGGCTGCATCAATAGGAGTATAGCATCTAGATCAAGGGAAGTTATAGTGCCACTGTATTCTGCTCTGGTCAGACCTCACCTGGAGTACTGTGTCCAGTTCTGGGCACCACAGTTCAAGAAGGACACTGACAAACTAGAACGTGTACAGAGGAGGGCAACCAAAATGGTCAAAGGCCTGGAAACGATGCCTTATGAGGATCGGCTGAGGGAGCTGGGCATGTTTAGCCTGGAGAAGAGGAGGTTAAGGGGTGATATGATAGCCATGTTCAAATATATAAAAGGATGTCACATAGAGGAGGGAGAAAGGTTGTTTTCTGCTGCTCCAGAGAAGCGGACACAGAGCAATGGATACAAACTACAAGAAAGAAGATTCCACCTAAACATTAGGAAGAACTTCCTGACAGTAAGAGCTGTTTGACAGTGGAATTTGCTGCCAAGGAGTGTGGTGGAGTCTCCTTCTTTGGAGGTCTTTAAGCAGAGGCTTGACAACCATATGTCAGGAGTGCTCTGATGGTGTTTCCTGCTTGGCAGGGGGTTGGACTCGATGACCCTTGTGGTCTCTTCCAACTCTATGATTCTATGATTCTATTCTATGATAAATGTAATATATAGTAAGTTCTCCAAATTAGGCTGAGAAGTAGCACACTGAAAACCACTTTAATTGTTTTCAGCATGCATTTTCAGAAAGGGACAACATGTTAATTCTTCTTCATTTTTAATTTTACAGTATTGTGTAATGGCAAATGAATGTAAAATTCCTATTGTTCCCTAAAAGAATGAAGTTCTTCTTGTCAGCTCTATCATCCAATCAACAGGAAGGTTATGGCAACGATATGAACTGATCCAGTTTACAGCAATGGGAGTGGAAAGATGAAATACTAGGTATGAAATATAGCCTGTCGCTTAGAAAATCCACTGAGTCTAAGAAGCTCAGAAAGTGAAATCAGCCATAAATATAGCAGGGAGGGAAGCAATTTGCAAATGTTAAACATGAGCTGGAATAAAAAAAACACCCCTTTTGTTGTTAAGTGCAACAATTGGTTAGGTGTTAAGTCTCTGGTATCAAATGACATGAAATACTGTTAGACCAAGAGGCTGTGTGGTGCTTGACGTCCCCCTTAGAGAGGCCTATTTCACTCAGACACCTCCCAAGATACTCTCAGTTTTAGGTTTGGTAAGTATTTTGCGTCAGTTTCTCCTGCTGTTCTTTAGTTCTAAGTCTCTACACGCTGACTACATAAGCCAAAAGCTTCCAACACTTTCCAAGTAAACACTCAGAAGGAATGAAAGACTAATGCAGAGCAGGGCTGCAAATCAGAACCGAGCGAAGGGTGAAGCAAGAGCAGCAGAGATAATGACAGTTGTGATGGACTGAATGTACAGTGGCATTCATCCTAATGCAGAAAAGCAGAAATGGGATCCAGTTGATTTGGAAGCTAAATTGTTGAATGAGCACATGCTTTCCTTTTTAGAAGCTATACAAAGCATTGCTTATCTCAAAGTTTCTAAAAGGTTATTTTGTAGATTTTAGTGTTCTAAGCTCTGATCATTAGATTTTATATAATTTCAGAGGCAATTCCTAGTCATATGAATCACACAGCAGAGTCCTGAAAGCAACAAGACCCACAGGGCTAGGCTCTTGTCCATTTGTTCTTCTCTTGGGAATGGATCATCTGTGAAGAGGCTCAGGTTGAGTTTACACATAAACAAGCAATCCTGGTTTCCTGCTATAAGTCAGCTATGGTAAGCAGCAGGTCCATGCCCTCCTCTTTCCTTTCTAATACTTTTCTTTGTGCTAGAGGAAGAGATCATAGAATCATAGAGTTGGAAGAGACCACAAGGGCCATCGAGTCCAACCCCCTGCCAAGCTGGCTTCTGTTTGTAATGTTAGGGCCCATCCGTGCCACCTGAAATGCTCTTGCATTTTTGAGCGAGGGGACACATGACATTTTGCCTGTGGAGCACATAATACACAATTCTTGAAGCTAAAATGAGCTTTTGGCCTAAGTGGTAGTACGAAAAGGTTTTCTGATACGGTGGTAGGGTGCTCCCCCTTTAACCTCTATTTGGAATATTATGGTTCTTGCCTTGTCTCCTGCTTCCCAGGCTTCTGCTCCACACTTCTCTGCCTCATTATCCAATAGCTTCTTCCGCTGCTCATTTCTGTTGCTCTCGGACTCCATGCACCCTCGTGTGCTGTGGAATTCTTTGCACTTAATGCAGCTTACTTTTGAGTAGGAGTGTCGGGAGTCTCCACATTCCCCAGCAGCCTGGGCACCCACATCCAAGAGGGGTGCAGGCAAGGGAAACCCAAGACAAGGCTTATTCTGAGTAGGAGACAGCAGCACATGAGCTGGACAACACAAATGTCGTCTCCTCCAAGACACTGCCATCTAAAAAGGAAGAAAGCATACCTCTTCACGCTACCTGCTGGAGCTGAGGGAGGCAGGTGCCAGACAGAGCTGATGCTGAAATTGAGTTCAGCAGGGCTTCCTTCTGCCCAGTGCTGTTTTTCTAGAAAAAGAGGTGCCAGAACTCCCCAAGAACACCTCCCTTGTTCTCTTAGAATGGCAATGGCACCCACCTGAGAGGGGCTGGAACGGAGTTCTGAAGAATTCTGGTGGAGAAAAAGCCCTGGTTCCATGCAAGTGGGGCTTGGAGTTCAGCTTTAGCAAGGGAGCGAAAGCTGGATTGGATCATTTCCTTTCCCTTCCTTGCTCTTGGCTTTGCACCAGAACAACATCAGACATCTTTTGCCACCTCTTTCTCCCACAAACCTTGCTGCCCCCCCCCCCCCATCAAGGCCAATGTGCCTCAAAGGAAATTGCAGAAATAACGCAGTCGTCCATGTTCTTAGTTGTGTTAGTCTGTAAGAAACACAAGCTGGATTTTCCTTTATTTTTATTTTATTTATTTAAATTCATATACTGCCTTTCATCTGAAGATCTCAGGATGGTCCACCACTTGTGAAAGAGACACTCCACCCCTCAGATCCCCCCATCTATGAATGTACTCAGAGTAAACCCCTTGCATGGTACAACTGAGGGCAGGGCCTGGTAGTTGTAGCAATCTAATGATGCCCAAAAATATGTGTGGTGGCAGGGGTGGGGGAGGGACAGAAGCAAGCAGATCACATGCGCCTTCTTTATTTCTGCCAGAAACAGTGATAGATTTTATGGGTTGGTGGCAAGGGGGTTGGAGCTTTCAATATGAGCAAAAGGACACCAGATCCAATAAACAAATTAGCAGGGTGTGTGGTCCTGTTGCAACAGAATGTGAGATCAGTTAACAAACATCCATGGTCTGGTTCCACAGAAGCTGCCGTGCACAAACAATGCATAAACAGAAGTGGGGAAATTGTGTGCATTGATATGTGGAAGAGCCCTTAAATGAAGCATAGTTTTCTCTGACAGCCAAACTCAGGAAATTGTTTTGTTTAAACAATGTCTTGGGAATGTGCTGGCATCTGAAACCATGGCCTAATCTTGGTGTGCTTTCACTGACCACAGTTGTTCAAGTTTGGATCTATTATGGAACTGTGGTTAGAAGAGTTTGGATTTGATATCCCGCCTTTCACTCCCTTTAAGGAGTCTCAAAGCGGCTAGCAATCTCCTTTCCCTTCCTCCCCCACAACAAACACTCTGTGAGGTGAGTGAGGCTGAGAGACTTCAGAGAAGTGTGACTGGCCCAAGGTCACCCAGCAGCTGCAGATGGAGGAGCGGAGACGCGAACCCGGTTCACCAGATTACAAGTCTACCGCTCTTAACCACTTCACCTGTAGTTGGGTGCTGGGAGTTATAGCTCTTTGAGGGCTGAGCCACAGTTCCCATGAACTACTGTGGGTTCAGCACCTGTTTTTCATTCCCCCTGCAGAAAGGTGCACATGGGTAGGAACACAGGGCACATGAGAGCATGTGAGAGGGAATGGGAAGTATTGTGCTCACTGCCCATGTTCCTCTGTTGGCCTCCTCTTCCATATGATGGATGTCAGGAATCCTTTGTAGGCTGTGCCTGTGTTGCTTTAGCTCATGTCCCACAACTTCACCATGTAAGTGTTAAGTATTGTTAACATCACAAGAGAGCAATTGGTGGCCCTCTGCTTAATTTTAAAAAGCTCTCTGCAGGGGATCAGGTCAGAGAAGGAAGAAGCATCCGGGGGGGGGGGGGGAGAGAGAACAGAGCACTGGGAAGAGAGGGAGGCAGAAAAGGGGAGGCTGCATCCACCTCCCACAGCTGGCAGGAATAATAATAATAATAATAATAATAATAATAATAATAATAATAATTTATTATTTGTACCCCGCCCATCTGGCTGGGCCTCCCCAGCCACTCTGGGCGGCTTCCAACAAAGATTAAAAATACATTAAAATGTCATACATTTAAAATTTCCCTGAACAGGGTTGCCTTCAGATGTCTTCTAAATGTCAGGTAGTTGTTTATATCTTTGACATCTGATGGGAGGGCGTGCCACAGGGAGGACGCCACCACCGAGAAGGCCCTCTGCCTGGTTCCCTGTAGCTTTGCTTCTCACAATGAGGGAACTGCCAGAAGGCCCTTGGAGCTGGACCTCAGTGTCTGGGCTGAACAATGGGGGTGGAGACGCTCCTTCAGCAGATGAACCCCGAGGGAACGTGGCCCCTGATAGAAAAGAGCTGCCCAATTTGGCTTGACATGCTCAGATTACATTCTGCTCCCTTTGTAGCCGAATGTGCTGAGAGCCTTTACAAAGTAATAAGACCAGGAGATAAGAGGGAAAGCAACCACTTCAGAAAACTATGCGAGGATTCACCTTGGGTCTTTACAAATAAGAGGCAGTGTTTTAGCAAATGAGAGCACTAGGCTTAGGGCCAAACTAGATGCAATGGTAAATGCATCTGTAACTTTAACACGCACATCTTTAAAGTACAACGGGCGGGAGATGATTCCTGAGGTCACAGCAGCCTTGGAGAGGGAATTTCCTACCTTGCTGCAGTCCTGAGGGAAATCCCTCCCCCCCAACCTAGGAATTGGCATTGCGAGCGAACTCCTTTCACCCCACACATATATTTTCAGGAAGGAAATCTGTACTTTAATGCTCATTTATTTTTAAATCCATGCTTAGGTACCATAGTTAACAAATGTATTTGGTTTTGTTTCCTCCCTGAAATAGCAAAGAACCTGCTATTGGCATTTGCACAATCTATCACCCAACCAAAGAAAAGCCTGTGCCAATGGTTTAAGGCAACGCTTGGTTGTATAATTCTATTCATATTGTTTTTATTTCTGTTTCTTACCTACCCTTCACAACAAGGTCCCAGAGTAGGTTACAGCAATTTAAGGCAATGGTAAAATAATCTTAAAATGAATCGCTGTAAAGAGAAGAGCAACGGGAGTGGAAACACGTGAAAGATCTCTGGCACCAGCGGGTGGGAGCGAGAGTTTCCTCTCAACTGCTTCAAGGAGGGCGGGTCTTTCCTTCACGGCCATAATAGGGTCAAAAGGGATCAAATTTCCACCATATCTATTGTGTTCCTGATAATCACCCCCTGGCCCACAAGCAGATGCTATGTGGATTTTTAAAACATGCATGTTTATTGCAAAGAGGCATTTAACCACATGTCTTGTGCTTGTGGGACTCTTGAGTCTGCAAGGAGATAAGAGAGTTAGAATCAGCAGAGTCGTCTGCTTGCTGTACCAACTGGTTCAACAAACTTGTGTTTTCATTACTTCAGTATTATTTGACCAATATTGGAGAGGTCAACCGACAAAATTGTTTCTGGACTGGACAAATGCCATTTTAATTTTGTTCTGAACCTCTTTGCTGTTTCTAAGCCTAATTACCTCAGGAAATCCCCGCATCCTAACATGCCCTGTTTGTCAAACCTAGAGATGGGATTTTAGGCCTTACTACAGGTTTTTAATGCACCTGAAATATCTTCTTCTAAAGTTGCAGTGCAAAGAATTTAAAGCTTTAGCCCAGAGAAAAGACAGTTGTTAACTGAAACATTGCTTTAATATATACTTCACTTAGCTAAAGCCCCTATAGGTTAGCAAATGGATATCAAGAATTTTGAATTATTCAGATCCCTGGGTAGCCACTTCTAGATTCCTGTGGTTAGTGAAATATTCACCGCTGTAAACTATCTAATAAAAATTGTGCATATTCAACAGAGATAAATTCCCTTGAAAAATCCTATCTATAACTTTTCAGGTTCCTTGCCCCAAATTCTGACAGAATAAGAATAACTCTAGTATCCAAAATAGAAAAGCAGATGCCACAGAGCAATGAGCATATTGATTGAAACGGAACACATTCTGCCAGAGGGTTTGCTTTAAGGTCTTGGCAGCACCACTTGGCTGCCTCATTGTGGTTACCATCCCTGAGCTGTGTGAAGGGGTACCCAAAGGACTCTTCATCTCCCGCTGGAGAGGAGCATGTTGAAAAGGGCTCATCTATTTCATTTCTTCCTTCGTTCAGGAAGGTCAGTGCAAGTGTAGAGGGATGCTAAAAGGCAATAAAAGAAATTAACATGAATTCCAAAATTTATTGTGTTAATTAATTTGAAGAGAGACAAACCGTCATAAATACAAGGAAGGTCTGCACAAAGGCAATCACTTACGGAAATTCAGAAGGCAAAAAAGGAGACTATGGCTTGCCTTGCTCAAAAGGGAAGGGGGAAGCAGATTGCATGATTAGGAAGCTGCTGCACCTCTGAATTATTGTACAGTGAGAATCGTGGCAATTTCCTTCTAGGCTATCAACATAATAGGAGTGCAAGCGACCATGTGAACTCCTTTGCAAATATTTATGAGCCACTGTGTGAGTTTAGTCAGTGGACAAATTCACCAGCCTCTCTGTTTACCTTTTGCAGAAAGATGCCTTCTGGCTGGAGAAAAGGTAATGTCACCTTAATTGTGCTCCTGCCGCAGCTGGCATAAATTATTTATGCTGCTGCTTATTTATTTTTAGACTTCCTTAACTTCCACCTCCACTTGGAAGGACTGTGTGGCTCTTAAATGAAGTTGAGCACAGTGTTGTTACGGTGCATCACCCGGCCAGACTTGTTGGCTCTTATTGCTTTGCCTCTTGGCATGTCGGTTAGGAAGAGGTGGCAGAGCTCTGCTTCCGTGTCCAGAGGGTTTGTTATGTCGGGCCACAACACACGGTGGGTACGGTGGCTTACATTCCTATTTACACAGCCCTTCTCCTTCACCTTCTTTGAAAAAACATGCTCCAATTACTGGAGACAGCCACAAACATTGTTGTCGTGCAGTAAAATGATACTCTTATTAAGGCAAAGCAATGCTCACAATACAGTAGGCGGTTTTTCAAGTCATGTAGACCTCTGCGCTCTCTCTCTCTCTCAATATATATATAGTTTTCCATTTTAACAATTCAATAAAAGCCCCATTAAAAACATTCCAAATCACAAAATAACCAAACACTCCAAATATTATGCCAAATTACAAATCTTTGGTTGGCTTCCCATGTTCTGAGATTGGGGAGTGATGATCATCTCATGTTAATGCTGCTTCTCTTAATTAGTCCGGTTAGAACTGTAAATCAATCTGATGTTAATCCTTCGTTCATTTTTAACAGCCTCTGAGTTGGTCAGGCAAGCGAGTTAGATCAATACAATATACTTCTATGTGGATGTTCATTTTCTTTTTCTCACTCTCTTTATATTCTTTATATGAATATATGACTCTGTCCATGGCATTCGCTTCCGCTTCCAATTGTACCAGGCATATGTCCAAACTTCTCCGTTTTATCTCAACCCAAAACAGATAAGCATGTACTTTAGCTAGAAGCCTTAATTTCTGTCTTCTATCCTTAACAATCCATTGAAGGTAAATTGCAAATTTATAAATCTTTTCCACACAGTTAGTAATTAGGCAAAAATTATATATAATATATAATAAATATATATAATATATAATATAATATATATATTATATATAATATATATAATAATAATACAATACTCCCCAGTCCCACTTGCGTAGATAAACAATTCGGTAGTCAGTCCTTCCAGGGAGATTTGCCCAGTAAAATATCAAATATGAAATATATCAGAAAGAAGCAAAGGAGGCTCACTCCCCTTCTGTTCCAACATACCAGTCCTGTTCTGGTGGTAATCCCTCTTCCACTTGAATTCTTTAGCACCTCAGTGGCTGAATCAATTAGCAGGGTAGTTTATCTCCCCTCACTCAGAGCATGCCCGTTAATTAAGTCTGAATTTTCATCTTAAAAAAACAGGTGTTTGTTTACTCATGGCAGTGATTTTGGAGAGTTGCCAAAGAGATGCACGGTGCTTTCCATCCAGCTCCCCCTGCCCCCTCATTCCTTCCAGATTGGGGGCAGGTGTTGGGTAATCTGCAGGTGAAGCTGCCCCCCCGGGCCCTGGGGGGATAGGGAGGATGATTACTCCCATCTCATCCTCAAAATATTCCATGCTAAAAGGCTTCAATGTAATGGGCAGCCGCCACCATGGCAAGCAAAACCAAAAGCTGTAGACCTCTGCTTTTAGCCTGAAATAGGGGGAACTTAAGAGCCTCCTATAAGAGCATCCTTCTCCAGCATTTGGCCATGCCAATTGCCGCTAGGCAGTCCATTGTGAGTTTTCTCCCCCCCCCCTTTTTTTTATTAGTTTTCCAAATTTATAACAAACAAATAAAAAAGAACATCAGAAAACAAACAGACAGACAGAAAAACATTTATCTTAACTGTAATAATTCCACTTTTGTTAACATTGTTAAGTGACTTCCTCGAATCCCTCTGGCAGAGTTTCCATATAAATCATTGTAGCAGTTTTCCAAAACTATTTTCACATAAAATTTACTTAGTCAATTAGCATCTTTCTTTCTTTTCGTTTTAACTTTTAACATAGCATTCTACAACATCACATATTTAAATCCTAGGCCTATCTGATACTCGCAAGTAATTCTATTTAAATTATCTTAACATATTTAGCTAAATAATCTTTAAATTTCTTCCATTCCTCTTGGTATTCCTCCTTCTTCTGGTCATGGACTCTTTGGGCTAGCTCCCCAAAGTCCATCATCTTCATCTGCCATTCCTCCACTGTTGGTACTTCTTGTAGTTTCCAATTTTTGGCCAACAAAATTCTAGTTGCAGTTGTGGCATACAAAAATAATCTAACATCTTTCTTGGGCAATTCTACTTATTTCAAGTAGAAGGGCCTCTGGTTTCTTAATAAATGTATATTTCAACATTTTTTTCAATTCATTATAAATCTTTTCCCATAAGTCTTTCACCTTGGGACACGTCCACCACATATTTCTAACATAGGTTATCACTTTTATGATAAATCTTTGCTAATTTTACAGGGGCTAAGTACCATCTATACATCATTTTCATAACATTTTCCTTTAACACTGTCCATGCAGTAAACCGTTTCCTCCATAGCCTTTCCCAGTCCTCAAATATTATGTTATGTCCAACATCTCTTGCCCAATCTATCATCACAGATTTAACTTGTTCATCCTTTGTATGCCACTCCAGCAATAAATTATACATTTTAGACAAATTTTTATTTTAGAATTTAACAACTCCGTTTCTAATTTGTTTTTTTTCCGATGCAAAACCATTTTTCTTATCTAATTTATCCAATTCATTAATCTGGTGGTAATGTAACCAATTTACTTTATCTTTGATTTGATCAAATGGTCTTAATTTGAATCCTTCTTTGTCTTCCAATAATAGATCTGAATATCTCAACCAGTTAGTCTCCATATTTAACTTTTCCTGGGCCCTTGCCTCCATTGGCGAAAGCCATCTGGGTGTTTTCCTTTCTAAGAGATCTTTGTACAGGGGTACCTTGGGTTAAGTACTTAATTTGTTCCGGAGGTCCGTACTTAACCTGAAACTGTTCTTAACCTGAAGCACCACTTTAGCTAATGGGGCCTCCTGCTGCTGCCGTGCCATCAGAGCACGATTTCTGTTCTCATCCTGAAGCAAAGTTCTTAACCTGAAGCACTATTTCTGGGTTAGCGGAGTCTGTAACCTGAAGCGTATGTAACCCAAGGAACCACTGTATTTTATCCAAACATTATATAAAGATTTTCTAATTACATGATTTTTGAAACCATTATGGGCCTTTATCTTATCATACCATAGATAAGCATGCCATCCAAACACATTGTCAAATCCCTCCAAGACTAAAACATCCTCACTGTCTAGTTTTATCCATTCCTTAACCCAAAAATGGGCTGCAGCTTCAAAATATATCTTCAAATCTGGCAGGGGAAGTCCCCTTCTTGAATCCCTTTTGAATCTGTTAATATTTTATATTTAATTCTGAGTTTTCCCCCCTGCCAGATAAATCTAGATAAAGCTTTCTGCCATTCTTTAAAACATTTCACATTAATAATTGGAAGGGCTTGAAACAGAAACAGCATCTTTGGCAATACATTCATCTTAACCACAGATATCCGGCCCATTAGTGACAATTTTAGATTTGACCAGCTCTCAAGATCTCTCTTAATTTCATCCCATAATTTCTCATAATTGTCTTTATATAGATTCAATTATTTCACCGACAAATTTACACCCAGATACTTAACTTTTTTCACTAAAACTAGGCCTGTTTTTTCTTACAATAATTTCCTTTCCTCATTGTCCAAGTTTCTGCCTAGTACTTTGGTTTTGCTCTTATTTAACTTAAATCTTGCTACCTGTCCAAACTCCTGTATCAACTCTAGTGCTTTTACTGCACTGGAGTCTGGATCTTGAAGTGTTAACACCAAATCGTCAGCAAAGGCTTTTAATTTATATTGTTTGGATCCTACTGTTCATCCTTCCTTATCATACTTAACGAAACCTCCAGGACCAAAATAAAAAGCAGAGGGGAAAGTGGCCACCCTCGCCTGGTACCCTTCTCAATTCTAATTTCCTCTGATACAACATTGTTTATTATAATTTTATCTTTTTGTTCATGATAAATCACGTTAATACCATTAAAAAACTCCTGCCCAACCCCAATACTTTCTAAATTTTGTATCATAAAACTCTAAGACACGTTGTCAAAGGCCTTCTCCACATCAATAAACATTAACATTGCTTTACAATTTTTTCTTCCTTCCAACTTTTCCAAAATGTCAACTATATTCCTAATATTATCTTTCATATGTCTTCCAGGCAGAAATCCTGCCTGGTCCTTATGGATATAATCTGATAAGACCTTCTTCAACCTATTGGCCAAAATATTGGCAAAAATTTTATAATCCACGTTAAGTAATGAGATTGGTCTATAGTTTTTAACATTAGATCTGTCTTGATCTTATTTTGGGATCAGGGTTCTATAAGCTTCCTTCCAGGTTTTGGGTGCTTTGTCCCCTCCTATTTTCTTATCACAAACTTCTACCAATGGCTGAGTAAGCCAGTCTTTCATAGTCTTATAGTATTTTGCTGACAGACCATCTGGTCCCAGGGCTTTGCCAAGTTACATTGAGTTTATTGCATTTTCAACCTCCTGTCATGTAATTAATCCATTTAGTAGGATCCTTTTACCTTCAGGAATCTTCTGCAAACCATTGATTTAGATTAATTGCTCAGTTTTAACCTTATGTTCTTTACCATTTTCATACAGTTGTTTATAATACTTCTGAAAACATCTTCTTATCTCCACAGGGTTCTCTACAGACTTTCCTTCTGATACAATATTTGCGATAGTACTTTGTTTTTGCCTCTTTTTTAGCTGCCAAGCTGAGTTTCCCACATTTATTTGCAGATTCAAAATTCCTTTGTCTCAACATTCTTAATTTCCATTCTATTTCTTGGTTTATAATCTTTGAATACTGAGTCTGTAAAGCTTTAATTTCCTTTTGTATCTGTAAATTCTTTGGATTACTTCTAAGGATCTTCTCTTTGTCTTTTAATTGGCACAAAATGTTATCTTTTCATTCTGTATCTTTCTCTTAATTGAATTTTGTTGAATGAGAAATCCTCTCATTACTGCTTTACTTGCATCCCAAATGACTCTTGTTTCCATTCCAGAGTTCATATTAATCTCAAAATAGTATTTGAGAGTCTTTTGGGCCTTATTACTTATTTGCTCATTCCTCAACAAATTGTCATTCATTCTCCATCTGAAAGATCCCTGTATAGATAATTTCACTTCTGTAAATACTGCATTGTGATCTGAGCAAGTTTTAGGGCAAATTTCCGTTTAGGAACCAAGTCTCTGGATTGCCATAACTAATTAATAATCGAAAATGATTGATTTGCATCTGTATAAAATGTGAAGTCTTTTTCAGTTGGATTTCTAACTCTCCATATGTCTGACAGATCGAATTTGTCAGTTATGTCAAAGAAAAGTCTTAGGTAATCTGCCAGCATTGAGTATTTTTTGTCTCTGGGTCCTATCCATTAAATTAGATGCAACTCCATTCAATCTCCCATTATAATTGATTTGTAATCCAAATAGTCCATAAGTCTTGTTTCCAAATTCTTAAAGTATTCCGTCTTGCCATCATTAGGTGCATAAATTCCCAATAGCAAGTGTTTTTCGCATTGTGCTGTAATTTCTACTGCTATGTATCTTCCCTCCTCATCTTTAAAAATCAATTTTGGATTCCATTTTTCTTTAACATAAGAGACCACTCCTCTTTTTTTCACTTTGCCTGAAGAAATAAATTCTTGGCCAAGTTTCTTATTCAATAGAATTTTTCTATGTAGTCTTATAATGTGTGTTTCCTGTAAAAAAATTACATCCAAATTCTGCTTTGCCAAAACGTGATAAATCTGACTCCTTTTTTTGTGGAGAATTTAAACTGCTCACATTCCAAGAATAAATTCTCAAAGCCATCGTGATAAATTAAGGGGCTGCTGCTCCTGTCCCTGGTGGCTGTGGGCTTTCCAACCCGAGTTCAACTGAGTCCTTTTACAAAAATTTATCCTTCTCTCCAACAGTCTTGATTCTTTGTTTTCTTCCCTCAAATTTAAAGGAGAGGCCCTCTTGGAATTCCCACCTAAAGAAGATATTTTTCCTTCTCAGGATGGTTGCCAAATCTGAAATTGGTTCTCAAATTCAAGAAGTGTTTCGGGATCTCCTTAAAAAGGACAATTGCTTTGTCTTGAATTTTTAAACCTTTTTTGTAGTGCAGGCCCGAAATAGTATCTCTTTGTTCTTTAGTCTTAAAGACCACCATGCAATCATAGGTAATTTTGGACTCTTTTTAGGACCAAATCTATAGGCCTTTTCTATCCAAGAGTCTACTTCGTCTTTTTGCAAGTCCCACCACGCCACAAATGGGGGAGAGGACAGAACCCTAAGGCACCCCACAAGTCTGAGTCCAGGTGTCTGAACACTCATCCCCCACCACCATTTTCTGAAGACGGCCCAGGAGGAAGGAGCGGAACCACCACATGACAGTGCCCCCAGCTCCCAGCCCCTCAAGACAGTCCAGGAGGATGTTATGGTCGATGGTATCAAATGCCGCTGAGAGATCCAGCAAAACTAGGAAACAGCTCTCACCTTTGTCCCTAGCTCGCCGGAGATCATCGTCCAACGCAATCAACGCAGTTTCAGTCCCACGATGAGGCCTGAATCCCAACTGGAAGGGATCCAAATGGTCCGCTTCTTCCAGGCGTGCCTGGAGTTGTTCAGCAACCACTCGCTCAATCACCTTGCCCTTATCATGCTAATTATCATGTGTGGCTGCAATACAGCCTGTGTTTGAACTTCACTGTGTTTGAACTGGATAGCTGAACTGCTCACATTGGTCACTGATTTCCCACACCATTTGGCTTCTTCTGTTGACAGACTACACTCATTTTGTTAAAAATGCAATATTATTGGCATTTTTTAAAATTTTTATTTAATTCTCAATTTTACAAACAAAACAGGCATTTTACATACCATTAAATAGCCAAAGATATTAAATATATTCCTCTATATTTTACGACAATCATTTTCGTCAGTTCTCCATTTTACACCCCTCAAACAATAATTACACTGTGGATTTTTTCTTAATGCTGCCAATGTTTTCAGCTGTGTACAGTTATTTTCCATATAGTCACTGAATATTTTCCACTCTTCTTTAAATATATGTTCTTCTTGCTCTCTTATTCTATGTGTTAAACCTGCAAGTTCTGCATATTCTAATATCTTAAGCGGCCAGTCCTCTTTGCCTGGGACCTCTCTCAGTTTGGGCCTAACAAGACTCAAGCTACCATTGTGGCATATATACAGTAAATATTTTTTCTGACATCTGGGAATTTCTGTCTGGATTATTCCTAACAAAAAGGACCCTGTTGTTGTTATTTTGTGGGGGGGAGGGGGGTTATTTTAAACATTTTTTTCAGCTCATTATAAATCATTTCCCAATATTCTTCTACCTTTTTACATGGCCACCACATATGAAAAAAGTACCTGCCATTTCTTTACATTTCCAACACATATCTGATACTGATTTATACATCTTAGCCAACTTACCTGGAGTTAAATACCATCTATGAATCATTTTCATATAATTCTCTTTCAGTGAATAACATGCAGTAAATTTCAAATCATACTTCCAAAGTTTCTCCCAGAGGTTTAAGTCTGTATTATGTCCTATATCTATTGCCCATCTTTTGTTTCCCATTCTAATAAAAAATATATACATTTTAGACAAATGTTTATCCTGGTTCTGTAATAATTCTTTTTCAGATTGTGAGCTTTGGTCCAACCCCCCCCCCCCCGCCTTTTAATCTAGCATAAACATATCATGCTATTGCAACCAATCTGTGACTCGACTCCTTAAGTCTTCCATAGGTTTCAATCTGGGTTCCCTCCCTGTAATATTATTGGCAATTTAAGGCAGAATTGTTTTTCTACATCAAATACCAGTCTCCCAGAAATGAGGGTGGTGGCTTGTCGGTAGCACCTGGAACCTGATATTCTGTCATTTGGCTTTTTCTGTTGACAGACTACACTCATTTTGTTAAAATTGTCAACATGGCGTCGACAGCAGTGAGAGAGCACATATTCCAGCCTTCATGCTCAAGCTCACATCACTAAATCAGCCTTCAACCGTGCCGGCAACAGTTTGCAAGTAACTGACAGGGCAGGAACAATGAGGGCACATGGGCAGTTGGAAGGCATGCAAAACTGAGCAGGTGCCAAAGTGGGTTATTGCTTCTTCTAAACGAACGGTAAAATAGTCAGTGCTGTTTCTTAGAAGAAGCTTGTAATTAAAAAAGTAGATTGGGTGCTTGATGAATCACATTTTCATGGGAAATCTTGAAATGTTAACAGCTCTCTCCATTACATGGGCATTTTGCTACAGCATTTGATGGTTATCAACATTCACAACAGGGTTTCACAATGTAAATTGCAGCTGTTGCCTGAGAGACTTTGCCTATCTAAACTTTAAAATGATGTGTGCATGCATAAGACTGGAAAGCTGTGTTCCTGCAGTAGGTAAATAGTTTAATTAATCTGCAAGCTTTTTTATGTGCATGTTTTTATAAGTCCTGATAGAAGCAGCTCAAGATTAATTCAAACAGCAATTATTTCATAAAGGCTTTAGAAAAGTACTTTCACAACACCACATGCATAGCCAAAACCAGAATGAATAAGCAAAATGCAGGTGGAGAAAGAGAATTAAAACTGAATATTTTCAACACAGTTTTTGGCTATGATATATATTTTTTTGGAAAGTCACAGTAGGTTGCCAGAAATATCTGCAATTTCCCTTTTTATTTTGCAAAAAATAAAAATAAAAATCACACTCACTATTGAAGATACCGAAAATAAACAGGGTGCATGTTTATATGAACAAGCAGTGGTCAAATGCTGGAGTGGAATGCAAAGCATGGTCTTACTTTCTGTGCTTTACTGTGAAGGCAGATGGTGTACAATTAAGCCAAGTGTGCTACTGATGTACATGCAACACATGTTTTTCCATGGAGCCAGCTCAAAGGATTATCTGTTCATTATCAAGGCTTGGGTCTCACCTACCTGGCCCATTTTGCCACCTGAGACCACTCTCCCGCTGCCACCCTGCCACTGGAGCCTTGTTTACTGGGCTTGTGTGGTGGTTGCTTCTGGCAAGATCTCATGCAAGCTCTGTGAGATCTCACCACAAGCCACCACCACTTCTCGATTTTTTGGTGGCAGCGGCAGATGCACACACACCCTCCTGTTATGGGGGAGAGCCTGTTACACTCCTTGCTTGCAAAATGCCTGTTATGTGCTGAGTTGAATAGGATCCAAAATGCAGCAGTCTGATGGGTCCTAGAACAATATGATCCAAAATGCAGCAGTCTGATTGGTCCTAGAACAATAGGATCCAAAATGCAGCAGTCTGATTAGTCCTAGAACAATAGGATCCAAAATGCAGCAGTCTGATTGGTCCTAGAACAATAGGATTCAGAATGCAGCAGTCTGATTGGTCCTAGAACAATAGGATTCAGAATGCAGCAGTCTGATTGGTCCTAGAACAATGCAGCAGTATGATTGGTCTGCAGGAGCCACCCAATCCAGCTCCAGATGGAACTGAATCCACAACCTGATTGGCCTACAGGAGAATTCCAGAATTAGCTAATCACGTGCAGCCCATTGTGTAAATAATGTATATAAAGCAGGTCAAATCTGTATCCAGGGCAGCTGTTTACCAGCTCCATCTGGTACGTAGGCGGAGACCCTATCTGCCTGCAGACTGTCTCACCAGAGTGGTGCATGCTCTGGTTATCTCCCGCTTGGACTACTGCAATGCGCTCTACGTGGGGCTACCTTTGAAGGTGACCTTTAAAGCCCTAAACGGCCTCGGTCCAGTATATCTGAAGGAGCGTCTCCTCCCCCATCGTTCTGCCCGGACACTGAGGTCCAGCTCTGAGGGCCTTCTGGCTGTTCCCTCACTGTGAGAGGCCAAGTTACAGGGAACCAGGCAGAGGGCCTTCTCGGTAGTGGCGCCCCCCTGTGGAACGCCCTCCCATCAGATGTCAAAGCGATAAACAACTACCTGACATTCAGAAGACATCTGAAGGCAGCCCTGTTCAGGGAAGTTTTTAATATGTGACATTTTAGTGTATTTTTCATCTTTGTTGGAAGCCGCCCAGAGTGGCTGGGGAAACCCAGCCAGATGGGCGGGGTACAAATAATAAATTATTATTATTATTATTATTATTATTATTATTATTATTATTATTATTATTAGATACTTTGAGGGGACATTCATTCCTCCTCACCACTATGAGCTGAATAAAGAGCATGAAATCCACTCTCAACTCTGAGTATATTTCACTGGCGACGAAGGTGGGATCCCACTGAGCTGACCGCCACACACAGCACCGCAACACAGCCACCTTCCGCACCACTGCCTCGCACCGTGTATCCAGGCTTCAGCTCTGGGACCCATGGAACTCAGAATGGCAACCGACAGCAGCTTCTCACCGTTCAACCCAGCATCCGGAGACTGGGAAGCATACGCCTCCTGTTTCACTTTCCTCCTAGAAGCCAAAGGGGTCACCGACGAAGAAGACATAAAGAAGAGGGCGATATTCTTTAGCATCTGCAGAGAGGAGATGTTTGAAAGGTTCACCTTCAGGCTCACCTTGCGCCTGAAGACGTCACTACTATTCCATACAAAACAATAATGGAACAGCTGAAGGGGCACTTTTCGCCGCAGCCCTCAGTGGTGGCTCGTCGAAATGCCTTCTACGCAAAGCGGCAAGCCCCTAGGGAAACCATAACTAGTTTTGTGACCTCTCTCTGCCAAGCTGCCCGGTTCTGCAACTTCTGAGAGTTGGAGAACATGCTTCGTGACTGCCTCTTCGGTGGCCTGAAGGATGAGAAGCTGCAACAACACCTCTATGCTAAGAAGGACCTAACGTTCCAGGTCGCTCTGGAGGAGGCCCTGGCAATGGAAGCTGCTGAGAGGTTGACACAAGAGGCATGGCCAAGCCTGCCGTCCCAACTGAGGGTCCACCACAAAGACCTCACCGACGACTCAGGATCTGACAGGGAGGAGGTGCACCGAGTACAGCAGCGCACTCAAGCAGTGCACAGACCACAGCTGCCTCGACGAGAAGGAGGGAACTGTGCAAGCTGCAGGGAGAGTCACGAGAGGAGGACCTGCCGTTTCCGCAACGCAGAGTGTAGGCAGTGCAGAAAATCGGGTGTGTTGGGCTCGGCCCACTCGACGCCAGGCATCAGATGACCGATCCAAGAGTCCCAGGTCCCGGGGCCCAATGCACCAAGGCAACTCGATGGACTTCCAGGTATACCAGTTGCCCCACCCCAACATAGAGAAAATTTATGTAGAGGAACAGATAGAGGGGGCCCCATGCCGCATGGAGCTTGACACATGTTCAACTCTATCCATAATCTCGGCAAGGACCTTAAGGAAACTGTCCTAGTGGGGGTGCCAAACTCATGCCGGCCTCATTCACCCTCCAGGACTTCCAGAAACGTAAGGTCCCCACAATGGGGGTGGGGACCTTCAGGGTGCAATATCGAGGGCGGACGCGGCAACTGGACTTGCTTGTGGTCAAGGGCCCCTACATTAGCTTACTGGGATTGGCATGGTTTGGACCACTGGGGCTAGCCGTCACCGGGGTGAACCACACTAGCTTACAAGTGGACGTGGATGCCATATGCAAGGAATTTTCGGGGGTTTCGATGGGAAATTGGGACAGTATACGGCCGCCCCCCCATTACTCTACAGCTTGACCCTGCAGTACGACCTGTCAGGCTCAAGGCCTGCCGGGTCCCTTTCGCCCTGAAACTCCGTATAGACGAGGAATTGGACCGGGTCGTGGAGCAAGGAGTGCTGGAGCCTGTTCCTAATGCCCCCTGGGAAACCCTGATCGTCACACCCGTCAAGCCTAATGGTTCGGTCCACATCTGCACAGACTACAAATGTACCATAAACAAGGCCCTCACAGCCCACACATACCCAGTGCCAGTGGTTAGCCATGTCCTTGTCACCCTGGCTGGGTCAAAAATTTTTGGCAAGCTGGACTTGGCCCAAGCATATCAACAGCTGCTGGTAGATGAGGCCACAGCAGAGGCACAGACAATTGTGATGCACAGAGGAGCATTCAGGGTAAAGCTGCTGCAATTTGGTGTCAGTTTGGCACCAGGCATATTCCAGAATCTAATGGACTCTCTCCTTAAAGGGATTCCTGGCGTCACCCCCTTCTTCGGTGATGTGTTGATTGCTTGGCCCACGCCAAAGGAGTTTGAGGACTGCCTCCGCACCGTTCTGCACCATTTCCAAATGGCGAGTCTCAAGGTGAAGCGGGAAAAATGTCTACTAGGAGTGCCTCAGGTGGACTTTCTGGGATTTATGGTGGACGGAGAAGGGGTCCACCCAACTGGGGACAAGGTACGGGCCATTTGTGATGCCCCAGCGCCCAAGAACAAGACTGAACTTCAGGCCTTCTTGGGACTATTGAACTTTTACCATTCCTTCCTTCCCAATAAGGCGGCGGTAGCGGAGCCCCTACACAGACTCCTGGACAAGCGGGCCCCTTGGGTGTGGGCCCAGCGCCAGGAGGCCGCATTCCTGGCAGTCAAGGGCTTGCTCGTCTCAAACTCAGTCTTGGCACACTTCGACAAGAGGCTGCCGGTGGTGCTAGCATGCGACACCTCACCCTATGGCATCGGCGCTGTCCTGGGACACCAACTCCCGGATGGAAGAGAAGTGCCGGTGGTATACTTTTCCCAGACACTCAACGCAATCGAGCAGAACTACTCGCAAATCGACAAGAGGGGTCTGGCAATCATAAAGGGCATAAAAAAATTCCATGATTTCTTGTACGGGTGGCCCTTTACCGTGGTGACTGACCACAAGCCGTTGCTTGGCTTGTTGGCCCACGAAAAGCAGACTCCCAAGTGCTGTCTCCTCGCGTCCTCAGGTGGTCAATTTTCCTTGCCAGCTACCAGTATGCACTGATTCACCACCCTGGGAAGGCAATGGGCCACGCGGACACCCTCAGCAGGCTACCACTACCGGAAACAGGCCCCGACCCAGCACCTGCGCAAGAGGTTATGAACCTGGAGCTGCTTCCCGACCGCCCCATTCAGGCACAAGAAGTTGCACACCATTCCAAGAAAGATAGGGTCATCTCCCAGGTCCTGGACTGGGTATGGAGGGGATGGCCCAGAAGGAGCCCCGCGCCAGAATTCACGGGCTACACAACCCGCAAACATGAACTGTCGGCCCACAAGGGGCGCCTGTTATGGGGAAGCAGGGTCGTTGTTCCCCAGCCTCTTCGCAAAAGAGACACACCCAGGGGTAGTGAGAATGATGGCCCTTGCCAGGAGTTATGTGTGGTGGACGGGGATCGGTGGAGAGATAGAGGCCTGGGTCAAACACTGCCAGGCCTGCCAAGAATCCCGCCCAGATCCCCCAAGGGCCCCAGTCCAGTCCTGGGAGTCCGCCTGAGCACCATGGTCACGCCTGCATGTGGACTTCACTGGCCCCTTTCAGGGGAAAACATTCTTCATAGTGGTGGATTCCTACACCAAATGGCTGGAAGTCGCACTGGTACCATCCACTTCCACGTCCGCAGCCATCCGGGAACTACGCAGGCTGTTTGCAACCCACGGGCTCCCTGACACTCTCATCTCAGACAACGGACTTACGTCAGGAGAATTCCAAACCTTCACAGCGCAGAACGCCATCCGCCACATCCGCTCGGCACCATTCCACCCTGCCACCAATGGCCAAGCAGAATGCATGGTGCGGACCACCAAGGACACCCTCTGCCGCATGATGCAAGGGGATTGGGAGTATCGCCTTGCCACATTCCTTCTAGCACAGCACAGCACCCCCAGCTCAATGACTGGCCGGAGCCCCACTGAACTACTAATGGGTCGGCGCCTTGCAATCACATTGGACCGCCTTCACCCCTCAGGATGAGGTAGTGGTGGGGGAAGGCAGGAACCCCCGGACTTTCATGGCCCAGGACCCAGTGTACACAAAGAACTTTGGGGCAGGCCCAGCATGGGTACCCGCCACAGTCACCAGGGTCACTGGCCCCGTGTTGTACGAGGTGCTAGTGGATGGGGGGCAATGCTGGCACCGCCACTGCGACCAGATACGGCAACGATTCCCAGGAGAAAACCAGGAGGAGGACAGGTCAGAGGAGTCCCAAGGGAACAGTGGGGCAGTGGGACCCACAGAACAGGAGGGGCCAGCAGGAGAGGCAGAATCAGTAAATACAGAGAGGACCCGCGAGGACAAAAGGACACCGGAATCAGAACCATGACTGAGCGAGCCGGTTGAATCACAGCCAGCATCCTTGGAACACGAGCCAGAACTTGAACCCCAGACCAGGGAACACCCCAGGCCGCAACGCACACGTAGGCCGCCGGCGTACCTTGAGGACTATGAATGCGACCTCCCGGGCAGGACTGGAACTTAGAGGGGAGGGGTGTTATGTGCTGAGTTGAATAGGCTCCAAAAATGCAGCAGTCTGATTGGTCCTAGAGCAATAGGATTCAGAATGTAGCAGTCTGAATGGTCCCAGAACAATGCAGCAGTATGATTGGTCCGCAGGAGCCACCCAATCCAGCTCCAGATGGAAGTGAATCCACAACCTGATTGGCCTACAGGAGCATTCTGGAATTAGCCAATCATGTGCAGCCCATTGTGTAAATAATGTATATGAAGCAGATACTTCTCACCACTATGAGCTGAATAAAGAGCATGAAATCCACTCTCAGCTCTGAGTATATTTCAATACCCCAGTTCCAATCCCTGGCAGGGCTGGGAAACATTTCTGTCTGAAACTCTGGAGAGCTGCTGCTGGATGATACTGAGCTAAATGGATCAATAGTCTTAGAATAATGCAGCTTTCTGTGTTCCTGTGATTCCATTGAAAAGCAACTTGAGGTGGCATGACCTGTGATTACTGCAGTTTGGCATTGTCAGGTCATAACATGGAATGGATGAGCAAGGTCTGCTGGGATTGGCCTGAAATCAGCAATGTTTAGATTCCAACTACGAATATCATGCTCAGAACTCTGCTAGGAAAAAGTTTCTTATTTCTATTTCTGATAGCAATTTCCAGTACATATTCAATGTACTTTTGTGATAGAAATCTATTTCCAAGTCATTTTGAGACAATCAGCCAGCTGAGCTTCATCGCTAAATGCCTACCTACTTTAATCTGTATATTATTAACTGCTCATCCGCAGAAAACCTGTGTTCATTTGCATTGGTTACCAATTGCATCAATACACCCATAATGATGAGGCAAGGCATCTAACATTTTGAGTTTACACAGGCAACTACCTTTATTAACTTTAAGTGGGATCAGCAACGGGTTGTCATTCTACATAATAAACATGGCAAATAGGTGCTTTTTCTTCCTCTTCCTCAGTATTCTCTGCTCAAACCTTCCTAGGTCAGGGCACATGGCTAGTTTTCCTCCTACTCATGGATCTCACAATGATGGGTCTCACAGACTGGGGGCCAGGACATGTCTTAAATAGATGCCACCCACTCACCCACAGCATCCTCTCCCTAGGGGTCGCAGGGGGCCTGAGTGGCACCTTTGTAGAGCTAATGTGGCATCTACCTGGTAGGAAAGAAGCCCCGGAGGCCAAGGGAGCATGTCCCTGATTGGGGAGATGATGATGCCTGCCAGGGTTTCTTGCATTACAGGGGATCAGACTAGATGACTGGGTGTTAAAACTAGCTAGCAAACTAATTGCGTGCCTAACTGCAAGTGGCCCATAGACACATGCTAACTGAGTAGTAATACACTATTTAATTTCAAAGCAGCTGGTGGCTACTTTGGCACCAACCCTAACCCAAGAAAGACAATGTTTTGTGATCACTGATGTGCCTGACTATTTGGATAAATTACTTCTATGGGGAGAGGGTTGTATTAATTCTATCTTGTTTAACTTGCTTTCTTGAAATTTTAATAATTATCAACAACTTATATGAATGTGTGGGACTGTTATTTGTGGGAATGTTAAGGCTAGTAGGAAAGGATATATTGAATAAGTATTATCCTTCCTTCACTCACACTAGTGAGTGATGTAGCGCAGTGCTCCCCAACCTTTTTATCGCCGCGGACCGGTAAATGTTTGATAATTTTTCTGTGACCCGCTTGTTTTGAGCTGAGCCCCCCCCCTCCCTGATTGGCCAGGAGGAGCATCAGTGTAACAATAGCGAATTTTCATTTGCTATTGTCTTCTTTTTTAAAAAAAATGATATTTATTGGAAATTTAAAGTTACAAGAAAAAAGAAAGAAAGAAAAAGAGCAAGAAAAAAGGGATTAACGATATAAATCAGTAAAAAGAGAAAAAAAAATACCAATCATACAATACACCAAAATCAAAAACAAGAGCAAAAGAATAAATTTAAAAACAAATCCAATATTTCCATATCCTTATCTTCATTAACTTGTTTCCTCGACCTCCTCACACCTCCCTCTTTTGTATTCTAATTATTAATTATCTCAGCAAATGCTTTCCATCTTTCACTGTATTCTGTCCTTTAATCGTCTTAATTTATTTTAGCCTTATCTTACCATACAAAAAACCCTAGAACTTAAAAAATTATTTATACATAACTCCTTATAACATTTCTACTAAAGCCTAATAATTTCATTCCAAGATTTTCCTAACAGTTGTTAATTTTGCAATACTTCTCTAAATGAATTTTTAAACTTTCTGCCAATCTTCATCCACCGTCTCTTCTTCCTGGTCCCGGGTTCTGTCAGTCCTTTCTGTCTGTTCCATAGAATCATAGAATCATAGAATCATAGAGTTGGAAGAGACCACAAGGGCCATCGAGTCCAACCCCCTGCCAAGCAGGAAACACCATCAGAGCACTCCTGACATATGGTTGTCAAGCCTCTGCTTAAAGACCTCCAAAGAAGGAGACTCCACCACACTCCTTGGCAGCAAATTCCACTGTCAAACAGCTCTTACTGTCAGGAAGTTCTTCCTAATGTTTAGGTGGAATCTTCTTTCTTGTAGTTTGGATCCATTGCTCCGTGTCCGCTTCTCTGGAGCAGCAGAAAACAACCTTTCTCCCTCCTCTATGTGACATCCTTTTATATATTTGAACATGGCTATCATATCACCCCTTAACCTCCTCTTCTCCAGGCTAAACATGCCCAGCTCCCTTAGCCGTTCCTCATAAGGCATCGTTTCCAGGCCTTTGACCATTTTGGTTGCCCTCCTCTGGACACGTTCCAGTTTGTCAATGTCCTTCTTGAACTGTGGTGCCCAGAACTGGACACAGTACTCCAGGTGAGGTCTGACCAGAGCAGAATACAGTGGCACTATAACTTCCCTTGATCTAGACGCTATACTCCTATTGATGCAGCCCAGAATTGCATTGGCTTTTTTAGCTGCAGCGTCACACTGTTGACTCATGTCAAGTTTGTGGTCAACCAAGACTCCTAGATCCTTTTCACATGTACTGCTCTCAAGCCAGGTGTCACCCATCTTGTATTTGTGCCTCTCATTTTTTTTGCCCAAGTGCAATACTTTACATTTCTCCCTGTTAAAATTCATCTTGTTTGTTTTGGCCCAGTTCTCTAATCTGTCAAGGTCGTTTTGAAGTGTGATCCTGTCCTCTGGGGTGTTAGCCACCCCTCCCAGTTTGGTGTCATCTGCAAATTTGATCAGGATGCCCTTGAGTCCATCATCCAAGTCGTTGATAAAGATGTTGAATAAGACTGGGCCCAAGACAGAACCCTGTGGCACCCCACTAGTCACTCTTCTCCAGGATGAAGAGGAACCATTGATGAGCACCCTTTGGGTCCGGTCAGTCAGCCAGTTACAAATCCATCTAGTCCATCAACCTGGTGATCTTATGTCTGAGGCGCTTAACTCTTTTCCATGTCCCTTCTGCAGATCTTCATAATTGTACCTACACTTTACTTTGTCTTCTGCTGGTCTTATTCTTAATTTCCTTCCTTTGTCTCTGAGGGGTAGATCTCAGGGGAGCAACCTAAGAATGTCTTTATCCCTTCTCGACCAGTCAGCCCGTTCTCCATGGTTAGCACTAAAATCCAAAAAAATATTGCAGAGCATACTTCAATGCCCCTCCAAATTTGAGAGCCTCAACCACTCCAATCTCCTCCTGGCCCAAAACCATATCCCAAAAGTCAAAATATCCCTGCATAGGAGGATCTGACCAACTTGCCATCTCCAGTCCCGACAGGACTCCGTCTCTCCAAGTCTGACTCACTCCAGATTCAATCATCAGAGACGACAGCTTATGTTCTTGCAGGACCGCATCTCTCTCAACTTGTATTACTTGAGGCTCAACAACAACCTCCTCCTTTATCTTCACCACTTCTTGCCCTGTCAGGGCAGATTCCTGGGTCAATTCTTGAGCAGGATCTGTATCAATGTTCACTGTTTGACCAAAATTATCAATTGCAGTAGTCATCAAATCCATCTTCGCATGAAGCTGCTCCAACAAAGCACTTGTCCTGCACAAAGCAGACACTAAGACTTCCTGTGTCAACATTCTCAAGGTCAAAGCCTGTTTCTCACGATCTTTAATCTCTACAGCTGTAGAGTTCCCCAGGTCCACTCCAACAACAGTTCAAAAGCTCCCTCTAGAGGCAACAATTTCTATTTGTATCCCTCCTTTTACAAGCAGATCCGGCAACAAAATTGCTTTCGGTTTTCAAGTCTTTGTTCCTTTTTAGTGCAAAAGGAAACATTGGAGTCAATATGTTTCTCTTATTTGACTATCTGTCAACATACGTTATTATTCACAGTCAATGAACTTTCCCAAAGCGTCTATCTTTGACAGCTCGTTCCCAGGTTCAAGACGATAGAAATTTATCTTTCTTTACTCCCTCTCCTGCAGGCTTGAACAATTTAAACATTTCCCCCCTCTTCTCCTGCTTCCAAGGGGGGTTTTGTAACTTTAATGGATGGGAATTTGGTGCTTTACAAATAGCTTTCCAGACTTTAGCTTGCAATGTCTTTGCTTCAAACTATTTACAAAAGCGGAAGGCAGACTTCCTGTTTAGACCTTCCCGCTCCGATGCCAAATTACGAAGTTTAGCGCTCTCTGACAACAGCGATGCGGCTTCACTCCGTGAAAAGAGCAATCGATTCGAAGTACCGCGCTGCTCACCCCACGTCGCTCCGGATCCCCAAAACCGGGTTTCCCCGCGGGTAGGGGAGGCGCAAAAGGTGCCAGCCGAATCCCAGGTCCACAGGCTTCTCCCACCTGTGGTTTTGATGGGTCTTCACCTCGCTGTGGCAGTCCAGACCCTGATTTTCACGGAGCGGATTCCTCCAGATCAGAGGAAACCCGCCATTGCCGGTGGCGCTAACCCGGAAGTCCTTTCATTTGCTATTGTCACACAATGGGCGGGCTTGAGAGGGCGCAATGCTCTGCGCCTCGGCCGCCCGCCACAGTGAAATGATTTGAAGTTCCTCGGGCGGCCCGGTGCCGATTAATCCACGGACCGGCACCGGGCCACGGCCCGGGGGTTGGGGAACACTGATGTAGCAGATATCCCCTTAATATAGTAGGAAGCTGGTTTGCAGATTTGTTTGAATCTCTTTAGTTGAGTAATCCAGTCTGGCTAGACAAGATGGATTGTTCACGGTGTCCCTTTTATCCCTCTTAACCGAATAAAGACACAAAAGTCTTTCCTTAAAAGTAACAAGAGGTTTACTCACATTTCAGTTCATGATTTGATCCCTGAAAGGCAGACTTTAGCTAGTAGTTAAATAACAAACTGTGAGTTCATCTCATATGGAGATTGAGCTCATGTGCTGCTGGCAGAGAGCCAGCAGACAGAACAAAATGGCTGCAGGAGGGCAGCAAGAGAGCAGCAAGCAAGAGAGCAGCAAAAGAGAGAGATCAAGAGAGAAAAAATGGCTGTGTGACTTGGCTCTTTTATGCAGTCAGCCACAGCCACACTCATCTCCCAGGTCACATGCAGGGGCAGGAAGCTCCAGACCAGTAGAACAGGAAGTTACACTGACTGGAGTAACATCCCTCTGCCTGTGCCCACTCTAGGGAAATAAGGAATTTATATTGTACTTGACTGTTCCAATGGATTACATCCCACAGAATGTTTATGACTTACAGCTGAAACAAATTTATTTGAGTTGAATAAAAAAATGGCGTTATTAGGAAACTCTTCAGTTAAATTCTCACACAGGTTTGTTCTTGGCCAAACACAAACAGAAATGCATTTTTAAACTATGAGGACCAGACAAGGGCAATGAATTCATTTTCTTGAGGAAATGAATTTTTCAAGAGCTAACATTTCACAAAGTTCCTAAGCCAAAAACAGCACACAGATAACAAACCCATTTCTATCTGGTATTATATTTACATTTCCTTGACAGAGCTGGAATCTCTGCTCACTTGTAAAGCCCATCATAAGTCCTTATGATTCAGTTGCTCCCATTGCAATCTCCCACACCACCTTTGCTGTGCTGTGCTCATTGTTCCACAGCACCCATTCATCAACAATTCACCACAACTTCAAGGGCTTTCGATGAAGAGATGAGTCCCCATCTTTGTTCCTTTGGCTCTTCTGGAGGTGGATTTGTTTCAACTATACCACAAAAGCAGCAACTGCAGCAGGATATCCATATGAACTAGGCAGAGTGGCATTTCTGTTTTTTGAGTAGTTCTTCATACATTTCTTTATAATAAGAACAAAAGTAGCACCCTGGTAGAACAGACCAACAGTCCATCAGATCCATCTTCATGTCTCCAATGGTGACTAATCAGATGCGTTGGTGAACTTTGTGGTCACAGAAAGAACACAAACATTCTTGCCTATTGCTTATCTCAAGCAGCTGAAAACAGGCACTCCTGTCTACTACATCCACCCAGTCCTCCAGTTTGCATCCAGGAGCACCTTCCTTGGCCCCAACCAGCTCATCACCACCTCCAAGCACTGGTCTAGTGTCTCAGCCACCTCTCCTGATTCAGATGGAGCAGAGATGTAGAGTCTCATCTGCATACTGGTGACGCTCCACTCCAAATCTCTGGATGACAGTTTCAGAAAGATGTTTAATAGCATACAAGCTGCCAAGAGGTCAGGGAGAATGGGCAGAGTTGTAAGCTCCCTACTCTCCCAACAAATGTTATAAACCAGAGCAGTTTCAGTGCCATGGCCAGGACTGAAGCTGGACTGAAATGGATCCAGATAATCAATTTCCTCCAAACATGCCTGGAGCTGAACTGCTACCACCCTCTCCAGCACCCTGCCCAAAAATGGGAATATTTGCCACTGGGTGATAGTTGTTTAACACTTCTGGATCCAGGGAGGTTGTTTTAAGGAGGTGACACCCGACCACCTCATTCAAAGAAGGTGGTACCTCTCCTTCCTCCAGGGAAGCATTAATTCTCATTTTGGATTTTTCTGTTGTGAATCACATTGGGATCTTCAGATGAAGAGTGGGATACAAAGTTAACAAATAACAATAAATAATCACTCCCAAGATAGCAAGGGTCAAGAGAGCTGGTGGTTGGCTGATGTCTTGAAGCAGCTTGTCTACATTTTCAGGCTACAATGATGGAAACAATTCTCTGTGCTCCAGATGCCTCCATATAGAAATAAGTACTGAAATTTTTGAAGGCATTCAAAACTTGGGGAAAAGTTTTTGAAAAGGTTGAAAAAATTCTGAAAATATCCTCTGAACTATACAGCAGATTTGGTGTAAAAAGACTGAAAAATTGCAAGAATGCAAATGCTGTGGGAATAGATTGCAAGCCCACTTTTCAAACAAACCAACTGCAAACCATGGAGCTCTGACAAAACCTATGATTTCTGGTTTTAAAATTGTGAATTTGTGTGTGTGAGAGAGGGAGGGGAGTATTTGTTTTGCACAGAAGTTAAACTTGCTTCGCTCAGTCAGACCCACTCCTTAGTAAGTGTATTTAAGATTTGCTGTGATGGCAAAGTTAAGCCTGTGGGATCTAACATGCATGACTCTGTGTTTTATTTTGCATAACCATTTACTAGCATTAATAATTTTAAGACCAGAAATTACAGGCTTTCCCCAAACTGCAGTGGGTAGTTTTTGAGTGTGTGTGTCTATATATCAAAGTAACCTGTGAAATAACATTAATTTGAAAGCTCAGTGATGGAAAGCTTGATGAAGTACCATTAGCAATAATCACACAGTATTTTCTATGATATGCTGGTTTCCAAATTACTTGCTGTGCTTTGCAACAGATTAAATGGCTTGAGCTACTTTTATAACGGAAATCTTTTTGCATTCTGAATGTAACACAATTTCTTCTCTTGCAGAATCAAAATAAAATAACCTAATGATTCTGGAATGTTTAGGCCACATACAAATATACTGTATTTTTTTCATGTATAAGACATCCCCATGTATAAGGCGACCCCTTTTTTTTAAACCCAAAATTAAGAAATTAATTTGTTTAGCTTTGGGGGGGGGGGAGGTCACTTCTGCCAATTGCCCACCCATCTGCTCGCCACAGCCACTGCTGATCGCACACCTCGCTGCAGCCACCAATTGTCTGCCTGCTCATTGCCACCAGCAGCCCACCTGCCCACTTGCTGCAGTCACCAATTGCTTGCCTGTCTTGCCGCAGCCACCAATCACCTGCCCAATCACAGCTGCCAATCTCCTGCTTGCTGCTGCCATTATTCACACATCCCCCCTCTGCGTTCACTATCCGGTCACACCCAATTTTTGCCTATTTTTTAATAGCAAAATGCATTGTCAAAGAAAAATACGGTATATTTAGAAATAGTATAGGGTCCAGCAAATATAAAATATTTCAAGTGCTAGTGTTGGGTTCAGCACTGACCCAGGCTTGGTTCCCTTTGGAAGGAAGTCCCTGAAGGCTTATTGACACTGTAATATATTGGTGTTTTTCTACAAATATACAACTAAGCAAAGATGCGGGCAACGTTTAAATACTCCAACAGACAGCAAAACTCTTCTACTCCCATAGAACAGTGGTTCCCAATTACCTTTCAGGAACGGGAGTTCTCCCTCTCCCATTGGTAGCTCACTGATAAGAATTAATGAGCCTTTGATAGTTTTATAGTCCTTTTTTATAGCATCATATTGCCAACCCAAACAGACAACCCTCCTCAAAGAGAACAGATGCCTGCTTGGAATCATCCTTGTGACTTCTGCAGCAAGGAGCGCGCCAAAAGGAAGTCCCTCCCCCTCTCAGTCTCCTTTGTTCTCTGAAGTTTCGGACCATTGAGTCCGAGGGGAGGGGGCTCCTCCCACACTCTCAATTGATGTATCACCCAGCTGCCTTCTGCTTTTCTCCTCCTTATCTCAAAACTGGGCTGCTCCTCGCTAACTCCTCCTAACTAACTCCTCACTAACCTGTTTGGCTGCTGTGTGTAAGTCTGACTCTCTCTCTGCTTCTGAGAACGTTGAAGGCGAGGGGGGTGAATCTCCCCCCTCCTCTTCTGAACTGAGCTGATCTGTGGCTGCATTTCCCAACCTTTGCCTTCAGAGCATTCCCTGACAATAGCCATACACTGCGGATTCCCTATTTTTCAAAAGCCAAGCCATGCCATGGACACCCGACTTTTGAAATTTTTGACATCTCCATGGTAGTTCTTGTTATGTGAATGATGCCAAGAACCCCCTGGGTGTGTTGCGTGGACCACCTGGGGTCCTCCCAGCAGATCATCAATTGGGATCCACTGCCATAGAATATTTGGTCATCATCCCAAGAGTTTGCAGAGCTCTTTCTGTGTTTTTCTCAGTGTTCTTTTCGCACATTCCAGCTTGGTTCCTCCCCCCAGGGAGTTGTTGTTGTTGTTGTTAACAATAAAAGGGTTAAGTCCACCTGTTCCACAGGCAAGCCTTGAATTTCCAGAAGTTACACAGGTGGCAGACTGTTCTCACAAACTCAACACACAACAAAATTCAACACACAATCATGGTCTCCTGAACCAAAATGACTTTCTGGGTTCTGTTTTTTTTTTTTTTTGTTTGTTTGGTTGGTTGGTTTTTTTAAGAAGAAGAAAAAGAAGAAGAAAAGAATGCAGCATTAAAGAGTACTGGTGCTTTTCCCTTTGTTTAAAAAACCCCCTCACGTTCCCACTTCCCCATGCTGTTCCCTAAACTCCAGCTACCAAATGTTTAGTTTATGAAAACCGAAAGAAACATCTCACTAAGTTGAACTTCCGGTATCCCTGCCAACTACCCACCTGAGACCATTCACAGTACTATTATCGTTAATCAAATTGATGGGTTGCGATTTTACTTTGCTGAATATCATTTGTCAAAAGCTAACAAACAAGAAATATATATATATATTTGCCTGTGATTGATTCACTTCTCATGACTCAGGAAATTCAGGGAAGCTAATAGGTTAAGAAAGTTTTACAAGATTCCTGGCTGTGGGATCATGGCCACATAAAACCTGATGTCTGCAATTTCAGATAATAATAATAATAATAATAATAATAATAATAATAATAATAATAATAATATTTTTATTGTCATTGCCCCCTTCGGGGACAACGAAATTACTTATGTGAAGTTCCTTAATGGAATGGGACATGAAATGAGAGAAACCAATGAAAGCAGACCCCTCTGGTATCAAAATCCTCATCCAAAGAACATATTCTACTTATTTTGGAAACATCACTCTTCCCTTTATGCTGCCATAACAATAACAACTGGAAACAATATCAGTCCAATTGCACTGCTCTTATTCCGAAAAACATTGGTAGTTGTGTACATTTTATAAATGCACATGTAACACTGACACACACATTCCTCCATGTAAGTAAGTGCTGACAAACATAAACTGGAGGTAGCTAACCTATTGAAGTGTTCTGTTTATGAAGGAAGACAGCTGATAATCTAGGCTCAAAGGGGACTTGGCCTTCTCAGTGAAAGTGCCCACATTATCAAATAGTTTCACCCATCAACCTTCCAAAGCGGATGTTTAAGAAGGATGGATTTATGTTCTGGACTGTACCTTAGAAAGCTTTTCTAGATATTACTCAGAATAGGCAGAAGCTGTTCTTATATCTAGTGATGCGATATGACCAAATCTGAAACCCAAACATATTATTATAACTGAGTTGTGAAATGTTAAGAGGATCACAGAGAAGTCAGAATGCAGAGAATTCCAAATGTGATTTCTTTTTATTTTAAGAATGCCGTAGAAGTAAATCAACCATCCGGCACATTAGATATTGTTTCCTATTTTAGCAGCTACACTGCATTTGTCTTTCAATTTTATATCGCAATCATTTGTTTTGTTTTTCAGTTTTCTGCTGTGCACTGAATTTTTAAAAATGCAGAATTTGTGACTTATATGGAACATTGACTTTGGCATGATAAACTGGGTTACTTAACCACCCTTTGATATTTCAAGCAGACCCAGTTTATAAGTCTGGGAAGAAGGGTAGCTGTACAACAAATGTATGAACTAGAAATGACAGATGAGCAATGCACCTAGAGTTTCAATTTGAACAGGAGAGACATCTTGTACTTTGGGGATCCAGTCTCTAGGCAACTAGAGATTGGGAAAAAAGCATTCATTTCCATCCTGTTCTACAACAGTAGCCTTCAAATAATAGGAAGAGAGCGATAGTAGGAAATGCTTTTGGCATTGCATTGAAATGCTTTCCAAAACAGAAGAAAGGACGGCTGTCCTTTTGTCATCACTGAATTAGTTTCTTTCTTTCTTTCTTTCTTTCTTTCTTTCTTGGATGAAGTGATTATATTAATGCACCTAAAGAAGGGTTGCATGGTAATGAAGATCTCTGAATCAGCACTAAGGGTTTAATAGTTTTTGAATGGTATCATTATTAAGAACATGAAGGACTCACCTATTTGCCCAGGCGTTTGTAGATTATTGCAGTACCTATTGGATGTAGAGTGAGTAGCCTGCTCTGAAGTTTCTAAGAGGTTTAGACCCAATGTTGTATTTTTTTTCATGTTCATGTTACTGCTGTGTTAATTTGTGGTTGTAACTGTTTTAAATTGATCTCGTTTTTGCTTTCTATACTGTGTTATGTATCCTGTTCTGGGATCTTTCACAATGAAGAGTGGGTTAGGCATGCCTTGCAATGCGCACCACCATGGATTGCAGGAGAAATTCCACTTAGTGGAATTGTGCACAATATCCCTTAAGGAAGCTGGGAGTTTGAGGATGGAGGAGGGATTGGAGAGCAGGAGGCTGCACTTGCCAGCCTGAGAAAAGGTTTGTATTGGAAGACAAAACAAGAGCAGGAGAGCATTTCAGAAAGAAAAACAACAACCTTAGGCTACAATCCTAAACACACTTCCAGAGAGTAACAATAGCTGAATGGAGTTGGATTAATTTTTGAGTAAGCACTGTGATGCTATGGCTTAAGAGAATGAGTCTGGCAGGGTGGACATGGAGTGGAAGGGGAACCCAAGTATTTTGAAAATCAGTGGTTTGGGCTTTTCTTATATAATTGGTTTGTGTGGTAGCCTAGCAGCTAGCTACCTGCCAACTGGAAACTGGTGGGGCCTGAGCCATTGGATGTGGCAGCAGAGGAATGGGTCGATGGCTGACAAAATAAAGGTGGGCTGCAGTCTTTGCCAGAGTGGGAATGAAAGATGCAGCTAAAGACTACAAGTGTTGTGGCAACTGGTTCCAAGCGACAGGGAGATCTACTGCTTCTTCTCACTTACACAGTGGTTGTAGACAGAGGAAAATTATTTCAGTGTTGTGTGCACTCTTACACAGCTAGGGATTGACACACCCATTGACATCTAGTTCACCCCAGTTCTCAGAGAGGATAGGACTAAATCCACCCTTTCCTGTTTCCAGGGGGATTTTAAATGGATTTTTAATATGTGTTTGGAAGTACCTATGAGACAGCTAATAATAATAATAATAATAATAATAATAATAATAATAATAATAATAATTTTTATTTATACCCTGTCCTCCCCAGCCAAGACCAGGCTCAGGGTGGCTAACACTAAATATAAAATTTTGATTGAAATTTGATTGAAATACAATTTAAAAACAAGATTAAAACACAACATTAACATGCAGCCTCATTTCAGTAGGAACTCAAATCTAAAACTTTTTGGGGATGAAAATGTCAAATCTTTACCAAGGCCAACTATCCAGACTGGTCCTACGTGGGCCAGAAAAAAGCCAGGGAAGTCCCCAAATAGGAGTTCCATCCATCACAGAAGGAGAAAGGAAAAAGGAAAGAGGGGGAGGGGATCAAGTTGATTCCAAGCCAAAGGCCAGGCAGAACAACTCTGTCTTACAGGGCCTGCGGAAAGAAATCAGAACCTGCAGGGCTCTGGTCTCATGAGACAGAGCTTTCCACCAGGCCAGAGCCAGTGTTGAGAAAGCCCTGGCTCTGGTTGAGGCTAATCTGACTTCCTTAGGGCCTGGGACCTCTAGGGTGTTACTATTTATGGATCTTAAAGGTCCTCCATGGGGCATACCGGGTGCTGTAAGTACAAGGGTCCTAGGCCGTGAAGGGCTTTAAAGGTCAAAAGCAGCACCTTAAATCTGACCCTGTACTTCACCGGAAGCCAGTGCAGCTGGAAAAGCACTGGGTGAATATGCTCCCATGGCAGGGATGCTGTGAGGAGCCTTCCTGCAGCATTCTGCACCTGCTGGAGTTTCTGGGACAGCTTCAAGGGCAGCCCCATGTAGAGAGCGAATTACAGTAGTCAAGCCTGGAGGTGACCGTCACATGGATCACTGTGGCCAGATCGGGGCAGGAAAGGTAAGGTAAGCCCAAATGGGCTCACCCGCCCAAGCAGAGGAGGAGCGGGAAGTCAATCTTGGCTTTCAGGGCATAGTGATCAGACCATGGCACTACCATGGGGGGAGCATGATAACATCTATGCCAGCACCAAAGATCAAATCCAGCGTGTGGACTGCTTGATGAGTGGCGCCCAAAACAAACTGGGAGAGACCTAGTGACACCATTAGTTGTAAGCAGTGTTCATTCATCCCCATTTTGTTTTTATATAAAAACTTTTGAAATATTGTACCCAGCTCTCCTCAGTCTGAGCATGCAGGGCTTCTATCATGAAGATAGAACAATCCCTCTGGGACTGACAGGTGTTCATGTCCCATTGCTCCCAGAGGGAATTGTATGGTGACAACATGGCCACCATCAACTCTTGTCACTCTCAGGGGGGCTTGTTCTGTGAGCATCAAAGCCATTAAATAATTTCAAAAAGAATGTTGAGAGATGGATTGGAAGAATGTTTCCTGAAAAGAGAGCATGAGATTAAAAGAGGAATAAATTCCCTGTTTGTTGGTAGCATCACAGAATATATGAAAACTGTCTTCCCCTCCGCAAATGAAATATTGCCATGACCCTGGCAGATTTTCATATGTTAGCATTTCATTTACTTTAACAGAAGAGAATTAAGCCTGAGTTGAACTCTCCCAATGGAATGAATTAGCTTTTGAACTGAGCCATAAATGCTCACCACTTTGGTTCTAAATGCAGTGTGAAAAGCACTGATGCACTTTCACCACCCAGAAAGATCCATTTCCAACTTAGTATTCAGACACAATAGTTATAGGCAGGAAGTTCAACTATCCTGACCTTGGAGTTCTAATGTAAGTCAAAAGCCCTTGCTGAACTGGGATCTGGCACTTAGAGTTTGATACAACACGTCCAAAAATCAATAAAGGCCATCCTGCAAGCAGCAGACAAGAGACATTCCATTCTACTTGTTAGTCATTCTTTTAGACTGAAAGAACACTTAAAATTCCCAGAATCCCAATCAACTGGAGTGTATTTAGCTCGATTTTTGACTTCACTTAATTGGAAGGCTCAACTAAATGTTGCACACAGATGTGGGAAGCTACTTTTCTGCTGCGCTCCTGAAAATCTGTTTTGGAAGGGCTGGTTCTTTTCAGCCCAGAAGCAGCAGGTGGGGAGTCAGGTTAGGAATCCTTTTGCTTTGCTTGTTCAAATCCCTTTCTCTTCAAAGGAAATCATCGGGGGTTCTTACTGTACATACATAGGAAATGTTTAGTTGTGCCTCAGAATACATAGGAAATGTTTAGTTGTGCCTCAGAATATGACTTTCTCATAGTATCTGTTTATTTAAGCATTTATACCCCACTTTTCTTAGTGAAATAAACTCAAAGTGTCTTACAAAAGAAAAAAATATTGTATATAAAACACAATGTACCAGTTGAAAGAAAAGCGAACAGTAAATTAAGCAAGAATATTGTACGATTGCCAGAATAATATCCTGATATTTACAAACAAAACAAATCTTTAGAAAGTATGTTAATACTCTGCCCCCACCAATAATATTAATTTTTTCCCCAGGGGTTGTGAATGAAACAACCAACATTTGTATTTTGGGTGGGTGGGTGGACCTAATTGTAACTGAGCTGCATTGCCTTTTCTTTCTTTCTTGATTTTGGTATGTCATTGAATGTACTTGCTTAAGTAAATAAAAATGCATATTTTAAAAAAGACAAAGGGGGGAGGAGTGAGAATATCAAATTAGAAGGCAAGGCTATTGGCAAAAGTTGTGATTGATCCTGTATAGAGGAATGCCTACTAGTTGGCCAGAAAACAACATATTTGCAGCTGGAATTGAGTCCAATGTGTGGACTGATCAAATCAGCTGCAGGCATGGCCAAATTTGGCCCTCCAGCTGTTTTGGGACTACAATTCCCATCATCCCTGACCACTGGTCCTGTTACCTAGGGATGATGGGAGTTTTAGATCCAAAACAGCTTTGGCCATGCCTGAAGAAGAGCTTTGCTGTGAAGTAAAGCTCACTTGTGGATGGACCTATTCTTGTGCCAACAGGCTCTCCCAGATGCATGAATAGCCTTCTCTCACAGGTTTCTATTTTGCATTGTTTTAAAAGCATCTTCTGTTATTTATTGCACTGTTTTGGAACTGTTTCTAAGCTGTCATTGTTAGTCCATTGCCTTGGGGCATGCAAGGAAGGCAATTCATCAACAGGTAGTAATATAATAATGATGCCTCTTGCTTGTCTGGCTGGAAGATAGAGGGGGGTAAGTGAGAGTGGAAAAGATGACATCTGCATTACTTGCTGTACTCACTTTTGCCTCTAGTTCTGCCCACCGCTGCCATGTGACTCTCACAAGAACATAAGAAGAGCCTGCAAGATTAGGCCAAGAAGAGCTTTCTGGTTCAGGATCTGGCGCTCTCAAATTTCAGCGGCACCCTGTGCAACGCTAAAATTTGGTGTCTCCCTGCCTTTCGCACTCTGTTCCACAGCATTGTTTTGGCACAGAATCTGAGCACAAGAGCCCTCTCCCCTCTTGGTGTTCAGAAGCATTGCTGCCTCCAGCTGTGAAGATAAAGCAGAGCGATCCTGGCTGGTAGTCACTGACAGCCCTCTCTTCCTCTATGAATTTGTCTAATCCACATTAAATACTCTCCAAGTTGGTGGCTATCACTGTTATTCACCTCTCTGTCAGAGATGTTTGAAAGTAAATAAACCTACTTCTGCACCTAAATATGGCTTATGTTTGACTGCAGCAAAAAAATTGATACAGCATTTAATTAAAGTTATTGACAAAAACTGATTCAAAGAACATCGAGCAGTTTTATACATCCAGACCCCTGTTCCATGCATACACCGTAAAATGGTGCTGAAACAGGCAGTTTTCTTCACACTCCTCAGCCCATGAAGAGACATTAATGTTCATTGGGATTCATGCAAAGACGTCAATTTATGCTGGTGGTAAATAGAAGAGTTTTTTTAAACAACAGCAATAAATTGTCTTGGTCCAACATTATATGTTCATACACATTCCTTCAAGAGTGCACCATATTCATTTTGACCACAAAATGTGCAGTAATCTATTCCCCAGACCATTCTCTCCACAATGTGCAATGTGGTGCAGCTGCTGAAGATGATCCCAGTAGATTCTGAGCCCGTTGCCAGATTCAAGTTACAAAAGCCCGTTGCCAGATTCAAGTTGACTCAACATCAGGAAGAACTTTCTGACAGTAAGAGCTGTTTTACAATAGGATTGTACTCCTTCAGAAGGTGGTAGACTCTCCTTCCTTGGAGGTTTTTAAGCAGACACCGGATGGCCACCTGTCAGGGATGCTTTAGTTGGGATTCCTGCATTGTAGGGACTGGATGACCTTCAGGGTTTATTCCACTTCTACAATTCAGTGATTCTCTCGTTCTAATTGTAAAGCAGCCAACTCTGAACCATATTTGGGAGAACTACCTTGTTCTTATATGTATGACACTCATACCCTTTTTAAAGTTCTGAATACTGCTTAATTTTTTGTTGAGTTTTTGAGTAGGTGCTGGCAAATCCTGTCTGATACAAACAAACAAATATACAGTTTTGGAATAAAAGAGAGGCATTTAAACTGAGACTTACATTTCATTTCCTACATGCCCTGAAAACAGGAAAATCATGGTTTTCTGACTCTCCTTGGAAAAGACTGCAGTCACTCAAGAGACCTAACAATGCATATTGCAGAACCACCATTGACTCTGGTCTCACAATTAATTCATGACAGACATAATTATGCCATTTAAGTGTAAGAAACTTGGGTCACCAAGTTTTCTGTAGTGACAAGCTTTAAAGTAAAAGTAATTGCTTAATTTGGGATTTGCTCAGTTATGGAAAGCTGATTATATAAATGATTGATACTCTTTAAAAATGTTTCTCTTGCAGAACACAATGGGAGTGCAGAAAGAGGTGGGGAACTGAGAACACAGACCCATTTAGAGTGATTTACAGCCAACCCCTCTGCATTTTTTCTCAGAGAAAAGTTCATCATGTTCCATGGAACTTCCTTCCAGATAAGTATGCATTGGTTTGCAACCTTAGGCTGGAATTCTCAGACAACTTTTCTCAAGGCTAGTTGCATTTGGATTTCTTTGAAATAAGACCTAATCTGGAACAAATGATTACAATTCACCCCGGCATTATCTTTTCTCTTCAAAAATAGGGTCTGTCCTCTAAGGAGAAAACAATTGTACCATGAATAGGGAAAACAGTATTATCCTGGTATCGTGTGTTGTTCTTGACATGAAGTTCCAGATTCAATGTGATTATTCAGAAGAGGTATTTTATTAACATGCAATCATTCATATATGTACGATATCCACCACCTGAACTTAAACTTCCATACCTGAATAAGATAATTGACAGACATTAATCTTAAAGATATAGTAACATACCATTGTGGGACGTGGGTGGCACTGTGGGTTAAACCACAGAGCCTAGGACTTGCCGATCAGAAGGTCGGCAGTTCAAATCCCCGCGACAGGGTGAGCTCCCGTTGCTCGGTCCCAGCTCCTGCCCTAGCAGTTTGAAAGCATGTCAAAGTGCATGTAGATAAATAGGTACCGCTTTGGAGGGAAGGTAAATGGCGTTTCCGTGCGCTGCTCTGGTTCGCCAGAAGCAGCTTAGTTATGCTGGCCACATGACCCGGAAGCTGTATGTCGGCTCCCTTGGCCAATAAAGCGAGATGAGCATCGCAACCCCAGAGTCGGTCACAACTGGACCTAATGGTCAGGGGTCCCTTTACCTTTACCTTTACCATACCATCATGGAGTGTGCATGCAAAGGGGGCTGCAGAATAGAAGAGAGAATGAGGCATGGGAAGGGGGAATTGGGAAAAAGAAGGAGGACTGAGTGAGCAGAGACACAGCCCCTTGTAAGAACAAAAGAACGCAAAGAGCTCTGTTGGGTTAAGACAACACCTGCCTCCTCCACTATTTCTTCTCTCTCACAGTGCCACCCGTGTCCCTATATAGAGAGACTTAGGGGGCTGCATTTTGTCCTGGGGCCCGAAGTCTGTGCTCCCCCTGCTATGTAATCTAAGAAGGACTTTCTACATTTTCCTACATTCTCCTTCACTGAACCAGATGCCCATGGGAAGGCTGCAAGCAGGACCTGAGTGAGGGCAACAGCACTTTCCCCTCTTGTGTTCCCAAGCAACGGGCTAGTAGTCATTGAGAGCCCCAGCCTCCAGGAACACATTTCGTTGTTATAAACTGTATTGAGTCTTGCATGGTGAGCAGTGGGATATAAAGCTTTAAAGAGATAAAATAAATAAACATGCCAGTAGTGGACAGGGCCACAAGCAAAGATGGAGGGGGTGCAATTGAAGTACAGCAGGCTTGTTTCTACCCCACCCCCCAGCCTCCTCTGTGCACACCCAAGAGGCATTCGGAGAGCATCAGGGCACCCTCCAGCCAAGGAAAAACTAGACATGAAGAGTGTGAGAGGCCAGATAGAGAGACTTAAAGGTAAAGGTAAAGGGACCCCTGACTGTTAGGTCCAGTCACGGACGACTCTGGGGTTGCGGCGCTCATCTCGCTTTACTGGCCGAGGGATCCGGCATACAGCTTCTGGGTCATGTGGCCAGCATGACAAAGCCGCTTCTGGCGAACCAGAGCAGCGCATGGAAACGCCATTTACCTTCCCACCGGAGCGGTACCTATTTATCTATTTGCACTTTGACGTGCTTTCGAACTGCAAGGTTGGCAGGAGCAGGGACCAAGCAATGGGAGCTCAACCCGTCGCAGGGATTCGAACCGCTGATCTTCTGATCGGCAAGTTCTAGGCTCTGTGGTTTAGACCACAGCGCCACCCGTGTCCCTATATAGAGAGACTTAGGGGGCTGCATTTTGTCCTGGGGCCCGAAGTCCGTGCTCCCCCTGCTATGTAATCTAAGAAGGACTTTCTAAATTTACCTACATTCTCCTTCACTGTGTGGCCTGAAGTTCTAGAATCATGAGAAAAGGACAGAAAATTTCACTTTCTCTTCACATAGCTCTTTGCCCTGTCCTTTTGGCGTGGCTACTGCAATGTTATATCAGGGCACAATGGCCACTGCTGCTGGTGAGCGGCCTCTGAGGTATTTGTGGCAGGACGGTGGAGAGTTAGATTTCTATTTTAGCAGGACTACGCACAAACCTAAATGTGATTTCTCAGTCCCTCATTTAAATAGCTATCAGGGGACATTATTAGGGATTGTCCCAGGAACCCCAGATCTTTGGTGGGAGGCCCTGGATTTCTGCTCCTTTCTTTGTTTTAAAACTTCTTTAAAGTTCTGTTTATAGGGCGGCTGAGAGCACTACAAAGCACAGTGCTGGTAAGAATTCATTAACTTGCCAGAGGGGAGCGGAGTGTTATGAACCTGTTCCTGTGTCCTTTAAGTACCTAGATATGCCCCAACCAGCAGTATTAACTACATCTTCAGATAAAACCATATTAGGTATGTGTAGAGTATATTCTCATATATTCTGTGAAAAATAATCTAAATTAACCATCACACTTTTTAGTCCATAATAAAAAGAAAATAACTAGCATGAATGGAAGTTTTTTGTTTTTAAAAAATCTGTAGTGCACATTCATGCAACAGCAGCAAAATGTATCTATCAGTGAAAGTTCAGGTTCAGAAAAAGAAATAAACTTGGTTTACAGAGAGACCTACTTGTATATGAACTGGCACTGATCATTTCATAATGCTGTTCTCATACGCTTTAAATAAAATGATTACAAATGAAGGAGCAAAGCATGTTATTTGGAGAGTACATAATAAACTAAGACATGTGCTGGGTTTTTTAAAAGGCTCCAGAGTAAACAGAGAAATCTCCAGTCTCTCATTCTAAGAAATTAAACTTGATTTTATGAGCTGTTTCCTCCTTCCTCTGAAAATTACAAGAAATGGAGTTTCAGTTTCATCCCCATAGCAAATTGCATTGAGATTCACTTCTATGAATCTTCATTATGGTGTGTGTTCCAGCTGGATGAGAGGTTTGTATTGTCAATGCCATTTTAAATTCAAGAAAGGTAGCCATTTTATAGCCATTCTACATTGTGTGTGTGTGTGTCTGTATGTGTGTGCTGAAGACTGGTTTTGCTGCCTGTGATCTCGGAGTTTGGAGTTGTCGGCCAAAAGCCAAAGCCAGTGGGCAGGGATGTTGGGAATTGTAGTCCAAAAACCATATGGAGAGCAGCAGCTTGGGGAAGGCAGATGGAAAGGCTTGCAGGCAGGTTGTGGGAAATGACATGCAGGGAATGTCACTTTGCCATCAAATCCTAATCAAGCTCAGTGGGGTGTCCATAACCCATCCTCTGCCACTCAAGTCAAGGGAAGCAGCTTGACATGAAGAATCCCTCCCAATTCTCAAGCCCTGTGTCCTTGCCTGTTATTCCCTTTACTTTATTGCCAACGTGGTGCCCACCTGACCACCACTCCCACTGACTCCAGCTAGCCTTGCTGTCATTAACAAATGGGACTCTAGCTCCAGATTTAAGTCTTTTCATATCAAGCAAGAGAAACATGGACAGGTCATTTTCTAGCTCATGCTATGAAGTTCTTTTTTAAAAATATTCTCAGCAATGGAAATAAGAGCTGCCCATTAATGGAGGAATTGAATCTTTTGATATAGCACAATGTGCCCTATGGGTGTACATACTTCTTGTTGTTTGTTTCTGTGTATTATGTTAGAAACTGCCCAGAGTGGCTGGGGCAACCCAGCCAGACAGGTGGGGCACAAAAATAAATCATCATCATCATCATCAATTTGAGTTTCTCAGAGCTTTGCATTTTTCCAATCTCAAATTTCACATCAGCTTGCTTAAAAAAGTCAGTACACCAGAAATCATCAGTACTTTAGTGCCAATTTCTCCAAATAAGCTCATTTTCCCATATAATGCTGCCTTATGTACACTTTATTTCGAATGAGCAGTTTGCCCTAAAGAAAACAACTTAGAGTTGAAACAAAGTGGAGAGCAGGAGGAAAGAATGCAGAATAATGGGCTGGGCTGGGGGAATGACTGGAAGTGCTCAAGAAGGCAGCATTTTGTTCTCAGGTGCCACTTAACGTGGCCTCATGCACCCTCCCCTGGTTGCTGTCAGGGTCCAGCAAGAGCCCAGGGTCCAAAGCTGCTGCTTTTCTTCCACAGCAATTCATAGAATCAGATCCAAGACACTGTTTTCTGATCTGCTCACATGAAAAGTAAGATTAAGTCCTCAGTAATTTCCACTTAGCCCACTTATTAAGAAGCCGGAATGCTGCTCCATATATCCTGTGATACACGGAAGTGTCTTTTTTAATGGCTTGCACTGGTATATTTCTAATATTGAAGAGAGGCTTTTAAAGGGTCAGAAATCATAGGCATTGGCTTTTAAGTGTACTGCCAGCTCATGGATACTCTTTCTGTTGCCATGGAGACATCAAACAAGGAGCATACAAGTACGTATTAATGGTGTAGTAGCAGGAGTCACAGAAGGCTCTCCCAGTGCTCGCTCTCTCTCTCTCTCTCTCTCTCTCTCATTATGATGGCAATTCAGAAATTAAACAATAAGGGACATCATTGTTGAGAAATGATTCAGCACAGATTTCCTGTCATTCCAATCCCACAATATCAGATTTATATTTTTAGAGTAAGGCATACTAATTCAAAAATAAGTATTGCCATGATTTAAATGTCTGCCACGATCATTGTGAGCAAGCAGCAAAGAGCAACAGGCATACGAAGAGGGCCTTGAAACCAAACCACTTCTTTATTTACAGCATTTTTATACAGCCCAGGATCAAATGGTTCTCAGCATGGCTTACAAATAATGGTTAAAACCAAGGAGGAGGAGGAGGAGGAGGAGGAAGCACCAAAGTGAGGTCATTATTTGAATGCCCTCTGCAAGAGTACAGATTCATTTGGCAATAACACCTTTGCCCCCTGCTGTCTCCACTGCCCTTCTTCAGTGCTACAACATGGCTGCCCAGAAGGTGCTGCACCCTATGATCTGACATGCAGCCGCATCAGTTTGTCCAGCAACGCCAGTGGGGCTTTGACTGTCGCCCCAGCCCCAGCCCCACAAGCCCCAGTCACTGAGTGCCCATCAGTCTGGAAGCAATGGAAAGGCAGGGTCAAAATCTAAGCATAATCAAGGCTTTGTGCAATCAAGAGATTCCCATGAATGCCCTCAGAGGGCATCTGAAGCTCCTTTGGAGATTTTGGGCCAGTCACTCTCTCCCAGACTCAGGTAAGCAAAAGGTCAATTTGTAACTAAACGCATGAGAATATAGGCTGGATTTTCCTTTTAAAAGTAATGCAGCAGGAGCAGACAGCTTCCTTAAGGCCTATTCATGTGTTCAGAGCAAACACAATGGCGAGAGGCTGGTGCGTTCATGAAAGTGTCAGTCCATTTGTGTTCATCCTAATAAATCAAGAGATTTTCACTCGGATGTGCATCTGAATGCACATTTAATTTAGCTTATGATTCACAGTCCAACAATTGATACTGACATGTGTGGATCCCCAGGACTGCAGTCGCTATTTCTACTGGGATTAAGGGAAGAGGAAACCAAGTCAGCTCCATCCATTGACACAAAGCAATAAAACACAATATATCATATTATAACAAGATGTAACAACAATCTACTCAAGCTGAAATTATACGCATTTTTTACTGGCTGTAACATTCATTAAGTTTAAAAGAAAGAAGCTGTCTGGCTTATATAAGGTCGTAATGCTATGTGTGTTTCCTGCTAACAGCCAGTTCAATTTCAAAAAAGGAGCCAACACCTTAATATTTACCTTATTCCAAGGTGGCTTTGTGAAATGAAATCTTAATAATATTTCCAGTATTACACTTCCCCAAAGAAATAATAAAAGACTATATATACTAAAATGTCAACACTCATACCACTGAGGCAAATAGTGTTAGAACAAAGCACCAACTGAATTTAGGAAATTCATTTTCTGCCTTCTTCAAACCTCTAACGGGGTTTTCCAGACTCGCTTCCAGCGTAGTGGCACTTCTGCACAGCTTCCCAAGGACTGTGGTTCTGTGCGTCGGTTTCTCCTCCTTCTCTCCATGCTCATTAAGCCCATGGCAATTTTGAAAATTGAACGTACCTTGTAAAGATTTCAAAAGCAAAATGTGTGCTATTTCAAGTTAAACTTCTTTTTAAAAAAAGTTTAATTAGCAGCTGTATATGTAACTTGGATAGTGATATATCTAATCTATTAGTCATGGATATAAATACTTCTCTTTCTTTCAGATGAACTTGATCCATGTGGCCTGAACTGGTGGTGTCTGAGTAGCAAGTTGGTCTTGGGGTGGTGATGGCCGGGCCCTTGACCCCTGTGGGGGGTATTCCAGCTGTGAAAAAGGAGATCATTAGGAAAAGGCCTGTGCATAAAGCTGCAAATGTTATATTTTTGTATTTTATTTTTAATATTTTATTTTTGATTTTTCTAATAACAACAATTTTTCTTAACATATCATTTCCAAATTTGGATTGATTGACTTCCCCCACGCCCCTAGTTTCCATCCCCCCCCCCTTATTTTCCTTGCATCTAATTATTTTTCTTCACTTAATTTCAAATTCTTTTTCACATCCTAATTTTACCTTCAATCCACAAATGTTACAACAATCCTGCTAATGTTTCCACATATTTACAGTGTTCTTTAAAGTAATCTATAAAATTTTCCCATTCTTGATTAAATTTTCCTTCATCTTGGTCCCTGATCTTCACAGTTAATTTTGCCATTTCACCATAGTATATCATCGTAGTCTTCTATTCTTCTTTCATTGGGACATTCTCTTCTTTCCACTTCTGGGCAAGTAGCATTCTGGCAGCTGTTGTCGCGTACATAAACAGTCTCTTTTGGTTCTTTGGCACTTCATCTATTATTCCTAGTAAAAAGGCCTCTGTTTTTTTAACAAACATATTTTTAAACATTTTTTTTCATTTCATTGTATATCATTGTAGCCTTACTGGAGTTCACCGATTGGGTCTGCGTTGCTCCGGGACAGGAGGAAGGAAGTCAAAATGACACCGAGGTTGGTTCAAAGAAAAAGTTTATTCTGTTCTCTGGGTAGCAGAAGGCACTTGCATGATTAGTCCCCAGCAAGTCCAAAGAAATGACAGGTTTCATGCAGTTTATATATCCTCCAGGCACCCTCTCACTCCTCCCCTAGGAGCCCAACCAGGTCGGCCTACGTACGCAGGTTGACATCACATATGTTCCTGCTCTGGTACTCTCAACCATAAAAGGATCTTCCTTCCTGTACTTCTGACCATAAAAGGATCTTCCTCTTCCTACTCTTATCTGGGAGGCAGAGGTCACCATTTCCGAGAACACACTCTGGCGTTATTCCCAGATGTGGGTCTGCGCATCTTTGTGATAAGGCACACATGCATCATCCCTGCTGTACTGGAACTTGGCAAGGTCACTCATTGCCGCCATTGACTGATAAGGGAGAGAGCTTTGTTCTTGTTATGGATTTACTCAATGACTTGAGTTTATGCATTTTAGCTAAGGAAAAATAGGGATTTTGGTGCAGTTTAAAACTGCCTGCACAGTCAGTTTTTGGGTTTTGGAAACCCATTCCTTCATCATTTCCCAGAAGCCCTTTGAATATTGAATATTCCTTCAACTTTAACTGATTTTCTGATTCTGTTAACATATTCTGTTAATATGTTGCCCAATTTCCTTTCATGTTTTCCTTTTTTTCGAGATATCGCTTCCAGTGGGGAAAGCCGCCAAGGTGTCTTACATTCTAACAGATTCTTAAATTTATCCCATACTTGGTAAATTGATTTCCTTATAATGTGGTTTTGAAATCCCTTGTGAACCTTTGTTTTCCTATACCATAATTAGGTATGCCAACCAAATCTATTGTCATGTCCTTCCAAATCTAATACACCAGTATTGTCTAACTGTATCCATTCCCGCAGCCAGCAGAGACAGGACACTTCATAATATAATCTTAAATCTGGCATGAAGAATCCACCTCTTTGTTTAGCATCTGTTAGCAATTTATACTTTCCCCCCTGCAAGACAAATTCTGTAATATCCTTTTTCCATTGCTTAAAGTGTTCGGCTCCTCTGACCACATGTATTGATTGGAATAGAAATAACATTCTTGGCAAAACATTCATTTTTATCACAGAGATCCTTCCCCACATGGATAAATTCATCCTTCCCCATATCTCCATATCTCTTTTTACATCATTCCATACTTATATTTCTGGCTGTTAACCATACCGCTACATACTTCACTTTCTTTTCTATCACCTTTTCTATCACTGTTATTGACTTAAATTCATTTTTCTTATGTTCTGACATATTCTTCAGTAAAACTTTTGTTTTGTTTTTATTTAGTTTGAAACCTGCTACTTGCCCCAAATCATCTATCTTTTCTAAGACCCTTAGCATATTTTCCAGGGGTTCTTCCACAATTATAACCAGGTCATCTGCAAAAAAAGCTGCCAATATTGTAAACCTGTTATGAAAATCTTTGGGGTGATCTCACTTGGAATACTGTGTTCAGTTCACATTACCATGTCTCAAAAAAGAAATTGTAGAGCTGGAAAAGGGTCAGAAAAGTGTAGCCAAAGCAATTAAAGGGTTGAAGCAACTTCCCTGTGAGGAAAGGTTACAACAATGTAAGATTTTTAGTTTGCAAAAAATGTGAGTAAGGGAGGGAACCTGGACAGAGGTTAGTACAATCATACAGCAAAGAATCATAGAATTGTGGGCGTTGAAAGGGACCCCAAGGGCCATTTAGTCCAACCCCCTGCAATGCAGGAATCCTGCCCACAGCCATCTGGAAGAAGAAGAAGAAGAAGAAGAAGAAGAAGAAGAAGAAGAAGAGGAGGAGTTTGGATTTGATATCCCGCCTTTCACTCCCTTTAAGGAGTCTCAAAGCGGCTAACATTCTCCTTTCCCTTCCTCCCGCATAACAAACTCTGTGATGTGAGTGGGGCTGAGAGACTTCAAAGAAGTGTGACTGGCCCAAGGTCACCCAGCAGCTGCATGTGGAGGAGCGGAGACGCGAACCCGGTTCCCCAGATAACGAGACTACCACTCGTAACCACTACACCACACTGGTAAAGGTAAAGGGACCCCTGACCATTAGGTCCAGTTGTGACTGACTCTGGGGTTGCGGCGCTCATCTCGCTTTATTGGCCGAGGGAGCCGGCGTACAGCTTCTGGGTCATGTGGCCAGCATGACTAAGCCACTTCTGGCAAACTAGAGCAGCACACGGAAACACCGTTTACCCTCCCCCTGGAGTGGTACCTATTTATCTACTTGCACTTTGAGGTGCTTTCGAACTGCTAGGTTGGCAGGAGCAGGGACCGAGCAACAGGAGCTCACCCCATCGCGGGGATTTGAACCGCTGACCTTCTGATTGGCAAGTCCTAGGCTCTGTGGTTTAACCCACAGCGCCACCCGTGTCCTCACAGCCATCTGTACCTGGGCTCAAACCACAACCTGCTGGTTCATAGACAGATCCACTGCCCCATTGTGGCCCAGGGAGCGCCTACAGAGAGCCTGTGGAGAAAGATGATAGAAAGAATCCCTCTCTCATAATACTATATAATTCAGAGTCAAGCAGTATTGCAGGATTCAAAACAGACAAAAGGATGTAATTATTCACAGAAAGTATCATATTTTTCCAAGTATAAGACTAGGTTTCCCCCCTAATAAATTATGTCACAATTAAGGTAAAGGTACCCCTGCCCGTACGGGCCAGTCTTGACAGACTCTAGGGTTGTGCGCCCATCTCACTCAAGAGGCCGGGGGCCAGCGCTGTCCGGAGACACTTCCGGGTCACGTGGCCAGCGTGACATCGCTGCTCTGGCAAGCCAGAGCCGCACACGGAAACGCCGTTTACCTTCCCGCTAGTAAGCGGTCCCTATTTATCTACTTGCATCCGAGAGTGCTTTCGAACTGCTAGGTTGACAGGCGCTGGGACCGAACAACGGGAGCGCATCCCGCCGCGGGGATTCGAACCGCCGACCTTTCGATCGGCAAGCCCTAGGCACTGAGGCTTTTACCCACAGCGCCACCCGCGTCCCTGTCACAATTAGGTTGCGTCTTATACACGGATAGTGTCAGGGCCATTTTCTTAAATCTGAGTCCCCCCCAATATACACGGGGGCATCTTATGGACGGAAAAATACGGTATATCTTATGTAACTTACTTCCATATGATGTAGATCTCTGCTGCTCACAGCAAATTTGGGTTTATTAATTTCAAGCTTCCTCTGTGAGCAAATGGGGGAAAATATTCCTGAATCCTGTTGTGTCATCTCTACCATTTAGCAGAATATTCTAAAGCTTTGAAGCCAAGTTGTGCAGTTTCACATACATGATTCAAGCACAGAAATGCAGTTGCACATACTGTTTATCTCTCAGAAATTCACCTTTTGGTGGAGAATAAGAAACAGAATTGTAAAAACGGAACTATGTGCCAAGAAAACATGAATTCAGCAAACTTTGTAATATTATGCAAATTCAAGGCAAATTGCATCATTCTTATTTTACGTAGTCTATTCTGAAAAGGTTTTTTAGCCCCGAGGAATGACGTGGAATGACTCCAGTCCCTGACATTCGCAGTCATCTCTCTGAGTTCTGAGATTTCCAAAGGAACCTTCTGACTCTCTTCCTTTACAGGGATGAGCATGAGAAACATTCATTTTTAAAACAGAAAAGATAGAAACCTTGATATTCTCAGCAAGCTGAACAGTGCACTCAATAACTTGTTCTGTGTTTGTATCTTTCTGCAGGTGTAACCTACACAGGGCCCTCATTATCTCCTCCTTTAAGCCTTTGGGTGCAGCCCATCGTCATCCTCCCTAGACAACATGGGCAACTGCATTTGATTCTGTTCAAATCATCTGTATCCCTGCTCTCCCCTCCCCTAATGTTACTTTAATTGCAAGCTCAAGCCTCACAGAAGGATCTTTTCTTGTTTCCATATGTTACCTTGTACAGTGCCATGCACATGGATATATAAATAGTAAGCAATACTGTACAAATTGGAGGGTACTTTTTGTGGCAGCTTCCTTAGCTACTGTTGAAGCAAATTGAGAGCAAAGCCATGAGAGCTGGATGATGGGATTTTTGAATTTCATTCAGGGGTCCCTTTATTTCTTCCCTTAATTTGAACATTGATTACAACCTGAATCATCACCCAGAAAATTATAATTAAGTGTCTAAGGGCTGTTTGAATGTGTAAAATGTGAAGAATTTTAAAATGACCCAAGATAAGACTCTGGCAGTTTGCACAGGTCCCAAACTTTTTAATAGTTTCCAACTACTGCCCCATGAAGGGGCATCACAAGATACTGAAGAGGCACGCTCGCAAAAGTGGGCGGGGGGGGGGAGGGAAGGAGCCTGTGTGTATCTTCACCCTTAGGGTTGGCCCCATAAGACCCTCCTCAAAGGCTGCCATAGAAAGCAGGACCTGGTGCTTTGAGCCCCTGTGTTTGTGCACAGCTTCATGGAGCATATGGAAAATGCCACTCCTTTTTTTACACGGCTGCTTAGAGTACCCACACATTCCACCCCTTTCAGGGTGAAAGGATAGGCACCTGAATGCTCCCAAGATACCAGCTTTTATTAATTTCCCATCAGCTATAAACTTGTAACAGTTTAAAATGACATTCAGCAAAATAAATAAGAAAGAAAAAATTGCCACCCAAATGAACTGTGAAAACAGTATGCAAATTGAAACGTAGCCTGTTGCATAGCATAGTGCTTCAATGGTGGAATTATATGCCCAGACTATTAGATTCCCTGTAATGTGCTGTACAGCTTTTCCTTCTTCAGAATGCCCATGATTTGCCGGCCAGGTTTTGGGTTTGGGTTTTGGGGTTTTTTTGCAGGAGGCCAGGGGACAATGTATTAGCATCCCCATCTCAGATTTATTGCCAGTAATATGGCAGGAGCAGGACTGAAACTGCTTTAAATTGGCATCGCATATTTCTGTATAACCATTAAAATATTTCTAATATCCAGAAAATGAATAATTAGATATTGGGAGTTCTAAATCTTCCACATTTTCCTATTAAATTTATCTTGCAGTTAACAATTATTAATGTGAGCACTTGTTCTTTATTTTTTCTTGCCATCTCTGCATTATATTCACAGTTACAGAGGAATAAGCTCAGCCCCTGTACTAAACAAAGCTACTATTTATGCTTAGGTCTAGTGAAATGCGTGCATAATTTTCCAATTTACTGTACTTGAAATGCATTTAATTCATAAGATGTATTGCTCTAGTCAATGTCTGCAAAACAATTTCCTGAAGCTTTTAAATATTCCTAAATAAAAGAACGTGGAAAGAAATTTTCCTAATGAATACCTAAAGCACAGAAGGCTTTCTCCCTTTTTTAAAACTTTCACATTTTAATTAGCTTGGGGTACAAGAGCTTGGTAGAGCAACTCCTTACCAAAGAAAAAGACCCCCCCTCCCCGCATGAACATTTTTGACCACACTTTGTAGGTACATCCAGAAGAGAATGATTTATGGTGGACTGCTGGTCAGCATAGTTTAAACCAGGGGACTACAACTCAATTTATATCTTTCAATTCAGGGCAGAAATAATATAATCAGCATAATCTGCATAACATAATCTGCATTGACATGATGGAACAACAGCACAGCCAGGGACCACGTCACACCTGTTTAGGAAAGTTTTTAATGACTGATGTTTTAATGTATTTTTAATCTTTTGTTGGAAGCCGCCCAGAGTGGCTGGGGAAACCCAGCCAGATGGGCGGGATATAAGTAATATATTATTATTATTATTATTATTATTATTATTATTATTATTATTATTATTTCCATTCTGTGGGCAGTTTCTAGTGTAGGATTTGAAATGGCAGATCTTGGCCTCTTTCAGAGTCTCAAGTTACAAAGTAGATCTCAGCTGACACTTTTCACAGCACAGCAGTGATTTGGGACTCAGCACTGCCAAAAATCAACATGACTTGCACTCTCTGTTAAATGAGGATTTAACAGAAGATTAGGTTAGGTTGGACTGCTCACTGGAATTGCTACAATGGCTGTGAAGCTCCAGGACAGCTTTGAAGGTGTGGTGCAACCAGACCACCATCCCTATCCCCATAAAATCCGAAATGGACAATACCTTAAGAGAGAGACATTTACCGTATTTTTCACTCTATAAGATGCACCTTTCCCCTCCTAAAAAGTAAGGGGAAATGTGTGTGCGTCTTATGGAGTGAATGCAGGCTGCGCAGCATTTGCTGAAGCCAGGAGAGCAAGAGGGATTGGTGCGCACCGATCCCTCTTGCTCTCCTGGCTTCAGGGATAGCTGCCCGAAGCCTCCTGAGCGCATTGGTAGCACTCCCGCTGTGCTCAGGAGGCTTTGCTGGAGAAGCATTCCCTCTCTGCACAGCGCCCCTTCAGTGAAGCAGGAGGAGAAATGGAAGAGGCTCCGCTTCTCCTGCCGCTTCACTGAAGGGACACTGCACAGAGTGGGAGAGCTGTGCAGCGCCCCTTCAGCGAAACAGCAGGAGAAACAGAGCCCCTTCCATTTCTCCTCCTGCTTTGCAGAAGAGGTGCTGAGCAGAGAGGGAGAGAACATTTTTTTTTCTTGTTCTCATCCTCTAAAACTAGGTGTGTCTTATGGTCAGGTGTGTCTTATAGAGTGAAAAATACGGTATGTCTTTCCTTTGGCCTCAACAGTTGGGGTCCAGCTGAGAGTTGGATGTCATCGGGGCCACCAGGGGGCACATTGGAAGATGGCCAGCAATAACATCTCTCCGACCCACATGAGGTAATTAAGAGGCTGTGATGGGAGTATGCAGCCTCCCTGCCCCCCCAAGGGAATGGGGGGACTGCCTTGCCAGCTGTGTCCATAATTCACCCCTGGATTCGAAAGAAGGGGGTGTGGGCACTTGGCACGAAGCCCTCGAGTGAGGCCGGCTCTCCCGGACACTGTCTCTAATTCGCGCACTGGTTCGCATTAACTAGAAAAATATAAAATTGGAAATATATAATTGCAAAGAAGCTAATGCACATACATCAAGTGAAGATCGGGAGTAAAGACTGCTAATTAATGGATCTCTGTGAGCGGAGTGACGGGCTGAACAATAAATCAAGTGAAGCATCACCATTAAAAGACTGGTACGTTGGAATGAAACGGAAAGGGGGGGGAGGAAAAAACTTTTCTTTTTTTATCTTATGTGAGTATCAATAACCCTCCCCTCCAGAAAGAAGAATCGTTGCAAATTATTAAGCACAAGCAGGAGATCAAGGACTGTGTGGAAATGATCAAAGAGAGGATTGGTAGAAACACCGGGGAAAGGAAAGTTTTATGACGCAGTTACAAATGTTGTTTCGCTAAGACAGGCTTGCCTATAGAAAGACGAGGGGGGGGAGGACCAGGGTCATCGGAATGTGAATGTATGATTATCGGAATGTGATCTTGAACTGGCAGAGCCCCCGGAGATATGTTTGGCAAGCCTGGGGAAATTAACGGACAGACGGAAGGAATGTTCGTAGGTGTGGAAATGGCGTCTGTTCTTTATGTGATATGATTTTTGGAGAGTGTAAAACCCACACAAAGGATGTTTGTTTTCAACCCGCTTGTGAAGACTATCAGAGATCGCAAAGAAAGGAATATTTGATAACTAGAAGATGAGGAAAGTAACAAAGAGACTATCTGGACAGAACTGGATAGAACTGTTTAATTAAAGCAGCAACATGAGTGATGTTTGGTCCCCTTTCGGAGCTTGATGTATGGGTACCCTCAACAAAAATTTAAAAATCTGGCTGTATAATTTGGAATTAATGTGATTTGGAATTAATGTGATTTGATTGGCCTGTTAATAAAAATTATATTTTAAAAAAAGAGAGAGTTGGATGTCATCTGAGACAAAGCAGGTACAGTGGTGCCTCGCAAGATGAAAAGAATCCGTTCCGCGGGTCTTTTCGTCTTGCGGTTTTTTCATCTTGCGAAGCAAGCCCATTGACGGAGTAGCGCTATTAGCGCTATTGGCTAAAAAAGGGCTAAAAACGGCTTTTTAACACTTGGGAGATTAGCGGTTTTGCTGCTAAAATGCTTTTAGCAGCTTAGCGATTCAAAATAAGGGGTTTTGGAGCGGAAAAAAAATCGTCATTTTTCGTCTTGCGAAGCATTCGTCTTGCGGGGCACCACGCTCTGTAGCTATAGTTGGATGTGAAGATACTGGGTATGTCTACATGAGAAAGTGGTGAGCCATATGCTCACTTACATTTTTATGTATACTAACTGTTAGGTTTTGGAGTTTTAGCATTAAGGTATAGCATTACTATACTTTTTATTATCTTGCTACTGTACTTAGACTTGTTTATGTAAACTGCTTTGAGAGCATTTCTGGAAAATGTGGGACATAAATAAACAGACTTTGACTTTGTGTTAGAGATTTTGACTCTGTTTGCATGTAGAAATATAGTACTGTTCATCAGGCATGGCTGGATGCTGTTACTAAGGAGATGCATTCCTGAGTCAATGACTTGGGTGGAATCTACACACATATTAAAAATGCTGTGAAAACGCTTTTTTAAAAAAAGTTTTGAAAAATACATTGAATTTGTCATAGCTCACTGTCACCATCTAGTGTCACATTTGTATATTGCACTTTACAACACTTTTAAAATGTTTTATTTGCAGCTGTATAGCTGAGTCCTTAATGTGGGTGTAAATAACTGACATTATTGGTAACATTATATTGTTAACTGATTTACTGCTATTGTCATAGGACTGGTGGCTTAGTTTTGATGTTATCTTAGGAGTCCACTCTCAGCTATTGATATGTCTCTGTAAGATGAAATTCAGTAGAAAAAGAGATGGTTCAATGGTCAAAGTCGTCTCTTAGGGTAGATCTAAACTATACATTTTAAGCATATGACTTCCCCAAAGAATCTTGAGAATCCTGTCCTTTCCCCTCACAGAGTTACAGTTCGCAGCACCCTTAACAAACTACCGGGGGGAGTCATGTGTGTCAAATATGCTTTGGATTGAAGTTACGTTCCTGGCTCTAGCCCAATCTATTTATTTGTATGAACAAAAAGTACAGGTGGCCGATTGCCACAGATACCACTAGCTTGACATGCTCCCTTGCCTGGAGGTGTTGTCCCATTAATAACACAGATCTGGGACCAGTCTTGCTTCAGACTCAGCTGGGAAGAGAGAGAAAGAGAGACTAGAAACCTAGTGGTTGATTGAGATAACAAGCTGGAAAACTACCCAAGCTGGTAAAATGCACTCTATGCCATCTGGGCAGCAAGTGAAAATGCTGGATCCAGGAACACAAGCTATGTACCTGCTTTTTCCCAGGGAGTTAAACCTCAATAGGCTGAACATCTGATTCCTGGATGCAGCCACTTACCCACAGTACCTCTATCTTGTCAAGATCCAACTTTGGTTTTTTGGTCCATTAATAAAGTTAAGGAATGCATGGGGAGCTGGAGGGAGCTGTCTCTGCAGCACCAGAGCTTAGAAAGTGCAAGTCAAGCTCTTCCGGGTTGAGCGCCATCGATCATGGCGGCCCCCTGCTGAGCACCGGAGGGGGAAGCTCCGAAAAAAACAGGGTTCTACCGCCCCGGCGACGCGGGGGACCCTTGGAAACGTGGACGGAGGAGGTCTACGTCCGTGGGACTCGGCGGGCACCAACAGCGCTCTCCCAAAACGTCTCCGGGGCTCAGTAAGAGCTCCGGAGCGTGGCGGGGGCTGAAGCGGTGCTGAGAGTCAATCGCTTCTTTTTCGGAGTGACGTCGCGCAGCTGTGATCGGAGCAGCGCTCAACTTTTTCCTGTGCAATTTGGGACTAAAAAGAAGGATCCGTGAGTAGGAAAAATACAAATATCTTAAAGGATCTGATGAAATTAAGCAAGAATTGAGAAGTAATTGGATTAAAATTGGACTTAAATCAGATTTAAATTGGACTTAAATTAACAACGTAATATGATACCGAAGCGGAAAGGTTTAAACAGGGAGTCAGCCTTCCGCCTGTAAATATTGGAAAGCAAAGACGTGAGGACTAAAAACCCTACAAAAATAAAGTTTGAAAGGGTTGAAATCTGAAGTCTTTGGAGAGAAATCCCCCCCCCTCGGGAAGCAGGGAAAGAGGGGGGGAGTCAAAAAAAAAAAAACTTTTTTATTGCCTGCATTGAAAGAAGTTTACTATAAAGTTCACTGCCTGGACTCCTGGTCCTGATCTGTCAAACCTGAAAGTTAAGCCATATGGACTGTGGAAGTGCTTAAAAGGATTTGAGTTGTGAATATTGAGAGGGAATATTACTGATACAAGTTTGTTGTGAAAGGAGAGGGGGAGACATATTATCCCTTCAGCTGCAACATCTGCTAGGTCCCCCTGGTGGCTACTGGAATTGTTACAGAGCTACAAAATAACTGAGAAAAATTTCCACTGTTTACTTTGGAATAGATAACAAGTTACAGCTGCAGAGTAACCTTGAAACAGTCGGCTTATGGCAGAGGAAAAAGGGAAAGTACAGCAATTTCAAGACAAAACAACAAGATCTGGCAAATCTTTTCACACGGGAAGGAGGGGATCCTTCCCAGAACCTACAGGAAGTGCCTCTGTCACACCTAAAGTTAAAGTAATGTCGGGGACAGAAGACCTTATTACGGCAGGATTTGCAAGGGTACAGGGATCCTTAGACAAACTGACAGAAGAACTGGCAGACACTAAAAGACAAGTTACGGAATTAAAAAGCCAGGTTGCAGAGACAAATAAAGGAGTAACAGAGGCCTTCCAAAAAATAGAACAAAATTCTGTAAATATAAAGCAAAATACAGCTGCAATTAAGGAATTATTGGAAGTATCGGCCGAGACAAGAAAAATTGCTGAGGAGGCAAAGGAAGTTGCAGTTGCCACTGAGGAGAAATTACCACCGATGAATAAGCAACTAGAGGAATATAGAGCAAAATTTTCTATGCTGGACTTGAAAGAGAGACAAACGAATCTGAGAATTAGAAATATACCAGAAATTGAGGAAGGAAGCCTGCGGGACTTTCTTACACAAGAATTTGAGAAATTTTGGAACTTGGAACCCGAGAAAGAGGAATTTAAGATCTTGAGTGCCTTTCGATTGGGAAGAACAAGTAAAAGGATCAAAATTAGAGACTGTTTGATTACGTTTCGAACCAAAGAAGAAAGATATAAGGTTCTTGGACTACATTTTCAAAAACCCTTGGTAATTAATCAATCTAAAGTTGAGATCTTTAAAGATATTCCAAAATTTCTTTTGGACCTTAGGTCAAACTACAAGGACTTGGTTATCCAACTAAGAAAAAACAATATCATCTTCAGGTGGGAATTCCCGGAAGGAATTTCTTTCAGTATCAAGGGAAGAAAGATAAAGATAAAATCAGTGGAGGATAAAAATATATTCCTAGAAACCTACGAGGAGGACCTACAGAAGGGAACTTTAAAAGTAACAGACCCATCGGAATCATCAGAGGAAGGGAGTGAAGGCGTGACAGGAGCAAAACCAAAGAGGACTCGGAAGAAAAAGACACCACCGGATTCGACAGATAAGGATAAGACGTTGGGAGCAACTGGAGGAACATAATAGAATAAATTCACCATGTCTCTGCAAATTTTAAGTTGGAACTGCAATGGTCTTAACTCAATTCGACGGAGGAAATCGATCTTTCATATTTTAAAAAAGGAACAATTGGACTTAATTTGTTTACAAGAAACACATGTGACAAGGCTCCATAGGAAAATCTTAATTAATAAAAGACTGGGCCAAGAATTTATCTCATCTGACAAAGTTAAAAAAAGAGGGGTTGTAATATATGCTAAAGAGAGCCTTTCACCAAAGTTTATGTTTAAAGATGAACAAGGGAGATATTTGGCAATTGAAATCCAATATCATGGACAAAAATATCTGATAGTAGGTGTGTATGCACCTAATGATGGAAAATCCGAGTTTTTCAAGAAGTTGCATGAGACATTGATGGATTACTTGGAGTACAATGTGATGTTGATGGGTGACATGAATGGAGTAGTTTCAACAAATATGGACAAGGCACAACGACAGGTAGTCACCAAAGATGGGAGACTACCAAAAACCTTTTTTGAATTGACTGATAACCTGGATTTGGTGGACATTTGGAGAACTAAAAACCCCCTAGGAAAAGAGGGTACTTTCTTCTCTGAAGCCAAAATGACCTGGACAAGAATCGACCAGATATGGATCACGAGAGGACTGGCACCGAAGACAAAAAAAGCGGTAATCTGCCCAAAGACTTGTTCCGACCATAATGCTGTTAAGATGGTAATGAACTTAATACCAACTGGCTCCTTTAGATGGAGGATGAATGATGCTCTGTTCAGAGACGAGGAAATAACTAAGAAGGCCCAGAAAACCCTGAAGGACTATTTTGAGATAAATTTAAACACTACAGTGGAGAAAAGAACTGTATGGGACGCAAGTAAAGCTGTTATGAGGGGGTTCCTGATTCAACAGAACACGTTTAAGAAGAGACTACAAAAGGAAAAAAGAGAAAAGATCTTAGAGAAAATCAATGAGGGAGAAAAGAGACTAAGAGTAAAACCAAAATCACAGGAAATTTTAAGAGAAATTAAGTTATATCAAGTTGAATATATGCAAATGATTAATCAAGAAATTGAATGGAAAATAAGGCAAATGAGACAACGGACCTTTGAATCAGCAAATAAATGTGGAAAGTTATTGGCATGGCAAATAAAGAAGAGACAAAAACAGAACACGATAACAAATCTGGAAGTGGAAGGAAGAAATATACAGAACCCAGTGGAAATAAGGACTGCCTTTCAAAAATACTTTAAACAGCTTTACTTTCAGCAACCCCAGAATGAAGCAGATATAGAGGAATTTTTGAAAGAGAACGGGCTATCGAAAATATCTCAAGAAAGCAGACTGAAACTGAGCGACAGGATAACAGATCAAGAAATTCAGAGTGCCATCCAGAATATGCAACTAGGCAAGTCTCCAGGACCGGACGGACTGACTGCTAAATACTACAAAGTATTGAAGGACTGGTTAATTCAGCCGTTGAAAGATGTTTGTAATGAAATACTGCAGGGGAAAAAAGCACCAGAAACGTGGAAAGAAGCGTTTGTCACGCTTATACCGAAGACAGAGACTGAGAAACATCAACTTAAAAACTACCGCCCAATATCGTTATTGAATGTGGATTATAAAATCTTTGCAGATATTTTGGCTAGAAGACTCAAGAAAATATTAATAGAGGAGATTCACAAAGACCAAGCAGGTTTTCTCCCAGGAAGACATCTATCTGACAATGTGAGGAATATAATAGATATATTGGAATTTTTGGAGGAAAAAATAAATACAAAAGCAGTTTTGATATTTGTGGATGCGGAGAAGGCCTTTGACAATATTTCTTGGAGCTTTTTGAAGAAGAATCTCCAAGGCATGGGGGTAGGCCAAGAATTTGAAAATGGTATAAGTGCAATCTATTCTGAACAAAAAGCTAAACTAATTGTAAATAATGTAATAACTGAGGAGTTCAGAATAGAGAAAGGTACACGACAAGGTTGCCCAATTTCCCCCTTACTTTTTATATCAGTCCTGGAGGTGTTGCTGAATATGATCAGAAAGGACCAATTGGTTAGAGGGATACAGGTCGGATCTAAACAATATAAATTAAGAGCATTTGCAGATGATTTAGTTTTGACATTGCAAGAGCCAGAAGCCAGCGTAAAAAGAGTCCTAGAATTGATTCAAGAGTTTGGTCGATTGGCAGGGTTTAAATTAAGTAGGAGGCCCAGGGTTCGCTCTGATTGTCTAGAAATACACAATCGCTTTGAGGTCCTCTCCCCTAGCATGGAAGACGAAGAGCAGACTCCATTTGAGGATCTCTCCCTCATTACAGTTGATCACGTATACGAAGATGAGCAGCAAAGTCAGTCCTCAGGGAATGTGCAGGCGACCTTGGAACGGACCGCTCACGGAAGAACCCTGACCAAACCTAAGAGAAGGCGTGTGGTGGTGATAGGGGATTCCCTACTGAGGGGAACAGAAGCAGTGATCTGTGGGCCTGACAAGATGTCTCGGGAAGTGTGCTGTCTCCCCGGGGCTAAGATCCAAGATGTAACTGAACGACTGCAAGGAATCATAAAACCCACTGACAAATACCCCTTCCTCTTGGTTCATGTGGGAACCAATGACACTGCAAGCAATAGCCTCCAGAAGATCAAAAGAGACTACGAGGCTCTGGGCAGGAAATTGAAGCAATTAAATGCACAAATCGTCATCTCATCTGTCCTCCCAGTTGAACGACGTGGCCCAGGGAGAGAGAGGAAAATAGTGGAAGTAAACAGCTGGCTTCGCAAATGGTGTAAACAGGAACGGTTTGGATTCTTAGATCACGGACTGCAGTTTCTTGAGGACGGACTTCTGGCAAGCGATGGGCTGCACCTCACAACGGTTGGGAGGAATGTTTTTGCCAAAAAACTCAGAAACCTCATCAGGAGGGCTTTAAACTGACTAATGTGGGGGAGGGAGACAGTGCTCCTGAAGGTAGGAGTCTATTAATTGATGAAGATGATCATCCAAATGTCATAGACCAAATGGAGCAAACAGCAAGCAGACCTAGTGGTGGGAGGAAAAAATCCTTAAATAAGAGACACGGGGGAATGACTAATGGACTTCAATGTCTGTACACTAATGCACAAAGCATGGGAAATAAACAAGATGAGCTTGAGCTCTTGGTACAGCAAACTAAATATGACATAATAGGCATCACTGAAACCTGGTGGGATAAGTCCCACGATTGGAATGTAAAAATGGAGGGATACAATCTATTTCAGAGAAACAGACCAGACAAGAAAGGAGGAGGAGTGGCGTTATATGTCAGGGATGTGTATACCTGTGAAGAGATCCAAGATTTAGAACCTCAAAGCCAAAGTGAGAGCATTTGGGTCAAAATTAAGGGAGAGAAGAATAATAGTGACCTCATTGTGGGAGTTTACTATAGATCCCCAAGCCAAACGGAGGACATAGATGATGCCTTCCTGGAACAGATGGCCAAGCATGCAAAAGGAAGGGAGATAGTAGTAATGGGGGACTTCAATTACCCAGATATTTGTTGGATGTCAAACTCAGCCAAGAGCATAAGGTCAAACAGATTCCTCACTGGCCTTGCAGACAACTTCATTGTCCAGAAAGTGGGAGAAGCAACAAGAGGAACAGCCATTTTAGATCTGGTCCTAACCAATGTCGATGACCTGGTTAATGGGGTAGAAGTGGAAGGATCATTAGGCGCAAGTGATCATGCTCTTCTGAAGTTTACTATACAACGGAAAGGAGCAGCCAAGCATACTAGGACTCAATTTCTTGACTTTAAGAAAGCCGACTTCATAAAACTTAGGGAAGTGCTGGGTGAGATCCCATGGACAGTAATACTAAAAGGAAAGGGAGTTCATGATGGCTGGGAGTTTGTTAAGAGGGAGATAGTAAAAGCACAACTTCAGGCAATACCAATGAGACGGAAACATGGAAGGTGCCTAAAGAAGCCAGGGTGGCTATCTAAAGAACTTTTAACTGAGTTAAGATTAAAAAAGGATGTGTACAAAAAATGGAAAAGGGGGGAAACCACCAAAGAGGAATTCAAACAAATAGCCAGCACGTGTAGACACAAAGTCAGAAAAGCTAAAGCACAGAATGAACTCAGGCTTGCTAGAGAGGTTAAAAGCAACAAAATAGGCTTTTATGGGTATGTTCGTAGCAAAAGGAAGAACAAAGAAACAGTGGGGTCACTCAGAGGAGAAGATGGTGAAATGCAAACAGGGGACACAGAAAGGGCTGAACTCCTCAATGCCTTCTTTGCCTCAGTCTTTGCCTCAGATAAAGAAAACAATGCCCGACCTGAAGAATTTGGAGGAAATGATTTAGCAGAGGAAACACAGCCCAGAATAACTAAGGAGATAGTACAAGAATACTTGGCTAGTTTAGATGTATTCAAGTCTCCAGGGCCAGATGAACTGCATCCAAGAGTATTAAAAGAACTGGCAGATGTGATCTCAGAACCACTGGCAGTCATCTTTGAGAATTCCTGGAGAACAGGCGAAGTCCCGGCAGACTGGAGGAGGGCAAATGTTGTCCCTATTTTCAAAAAGGGGAAAAGAGAGGACCCAAATAATTACCGCCCAGTCAGTCTAACATCAATACCAGGGAAGATTCTGGAGCAGATCATTAAGCAAACAATCTGTGAGCACCTAGAAAGGAATGCTGTGATCACCAATAGTCAGCATGGATTTCTGAAAAATAAGTCATGTCAGACTAACCTGATCTCATTTTTTGACAGAATTACAAGCCTGGTAGATGAAGGGAACGCAGTGGATGTAGTCTACCTTGATTTCAGCAAGGCATTTGACAAGGTGCCCCATGATATTCTTGTAAAGAAGCTGGTAAAATGCGGTCTTGACTATGCTACCACTCAGTGGATTTGTAACTGGCTGACTGACCGGACCCAAAGGGTGCTCATCAATGGTTCCTCTTCATCCTGGAGAAGAGTGACTAGTGGGGTGCCACAGGGTTCTGTCTTGGGCCCGGTCTTATTCAACATCTTTATCAACGACTTGGATGATGGACTCAAGGGCATCCTGATCAAATTTGCAGATGACACCAAACTGGGAGGGGTGGCTAACACCCCAGAAGACAGGATCACACTTCAAAACGACCTTGACAGATTAGAGAACTGGGCCAAAACAAACAAGATGAATTTTAACAGGGAGAAATGTAAAGTATTGCACTTGGGCAAAAAAAATGAGAGGCACAAATACAAGATGGGTGACACCTGGCTTGAGAGCAGTACATGTGAAAAGGATCTAGGAGTCTTGGTTGACCACAAACTTAACATGAGCCAACAGTGTGACGCGGCAGCTAAAAAAGCCAATGCAATTCTGGGCTGCATCAATAGGAGTATAGCATCTAGATCAAGGGAAGTTATAGTGCCACTGTATTCTGCTCTGGTCAGACCTCACCTGGAGTACTGTGTCCAGTTCTGGGCACCACAGTTCAAGAAGGACACTGACAAACTAGAACGTGTACAGAGGAGGGCAACCAAAATGGTCAAAGGCCTGGAAACAATGCCTTATGAGGATCGGCTAAGGGAGCTGGGCATGTTTAGCCTGGAGAAGAGGAGGTTAAGGGGTGATATGATAGCCATGTTCAAATATATAAAAGGATGTCACATAGAGGAGGGAGAAAGGTTGTTTTCTGCTGCTCCAGAGAAGCGGACACGGAGCAATGGATACAAACTACAAGAAAGAAGATTCCACCTAAACATTAGGAAGAACTTCCTGACAGTAAGAGCTGTTCGACAGTGGAATTTGCTGCCAAGGAGTGTGGTGGAGTCTCCTTCTTTGGAGGTCTTTAAGCAGAGGCTTGACAACCATATGTCAGGAGTGCTCTGATGGTGTTTCCTGCTTGGCAGGGGGTTGGACTCGATGACCCTTGTGGTCTCTTCCAACTCTATGATTCTATGATTCTATGATTCTAAACAAAGTCAAAACCAAGGTTTTGACAAAGAACTTAACAGAAATTGAGAAAGAAAGGTTTCAGAATGAGACAGGATTGACAGTAGTGAAAAAAGTGAAATACTTGGGAATTACCATGTCTGCTAAAAATGGGAACTTATATAAAGACAACTACGATAAATGTTGGTCGGAGATAATGAAAGATCTAGAAACATGGTCTAATTTGAAACTCTCGTTAATGGGTCGCATTGCTGTGATAAAGATGAATGTACTGCCAAGAATGTTGTTTCTATTTCAGACGTTGCAGATTATAGACAAAACGGATTGTTTCAGGAAGTGGCAAAAGGATATATCTAAATTTGTCTGGCAGGGCAAAAAGCCAAGGATAAAATTTAAAATATTAACTGATGTCAAGGAAAGAGGGGGCTTTGCCCTGCCAGATTTGAAACTTTACTATGAAGCAGCAGCTTTTTGCTGGCTAAAAGAATGGCTACTTCTTGAAAACACCGACATGTTGGACTTAGAAGGATTTAACAATGTTTTTGGTTGGCATGCATATTTATAGTATGACAAGGTCAAAGTGCATAAAATGTTCAAAATCCACATTGTCAGAAATGCATTGTTTAAAGTTTGGATGAGATATAAAGATTTGCTTGAAAATAAGACTCCAAGGTGGTTGTCTCCAATGGAAGCAAAAGCACTAAAAAAACTCAATATGGAGGCCAATTGGCCAAAATATTGGGAGATTTTAGAGCAAGATGGTGATAGAATGAAATTACAGAGTTATGACAAATTAAAAAGTAAAGTTCGAGATTGGCTCCATTATCATCAAATAATGGAGGCTTTCAAAATGGATAGAAAAATTGGTTTCCAGGTGGAAAAATCAAAATTGGAAACAGAACTGTTAGAACCCAAAACTAAGACTTTGTCAAGAATGTATAACTTGCTGTTGAAATGGAATACGCAAGATGAGGAAGTGAAATCAGTGATGGTTAAGTGGGCCCAAGATTTGGGTCATAACATAATGTTTGCTGACTGGGAAAGGTTATGGACCACTGGTATGAAATTTACAGCATCTAATGCCCTAAGAGAGAATATTATGAAAATGATATACAGGTGGTACATGACACCAGTCAAGCTTGCAAAAATCTATCACTTACCTGACAATAAATGTTGGAAATGTCAAGAGGTTGAAGGTACATTCTTTCACCTTTGGTGGACATGCCCAAGGATAAAGACATTTTGGGAGATGATTTATAATGAGCTGAAAAAAGTCTTTAAATACACATTCTTGAAGAAACCAGAGGCCTTTCTCCTGGGTATGGCTAACCAACAGGTGCACAAGAAGGATAGGACATTTTTCATGTATGCTACAGCAGCAGCAAGGATACTCATCGCACAGTATTGGAAGACTCAACAGCTACCCACACTGGAAGAATGGCAGATGAAAGTTATTGACTATATGGAATTGGCAGAAATGACCGGCAGAATCAGAGACCAGGGGGAAGAGACGGTGAAGGAAGACTGGAGGAAATTTAAGGACTATTTACAGAAACATTATAAGATAACGAACGTTTGATGACATCAGATTGAGGGTGAATGGGTATTTGGGAAAAAGTGATCAGAGAAAGATTTAATATTTTGTCAGACTTGAGGAAATGCAACTATCTACTAGTCTTTAAGAGTATTAGAAAATCAAAATATGATAGAGGAAAAGAATTTGCAGACAGAATATTTGTTTCGGAATACAGAGAAGGAAGGTCTGGGGAAGTCGGAGAAATAAGTTAATGTAAAGAATATAAGGAGACAAAAATTGTTTTTTTAATATCTTTATTTTCTTTAATATATTTTGCTGTTATGTGTTTGTGTGTTGTAGTATCTATTTTCTCTTGTTTTTTCTTTTTCTTCTGTTTTTGTTGTTGTTGTTTTGAGATTGTTTGTTTATTGTTGCTTTAAGTTTCTGTTGTAAAACTCAATAAAATATTATTTAAAAAAAAAAAAAATAGAAAGTGCAAGTCAAGCATTGTCATCCCAGTTCAAGACAAGATTGGCCAAACTGGTCAGGGACCATTGCTCTCTTACACTGAGTATCGATATCACCTTCAACCACAGATTCTATGATTCTAAGGGGAAGGAAGTCAGTTTCTGTTATCCCACCTTCTGTATTGTTTCAGCATGAGTAATTTTATTTCATGCTGTCAGAGCTGGCTCCAGGTCCCAGCTCACAGAGGACCAACGCTAGCCGGTAGTAATGCACAAAAGCCTTTATTGAAGTACAGTTTCCATTTTCAAGCCGGAGCGCCCCAGCTCTACGTCTAGGGTTTAGACCGGCGAAGCTCCATCTGAATCTCCGCCCCCTGTACACCAGTTTAAGACTCTAGCCTTACTCCACCTCTTCCGTCTCTCCTTTCTCCTCTGGGTCCTGCTACCCCCCGGGGTCCCTTCCTTCCTGGATTCTTCCGACGCAGAGGTAGACCCCCCTGACTCCTCCCTCTCTCTTCGGCGTGCTTTAGGACCTGGCTCCCTATCCGGGCTGCCAACTGCTGCACCCTCCTGTACATTTGAACTTGGCGCGCGCGCCCAGCCTTCAACCTTCCTCTCGACCGTTTCCTCGCTCCCCGATGGAGGCGTGGCCAATCCTGCCTCATGTCCTCCCGCTGGCAGCGCGCCGCCTGATCCCGATGCCTGGGACTCCTCCCCCCTACTGCACTCTGGTGTGGACGCTGGTCCGGATTTCCAACTGCTGCTCTCTGAGTCCCCCCTTGCCCCTTCTTCCTGGGGTGTCCCCCTAGGCACCCCCCTTGCCCTGACCATGGGAGCCTCTTTCTGTGAATCTTCCGATTCGCTGGAAAGACTCAGAGACCTCGGACCGCTGTCATCGCTGACATTTCCTTCGGACTCCTCCCCCTCGCTCTCCATTTCCTCCCTTTCCTGTGCCTCTGCTCCTGAACCCCTGACACATGCCTTTTGCAAAACAACCTGAGGGCTTTGTGGGTGAGGAGTGTGTTCTAAATATTTTGGTAAATAAATGGAATATATGTCACCCAAACCCCATCCCACTCCCCCTGAAATTTCTTCACAAGCCTCACTTGGTTTGTTTTCATCCATCTCCCTCTGTAAATATTTGACACATTTGAAAACCAAGTTGGCCAAATTGCCTGTGTGCCCCTACTTACAATTCATAATAATAATTGCAATTGTATAACACTTTCAAATGATCCATGCATGCATTATATGGTTTTATTATAACATTGCAACCTTGTAATGTTAACCATGGTTTTTTTTCTTCCAGGTAGTGGGTAGGGATGGCTGACAGAGTCTGTGTTGCCGAATGCCTCCCAGGAAGCTTATTACAGAGTCCAGAATTGCAATGGGGACTTTGTGCTTCATAGCTTACCCTCTTTGCCACTATGCGGCACCAGCTCTCATTAGCATTTTTATATGAAGGTAATATATGGCTTTTGTGGAATGTGCTGTTATGCATTCAGATTGCTGTCATTTTGTTTTCTGTGAACAGCTTGGAGTACAATCTATTTATGAAAAACTGTGGCATATAAATAAACTGACCATCCCTGTGACTAAAAAAGGCCTGAGCAAATTTAGGTCATCCCTCTGTCTTCCTGCAGTTTTCCCTGAAGCAGTCGCTACTCTGGAAGAACATCTGCAAGGTGCCAGAGCTGTGTTATGGGTTGGTTTACACATACAGGTTCATTATAATGTGATAGCTTGCATGTGTGAATGAGCCATCACAGATCTATAGGCAGCGCTTTCCTATTGCTTTCATATTACCTCCATTGTAACTATCTTCCACTGGAGTCAATTCTCACTCTACTACCAGCCATCAAATGTTGGAAAATCAAGCAGCATGCACATGCATGCCTGAACTAGCCTTACTGCTCACTGGAGTATTGACATCCCCTCAACATTTTCCTCACAAAGACAAGAATGAACATGTTGCTATTTTCCTAATGAAATAGAAAACAGGTATGTAACAATGGTTTATAAGAGAATCTTGCTGTGTTTTGCACAAACAGATGTAAGCACAGCAATTAATTTTGTATCCTGTTATAGTCTTTACAATCCACTGAAGCGTCATGGCTGTTAAAGAATCAGTTAGTTGTAAATTTGAAAGTGGTAAGAGATTTCTTTTTTGTTTTCAAAGCAAATTTTAACCTTTAAAAATGCCTACCTTATTCTGTACTCTATACTATTATGAGTTAGTGATTTTCCATGCCTTCTCCATGGCTGTCATGTCAATGTAGGATGCTTACAATTTAAAATTTGGTATTCTGGTTACAAAGCTATGAGTAAACCAGGGAGAGGACAGCGGTTTGTGTTGCCACAGCAACCTGTGTTGCCAAACAACAGGCTTCAATGTTCTGCAAGGTTATACCTTTTCTGTAGCTGGGAGACCGTGGCTGAGATGTCAGGAGAAACAAAATATTTTGCTAGAACCCTCCATGATACGTTTCTGTTTTTGCCCTTTCTTCCCAGTTACATCTCACAGATGCAATCCTTCTTCACTCCGTGGCAGAGGGCATGCAGAAGGCTCAGCATTCAGGCAAGCTCTTGAATGCTCCCATATGAGACAGGGAAGATGGCCTCCCTTCAAGAGAACATGGCCATGATATGCGGAGGCTGGAGAGCATGAAGGCCACATGGACACATGTGCAGGACTGTGACTTGGTTGGGCTTCCTGTGTTTCTTCTCAAGGGATATTAATTTGGGAAGGGAATTGTCAAAGGATAAAACTGCATTAGGCAAGATTGTCTAAAATGCTAGGTTGATCTATGAATTCCAATTCACTTTCCACTTAGCAGTTAATTTCCAAAATAGTCTCCTAACTCTTGACCTTGTTCCAATTATTATGAAACAAATTACAGCTTTTAAAAGTGGGATGTTAAACCTTTGTGTATGAAAAATACAGGGATTTTCATGGTACTCATATTTTCCAGGATGCAAAAATAGATTTTTTCATATATAGTTGACTGACTTGAACATGCGGCTAATTACTAAAGTGGAAAGCAGTTGTCGTCCCAAATGGCATATGTAACTCTCATCAACCCAAGTGGAAGGTACTTGTATCCTACCGGGTGCCAGGAGTTGGATTCTCTCCCCCCCCCCCGCCTTCCCTCTTGCATTTCATTTCTCTTTGTCATTTCCTAATTGGCCATTTTTCAAGTACCAAAAATTATTTCTGAAAGAATTTGAAGAGTCCACATTATTTCCTATTAATCAGTTTATTATACTAATTAGTTTTCCTTTATAGTTTTCTGCCATTGTAATGTGTACGGTGCCAGCCTAGAGAGGGGCAAATTGGATTAGTCCCATCACAGTTTGCATTGCAATCTATTTGCAGAAATACTGGGTTGCTTCCTCTTATTGCTCCTGCTTGCAAAGGCGAATGGGAACACAAACCCATCTTTTCTGTATTAGAGATTTGCAGCCAAATATTGGGCAGCTTGTTTCAAATCAACGTGCAGTTCCTCGCCTGTGCAAGGACCACCCATCCATAAGGCCTCCTGGATCCGGCCAAAGGGGCGTCGAGGCCAGCTTCCTCTTTCCCAGAAGCCAAGCAGATGCCTGTGAGAAGCCCACAAATGGGACCAAAATGCTTAGTAATATCAGCTTACCTTAAACTGGTAAGGGCACAATAAGGACACTTTGTGCTGGGAGCAAAAGCCTGTAAAAACCTCCATTTCAGAAGCTAGTAAGCCTGTAGGTGATAATAAGCCAGTTTTCAGCTCTATCCTAGCAAAGAAGCTCCCTCTCCTCTTCCAGAGAAGACTTGAAAGGGCATAGTAAGCCAGAAACCGGGATTAAACCCCATGTCTGGAGAGCTAAACACACACACAGTACAGACATAGCTAGTGGAGGAAGGAGCTCTGAATCAAAAAGGAAGGTTTGGCTTTTAGATTTGAAAAGCTAGTATAGTGTTCCCCATAACAAAGATCTAGCTAGTGGGAGGCTCAGAACAACAACAAAAAGGTTTTAGATCAATGGAGACTTCACTTTAATATTTTTTTTTAAAAAAAGGAAGGAAGGAAAGGTTACAGTCAACTCACAACTTGCATGGGAGTTATGTTCCAGGGATTGCACATAAAGCTGAAATTGTGTATAGTTGGAAAACCCCCAGAACTGCCCCTCCCTGGCTGTGAGCCTCCCACCCTTTGTGAACCTGGCACATTGAGTGGGCCTCCCCTGCCCCCCCCCCCCCGGCAAGAGAGAGAGCTTTTAAGCTCCCCACTTTGCCTACTGGGCTCTGGGCGACTCTCTTGCCGGCCGTGGGAACAAGATCTTGCGGGGCTGTTGGAGATCTTGCAAGAGCCTCCAAGCCCAGGAGGCCTGTCTGAGAGCTTAAAAACTCTTTGTGGTCCCAGTCACATGAATCTCAGGATCACCGTGGTGGGGCATAGGAAGCGATAAGTGACAGGACAACCTTTTGGGATCAAAGGGCCACAACTTTATTGATTACAGGTGTCAGAAGGCTTTGGCAGAGGCACTGGGTATGTATCCTGAATGAATCGTCCTGATTCCTGTTTGACTACTTCATCAGGGTCCATCCTAGGTCAAGGATCCCCATTTGACAGCCATGCAGGACACCATTTGAGGAGTTCTATGGCCCATTAAGGGACGCGGGTGGTGCTGTGGGTTAAACCACAGAGCGTAGGACTTGCCGATCAGAAGGTTGGCGGTTCGAATCCCCGCGACGGAGTGAGCTCCCTGTTATGTACTGAAGTGCTCGCTCTGGGCCAGCAGGGGGATATTGTAGATAGTTCAGGTCCACATATACAAATAAGGGATTGAAAGTGACGTTCAGTGATTCGATAGTTACAGAAAGTAGTTACAGTTACATTGTACTGGAGCTCTATATAAGCAGGCTTCCTTCAGTTCAGTTCTGTTCTGGCCTGAATAAACAAGAGCTGTTTGAAGAATTGCTGTGTTGTCTGATATGTTCACCCACAACTTAACACTCCTGTTGCTCAGTCCCTTTTCCTGCCAACCTAGCAGTTCAAAAGCACATCAAAGTGCAAGTAGATAAATAGGTACCGCTCCAGCAGGAAGGTAAACGGCGTTTCCGTGCACTGCTCTGGTTTGCCAGAAGCAGCTTAGTCATGCTGGCCACATGACCCGGAAGCTGTACGCTGGCTCCCTCGGCCAATAAAGGGAGATGAACCCTAGAGTCAGTCACGACTGGACCTAATGGTCAGGGGTCCCTTTACCTTTTATGGCCCATTAAAGTTCTGTAGTTCAGTTTTCATGGAGGAAAGGGCTATTGATAGGTATCAGCCGTGATGGCTCTGCTTTGCCTGCATAGTTTGAAGCAGCTGCTGGGAATCACAAGCGGGGCTGTGCTGCTCCTTTGGGCAACTGGCTAACCACTCTGAGAACAGGAAGGTGCTGCATTAGACAGGCTGTGCTATTTGTGTTATTTGTCTAAATAATCCTAACTCTTATCAAGCTAGAAGAGCTTGTGGTCAACTTTTTAGAGGGTTTTCTTTATACCTCTCTTTTCCAGAAAAGGCCCCCAGAGCAGATTACCAATCACTAAAGGGGGGGGGGTTGTCCCCACTCTCAGGTTTACAGGAAAGAAAGAGGCAAAACCACAGAGGAATTGCGAGGGTGGTCCCAGGCATAATGAGCCAGCAGACAAGGAAATCTTTTTTTAAAAGGGTCAAGTCAGGAAAATGTGAACATAAGGAAAACAAAGGGTGAATAAAAGGAGACTAGATGGAAACAAAATGGAAATGAGAAGCCTCAGACAAAGCTGCAAATGCCATATTAGAGAGCCTATGAATATCCTCTAAGCCTGTGTCTTCCACACTGGCTTACAGGATATTTCCATACAAGCATCTCTTCCTATGAATGTTTCAGCTGATTTCCTCCAGGAATTCAAATGTGATTCTTACACGAAGCCCAAGCAAGGAAGTTTAATATTGTGAAACGCAGCATAGCACTTAGTGAGGTAGTTGAAGCAGGTGCCTGGGAATTAGAACTCAGACAGTCTGATCTGCCGGGGAGTTATGAGCAGCTCTGCTCCTCTGAAGTGCCAAGGATTTCTGAGAAATGCATGGGGGGGGGGGCATAGGACCTACACCAAGAGCTGCTTCTGGTGGTACTTTTCAAAGGGCAGAACGAGAGGTGATGGAGGCAGACCTATGTGTTTAATTGAACACACACTGACCAAGTCTCATAGAAAGAGGGGAAGGGTCAAAAGAAAATGGGACAGACAGTTACTTTTTGCCTATAGTCCCTCCTTCAAAGTGTTTTTATCTATAGCTGGATATCCACGCCATAGTTGCTGCAGGAGTATTTTGGACTCTGTGTGTAGGGCCAAAATTTGTTTGAACATACAAAACCGCCTCATTTCTAACTAGTTTGGCCCTAAAAATAGGTAAAAAAACACAAACACTTTTGTCTACACATTCGTACAAAAGCAACTAGGAGCTGCTTCCTCTCTTGTCTTGGCAAGTTGGGGAAATCTCAGAGGAGGGCAGCCAAAATGATCAAGGAGATGGAGCAACTTTTTAGTTTAGAGGAAAGAGGTGATACGATAGAAGTTTATAAAATTATGCATGGCATGGTGAGAGTAGATGGTGAAAAGTTTTCCTAACACTAGAACTTTTGGACATCCAAGGAAGCTGAAAGTTGAAAGATTCAGCACAGATAAAATAAAGCACCTTTTCATGCAGTGCATGGTGAGAATGTGGAACTGAATGCCCCAGGAGGCAGTGGTGGCCCCCAACTTAGATGGCTTTAGAAGAGGACTGTACAGATTCATTGAGGAGGAGAGGGTGATTGGTGGCTGCTAGCCAGGATGAAGGCTCTGCTCTGCCTCCACGTTCGGAGGCAACACCGCTTCTGAATACCACTTGCCAGAATCCAGAGGAGAGGAGAGTGTTGCTCCTGTGCCCGGGCACTACTTGTGGGTTTTTCCCATGGGGGCATCTGGTTGGCCATTGTGAGAGCAGGAGGCTGGACTTGATGGGCAACTGGCCTCATCCAACAGGACTCTTCCTATGATCTTAAGAAAAACCGAGTATTCATTTTCAGCAGAAACTTTTCCATTATTAGTAGGGCTATTCTAAATAAGCACTTAGCTTAAAACAATATATTCGGTTGATTTCATGCCTCTGACATTTTATATTTTACTATGTTTTATATATGCTGTAAGCCACCCAGAGTGGCTGGGGAAACCCAGCCAGATGGATGGGGTTTAAATAAAATATTTATATATTATTAATTAGATTAATTAGATAGATAAAGTGATGAAGCCCCAGGCATTAAACTCTTTAGTTTCATACAAGTTAAGGCTACTCTTGAGAAAGGGCTTTAGGGATCACCACTACGTGAATTGTTTGCACACATCTAAAGAAGCCTTGGTCTTCATAGAAATATAAAATCTTTGGTACATTTTGAACATTCCTTAGCACACCAGGAAAGGAGTGTGCCTTGTTTACTAGCATCAGAACTGCACAGCCCACACTCCTCCTCCTTCTGGTGTATCAATCTGACAATCTTTCTGCCTGAGTTTGGAAGGAAAGGGAAAACATTTGCAATAGAAAGCACTTAAAATGATCATTTGAGATTTGAAACATTTCCGCAAGAATAATATTTGGCAAATGCTGTGATTTTGTCACAAAATGATGTGTTTTCTTTTTTTCGTCTTCTGAGAAAGGAATGCATAAAATATTGGCCCTGTCATTGCTTTTACATTTTCTCCTGTGTGTGTGTGTGTGTGTGTGTGTGCATGTATGTGTTGCTTCATTTTTCTGTTAATATCAAAAGCACACTTCGCATGCTACAATGGAAACACACACATGCCAATAAAAGGATGCAAAATTATCACACACACACACTGTTGGTAAGACATGAAGGCCAATTACATGACAGAGTAAAATGGAGTATTGGGTTGGTAGAGACATTGGTGCTGCATGGGAAGGAAGAAATGGCTGCTTAACTCAGTCCAAGGGTGGGCGGCACTTGTGACCAGGCACAGCGGCTCCTCCCCCACCCCCAGCCACGCCATGCCGTTTTGGCCCTTGCCCCCTTCCCCTGGCCTCTGCAGGGCTCACTGGGTTCCTGCCTTCTAGGCTACCAGCCCCCTGACACTCTGCACGTTGAGTATGTGTCACGTCAGTGGCTCCATCAAACCTTCGGAAATAATCTAGGATCACTTAAAAGATTGCCAGGGCCGGCCCAAGACATTTCGGCACATGAGGCCAACCACAAAATGGCACCTACCGATCCCACTCTGCCAGGGGAAAAGGGGTGAGTGATGATCTAGATCAGGAGCGAGGGGGCAATAAAGATCTACATTGGGATCTGCTACCCCACGGGATCCTGCTGTCTGAGGGGGTCACCTCACGATGAGATGGCCCCCACTGGAGATTGCAATCCTTGGAAACTTTGGGAGGAAGGGTAAGATATAAATGTGGTTTGGGTGACCATGAGTGGTGAGCATCATCAGAGCCCTGGTGAACTTGTTTGCTTGTTTGTTTCTTAGATTTACTAGATTTATATACCACCAGTGCCGGATAAACTAAACAAGCTATAGCTTAGGGCCCCACTCTCTTGCCCCCCCCCAAATATACTTCTTCTTAATTGTATTTCACTATTAATATACTTCTTCTTAGTTGTATTTCAGTTCAACAATTACTTTGATAAAATACGTATTTTGTTATGTGCAAGTGGCTTTAGATACCTATTAGGTCTATTAATTACCATATAGCATATATTCAACACAAAAAACAGTGACAATTTGTTGTTGACAAAGGACAGCTGGACATATAAAGGGCCCCATTACCTTCAGTAGCTTAGGGCCTCATCAAACCTAAATCTGGCCCTGTATACCGCCCTTTATCATGAGATCTCAGGGAGGCTCACATAATAAAATACAGGATAAGAACGAGTAAAAAACTGAAACAAAACAGCAAAACAATAACTCTCACCCCTTGTGGTAACTGATTACTGTATAAGTCACCATGTGTTAAGGAAAATTCTTCTAACTGCTCAGCTCTGTGGATGCCTGACTGTAAAAACAACAACCTCAAAGCAGTTCATAAAAATAATTTTTTAAAATTAGTAAAAACAGTTAAAAACAGCATTTAAAACATTTTTTTTAAAAAATTCACTGATAAAATAAAAACAGATTAAAATATAAATCAACATTTTACATATCTAGATAACATTTTCTCCCAGGAAAATGAGTCTTGCTTGACACTAAATCTTCAGGCTTCAGGTTTTGGTGCTACCAGGTGTTTTATACACGTTTGGTTTTAAAAAATCTGTTTGAAAAATTGTGGTTAGTCATCCAACATGACAGATGCAAGTAGAGATAGCATAGTAAAATGGGGGTATTTCTACTATAAGGTTGTGGATTGGGCTGTTGAAATCTGTAATTTAAAGCACAACCAGTCTATGATTTGGCATTCAGTGTCTCCGCTAAATCCCAAATATTTTGGCTAAAATCAATTGTGGATTGTGAGTTATGGGATAGCATTATTATGATTTGGGACTGCATGGGGGTTGAGTCTTTGCAGGCTCACACAGCTTCATTCTCCCCTTCCGACTGCACAGGGATCGTTCCCATAGTTACCATAGTTACATCATTGCGTGTGCGCACACACTCCGGCATGCTGTGAAAAGCAGCACAATTTAATAAACACACACATTGTGCACCATGCATTGTAGTTATTTCCCAAAAAACAGAAGACTCTATTAATTCTAGATATAATTAAGACTGCTTGCCTGCCACAATTAACATTTCTACATCCCATTATGAATAGAGCTACAGCCTGCCTCTTCCTGCTTCCTTTTCTCATTTTGGAATTCTTAATTGTACTTTTCCTTTTGTAATTGCAAACTCTATAGTTGTTGTTTTAATGGATGTTCTGATAGTTCCAATTTTTCATAATTTCCCTTTGCCTTTTAAGAATAGTCAAAGAGAACTAGGACAATTTCCTCAAGAAATCCGCTGCACCTAGTTTGATACGGAGCAGAACTAACATAATTTGTGACAACACAAAGCAAAGTCTAGTCCACTGCACTTGTACTCTGGCCTGGCTGGATCAGCGATAAAGAGATCAATGTTTTGTTTGCAGTCCCAGGCAGACAGCAATAGTAGGATCATTAATACCTTTGTGGGTATTAGATATACACAGCTGCTGTATCCAGCTTCATAGGTCACAAATTGTATAAGATATCTTCGGCAGGAAGAGTTATGGGGAGGTAATATGCTGTATTTAAATGAGAATTCAGGTTCTGTTTTGTTAATGTTTTGTTAATGTGCTTGCAAAATTGAGGGTTTCTTAGGGCAGGAGTAGGGATGCTTGGGGAATTAGGTATGTGGTTTTAGTATTTTGGTATATTGTTCAGTTTCCCAAAAAAAGAAAAGAAAAAAAGATCCCATTCGGTGCCAGGCAGTCCTCATTACTCCACAATAATCTGATCTGTGCCTTCCTGATTGGAAGTTATTTACCCCCTGGTTTCTCACTGTGAATGTTCTAACATAGACACTGCTTAGAAATGCTAATGATTAAGCAAGATACAAATGCCATAAAGTAAGTAAGTAAGCAAGCAAACAAACAAACAAACAAACAAACAAATGTTGTTATAGATTTGGGAGGGGGCGCCCCCAAACCCTAGAAATTAATAAATGGTAAGATTTTGATTATTTGTAATTTGAAGGCAGAAATAAAAGCTGCAGAGGAATTCCTGGGCTAGCCTGTGTAAAACAACCTAGTTAAGTTAGCGCCGTTAAGAAATAATACAGGGCCATTGAGAGCCATTGGCAATGCAAGATGACTTTCCTTCGCCACTGCCCTGAGATGTGAACAGAGACAGAGGTTTGGAAGGTTGCCAGGGTAACAGGGTGTGAGGTGACAGGAAAAGAGTCCTGAGTAAGGGTTTCTGGGAAGAAGGAGGAGGAAGAAGAAAAACTGGGATCCATCTTGGGCAGGCTGGCTGAAGGCTGGCTGGGCGATATGCCTTGGACCTCAGGGCTGCACTGTTGTGGGGTACAAGCCCCTCGTGAAAGGAGCATGCTGCAAGATCTGGACACCCTCCATGCAGACTGAAGGTGTAAATAGGTGAATAATCCATATTTATTAAAGCTAGGACAGTCTCCGCCATGTCTCAGTTCTCCAAAGGAATATGGACCCTCAGTGAGTGCTTGGAACCCCCTGGGATTTTGCTATCAATCGACAGACAGTGGGAGGTACCCGACTTTTGTAACAATATAAAATAAGAGTTCTTGACTCAAAAATACATCAAAATAAATTAAAATATATATGAAGAGGAAATATGTTGAGAAATGTGTATTTTAAGAGCAAATGTAATTAGAAATGCATATTTAAATGCAAATATTCATGCGGGTTTACTTTTGAAACTGCATATTTATGGAGAAATGACATGGAAGAAGATTATGGGTCAATAGATGTGACTGTCTAGGGCAGGAAATGTATTGATTTTCCCATCCTTAGATGGAGTTCTAACAATATAGCATTTTAGTGTGCAAGTGAGATGAACCTCTTTAATTAATTCACACTAAATATCTTTGTGAGGCAATCATTTTTATTCCTATTTTGCAGATGATTGTATAGAGTCCAGATCAAGAGAAGTAATAGTCCCAGTCTATTCCGCCTTTGCCAGAACACACCTGGAGTCCAATTCTGGGCAGGCACCACAATTTAAGAAGGAAGGTGTGCAGAGGAGGGCAAGCAGGATGATCAAGGGTGTGGAAACCAAGCCTTATGAGGAACGGTTGAAGGAGCTGAGTATGTTTAGCCTGGAAAAGAGGAGACTGAGAGGAGATATGATGTTGTTGTTGTTTAGTCGTTCAGTCGTGTCCGACTCTTCGTGACCCCATGGACCAGAGCACGCCAGGCACTCCTGTCTTCCACTGCCACCCGCAGTTTGGTCAGATTCATGTTTGTAGCTTCGAGAACACTGTCTAACCATCTCGTCCTCTGTCGTCCCCTTCTCCTTGTGCCCTCCATCTTTCCCAACATCAGGGTCTTTTCCAGGGAGCCTTCTCTTCTCATGAGGTGGCCAAAGTATTGGAGCCTCAGCTTCACGATCTGTCCTTCCAGTGAGCACTCAGGGCTGATTTCCTTAAGAATGGATGCATTTGATCTTCTTGCAGTCCAAGGGACTCTCAAGAGTTTCCTCCAGCACCATAATTCAAAAGCGTCAATTCTTCGGCGATCAGCCTTCTTTATGGTCCAGCTCTCACTTCCATACATCACTACTGGGAAAACTTTTACTTTTACTATACTATAGCTTTTACTATACGGACCTTTGTTGGCAAGGTGATGTGTCTACTTTTTAAAATGCTGTCTAGGTTTGTCATTGCTTTCCTCCCAAGAAGCAGGCGTCTCTTAATTTCGTGGCTGCTGTCACCATCTGCAGTGATCATGGAGCCCAAGAAAGTAAAATCTCTCACTGCCTCCATTTCCTCCCCTTCTATTTGCCAGGAGGTGATGGGACCAGTGGCCATGATCTTCGTTTTTTTGATGTTGAGCTTCAGACCATATTTTGCGCTCTCCTCTTTCACCCTCAATAAAAGGTTTTTTAATTCCTCCTCACTTTCTGCCATCAAGGTTGTGTCATCTGCATATCTGAGGTTGTTGATATTTCTTCCAGCAATCTTAATTCCGGCTAGGGATTCATCCAGCCCAGCCTTTTGCATGATGAATTCTGCATATAAGTTAAATAAGCAGGGAGACAAAATACAGCCTTGTCGTACTCCTTTCCCAATTTTGAACCAATCAGTTGTTCCATATCCAGTTCTAACCGTACCTTTTTGTCCCACATAGAGATTTCTCAGGAGACAGATGAGGTGATCAGGCACTCCCATTTCTTTAAGAACTTGCCATAGTTTGCTGTGGTCGACACAGTCAAAGGCTTTTGCATAGTCAATGAAGCAGAAGTAGATGTCTTTCTGGAACTCTCTAGCTTTCTCCATAATCCAGCGCATGTTTGCAATTTGGTCTCTGGTTCCTCTGCCTCTTCTAAATCCAGCTTGCACTTCTGGGAGTTCTCAGTCCACATACTGCTTGAGCCTTCCTTGAAGAATTTTAAGCATAACCTTGCTAGCGTGTGAAATAAGTGCAATTGTGCGGTAGTTGGAGCATTCTTTAGCACTGCCCTTCTTTGGGATTGGGATGTAGACTGATCTTCTCCAATCCTCTGGCCACTGCTGAGTTTTCCAAACTTGCTGGCATATTGAGTGTAGCACCTTAACAGCATCATCTTTTAAAATTTTAAATAGTTCAGCTGGAATACCATCACTTCCACTGGCCTTGTTATTTGTAATGCTTTCTAAGGCCCATTTGACTTCACTCTCCAGGATGTCTGGCTCAAGGTCAGCAACCACACTACCTGGGGTGTACGAGGCATCCATATCTTTCTGGTATAATTCCCCTGTGTATTCTTGCCACCTCTTCTTGATGTCTTCTGCTTCTGTTAGGTCCTTACCACTTTTGTCCTTTATTATGGTAATCTTTGAATGAAATGTTCCTTTCATATCTCCAATTTTCTTGAACAGATCTCTGGTTCTTCCCATTCTGTTGTTTTCCTCTATTTCTTTGCATTGCTCATTTAAGAAGGCCTTCTTGTCTCTCCTTGCTATTTTTTGGAATTCTGCATTCAATTTCCTGTATCTTTCTCTATCTCCCTCGCATTTTGCTTGCCTTCTCTCCCCCGCTATTTGTAAGGCCTCATTGGACAGCCACTTTGCTTTCTTGCATTTCCTTTTCATTGGGATGGTTTCTGTTGCTGCCTCCTGGATAATGTTACGAGCCTCCATCCATAGTTCTTCAGGCACTCTGTCCACCAAATCTAAATCCCTAAACCTGTTCCTCACTTCCACTGTGTATTCATAAGGGATTTGGTTTAGATTGTATCTTACCGGCCCAGTGGTTTTTCCTACTTTCTTCAGTTTAAGCTTGAATTTTGCTATAAGAAGCTGATGATCTGCAGCTTCTGCAGCTGCAGAGAATGTAATCAATCTGATTTCGATGCTGCCCATCTGGTGATGTCCATGTGTAGAGTCGTCTCTTGTGTTGTTGGAAAAGAGTGTTTGTGATGACCAGCTTGTTCTCTTGACAGAACTCTATTAGCCTTTGCCCTGCTTCGCTTTGAATTCCAAGACCAAATTTGTCAGTTGTTCCTTTTATCTCTTGATTCCCTACTTTAGCATTCCAATCCCCTATAATGAGAAGAACATCCTTCTTTGGTGTCACTTCTATAAGGTGTTGTAAGTCTTCATAGAATTGGTCAATTTCAGTTTCTTCAGCACCAGTAGTTGGTGCATAAACTTGGATTATTGTTATGTTAAAAGGTCTGCCTTGGATTCGTATCAAGATCATTATATCATTTTTGAGATTGCATCCCAGTACAGCTTTCACCACTCTTTTGTTGACTATGAGGGCCACTCCATTTCTTTTGCGGGTTTCTTGCCCACAGTAGTAGATATGATGGTCATCCGAACTGAATTCGCCCATTCCCATCCATTTTAGTTCACTGATGCTCAGAATGTCAATATTTATTCTTGCCATCTCATTTTTGACCACATCCAACTTACCCAGGTTCATGGTTCTTACATTCCAGGTTCCTATGCAATATTTTTCTTTACAGCATTGGGCTTTCCTTTCGCTTCCATGCATATCCGCAACTGAGCGTCCTTTCGGCTTTGGCCCAGCCGCTTCATCAGCTCTGGATCTACTTGTACTTGTCCTCCGCTCTTCCCCAGTAGCATGTTGGACGCCTTCCGACCTGAGGGGCTCATCTTCCAGCGTCATAACTTTTATATGCCTGTTGTCTTTGTCCATGGAGTCTTCTTGGCAGGGATACTGGAGTGGCTTGCCGATTCCTGCTCCAGGTGGATCATGTTTGGTCAAAACTCTCCACTATGACCTGTTCATCTTGGGTGCCCTGCTCGGCATAGTTCATAGCTTCTCTGAGTTCTTCAAGCCCCTTCGCCACGGGAAGGCAGTGATCCATGAAGGGGGAGGAGATATGATAGCCATCTTCAAATATCTTTAGGGCTGTCACATGGAAGAGGGAGCAAGCTTGTTTTCTCCTGCTCTTGATGGTAGAACTCAAGGCAATGGCTTCAAGTTATAAGAAAGGAGATTCCGACTACACATTCAGAAAAACTTTATGACAGTGGAAGTGGTCTCCCTTGGGAGGGGGTGGACTCTCCTTCCTTGAAGGTTTTTAAGGAAAGGTTGAATGGCCATCTGTCGCGGATGATCCAGTTGAGATTCCTGCATTACAGGGGGTTGGACTAGATGATCCTTGGGTCCCTTCCAACTGTGATTCTATTATTCCAATGTCAACAAAATGCTTAAATACACCTAACAAAAACTTCCATTTCTTTTGGTTATTAAACAGTACTTTGTATTTATGCAGCACATTTAAATACTTTAAATGATTAAGTATTTAATTTTTTTAAATTCTTTAAATCTTGCTGCAGTTTTAACATATTAGCTGCTGTTTGTATTGCTTTTTTAGGGATTGATTTTTATACTAATTTTAGTTTTTAATATGGCTTATGCTGGTTTATTGTTTATTAATTGTACTCCATCTCAAGGCCTCTTGTGGAGCCAAATATAGTAGGATAGAAATTGACAATGGTTCCCTCCATTTTGTGACTGGTCTGGAATTTGAAGAAGAACTAGGCATTCAGCATTCTGCCATAATACACTGTACCAGCTAGAAAGAAAGAAAAGGAAACGAAGTTTGTAGTAATTAGTATCATTTCCCCTCTGGTCTCTATCAAGAGGTGTCCAAATTTGTAACATGCATGTTTGATCATTTGTTTTTGCCAGGTAAACTGCAGGCAGCTCTTGCCAAGCAGCCCTTCTTTTTACACCAGATAAACTAACACTGGTTTCAGTTTGCATGGGGCAGATTAGTTCTCTCACACTCTTTAATCTCAGTGGCTTTGCCTTGACCTGCCCTCCTCCGCCACATGTTTCAGTGCCATCCAAAGCACAGATCCTGCCTGCCTGCTAAGTTGTTATTTTCCGCAGCAGCTGAGGAGAACCATTTCCATCTTTGTGGTCCTGCTGTGTTTCTGTTGACCTTATCTACACCTGGCCCTGCTTCTGAGCCTGTTGGTTGCCAGCATTGATGTCTTTGATTGCTGCCCATCTGTGGCTTTTCTGCAGCGTCATGTTAGGGTATGCAAGTAATACAGAGAGAAAATATTTGGAGTGGATGAGTATGTAGGAGGTTTTGTCAAATGCTCTTATCTAAAATCTGCTAAAAGCAGAAATATTGAAAGTGTTGTATTTGAATTTGAAACCAATAGCCAACTGACTATAGATAAACCTGATGCAAAGCTGATTGGAATCACTGGATTCCCTCCACCAATTGTCTGCCACATACCCTAAAAATGAATCTGCCTGAATGTTTCTAATCTCTCCCTTGCTCTCATTTTGCTTTGCTATCGTAGGGTTGTCTCACCACTGTAACAGAAGAGAGTTCAGACAGATGTCTGCAGTAATCACGCATGCAATCCCAAATCCCATTGAAGTGCAGAAGTAAATGCCAAACACACTTAGATGCCCTCTTCAGATCTTCCTTCTCAATGCGAGTTAGTTAGAAGTGGATCCAGCACACCTGGGGATGTTGGGCACAGGATGTTGGGAATTCATGCAAATGCCTAAATGGGGCTAATGAAGAGCCCTAATAAAAAGCAATTCCCCCAATGTGACTCTCTGAGTTAAACCACACAGCTAGGAGTGGAACCACTGCAGAACAGTGCATTGGATACCCATCCCAGTCTGTTTATCCAGGAGGAGAGCATGGTCAGTGTTCTTAAAGCCACTGAGATATCAAGTAAGAGTGCCAAGGTTACATCCCTCTCCCGTGACAGGTTATCCATCAGGGAGACCAGGCATTTCAGTCCTGAAACCAGGCCTAGAGCCAGATTTAAGTGGCCCTGCTATTGTTTATTTTAATCATTTTTTGTAATTTGTAATTTGTAAATTCCTGCTTCCAACTCATGTTCGTCTGTCCACAAAGCTGCACTGTTGGGGTGGGTGTCTGTTCCCCAGGCTTCTTTACGTCCCGAGTGGTGATGGTGGCAGGGAATGGAGAGCCACCTGACATACAAATGACCAACCTGCCACCTCCTGCCTGGCTTCTCTGAAGGCTCAGCTGCTCTGCCATTGGTGCCAAATACTTCCCTTCACTTGTAGGGGGGGATTCACCCTTCCAGACCTAAGCACGCACGGGAAGGTGGGCTGGTAAGATTATTACAGAACAATAATTATTCCACACTTGTTATCAGGTACAGTAATGCCCCATCTTACACACATTTGCACAATGTCCAAACATTTAGGAGGGCAAAGCGGGACAGCTCCACCATTCCATCTGCCCGATCTCCCTGCTCTTTCTCCTATCGCACCCCACCCAGTCTCTGCCCTCCTTTTTTCCACTCCCCATTCCATCTCTGAGCTCTTTCCTGCACTCAACCCTGCTGAATCTCCACACACTTTCCTTGAATGCAAGGAAGTACTATGGCCCATTGCCCCCCCCCAACTTCCCTCCAAAGGCTCACTTGTTTATGGGCTCCAGGCAACAAAGGGGCCAATGGGTACAAAAGGAAACAGGCAGCTTCAACACCTGACCTTTCTAAAGCTATTGGAAGGCAGGGTCTGCAGCTTGAGTGGCAGCAAGGGGAGGAGGGTCAAAATGTTTTATGACCTATTGGAGAAAGGCAGAGGCGGGGTGAGAAGCGGTCCTTGGACCAATCAGGGAGGTCAGGTCACTTACTGGTTTCAACAAAAGCAATGACAGTTCTGCCTTAGAGCTTGGGGCTTGAATCCCACTTGCGAGTTGGAAGGGCAGGATTCGGGACATCCAGGACAACATCACAGAGCTGTGGCTGCTAACATTGTTTCTGTGATGCCCCAGTTAAAACGGGACACTTGGAGAATATGCATTTGATGTGCTTGATTTCAACCATGGTTGAGGCGTCTGGCTGAAACTTTGCAAGTTAAGCCCCATGCAAGCCAGAGAGCTTAAAAGCTCTTTTCATGCTGGATCTGCTTGGGGTTACCTGTCATGAGAAGAGCTTTCAAGCTCTTCGGCTGGCATGCTGAGAAAGGCCTACTTAGCAAACTTGCGAGATCTCGCGGGACAATCTGACTTCCTGGGAGATGTTACATGAGCATCCCTAGTCTTCCAGAGGCAGCACACTGAGGGAGCCTTGCCTCCCAACCCAGACCGAGAGCTTAGAAGATCTTTTTGTTCTGGATAACCTCAGCAGACCTGGCATGAAAAGAGCTCCAAAGCAAGCAGGCCTTGCCCGCCAGATGCACTGGCCCCGGGAGAAGCTGAAGATGCTCTCCCCGCCCCCTCATGGGGAAGTGCCACAGGTCTGGCAACATGCATCTTTCCCTGGGAACTGAACTGACGTATAAAATGAGGGATTACTGTCAATCATTTTGCTGCTAAGATGTCCTAACATTTAATGGCACATGCTACATCAGTGGGTGGGAGGGAGAACTTACTTCCATTTCTCAGTTTCCAAAGGTGTAGCAGTTGTTATAGTTGCAGAAGCAGCAAATAGTATTGAGGGTGCTAATAGCATCGGCTTTGGGGCTACTTTATTATATGAAGCTACCAGATATTTTTAACTGAGCTTTATTGGTGAGCATTATGCTTAATAACATTTTTATGTACATTAAATTAACTGCAGAAGCAGCAAAGAGTCTTATGGCACTTTAGAGACTAACAAATGTTTATTATGGCACAGGTACTATAGGCCTGTCATATTTTGTATTTTTTAAAAAAATGATATTGAATCATACGTATGCTGAAGATACCAATCTACTTCTGAATTTCAATTTTTCCTGAGAAGTGCTATTTATGTACTGTTGTTTGCCGGCCTCTTAGCTGCCATCTGCCTGTTTATTGTCTTTGTTTCCAAAACAAAGGACAGTTTTTTATGTAAAAAAAACCCCATCAGTATCTGTTGTTTATATAGAAGTAGTTTTGTGTGATAAAACTATGCATGTCTAATGTGCAGGAAGGTTACTGCTAAACATATGCCATTTGTGAGATTTGAGGTGGGGGGGGGGGAGATTTCACATCCAATTTAAAATCTTGCCTGAGTGTAGTTCACTTTTCTGAACAGTTATTTGTCTACTAAATATCTGCAAGTGACGATATGAGGCGCTTACTTGAATTTTCAACACCAGACAATCATTTGTGACAAATGTAAGTTTGCATTTCAGTATGTTCAGTTAAATGTACTGAAAACTGGTGGTGCCTTGCAATTATTATGGGGCATTTGTTCTGTCTAGTGATCTCAGAATATTGGTAACTTACTGCTAAGGAAGGATGAAAGGATGATCTAGTCTACATTTGGGGGCCCCATGTATTTCATCAAAGCAATATAGCAACTTATATGCCAGCATTAATGTGCATGATCTTCCCCACTACAAAAAGACAGGTACCTGCCCCAGGGAGCTTCAGCCTAGATAGGGTTGGGAAGGAATATAGAGGTGAAGCTACACGGGAAGAAAATGCATTCATTCCAACTAAATATTCTTAGCCTAATGTCCTAACACAATGCCATATTAATCTAGGCTGCAATTTGATGGGAGGGACTGTTGGCATTTTTTCCTGTAAAATAGAATTAAAAGTGAATTGGGGGTTCCTCCTCAGGTGAAGCATCTGTAGAATGTCAAGGCAAATCAACAGTGTTTCAACAACATCAGTGAAATGTTTCGGGAAGATTCTGTAGATTTATATTTTGGTTTGGAAGGTGGTGGACTCTCCTTCTTTGGAGGTTTTTAAGCAAGGGTTGGGTGACCACCTGCTGTGGATGCCTCCGTTGAGATTCCTGCATTGCAGGGGGTGGGACTAGATGACCCTTGGGGTCCCTTCCAACTCTACAATTCTATGGTTCCCAGATTGTCACCAGGTAACTGCTAAAGGCAAAAATGGATATTTTTTAGCTGAGCTTTATTGGTAAGCATTATGCTCACTAACTGTTATGTACTGAGTTGAATAGGATCCAAAATGCAGCAGTCTGATTGATCCTAGAACAATAGGATCCAAAATGCAGCAGTCTGATTGGTCCTAGAACAATAGAATTCAGAATGCAGCAGTCTGATTGGTCCTAGAACAATGCAGCAGTATGATTGGTCCGCAGGAGCCACCCAATCCAGCTCCAGGTGGAAGTGAACCCACAACCTGATTGGCCTACAGGAGAATCCCGAAATTAGCTAATCACGTGTAGCCCATTGTGTAAATAATGTATATAAAGCAGATATTGTGGGGGAACTGCCATTCCTCCTCACCACTATGAGCTGAATAAAGAACATGAAATCCACTCTCAACTCCCAGTATATTTCACTGGTGACGAGGATGGGAACCCCCCTGAGCTGACCGCCACACACAGCACCGCCACCTGCCGCACCGCTGCCTCGCACAGTGTATCCAGGCTTCAGCTCCGGGACCCAAGGAACTCAGAATGGCAACCGACAGCAGCTTCTCACTAACATTTTCATGTATATTAAATTTAACTTTTTATAGTTGTATTGTAGTGATATATTTGTAAATTGCTATTGTGTTACTGTATTTAGACTGTTGTTCATGTGAATCGCTTTGAGCACAGATGTGATTGTGGAAAATGCAGTAAAAATTAGAATATTTAAAAGCTGAGAGGAGCAGATAGTATCTAGGGATTATTCTATCTCATTGCTGAAAATACCCTGTTCATTTCAAAGCTAATACAATAAAAGACTTCAGCTTAAGGCATTTTCTCCTTTGGGATGTCTGTGACCTAACAAGAGCAGAAACCTCTATAAGGTATCTATTATATGTTCTTGTTTAAGTACCTTTGTCAGTTAAGTGGTGCATGGGGTGTTAGGGGCGGGTGTTACCTCTTCTGTGGTAGTTTGTCTACCTCTGGTCCCCACCCTGCATTCAGCTGTCATTCAGCTGTCAGCACTAGTGGCGGAGCTTCATGCTCCAGCACCGGGGGTGGAGAGCAGGCGGGGGCGGGGCTGGTGCATTTCCCAGAGTGGGGCGCACTGCCCTCAGGGGTGGGGGCGTGTCCTGGGGGCAGGGTGCCCTCTCAGGGGTGTGACATGCATTCTGGGGGCGTGACACGTTGCCTGAAGGGGCGGGGCACCCAGTGCAGGGAGGGGGGCAGCCGAGATGGAACCCCACTGGGATCGTGCTGCCGGGGGCGCTCCCCCGCCCCCTCTTCCTCCGCCAGTGTGTCAGTATGCAACCGTGGCCACATTCCCGGAGGCAAACTCCACCTCTCAAGACAGACAGACGCAAATCAACAAACAGCACATATAAGGAATCAGGAACCTTTAATGTAACAGGGAACATTTTTCTACATTGAAAAGGGCAGAACACATGTTTAAAGGGATGTTGCTGATTTGTTTTTCTTTATATTTAAGCCACAGTTGCTTTTCTTTGTGTGGTACTTCTGGTCAAAATGGCCTTAGACAATTTGCAGGTAATTATCAATCCAACACACTTTTCCAGATGTACTCATGTACTCATGATCACTCAGTTCTATGACTCTTAGAAATATGCTTTTGTGTGAACATAATCTATAAGCCATTGTCCCCTTAAAACGCCATCTCCTACATCTGATAATGCAGTTCTCCCAATTAGCTTTTCTCCACAAGCAGAAACTGGAACATCATTTTCTAATGCTTTCAAATACATTCCCACGTCTCTTCAAACATAGCCCTCTCTGTATGATTCTGCCATGAAACCTCTTACTTCCTAAATCCATTTTTTCTCCTTTCTTTGCTACAGATTACATGTACTGATCATTACTAAATCATTTTCCCCAGCAATACTGAGCAATACTGAGCATCTCCTAGCAGCATTTCAAAAGCCCATGCTCAGATATAGTTGGTGTTTGGCATTTTTGCCGAAACGGCAACAAGCAACTTTTTTAGACTGAATAACAAATATATGCATGCTTGATCCAGACAATGGCAGAACTCGTTCCCAAGTGTGCAAGATAAGTTTTGCCTTGTGATTCTTCAACAGCAGCTGTCCCATGGTCATCACAAGCAGGTTTGTGATATGGTATGGCAACCCCAACCTCAGTGTTCAATGAGTAGGAATTCCAGCAGCAAGGAGAAAATAAAAGAAAATGCATGACATGGAATTTATATGAGTTTATAACTTCTATTGCAGGAGTATAGGATGCAGGCAGCACAATCCAGTGCAGGTTTACTCAGGAAGAGGGAGAGGGACAAGGAAGTCTGTTGGGATCCTACTCTGCACACCTGGCCTATCAGGCAAAAAAGCAGTGGAGGGGGGATTGGTCACATGGGTCGTTGGCAGGAGGGGTAGGCTAATGGGGCTGACTGGACCATGTGGGAGGCAGGCTACTGGTCTAGTGGTGGCTTTGTACACTAGCTGCAGTTTCTGGACTGCAGTGTCAAGGGTGGCCCTACATAGAACACATTACAGTACTCAAGACAAGAGGTTGCCCAACTGCGGCCAGGCTATCCTGATCCAAGAGCTGCTCTGATTGTGAACTGTTGCAACTGGCAAAATAGATTAGTTGCTACTAAAGTCGCGTTGGTCTTCAGGGCTACCTACCTTTCCTTTCTGGGGGAGTGCAACTCCATCTAGAACAGTCCAGGCACCCATTTTCTGGACACAAGAACCACCAACCTGCAGCACCTCCAGAATAACAGATTCAGTTTGTTGACCCTTATCTGGCTCTTATCCTCTTGGCATTGGTGCAGCACAAATGACTACTTCTGGTTCAGATGGTATATAGTGATATACAGAGCTGGGTGTCATCTGCACTTTGATGACACTGAGCCCCAAACTCCTGATGACAGCACCCAACATATTCATACACATGTTAAATAGCATTGGAGACAGATTGGACCATGCAGCGCAACTGCCCTGGGGCCAAGCAGAAGTCAGCCAGAGCTGCTCTCTGAAACATACATGCAAGTAGAATCAGAATCAGTCCAGTACTGTGGCCCCATCTCCAGAGCTGCTCCAGGAGAATCCATCAGGAGGCCAGGAATGATGCTGGCTGGCTAGTAAGCAGAGGGGAATTGGGGGAGAGGCAATTTGTTATTTAAAACCACCTGCCCAGCAAACAGCTGGGAACCCTGCTTGCCTGGGAAATATTTGCAGCAAAGCCCAGCTTGTTGGGAAGGTGATGAGGAAGCAGTTGTGACTCTTACAAGGACTGGGCCCATTGAGCCATAAATCATCCACACCGTGTGGCAGGCCACCACCAACAGTCTGACCTCCATGGGTCAACTCCCAAGGGAAAACATGAAAGGAGAACAAACCTTTTTGGTTGTGACAAGAAAGCTGCTTCCTCTGAAAATTTTATTTTGTTGGCCTGTTTTTGTTTTAAGGTAGACTTTTCTGTAACAAAGTTGCTTCATAACTTTAGTTCTACGAGGGCTAGAAAGCTTCATTCTAAAAAAAATGAAATCTCAGAGCCAAGGTCCTCTGCTGGTTCTGCACCCAGCATAGAAGTGCCATCCCCTGCAGCCTTCAGCAGGGCAGTGATCACCAAGGTAACACTTTCTGGCAACTTATGATAAGCCATGTAGCATAAAGTTGGCCACAAACCTTCAAGCAACTTGTCCACGTCCTCGGGTCACAGTAGCAGATATTGATCCTAATTTTAACAGAACTAGGTAGTTCTCTAGACTAGGGATGGGGTTTACAGTCATGTACCTGTTCATTTTTTCCTGACAGTGTAAACTGGTTTTGTTTTGGTCCACAGCTCATAAAATGCATGTCAGCTCAGCACACTCTCACATTTTACAAAAATGACTTAATTTACTTCAGTTCTCCAGGTTGTGTTGTGAGAACTCCTTGCACAATGGATTTCGTCATTTGCAGTTCCGCTCCTGTTAATCATTGCTAGTTTCCATTTGCATGTCCCCAGGGGGATTGTAATTTGTTTGTCTGGTGGTGTATTTGTTCTTGTCTTCATGCAGTGCCAACAGGACAACAGCCCCTCTGCTTATAAATCACACCCACAAATGTATTTTTTCTTAATTTGGTCTTCATGCAAGCAATTAAATAAAGAGGATTGGAAAGCAGAGGTGGCTGCATTTTCCTGTGATAGTTACTTAATGGTAGTTTTTTTAAAAATGCACAGTAAGGGTGAAATCCTAACCTGATTTACCTAATAATAATAATAATAATAATAATAATAATAATAAATTTTATTTATATCCCGCCCTCCCCAGCCGAAGCCGGGCTCAGGGCGGCTAACAACAATAAAACAGTACAAACAACACTCTAAAATCATTCATTATAAAATTAATTAATTCAAGCCACTGGCAACCATTGGGCCAGAGCTCTGCGAAGATTGCCGATGGAGGGAGTCAGGCTGTGCCCTGGCCAAAGGCCTGGTGGAACAGTTCTGTCTTGCAGGCCCTGAGGAAAGATGTCAAGTCCCGCAGGGCCCTGGTCTCTTGTGACAGAGTGTTCCACCAGATCGGAGCCACGGCCGAAAAAGCCCTGGCTCTAGTTGAGGCCAGCCTAACTTCTCTGTGGCCTGGGACCTTCAAGATGTTTTTATTTGAAGACCGTAAGTTTCTCTGTGGGGCATACCAGGAGAGGCGGTCCCGTAGGTACGAGGGTCCTATGCCGTATAGGGCTTTAAAGGTTAAAACCAGCACCTTAAACCTGATCCTGTACTCCACCGGGAGCCAGTGCAGCTGGTATAGCACTGGGTGAATGTGATCTCGCAGCGAAGACCCCGTAAGGAGTCTCGCTGCAGCATTCTGCACCCGCTGGAGTTTCTGGGTCAGTCTCAAGGGCAGCCCCACGTAGAGCAAGTTACAATAATCCAGTCTGGAGGTGACCGTCGCGTGGATCACAGTGGCTAGGTCAGGGCGAGAGAGGTAAGGAGCCAACTGCTTAGCTTGGCGGAGATGGAAAAATGCCGCCTTTGTTGTAGCTGCAATCTGCGCCTCCATGGAAAGGGAGGTGTCGAAGATTACACCCAAACTCTTAACGGACAGTGCTGGCACTAATTGCGCCCCCGCAAGAGATGGAAGTTGCCCCCCCCCAATCCCATATCGTCCCGTCCCAGCCACAGGACCTCTGTCTTCGAAGGATTTAGCTTCAACCGGCTCCCACGTAACCATCCAGCCACAGCTTCCAAACATCTGGTCAGTGTGTCTGGGGCCGAGTCAGGATGGCCATCCATCAACAGATAGAGTTGGGTGTCATCAGCATACTGATGGCAACCCAGCCCAAAACTCCGGACAAGCTGGGCGAGGGGGCGCATAAAGATGTTGAAAAGCATCGGGGAGAGTATCGCACCCTGAGGTACTCCACACACCAAGGAGTGGCGCGATGACAATTCCCCCCTAACAGCCACTAAAAGTAAGTACCATTGATTTAAATGGGACCTACTGCTGAGTAGACTGGATTTGTACTGTTATAAGAAAAAAATGCTCCTTTTCCCTTATGGGGTATCCAAGAGCCCGTATAGAGTCCTTAGTGGGTTCCCTTTCAGTAGGAGAAAATAACAGAGGCCAACTAGAGAATATTGAGAAGCAAAGCGGCTAGTAAGCCTGATCTTTATGTTGCAATAGGGTCCTCACTCACCACATGCAGGAGGGGGGAGGAACCCAGAACAATGGTGTGCAAGCCCTTATATAGACTTGCCCACCCTGTAGCTCAGGACCACCCCCAAAACACCATACATACATCACAGAGGGAGGTGGTCTCCAGCAGAAATCCTGTTTGTCAGGATACTTGTTAATGGTCATTTTACCTGGGCAGCCTGACCACTCTTTAGTGATGGTAAATACTTTAGTTCCGGAATCGAGGTCACAGGCTCACCCTATTCATATGTCATTACACCTTTAAGACAGGTAAGCAAAATACAATGGAGAGGCTTTCCCATTTCCTTCCTCCTTGCAGAGAAATATTTGAGGTCAATTTGGGAGAGTCAAAATGGCTTCAGGATTGCTCTCCTGTATGTACTATTTCAGACACGTGGTTTATATTCTTATGTATGTGTTTGCCTTGTACATTTATTTTCTATTTGGGGCCTTAGAATTCTTATGACAGTACATAAATGGCAACCTTTTCACTATCTGCTGTTAGCAAAAGCAGTGGCAGTGCCAGATCAATGGCATCTTGTGCTGCTTGGAAAACTGTGTCTGTCCAAGTGTGTTTGTGTGAGTGTGAGTGACTTTTGCTGGAAAGAATGAACTGCCCAGTTAGTTCCACTGCTACTTTCCCTTCCTGCTATGCAGGCAGTCAGGGTAGGAGACAGGATTGCAAAACTAACTGTGAATGTTAATGGCTACTGTCATCACCTCAGTTAAGCAGAGTTCAAGGGAAGACACATCTAACATTGAAGAAGCACAACACATCTGGCATCAAAATGAGTTGCGCAACTGTAATGGTCCAGTCCAATAAGTTGATGGTTGGTTCGTTATTTCCTCGCAACTGAAGAAAATTGTTCTGCTAAATATTGTTAACGCTTGCATCAAACCTGATTGCATGCATGCTCCTGCCCTTTCCCCACTTTAAGGATTTACCCCCAGATGCCTAGGAATTTAAGTTGGGTAACAGAGGCATAATTTATATGGCAGTCAATATAGATGCAGCAACATAATGGTTCTTGAGTTCCTCTATTTCACGTGTTCATGAAGCATGGTATTGCTTTGTAAATTACATATTCATTTTGGAAGTTAACATTGTTCTCAGCAGTCAATGCAAGTTTCATTGAGCATTAACAGCTGACATTAAAGATTTGGGAGCAGGGTTTGAGTAAAGCATGCAGAACACATTGTTCTTCCAGAGATGTTAGTGTGCGATAGCAATCCAAATTTCAGAAATGGGTGAAAAAGAGGCAAGCTAGATTCTGATTTTTAGAGAAAACAGAGTATTACTGTGACCAGTAATACTGGTAATACTGTGACCATTCTGATCAAAACCAACAGAAATTTCCGTTTATCATAAGTAATACCACTTGTTATTATATGTAAAAAAAAGAAGGAAAATGGCTACTGTTTTCTTTTCCTCAGTCGTTCTCTGCCTCTGCTTCCCTCAGTTTCCTGCTCTGACAGCCACAGAACTCGTTTTGTCCACAGGGCAATTTGTACTTTTGGTTCTCCTGCAGAACAGCCTGTTTGTGCACATGCTGCTTCATTTCTGTGGCAGCTGGAATTTTCATAAACATTCCGTGAAATCACAGCTGTCCATTAAGTTGCTGCCATAAGCTTCATCAGTGGTGGTACCATTTCTATTAATATAATACCATCTTTCTTGAGGACATGAATGTTTATCACTCAATAACAGAGCAAGCAACAAACTGAAATAGTTCCCCCCATTCCTTTTATATCTATCTTGATTATTTAGTAAGAGAAAATTATGAAAATGACTGAAGAGCCCTGAGATGACACCATTATTTAAATTTTATCCTAGAAGGCTTCTTCACACATGCTTCTTGATGTCACATGTTTCAACCACATTGAATTAGCATGTTCAGTAACTCTAGATGTATTATGCAGCAAATTTGTTATTCATTTTAATGAGCTCTCTTTCCCATTCATCACTGATTTAGCACTGCGAAAGTGTGTGGTGCCTCTGCATAATTACAGGTGTCTGTTTCATTTTTACCAGACAAGATATAATTAATATGTAAATTTTCCCCCCATTTTTGTGGCAGAGAGTGATATTAAGGTACTACAGGGAAATGTATGAGCTATGGGGACAATGACAGGATAAGTACAGGGGGGATGAGTTTGTCTCACTGTAGACAAAAGTAAATTATAACCTTCCATATCCCTTTGCTACTGACAGAACCATAAAACTGGTGCAATGGGTTAAAGATGCAAAAATGGCAGCAAAGGAAACATAGGTTCATTCAGAAGTGGGTGTCAAAAACAAAAGAAGAAAGTTAGTGAAAGGACAATGGCATACTCATGGAAAAATGAACAACAGTGTCTGGAAAAGAGAAAAAGGAGTGCAGAGGCAGAACTGCAGGATAACACCATTTAAATTAATGTAACTCTTCCAGAATCAGATACTCCTGCTTTTTCAGTAGAGTAAATAGGGTGGATAGGGAAGCCATAATCTAGAAGCTATACACACCAAGGTTGGATCCAGAATAAGGTGGCTGAACTTATTTCCAAATGAAATCAACAGAACTTGAGTCTTGACTAACATCCCATTGATAACAAAAAGGCCTGGGTTGAACTAAGTTAGTTTGACACCAAGCCCAAGATAGACTTTTGCTACAGCGATGCCACAAACCAGTACTGCAAGAGGACAGTTTTCCTTCTCATATCCTCCAAAAAGATTTGCCTTGCAGCCTTTACCTTGTTCCATATTTATTGAAACAATTGTTCTTGTCTGGATAGAACCCCAGACCAGCTTGAGTGGGTAGGACCAGTACAGAGCATTTATTTATGTAAAAGTATTTCTTTGCTTTTTAAAAATATTTTTTATTAATTTTCAGATTCTTATGGGACCACAGAGACAACAACAATAAATTAATAATATATCCAACAAAAGGCAGGGCATACAAAACCTAAACATATTACATAATAACACCTAATCTAAAATCATGACCATATTTCTCTAGATGGCATGGGGAGAGATACCTGCAAATTTGAAACTAAACTACATTATATGAAATAAACCACCATCATACCAAATAGAAATGATCTGTGTCTTCCTTTTGCTTACAGACTTGTAACTTATGAGTTAGGTCCTCTCCCCCCCCCACAAAACTAAATTCTAGAGATTTTTATACCATAAGATTTTTATACCCTTGGGCATTTCCACCAGAGATGGAAAAAGTTCCTTTACAGTTTGGTGGGGAGCGTGTTGGAAGTGATATGTGTTAACTGAACAGATGTATGATGCCATTGATGTATCATTTTTAAGGAAGATTCTCTCAAACGTGCAGATGCTGATTTGTATGACTTATAACTCCAAAATGCTTTCCTGTCCATGTGTGCTATACAAATACTGAAATCCCTTTCCCAAAAGGATTATAAACCTGATAAACAGCCTGTTGGAATATCCAAACGGTCATCATTGTAAATAGCTGATATGATCCTCACACATGGCAGAGCACAGGGCATCCCAAAGTATGGGAATAAAAGCAGAAAATGCCTCTTTGGGTCACTCTACCCTGTGATATTCTGTAGCGTGTGGTGGCATTGGTAAAAAAAATTCCCAGATCACTGGTCAACAACTAGTTTGTTATCTGCGTTTTTTCAGTTGATTTAGGACGAATCTGATGTGCTGAATCCAAAAATCACATTGGTTTTGCTCAATCAGGTCAAGTATTTGAGCTATGGCCACATGTCTTTTTTTACGTTTTTGTTCACATGTACGCTTGTGTGGAGCATTTTAGAAGAAGTTGGTGGGGGCAAAATGCCATCTTGAATAATTGTTTTGATTGGAAATGATTATTTTAATGACAAGAAGTATTCAGGTCCGATAGTTCTGGATGATTATGTCGACAAGGGATCAGTTTGAAGTCATAAAACCTCGAAATCTTCCATAAATTGGTGCGGCTGGGATCAACAGAAAGAACTGGAGCAGCCTCAAGTATCCTGATCTTCAATCAGCACGTCGTCCTGTAGCTCATTGTGATGAAATTCCAGTGCCTATATTCGGAGAACTTCCTGACATTAGTGACGAAGATGCCTCCAGGCATCAAGGACTTGGTGTACTGTGCAGATATTGCGCAGCTTCTGCTCAAGCTTGGAGTGCCTCAGTACGAACCCAAAGATTGGAGACTGTTCATTGACAGCAGCAAGCAATCACTGAAATGTGTTCTGCTACACAACGGCAACCAGTTTGCCTCTATACCCCTGGCTCACTCCAGTACACTGAAGGAGAACTATGAAGCGGTGAAGTATGTGCTGGAGAAAATTGGTTATGATCAGCATAAGTGATTTATTTGCATTGACCTGAAGATGGTGAACTTTTTGTTGGGACAACAGTCTGGCTTCACCAAGTACCCATGTTTTCTGTGCATGTGGGATAGTAGGGACTGTGCTCAGCATTACACAAAGAAGGACTGGCCTGTGCGGGAGGAATTGGTGCCTTGCAGAAAAAGGAACATCATCAATGACCCTCTGGTGGACAGAGACAGAATATCCTTCCCACTGCTGGACATCAAGCTCGGCTTAATCAAGCAGTTCACCAAGGCTCTGGACAAGGATGGTGACTGCTTCACTTACTTGTGCCAGGCTTTTCCAGGATTGACCATGGAGAAGTTGAAAGCTGGCATCTTTGACGGTCCTCAGATCCGTCAGCTCATCAGAGATCCAGAGTTAGGAACGAAGTGGAACTGGAAGCGTGGAAGGCATTTGTTCTGGTAGTGAAGAACTTTCTTGGCAACAATAAGGCCAGAAACTACGCAGAACTTGTCAACAACATGCTGACTGCTTTCAGAAACCTGGGCTGCAACATGAGCGTCAAGATGCACTACCTATTTTCACATATGGACCGGTTTCCTGAGAACCTGGGTTCAATGAGTGACAAGCAGGAGGAGAGATTCCATCCGGACATGAAAGAGATGGAGACCAGGTATCAGGGTTGCTGGGACGCAGTCATGATGGCTGTCTACTGTTGGACTCTGAAGAGAGCCCTCCCTGCCGCTGAGCATTCCAGGAGTTCCAAGAAACGGAAGTTCAAGCCCTGAAGTTTGAAAACTGGTGAAGCAACATGCAATTTATGTGTACTTATCTTTATCAATGCCCACCATTCAGTTTACAGTAAACCTGACCTGATGGAGAGAAACGGATGACATTTCCTGATTCAGCAGTGCAAAAATAACCTAAATCAGTTGTAGAAATCTAGACAACATTCAAAAAGTAAAAAAATTGTTGCCCAGTGTTATCTAAGTGATCTTACAGTTTGATCCAGTTGATCCAGATAACCTGGTCCTAAGTTGTTCAGGATTTTATATGTTGGTAACAAGACCCTGAATATGGAACAGCCAGTGTTGTTCCTTCAGAACAGGAGGACTATGCCCACTCAGCAAGCCGGAGAACACGTCCCTGTGCACAGAAATGTTCCAAGCTGATGAAAGTTTTGGGCTCTAAGCTCTGCCAGCTCATGTTAGCCACCCAAGCTGGTTGTGTGACCATGGGTTCACTCAAAACAACAACAACACATCTGGTAGTGGAGGGGGGAGAAGAGGCTGAACACAACCGCCATCTTTAATGGCAGCCCCATGTGGCTGCAATGTTCTTGTTCTGACACACGGCAGCTGACATCTCTCTGCATCTCCCTCACACCCCCTCCCTCTTTTTGCCCTTTCTCTACAAACAAGGTACAATTATATTGTGGGTCTCCTCCAGCCGTTTCCCATCCCCTTCATTGCCTTTGCTGTTGGCTAGTGTCAAGCTCCTGTTGCACTGGGACTTCGCCAACAAAGGCAGCGTTATTGCAGCTCAGTGAGCACCTTCCCAGAGGGACCTTTAAGTGTCACCTCAGTCATGCAGACTGCTACCTCTAATCCAGTGCCTATCCTAGATATTTCTCTTTTTTTACCCTTCAGCTACTTTTATTTTATTGTGATGTCAGAAAATGTAACTCATATCCTGTTCTGAGCACATAACACACTCTGACAGATTTTGGCAAAAGGTGAGGGGGGCGGCAAGGAGAAATAAAAAATCTGAGTGAAAAGAAAGATGCATCTAGCCTCCACCAACATCCCACCCAGGATTAATGTCGCATTCAAACTGAATTAATGACATGCAATCAAATTCCAAATTAAGCAACAGGTTTCTATTGCCCGAAGCAGAAAGAATGCTAGGTTCTCATTATTGGCACATTGTACAAGTGAAAGTGGGAGACAAGCAAGAAAGGAGAGCAACAGCCTTCTTTAATTTTATTTCAAGTACAATCTGTATCAATTTAAAGCAATTGAAATTGAGCAACAGGCTAGGGTACCTGCCTTAGATGAAAAAGAGCCAGCTCTTTATTCCATGATAAAGACTGACATGCAAAATTTTCAGGAAAGCTTTTGGAATCAGCTACAATTAGTCCTCGGATCCTGCTAGAAACAAAATATTGGTTTTGATTTTTTTTGGATACTGATATCTAGACAAATCTAAAGCTGAATTAAAGATGACAAAATGATGGTATTTATCAAGCAAGCTATTAACGTCTAGCTTGTTGTTGTAACACAAACACATGAGAGAGAGAGAGAGAGAGAGAGAGAGAGAGAGAGATGGGGCAGAGAAGGAGAAAGAACAGTTGGATTTCTCAAGGTACTGCTTCTTAACTGAGATATATAAATACTGCTTTTCATTAGTTATTTCTTTTTCCCTTTTTCATCTCCATCTATTTTCACAATCATGTTACTACAGAACATGATTCTGTAGAACACACGAGGGAGGCCATGGAGAAATTACGGTAGGTCTCACTAAATGCCTACTAGGAATGATATTACCATTGTCTGCTTGTACTTGGACTTCCTATTGCTGGTGAGGTCATTGTGATATACCATGTTGTTCTATATATGTATGCATGTATTTAGTTGGGCTAATCAGAACTTCTATTGTTTTAAGTGGCCATGTTGCTCAATTTTCTTGTTTTACAGAAGTAAGTGTAATGCCTCGTTTTTTGTTGTTGTTGTTTTTTTCCATGTAACATTTTTACAAATCCATTTCATTTGTTGAGGCATTAGTTGAGGCATCTATTTGATTTCCTGTTAGAAATTCTGTTTCGTTTTAGCACTGCTACTGCTAAATAGCCATTATAAATACTTGTTGTTGTTATTTATTTATTACGTACAATTTCTGCACTTCTTGATTGTAAAAACCCACAAAGCGGTTTACAAAAAGGTAAAACATTAAAATCAGGGGAGGGGGGGAGAGAAATATGCTTTAAAACGTGCAAAAGTATCTGAGTTTTGGTTCCAGAAAATACCTCTTCTGTGTATTGACGAGTGTTGCTAAAAAGAGAGAGGAGAAGCTGAAGCACAAAAACATAAATATCATTCCCCCCCAAAAAAATTTTAACTGTACAGGGAACTCCCATTTTGTGCACATTCACGATACGCATGACTTCTGCCGTGTGCCGTTTTTGACCGCAGAAGGGGATAGGACAGGGGCAGAGTGACTTATGTGCCTCAAAATGCAAGCCCTGCACAAATGGGGAGCTCCCGTATAGTAAATAATAGCTACTTCAGTCTAAAAGGGAGACTTGTTTTCCTACACCATCTCTTTCTCTCCACTTCTGAGTTTCATTAGTTTTGAATCAGTGCAGATATTCTGAAGTATTCAGCAACATATCTCTTTAACAATACAGAGGGAATAAACATTTTTTAAAAAGAGGAAATAAAGTAACTAGCAAACACTTCACTGGTACGTTTTTTAAAATAAATAATTGCACTTTGAGACCCCCAACCACCCCCCAATGAAGACACAGTGACGTGGGATTTTAGTTTAAGTTATTGGGCAAAGTTTAGGCCACAACTTTATTGAATACAGAATGTGAGTGGTATTGGCTTAGGCATTGGAATCATCAAAACTATATCAGACTCCCACCTGCATTGCTGGGAATCTGATAAAAGGGTGAAACACTGCCAGAGGGAGCCCCACCGATGCAAACCGACTCAAGGTCACCCCCTGTGCCCCCTTGGGGTCCTGGTATGGCCCTAGCCCTACCGCGGGGTTTCGGACAAGATCCAGGCCAGCACCTGATTCCTTTAACAGAATACCCTTGAGCTTGGAGGAGCAGGTGATGGCAGCACCTCCCCTCCCCACGCATTGCTGGTCCAATGCCTAAACACCACGCGAGCACTGCACTTGCTGCCAATACCCTCACACCTGCAGCCAGGCTCGCACAGGACACTTTCAGCCCTCTGGAAAAAACTAGAATCATTTGATGGACTTTGCGATTCATCATGCCGCTGATCATGTAAAGAGGCAGCACGCAGCTCAGAAAGCCTAGATACACTGGCTGCCACCGAAGAAGGCTGAGACATATTCTGGTCCCTACTACAGCGAAAACTAACCTCTCCTTTCCCAGGATGCCCTCGGTCAGATAGAGCCTCACTATCTTTAGACAATTGTGATTCCTTAAAAAGGGCCCCAGAAGGTGGAATTTCATAAGCCTCATCACTAGAATTAGAAGTACTATAAGTCCTGACCCCAGTTTCAGGTATAATATTTGGGGATGAGAAGGGTGATTCTGAGCTGAAGCATTGTAAAAGGCTATCAAATTCAGAAGAAAAGCAAGACAAAGCCTGTGGGTTGCCAGCTGACTCCAAATGGCCTGCTGCCTGGCCAGACAGCATGGTACCCTGGTTAGAGCAGAATGTTTAGGAAGGCCCTTTCACAATCCACTTGGAAGTGACCACTGGGGCCGAGGCAGGCATCCCTGCCTGGAAGCCTCTTTACTAAATAGCTCTCAATTGTGGAAAAGGGGGGATAGGTGAATAACAATTTGCCTGACAAAATGGTGTCTCATGTTCAAATGAGAAAGAAGAAGGACAAAATGGCAGGTTCCACCCAGATCAGGATGAAGGGGGTCATGAAACCCAAGCTCTAATAGCAACGAGGCAGGAAAACTTCTCACTGGGGGCTCGCACCCAGAAAACAGTTAAGGAAGCTCAAAAAACTGTGGACCACACCCTAAAAGCCAAGAAAAATGGCACCACAAAATGGTGTTCCCGCCCAAAAGCGGAGAAGAAGGTATCTAAAATGGTGGCTCCCTCTAAAATGGCGGTGAAAAATGGCAGATTCCCACCCAAAATGGGGAAGGAGCTGTAAAATGCGGTTCCCATCTAAAAGAGAAAGGAAGGAAGCTTGGCTCACAACCAGCAATTGAGAGGAAAAAACAATAAAGCAGCCCTTCCCCCAAAACGGGCAATAAATGTCAACAAACACAGCTCAGAGGTCTAGCAATATGCCAGCCTGGTAAGGCACTCCCCCCCCCCCCCCGCAGAAAACTGTGAGGGAGTAAAGAATCAAACAAACCTATGCCTGAACGAAACCCAGATGAAGGGCGGCAAAAAACAGGCAGGAAATAGAGAGCTTAAGGCTGAGCGAAACAGGACCCAGAGGACAGAAGAACTCATAACAAAAACACTGAAGGATGTTTAACCAAGGAGGGAGGGGGTCCCAGAGGAAGGGCAGGGATTTGAAGTGGGAAGCTAATGGTAGGTGGGTTGAGGGAATTGGGGGGGGGGGGATTGCAGGAATTAAGTTAAAATTGACCAAAGGGAGTAATAATAATAACCAGAAGAAAACCACCAGTTTAAGAGACGATCGTTCAGCCAATGAAGGAAGCCCTAGACAGGTCCTGATCCGCTGCGCGAAGGCAAAAAGGTCCAGCAAACATCGTGCAGGGATTAAATAATGTTTCACGGCCACCTCCCAAGCCAAGCCATTGGCTTTAGGGACCAAGTGACCGCAAAAAGTCCAACCAGAGTGGTGCAGGGCATAGTCCTGCCCACACCAGGAGGTAGGAGATGCCTGGGGGCATACCATAGAATCATAGAATCATAGAGTTGGAAGAGACCACAAGGGCCATCGAGTCCAACCCCCTGCCAAGCAGGAAACACCATCAGAGCACTCCTGACATATAGTTGTCAAGCCTCTGCTTAAAGACCTCCAAAGAAGGAGACTCCACCACACTCCTTGACAGCAAATTCCACTGTCAAACAGCTCTTACTGTCAGGAAGTTCTTCCTAATCTTTAGGTGGAATCTTCTTTCTTGTAGTTTGGATCCATTGCTCCGTGTCCGCTTCTCTGGAGCAGCAGAAAACAACCTTTCTCCCTCCTCCATGTGACATCCCTTCATATATTTGAACTTGGCTATCATATCACCCCTTAACCTCTTCTCCAGGCTAAACATGCCCAGCTCCCTTAGCCGTTCCTCATAAGGCATCGTTTCCAGGCCTTTGACCATTTTGGTTGCCCTCCTCTGGACACGTTCCAGTTTGTCAGTGTCCTTCTTGAACTGTGGTGCCCAGAACTGGACACAGTACTCCAGGTGAGGTCTGACCAGAGCAGAATACAGTGGCACTATAACTTCCCTTGATCTACATGCTATACTCCTATTGATGCAGCCCAGAATTGCATTGGCTTTTTTAGCTGCCACGTCACACTGTTGGCTCATGTCAAGTTTGTGGTCAACCAAGACTCCTAGATCCTTTTCACATGTACTGCTCTCAAGCCAGGTGTCACCCATCTTGTATTTGTGCCTCTCATTTTTTTTGCCCAAGTGCAATACTTTACATTTCTCCCTGTTAAAATTCATCTTGTTTGTTTTGGCCCAGTTCTCTAATCTGTCAAGGTCGTTTTGAAGTGTGATCCTGTCCTCTGGGGTGTTAGCCACCCCTCCCAGTTTGGTGTCATCTGCAAATTTGATCAGGATGCCCTTGAGTCCATCATCCAAGTTGTTGATAAAGATGTTGAATAAGACTGGGCCCAAGACAGAACCCTGTGGCACCCCACTAGTCACTCTTCTCCAGGATGAAGAGGAACCATTGATGAGCACCCTTTGGGTTCGGTCAGTCAGCCAGTTACAAATCCACTGAGTGGTAGCATAGTCAAGACCGCATTTTACCAGCTTCTTTACCAGAATATCATGGGGCACCTTGTCAAATGCCTTGCTGAAATCAAGGTAGGCTACATCCACTGTGTTCCCTTCATCTACCAGGCTTGTAATTCTGTCAAAAAACGAGATCAGGTTAGTCTGACATGACTTATTTTTCAGAAATCCATGCTGACTATTGGTGATCACAGCATTCCTTTCTAGGTGCTCACAGACTGTTTGCTTAATGATCTGCTCCAGAATCTTCCCTGGTATTGATGTCAGACTGACTGGGCGGTAATTATTTGGGTCCTCTCTTTTCCCCTTTTTGAAAATAGGGACAACATTTGCCCTCCTCCAGTCTGCTGGGACTTCGCCTGTTCTCCAGGAATTCTCAAAGATGACTGCCAGTGGTTCTGAGATCACATCTGCCAGTTCTTTTAATACTCTTGGATGCAGTTCATCTGGCCCTGGAGACTTGAGTACATCTAAACTAGCCAAGTATTCTTGTACTATCTCCTTAGTTATTCTGGGCTGTGTTTCCTCTGCTGAATCTTTTGCTCCAAATTCTTCAGGTCGGGCATTGTTTTCTTTATTGGAGAACACTGAGGCAAATAAGGCATTGAGGAGTTCAGCCCTTTCTGTGTCCCCTGTTTGCATTTCACCATCTTCTCCTCTGAGTGACCCCACTGTTTCTTTGTTCTTCCTTTTGCTACGAACATACCCATAAAAGCCTTTTTTGTTGCTTTTAACCTCTCTAGCAAGCCTGAGTTCATTCTGTGATTTAGCTTTTCTGACTTTGTGTCTACACGTGCTGGCTATTTGTTTGAATTCCTCTTTGGTGGTTTCCCCCCTTTTCCATTTTTTGTACACATTTTTTATACCCTCCTTGAAGAGGATCCGATATCTAGGACCATCATTCCTAATTGGTATATCACTATGTTTGAAGTCAAATCAACCCCCCAAGGGCTAATGAAAAACAAATTATTTGTTGTTCTGTAAAGTTTATTGCAAACGGCATACTTTACATTTCATTGCATGGATGACAAATCTATACAGGTGTTAAATCACTCTGCCTTTCATATCTGAAGGCCAGATGAAAAATAATTCCAGAAAGCTGAAATATATGTCAGGAACATTGTAAGGTACATTACACAGTAATAAAGGTTGTCTGTCAACTTTTAAGTTCACAACATATGAACAGGAATATAGCACCACATATACTTGTTGTGTCCAAATATATTTATACCTGATTTAGACCAACTGACATTAACTGAGATTTCGCAATGTATTCATCGCAATTGGGGGGGGGGGGGACAGCTTCCGGGTCATGTGGCCCGCATGGCGAACCTGAGCAGTGCACGGAAACGCCATTTACCTTCCCGCTGGAACAGTACCTATTTATCTCCTTGCACTTTGACATGCTTTCGAACTGCTAGGATGGCAGGAGCAGGGACCGAGCAACGAGAGCTCACCCCGTCGCGGGGATTCGAACCGCCGAATTTCTGATTGGCAAGTCCTAGGCTCTGTGGTTTAACCCACAGCGCCACCTGCGCCCCTTAGTTAATATAGATAGACACAAATTAGGAACTCAATGCTACGGCCAGCTCTTTGTCCCATTAATTATAACAAATAAATAAATAAATAAATAAATATTGGGGCAAATGTAGAATGTCTAACTAATTAGTCCTACTTATGATGGAAATGTGGCAAGATTCCCTGTTTCTATAGACTATATCCATATTTCTATAGAGAGAGTAGTAGGGGATGTTTTATTCCATGTAGATGGCCTTTCAGCTGATTCCCTGGTGTCCTGCTGGAATGCAGAGTTAACCAGGGCTATTGACTGTCGACCTATGAAGCACCCTCTCTGATTGCAGGGAGCCTGGACAGCCCCTTGGTTTTCCCCAGAGCTGAGGGCGATGAAACAATCGCGGAGATAGCTAGAGCACCAGTGTTGGAAAGCTCATTCTGAATCTGACCGGACACGGTTTAGAGCTCAATGTTGAGCCTACCAAGACCTTCTTCACCGCCTCTATTGCATCTACAGAAAACAGCAGCAGGAGACTCTTTCAGGTGGTTCGCAATTTAACGGAACCACCTTTACCACCGGGGCCTTGTAAAGACCCCAAGATCTCCTGCAACGATTTTGCAGTTTTTTGCAGATAAAATCGCTCAGATTTGGAAATAGGTAGACTCCACTGTGGGAGCAGGGCTGGGGCGAGAGGTTGCTAGAGTCCTGTATACAGTAGTCAAGTTGCATGGGATCAATTCTAATTTGTTACCTGTGATGTGGACAGGATGCTTGATCACCTGCCTCCTTGATCCTTGTGGGATGTGGGATGTGGACTGGATACTTGATCACCTGCCTCCTTGATCCTTGCCCATCCTGGCAAATAAAAGCGAGCTGGGAAGGGCTAGGCAATAGGCTCCACAGGGTGGTGAATGCTTCTCTCTGTGAGGGAGTCTTCCTAGACCCGCTGAAAGAGGCAGGTATTAAACCGCTTCTTAAAAAAAAAAAACTTTGGACCCAACCAAATGGCCAACTACCGCCCAGTCTCAAATCTGCCATTCTTGGGCAAGGTGACTGAGTGGGTGGTTGCTGAACAACTCCAAGCATGCCTGGAGGATGCGGTCCATTTGGATCCCTTCCAAACGGGATTCAGGCCTCATCATGGGATTGAAACTGCCTTGGTCACGCTGGTCGATGATCTCCGGTGGGCTAGGGACAAGGGTGAAAGCTGTTTCCTAGGTCTGTTGGATCACTCAGCGGTTTTGATACCATCAACCATAACATCCTTCTGGACCATCTAGAGGGGCTGGGATCTGGGGGCACTGTTATACAGTGGTTCCGCTCCTTCCTCCTGGGCCGTGTTCAGAAAGTGGTGGTAGGGGACATCCCATCAGATGTCCAGGAAATAAACAATTATCTGACTTTTAAAAGACATCTGAAGGCAGCCCTGTCTAGGGAAGTTTTTAATGTTTGATGTTTTATTCTGTTTAATATTCTGTTGGGAGCCGCCCAGAGTGTGTGGGGTAGAAATAATAATAATAATAATAATAATAATAATAATAATTAAAAAAATCATTATCATCTTAGAGTCACTGAGATTTTTGAGAAACATTTGTTAGTATGCAACTAAATATTTGTGTAAATGCAAGAATTTTCCCCCACCATGAAAAACCTCAACCCCCCCCCTCCAAATCTGCTCTGAGTAGTTGGTAGTTGGTGGAACACCCAGAATAGTTTTAGTGAGCATGCAGGGGTAGAAGAGGGGGAGAATATTTCTTTGCACAACTATTCTTGCAATAATTGAACTCTCACCTTACCCCTACATTGTATACATCCATAATATATATAGCTTCAATAAAGCGGGGGGAAATATCATTTCTCTACATCAGGTATGGATTATATGCAATTGTAAAGTGAAGAAGTCTTTATGCAATTTAATCCTCAATAATTTTGTTACTTGACTATCATGAATGTTAAATTTTCTACATGAACAGTTTGACAGCACATAAATCTGCTTTGGCATAATTTGTCATAAAGATTTCTTCCTTAGCTTGGAGAGTTTCTGAAAATGTGTAAATGATTAGACTGTGTGAAGCATGTGGCTAAAATCCAAGTCCTCCTCCCCTCCTCCTCCTGGGGCTGGTGTGGATTGGGCTGAAGAAGCTGGTTCTGTTTACTTCCAACAGCAAAGCAAACATTACTTGTTTTGGGCTTAATAGTACTGTACTTCATTTTTTATGCAACTGAAGAATATATTCAAGTAAAGTTCACATTTGTCAGATTTCATGGCATGAATCTCAGTTTTATCTCATTTAACCATGTTTATCCGAAGATTTGTAGGACACGTTCCATTTAAATGTCACAACGTTTGGCCCACAGTTTTCAGCATCTTTCAAAGAAGGAAAGATTTATACACTTAACAAGAATCTTTATGCTTGATTCTATCACTTAAATAAAAGTTCTAAAGATATAGCATAATGGGCTATTTCATAATCACTTCTCCCTCTAAAGTAAAATAATGGGCATAACAACCAACTATGACTCATATCCACCTTTGGGATCCACACCTCCAAAATTTATTAGAATATCTAGTATATATTTCACTTAATCTGTGTGGTGTCATATACCACTGATAAAGCCGTTTATAATGATTTTATTATCCCCAATTATAATTTTTATGCCACTCTTGATCAGAGATTTCTCTACCAACAAGTTTCACCCATTCCTTCTTAAAGCAATTACAATGCCTCCTTAATAGCCAATAATAAGAAAAACACATTTCGCATGCTGTAAATATCTTTCCAGGAAAAGAGATCTATGTCACCATAATTATATTTAGCTATTTTAAAACATATATATGCTTGATTGTCCACCAAAATATAACACTTCTCTGACTGGTTTAAAACCAACAATTCTACCAAAAGAGGGAAGACTCACTTGTGTGGGTTGGGAATGTCTGCCTGTAAGGTTTTTGTATCAACAGTTATGCCAAAACAGGCTCTGAGGTAGGGTTGCCATACGTCCGGAACTTCCTGGACATATCCAGAATACAGTCATACCTCGGGTTACAGACGCTTCAGGTTGCATTTTTGGGGGGTTGTGGACTGCCGAAACCCAGAAGTACCGGAACAGGTTACTTCTGGGTTTCGGTGGTTGCGCTGAAGTGCTAAATCATGCTCTGTGCATGCGCAGAAGTGCCAAATCACAACCCTCATGTGCGCAGATGCGGGTTGCGAACGCTGTGGGTTGTGAACGTGCATCCTGCATGGAACACATTCGCAACCCACTGTACTGCATTTGTCAGCAGCATCTCCAGGCAGAAATTGGTCAGATGCCTGGGGCGGGGGTGGGGGATTGTCTGGGAAATGTTGCTTTTCTCCATTTCACAAGAAGTCTTCAGATTTAGAACAAGTAGTTTGAAGAATACAGCCTGAGTGTTTGGATTTGAATCAAAGGCTTTGGCAAAGAGGTAAACACAGCTAGAAGAGATTTAAGCCATGCCGTGCTAGATTAACACTGAATAAAACTCACTGCCTCAATAGAAAAAATCACTGCAAATGTACTCAGTGGTACCCGAGACAGTTTGCTAAAGATTGCTGTATATGACTAGTCATATAATGAAACTGGCTAGTAAAATAGTCAAACTATTTTTGCTTGATTTTAGTTTACAATGATTTTTTCTGCAGTCTGAGAATACTCAATATTCCAGAGGCTGTTGGAGGATTTAACTATGTCATTAATTGGCAATATTTTCCAGCTTGTTATCAAGAACTAATCTATCTGGGCCTCTACAACACTTATCACTGTCCTACAAGCCTGTATAAGGATCCCAGAATTAATAGCACAAGAATATTGGGTGTTGGTAGACACAGATTCAAGCTGGAAGGAACTTTTAAACTATCTGAAGAAGGTTGAGAGCAGCCTTGAGTGATCATAACATGCACAAATACTGAGTGGAAATCATCCCTAAAACTTGCTCCGACCATAATGCTGTGAAGATGGAAATGAAACTGATGCCAACTGGTTCCTTTAGATGGAGGATGAATGGCGCCCTGTTTAGGAATGAAGAAGTGACCAAGAAGGCCCAAAAAACTCTGAGAGACTATTTTGAGATAAATATGAACACTACAGTGGAAAAAAAAGTAGTTTGGGATGCAAGCAAGGCGGTCATGAGAGGTTTTTTGATACAACAGAATGCAATCAAGAAGAGAACACAAAATGAGAAAAAAAGATAAAATCCTGGAAAAAATAAAGGAAGGAGAGAAAAAACTGAGGACAAAACCAAAGTCGCAAGAGATTCTGAAAGAGATAAGAGATATATCAAGTACAATATATGAAAATGATGAATGAGGAAATAGAATGGAAGATTAGACAGATGAGACAAAAGACATTTGAATCGGCAAATAAGTGTGGAAAACTTCTGGCTTGGCAATTGAAAAAAAGACAAAAACTCAACACAGTTACAAACTTGGAAGTGGAAGGAAAGAATATACAGAATCCAGTGGAAATTAGAAAGTGCTTCCAGAGGTATTTTAAACAACTATATACGCAGGAGAGGCAGAAAGAAATAGACATTGACAGATTTTTGAAAATTAATGGACTACAAAAAAATTCTCATGAAAATAAGCTAATGTTGAACCATAAAATTACAGTGCAGGAAGTAGAAGGGGCCATTCAGAACATGCAACTGGGTAAATCTCCAGGACTGGATGGACTGACTTCAAGATATTACAGATCTTTGAAAGAATGGTTAATGCAACCTTTAAAGGAAGTCTGTGATGAAATATTGGAGGGGGGAAAGGCACCTGAGTCGTGGAAAGAAGCTTACATTACACTTATACCGAAAACAGAGACTGAAAAGACACAACTTAAGAATTACCGCCCCATATCACTGCTTAATGTGGATTACAAAATTTTTGCAGATATATTGGCTAAAAGATTTTAAAAAGTACTAGCAGAAGTAATTCATAAAGATCAAGCGGGCTTTCTCCCGGGCAGACCCTTGTCTGATAATACGAGGAATATAATTAATATTATTGAAAAACTACAAGTGAAGATCAACACTAAAGCAGTTTTGATATTTGTGGATGCAGAGAAAGCCTTTGACAATATTTCTTGGAGTTTTATGAAAAGGAATTTACAGGGGATGGGGGTGGGTGAAGGTTTTGGAAACGGTATAGGTGCAATTTATTTAGAATAGAAGGCCAAACTAATTGTGAATAATGTGGTGACGGAAGAATTTAAGATCCAGAAAGGAACACGACAAGGGTGCCCAATCTCTCCATTGTTTTTTATATCGGTCCTGGAGGTTTTGTTAAGCATGATAAGAAGGGACCAATTGGTTAAAGGTATCCAAGTTGGAGCTAAACAGTACAAATTGAAAGCATTTGCTGATGATTTGGTATTGACCTTACAGGAGCCAGAATCTAGTACTAAAAGAGCATTGGAATTAATTCAAGATTTTGGTCTGGTAGCAGGCTTTAAGTTAAACAAGATGAAAACCAAGGTTTTAGAGAAAAACTTAACTGTGATGGAGAGAGAAAAGTTTCAGAAGGAGACAGGATTAATATTGGCTAAGAAAGTGAAATATTTGGGGGTTAATATGACTGTGAAAAATGTTAACTTGTTTAAGGATAATTATGAAAAATGCTGGTCTGAAGTGAAAAAGGATTTAGAAATATGGTCAAATTTGAAACTATCACTGTTAGGCCGAATTGCTGTCGTAAAGATGAATGTATTGCCAAGGTTGTTATTTTTGTTTCAAACATTGCAAATCATGGACAAAATGGACTGTTTCAAGAAGTGGCAGAGAGATATTTCTAGATTTGTCTGGCAGGGCAAGAAACCTCGAATAAAATTCAAGATATTAACAGATGCTAAAGAAAGAGATGGATTTGCCCTGCCAGACCTTAAACTATATTATGAATCAGCCGCATTTTGCTGGCTGAAAGAATGGATGCTTCTTGAAAATACTGATCTTTTAGATCTGGAAGGTTTTAACAATGTATTTGGTTGGCATGCATATTTATGGTATGACAAGGTTAAAGTTCATAGAGCCTTTAAAAATCATATTATTAGAAAGGCATTGTTTAGTGTTTGGATAAGATACAAGGATTTTTTAGAAAATAAAACCCCGAGATGGTTGTCACCAATGGAAGCAAAGGGATTGAAAAAAACTCAATATGGAGGCCAAATGGCTGAAGTATTGGGAAATTCTGGAGCAAGAGGGAGACAGGCTAAAATTGCAGAGTTTTTAAAAATTGAAAAACAGAGTGTGAGATTGGCTCCATTATTATCAAATAATGGAGGCATATAATTTGGACAAAAAATTAGGCTTCCAGGTGGAAAAATCAAAATTAGAAACAGAATTGTTAGAACCCAAAGTTAAGAATTTGTCAAGAATGTATAACTTGCTGCTGAAATGGAATACTCAAGATGAAACAGTGAAATCTGCTATGATTAAATGGGCACAAGATGTCGGGCATAACATTATGATGGCTGACTGGGAACAGTTATGGACCACAGGTATGAAGTTTACGGCATGCAATGCCTTAAAGGAGAATTTAATGAAAATGATTTACCGGTGGTACATAACACCAGTCAAGCTGGCAAAAATCTATCATTTGCCCGATAATAAATGTTGGAATTATACCAGAAAGATATGGATGTCTCGTACACCCCAGGTAGTGTGGTTGCTGACCTTGAGCCAGACATCCTGGAGAGTGAAGTCAAATGGGCCTTAGAAAGCATTGCAAATAACAAGGCCAGTGGAAGTGATGGTATTCCAGCTGAACTATTTAAAATTTTAAAAGATGATGCTGTTAAGGTGCTATACTCAATATGCCAGCAAGTTTGGAAAACTCAGCAGTGGCCAGAAGATTGGAGAAGGTCAGTCTACATCCCAATCCCAAAGAAGGGCAGTGCTAAAGATTGCTCCAACTACCGCACAATTGCACTCATTTCACACGCTAGCAAGGTTATGCTTAAAATTCTTCAAGGAAGGCTCAAGCAGTATGTGGACCGAGAACTCCCAGAAGTGCAAGCTGGATTTAGAAGAGGCAGGGGAACCAGAGACCAAATTGCAAACATGCGCTGGATTATGGAGAAAGCTAGAGAGTTCCAGAAAGACATCTACTTCTGCTTCATTGACTATGCAAAAGCCTTTGACTGTGTCGATCACAGCAAACTATGGCAAGTTCTTAAAGAAATGGGAGTGCCTGATCACCTCATCTGTCTCCTGAGAAATCTCTATGTGGGACAAGAAGCTACAGTTAGAACTGGATATGGAACAACTGATTGGTTCAAAATTGGGAAAGGAGTACGACAAGGCTGTATTTTGTCTCCCTGCTTATTTAACTTATATGCAGAATTCATCATGCGAAAGGCTGGGCTGGATGAATCCCTAGCCGGAATTAAGATTTCTGGAAGAAATATCAACAACCTCAGATATGCAGATGACACAACCTTGATGGCAGAAAGTGAGGAGGAATTAAAAAACCTTTTATTGAGGGTGAAAGAGGAGAGCACAAAATATGGTCTGAAGCTCAACATCAAAAAAACGAAGATCATGGCCACTGGTCCCATCACCTCCTGGCAAATAGAAGGGGAGGAAATGGAAGCAGTGAGAGATTTTACTTTCTTGGGTTCCATGATCACTGCAGATGGTGACAGCAGCCACGAAATTAAGAGACGCCTGCTTCTTGGGAGGAAAGCAATGGCAAACCTAGATAGCATTCTAAAAAGTAGAGACATCACCTTGCCAACAAAGGTCCGTATAGTAAAAGCCATGGTTTTCCCAGTAGTGATGTATGGAAGTGAGAGCTGGACCATAAAGAAAGCTGATCGCCGAAGAATTGACGCTTTTGAATTATGGTGCTGGAGGAGACTCTTGAGAGTCCCATGGACTGCAAGAAGATCAAACGCATCCATTCTTAAGGAAATCAGCCCTGAGTGCTCACTGGAAGGACAGATCGTGAAGCTGAGGCTCCAATACTTTGGCCACCTCATGAGAAGAGAAGACTCACTGGAAAAGACCCTGATGTTGGGAAAGATGGAGGGCACAAGGAGAAGGGGACGACAGAGGACGAGATGGTTAGACAGTGTTCTCGAAGCTACAAACATGAATCTGACCAAACTGCGGGTGGCAGTGGAAGACAGAAGTGCCTGGCGTGCTCTGGTCCATGGGGTCACGAAGAGTCGGACACGACTGAACGACTAAAACAACAACAACAACAAAATGTTGGAAATGTAAAGAGACTGAAGGCACTTTCTTCCATCTTTGGTGGACGTGCCCAAGGATTCTGGGAGATGATATATAATGAAATGAAAAAGGTATTTAAATATACCTTCTTGAAGAAACCAGAGGCCTTTCTCCTGGGCATGGTCGGCCAATTGGTGTCAAGGAAGGATAGAACCTTTTTTATGTACACCACAACAGCAGCAAGAATACTCATCGCAAAGTATTGGAAGACACAAGATTTACCTACCCGGGAAGAATGGCAGATGAAGCTGATGGACTATATGGAAATGGCGGAAATGACTGGCAGAATCCGAGACCAGGGAGAAGAGTCGATGGAAGAAGATTGGAAAAAAATTAAAGTATATTTACAGAAATATTGCAAAATTAATGAATGTTAGAAGAACGCTGGAATGAAGCTATATGGTTTTAGCAGAAATGTTATAAAGAATTAAGTAAAAACTGATTGTTAATGGGCTAAAGTAGAAATTTTAAAGTTAGATTAAGATAAATTATAGAACAAAAATTGAGAAAGAGGGAAAGGATTTGCTGAATTAGCATTTGAACTAGAATACAAAAAAAGGAGGTGCGAGGAAGTCGAGGAAACAAGTAAATGAAAGATAAAGATATGGAATTTGGATGTGTTTTTAAATGTTTTGGTTTTTTTATGCTGTTTTGATGTATTGTTCTTTTTTCTTTTTCTTTTTTTTCTTATTTTTGATGTATTGTTTGTTAAATTTTTTATTGTTTCTTTTTTCTTTTACACTTTTTTCTGTAACTATAAAACTTTTTAATAAATATCTTTTTTTAAAAAAACATGCACCAATACTGAAGCACAAGTGAGCTGTGCTTCCTATATCTGCACCAACCGTGTACCAGTGGCACCCGCACTCTGCCCTCCCAACTAGGCTAGAGGGATGGGGTGGGTTCAAGTCAGATGGCAGTCTTACCTTCTCTTTTGTAAAAATATATTAAATATATAAAAAAAATTGTTCAGTAGCACCTTAGAGACCAACTGCTACTGGACAATTTTTTAATTTTATATATATATTTCTACTGTGTCAGACCAACACGGCTACCTACCTTTCCTTTTGTAAGCTACAGTGAGCACTCAAGTCACTCCAACAAACTCAAGGAGACAATCTATCATCAGCAGCAGCCCTCCAGATAATTGTACTGCAACTCTCATCATTTCTGAACCATGGCTGGGGCTGATGGGAGCTAGAGCCCTACTAAAACCCAGAGGAGGTTACTTGGGCCACCCCTGCAAGAGATGTTCAAACCTGGTGTGCTTTGACATAATTGTAGGGGTAAATGATTGCTACTCAAAAATCATAAACTGCATTGCTCGCCAGCCCTGCCTCCCTGTACACCTCACCAAACACCCTAAACCTCACAGCTCCTTCAATGCCCCACCCCCGCAGATGGCCCACAAGACCTGTCCTCCCCCCTACAGTTTGCTCAAAGGCCCCATCCCCTCACCCTGATCCCAATATCCCCCTGTCGCTGCCACTACTGGCGCTGGGGAGGTGAATGAAGAGGAGAAAGGATTTATGCATTTTAAAATGCACACTGTTGGTGGCAACAGATGAGGAGGAGGGTGCAGGGGGGGGGGGTGGAAGGCCTGCCATGGCCCCCATCTGCTCCACTCACCCCATTGGCCTACTCACTCAGGTGTCATCTCCCAAACCAACCAGCAGCAGTGACAGACAGAGTGCGTGAGAAGTTGCAAAGCCTGTCCCTCTCCAATACACTGGCCGGCTGGCCTCCCTTTGCCTCCCCCTTGCCCCCTCCCTGCTCACTTGCCTGGCTGCACCACCTGCCTATGAGCAGCCATGAGATCTGCCATTTGGCAACATTTTCCCTTAGAGAAATATAGCATAGAAAGATCCTGCATACTGCTAGGAGCATGGCAGCCTGAAAAGCTTCGTTTTTTCAGTTCCTTTCCAATGAGGGCACCTGGCACAAAGACAATCCAGCTGAGATATATGTAGTCTAATGAAGTAACAGAGCAAATCCTGAGCCACCTTATAAATCCTCATCTTCCCTCAGAAGCATGGATCCTTTTCTTTCTTTCTTTTTGGCCCTGGGTACATCAACTTGAAGCTGGAACCTGCAAACATATTAGAAATTTGCTCCCCGCTAATGATCTCTATAGTCTCCTTACTTGTGGTAGGGACTGACTGTAGGCAACTTCTAAAATGCAGATGTACAGTAGCTACTTTCCTTCTTTCTCTTAAGTGAAAAAGGCATCTGATTATCAGCCTTCCTAAAGAGGCAGTAACATGAGGATTTCACAGTGCATCTGTTGTATCTGCAGGGGAACACAAACACAGGAAATGTGTGTATTCTTGCTTTGGAAAGTGTTCACTGCAAAATAATAATAAAATGGTGCCAAGCAGATCTGTCATTGAGCCCTGCAAACAGGAGACAAGTGAATGGCAAAAGGAAGAATGAAAATGTTGTGAATCTTTTGAGTCTCTCCCCAAATGTCCTCCTATTTAGACTACTGTAAACGTTTTTGTTTGAGAACAGCAGTATTAAGGACAAAGGACATTCCTTAAACCTTGGAATGAATTTGCAAGTGATCACCATCGACAGAGATAATATCAAGTCAGTAACAAACGAGGATGTATGAAATACAGTGGTACCTCAGGTTACATACGCTTCAGGTTACATACGCTTCAGGTTACACACTCCGCTAACCCAGAAATAATGCTTCAGGATAAGAACTTTGCTTCAGGATAAGAACAGAAATCAGGCTCTGGCGTCGCAGCGGCAGCAGGAGGCCCCATTAGCTAAAGTGGTGCTTCAGGTTAAGAACAGATCTCCAGAACGAATTAAGTACTTAACCCGAGGCACCACTGTAGTTCAAAATAAACTCTGCAGTTGTTTTTGCTATACTAAAAGTGACAAATGCAGATCACAAATCACAAGACTGGAATTTCTGAAATGTAATTTTACATTTTGGTTCACATGATTGCACAGGTCTGCATTCCTCCCCATTTGACGTTCTGAATGTCTTGTTCTTATGCTGTATGTTGGAAGGCTGCTGGTTATTATTTTTGCATATCTTGCTGCTGCTGACTGGTTGCCAATGTGCTGGGCCTAGGCTATATCTCAAAGACCAGATTATTGTGCAATCTACCCTATTCTGTGCAGCTGTGGGACACACTGGCAGCACAGGAGTTTCCCCTTCTCTCTGGGAGCTTCCGATAATAATTAACAAGCCTCTGACAGGTTTATAGTCCATTTTATTTACAGCAACACTGAGAGAGCGGCATGGAGCCACCCTCCTTCAGGATCTCAGTTGCTCACGCTGAATCCCCGCCCCTTCCACAGCAAGAAGCGTGCCCCCGCCCTGCTCTCCTGCCCCGGTGCTTCTGTTGAGCCTTCACCATTTCAGACCTCCTAGTACAAGGGGAGGGAGGGAGGTCCCTGCCACTCTCGAAGGAAGAGTCTCCCAAGTGGTGGCTCCCTCCTGGTTGCCTAGCTTCTGACTCAGAGTTATCTAGCTCTTCCCCCGACTGTGCCGTCTCTGAATCGGCTGCTGGGAAAGTTGAAGGAAGTGGTGATGGGGGGAACTCTCCCCTTCTTCTTCTGTCAGAGGCTGCTCTGTCTGTGTCTGCATTCCTTCATCTTCAGAGTGAGAGCAGTCTCTGGCATCTGATCCAGCCACTGACAGCAGTTGCCCATGGCAAGTGGGGAGTGGAGGCAACTGCCTTGGGGAAAGGCACATAGGTGGACACCAGGCCCCCACTTTCCCCCAAAGCAGCTGTTTGCCAAGAATCTGGTGTTACTGTGGCTGCTGAACAACTGCAGCGAGTGGTTGCTGAACAACTCCAGGCACGCCTGGAACAAGCAGGCCATTTGGATCCCTTCCAATTGGGATTCAGGCCACATCATAAGACGGAAACTGCCTTGGTCGCGCTGGTCGATGATCTCTGGTGGGCTAAGGACAAAGGTGAGAGCTGTTTTCTAGTTTTGCTGGATCTCTCAGCGACTTTTGATAACGTTGACCATAATATCCTTCTGGACCGTCTAGAGGGGCTGGGAGCTCGGGGCACTGTTATACAGCGGTTCCACTCCTTCCTCCTGGGCTGTGTTCAGAAAGTGGTGGTAGGGGATGAGGCTCTCACTTGTGGGGTGCCTCAGGGTTCCGTCCTCCCCCCCCCATGCTTTTCAACATCTACATGCAACTGCTGGGAGAGATCATCAGGGGCTTTGGGCTGGGTGTTCATCAATATGCGGATGATACCCAGCTCTACCTCTCTTTTAAATCAGAACCAGTGAAGGTGGTGAAGGTCCTGTGTGAGTGTCTGGAGGCGATTGGAGGATGGATGGCGGCTAACAGATTGATGTTGAATCCTGACAAGACAGAAGTACTGTTTTGGGGGGACAGGAGGCAGGCAGGTGTGGAGGACTCCCTGGTCCTGAATGGGGTAACTGTGCCCCTGAAGGACCAGGTACGCAGCCTGGGAGTCATTTTGTACTCACAGCTGTCCATGGAGGTGCAGGTCAATTCTGTGTCCAGGGCAGCTGTTTACCAGCTCCATCTGGTACACAGGCTGAGACTACCTGCCCGCAGACTGTCTCACCAGAGTGGTGCATGCTCTAGTTATCTCTTGCTTGGATTACTGCAATGCACTCTATGCGCTCTTTGAAGGTGACCCGGAAACTACAACTAATCCAGAATGCGGCAGCTAGACTGGTGACTGGGAGCGGCCACTGAGACCACATAACACCAGTCTTGAAAGATCTACATTGGCTTCCGAGCACAATTCAAAGTGTTGGTGCTGACCTTTAAAGCCCTAAACAGCCTTGGTCCAGTATACTTGAAGGAGTGTCTCCACCCCCATCAGTCTGCCCTGACACTGAGGTCCAGTGCCGAGGGCCTTCTGGCGGTTCCCTCACTGCAAGAAACCAAGTTGCAGAGAACCAGGCAGAGGGCCTTCTTGGTAGTGGCACCCACCCTTTGGAACGCCCTCCCACCAGATGTCAAAGAGAAGAACAACTACCAGACTTTTAGAAGACATCTGAAGGCAGCCCTGTTTAGGGAAGCTTTTAATATTTCACAGACCACTGTATTTTAATACTTTGTTGGAAGCCGCCCAGATATTATTATTATTATTATTATTATTATTATTATTATTATTACTGTCTCTCTGGAATCAGACCAACCGAAAGCTATTGCCATCATCTTGAGTGGCTGCAACTGGTAAGAGCACTTTTCAAACTGGCAAGCCTTGCATTGGTATTGGGAAGTGGAGAATAAAAGCTACTTAATAGTTTAAAAGATAATGAAAGGTTCCTCATATTGATAAGCCAAAAACCAGAAGTCGATAAATTTAGATTAATACAAAAACATGGGAAGGCCTGAAAAATGAGCCAGCAAGAACTCAGAGAAAGGATAATCAAAAGTGGGTGTGCTTTTGAGAATTTGACCCTTCTCTGCTCCCAACTTTGCTACCTAGGTTTTAATAAAGAATCTTTAGCACTTTGTCCATGTCCTTGAGAAGTTCCTGAGACACCAAAGAAGCAAGCCCCCCTTGACAGCAAGACCAATGACTCTGGTCTTCAAACGCCCACATTTAAATGTGAACTTCATTTCATGAAATATTGCTTTCTTGTATCGCTTCAACTAGTGACAAAAAATGTCACTGCTACACAAGCATTTATAACATTAAAATGTGTTGACTAAATACCAAACTATCAATTTTAGGAAACTGCTAAAAAGGGGGAGAGAGTTAATTTATTTATCACCAAAATGTTACCTACCTTCTGACAGTCCTGTATATATATATATTTTCCTATTTAGTGTGGTTTTGCTTTCCTAAGTTCAGAGTCAGCATTTCAGTAAAGGAAAACTATCCTGGTTTCAAATGAAAAAAACAACAACAAACCTGCTATTTCGGAGGCGCATCCAGTTTGCAGTAATAAAAGCAGGACCTGCAGCCACCTGCTGCAATGTGAAGGGCTCCTCTTCAGGGCTCCAGCCATTGATTCAGTTCCTGCTCCTTTCTGTTTTTCCTCTCCAAACGGATCCAATGATTATGCCCAGTCCTTTTTGGGCTGTTTGGGAGATTATTCCATTCACCCCACCCCCACCCCCCGGATGTTTAATTTTTAAAAAACCACCAACTCCATTCTGGGTGACTCTGGTGTGATTTAGAATGTTTGGCTTCTACTTCGTAAACTAAATTATTTGAAAAGCCTGTCACGTTTCCAATAACTAAACGTATTTGACGTGCAGTACTTGATGAAGAGAAAGAAAATTAATAAGGTGTGTTTTCAGAGCAATCCTTATTGACTGGGGCAGGTCTGCTGAAGGTCCATTGGCAGCTCAGGCCAGCTTGGGGGCTGCAGAGATGGATGCCCATTGGCAAAGAAAGAGGTCAACCACTGGAGGTTGCCTTGCTGGAACACCAGAAAGCCCCCCCAAAAAACAACTATGTCTGGGTGCTCACCTTCTGCCTTGGCTAATAGAAGCCCCAGGGAGCTTTGCAGGGGTGGCTCCTCTGCAATGGATTCTCCCCTTTCTCCCCCCCCCCCATCCCCTCCAAACTGCCATAGGATTGCTCTTTTTAAAATGGTTTAAATGTTTTATTCAGATAAATTCAAAGCCTTGTGTGGGAATTACTTTACAGTGGTACCTTGGGTTACATACGCTTCAGGTTACATACACTTCAGGTTACAGACACCACTAACCCAGAAATATTACCTCAGGTTAAGAACTTTGCTTCAGGATGAGAACAGAAATCGTGCTCTTGCGGCGCAGCGGCAGCAGGAGGCCCCATTAGCTAAAGTGGTGCTTCAGGTTAAGATACAGTTTCAGGTTAAGAACGGACCTCCAGAACGAATTAAGTACTTAACCTGAGGTACAACTGTATTTCATTGTAACATTTGCATTTTTGAAAAAAAGATAGGACAGCATTACTTAAATTTTAAGGGGGGACATGAAAAACTCAAAACTGTTAAGATCTAATTTTAGCATGCATATTTATGTTTACTGTAAAGGGACAGTCACCTTAAGAAGACAAATTACAATTCTGAAACTGCCTTGTTCAACAGATTTATATGCATTTGTCATGTAACTAATTTTTATTGGTTAAAAAAAAACAATCCACAATTGTCATAGAACAGCAACTGGGAACAGGAGACAGAGGGAGAGGGATAGGAAAATCCAGCCCACGCTTTCCATGTAGATTCATTTGGCATACAGTGATGCTCATGTCTGCTAAATTTGGGCGTTAATTTGTTTCAATTGTTTCATGAAATGGTGGTTTTGCTAGTCAGTGGAAATATTACTATTATTTATTTATTTATTGACTTTGTATACTGCCCTATAGGTCTCAGGGCGGTTCACAAAATAAAACACAATATAAAAACACAAAATACATAATCCTAATAAAAGCAAGAACAAGCCATTGGACTGGATAGGATACAGGTTTTATATCCTATGTGGTCCAATGACAGAACCAGTCTCCCCTTTCAATACCTTCTGCTTGGAGAACCACAAGCTCTACAGACACACTCAACCTTTAAGGTACATATGAAGCACACATTCCCCCAAAGCATTCTGTATTGTTTTTAATATTCGGTTGGGAGCCGCCCAGAGTGGCTGGGGAAACCCAGCCGGATGGGCGGGGTATAAATAATAAATGATTATTATAAGTAGTAGCAGCAGCAGTAGTAGTAAACTACAGTGCCCAGAATTCTTCAAGAGCAGGAAATGTGCTCTAAAGGTGTATTATGTAAACAGCCTAATCATCGCCATACACTTTAAGCCATGAAAGAATAGGAGGCTGAGACGATTACAGTTTTCCAAATAGCCCCTGTTGTTCTTGTTGCTTCTTTTTATTTCCTGCCCACTCTTGCTCCTCTCTGAGAGAACAACCCCCTCATCTCAGGAATCTCTCTTTTTAATCAAAGCCAGTGCAGCTGATGTTTCAGTGTTTTCTTGTCTCAGCATCTAAGAGCCTAGGCTTACATTCTCCTCAGTTAAACAGTTCTAAATCTAATTAATGCCCCCCAATTGCTAAATCAGTCCTATTTATTAAACTCCTCGCTCATCTTTTGCTGTATTGATTTGCTAACAAAATGGATTTTCTGCCTCACTATTGCTTCCATTTCCCCATCACCTCCCCACATTGGCTTGTTCTCTCTTCCTTTCACTTTCCCTCCCCAATTTGTTCCCTGTCTAGTTTTCATTTCCCCCTAATTCCCATTTGCTCAGGTTGTATTTTGCTTCATTCATTTTATAAATGAAGACCTTTCTGCCTTCTCATTATATAGAGGTGCTACAACACGCCCCCTATAAACAACAAGAAGAACAAGTCTCCAGGGTTTCATTTGCACTCAGGTATCACATTAAGAAATGGATCCCAAGGTGAGAATATGTAAAAGAAGGGATGAGTCTATGTAGAGAGATCCATTCTCAGTGGCTCCAATTCGGTTACATGGAACAAAGTGAATCGGATGGACTCTGGGACTTGAAAAGAGGCAACCATGTTTTCTCTTTAAAATCAACTTTGCCTTCAGTAATTCCTACAAGCATGCCTCCATTTTGAATATCAGTAAATTCTTCCATCCATGTCTGTGTTAATGACTCTTCACTATGATCACATATTGAAAAAAAATATTCCATAAATCTTTTCTTGTTATGTCTCTATTAATTCACATCCAGTTCAGTATATTCAACTTCTATTTCTTGCTGTATTTCCATTTCTTGTTTTGTTTACCATAGCATTCCAATCTCCTCTAAAAGTGACGCTTCCACTTAAGTTTCTTCCAATCTTTTTCCAGAAAGAGTACTATAAATTTGGTGACACTGTTCTCTGAATTCACTCCAGATCATATGCAGAATGCTTTCTCTCTGTAGAACTGAAGAAGAGCCAGGGCGGAAGTTTTCCCAAAGTTTTTTCTTTTTATTCTCAGCACCATCAATGCTAAATCAAAATGACTCTGCATCTCTCCATTTATGGTTTTATCTTCCCCTTCTCCTACAAGGCCTTGCATGTAAGGCATTTCCATCTCACCATCTGCCTTGTTCAATTGTGCTGTTTCATCATCCAGTCCTGCCAGCTTTTCATCTGAAGTTTCTATCTTGTCTCCAGTTCTGTTTTTCATTCTCTCTTAGGACTCAGCAACATTAGTAAAGAAAAAGTGTTTTGAATGCGTTATAAACATGCAACACCAGATGGTGCTGAAGAGCAAAAATAAAATTAAAAAATTTGCAATTTTCCAGAGTGTTTTCTTTCTTTTGTTATAACAATTTAATTTCTGACTTATTTATAGCATTTTTTCTTGTGTGTAGATCCGCCTTTATTCATTTTCTTTCCACCTTTCATCAAATGATTGTTTTTAATTCAGTCATCAGCTGTTGAACATTACCAACAGGCACTGAGAGATCCAAAGCTACATTTGCCATACTGGACATTTTGGAAGCTATTAACAAATTAGTCTCTTAACATTTCCACCTTAAGATCACAGTCAAAACAAGATGATCTTCCCCACGGATGAAGTAATGGCCAAACTACTTTCAGTTTCTCAGCAAACTCCCCCTGCCCCCCAGATCATATAAGTGTTTTAAGCTAAGCCATTTGGGTGGCTGATTTTTCCACTACTCCAAATTTCTGTTCTATTAGTTCCCAATGTGACTTTAATAAAGTCCTCAAATTAAAACATCTCTGCATACTTAATGGAAGGGATGGCTCTCTTTTCTGGTAGGAAGAATCATAGAATTATAGAATCATAGAGTTGAAATAGACCACAAGGGCCATCGAGTCCAACCCCCTGCCAAGCAGGAAACACCATCAGAGCACTCCTGACATATGGTTGTCAAGCCTCTGCTTAAAGACCTCCAAAGAAGGAGACTCCACCACACTCCTTGGCAGCAAATTCCACTGTCGAACAGCTCTTACTGTCAGGAAGTTCTTCCTAATGTTTAGGTGGAATCTTCTTTCTTGTAGTTTGGATCCATTACTCCGTGTCCGCTTCTCTGGAGCAGCAGAAAACAACCTTTCTTCCTCCTCTATGTGACATCCTGGGGCATCGTTTGGAGGATGGATAACGTTTTACAAAATTCTATAGCACTTTGGAGTCATTTATAGGGCCCTAAGCACAGAAGAATTAATGCCATTTAAACCCATGGCAGTTCTCGATTCAACACGTCAGCTGAAACCTGCTCCCCCCACTGATTTGATAGAGATCTACTGAGAGTTAACCAAAATTCTTCTTCTGCCATTTGAAAGTCAGCTCTGATGTTTTTGAAAAACCTCAATAACTTGGAATCTAAAATATAGCAAAGTACACATTAGATACTTTATAAACAAAAATGTCACCCAAAATGACAGCCTTATATAAGGCAAATATTTCCACATTAGTATTCAGAGCTATCATCACAGCATGAAGAAATTGAAGGGGGGGGAGAGAACCCTGAGAAACATACAGGAATAAGATAAAAGGAATCTAATGTGCATCAAAACAATGCTTTTTAATCATGCTGTGTGCTCACACTCTCTCTAATGGGTCCCCCAACCAACCTTCCCAAAGTCAAAAAAGCAGCATGACGCTTTCAGCACAGCAAAGAGCAATACAGCTGCATGCTATAAGGGAATGTTTGTACAGGAATAGATTTTGCCTGCATTAATACATAGGGCAGGCAATCCGTTTCAACACAGGAAGCTAATAGCAGTGTGTTGGCATGTCTGTCTCCACTGGAGATGCCAAATTAACAGTTTCTGTCACACTCACTTTCAATCACAAGGTCACAATGTGGAAGGGGTTTGTTCCCCTGATAATTCTAGGTTCTCATCTAGAACTTGGAGCCACCTGAGAACATGAATCAGATGTGCAAATTCAAGAAAGACGAAAGAAAGCACTCCTTCCTTCACATAGTTTGGGAGGGCTACTAGCTTTGCTGATGTTAAGAGGAGATAAAACAAATTTGTGGAATATAGGCTTTTAAATTATTACTATCTAAGATAATTAAATTAAAACTTCCAGATTTAGAAGCAGAACAGTATTGGGCTGTTTAAGGACTTTCAGGTCACTCTTGCAACAACAACAACAACAACCCAAATACCCACTGGTTTCCTCCATAATATTCTTCTTTTGTTCTTGTAACCAGCTATGCTAGGCTATGGCTGTGACCTTGACTCTGCTGCCGCCCAGGTACTTAAAAAGAAAAAGAAAGGTCGGAATTTGCCCTGTGCCTTCAATGTCAGACAGAAACTTGCTCCACAAGGAGAAGAGCCAGATATAAGGGAACGGCTGCTTGGGAGTCAAGATATCCTCATGAATGAGACCCTCCTCTGAGGAGACTTCTCTTTGACAACAGCTAATGGCAGTCAGCTGGACTCTGGGTGGGTTCCAGCAGCTCCAGCTGCAAAGCCTGAACATCAGGCTGGAAGAGTTGTTCAGGTACTGTTCGTGAGCAGCTTGAATTCTCATGAATCATGGAGCTGGAAGCGACTGTGAGGATCATCTAGTCCAACCCCCTACAATGTAGGAATCTTTTTTCCAGTGTGGGGCTCAAATTTGTGACCCAGCAGGCCCTGCTCTCCCTTCTTAGGAGTCAGTGTCTTGAAACTGCCCATAAGCATCAATACATGTAAGAACACCTTGTGGTCTATAGAAGTAGCAAACTTTGAATAGTAAAACTTGCAGCCTTAGGGCCAATCTACACATTTTATTTAAATGAAGTGTTCTAACTGTATTCTTAAGAAAGCAGTGTTTAAATGACAGAGATGCATTTGTAAATGTATATCATAGGCATACCTATCAGTGAATGATACTTGTTGTCGTGTGAAATGGCTAAAAGGTGCACTTACTGGGATGTAAATTCAATTCAGATGAATAGGAGTTCCTTCCAAGTAAACATAGTATGAGATTGGCAGTGTGATTTTTTAAAGACTGTATGTTTACAGAGATCAAATAACTATATGATAACTATTTATAACATCATAGTAGTTCTCGAAACTGGTTAACAGGCATCATTCCCACTGTGCCCTGTATTTCCTGCAGTGCAGACAAGTGCCTTTTGATATAAGCTGCAGATGCCAAATATGCAGTTGGGGCAGGACACAGGAGAGGGTGATCATTAGCATTCCCATTCCTGCAGACCACCTGACTACATTCCTACCAATAAGGAAGGAACAGTGTTTGTGACTTGCTATTATACTATTAGTTGTAGACCTTGTTGTTGCTATCTGTTAATTTGGCCTTCTGCTGAAAAGAAAATGATATGGCAGTTATCTGTTCTCATTAAAAGCTTTGTCTCTTGAACCCAATATTGTGATTTCCTTGTTTGTATATATTATGTTAATGCTACTTGAGTGGGCTTGAAACCAGTGCGGACTGACCTTGTTGGCATCTTGCATTTTCATTAGCTTGACACTTTCTGATGGCAATCTGCTCTAACTGTTTGAGAGAAAAAGAAATGGCCAACTAATTAACATTCAGAATGGCCACAGTAACACAACACCTTAACATAGTACCCCATTTGAACAGAATGTCCCTAGCCATTAAAAAAAAAATTCCGATAACTCATTTTGTGACAAAGATTTTAATGAGAGCAGAAAGCAGCACAACATAAATCAGTCCGACACAAATTCTTAAAAAAGAAGAAAGAAATAGTGCAAGTGCAACCCAATCTTATTAGTCTGATGATTTCAAACCTGTGATTTTAATGGGTTGCTGTAGTCCAAAGCAGAAGAGAACCTGACTAATTTGTCAAGCAATTCAGCTAATAAAGAGGCCGGCAGAGAGACAGAAAGAAATCATTTAGGTTTCCCAGCATGTAAATGAAAAAGGTCTACATTCTGGAATACACACTGTATTTCCAATAAGGGGCGATTCTTACATCATTATTCTACAAGCAAAGTTGCTACGTGGCTGGCATGAGGCAGCTTTTGCTGCTATTCAAGAATGAGGCAGCACGTGTAGACACAAAGTCAGAAAAGCTAAAGCACAGAATGAACTCAGTCTTGCTAGAGAGGTTAAAAGCAACAAAAAAGGCTTTTATGGGTATGTTCGTAGCAAAAGGAAGAACAAAGAAACAGTGGGGTCACTCAGAGGAGAAGATGGTGAAATGCAAACAGGGGACACAGAAAGGGCTGAACTCCTCAATGCCTTCTTTGCCTCAGTCTTCTCCGATAAAGAAAACAATGCCCGACCTGAAGAATTTGGAGCAAAAGATTCAGCAGAGAAAACACAGCCCAGAATAACTAAGGAGATAGTACAAGAATACTTGGCTAGTTTAGATGTATTCAAGTCTCCAGGGCCAGATGAACTGCATCCAAGAGTATTAAAAGAACTGGCAGATGTGATCTCAGAACCACTGGCAGTCATCTTTGAGAATTCCTGGAGAACAGGCGAAGTCCCAGCAGACTGGAGGAGGGCAAATGTTGTCCCTATTTTCAAAAAGGGGAAAAGAGAGGACCCAAATAATTACCGCCCAGTCAGTCTGACATCAATACCAGGGAAGATTCTGGAGCAGATCATTAAGCAAACAGTCTGTAAGCACCTAGAAAGGAAATAGTCAGCATGGATTTCTGAAAAATAAGTCATGTCAGACTAACCTGATCTCGTTTTTTGACAGAATTACAAGCCTGGTAGATGAAGGGAACGCAGTGGATGTAGCCTACCTTGATTTCAGCAAGGCATTTGACAAGGTGCCCCATGATATTCTTGTAAAGAAGCTGGTAAAATGCGGTCTTGACTATGCTACCACTCAGTGGATTTGTAACTGGCTGACTGACCGAACCCAAAGGGTGCTCATCAATGGTTCCTCTTCATCCTGGAGAAGAGTGACTAGTGGGGTGCCACAGGGTGAGCCAACAGTGTGACGCGGCAGCTAAAAAAGCCAATGCAATTCTGGGCTGCATCAATAGGAGTATAGCATCTAGATCAAGGGAAGTAATAGTGCCACTGTATTCTGCTCTGGTCAGACCTCACCTGGAGTACTGTGTCCAGTTCTGGGCACCACAGTTCAAGAAGGACACTGACAAACTGGAACGTGTCCAGAGGAGGGCAACCAAAATGGTCAAAGGCCTGGAAACGATGCCTTATGAGGAATGGCTAAAGGAGCTGGGCATGTTTAGCCTGGAGAAGAGGAGGTTATGGGGTGATATGATAGCAATGTTCAAATATATAAAAGGATGTCACATAGAGGAGGGAGAAAGGTTGTTTTCTGCTGCTCCAGAGAAGCGGACACGGAGCAATGGATCCAAACTACAAGAAAGAAGATTCCACCTAAACATTAGGAAGAACTTCCTGACAGTAAGAGCTGTTCGACAGTGGAATTTGCTGCCAAGGAGTGTGGTGGAGTCTCCTTCTTTGGAGGCCTTTAAGCAGAGGCTTGACAACCATATGTCAGGAGTGCTCTGATGGTGTTTCCTGCTTGGCAGGGGGTTGGACTCGATGGCCCTTGTGGTCTCTTCCAACTCTATGATTCTATGAGGAGAAGCCCACGGCTCAAATCCATGCTTGGCACGTGGCTCACAGTGTGATGCAGCACCTCTCAGTCACTAAACCTAATCTATCTTGATGATAAGATGGGTGAGGCATGTAGGCCACTCTCAAATGAGTAAGTAACAAATAGTTAAATACAAATGGAGGCTGGCAGTGAGGCAGGGTGGCACCGCCCTCTAAGTGGAGTTCTCCTGTAAATGACTTTTAATTTTGTCTTTTGCATTCTCCTTAAATGAAGGTCCCACTGTGTAGTATGCCAATCAGTTAAGGGCATTACTGTTATCTAGAGAGGGGAGAGTATAGGGAGCATATTTAAAAACAAAACAAAAATTCATCATGGTACGTGCACTCACACACAGGACCTTAATTCTTACATCCAGCAAACCTCAGACTGTAAGATCTCAAGCAGAGGGCCACACAGCCACTTCTCTTTTGCTAACGGACAATTTTTCCAAAATGTCTTGAGAGGAAGACTGCTTTAGGATAATTGCTGTCAGAGGGTTTTCTTGTAACTTGACTTCATTGCTTCGGGTCCTAGCCTCCAGAACAGGAGAAAACAAGCTTGTTCCATCTTCCATGTGACAGCCCTTGAGATCATCTCTCCACTCAGTCTCCTCTTTTCCAGGCTAAACATACCCAGCTCCTTCAAGTGCTCCTCACAGGGCTTGTTTTGCAGACCTTTGATCATCTTGGTCTCTCTCCTCTGCACACCTTCCAGCCTGTCAACATCCTTCTTAAATTGTGGTCCCAGAACTGGACACAGGACTCCAGGTGTGGTCCAACCAAGGCAGAATAGAATAAACTATTACTGCCCTTGATCTGGACACTATACTTCTGTTGATGCAGCCTAGAAGAGCATTTGATTATTTATTTATTTTTGCTTCTACATCACATTGTTGGCTCATGTTCAGCTTGTGGTCTACTGAGACCCCTGGATCCTTTTCACATTTACACTTAGCAAACCAAGTGCCCCTCATCTTATACAGTGGTACCTCAGGTTAAGAACAGACCTCCAGAATGAATTAACTTCTTAACCCTCATCTTATACAGTGGTACCTCTGGTTAAGAATTTAATTCATTCTGGAGGTCTGTTCTTAACCTGAGGTACCACTTTAGCTAATGGGGCCTCCCATTGCTGCCACCACCCAATTTCTGTTCTCATCCTGGGGCAAAGTTCTTAACCCAAGGTACTACTTCTGGGTTCGTGGAGACTGTAACCTGAAGTGTTTGTAACCCAAGGTACCACTGTACATTGGCGGAGGAAGAGGGGGACGGGTGGGGTGCCCCGCCCCTGGCAGCATAATCCCAGTGGGGTGCCATTGCGGCTGGGCTCCGCAGGTGGGGCGCCACACCCCCAGGATGCACACCACGCCCTCAGGATGCACGCCACGCCCCTGCCTGCTCTCTGCCACCCGGTACCGGAGCATGAAGCTCCTCCACTGACACTGTATATGTGCATCTGGTTATTCTTGTCTAAGTGCAGAACCTTACATTTTCCCCTATTGAAATTCATTCTGTTAGTTTTGGCCTAGTTCTCCAATCTGTCAAGGTCATCTTGAATCCATATTTTGTCTTCTGTGGCATTAGCTACATCTCACAAGTCCAGAGCTTTAGTTGTGTGCATACCTGAGAAACTTGCTTACTCTCCAGTGAATACATTGGATTTCCCTGTTGCTTTGTATTTTCTCACTGAAGGAAACCAGTTAAAGAATAACGGTAACCATAAATGCAAGTTTTGCATTTGATTCCAGATTATTATTTTTTGGAAGAGAAACCAACTGATTGGAGCTAAAAGATGTGACAGCAAGTGTTGTGAAGGAAAATGGCATTTAAAGTGTAAAGTGAGGTTTTTTTTATCCTAAAATGTGCTATAGACATTTTAATAGTTGAGGACAGATGGCACCTGGAAGATGTAGACTCTAAAAATAAATGGCTGGGCAGTCTTCCAAGAGGTGCCAGTGGGTCTGACTCTAAAGGCTGCATGTGGTAGAGCCAGAGGAGATTATGGCAGACATTGAAGCAGGGAGTGCAGATCAGGATTAGGAAGGATGGATGCAAAACTCAGGAAATGTCCTGTGGAAATGTCAGTTGATGGGTTTTTAAATCAACAGTAGTTGGTATTTCTAAATATGCAAATAGGTATGAGCAGAAGAAGAGACTTTATATACAGACAGTGCCTGCTGATTTCAAAATGGCATTAACTCTGCATGTTGAGACTTGGCATTGGTGTACCCATTGCAGTTTGTAAGAGGAAAGAGACTTCTTGAAGAGTTTCTTTCCAAGCTATGTGCTCCAAATCCAACCTCTTACCTTTGCCTTCCTCTCAACTTCCTTATAGCATCTCTCCTCCCTTAACTCACAAAGTGGCTCAAGGCAGGAACAAAAAAGATCATTCTTGTTTTATTTTCAGGCCCACCCAATTATTTGTTTACAGCTGCAGATAAATACCCTAACAGAACAGCACCTCTCTTAAACAGAACAAAGGGTGGAGGTTGCTGGGGGAATGTAGTTTGGCGCCTTGTTACGTAAGAAGAGATGCCTTCCTGCAAGTGAGGCGTGGAAAGAGCTCCTGCTTCCACTCCAGCTCATGTTCACACATAACAACTGTTTTCGCTCCCTTCTGCGTTAATCTTCAGTTTAGAAAAACTGTGCAAAGACTTGCATTTAAAAGTATATTAAAATTCACATTGGTAAATGCATTTCTCTGAAAATCCACATATTTAAATGCATTTTCTGTAAAAACATTTATTTTAAATATATATTTTAAAGCCAAAAGTATGTTGCAACATTTGGAGAAGTGTGAAATCCAATTATTGCTTCAATCCAATGCACACATTAGTCTGAGAGAGGTTTATCAAAACACTTTGAACTAGATTTTGCAAAGGGCACATTCCTACAGCATTCCTGTACAGGGTGCCCATGCCTTTTGTAGGCTAATGTGAAAGCACCCTAAAATCTGCCACCCATGAAAGATGTTGAGGTGGCAGCAAAGTTGTTACAAAAGAAGGACTAGAACTTGGGAAGCCACTCAGCTATGAAGCTCACGGGGTGATCTCTCCGCCTAACCTACCTCACAGGGTTGTTGGTCGGCATAAAATATGGGGGAGGGAAAATGTGATGTAAATAAGTATTTTTTTGGAGGGGGACGACTATGATAGCTGAATAATAAGGTCTTAAAACACATGATATGCTTTATGGACCTCCCTTTGTTAATGGAGCAGGAATTATTCACCTGCCTTTATAAAAACCACATTCATTCATTTTATGCATCATTTTAACGGAATTAATTGTACTTTTACAATGCAGTTCCAACTATGTCTATGCATCATTTTAACGGAATTAATTGTACTTTTACAATGCAGTTCCAACTATGTCAACTCAGAAGTAAGTCCTGCTGAATTCTGTGGGGAGGTATGTGGGGTTAGGATTGCAGCCTTACTCCCTAAGTAGTCCTTTGCCTCATCTTCTACAAAAAAAGTAACAAAGAAGCTTCCAGAAATGTTCTATTTATTTGTTTTCCCTTCTCAGTCCAAGAAAAAGCAAATGCATCTTAATCATAGATGCTGATCTCAAGCTGTTGTTTAAAATGCCATTGTATGGAAAGAAAGAACAAAGATGCCTATTTTAAAAAATAACAAGCATAACTCAATGCCATACAAGAACAACATATAAATTTTAAACTGTTATATATTTCTCTCGAGAAGTTATTTCAAGGTGACGGTATGGTGCCCAGCCCCATTCTCTCCCCAATATTGTTTTCCCTTATGGCTTTTGCTGGAATCCGAAAGTCAGTTCTGTCCTGGGATGGGGACAGATAGTCGTAACCAATGCCTAAGCAACCACTCACGTTATGTATTTTAATAAAGTTGTGGCCAAAATTATGCCAAAAACATTAAACAAATATTTCTGTGTGAATTGTGATTTATTTAGGGGGTGGCTTGGGGACCTTGACACACAAATGCGGCAGAAACAATGTGGGAGGTAGCCGCTGCAAGTTCTAAGCTCCACCTGATTGGCGTAAGGTACAAACCTCCACAGTAAGAAGGCATCAATTCCATTCCATGTTTGTCACATGTGGTGCTTCTTCTGTTCTGCTAGTTATTTGTCCTGCTGGAAATTTTACATAATGAACTATGTAAGTAATTACACGGTTGTTACGTTATTACACACCATTCATTTCAACAGAGGTGGATTTAGGGGAGCGCAACTGGTTCGTCTGCGCTGGCTGCCAAACCGAGAGAGCGCTGCAGGCGGTGCCACAGCAAGAGGCAGGCTGGGCACTGAATTTTGCCATTGCACAGGTCACCACTCAAATTTGAAAGCCCAAAGTCTGGAACTGCATTTCAATGCAAAGAGCAGCAGGGATGTCATCAATTACTTATCATTTGTGGACTGAAAACAGCAGCAAGAACAGCAAAAACTGATCAGATTTGCTGGATTGATTTCCATTCCAGACAGACAAATAAGTGAACACTGGCAATCTCCACTCCCATTTTCCTTGGAATGTGCTGATATCCCTACCTATATATCTGTTCCACACGATTCCTGTTTTAGTGTACAATTTGAAGAAAAAATTGCACAAGTTTCTGCTTTTTTGGTGCCGCTCTTGGCTCCATCCTGTGGCCTATGAGTTTCCTTCACAGCTTTCAGCGTTGTAAAAATTCATTAATCTTCTGTACAGTTTTGAGGAATATATTTTATTATTTTTGTCCTTCTGTCTTGTTTAACTGTAACCCGGATATAATTAACATATCTGAACCAAGTTTTGCAGCTAACTTATTGTTATGAGACCATCGGATGGAAAATTTATCAGAATTTACTTCTGTAATCTAATACTACAGTACAATGTAAGAATGAAATATTAATATTCCCCAACCACTTCAGATCAAATCTGGAAACAAATAGTTTTCCCGAGATCTGTCAAATTACCTAGAGCCCATAATTCTTGTAAAAAAAAATACCAATAATAATTAATAATGCTTGCATTATGGTAGTAGACAATTAAATCAATTATAGTACATTGCCTGGCACTGATGGGTACAGATTCTATTGCTGAGGAATTAAAAAGTCATAATTAATTTAAAACAAAACCATAACACCAAACGTGGGTCACATCTTTGCTCATATAGCAGAACAGATGTTGCACAGTTGTTGGTGATCTTAGTTTTGTCTTGCATTCAATTTTGTATCTTTTAAAATAGCAAGGAACATTAGATTATTTTTAATATTTGCAATATTTAGCTCAGATCAGATCAATGCACAATGAAGATACAGTAATGCCAGGCATACATTTGTCACCTCTTAGAACTGAATTACATGCTTCCAAAATCCCCCCCCCACACACACACTTCCTTAAAAAGCAAAATGTACCCCTAAATCATCATGCATCTCCCTGCCTCTGCAAGAGGAGACAAATCATGCTGTGGAGAAGAAGCAGAAGAACAAACTAGGTGACAGAAACAGGATATATTTTGTCAAATGATGAAAAGGGAGACGTTGGCATGGGCATGCTTCTATAATTTAATACATTACATTGTTGGAAGAGGGAGCCAAGGCTGAGAAACTGGATGGGGTTGTGCTATCAGATCTGGAAGTGGTCTTGAACTCCGCATGGGTCTCTGTGCTTGGCTAGTGGCTTGGTCAGGAGCAGAGGTGGACAGCATGGGGAGGGGGCAGAGCGGCTTACCTGTCACTGCTGCTCACTGGGAGGGTGAAATGGCAGGGACAGCAAATTCACCCGCAGAGCCCAACTGGAGCTCCCTGCTAGTGCATTTCCACAACATCACCCTCCCTGCCACCTTGCCCCTTCTGGTATGCAGCAATGACTCACCTGCTGGGAAGCCAGGTAAGTGCTCCCACCCCACCCCTCCTTATGCTACTGCATTTGCTCAGCTTGGGCTGGTGGAACAGGCACATGTCTTCTTGAATAGACAGATCTGGATCCTATTGCACACGCACCTGTTGAAAAGTGTTTGGAAACTTCAGCTGGTCCAGGAGGTGGCAGCTTGTGTGTGGCCTCAGAGCCTGTCACCAGTTCCAAGTGCGGTGTTCATAGAATCATAGAATCATAGAATCATAGAGTTGGAAGAGACCACAAGGGCCATCGAGTCCAACCCCCTGCCAAGCAGGAAACACCATCAGAGCACTCCTGACATATGGTTGTCAAGCCTCTGCTTAAAGACCTCCAAAGAAGGAGACTCCACCACACTCCTTGGCAGCAAATTCCACTGTCAAACAGCTCTTACTGTCAGGAAGTTCTTCCTAATGTTTAGGTGGAATCTTCTTTCTTGTAGTTTGGATCCATTGCTCCGTGTCCGCTTCTCTGGAGTAGCAGAAAACAACCTTTCTCCCTCCTCTATGTGACATCCTTTTATATATTTGAACATGGCTATCATATCCCCCCTTAACCTCCTCTTCTCCAGGCTAAACATGCCCAGCTCCCTTAGCCGTTCCTCATAAGGCATCGTTTCCAGGCCTTTGACCATTTTGGTTGCCCTCCTTTGGACACATTCCAGTTTGTCAATGTCCTTCTTGAACTGTGGTGCCCAGAACTGGACACAGTACTCCAGGTGAGGTCTGACCAGAGCAGAATACAGTGGCACTATAACTTCCCTTGATCTAGACGCTATACTCCTATTGATGCAGCCCAGAATTGCATTGGCTTTTTTAGCTGCCGCGTCACACTGTTGACTCATGTCAAGTTTGTGGTCAACCAAGACTCCTAGATCCTTTTCACATGTACTGCTCTCAAGCCAGGTGTCACCCATCTTGTATTTGTGCCTCTCATTTTTTTTGCCCAAGTGCAATACTTTACATTTCTCCCTGTTAAAATTCATCTTGTTTGTTTTGGCCCAGTTCTCTAATCTGTCAAGGTCGTTTTGAAGTGTGATCCTGTCCTCTGGGGTGTTAGCCACCCCTCCCAGTTTGGTGTCATCTGCAAATTTGATCAGGATGCCCTTGAGTCCATCATCCAAGTCGTTGATAAAGATGTTGAATAAGACCGGGCCCAAGACAGAACCCTGTGGCACCCCACTAGTCACTCTTCTCCAGGATGAAGAGGAACCATTGATGCATCCGGTCAGTCAGCCAGTTACAAATCCACTGAGTGGTAGCATAGTCAAGACCGCATTTTACCAGCTTCTTTACAAGAATATCATGGGGCACCTTGTCAAATGCCTTGCTGAAATCAAGGTAGGCTACATCCACTGCGTTCCCTTCATCTACCAGGCTTGTAATTCTGTCATAAAACGAGATCAGGTTAGTCTGACATGACTTATTTTTCAGAAATCCATGCTGACTATTGGTGATCACAGCATTCCTTTCTAGGTGCTCACAGACTGTTTGCTTAATGATCTGCTCCAGAATCTTCCCTGGTATTGATGTCAGACTGACTGGGCGGTAATTATTTGGGTCCTCTCTTTTCCCCTTTTTGAAAATAGGGACAACATTTGCCCTCCTCCAGTCTGCCGGGACTTCGCCTGTTCTCCAGGAATTCTCAAAGATGATTGCCAGTGGTTCTGAGATCACATCTGCCAGTTCTTTTAATACTCTTGGATGCAGTTCATCTGGCCCTGGAGACTTGAATACATCTAAACTAGCCAAGTATTCTTGTACTATCTCCTTAGTTATTCTGGGCTGTGTTTTCTCTGCTGAATCATTTGCTCCAAATTCTTCAGGTCGGGCATTGTTTTCTTTATCGGAGAAGACTGAGGCAAAGAAGGCATTGAGGAGTTCAGCCCTTTCTGTGTCCCCTGTTTGCATTTCACCATCTTCTCCTCTGAGTGACCCCACTGTTTCTTTGTTCTTCCTTTTGCTACGAACATACCCATAAAAGCCTTTTTTGTTGCTTTTAACCTCTCTAGCAAGCCTGAGTTCATTCTGTGCTTTACCTTTTCTGACTTTGTGTCTACACGTGCTGGCTATTTGTTTGAATTCCTCTTTGGTGGTTTCCCCCCTTTTCCATTTTTTGTACACATCCTTTTTTAATCTTAACTCAGTTAAAAGTTCTTTAGATAGCCACCCTGGCTTCTTTAGGCACCTTCCATGTTTCCGTCTCATTGGTATTGCCTGAAGTTGTGCTTTTACTATCTCCCTCTTAACAAACTCCCAGCCATCATGAACTCCCTTTCCTTTTAGTATTACTGTCCATGGGATCTCACCCAGCACTTCCCTAAGTTTTATGAAGTCGGCTTTCTTAAAGTCAAGAAATTGAGTCCTAGTATGCTTGGCTGCTCCTTTCCGCTGTATAGTAAACTTCAGAAGAGCATGATCACTTGCGCCTAATGATCCTTCCACTTCTACCCCATTAACCAGGTCATCGACATTGGTTAGGACCAGATCTAAAATGGCTGTTCCTCTTGTTGCTTCTCCCACTTTCTGGACAATAAAGTTGTCTGCAAGGCCAGTGAGGAATCTCTTTGACCTTATGCTCTTGGCTGAGTTTGACATCCAACAAATATCTGGGTAATTGAAGTCCCCCATTACTACTATCTCCCTTCCTTTTGCATGCTTGGCCATCTGTTCCATGAAGGCATCATCTATGTCCTCTGTTTGGCTTGGGGATCTATAGTAAACTCCCACAATGAGGTCACTGTTATTCTTCTCTCCCTTAATTTTGACCCAAATGCTCTCACTTTGGCTTTGAGGTTCTAAATCTTGGATCTCTTCACAGGTATACACATCCCTGACATATAACGCCACTCCTCCTCCTTTCTTGTCTGGTCTGTTTCTCTGAAATAGATTGCATCCCTCCATTTTTACATTCCAATCGTGGGACTTATCCCACCAGGTTTCAGTGATGCCTATTATGTCATATTTAGTTTGCTGTACCAAGAGCTCAAGCTCATCTTGTTTATTTCCCATGCTTTGTGCATTAGTGTACAGACATTGAAGTCCATTAGTCATTCCCCCGTGTCTCTTATTTAAGGATTTTTTCCTCCCACCACTAGGTCTGCTTGCTGTTTGCTCCATTTGGTCTATGACATTTGGATGATCATCTTCATCAATTGATAGACTCCTACCTTCAGGAGCACTGTCTCCCTCCCCCACATTAGTCAGTTTAAAGCCCTCCTGATGAGGTTTCTGAGTTTTTTGGCAAAAACATTCCTCCCAACCGTTGTGAGGTGCAGCCCATCGCTTGCCGGAAGTCCATCTTCAAGAAACTGCAGTCCGTGATCTAAGAATCCAAACCGTTCCTGTTTACACCATTTGCAAAGCCAGCTGTTTACTTCCACTATTTTCCCCTCTCTCCCTGGGCCACGTCGTTCAACTGGGAGGACAGATGAGATGATGATTTGTGCATTTAATTGCTTCAATTTCCTGCCCAGAGCCTCGTAGTCTCTTTTGATCTTCTGGAGGCTATTGCTTGCAGTGTCATTGGTTCCCACATGAACCAAGAGGAAGGGGTATTTGTCAGTGGGTTTTATGATTCCTTGCAGTCATTCAGTTACATCTTGGATCTTAGCCCCAGGGAGACAGCACACTTCCCGAGACATCTTGTCAGGCCCACAGATCACTGCTTCTGTTCCCCTCAGTAGGGAATCCCCTATCACCACTACACGCCTCCTCTTAGGTTTGGTCGGGGTTCTTCCGTGAGCGGTCCGTTCCAAGGTCGCCTGCACATTCCCTGAGGACTGACTTTGCTGCTCATCTTCATATACCTGATCGACTGTAATGAAGGAGAGATCCTCGAATGGAGTCTGCTCTTCGTCTTCCATGCTAGGGGAGAGGACCTCAAAGCGATTGTGTATTTCTAAACAATCAGAGCGAACCCTGGGCCTCCTACTTCTTTGAGTCACGTTTCTCCACATATCGTGTTGTTGTTGTTTTATGTTTAAATCCTTAGTGATCTGTGACTAGCAAATTTTAAGGAATGTCTCCTTCCCTATGAACCAATAATGTGCTTCTGTTTTCAGTGTAGAGTGGGGTGGAGATTGAGCATATATATATTTTTAAGATATTAGGGTGTGGGCATGGGGCAGGGGGGAAAGCACCCCCCAGGAAGGAGCTCCCATTCTATTTGCTTCCCACTCCCATTTCTTTCAGAGATCTTCACATTTGAGATAGAACTCACCTACCTAGAAATATACTTTGCCCATTCTGTGTCCCCCTCCCCCTATATATTTTTCCTGCTGCCACCACTCTTGTATGTGGGTGCATTTTCTCAAATGGGAAGCTGGTCAGCATGTAGATTTTACATGTCTGGTTTTTTACAGTGCCACCCGTTCATAAGGCTAGCATCCCAGGAAATCATATGGAAGCCCTAACAACCATCCATTTTAGGGATGTGGGATGAGCTTATGGATCACAGGTGCAGGAAATAGTGTGGTCAAGGGTGAGTAATTCATGAACTATGAAGGTTGCTATTCACTGCAGGGATCTGCTGTTCCCCTGACGTTCTCCTATCTGTAAAATTCCTTCAAAGTGTGTGTGTGTGTGAGAGAGAGAGAGAGAGAGAGAGAGGGAGGGAGAGAAAGAGATCTTAAGAAAAACTACATGCACACATTTGCAAACACAATTCAGGATCAATCCCTGAATATATATACACACACAAAGTTTGCTATACAAAGATATCAAAGAACTCTGTGCTGTTTTTGCAGCCTGGTACATCTCATCCAGGCATTTGGTTGGTTTGTTTGTTTTTCCTTCCTACTTTTGAGTGATACATAGGAAGAAAGTGAAGAGAGGACCCTTTTCTGTGAAAAAGTCAAAACAAAAGCATCATCTGGAGACATGTAAAACACTCCTGTTTAAAGTCAGTCTAACCCATCTGTTTGCTGCACAATGTTAACATGACATTTATAAAACTAGCAGGAGAGACCAAGAAAAGAAACTGATGGATTTTGTGTGTGTCTTATTGTCACAAAACAAGACACTTCCTAAGATTTATGCGGCTATGGACATTTGTGATCTAACTGCTTCAACTTGTATTTATTTTTATTTTTGAGGTTTTCCAGAGCAGTTTGCATTACAAACAAACAAGCAAACAAACATCCTCATGAGAATTCAGGAGCATTTTAAGGCACATTTCTCCTAATATACACATTTTTGCAAGCAATTTCCCCTCATATAAAACACTCTTTTATGTTATTTAAATGTTTTTTCACTGTATGCTCAATTTTCCTTAAAGTATGTGTTCTTGTGCACAATATTTGATTGGAGAACTGCATTGCAAAATTTGAAAAAATTAGTATTTCAAAGGATAGTTGCATTTTGTTTTGTGTATTGTTTTTCAGGAAACACTAGTTAGCTAGGCTTGCATTAAAATGTGACCTGAACCAGAGCAGGTGCTGAAACTCTCTAATGCTTTGTCTTTACCTCCGATGGCACACTCCTCCATTGTCTCCCAAGACAGGCGGATGCCAACCACCTAAAGAAGTGGTGGGCCAGTCAAAGGGTGACTTGTTCCACATGGGGCCACAGTTTGTCCGGGTTGGGTAGGTGGGGTTTGACCTGGAATTCAGCATGGGGTTTTACAACATCCTTCCCACATATTGCTCACATCTGGAGGGTAATGATTTGGGATGACTCAAGGGGAAGGTGTTACCAGAGTCTTGGAGAGGGCCAGGAACAAGGATGAGGGAGAAATTAGGATTGCATTACTTGGATCTGGGTAGAGACTGGTCAGAAGACATTAAACATGCTAGGGAGGAAATGTAAAGGTCTCACAGGTCAGGTCAAAGCAGTGATGTTTTCTTGGCAGATGTGCCGGGAAGTTTGTTGGAAGTTCTCCAGTGGGAGTGAGGAAGAACAACTAACTAGAGATTTGTACTCCTGTGGCATGGGAGCGTGAAAAAGGAAATTGAAGAGAGCACGGTGGGTACCCTGGGGTGTGTTTTCAGCTGAATTGTGTTTCCTGAGATTTGCAATAATGGCTTTATGACTTGTGGACAGAATAAGGATCATTGTTGGAGTAGCAAACCTGTTTCCCTCACTCAGATTTGTGGGACACTGATGCATGAATAAGAAAGGTCTACCTGCTCACCTGAAGAGGTACGGCTTGGTGTAGGTGAGATACTTCACTACGTGCAACATGAAAGCTGATATAATAGTGTGCATGTATTGAAATCACACTATGCAACCATTCCAAGTTTAACCATACTGTTATGACATCTGCATATCTAAAAATACTCATTTCATGTCCCCCCCTCCATTTTAAAAATGAAAGAACTCATTAGTTTTATCATATTTTCCCCATAATACTAAAGCAATTACTGGGCCGCTACTCTTATAAAATAAATTACCTGTCAAGTTTCATTTCAAAAATAAAACACCATATTTAATTAATGCAATCATTAATAATAATAAAAGTTAAGCTAAATTGAATCCCTTGGACTTGTTTTTGCTCTGAACTAGGAAAAAAGCCTGTCACTTTGACAGGTGATGCGATTGTGAAGAGAGGAGCCCTAGAGTGATTCAGTTTCCAAATAGTGAGCACATAGTGAGAAAAGAATAATAAACCAGAGAATCAGAGAATTGCAGAGTTAGAAGCCTGTAAGGGGGCGGGAATTGCAGGGGGTTGCCTGCTCTTGGTGGGGCTGCACTCCTGCTGAAGGAGCAGCCGGGAACCTAGCTTTGGGATGCTTCTGGATCCATTGCTGTCACTTGAGGCTCAGGTGGCCTCGGTGGCCTAGAGTGCCCTCCATCAGCTTGGGCTGGTGATCCAGCTGTGCGCCTGTCTGGACAGGGATAGCATAACTTCTGTTGTCTATGCTCTGGTAATCTTTAGGGTACATTGCAGCAATGGGGCTGCCTCTGAAGACAGTTAGGAAATTTCAGCTGATGTAGAATTCAGTGGCCAGGTTGCTTACTGGGGCAAGAAGGTTTGAGCATATAATGCCAAACCAGGACTGACTGCACTTGCTGCCAATTAGTTTCTGGGCCCAATTCAAAGTGCTGGTTTTGACCTGCAAAGCCTTAAAGGGCTCAAGACTGCAACACCTCAAACACTGCCTCTCCCCATATGAACCAACCCTGGACCCTGCGATCATAATTCGAGGCCCTTCTTCATGTGCCCCTCCATGAAATATTAGTCCAGAGGGTGGCAACACAAGAACAGACCTTTTCTGTGGTGGAATGCCCTGTCCAGGGAGGCTGTGCTAGACAAAAATGTTCCTCTACTCCCAAGACTTTGGCTAATTAAACAATCTATGACCTTTTAACCTGGGGGGATACAGTGGTGCCTCGCAAGACGAAAAGAATCCGTTCCGCGGGTCTTTTCGTCTTGCGGTTTTTTCGTCTTGCGAAGCAAGCCCATTAGCAGAGTAGCGCTATTAGCGCTATTGACATTTTAAGGGCTAAAAACGGCTTTTTAATGCTTGGGAGATTAGCGATTCAAAATAAGGGGTTTTGGAGCGGAAAAAAAATTCAAATTTTCTCGTCATTTTTCGTCTTGCGAAGCAAGCCCATTAGCAGAGTAGCGCTATTAGCGCTATTGACATTTTAAGGGCTAAAAACGGCTTTTTAACGCTTGGGAGATTAGCGATTCAAAATAAGGGGTTTTGGAGCGGAAAAAAAATTCAAATTTTCTCGTCATTTTTCGTCTTGCGAAGCAAGCCCATTAGCAGAGTAGCGCTATTAGCGCTATTGACATTTTAAGGGCTAAAAACGGCTTTTTAACGCTTGGGAGATTAGCGATTCAAAATAAGGGGTTTTGGAGCGGAAAAAAAATTCAAATTTTCTCGTCATTTTTCGTCTTGCGAAGCAAGCCCATAGGGAAATTTGTCTTGCGAAGCGCCTCTGCAAACGGAAAACCCTTTCGTCTTGCGGGTTTTCCATCTTGCGAGGCATTCGTCTTGCGGGGCACCACTGTATTGTTTTTGAATGTTACTGTATGTATTTTTGTGTTTTTATATTGTAAACCGCTGCAAAAACAAACCTATCTGTGGGACCAGGATCAGAATAGCCTTAAGTGAGTGTACTGCTGTGCCCTTGCACTTTCATTATTGGGCAATGCTGTCCCCAGTATCACCTATACGAAGCCGTTTGGGAGCACAGAGATAGCAATATGCTGATGATACCCAGCTCTAGCTCCCTGTTATTTTTGAGTCAGATGAGACCATGCAGTTCCTGAAACAGTGTCTGCATGCAGTAATGGGCTGGATGAAGGCCAATTCACTGAAAATGAATCTTGGCAAGATGGCAGTACTATGAGTGGGTAATTCCCAGATCTGGGAGCTGGGGAACATGCCTGCTCTGTTCCCCTAAAGGAAAAGGCATGTTGTTTAAAAGTGCCTCTTACATCTTTGGCCCTGGAAACCCAAGTGACTATGGTGTCCAGGAGTGCCTTCTACCACCTTTGGCTGGCATGGCAACTGTGCCTGTTTCTGGACCAGGATAGCCTGACCACGCTTTGGTAACCTCCACTTAATTATTATCATGTGCTGTATGTGGGCTTCCCTCGAGTTTGGTCCAAAAGATGCTAGAGGTGCACAATGTTGGGGCAGAAGCCCATCAGGCACATACAGCACCATTTCTAAAGGAGCCAAGAAGCCACTAGGCCACGTTGAAGGTTTCAGATTTATTCGCTAAAGCCCCGAACAATTGGGGGCCAGTTAGGAGGAATGGGGGGGGGGCTCCTGTGCAGTGGTCCCCTGCCTATGGAATTCTTCCCTTCTGAGCACCAACACATCATATACTTTGGTACCTGTTAAAAGTATTAGTGCTTGTTAAAAACAAAAATACCCAAAATTCAACACTCAAATTGCAGAATTAAAATTTGTCAGGGTTCATTCATTTGTGTTCTCTCTCTCCCCCCACCCCCCAAATCCACTGTGCAAGAGGGAGGTTTTCTGATTAGTTAAATGACTGGATGAGTTAGTACATTAACTAACTGCTGTTGCAAAACTGTGGTCAGATATTGTCTACAGTTGCAAAAGCATAGTGTGACAAATGTGGGTGCTGAACATCAAATATTCTCATATCCAGAGAACATTCCCTATCAAAATCTACGGAAAGTTTTTGGGAGAAAATTCTTTCAAGCCTTAACAGTGAACCACTTCTAGCAAATTGAGTGAGGGAAGCTATTCATGGATATCTGCCCCGCGCGAGGGGCGCTCTGCTTCAGGGCGCCCCACGCGCCGGGCGGCAGGCTGCTATCCGCAGCGTGGGGAGCCCTGCGGGAACTCCTGCGGGCTCCCCAGGCTTGCTGATAGCTTCCTGAAGCCTGGAGAGCGAGAGGGGTCGGTGCGCACCCACCCCTCTCGCTCTCCAAGCTTCAGCAAAAGCCTGTATTCGCCCCATAGGATGCACACAGATTTCCCCTTCATTTTTGGAGGGAAAAAAGTGCATCCTATAGGGCAAAAAATATGGTAATCAACTGGAGAGTTAATTTATGGTGTCTTGCAGATGGATTGTCAGTGCTACCAGTTTTGATCCATTCAATCATCTGCTAGTTGGACGGGGAGGAGAAAAGAGATTCTGGACTCTATTTAAGTGCTCCCTTTCTCCTTCCCAACTGCCTGCTATCAAGGGGCAATTTCAATACTGATATAAAGTGTGCAAAACTGGATGCCTCACTAAGCACTCTAGTAGCTACCTCCCGTGTCCCCTGAAGTGTCAGGAACCAAAGTCTAGAAGACAAAAGATCAATTAATAGTACAGAAAGATTCAGGGGAAGCTCTGCAGACCTTAGTTTTGTTTGGATGAGAGAGCAACGGGTCCTTTGATGGCTTCATAATATCTCTTACATTCACAAATATACAAGCAGAGTCTATTGGAAAAACTAAGCTCTTGCACTAAGCAAAGGAACTGATATTTATCTTTCATGGACGCCACACTGTGTGCTGCCTAGGCTCATAATTAAACTAACTTTGCATGTTAGTGTGTTAATATAGAGGGCAACCCACCTTCGCAAATCTGCTTAAGCTGATTGGCCATGAAGGGTTGATTTAGAAACACCCCCTCCTTTTCACCACTCCAATGCCTCAGGGTGCTCTGCTGTCTTTCTGTGTCTTTCTTCATTCTGCACCAATCCTGCTATTGTGGCAAAATGAATAGTGTCCCCACTTCAGGAAGTCTGTAGTGATTACCTGAGTCCCTGCTTTTCTTAGCCAATGCAAGAGAAGACAAAAAAATGCCCCCCCCCCCCAGATAACTGACTAATCCAGTGAAGAGACACTCAGAGGAGGAACGGCTGCCTTATGCCCTCCTGAGAGTATGGCCAATGTTGCTCTGTGCTTCTCTCCCTCTAAGGGGTGGAAACAAAGAAGAACGCCCCATGGAGATATGATAGCCATTTAAAAATAACATCAGAGGGCAGGACTCAAACCAATGGCTTCAAGTTACAAGAAAGGAGATTCCAACTAAACATACAGAAAAACCTTTGGACAGTAAGAACTGTTCGACAGTTGAATGGACTCCCTCAGGAGGTGGTGGAGTCTCCTTCCTTGGAGGTTTCAAAACATAGGTTAGAGGGCCATCTGTCCTGGATGCTTTAGCTGAGACTCCTGCATTGAAGTGAGTTGGACTAGATGACCCTTGGGTCCCTTCCAACTCTAAGATTCTATTATTGTATGTAGGACCTCCCAGTTCTCTGCCTCTGTCCAAATTTGCATTAGTAATGGGTGCTACTAACCAAAGGCAAGAGAGAGAGAATGCTTTCCAGTCATTGGCATTGCTCATCCTCCAAGCACTCACCTTAACAAAGGATGGTCACCCAGCAGCTGTAAAATGTACAGGGCAGATTTGAAAAATAGCTCAATATGAATTTAGATACCTATAGATAATTTTACTGTATGAAGGATTATACTGAAGTGGGATAGTGGCACTCACTAACTGAGGAAACCAAGGTTTCACCATCATAGCTGGCAATCTTGAACCTGGCAGGGTTCTGGAAACAGAAACAAGGCATTTAATGACTGAAGTGTATTTGGAGAGAGCAAACAATGTAGAAATGCTGGGCCCACTCCACTGTGTCATTCTTGCAGACAAAACCCTATTAGTTAGCAATAAAATAGACACTTTTCTATCTTCAACACTGACATTAACAGTCCTTTTATAGTCTGCTCTACTAATGTTATGAAATCCTCCTGGAACTTCTCATGGTTTGATTTAAACATAAATATCTTGAATCATTTTATTTCATCTGCAAATTATCCCTTTTTTCTGCTGAATACCTTTTTCTAGTTTTTGAATGCACTAGTTTCAGAGCTGATAATTGGGGCACCCCACTGTTTACCTTTCCCTACTGTGAGAATTGACTATTCATGTCTGCTTGCATCTTTCTGTCTTTCAGCTAGTGACAGTTTTCAGTGGAAAGATCCTCCTGTTATTCTGGTGACTATTTTAAAAGCCTTTGGTAGGGAACATTATCAAAAGGTTTAGGTAAGTATCTTCTATTAACTTGATCATTCTTATCACAGGCTTACAAATTTTTAAGAAAACAAAATCCAGTAGAATTTCTCCAGCATGCTAACCTTTTATAAAATCAATATTGACTCTTCACTTACCTGCCATGCTTAACAATTTGCTTGGCCATTTGCGGATTTTTTAATTCTAGTGTTTGATTATGGTTACCAACAGTCATTGTCCTAGATCCTTTGTAAAATATTGGTGGCATATTAGCTATCTTCCATCCTTCTGTTTTGTACCATTTAGCAGTAATATCTCTTAAAAAATAATAAAGGCCATGCAACCGAATTGACCTCAGCCAAGATATAAGTGATTATCTACCAGCCAACACCTACCCAGGGCATACCAGAGAGTGGGGGCCATCATGTAGAAGGCCTGCTTCTATGTTGACACCAAGGGACAGTCGGCTGGTTGTGAAGCAAAAAGCAGGATCCTCTTGGAAGATTTTAAAGATCCCCTTTGTTTGTACTGGGAGAGGCGGCTCTGTAGGTATCCTAGTGCCAAGTTGTTTAGGGCTTTAACAACAACAAGCCCATGAATTTGACTAGGCAGCCAATGAGCAGACAGCCCAGATATTCCAGAACTGATACACTGTTATTTTTCTAGAAAAGGGGGTGTATGAACCTCCCTCGTTCTCTTAGGATGTCAATGGCACCCCCTGAGAGGTGCCAGAACTGAGCTTTGGCTATTTCTGGCTGAAAAAAAGCCCTGGATATAAAGTGTGATACGGAAGGGGGGGGCATGTCTCCTTCACCTCCTTCGCTACAATATATCCATTTATTTCTAATTGTCAATGTCAAAAGGGACTAAAATCTATAAAATTCATAGAAAATCAACGTGCCAATTTGCTCAATTTCTCTAAGACTCCATGACACCTCCCCTGTCCTCCATAATCCCTCAAGCAAGGTGTCAAGACCCTAATCCTGTCAAATCACTCTGCCAAGCCTTTCCTCTGGGCAATGCCAGGTGGCAGACTATGCATACATGGACCATTGTCTTCTCATCACCGGTACTCAGGATGTGCTTATCTGCGCATATCTCCAGCTCTGCATATTCCCCCCTCCCTCCTCCATATGTTAATTCTGTGTAACCCAACCTCTCCTTAATGTATTCATGATGTAATCTGTGTAACCCAACCTCTTCTTAATGTATTCATGATGTAACTGGGATGTATTTTGCACTGTATTCTGGGACATGGAGTGAAGTTTCAAAAGTTCATGTCACCCCTTTCTCGCTGTTCAATCTCGCCTTGAACCTGTTGCGCAATAAACATGGATCTTCTGCAGTTTGCTCCTGTCTCCGGCTGAACTCATTTTCCTCCGCAGGGACCCGTGGACTTAGTCCGACGAGCTGGGTGGCAGAGCAGCCTCGCACCCAGATTTTACCATAACAAGTGTATAAAACCGGGTGCCCCATTACGCACTCCAGCAGCTACATTTTGTGCTAGTGTGAGGGTAATCCACATACAGTAGTCTAATAATGAGGTTACTAAAGTATGTATCACTGTGACAAGGCTATCCCTGTCTAGGAATAGGCACTAATGAGCCTCTTTTGCCAGCAATGGATTCAGAAGAAGGACCAAAGTCTGCACCTGTGTCTTCAGGGGGAATGTGACCCCATCCAGAACAAGCACACAACCCAATTCCTGGACCTGCGAACCACCCATCCATAAGGTTACTGTACTGCCAGACTTCAGTCATAATAAACTCCCACCCTTCCCATGAGTGCACCCAGGCAGGATTTACCATATTTTCCCATGCATAAGACACTGCTTTTTGCTATAAAAAAAGTTAGGCAAAAATTGGGTGTCGTCTTCTACATGGATGGTGAATGCAGAGGTGGGGCATTTGATTAATGGCAGCAGCAAGCAGGAGATTGGAGCGGCGATTGGGCAGGTGATTGGTGGCTGTTGCAATGCCTGCTGGCAATTGGCTGTGGCTGTGGCAATTGGGCAGGAAATTGGCAGCTGCGGGAAGTGGACGGGCGGGCTGTTGGTGGCAGCGAGTGGGCAGACAATTGGTGGCTGCAGCAAGGTGTTCAATTGGCAGTGACTGTGGCAAGTGATCGGCAGTGGCGGGCAGGCAGGTGAGCGATTGGTGGAAGTGACCCTCCCCACCCCACCAAAAAGCTAAACAACTTAATTTCTTCTTTTTGGGTGAAAAAAATTAGGGGTTGTCTTATACATAGCGGCATCTTATACATGGAAAATATAGTAAGACATGTACAGCTTCTTTGGGTTCAGCTGTTACATATATAAAGAGCTGGGTATTGTCAGCATACTGGTGAAATGTTGCCCTAAATCTCATGATGACTGCCCCCAGAAGCTTCAAATGAAATAGCATTGTGGACACAAGGTGGCCAGATTTTGTGCAGCTGCTATTAAAATATGACATACAATGATTAGCACCCAAGATTAGTATAACATATTGACCAATGGACACTCCCAGGTCAGGTTTCCTTTATGACAGATAAATGACCACTCGGAACTGCTCTTTCATGTATATGTGATTTTATATTATTTTATGTGTGATTTTATATCATATTATTTTACTTTGCCTTGAGCTTTTAAAAATTTTAATTGGTGCCTTTTGTTTTTACACTGATCATTGACTGTAATAAAACAACTTGATTTGGCATTCTGGACAAAATGTCCCTGTGGCACCGCACAAAGAAAGTGTCAGAGGGCCAAGGCACAGTCATTCAACACTTCTCTCTGGAGCCAACCACGTAAGTAGGAGTGAGATGACTGTAAAGCAGGGCTCCCAAACCCCAAGGGATGGAGGGTCCAGGAGGATAGTATGGTCAAAGGTATCAAAAGCTCAGAGATCTAAGAGAATGAACATAGTCACACTTCCCTTGTCCATCAGGACAAGTAAGGCCAATTATATCCCCAAACTAGGATGGAAATGGTTAGAGATAATCAGTTTAATCCAAAGGTGTCTGCTCCTGAAGTGCTACCACACCTCTTGCTCATCCAAATGACTATGCTATTTGACATAAACCTTTGGCAGCTGTGTGTGTGTGTGTGTGTGTGTGTGTGTGTGTGTAATAGCCACTCTACTGCCTCCTTTAAGACAGCAGGGACCACCCCATCCCATGATAAAAACAAGTCACTATATCCAGTCAACGCTCAGTGGCTGCCATGAACCAGCAAGGATGCGCCTAGGTGAAGAGAATATATAGCTATTCGCAGCCACAAGAGTCTTCTCAACATCCTCAGGCATCAATAGTTGGAAGATCCCACAGAATCAAATGTGATGGTACACACAACACATCAGCAGACTTTGTATCAATGGTGGCACTGAAGTTTTGAGGGCTCCAAAACTGAGTTTACTGGGGTAGATGAAAGCAACCTTTGTGCCACTGAGAAAAGCTCCACTGGACAGCTGCACCAGTGGGCAATGGGAGGGACCAAGGAGGCCTTCAGCACCTTCACTGCCACACAGGGGGCACAGTCTCATGCTCTTTGGTACATTTGCTTGGCCACCCACAAAATGTGCAGACAGCAAGAGCACAGCTGGCATGCATGGTGGATGGGCAATAGTTTGCAGGCATCATGATGGTGATGGTGATGATGATTTATCTTGCCCAGGGCAACCCAAGGGGACTTACAGCCTCTCCCTCCTCGGTATGTAAGTGGTGTACCCTTAGACTGTCTCTCCCCTTCATCTCACCTCAGCTGTGAAATGTCAGGGATCTTTTATATGTTTTGAAGGACTGATTAACCATTAAATTGTACTTTGCAATCACAATTCTTCTAGTAGTCTTATTGCTGAAGGTTTTGATTAAGCGCAAGAGAAAGGAGCACACAAAGGCAGTGGTGCTGCTCACCCAGGATCCGAGTCCAGATTCTCCACTCAGGCAAACGAATATCAATCTGGGACACCTCCATCTCTGTCAACTGCAACCCTAGTATTACAGATTTATATCACCTCAACTAAGCAATGAATTTTGGCAAGCTACTCCACGGTACAAGAGATTAATGTGCTTATTTCACACTATCCTTGAACTCTGCAAAAAACAACAACCCCTAATCCAAAAGAAACAAAAGAAGAAAGATGAATAGTGTGAAAGAAAATAAACAAAAGGAGAATGAGAGAAAAGAACAAAGGAATAAACATGCGAGATTCCCTCCTTTTGGGCTTAGGTCACAAACTCCATTTTCTTCTAAGCTTCAGATATAATTTAACTTTCAGGAAGTCTCCCTAGATATTATGAAACTTTGTCAAATTAGCATCACATTGAAATATTAGCTCAGCAGGGATAGCCCCGTCTTCCTGTCAATGCTATAGCCATTGTTTAATCATGAAGAATTCATTTTTCAATGTTGCCTCAACAGTGTTTTTTTCATGCATGGATAGGGATTGTCCTCATGGAAATGCTTCCACAGGCTGGCAGGCCAGTCTCTGCCATTTTTATGTCCTGCAAGGATTCACATTGAAATGATAATTGATGTTAGCCTGCTCTCACCTCAGCAGCCATTGGAGAGGGGATATTACAGAACAGAAAGAGGCAGGGTTCACGGGGCCTTTGCTTCAAAAGCTCAGATGCTCAAGGAGGCAAGTGGGAGCTTGGGGCTCATTGACAAGCATTTTCCTCTGCACTTTCTAGGCACAGGTCCACACTTTGCCTGTGTTCTCCCCACCCCTGTTTTCCCCACAAATCCCCACTCTTTCACACTCTCAGCAGTCTGCAAGAAACCTGGATTGCCATTTGTTCTAATTCAGTGCTAAAGAGTGGTTTTTCCTAGTGAGAGTGGCGGGGAAAACAAAGTGTTTGGACACAGACTGGGAAAGCTCAGGGGCAAAAGGTAAGTGTGAATGGGCCCTTAGTGAAGAGAAAGAAAGTATTAGAAAAGCAATGTGATGATAAAGTACTAACTTCCAAAACTAAAAGGATTCCATGCTTAATGGTGGAAATGAAAGCTCAGTTAACTCAGAAAAGGGTGGTTCCTATGCAGTTTGGAATCAGGATAACTCTCACCCTGCCCTGCCCTGCCCTACCTCCAGAATGTCCCTTTTGAGGGGCAGGGCTCTGCTGAGCACCAACCAGAGATTAAGCTATTCCACTCCACCCTTATCCCCATGGATCTTGGGTTTGGATTGCCCTCTGAGTGGCCCTAAGCGTTCCTAAGTGTTTCTCTTTTCAGATATATATTTAATTTTGGATTAGAACACAGAGCTAGATCAACACACAACTAATGAACTGAAAAAAATGCTATACAAATAGAAATAGGTTGGTGTCCTTTTGTTATAGGAATGATGAACTTTTAATATTTTCACACCTTTTTTGGATGCAGCTGGAGTGCTCAGATTTAGTAATAGCATGATTAGCTGGCACAGCAAAACTTCCCCCTTCAGAGAATTTGAATTTAAAGTGAAGTGGCTAAATAATATTTCAATATTTTATTTATGAGGAGAGGACAAAAAAGATTTAATACGTTTCTTCACAAGTGGTATTTTAACAGGGCTAGGGAATCTAAATGGTATTAGATTTGTGAACATGAAGACTCTGACATGGATTTGTGGAGATAGTCTGGTAGCTTGGAATATTCAGCAGCTGAAAGGACAAATCTATATGCAGCCCAAGTTCTCAGGGGGAAGGGAAACTGCCCCTTTGGCTTGGATTAAAGTCTCATATAAGGAATGGTGGAGGACTGGGAAGAGACTCAAAAGATAAGAAAAGATAAGAGGGACAGAATGTCAAGAGGGGAAAAGGTTGAAGGAAGAATACCTGTATTGTGTGACTTGCTTTCGTTTCTTCTTCCCCCCCACATGTTGGCCTTGCTGCCAACCTCAAGAAAGAAGAGGGTTCATCTCGGTAAAAATGGTGTTTAACTGAAAAACATCAACATACTTAAGTGAACCAGACTAAATGTGGTGTTAGGCTTCTTTCAACTCTGGATGATAATTTCATTCATTCCTGAAGAACAACCCAGGAATACATTTGGGCATTCTGCTCAGGACCCTCCTCTCTTTGTATTCCCTCTTAGACCAAATACTGGAAAGTGGATCTATTTGTTCTGTACAGGAGATGTTAATACCTGCATGTATATTTTGCATAACAGTGAGCTATTATTTCTAGCACTATGAATAAAAATGGGATAAACGGCCCCTAGCCTTTATGAAATGATTAAAAAGAATCTTCCAAGGATAGTGGACTTAATAAAACTACATCTACTTCCAAGAATACTATTTTATCTCATTTGCTGTTATGACCAACGCTGAGTATGTAGTCAATGCTTTCTTATGAAATAGAGTACCTATTTCCTTTGGTGTAAGATAGCTGTTTTCAGCGAGACTACAGCATAATATTAGAGCATGGAATTGTTTCTGAAACCATTTCTCTTAAAAATCCCCAATATCAACCGGATAATCTGTACTTATTTTCCAGTCTCTTTCTGGGTGTACATGGCGGCACAATTTATATTTTGTCTCTGGTTCTGTGAACTGCTGGGCTCTTTTCTATCTCATTAATTGGTCTTTTGTACAATAGAAGATAAACCAAAGAGCCATAGATGTGGATGTTTTCATTTCTTTTACAAAGGCCAAAAGAGAAGTATTTGTTCTTCTGCTATATGTATCATGATTTGACTTATTATTTTATACCACTGTACTTGTAGAGACATGAAGAAACATTAGGGTGGCCAGGGAAGAACACATCCCAGATGCCTCACTGTCACGAGAGGCCCAAGTGATCTTTGTGGCAAGGAGAGCTGTTTACCAGCCTCATCAGGTTCACCAACTGTGGGATAGCCTAACCCCTGCAGTCCATGAGGCTGGATTACTGCAACACACTCTATGTGGGGCTACCCTTGGGCCTAGTCTGGAAGCTCCAGATGTTGCAGTGGCTAGACTGCAACATCGTTCAGCAAGCACCTTCTGCTTTAACCTTTAATTGCTTGCTGAAAACTTTTGTCACCAAGCTTAAATGGGTAAATATGGGGGGGGGGGACAGACATTGCGTAAGAGTCAGTAGATGACTTCCGATTTGTGGTTTTATTGTACAGTATATAGATAGCTATGGCTGTTGGAAACCATTCTTTTTTTATGATATAGTGGCAAACAATCCAACAGCAATACTCTTATGTGGAGTGAATACTCTTATGCGGATCATAATCAGTTAATCAAATGGACCTCCACCCACAGCAGTCTAGGCCCTCATGCAGATGTGTTCCTATGTGTAGGCTGACTGGTACAATAGCCAGATAAAAGCCAAAATTACATCTGAAGCCTTTGGGCTTAAGTCCTTACAGCACAATACTGTACCTAATAATTTATAATTAAGTGAAATGGGGATAGAGAGCAAACCAGAAAGCTCGCCTTTTCCACAAGAGCTTCAGGAAATGATATTCGGATGGAACCCATGAGAGCAGCCCAAGAAGGAGTGTTATACTGACCTTTTGCAGTGGCTGATGATGAAGTGCTGGAAGGGAATGTAAAATCCAGGTGCTTTCAATACCATGATGATATTCTTTTCCTCCAGTGGGAGAGCAAAGCAAGTGGTTCCAGGTGGTTCTGCCTATTCCTAACTAGCCCACTGGGGCATTCTGTGTTTCCAGATAGACTTCATAAGGCATCTGGTGACAGTTCTTTTGACCTTGTGCAAAGCCAAGCACCAACAGAGAGTTAAGATGAGGCACAAGGCTCCGGTGAGCAGGCTTAGTTAGGTAATCCAAGTACTGGAGAAACCGTAGGAGCAGTACTGCACTGCATTTCTCTTTTAACTTGATGCCTCCTTTCTGCATTGCTATACACAAGGTGGTTAACAAACTGGAGAAATAACAAAATATACAACATTCACACATCTTGTAACAATCCAATCCAAATAAGTCACAATAAAAGATTCAACTTAAAATAAACAACTTATATCAACTAAAGATATGTTCAATAATCCATTAGAATATAATAGTACACTATAAAATTAACTCAAAATATCATTAAATAAACAGAAATTCACTCTCAATGATTGTAATAATTGTTGTGGTTTTGTCGTTTAGTCATGTCTGACTCTGCGTGACCCCGTGGGCCAGAGCACGCCAGGCACTCCTGTCTTCCATACTCCATGGACAAAAACAACAGGCATATAAAATAAATAATTACTTAAATTATAATCAATATAAATAACAGCAAAGTTATAGTACACAAAATATCACAATGAAAAACCGTGTAGAAAGATCAAATTGAGCTATAAGGTCACATAACTGATACATTTATTAAAAGAACCCCCCCCCAAAAAAAAAACACCCCTCCTCTTCTCCCTTCTCAGCTACTTTGCTACTCTTAAAGCCCATGGCCTGAGAGAGGGTGTGGCTCAGCTGGAGTTGACTGCAGGCTCATCCACAGTTCCTCTTGTTCCTGTTGCTTCCTGTTGGGGAAATTGCTCTTTGGTACTCAACGGAACAAACAGCAATTCAGGGTTTTTTCTGGATTGATGTTTGCTCTGATTTAGCACTAAAGGGCGGGCTTTCCCTGGGAAAGGAGCGGGACAAAGAGGAAACTGCTCAGACCCATGCGTAGAAAGTGCGAGTCAAGTGGGAGTGTGGATGAGCAATGAAGTGGGGGGGGGTGCTCTTCCCAACTGGGGGAGCTGGCAGGTCGCAGAGGCAGTTGTTGCTGTCCAAGAGAGATGGAATAGCAAGGTTGCTATGGCTACTCACATCTTTGTCCTATTGGCTTATTTCCTTTCACTTACAGACTACACCTATAATCAGGTCTTCATTCCTAATGAGGCAGATGTTCAAAATAAAAATATGCATTATTTTGAAAATATACATTTAAGCCCAAAGTCCTTCTCAGCAGCCTAGCTAGTTGCTCCTATTGTGTATTGGTATTTCTTCTGTACAGTGATTAGGACTGTGACCTTTAAAGAGCCTAATTGCTCAATCAACCAAACCTTTAGTTGACTCAATCAGCAGAGGTCATCTAATTGGTGAGGTGGAGAGCGAAGCACACACTTGCTTAGTTTTGAGGATGTGTTATTGGAAGAAGGAATTAAAAAGTAAATTATCATAGATGTTGTTTTCACCCTAATAATGATTACTATGGGTTCCATACAGCATTTGTGTATTAAATTGTCTGTTATTTTCCATTTCCTTCCACATATTTAGCTGACCGAGAAGTCACAGAATAAAAGAGAGTAAATTAAAACATCATATAAAATGTCACCCAAAAATAATTTCAAAAGTGAACTCATGCACATATTTAGAGATGGGTATTGAAGTTATTTTGTGCTGTAGTGGGTTAAAGAGGGTTAGGTGCTTTAGCTAGACAAGTTTACTGAAATAGCAGATTATTTTTACCTGTATTCTGTTTCTTAAATTAAAATTAATCTTCTGCAGGAACAGCAAGTGGGGAATTGGTGTGCTGCAGGTACCCAGAAGAGCCAGTCCGTCACTCCTTCCAGTGCATCTGCATCATGCTGACCTCCCCACCCAGTAAGCCACAGCTACATCCATGCCGGGAGGTGAGGTAAGTGCCATCACTTCTCCCCATTGGCTGCTCATCTCCCAGGATCTCTTTACCCAAGGACATGTTGGGAAAGCATTGTGCCTCATATCCAACTTGGTCAATAACCAATCAACTTGACTGGGAGGCCTGGAAGACCTGCTTCCCTGCCTTGCAGGTTCCTTTCCACCTGGCCTTGGAGGGCCGGACTGACTCCAGCTACAAAAGCTGAGGCTGCTGAACAGACTTTGGGGCTGTGGTATTGCTCAGGGGGTTTTGCTGGTGGGTTGTTGCTTTTTTTTTTGCTGGTTTTTACATTATTTTTTATCTTTATTTTAGATTTTATTATGATTTATGTGGAAATTGTTTAACTTGGTTGTGTACTTTTCAAAGTTTTATTTATTGTTTATGACTTTTGTTGTAATTACATATTTTTTCATGTTGTAAGCCACTGTGAGCATGGTTTTAATTATGGAAAGGCAGAATACAAATAAAATTATGATAGAGAATAAATCTGGATCATATTCCATTCTTTCCTTGCTCACCAGTGCATGGAACAATAGACTCATGGAGTTCTCCTTCCACAAGGGCAGAACTTTAGGTAGACCATAAATTCTGGACATGCTTCTAGCTCTTTGGTTGAGATCAGCTTGCTTAACATTACTTTCATACTTCCTTACTTGCTCCTTAACTTATTCTACCTCTTTCTTAGTCTCTTTACAGCATATATCTTTGAATTCCCTGACAGTTTTTAAATAGAAAAAGAAATTATAAGCAAGTGCCCTTATTCTCACTCACTTTTCTCTTGTGCATATGAACATACACACACACAAACAAACCAGCAAGCAACCTTCCAACTCTCCCATCCAATTTTCAGTCAAAAGTACCCACAACTGCTCCCCTCACTTTTTCATGTCTCTGTTTCACAAAATGGCAGATAGTCATGTTAGCACCAGAAATGGCCAGGAAAGCAGGAAGACAGGTGAGCCTCATAGTTGTCTCACCTCCTATAAAGGAGAAACCCAAATTTGCCACTGAGCACATACATGGATTGCAGAGGGTTGGACTAGATGACCCTTGGGGTCCCTTCCAACTCTAATATTCTATGATATGCTGCAGCTCACCATGTGTCTGTGACAAGTTCCTCTGTATTGTTGTACATAGATACTGAAGTTTGAATACTAAACTTGATTAGTGAACTGCCAACCCCACTGGACGAAGCAGATATTCATCTCAGCTGGCATTAAGTCCTCAAGCCCAGTTCAGCTGAAGATACACCTGATCAATCAGCTGAACTGAGGCCAGTGTAGGTCCAAAAGGGGACGGGGTGGGGGTGGGGATTAAGCTTGTTCTGCTCAGTCACGTGACCTGGCAGCCCACCATTGAACACTATTTCAAAGGCTTGTTGGCCAAGCTTTAGGCGGAGTAGCAGCCCTGCAGCTGAATGGGGTTTGAATCTGTTTTAACCTTACACTGTTGTAGATTACACCAGCTTTTGTGCATGGGATTGCTTTTTAGGAGGACGTTAACATTCACTCTTCTGCTAAGAGTGGTTCATGGTCAACACTCTGCAGAAGCCTTTTTTTTTATTTAAACAGATGTTTGGCTTGCTGGACTGTCTCATTTTGTTTTGTGCTACTGCTTTGTGCTTTAATCTGTATGGGGATTCCATAATATGTGCTATATTCATATTTTTATGCTTATTTATATCAATAGTAATTCATTTCTCATAGAACTCTAGGTTCTGCCCTAGCTTTATCTCTTACCTGCTGTTTCTCCATATGAGGTTATTTCCATATGACGGACCTGGAACATGAGAGTCACATGAGTCAAAATATGTTTATCATGTCGGTGATAACCAGGCATCATTAAATATTTCAGTCCCCAGGGGTGCCACAGTTTAAACCCACGATACCCAGTCCCAGTGGTGCTATTTCAACACAGCTAATCAAACAAATGCTAGCATTAGACAAAAGCAGCCCATGTAGCAATGTTTTTTGTGACTGCACCACTCCCAATACGGGAGGTTAATAATAGTCAAGTGAAATACCATGCATTTACTGTGTCAACATCCATCACCTAAAGTTATTAAATCTACATCTATCATTTGACATAATAGAAATAAAGTCATTGTAATAAAATGTTGTCAGAAGATCAATATCTTTGAAAATAAATGCCTTTGGCTCCTTGTAAGTGTTTACAGTACTTTCCAGTAAGATGTAATTTTCTTTCTAGAGTGACCAACAGTGGTCTGAAGTTAGAATTAAAAGAAACAGCAAATGTCGGTTTCCATTACTACTTGCAGAGAGTCCCTTCACAAATTCACTATTTGTTAGTTATGGAGATGTGTCCTGGGTTTTATTTTGTTTTCCTTAGCTATGACTACCCACCCAACTTTTTATTAGTACTAACCCAGATATTTCCTTGCCATCTATTTTCTACTTCACCTTTCCCACCAGTAGTTATGGATAAGCACAGGACAAAAGAACAGAGAGATACAAAAGTCAAGTAAAAACGGAGCAGGTTATATTATTTAAAATTATTGTTAATTTAAGCAGGTGATGTTGTCCTGTATTGCTATTTAGGTTTGAATAGGGAAATAAACTGGAACCTGCCTATCACCTAAGAGTGACAGGAATTCAATATGGTATTTGCTATATCATTGTTTCAGTCCTCAGTTGTCTCCAGACCAACACTGGAGCAACAGTCCAGGCTGCTGGTTTGCTGACTGATACTGCAGCTGTTTCCACTGGTCATTCTTGCTTAGAACAGCACCAGGCAACTGTGAAAACCTAGACAGGCTTTTCTTATCCCAGCCAATGGAATTTGCATCAATCCCAACTAGTTAGTTTCCATGGGACTTCAGGACAGCTACTCAGAGCCGAAATGTCTATGCATAGAGAAAAAACAGGTAGCACTCTTCAGTCAAGAATATTCTATTCCCATGGTACAATCTGGGGAAACATTAATTCTTAACTCTGCAGCTATAATAAACTGCCCCTTTATCATCTCCAGTGGCTTTGAAGATCATTTCTGCAACATGGAGCAAAGCTTTTGTTTTTTAAAAAGTGCAGCGCACAAAGCACATGAGCTGTAAAACTGTAATCACACCTGATTAGTTAGCTGAGCGCCAGCTATTTTACATGGTAACTACCATACAATGGGAGAACAATTATGTGATTAGTTTTCCATTCTAAGCTAAAGAGTTACCAAGAGATTGAAAAGTGCAGTTTATGTGCTAATTGTTCTTGGAATTTTCAGCTGACTTCATATATCATCAGCAAATGATTGCGATCTCATTACCATCTCGTTCTTCTGGGGTGATATGAATGATAGTTATCATTATAAATGGTTTTGTTTCCTAAATTTGGCCTGCATGTTTTGTGCATTCTCATTTCACAAATTTCCTTTCTTGGCTTTAATTGGTGGGACACAGTGAAGAAAATGATGAAAGCTGTAGTCTATCCACAGGGCTCTTGCTCCCCTTAATACATGCTCTGAATGAGCCAGGAGTCACTTTCCCGATGTGCCAATTGGATGCAGGGGCGGGGACGATATCGACGACAACAACAACAACAACGTGATTGCATGAAATTAAGCATTTATGTGTATGGAGCAGGGCAAGGTCTTCAGGTACCCTCGGGGGGGGGGGGGAGGCTGATGGTGGTCAGGAGCTGGCCTGTGTTGCGTTTACTTGTAAAGAGAGTTTCATGTGCTAAATAACCCTCCCTTAGTAACCTCTTCACACTGCTTACAGATTTAAATACATTATTTACATCATTACCATTGCCTAGTTCATTTATGCATCTTCTCATTACAGGACTGCTGAAGAACAGGGATTTTATTGGGGTTTTGCTTCATGCATTGCCTACCCCCAAGTTTCATATCCTCATTCCTACGAAAACTAGATTAGAAATGGCTACCTGTTCAAACATGTAGATGCATTTCTGCATCGTTCATAACTTGATTATTGTATGCCTGATGACTTACATCTAAGAAGCATTGGGATGGAGCCAAGCTAAATTACACACAGGTAGGCCTCATTGGAATAAGTGGGACTGGAATTAATGACACAATTTCAGACACTCCTAAGCCACTGTTTAGTGTCAAACCCTCAAATAGCAGCTTCCAACGTAAGAAGCTAGTCTCGACTAGGAATGATGGAGAAATTCAATACAGTTAGCATTAAAAGGTGCATCTATCAAATTGCTCTTTCTGGAACAATATGAAAGCTGAAACAAAACTATCCTTTGCAGTTCCCATTTACCCAAAGTTTGTAATCCAGTTCTCAAGTCAACCCATATTTATAGAACATTGCACATATTTGTTGTTGTTCTTTAGTCGTTTAGTCGTGTCCGACTCTTCGTGACCCCATGGACCAGAGCATGCCAGGCACTCCTATCTTCCACTGCCTCCTGCAGTTTGGTCAAACTCATGCTGGTAGCTTCGAGAACACTGTCCAACCATCTCGTCCTCTGTCGTCCCCTTCTCCTTGTGCCCTCCATCTTTCCCAACATCAGGGTCTTTCCCAGGGAGTCTTCTCTTCTCATGAGGTGGCCAAAGTATTGGAGCCTCAGCTTCAGGATCTGTCCTTCAAGTGAGCACTCAGGGCTGATTTCCTTAAGAATGGATAGGTTTGATCTTCTTGAAGTCCATGGGACTCTCAAGAGTCTCCTCCAGCACCAGAATTCAAAAGCATCAATTCTTTGGCGATCAGCCTTCTTTATGGTCCAGCTCTCACTTCCATACATCACTACTGGAAAAACCATAGCTTTATCTATACAGACCTTTGTTGGCAAGGTGATGTCTCTGCTTTTTAAGATGCTGTCTAGGTTTGTCATTGCTTTTCTCCCATGAAGCAGGCATCTTTTAATTTCAAGACTGCTCTCACCATCTGCAGTGATCATGGAGCCCAGGAAAGTAAAATCTCTCACTGCCTCCAATTCTTCCCCTTCTATTTGCCAGGAGGTGATGGGACCAGTGGCCATGATCTTACTTTTTTTGATGTTGAGCTTCAGACCATATTTTTGCTCTCCTCTTTCACTCTCATTAAAAGGTTCTTTAATTCCTCCTCACTTTCTGCCATCAGTGTTGTGTCATCTGCATATCTGAGGTTGTTGATATTTCTTCTGGCAATCTTAATTCCAGTTTGGGATTCATCCAATCCACCCTTTCGCATGATGAATTCTGCATATAAGTTAAATAAGCAGGGAGACAATATACAGCCTTGTCGTACTCCTTTCCCATTTTTGAACCAATCAGTTGTTCCATATTCAATTCTAACTGTAGCTTCTTGTCCCACATAGAGATTTCTCAGGAGACAGATGAGGTGATCAGGCATTCCCATTTCTTTAAGAACTTGCCATATTTTGCTGTGGTCAATACAGTCAAAGGCTTTTGCATAGTCAATGAAGCAGAAGTAGATGTTTTTCTGGAAGTCTCTAGCTTTCTCCATAATCCAGCGCATGTTTGCAATTTGGTCTCTGGTTCCTCTGCCCCTTCAAAATCCAGCTTGCACTTCTGGGAGTTCTCGGCCTACATACTGCTTAAGCCTGCCTTGTAGAATTTTAAGCATAACCTTGCTAGCATGTGAAATGAGCGCAATTGTGTGGTAGTTGGAGCACTCTTTGGCACTGCCCTTCTTTGGGATTGGGATGTAGACTGATCTTCTCCAATCCTCTGGCCACTGCTGAGTCTTCCAAACTTGCTGGCAACCTTAACAGCATTATCTTTTAAAATTTTAAATAGTTCAGCCGGAATATCATCACTTCCACTGGCCTTGTTATTAGCAGTGCTTTCTAAGGCCCATTGGACTTCACTGTCCAGGATGTCTGGCTCAAGGTCAGCAACAACACTGCCTGGGGTGTACGAGACATCCATATCTTTCTGGTATAATTCATCTGTGTATTCTTGCCACCTCTTCTTGATGTCTTCTGCTTCTGTTAGGTCCTTACCCCTTTTGTCCTTTATTAGGGTAATCTTTGTACGAAATGCTCCTTTCATATCTCCAATTTTCTTGAACAGATCTCTGGTTTTTCCCATTCTATTGTTTTCCTCTATTTCTTTGGAAAACTGCATTCAATTTCCTGTATCTTTCTCTATCTCCCTCGCATTTTGCTTGCCTTCTCTCCCCCGCTATTTGTAAGGCCACGTTGGACAGCCACTTTGCTTTCTTGCATTTCCTTTTCATTGGGATGGTTTTCGTTGCTGCCTCCTGTATAATGTTATGAGCCTCCATCCATAGTTCTTCAGGCACTCTGACCACCAAATCTAAATCCCTAAACCTGTTCCTCACTTCCACTGTGTATTCATAAGGGATTTGATTTAGATTGTATCTTACTGGCCCAGTGGTTTTTCCTACTTTCTTCAGTTTAGGCTTGAATTTAGCTATAAGAAGCTGATGATCTGAGCCACAGTCAGTTCCAGGTCTTGTTTTTGCTGACTGTATAGAGTTTCTCCATCTTTGGCTGCAGAATATAATCAATCTGACTTCGATGCTACCCATCTGGTGATATCCATGTGTAGAGTTGTCTCTTGTGTTGTTGGAAAAGAGTGTTTGTGATGACCAGCTTGTTTTCTTGGCTGAACTCTATTCGCCTTTGCCCTGCTTCATTTTGAACTCCAAGGCCAAATTGCACATATTAGTGGAAACAATATACAAAAATTCATTATATTAGAGGAAATGGTTTGGAAAAATGTGTACATTAGTCAAAATTGCCTACAAAGATGTGTTTGTTAGGATAAATTCACACTAAAATGCTGATGAATTTTCATGAGAATTCTTTGTTCTTAACTGTTCTTTAAAAAAAATTAAAAAAAGAAAACACACACACACACAATAAATATAATTATAAAGAAAAACCCAATGAAAGAGCATTAACATCTAATTGTAAGGAAAAGAATAAGGGGGGAAATAGACAAACAAAGTAAGTTATGGGTGAGGAAAACAAATGGGGAAAATGCTGATTAAAGCTACTTCTGGATGAATTCATTCTTTGCAGGGGCTATACTGAGATAGGGGCACTTATTATGATGTGCCCTAAAGGTGCAGCCAATTCCCACAGAATCCTCGGACTCTTGCGTTCCCTGCATCACACACAGTTTTTCCATGACTGCAATATGTACAACATTTTGAGCAACCTACTGATTCTTGACTGTGAGTCCTGGAAGACCTGTCCCCTGCATTGCACACCTTTTCCTACCTGGCCTGGGAGGGCAGGGCCCTGACTGACTCGAGCTACAAAAACTGAAGATTCTGAACAGACTCCTTCCTTCCTTCCTTCCTTCCTTCCTTCCTTCCTTCCTTCCTCCCTGTTCTGTCTCCTCTTTTCCTTATTTCTATTTAGATTAGTTTGGTTTTTATTTTATTGTATGTTGAAAAATTTCAATAAAATTATAAATATATATATAAAATATTACTAATAATCTCTGCAGAAATGTGGACAACTAAATTTAAGATTGGAAAAGTAAGAAATGGAGAGAACTGAAAGTGACAGATACTTCCAACCTTAGTCATGGCTCACTTTTCAGGCTGATTTCTAAGGGACTGTCTTAAAGCCATATTGGTATGATATAAATATTTTGTATTGATTAATCTGTAGTGACTCATTCACAAATGTATAAGAACCCAGTAGAGCGATGAAAGTAGAAGTCTTTAATTGTAAATTGTATTTGGAACTCTCTGTGATAAAATTTTCATGGTTAAATAAAGGACCATTTTTGTGGGTGACCTTAAGGATAGAACGGTGGTTTGCTTCTTTTGTTGGAAGGAAGGCCAGTGTCATTCTCTTTCATAGTACTGGAAGTTGCATGCTTTTGGGGGGGAAAGCTTGTTCCCCCCATTTAATTCTCAGCTTAGCATTTTGATTGTCCTGTTGCTATACAGGAAAACACTTTCCCTGGTTTTTATAAATTGCTCTTATCTGTCAATATGGAAATGATTCCAGTACAGTAAACACCACTTGTAACATGCTGCCCTGCATTCATTTTTATTTTTTTTTACCCACTCTACTCTATATTAAAATTGTTGTCATTAACTATTTCATTAGTAAATGTTTGGTACTTATTCATGAATATTGTTGGTAGAATGGGGAAATAACTCATGCAGAATAAGAGATGTAAGAGAGGCAAACCATTTATTTTCAGAGAGTACTTTGCTGCTTTTTAAATGCTCACTGCACAATGCAAGGTGGACACATTTCTCAACAGGCAATTCTTTTAGCCACAGAAAAGCAAAATAATGGAACAGCTTTAGCAATGAGCAGAAATGCACTGAATATTCTCCCATTTCAATATTTGTCATAGAATCATAGAACTGTAGAGTCGGAAGTGTTCTCGTATTGCTTCAGGTAGTACAAATTGAAACAGTTTCTCCCCCATTCCTAGATGAGGGCTTGTTGTTGTTAATTTTTAGACGCCCATTGTCCTGTGGTTTCCCCTTCTCCCTGAACAGCAAAGCTCCATTCCATGTTGCAACCTGCTGTTCCAACTTTCCCCAGTTTTCAAAGAGGCTTGCAGCAGCTAAAAACTGCATTTGAGGCAAAATGCACATGTCAATCTTCCTTAAACCTGCCAAGCAAGTTAATAAATTATTTGAAAGCGGTCAGTGATAACATCGTAACTCATTATTAATTTTAGATAGATTAAGCCAGGAAAAACAACCACACATCAAGCGGAAGGGTTGAAACCAGTTGCATTTCACTACCTGTGTGTTTTTGTGGGGAAATGTTCAAACACATAACCTCCCACTTGAAGTCTGAAGTGGTGCGGTCCAGGAAACATTTTGCCAAGTCCACAAACCCCATTGTGGTCTGGATCTGTCCCCAGTCACATTCCCACAGCCACTGGGTGTGAGGGCCTGGTCAGCGCCCAGCACTACTTCACCTGCTGGCTGGATCATAGCCTGCCTATAAATTGGCCAATCACAGGCAGGCTGAGGCACAGAGCCTCCTCAGGGGCAGGGCCAACCACGCCAGCGGGCGTCACTTGGGTCTGCGCCAGGGGAATAAATAGCGCATCTCACTGTGCCCCCAAACTGTCGGTTTACCTGTTTGGATCTGAAACCCTCCCTCCGTTCATTCAAAGGTTTGCTTTTATGCTAAGACCTTGCTATGGAGTTGATTGGCTGACACATTCAGGGCTGGGCAGGGTTTTTTCCCCTCATCAAGTTGGCTCTGGCCATGTGGCTTTCACCTACCTCATAGCAATTGTCACAACTTTGCAGAGTTAGGCATTGGCTATGCCTTAGTTTTGGGCAGAGGGGAAGTTGTAGCCTCTGCCTCCCACTTCCTGGGAAAGGGTATCCCATTGAAGGGGTCTGTGAGGAGTTGCTTTTGTCCAGATGCCCAAGTGTGGGCTAGGGCCCTAGCAGCTTTCAATCTCCTGGGGGATACCCCTATTTGATTTAGGTCACGGATCGACCCTATGATACACTCCTAGCAGACGTGCTGGAGTTAAAATGGTGTGCCCAATGCTTAAGCCAAGCAATAAAGTTGTGGCCTAATTTTGACCCAATCTTCCATTACAACTGGTGTCTTGTCTGGTTATTTATCACATTGGGAGCGAGAGGGTCATGGGGCCTTGGCATGCAAATTGTTGTTTGTGTAACGTAGCCTAAGGAGAAATCATGAACAGCACTGGTGATCCAATATGACAGAAGATTGAAACCCTGATCTCTAGCTTCCTCCAGGACACCACTCTTTGTTAGGACTGAAGTGTTACTGATACTGAGAAACCACATTGGGAGGGGAGGAGAGAGAGAGAGAGAGAGAGAGAGAGAGAGAGCGCAGTCTAGTATTTGTATTTTGGTCTAGTATTTGTATTTTGGTGTGCTCTGTCATGTCATCTATTAGAAGGACATCACCCCCCAGATTGTGATTAGCAGATGTCCGAGGTTTCATGTACAAAGTTTTAGAAGGAGGGGGAGGAGGAAGAGGAGGAGAAATACTTATCATAGGGACTGTTGCATAGCCAAGCGGGACCTGAGAAGTATCCAATTAGTGTTCATTTGTATTCAACATATGTGAAGCAACAATTCTTATGCTAATAAGCTGCCTTGTTGTTAAGCAACAATATTATTCTGTTGTTCCATGGTAAGAGAGTACCTATACAACATATGGTTATTGGGGGTTTCAGGTTCCCCTTCCTATGGAACTTTATCCAACTCCTGTACTAGATCACTTTCCATGAATCACATTTTTTCATGAATCACATGAGCACTGTTCCAGAGTATTTTTCATTCTCATGTACATTATATCAATTCGGAAAAAAGATTGGTTAATGAAGAAATTACACATCTTTCTACTTACGAGTGTTTGTTGAATTAATTGGCTGATGAAGAACTGAACGAAACAGTAGTTGCTATCTGGAAACACTGTTCAGCAGTTCAGAGTTGGACATCAGAATTACAAGCTTGATCTCTGCTGGGTAAAGTCCGGAACCGTGACTTATTCAGGGACTTTCAGAGACTTCAGTTTGATAGTTTTGATGTTTTGCATTATTTCATAAAGTTTTCTATACTGTTATTGTTTCTGGCCATCGTGTTCCTTTTGATATTGCTGAGGATAGGGACAAGCTGCTTGGAGAAGGGTGTCTGGCCACATGCCCCCTTTGACCCTTGCCCATCTTGGCTTTGTAGGGCTAGCTGAAGACAGTAGACTAGTTAGGTCCAGGGAGTGACCCTAACCAGGGACTGAAGCACTGGTAGTCATTTTAGTTTCAATATAATTGCAATGCATGTTTGTTTGTCTCCCAAGATTTCCATCAGCTCCAAGGGCTCAAAAATCAGTGGAAAAATCAGCTGAAAGGAACAGGGGGAAGAAAACCAATAATAAAGTTCTTCAAAGTAAGGATTTTATTACTTTATTGCAAGTGTTATCAGATTCTTTTATTTGTTGCATACATTCATTTATTTGTATGCCACATTCCCCAGTTCAACCCATGCTCACGGTAGATTACAAGCATGAAATAAAACATAAGTGTAACATAACAAAAGTAGTAGCGGACAATAAACCACATATCAAGAAATACCCAACCAAACTGAACAATTTCCACATAAATCACAGGAAGTGATAAAACCAACAGCAACTCCCCCAATAGAACCCCTGAAACAACACCCCAGCCCAAGTTACTGTTTATTTGTGTTATTTATTTATTGCATTTATATCCCACTGTTTTCTTCAAGGACCTCAAGGTGGCTTAGATGGTTCACCCCTCCTCATTTAATCCCCAGAACAACCCTGTCAGGTAGGTTAGGCTGAGAGGAGATTTGAACCCTGGTCTCCCCGTCTAGAACACTAACTATTGCACCATGCAGCACCCCTGGCTTCCTCTGCTGGAGTCAGTCAGGAACCCACCCTCCCAGGTCAGCTGGAAAGGGTGCAAGGTAGACACAATGAATGAATGAATGAATGAATGATCCAGGACTGCCCTGCTGGAAGCCTGAAGGGCCCTGACCTGCTTCTCTCCTTGCTTGGGGTGGGGCCTGACAGGCTCCATAAAGGAGTGCTCCTGCTGCACAGGGAGGGCTCCATTTTTGTTTTGTTTTTTAAAATGCTTTAGTTTTTTATCTATGTCATTTTAAATTGTGTTTGATATTAATGATGTATTCTTAGTTTTAGATTTTATGATTTATGTGGAAATTGTTTTCCATTTGGTTGTGTACTTTTTGATGTGTTTTATTTATGGTTTATGACTTTTGTTATGTTGGTAATTATGTATATTTTGTTACGTTGTAAGACGCCTTGAGCATTGTTTTAACTATGGAAAGGCGGCATACAAATAAATTGATGAATGAATGAATGACTCACAGCCAAGATGGTCTACTATTCCAGTTGAAAAATATCTGGACATTTGCAACCCATAAACCCTAAAGGAAAGTGGGGAAGAGAGTCTGCCCCCCCCCCCGAAACTCCTAATCTTTTTCAAGAATTGTCAGCCTTAAAAAAGACAGAGAATATTTAATAACTAAGAATGTCACCATACCCCTGAAAAAAGCTAGGAATTATGTTCTCAATACCCAGCTTGAAAGCCAGGTACACATTAGCCAATCATTTCTTTGATGGCCTGAGATCTCATACCCAACATCTATAGAATAGACAGAACTGTATGATTGGTAGGTGACATTCCCATCCTGAAATGCTGAATTGTGTGTGAGTGTGTGGATAACAGCTATGGATAGGACCTCAAAAGGACACTTTAAGAGAAAGGTAATTCATGAGTTTGTACTGTCTTCAGTAGCTATGATGGACAGGATTTTAAAATTATGAAGAAGAAACTGAAACTGTAGAAAGTAACTCTTGCCAATCAGCATTTTCCCCAGCAATTTTAAATAACATAAATTATTCTTTCCCTCTTAAGACTTCACACTATAAAAAAGCAGGATGACTTTATAGCTTAACATTTCAGGGGGGGGGGGGACATGTAAAGAACTTGTGCAAATGAATAATATGGAAGAGTGTGCTCCCTCTTTCAGGCTGAGAGCACACTGTGCTTTTAAAGCACATTCAAAGGATTCTGGGCACTGTAGTTTATCCCACACAGTATTATAATTCCCAGCAACCGTTAGCAAATTACAGAGCCCAGAATTCTTTAGGGGAAAGAATGCCATCTGAATGTGCTTTAAAGGTATCCTGTGCACACAGACTCAGTCACGCATTGCACCTCCATTTCATGAATGATTGAAGTCAGTTCCACTTTCATGGTCATTTGAAGACTGCATTATTGTGTACACCTGAATTAATGAATGAAGCATCATAGACCAGACTTTTGTATCCCCTCAAATACAATGCTGTCTGTTTCTTTATTCCGATTCGTCATCAAGTTTATAATCAGTGCTTTTTTTCTGGGGGGATGCAGGGGTACACATACCCCTAAACAATTTGTGAATCTAAGTTTGGCCTCATTGGGCAGTATTTCAATACGAGTAGGAAAATGAGGTACCCCTAAACATTTTTTAAAAAGTAAAAAAGCACTGTTTATAATAATGTGTAAACTATCCTATGATGTAGGCCAAAGACAACTCAAGAGAGGTACAGTCAGCCTCTTGCTAAAAAGCTATAAAATTTCATCCATCATATCCACTGATTAAGACCTTTCAAACTAAAATGTGCCGTAAGCATTATTGAATTCTGGGCTTTGCAGTTTGTTGGCCCATAAGAAACAATCCAAAATTAACAGTTGGGCAATGCCTTTTTCAGGCAACTCAGCATATCACAGAATAGTGTGCAAGCTTTTGCATTCTCCAGAACTCTTCAATGGGTTTAAATAATAAAAAGCCATGCAAATGGGGGATGAGGTAAGCCAGTTACTGGTAAAATCATGGAGTCTGTGTTCTGTCCCAGTCTCCAGATGGAATGTGGGAGGAAGCTGCAGACCTTCAACCTCTGTTAGGTGATCTGTGGGTTTCAGGTTGAACACATGGCTTCTGGGAATAAGGAACATGCCACAAACACCCCTTGATACTTGCCTGAGAAGAGCCGGTAGCCTGGACAGCTCATTGCATAGGGCAGACAGATGGGCTCATGCGAAGTCAGAAGGGGCAGCAATGAAATAGAAAGCACAAAGAGTTACATTACCCAAACTTCAGGAGCGCAACCATATCACTATCAGAGACTTTCCAAGAATACAAACTCCAAGTCACTGAAAGTGCTGAAGGATGAGGGGAGGGAAGTGAGTCATTCTCATTTTTATTTGTTCTTTTTTGTCACTAGTTAAATTACTTTCAGATAGTAAAACACATCTCTGGATACAATCCCTTATATTGGCAAACTTCAAGTAATAACCAAATGAAACACATTGTTCAAAATCAATACTGCATTTTCTACAGCTTTCGAGCACATGATGAAATGCTCAATGGAATATGCGCATGCAATTGTTGCACCACATTAAGCTTTCATGTTTTATTTAACAGAGAGAGAGAGAGACCTTGTCAAAGGTGTAAAGTGTGTTTCAAGAGAACCTGCAAATATTTTTTATTCAAAAGTCTCTTTAATTTAGAATGTGTGTTAGATAGACAAGTGAAATCCTAGTGTGTCATGCCAGACCCTCTAAGGCTCCATACGCAATTAGAACGCTTGATACCCTGATGTCAGAAACAAACATTTTCTCCAGCATTAGTTAATTATGGATCATGTAAGCGGGAATTCCCTGTTGGAGAGAATGGGCACAATTGCTCTTAACAACCAGAAAAAACACACATCTTGTTGCCAATTAAATCATTCGTTTTAAGAACTCTTTGTCGCTCTTTGCCTATGGCCTCCATATCAGTATATCATAATCCCCATCATCATGATCCCATGCTTACAGTCATTCAATAGTTTTTGCTGATCCTATAGGCCTAGACCCCGCTGTGTAGGAGTCCCTTGCAGATGACCACAGCACCTGGAGACAGAGAGTCAGGTCGTGCATCCACAGCCGTGACCAGAGGAGGAATGACTGCCAGGAAGAGAGCAGAGAGAAGAAATGCCAGGGTGTATGTACCTGAAGCAGCACAACCGAACACCTTCAGCTGCAACGAAACATGTCTCTCCCATATTGGTCTCTACAGCCACAGCAGATACTCTAACTCTGCAACAGTTTGACTTCACCCCTGAATGTGCACTCCTCCTCCATTGTCTCCCGAGACAGATGGATGACAACAAAGCCTAGATGAGGATTTCCCCCAGGCAAAGTGACCTCTTACTTCTTTTACAAGATCCAAACTGTCAAAGTTATTGTTGTGAATAACCCAGAAGACGGAGCTAGTTTCTGTTTGAATCATCAGACTTTGGCCTCGGACTTCTAGCTTGTCTGCCATGCTCTTTAATATCTATGTGAAAGCATCCAGAAGTTTGGACAGCATTGTCATCAGTATGCAGATGAGGACAATGTCTCGTCTTTTTACCTACAAATCCCAGGGAGGTGCCTGGAGTTGTGTTTGGGATGGGTGAGGGCAAGCAAGCACAATAAGTTAAGACAAGCTAGTGTGACTAAATTATTCTTTCTCTCTTAAGACTACACAGTATAAAGAACCAGGATGACTTTGTAGCTTAACATTTCAGGGGTAGGGGGGAACATGTGACTGATGGAGGCAGAGATGCCAGTCATGATTAAAGTTGTGCACCCCATGATAAGCAAAGTTTGCAGCTTGGATTTGATGCTATCTGTTCCTGGGTTGGTATGCCAGCAGCCTTCAACAGCCCTTGTCTTGGCCAAAGTTGATTATCCTAATGCACTCTGTATGGGGCTGCCTTTACAGATTGTTCACAAATTCCGACTGATGCAAAATACACATGCCTGAATGTCCGTGGGGGGCAGCAGGTTTGAATGAATCACACCCATTTTGTTCCAACTGCACTGGATACCAGTGCATTTCCAGGCACAATTTAGGAGCTGCTATTAACCTTTGGCTAAATGTTTTGGGCCTAGGTTATCTAAAGAACCACCTTGGCATTTATACATATTCGTGTTTATGAAGATCATCTATTGCGGTCCTTCTTGAGCACTTGCCAGTAAGGTCAATTAGGTTGACAAGCAGAAGGGACAGGGCCTTTGTGAGGATACCGAGCTTACAGAGTTAACAGCTCAATGGGAATGACGTCCGGTCACTGGGGGGTTGTTCGCATACGGGTATTGTACTTTGTTATGTGAATGCTTTTACTTTCTGTTTTGGCTGCGACAGGAGAAGCATCATGCCTTCGCTCTCTCCTGGCTGATTTGTTGTTTTGCTGCCGTACAATAAAGCTTCGTAGAATAAAAGAAGCTGTTGTACGAGAGTTTTACTGCATGCCCGAGATTTCTTCCACACAGGCACACTGCTGCTCAAGATACTCTGCTGTAGCCGGGAGAAGCAGACGGGTGCAGTGGAAGTGGACTGGATGCCACAACAGTGCCACTGTTCGCAGCCTTCTGGTTCCAGACATCGGTGGCGTTGCCTATGTGTGGAGCAGTAAAGGCCAGCTTGAGGACCTGCCAGTTGAACTCGCTGGTGAACGACCCATCTTCGAGACCGGGTGCAGGAGCTGCTGAAGCATGCGTAAGCTAAGCCCCATGGGAAGATGGCCGAAGTCTAGGAGTTCTACTCCGTTCCTTTTGAGAGACTCCATGGGCAGAATTGGGAGGAATGGTCCCAAAGAGCTAAGGCCTGGTTTACAGCCAAGGGTCTCTGGGAATGCACCCAGAACCCCCTGATCCAAGCTCCAGACGATGCTACTGCAGAGGAGATAGCTGCAACCGCTGCTTCCCTGAGGAAAGATCAGAGAGCAATGGGAACTCTAGTGCTGAGCATAGACAGCTCACAGTTGCCCCATGTAGAAGGGTTGGAGACCATGTAGTCCATCTGGCAGGCTCTTTAATGGGTGCATCACAGGACCACATCAGGGGCCAAGATACATGTCACCAGAAGCCTGTTTGAGCTGAAGTTAAAACCCGGTGACAGCATCAGAGAGCATGTTACTAAGATGCTTGCAGTGTTCAATAAGCTGAGACAGTTAAACATCACTTTCCCAGAAGAGTTGAAAGTGTACATTCTTCTGAACTCCCTGGACAAGAGCTATGAGAATCTGTGCTTAACTCTGGAAGCCATGCCACAAGCCGACTTAACGATGCAGTTTGTTGCTGGTCGCTTGTGTGATGAAGAGGAAAGACAGTGGAGAGAGTGGGGTCAGGCTTCTGTGGGCGGTTGTTCTGCTTCGAGGAGTGGGGGTACAGCAAAAGCCCAGGGTATGGTTAGAGCGTTTGCTACAAGACGTTGCTATTGGTGTGGATCTGACACACATCTGCGTAAACAATGCCCCAGAGAAGCTGCGCAGAAAGCCACAAAGGTCGTTGCCCCTAGCAACCAGAAAAGGGGGACAGGAAGTCTTGGGAACATGAGGAGAAGTCCCAGGGGAAACGACGGAGACACGAGCTTGCACCATTTGGCCACTTCTGTAGCAACAGTGAAGGACGAGCAGATCAGCTTACAGTGTCGGGTGATTGACAGTAGAGCAAGTCATCATTTGCTGACCTCAAGTGTCCACATGCGCAACTGCAGAGCTGTTACCGAAGGGAAGTCTGTGACGTTAGCTGATGGTTCCAAGAAGTTTCTGCAAACTGTGGGCAGTTTTTGTTGATTCTTTGCAAACCGAGCTAGAAGCATTTGTGTTGCCAGGGATGAAATGCTGTCTACTGTCTGTGTCATCTCTAGCTAGAGATGTGTTCAAGGTTTGTTTTGAGAATAATGTATGCTCCATTGCTGGGGGGGGGGGGGCTGTTAGTCAGTGTTGCATGCCAGAACGAGTTGTTTGTTCTGGAAACGCCTCAAGCCGGTAATGGTACCACTGAGACAGCACAGGCACAGTGTGCAAATGTTCCTACTCACCACATGTGTCATCATTTGTGGCACAGAAGGATGTCCCATTGTAATTGGGGGTATGTGAAGAAGCTACCAGGGTGTGCTGAGGGATGTAAAATGAAGTCATGTTCTAAGTTCCTGGATTGTAGAGCATGCAAGAAAGCAAAGGTTAAGACACGCAGTTATCCTAGGTCAGACAGGGTAACCATGAAACCTTTTGAGTTGGTTCACATACATATCTGTGTTCCCATGCCTGTTGCGAGCCTGGGTGGGTCTTGATATGTGTTAACCCTGATAGACAACCACTCCAGAATGGGTTGGGTGATACCTCTGAAGGAAAAGAGTGAATCCACCAATTTGCTAAGGGAGTAGGTCACTGCAGTGGAACTACAATTCTCTCTGAGGGTTTGCAGTTTCCCGTGAGATCTCGGTGGGGAGGAAACTATTTTTGTACGCAGTAACAGCAGTGAGAATATTGATAGCCCAGAAATGGAAGCAAGAAGAATTACCAACACTGGAAGAATGGAGAATGAAGATGATGGACTTTGCGGAACTGGATAGCATGACAGGAAGAATTAGGAATCGATGGGATCAGAGATTTACTGAAGAATGGGAAAAATTTTCAGAAGATACACATAATTTAAGTGAAAAACAAATAACGCTTGTAACGTTTAATGAAGCTTTGTAAAAATGAAAAATCAAAATTGGAGTGAAATTCGATTTAATTTACAAAGTAGATGAGAATTAAGAAATGTGTGGAAAATTGAGAAGGGAAGGAGTACCAGCCAAGTTGAGGGAAGTAAAAAAATGAGAATGGTTTTAAAAATTGTATGAAGTGTATTAATTTGTTTCATTTGTAAACTCAATAAAAATTATATTAAAAAAAGAGAGAGATCTCAGTGGGGAGTTCACTGGGTCTGCGTTGCAGAATTACTTCCACCAGAAAGGGATATGTCACAGGTTGACAAGTCCTCATTCGCCACAGGAAAACGGGGTGGCAGAAAGGAGGAACAGAACCCTCCAGGAAGCTGTGGAGGCCATGTTGTTCGATTCAGGTTTACCACAACGCTTCTGGGTGGAAGCATGGAAGACAGCGAATTTCACGCTGAATCGTACCTACAATTCTGCTGTAGGTGACACACCCTATTTTCTGTTGCATGGTAAGAAGCCGAAGGTACATTTCTTCCATGTTTTTTGGTGTGAGGCTTGGGTTCTTGTGCCAAAGGCCCAATGCAGAAAGGGTGGCTCCAGGTCCCGGGAAATGATCTTTTGTGGGTATAAGCCAGGAAGAAAGGGGTGGAGATTTGCCTACCCAGAGGGCAATCAGTCACGGGTTCTAGTCAGCAGGAGAGCTGAGTTTTGCAAGCAAAATGGGTGGACACACATCCATGAGAATCCTGACGTTCTCTCAGAGAGTTTGATTGCTGAGGAGGAAGAGTTAGTAACTGCACCTGCTGAGGGTCTCGACCACGTTTGGGTACCCGAACTGGAGCAGGAAAGGACATCTCCAAAGGCTGTGAAGCAAGAGCCTAGGAGTGCGCCCACATCTCCCAAAGCCAGTCCAGCTGGTGTCAGAAGGCGCAGTAAGTCAGAGGGAAAATCTTCTGATGTCAAGGCCACATGGGCTGGTCCCAGTACTTCTGGGTCAGAGGGGGCATCTGACGTAGTGCCAAGGTGCTCTGCGTGCACCACAAAAGGAAAGCCACCCGAAAGGTTTTCAGCCACCAGTGTGTGGGTTGGTTCGGCTCAATGCAAACCAGAGAGTTTTGAGGAGGTTCAACAGTTACCTCAGGCAGAAGCCAGGAAATGGCATGAAGAAATGGAGAAGGAGTTGAACTCAATGAAGTCCCTAGGTGTGTTCTCCATCATGACACTGCCGGAAGGCAAACAGGCAGTGAGCTGTCGTTGGGTGTACAGGATCAAGCCCATAGCAACTGGAGAACCACAGTACAAAGCAAGACTAGTAGCTAGAGGTTTCACACAGAGAAAACGGCTGCATTATACTGAAGTGTATGCACCAACTTCTAGAAGTGAAACTCTACGTGTGTTATTAGCAGTTGCTACTCAAAGGGGTTTTGAGGTCCATCTTTTTGATGTGGACGTTGCTTACTTAAACCCAGATCTGAAGGAGGATCTGTACATGCTACCTCCTCCAGGATTCGAAGGAAATAAGTCGGATGTAGTGTGGAAGTTACACAAATCCATCTATGGCCAGAAATTGAAATATGTGCCTGAATGATGCTTTGGAAAGTATGGATTTCCGGGAAAGTCTTGCAGATAGCTGCCTGTACCTAAAGGGGTTTGGAGAGACACTGGAGCTAGGGTTGGTGTTTGTTGATGACATCATACATTTGGCAAAGACAGGGAAACAGGTGCAAGCTTTTGCCAAAGGGCTTGGGAGGCACTTTAAGCTCAAAAATATAGGTCCGGTAAGAGTGTACCTAGGTGTCCAGGTGGAAAGAACCGAGGACGGCAGTTTCTTGCTCAGTCAGAAAGGCAAGATTGAGAAGTTGCTTGAGAAGATCAGGATGTCTGGGTGTGCAGGGGTCAGAACACCCATGGAAACGAGCTTCGTGAAAGACAGTCAGCTCGGGGAACATTCTGAGTTCAAGAACCCTGAGGTATTTCAGTCAGCTCTAGGGATTTTGTTGTATCTTTCCCAATGGAGCAGACCGGACATAGCATTTGCTATAAACCTGCTCAGCAGAGAAGCTACAAAGCCAAGTGTGAGTGCCTGGAATGGTGTCAGGAGAGTGCTAAGGTATCTGCAGGATACCAAAGATTTCTGCCTCAAACTGTCAGCTGGGGGTGAAGCAGAGCTCACATGCTGGACTGACAGTGATTGGGCAAATCTTGGGGACAGGAAATCTGTATCTGATTTGGTAGTGAAGTTTGGAGAATCTCTAGTTGGGTGGAAATCCTGAAAGCTTTCCTCTACAGAAGCTGAATTTAGTGTGTTGAATTAAGTGTTTGGTCCAAGACATCTGTGGGGAGTGTTGCTTGTCCATCACCATTTGGGGAGACAATCAACCCTGTTTGAAGTTGGCAAAGTCTGGACAGTTCAAGTCCAGAACCAAACATTTAGACATACGGTTCCAGAATGTATGTCAGAGTGTCCAGACAGGCTTAATAAAGCTGAAGTACTGTCCAAGTCAGACAAACCTAGCGGATGGGTTCACAAAACCTTTGAGCTTCCAAGACATGGGGAGTTCTGCGAAGGGTTGTGTTTGGGGTAAGTGGTAGTACTTACACTCCCCCCAGTGGCACAGGACGAGAGGGGGTGTCAGGATACCCAGGGCTTACAGAGTTAACAGCTCAAGGGGAATGACATCCTGTAACTGGGGCTGTGTTCTTGTACTTTGTTATGTGAATGCTTTTACTTTCTGTTTTGGCTGCGACAGGAGAAGCATCATGTCTTCACTCTCTCCTGCCTGATTTGTTGTTTTGCTGCTGTACAATACAGTGGTACCTCAGGATGCGAACAGGAGCCGTTCCGGAGCCCCGTTCACATCCTGAAGTGAACGCAACCCACGTCTGCACGTCTGCGCGTGCACGGGTCGTGATTTGCTGCTTCCACGTATGTGCGTGATGTCATTTTGACTATCTGTGCATGCACAAGTGGTGAAACCCGGAAGTAACACGCTCTGTTACTTCCGGGTCGCGGCAGAGCACAACCCAAAAGTGCTCATCCTGAAGCATATTCAACCCAGGGTGTGACTGTAAAGCTTCATATAAAAGAAGAAGCTGTTGTACGAGAGTTTTACTGCATGGCTGAGATTCCTTCCACACAGGCTGCATCAATAGGAGTATAGCATCTAGATCAAGGGAAGTTATAGTGCCACTGTATTCTGCTCTGGTCAGACCTCACCTGGAGTACTGTGTCCAGTTCTGGGCACCACAGTTCAAGAAGGACACTGACAAACTGGAACGTGTCCAGAGGAGGGCAACCAAAATGGTCAAAGGCCTGGAAACGATGCCTTATGAGGAACGGCTAAGGGAGCTGGGCATGTTTAGCCTGGAGAAGAGGAGGTTAAGGAGGGATATGATAGCCATGTTCAAATATATAAAAGGATGTCACATAGAGGAGGGAGAAAGGTTGTTTTCTGCTGCTCCAGAGAAGCGGACACGGAGCAATGGATCCAAACTACAAGAAAGAAGATTCCACCTAAACATTAGGAAGAACTTCCTGACAGTAAGAGCTGTTCAACAGTGGAATTTGCTGCCAAGGAGTGTGGTGGAGTCTCCTTCTTTGGAGGTCTTTAAGCAGAGGCTTGACAACCATATGTCAGGAGTGCTCTGATGCTGTTTCCTGCTTGGCAGGGGGTTGGACTCTATGGCCCTTGTGGTCTCTTCCAACTCTATGATTCTACAGGCACACCTCTGCTCATGATACTCTGCTGTAGCCGGGAGAAGCAGATGGGCGCAGTGGAAGTGGACTGTACGGCACAACAGTGCCACTATTCGCAGCCTTGATGGACGCTCAGTGGAACAGCCTTCTCAGTGGTTGCCCCACAGTTATGGTACTCCCTTCCTATGAAACGACACCTGGCCCTTTCAGTGTAGACCTTTGAGTGTGCCTTGAGGACTCATTTGTTCCAGGCTGCCTATGAGCTTCCTTACTATCCTGTATTCTTATACTTTGATCACTCGTTCTTAATAAATATCCTCTCAATTTGTGAGAGCTATGCCCTAAACCTGAGATGGAGAACTATTTTCAATGCAAGGGCCATGCGTCCTCATGGACAATCTTGGAGGAAGTTGGATAACATTCAGCCCCTAGGCCTGAGGTTCCCCTAAAAGGCAACATACAAATCCTTTAAATAACTGTCTTCCCTCCACTAATTGAAAATTCATGAAAACTCCATCCTATTGGAGCAACCCCGCCAGCATCTTCAAAGGCTTCATTATTACAAATCTATTTAGAAAGTAAGAGTACAGACCTGTCTTACTGTTACGGCTTTTCAAATGTGCAGCTACAAAGCATCTTGAAAGTAACAGCTGTTTTCTAATTCAGCTGGAATCAGAAACTGAATTGCTTTGTCTTTGTCCTATTGAGAATAATCTAAATGAGAAATCCATATATTGCCGTTCACACCCAAACACTTTTCTTTTATTAGATCCTGTCCATGACACAGTATTAATGTGATCAATAGAGATGCATGCAAAGATTGCATTGATTCAATATTTGTTTGAAGTTCCATGTCACTGTAAAAAAGCACATAAACAAAACCTCTTTATTTATTTTTTACAAAAACCTTTCAAGAGCAGTTTTACCAACTGAGCAATATCTGGTTAACATGTGGTACAATTATATTCCTATTTAAAATTTATGTGGATACTTTTCCATTTATTAGATTTTTGTATTTGGTGGAACATAAATTACATGATTGCCTATGATCATTTTGCTGAATTATTCCACAACCCTTAACAAAAAATATGTAGCTGTAATGCCACAAAGTTACCAACATAATCAGTACAACCTGCATAAGGGAAACCCATTTTGCCATTAAAAATGTGGCTTACAGTCCTTTTGTAACTAAGTATGCTTAAGAAACTCAGCCTTTCTGAATTCCAATATGAATTTCTCTTATTTGCAGCTCCTGGACTAATTTGTGAAAGGAATGTGGTTTCCTACTAGCTTTTGTACTTCCTGAATGCCTCATTAAAGTTCTTGACTTTTAAAAATCCATCAAAATGCATATATTTCAGAGGACTCTAAATATTGATTTATGCTGTGCTGCAGGGCTGTCTATAGCAAAGATGCAGCAATATGCTGGAACTGCACTGTATTTATGAAGAAATGCCTTGAACATATTCTTGCAGGTGATGACTAAAGCCTTACTTGCAGTGGTAAACCTGTACCTAGAATCAATAGTTTCAGACTGCAGATGGGGGCTCATATTATTGAAATAATTCACCTCTCTCTCTCTCTCTGGGAGCCAGTGTGGTGTAGTGGTTAAGAGAGGTAGTCACGTAATCTGGGGAACCGGGTTCGCGTCTCCGCTCCTCCACATGCAGCTGCTGGGTGACCTTGGGCCAGTCACACTTCTCTGAAGTCTCTCAGCCCCACTCACCTCACAGAGTGTTTGTTGTGGGGGAGGAAGGGAAAGGAGATTGCTAGCCGCTTTGAGACTCCTTAAAGGGAGTGAAAGGCGGGATATCAAATCCAAACTCCTCTTCTTCTTCTTCTTCTTCTTCTTCTTCTTCTTCTTCTTCTTCTTCTCTCCCCCCCCCCCACACAAACACACAATCCCTCCCTTCCTCCCACTCTTATTACCTTCTTACGCATGCCAGGGCAAAGGGAAAATTGGTCCCTTCTCCCTGACTTGCTAGTTTTCTGTGTGCACAATTATTCTCAAAAAAAAAAAAAAAAAAAATTTGAAAAAAGTTCTGACTAGCAGTCTTTCAAATGAAAATATCTTACTTCCCCATTAATCACTCAAGAGGTTCTGTGAAATATTCTGTCTCACAATCAGAATTATTCAGAATTGTATTACATTTCATTGACTGTGACCATACTTTTTTTAAAAAAAGCCGCAGATGTTACCAGGAATGTTTGCTTTGCTTCCAGGCACATAGGTTATTATATTCAGTCATTTGTTTGGGGAATTTAATATCCCACTCCTCAGGCAAAGTGACTCAGAGCAACTAAGATAAATTTTAGATAGTGAAACAACAATAATCAATCATATAATAATGAAATAGGAGCAGCACCAAACTATAAATGCTTGATTAATAAAAGCTTAGAAACTAACAGGTCTCGGGTGAGTAAAAATGTAAACAACCACCACCATTTTTGTGCCAGAACCAGGATGAAAACCCATCTGCAATGGACCCAGATAATCAATGTCATCCAAACGTATCTGGAGGAGGAATTTTGAGGATTTTGATCTTTATGAATTCTGAAACAAAATGACCTGGTCTGTACTATGGCTGTGAGGCCCACCTGCCCCGATTCACCTCAGGACCTGCTTCAGCCCTGTTAGGGCTCTATTTGGGGGCCCATTCGCTTGGGATTGCTTTGAGGGGGGGCTTGCCTGGGACCCCAAATCTGAAGCAGTATTTGGAAAATAGACGTTTCAGTTATCCTGCTAATTTTCATTGTGAAACTAAAACGGCCACCACTTTCTGTTTTTCCTCACACTCTCCAATCACATCATTTTGGAGATGGGCTCTCTTGCTTAGATTGCAGTGGGCTAAAAAAGCAAAACACCTCAGAATATCTCCTAAGAGCTTGGTGGGAGGCAGAGATTATATTTGGGGCAGATGGCACCCAGGGCAGAGATGCCTCACCTTGGAAGGGCCTTGCCTCAGGATTTGGACAAAGTCTATACCTCTTGGACTAATGTGGAAATAAGAATTTAGCTGCCCACCCGATTTTGCAATATGGTGATGCAGTTCTCAGAATATAAAAGCAGACATTTCAGTTTGCATTTTGACAGAAAAAAAATCAATTGAATATTATTGCATTACTATTTTAAATAGTATTTAAATAGTATTTTGAGAATTATTGTTCTAATATGTGCTGGAAATAGACAGATGTGCAGATCTTTCACCTGGAGTTCCATAGTAACCCATTTTCCCAGACGGTGTATATTGTGTATGGCCAAGCCTCTCTCCCCCCCTTACACATGTCACATGTTACACTATCATGCAACACTTCGTTGCTGGGTGGTATGATTAATAAGTGCAAAGTTGACAAACTGCAGGCCACACTCTTTAATTAATTGTGTCCTCCCTAAAAGAGGGCACGTGTTGCAGTGAGACCTGGAGACTGACCTCCTGGTTGTGGGTGGGTTGATTGGTTAACCACAACACCCGATTGGTAGGTCCCTCAATGTTGGGTTCAATCTGGCCAATGGGGCGCAGTCTAAACCGATTGAGGGACCTATATATACCCATACATGTGACCCAGAGCTTCCTCTTTCGGCTCGTGCATTCAGAATAATCGCCCACCTCTCCTACTTATAGGGCATTTTGCAATTGACCTTACTATGCCGTCGTGTGTAGTCTGTCCCCTGCTTGGCTGTTGCCATTTGGGTTTCACCTGCCGCATAGCAAATCATCACAACTTGTAACGTTGCGGATAGGCACTGATTCAGGTGATAGTGATGGGAGAACACTCTCGCCATCCCTATGTGAAGGGTATTCTGTTAAAGGCATCCAGGGACTCAGCTGGTTTGGTCAACCCCTGAGAGGGGGTTGTGCCCGTGCCTGAGTCCAGGGGGACATTTGGGTGGCGGAGTTAGCCTGTTCCCGGCTTTTCGCTTATTCAGGTGTTCACCCTTGGCTGACCTATGCTGGTGCCCTGGGTCAGCGCTGCCTGCAAGGGTGCGGGGAGCTAGTCGAACCAGAGCCTATGCAACCACTCACCTTCTGTAATCAATAAAGTTGTGGCTTAAATTCTGCCAAAAACCAAACCAAAATTTGAGTCTCGTCTGAATTTATTTAAGGGGGAGGTCTCTGAGTCTGAACACGCAACTGTGTCTACATCATTCAGTCTCTATAACAGAAAGTTCTTACCAGGGCCATCTTTAGCATATGTGCTGCCAGGGTGCAAAGATCCACCCAGCACCCCCAAATTAACTTTTATTGAACTTTTTTGGGGAGGGGGGAAGCCAAATTTGATGACCTTTTTTTAGGGGGGAAATCACTCACCTGTAACAACGATGCAGTGGAAGAAAATTCTTTTGTTTCCTGACTTATTGGGAAATATTTGATGCTAAGGAGTCTCAAAGCAGCTAACGATCTACTTTCCCGCGAGTGAAGCTGAGAGACTTCAGAGAAGTGTGTGTTAGGAGTCATTCTGAAAAGAAACAGAAAAGATGATTGTAACTTTAAGAACTGTTTCTGTGAGTTCTGGGTGTGGTTTTCTAGGCTGATTAGGTACAGCTGGTGATGAGTACAAAAGGAGGAGAAATTGCAGTTTGAATTTGCCTGCAAAAGAGAACGCCCGCATGTTTTATGTTTGTAAGGTTGTAAATAAAACACTTTACACCTGTCTCACAGCTGTGAGGATACAGCTCCAATAGTGTGACTAGCCCAAGGTCACCCAGCAGCTGCATGTGGAGGAGCGGGGAAGTGAACCCGGTTCACCAGATTACGAGTCCACTGCTCTTAACCACTACACAGAGAGATGGAGGAGTTGGGCAGGGTCTTTCACTACATTGCTTTTCACTGTCGCAGATCGAGATGGACTGGTATACAGTAGGTATACATTTGATGCCCCCCAGAATTTGGCGCCCCGGTGCCCCCCACCCCTTGCATCCCCTGGTCCGCACGTAATGTCATATTAGTGACCCGGACACTTTCGCTAATGGATGGACTGGCATCTGCATTAGCCTTTGCCTCTAACTCCACATTTGAAGGAAGTGTGCTCTCTATGTCTCTGAAGAGAACCTCAGAGGAATTGGGGCCACGGGGCGGTGGGAGGCCGTGTACAGCCTTAGCATTCCCCTAGGTAGATAATTATACACAACCTATGAGAAGTGCATAGGAGAACAAAGATAAGTGATTTATTCTGTTGCTATTGGTTATGGTTGTGTACACTGATTTGTACCACATAGAAGGAACTAGATGATATCTCTAAATTTATAATTAAAGTGTTAATTAATTGCAGCTGTTGTACTTTAATATAGTGAATACAATTAACCAAGCTGGAAAAAACAACTTAGCTAAATTATTAATGCCAGGGGCTGAAAGTTTTCCAATTCTCCCCTCTCCAAATTATTCTGTATCATATAGTGACATGTATCACTATTATATTCGGGTTTCAGCATGACTTTGAGAATTGCGTCTTCCTGCTGTCTACATAATAATGTCTGAACTAGGGATGTTGGAGAATTCTAATGGTATGGAAATGGGTGTGGCATTTCATAGAATTGTAGAGTTGAAAGAGACCTTGAGGGTCATCTAGTCCAACCCTCTGCAATGCAGGGATCTCACCTAAAGCATCCATGCCACAGTGTGTGCATTCACTCGTTGTCCGGGCCAGATTTACATCATGTGAATGTAAATGGCATTTGTTTCCACCAGATTTCCCCCCCAAAGCTGCAAATATTACATAATAATGTTAACCCTGGAGAGGAGGAGACTTGGGCAGCTGTGGGGAGGTGGGGACCTTCAGTCTCCGCAGCTACTTCATGTGCTCATGAGGCCGGACATTCCTGTGAAGATCGTGCTTTTGCTAGTAAAGAGTTAACTCCAACTTGCATAGTGTGATTTACTGCTGGCTTACTCCTGACATTAAACACAAAGACCTACTTTCCAATAAATGCAATGGGTCTTACTTCTCAGCTGGGGTACCGCCACACCCCCAGGAGATAAGCAAGGCCTTTCTTTATGCCCCTGAGGTGATCAGGTGCATCTGCCATTGAGGCCCAATCCTGCTCCTTCTCATATTGTGTGCTTAGGTCCGATCTTTTCAAAAGTCCACCTTTGTCCCATGCCTCTCTTGGTGTCAAGGTTCCTGGTCATCCTTCCTTCTTCCACTGAAAAAGATCTGTGGGGAGAAGGTAATTGATGGGCCATTAGCTACTTCACTTACTTTGAAAAGTCAGTTTGCAAACACACACAGACACAGGAAACACTTCAAATGCAGCGATTTAGAAGGAATAGAATGCAACCCATTAGTTAAACCCAGTTACAGTGATGACAAAAATGTGAAATTCCACCCATAATGGACAGTGAGGCAAATCATGTGTTTGGCAGAAACCAAACAGAAGTGGAATGAAATCAGCTCTCTTATGGCAAGTATATGGTGGAACAGGTATTGCTAACTTTATGCAATTTTAGTCTTTGGCAAGTTGTCTGTGCAACTATGAAACTACTAACATGAGTTTGACCAAACTGCGGGAGGCAGTGGAAGACAGGAGTGACTGGCGTGCTCTGGTCCATCGGGTCACAAGGGGTCAGACACATATAAATGACTAAACAACAACAGCAACAGCAAACTGTGCAACTATATAACTGTAAGCATTGAGATCCTGTTTGATGACAGAGAAATAAACAAAAGAAGGCAAATTATATTAGCTTGAAGTTTGTTTCATTTGGGGATGAACACAGTATATTGTGTATCCAGTAAAAAGATATACAATTGTGTGTGTGGCTTTCCAATTATTATTATTATACTTGTATATGAAAATCATTACATGTTTACATTACTATAGCTTACATTATAAAATATATTATTGTATATTTTTATTTTACGTGTAAGCTGTTTTAAAAGCATTATTTTTGGTAAAATAATACTTTATAAAAGCAATATTATTTTACGTGTACATCATACCACTTGTGTAAAAGCAGAATGAGGAGGAGGCACAGGCAAAGGGGTAGGTAAGACTTTGGGGGCGGGAATCAGGCAGCGTGGCTTGACTTCACTTCAGAGCAACCAGTTTGTTAGGGTGGGGAGGATTCCTTCCCGACACCCACATGTCAGGGTGCTCCTTTCAGAGATGCCTTTCACCTTTGACCCTTAAAGCAGTACTGGGCACCAACATTTGCCAGGACTGTTTACAAATTCATTTTTAAACTGCTGTTGTATTAGCTCCTTCAGCCATAAATGATGTCAGATTACAGCATTGTGACTCTCATGACAATTCCTGGATAAAGAATCAAAGACCTTGGTTTCTACTGTGACTCACTGTGACTACTGTGAGTCATTTGGAGCAGTTTGGGCTGCAGCAAAAGGCAGTAAATTTGGGTAGGGGCAGCCATACATAATGATACTAAGAAAAGATAATAGGGACTATGGCTGATAAATAAGAAGTCAATGAAGAGAGACTAAATAAAACTGACAAGTACAAAATAAAACAAACTCATAAGACCTGGAACTGTTTTAAGGAAAATGGGAATCATCATATTGACTGTGACTAGTAAGAGAACAACCAACAGTTAAACTAATTTTCACAAACCGGGTTCTCTCCAGGCCTATTGAACTATATTTTCCAGGCAGCATGGATGCCAGGTGATGGCTCCAGTTCGACAGACTCACACTTCAAAATGACCTTGACAGATTAGAGAACTGGGCAAAAACAAACAAGATGAACTTTAACAGGGAGAAATGTAAAGTATTGCACTTGGGCAAAAAAAATGAGAGGCACAAATACAAGATGGGTGACACCTGGCTTGAGAGCAGTACATGTGAAAAGGATCTAGGAGTCTTGGTTGACCACAAACTTGACATGAGCCAACAGTGTGACGCGGCAGCTAAAAAAGCCAATGCAATTCTGGGCTGCATCAATAGGAGTATAGCATCTAGATCAAGGGAAGTAATAGTGCCACTGTATTCTGCTCTGGTCAGACCTCACCTGGAGTACTGTGTCCAGTTCTGGGCACCACAGTTCAAGAAGGACACTGACAAACTGGAATGTGTCCAGAGGAGGGCAACCAAAATGGTCAAAGGCCTGGAAACGATGCCTTATGAGGAACGGCTAAGGGAGCTGGGCATGTTTAGCCTGGAGAAGAGGAGGTTAAGGGGTGATATGATAGCCATGTTCAAATATATAAAAGGATGTCACATAGAGGAGGGAGAAAGGTTGTTTTCTGCTGCTCCAGAGAAGCGGACACAGAGCAATGGATCCAAACTACAAGAAAGAAGATTCCATCTAAACATTAGGAAGAACTTCCTGACAGTAAGAGCTGTTCGACAGTGGAATTTGCTGCCAAGGAGTGTGGTGGAGTCTCCTTCTTTGGAGGTCTTTAAGCAGAGGCTTGACAACCATATGTCAGGAGTGCTCTGATGGTGTTTCCTGCTTGGCAGGGGGTTGGACTCGATGGCCCTTGTGGTCTCTTCCAACTCTATGATTCTATGACTCAAAAAACAAACAACAGCAAGAATAAATCAAAATGGGGGAGGGGGATGAAGGGAAGTGTGGATAAAAGAGAACTGGGTGTATGAAGATTGGAATGAGGTAAAGAAAGCTGGTACCAGTTAGTGGGGCTGCATAGATGATCTGGTCAAATCAGGATGATTACATCAGCTTTCTATGTTTTTTCTAATATTTTAAATTAATTCATTGGTCAATCAATCAATCAATCATTATTTAATTACAATTGCTGCCGTATTTATTGTGGCCTGTTGTTTTTCATGTCATTAGGCAAACTTCTGGCAAGGGAAAAAGGAGAAAAATATTAATACTTTCCAATTTGTCTCTGCTCTTTTGGAATACATACTTCCAGAGCTTGGATGAGTTCTAAGTACAAAGACTTCAGGCTGTGTGGGACATCTCATTAAGCCTATTATCTTTTGCATATATTTTTTGCAAAGCCTGCAAGTTAATTTTTCCCTTAGCAAATATGTTTTCCCCTATTTATTTACTCAGTATATTATAAGCTCACCTTAAGGCTCGAGAAATGCAGTGCATTTGAATTTCACTGTGGAAATTCAGAATTTTGATGAGATTGATTCTTATTTGCAATTTGACACTTATTATTCATTAGCAAATTATTTTAGAGGGGGCAGTGGTATATGGATATTATTGGAAGTTCGTAAACATAATGCCATGACACATACACACGCAAAGCAGTTTAGAAAATAATTCCTGAGGGGGTTTACCAAGTTAGTATGGTACAACAAAAACAACATAAAAGACAAACTGTTGCCCCAATCCCAGGATAAGAAGCTTAGTATGTAGAGGATCTTCAGTTCTGCCGGCTGACTCCTGGCTCAACCAGGCTCAGTGGAAACCTGAAGAATTCAACCCCGGCTCAGCTGAAAATATTCCACCGTAACTTACTCAGATAGCTGAGTCAAAGTTGGTACAAGTCTCCCAAAAGACCCTTGCCCTCCAACATTTCTCCAATGAAAAGGGGACGTTACATTCTATAATGATAATTTTACTATTTATACCCAACCCATCTGATTGGGTTGCCCCAGCCCCTCTAGGCAGCTTCCAACATATATAAAAATGTAATAGAACATTAAGCATTAAAAAGCTTCCCTATACAGGATTGCCTTCAAATGGCTCAGGGGTTGAATACCTCCATACCCTCCAACATTTCTCCAATGAAAATAAGGACATCCTAAGGAAAAGTGGGAGATTCCAAGATCAAATCAGAAATCGGGACAGCTTCTCTAAATCAGGGAAGTCCCTGGAAAATAGGGACACTTGGAGGGTCTGAGGACCAGAGAGTGGGGGGTTTCGGCTGAAGCCTAAGCCCATTCAGTGCAGCTATGTGATCTGGCAGCCCAGCCTAAAAAACAAATTAAAAGCTCCGCACTGCTGAACAGCATTTGGATCTGGTAACTTCATGCTGGCTTAATTTGCACCGACTTGCTTTATCCCAGTTTCTTGTGCATAGGATTGTTGCGTGTCGAGGTCCCCAATCCACCCCCCAAATAACTCACAACAGACACATAATTTTTGTTTAAGATTTTTGGCATGATTTTGGCCACAACTTTATTTAAATACAAAACCGTGAGTGGTTGTTTAGGCATTGGTTAAGACTATCTGTCCCCCCGCCTGGGGACAGAACTGACTTCCGGGCACCACCGAAAGACAGTGCGGGGGAAAGCAAGTTGGGGAGGAATTGGAGCTGAGACACAGACCCTCAACTCTCACCCGCCTGCTCCCCGAAGGCTTGCCGGCCCTAGTCCCATTCCAGGGATTGGACGAAAAGATGGCAAGCCCCAGGATTCCTTTAACGGAATTCCCTTTCTGCAGCAACCATGGAAGGGCAGGCCCAGCCTATCCTAACCCCTCCTCCACCAATTTATAACCAATGCCTAACCGCCAATCGAGCCCTTTACGCTCGCCGCCAACCACTCACAATCCCAACCCAACCTTCAGCCTTGCAGTTACCGCATCCAACCAAACATCACTCCCCAGTATAGAGAGATGTACTCCATCATTGCGGTAAAGGGCCACAACCTTGAAGGTAATATCCAGGCGGGAAATAACCAATCCACCCAATTCCGCCACCTTCTTACACACTGCGGAATTAATGCGCTTCCTGGCCTTTTCAGCAGCCTCAGGTCGAGAAATGCCGTGCCAATTGCGCCTTTGCAGCCATTGTGACCAAAATATTTTAACTGTGGGTATTAAGGTCACCAATTCCCCCAAGTCTCTCTGAATTGTGGAGCGCAAAGTAAAGCAATCATAAGTTGCCACATTGTTCTCCCCCAGCTGAACCACAATTGCCATGGGGGGGCCATCCGAAAGCACCCTCTACTTAATTAGCGGGATGAATTCGCTCCACTGCATTCTGCGCCTGGACATCCACAACACCTGCACATGCTGTGGGAGGCCAAGACCCGGTCCCCTTCCAGACTGCCTAGCTCTGATGCCAGCCCAGTAAACGATGCTGTGCCCCACAATCCAGATGCGGACTGGAGCTAGAAACATGGGCAGGAAGGCCGAGACGGCGCCCCCAGTCCAGACTCGTCAGGGTGCTTGCCAGCTCAGTGCATGATGCTGTGGCCGACAATCCAAATGCGCACAGCTGCTCCTATGAAAAAAGGAATAACAGACAGGCATCAGCACAGGCATCATTGGCGATGCTTCCTGACATAACCTTTGTCAGCGTCAGTCTTCCAATGACCCGTATTCACAATTCTGCCTACTAACAGGCCCCAGTGCGCAGCCTTTGCAGCAGCACCTGTTTGGAAGGAATGAGGCGTGTTCAGCGGTAGGCAAGCCGCAGGCTGCAATAACTGGCGCACGACGTGAGCAATTAGATGCCTGTCGAACCGGAACCCATTTCTGAGCACTAGGATCGAGCCAGCCCCCAGGGGAACAAAAAGCCAAATATTTCCGGTATCCAATAACAGAGCAAGGGCCCACCTCACCTGTGACTGGAAGCCTGATGGTGACAACCCTGCTCACTAGGTCTGACTTAGAGCTCCAGACACTTATGACAAGCTCCAAAGCAGATAAGGAAAAGTCCTGAGGCAATAAGCCTCCAAACTCTCAGCCCCGTGCTGGCTCCAACACAATTTCCCCAACCCAAATTTGATCAAATTTGATCAAATTTGCAGATGACACCAAACTGGGAGGGGTGGCTAACACCCCAGAGGACAGGATCACACTTCAAAACGACCTTGACAGATTAGAGAACTGGGCCAAAACAAACAAGATGAATTTTAACAGGGAGAAATGTAAAGTATTGCACTTGGGCAAAAAAAATGAGAGGCACAAATACAAGATGGGTGACACCTGGCTTGAGAGCAGTACATGTGAAAAGGATCTAGGAGTCTTGGTTGACCACAAACTTGACATGAGCCAACAGTGTGACGCGGCAGCTAAAAAAGCCAATGCAATTCTGGGCTGCATCAATAGGAGTATAGCATCTAGATCAAGGGAAGTTATAGTGCCACTGTATTCTGCTCTGGTCAGACCTCACCTGGAGTACTGTGTCCAGTTCTGGGCACCACAGTTCAAGAAGGACACTGACAAACTGGAACGTGTCCAGAGGAGGGCAACCAAAATGGTCAAAGGCCTGGAAACGATGCCTTATGAGGAACGGCTAAGGGAGCTGGGCATGTTTAGCCTGGAGAAGAGGAGGTTAAGGGGTGATATGATAGCCATGTTCAAATATATAAAAGGATGTCACATAGAGGAGGGAGAAAGGTTGTTTTCTGCTGCTCCAGAGAAGCGGACACGGAGCAATGGATCCAAACTACAAGAAAGAAGATTCCACCTAAACATTAGGAAGAACTTCCTGACAGTAAGAGCTGTTCGACAGTGGAATTTGCTGCCAAGGAGTGTGGTGGAGTCTCCTTCTTTGGACGTCTTTAAGCAGAGGCTTGACAGCCATATGTCAGGAGTGCTCTGATGGTGTTTCCTGCTTGGCAGGGGGTTGGACTCGATGACCCTTGTGGTCTCTTCCAACTCTATGATTCTATGATTCTATGAACCCTCAGTACACCAAAATTACAATGGAATACTGAAAGAAGTCTCGTCTTGATCTTGAACCAGCCGACAAGTCTTAACTTGTTGCGGATACTGCATAGGTCAAAGACTGACCGGCTTCCTGCCTGCTGTCCTGTGAAGGTTGGAGCCTATTCCAACCTTCCGAGACCCTGCGCACGACACACTTTTAGAAGGGTCTCTGAAAAATTAAAGCTTTACTCTAGCAGACATTGCAGCGGACTGAATTCTGATAGTTTTAACACTGCATCCGATCTGCAGCAGGTGGGCGAATTACTGCAGGTCCTGCTCAGAGGATGGGGGCAGGTTCCTCTGAATGGCCGAGGACTGCCAGCTAAATTTTAAGAAATCAGTCCAGGCCTTCTCATAAGACCTGAAAGCGGATGGGGAAACGTAAGCTACTACTCCTCATAATTATTAATTGTTGCCAAGTGCCACAGGAGCTCCAGAAAAATCCGGCTATAGCTGGGCGTCCAGAGCCCAGGATCTGAAGCTCTCCAACTGAAAAAAAACGGGATAGAGCGACAGCAAAAACATTAGATGATCCCGAAATAAAGCGAGCAGAAACGCAATATTAAACCTTAAGCATTGCGAAGACTCTGCCAGAGCATGAAGACCGTTTTGCCAGGACTCTCACACTGCCTGGTTATCAGACCAAGACAGATCCGACGGTCCCTAAACTCCTCAGTCCAGATGTGCACTGACACTACAATGGGGAAAACTCGAGAAAAGTTAGGTTACATGTGATTGCCTTGCCCTGCCAGGCTCAAGGCCACTGTACATGATGATGAAGGGACCCCGGGCCATGAGACCACCTGGCCAAGCAGGAATGGAAGGGGCAGCCTGGAGCAACCACCCTGCATGCAAAATTTAACTGACCTAGGAATGATAGGATCTGACAAAGTAACACTTGCTTCAGAGGAAGTATTACAAGAATAACATCCTTCAAGGCAAACAGCTTTTCCACAGGCAAGCAGATATGGGGGATATGAACCCTGTCTCCCAGGACCTAGTCCTGCGCTCTAGCCACTAAGCCACAATGGCGTGTCTCTAAAACCCGCAGTCGCCACTATCAGGGCAAAACAAACTTGAAGAAAATAAACTTGTTCAGAAACAGCATAGTTAAAGAGCATACACAGAGTGCTCGCTGGAGGCACAGAGAGCCTCTGGCTCCACTCTGTCTGCCTAAGATATACATTAGCAACAAGTGAGCCTGCAAACAAACAGATACATTCTTATAGAGAGAATGAGTCACATGTCACGGGAACTTAACAATTCACTGTACTGCTAACTGTAGCAGGCTTAGGCTTGAATGATATGTGCAGGCCGAGAAGGCCTCCATGCTTCTGCTCTCCGCCTTTTTTGTCTCATTGCAATATTAAAGGAACTCAATATAGTGCTCCCGCCCAAGGCTAGATTAAAATTTGGCCAACAGCACTGCACACACCCAAAATAAAGCCAACCTATGGGGATACTATAAATGAAAGTGATTCCAGCCAAGCTGGGAACAGCCCTGACTAGCCCCACAATTAAACAGGCGAAAATGGGGAAAACCTTTTTGCAAAAGAAAACCCCTAATGGGGGCTCTCTCCCTATTGGGGAAGGCAAGCCCAGGAGGATTATGCACAGGCAGTGCTCACAGGTACAGGGAGAATCTTCCCAAAGGGCAGGGAAAGGGGTGGGGTGGGAAATCAAACAGGAAAAAGGGGAATTAAATTAATTAAGGGACTAGAGAAGATTAAAAAGAAGGGGAAAATAAAGAAATGTAACCAGACAATGAGAAGATCACTCCACTGTCCTCCAGACGGTCCAAGTGCTCCAGGTGATCCGTTGCACACAGCAAAGAGAAAGCTCCAGGCTGCGTGCAGAGTATTTAAACCTTTTTACCCCTCCCACCAAAATTGCAACATAACTTTTACCCCAGCAACCCAGTGAACCAATCACTGCCCAGGCCATCTTTAGAGACCTTGCCTGGTAACAGAGGGGTGGCTCGGCAGACCCCACCGCAACACGTGCTCTCCATGAAGGAGAACACGCTTTCCCTAAATCTGTTAAAATGTAAGGTGCTATATTACCCCCTGTGGTAAAAATATATGAACAACTACAGCAATTGGAATCCATACAATACTTTTAAAAAATGCATATCCTGACTTGGTGTGTGTGTGAAGTTATAGATATAGAGATAGAGATAAAATCTTGCTGTGGTTTGGGGCTGGGTCCTGCAAGATGGGGGGGGGGGGATAAATAATCAGTACACTGCCTCAACCGACAAATTTGTTGGAAAGCTTACATCAGTGATGTATGGGACGTTATGAGGACATTCTAATGTGGCATATAAGTACTAAATGCAAAAAATAAAATAAAAATCCCAGCCAAAATACTAATATTAACATTATTTGTGGTAGTATATTCACAAAATAATAATAAATAAATGTCCACATGGTCATTCTTCCCTAAATGTTGCAGCTGTCACCAAAGGATGTGGAATTTGATACAACCCACAAAACTATTGTATTTCCATCGACTGCTGCCGGGAGACGCCAGGGACCTTCTGTATGGAAGGCAGGCCTTCTGCCCCTAAGCTATAGCCGTTTCCCTATAATACTGAGACCGAGTCTCTTTGAAAGACAGGCTCAAGTTAAAACAGATTTTATTGAACTTGCTGCTCAAATTCATGGTGAAAGTGACAGGGTAGTTGTTATGCAGGTATCAGAAAGGATGAGCATAACAAACATTCCTTTGTCCTCCAAATCTATGATATTATGTATGCTACAGGGATCAATATCAGCCTCTCTGACAGAATTCTCTTATTAAAAGCACATGTGCAGTCCAAATCTTTGCATGTTTACTAAGAAGTAGGGTATGGGTGGGGTTAACGCTCGATAATATTACTATTCCTGTTTTCCCATGAATGTTCATGCGGGGAACAAGTGGGCTGCTGCCCCCCCCCCCCATCTTTGTTCTGTTTTGGAGTTGTTTTTTTAATTAAACCTTTTAAAAATTGTTTTGAATTCTAAGGCTAGACACAGTACTGAGAGGAAAGGAAAGGCTCCCATGCTAAGGCAATTATACCTAGGTTACAGCCTAGGCCTGGAAGCTTCACTAGGATGCTGAGTGCTCCTGAAGTATTACCTCTAATAGGGGAACAAATTCTCATTTACCTCACTGCCAGCAAAGCCATCTGTTCCTCGAGACAAGTATTCTTTAAAGAAATCCATCTTGGTTATACCTATGTAAGGATCCATTTTGTAAAACTGATGACCTCAATATGTAGTCAAAAACTGTGAGAGAGAAATTCTATGGAACCATTTACTTGCCTCGTCAATCTGATCGCCTGCTGGGAATGAGAAACTTGGGATTTATTCAAGGCATGGCCTCCTGTACTTTGAGGTGATATAGTCTCGGCACTATAGAAACAGTGCGCTCAATGCCCAGCAGTGAGGAAATGTCTTATCCTCTTCAAGATTTGTCTGTCCAGATTATTAGTACTGACAGGCTGTAAAGGAAATGTGCCCTGCTCTTCAGCAAAAATGGGGGTGCTTTTGAGGTGGCCTGGCATCTCCTAGAGAGAAGACTTGAACTTACCATCAGGACCCCAAAAGGAGAGAAGTTCTTTGCTTACAAAGAGATTCCAGATTCCACCACCTCTTACTTAGACCAATAACAATGCTATTGTTGAAATCTCTAAAAGCTGGACTAGTGTTAACAAAAATTGCTCTGGCAGCTAGCGAGAAAATGCCAGAATGAGAATCCTTTGCAGCTGGGAGGGGGAAAGAGGTGTGATGCCACAATGCCACACATCAAATAACAGTGGGGAGGGGGAGGAAGCAGCAGGTTACATAAGCCTGTGTGCATCCCCTCTGGTCTCTTTGGCTGCAGGGGAGTCAGACTGAGCAGCCAATCTGCTGCTGTGTGTGCAAGGAAGAGGTTTCTTTTTGGCAGACCTTGTGGCTTACTGTGTTTTGTTTGGTTTTCCATTATCTTTGCAGCCTTGTTGGTTCTTGTTGCTTTCCTTATCCTTTTTCTTTTCTCTCTTTCTTTTTTCGGGGGCAGGACTATGGGGCCAGTCTTTGCAGCCTGGCAGCCTCTCAGTCTGGGCTTTGAGGTCCTTTCAGCCTTCTTGAACTTGGTAGTCTTATGATTTTGACAGATCTCTCCCTGAGTCATGTTTCTACTTTGGTCGGAGCTGCTTTCGTTTGGGCTTGGCAGCATTGTGGCTCGGTGGCTGTTCCCTTTGCCACACATGTCCAAGGTCTTGGCTCTGCCTTAGCAGGTTTGGCACTGCCTTGCAGACTTGTTGCAATGCCTGTTTGCCCCTCACCACAGGGTTAAGAGCTGTTGATTTTTTTGCTTTGCTTTTCAGCTGCGCTTATGGCTGCCTGTTCTACCCCACTGACTGTTTTTGCCCCCCTTGCTGACTTTGCTCATTGATTTGGATCACGGCTGGTTAGTTGCCCATTGCAGATCACTTAACATGCAGGTTACCAGGGGCTGGTTGTCCTCCTGTGGGTCACTTGACTCTGGGTTGCAGTGAACTAATGTTTTCAGGAAGGGACTTTAAGGAACCGAGGAAAATAGTAGTGGTGATGAGACACAAAGTAACTATGTCTTATTGATAAAACAAAAAATGGCAAATCAGTTGCTGAAGCAAGAGCACAGAGCTGAGTAGAGTAGGAAAAGAGGAGGAGGAGGAGGAGGAGGAGTGATGGACATGGAAATGGAAGAAAGTGAACTGAGAAGACATTAATGAGAGGAGGCTAAGAAATGTCCAAATTGCAGGAGCAACCTATTCTGCAGGCACTCAGGAAGAGCAAGAAAGAAGGTTATAAAGGAAGTGATAAAACAACAACAACAACAACAAATGCCCGAAGACTCAGTAAATGCCAGATATAAGCTTTAAGAAGGAAGGAGGGTGGAATCAGAGGTCTTAAGGGCACAGGAGATTCTGTGGACAAGGGAATGTCTAGAGGGTTCAGACATGTGGACTAGGAAGTCTAGGCCACGGGATATAAGTTAGAGGCTTCTGTTGCATGTAATACTAAACCAGGAATTAGCATTATGTGAACAAGTCTCAGGCTCAAGGGATCTCATTCAACATGACTGCAAGGAGTAAACTTGAAGTTTTTGCTTCCCTTTTCAGTAAGCATCTGATTAGTGTTATATTCAGTTAGCCAGAGCTTAGCATTAAGCAGTTTAGTGCTACATTTAATTAACCACAGTTTAGCATTAAATGGCTTTGTTACAGTTAAATTGTGGTTTATCTTAACCTCAGTTTATTGAAACAAGCCATTTCATAAACTACTGCTTGAAGTTTGCTGGTTATAATAAATTATGGCTAAGGAAAAAAAATCCAGGTTTAGCTATAACAATAAAAAGCAATTATAATTAGTTTCCAATTTCCTCACAACTTTGCCAGAGGAAAAGGGGCAAGGGGAGTTCATGTAATCTTGAGTCTCTTTCACATAGCACTGAACTGCAGTTTAGTGTTACATATGGATGAGGGGACATGGGTGGCACTGTGGGTAAAACCTCAGCGCCTACGACTTGCCGATCGCATGGTCAGCGGTTCGAATCCCCGTGGCGGGGTAAGCTCCCGTCGTTCGGTCCCAGCTCCTGCCCACCTAGCAGTTTGAAAGCACAATTAAGTGCAAGTAGATAAATAGGTACCGCTTTCTAGCGGGAAGGTAAACGGCATTCTGTGTGCTGCTCTGGTGCCAGTTCGCCGGAGCAGCTTCGTCACGCTGGCCACGTGACCCGGAAGTGTCTGCGGACAGCGCTGGCTCCCGGCCTCTAGATTGAGATGAGCGCACAACCCTAGAGTCTGTCAAGACTGGCCCGTACGGGCAGGGGTACCTTTACCTTTTATGGATGAGGTCATAGAGTCCACCCTTTTAAGAGAAGAGGTTAGAAGAGGAATTCTATCATGTCTGGCTTCCACTGTCACTTCAGCATTATGGCTTCAAGGAGCTGTTGAGGGCTGAGAAGCAGAAGGGGCTGAATTTCACATATAGAAACTAAACCTTTGATTACAGGCTTCTAATACGAGAATGAGTGCTTCTGCCATTTTAAAAAATCATTCTCAAGGAAAAGGATCTGTTCATTCATTCTCAAGGAAAAGGCTGTCATGTCACGTAGTTCTGCTGTGCATACCATTCTTCCTTAAGCACAGCTCTTCATCTGGTAGAACAAAGGGACCATTCTCTCTTAAGTCTTAAAAATCAAGATTTGCTTTGAATCTCACTTCTCCTCCATGCATGACTCACTGACAACTCACTGCCTTGTTCTCTGCTTCCTACTGCCATGTGTTGCTTCATTCATGGAACCAGCTATCAGGAGTAATCTTCCAGATGAAGGAAATCAGCAATTGTTTCAAGCTGCAGGTGCAATGATAGAAAATATCTCATTCACTCCTGCAGGTATATGAGTTATTCATCCAAAAATAGCCACTGTCTTCTCTTGTGCAGCATAAGTGAGACTTGGTTCAGATGCTCAGAGTCCTGCATATGAATACCCAAGCTACAGTAAATCTGGTTTTTAAGAGGCCATGGGATTCTCCTCAACTTTGCTGCAAGAAACCAAGTGCCGCACCAGAAGGCAGTGAGAGAGAACCCTTTTCAAATTTCTATCTTTCTGCTTTTTAAATTTAGTGTGATGAAAACTAAACAATATAAACATGGAATTAAACAAAAATAAAAACACAGCATCTAACCACTAAAACAGTTCAGCGGTGAACTTGAAAAAGCTAGTTTTACACTCCTCCCTTTGAGTATTTATGCTCCACATGCAAGGTGCTACCATGAAAGAAGGCCCCATCTCACCTCACTGCCCAGGGGGCCACAGCCACAGATGGAACCATGAAAAGGGTCTGGGCAGCAGATATGGGGAGATGCACTGCTTCACAGAATTGTGTCCTATGTCATTCAGGGCTTTATACATGAAAGTCAACACAAGCAATTGGGCCCATTAGCAAATAGGCAGCCGCATGGAGTCATATCTCACCAGAAAGGAACATATTCTTATGTGGGAACAAGATGCTGTTATATTTTCCCTGTAACTTGGCTTCTTGCAGTGAGGGAACCGCCAGAAGGCCCTCAGAAGAGGACCTTAGTGTCCGGGCAGAACGATGCGGGTGGAGACGCTCCTTCAGGTATATTGGACCAAGGCTGTTTAAGGGCTTTAAAGGTCAGCACCAACATTTTGAATTGTGCTCGGAAATCAAACATGACATGGTAGTGTGTAGAGACAAAGCATGAGTCTTTCTCTCTCACAGGTTCTGGAGATTGTCTGAAGCAGTCTCAACAAGGCAACCCTTATAACACTTCCAGGACTTTTAAAATAAGGGGTCCACCATTCTTTCAGTCCTTATTTCTTTTGCACTGTCTGAAGTGGACTGAGCAGCTTGGGGACAAGTGCAGTGTTTTTGATTCCATGCTTCTCCTGGTAACACTGCAAATCCACAGTCATGGGAGGTGCCAGTTATGTGCATCCTTCCCACTTCAATGTCACATCTCCTGCAAATCTGAACTAAACCATTATGGGAGCAATCTGTCTCATGGATTCTCACTTTCTTATTGTACCATCAGAGTGGTGTGGGAAGAAGACCTCTTGGAAGTGGCCCTTAGAGCTCAGGTACACATTACCTTTCCTCAGTGTTAAACATTGACACAATACACCTTTGGTTTGAGGCATTTGGAGCAGTGGCTTAGCTACATGCCCCAGCACCCGGAGTGGTGAACATGCAGGGGCGTGGCTGGCGTGCGGCCCGCCACCTGCAGGAGCTGTGGTGTGCATCCCGGGGGTGCGCGGCAGGCGGCACACATCCCAAGGGGGTGGCTGTGATCTCACCCCCCCAGATGGCACCGGGGGCGGGCCGCTTCCCCTGCCCCACCTTTGTCCGCCAGTGATTTGGAGGTATCAGAACCAGTGATTTGAAGCCCCTGGTTGTTGTGCTTGGTGTGAAGGCTGTTGCCTTCCTCTGTGCTGTGAAGCAGACAAGATGAGATCCAGGTTTCTACCAACATGACAAATCTGCAAAATGTGAGCTTAAATGTACAAGCCACCCAAGAGATTTTTTTCATCAAAGAACAGAGAGCTAGCTGTCACTCCTTCCTTGTACGTTTTGTCTCTTAGAAACTGGAATGAACCACCTTCTCACTGTTACTCTATTTTCCCATTAGGGTTGACAACTCAATTTTATATGTGAACATCCACAGGACATTGTGCTGTTCACTCCAAACAGTTCCAGCAAATCAATGCTGACCGTTCTGTGCTATCTGACATAAAACATCAGAGGTATTAAGAACGGTTGCTATGCTAGTGATTAACTCAAACAATAGCTGAGCAAATAAGGCCCAGGTAACCTAGATCTGCCACCTATACATTTTAGCTGCCAATATATGGCCTCATTTTTGTATTTCAATAGGATACCAGTGTAGCTACCAGTGGATTTATTGAATTGCTTAGTGAATGAAGCTGTTTTCTCTGCTAATGTCAATGACAGTGATATTAATGTTGGCATTCACATCTTTCATAGTTGTCAACCTTCCCTTTTTTGGTGGGAAATTCTCTTATTCCAGCGCCTTTTCCCACTGCTTCCCACTGCTATCCCAGATTGTTAGATATCCTGTAGACTGTCCCCGGGACAGGTGAGGCTGCTGAGCCCTTATTTTGAGGCTCCTGGGAAAGGTGAGGCTGCTGAACCCTTATTTTCGAGGCTGCTGATCTCTTATTTTCAAATCTGAAAGTTGACAGCTATGGTATCATTTCCTGGTCCAGACTTAAAGAGTAGGAAATGAAAGCTTGGATGAGTTGTGAGGGTCTTCTATAAGGCCTCAGAGTAATCTCTTATAATTTGAACAATGAAGAAAGAGAAAAACACCACTAAGTAAACATTAAATTATCCTAGGAAGAGTGGAACTGAACATTTCTGTTTTTAAAAGTTTTGATATTCCATTCTGTTCAAATTCCTGCCTGATGTGTATTCTGCAGTTCATTCTTCCATAACCCACTCTTCCATTGTACAGAGAAGCATAGGTGTCTCTACCGCTCTATAAATGATCAATGGCCTTTGCATGTCAACCCCCCCCCCCAATCCCTCTGGGCATCCACAGTAAGGCCTGGCATGGCCTGGAGATAGTGGCCGTTTCAACGGACTGGGCTGAATCCCAGGTTCATTCTAGAAATGTTTCTACCATTCCAATCTATAGTCTATATAGTCAGGAATTTGTACTCTTCTGACTGGCCTATCACTACAACTTTTCCTCACTCCTATGTAAACGTCAGTAGATGTATGTGAGCTAATGCAATTAAATGCTGCAACCTGAAATGCTTATTAAATTTTCAGGTATACCTGCATTAGTGATGGGCCATTTTCCCTTCCTCTGAGTTATTTGATATGATGGCCTAGCTCTCCTTTCCCTCTTCTAGTCACATACCAATGAAACTGCCATTGTGTTGCAAACCTTTCATCCTTGTATGTTCCACAAAATCTTTGTGGCAATAGTAACAGCAGATAACTTGTGACAGCCATCTCCCAGCCACCCTGGGTCCTATGCCATCTGAGGAGAGAGTATTCCCAGCTAACACAAAGTGTATCCCTCAGCTCAGTCAGCTCTCTTCTATTTCACACAAAAGTCCAAAAGGGGTTCCCAATTAATAACATTGATAAATGTCAGTGATGCCCCAAATCTTCCTGAAGCGACACATGTGGGAGACGTTGCCCAAGACTCATAAAGCAGCATGCTCAACACACAAACCTGGTAGACCTTCATCTTCATATTGGTTGTTCCCATCCAATTCTCCCATATCCTCTTGGAGAGGCAAGACAGCACCATAGCTGCCTTGCTAATACGCTTGTCCAGCTCAGCGTTGATGGAAAGGTTGCTGGTTATGATGGAGCCCAGGTAGACAAAATCTTATCAAACAGCTTCCAAATTTGCCTGGGGTCTCCCTGAAGCCTCTTAAGGTGATGTGGTATTACAGTTTGTAAGCACAAGGATGTAAAAAAATAATCTGAGACCAAACAGGGTTATGAAACAAGCAAAGAGTTTACTAAAACAGAAAGAGAAAATGAAGTTATGCAATGCAAGAGTTACAAAAAAAAGCCCCCAACCACAACAGTCTAGTGCCTTTGAGGCAAAGTAGCAAAATAAAATAGATTAAACCACCTCCACTTTCCTCCTTGCAGAAGAATTTTACTCTTAAGTAGCAGCCCAGGCTTATAAAATTTTTCCCTATCACTCCAAGTTACACCTTGAACAGCTTACCTCCCAGCTGTCTACCTATTTATGTGGAGATATCTTAGACTCATAGAATCATATTAACATAGAATTGTAGAGTTGGAATGGACCCTCAGAGGTCATCTAGTCCAGGGAATACAGGACCCAGGAAATCCTGTAGCCCCTTAGTCAAGAGTTGTGGCATCTCAACCACACTTAATGTTCAGTATTTCAGCCTCAGTGTTTGCGAGGTTTCCAAGTTAACCCTATAAACTCTATAACCAAACTTGATTCTGGCCACACATACACAGGCACATAGAGACAGATACGCACATACATTGATGCACATGGCATGGGCCAATAAATTATCCCATTATTTTTTCTTATTTTCTGCACTTTCATAGATAATGTATGGTCTGAAATAATGTCTTTCTTGAGCTTTATTTGAATTTCAGAAGGGGGAGATTTCCAATGAGTCATGCATGTAAAAATAACCAACGTACAAGTTTATCAAAATACATTTGTGTACCTTCAAAATGAGCATACCACAGCATCGATCGTTTAATGAAAAAATGCAAAATGGAAGTTTTCGCCAAAGATCATATTAATTTGCTAGTTTCTTGTTCAGAACAAGAATGCTTGTGTGAACTTTAAAAATCAATGCAGCCGTATATAAGGAAAAATCAATGCCATGCGTCAGGGTGCATACATTATAGCTAAGATTATTGTGGAAGTCCTGTTTGCTGCATCTGAAGTATGCTGACTTTTATTTAAAACATTGTACAATCTAAGGCAGCATCCCTGCATAAAATATTAATGCTATATTTAACTATAGTTCAGCCTTAGAAACAAGCCCACAATTATGATGTTTCCTGATAAATTCTGAGCAGCATTATTTTTAACTGCCCACCATCTATATTGATTTACATGCTAAAGTACAATATAGTAATGAAGACAGTAATTTGGATAGAGTATAACATATAAGTCTTTAAAATAAAAATCATACACAAATGCTTTATTGGTGACTACAGTCCATTTGTTGGTTCTTACTTCATCCTGTGTTGACAAAACTAGAACGGCTTCTGTGGCCCAGTTGCACTGAGGGAGATCTAGCTCTATCCACCCCCACATTCCAGTGTCCCTGAGATCCAGTGACCTCTGGCAAACGTTCTATGCTGGGATGACGGAGTCTTCATCTTGCCATATCCAAAGACTTCCAGTCTTGCATGAGAAATGTGCTAATTTCTTCTCAATGAATGTAAAAAGCTTTCCTTCTGGGAGAAAGATGTAATTTGCCTGTGCTGTACCACTTACATACATATATACATACACACCTTACATACCCCAAGGCATTCTTTCTCAAGCTCAGGTCCCCAGGTGTTGTTGGACTACAACTTCCATCATCCTAGGTAGCACAACTAGTGGTCAGGGTTGATGGGAGTTGTAGTCCAACAACACCTGGGGACCTGAGCTTAAGAAAGGCTTCCCCAACACCTCGCCTTCCCTGCTCTAGAGGACTCCTTTTATTCTGAATTGGGCTCAGAACCCACCAGAAAGCTATGTCCTGGACCTGTTACAGTGCTTCCACACCTGCCAGAAGTGGTAGATTACTATTTCAGTGTGGGAGAAACCCCGTGCTCTCTCAGTTGAAACGGCCCTTTGTGTCATCCAGCAGCCAAATTGGCAGGCAGTTATTAAGTGTACAATCCAAAGCGTGTTTTCACACTATCTATGACAGACAAGCGCATCAGCCGCTGCCACCAGAATGTTCTTATATGCTGTTTGATGTTTTTGGTGTGAAATTATATCAGGACCAATATAAACTTGTCTAATTGGTCGTCTTCTTTTTAGTCAATGAGGAAAAAGAAACAAAGCAAGAAAGTGAGTAAACAGATTGTTTTGCCCATATAACATTTGTGGGGTTTTTTTAGTATTGCCATCTAAAAGGAGGAGGCAGACAAGAAGTTCATACAAAATAGCCTTGAATTGTGAGGAAAAACACGTCAAGCTGGGAAAGCTTTGAATAAAATCAGATTGCTCAACAGAGGCTTAAATAGCAAGCATGTACATGCTATTGTTTATGAGCTAATTATACTCAAAATGTTTGTTAGACACACACAAAATTTAGCAGAGTAACAGCAGCCAAGAGGGAGCTTATAAATAACCAGTTTAAGAATCATTTGGGACTATTAAATGCTCAGATTAAAAAAGCTGATAATGAGCATGCCAAATAAGGAAACTGGTTCCTATGTTTTGGAGAAGGAGAGGGTGATTTCATAATAGAGAGGAGGGAAACATGGAAGAGTGGAATGGAATGATGGGCTGGGCAAGAAGGGGACTCGGCCTTATCCTTAAAGAGGCACCTGGTTACCAAGAAATATCTGGGCTCCAAAGTGTTGGATTTATGTACCAGAAACTAAAATGGTTTGGGGTTATCCTGAATACCGGGAGGAATGTCCTCTTCTGTATCCTCCTAACCCTCGTCTTAGAATCTTCTTGGAAGACTGCTGCCTAAAGGAGTCCCGCAGGCAGTATTGCCCTCCATGTGAATTTACTTGCCTGGGGTGGTAAGCATTTATTGCTTTCAGCAAGGGGTGGCCAACTCACTTGTGTACTTCAGAGGAACAGTAATGACATTTTTCTGCATTTCTTTCTTATAAAAGGATGGGTAGCGGACATCTATAATCAGAGACCTGGTAGTTGCCAAGAAACACATGTAAGCAGGCATTAGTAGAAAAGTACCACCACATATTTCATCACATTCACCAGGTGTGCACAGCAGCCCTATGGATATGATTGGTCATTTGCATATCCCTTTTTTGCATTTTACAATAATGTAATATAATGCAGGTAGTAAATAATGTAGGTAGTCAAACAGTATCCTGTAAGTTCGTGTCCAATGTAGCCAGTAGTGTTTTTTCTTTAGCTCTTCTGTAATATGATATGCTAGCCTTCCACAATTGCATGTGTAATGTTTATGGCAGATGCACATGCTGATCCAGACCAGAATTCCAGAATGCTCTTAAGCACAGAGACGTCCGTGCCAGGACTCACAGAGAATGCTGGAAGAAAGAAGACCAGCTCATATGAAACTGTGAGCAAGGACAGCATAGCCTTTCCCTGTACAAGTGTCTGCTGCCCTCTTCTCTTCACATATGGAAATCTTAACAGAGCCAGAGGCAGGTTTAGGGGAGGGCACCCACACACGAGGCACAGAGCCTCCAGGGCATTTCCAAGGATGCTGCAACTATGGTTGACCATGGAGTGTGAGAGGCAAAGGGGCACTGAATTTTGGTGTTGCACACGGCACCACTGAAATTTGAGACCCCAAGATCTGCCACTGACAGAGTTTATATCTCTCAGCCATGTACACACTAACTATCAAGTTTCCACCTGATCTACATAATTTTATGGATTTTATTCCGAGTCGCTGCTAATCTCCATACCAAGCAGGACCAATTTTCATCCATAGGGACCATGTTTTTGCTTGGCTGTGCCTAATGGTGCAGCTAGTCATGGACTAATATAGCAGCTTGCAGATCCACCCCAGTCTTGAATTCTTCCCCAACCAATCCGATCTACTTTCTATGACTTAGGTTTTTTTTTTTAAAAAAAAAAATTATTAAGTTTTCCATTTTTTTCCAGAATATCATTATAACAAATATCGTAATTCATCAATCCCAAATTATCCCTCTCCACCCCCCCCCCCCGGACTTTCCTCCACCTCCCTCTCTGGTTTATTTTAACATAATATCAATTCCTGCATATTACCTTCGATTCCCTTTTTTAAAAAAATAATCATATAATTTATATACATTTTGTTACTTGTAAATGTTTACTCAAAACCTGCTAATGCGTTCAAATCTTTGCATTGTTTCTGTAGATAAGCTGAAAATGGTTTCCAATCTTCTTTAAAGGATTTTTGTCCTTATTTCGTAGGCTATCAGTTAGTTCTGCCATATCGGCATATTCAGTAAGTTTTTCTTGCCACTCTTCTTTAGTTGGTATTCTATCGCTTTTCCATCTTTATGCCAATAGCGCCCTTGCTGCGGTTGTTGCATACATAAAGAGTCTGTGTTTTTCCTTTGGCAAATCTTGACCTAAAATTCCTAACAAAAGAGCTTCTGGGGTTTTAACATTTTTTTTTCATTTCATTATATATAATTTCCCAATAATTTTTAACTATTTTACAATTCCACCATAGATGATAAAAAGTACCTTCCTTCTCTTTACACTTCCAACACTTATTGGAGCTTGCTCTATACATTTTGGTCATTTTCATTGGTGTGATATACCAATGGTACATCATTTTCATATAATTCTCTTTTAATAACATACAATCGGTATATTTCAAATTTACTCTCCATAATTTCTCCCAGTCCTCTAATCGTTATTTCAAGAACTTTTTTCATCAATTCCCAAGAGACATTGTCGAAGGCTTTTTCTGTATCTATAAGCATAATTGCTGCTTGTTTTTCATTTCTCACTTCCAGGTATTCTATAATATCAATAATATTTCTCATATTATCTTTCATTTGTCTCCCTGGAAGAAATCTTGCTTGGTCATGATGAAAGTATTCCTTCAAGATTATTTTCATTGTGTTAGCCATTATATATGCAAACAATTTATAATCATTATTTAATAATGAAATTGGCCCATAATTTTTTTATTAAAGTTGGATATGCCTCTCCTCTTTCCATGTCTTTGGGACTTTTCCAGATCTTAAAATTTCATTCATTACTTCCTGTAATGTATTAATAATTGTTTATGTAATATTTGATAATATTTAGCGGATAGTCCATCTGGTCCTAGCAATTTCCCTGTCTTTGCCTGCTTGATTGCCTCTACCACTTCCTGAGATGTTATTGATGCATTCAGATCTATTAATTCCTCTTCTTTGATTTTTGGTAGGTTACTCTCTTTCAAATACTTATCTATTTCTATACTTTTTTCCTTTCCTTTCCTTTCCTCTCCTATATAAATCTGTGAAATATTTAACAAATGCTTTCCTAATTTCCTTCAAATTATCTATAACTTTTTCATTTAATTTAATTTTATTTACAATATTCTTTTGCTCATTTTCCCTCATTTGTCATGCTAATAATTTTCCTGGTTTATTTGCATGTTCAAAATATTTTGGTTTCATTATTTAGATTTTCCACTCTATTTCATAATTAACAATAATTGAATATTGATTTTGTAAAATTTTGATTGCCTGTTTGGTAGACTCTTTATTTGGTTTATATATTAATTCTAGGATTTCTTTCTTATTCTTCTCTCTTATTTTCCTTTGGTATGCATTCTGTTGAATAAATAATCCCCTCGTCACTGCTTTACTAGCATCCCATACTACCTACAAATTTGTTCCTTTATTAAGATTTTGCTCAAAATATTCTCCTATAATCTTTCCTGTTTTTTCAACAAAGGTTTGATCATTTAACAACTCTTCATTTAATCTCTATTCAAAAAGTGGATTGTTTTTCACATTGCAATTCCATTAATAATGGATTATTATCAGATAATGTTGTTTGGATTATTTCAATATTTTAAACTACTATTTCCAATTCTGTAGAAATCAGTATAGTATCAAGTTGAGCACTGCTTTCATAAACATGTGAATAAAACGTGAATTCACTGTCTAACAAATGTTCATTTCTCCAAATGTCCATTAAATTTAAATTTTCTACCACTTAAAAGTCATTGGAAGTCTACCTTCTTTGGTCTCCTTTTTTCTAATTGTTCTGTCCATTTCTAATGAAAAAACCCCATTCAAATCTCCCATCAGAATTATTTTCTGATCTGCAAATTCTAATAAATCTGTTTCTAATTTTTTATAAAACTCCGACTTATTGTCATTGGGGGCATAAATATCTACTAAAAAAATCTTTTCACCTTGCACTGCAACCTGACTCCTATTACTCTCCCTTGTTCATCTTTTAATATTTGTTTGGGCTCAAATTTTGGTTTCACATACAAGACCACACCACATCTTTCAATTTATCTGCTGTTACAAATTCTGTACCAATTTTTTTATTAATTATAACTCTTTTATGCTTACTCGCTATATGTGTTTCTTGAAGGCAAATTACCGGTACATCTAAATTCTGTTTGAGTAATACATGCTCAATTTTATTCTGCTTTACTTTGATATTTAGACCATTTACATTCCAGCTCAATACCTATACGTCTGCCATTGTGTTTTACTGTATTGAAGTCTTGTCTATAGCTTGGAGTTGTCTTGATTAATTAATTTATCTATCTCTCCCCCTGTTGCTCCCTCTATTTGTGCTCCCTCTGCCCCTCCAGCTAAATCCAGTTGTTCTGGTGTGATGTATGGTCTGTCATATTCAAAATCTCTGCCACTTTTTCACCAAAATTCATATCTCTGAGTTTCATTTATCAGCCTGATTTTTTTCTTTTTATATGTGAAGGAAATCCCCTCTGGAAATTCCCATTTGAATTGGATTTTAGCCTTGATCAGACCATTTGTGATATACCAGTATTTGTGATATACCATGGAACTTCCCTAAACATCTCTACCATCCTACCATCCACCTGGAGACTGTTTTCATAATTTATTTTGAAAGATTGCGTCCTTCACTTTTTAAAAAATAAAAGTTACCAGACAGTCTCCTGGTTGTTCCCTTTCTCTTGCAGCTTTTGAGCGAACTCTGTAACAACTCTCTATAGCATCTACCATGTACTTTCTATGACTTAGTAAGGCCTTGAAAATTTGGCCCATTGGTTCTAAGGGAAAGCAGGGAGGAATTATCTGATAAAAAGAGACAGCATTTATGTGCTCAATAGAGAGGAGCAATTGAAAGGGGGGGCAACGACTCTCCTTGTAAAATTGCCAAGACTGACATCTGTGTCTATTGTATGCCACATTATCATCTGCCCTACTGAAGACATTTTAAATGTTGTCTTGATGACTAAGTACTTTCCAAGTCCAGTGCCAATTTCTCCCTTTCATTTCCATCCCAGCATATCTCAAGCTAAGGAACTACATATTCCAACAAGCAATGGGTACAGGTTAAATCTTTATCTGTGGTGATAGCCTTGAGGATCTTTAGTCCCTAATTTCAGTTTCCTTTGCAATACTTAAGAACATCCACAGACAATTGCTATGTGTGCAGAGCCAGCCCTGTCATGCAGAAATGTGACAGCGGCTTGCTTCAGGTATCATCATGAGGGAAAGGAGTCAATGAAGATACACATTGATCTCTGAGCAGGGCAACAAATGTTTTTTGCACTTCTGGCAAAAAAAAAGCAAAAAAAAAAAAAAAAGCCATGGAAAAGCCCTGCTCTAGAAACTTTCTAGACGTCCCAAGACTAAGTTTAATGCTGGGTTCTAGCTGCATTGACATCCAAGTGACAGCATTGAAAGAACTTTAAAATCCAGAATAATTCAGCTAGATGTTGATCTTGGACAGTTTGATTAATCCACTCAGAAAAAGTTTTGTGTATGCAGTCACTGGTGCTCACTCCCAAGTTACTGAAGAAGAAGAAGAAGAAGAAGAAGAAGAAGAGTTTGGATTTGATATCCCACTTTATCACTTCCCGAAGGAGTCTCAAAGCGGCTAACATTCTCCTTTTCCTTCCTCCCCCACAACAAGCACTCTGTGAGGTGAGTGGGGCTCCAAGGAGACTCCAAGGTCACCCAGCAGCTGCATGTGGAGGAGTGGAGACGCGAACCTGGTTCCCCAGATTACGAATCTACCGCTCTTAACCACTACACCACACTGGCATGGTGTGCATGGCGTGAGCAAGGGATGGAAACCTTGTCCTTAGTCTACAATCTGCAAAATGGAGCAATTGATCTTCCTATAACAAAATCCCTTTTCATGCAATCCCTGCATAGACACTAAATGTATGAAAGAGTATTCCTACCCAATGACCTTCATACATTCCATACAGGTTTATGGGGTGGGGGTCTGTATGGCCTAATAAAATACGCTGCCTTTTGAAGGGTTCCAGGTTCTCTAGGAAGCATCTATGAACAATGACTTTGCTCATGCATAGGCTTTTTCATACTGGACTTTGACAGAATATACTGAGATTGGCAGTACAGATCATGGGTATGAGACTCTTCCCTCCTCCATGTGCTCAACTGAAATCTCACATTTGTCCCATGAACTTGTGCAATAACTGTTTAGCCTTTGTATACAGCTGAATTTTCATTTCCAATTATACCTTGTCTTGTAGCAAGGACAGGCCTGCATGGCACCTCGAAGGCCATCTATGGCAGAGCACTTTAGAAACCACTTCACATGCATTATCTCAGTGCAGGCCTTGAAAGAGCAAATACTCTGTGAAAAATTAAGGGTAAACCCATCGGCCTTCAGAATTGTTGAATATCATAACAAGCAAAGGGAATATATATCCCAGCCAGCCAATCACACTGCACAAGTGGGGAGCTTGAGCACAGGCAATCTTGAGCACAGAATCAAAACATACACAAATTGGTCTTGAAAGAGACTCTCACCCTCTAAAGCGCTTCCCCAGACTTTAGATACGTGGGTATCAGGGCATGGTGAGAGGGCCCTTGCCTCCTGCCAATGGCCCTGTGAAGGGTGCTGATACTTGCCTTTGGCATTCCTGTGCTTCAGTCTTGCCACATCCCCACTGGGCCCATCATCATCACCATCATTTGAGGGCATCAGTAATTGACAAGATAAGGGCCCCCAAAACTGAAGATGGAAGACCTGTGAGTGGATGATTCAGTACTTACTATTTATTTATTTTAATTGATTCAGTATATCTCCCACCCTTCCTCCTCATGAGGATGGTGTTCAACTTCCGTGCCCCCAAACTATTAGGCTTGCAGTCTGGGCATGCACCTAAATCAAGCTTCTTGGTGGCACAGATTACCTTTTACTAAATGAGGCTGGTATACCAATAGGAATGGACAAAGCACTCTAATTGCATCCATTTTTAGTTTTGCTGGTGCACCATAATTCTACTTTATTTCATGGGATTTTTTGAAGGAACACACAGAAAATCGTGTTTAAATTATATGCATTTTTACACACTTTTACATCTGTAACATGCACATTTTACACACATTTTAAAAGCAGAATAAATATTTTTGTGTATGGTTTTACCTTCAATAAAATTTCCCAAGAACAATATACCCTGCCTGCAAAAACAAAACTATATATCACAAACCTGGTGGGATAAGTCCCACAACTGGAATGTAAAAATGGAGGGATACAATCTATTTCAGAGAAACAGACCAGACAAGAAAGGAGGAGGAGTGGCGTTATATGTCAGGGATGTGTATACCTGTGAAGAGATCCAAGATTTAGAACCTCAAAGCCAAAGTGAGAGTATTTGGGTCAAAATTAAGGGAGAGAAGAACAACAGTGACCTCATTGTGGGAGTTTACTATAGATCCCCAAGCCAAACGGAGGACATAGATGATGCCTTCCTGGAACAGATGGCCAAGCATGCAAAAGGAAGGGAGATAGTAGTAATGGGGGGACTTCAATTACCCGGATATTTGTTGGATGTCAAACTCAGCCAAGAGCATAAGGTCAAACAGATTCCTCACTGGCCTTGCAGACAACTTCATTGTCCAGAAAGTGGGAGAAGCAACAAGAGGAACAGCCATTTTAGATCTGGTCCTAACCAATGTTGATGACCTGGTTAATGGGGTAGAAGTGGAAGGATCATTAGGCGCAAGTGATCATGCTCTTCTGAAGTTTACTATACAGCGGAAAGGAGCAGCCAAGCATACTAGGACTCAAGTTCTTGACTTTAAGAAAGCCGACTTCATAAAACTTAGGGAAGTGCTGGGTGAGATCCCATGGACAGTAATACTAAAAGGAAAGGGAGTTCATGATGGCTGGGAGTTTGTTAAGAGGGAGATAGTAAAAGCACAACTTCAGGCAATACCAATGAGACGGAAACATGGAAGGTGCCTAAAGAAGCCAGGGTGGCTATCTAAAGAACTTTTAACTGAGTTAAGATTAAAAAAGGATGTGTACAAAAAATGGAAAAGGGGGGAAACCACCAAAGAGGAATTCAAATAGCCAGCACGTGTAGACACAAAGTCAGAAAAGGTAAGCACAGAATGAACTCAGGCTTGCTAAAGAGGTTAAAAGCAACAAAAAAGGCTTCTATGGGTATGTTCGTAGCAAAAGGAAGAACAAAGAAACAGTGGGGTCACTCAGAGGAGAAGATGGTGAAATGCAAACAGGGGACACAGAAAGGGCTGAACTCCTCAATGCCTTCTTTGCCTCAGTCTTCTCCGATAAAGAAAACAATGCCCAACCTGAAGAATTTGGAGCAAATGATTCAGCAGAGAAAACACAGCCCAGAATAACTAAGGAGATAGTACAAGAATACTTGGCTAGTTTAGATGTATTCAAGTCTCCAGGGCCAGATGAACTGCATCCAAGAGTATTAAAAGAACTGGCAGATGTGATCTCAGAACCACTGGCAGTCATCTTTGAGAATTCCTGGAGAACAGGCGAATTCCTGGCAGACTGGAGGAGGGCAAATGTTGTCCCTATTTTCAAGAAGGGGAAAAGAGAGGACCCAAATAATTACCGCCCAGTCAGTCTGACATCAATACCAGGGAAGATTCTGGAGCAGATCATTAAGCAAACAATCTGTGAGCACCTAGAAAGGAATGCTGTGATCACCAATAGTCAGCATGGATTTCTGAAAAATAAGTCATGTCAGACTAACCTGGTCTCGTTTTTTGACAGAATTACAAGCCTGGTAGATGAAGGGAACGCAGTGGATGTAGCCTACCTTGATTTCAGCAAGGCATTTGACAAGGTGCCCCATGATATTCTTGTAAAGAAGCTGGTAAAATGCGGTCTTGACTATGCTACCACTCAGTGGATTTGTAACTGGCTGACTGACCGGACCCAAAGGGTGCTCATCAATGGTTCCTCTTCATCCTGGAGAAGAGTGACTAGTGGGGTGCCACAGGGTTCTGTCTTGGGCCCGGTCTTATTCAACATCTTTATCAACGACTTGGATGATGGACTCAAGGGCATCCTGATCAAATTTGCAGATGACACCAAATTGGGAGGGGTGGCTAACACCCCAGAGGACAGGATCACACTTCAAAACGACCTTGACAGATTAGAGAACTGGGCCAAAACAAACAAGATGAATTTTAACAGGGAGAAATGTAAAGTATTGCACTTGGGCAAAAAAAATGAGAGGCACAAATACAAGATGGGTGACACCTGGCTTGAGAGCAGTACATGTGAAAAGGATCTAGGAGTCTTGGTTGACCACAAACTTGACATGAGCCAACAGTGTGATGCGGCAGCTAAAAAAGCCAATGCAATTCTGGGCTGCATCAATAGGAGTATAGCATCTAGATCAAGGGAAGTAACAGTGCCACTGTATTCTGCTCTGGTCAGACCTCACCTGGAGTACTGTGTCCAGTTCTGGGCACCACAGTTCAAGAAGGACACTGACAAACTGGAACGTGTCCAGAGGAGGGCAACCAAAATGGTCAAAGGCCTGGAAACAATGCCTTATGAGGAACGGCTAAGGGAGCTGGGCATGTTTAGCCTGGAGAAGAGGAGGTTACGGAGTGATATGATAGCCATGTTCAAATATATAAAAGGATGTCACATCGAGGAGGGAGAAAGGTTGTTTTCTGCTGCTCCAGAGAAGCAGACACGGAGCAATGGATCCACACTACAAGAAAGAAGATTCCACCTAAACATTAGGAAGAACTTCCTGACAATAAGAGCTGTTCGACAGTGGAATTTGCTGCCAAGGAGTGTGGTGGAGTCTCCTTCTTTGGAAGTCTTTAAGCAGAGGCTTGACAACCATATGTCAGGAGTGCTCTGATGGTGTTTCCTGCTTGGCAGGGGGTTGGACTCGATGGCCCTTGTGGTCCCTTCCAACTCTATGATTCTATGATTCTATGAAATAAAACTGAACCATGTACAGAAGATAAAAACAAAACAATCACAGTCCAGGCAACCTTGGGGAAATTATAATTTAAGGGTCCCAACATTTTGGCCTCACATAGGGCACCACTGGAGTTTGAAAGACCAAAGTCCCCTCCCCTGCCTCTTGTGACAGCAATGGATCTAGGTGCACACACACCCTGCCACACACACACACACACACACACACACACTCTACACACCTGCTCTTGCAGAGGGAATGCAACCCAATCCCTGGACCTGGGAACCGTCCATTCATATGCCCTCCATCCAGTCAGGAATCAGTCTAAGTTTATTAGCCCTCCCCTAGCCCATGGTTGCATCCAGCATGGTCTCTCCTGATTCAGATGTTACAGAGAAATACAGAGCTGGGTGTTATTAGCATGTTGGTGACACCTTGCCCCATATCTCCTGGTAGCCATCTCTAGTGGTTTCAAGCAGCACTGGGGCCAATCTTTGCCCTGTGTCACCTGAAAGATCTAAAGGGGTAGCACCATAGAAAAACTCAGCAAAGACTAAAATACTTAAATCCATGGACCCATTCTCACTGTGTCTGGGTAGCACCACTAAGGTTGGAGGCTCATGTGACAGAATGTTCCACTGTTCCCAATAAAGCAATAAACCACTCCACAGAGACATCTTGTATGAGAAAGGAGGATGTGAGGCTCCCTGCGTATGTCCCTGATGAAACAAAGCCCCCACCTCAATTCTGAAGTGGTACAGCACAGGTACAAGTTGATTGAACCAGGCATGTATGATGCAGAGAGCTGCACAGTTCAAGGTAGTAACAAAATGCATGGCACCACATTTGAAGGTCACATATTTGAGCTGAAAATTTAAATGGAAGCCTTTAAAGAAAACTGGACCCATCTTTTCCCCTCAGCTCTCAGAAACCTGGAAGTTGCTGCAGACAAAAATAAAATGCAGTCCTAATGTACTGACTTTGAACCGTATTTTAAAATGAAGTGTTTATTTACAATTGGGCTTTCTGAGCTAACAGCTTGTGGCACTCATCTCACAAATTATGTCACTTTCTTGCAGCTCCAGCTTCATAAGAATGGGAGACGCAATAAAACCAATTTTCATCCGGCTTCTGTCTGTTTAAGCAATCAGAATAGGAATTTTTATGTTTAAAAATTAAAGTCTTGTTTAAAAATTAAACAGTTAAGTTCCAGATTATTCAGATTGGAACAGAATTGGGGGGTGGGGGGTGATTTACAGCTTCTTTCTTCAAAGTATAATGGTGCAAAATCACAAATGGTGTTGAGATTAGAAAGATGACTTGCATCGACTGGAAAATGCCAACTGTACATTGTACTTTATTTTAAAGCACATTTCATTTTCTTTATGACAAACAGTGTGTTTATTTCCAGCAGAAATTTCATCAGACAAGGACACAAAGAGAGAAAGGGAGAGGGAAGAAAGTTTACTTTTGACTTGTAAAAGATGGTGCTATTCAAATTCGAGTCAAATCTGAATATGAAGTCACTTTGATGAATACTTGGCCTCCACTTTGTACCATGGAAATCTGTGAAATGCATTAGAGTCATCATTTTCTGTTTGTTCCTTTCAGTTGTATTTTTAACTTTTAACTCCTTTCAGTTGTATTTTAACTGTATTTTAAGTTTAGTGAAGGTCAATTTGGCGATAGCAATTTATGCATTCACAAGAATCAAATGGTCAAGGTTTTTTAGATGTGCTTTCTGACTAAACATCAAGAAGAACTTTCTGACAGCAAGAGCTGTTCAGCAATGGAACAGACTCCCATGAGAGGTGGTAGACTCTTCTTCCTTGGATATTTTTAAACAGAGGTTGGATGGCCGCCTGTCATGGACGCTTCAGCTGAGGTTCCTGCATTGCGAGGGTTGGACTAGATGACCCTCAGGGTCCCTTCCAACTCTACAAGTCCATGATTCTAAAGGGGAGTTTGACACAGTGCTGCTTAAGGCTCCTGGTGAGGCCTCTGCATTTGCAAACTCCAAATGAAAATAGCAAATCAAGATTTTTTGCTGCCTGAGGCAGAATTGGCAAACCACCTCCACCCTGCCCAAGTCAAGGTACATAATACTGGCCAAGTTGTTAGGCAATCTCCAGCCCCAGCCCAAGTCAAGGTACACAAGGCTGGCATAGTTATTCCATGGGCAGCTGTCTCTTGGAGTAAAAATGCAATAGATGAAATAGCCATTAACAATTTGCTTTGCTTTTCATAGCTGCCTGAGGCAGTTGGTGGGGTCAGCCCTGGTAGGGAGAAAGTTAGCTCAGTTATTCTCTCTGACATCTTAGTTGTGTATGTACAATGAGTTTTTAGATGGAAGAGCATCACCTGTTTTTTTAATTTTTATTTTTGCGAAGGGGAGTTATCAGAAGAAGAAAAGCAGAAAGCAGATATGCAAGCTCAGTGCAACAGTGGAACATTACTGTATGAACATCCTTCAGTGCAGCTCAGGTGTGCTTTTAAAGGGGAGGTTGATGAGGCTCTAAGGCAATTTCAGATCAAAACGTGCCTCCATGGTCCCCAGTAGGGTCTTTTCCCAATGGGGAGCATAATGGCTCAAAGCCAACAGTTAGGTTTTTGCTTGGCTGATTTGCTTCTGCATCCAATTGCTGCTTTTTAAAAAAAGAAACCAGCACATGCCTGTATAATTATTATTGAGATCTGCACAACAAATCTTCACATATCCATATACAACATGTGGGAAGGTGGAAATACTTTCACATCAGGACTGGTGGTCTGGGGGCAGAAAAGCAAGCTGGTGAGTTAATGAATTGGATACTAAAGGTCAAGAGCAAGTAGGTGCAATTTGATGAGAAACTGGGGTTGCTCACACTTAGGAGCCAAACCAGGAACAAAGACTCATTGGCTCTTGATGCTGCTTGACCTCTGCTGAACTGCAATGCCACCATTCAGCCATTTCCAGTGGTGGTGCCTAAGCACAGCAGGCAGAGCTCATGTCATTCATTTTCATTCATGGCCACCTTTCTTCCAAGGAGATTGTGTCAATGAGTTCCCTTTTCTCAGGAAATTGGTCATACAGAGTGTGGGGTGCCTAGCTCTGTGAAAAGTCCCAAGTTTGAGACCCCATGTGCCCTAAGGGGAGAAAGTTTATTTATGCAGAAAGCAAGTTGTTCCATCAATTCAACAAGCAAGAGAAATCAAGAAGCATTTCTTGTACACTGAAGGCTTCAGCAAAAGTGTGGCCATGACTTTGTTCCACTTCTGCTTTTTCTCTACAGCTACTATAGTATTAACATCTTACAAACACAGAATGCTCTCAGCTGGTCATAAATAAACCCAGAAACTGTATTCACATCTGAGTGTAGTTATTGCATTACAAGAAACAGCCAACTCTAAAGGTGAAGCAGAGTTCAAATTTCAGTGGTTGTTATTGATTCTATTTTGTTTACTGCTATGGGGTACACTCTTATGAAAGGCAGTATATAGGGAAAGAATCAAACCCAGCTAGAATGACTGGAGGGCCTCCCAAAGCTTTTAAAGTAAAGTTTGACAAATCTTTTTTTGTATGTGTAAAGGCTAGTATGAGAGTCAATGCACAGCTTAGAATGCAGCCGGCTCAGGTCCCCAGAGTTATAGAACAGCTGAAGTTAAGTGCTGCAGCTAATGAAGTCCATGTGAGCAAAGGCTGGTGAGATTCACTCTCTGCCTCTGGATGCCCAGCAAGATGCTGAACAGAAAGGCTTGAACAGGACAAGAGCAACACATGAAACAGCATCCAGGATGCACCCTTAAAACCACAACAGAGCGGTTGCTTGGTGGCTTAGGACAGGCATGCAACAACCAGCATGCAGCAACCTCACACACGGCTGCCAGGGCTCTTTCAGCAGGGACCACAGCCGTTGACTGCTCCACCCTCCCCTTTATTTTGTACTGAGGGAATCTGGCAGTGGTGGAGGAAGAGGAGTGGGGGGGGCACATCGCCCCCGGCAGCACGATCCCGGCGAGGTGCCATAGTGGCTGCTCCCCTGCCTGCACTGGGCACCATGCCCCCACAGGCAGTGCACCACACCCCTATGGGTGGTGTGCCATGCCCCCGGGAAACGCACCAGCCCCACCCCGCCTGCTATCCGCCCCCCGCTGCCAGAGCATGAAGCTCCGCCACTGGAGTGCTGTGAGAGCATTTCTGCTGTTCACCACTAGTGTTGCTGCCTCCACCACGTCTGCCTGCCAGGGCTACCCAAACAGGAGCAGAACCTAGGAAGGGGCCCACCGGAAGGCCATTGCCTAGAAGGCCCTAAAACCTGGATCTGATCTTCTTGCAGAAGTACTCTCTCCCGATCTCGGTCTATTTTTATTTTTTTTACCTTTTTTCTTTTATTCATACATACCCACACTCAATCCCACATATACTTCCTAGTAGATTGGAAGTCTAACACAAGGGTGGGGTGAGGGGTGAGGGATGGTGGTGGGAAAAGGAACTATCTCAGTCAAAAATTCAGTCCACACAAACTACCTGAGCTCCACAGAAACTCTTTGCCTCGTTTGCAGAACTCAGCTGTGCACAAAGCACAAATTGGCCAGGAACTAATGAAGTCACTCACCCACTTCCCTCGTGCTCCTAGAAGCCGTATTTAACATTATGTTTTTTCTATTAAAAAAAGAAAGAGCCAAGAGAAAATATAGAAAAAGCTGAATGAATATTGTTATAGGTTTTGCAGGGGCAAGATCCCCAAAAATATCTGGATTCAGTAATGGATTTTGATTAGTTGGAGTATTGAAGGGAAGAGTGGAAAAATACATGCTAAGCGTCCTTTCCCTCACTTGGGATAGAGGAATTAACATGACAAAAGGTGCTGATGGCCCATCAGAGAGGAATTATCGGGACTGGGCAGACAGAGGTTGCCATGGTGATGGGGTGTATGGAATCACATTTGTAGAGTTAGGAAAAGTACGTCTATAGAGCAAGGTGTGCTGGGAAGAAAAAGGGAGAGGACATCTTGGGCAGGCTGGCTGCAGGCAGGCTGAGAGAGATGCCTTGGACATAGCAGCCTTGGACTAGGAGCCAAAGTCCCTTCAGCATCCCCCCCATAAAATATTTGAGGGGCCTGAGACCCTACAAAGTTGATGGGCCATTCAAATGATGTGCATGGAGGGGGCGGAGCTTGCATGCCGGTCCTTATTGGCCCCCTCATGTTTCCTCCAAGCATCATGGTAGCTGGTGTTGTGTGCTGGCCAAGATTGTGAGCTGAAACATTCTCAGGTCTCACTTCAGCCAGAAACCCACCATGTGACCATAAAACTTAATTCTCAGATGCTCCTCCACCCCAGTTATACTGGTATATCCTAAAAATTTATAAGATTACCTAGATAATATATGGATTTGGCATAGTTTCATACACATAGTTCCAACCTCCCCCAAGTGGAAGGAGTTCTGGACTCCCTCCATGCAGACTGACAGCGTAAATAGGTGAATCAACTCTATAGCACAACAGTCTCCGCCATGTCTTCTATTCTCCAAAGGGACACAGACCCTGTGTCTGTGCCTGGGACCCCATGGGCTCTTGCCACTGCTTGGCAGAAAGAGGGGCAGGCACTCGACTTTTGTAACAGTATAAAGGAGGATGTGAAAACACACTTTTCATGGGCATTGTGTTCATTATTTTACAGCCCTGTGTGTGTGCGTGCACATATGCACAGTGGAACACAATTGCAGGATAAAAAGCATCTTTCAAAAGAAAGAAAACGCAGCATAGTTGGCAATATGATCATTACTCATAGCATGTTGTGAAGGTAGAGAACAGTATAATTATTCTTCTTTTGAGACTGCATGGCCTTAGTTTGAGTAACTGTTAATTCCTTCAAGAATAATTTTATTAGCATTGCTTTTGCACTATAAAATTTGTTTGGAAAGGCTATTGCAAATCTTTCTAGAAGATGCTTAAATATTTGCATGAATGCTATTATTTATGAAACACTAGAAAGACAAAATCCTGCTTTCCCCCTCCCTCCTCTGGCAGTTTTTGGTCCTCTATTATTCTCAAACATTATTTTTTTCTGGCATCATCACTGCACTATGTAGAGAAATTACTGCTGAATTATTAACCCTATTACAACAGGACAGTATTACTTTGCATGCTATCTAATCTAACAGTAGCTTTTGAAAATAATATACTTCCACAGGGTCCAGCAAGCAAGCAATAGGATTTTTTTCAATGCTAAAAACTTCACTCCCATCCATGAAAACGACCAAATATAACATAGAATATAAATTTGTATGAGGCAAACTGGGTCATTTCATTCATGCAAATCAGGACCTGCAGCTAGGAAAGCAATCCTGGATGAACACAGGCACCAATAACTGGAAGAAAAGGGTGAGGGAGTTTCTCCTGCTCCCTCGGTCAGGGCAACGCCACCCTGGCTCAGAGCGCAGACCCAGCAAAGCAAATGAGCACCTATTCCAGCCAACCTGTCACAAAGGCAAGCTGAGAGGACTGTGACTGTCATCACTGGTCTGCAATACACTAACAGGAGGAGCAAAGGCTGAAACTAGCTGGCTTCTTATCTTTCCTGGATAAGCCAAGAGTTTGGCACCCACTGTTTTTTTTTTAGTTCAAAGGCATGAGAACATTTATAGAAGAGCTCTCCTTTCCCCAGGAATGCCTAAGACATGTTACAGCCAGTCCAGATGGAAGTGCTGGATGCAGCAGGGCTGGCCAGTCTCAGGGGGCTGAACCTCAAGAGGTGGCACTGTTGACAGCATTCCACCTCCCCCTACCACAGCTACACCAGCTGCAGCAGCAGCAATGGCTTCTGGCAAGAGGTCGTGAGATGGCACCCACTGTTGCTTCATAAATGCCACTGCACAACCCAGGTAAGGGAGACTTTGACAAGGGCAGGGCGGCAGCAGGATGGGGTGGCAATGGCACCTTCCCATTTTCCCCCAAAAAAGCCAGGTCTAGGAAGTGGGGTTCCTGCAATGCAGCTTTGTCTGTCAATCCTTTGAGCTTGGACTGGGCTCACTGGTGGGATAAGGGCACTCCAGCTGGAGTATTTACCTGTGCTCTGTTAAAAAAGGTAAAGGGACCCCTGACCATTAGGTCCAGTCCCGGACGACTCTGGGGTTGCCATGCTCATCTCGCTTTACTGGCTGAGGGAGCCGGATTTGTCCGCAGACAGCTTCCAGGTCATGTGGCCAGCATGACTAAGCCGCTTCTGGCGAACCAGAGCAACACACGGAAACACTGTTTACCCTCCTGCCAGAGTGGTACCTATTTATCTGCTTGCACTTTGATGTGCTTTCGAACTTCTAGGTTGGCAGGAGCAGGGACCGAGCAATGGGAGCTCACCCTGTCGCGGGGATTCGAACCACCGACCTTCTGATCGGCAAGTCCAAGAGGCTCCGTGGTTTAGACCACAGCGCCACCTGCACCCCATTAGGCTCTATTAACCTTCATGATTCTTGCTGCATGCAAACTGCAGATGCCAACCACACTCAGCTTATTAGACTTTATGTAGGCTTATTGCGCTATTTATGCTTTAATATGCTGTATGAAGGCCAGTGCTGTGCATTACACTCAGAAGCAGGCTAGCTATGTGTGTTGTATGCCAAGGCTTGCTGTACATGAATAAAGTGAGTTTCCCCCCCAAATGTGTGCTCATTGCATCTGAATCACAACAAACAGCTGCCCTTTGATTGAACACTCATCCTGAGGTGTCCCCAAACATGTCAGCTGAGAATGCAGAACAACCTGAAAGGCAAAGACTATCCAACATGGGATGCCAGGAGTTCCTGCTGCAAGCACCGAGGCGAGGTAGCCTTGTGCAGACTTCAGGCTGGAAGCTGTAGGAAAGCAGAGCTCTGACAATGCTTCAGGAACAGTCAACCTTAGACTGAGTCCTTTATACAAGAAGCGGATCTGTTCCAATGGCAAGCTCCACCTTAACTGAAAGTGCCCCAGCCCACTCCAGCAGACTTCGCTTTGATGGAATGAGGCAGGCTCTGGTTGGCCTTCTGTGATGCCGTCCTCCAAGTCAGAGGCAGGCAATGTCATGTCCTTGGACGGGAGGGGCAATGGAATCATGAACACATCTTGTAGGAGGGCTTTGGGGATGGCCCTGCATGCCTTTGCTTTTCTGACCCAGAGTCTTCAACCTCATTTCCTGAAGAAGGGAAATAACACCCAAGGATTGTGTGAGTTTCCTTCAATCATACCCAACGGAAAATATTCTGGCTTTGCATTGGAATTTGCTGAATCCTAGTTGGAAGATCCTTGTTTAGATTTATATTTTGAAATGGGCTCATCTAGCATTTATTCATCTTCTTCAAGTGGAACTTTTCATCCCTTTCCTTTTTTTTCCTAATTAAACTCCTTGAGCAGAAGCAACAGGGAAAGGAAGAAACTTGCAAAAGCCTAACTGAATGAGAGATGACAAAGGCAATGAGAAATGAAGAGATGGCTTTCATTCTCATCACACAGAGTCTTGCTCTCTCAGCTCAGCGCCTATTTCTGCTAGAGAAGGCTTTACAATGAACTGGGGGAAAGGACACTTTCTTTTAAATCTGTGGCTCCTGCTGGCACTTCATCTGAGGTTTCTTTCTACGCACTATTATTAAATGCACTTCAACCACACAAAGAACACCTAATTTATTTATTTCTAAAGTAGAACAGCTAATTTAGCAGCAGAGCTAACCTTGACTTGAGCAGGCAGGGAAATATCTCAAACGTACAAAGGCTTGGCTTTTGACAGAAACAATTCCCCCTCCCCTCATTTCACTACAATGACCTTTAAGGGCCCTTCCAATTGGGACATTTAATGTGCATTCAGGCAAATCTGGGCTCTTGGCAGTATCAGGATGGTCTGTTATGTGTGTTCCTGCATTTCAACTGGTTTGCTCCCTCAGAACTTTTGGTCAATTTTAGTGCTCTCAGTTCCTCACTTTTCCAATCTTAAATTCAGTTCTCCACATTTCTGCAACAATTTGAGATTTATTTATTTTTAATCCTCATGAATTTTCTTCAGCATTTTAGTGTTGAATTTTCTCAATGAACACATTTCTGCATGCTGCTTTAACTACTGCACACTTTTTTACAAGCAATTTTTCCTAACATAATGCATTTTTATACATTATCCTAGCTTCCATTTTTATGAACATTTCCCCCTAACATATGCATTTTTGTAAACATTGTCCACAAAATCCAGATCAGTGTGAATTTCAAATGGCTGTTTCAATTCTCCTATTGTTTCGGAAAGTGTGAGCTTGATAAATCCACCCTTAAATGTGAGCTGATTCAACTTTCTTCCTTGTCCCTGTTGATACAGCATCTGTGGTGATCTCTGTGTGGTCTTTAACTTTTTGCAAGAAATTTCATAACCACAAATGTTCACTTTTTCTTTGTTTCCTTTTTTTGTGCTATAGCACCCTGGCAATGCACCAAATTAACTTTGCTTCTTTGTGACATATTTCCTTTGGGGGGGGCAATTTAATCTTTATTGATTTTAAATATTGAATCCACTTACCACAAAAAACCAAAAGAAAACAAACAAACAAATCACATCCAATTAAAAAAACACACATATAAAATAAAGTTATTCCGTACATTGAGACTTCCGTCTTCCTCAGTATGGGTCCTTTGTTTCCTTGTTGACTGCATAATATACTATTGTACAACCTTTAATTTATCATAAATTGTAATTTTTGTTGAATATAGCATTGCAGAAGTTAATCATATTTACTATTGATGTTGGATACTGGAATTCTTGTGTGCTTCTTTTTTAAAAAAACAAGTGAAGGTTGAGCACAGCAATCTCAGCCTTAAATACTTTTAAAAGTGTACCTGCAGCCTCTTAGTATAGTAGCAAAAATAACCACACTTGAAGGGAGAGAAGCTTTTACTAATAGCTGTGGCAATTTACTAAGCCAAATTTCTTCGAAAAAAGGAGAGGTTTTGGTGGACACACACACAGGTCTTCTTCATAGGACCTTTTCACTGCTTGCTTTCTTCTCCTGCTACCCATCCGTTTGTTTCTCAGAATGGTGCAGTTATGAAATCAGTTTTGAAAGGTTCAGTCCGCCATCTTAATAGAAAATGGCATCCAGTTGTAACAGATGAGAACCTTTTCTTTGATCTTAGGAATCATCATGCAAAATTTGGTTATGTCTTAAGTGGAGTCCAAATGCATTTGAACAAACAATTTATCCAAATATAATATCAGATACTATCAATACAAATGTTGTCAGCTGAGGAGATTCACAATTAAATAACAATAATTAAGGCAAGGTTGATCATTTATGCCGTTTTACAATGGGTTCCAAAGGTCACAAACAACACAGAATTTTTTTATCATACAAATCTATATTCCTCCACTTATTATAAATATATTTAAAAAGGAAATCTCATTATTGTCTAATAAGAGATTGTATGCTTGTTTGGTATAGGATCGGAAAAAGATTTATGCTTGCCCAACAATTTGGAGTGAACCTTTGCCATCTGCATCCAGCGGCTCATGCTCAGATTGGAACATAAACACGGAGATTAGATGGCACGTCTCCATATGCACGAGTCATGCCTACCTATGATTTAAAACATATATTCTTAATTATGAGGACATTCTGGGTTTTCTCTTTCTTTTTAAACACCTTTTCCTAACAGCTTAACAGTATATTTACTGAGATATAATGTACAATGTTAAAAATACTCTTTTATTTAAAATAAAGTACAGTTTCACGGTGAAGTGTTTTAATAGCGATAACACTCTTTCATAGGCCATGCATTGGAACATATCATCCTCAACAGCACCCATAGCTATTGTTTTATAGATGTAAACAAATCAACCCATTATTCTTTTGGCACACACCATAAAGTCAGTTTTATGAAGACTTTTCTTGCCTTCTTACTTATTATGTGACTCATGAGATCCTATACATATTTTTTTCAACTTTCTCTAAACTATGGTATCCTGTACTAGCATATGTGAAACAAGTATGCTCTAGGTAAACAAAAGCATGTATGAGGAACTTGGATCCTTGTGAATTTATATGCCTGATCCACATTGCTTGGACACTGTACACTTCTCAAAAGGTTGAGATTGAAATTCATATTTTGGTAGAGTATGTGCAGCTTAAATGCATATTTCAATCTGTACTTTGGGAAGATTGGGCTCCTGTCCTCCTTGTGGGCTTCGCTGAGGCATTTGGTTGGCCACTGTAAGAGCAGGATGCAGGACTAAGTGGGACATTGGCTCTTATGTTATTTTAATATTTTAAAGATTTTTTAAAATCACCTTTCCCTTTCCTTTTTGCATATCAGTGTGCTACTAAACCCAAAGAAGCAAAGCCAGCTTTAAAAAAAGGTTTGGGCTAAAACTTTTACTCTGCCCAGCAGTGGGATCTAGCAATCCACAGTGACTGATCATAAGATGCATGTATGTGCAGGCTTGCATCAGATTGGTCATCAGAAAAAGAGGCTGAAAATGGGCTCCAAATGTAACTTTAAATTCATGAAAGGACAGAGGGTAGTGGGTGAAATAGAATGGAGTACACCTTATACCGTATTGGCCCAAATATAAGCTGCACCTTTAAAATCCGGGGGGGGGGGGGAGACAATACCCAAATATAAGCTGCTCCCTTAAAATTCCGCAGACACTCACACCCATTCTGTTTTACCGTATGTCTGTTTAAGCAGCGATATTGCAAAAGCCAATTTTCATAAGGTCGTGAATTTAAGCCACACTTTAACGTTTCACACTCGGAATGGGGGGGGGGGGGTGTGAGACTTATAGTCAGGCCAATATGGTGTTATGAGGTCTCCCAGGTGCCCAAACCTCTTCTTGGATAGGACCTGGGTTACTGTTTGCCCTGGGTGTAAAGGCTTCAAATTGGTTCTTTTGAAATTGAGATAAGTCATCTGTGATTGTGTTATCCAAAGCTGGAGCATTACTGGCATTGTAACACAAAGGCCCGCACCAGGGACCTTTTCCGATTGGGAGGCCTGCCTGCTGATCACCCAGACCACTGGTTGGCTATCGCACCAGAAACACCGAAAGGCTTCTGAATTACTTTTTATTGTGGCCTGGTGCTTTGACACTGGAGTTCCCCTCTTGAGGACTACAGTAGGTGAGGCAGCCAGGCTACTGCTGTGACCATCTGTTTGCTGGAGCTTTGAGATTCAAGGGGAACTAAGGGGAAAGCTGATAGCCTTTCCCTTGGCAAATTGCTGATCAGATAGGAGAGCCCAGTGTAGTCTATTCCACCCATGCAGTGGGAGAATTCACACATACTTCCAAGCAGAATGTGATTGCACTATGAGAAAGGAACACCACTGGTTATGTGCATGGAGTGGGGCTCATATAATCTTTAATTATCCTTTGCCATTTGATCACTATTACAATATTTAAAACAATGTTTTCTGTGTAAAATTTCCCCCTGTTGACTGTAAATAAATATTCTGATGTCAATACAACATGATAACATTATGTCCAGGCTTGTGATTATACAAATGTAGAAAAACAATATTTGCACCGGCAGAATAGCTGCAATATTTGCATCTGCACAGCTGAGCGGCCACTCTTAAACTTTAAATCCAAAGAGATTAGTTTTCCCCTCATGGCAAGTACTAACAATATCAACAGTTTTACAGTTTTTTTGCCAAGTAATGCATTTAACATATCTAGGTCAGATTCAAGAGGGAAGAAGGATTTCTTGGACCAGAGATATCAAGAATGAGCAAACAGTGAAATAGCTTGCTAACACTATAATATACAGAGGTAACAACCAGCCTGACCAGTCATCGGAAGACAGTGTAAAAATGCATTGCTAACATGAGCCTTCAAAATTATCCTTAACTTCAGTATGAGGAAGATGAATAGCAACATGCCAAACAAGGAAGAAGAGCAAGGGTATTCTGGAGAAGTCTGCCAAGATGATCCCAAAGCACCCAAGCGCAGTTTACTGGGTACCACTGGAAGCAAACTGGGCAGGAAATTGTAGTAAAATCTCTTCCTCCCCCTTTCTGTTCAGCTGCCCCACACTCTCTGAATTCCAGTGCCCGTCACATGCGCGCAAGAGGGATCAACTTTACAAGCAGGAAACACAGGGATGTGGGAGGGGGGCTTGGCAGGCGATATAGTGCTGGGATGCCCCTCCCTCTTTCTCCTTTGCTCCTCTGCATGGCACTCACCTTTCCTGTCCTGGAGGTGCTCATCTATGTCAGACTGGTTGCTTTAGAGCCCATTGGGAATTCTTTTACCTATAAATTTTATTGGGTGGAGGATAATGGGATTTTGCCCTCTCTAAAATCTCTACACTCTCTGCACTTCACCGAGGATTGATGGAAGATTGGCTTCGGTGGCATCAATTTAAAGAGCCGATCACAAGTGGCAGTGTAGTACAGGAAAAGATGAATAGCCAAGCACCCTAGGGCACCTTTATGATAAAAGGGGGTAAACTAAGTCAAGCCTCTGAGAATTATGCAGCTACTGTGGTTGCTGTTGTATTTACTATAGAGTGTTAATTGTATTGGTATTTGCGTGTTATAAACAATCTTGGAATTTTTAATAAATGATAACATGAATATCTTTCAAATAAATAAAAATAAATTAGTGCCCCTACTCCAATGTGGACCCAAGAGGAACAGAAACACTCCCTTTGAGGCATATTTAGCTCACACACCTTTGGGATGGGAGTGATCTGGGTGGGATTCACTCAATACCAGACAGGAGGCCAGTGAAGTGCTGCATCCAGTCTGAGGGACAAGGACAGGTTTGTCCAGATAACTGGTCTCTGGGAGGGGAGGGATATGCTGGTAGACATCTTCTGTCCCAGTCAGACCTTCTGCAGATCACCAGATCTGAGTGGCCCCAGCTCACACAACACCTTTGTCTCCCCTCCTTCTCCCATGTGTAGGAGAAAGACAGATTCAATGTTTTCCCCACAGAAAGGCCAAATAAGGTTCCTTTCGTTTACCATGTTAAAAGATGCACTCTAGAATCCAGATTATTCAACAAGCTTGACACTTAATCAAGGGAAGCCAATAAAACAGAGTGAGCTTAAGTAAAATGTGCACCCTAGCAATATTTTACGTAAACATTTTCTGCTATCTTCAGTTTTTCAGTTTTGCAGTATTTCAAGTTTGTAGGCAGTATTTGATCACTTCAGGCATATTTCCATATCATTTTTAAAAAATGGGTTCCTAGTAAATTAAATATGGTATAGCATTAGGCCTGTCCAATACATCAAAGAAACTAGGGGAAAGTCTGTCAGGAAATAGTAAATGTTTTTGGTTTTGAAAAGTCAAAGAAGTTCTTATGATCTTTTCATGGAAATGAGTGTCTTTTAAGGGAGAGAAAAACAAAAGCAAGATTACAGGATATTTACTTTCTAAAATGAAAAAGCATAAGAAATGAAGCAAATGCATTATAAAAGTACATGTCCAAACATTATCAGAAAATGGTACACTGAAAAATAATGTATGCTTATTTCAGTGAGCTGTTCCTAGATCTGAGTCATGGTATCAAGTTATCAAGGAAAACGTAACTCTTTGTTGTCTAATATATACCAGAAAAATTGTAAGTTTTTGTCTTGTATGGGTATATTGCTTTAGTAGGTATGCCATACAGTGCTTCAAAATGCATCTACCGTATTTTTCGCCCTATAAGACGCACTTTTTCCCCTCCAAAAATGAAGGGGAAATGTGTGTGCGTCCTATGGGGCGAATGCAGGTTTTCGCGGAAGCCTGGAGAGTGAGAGGCGTCGGTGCGCACCGACACCTCTTGCTCTCCAGGCTCCAGGAAGCTATCCGCAAGCCTTGCGCACCTGGGGGGAGTTCCCCGTGCTCCGCGCAAGCGTCAGCAAGCCTTGCGCGCCGGGGGAGAACTCCCCCCCGCGCGCAAGGCTTGCGGGCGGCAGCCTGCAGCGCGGAGCACGGGGCGCCCTTCGGAGGACGCCCCGTGCTCCGCGCAAGCGTCAGCAAGCCTTGCGCGCCGGGGGAGAACTCCCCCCGGCGCGCAAGGCTTGCGGGCGGCAGCCTGCAGCGCGGAACACGGGGCGCCCTTCGGAGGACGCCCCGTGCTCCGCGCAAGCGTCAGCAAGCCTTGCGCGCCGGGGGAGAACTCCCCCCCCCCGCGCGCAAGGCTTGCGGGCGGCAGCCTGCAGCGCGGAACACGGGGCGCGCTTCGGAGGGCGCCCCGTGCTCCGCGCAAGCGTCAGCAAGCCTTGCGCGCCGGGGGAGAACTCCCCCCCGCGCGCAAGGCTTGCGGGCGGCAGCCTGCAGCGCGAAACACGGGGCGCCCTTCGGAGGGCGCCCCGTGCTCCGCGCAAGCGTCAGCAAGCCTTGCGCGCCGGGGGAGAACTCCCCCCCGCGCGCAAGGCTTGCGGGCGGCAGCCTGCAGCACGGAACACGGGGCGCCCTTTGGAGGACGCGCCGTGCTCCGCGCAAGCGTCAGCAAGCCTTGCGCGCCGGGGGAGAACTCCCCCCCGCGCGCAAGGCTTGCGGGCGGCAGCCTGCAGCGCGGAACACGGGGCGCCCTTCGGAGGACGCCCCGTGCTCCGCGCAAGCGTCAGCAAGCCTTGCGCGCCGGGGGAGAACTCCCCCCCGCGCGCAAGGCTTGCGGGCGGCAGCCTGCAGCGCGGAACACGGGGCGCCCTTCGGAGGACGCCCCGTGCTCCGCGCAAGCGTCAGCAAGCCTTGCGCGCCGGGGGAGAACTCCCCCCGGCGCGCAAGGCTTGCCGGCGGCAGCCTGCAGCGCGGAACACGGGGCGCCCTTCGGAGGACGCCCCATGCTCCGCGCAAGCGTCAGCAAGCCTTGCGCGCCGGGGGAGAACTCCCCCCCGCGCGCAAGGCTTGCGGGCGGCAGCCTGCAGCGCGGAACACGGGGCGCCCTTCGGAGGACGCCCCGTGCTCCGCGCAAGCGTCAGCAAGCCTTGCGCGCCGGGGGAGAACTCCCCCCCGCGTGCAAGGCTTGCGGGCGGCAGCCAGCAGCGCGGAACACGGGGCGCCCTTCGGAGGACGCCCCGTGCTCCGCGCAAGCGTCAGCAAGCCTTGCGCGCCGGGGGAGAACTCCCCCCCGCGCGCAAGGCTTGCGGGCGGCAGCCTGCAGCGCGGAACACGGGGCGCCCTTCGGAGGACGCCCCGTGCTCCGCGCAAGTGTCAGCAAGCCTTGCGCGCCGGGGGAGAACTCCCCCCGGCGCGCAAGGCTTGCGGGCGGCAGCCTGCCGCCCGGCGCATGGGGCGCCCTGAAGCAGAGCGCCCTCGCGCCGGGCAGACATCGGCCAGCCCCACAAGCTCGGGGACAGCGGGGAGGCGCAGCGCAGCCATCCCGCTCCTCCCTGACCTGGTTTTGGGGGGGAAATAAAGGGAAAAAAATTTTTCCTTTATTTCCCCCCCAAAAAAGTAGGTGCGTCCTATGGGACGGAGCGTCCTATGGGACGAAAAATACGGTATATCACTAAATGAACCCAGATGTGTTTATTGTGAGATAGCTTTTTTCTTTGCAATTTGGCTTGTAAAATTACCAATAGCATATGAATAAACTTTGAGAAGTAACCATAAAACTAATGAGTACCCCGTACGGGCCAGTCTTGACAGACTCTAGGGTTGTGCGCCCATCTCACTCAAGAGGCCGGGGGCCAGCGCTGTCCGAAGACACTTCCGGGTCACGTGGCCAGCGTGACATCGCTGCTCTGGCGAGCCAGAGCCGCACATGGAAACGCCGTTTACCTTCCCGCTAGTAAGCGGTCCCTATTTATCTACTTGCACCCGAGAGTGCTTTCGAACTGCTAGGTTGGCAGGCGCTGGGACCGAACAACGGGAGCGCACCCCGCCGCGGGGATTCGAACCGCCAACCTTTCGATCGGCAAGCCCTAGGCGCTGAGGCTTTAACCCACAGTGCCACCCGCGTCCCCTAAAAACTAATGAGTAGGGAGGATGAAATTGGATAGAGAAGTTGAACGCTACAATAAGAGTTTCTCTATTGACTATTGCTATTCTTATCAAACTGTATACCTTGAAGAAGCACACACCCCTTTTTTCATTATTGCAATCTGACAACACGTTACATTACAAAATTATTCTGTATTTTCTAAAATTGTAAATAATTAAAATAATAATAAATAATAAATTTTATTTATATCCTGCCCTCCCCAGCCGAAGCCGGCTTTAGTGATCAAGATATATCCAGGAGTACTCCATAGCTATGTATTATAGATCACAACCCCTAAGTTAACTTGCCTATCTCTCTAACAAGGGAACCACAAACCCAAGAGCCCCTGTCTGCCTAGGATTCAAGCATAGCTCTTTGGCCCTCACCAGTCCACCACTGCATTCAGCCCAGAATTTCACAGCCCCTCAGATGACACCTTGCTCCAAAATTCCTAATGGCTGCTTCTAATGGTTTCATCTAAATGTTAAATAGCACTGGAGAGAGAATGGTGCCCTGAGCAACCCCAGAGCACAAGTGCCAGAGGGCCAAGGAGCCCTCGCCCAGTGCTACTTTCTTAACATGGCCCAGAATCAGTTTAATGCAGGGCCTTCAATACTCTTCCCATGGATACAGCTCAGGAGGATACCTGGTCAGTGATATTATGGTGGTGATGATGGTGGTGCCCATCTGATGGTGAGAGCTGTTCAACAGTGGATCAGTCTCCCTCGGGAGGTTGTAGACTCTCTTTCCTTGGAGGTTTGTAAGCAGAGGTTGGGTGGTCATCTGTCATGGATGCTTTAGCCAAGATTCCTGCATTGCAGGGGTTGGACTGGATAACCCTCAGGGTCCATCTCTACAATTCTATGATTCTGTGAATCTATTATTCTACAATTAGCCTGGATGGGGAACAAATGTGAAAGTAGTCAGGCACAACTATGCTAATAGTAGATGTCAATATCATCAAGTTGCATTAAGTGGAACTGCTCCCCAACATTGGGTTTGACATTATATTGGACAATCAAATGGTCACAATAGTAGCATCTAAATCACTGTGGAACCAAATGACTTTATCCTCAAAGTTCTTAGCCAACAAGTTACAGTGGGAAGCCATGTGCTCCAGAGGTCAGAAATGGCCAACCTCTGAACCACATGGAACAAGTCTGCTGGGTGGCTTCTCAAAGGCACAGTAATTGCAGCAAAGTAAGATCTAGTCACTATTCTCCAAGTCTATATGTTAGGCCCAGTTAGGAGCCTGAACATGTGCTTAGTCAGCTCCAGAGCACGATTCATGCTGCATATGCTCCAGCCCTTGCCCAACTCATTTAATTGGCCACTGCTCCTACCTATGAACAAAGGCAGCTCCATGGTGCCAAAGGCCCTTTGCGTCTCACCATCCCACAGTGAGACTTTGGCCCCAACAGGATCACCTGCTCTATCCTCTGGAAAAAGCTCAGAACAGTAAATAATTATCAGTATTTGGGGGCAGACTATCCTAACTGGTCTCCCATTCTTTCACTAGGAAGTGATCTGACCATGACAACGGGGTGATATGGACCCCACCCATGTCCAGACTGCCACCCTCCACACATGGTAAAAGGTAAAGGTAAAGGGACTCCTGACCATTAGGTCTAGTCGTGGCTGACTCTGGGCTTGCGGCGCTCATCTCGCTTCATTGGCCGAGGGAGCCGGCGTACACCTTCCGGGTCATGTGGCCAGCATGACTAAGCCACTTCTGGCGAACCAGAGCAGCGCACAGAAACACTGTTTACCTTTCCGCTGGAGCACTACCTATTTATCTACTTGCACTTTGATGTGCTTTTGAACTGCTAGGTTGGCAGGAGCAGGGACCGAGCAACGAGAGCTCACCCTGTCGCGGGGATTCGAACCGCCGACCTTCTGATCGGCAGGTCACTGTGGTTTAACCCACAGTGCCACCCGCGTCCCACCTCCACACATGGAGCAAAGACTAAATCTAGGATGTGTCCTGCTCTGTGCATGGGACTGATTAACTTTGGAGACAGGAGCATGGTTGCCATGGAGGCCATACAAGATTTCCCTTGCATCCATTCATTTTTAAAGATTTTGACCTGTTTCTGAGTTGTGCTGTGCTTAAGGTTCCAATTTGTTGCATGAAGGCAGCTGAAACAAAAATATAGTTAACTCCAGAATATACAGTACTAATTGTAAAAAGAGAAGTATGTAAAAAAAAAATTGTCTACGCATCTGAAGTTCGTTCATGCTTTTTCTTTTACTCTTTCATTTATGATATTTTGTTTTTGATTTTTGGGTTTCCCACCTGAAAGGTTTCCCTTTCCATCCAAATGTAGGTCAGACTTCAAATTCAAATTCCATGCTGCAAAAATATTTCCTTCCACAAATTTAATCAACTAGTTAAGGATTTTAGCAAATGCTTTTTTGTTTAGAATATGGAGGCTATAGCAATGCAGAAGCATAGTTACCCATTGTGATGGCCTGGGACTCGGGTTCGGATTCTAAGCCAGAGGAGACTCAGTCTGCACCGGATCCTTTGCCTCAGGCATCATCTGAACCAAGTCTGGGGCCTAATCCTGAAGTGTCCCAGTCTGCACAGGTTCCCCTGAAACAAACACCAGCTGGGCCAAGTCAGGGGCCTGAGCCTGCCCTGGTTCCAGATGCGCGTATTACCTCGTTGCCTCCAGCTGGGCCATCACTTACAGCTGCTCCACTACCAGTTGGGTCAGGGGAGGCTGAGGCAGCCTCTGGGTCTAGTAACCCACCAACGTCTCCCGAGCTGCAGAGACTGAGGTCTGAGAGAAGGAGAGACCTGAGTACTCACAGGAGGAGTGCTCACCTTCGGGCAAAACAGGGAGGTGAGTTGCCAGGGGATCAGGACCAGCCGCTACCCAGACAAAGATAAAGGCTGTTGGACCCGCCCCAGGTTGTGGGAGGAACATTGCTGTATGCTAGACCCTGCATGAGATCCTGTACCTGTCCTTGCCTGGTTTCCTGCGTTGTGTCCTGCCTTGGCCCAGTCAGACTGACTCCCAGCGGAACCTTCGGATTCTGGACCAGTCCTGGACCACGTCTAAAGAAATAAAAAATGCCCTTTTGATGTTTTTTTTTACATTGAAATGAATGGCCAGTAGATAATTTCTGACCTCCCCTCTGCTTTTTAAAAGATCCTGGTGCAAGAACATGTCCCTAAAAAGATGTTGTCAACAGCCTATCCTCCTCCCTCAAGTATAGCATCACTACAGTGGTACCTCGGGTTACATATTCTTCAGACTCCGCTAACTCAGAAATAGTACCTCAGGTTAAGAACTTTGCTTCAGGATGAGAACAGAAATTGTGCTCTGATGGCGCAGCAGCAGCAGGAGGCCCCATTAGCTAAAGTGGTGCTTCAGATTAAGAACAGTTTCAGGTTAAGAACGGATTAAGTATGTAACCAGAGGTACCACTGTACTTACAGTCTTTCTTCTTTAACATAGTTGGCAATTACACACCTTTTAATATGATCTCCCAGTTACATTTAGTATAAAAAATATTGATGCCTGTCATCTGAACCTTTTGAAGAATGAAAAGCTTTTCTATTGCCTCTCACAAATATTCTTTCTATAGCACCAATAAAATTCCCAGTAGGTGCTCAACGCTTTAGAAATTGATGTGACTGTGAAGTCTTTGGTTTATTTCAATCAGAAATATCATGAACTTGGAAATAAAACTCTAAATTATTGGCTAACTCAAATAGGACCTTTCTGGCTCTCAGGTCTTGAACCCTGGGAAAATCACTGGTGAATTTGCAAATGATTATGAAACATTATACACCTCCACTAATCTAGATGTCTCACAAATTGATTATTTTTGCCCCAATGGGCAAATAAAGAGGCAGATACATAATATGGGGTTATTTATACCCAGTGCTTTTTTCTGGGGGGACACAGGGGTACGCATACCCCTAAACATTTTGTGAATCTAAGTTTGGTCTCATTGAGGGGCAGTATTTCAATATGAATAGGAAAATGAGAGTACCCCTAAACATTTTTTTTAAAGAAAAAAAGCACTGTTTATACCTTAAATTAAAATCCTATGGGGTGGAACTAACTTAACTGGATAACCTTAGCCATTGGTCATCCCGCCCTTTCCTATGAAATTAGGGCACGGCTCCCAGGCCGCAATGTGAAGGTGAGAATGGAGACCTTACCACATCACTACCCCTGGAACTGCGAAACCCCTGGGGGATGAGGGAGTTTGCCTCAAATAAGCTTGCCATACGTCAGGAAAATTCCTGGCATGACCTGGGTTTTGGGTGTAAAAATGGCGTTGGGGAAATTTTTGCTGAATCAGCAAAATGTCAGGGAAAACCCGGATGTATGGCAACACGATGGAAAAAGCAGTGGAAACAGCTCAAAAAACTCAACAACTTTGTGGGTGTCAGGAATTTTTCTTATATAGCAACCCTAACTCAGATGAGGCCCCTATCTCACCCTCTGAACTGCGGAGTTCAAGAAGTGAGCTTTGGGGTCAACCCATTACCTGAAAGGTATCTGTACAGTTGCAATATACAAAAATTTATTGATTGATTTCAGGGTGACCTTTTCTCAAAGGATGTGAAAACGACAGTTCATGCTTTTGTTTTTAGGCAAAATTTCATCTAAATAAGCTGCAGGAACTTGAGGTTGTAAAAAAGTTATAACCCTAATGTACATATGTCTGAAACAAGTACTTAGCAAACTCAGAATGTATGTATTTGATTCAACAGTGTGGATCAATGAATCTGCCACACACTCTTCTATATACAAGTACTAGGTTGGTTTAAAAATATGAGATCAATGTCAGAAAAAAATATCATTGTCACATCAAAAAAGGAAGCCTGTGGACTTTACACAGTGACTGCAGTCTCCAACAGAACAAAGATGTGAAATAATTGGAAAGGAACATCTCATAACAATCTTCAGTTGTGAAGGGAAGAAAGGCAGCCAGCATATAAGGGGAGGAGAAACAAGCCCATGAAGAAATGGGTATAAACCACTGGAGAGCTTTGATAGGGGAAAAAGAAGTCCAATTCTAAGAGAAAAGCAAAATGCTTCTGGGAAATTTCACAAGCATTGGTACTGCTTATGCATCCCACAAAAGCCCTCAGAAACTTCTAAACTAATCTGGAAATACTTACTTGGGCCAAATATCTGAGGGATTTGAAGGGAAGTCCTAATTTCTGACATTAGAGCAGAATCTTGGCTCCTGGTAGACCTTTGAACATGAGAGCTGTGCTTGGCTTGGTGGGTGCCACTAGTTGTGGATGGAAACTTGTGTGATAATTAACTAGCTAGGAATTTGGCCTCCTTCACTTTAGATGGTGGTAACAGCAGACAGCCTTTCTTTGCCTTTTGGCAGAGGATTGGGCAGCATTCAACTTAGCTGCATTAGTAGCAGAGACATGAGGAGCAGTGAAGACTGCAGCTCAGGGCTATGAGACACAGGGGAAGGAGAGGGACTACATTTGGGACCAACGTTCAGCTACATGGAGCTATGGGGTATTGTGGGGTTTAGATGAAGGTATGCCTTTATGCCTTATACTCACCTTTATGGTGTGGCTTGGGGAAGAGGTAAGCTAAATGGTTCGCTCCCCCCCCCCCCCGCCCAGCAAAGGTTGGTCTCTCAAACCACTGATCTGTATAGTTGCTTCCTTCACTAAGCCTTTCATCTGTAGGCTTTTGGTAAATTCTAATAAAAGTAAAAAGTAGCCCATATTTCAACCCAGCGAAATGTGTTGGTGTGTTCAATTTCAGTCCTCAGCTGCAAATGCTCTCTTGGCATGCACAAACACATCTTCCAGAAAATGCTGTTGTTAGGTATTTGTATAACATCAGAATAGACTATTTTGTGAAAGCTGGTTACAAGTAATTTGCATGTTTTGCTATGTACAAAGAACTCATATGCCTAATGATTGGTATTAACAATTCTTTTCAGAAGACTTGCACAACACAAGCCAAGCAACTCACCAGTAGAGCTAAGGAGTAATAACTATATAGCAGAAACCTAGAAATGGGCCTGTCACTTTCACATATTCCCTCTTTAGCCTGTGGTTTTAAAGTAGAATAATCTCAGAATATATAAATAATTTCATACTTAGATGAATATTCTATCTCAAATCCTGAATATACAGTCACACTTTCTCTCAAAATATGCATTTAATCCATATGTTGACATGTTGAAATTGCTGTGCTGCTACATATGGATGATAAGATCTGTGGGGCAGCATGCTAGTCTGAGAGATGTAGTTCAGGACATGCCTTATAGGAATTATATATCAATTTATCAATAAATATGTAAATAATGTACATTGCAAAGCAATCTGTGTCTCTATTTACATATATGATGCACATGTAAAAAAAGCCCTTTTGTTGTAGGGAACTTAGGCAAAAGCATTATTTTATTTATTATTTAGCACATTTATAGACTGCTTCATAGTATGAAGCCATCAAAGCAGTGCAGAAAAAAGCAGAATAAAACACAAAACACAAGTAAACATCAATAACATAATTTCAGCAAATTCTAAAAACAGCAAAAGCTATCTTTATAAATTATAAAATCAATAAAACAATTCTATCCACCACAGTTGTTCCATGAGTGACTGGGGCACCACCATGCCATTCATAGCAAGAATCATGAGAGAGTGGATTGCATGGATGGAAGGAAACTGCATGACAGGCCATGTGCAACTGGTTCTTCCAACAGCCATAGCTGCTGCAGAAATGTTCTTTTTATTTTCCTCTTTCCTCCCCTCTCTGCTCCATTCTTCAGACCTTTGATGAAAAAAGTTTGAAGCTGTCTGCTTACTTTTATGTTTTAAGGGAGAAGAAATCCTTGGTCCAACTCCCGGCATTCATTTTTGGACAAGTAACTTGGCCACATAGCACTAACACATTGCAGGTCGAACTTTTCTGACAAGGAGAAAACTGACTTGAAAGGTCAAACGGCAGGTGTTGCAGAGAAGATCACCAGCAGACAGCCCACTGTCAATCCAAATAACTTGAGTGCCAAAAAGGCTTCTAAGGCTAGAAGCAAAACCGGTGAGCCAAGGGTGGGCGAGCGAGTTGTGAATTCTGATCTATTACATATCTATACATTTAGCTGGTGGGCTTAAGCATGCACTTCCTTTTTCTTTCAGTTCAGCTGTTTTCTTTACACTCAAAATCAACCTGGGCAGCCTATGAATCTGAGTATTGGCAAGATGGACTGAGCAACTGATTACCTATTTTCCCAGCTGAAAATCACTCCCAGAAGGGAATTGTATGAGGCCCTCAAATGCTCATTATATCGTTGCCTGAGAAGGTGAAAACTCAGGTTAGGAAAGTCCATTTTAAACTGAAAGAACTGGCAAAAGGGAGAAGCAAGAGTGCAATTCTCCTCAGGCTGCAGCTCTAAACATGCTTTCAAAGGAGTTAAGGGGAACGTCCTACTGGAGTCTCCCTGAGTTTTTTTTGTTTTGTTTTGTTTTGTTTTGATGATGTTAAATAGAGAAGGGGGGAGGTAGGGAAAGGGGGGGGGGAAGTAGCTATGTGTTGCATGTTCTTCAAACTTAAGAAATGAATGTGGACTGTAGTGAATGGACAGCTGGGATATTGAAATGTAATAAATACTACAAACCCCAATTTTAATTCTGATAAAATGATTTTTTTAAAAATAAATTGATGCTCTAGCCTTTTTCTGTGCCTGCACACACACTCCCTTCAGTTCAAGCTGACCTAGCAAGGAAGCAGATTTCCTTCACCACAACCAAATACTTTGCTGTAGGGCAGACATGTCCAACCCATCGATTGCGAGCAAATTGCCAGTCGCGGGATTGATTCTAGTCAATCATGGACCCAGTTCCTTTCCAAGGCAGCCCTAGAGAGCACAGCACGCTCCTCTTGAAAGATGCACACGCACAACAAAGGCAGAAGGAGAAAGAGAATGGAGCAGGCTGGAGGCGGGAGCAGGGAGGAGGCGTATGCAGGCAGAGAGGCCCTTTCAGGAAGCTCCTTAGGCGGGGAGGGGGAGTCCGAGGAAGGACGTCCTGCAAGGGCATCAGCCTCTCCTTCGCTGACTCCTCAGACCCCAAAGGGGCGACTCTGCCCACCTCAGCTTCAAAGACGGGGTACGGAAGATGTCTTGCGCCATCCCAAGCAGGCTCTTTTAGGTTTTCTGAACCAAAAGCAGAGCAGGTAGAATTTAGGAGGAGCTGCATTTCTGAAATCAAGATTTCGCCCCATCAGCACCCTTTCCATGTTTGCCTTTCAGGCAGAAAGGTAACAAAGTCAGTGTTTGCAGGGCAGCGGCTGAAGAAGGAGCCAAAAGGGGTTTCTTGTGTGTGTGATTCTTGTGGCTGATTAGCTGATTTCCCTGGTCAAAGGTCAGAGGGGGCAGGGTTTCTGTTGAGGCAGGTGATTAGCTGTGGGAGGAGCTTATCAGTGTTTGCAGGGCAGCGGCTGAAGAAGGAGCCAAAAGGGGTTTCTTGTGTGTGTGATTCTTGTGGCTGATTAGCTGATTTCCCTGGTCAAAGGTCAGAGGGGGCAGGGTTTCTGTTGAGGCAGGTGATTAGCTGTGGGAGGAGCTTATCAGTGTTTGCAGGGCAGCGGCGCGCGCCTATTGGCGCGCGCAGTTTGAACCATCTTTTAGATTTAGGGGAGCTAGTCTCAAGCCCAACGACACATTCTCAAGATGGAGGGGGAGGGAACAGCTGCAGTCGCCTGCGGTTCCTGCGCAATGTTTGCCATCTTGCCAAAGGTTGCAGGCAGCTTTACGTGCAGCAATTGCATGTTGATTGCCCTCCTAAAAGACAAAGTCCAGCAACTGGAGGAACGTGTAGCTACGCTCCAAAGAATTAGAGAGCTGGAGCTCTTCTTGGAAGCAACAGAGCACACCGTCTCCACCAAGGAGGAGACAGGGGACTCCCCTGAGAAGGAGGCTAGTTCACCAACACAGGAGCCCGATATGTGGAGAAACGTGACTCAAAGAAGTAGGAGGCCCAGGGTTCGCTCTGATTGTCTAGAAATACACAATCGCTTTGAGGTGCTCTCCCCTAGCATGGAAGACGAAGAGCAGACTCCATTTGAGGATCTCTCCCTCATTACAGTTGATCACGTATACGAAGATGAGCAGCAAAGTCAGTCCTCAGGGAATGTGCAGGCGACCTTGGAACGGACCGCTCACGGAAGAATCCTGACCAAACCTAAGAGAAGGCGTGTGGTGGTGATAGGGGATTCCCTACTGAGGGGAACAGAAGCAGTGATCTGTGGGCCTGACAAGATGTCTCGGGAAGTGTGCTGTCTCCCCGGGGCTAAGATCCAAGATGTAACTGAACGACTGCAAGGAATCATAAAACCCACTGACAAATACCCCTTCCTCTTGGTTCATGTGGGAACCAATGACACTGCAAGCAATAGCCTCCAGAAGATCAAAAGAGACTACGAGGCTCTGGGCAGGAAATTGAAGCAATTAAATGCACAAATCGTCATCTCATCTGTCCTCCCAGTTGAACGACGTGGCCCAGGGAGAGAGAGGAAAATAGTGGAAGTAAACAGCTGGCTTCGCAAATGGTGTAAACAGGAACGGTTTGGATTCTTAGATCACGGACTGCAGTTTCTTGAGGACGGACTTCTGGCAAGCGATGGGCTGCACCTCACAACGGTTGGGAGGAATGTTTTTGCCAAAAAACTCAGAAACCTCATCAGGAGGGCTTTAAACTGACTAATGTGGGGGAGGGAGACAGTGCTCCTGAAGGTAGGAGTCTATTAATTGATGAAGATGATCATCCAAATGTCATAGACCAAATGGAGCAAACAGCAAGCAGACCTAGTGGTGGGAGGAAAAAATCCTTAAATAAGAGACACGGGGGAATGACTAATGGACTTCAATGTCTGTACACTAATGCACAAAGCATGGGAAATAAACAAGATGAGCTTGAGCTCTTGGTACAGCAAACTAAATATGACATAAGAGGCATCACTGAAACCTGGTGGGATAAGTCCCACGATTGGAATGTAAAAATGGAGGGATACAATCTATTTCAGAGAAACAGACCAGACAAGAAAGGAGGAGGAGTGGCGTTATATGTCAGGGATGTGTATACCTGTGAAGAGATCCAAGATTTAGAACCTCAAAGCCAAAGTGAGAGCATTTGGGTCAAAATTAAGGGAGAGAAGAATAATAGTGACCTCATTGTGGGAGTTTACTATAGATCCCCAAGCCAAACGGAGGACATAGATGATGCCTTCCTGGAACAGATGGCCAAGCATGCAAAAGGAAGGGAGATAGTAGTAATGGGGGACTTCAATTACCCAGATATTTGTTGGAGGTCAAACTCAGCCAAGAGCATAAGGTCAAACAGATTCCTCACTGGCCTTGCAGACAACTTCATTGTCCAGAAAGTGGGAGAAGCAACAAGAGGAACAGCCATTTTAGATCTGGTCCTAACCAATGTCGATGACCTGGTTAATGGGGTAGAAGTGGAAGGATCATTAGGCGCAAGTGATCATGCTCTTCTGAAGTTTACTATACAACGGAAAGGAGCAGCCAAGCATACTAGGACTCAATTTCTTGACTTTAAGAAAGCCGACTTCATAAAACTTAGGGAAGTGCTGGGTGAGATCCCATGGACAGTAATACTAAAAGGAAAGGGAGTTCATGATGGCTGGGAGTTTGTTAAGAGGGAGATAGTAAAAGCACAACTTCAGGCAATACCAATGAGACGGAAACATGGAAGGTGCCTAAAGAAGCCAGGGTGGCTATCTAAAGAACTTTTAACTGAGTTAAGATTAAAAAAGGATGTGTACAAAAAATGGAAAAGGGGGGAAACCACCAAAGAGGAATTCAAACAAATAGCCAGCACGTGTAGACACAAAGTCAGAAAAGCTAAAGCACAGAATGAACTCAGGCTTGCTAGAGAGGTTAAAAGCAACAAAAAAGGCTTTTATGGGTATGTTCGTAGCAAAAGGAAGAACAAAGAAACAGTGGGGTCACTCAGAGGAGAAGATGGTGAAATGCAAACAGGGGACACAGAAAGGGCTGAACTCCTCAATGCCTTCTTTGCCTCAGTCTTCTCCGATAAAGAAAACAATGCCCGACCTGAAGAATTTGGAGGAAATGATTTAGCAGAGGAAACACAGCCCAGAATAACTAAGGAGATAGTACAAGAATACTTGGCTAGTTTAGATGTATTCAAGTCTCCAGGGCCAGATGAACTGCATCCAAGAGTATTAAAAGAACTGGCAGATGTGATCTCAGAACCACTGGCAGTCATCTTTGAGAATTCCTGGAGAACAGGCGAAGTCCCGGCAGACTGGAGGAGGGCAAATGTTGTCCCTATTTTCAAAAAGGGGAAAAGAGAGGACCCAAATAATTACCGCCCAGTCAGTCTAACATCAATACCAGGGAAGATTCTGGAGCAGATCATTAAGCAAACAATCTGTGAGCACCTAGAAAGGAATGCTGTGATCACCAATAGTCAGCATGGATTTCTGAAAAATAAGTCATGTCAGACTAACCTGATCTCATTTTTTGACAGAATTACAAGCCTGGTAGATGAAGGGAACGCAGTGGATGTAGTCTACCTTGATTTCAGCAAGGCATTTGACAAGGTGCCCCATGATATTCTTGTAAAGAAGCTGGTAAAATGCGGTCTTGACTATGCTACCACTCAGTGGATTTGTAACTGGCTGACTGACCGGACCCAAAGGGTGCTCATCAATGGTTCCTCTTCATCCTGGAGAAGAGTGACTAGTGGGGTGCCACAGGGTTCTGTCTTGGGCCCGGTCTTATTCAACATCTTTATCAACGACTTGGATGATGGACTCAAGGGCATCCTGATCAAATTTGCAGATGACACCAAACTGGGAGGGGTGGCTAACACCCCAGAAGACAGGATCACACTTCAAAACGACCTTGACAGATTAGAGAACTGGGCCAAAACAAACAAGATGAATTTTAACAGGGAGAAATGTAAAGTATTGCACTTGGGCAAAAAAAATGAGAGGCACAAATACAAGATGGGTGACACCTGGCTTGAGAGCAGTACATGTGAAAAGGATCTAGGAGTCTTGGTTGACCACAAACTTAACATGAGCCAACAGTGTGACGCGGCAGCTAAAAAAGCCAATGCAATTCTGGGCTGCATCAATAGGAGTATAGCATCTAGATCAAGGGAAGTAATAGTGCCACTGTATTCTGCTCTGGTCAGACCTCACCTGGAGTACTGTGTCCAGTTCTGGGCACCACAGTTCAAGAAGGACACTGACAAACTAGAACGTGTACAGAGGAGGGCAACCAAAATGGTCAAAGGCCTGGAAACAATGCCTTATGAGGATCGGCTAAGGGAGCTGGGCATGTTTAGCCTGGAGAAGAGGAGGTTAAGGGGTGATATGATAGCCATGTTCAAATATATAAAAGGATGTCACATAGAGGAGGGAGAAAGGTTGTTTTCTGCTGCTCCAGAGAAGCGGACACGGAGCAATGGATCCAAACTACAAGAAAGAAGATTCCACCTAAACATTAGGAAGAACTTCCTGACAGTAAGAGCTGTTCGACAGTGGAATTTGCTGCCAAGGAGTGTGGTGGAGTCTCCTTCTTTGGAGGTCTTTAAGCAGAGGCTTGACAACCATATGTCAGGAGTGCTCTGATGGTGTTTCCTGCTTGGCAGGGGGTTGGACTCGATGACCCTTGTGGTCCCTTCCAACTCTATGATTCTATGATTCTATGATTCTATGATTCTATGAAAGTCCCATTTTACCAGCTGTTGGGATAGGGGTGGTTGGAGGCGCAGGTAAGGGTGGGGGCAAGGACAAGTCTCCCCACCCCATGCTGGTGGTTACTTGAAAAATGGGTGCTTTTGACATGCAGTCCACAATTAAGTCATCAACTGGAAATTAGAAGCTAAGGTTGTGTTTACAAGATGACTTCCTTGCTTGAAAGCAAAAGCCATCCAAATCCAAAAGGTGGAAGTGCCATCCATGCTGCTGTTAAAAGACCTGAAGGGAAGTCTTGATCTCGTTTCAGGGTTCTAAGTGTTAATATGCTCTTTAAAAGCTCTTTATTAATTGGTTTCCTCTGAAACACTTGTAAACACTACTACACCATTCAAAAAGTCACATTTCACATAATGACATATGGCTGTGCTTATGTGGTCATTGGTGACTGCCTACCTGGATGTAGTCCACTTTTCTTCAGCTGGTGGGTGTTTTGAGAGCCAGACTTAGGGCACACTTCAAGCACAACAGCAAGAGCCATGGACAGCATCAGAGGGCAAAAACCACCCCCAACACCCCAAGAACAGCCCTCCCCATTTGCCTCCTCAGTTGCTGGACTCCTGTCCTTAATGCATACTATTATTATCCTTTTCGAGATCATAACATGTGGGACAAAACTTGCCCACTGTAAATAAAATTTGTGCATCTGTGTCCCTTATTTTTCTGGTACAGCCACTGGCAGCAGCACCCATCATTTTCTAGTATTATTATTAGTTTTATCATTTTAAAGAAGAGGAAGAAAGTGGATGAGAGAGAGCAGGATAAAAAGAATCAAGGAGATGAAGCAGGAAAAAAGAAATTTGGGGGGGGGGGGAGCGTAAAAATACTATAAGTGATCCCAGCATTGGAGGATGAGACTGAATGTAGGTGGAGGGAGGGGGGCTGGAGGAGAGGCGGAAAGAGGAGCTAATTTGTCTGTGGATAGGGGCACAATCTGGATGGTTCTGCCGGGGCACAACATTACCTAGCTACAGCTGTGGGCCTGGAGGGGATCTAAAAAGAACACAGCAAGTACAAACTTGTTAAGGGGGGTGGGGAGAGTATGTTTAAGTTGAAGAATGACAGTGGGAGAGTGTGGTAGATCATTGCCAGTTTTTGATATTGGTCATAGCCTCCTGGAAGTTGGACGTGCCTGATGTAGGGGAAGGAGGGGAAGAATTACCGTATATCAAAAGCATGGGTGGTCGGTTGATTTTTTGCCAAGTAGAAAATTAGGATCACATCTAAGCAGTGCCTAAGAGGATGCAAGATAGTATTTTCTGTTAATAAACTCTTGAAGCTGTGTTTAGTGTGTGTGTGTTAAATGGCTCTTTATTCCGACCAACTGACCTTTGCTGAAGAACATGGATGACATTCAGTTAAAACTCTTTTTCTGAGTCACTTCAATGCAATAGTGGATAATACATTATAGGCATTGAGAGAGATTGTAACTGACATTATTTTGGAAGGCTATGAAGAACAAAATCCATTGTGAATAGGCAGGGAGCAGAGAACACCATCAAGGACAAAACAGAAAGTATTTGAAAGCACTAAAAAAGAGGAGATGTTGATGACAACAACAAAGCCGCAGAGAGATTATCAAAATAACCTGAGAAAAAAATGCTAAACCAAAAGACACATAAGGGTCAAATAACAAATATTGCCAGTAAGATTAGTAATATAGCACATGAAGAATAAAAAGAAAGATCCTTTACAAGCAATAGCTGAAAGAACTCTACAGTGGAGAGAGAACCCAAAGGTAAGAGAAGTTCTGTTATGCATTCTCATGGGAAATGAACTAGCATATTCACCTAATGCAGTGATCAATTTTCCTGACTAGGATGTGGGTGGGTAGGTTAAAATGTATACAAATAGCTATGTAGAGAAATGCTTAATGCTAAATACTGTGTTCATAATAATATTTGGTTTGGATTTGGGAGCAATAGTAATGCAAATATTGTGAAAAGGCATCTCCACCCAACTAAAAAAGTGTTGAAACATGGACTTCTTTGCACAAATGAAAACAGTCTAGGGAAGGGGGCTTTGAGGTCTTCAGTGGGTGGAGTTGGAGCTCTGTGGCAGTTCCAGAAACAGAAAGAAAAGCCAACAGCACAGAGACCATATCTTCTTTGGGAAATGAACAATGCCCAGAATTTGTATGAAAGACACTGTTAAAGCAAGGTAATGAAAGGAATCAAATCACCAAGTGAAGCAACGAAACAAACTGCAAAGCATTTTTGCACAGTCTTTCTGCTGACATAGATGACTACTTTTAACTAATCTAAGGTACTGTGAAACTTCCATTTAACTTGGCAAAATGTTACTCCAGGAGATGAGAGAACTTGCCCTGGGATAGTTTTATCACTGGCATGATCTCCTAGTTTGTCTTAATTTCTTGGAGGCTTTGGCTGACAGTAATACTCTATTAAAGAAAGTAGGGTGTGTTTCTGGAAAAAATAAATGCTTAGTATACTTGCAATGCAAGTATGGCAAAGTTTGGGTTATCTGCTCTGAACAGCAGATAGAGTAGAATAAGATGTGCCTTCTTTCCTGCTGCTCAACTTTCTTCAACTTTGCGCTTGCTGCTCCGATGTGAGTTGGCCCATAAGCCTGTTACAAAAAGCAATAACCACCTTATCAGCCTTGTCAAAGGTTGGGTGGACTTGTTTTTATTTTGCTTCTCTTCTTCACCAAGCAACTCTTCAAACCACAACATTTTAACACAAAGCTGGAGCAAAAGGAGAGAGAATTAATAAGTACTATATATTTTTCCCAAGTGTTAAAACAATATTATTGATTTTGTGTGTGCAGGTGGACATGCAGGTATAACTTTCAGGAAATTTACCAAGTGCCTGAAGCACGCATAGGCATGATTTTCAAGATGTAATCTCGGTCCAGAACCTGACCCTTCTCAGGTGCATTCCAATCCCCTTTAATTTTGTTGTTGTTCTTGCAAAGTCTATCTCTAGCCTTTTAATTTGTGAACTACAAGGGGAAATGTGTAGACAGTATTCTGCCTGTTCTCTAGGTAAGAGGTAAGACTTCCATTGTTGTGTTCCACAAGAGCAAAGAGCTAGGCCCTTGTTTCTATTATATTAAATATTACACAATCATGGAAGTGATACAATCAAATAGGCATGTGCATATTAGGCTAGGAGTTGCAGCTGGAAGTGTGCATGTCATGTGAGCTGCCCTGCACCCTTGAACCTGCCCTCTGCCCTGCAGTGTGGTGGAGGAGACCGCCCCTTGACCAAGTGCTGAAGAAGCTTTAGGTCCCCCAATTCCAAGAGTACAAAATTATTGACCTCAGTAACGGTGGGCAAAAGCTCCTCTGGAATCACTCTCAGGCGAGATAGGAAATAACAAAGACTTGCGACTCAGCTAGACTGGTAAAGAAAAAGTGATTTATGCATATGTGTTGCATATGCGATATAACATTGTGCCACCAGGTGGTGACGTGCAGTCCTGTTTTTCTCTCCCTGTTTTCCCTGTTTAAATTTACAACGCTTTAGACTGAAACACTTCTTTGATATCTCTAGATCCAGCATTGGGTAAAATTCTGGATCTTCTTTTTTTCTTGGTTCTCTGTTACCCTCAAAGGGTGGCTCCTCTTTGTTGTGTCCTCCCCTTTCAGCCTTCCTCTTTGTGCCCCTTTGCAGTTGTTCAGGTGGGACATGTGTAGGATCAGAGTTTCCTCCTCCCACAAGAGCAGAGATAAGACACCCCAGGGAGGCCAGGGGCTGGGGTGTCTCTCTCATCTAGCTGTCCTCTGCCAACGTCACTCACAGCCCTCTTGCAAAAGGCGCCTGGTGAAGAGAGCCGGCAAAGATGCAGTCGGCCTCAGTCATGCACAGCAGCAGAAATGCCTGTTCACAGTTGCCTTCGCAGTTGATCAGACTTACTTATACTGTAATAGACCCTTACAAAATGCAACCGGAGAAACAGATCCCAAATAACAGAAGAGCATGAAGTATAAAAGAAACAAAACTTTGCATGCATCCACAACTCACGCTGAGATCGTCTGAGTTCTTATTTTAATTACCAAACTTCTTCTTTTTTTTAATGGGCTGCCATTCTGGTAATACTCTTCTTTCCTTTTCATAAGGAATTCTAGCATAGCACATGTTGGCCTATTAAGAAAATGCTATAGGTGTGGGAGGATCAAATCCTTCCTAATGGCATTATAATGTCTACAATAAAACAAAACACAACAAAGATATTCCTGACAGTCCTCCTCCTCATCTTTCTTCCAGTGGAGTCCAGGTAAATCGACCCTCCTAGCAGAAAATTACAGCAAAACAGCATAAAAGCTCTTCAAAGTTTAGGAAAGTTAAGAAAGTATTTAGGAATACGGGGGGGGGGGGGTAGAAAGAAAGGGGCCTGTACTCACCATGCAGTTGTGACATTAAGTGCCACACTTTTAGCATGGGGGGGGGGGTTTGCCGGTACTCTGTTCCCTTTAGTATCCTCAGAGTCCCCTGCCTATACATTCTCCAGAGTATATCCAATGCTCCCCACCAAACAGCAGCTTCAAACAAGAGCTGGACTACGTCTTGGGCCTATAGATCTGGAGAGCAGCTGGAGCAAACTGTAGCATAAAAAAGCAGACTGTAGCCTGAGAGGTGTGAGATACCATGGCTATAGCCTGCGTGATGCGGGTTTTCCATGTTAAGGAGTGAAAAAGAATCTGCAAGTAACTGTCACTTGCTCTAACAGATGGCTAACCGCATATCACTTAGAAACAGAACTGCTTCTAGAGAAAACCAATAACAGAGTTTCATCATGATTTACAACCAACTTCTCATTAATACAGTATGAAGAAAATGGCTTTAAAGCCGTCCTAAGGCCCACCTTTGTTAAGATGACAGCGAAGCAAGATCTGCACGCAGACCAACCTCCAAGTGGTGCGAGGGCCTAGGGGTTGCAGGTTCACGTTTCCTTTTGTAAATGAGGCACAGTGGAGACAGTGGTGTCTTTGTGATATCTAGTTTATTTACAACCTGAGTTTATTGACAACCTGAGCCTACAGTGGAGGGGTTCACAGCATTAATGCCCCAAAGGGGTCTTGTTTCTCCCATGCTTACAGCCTTAGATTCAAACATTTGAGATTACTCTCAAATGTTACTCTGACTCTCGTTTCAGCTTTCTTCTTTACTTATAGGTCACATCACTCCCATATTCAACTCTGGCTTATTCTGCTGGGGGGGGGGGCTTTCCCTCTACCGTGCACCGAGACCCTTAATCTCCATTAATAGCTCATCACCTGGCCTCTCACCTCCCCAGGAGGCTAGCCTGGCTGTTCCAAGAATTAGAAGCCTTAATTAAATTCTAATACTTGCTGGATCCAGGGATTAGAAGGGCCAGGCGCCCTGCGTAACACTCCAAACTCATAACAATACTAATGGATGTGATTCACAGTTTGGCAGCATGAATCTCTGGTGAACTGAACTAGAATCAGACAAGTACAGATCAAATAGGGAACTAAGATACATCCTTCTCTCTCTCTCTCTCTCTCTCTCTCTCTCTCTCTCACACACACACACACACACAGAGGGGGGGGGGGAGAGATCCTATGATATCCTTTGAAAGCTGACTTCCTGGAGCACATCTGACATGCAGGAATGTCCCCAAGTACAAACACCTGATCTTATAGGTCTCTTCTAGTTCCTTCCATAAAAAGATATGTGGGATTAAGACATGACTTTTATTGTATTAGCTACTGGTTACCTGATTTCTAGCACTCCTTTTACATAGCAGTAACTTCTTGTGTTATGGAACTATCACTTTTTGAACAATATACCTCCATGTTACACTAATTTTTAAATGGTGTTAGAACTGTACGCTGTTATGCTGCCCCAAATTTCAGCAGCATGCAACTTCTGCAATTCTCCATGTCAAGGGGATTTCAGACATATTTTTTTTTCTGGGAAGAATTAACATGGAAACAAACACTAAATGTCTACTAGATTCCACTAGATTTCCAGAAATGGCTTTTAGGTCATGTGAAATATCATGTAAAATGTGAAAATGAAAAGGTCAGCAAACATGTGCAGATGTTGCTTATATGATGCATAGAGGTGCTGCTGCTGCTGTATTGCACAATATGTTTGAGCAGGCAGTGAGTAGGTGGCGGGCAGAGCAGTGAGTGAGTAGCAACAAGGTGTTGGGAAAATGGAAAGCTGTGTGCCCCATAGCCTGCCCTGAAGCCCCTAAGCTAGCTTGCTGCCTTCAGGTATGGCAGACAGTACTATCCCATTGCCAGTGGTGAAAATGATGCAACTGTCACTGCAGTGAGTTTGTGTACATCGAATGTGGAATGTGGAGAGGAAATTTTCTCGTTCTTTGACTCGGGCTGCAAAATATCTTGGGCCACCCCTGCCCTGGCTTCAGCTGTTCACCCACCTGCCTCTGCCTCTGGTTTTGTCCTCCTAGACCTCTGACACTGCTGGGATGGCCCAGCTGCAGTTCACAGCACCACCTGCTGCCAGCCATGTGAACTGCAATGTGAAGACATCCTTAGGAAAATATGTATTAGGAGAGATAAACCAATGGTTCACACTAGTCAGAAGGGAAAGGTTATATTCTCAATGTGGAAAGGGGGGTGGGTAGAGTCCCCTGAGAATTATTTCCACATTTCATCACACTCTAGACATGTGCAGAAGTGGTCCTGAAGCACAGCAGAAATCAATCCACTGGCTCCCTTATCTTAACTAAATGGCACAGGCAGTAATATGCCTGCCTACATCCTGCTTCTGGAAGCCTCAGTTCACACCTCTTGCTTATATCTGTTACTGATGGATGAAATTCTCTTCGTTGCAGTTCAGAAATAAGTCAACCTATCACCCCACTCCCAAATTGAGAAACAGTTTAGCTAATTTGGGGGCCAAACTGCATTTGAGCCTATCGGCCAGAGTCTTCCCTCCCATTGCATTTACTGGGCTGGTGCCGAGCAAACCGCAGCACCAAAGGAAAACTGGCACCTGTCTCCCCCCTTTTAAAAAAAAAACCTACATTTTCCTGGAGCTGCTTGTGACCTGGCCAAGTGCCAAAAGCAGAAGATTGAGACCTCCCTCTCTTTACTCCATAGTTGCTGCTGCTGTGAAGCATCACCAATATCTACACCACAGGAGAAGAGAGAAGAGATGTAAATTGTTCTCTATTTCTATCTTGAAGTGTATTAGTTAAAGAAAGGCATTTCTCCTGTCCCATTTCTCTCACATTCTGCATAACAAACCATTTATGTCAGTTGCATAGTTGTGTAGCCTGCAATCTGACTACATTACTGGCTGTTGGTTAACTCTGCATGCATGCGGACTGCTTCTGTATTGGTTTTTGTCACTTGCACCCATTCACAGATGAGGAATCCTCCCCCCCCCACACACATTAATGTTTAGAAAACAAAAGGAACAATCATTCACAGCCATCATCACCTCAGCATAACAGAGGACTTAGAGAATATGTAAAATTTCTTTTTCTTCTCTCTGTCAAGTCTGTCAGTGGGAAAAAAGTTATCAGAGTCCAAATATGTCAACAAATGAATAAAAATGCAAAATAAATAGTTACATAAACTAGAATAGCAACTGATGAAGCAGTACATACATTTCAGCAGCCTTAAAAATTTAAAACAAACCAAAGTGGGAGTTTTTAAGTGGGGAATCTGACTCTGATAGTGTGTTGAAAAGATGAAAATTCATGGCTGGGACAGCATGAGTGAAATTCTTCCCTGGCTTAGATTAAATATGAGGGGCGTGACCTCATTTGATCTCATGTGCCCAAAAATATGATTCTTGGCAATACTACTAACGAGATTATTATATTTATGTATCTAACATTCAAAGAGCGCAAAGTCTTTGCAAACTTTTCTGTGATCTGCTTACCTTGGTTAGCTTTGATATTTCAGCCACATTCCAAACACTTTTATAAGATGTGCCACTTAATTATGGTGGTCTTTGTTATTCTTGTGCCCTGGATTCTTGGACACAGGGCTTGTTGAAGTCAGTAGCTTGTGTTTTGGCAGTCAGGTCTGACAGACATCTGCTTTGGTGAAAAGTGTTGTTAGATTGCTGCACCCGCCATTGCCTTTTCCTTTGTCCTTAAGACTCAGACAAAGGCATTAAGTGATATGAATCCTTGTCCCCAGAAAGAGATGCGATACTGATCGCTGTGCTTGCATTCTAACAGTTTAGGAAAGTGTCATAACAGCAGCTGGCAAATGGGAAAATGCCAAATATAAGTGAGAGTCTTGCAGGTCAGTATGATTTACAGTGCTCCTGTAAATGCAGTTAGCAAAAGAAGTATTGTCGCAGAAACAGCAAAAACACAGCAAAACAGCCCAACTCTCTTTCAAACATGAGACCCAGCAATAAGTCTTGAAAATGCTTCTCTAACCATATCGCGTGTCTGTCAATTCATAAGGAAAGGTTTGTTGCAAGGATTGATGATAAAGAGTAATGGGAAAGGAAAAGGAGAAGGAGAAGAGATGATTGATGTCTGGAGAATATAGGATGCAATATATGTTGTATACAGCAGGCTACATATCAGTGACCCTCAGGATAATTTTTTTTAAGCCACTGTAAAAATTTGTAATAGCTGAGATACAAAATATTGTTTAAATGCTTGGTCCACTAAAGTGGGAAGGTTGTTTTGGAGCATGTGGTGTGGTGTAGTGATTAAGAGCGGTAGTCTCGTAATCTGGGGAACCGAGTTCGCGTCTCCGCTCCTCCACATGCAGCTGCTGGGTGACCTTGGGCCAGTCACACTTCTCTGAAGTCTCTCAGCCCCACTCACCTCACAGAGTGTTTGTTGTGGGGGAGGAAGGGAAAGGAGAATGTTAGCCGCTTTGAGACTCCTTCGGGTAGTGATAAAGCGAGATATCAAATCCAAACTCCTCCTCCTCTTATCCTGGTCAAGCACCCCAGCTCCCTCAACCGTTCCTCATACGGCTTGGTTTCCAGACCTTTGATTATCTTGGTCAAGGATAGCGCCATTAAAGCAACTGTAGATAATAGGGACTGTAAATGTGGTGCTAGATCAATGCAGAAAGAGAACCCATACATATACTCTGATGTTTGGAGAGAAAAAGACTCTTCTGTGCGCTTTCTGGAACTCTGAAAGCTCCCTGTTTGTTAATGCAATACTATAGTACTATAGAAAGACACGACAGGAATTGCATCTCCCAAGGCTGTAACCAGGAACAGAATGGCCAGATTTCATGCTGGATGTAGCACCTAAGCTTTGGAACTGCTAGATCCTGTTAGAAGCAGAATCATTCAAAACTAGCACTTTGCTTAGCTTGTGTTTTTTTTTTTTTAAGCCTCTATTTTAGCATACACTTGGAGGACCTTTTACATGGGTTTCCTCCAGCTGTTTGGGGAGGGTTTATTTGCTATGTGTGATATGATACTACACTCACCATGTGTAGATGCATCAGGAAATACAATGCCTTGCTAATTTTTAGCATCATATTTACATTTTCAATTGTCTGCCAAAGCAGAATCACCCCACTCTATATTTTCCTGCCCTTTGCATCCATTCACGGTAGAGAGAACACCAATTTCTTTCCTGTTAAAGTAGGAATGTGTGGGATTTCACTGGTTACATTAAGACTGTATTCAGGTAGGTAGCCATGTTGGTCTGTTGGTCTGTTGCAGTCGATTACCGTATACACACACACACACACACACATAATTGTCCAGTAGCACCATAGAGACCAACTAAGTTTGTTCTGTTTGTAGGTTACGACTGTACAGTTAAGACTGTAGACAGCCCTCAAAATCCCTTGGCTATTAATCAAATCTCCAATTTCACCTTTACACTTTGCTTTGGGTCACCATGGCTGGCAATTTATTCAAAAGAAGTCAGCCTCCATTCAATTAATTTTATGGGCATGTACTGAGTTCCTTAAAAAGTAATGGTACCCCTGCCCGTACGGGCCAGTCTTGACAGACTCTAGGGTTGTGCGCCCATCTCACTCAAAGAGGCCAAGGGCCAGCGCTGTCCGAAGACACTTCCGGGTCATGTGGCCAGCGTGACATCGCTGCTCTGGCGAGCCAGAGCCGCACACGGAAACGCCGTTTACCTTCCCGCTAGTAAGCGGTCCCTATTTATCTACTTGCACCCAGGGGTGCTTTCGAACTGCTAGGTTGGCAGGCGCTGGGACCGAACAGCGGGAGCGCACCCCGCCGCAGGGATTCGAACCGCCGACCTTTCGATCGGCAAGCCCTAGGCACTGAGGCTTTAACCCACAGCGCCACCCGCGTTCCTTAGATGCCCCAAAAATTCAGTTATGAATTTCTCAAAATTTGGCAGGGCTTTATGGGCCAGTGAGGCAGCCACTGCACCTGAAGCCCCACCACACATGGCAACAGGGGCAAGAGGTGTGTGTGTGTGGGAGCAGTATGATAGCACAGTGATTGGGTTCAAATCAGGAATGATGCCATCCTGGGGTGGCAGTGGGACTGATTCAGGATTCAGTGGCTCCTGGGCTGGGACAACCTCTTAGTGCTTTTAATATTCTGCTGGGAGCCACCCAGAGTGGCTGAGGAAACCCAGCCATATGATGATGATGATCATCATCATCATCATCTTAGTTTCCCTGCCTCTAGAATAACCCATTTCAGGGTCTTCTGCTGACTCCCATCAGCAGGAATCCCATGAGCAGCACTTCCCCTCGGCTGCATATTCAGCAGGTGGAAGGGGAAGCACTGACAGACGAAGGCTTCGCTTCTTCAGCAGAGAATGACTTCGCTAGCAGAGCTGGGTGGAGGGAAACCTCAGTACCCATCCCCATGTCTCCTGGGTGCTGTGGTGCTGGATTCCTCCCTTGAGCAACATTCAGGACCAGGACTGGCCCGAGATGTTTTTCTGCTAGAGGAAAACAAAGCAGGCTGCCCCTGCGGCCCTTCCTGCTGCACAGTGTGCCCACTGCACATCCCCCTACCCCCTGCCTCGTCTTCCTCCGCTGCCCACCTGCCACGCATGCAGCGGAGGAAGAGGCGGCTGACTGGTGCAAAACATGCCCCGGAAGGCCAGATCTGCTGCCTCAGCTCACTGCATGGATGGGTCGGCCCCATTCAGTGCCACATTGCAACCCAGACCCCACTGAGTTTGGCTCAGGTGTGAAGAGTTTTTGCACCAGCCTGTAACTCCCACTACCACATCCAGGGCTGCAAAGGGGCTGAGGGTACACAACTCCCTTTGAACCTGCCTTCAAATTTCCTGTGTCTTTCAGGTGCAGGTGTGTGGCTGCGGAACTGCATGAGAAATCTTGCTGATTTCACTCATTTCTTTGATATCCCTCTGAGGGGAAAAAACTTTACCTATGAATTTAATTTGACTTTGGGTAAAGTTCAGTGGCCAACCCAGTTTCAGACCATGTCAACTTGGCCTAATAAAGAATAAGAGTTTCTTCAAGAAATTCAGACTCCCAGTATTGGCCAGAGGTCTCTGGCAGCCAAGGTATAGTTTGACTGATCAATCATTGACACCCATGTTTCCTGTGGAACACAGTGTGCAAAATACCCTTGAGTTGAACAATGGTGTAGCAAAGGGAAAAACACACGTTTTCCATTTTAATATGTCTCTTGTAGCTTTTCTTCTCAGTTAGATGAACAGCACACTTTATCCCTGACCCTCACATTTACAATATCTCCCCCCTCCTCTTCTGGACAGAAAAACAGTACCTAAAGCCTAGCAAATAACTCTGACTTTGCAAGCGAATATCCTGCTAGCCGCTGATACCCTGCTATCTATAATGGTGTTTTGCAATCACACCCTATCTAGAGCTACACCATAGCTTATCTTCTTCCCCCCAATGAGTAAACAAAAAGAGAGAATATTCAGAAATGCCGCCTCCCTCTTAAAAGAGAGCTAGCTGCTAGATGTATTGAAATGAGTTTTTACAAAGAAAATGAAGTCAGTGTAAACTTTCCACATTCTCTCTCTCTATATATATATATTTATATGGGTGTGTGTGGAATGTACAAGTTCATTTATTTCCTGATGATAATATTGCATTTTAGCTATACTTCAACATTGCATTTCAACTAGAGAAAGGTCCTTAAAATGTGCATGTATTGTGTGACATGACCTTTGTATTTTGCAACATTTTCTTATTTATAGGAAGGGAGCCTTACTTAACTACTTGGCCTGCTTTCATCCATAAAAGAAGGAAGAATAATGACCTACTAAGGAGCTTTATTGTACATATGACTGAGACAAGGATTACATCGCACTTTGTACACTGAGGTGCTGTAAAAATGATTAATAATCACTTCCTGTGATTGCAAGACTGTATCTTCTTGGAAGCAGCTGTGTAGTGGGGTCTTGAAGGAATTGGCTCTATGCCTGCCCTAATTTAGCACCTTTAATAATCTGATAACTGCTGGAAAATAACACGTTAATGAAATGTAGAAATGAAATTAAATGGAGCAGTATTACAAACACCACTGTGAACAGTGTACAAAGGTGACTGAGGGAGATTTGAAAAATAAGGGGAGCATGTAACTAGATTCAACATGCAAAAGGGGAAAAAATGCAAAGAAATGTCTCCAGATGGGCAAAAAAACCAAGTGGAATATTAAGTGTTAGAAAAATAATTATAAAACAAATTACTGACTATGATCCCTGTCGGAAATGGCAGTTCAATTCTGAGCTTGACAAGTATAACTTGAGTGAGGAAGGAAAGCTAAATCTTACACATTAAAGTGTAGAACTAGTTACATTTTACTCTAAGCATCTTCAAGAAATTATGTATGCATGTATAATAGTCACAGCTAGTTAGGCTGCAACACTTGCCCCAGCTGCCAGGAAGAAAGTTCCACTGAATTCAGGAGACATGGTTAGGATTACACTGTCAGTTGATTTTACAATCTATTGCAAACCGTTTTGAACATTCTTTTCCAAAGCAATATGAATAAATAAAGGAATAAAAACATCATTCCTTCTAACAGCAAACTGGAGCACTGAGAGTTAAGGTGGAAACACAAGATTCACAAAAGTACAAAAAACCCCCAAAAGCTAAATGAGAACTGAGCATGCTCATTTGGAAAAGAAAATACTGACCATGTGGGAGGGAGAGGACTGGAATGCAATGCTTGTAGGGAATGACTCGCTAGCATCTTGACAATACTTGTTAAGTAGAAGAGAAACCCTGATAGTGGAGGGTTTGACACTGCAAGAATGCTATGAGGTCTGGATGCACACCCTACTACCAATCATAGAATCATAGAATCATAGAGTTGGAAGAGACCACAAGGGCCATCGAGTCCAACCCCCTGCCAAGCAGGAAACACCATCAGAGCAATCCTGACATATGGCTGTCAAGCCTCTACTTAAAGACCTCCAAAGAAGGAGAATCCACCACACTCCTTGGCAGCAAATTCCACTGTCAAACAGCTCTTACTGTCAGGAAGTTCTTCCTAATGTTTAGGTGGAATCTTCTTTCTTGTAGTTTGGATCCATTGCTCCGTGTCCGCTTCTCTGGAGCAGCAGAAAACAATGTTCTGCTAGCAGAAGTAGATGAATAAAGCAAACTGACACCAGAAAGCAAATAGCTTTGCAAACTTTATTGATTTATAAACAAATAGGATGAACAAAACTGCTGAGGTGGGTCAACTGAATGGATCAGAGATGGGGCAATGCATCTTTGTGTGACAGAGTGCTGCTCGCTGCCCTTTAAGAGACAGTAGTGTGTCCACTTCTCAAAAAGCCCACTCTAGACCCAAAGAAGTGCAATAACTAGAGCCAGTTGCCAACACTCCCTTCTTGGCAAAGGTGGGGAGGAGGGAGGTGGTGGAGCAATTGCAGGTGTTCCTGGATGAGACTGATTATCTAGAACCACTACAGTCTGGGTTTAGACCCGTTTAGCCTTGATAACTGTGATGGATGAGGGACTGAAGCAGTGTGACACTGCTACTTCTGCTTGATCTCTCTTAGTGAGATGGGTATCAGAGGCACTGAATTACAGCAGTGCTGTTTGTATCTTCGGGGTCATATCCAGAGAATAGTACTGGGTGAGAGTATCTTGGGCCCCGGCACCTGTGCCATGGGTTCTGCAGGGTAATATTCTGAATCTATGAAAGGGACTATGAATGTGCTAGACTAGTGCCTGGATGCAGAGTTGGACTTTATGAGTGTCAATAACTGTGTTTGAATTCTAGGATGATGGAGGCTCTTTGGGTGGGTGGACTCCATGCTTAGGAAATTGGCAAGTTGGCAAGAGAGGTGCTAGACCAGTGGGCAGAGGCCATGATGGGCTGGAAGTGGGCCAGCAAATTGAAACTGAATCCCCAAAAGCCAGATTTGTTCAAAGTTCCTGAGTCTGGGAGGTGGGGAAACACCCTGCCCTCCCTGGATGGGGTTGCATTCTCCTGGAAGGAGTGGTTTCATAGTATGGGAATATTCCTGTTTCCAGCTACATCTGGTCCACCAGCTACAGCCCCTATAAGACTTTTGCCACTGCCCTCCATGTTTGGTAACTGGATTGGATGACTGCAATGGGGCTGCCATTGAAGATGACACAGGAACTTCAACTGGTCCAAAATGCAGCAGCCAGATTACTGGCTGTCCCCATCCTTGATGTATTAATCTGTAAGATCGTGATTACAGTTTATTTACAGCTGTATTTGACACACTGTGGTTATGGCCTGTCCCTTCAACTGTATCAGCTGGGGTCCCACTTTGTAGTTCTAACTAGTATTCAGAGCAAGATCAGCTGTAATAAACTGAACACCCTGTTGTAAACTGAAAAGCAAATACCCAAAGGAGTGCTCCATGCCTGATTAAGATCCCTAACACTAAGGTCATTTATCCAAGCTAAGAAAACATCATTTTTAAACCTATCACTCTTAATAACACCACAACAGACAAAACATAGATTAGCGAGACTCACATCACAGCCTCGGCTACGATAATGATAGAAAGGAAACTGATTTGAGAGAGGGGTCATATTAAATACAGGGGTGGGAATATATTTAGCTGTTGATCTGTGAACTGTAGTTGAGGGCAAGCAGAGACATATTTCAAATAGTTAATTCATGCAGCAGCTTACTCAATGATCTTTACCCTCCAAAGTGTGAGATGCAGGTTTCAGTTGGGTTTCCAACCCCATAGTTCTGCCCATTGATCCTTAACGTCCTTGGCTGCCACATTTCTAGATATCGGTACAACCCATAATTTTCCAGTGACTTTGCCTGCTTTGTTGACCTGCTTATCACTGTCAGTGAGGTGTATCTTTTATCAGTTTTAAGAGTTATGACAAACTTTCTCTGAATTAGGTGCTTGGGTAAGAAGCCAAACCCTTATACACTTTCCTTAATGGAGCTGCACGCCTTACTGATCATAATGGTTAAACGGTGGATTTCATTCATGTTCATTTACATAATTTGCTGATTAAACTACATATTTAATCTGTTGACCTTTACTCTCCACTTCTCCCACATTTGCAAAGATGTAATCAATGTTCAAAATTTGCTAGAAGGAATTCTTATCTCATGAAGTTTGTTCAGGGCTTAGGTCTCAAGTACTTAAAATTCCATAGCACAATAGTCCCTTTCCCCTTGCAGGTGGCAATTTAAAAAAAAAAGAAAAACAAATAAATGCCTTCAGACATCATAATGGATATTAATATTCAGCTCTGACGATTGCTTAGTTATAACATTGCAACTGGTATGGCAGCTGCATCCATTCCTGGACCAAGAAAGCTTGACCACATGCATTGCCTACTTCAAAACTGGATTTATTTCTGCATTGCAGGGATTGGACTAGATGACCTTGGGGGTAATTCCCACTCTACACTTCTATGATTCTTTGATTTTATGGATTGCTGCAACATCCTCTGCGTGGGGCTTCCTTGCACCTGATCAGGAAGCTGCAGTTAGTGCAGAATGCTGAGCGCAAGGAGTGAGACCCTTTCAGCATATGCCTCTTGTGCTCAGGGACAGGTTCTGGTTGCCACTTTGCTGGAGGGCCAGTGCAAGGTGCTATTATTAGTATATAAAGCCTTAGCAACGCCATGGGAGGGGTGTTTCCAGGACTAAGGTGAAACTGTGAAGCTCCCTTGCTGCTTTTGCTATTGGATGCTGCATGTTGCTTAAGCTATTGTGTTATATTTATATAGTATTGAAATGTGGGGATTTTGTATTTTATTATATGCTTGTTTTGCTATGATATGAAATTGTTATGATGTTATTGTTTGTCTATATTATTATTAAATTACTATTGTAGTGTTGGAAATGCATCTCTGTTTCTTTGTTGAGCATGATTCTTTTGGGTGTGGAGAAGTGCCATACAAATAAAATGAATGAATGAACAACTTGGGACCACTTTACTTGCAGGTTCGCCTAACCTCATCTATGCCTGTTCAACTGCTTCTGTCTGTGGAACTGGTACAGTGGTCCGTCAGGTTAAGAACTTAATTCGTTCTGCAGGTCTGTTCTTAACCTGAAACTTTTCTTAACCTGAGGTACCACTTTAGCTAATGGGGCCTCCCACTGCTGCTGTGCCGCCGCCGTGCAATTTCTGTTCTCATCCTGAAGCAAAGTTCTTAACCTGAGGTACTATTTCTGGGTTAGCAGAGTCTGTAACCTGAAGCATCTGTAACATGAAACGTCTGTAACCTGAGGTACTGTTATAGTGACCACATACTGCTTGTTCCCACATCTGTAAGAAATTCATCTTCTAGAGTGACAGCAACCAAATTTTTGGAAGTCTCCGCTTGTTGACATCAGGCAGGCACCTTCACTGCAGTCATTTCCACCCATGCTAAAACGTTTTTGTTTAGACAGGTCTATCTAGATACGTAGAAGGACTGTATGTGTTAAAATCTTGCAGGTAAACTGGATGCAAGTTATTAAGGGCTCTGTAAGCTAATAGGAACACCTTGTACTTGGCCTGGCAGCAAATCGGCAGTCCGTACAGGTCTCTGAGCACAGGTGTCAGGTGCTGAGAGGGTCTTCTTCCTGCCACATGTTCCAGCTAGCCCCTCCCACTGCCACCTGCATGTCAAGTGCACCGCCTTGCTCCCGCAATAGAAGGGGCTGGGGCCATGTGAGGTCAGCATGCCCCATGGCATGCAGGCATGGCTGCCATGGAATTTTGAGGGGGGCTGACCCCCTCCTTGAATTTTATAATGGGGTCTTAGCCCCCCCCCATCACCTCCCCCAGTTGGCACACCTGCCACAGGGAAGATACCTTCATGAGGTGGTGAAAAGTTCTCCCTTAATGATGGAGCTGGTTATGTAAGATGTGAGCACACATTCGTACCCATTTTGTCATCTTAGCTATTTCTTGCAAGCCAAGCAGCCTGAATGCAGCAGCCAAGAGTTAAAACCAAGGAACTTTCCCCATTCAAGGTATGGGAATCTGCACATGTTCAGAGAGGTGTCTTTTTTCTAATGAGAGCTTTGGGAGATATATTGGCGAGCAAAGCAAACGACTCTTCAACAGTATACTAGGCACACATGAACCTCAACAAAACTGGGAGCCCTGTTTAGCCTGGGTCTGTATGGCTGCAGGCTGCCCTTCTTGGTATGAATGCCTGGTAAGCTCTATGCATGGAAGAGTCTCTTCTGAATATCCCCTCACTCTCTCCTCTATATGCTTGGAATATAGTCCCCTTAGATATCTGATCTATAGAAATCTAAATGCATTGTCTCCATAGAGGGACAGTGATTAGCATATGGTTAAAAACAACAACACCATAGAGAAATGTGGACTTAGATGAAGTCCAGAGAAATCAAATATACCAAAAAACCATGGGAGAAAATTCTCCTTTTCCAATGGAGCTGGTCTCTGGAACTGCAGAGTCTACATGGAGGAAATAAAAAAGGGAGATGAAACAGGATCCTGGTCTCAGCTGAGGAAGAGAAGTACCTCTATCAAACCAACATTAGAAAAAACAACTTTTAAAATCAGAGGAAGCAAGGAGCAACATATGCAAGGAATGTTACAAGATAGAGTGTTTGAAATTGAGAACTCAGACCATGTCGGAGAACGTAATACCTGGCTCTCAAGCAGTGTATAAAGGCAACAGTATTTCCTATCGATCTCCCCCAGCATATCCAATACAAAATTTCAGGTCACTGTCAGGGCTGATAATCACTGATAGGACTTGAGGTTTCTTCATCCATTTGCAAAGCCGTTCAACTGCACTATGAGTGAAGCTTCAGTTTATCACCTGTTTGGGACTGTTTTGTGGAATTTTGGGAATGCCTTTGGTGGCCTAAGGACCTTTTTCTCAGCTGAACCTGTTGCTTGGGAGATGTACATTGTGGTAACTATATTTGTTACACCTTAAGACAAGCAGTTGTTCTTGCTGTCAGTGCTATACAGTATTTAATGCTGACCCTTACGGCTCTATACATTCATGGTGCAAGGGTGTAAATCTGCTGAACTCACACATGGAGTATTTACACCAGTTGTGGATTTCCAAGTTTGAAAATTTATTGTGCAAGACTAATGGGTTTCTCCATGAAGTGCCAGTAATTTCATTAACTTTGGGTAGATAAAAATCTTGATCTAGTGTTGCATTTATTGATTAGTGCCTACAGCTAACTCTGCTTATTTAGTTTGCTAGAGGATACTCTTGATACAAATAAGGATTTCATGCTGAAAGAGATTCTTTTGCCAAATTCTGCACCGAAGAGCTACTTTCAAAAATATCTCCGGTAAATACAGTCAGCATTATTAAGGAATTCAAAACTTTTTGTTGTAATTCTCCACAAAGCACACAGTGTTCTTTGAAGGCCACATTGAGAAAGTCAGCAAAGTGTGTAGGGCTGGCAGCTCAACCCACATTCCGTGGACCAACACCATTGACACCACATCTCGTTTGTTGGAAGGTTGCTCACAGGCATGCAGAGCAGTTGGCAATGGCATCTGATATCATGGACCCGCTCAAGGTTTTCTCAGTAGCTGATCCTATTTATAGTTATTATTTATGCTTTATTTATTTATAATTTTTGTAGCCCACGTTTCTGCTGAAGGCTCAAAGCAACTTCCTATAAATAATGAATAATATTGAAAATAGAAAAGGTGTGACTCTACACAAGTCCCATGAAATTCTTCATCATCTTCTGATGAGAACCATTTTGTTTTCTTCTTAATGAATCTTCTGTGCTGCACCTTCCTTGGTTGTTATCTGTGTGCCTTTGGAGAGATTCCTGTAAATAGTTACCCTGGCACAGGCCATCTCAAGCATTGCTGCCAGAATCCCCTGCAGACTCCTTTCGGGTTTGTCTACTACATTTAGTAGCAACATTGGATTATTAACCCCAAGCCATTGATTCTTTGCCAAGAAGCACTAACAAAACAGATGTGCCCGTGACCTTGTCTGCAAACTGGTCACACATTGCTCCTCAGACAATTAAATGGATTTCTCAGCCCAAATTGTTTATCCTACAACATTTCCCCCAACTCCAGGAGGTCCAAGCTAAGGATGGTTCACTTCAAGTTGTTCTTAAGATGTCCAACTAGTAAAATACTCCAGCACTTTAATTAAATTCTTCAAGGACACATGAAAAGTCCTGAATCCTGATGATGATGATTTTTTTAAAAAATGTATTTCGTTAAAGATTTGCTACAAAACTAGCAAATAAGCAGGGGAAAGTACATCTTTCATCTCCACTTTCAGCTCATAGTCTTTTTCACAGTTCATTTACATGCAGCAAGAGACAGTTGCATCATAGACATCTTGCAGTTGGGGGAAGAGAGAGGGAGAGAGATGGGGAGTGTTGTTCTTTCATTCTGCTGCATGGTGTTAGTGTAGGGGTTTGTATCAGCATCACATGGATAGGTCCTTTGTGTGTGTTTACAGAGAGAGAGATTGCAAGAGGTTGTGAGGTCCAGAGCTCGATTTGGGGGGTAGGTCATTGGGTCAGGTGAGCCATATTGATTTGTATGCTGCTGGGGGGACATTGTCCTGTTGTGCTGTGAATGTGATAAAGGGGAACCACACTGGGGTGAAGGCATCCTCTTTTGCTTGTCCCTGTGCTAATTTAAGTTAACCAACAAACTGAATCCTGATTATTAACAACAAATAAGGGAATAGCGTGACTTAAAGGTGAAGGATCAAGATTCAAACATGTTTCAAAATGTCATTTTTATTTTCTTCAGTAACTCAGCTCCACCACTGCTTTTTATTCCCAGCTCCACAATGTTAAATGTGTTCTGAGATATAATTAAAGTTAATATTTTATCTTAATTAGGAATGCAGCACTTATATATGATTTCCATATTGCAGAAGGAAAATGACATATTCATAATTGCAATATATTGAAATTACAGTTACGAAATAAAGATACTATTTCAGACTGAAGTTGGCTGGTCTGTGTTCGAAGTGGAAATGTTGCATTTATTTATTTATTTATTTATTTATTTATTTATTATTTGATGTTCCCCATTTCAACGGAACAAGTCAGTGCTGCTCAGGAACATTTCTTAACTAAAAAAAGCACAGCCTGTTACTATTAGGGATAGTGGGAAAAAATCACAATAACTGGACATGAATGCGAACTCTGGAGCAAGCTCATCCACCAAGCCAGCTGGTTGGTATCCATGCAAGTGTTGGCAGTCTTTCTTTCTTTCTTTCTTTCTTTCTTTCTTTCTTTCTTTCTTTCTTTCTTTCTAATTAATAGAATTGTAGAGTTGGAAGGGACCCCCCAGGATCATCTAGTCCCGCCCCGTGCAATGCAGGAATCTCAGCTAAAGCATCCATGACAGATGGCCTTCCAATCTCTGCTTAAAAACCTCCAAGGAAGGAGAGTCCACCACTGCTCTTGGCAGTCTGTTCCACTCTCAGATAGCTCCCACTGTAAAAAAGTTCTTCCTGGTCTTTAGTTAGAATCTCCTTGCTTGTCACTTGAGTCCATTGGTTCGGGTCTTGCCCTCAAGAGCAGGAGAAAACAGGCTGCCCATCCTCCACGTCATAGCCCTGAATGTAACATATTTATTTAAAAAAATGCTTATGCTAAATAAATTATTGATTGATTTCATTTCCCTCTTTTTTACCTGTTTTCAATCCTCTTTCTTATGTGTTGGCTTCTGCTCTAGTAGTACTCCATGCAGTAATGGCCAACGCAAATTACACCCCCCCCCCTTCAGGGGATGCTTCGCAAACCCTTATATATGCTGTATTCTTCTCTAGTCCTTCTGGGTGTGTATGGATTGCGCAAGACCTGGGCAGTGAACGCTTCTAATGTGGTTTTTCAAAACTGCATCAGTTGCTTTTTTGGACAGTGGAGGAAGCAAAGAGAGGTCAATGTAGTAGATAAATTCCGTACAATTTTAGCATTTGATTAAGGGAGCAATCCTCTGCACAGGAAGCTGGTGAAAGCAAGGTGGCATAAATTTAAGCTGGCATAAAGTTATACTAGATCCAAAGCCTGTTCAGCAACAGGACTGCTGCTCTGCCTAAGCCTTTAAAATAGTGTTCTGTGCTGGGCTGCCAGGTCACCTGACTAAACTGAGCAGGCTCAGGATGCAGCCCACCTTTCTGGCTGCGCTTCTGCCACAGCCCCACTATGCCCCTTGTTTGAGACTTACACCAGCCTTGTCTCAGCCAGCTTCAGATCACCTGGCGGAGCCCCAGCTGAGCCAGAATGAGCAAATTATGCCAGCATATCTTCATCTGAGTTTGCATTGGGGATTTAATGCTGGCTGAACCTGGCTAATTCAGAAATCAGTTGGCTGAGCTGGCAATCCTGAGCAAAATTAAGGAATTTTTGTTTCACATATGTTCCTGCCCAGCTGGATTGGGAGATATTATTATGAGATACAGATAGCATTTAAAGGCAATGAAACTCAAGTGAACTTGTTTAAGCACATACCATTATATCCAAGTTATGCAGCAGTAGTGGACTTTGGGCTTTTCAATTTCAGAGGTGTCCTGTGCAATGCCAAAAGTTGGCACCTCCTACCTCTGTTGCAGCTCCCCCTTGGCTCAGCACCCAGTGCAGGTAAATTCGTCATGTTCCCATCTGTTTGCAGGTCACGTGATAGATATTATTTTCCATTATAGTTTGTTGGACTGCTTACTCATGACACACTACCTCAAACATTATAAGAATATTTCATAGAATCATGGATCTATGGTTCTCTTTCAAACTTAATGTTTCCCTTACCTGGTGGCTTATTTGGTAATCCTTAATTCACTTGTATTGGGACGTGGGTGATGCTGTGGGTTAAACCACAGAGCCTAGGGCTTGCTGATCAGAAGGTCGGAGGTTCAAATCCCCGCAACGGGGTGAGCTCCCGTTGCTCGGTCCCAGCTCCTGCCAACCTAGCAGTTCAAAAGCACGTCAAAGTGCAAGTAGATAAATAGGTACCGCTCCGGCGGGAAGGTAAATGGCATTTCTGTGTGCTGCTCTGGTTCACCAGAAGTGGCTTAGTCATGCTGGCCACATGACCCGGAAGCTGTACCCTGGCTCCATCGGCCAATAAAGCGAGATGAGTGCCGCAACCCCAGAGTCGTCCACGACTGGACCTAATGGTCAGGGGTCCCTTTACCCTTTACCTAATTCACTTGTAGAGTTGAAACTTTAAGCCATAATGTAGTCCAGTTATAGCTTTTCTTCTCTAAAATACAACATAAGCTTGCTACATTTTTCACTTAGTTCTAAATCATTGTGTTTGATATAATTATTTCCACAATAGCCAATTGCTATGTCTCAAATATTATGATATCAAGTACTAAGGTAATTAGGTGGCAGATGCTGGGTTTGGGGACCATCTGCTAGGTTTGGAAATGATGTGTTGATGGGACTTGAAATGACACAGTCATATGGAAGATCTCTAATAGTGGCTGCACCCATCCTGCACTGTACCTGTGAAAAGCAAAACAAATACTCCTAGTTATTTGATGGGTAGTCAGGATGTGTTGCTATATATTCTGTGGAAGTGCAGGATTAGGATCCAAGATTTGTTGAAGGTGCAGTAAGATAAAAAATCTGAAAATAAATTAATGAAATGACCAGATTTTAGAAACTGCTTCATTGTTTAAAGTTTGCTTCATGAACTTCTGAGCTGTTAAAGTAAAGGGGAATCTAACAATTAAGATTCTACTACCACTAATGATGGGCTTCAGCACATATGTGAGCTGCAGTTATGTAACCTAGGCCTCGAGATATAAGCTCTTGCATCCGTGTGGGCCTTTGGTCTGATCCAGGATGGCTCTGCTGATGTTCGTATTGGCCTGTGGAACACCAGGTTGAGCTTGAATTCTCTGATCTTGGCAGTGTAGCCTGGAGCCAGATATCTTTCCATACAGCATTCATGTCTCTCTAGTTTAGGAAGAACTTGGGTAAATCAAAAGGAAAGATGGTTGTTGGCCATTGGCTCCACAGAACCTGGCCAAGGGCACCACAGTTTTCTTTAGGCAATGGTAGAAGTGAGGACTACTATCAAAACAACTGCAGAGATCGTCCAGTGGTCTGGATAATGTAAGGTGGATGCAGCAAAGCATTTACAATTCTATGCCTTAAACATTATTTGTTAAGGCAGAACTGTCAAATTCTCTGGATAACGTTGTCATCACCCTGCTTCCCTGGATACCTTATCATGTTGGGAACTTGGTTAAGAATTTCCACGGCACTTGTTTGCTCAAAATGGGTGGCACCTATGCCAATACAGGCAAGCCAGTTTACTGACTGGGGTTGTTAACCATTTCCTTTGGATCAGCAGTTGTTCATAGAACCTTAGAGCTGAAAGGTACCCAATGGTCATCTAGTCCACCCCCAATGCAGGAATCTTGGCTAAAACATCCATGATAGGAGAGTGTAAAACCTCCCGAGGGAGACCATTCCAGTGCTGAACAGCTTTCACTGTCAGAAAGTTTTTCCATATGTCTGGTTGGAATCTCCTTTCTTGTAACTTGAAGCCATGGGTTCGAGTCCTACCCTCCAGAGCAGGAGAAAAAAAGCTTGTTCCATCCTCCACAGGACAGCCCTTGAGATATTTGAAGATGGCTATCATAGTCTCCTCTTTTCCAGGCTAAGCATACCCAGCTCCTTCAACCGTTCCCCATAGACTTGGTTTCCAGATGCTTGATCACCTTGGTCACTTAAATTTGGAGTAAAATTATTATTTGTAGTAGTAGTATTCATTACCCACTTTTTCACTATATTGTAATATGTAATGGTAATTTTATATTTAATTTTTTTACCTGAAAAGTTAAGGCCAATGGCTAGGACAGTGAAGTCGATGAGAAGGTTCTCTCCAAAAACAGGACCTTAAAAGCACCATCACATTTAAGAACCATATGCTTCTCAGCCCAAATGAGAAGACAAGAATTACTTCTCTTGCTTCCTCCCAGTTAACAGAATAGAAATTTCAAGTAATTCTATGAACTGCAGTTTACTCTAAATTTATACTTGAGGCAAAGCCATAGATCCACTAGCTACTTGGTGAAAACGTCTGGAATATCTTTTTTGAAATCTTTACAATCCATCACTGTACATTATTGTAATATTTGTTCAAGACATTTGTTATATTTGGACATAATGCTATAATGCAGAACTCAGAATCTATTTTTTTTTATTGCTGGAAAGCACATTATTTGGCAGCTATGTGGAATGTCTAGGCATTTTACTTTGATGAAACAGATGTTCAGAACACTACAGGAGCAGTATTTTCTTTTATTTATTTTGTGCTTAGTATATGTGACTTAGCGGAGTCGTGACAGGTTGTAATTTCACAGTGCAGGTGAAATAAAATGTCTGTGCAATAGCTCCATCATTCACAACTCCTCCAATAATGCATTTCTATTTTTCCCTTCATGCCTCTGATTTGTGTCTGTTTTGTAGTTTAAAAGTAACATGTTTTGGATGATCAGGTATGAAATCAACAGTCCCAAAAATGGGGTCTAGAGAACACAGGCAAAGCTAAGTAAGTTACAAGCATTGGTTTATACTGAATGCAGAGAAAAACAAAACAATCCACTCTCTGGTTTCTTCATTAAATCTGCTGCGAGAGCAAAACTCCCTTTCCTTAAAAAAATTTAACTTTCACAAATGATCTGCTGGATATCCTGTGGACAGAAGTATTGCTTTGACATATCACCATCAAGACAGCTTTTATGGCTCCATATCTTCAGAATCATGTGCACATACTTGTGTCAACACAAACTTCTGCATAAAGACCGAACAGGGAAGGAGCATCGCTCTGTAGGAAAGTCCATGCATTGCTTGCCGGATGCCCCAGGGTCACAGCCTGATACTTCCAGTTAAAAGGATCTTGTGTAGAAGACCTGGGGGTGATGTCGGCCTGAGGCCATGGACAGCCTCTGCCACTTGGAGGACTCAGCTAAACTGCTCAGTGGTCTGCATAGCAAGCATGCCTGGGATCTGAAACATGGCTGCCCAATACCCAAATTAAATAGCAACACCCATGGCTGTTCCCTTCAGAATAATAACAACTTTTTTCCTATTGTATCACTCCATTCTGTCACAAATATTCCCCACCTCTCTAGCTGAACCTCACTCACTCTCCCTCAATATAATTTTAAACAGTGCTTCCAAGAAAATCCTCAAGACTGGGGCAGTATGACACCATTCTAAAAGAAGACCCAGATATCCATGCTCTTTCATTAGGATGGTGCCATGTGAACTCTCTCATCTTAGCTGACATCTCCTTTTGCATACGAGGCCTGTACTAGAAAATGGCATTAGAAATGGGGGAGGGGGAGGGTTGAGAGAGACATAAACATCTCGCCTTGTGCCACGTTTCTAACATGTGTGCAGATTTCACCATGGAGTGTTACTTTTCTGGGAAGATGGACAAGGCTTTTATCCTCTAGATGTTTGTTGACATATCCCAAAGGAACAGGGAAAGATCCCAACTTCACTACAGACTACAGCTCAAGTGCCATTCTTTTTTAAAAAAACGTTTTATACATAACTTGTTCTGAAAAATATCCTAACTCTGATCTTGCCTTTACATATTCTTATAACTTCAAGATTTATATACAGTATCAGTGAACACGCAGCAATAGTATTCAGCTCAGTTACAGAGCTGATCACCCTCATACCAAAACATCCCTCTGAAAGGACGTGAGCATCTCTGGAGGGCATCCCTGCACTGGCAGAGGGAATAAATGGGTACCACTCCTCATCTTTGTAATGAGTTCAGAATAGCTTCTTTATATTTAATAGATATTCTCTTCAGAAAAGAACTTCGTTTACTGAGGAAGTGGACATCAATATGAAATGGAGCACTCCAGGTCCCTAAGTACTAGCAGTTCTAGCTGAGAGCATAGCGATAAATCTGGCGTCGTTATCACAGCAGAGAGCCAACAATATATGTCTTCCGGAAATTTGTATCTGAAATTGCAGGGCAGGAATTAGCTAAAAAATAAAGAAGCGGGGGACGGGGGCGGGAGAGAGAGAGAGAGAAATTACAGTTAAGTGGGTTTAGGGAGGGAGATCACTAAAGCAAAAATTGATATGCAAGGAGGGTGTAATCACAATTTCAATGGGATTAAATATCTATCCTGCAAGAATGGTGTAATCTGTTGAAAAGGTATGTAGTGAATTAAATTATTGCTGTTTAATATTCTTCTCTGTGTATTTTCCAAGTACTTAAAAACGAAGATTTATGTCATTCAGGACAGAAGGCAACAGTCTCCATGGTTTATTGGCATAGAATTTTTATCACAGAGATTAGAAACTTCAACAAAACAAAACAATTACAAACGAGCATGCTTCTAGATGGAAAACAGTTAACCTATATACCCTTGAATTAGCTAGGTTCTTTAGTCTTGTTATTTCACCAAAATGGCAATAAAACTTAACATCCTATGTAGGATTTTTATTATGGTGTTCTTGGTTATTTTCAAAATGAAGTCTCTCTCACACTTTTCACAATAAGCAAAAATTCAGAGCCCCTTCCTTTCTCCCGTAAGGCAAGGGAGACGCCACATTCCCTGCTGGGGAGCCTTCCAAGGACCACCTGGCAGTGGGAAGTGGGGGGGGGGGCAGAGGGGGAAGAGGAGCAGCACATGTACAGCAGGGATACACTGCAGCAATCTGTTGCAGCGCCCCACTTGCTCTACTCAATTGCTCAGTAAGAGGCTCCCGTCTCCCAGTGTTTCGGCCAAAGGCAATGGAATCCCAGCCAAGTGCTAAGCACTCATTTAAAATTTTATAAAATTAATTTTAATTGCATTAATATTTAATACTTTACATCTATTAGGCTACTTGCACATAGGTTCTGGTTCAAGGTACTCTCAGGTCCTCTTACCACAAAATGTTGGGTGGTGGGCCTGCATGGTTTATCACTGTTTGCTACATACAGGGGGACACATATGAGGGGGCTCCTTTCCTGCTCCTATATTTATATATAGGGATTTTAAAAATATATATAATAAATGAATAAATTTTACTCTCCACAAACAACATTTACATAGAAAACTAAAAATGCTTGTATCAGTACTTGATTATTTGCCTATATACTTTCATACGTGCATTAACTGGAACATTAAAACCAAGAATAGAAAAACTTGCTTGTGGCACTGATAGGACTTACTTCACAAAATGGTCACAATAGTACAAAAGAATAATAATCTACTCCAATACTTGCTGTTCTCAATTCTCTTTATACACAATTTGTTAAGAAACTCCATTGAACCATTTCTTCTTGATAATTTCCTCTATTCTTTGGCCTTGCTGTTAATTTGATTTTTTAAAAAAAGCTGTTACCTACCCTAACTGCCCCGTAAGGGTAGGTAAGAGGGTAGGGTAGGGTAGGGAGAGAAGAAGGCCACCAGGAGAGAAAGCAGTTCTCCCACTCCTCTTCAAAAACTGCTGGCTAATCAAAATGATCAATGGACTTAAGCAGAGAACTGGGAGGGAAACAAAGAGAAATTCAAGTTGTGTGGTCCTTATTAATCTGGCCCTGAGGGGATTAAAGACAATGGTGGGCACCATTTGGAGACCTCAAGATTACATCAAAATCCTTTTTGTATAGTGCTTTATTGATGCACAAATGAGCTCTTGTAGATTCATGAAATGCAGTGAAAAATAGAACAAAGTTTTGATACAGTCACATCAAGGTTGTTTTGTGATGCTTCATTAATTTGAACAAGTGCACATGCATATCAGTTAAACACACACCACAATTATGTGAGAGAATCTTGATGTATTCATATATATCATAGTCCCATCCATGTTGCCTTTTTGTAATGTACCATCAGTGCATAAATGGAGGGTAGTAAAAGACAATGAGGAATTGAAAGATCTGTCAAACCACACATATTCTGTACATGATTCAGACTTTTTTCTTAAAAATTAAAATAAAGAATAAAATAAAGAATTCTCAACACATCAGTTCTACTGCTGACCAAATGAAGATAATTATGAGTTCAACGGGCCAAACTAGATGTAACACTGAATGTGTATTTTACATTTAACATGCATGTTTTAAAATTTAAAATAGCAGCTGATGGAATTGGCTAGTCAGAAATCGATCCCATTAAATTCAGTGGAACTTACTGCTCGCTGATTGTTGCCTTAGTGCAGTCTTTGGTCCCTGGATGTTGTTAGACTAAAATTCCAACACTCCTTGACCACTGGGCCATGCTGCCTGGGGCTGATGGGAGCTGTAGCACTGGGGAACCCGAGGCTGGGAAAGGCTGCATCGGTGAATGAACACTGTGTGTGAAATCAATTGGTCTGGGGGAAACGGTGAATGCAATCAAAACATTTTTCATCAATGCTCTCCGTCTAAATATTAATCAGGTTCCATCCATAGATGCACATGCTGCCTGTGAACAGATTTCCTTCACAAAAGTGCTCTACTCTTTATGCCATTTCACTGATTTATTGTCAGACACTTCTCAATCATCTTCCTGAATATTATACATTTCTAATGCAGGATAAGTAAATACATTGTAACTAGGGGGCATCAGAATGAAAATGATGGAAGATGTGGCACACATGCAATCATGAGTTATGCAGATATCATGGGGTTTTTAAGAGGGTGGTGTGGAATATCATTGAGCCAAGGCTTCTTAGGGTGCTGTGCATGAGAACCTGGTGCTTTCCCATGAAAGGGGGCAGGGGGGTTGCATGCGATAATCCTACACTGTACCTCACTAAATTGTCTAGAGAAGTGGTTAATCCAAGGATATCCAAATCTTCTGTGGTGGAGCATATGCTTTGCATATATAGAAAGTCCCTGGTTCAGTCCCAGGCATATCCGGTTGAAAGGATACAGTATTTGGTAGCAGCCATGCCGTTCCCCTTCCAAACATGGCTGGGCCTCCAGGAGCAATGTTGCATTTTCACTGTGGCTGAGGCTGCTTATGCCATCAGCAAAACAAAGTTTACAGAGCATAGAAGCAGTCCCACTGTTACACAAGCCCACCCCCCAAACTGTAGAAATGTTAGAATAGTGGGAGAGTGTTATTTTCTGTCTAAGTGGTGTAGGAGAGGCACAGGGGCATGGCTAAGGGCTTCTTTTAGACACCAGGATAGTACATATTTGATGGCGTTCTTCTTTGGCCAGCCATTCAGTCTGTGTTGCACAAGCCAGTGGGTGCACCAGGATCTGTTTCTATTCACTTTGGAGAGGGGCTGCAAACCACAGCTAGCAGCAAGGGCATGGGTAGCCAGTATGGTGCTCTTCTAACTACTGATGGTAGTTGAAGTCCAACAACATCGGAGAACACCATGTTGAATACTCCTGGGCTAGGACTTCTGGCCAGACATGAAATGAGCTGTCAGGTTCAAAGCATTCAAGAGCTCCAGAATACATTCAAGAGCAATGCATTCATTCCTGCATTGCAGGGGTTGGACTCATAGGGTCCATCCAAGTCTACAGTTCTATGATTCTGTGATTCCAGATTGCTGCCAGCAGGAAAGGAGAGACTGGCCGAGGTTCTATGCTCAGCTAAGATACTAGCTTCTGTGTTGGTGGAACAGTCTAGAGCACCAGAACTGCGGCTCCATTTGCAGGGATAGGAGTGATGATGACATGCAAAGGTTGAGTGTAGAATATATTCAGAAACATCCAAATTAGCACAGTTTGGAACTGCCACGTAAAATGGGGCAAAGTCACATCAAACTCAAGGTTCAGTCTGCCATCTTGATTCAAAATGGCATCTGGTGTTGAAACACAGATGAAGACTGGCTCCTCCACCTCAGGAACCCTTGTGGCAAATTGGGCAACAATAACTTGAGCACATCGACCAACCACTTGGTCGGGTGGGAGGAGGGAGATAAACTGCTTAGAAGTTTTGATATTTGATGTTTTATTGTGTTTTTAATATCCTGTTGGAAGCTGCCCAAAGTGGGCGGGGTATAAGTAATAAATTATTATTATTATTATTATTATTATTATTATTATTTACAGTTAAGCAGTATAGAAATTCTGTATAAATAAATAAATGCAGCATGCCCATTTTTGAGCGGGGAGAGCAGCTCACTTTCAGGCCCCTCTTTTTTACCAAGTTAATATGCAGTTAAATCTGTAAGTTCGTTTAGGAATAACAGGTGGCTTTGATGTGGTGAATGTACTGGTATAAAATAAAGGACAACCCACCAGAGTGATGAAAAGAAAAGAAAAATATTTTGTGATCCATTTACCTCATAAAGCTCCATCTCACTCTACACACACTCACTGCCTCATTTGGAGAAATGTCAAGGGAAAATAAATTGCAGTAATTGCAAGTATAATATAACAAATATAGCACAAAAAGAAGCAAAATGTATAATCAATTCTTGCATATTAAGAGGCTTGTTTATGTTTTTTTACAATATTTCAGGGGCAATCCTATGGCAAGATTTGCCATAAGTAAGATTATGATTAATTAGCAGTAGGTTGAAATATTTGCTTGGAGTTATGGCTCCAGCATATTCTAACCATTTATATGATTATTCTAAAACTGTTTTTGTTGTATTAGTAGTTAAAAATATCTGCTTTGCTGAATTTATTTATAAACTGTTCAACTCTATCAAATTGTATCTTCAGACATGGGATGTTTCTATGTATTGTTATGAGGTTGTTTTTCTGGGCGGAGGGGGAGTTATGCTGTATGCCAAGACCCTTCTAATTCTTGGATCCAGAAAGCATTAAAATTCCTGGAAGACTTAGCCTAGCTTCCTGCTGAGTTAATGACCTGAGTATGGAATGTTAAGGTAACAAAGGAAGTGGCTCTGTGCCAGACAGCAAATGGGTGCCCCCCCCCCCCAACTCACACCCTCAACTTGCTGGTAGTTACAAACATGAATCTGACCAAACTGCGGGTGGCAGTGGAAAACAGAAGTGCCTGGCGTGCTCTGGTCCATGGGGTCACGAAGAGTCGGACCCGACTGAACGACTAAACAACAAAGATAAAAACAAAGTCCGCAGTTGAGCATTGAGTTGTGTGAGCTGCAAGGCTGCAGGCTGGACAGTTGGGAGACACAGCTATGCCTGATTTGCGTTGGAATCCAAGGTTGTCACTATGGGAGAGGCCAGATCCTCTTGGGGTGTTAATGCTGTGAACCTCTATGACAAAACTGAATTACTAAGTGTTTTGCAAAATAATCCAGGATAGCTGGGAAAATGGGCTAAAACTGCATAGCTCTACAAAGATTCACAGCTTTTAAAGTGCATACAAAGGTATTCTTGTCATGGAAGGATGTTGTAATTTCACAAACCCATTGTATTGAAGGGCATAATTATCCAGTGGTTACATCTGCCCAATATCATACATACATACATACATACATACATACATACATAGTAGCCAGAGTTCTACATCCAGGCTCAAAATATGAACTTTCACCTTCAACACAAGGATGAGTGTTATGGTTCTAAGTCATTCCCTGTCTTAGAGATGAAGATCCAAGTCAGAAAACCCCCTCACTCATTTACTGACTTTACTGACTTCCCTTTTTTTCTATGTTCTGGTAACCTCTAGGTTACATTACTGCAATGCATTTATACCGTACATGGGGCTGAAGACAGCCTGGAAACTTCAGCTGGTGCAGAATTCGGCAGCCAGGTTACTCAACAGGACAAGGCAGTTTGAGCATATAATGCCAATTCTGTCCAGACTGCACGGGCTGCCAATTAGTTTCCAGGTCAAATTCAAAGTACTGGTTTTGACCTAAGCCTTAAACAACTCAGGACTTCAAGGACCGCCTCTTGCCATTTGAACTGACCTCGACCCTGCAGTCCTCACCTGAGGCCCTTCTTCATACTCCACGAGAGGTCTCCAGGGTGGTGACATGAGATGGGGGCTTTTCTGCTGTGGCCTCCCGTTGGTGGAATACTCTTCCCAGAGAGCTTTGTCTGGCACCTTTAGGCACCAGGTGAAAATGTTTCTTTTCAACCAGGCCTTTGGAGAATCTATGGCCTTTAAAATGCATACACTCCAACATGAGTCCCCAAACTGGGGTGTGCATCTTCCTGCCCATGCTCCTGCACAAGTCATGTGACCCACATGAGATTATGGAACCCAAAAGACTGAGTTTTGTGGCTCTGCGCAAGGTTGCAGCAAAGCTCATTTTCAGGGGGAGATTTTGGTGTGAAATCATGTGAGATTATGGCACTCAAATAGCTGCTGTGGGGTATGAAAATGTATCAGAGGGGGATATTGTTTTAATTGTTGCTGTTATGTTATATATTTGGTGCTTTTATTCCATTTTTATGTTTTAAATGGCCCTGTGATCTTTAGATGATGAGTAGTATACAAATTTAATAAATAATAAAACAAAATATTTACAACACAAGCCTTAGATTGAAGGAGTGGGAAGATGAGCTGCTTCCTTGGAGGGTTTTTCCCAGCAGTTCAAAGGACTGTGAGAGCTCTGCTTTTTTAATACTTTGTGCTTTGCAAGCTTTTCTAGCAAATAAACTCTGTTAATGTAATAAACTTGGAGTTTATTATATTGCCTACCTGAATCTAAAAAGACGCCCCCAGCAAGACCGCCCTCTATAGGAATACCATGATGCCAAAGGCTTTTTTGTGTCTCACAAGACCTCCAAAATGTGTCCTTCTGAATTAAATAAAAATTTGTCCCACATACTTCCATGCCTGACCTGCACCTACTTTTAAATCTCCCCTCCCAGGTTGATTGGTCAAGCTGTATCAAAGGGAGGGGGAAATTAGGCTACAAATATTTGGTGCATGAGGTCTAGGAGTCACATTTCCGCAAGTGTGGAATAAAATATGAACTGTTTTTATTCCGTTCCCAGTGAGTAAATACTCTGATTCTTAGAGAGCATTCCATTCTTAAAACAGCACAATCCCATATTAATGAATAGGGTCCTCCTTAGCTCTGCCTCATGCTCTTAGTGTTTATAATGCATGTCATGTAAATTTTCCTCTTGGGTAAAATAGCAATAAATCTTTAATAAACCAACAAAACAACATTTCAGGCTGAGTGACAAACACTTTGCTGTAAAAGTATTACTGATAGATTATATTAAAAAATAAACACACACACAGGAAGATATTTAAAAGGTTTGCCTCTTTTATCAGAGATGCTCCTTATATTTGAATTTCCCTGGAATTAAACCCCAATGAATCTTTAATGAAGCATGAATGAATATACAAATCGCCCGAGAATTATTGACACATCAATATCCATAGAATAGGGTCTTATTGCTGTTCTTCCTTGATAGACTCTATATGCCCAGCCTTAATAATGCATGGGCATTTTTAATTCATACTTCTTGTTGCAACCCTGTGCTTACTCCTGTGGCAACGCTATTAAAGCAGATGTTATGAATATACACATAAACATAATTTTCAGGAGATACTATATACTCAGTGTTGCTGGCACTAAAAAGTTTCCCTAATTTAAAAGAACAATCCTAAATTAGGACACCAAAATGTGAGAGGCACCATGCAGGCTGTCTGTGGAGAACTCAGTGCAACTTACTCCTGAGTAAGAGTGCATCAGCTCTCAGTCTTTCTTGTACAATAACAAGTAAGGCTGCAATTCTGTGAACATTTATCGGGGGGAAAGGCTCAGCCAAGAATGGCAGGATTTAATGCACCAGGTAGCAGGAGGCATGATTTTGCTAAAATTAGAGAGAAGCAAAAGCTTATGGATTTCATAAAGGCTTCCCCGCCACAAATAAAAAACTGCCCTTGGGCTACCAGTTGTCCTGCATGTGGTGTCCTCTTTGCAGTTTCACCAAGCTCAGATGCTCAGGGGAAGGGGCTCTGGAGAGAGCATTCTCTGTGGCAGCCTCTGGCAACATCCGCCAATGGCATGTGGCCCCTGGAAAGGAATGTGGCCCTTGGGGAAAAAGGTTCCCCACTGCTTTGCAAGTGTAACTGCTGCACTAGACTGTACTTGTGCTTGACTGGGAAGGATTCTCACTGGATGACCAGACAATTTCTTCTACTACACAAGTCTGCTGTTTTCCTTTGAAACCCTGTTCCTAATCTAATTTGGAGAGGAGAGTTATCTGCTTAAAGGCAACAAGAACTCTCTTCCCTTTGCTTCTGCCTTCCCCTAACATTGTGCCACTTACTATTTGGTTTTCTAGCAGACTAAAGTAATAAGAGCTTTAGCAGCAACACTTGCCTGTTGTTTTGTCTGGCATCCAAGCAATGCCACTTACAAAAGAAATGTAGAAGCAAATGTCACGTGCTCCAGTGGTCTCTATTTACTAGGGACAGTTTCTATTTCTTGGTGCCCGACTGATAAAAAAATTGTCCCTGTTTTGCCTTCATGGGATGACTTTTAAAAACTGTGTTTAACGGCACTCATCATAACCACAGTTGCTGTTCTTCACAGGCTAGATTCATTTCTGGATCTCTAGATATTGGAGAAAGATACCAAAATTTCCCAAAGTAGGGGGTCTGTGCTTGGCTTTTGAAAAGCAGGGTGTCTGCAGTACTTAGCTAATTGGGAACCTCTGATTTAAAAGATCCCAGCTTCGATATGTTCAGGTAATGCTGGAGAATTCTGCACTGAAACTGTGGATACTGAGACTTGCTGCCAGTGATTTGACTTCCTGTGTAGCTAACCTAACTTTCTCAACTATAGAACACTATATGATGCATTATCATTCACACGTGTGCTTCTGTGATTGCAAACTAGACAGGGCAATTTTTTAAAAAAATGCATCTCTCTTCAGTATCTAGAGATCTTTACTGCTCAAGGACTCAGACTACAAAAACAATTGCTTGGCTTCTTGGTTGGCTTATAGATCATGACTCTTTCCAAATAATCTGTAGCACTTTGATACTGGATCTTTAGCACCTTCACAGACCAACAATTATCAGGCAGCATTAAGAATTAAAGAGATTTGAAAATAGTTTAAATTTGTCATGTAGAAAGGCTCAAGTTGCTGCTACATCTTTTACTCATGAGAAGTGGTGCTAGAATGCAGGTCTATTAAAAAAAACAACTGAGAGGCAAACCCTACTGGACGTAGTCTTGTCTTTTCATTGTTGTTTTAAAATGCTTTGATATTGTAAGATGCTTTGAGCTGAAGGAAGGCACAACAATGTTATATTAAATTCAACTGATAATCCGGCCCAAGCGTGGCTGGCCTGACAGTCCTTTTGTACTATGACTTCCAATAGCTAAGTAGATGAGAACATTTGGGCAGGTGCAGATATTCAAAGTCTCACAGCATCGTAACTTGAGAACTTGCACCTGCGAAAATTCCCACTTCAGCACCTCACCTCAAACTACAGGGTGAAAGGTGTGTGTCCCTGGGGCATATCATCTGGTCTGTATACGTGGTGTGTAATGTGTTTGGTTTTAGAATGGTCAAGAAATGTGGTCTTTTGGGAAGCATATCTAAAGCTTTGATTTATCTTGGAATGTGCAGCATATTTCATCTGAAGCTGAGAACATTCAGCTCTAGTTCTTTGCTGCATTTTTCACACACACACACACACACACACACACACACACATGATCATTTGTAGCTGTGGTCTCTGCAGAAGCAGTGAGACAGCATGTGACAGATTTTGTCCCCTAACGAGAGCGTGAGAGAGGGACCTCCTAACAAGAACTCAGCCTGTGTTTATTTGCAAATTTATTCAGAGAAAGATGGCTGTTCCAGGTGGAATAACTTTATAGAGAGTAGAAGCTCTACCTCTTTTATTATTCTGGTTGCAGCTGTAGTGTCTGCTTTCCACTTTATTACTATTAGGGGCACAGGTGATTCCATTGAATTTGCTTTGTAGGTGCTGTCTCTGCCTGATAAAGTGTTTCAGCTTCCAGTTGAAAAAGATTTGGTTTAATCAGTTCCAAGAATTGCACGGCTACTCCTGCATATCTTTTCCAACATTGGGCAAAGTAATTTTAAATGCTTAGCTGTAACCTTAAAAAAAAAAAAAAGAGGAGGGCAAGAGGTGAGATATTTAGTGTAAATTTAAAACTGAGAGACTGTTTTGCAGGGATGAAAACATGTAATAACAAATTGGGGTGCTTGTGTACCTTCAATCAGGTACAAGGGATTTCCGGAAGCTTTACATGCATTTATTATAATTAAGCTCTGCAACAATCTCAGGACACAGACTCATGGGCTGGATTGGCTGCTGGATTAAAGTTGACTCAGAGACAGAACCATAAAAGGAGTTTCTTTAAGAATAGCATAATTCTTTATAGAGTTTGAGAAAGCGTGTTCTCCAATAAACGAGAGCACGTGTTGCGGTGTGGGCCACCGGGCCAGGCCTCTTGTTGCCAGGCTGGTTAATAGTTATTGCCTGGCATCTGTGATTGGATAACCGGGTTGCTGGGGCAAATTGTATGTTGCAAATTGAGTGGGTGGGACCATAGTCTTTAAATATTGGTGCACTCTGGTTTCTCTTTCTCTTTGCAGAGTGCATCGGATCACCCGCCCACCCGCCCTCTTTTCCGGTTGACCTTGCTTTGCCTGTCATGGGGGTTGTCTGCCTTGGCGCAGGGGCCTAGTAGGAATTTTGCCATTTGGTGATTGGCTGTGCCATTTGGTTTTTGCCTACTACTCTGCAATTCGTCACAACTTGTAAGGTTGCGGTTAGGCATTGGTTATAATATGCTGGTGGTGGAGGGGGCTGAACAGGCGGTGCCTGCCCCTCCTATTGCGATGAAGGGAATTTCGTTAAAGGAATCCTGGGGCTTGCCATGATTTCGTCCAATCCCTGTTATGGGACCAGGGCTGCCCAATCCCTGTTATGGGAATCCCTGTTATGGGACCAGGGCCGCCCAATCCCTGTTATGGGAATCCCTGTTATGGGACCAGGGCCGCCCAATCCCTGTTATGGGAATCCTTGTTATAGGACCGGGCAGGCAAGCTTTCGGGGAGCTGCTGGGGAGAGCGGCGTGGGTCCGACGCTTAGCTCAGGTGACCCTTCAGTTTGACTTTCTCTTCTACTGGCTACCGATCGGACCTCGGGATGCCAGTTCTGTCCCAGGCGGGGGGACAGATAGTCATAACCAATGTCTAAACAACCACTCACTGATTTTGTATTTTAATAAAGTTGTGGCCAAAATAGTGCCCAAAAACCAAAACTAAATTACGTGTTATGTGTGAAGTTATTTGAGGGGTGGCCTGGGGACCTACACGCGCAACGAGACAGAGACATTATACAAAACTAAATTGCAGAAGTCCGATTTTGCAGACTCTGTGTGAGTATATAATCATACATATCAGATATATTGATTCACCGAAAATCTTTTCCCTCACTTATTGGTTTGGTCAAACTCTAGTTTATTACACCTGCACAGGATAAACTATGGTTTCATCAAACCATGTGTGAAAGGTGAGACTTGAGGTGGAGTGTGACAGGCATGAATGATCAAACCATGAGCCAGTGTTTGAACCAGGTAAGAAATGAGATCCAGTAAGAAATGAGTAGGTGGATTAGCTGATGGGCGAGAAATTAAAATAGATTCACTGAAATATATGATGAGCTAACATCTAGCATAATTAAACCTGTGTGATTATCAGGCTTCAGACCTTCAGTCCATTAATGAAATGATAGTGTTTCTAACACTGGGCACCAAATGTATAATAAATGGTGTTCTAAAATAATCCAAATACTGAGCTAAGGATTCCAGCATGGAACCAGAACCCAAAACAAGAGGTCTTCATGGGGGAGGAAATATTTTTCTTCCTTGATTCCCCTTCTTATTTCTTTGTGAGCTGTATTCTCTGTGAATCTACTAGAGAAGTCTGAGCTGAGTTGAGAACTCTGACCTGGATAAACTTGCAGTCTGCTTGGTTTCCCTTTCCTAGAAATAGAAGAAATCTCTCATTGATTTTGCTTTGCATGTTCAACAGGCAGTTTCACCTTAGTTAAGTTTTAATCTGTTTGTAAAGGCTAGGATGCTGAAATCCTAATTTCTGAGAGGCAATTCTTACTTTTAACTTCTGCTACCACCATCCCATCAGAACGTCACGTGCTGCTTAAGATGTTCTGCGCAGTGCCAGCTGACAGACTCCAGGGACAGACTCGACGCCTTTTGTGCTGGTCCATGTCATATCAAAGCCATCCAATTTGTCTCAATGTGCAGAAGAGAATGTAGCTCTGAAAACCCACTTGCAGCTACTGTGCACTTTTGGATGCTGCAAAAGGGGAAGCTACTGCCAAGAACAACAGAATGTGCAACATGGCTGTGCAATCTATCAGTACCTTCTTCTCAGCTGGAGATGGGCTTGTTGAACAGATGTGGAGGGATTGCAGCAGAGAAAACACAGAGAACCTGGATGAACACAAAAGGAAAGCTTTCTACACTGAAGAGTTATTTCGTAAGAGGATGGGTTGGGAGGTTGCTGCTGCTACTGCTCATCAAGTCCCCAGTCACACAACCTCAAGGATAATGTCTGCTAATGATTTTCCAAATCAAACATTTGGCATCTGATGTGAAGTAGCTCCAAAACATCACTGCAGAAGCCCCTGCTCTATCATGCCAGCACCTTGTGCGAAGGAAAATGTTAGTCTCATCTTTATGTCTACTGCTCTTGGCACACACAATTCATAAAGATTTGCATCTGCATTTCAGATATCCTATGTAGGTCCACCATCCAAGTTTTGTCAAGTAACATCTCCCACACAACGTTTTCATGTACTTTCAAGGTGCAATCATGCTCTCTACAATGTGGTGCATATTTTCGCTGGCATGACTGTGTACAAGAAAGAATTCCTCCCAATCTTCTCAAGGTGCCTCTGCATTCTGACAAGGACATATGCAACATTTCATGTTTGTATTTTGATTAAACAGTAAGTGATGTCCAGATTGTGATATTAACAGTATAAAGATCAGGGTCACTAGCTGGTGCTGGGCAAAGAGATTGGTATCTAGACTGCCAGTTATCTTCCCCTGGTGTCAGAGTGAAGCCTAACTAGACCATCTGCAAGGTACAGAAAACTTTATAAAAGAAAACAGGGAGACACAAATTTGTACCTGAAAAAACTCTTGGGATTCCTGCTTTTTCTCAGATTGCCAGTACTGTAATGTTTTATTCCAGAGCTGAGGAAGCATAGAGGAAAAGAGGAGATAGAGAAGGCCAAGGAGGAAAGGCCATGTGACAGATGAAAATGAGTAATGGACCAGCAGTTTCCCACACATCCTGCTTTAGTTCATTGCTCTGTGTTGATGCTATTTTGACCAACCAGTTTTGCAGTTTTGGTCTTTGGAAACCACTGGTTGCATATCTAATCCTCCAATCAGTGAAAGTAAAACACATAAGGCCAAGCTGGCTTTCCTGACACATTATCCAATTACTACTGGATAGCAAGTTTATGAAATGGATCAGAAAAGCACAATCAAAATGACCACGGTGTTGCTGGAAAGGTGGAACAAATTCCACTTGTCGGAAATTGTATTGTGGACTAGGTGCAGCTTTAGTATAACCCATTAGATCTCTTATGTTATATTAAAATTTGAAGAAGAGGCATTGCACAAGCCACTTTCATATAGTACATCTTGATTTCAGTAAGGCTTTTGGCAAGTCCCTCATTATATTCTTTCAGAGAAGCTGGTAAAATTTGGGTTGAATGAGGTGACTGTTAGGTGGACTTCTAGCTGGTTGACTGAGTGAACCCCAAGAGTTCTTGTTAATGGTTCTTCGTCATCCTGGGGGAAATGACATGTGGGGTGCCACAGGGTTTTGCCCTGGGTCTACTGAAGTTCAGCATCTTTATAAACAACTTGGATGACGGAATTGAGGGGATGCTCATAAAATCTGCAGATGACACCAAACTGGGAGGGGTAATTCTGAAGACAGAATTGGGATTCAAGATAACCTTCACAGATTGGAGTATATGAGTCAACCATGTGATGCCGCAGCGGAAAAAGCTAATGCTATTCTAGGCTGCATCAACAGAAGTATAGTGTCCAGATCGAGGGAAGTAATAGTACAGCTGTATTCTGCCTTGATCAGACCACACGTGGCGTAGTGTGTCCAGTTTTCTGAAGCAATGGCTTCAAGTTACAAGAAAGATTCCAACCAAAAATCAGGAAAAAACTTTCTGTTGGTAAGAGCTGTTTGACAGTGGAATGGACTAACTGAGAAGGTGGCAGACTTTCCTTCTTTGGCCATCTGTCATGGATGCTTTAGATGAGACTCCTGCAGTGGAGTGGTTGGACTAGATGACCCTCAGGGTCCTTTCCAAACTCCGTGATTTTGGCTGGATGGAAAAGAGCTTCCACTTGGTTATCTCCTTCCTCTGGCTTTTACATGTGGCTCCCTAATCATATCCAGTGCTTCACTTTCCTGCTACTCATAAGCAAGCTGTCTGTCAGGAGGAAATCTATTGCTGGGTAAAGTGAACCAGCCAATGGTAGTGGCAGCAGACTGGCTCCCACAGCCAGCATTAAGGCTGCTCCCCTCCTGACTCAGCTTGGCCTTCCAATTCCTCCTGGATTCTTTCTGACATAGACCTCTTTTCTGGATCTGGGGGCTTTAGCATGATGAGTGTGCTCCCTGAACCCTTACTGGGGGACAATAGGGAATAGATAGATAGATGATAGATAGATAGATATAGATAGATAGATAGATAGATAGATAGATAGATAGATAGATGATAGATAGATATAGATAGATGCCATGCCTTTAAAATACAACACATTCCTACAGTACTACAACCAAGGCCACCAAGCACTGGGGTGGAGGGGAAAGATTTGCCATTTATGCTGCAGTCTCATACTAATTACTTTTGAAATAGTTCTGGAGTAATTCTATTGACTTAAATGAAACTTCAGAAGAATAAGTGTCTTTGGAGTCTGTGGACTGAAGGCTGTAGCCTTTGGTAATGAAGGAAATTTCTGACCCCAAGATGTAGCAATTCTAACTGGGGGCAAGATTTTGATTAAAAGTAGCTTCATTTCCAGCTAGGCTGGTAATAACTAAGTTACTCGTGATGAACATGACATATTTTTGTATCCTCAGGTAGAAGCAGGTAGCAGATGTATGACTTCCCTGCACATCCCTTGTAACCAAGCCCATTATGTATAAATTGGAATTTGATTTAAGCATCTAATTTAGAAATGTAAGACTTTAAACCAAGACTTTAGCTTGAATTTCCAAGCAGTGATTAATAAATCTGTCCACTAAATCAGTCTTCTTTAACAAATAAACTGGGATTCATAAAATAGACCTTAATACCCAGAGTATGTAAAGTCCTGATTTATAAATCACAGAAATGACTGGAAATCAAGTCATATTGGTAATAAATCAGCAACACTACTTTAAAAAGTGTCATGCTGCTGAAACAAGGTATGAGACAAATGTGCCTGGCATTACAGATGTATATTTAATTTAGGTATTTTAAAAGAAGCAATTATCAAGCTACCCTGAAGCGCTATTTGAAAAGTGGCACCTTATAGAGATTAGGGAGAAGGAAGAGATCTTGATTGGTATTCCTCTGTACGCACCTGGCTATTTGTAACTGTCTTGGCACTCGGTTCACTGTGCAGGTTGTCTCTCATAACTGTGGTTGGCTGTCGGTTTCCTTCCCCTTTCCCCTCTTGTTATGTGTGGTGCTGCTTTTGCAAGTCATGAAAGAATATCGTTCCCACACCTTTACTTGTGAGATAAGGTGGATCATGCTTTCCAAGGTTGGATTTTGGTGATGATAGATAGCATCTCTACAGCATTTTCAAGTGTTGGGAGCCAAAGTCATCCGAGAGGAGCCATGTTTATATTGTGGAAGGAATTGTTGTCAGATGCTGGGAATGAGAAGGGCATTATCCAAATTAGGGTTAGGGCTGCAGTGTGTAATCAAAATGGAATAAAAAGGAACCTCCAACTAATATAGCAGCTGATTTTAATCTTTATCAACATTGAGTTGGATCCAAAGGTTGTGTGAATTCTTTCTTATCCTCTCTTCCCCACCCCTGACTCCTCTGTAGTCCTGGAAAAGCCAATCTCAAGGAGACTCCCTTGAACAGCATGGACTGCAGGGTGAAAGGCAGGATAGCCCAAAATCATATATGATATATGACCTTATGTGAATGTGCACGTCCCATTCATCTTTTTAAAATAATTATATAATCTGTGGATCATATATATAGAAGGAAATGCCTCTTCTAAATGATACCTTCTAGGAATTGTGAATGCATTATTTAAAAATAAGGGAGGTCTTCCTGCCCTTATGCATATTGATGCAAATTTAATCAATAGGTTAACTAAGACTCTTATAATAAACCAATTAAGGTTGCTGTTTTTAAGGGCTGCAGTCATAATATTGATGTCACTTTGTTCCACCTATGTCCCTAGCGTAATATATTACCGTCCCAGTCTCCCTACTCTACGTGGTGATATGTCCTTATTGCATGTTGACTTTCCTCAGCTGTAATCCCCATGGAAGAAGAAGGGTGACTGGGAGCGGCTGCCGAGACCATATAACACCGGTCTTGAAAGACCTACATTGGCTCCCAATACGTTTCCGAGCACAATTCAAAGTGTTGGAGCTGACCTTTAAAGCCCTAAACGGCCTTGGTCCAGTATATCTGAAGGAGCGTCTCCACCTCCATCGTTCTGCCCGGACACTGAGGTCCAGCTCCGAGGGCCTTCTGACGGTTCCCTCACTGTGAGAGGCCAAGTTACAGGGAACCAGGCAGAGGGCCTTCTCGGTAGTGGCGCCCTCCCTGTGGAACGCTCTCCCATCAGATGTCAAAGCGATAAACAACTACCTACATTCAGAAGACATCTGAAGGCAGCCCTGTTCAGGGAAGTTTTTAATATGTGACATTTTAGTGTATTTTTCATCTTTGTTGGAAGCCGCCCAGAGTGGCTGGGGAAACCCAGCCAGATGGGCGGGGTACAAATAATACATTATTATTATTATTATTATTATTATTATTATTATTATTAGGGGGGGAGTAGGGCGGGCAGGCAGCCGCAGCATTGGGGCCGGCCCCAGTTGGACACACTTCTCTGACTCTCACAGAGCCAACTTACAGCAACTGCCATATGTGACGGAGCATCTGGCTGCTCCTGCTCCAGTGGGGCTGCCTAGGGCTTGGTTGGTTTGGTATTTTGGTGTATCTGTTGCGTTTGACTAACACTGTTAGCCACCTGAAGGACTCTATTAAAAAGTGGGGTATAAATCCCTCTATACATTTAAAGCAGCATCACACCACTTTAAGCTGTCACATTGTCCCCCCAATCCTGGGAACGGTAGTGTGCTATGGATGCTGATACCTCACCCCGCCCCCCAGAGCTATGATTCCCAGAGTTCCCTGCAAAGGGAAATTGATTGTTTGAGGACTGTAGTTTGGGGGGGGGGTCTCCTAACAATTCTCTCACAAACCACAGATTTGTGCATTGTATATGGGCTGCCTCTGAAGATGGTTTGGAAACTTCAGCAGGTGCACAATTCAGCAGCCAGGTTGCTCAAAGGGGCAAGATGCTTTGACAAAGCCTGGCCTGACTGCACTGGCTGCCAGTTAGCTCCTAGGCCCAATTCAAAGTGCTGGTTTTGGCCTATAAAGCCTTAAGTTGCTCAGGACTGCAGTACTTCAAGGACCGCCTCTCCCCATACGAACTGACTCAGATCCTGAGTTCATCATCTGAGCAAGAGGTCCAGAAAGTGGCAAGTGCGGAAGGATGGCCTTGGAGGGCTGAGTTGGGGTGGGGCAGCCAGGGACCTGCCGGACTTACACTGCCATGCCGAGAGCAGCCCATGCCTCCCAGCCAAGGGTGCACTTAAAGGGTGAAACATGACTCCTGTCCCCAGCCTCAAACAAGCTCTGCGCAGGCCTGTTCTGAGGGGAATGAAAGGGGGAAAGAAGAGTCTTCTCGGTCTGCGGAGTGGCCGAGAGGAAGCAGGGAGCGTGTGGTTCAAAGTCAGATCAGCTCAGCCACTCAGTGGAGCAGTTTCCAAGTTCTCGTTGCTTTAAGCAGCGTGGTTTCTTTTCTGGGCATCCCTGGCCCCGACCAGGGCAAGTTTAGTGCTGAATGAGAACATAGATATAACATATCAGAAACGTGGCATGACAGAGAATATGTGGGATTGGGATATCATTATTCCCAGAAACAAAATCTATAGAAAAGACAGGGAAGGGCATGCTGGGAATGCCAGAGCTCTGCACAGCATAGCGCCCAATAAAAAAGCAAAAGTAAAAACTCATCCGCAGTGTTATTTTGGGTTGAAACGTTAGGTCTTGAAAAATAATTTTGTACAGGGGACATCCTACTGCCTCCAGACTAAATAAGTGTTAAATTATAGCCCTTTTTCTCACTCTGCATGCCCCACCCACACAAAACAGAACCATGTCTCTGCCACTTTGATGACAACCAAAATGAAATTAGTGACATTTCCTAAGCTTTGGACATAATTTTTATATTATTATTTCATCCCCTTCAAATCATGACAATTTTGGGTTTGGTTTTTTTGTTTTGTTTTTTGCTATGTAAAACAAAAACGTCTTCCTGCAGAGATTTGACTTCACCTTCAAAAGCACACTCCATTGTCTCTCAAGACAGACAGACGCCAACAACAAAGAACAAAAAAAATTGTCAATTGTTGGGACTGAATTCTATTGTTACCTTGTGTATTGTGGTATTGCTGAAATGATCCACCATATAAGAATGTTTCAATGCTTAAGAAATAATTTAAATAAGTGGAGTGCTGCTAAATGTTGTGATAGGGAGCATTTAGAGCCCAGCAGGAATCGTGGTGGGATGGATCCCAGACGTTTTAACAAAATCTTCAGCCACTGGGGACAATTGTTTAAAATGAGCTTGAAAATTAAATTAACTCCCCAGTGGGTGGGTGAATGTTTCTGCCTCTCCTTTTGCCAGTTAAAACTGTATAGCATTAAAAGGCACAAACACAATTTAAACACATAATATAGCACTCCTACATTTGTAAAAACTCACAATATATTGGAGTCAGATTCCATATAATCACATATATTTTTAAACAAACACAATGTGATGCATGTGACAATTTACAATTTAATGTGAAACTTATGGAATTTACTTAAGAATTGATTATAGTATGTGGTACAGCTATTTAAGGATAGCATCAAGGGTAGAGACTGTCAGTGTTAAATCCTATGGGATCCTTGATTTCTTATTCAATTTTCCCTTTAACTTGAAATTTTCTAGAGGTTTGAATTTAAAAAGATCCTGAATAGTTAACACATCCTTCTCTTAATTACTGCAGCCACATAACGTAGACATCTGTTGCAAAATGACAGTTTTTACCATATTTCAGTCACTTAGACACCCACAGAACGAGCTGTGCCAGGCTCTCCACCATTAACTTCAATTCGAGAGAGAGTTAAGTGGGAGGTGCTGTGTGAACAACCAAACTGAATGAGACCAAAGGTGGCTGACATTGCTTTTAGAAATCCGGTTACCAGATTTCCCCCCCCAAAGAATCCGGGGACACTTTAAAAAGAGAGAGAGAGAGAGAGAGAGAGAGAGAGAGAGAGAGGGAGAAGGTTATTTTAAAAATGATTTGTTTGGTTTTTGTTTGGTTTCTTTACAAAAGAAGTAAAAGCTTTTCTTCTGTGGTCTCCTCTGTCATGCGACCTTCCTCTGGGCCCTGGCCTGCTCTCTTGGTGCGCTAGCCATCATGGAGTAGGCTCAGGTTGGGCCTGGGCTCGTCCACATGTCCTTGCCCTCCACATGTTCTCTACCTCTCCTCTTTAGCAGTGGCAGCGACAGCAAGGTCTGGGCTCCCCTCTTTTTCTCCTCCCTCTTTATCTCTCTTCCTTCTCCTTCAAAGTAGCAAAGTTTTATTGTCTCCAGACACAAGACAAAGCTAAGTGGTACTCCCTACTACACATTTCATCAACACTGATGTCATTGGGAGAGTCAGTTGTGTGCTTGAGCCTCTCTAGAGCAGGCATGGCCAAACCTGGCCCTCCAGCTGTTTTGGGACTACAGCTCCCATCATTCCTAGCTAACAGGACCAGTGGTCAGGGATGATGGGAATTGTAGTCCCCAAAACAGTTGGAGGGCCAAGTTTGGCCATGCTTGCTCTAGAGCAAACATATAACTATAATTGCTGGAGTTGGAGGAGCTCAGCTGAAAATTTCCTGAGTCAACTTTTGTCATGCAAGTGAACTGATTTAGAAATAGAGAACTTACATTGGATCCCAAACAAAAACTTTTACAAGAGACTGATTATTACATTCTGACAGCCTTAAACTTCCTCACTACTCTGGAGTAAACAAATGCACTTAGAATGCTTTCATTCCCCCCCCCCCGAAAGAGTCTTCAGAAAGAGTAGGTGCTTCCCATTGTGCAATAAAAGGGTAAAAAATACTCTCAAAAATACAGCTGACCCCAATCACCCTCAGCTGAAAGTAAAGCCTCTACTAATTACTCATGGGTTTCTTGTCAATGATAGCAATTACCAAAGACATAGAGCAGCTACCTCCTCTCCTAAACTATCTTCTAAAGCACAGAGGGTGACACAGGGTTTTTGGGGAGACAAACTCAAACTTAATTAAGCAGCCCCTAAAACAACCAGTGGGACGAGGTTAGCACTGTGGTTAAAACCTCAGTGCCTAGGACTTGCCAATCGTATGGTTGGCGGTTCAAATCCCCGTGGCGGGGTGAGCTCCCATCGTTCGGTCCCAGCTCCTGCCCACCTAGCAGTTCGAAAGCACTCTTAAGTGCAAGTAGATAAATAGGGACTGCTTTATAGCGGGAAGGTAAACGGCGTTTCCGTGTGCTGCGCTGGTGCTGGCTCGCCAGCTGCAGCTTTGTCACGCTGGCCACGTGACCCGGAAGTGTCTTCAGATGGCGCCGGCTCACGGCCTCTAGAGCGAGATGAGCGCGCAACCCCAGAGTCGGACACGACTGGCCCGTACGGGCAGGGGTGCCTTTACCTTTAAAACAACCAGTAAGTAAAACTCAACTTCCTGCTAATGATAAGGACTTCTTTCATATTGGGGCCCTAAGGATAGATAAGATCCTGGAAGGGCAGAAATGGGGCACACAGAACTCTCCAAATCAGGGCTGTCCAGCCGGTTGACTGCGATTGACAGGTTGATCCTCGGGTGGCTCATTTTCCTCTGTGGTGGAAAAGAGCATCTGTGCATATGCCATCCTGATGTGGCGAGAGTTGTTTGTCACTCAGATGCTGCCGGCGGCGCCTTGCTGCACTAGGCTGTGGCAAGTTCACTCTGGCAGGAGGCTTCGCGGATCCCCGGCCATGCTGGTCTACCAACGTGATCATGCAGCAGTAGACCATACGTGGCACCCGCCCTCTGCTTCCCTGCGTTGTGCGTTGCCGGGAACCAAGGTTCACCTAAGCACCATATCAGAGGCAAGAGCGGCAGTGCGCTTATTGTTTTTGATTCCTAGTGTTAGGGTTACCCCACCCCCCCAAAAAATGGGTAGATCACTGCCATTTTTTTATTCCGGGAGTAGATCACAGTCTCTTGGAAGTTGGACGTCCCTGATCTATATGATTCTATGCCTCCCCTGGAATCATCACACTGCACTATAACAGATGAAGTCTCAATGGAATCAAGTCAGCTGCCCTCCCCTGGCAAGTGTAATGAGAGACACAGACATGAAAGTATACCTCCTACCACCCATGATGTTATACTGCATAACAAAATTATTAAAAAGAATAAAGATTTACTCCAACCCTCAGTAACACAGGAAGATCTTGAACTGGACTCTAGGGTCCTACATAATGTGTACACCAATATAATTCTACAGGACCCAAACATTTCCAAATCTTTAGCACAGGAACCCTCGGTGGCCCTCAACTGGACACCTTGCCCGCAACCAACACACAGTCCTCCGCCTGACTCAGAGGTGACACCCCAATAATTGGAGCCTTCTGAAGACCTCAGGCCCCTTAAGCTCCTGCCTCCAGCTACACAGACACCTGATCCCAGATTGACGGGAACTGAACCCCTAGTCACACAGGAGACGCAAATCAGCCCTGATTCAAGCAAATGACTAGCCACAGATGGCATTACAACACAATATCAGATTCTGTCATGGAACATTGCAGGCTGGGGTAATAAGAAGGGAGACCTAGACCTAAATAATTATTTATGCCAATTTGACTGTTTAGCTGTTCAGGAAACCTGGCTTTTAAAAGGTCCTGTACTAGAGGGCTTCAGTACCTTTCACAAACTGGCATTCAAAATCAATCCTAATGGCCACTATCAAGCAGGCCTGGCTTTTTTCATACAGCCTCATTTGACCTCCAAATTGAAATATCTGGCTCCATGCTCTCCTCTAGCCCAACCTTTGCTACTTGATCCATCCAAGTCTAACATTTTATTAATCAACGCCATGTAGAAATAGGAAGGAACTGACAAACCAATGGTCTCGTCTTTCCAATTATTTAATCTCCATAGAGAAAAGTTATCCTATGGCTAGGCTCCTCCTTTTAGGAGATTTTAACGCCCGAATTGGCGATAATAACCATCTTCTGGCAAAAGAAGGGGGGGGGGTAATTTAGAAACCTCTTTCCCACCTTTTTTAGTAAACGCCAGATACTCTCCTGACCTTCAAATTAACCAAGCAGGAATTGTGCTTACAGAGTTCTGCATATCATTGAATCTGAGCGACTTTATCTGCAAAAAACTTTGCAAAATCATTGCAGGAGATCATGTGGCCCATACTGGGCCCCGATGGAGTGGGTGGTTCTACTAAATACTTGGGAGAGCTGGGTGAAAGTTGACAGAGCATCTGATATAGAGTCAGATTTAATTATTTGTTCCCTCAAGGAGGCTGCCTCATTAGAGGCAATTTTTTCAGACCAGCTGTTCAGTATGGGGGGAACAATCTGATTCTTTGATGATATTGTGCCGTAGATCTCAAAGTTTCATGGGTCAGATCTCTTTTGTGATGTATATTTACAAAACTGTTAAAGGCAGATGGCACTATCAGTACGATTAGCAATACCAAATGAAAGAACAGAACTGAGTAAGGAGGGGGAACATATACAGTAATCCAATCACGCTGCAGCCCTGGCCGGAGATGTGTGTAAATCTGTTGGAGCTGGTGAATTGTGGGGACCCTTTAAGGGTGTATTTGTTCAACGAATCTATCAGCCATGCGAAATGGGCCCAGTTATGCACACCTTCCAGACTGGACCCCAGTGGAACCAGATGAAATACCATACTCACAATAATCCAGAGTTTCTCTAGAGGAAATAAATGAAGGCCCAATTGGCCCTCTTCCTTTATAGCAGTAGCATACCACATTAAACAGTCATGGATGTCCCCGCCCAAGAATCCTGGGAGCTGAAGTTTGTTAAGAGTGTTGAGAGTTGTTAGAAGAGCCCTTATTCCCTTCACAGGACTACAGTCCTTCTTCTCAGGGAACCCTGGGAATGCAGCTCTGTGAGGGGAATAGGGGTCTACTAACAACTCTGAACACCTTTAGCAAACTACACATCCCAGGAATCTTTGGGAGAAGCCGTGGCTCTTTAGAGTGGAATGATGCAGATTTAAATGTATAGTGCAGATGGTGACTTGGATAATGCCAATAATTTCATCCTACTCTGCACTGATACATTGTATGCCAGAAATACTAATGAAGTATGTTCCTATTGTTTATGGGTCACATTTTAATATTTGCAGTGTGTACATCCTTATACAATCAAGAGAAGAACATCCATGTGCAAGGTGGAGGTATCAGAAGGCTTGGAAGAAACCCAAACCTTACAGAAACACATATTTTTAAGGGGGAAATCCCTGAATGTAGCTCAAAGAGGACTGGGCGTGTGCAGCCCAGAATGCCCACTGGAAAACCCAACAAAATATCAAACAAGGGGAATGGAATGGAGTATCCTGGGAATGGCATGGCTAGCTAGCTGAAGTCCTGAAAAGAAACACTTCACACTGCAACATTTTGCTGCATGTCCCCCACTTGTGTATTTATGCAGAAGGTAATTATCTTTTATTCAATAAAAATACATTTTCCGTAATGTACTTCTAATTTGGGACTGGCAGTTAGTGTGTTCTGTAATCTTACTGTAAATAGAGCAAATGAAACCACTTCATGCCAAGGAATGTGGCTAAGTTTATTTTTGAATTCACTTGAGGAGGGGGGGGGGCAAACCAGTGGAAATGGTGAGCTAAACTTCAAAGCCTCCCTGATAAAGTCTGTGGATGGAGAGTATGCCCTGAGACAGAGAAGACCATAAAGCACAATTACATTACTAATTAACCTCTCGTTATTAGTTGCATATGCTTAGAGGAGCAGGAAATGCTGTTTATGCTAATTCCTGTGATTAAATTACTATTACTGATTTCCATTAGCATTTTCCCTCACAGCAACAGTTCTGCATACATTCTTCAACGGGGGTGGGTGAGGAAGGAATATCAGAAATGAGAGACCGAGCTGTCAAAAAGAGAGTCTTCATTACTACCATTTACTCACAAAATTGTTAATTTCAGAGCACAGTCAGGCCAAATTTGACATGTTGGTCTGGTACAATAAAATCTTGTGTTGGCTTTCAGTGGTATGTAAATTGATATTTTTCATACATCACCAAGTTATATTATTATTAAACTCTAACTTTTTTAAAAAAGAAAGAAAGAAAAGAAAATACATCTGTAATAGAAATTTTATGAAGTGTGCCTTGGGGCAGAGAAAACCTTTTGGCATTGTGGCATTACAGTGAGGGATCCATAGAAGCAATCTTCATGTACAGATATTTTTACATGCCACACCAGCCTCTTGCGAGTGGTGCTCAAGACTCAAGGGGTTCCGTGTGGTTTCCTTTTGGCAACAAGGCACAACAGAGACCATGGTTTCTTTATGATACATGGCTCACGTAAACACATATATATATACTACCTCAAGCTTTCAGTGGAGGGGCTTACAGCATCAGCACCCCAAAATGTGCCAGCTCATTCAATAGTCATAGTCCACAGCACCTCCCCTCTATTAAACCTGGCTGCAGCCACCTTTTCTGGAGGGGAGACTTCACAGAGCAGCTTGCTAAGCTGCTCTGTGAAGCTCAGCTCTCTCTTCCCCCCATCAAACCTCACTACAGCCACATTTAATGGTGGTGGTGGGGGGTGCTTCACAGAGTAGCTAACTAAACTGCTCTGTGAAGCTCCTCTCTCCCTTCAGCTCACCTGGGCCACCTGACACCTACACTGCTTCCTTCCTTGCCTACCTGTTGCTCATCATGCTAGAGTTGGCATGGTTGTCTATTGGCAGCAGGTGAACTGCAGCGTGATGATAGCCTTACATTTTTATGCATATAGGAAGATATATCAAGTGAGTTAATTCATTTATGCTGTTCATAATTATCACTTGGGAGGTCAAGTAAAATTGAGAGAAAACATTAAACAGAAACATGTTTAGAAAAATTGCATAAATGCACATATGTTAAGGGGCAGATCTCACATTTATGCAATGGTGTTTATAACAGGTTCCATGCACAGTCCAAGACAACTGAAAACAAACAAAAAATCTAGAGCAATGCATTGAATTTCAACTTCTTGGAGTCTGGTAAAGAATTTAATGTGTTTAGTTGTCTTGTGCATACTCTCTGATTGATTACAGGATCATGCTCAGTTCAAGGTGCTGGTTATTACTTTTAAATCCTTGAACTGGGTTGACCCCTGCAGGGACCACGTGCCAGTCATGTGTGGCCAGAGTGGTTGTGGCTATGTCACACTCTCACATGCACACACACACACAAACACAGGACACACACCCTGTTCTATACAGATCAGCTTAGGAGAGGATTATCACCTCATCCCAACTTATCAAATGAGTAATGGGATGCCTGGGGAGGGGGCAAGTTGCATCACTATCAAGATGCTGCCAAAATCAGTCTTGTTGAGAGGGGGGCAAATCCCTGCCCAAACAGTTGAGGGCAGGATATTTAAAGGGCCGTTTTTGAACATTCCTGGAATAGCACTTAAGAAACATAGAATCATAGAATAGAATCATAGAATCATACAGTTGGAAGAGACCACAAGGGCCATCGAGTCCAACCCCCCGCCAAGCAGGAAACACCATCAGAGCAAGACATTCTGAAATGGGGGGGGGGGGCGGAATGTTATGGAAGCTTTTTGGTTCTGTGTAAAGAGTGTTATGTTTTGTTTTTAGGAAATGGTATTGGAAACAATCCGTGAAATGCTGGGTGTTTATTTGCCATTTAGTTTTGTTGTTTTGTTGTTTCCTTGTTCAATTATGTAAAAAAGTATCTGCTTGACATGTTTAGATGACCTAATGTAGTATGATATAGATGCCTCATGATTGGTATTTGCAAAACATTGCAAAGCAATCTCTGCATAAGGGGGAAAAAAACCCTGAATAGTTAAGGAAATTGTGATATTTGTTTATTTTAGTTAAGCTTACCTCTTATCAAAGATGTCCAATGGAGTACCAGAATGTAATTATAGGAGATGTTTGGAGTTCAACTGTACATTCTACACCGGAAAAATTACTTATTGTAAATGGCAATGTAAGAGCATTTGAATAGGGTATTTTTTGTTTGTTTATATTTGAATTTTCTTCCACGCTTTGAATGGAGACATAAGACAGCAGGTATGGATTGACCCGGAAGCTGAACTGACACCCTCAGCCACTAAAGCGAGATGAACACTGCAACCCCAGAGTCGTTAGCGACTGGGCCTAACGGTCAGGGGTCCCTTTACCTTTACCTATGGATTGAACTAGGGTCACAACTTTATTAATTGCAATGGGTCTGATCTGTAATTAATCCCTTTAAATGTCACCCCCCCCCTTGAAAACTCAGTGAACATGCCCCACATAAGCTGACTAATGCCAACTCTGTTTTTAAGCACAGTACTAGTTAAATAAAGGTTCCTTGCTCTTCCTTGCCCACACCCCATAATGGAACAGAGGAAATTATGTTATAGTCATGAGCCCCACCTCACTTGCCAATAAACTCCAGGGACGTGTCAAGCGGGTAGGATCCTGGCTGATGAAAGTCAGCTTGGGGGAGAGGATTACTAGTTCAGCACATGGTAAGCACATCATTGCAAGATGGGGATAGTGCTGGCCATCTTGAAAGAGGCAATAACGTGCCTACTCCTTTTATAGCCAGCCCTGGACCCAATGGAATGCAACAAACACTCCATTTTGAAGGGAAGGTGCTGGAAAGGGTTGTGTTAGGACAACGAAAGGTGTTTCTATAAGAAATGCATAATCTAGATCAACATCAATACATCTGGGGCAGAAGAAGCCATGTGACCCTGCTTCTTCGATTTGAGCTTTGATACCATTGCCCATCCCCTTCATGGATCACTGCCTTGCCTTGGCGAAGGGGCTTGAATAACTCAGAGAAGCTATGAGCTATGCCGTGCAGGGCCACCCAAGATGGACAGGTCATAGTGGAGAGTTTTGACCAAACGTGATCCACCTGGAGGAGGAACTGGCAAGCCACTCCAGTATCCCTGCCAAGAAAATTCCATGGACAAAGACAACAGGCTTATAAAAGTTATGATGCTGGAAGATGAGCCCCTCAGGTCGGAAGGCGTCCAACATGCTACTGAGGAAGAGCGGAGGATAAGTACAAGTAGATTCAGAGCTGATGAAACAGCTGGGCCAAAGCCGAAAGGCCGTTCAGTTGCGGGTATGCCTGGAAGCGAAAGGAAAGTCCAATGCTGTAAAGAAAAATATTGCATAGGAACCTGGAATGTAAGAACCATTAATCTTGGTAAGCTGGATGTGATAAAAAATGAGATGGCAAGAATAAATATTGATATCCTGGGCATCAGAAAACTAAAATGGACGGGAATGGGCAAATTCAGTTCGGATGACCATCATCTCAAAAATGATAGAATGATCTCAATACGAATCCAAGGCAGACCTTTTAACATCACAGTTATCCAAGTTTATGCACCAACTACTTGTGCTGAAGAAACTGAAATTGACCAATTCTATGAAGACTTACAACACCTTCTAGAAATGACACCAAAAAAGGATGTTCTTCTCATTATAGGGGACTGGAATGCTAAAGTAGGGAATCAAGAGATAAAAGGAACAACTGGCAAGTTTGGACTTGGAGTTCAAAACAAAGCAGGGCAAAGGCTAATAGAGTTCGGTCAAGAGAACAAGCTGGTCATCACAAACACGCTTTTCCAACAACACAAGAGACGACTCTACACATGGACATCACCAGATGGGCAGCATCGAAATCAGATTGATTATATTCTCTGCAACCAAAGATGGAGAAGCTCTATACAGTCAGCAAAAACAAGACCTGGAGCTGACTGTGGCTCAGATCATCAGTTTCTTATAGCAAAATTCAAGCTTAAACTGAAGAAAGTAGGAAAAACCACTGGGCCGGTAAGATACAATCTAAATCAAATCCCTTATGAATACACAGAGGAACAGGTTTAAGGATTTAGATTTGGTGGACAGAGTGCCTGAAGAACTATGGATGGAGGCTCGTAACATTATCCAGGAGGCAGCAACAGAAACCATCCCAATGAAAAGGAAATGCAAGAAAGCAAAGTGGCTGTCCAACGATGCCTTGCAAATAGCGGGGGGGGGGGGGGAGGCAAGCAAAATGCGAGGGAGATAGTGAAAGATACAGGAAATTGAATTCAGATTTCAAAAAAATAGCAAGAAACAAGAAGGCCTTCTTAAACGAGCAATGCAAAGAAATAGAAGGAAACTATAGAATGGGGAAAACCAGAGATCTGTTCAAGAAAATTGGAGATAGGAAAGGAACATTTCGTACAAAGATTACCATAATAAAGGACAAAATGGGAAAGGACCTAACAGAAGCAGAAGACATCAAGAAGAGGTGGCAAGAATACACAGAGGAATTATACCAGAAAGCTATGGATGTCTCGTACACCCCAGGTAGTGTGGTTGCTGACTTGAGCCAGACATCCTGGAGAGTGAAGTCAAATGGGCCTTAGAAAGCACTGCTAATAACAAGGCCAGTGGAAGTGATGATATTCCAGCCGAACTATTTAAAATTTTAAAAGATGATGCTGTTAAGGTGCTACACTCAATATGCCAGCAAGTTTGGAAAACTCAGCAGTGGCCAGAGGATTGGAGAAGATCAGTCTACATCCCAATCCCAAAGAAGGGCAGTGCCAAAGAATGCTCCAACTACCGCACAGTTGCACTCATTTCACACGCTAGCAAGGTTATGCTTAAAATTCTACAAGGCAGGCTTAAGCAGTATGTGGACCGAGAACTCCCAGAAGTGCAAGCTGAATTTAGAAGAGGCAGAGGAACCAGAGACCAAATTGCAAACATGCGCTGGATTATGGAGAAAGCTAGAGAGTTCCAGAAAGACATCTACTTCTGCTTCATTGACTATGCAAAAGCCTTTGACTGTATCAACCACAGCAAACTATGGCAAGTTCTTAAAGAAATTGGAGTGCCTGATCACCTCATCTGTCTCCTGAGAAATCTCTATGTGGGACAAGAAGCTACAGTTAGAACTGGATATGGAATAACTGATTGGTTGTATATTGTCTCCCTGCTTATTTAACTTATATGCAGAATTCATCATGCGAAAGGCTGGGCTGGATGAATCCCTAGCCGGAATTAAGATTGCTGGAAGAAATATCAACAACCTCAGATATGCAGATGACACAACCTTGATGGCAGAAAGTGAGGAGGAATTAAAGAACCTTTTAATGAGGGTGAAAGAGGAGAGCGCAAAATATGGTCTGAAGCTCAACGTCAAAAAAATGAAGATCATGGCCACTGGGCCCATCGCCTCCTGGAAAATAGAAGGGGAAGAAAGGGAGGCAGTGAGAGATTTTATTTTCTTGGGCTCCATGATCACTGCAGATGGTGACAGCAGTCACGAAATTAAAAGACGCCTGCTTCTTGGGAGAATAGCAATGACAAACCTAGACAGCATCTTAAAAAGCAGAGAGATCACCTTGCCAACAAAGGTCCGTATAGTTAAAGCAATGGTTTTCCCAGTAGTGATGTATGGAAGTGAGAGCTGGACCATAAAAAAGGCTGATCACCGAAGAATTGATGCTTTTGAATTATGGTGCTGGAGGAGACTCTTGAGAGTCCTATGGACTGCAAGAAGATCAAACCTATCCATTCTTAAGGAAATCAGCCCTGAGTGCTCACTGGAAGGACAGATCCTGAAGCTGAGGCTCCAATACTTTGGCCACCTCATGAGAAGAGAAGACTCCCTGGAAAAGACCCTGATGTTGGGAAAGATGGAGGGCACAAGGAGAAGGGGACGACAGAGGACGAGATGGTGGGATAGTGTTCTGGAAGCTACCAGCATGAGTTTGACCAAACTGCGGGAGGCAGTGGAAGACAGGAGGGCCTGGCGTGCTCTGGTCCATGGGGTCACGAAGAGTCGGACATGACTAAATGACTAAACAACAACAACAACCATTGCCCATAGCATCCTGCTGGAATGGCTCTGTGGTGTGGTTATCAAGGGCACTGGGCTACCATGGTTCCATTCCTACTTGCAAGTTCATGTCCAAAGAGTAGCATTGGGAGATTGCTTTTTGGGGCCATGTTAGTTACACTAGGGGGTCTCAGAGGGCACTATTTCATCCACAGTACTATTCAACATCCGTGTGAAGAAACTGGGAGTGGTCAGGCCCAGAATATCTTAAGGACCGCCTTACCTAAGCTAATCACTGAGATCATTTGGTGGAGCAGTCTGAGCGGACCAGAAGCCCAACTTGTGTCAATGAGGAGTCATGCCATCAGTGTAGTGGGTCCAACTGTAATGAAGACCCTTCTATTAGAAATCAGGTAAGGACCACCCTTGCTAAGTATTAGGCACTTGCTTGAAATTGTTTTGTTTCAGGAGGCCTTTGCTCCATGAATGCCACTCTTTGGGACCCAGATGATGAAAAAAATAATTTTTTCCCCCAAGATGTGAGAGGGTTGTTGTTGTTTTTAAGGGTTTCCTAGTGCAAGATTCAACCAAATTCCTAGGTTTCAATAGGCATCCAAACCTCTCTGATGTTTCAGGGCACTGTGTCTTTCACACACCTCATCCACACAGCTCCCCATTCAGACCAAAGTAATATTTCCAAACGAAAACCATGACAAATCTGGACCCACATCAGCAATTCATGTGGGCAAAAACACCTGCTCACTCCAGGCTTATCAGATAAGAAAGATGAAGAGTTCTTACATAGCGGCCAAGTGATCTTTCAGCTAATATTCCACTGTGAGCATCACAAGGTGTAAGCGTAAGAGCTACTTTAATGCTTCCCAGAAAGAGGCAGGGACACCTTATAAAGCCCACTAGCATGTTACTACCTCTTATTTGGGCGCCAAGCTCTGCCATATCCCTACACACTACATGGGAGGAATTAGCAGTACTATGAAAAGCTGATAATTATTAGTTAGCATCTGAAAACAGCTATATTTAAATATTCCACAGGGCAGCCTCAGGGATTGCTTATCCTAAAACATGCAACATGGACACTTGGGTGTTCTGGTTTTAGATTCAAACAATGTAAATACTTAAAAACAGATGTGTCACCATTCCACCATTTTGAAGGTTTACTGGTCACACTGGTGGGCAGCCAGTCAGATTTTTCCATATGGGAAAATAAAGAGTACCACATGCTTCCCTTCCCACATAAATATGCAGAAGTGCCACTCTTTTCTTCTGTCACATTGAGAAGAACTATGGTTTGCACCAGGTCGGGGGCAAGAAGGGTCTGCTGTGCCTTGACTCGTCACCATCTATAGGAACTGCGTGACATTGGGAAAATGAATCTTTCATTTTCTCCACAGGGTTCTTCAGTGTAGTTGATAGCAGTTCAGTAGATTATTATCTATCTGTTCCAATTGGTGAGAGTACAATCTATGAAAATGGATATTGCTGAGAAATCTTTGTTTTCTTATGACATTGGGGGAAATCACAGGTGACCACCTTCTTGCTCTGTCCTAAGAATCACAGCTTTATCAGAAAATTGGGCTACTGCCAGGGAAACCCCTTTGTGGCTGACTTCTGGGAGACATCTAATTATTGATCAAATTCAAAAATTGGGAAGAATGAGTTGCTCCATGGGCTGTATAAATGAAAGGGAATATAGATCAGAATGCACTGAAACTTCTACTTCTTTGTGTTCAATGAAGCTGTGGCCTTTTAGAAATAACTAATTAATAATAATAATGGAACTGTGGACTGATTTAATTTCCCAATAGCCATGTTTCAGGATGGCTTCTTGTAGGGTTGTTCTGGGAAGAAATCAGTTTCTACCAGAGAGTAATGTGCCACCTTCATAGCAATATTATATGCACTCCATTTCATCATTATTTTAGGAAAAAATATTACAGTACAGCAGAAGTGCTAAAAGGAATTACAGTGCTATTAACTTGCAGCTTATTAATACTTCAGCGATCACAGTGGTTCTGGGTTATGAATATTTGGGCCCATTAGTGGAGGCATTAAACATTTTTGGTTCATAAAGAAATATATACCTTATGTTCTCCTTTTTGATTGGTACATTTGTTTATTAATTATATTTGTAGCCTAGTATTCTGCACAGGACTCTCAATGCAGCATCTGACTTCTCATATATGCAATATATTTATTATTTTCAAGCTTCATACCCCTTCTCCTCTTTTCTGTTTATCAACAAACAAGACACACTTTAATTTGTAGCAGCAGTACCTCTCTCTCCTAATTGAAATTTCCAGGGAACCAAAGTGACATAATTGAATTATGCTTCAAAATATCCACCTCCTTAAAGTCTTGCAATTGCATGACATATGACTGTTAGACCAAACAGAACTTTCTCAATATAAACACAGTAAGGTTCCAGCAACTGCTTTGATGGTGGCCATAAGGCTGACCTGTGAGGACATCTGTAAACTCATGAACAATCCCCGTAAAATTATGGGAGCTGTGATCCATCCCTTCATGTGTAGCAGTCATTCTGCACGTGGGAAGAATAGTGAGTGACATGCAAAGGGAAGGAAGATGATTGGTTGACCCGCCTCATTCCTTATCATTTTTGTTCCCTCTCTCTGCCATTACTGTCATTGGACCTAAAAGGCACTGCACTGCCATGGCTTCTTCACTGTGTATATCCAGGAACCCGTATCCCTGCACATGAGGCATGTACCAGGAGCAGCTTGTAGGTGGGCTTCAGTCACTGGAATATGCACAGACATTGTTGCTGCCCTAAATCAGGTGCTTATATGGGAAGCTGAGTATAATAGTGTGGAAGAAAGCAGCTATGTCAAGCTGGCCCATCTCTTTCCTCCAACTTGTTTCCCCAGTCGCTCACTCTGATGACTTCCTGACTTCTACAATAGCCACCCTGCAAAATAATAATAATTAAAAAATCCAAAATTCCTTTGCAATGTAAAACCTTTATTAGACTGTGTTCCATTGGCTTAGTTTAAAAACTCAAAAAGACTATAGATTGTACAGAATTGCTTGTATTTTGGCTAGTTTGACAGAATTCTTGATGGGAACCTACTGCAAATCACCGTACACTATAATGTTGTGAAGTTTTGGTAATAAGTTAGGCAAACCAAAAATGACCCAAGATATTTGACATGAAGAAAAGTGATGAATGGTTTGCAGGGGGTGGAGATTATGAAAGATACAATTAAGCAGTTTGAAAGGACTGGAGAGTATTGCTGAACAAGATGTTATCTGACGTTTGGATATCTGCAAGCAGCAGTGGGTGGCATGGTGGATGGGGGGGGGGGGGAGCAGCTGCTTATCTCACCTCCCGTCAGCTGCTTTGCTGCTGCTTACCAGAAGGAAGGGAGGAAGGCAAAGGTGGCAGTGAAGTCAGTGCAGTCCACACACACTGGCAGAGCCCATGTTGTGCTCCACTCTGTGCTGGAATCCCTTGCTGCCTCCTCACCTTTCCTCTTCCACTTCCCAGCAGATGGCAGCAACGTGACCAGCTAGAGGTCAGGGGAGGGGCTGTTGCCTACATGACATCTACCTCAGTCTGGAAGGGGTCTGGAGGTGTTTCTCTCCTCCCATCGGCTTAAATCATTTCTTTGCACTTGATGACTGTACATCAGACAAGATATACAAAGACAGTGGAAGTTGTAGTTTTCGGTTGCATCGTGTCTCCCATGGGTGTACAGGGTCCTTCTTCAGATCCTTTAATGAAGTTGCACAAAGGTTGGGATGTGCATGCCCAAAGCGCATGCGAATGTACACACAGGTGTGCACAGAACACATTCATTATGCACAGATTTTGAATGTCTGAAGGGATTTTGATGAAAGTGTAAACTGAATCAAATGGGAAACCTGTGCCTTTTTTTCTGGTGGTACTCAACAGTACACAGCACCGGCACTTTTTTTTTCTTCCAAAGTTGAAGATGGTTCGGGAATGCCAGTTTTTCAAGAGATATGGGGAAGAAACAAACACCTGCTTCTTGTTCCCTTAAGAAATCCCTCACTTTAAAACATCACTTTCTCTCTCCCTCCTGCCTATTAAGGCTGCTACCCTCCCTTCATCTGCCTCAGGAACAGACAGGAAGCAGAAGCAAGGAGCTCCACACGCCCCTTTCCCCGCATGTCTCCTTTCCCATCCTTCCTTTTCTCCAGCCCTTCACGTCCCCCACTGAAGCCTCTCTCCTAAGCACTCCAAAGGTTGGTGCCACCACCAAAGCTGTCCAGAGAAATAAAGGAAGCAGCTATAAGGCTGGAACCGCTTCCATAGCGACCCAACCTCAGCCTCTTTTGGCGCTCAGCAATGCCTTCTCAGTTGCTGAGCATGGGGGGGGGGGGCGGGGTTGTTGACAGGGCACCCCATGGGGAGTGAATCAGCAGGGGTGGTGGCAACAGCAACAGAGCCACTGGTCGATGATCTCCGGTGGACTAGAGACAAAGGTGAGAGCTGTTTCCTAGTTCTGCTGGATCTCTCAGAGGCTTTTGATACCATCAACCATAACATCCTTCTGGACCATCTAGAGGGGCTGGGAGCTGGGAGCACTGTTATATTATGGTTCCGCTCTTTCCTCCTGGGCCATGTTCAGAAAGTGGTGGGGGGGATGAGTGTTCAGATCCCTGGGCTCTCACTTGTGGGGTGCCTCAGGGTTCTGTCCTCTCCCCCATGCTTTCAACATCTACATGCAGCTGCTGGGAGAGATCATCAAGGGGGTTGGGTTGGGTGTTTATCAATATGTGGATGATACCCAGCTCTACCTCTCTTTCAAATCAGAACCAGTGAAGGCAATGAAGGTCCTGTGTGAGTGTCTGGAGGTGGTTGGAGGATGGATGGCAGCTAACAGATTGAGGTTGAATCCTGACAAGACAGAAGTACTGTTCTTGGGGGACAGGGGGCAGGCAGGTGTGGAGGACTCCCTGACCCTGAATGGGATAACTGTGCCCCTGAAGGACCAGGTGTGCAATCTGGGAGTCATTTTGCACTCACAGCTGTCCATGGAGGTGCAGGTCTATTCTGTGTCCAGGGTATCTGTTTACCAGATCCATCTGGTACGTAGGCTGAGACCCTACCTGCCCACAGACTGTCTTAACAGAGTGGTGCATGCTCTAGTTATCTCCTTCTTGGACTACTGCAATGCACTCTATGTGGGGCTATCTTTGAAGGTGACCCGGAAACTACAACTAATCCAGAATGCTAGACTGGTGACTGGGAGCGGCTGCCGAGACCACATAACACTGGTCTTGAAAGACCTACATTGGCTCCCAGTACGTTTCCGAGCACAATTCAAAGTGTTGGTGCTGACCTTTAAAGCCCTAAACAGCCTCGGTCCAGTATACCTGTAGGAGCGTCTCCACCCCCATTGTTCAGCCTGGACACTGAGGTCTAGCACCAAGGGCCTTCTGGCAGTTCCCTCACTGCAAGAAGCGAAGTTACAGGAAACCAGGCAGAGGGCCTTCTTGGTAGTGGCGTCCGCCGTGGAACACCCTCCCAGCAGATGTCAAAGGAAAAAACAACTACCAGACTTTTAGAAGGCATCTGAAGGCAGCCCTGTTTAGGGAAGCTTTTAATTTTAATATTTTGTTGGAAGCTGCCCAGAGTGGCTGGGGAACCCCAACCAGATGGGCGAGGTATAAATAATTTATTTATTATTATTATCATCATCATCATCATCATCATCATCATCAGCTGCATTACAGGAGAGGCCCATTGAGGAAGCCAAGGCCATGATAGGGTGAGAGGAGTATCAGGGGGAGAAGTGGAGAGTGTGCACTAAGTTTGAGAGTGGTGTGGCAGGGATTTGCGATAAGTTGTGGGGTAGTTTAAAAAGTGTGGTGGAGAGCGTTAAGGGTCCTGAAGCAGGGCACATGGGACCAAAGGGATGTTGTGGTCGGGTGTGGGGTAGAGAAACTGCTTTGCATTTTAGTACAGACATTGTGCACATCTGCTTGGACTGCCCATGGCAGAATATGCACAAGGCGATTTGCCATCTCAGAGCCCAGATGGAAAATATGGCCAAAAGTTTATATTTGGTTGGGTTGGACTCTCCATGCTTTGGACTGCATATACTATATAAAGTTTGTATAATGGTTTGGACATTAAGAGAGAGAGATAAAACAGGCCTGTGGCTTACAGCTGTCCCTGAGTTTGAGTGTGTTGGTTGGTGTTTGAGTTGGTTGGTGTTTGAGTGTGTTGGTTGTGCTTAGGGTGAAGAGTGTTTGAGACAGAAATGCCATCTCCCCTAGCAAACATCCAGATATCTTTAAATGCTTTGCTTCATATTTGTTCCCTCCTACTAGGCACAGTAAGAAGAGATGTTTTATATGGGTATGATAGATGCATTCTTTTATTATTATGGGCTGCATACAATATTGATAATAATTTATTACTTCTACCCAGTGCTTTTTTCTGGCAGTACTTAGTGCAACAATTTCATGGTGACTACTGGCACCTTTCTTTTTTAGAAGAAAAGGCCTGTGGGAAACACAATGTTTGAGATGTTGTAGAGTGATATGAAATGTATGTGGTGTTACATCTGTAATGGCCCTTTCATGCATTCAGATTACCACTTTGTGATTCAGGCATCAATAGCTGGTGCATGCAGTTGCTGATCACAGTTCTACTCTGGAGGAGCTGACTGTACTGCTGAATGATACGGATAGGACTGGGAAGTGGAGATGCACCTCATCTTCAAATATCCAGTGTCCTGGTGCCTACCCGTTCATCACTTCCTTTTCATGATTGCCTCTTGCACATGAATAAACTCTTTCCTTTGGGGGGGGGACCCTTTTCATCCATGGTTATCTTGAAAAGCCTATTCCGATTGGTTGATTTTGCTCCTTTGATCTGTTTACAGTTTCCATGCTGATCACTACCAGGCACCTCAGCTACACAAATTCTTAATGTATTATATAGAGCATCTGGTGATTGAAAAATACTCTCAAGGCAGTGTTTATGTGTATGTGAAGTTGATTTCAGCAGCAGCACAATTAATTAATAGCTGGAAAGCATTGCAGGTTTCAGTGGTGAGTGGAAAGGTGTTGCCTGGATGCAAGATCGAGAGATAGATGACCATTGGGAGGCAGAATACTGTACAGGTCTACATAGAACTTGCCACTGCTCAGTTCCCAGATCTACTAGAAATGCTAATTATTCTGCTTGTTTCAAGTATTTACTTTGCCCCATCACTGGACGAATTCCTGTGGAAGCCCATCCACATTCAGGACAAAGCAAGCTGTTATCTCTTTCTCGATCATGCTTTGCTGTGCTCTCACAGCATTCATCCTGATTTGCTTGTGTGGTGGCAAGAAACTTATGTCCGATCTTTATTGAGTATCCATTCTGATTTGTTTATTGGGTGGTTATATAGAACGATCATCCTGCACTCATACTGATTTGCTTCGGGGATGTTAACTTATCTATCTGTTTTTCATTCATTCAGCTCACAATTTTTGAGGCATTTCCCATCACTTACCAAACTGCTTACCAAACTCTGTTGTTTTTAAAGTGGATTTGTTGGGCTTGGGTGACTTTGTGCTTTAATCCACTTTTACTTTGCAAACTTACAAGTTCCCAGATGTGCTCGAATCCCTCCTGGAAAACAGAAATACTCTGGAGCCATCCTTGGAGGAGAAAGATGGATACAGTTAAGAAAGAACACTATTTTATGATGTGGGCAAATTGTCACTTATCTTTCCATTGCTCCTTCCTCAATTTTTGTGGTATGTGGCTTGGGGCAAACAAAGCAATTCTTAGAAAATGCCAAAATTAATGTATTTTATTTGCATAATTAGCAAACGGTTTGCACAATATGCAAATCAGGCTGCTTTGAGCAGGGTAAGTGGCAACTGTGGTGATAAGAAAATTCTATCCCTGGAAATTTATCTTTTCCCCACTCACACATGCCAGTCATCACTTGACACTGCAATCATTAAGTGATAAGAGCACACGCAGTTGTGAGTTGGGGAGTTCCCAGTGCAAATTCTCACCTCAGCTACAACTTTACTAAGTGGCCTTAGGCAAAAAAATACTATTTTCTCAGCCTCAGTCCCAACCATTCTCACTGATAATGTGAAGATGATAATACTAACCTACTTAGTAAAGATTACTGAAATACATCTGTGAAACATTTTGTTATACTTACATGCTATAACATGTTAAGCATTATGTTTCAGAATTCCTGATGATCTCACCCTGGAAAACTGTGGGTGACACACACTTCCAGGTCCTAACAGGCAGTGCTTTTTTCTGGGGTACACATAACCCCTAAATATTTTGTGAATCTTTGTACTTTTATCCATTTACTGTTTTTATTTTTCCCGATTTGAAGTATAAAATGGTGATTTTTTTTGAGTCAAAATGAGAGTACCCCAAACATTTTTAAAGAAAAAAAGCGCTGCTAATAGGTGAAAAAGATTTCTCCCTGAGAATGCCCCCTCAGAACATGGGGGAAGGCTGGGAGGAAGCTGGCTTTCAGCAGAGGAGGATTTAGGGGAGTGTGCCCAGTTAGGCAGCACTTGCGGCAGAGCCTGGGGGGAGCACAGGGGGCACCACAACTATGATGTGGAATGGAAGACGAGAGGGGGAGGGGCGCAGAATTTTGGCTGTGCATAGGAGGCTGCTGAAATTTGAGACCCAAAGGTCCACCACTGTTTTTAGGGGTGACTGTTTCTTGGTTTATGGCGACCCCACTTGCCTCAGCCAGGAAGAAATGTGTCAAGGTATATTTGCCTCACCACACATGAAGTGTCCTTTGAAGTTCAGACTCCAGTAATGACCATGATCTTAATGCCTGTTTCTATTGGAAGCATCTATTAATTACTGATGACTTTAAACATTTTATTTTATTTTTAAAATAACATTAGAATCTTCAGGGAAGTTCTTGAAGTTGGACAAACAGACCCCTTTACTTGGTACTTTTGCATGCATTCCTCAGAACCATAAAAGGTGAGAACTGGTGCATTCCTGGTGTGTATTCAAACAAGCATACACCAGGAGTGGGGAGTATTGCCCAGAACCATAGAGTTACTTGTTTCCTCGAGAACTCTACCCAAAGATATGTCTGGTCCTTTTGAATCCTACATCCCACCCATGCTCTACCAAGAGTACACAGTCCCTCTGTCCTTACAACATCTTGGCATCCCACCCGCATCTTCTCCCTGCTTTCTGTGATCACTTGCTTGCAGAAGCCAACCCCCATGTCCTAGCTGTGGCAACTTACCTACTTTATTTTATTTATTTGACAAATTTACAAACCACTTCACAGCTTGGACCACCAAATTCTAAACACAATAGGACCATTTGTACAAACTCCAAAACCAATAAACCAATTTCTACAGATGCACAATTAATAGTCCAGGAAAATAAAAGGCTAAGGAGTAAACTCTACAGAAATCCTAAGTGGAGTCCCTAAGGCGGTTCGATGGCTCCTCATACGCCTCCGTCTGGCAACTCCTGCAGCCAAGATGGTGCCAAATGTTTTGCTCTGCTTTCCTCTGGACCTCATTAGCGAGGCCAAAAGGAGGGTCTTGTACCTCCACATACACTGCCCAGGTTTGCACTGGGGGGGGGGGGGCTCGCTTTGGTGCTGCTAACACAGTGGTTTGACTTCACCCCTGGGGGTGCACTGCATTGTCTCTTGAGACTGACAGATGCCAACAGAAATGACTGGGTCACACCACTGGGAAAGCCTTCTTGAACAAAAATGTCTTTAGACTCCTGAATGTCCTGACCCGTATCTCCTTTCTTGCAGAGGCCAGCCTATTGCCCCAGCCATTCTGTTGCACACAGCTACCTCCCAACCCCTAACCATATTTGAGACCCCAGCCATCAGCTTCCATTTTCTCTCTCAAAAATGCCCTTTTCTTTTCTTTTCTTTTCATTTTGCTTGCTTGTTTATTTAAAATATTTTTCAGACAATTATTTCCACTCTTTTCACCCTGAAAACACCAAGGCAGCTTCCACTAAAATACAAACATGTAGGCAACCATTAAAAATACTGAAATGAATAAAAATAATATTAAAACACAGCAAAGCCTTGTATCTCATCACCTCCTTTCTCGCCTCTTTTTTATTTATTTAGACCCCACTGATCGCTCTGCCTGTGGGGCTTCAATGCTTCCGTTAAAGTGGGCCCTGAGGACCAGACTCCTGGTAGGAAGCCTTGTTTCTGTTTATAACAGAAGCTCAGCATTTGAAGGTGATTTCAAAAGTTCCATTAAATACACAAAAGACTGCAGCCAAGTTATTATAGTGAAAGATGAAGCTGAAGACTTATTTTCTTCTTTCTCCCCTCCTTTCCAAAAACCTGCTGGGAAGTGTTTTCTCTATTCTTTGTGGGTTGCAAAATCTCAACTCACTGTGTTCTCTCCAGGTTACAATTACTTTACATTTTCGCATCCTGACATTTTTCATTTCCCCATAGTTTTATGCATTGTGCTCTTAAGTTCTAATATGGCTACTGATAAAAAGTTGCAGCAACATAAAGTCCATGTTTGTTATCGTTCTTTCATGCTTCTTAGTGGGGGTATAATTACCGTATTTTTTGCTCTATAAGACTCACTTTTCCCCTCCTAAAAAGTAAGGGGAAATGTGTGTGCGTCTTATGGAGCAAATGCAGGCTGCGCAGCTATCCCAGAAGCCAGAACAGCAAGAGGGATTGCTGCTTTCACTGCGCAGAGATCCCTCTTGCTGTTCTGGCTTCTGAGATTCAGAATATTTTTTGTCTTGTTTTCCTCCTCCAAAAACTAGGTGCGTCTTGTGGTGCCTCTTATAGAGCGAAAAATACGGTAATTTTTGATTGAACCAGGCATAACCACCACTCAAATGGAATGCTCTCAGCTCAGAATTCAATCACACATGTGTTGTCCAGAACACTCCACGACATCCTCTCCAAAATTGTTGTTGTTTAGTCGTTTAGTTGTGTCCGACTCTTCGTGACCCCCTGGACCAGAGCACGCCAGGCACTCCTGCCTTCCACTGCCTCCCACAGTTTGCCTCTCCAAAATAGGCCCAGGTTAGTCTTAAACCACTCAGCACTAATTTTGCAGGTGGAAGAGGGTAAATATAAATTTATCAAGTGGCAAATTTTACTGCAGTGTGTCAGTACACACCTGCATCTATTTTTAATATAGATATGATTTTCTTTGGTTACAAAAGTATGTGCACTGTCTCTTTTTGTGATAAAAATCTGCTTACCAAATAACAGGATATAAGCCGCCCTACAGATGAGAGAGCTCCATTTCCTCTTTACCACTTGGTAAAACAGTACAGTGAGTCCATAAAGTTACCTGGTGTTTGGCCAATTGGTTGACATTGTTAAGGTCTAGTCTAGGTTCTGGAAGCAGCTGATGCTGCAGTTATGTAGTTGGGGGGGGTGATTTCTGTTATGTACTGAAGTTCTCACCCTGGGCTAGCAGGGGGGTACTGTAGATAGTTATGCAAATGAAGGATCGAAAGTGACGTTCAGTGATTGGATAGTTTGAATGCAAATGAAGGATTGAAAGTGACGTTCAGTGATTGGATAGTTTTAGAAAATGGCAACAGTTACATTGTTCTGGAGCTCTATATAAGCAGGCTGACTGAGCTCCTCAGTTCTGTTCTGTTCCAGCTTACAAATAAAGAGCTGCTTTGGAAGAATCACTGTGTTGTCTGATATGTTCGCCCACAACTTAACACTGGCGACGAGGATGGGATCAATGGACATCAGAGCACAGCCAGATGCGGCCATCCTCTGAACTGAGCTGAATCACTGAGCTGAATTACTGAGCGAAATCACTGAGCGAAATGACTGAACAAAACCAATTCAGAGCTGACTGTTCTGGCTAGAGCACTGTGTTCCATCCATTGCCCTTCACACCGGCATCGGAATCATGGCTTCACTTGTGCCTCTACCGCCATTTGCACCAGCCTCTGAATCATGGGACTCCTACCTCGCTCGGTTCGACTGCTACCTACAAGCCAACGAGCTGACAGCAGTATCAAAGGAACGGAAGCGGGGCCTATTCCTCAGCCTCTGTGGGTCTGAGGTGTTTGAGACGGCCCGAGCATTGGTTGTGCCTGAAGCAGTCCAGGCAACACCATGGGACACGATCCAAGAGAAGCTCCACAACCACTACGCGCCAAAGCCGTCCAAGATTGCTGCCCGCCATGCATTTTACCACCGGAACCAGGCAGAGGGGGAGTCAATTAACAACTACACCACTGCCCTCCGACAGGCTGCAATGCACTGCGAGTTCCGAGACTTAGACGATGCCCTGATGGATCGAATTGTCTGAGGGGTCCGGGACATCCATCTGCAATGGCGTCTCCTCGCCAAGCCAGACGTCACGCTGCAGAAAGCCATTGAGGAGGCTGTGGCCTCGGAAGCTGCTGAACGCTCCGCCCAGGAGATCTGCAAGGCCAGCAGCCCGCATCTTGCTAGGAAGCCAGTTCCAGTGCATCACGAAGATGCCAGCAGTGATGAGGCATCTTCCAGTGAAGACGATGACGTGCACCAGACAAAGCGGGAGCGCAGGAAGTTCCAACAGAAGTCCAAGGGCCAACCGGAATGTGCCGGCTGCGGAGGCAACCATTCCTGTGCCAAGTGTCGATTCAGAGACGCCATCTGTCGCATGTGTTCCAGAAGGGGCCACATCGCTAAGGTCTGCCGATCGGCTCTGTCTGACACACACCCCCTTCACCGACTCGCAAGTCCAAGTCTTCACTCCAGTCTGCCAAGGAAAGCTGTTTCGCTCTCACCAACTGCCGCTGCCCGTCTGGAACCACGATTGGCCAAACCGACTCACCTACGTGACGCAAGCTGAACGTCACAGTGCTCATTGAAGGAGCTCCATGTGACATGAAGATCGACACCGGGTCTGCCCTGTCCATTGTGTCTTGGAGCACCATCAAAAGACTGGTACCCAGAGTGTCCAAAAGGCAACTCGACTCTCACCGCGTACACCTGAGAGACTACCAGGGAAACAACATTCCTGTGGTAGACGTTGGCCGACTCTGGATCGCCTTCAATGATTTTTCGAGCCTGCTCCAACTGGTGGTGGTCGAAGGTCAGCGGCCAAGCCTCCTAGGGCTAGACTGGTTTGATGCCCTCAGCCTGGAAGTCACTGGCATCAACTGCATCTCTAATGCAGAGACTGAGGGTCTGGTCAAAGACTTTGCCGAGGTTTTTTACGGCACTTTGGGTCAATATACAGGTACGCCCATCTCCTTTAGCCTTGATCCACAAGTTGCCCCCATCAAGCTAAAGCCACGCCGGCTTCCGTTTGCTCTCAAGGCTAAGGTGGACGAACAACTTGACAAGCTGATCGCCCAAGGAGTTTTGGAGCCGGTTGACCACGCCAAGTGGGAAACCCCCATTGTCACGCCTGTCAAACCAGACAGGTCGGTGAGAATCTGCACTGACTACAAGTGCACGATCAACAAGGCACTTCAGCAGCACGCTTATCCGGTTCCTGTTGTCCAATATCTGCTGCATTCCCTGGGTGAGGGTAAGGTCTTTGCTAAGCTGGACCTTGCCCAAGCCTATCAACAACTGCCCGTCAATGATGCCACTGCTGAAGCCAAGACAATCATCACCCACCGAGGAGCATTCCGTTGCCGCTGTTTGCTGTTCGGGGTGAGTGTGCCTCCTGGCATCTTCCAAAGCCTTATGGAGCATCTCCTGCAAAGGCTTCCGGGCGTGGTACCATATTTTGATGACGTCTTGGTGTCCGCAGACTCACACCAGCAGCTGTTTGAGCGCCTCCGTGCTGTGCTGACCAGGTTCCAGGAGGCCGGGCTCAAGGTAAAGAGGGAGAAGTGCCAGATCGCTGTTCCACAGGTGGAGTTCCTGGGCTATCTTATCGACGCCTCCGGCCTTCACCCGACCACATCCAAGATCCGTGCTATCCATCAGGCCCCCATCCCAAAGAACAAGAAGGAGTTGCAGGCGTTCCTGGGGCTGCTGAACTTTTATAACATGTTCCTGCCCCACAAAGCCACGGTGGCTGAGCCTCTTCATTGACTCCTCAGCACAAAGACACCTTGGTCCTGGGGTCATCGGGAGATGGCGGCCTTCAATGCGGTCAAGGCTCTCGTTTCATCGGACAGTGTGCTGGTACAGTACAGTGAAGCCAGGCCGCTGGTCCTTGCCTGCGACGCCTCACCTTTTGGCATCGGTGCTGTCCTTAGTCACCGTTTTCCAGGCAGAAGAAGAAGAAGAAGAAGAAGAAGAAGAAGAAGAAGAAGAAGAAGAAGAGGAGGAGGAGTTTGGATTTGATATCCCGCCTTTCACTCCCTTTAAGGAGTCTCAAAGCGGCTAACATTCTCCTTTCCCTTCCTCCCCCACAACAAACACTCTGTGAGGTGAGTAGGGCTGAGAGACTGTGACTGGCCCAAGGTCACCCAGCAGCTGCATGTGGAGGAGCGGAGACGCGAACCCAGTTACCCAGATTACGTGACTACCGCTCTTAACCACTACACCACACTGGCTCCGCTCGCCTACTTTTCCAGGACGCTATCTCTGACTGAACGGAATTACAGCCAGCTCGACAAAGAGGCACTGGCACTTGTGGCTGGAGTGAAGAGGTTCCATGAATACCTCCACGGCAGGACTTTTGACCTCATCACTGACCCCAAGCCGCTCCTGGGCCTCCTCGCCGGTGATCGTCCAACTCCACCGGTCCTCTTGCCGCACATGCTGCGATGGACTGTTTTCCTGGCTGCCTACCACTACCAGCTTGTCCATCGCCCGGGGAAATCGTTGGGCCATGCCGATGCCCTCAGGCGTTGCCCTCTTCCAGCGTTTGTGGAAGACCCGGCTCCTGCTTCGTCGCTCCTCCTAATTGAGGATCTTCCGGCAGCGCCTTTATCAGCTGCCACTGTGGCCTCCGCATCTGCCCAGGATCGCACCATCAGCCGTGTGCTCAACTGGGTGTGGAGGGGGTGGCCACAAGGGCCTTTTGCATCGGAGTTCTAGCCGTTCGCAACCAGACTTTGTCGTGGCCGAACCCCCAGGCTGTGCCAACGCACCACGGTCATTTGTTCCAGGAAACCAGGTCTTTGCCCGGAACTATGTGGGGGACATTCCTTGGGTGCCAGCCACAGTAGTGGGAGTCACTGGACCTCATTTGTACCAGGTGGCACACGAAGACGGATGCTTGTGGCGCCGGCACAAGCTTAGGCGCAGGGTTGGGGACTTGGACACTACCGTGGTGCCCCCAACTGCGCTCGTGGCTCCGGAAGAGACACTTACAGATGGTGAGGCTCCACCTCTCTCGCAAACTGCCAGCATGGAGCTGAACCAAGCCACTTCAGAGTGTCTGCCAGACTTACCACAGGCTCAGACCACTCCACTTGTGGAGACTCCACCCACAGCAGCGGATCCAGGGGACTTGGTTTCAACGCCACCTAGGGTCGCACCACAGCCTCAGCCAGAATTGTGTGGCACCCCCCGGACTTGGCTTCCAGTCCCCAGCAGTCTGGCAGAGTTTCCAAGCACCCAACTTATTTAAAGGACTATGTTGTTGGACATGTATCACTGTTGGTCTAAGTATGTGAAATGTAACCGATATGCTTTTGTGCCTAATTGAACCATTACGTGTAGTGCTGTATATAAGGAAACCATTACGATTGTAACTAACACCTTATCTTGGTGGGGAGGGGTGTTATGTACTCAAGTTCACACCCTGGGCCAGCAGGGGGATACTGTAGATAGTTATGCAAATGAAGGATCGAAAGTGACATTCAGTGATTGGATAATTTGTATGCAAATGAAGGATCGAATGTGACGTTCAGTGATTGGATAGTTTTAGAAAATGGCAACAGTTACATTGTTCTGGAGCTCTATATAAGCAGGCTGACTGAGCTCCTCAGTTCAGTTCTGTTCCAGCTGACAAATAGAGCTGCTTTGGAAGAATCACAGTGTTGTCTGATATGTTCGCCCACAACTTCCTCCTCAAGTTCAGGCCTGTGTGTGTATGTGTCAGTGTGTCAAGGGGGAGGGGGAATAATTGTGGGATCCTGTAGATTTAGCAGAGGATATGTGCTAACCTTGCATCCTCAACAACAATGGATACAAGCCTAAAACACCAACTACTGTAACTTTCATACTTGGAGTTACTAGAATATTTTAAGCACATAATTCTCACTGTTTCTGTTATGCTTAGAGAATGTATAGTTGTCCTTGATGCAGACATTTATAGCACAATGCCTACTCCAAAGTAGGTCTGTATGACTGCAGCTCTAAATGTACTGTGTGCAAATGTACAAAACAAATGTGGGGTTGTTGTTTTTTGGTGGGGGGAGGTGAAGCAAACAAAAGAAGCTGCCTAAAAGATCATTTGATCTAGAATGCAGCTTCTAAGTTGGGACACTGGCTTTCTTCTTGAGAACTGTGCATAGTTGATATCATCCATTGCAGCCTTCCCCAGCCTGGGGCACCCTCCAGATGCTTTGAACTACAGCTGCCATCATCCTGCGCCATTGGCCAGGGCGGAGAAGGCTGCTTCATACGCAGGGGGACGCTCAAAATATATGGGGAAAGTGGCTTTTGCATTGCTCTTACCCCAATGCTCCAATGCTCTTACCCCACTTTAGAATGTTATGCCCCTGATTTGGAGTTGGTGATGGGTTGGATGTCGGCCAATAAACTAAAGCTGAATCCTGAAAGGGCAGAAGACATTCAGGAGGTGGGGAGATGGGATTGCACTCTCCTGGAAAGAGTGTGTCCGCAAGTTGTGTGTGCGCCAGGATCCAACTGGAGGCTCAGGTGGCCTCAGTGACTAGGAGTGCCCATTTTCAGCTGCTGCAAACTATGCCCCTTTTGGACAGAGATGACTTGGCCACTGTAGTCCATGTTCTGGCAATTTATAGATTGATTGTCTGTCTGTCTGTCAATCATTCAATCAATCAATCATCTTTATCTTCCAAGGATCTCAAGGTAGTGTCCATGGTTCACCGTTTCTCCATTTCATCCTCACAACAATCCTGTGAGGTTGGTTAGGCTAAGAGATGGCGACTGGCCCAACAAATGACAAGAAAAAAACGATGAAAAGAAAAAAATTCACAAAGGTTTCGAAAACCACATCTTTCGAAGATCATTGATAGAGGTGTGGGAGAGGTATAAAAATTTGTTGGAACCTAGACTCCCCCACTGGATTTTACCATTAGAAGTGATGAGTGTGAAAAAAATTAATATGAGGGGGAGGTGGACAACATATGGAGAATTGGTAATAAGAGAGGGGGGGAATGGAAAATGAAAACCTATGAAGAGGTGAAAGAATCTGTTTATGACTGGTTACATTACTATCAGATTAATGAAATGTTTAAAAAAGATTGTAAAATGTGTGGGTATGAAGGTAAAGAATCAAAATTCCAAGCGGAGGTATTAAATAATGAGTATAAAAATCTGTCCAAAATGTATAAAATGTTGCTGGAGTGGCATACAAAAGATGAAGAGGTAAAATCAGTAATGATACATTGGGCAAGAGATTTTGGTTATAATATACAGTATGATGACTGGATGAAATTATGGAATGAAAGGCTAAAATTTACGGCATGTACTGCGTTGAAAGAAAATGTAATGAAAATGGTTTACAGATGGTATATAACACCAGTTAAACTGGCTAAAATGTACAAAACATGCAATAAGTGTTGGAAATGTAAAGAAAAAGAAGGTACTTTCTCTCATATGTGGTGGGAGTGTAAAAGGGTGAAAGGCTTCTGGGAAATGATATACAATGAATTGAAAAAGATGTTGAAATATACGTTTGTTAAAAAACCAGAGGCCTTCCTATTAGGAATGGCAGGAAACGAAATTAATAAGAGAGACTGTAAACTGTTTCAATACGCAGTGACTGCTGCAAGGATACTTCTGGCCCAAAGATGGAAGCAGGAAGAAATTCCAACAGTGGAAGAATGGAGAAGGAAATTGACTGAATATGCAGAATTGGATAAATTGACTGGGAAGATTCGATATCAGAAAGACCAAAAGTTTATCGAGGACTGGGGGAGATTTACAGAATATCTGAAAAACATATGTGGTGTACAGACAACGCTTGTTGGTTTTGAAGAGACTCTGTGAGTTAGTAAGAAATATTGCAAAAAAGAGAGTAAGAGGAAAAGGAGTTCTAAAAGGCAATACAGTGGTGCCTCTCAAGACGAAAAGAATCCGTTCCGCGAGTCTCTTCGTCTTGCGGTTTTTTTTGTCTTGCGAAGCAAGCCCATTAGCGGCTTAGCGGATTAGCGCTATTAGCGGCTTAGCGGGCTTAGCGGATCAGCTGATAAGCGGCTTAGCGGCTTGGGAAAAAGGGGGGGGGGAGGAAAAAAACCCCGCAGGAACTCGCAAGACATTTTCGTCTTGCGAAGCAAGCCCACAGGAAATTCGTTTTGCGAAGCACCTCCAAAACGGAAAACCCTTTCGTCTAGCGGGTTTTCCGTCTTGCGAGGCATTCGTCTTGCGGGGCACCACTGTATTATGTTTAGAAATGCGTTAATAAATAGAAATTCTATGAAAAATTGACAGTGAAACTGAGGGAAGTCAAAAATTGAAGAATGAGTGTTAAATTATCTGTTGACTGTATAAAATTGTTGGGAAAATGAATAAAAAATATTTAAAAAAAGAAAAAAGAAAATGAAATGCAATAATCCAAGAAATGAAAAACAAAGTGTCAATAGAAATTAATTAGAAGCGTCTTTCCCCTTCTTCCCTTCTGTTTTTAAAAAATAAATAAAATACATCTGTTGTGCTGGCAGGTGACACCTTGGAAGTCAGTAAGAGAACAAAGAATACATAATACAAATATAAATGTCTCTCTTTTTAAATGAGAACATTTTTTTTCATTTGAAAACCTGGGAAACTGGAGGATATTTTTCCATATTCAAGAGGATATTTTTTCCAACCTTGTAGTTGGTATATTGCATTATCATTTCAGCACCAGGGGGAACAAAAGAAAAGTGTTACTTGGAAACAGCTTGGGAGCTGGGATTAATTTTGGCAAAAGAGAAGTTGATTTTGTAGCATCTCAGTGTGTTTGTTACTTCATTAACTTTGCGACTATTTATTACTTTGTAGCTCAAAATGACATCCAGAGGAATATTCCATTTGTGCATGGCCCTCTTCATTAAATAAGGCAGTGTTGGTGGTTTATTGCATTATGGACCACAAGAGAAACATCTTAAACCTTCATGGATCTTCTCAACACTGGCACCACATTTTTAGATATTCACATGCAAACATGGATTTTCACAATGCCAATCTGTATCACAGTTTCCTTCATAAACTTATCTGTAGTTGTCCTAATTCTCAATCACGTTCTGTACTAAAAAACACAGAGAGAATGCAATCCCTTATGAAGTTAAAAATCCTCACCTTGCCTTTTAAGGATGAAGCTTTGGACTCTGCTGGCTTTAGTGTTTAGCTCTTGCTGGTTTCAGTAATATGTTTGCATTTAAATTATTATGATGCAGAATTTGATGAGTTTTTAAATTGTATTGTGATTTATTTATTGTGATTGTTGTAAACTGCTTTGTGACATGTATGCTTAAGCAACAGTTTAAAATTCTCTTAACTAAATAATAAATAACTGTATATCCCACATATATTATTGTGTTCAATTAGCTAAATTATGCATCGGCCTGCACACGTAGTGCCTTTTTTAATGTAAAAAATGGAGCTGTCCATAATGCTTGGCACTGTTTGATACATTTAGTTGCAAGAGGGGTTTTGGTTTTTTCCATCTTACACAATGGGACTGCAGGGCCTCTCCATCCCCTCTGCATAAAGATCATCTTCATCAGGCTCCTCTCTCAGCTGTAATTCCATTGTCAAAATACAGAAGGAGGAAGGAGGTAGAACTGCAAGTCTCTCCATCAGCTCAAAGGGACGCGGGTGGCGCTGTGGGTAAAACCTCAGTGCCTAGGACTTGCCGATCGCATGGTCGGCGGTTTGAATCCCCGCGGCGGGGTGAGCTCCCGTTGTTCGGTCCCAGCTCCTGCCCACGTAGCAGTTCGAAAGCACCCCTAAGTGCAAGTAGATAAATAGGTACCACTTTCTAGCAGGAAGGTAAACGGCGTTTCCGTGCGCTGCGCTGGTGCTGGCTCGTCAGAGCAGCTTTGTCACGCTGGCCACGTGACCCGGAAGTGTCTTCGGACAGCGCTGGCTCCTGGCCTCTTAAGCAAGATGAGCACGCAACCCCAGAGTCGGACACGACTGGCCCTTACGGGCGGGGGTACCTTTACCTTTACCATCAGCTCGAATGAAAGACCAGCAACTTTTGACTGCTTCACCCCTTGAATTGTTTCCATTTCAAATCTCTTCTTGCAATACTGGCCACTCCTTTCCTCTCCTCTCTCTCTCTCATTCATTTTTCCTTTTTCATCATGATCATGAGCCTGAGGGCAAGGACTGTTTTATCAATGACAATTGTAAGCTACTCCCATGGCTAAAGAGCTTCTTTTGGCTAAAGAGCTGGATAGAAATGCTTTAAATAAATACGTAAATATTTTCACAAACCTGTTTAAATAACTGCCTTTAATATTTTGTTTTGGTTTAACTTTATCTGAGGTTTTGTTTTTTACCCCATGCCCAATTGCCTCACCACCCAGTAAAGGGTATTAGCTGGATCACTAAGTACATTGCAAGGATCATTGCAAGGGTTAAAGGGCTCTTCAATGGAGGTGGCCTGCGGATAAAGACATGACTTGGTGTCAGAGGTGTGGAAAGAGGTTTGCATCCCTCTCATGGTTTCAGCCTGGGCCATCAGAGCAAGGTTTTTTTTGCATTAGAAATAGACAATCATAAATATTTGTGGCATTCAGATTTTTAGGTAGATATGCATATGTATCAAGATACATTTCTCCCCAAAAGAATGGTAAATAGTATCATTCAGTTGCTCATTTACTTACAACCCTAAACATGAAACTGTTTAGGTATTTGATTCATATACTTTCAATTGTCCTTTAGAATAGCAAATGTTCTACTCCATTTCAAATATTCCAAGTTTGTCTTTAATGTACACACTTACCAGATTCCATTGGTTCCATGCCTCCACAAATTTTACTTATTCTTCAACACAGGTGTTACTTTGATCATATTAAACTAATGTCTATACCATTTCTATACTGCTTTTTCTCTGTGTGGCTCTGTCTCAACTGTGTGCAACCAAAAACACAGATATGCAGAAAAATCATCAGCACAAACTAGTAAAATAGCAGTAAAGGTATAAAAATGCAATAAAGCATTGTAATATACAATTTCCCCCCTAATTGTCCTAATTATATCTGATTTATTTGGTTTCTGTACATTCTTCCATGCTTTAGCATAGACAATCCTTGCAAATTGTTAAGATGCACAATACTTGGGCCCAATAAACTGCTGAGACCCTGTCCTTAATGTAATTAAATTAGCATATTAGCAGATCAAAAGGGACCTCTACCTCAAACATTTCTCTTATTTCCTCTGTTACTTTGGCTCTAGAACTGTGGTGTTTCTCTGCACCTCACCATACATGATAGAAATTGCTTTTTTCCTCATTACTAAATCAACACCACCCATTTGAAATGTTTCCCACCACCTTAGATGGTAGGTGCACTGCATATTCATCTCCCTAAAATTAACAGCTATCAAAAATGATGATGTGCTGTTAAATAGGAAACTCTGAACATCCTCTTTGCAGTGGGCTAGTTTGGTGGGTTGGAATGGGCAGAAGTTGCCTCTCCCTGCTAGCCTCCATCTTATTGATGAACAGTGTCTTGCAGTAAATAAAAAGAACTACGCAGAGTCAAAGGAAAAGGAAAAACTTTACTGAGGCAAAAAACTTTGTTACATGCAATGTACTAACAAAGTAAAAGACAGAGAGAGAAGAGAGAGAGAAAAGAGATAAAGCAGCTCGTTGAGCCCAGGAATTTATCTCTCCTGGCTCCACATGACCTTGAGTTAGTCAAAATAATATGAACCTTCCAGAGTCTTCCAGCACTTTCCAGTATTTTCTGGTACCGGTAGTTTCTGCCCTCAAAGACCTTAGTCATGACACTTCTGTGATAAGAAACTAATAGTCATAACAGGTATGATAAGAAAGCAGGACTCAGCCTTGGTTTGCCATCATTCCTTGAACAAAAGTGGCAAGGCGCATGCTGCTGCAATTTGGACAGAGTGGTCTTTCATTTGCAAGTTTATATGCTTTTGCTGTGAAAGGGTGTGGTTGTCTTACTTGTTTATTTTCTACTATTAAATAAAGTAGTGATGTATGGAAGTGAGAGCTGGACCATAAAGAAGGCTGATCGCTGAAGAATTGATGCTTTTGAATTATGGTGCTGGAGGATACGCTTGAGAGTCCCATGGACTGCAAGAAGATCAAACATATCCATTCTTAAGGAAATCAGCCCTGAGTGCTCACTGGAAGGACAGATCGTGAAGCTGAGGCTCCAATACTTTGGCCACCTCATGAGGAGAGAAGACTCCCTGGAAAAGACCCTGATGTTGGGAAAGATGGAGGGCACAAGGAGAAGGGGACGACAGAGGACGAGATGGTTAGACAGTGTTCTCGAAGCTACAAACATGAGTCTGACCAAACTGCGGGAGGCGGTGGAAGACAGGAGTGCCTGGCGTGCTCTGGTCCATGGGGTCACAAAGAGTCGGACACGACTAAACAACAACAACAACAACAACAACAACAACATTATTAAATAAAAGATTCTTATTGGACGTGTGTGTGTGTGTGTGTGTGTGTGTGTGTGTTCGTGGTGTTAAGGTTGTGACATTTGCTAAAGCCTCAAAGCCTATGCATTGAGAGAGATAGCTGGGAATCTGATGGCGGTGCCCTACCCTCAGTCCCTGAATTTCCAGCAATCTATTAGCCCCCATGCTATGTTTCTTACTGCAGCTTCCAAATGATCTGCAAAGGCAGCCCTACATACAAAGTCGAATCTGGATATTGGTGAACAGGCTCTCTCTGCCCTGAAGGGAGTTGCAGTTTGTGCATCAAGATTAAATGTTGAAAATCACCCTGCACCATGGCTGTTACTTTAGCCTCTGTGGGATGTAAACCACTGGGAGCAGTCAAGTACAGCATTCCTTGTTTTGCTAGAGTGGGCATGCAAGGGAATGTTTGGTCCAGCCAGCTGAAACTTCCTGTTCCTCCTGGGCTGGAGCATCCTTCCTTGCACGTGACTAGTGGGTGGGCATGTCCTTTCCAGACCTGGTAAAAGGCCAAGGAATGCTGCCACTCTCTCTCTTTTCCATCTTCCTTTCGTCCTGCGAACTTCCTGATTCACTTGTCTCCCATATGGGGTAAACCTGTTTGTACATGTTTGTAATTTTAAGCCTAAAGGCTGCCTTCAGGGATCACACTGTGCTCTGCCTGCTCATGAGTAAACTTTCTTTTTATTGCTTATAAAGAAGACTGTGGTGTCTTTATTCTTTTAGGGGGGATTCAAGGGGTCTTACCAGGAAAGTATTAGAGCACATTTCAATCTGGACAAGCCAGACTGAATTGTGTATTGTCTTAAGATACTCACATGAGTTTGCAACTAGTTTTCTGTTGTGTAAAGGGAAATGCACTCTGCTAAGTAAAGGAACTTGCTAGTACAAGTTAGGAAGGATATTAATAAACAATATATCCTCTCCTGCCACCCTGAACATTCCCACAGCCTCCAGCCAGCATCAGACTTGAATCTAGGAGCTCTGAGCCTCCAGCCTCCTTGACAACCTAGAACAGGGCAAGCATCCCTTCCCTTCACAAACAAATCATCCATCTGACCTGGAGCAAGTTTCAGTTTAATGACCCCTGTTCAATTCATTACTAATCCCAGGCACTGATTTAGCATTTCCATTAGATCTGTTCACTTTTTACTCATAGGTGGGGCATTTCTGTGCTGACTGAAGAGCAAGCCTGTACTTCTAGTCCCACCACTGACATCACTAGTGCAAAAGCCGCATCTTGCATGCAGTTGTCTACAGAGAAATGCATGCTTTTTTCTGGGGGGTACGCAGGGGTACGTGTACCCCTAAACATTTTGTGTTGACCCGATTGACAGATTGACATGTCAGCTCTCTCCGCAGCAGCAGCCTGGACTGGAGCTCCGTCGTTCTCCCTGCCTGGGGAGGGGAGTCTGGGGCGGCCGCAATGGAGCCAGCCAGTGAGCACAGTGAGCCGGGGGCCTTCCTGTCCTCTCAGTGCCACTGACCCCCCCCCCCGAGGCCCTTGTCCGGGAGTTGTGGGGAGGGGGAGCAGCCAAAATGAGAGTACCCCTAGCCTTTTTTTATTATTTAAAAAGCACTGAAGACATCTCTATGTGCAAGCACATATGCCTGTGTGGCAGCCCCACATGACTGAGACACCTGCAGAACAAGCTGCCCCAAACATGCAGAGCCACTTCGTGTGAGTAGGTTCTCATAGGTTGCTGCAGAACCTGCTCATGCATTGCTTGTTGGGGATAACAATTGCTTGAAGTGACATCATACAGCCTCCCCAGAAACAAATCAAGGTGAATCCTCAATTAACAGATAATCTGTTAACAGATTAACAGATAATATGGAAGTGATCTAATACAGTGGTGCCTCGCAAGACGAAAATAATTCGTTCCGTGAGTTTTTTCGTAGAGCGAGTTTTTTCGTCTTGCGAAACACCACGGCGGGGAGGGGTGGGGAGAAGCAGGGCAGCTGCCGCAGCCGGTCCTTTGACTCACCGTGCCTTGTGGACACCGCACGATGCAGCTGCTGCCCTCTCGCTCCCCTCTTCCCCTCCTGCAGAATCCTCTCTCTCGCGCGCACGCTTTCTGGTTTGGTCTCTCCAGCTCGGAGTTCCTTGGCTGCCGACTCTAATGAGAACCACATGGGCTGGGAAGAACCCACCTCACTTAGACTAGAGGAGCCCTCCTCCTCGTCGCCTGCCCCAACAACCCCACCCTGCAAGGAGATCTCAGCTCCGGGATCCTTTCTCTCCCTTGCAGACGCAGGCGTGCGCTTTCCAAGAACGCGCGCATGTCCAGGCGCTCGCAGGCAACACCCTGGTCCCTGCGGGGCTCAGGAGCGCGACTCCGGCTGCAGCGCTGGCTGCTGGCAGCAACGGCTCCTGAGGGGAGCGTGTGAGGGCGGTGAGCAGTGGCGCAAGGAAGCCGGAAGGTCGGAAGGTCGGCCGGAAGGTGGGAGGGAGCCGGAGGAGCGGGGAAGTGAGCGTGCGACCGTCGCCATGACTGGAGAGGCAGGGCTATTTGTCTAGCGAAGCAAGCCCTTTGGAAAATCCGTCTTACGAAGCACCTCAGAAAATGAAAAACCCTTTCGTCTAGCGGGTTTTTCGTCTTCCGAAGCATTCGTCTTGCGGGGCACCACTGTACTAATTCCATTCCTAAATTGGTTGCAAGGGCACACAAGAGGGAGGTAACACTTTAACAAGTACCTTGGCCCAAGACCACAGCAACATAAAATCATCAAGCAAAACCAGACAAATTTATTATTATTATTATTATTATTATTATTATTATTATTATTATTATCATTATTATTAATACCCTGCCTATCTGGCTGGGTTTCCCCAGCCACTCTGGGCAGCTTACAGCATATCTAAAAACATAATAAAAACACCAAACATTGAAAACCTCATTGGCTGATTTAAAGAAATAGAGGCACCAGATAGGAAGGATTTTATTCTCAAAGTGCTTGTCAAACATGTCACAGAGAGCCTCCTTGGGTTCTGTTGGGAGTGTTGTTAGAAAGGGATAGGGATAGTTTAACATGCCCAAGGAATGATCACCAAAGAACTTTAGGTATTAAGACAGTGTTTCAACATATTATTACATCACTGTTGTATCTGTCAGCTTTGCTAAAGTAAAACACACATACATGCACACCAGCTGAACAAATGGGGACAGATTGTTCAGTTAGTGGCCTGGAATTCCTTGTAAAAAGAGAAAAGAATGAGACAATGCTTCTTTGTATCTAATAGTTACCATTAGCGATGTTTTCAAGTGGCCCTAGACTGCAGTCAGAGGGACTGAGTGGATGTGTTGGATCCTGAAGGAGAGACAGCAGACACCACAATATCTGAACAAGGAGCACTAATGAGAGAGTGTGAATGTCAGGGTCTCCTGTCATCCCTCCTCTTTCTCATTGGAAAATATATGAAGGGGAGCAGGAGATAAAAACAACCACAACACCCCAGCATGAATTGGTTTTCCTAGTGAGAAGAAGGTAGGGATGGTACAAGAATTCATCCAAAGTTGGCTCTGTATCGAACCCAAGGAGCTGCAAATGCCCCGAACTTCCTTTCCTGAGTACTGTACAGTGGTACCTCAGGTCACATACGCTTCAGGTTACATACGCTTCCGGTTACAGACTCCGCTAACCCAGAAATAGTGCTTCAGGATAAGAACTTTGCTTCAGGATGAGAACAGAAAATTTGCTCCAGCGGCGCGGCGGCAGCAGGAGGGCCCATTAGCTAAAGTGGTGCTTCAGGTTAAGAACAGTTTCAGGTTGTTAAGTACGGACCTCCAGAATGAATTAAGTACTTAACCTGAGGTACCACTGAACTCAAAACTGAGCCCAAATGCAAACTAATGGCACTGCCTTGCTCTGTTAGTTTGAAGGAAGGGTAGATAAAATACTGTGGTCATGGCGGCAAAACCAGGTGAAGGGGGTTAGCCCCTCTCCTGGTCCACAACTAGGAGCATCCCCTATCCTGCTCCGTTGTGCCCCTGCCGTGGGTTTGTTGCTAGTCCCCACACAAACTAATGTAGCAAAGCAATTTGAGTAACTTGCATTGAGAGTGGACTGAAGGGAAACCCATGAGGGGGCAAAATTGCAGGTGGGTGGGGGAGATCCCTGCAGAGGGTGCGTGAGGAGCAGAGTCGCCTCTCCCACCTCCTCTATGCACAGTGGCTGCTTCTTCTGGTTCCAACTGCCCTGTGAGCTCCTGTTGTGACTCAAAGGTGGCCCCAAGCAGCCTGCAGCCGCCCTAGGACACTCTGCTGCAGCTGCACAGGAGTGCAAAGGTTGCAACCCCATACCTGTCAGTTATGTGGGTGGGCTTAGGGGCCATGTGCATCTCTTGCGTGACCCGGATTGCCTTCCACCCACTATCTCGATATGTTTCTCTTTGAAGCAAAGGGCAGCTAAGTAGATACAGCATCACTTCTAAAGAAGTAGGGCCAAATTTGTTAGACAGCAATCCCATCCTCCCTAAGGCCTATCTCAGTATGCTTCCAGGTTGATCCTTTGTCAGTGGCAGTTTGTCTGGGTGCCTCCCCCTGGCTTCCAGGTAATCACCTGAGTAAGGCACACATCTGTGTCTTGGGTGAATGTTAAAAATACCACGACTCCTTTGTGCTGTTGGTCCATTTAGGGACCACTCAAGCCAGATTTAGACATCAACTCCACAAGGCATATGTCCCTGAGAACTGGGGGGGGGGGGTCACTAACTGAGCAGACCCAGCTGGATCCTGCCCTCAAGCCACTCATTCTGTATGTCACAGTAAAACAATCCATTTTCTGGGGATAGGGGGTAAGGCATAGGCTGGTGGACCTATGTGGAACATTTAAAATAAGCTAGGTAAATTACAAGTCTTATTGTTTAACTCACTCTCACTGTCTCCAAGTTTGTATGTTTCAGTGAATCTTTCTGATTTATTATGCTGCATGTAAACAAATAAATGTTGTAAAAAACTCAGTTCAGTGCTGGTTTAAAAAATGAACAATAACTGTCTTGTATGAGTGACTAGTCAAAAACTTTCTGCACTGACAGAACTTTCCATTGAGTATCAATGTAAAGCTGGCAATGACATTCTACAGAGCCAGCGTCAGAGGTGACCATTAGCCACCCCACCCCCCGATCAATGACTCCATCCTCAGCTATGGGGAACCGCTCCTCTTTCCTTCCTAACCTCACCCATGAATGTGATTCCACATAGAAACTTGGAAGTAAGAATCTGCACTGATTTCAACAAAGCTCATTTCTGAGCAATGATGCTTAGGACTGACATTCAACAGTACAGTTTGTGTGATTATTAATTAAAATGTCATCTATCTTATTCCAGTTCATGTACACCAGGGGACAGATACACTAAATGTGGAACAAACCCCACAATACCAATCTCCCCAGAGTTTGGTCTATTGCTTTATTGCTCAGAGAAGTGATAGATTTAATGCTCTCATTTACACGTGAATCTTTATTTGCATTTGTGAGATGGAAAGCTATGACAATCCTCCGAGAGTCACTCAACCCATTTGCCACTCAGAAGGGAAATGTCTCCAATAGCTTCTTCCAGTGCTTTTTTTCTGGGGGGTACGCCCCATTATGCATACCCCTAAACATGTGAATCTAAGCTTGGCCTCATTGAGGGGCAGTATTTCAATATGATTAGGAAAATGAGAGCACCCCTAAACACTTTTTTTAAAAAGAAAAAGGCACTGCTTTTATGGATAGAAAATACTATATTTACACAATGTGTTTGATATGATTATAAAGTGCCAAGCAGCTTGTCTGGGAAGAGTCCCATCTATCTCAGTGACATCAGAAATGACAGTAAAGGGAACTTGAAGGTTCCTCTCTCTATTCATCTCCATGCAGACATACCAGCCTCCAGTTGCATCCTGACATTTCCAAGATGAACAATGTGCAATGAGGACATGTGGGCCGTCAGCTGAAGGAGGGGACTGCTGGAAGCCTTCCTTCTCTGAATCACCAAAATATGATCAGTAGATCCATTCAGGAACAGGGATGCTTTATGGAATTCCTTCCATAGGCCTGTTCCTCAGATGTTGTTCAGAACACTGCACATGTGCAGTTTGCCACAGTTTTCCGTATGCACACCAGCACATACACACATGGATTAAATCACAGAGTGCAAACAACTAATATTCATGTGATCATGGTCCTACCCAGATCATAATCAAATGGACTGGTGTGTCAGTCTGTACACAACAATAATATCTCTGCCCTGCTGATAATGTGTTGCCGTTTTGCTGGCATAAACATTTTGCCCAATAAAACTACCAGTTTGGTGGTTCACAAGTTCTCAGCCATATCACATTGGCATTGCTGAAAATCATTCTCTTCTAGCCTAACCACGATCCTTCCTTGTATTATTCTTATGTCAAATCCTGTGGTGTTTTTTTTAAAAAAATGTTGCCATCATGACACTCTCCTTCTGGAACCACTTCCAGTGCAACACTTCTGGGATCCACTTCATTTAGGAGACAATTATATGTTTTTGTCTAATATTAATTAATAGGTCAAGCAGCACTTAGAGAGATTTTAGGCATTAATTAACATTTAAAAACTATCACATATGACACATTAATTAGATATCAATCACTTATTACTGCGACTGACATTTAATAAGTATTTTCATTTACACCAAAACCCAACTTGCCGCAGACACATTTTAAGGAGGCAAAAATGATGCAAATAGTCTCTGGAAGTTTAACATGTTAACTGCTGCCTGTTCTTTGCCATTAGCATTCATAACATGCTCAAACAGTATTTCCCCACAGAGCAGCTTAGAAAAACAAAACCTTCATTTATTGTAGTTGTTTAGATAAAAATGCAAAGCTATAAAAACAACTGTGTGATCCCTATTTAAAATATTTAAAAAGTTGTAACAGGGTCATAAAGGCACATTTTTGTACTCCAAATAAGTAAATTATGCAGAATTCATTCTCTACTTGTTTTCTTTCACTCTAAAAAAAATAATGAAAGAGCTATTCTCCTTAGCTCTTGCTTAATTTTCGCATGGTGAGAGAAACCACATTTAGATAAATTCTGAGGTGTCTGAGTTGGTTTCATTCTTTCAATAAGTCTTCTGCAGATAATCAGCTGAAGAATGTGGGTGCCAGGTATTTTGCCTCATTGCTAGCCCAAAACATGAATGACTTCATGGGGGATGCATCTGCTACAAATATACTATTGCATTTCTATTTTAACCCGCATAGGCTGAGGCTATGAGATTGTGGTTTGCCTAAGGTCACCTTTTGAGCCTATGGCAGAGGCATGATTTGAAACAGGACTTCCCAATTCATAGCTCAAGCTCTTAACCACTAAACTATATCAGATATATCAGATTATTGCACCATCAGCCCCAATCTCAAGGTCCATTCATGCAGCTCCTAGAGCTGCCCAGGCACTGCGCTGGCTAGATAATCTGGAGCCTGTCAATCAGGTGTTCAGCAGGAACAGGAAGGATTAAAACATCCATTTTATGGTTATCCTGAGGAGCTCACTGGTGGCATTTAGAGAACCTAACTAGGCCTGGGTGAACTCAGCTAGTAGGAGACTCACACATTTAACATACATTTCTATACATGCTCCTACATCAATCCAGTCATATGGAAGCAGATGTCTGCCACCGCATTTGCAGAACCCTTTACATGATCAGGACAATTAGATAATAATTGGTGGCTTTCAGCAAAATATAAAAACATAATAAAATGTCAATCATTAAAAACATCCCAGTACAGAGCTGCTTTCAGGTGTCTTCTAAATATCTTATACAGTGGTACCTCTGGATGCGAACGGGATCCATTCCAGAGCCCCGTTCGCATCCAGAGCAGAACGCAACCCACGTCTGCGGGTCACGATTCACCGCTTCTGCGTATGTGCGTGATGTCATTTTGAGCGTCTGCGCATGCTCGAGCGGCGAAATCCGGAAGTAACGCGTTCCATTACTTCTGGGTCGCCACGGAGCACAACCCAAAAATGCTCAACCTGAAGCGACTTCAACCCAAGGTATGACTGTAGTTGTTTATTTCCTTGACATCTGATGGTAGGGCGTTCCACAGGGCGGGCGCCACTTCTGAGAAGGCCCTCTGCCTGGTTCCCTGTAACCTCACTCCTTGCAGGGAGGGAACCACCAGAAGACCCTCAGAGGAGGACCTCAGTGCCCGGACGGAATGACTGGAGAGGAGACTCTCCAGGTATACTGGGCCAAGGCCATTTAGTACTCAGAAACATACTGGGAGCCAGTGAATATCCTTTAGGACTGGTGTTATATGGTCCTGGCGGCCATTCCCTGTCAGCGGTCTAGCTGCCACATTCTGGATCAGTTCCGAGTCACCTTCAAACATGTAAGTCTCAAAGCTTTTATCAAAATAAAATAAAATACCTGCCCTTTGGTTGGCTGGTTTATTCTGTGCCTCAAAAATGGGAATCTCAAAAGGAAACTGGAAGCAGAAGCAAACACACACACCAAAAAACCACACCAATGGGCTTGTTGTTGTTGTTTAGTCGTTTAGTCGTGTCCGACTCTTTGTGACCCCATGGACCAGAGCACGCCAGGCACTTCTGTCTTCCAATGGGCTTAGGACCCTATAAATCCTGATATGGGAAAATTCAGAGAATAGTGACTCGAAATTCAGAAGAGGTAGCACATTTGAAGGTTGAGTCATTGTTCTCTCAATTTCTCTGAAGAAGGACCAGTAGGGTTATCAATAAACCACTTTCATGTCTACTCAATGTTTATTTAGGGTTGTTTTGCTTTGGTTTCTAGCCTATTCATGTGACCCAATACCTTTCTCTGAAAATTTAGCTTTTGGTTATTATCTAATATTGAGACCCCAAACTCTTTGACAATAATGGAAAATCCACCTTTCTAGGTAAATCTGACATGTGAGACTTTTTTTGAATGTCAACACTGAAGGGCTCCTTGAATCTTCATTCCTGCAACATTCCTTTCATTTGTAACTCTCTTTTCAAAACACAAACCCTCTTAACACCACAAAGTGTCTGCTTCCCCCTCCAGTGCCTGCATTGGAGTCTGATTTGTTTATTCTGGCTTTTAAAGTGACATTAGCTAATTGTTAAGCTCAGCAGGATATATTTCATTTGAACTTTAATGTCACTGTAAAACACAGTATTCCTTCACAGAGTCTGAAATTGTTGTTATAAGTTGGCCACCTGTTCAAAGCACTCAATCCCTATGTACAGAAATCAATCATACTGCACTTGATACCCCATTTGAAGCTAATGGTGATTAATTGGTTGCTTAGCTTTAGGTTGATATCAATTTGTTATTATGCTATTGGAGAGTAAAGGCAGGGAACCAACTGGATTTTGTTAGAGTAATTGTCAAATCCAGCAGAGCCTGGTCCACAGAGGTAAATGGAGCCCTGCCCCACCAATACTGGTGTGCCCTCCACCAGACCCGCATCTTCCTACTTCCCTTTGGACCATCAGCCTAGGGGTGAGACTGCCTGCCAGCACCAAGCTCCTTACTGTCTGGGTTGGACGAGTCAGCCGGAAGGAGGATGGGGGCAAAACTAGAGTTAGGGCTCATCCAGACTTCCTTTTGAGCTGGGCTTTCCCGGCACAGGTCCAGGTTTCAAAGCTCCATGTCCAGGTAGGTTTTTTGTTTGTTTGTTTGTTTTGGTGGGTTTTTTTTGGTCAATCCAGGGAAAACCCGATTGCTGTTTGCTCTGATTCAGCAGGAGAGCAATGGGACAGCAGCAGCAGCAGCAGCAACAACAACAACAACAGTCCGGATAAGTTTACTCTGCCTGGTCATTGGTTCTGTCTCCACCTACTGTTGGGTCTTCTGTCCTACCAGTCCCACTGGGGAACAGCCGCCACTTGTCCAATCTCTGTATCCTTCTCTCACCCAGCCCCCACACGCATTGTTTAGTGTTGTAATTAGGACTGAATGGAAACTCTTTGCTGCTTTTCATTTTTAACTTCTCAGAAATTGCCTAATCTTGCAGCCTATTTTCAGTTGTCCTCTAAAAATGCTCATTTAGATCTAGACAATGCACTGGAGCACATCATTACATGATATATATTCCTATCATAGTATGTCAGAGTCTTCTTTGATTTACTGCATTGCCTCAATGACTTTAAGTATATCCTGTTCTGGCAAAGCAGTGAGCCCATGAGATGGTGAACAGGGAAAGGAAGAAACTCAGCTGCGGCAGGGATCCAATAGTCAGGGTTGGATCAGACAAATCAAGACCTGGGACTGCTCCCAGTGCAAAATCCTAGGAGGGATGGATGTGACTTCAACATGAGTTCTAGTTCAGCTAAGCACCTAAATTGTAAAGTAAGTTCAGCCAATGTCTTGGCAAGAATCTTAAAGGAAGCTGAGTTGTGGCTGAGAGCCTTGCTCACTGTCACGGAATGGTCTGGACAGGAGAGATGGGAAAGGTCCCCTCAGTCTGCTTAGCTCCTCTGAGAAGAAGGGGGGAGTAGGAAGCCCCCCCCCATCTCCAGCAGTTTCAGAAGGAAAAGGAGACAGGGCTGCTTCACAGCTGTGTAAAGAAATGTCTAGCTACGAGACAGTGGAGGAGGAGGGGGGAGATAGAGAGCAGCCAGCAGAGACCTCTCTGGAGAGTCTGGAAGATCCTCCTTCACCAAGGGCTTGTAGGTCCCTACACATTCAAGAACAAAGGATGCAAAAGAGTATGACTCCTGGGACTTCCCGTAGATTTTCAGGATGTTGTTGGGGATGGAAGAGGAGGGGCTCAGAGTAGCCAACGTCTCCTATGCATGGAGACATGAATCTTTTGTCTTGCAACCAGATGACTGAATAAAAAGCCATAAAATATGAACTGTTTGTTCTTCTTGCTTCTGAGGCTACTGGGGGAGGAGAAGATACTCCACGCCTGACATTCACATTGCATTTCTACTGAGGACTACCAAGGGGTCTTGGGCAGCTGGAGCATTGGGTTCTGATTCCTCATTTGAGGAGTCTTAACCCACTGTCTCAGAGACATAGTCAAGAAATGAATTGGGCACCCAAAGGAAGTGCAACACTGTGAGGTCTCACAGTGTGCTCTTAGGTTCTACACGCTGCACTCAACCCCCCTGCTAGTGTGTATTTTACAAAATCAGATTGTAAGAAATTAGTAGGACATATCTTCAGACGACAACATTGTTCCAACCCCAATGTTTTGGCCAGTTAAATTATGTCAAGACATGACTGAGGTAGTGGGCTCTGAGCTCAGTTATGGAACCACAGTTGAGAACTTGAGCTGGAAGATAGAAACCCTGGAACCTGAAGTACAAATGATACTATTCTGTCAACCTGGCAAAGGCAGAATGCAAGGTTATTTCTATCAAAGCAAGCCTTGTATAATCTAGCAACTTCATCCTGCCTGACAACCATAGGGGCTGGTGATTCTGCTCATCTCTAGTCCTTTCTCTGCCTGAAGGTGGTTCTGAACTGTGGCCAAAGACAGTCTTAAGTGATTCATTTGATCATGAGGATTTGAGAGCCTGACAGCTTGGTCTCTTATCTTATCAGAATGTCCTGATCTGATAAAAGGTAAAGGTAAAGGTACCCCTGCCCGTACGGGCCAGTCTTGCCAGACTCTAGGGTTGTGCGCCCATCTCACTCAAGAGGCCGGGGGCCAGCGCTGTCCGGAGACACTTCCGGGTCACGTGGCCAGCGTGACATCACTGCTCTGGCGAGCCAGAGCCGCACACGGAAACGCCGTTTACCTTCCCGCTAGTAAGCAGTCCCTATTTATCTACTTGCACCCGGGAGTGCTTTCGAACTGCTAGGTTGGCAGGCGCTGGGACCGAACAGCGGAAGCGCACCCCGCCGCGGGGATTCGAACCGCCGACCTTTCGATCGGCAAGCCCTAGGCACTGAGGCTTTAACCCACAGCGCCACTGATCTGATAGGCTGGCACATATAAGCTAACAGTTACTACCTTAGTTTGCTCTCTGCTATTCTCAGAGGGTATATGGGTTGTTAGCAGGGGTAGTACCTCTGGTGGAGGACATGTCACGGTCCTTCTGGAGTTTGTCTACCGTTGGTCTCCACCCTGCAGTTTGCTCTCACCTGTGGCCCCTAGAAGAAGTCAGCATGTGACAGTGGCTTTGATGAGCCAGCTAAATCAGGAGAGGGTAGCCAGTGGGTCTTAAACCCTTGGTAAGTTTGGAACTTCCCCTGCTTGTGAAGGCAGGCTCTGGCAGATTGAGCAGATGAGACCAATAGTGGGTCTAACAGTCAAGAAGGTGGTTTCTGCACATGTTGTAGAAGGTAGTGAGGGGCAGACGGGGTTCATCAACCTGGGAAAGGAGCCCATCTAGGAGAAGGGAAATTCTGATCCTAAACCCCCACTGCCCTGCGGGATATCTTTGGGAGAAGAAAAGGCTAAGGAGTAAATCCTGCACAAATCTGGAGTCCCTAAAATGGTTGGATGGCACCTTATACTTCTCCTTCTGGTAACTCCCGCAGCCAAGCTGGTGCCAAATGTCTTGCTCTGCTTTCCTTTGGACCACATCAGGGAGGCCCAGGACCTCCAGACACACTGCCCAGGCTTGTGCCCCAGGGAGGTCACTTCAGCGCTGCTAACACAATGATTTGACTTCATCCCTGGAGGTGCATTCCAGTGTCTCTCAAGACAGACAAATGCCAACATTATTATAATTATTTCTCATACTTCCAGACCATTCTTTGGCTTCTTGACCAAAAAGTCTTCATTGCTACATTTGATCATTACTGAGTCATTAGATAAATGTGCTTATTTAATGCTGTTTCAGATTAAAAACAAGTGCCTAGCAGTAAATGGTTATCTTTGTTAATTCTCTTTGTCTTTACTTAGAAGTTACAAGTTAAAACTTCATTTATTGATTGATCAGGGAGAGGCAAGTATGTTTTAATTTCATCTTTTACATTATATATCTTAGTTCCTATTGTGAGACCAGGCAGCGACAGCCCCAGCCCCCAGGGATCGCAAGGAAGGAATAAGGACTCTGAAAACGTTATATGGAATTAAAATTAGGACACAACTTTATTAAACTTCTGAATGTACGAAGACCTTGGCTTAGACCTTGGGGGTGTGTCCCTCCCAGCCCCCCAGCCGGGGGGAACTGGGGCTCACCAGGGTAAATGGAATAGGGGGGTGCTCTGCAAGACGTAAGTGTAGCAGGCAGCCAAGCCTATATCCCCGCATGCAGGGTGGTTCACTGACAACCTTTCAGTGACCACCCATATATATAACCCCTTTAAGAGGGGGACCCTGGAATTGCCGCCGCGGGGGGTTAGGCACAATGCCTCCCCCATATAGGGAAGAAAAGACTGAAGGATTCTACTCAAGGCCATAACCAAGAAAAGTTGTGACAAATTGCTATGGGGAAGACAAAACTTGCTAATGCGAGAAAATTTATTCCCAGTCCTTCAACAGCAGCGCCCGCTAAAGAAGAAGGAAAAGTTATCTGCAAACAAGAAACATTAAACAAAGGGAGGGTGAATCTTCAGAGCCAACTGCCTGGCTGTTGTCGGCTCCACCTCCTATTTATAAATGGGGCTGGCCCCACCTCCAGCAAGAAATTTGATTACTGAGGCTGGGCATGAACCTCCAAAAATTAACACTGAGAGGCAAGCCAGCCCCTGTTTGCCAGTAAGCTCCCTGGGAACTGTAGCACCACGCACGATCCTGCAAAGGGCATCCACAATGTAAAGTGTGAGTGCTCATTGCCACACAGTCCCTGTAGAGGCCAGTATGCTCATCAAAGTAAATACCCCTCAAAAATCCACAAAGCACAAGAGACTTGTTTCTGCTCAGGTGTTTTTTTTAGTTTTTTTTAATTTTGCAATGGCTTGACCTCCCACATGGCACATGCCACCTTAAATATGCCTACATTTAATTGGATGCCAGGATTGTGCACATGCCCTCCCTTCTGTCCTGAGCTTCTTTTGTGAGAGCGTGTTCTCCTTCATGGAGAGCACGTGTTGCGGTGGGGTCTAGCAAGACACCCCCTTAGTTGCTGGGCGGGACCGTTTGGATGGCCATGACTGTGATTGGGCCAAGTTGGGTTGTTGGGGAGATTTTTTTTTTTTTAATAATATTTTATTAGTTTTACAATCAATAAACACATAATACATAATACAGATACAAATACAAAGAAAAAGACAAAGACAAAAGCAATACATACAAACGATACAACAACAAATTTGTAAAAGAAAATATAAAAGAAAAAATAAAGAAGGAGTTAAAATCAATCATTGTGTCTTTGTATTTTTCAACATTAACTTGGATCTGCGACTTCCCCAGACCTTCCCACTCTGTATTCCAGATCTTATATTCTGACAGTAAATTCTTTCCCTCTGGCTTATCTTTAGTTCAACATAATCTTGGTGTCTTAATATAATTACATTTCCATATATCTTGAAACATTAGTCTTTCTTAATCCTTACATTTTTATGCTAATAATCTTTTAAGTTCAATCTGGTATCATCAAACATTCATTATCTTATAGTGTTTCTGTAAATAGTCTTTGAACTTCCTCCAGTCTTCCTTCACCGTCTCTTCTCCCTGGTCTCTGATTCTGCCAGTCATTTCTGCTAGTTCCATATAGTCAATAACTTTCATCTGCCATTCTTCCAGCGTGGGTAATTCTTGTGTCTTCCAATACTGTGCGATGAGTATTCTTGCTGCTGTTGTGGCGTACATAAAGAATGTCCTGTCCTTCACCTGAACCTGTTGGTTGACCATACCCAGGAGAAAGGCTTCTGGATTCTTCCGAAATGTGTATTTAAACACTTTTTTCAGTTCATTATAAATCATCTCCCAGAAGGTCTTAATCCTTGGGCACGTCCACCAAAGGTGAAAAAAAGTGCCTTCAGTTTCTTTACATTTCCAACATTTATTATCAGGCATATGATAAATTTTTGCTAGCTTGACTGGTGTCATGTACCATCTGTAAATCATTTTCATTATATTCTCTCTTAAGGCATTACATGCCGTGAATTTCATTCCAGTGGTCCATAACCATTCCCAATCAGCTAGCATTATATTATGGCCAACATCTTGTGCCCACTTAATCATTACTGATTTCACTTCCTCATCCTGTGTGTTCCATTTCAGCAGCAAGTTATACATTCTTGACAATATCTTAGTTTTGGGTTCTAACAATTCTGTTTCCAATTTTGATTTTTCCACCTGGAAGCCAATTTTTCTATCCATTTTAAATGCCTCCATTATCTGATGATAGTGGAGCCAATCGCGGACTTTGCTTTTTAATTTATCAAAACTCTGTAGTTTCAATTTATCTCCATCTTGTTCTAAAATCTCCCAATATTTTGGCCAGTTGGCCTCCATATTGAGTTTCTTTAAAGCTTTTGCTTCCATTGGAGACAACCACCTTGGAGTTTTGTTTTCTAAAAGATCTTTATATCTAGTCCATACATTAAACAGTGCTTTCCTGACAATGTGAATTTTGAACATTCTATGCACTTTAACCTTATCATACCATAGATATGCATGCCAACCAAATACATTATTATATCCTTCTAAATCCAATATATCTGTATTTTCAAGAAGTAGCCATTCTTTCAGCCAGCAGAAAGCTGCTGCTTCATAATAAAGTTTTAAGTCCGGCAGGGCAAAGCCCCCTCTTTCCTTTGCATCTGTTAATATTTTAAATTTTATTCTAGGCTTTTTGCCCTGCCAGACAAATCTGGATATGTCTTTCTGCCACTTCTTGAAACAATCTGTTTTATCAATGATCTGCAATGTCTGGAATAGAAATAACATTCTTGGCAATACATTCATCTTTATCACAGCAATACGGCTTAAAAGTGAGAGTTTCAAATTAGACCATGTATCTAGATCCTTCTTTATCTCCATCCAACATTTATCATAATTATCTTTAAATAAATTCCCATTTTTAGCAGTCATGGTAATTCCCAAATATTTTACTTTTTTCACCACTGTCAAACCTGTCTCATTCTGGTACCTTTCTTTCTCAATTTCTGTTAGATTTTTTGTCAGAACCTTAGTTTTTGTTTTGTTTAATTTAAAACCTGCCAATTGTCCAAACTCTTGAATCAGTTCTAAAACTTTTTTCACACTAGATTCTGGCTCCTGTAATGTCAAAACCAGGTCATCTGCAAAAGCTCTTAATTTATATTGTTTAGCTCCGACCTGTATCCCTTTGACCATTTGGTCCTTTCTAATCATATTCAGCAACACCTCCAGGACTGATATAAAAAGCAAAGGGGAAATAGGGCAACCTTGTCGTGTTCCTTTTTCTATTCTGAACTCCTCAGTCAAAACATTATTAACAATTAGTTTAGCTTTTTGTTCAGAATAGATTGCTCCTATACCATTTTCAAACTCTTGGTCTACCCCCATGCCATGAAGGTTCTTCTTCATGAAACCCCAAGAAATATTGTCAAAGGCTTTCTCCGCGTCCACAAATATCAAAGCCGCTTTTGTATTTATCTTTTCCACCTCTTGTTCTGTTATCCTACAACTCAATTTAGATTTACTTTCTTGAGATATTTTTGGTAGCCCATTCACTTTCAAGAATTCCTCTATATCTGTATCTTTCTGTGGTTGTTGAGAATAAATCTGTCTAAAATATTTTTGAAAAGCACTCCTAATCTCAGTAGGATGCTGTAAAATTCTTCCTTCCACTTCCAAATTTGTAATAGTGTTCATTTTCTGCCTTTTCTTTATTTGCCATGCCAATAACTTTCCACATTTATTTGCAGATTCAAATGTTCTTTGTTTCATTTGTCTGATCTTCCATTCAATCTCTTGATTTATCATTTGCATATACTGTACTTGATGTAGCTTTATCTCTCTTAGAATTTCTTGTGACTTTGGTTTTGATCTCAATCTCTTTTCGCCTTCCTTGATCTTTTCCAGTATCTTTTCTCTTTTTTCCTGTTGTAGTCTTTTCTTGAGTGCATTCTGTTGTATCAAAAATCCTCTCATAACAGCTTTGCTTGCGTCCCAAATGGTTCTTTTCTCCACCATGGTGTTCAAGTTTATCTCAAAATAGTCTTTCAGAGTTTTCTGGGCTTTCTTAACAAATTCCTCATCTCTAAAAAGAGAGTCATTCATCCTCCATCTAAAGGAACCAGTTGGTTGTAGGTTCATTACCATCTTTACTGCATTATGGTCGGAGCAAGTCTTTGGGCAGATTTCCACTTTTCTTGTCTTCGGTGCCAGTCCTCTAGTGATCCATATTTGGTCAATTCTAGTCCAAGTCTTTTTGGCTTCAGAAAAGAAGGTTCCCTCTCTTTCTAAGGGATTCTTAGTTCTCCAGCTATCAATCAGGTCCAAGTTATCAGTCAATTCAAAAAAAAGGTTTTGGTAGTCTCCCATCTTTGGTGACTACCTGTCGTTGTGCCTTGTCCATATTCGTTGAAACTACTCCGTTCATGTCTCCCATCAAAATCACATTGTACTCTATATAGTCCAACAATGTCTCATGCAACCTTTTAAAAAATTCTGATTTTCCTTCATTAGGCGCATATACACCCACTATCAAATATTTCTGTCCATGATATTGAATTTCAATTGCCAAATATCTTCCTTGCTCATCCTTGAAGATAAATTTTGGTGACAGGCTCTCTTTAGCATAAATTACAACTCCTCTTTTTTTAACTTTATCCGACGAAATGAATTCTTGACCCAATTTTTTGTTAATTAGAATTTTTCTATGGAGCCTAGTCACATGTGTTTCCTGTAAACAAATCAAGTCTAATTGTTCTTTTTTTAATATATGAAAAATCGATTTCCTCTTTTGACCGGAGTTCAGACCATTGCAGTTCCAGCTCAAAAGTTGCAGAGACATGTTGTATTTCTTTCTGTTATATTCCTCCAGATGCTTCCGAAGCCTGCTCCTCTTCCGGTCTAGGTGGTGTCTTTTGATCCAAGTTCAAATTCAATATTGCTTCTACAGCGTTCTTCTTTCTTTCCTCTAGCAAGTCCACAGTTCCTTTCTGTAGGTCTTCCCCAAAGGCCTCCAAAAAGCTATTTCTATCTTCCACTGATCTTATTTTTATCTTTCTTCCTTTGAAGCTAAAAGAGAGTCCTTCCGGAAATTCCCACCTGAAAATAATGTTGTTTCTCCTCAGCTGGGTGACCAGATCTTTGTACCTAGCTCTAAGGTCAAGAAGATGTTTTGGGATATCCTTGAAGATTTCAGCTCTAGACTGGGAAATTTCCAAAGGTTTTTGAAAATGCAGTCCCAAAATCTTGTCCCTTTCTTCTTTGGATCTTAATGTAACCAAACAGTCTCTGATTTTGATCCTTTTGTTTGTTTTTCCCAGTCGAAAGGCACTTAGAATTTTAAATTCTTCTTTTTCCGAATCCAATTCCCAAAATTTCTCAAATTCTTGTGTAAGGAGGTCCCGTAGGCTCTCTTTCTCAATTTCTGGCACACCTCTGATCCTAAGATTAGTTTGCTTATCTCTTAATTCGATCATAGAAAACCTTGCTCTATGATCCTCAAGTTGCCTGTTCATTGATGGCAATTTCTCCTCAGTAGCTGCCACCGCTTCTCTGGCTTCTTCGGCAATCTTTCTTGTTTTAACAGATTCCTCCAACAGTTGTCTAATTGAATCCGTATTCTGTCTAATACTTATAGTGTTCTGATCTATTTTAGAAGATGCTTCTGCTACCCCTTTGTTCGTTTCTGCCACTTGTTTCTTTGTTTCTGCCACCTCTTTCTTTCTGCAACTTCTTCTATTAATTTGTCTATTGCTCCTTGTAATCTTGCAAAGCCTGCGCTTATCAGCTCATCTGTGGTTGGCATTCCTTTTCCTTTTGGTAGTGCAGAAGCACCTCCTGTTGGGTCTAAAGATCCCCTTCTTCCTGGGAGGAAAGATTTGCCTGATCTTGTAATTTGCTCCTGGTAAAATTCTGCTTTCCCTTTCTTATCTTCTGCCATAGGATATGCTGTTATCTCAAGGTCAAATTGCAGCTGCGCTTGTTTTCCAATCCAACTCCAAACAATGGAAAGTTACAGTGGAGAGTTACAATGGAAAGTTACAGAGAAACTTTAGTTACTTTGTAGCAATGTCCGTACCCACCAGGGGGACCCAACAGCCACAAGGCCAGAGGAAATAAAGTATCTTTCATCTTCTATTTCCCCCTCAAAGCAATATTGTATTAATATTTCCACACCGAAGTTTTAATTGAATCAAATTCAGTCCAATTGTAGCTGTTTTTTCCTTTTAAAAGCAGTCCGCGGTCCCTTTCCCGAGGCTTGCTTTCAATTTGACAGCTCAAGACCAGGGAGTCTGAACGGCGAATCAGCTGCTAAAAGCCTCTTATCCAACGGGAGTAAAAAGTCCTTTTTAGATTCCCCCCCCTTCCCTTCCTAAGGGGGGGCTGGTCTTTCAAAGACTTCAGATTTGTTTTTTAGTCCCTTCTCTCTCTTTTTTTTCTTAACTATTAGCAACGCAGTCTTTACTTTCTCCTATTTACAGACCGGAAGGCTGACTTCCTGTTTAAGCCTTTCCGCTTCAGATCAGATCTTTTCAAAAGAAATTTAAAGTTCCAATTCTCTTCCAAATTCAAAATCTTTGTTTCTTTAAATTTTTATCTCCTTTACTCACGGTTATTCTTTTTTTGTAATCCGAATTGTCTCAAGAAGAGGCTGAGCGCTCTCCGATCACAGCAACTTGCGACGTCGCTCCGAGAAGGTAGCGATTGACTCACAGCACCGCGCTGGCCCCCCTGCCGTTCTCCGGGGCTATTTTCCCCCCCCAGAGACGATCTTAGGCCGCGCTCTTGGTACCCGCCGAGTCCCACGGCTGTAGGCTTCCTCCGCCTACGGTTTCAGGGGGTCCCCGCTTCGCCGTAGCGGCAAAAACCCCGTCCCTCTCGGAGCCCTTACTCCGAAGATCAAAGGAAGGTGGCCATGATCGCTGGCGCTCAACCCGGAAGAGCTGGCGCTCAACCCGGAAGTCTGTTGGGGAGACTTTGATGTTACCATTTAGAGGGTTGGCCTGAAGGTTATATATTCTTGGCACGCAGCTTGGTGCAGTCTCTTTTGCTGCATGCATCGGATCACCTGTCCACCCTCCCTAATTTAGGGCTGTTGTGTTTGACCTTGCTATGCCTTTCATGGGGTTGTCTGCTTTTGGGGCCTGGTAGGAATTTTGTCCATTTGACAGATTGGCTGGTGCCATTTGCTTTTTGCCTACTGCGTAGCAAATCATCACAACTTGTAAGGTTGTGGGTAGGCATTGGTTAAAATTTGGTTAGTGGAGGGTTAAGGGTTGGCTGTGCCTGCCCCTCCAATGCTGCTGCTGCAAGAGAATTCCATTAAAGGAATCCAGAGGTTTACCATGCTTTTGTCCGAATCCCTGGCAAGGGACTAGGGCCACGCAAGCCCCTGGGAGCATGCAGGGAGAGGTGACGGTATGGTGCCCAGCTCCATTCTCTCCCCAATATTGTTTTCCCTTACTGGCTTTCGCTGGAATCCAGAAGTCAGTTCTGTCCCGGGGCGGGGACAGATAGTAGTAACCAATACTTAAGCAACAACTCACATTTATGCATTTTGATAAAGTTGTGGCCAAAATTATGCCAAAAACCCTAAAGAAAAATTCTGTGTGAATTGTGAATTATTTAGGGGGTGGCTTGGGGACCTCAACATGCAACAAGAGCCGTGGTGCCTGATGTAGCTGCCTTATTTTCCATTAATTGGAGGGAAGGAAGCACGCCTGCACCCTCCCCTTAGATACGTCACCCCCAGAGCATCTGTTATTTTCTGTTCTGTTGCACCCCATGGCGGCTCTTTTGTGACCAAAGGACTTTCTCAAAAGTGGAAATGTGCCCGCTGTCCCCCAAAGGTTGATGACTCCATGCCTTGGCTTATCCCAGAAGCAGAGGAAAGTAGCTTGGCATGCACAGAGCTACTTGGAGTATTGAATGCACAGCGCTAACTGCACCAATAAAATTACATTTGGATAACAAGAATAGGCTCACATCATCTATGCACACAGGGGAAAGCATTTTCAGAGATTGTTTTCTTTTATACAATACAGTGCCTAAGACTGCCGTTTGAAGACTGAGACGGGCACAGAGGAGTTTCTTAATCCTTTCTCTTGAATTATTTTCCTTGGCAAATTACACACACAATGTGCCCCCACGATGAAGAAAACATGAATAACCACATTTCCCCCCTCAACATGGATAAAATTAACTTGAGGGAGATTCTTCGGTGGGAAAATACTATAATGGAAATGTTTTAAGATGTCTCCCCACCCACACAAGTATTTCACTTTAAAATGCAGCCTTAGCAGCACAGTGGAATTCATTAAAAAAAAATGAAATAGAATAACAGAGTTACATATAAAGACTTATTCTGACTTCCTTTTGTGCTGCGTTTCTAGGCACAGGTCTGGGCTTTAATTATTAGTAATAGTATTTACTATTTATTAAATTTGTATACCACCCTTCATACAAAGATCAGAGTTCACAACATAAAAATGCAAAATGAGGACATAAAATAAATAAAACCCCCCAAACACTCCCCACAAACACATTTGAAAGAATATAGAATGTTAATCAGACAAAGGCATAGTAGTTCTAGAGAAAGGTTTTCACCTGGTGCCTAAAGGTATCTAATAAACACACCAGGCGACCCTCCCTGGAGAGAGAGCATTCCACAAGTGGGGAGCCACTGCAGAAAAGGGCCATCAAATTTTCCTTGGATGCCTGTTTGCTCTAATTCAGCAGTAAAACACAGATTTTCCTGGGGAGAGTGCCAGGACACAAAAACAAAACAAAACACTTAGACATAGAGCTTTAAAGCACAGACCTGTGCCTGGAAAGCACAGCACAAAAACAATTCTGGATGACCCCTTAGCCAAATTAAGAAATGATGCTTAATCTGATCAGGAGTTCAGAAGCCCTTCATGACTGCAGTTGTCTTACTTAGCAATGAATAATGACATCTGGCATATACCAAAATAAAATGCACCAGAGAATTTCACAAGTGTCAGCTTCTGTGTTGGAAATCATGACTTTTGAAAAAGGACGCCTCACAGAGTAAGCTCAGTTTTTCAGGATTTTACTGGTTCTTGCAGCATTATTATGCACCAACTCACTCTTAATATGCAGGGGAAAAGTTTGCTTTGAAACTGCCTGTGAACTTTCCATGATAAAGAAAGGCGCCATTCTTTGGGAGCAATGACCACAATATTAAGATCTAGAAAGCTACTAAACGAAAACTATGATCAACATAAAGTTATAAAATTGGGATATATTATATCCTTGGAAAATGAAGAATAATGAAAAAGTCTGGTGGCAGTGGTCGCTTATGGTTGGATGACTGCAAAAGGGGGGGGGGACCCCATCCCTTTATCTCCTATGTACCTTTCAAGATATGACAAGATTTGATCTGGGCTATGTACTGGAGTGCAGTATGCAACACTTCCTTGATTAGAAATGCATCATTTGTGCCTGGAACATATTCAAGGACAAAAGAGATGGCCAAACGTACTTTCCCTTTGTCTTGAGCAGCTGTTTAACATTATGTTGTGCCAGACCTGCCATTTTCATATATAGTTTCTCTCTTTTGTCATGTGCAAGCTGATTTTATCAATTTGGGTGCCAGTCCTTGCTGGAGAGATGCATGAGAAGCCTGACAGTGGACAGAACATGAATCTAATGAATATTTGAGATTTTTGTTTTCAGGAGCAAAAATACATCTCTTCACAGCTACAGAGGAGTGCCTCGGATACAGCTACAGGTTCCCAAACACTTCCAGAATTTCCACAGTAGTACTGGGAGGTGGTAAAGGGATGTCTAGTTCTGCAAGCTTCAAGTTCTACTAGCTTTCTCTGCTAGTGTATTTTACATGGCAGAGGCAAGCACACTGGCAATGCAGGATTGGTATCACCTGGTTTGTATTATATGGTTTTGTTAACTAAGTGGAGTAACTGAAAGAATATACTTAATGACCACCCAGAATGTAACATGTGGGTTTGTTGGGGGTATTTTTTGCAATCCTTATAGTTTGAGGGGGTTTCATTTTGATTGTGAATGTTGTGTTTTGTACACCATTTTCACAACTTGGGACAGAATAGAATATAAATCAAAATAAGTGAACAATATATGTGTAGACGTTGCTGCATACTGAGTCAGACCACTGGACCATTTCAGCCCATGCTGTGCTTATCTCTCTATCTGGCCATGGGTCTCCAAGATCCCAGGCTCAGTTCTCACAATTTAAGGGACACCACCCTACATCTCACCCCAACCCTATCCTCCCGGCAAAGTCTTGAATGGTCCTTCCATCTCAGCCACCTGAGATCTGTTTAACTGGATGGCTGGGATTGAGCCTGGGACCTTTCAGGTGTAGAGCACAGCTGATCCATTGGCTAAGCAACGGATCCTCCCATCTTTTATATTCACATACAAATAATGCAAATATGTGCATGAAACTAGTGAAGAATCCTGCCTTCTGTAAGCTAACTACACTTTGGGCTTTGCTTGATTCATCTGTGTGCTCATTTACGTGAATTCTCATCCAGATATTTCTTATGAGCCCTGAAATACTGCTTTAATTAATGTCTCTTTCCAGTAAACATTATGGATACTCCTGATTTAGTAGTCATCCCCCACCCCCATAGGCACTTATCCCCGGAGTATGTGTTTTGTTTGGCACTGCTCATAAACAGCAGCACTGCTGTCAAGTTATCAAGATCAGAGGCAGCGTCAGGGAACTTACCAAAGGGAGGGAAATTAACAAAGCTGAAGTGAAATTAACATGCTCTTTGACAGGCTAACAAGCTCATTACGCTATCTCAGTAATAACTGACACATAGTAAAGCACCATAGCTCCCGAAAGCAGCTAAGTAACCTGTGGAGAGAGAGGAACACTCACAGATCACAGCAGGAAAGCTAGTTCCTGGCTGATCCACTAAGGCCAGGCTCTTCCAACCTAATGCTTCCTGGCTTCAAGCCCATGGGAAGCTGTTGCAGTGATGTCATCACTTTCTACAGATGTTCTCATTCTTGGGCACAAACTCTATGTAATGATGGACAACTCTGCTCGTCAGATATCCCTTGTTTTGCCACATGGTCCAAGTGTGTGATCAATTGATTTTAAATCTGCTCAGATTCCTCTAAACACGCCTTGTCTGAAATGAATCACATCACAAAGTATGCATTTTAAAATGTACTTCAATACTTTTTTAAAAAAAATAGTCCACATGTGCACCTGGCCGTTGGTCATATAGAAAGAGCTATCAGTGCAGATTGATTTATTTTTAGGTGAAAGTGCACTGCTCTCAGGCCCTCTGTGGCCAGCCTCCCCAGCTGCAACGTGTCACACACGTCACATGGGGCTTTAAGAGATCAGGAGGATCAGCCAGGAAAGAAGACGATTGAGTGCTAGAGAAAAGTTTGATGGGAAACACACACACCCCCACCCTATAGCCACCTCACAACCATAAAATAAGCTCAACCCTATACCCACATAATTTAAAAAAGAAATTTAGGATTTGCTTTGCAAACAAGGCAAAAGAATGGAAGCTTCCTTTGCATGAGAAGACTTTTTTTTTGGGGGGGGGGAGATTGTAGGACAACTGTGAGCACCAGTTCTAAGTGTATCTTCATATGGAATTTTATGAGTCTCTTGATAATGCCAACCTAGAGATCATAAAGACATGTTTTGCATATTGATGCACTTCACAGCCTTACTACAGTGATGCTGTCTGCTGATTTCAGGTTGTGGATTTGCTGATTGGTTGCCAAATTTATTTTCCAATCTGTTCAGGCTTTTGTAGTGTAAATCTGAGGTGTCAATTTAGCTTTGGTCGCCCTGATCCCGTGGAGTAAGGACTGCAGGTTTGGCTTTTCTGTTCAGCTCTGGAAAGGATTTAGCATTGTTTTTGAGAGAATTATGGCTATTTCTATTTCTAATCTGGGGATGAGCCTTCTGTGTGTGCCCTTAAAGACTAGCCTGGTGACCGATACTCCAGGCTGACTTGGCAGACGACCAGAAACGTTCAGAGTCAGATCATCCCTTTGCAAAGCCATAAGCTTATTTTTGAAGAGTGTTTTCAGACATACATAGCTGCAGCTTTTGGATTTGCTAAGGGAATTCTTCAGCTCAGGCTCAAATCTATGTGTGTGTTTTTTAAAAATAGTAAAAATTAATAATGCTGGCATAACATGCACAAGCCATGTCAAGTGGTAATGTTAGGCATAGCTGTCAGTTATGTGCATCCTTACAAGAGACTTAGGATATGATAGAATAAAAGATTATATAGCATATTGTATCAATAAAAGGGGACTAGGGGCATTAGCCTATCCTACTTGCAAAGATTCCCCAGTCAGTGTATGTATGTAATTAAAAAGGATGTCTCAAACTGCATGGCATTTTTCTCATTCTCTGCTCAGAATAACATTTAAATTGGCCAGTGCTTCTATCCAGGAGAATACTTTCTCTCTGGTAAATGCATTGCTGCTATTGCTGGAGCTGTCAATATATCAATGTATTGGGGTGGGACCTGGCCTGCTTTTGTGCCTTTTGACAGACCTTTCCCACAAAGCTCTCACTGAAATGGCAGCACTCATATGGGAGAGGGAAAAGTTTCTCAAAAGCAAGGGGACTGGTTGGGAAGGGGTTTACATGGTCAGCACCCACTCTGCATGAAATCTACTTATAATTTAATATCAAAATACCCCCCCCCCCCAAAAAAATCAAACCTTTCTTGAGATACAAAAAATAGAAACTGGTGGCTGAAAAGAAACCACACAAAGTGGTTCTCTTGTTCACCTGCTCCTTTAACAAGGGATGGAGCTAACCCTTTTCAGCCCAAGGGCCACATAAACACTCTAGGTCAGCCTTTCCCAACCTTGGGTCCCCAGCTACTGTTGGACTACAACCCCTCTCATCCTGAGCTAGCCAGACCAGCGGTCAGGGTTGATGGAAGTGGTTGTCCAACAACATCTAGGGATCCAAGGTTGAGAAAGGCTGCTCTAGGTTAACCCTCCATGGTGTCCCATTTTATGTAACCTGGTTTTGCTTTATTAAATATATTGCTTGCAAGGAACATGAGTGGAGATCTCTGAACACACATAGTCTTTAATGGAAAGATGCACAGAGCTAAACTCTCTTTGAAATGACTTGAACATCTGAGAAACCAAAACAAAATGCTACAAAAGTAAAGAAGAATGTAAATGACATATGTTCATTACTATGATACTTTGCTTTATGTGTTGCTTTCTTTTGTAAATATGTTGATTTATTCACACACACACACACACACAACCTCCAGGGGCTCAATGTCAAAGTAGGTGTGGTAAACTTAAATGTGTGAGGTTTTCTTTAAAGGTGGGGCTTGGGGGAACCACAAAAACCCTTTTTGGCATCACAGAGGAGTGCCTAGGGGACGAGAAAGTAACATATTATTATTATTCTAAAAATTATTTAAATTTGATTTTTAAAATGTGGGGCTTTAGGGTTGCACAAGAAACAAGATATACCATCATCTTTTTATGTGAACCACCCTGAGACCTCCAGCTATAGGGCGGTATATAAATTCAAGAAATAATAATAAATAATAATAACTTTTGGCGGCAGCCAAAAATGTAAATGAAAAAGCCCCAAAATACAAAACTTCATTTGCTTCTTTTTAAAAACACATGACAGATTTTGGAAGGTATTGGAGGCCATATACAGATGATTTGTTAGCCCCCCCCCCCCCCGGTTGAACAGTTGTGTGAGAAACCGAAATTTGACAAGCAAAATTTCCCTGCTATGGCCGGGGGGGGGGGCACAGAGCACGCAGGCTAAACTGCTCCCCACCCCTGCCCATTCAGCAGCTTTATTCCATGCATTTGGGGCCCATGAGAAATAACCATGTGCGTATTTATAGGATGGCCTGTCGTTCCAAACAAGAGGGCACCCTGGGGCAATCTGGATCTGCCCTTGCATGGAAAAGCTCTGCAAGTGTTTCTTCAAAGGGTTGCCCAAAATATGGGTGGGGCTGCCTGATGATGTGATGGTGCTACAGTTCTTCAAAGGTAAAAGAGGAAATACATCACAAGAGTAAAAGAGGACAGAGCAGCAGTTTTACTTCATTAAAGGACCACATGCCCATAAAAAGTCAGGAGTACCACAGTGTAGAAAAAACCAAAAACAACAACCACCAGTCACTGCAACATCATGGGGGTTTCCTTAGTTTTTGAAAAGCTTTAAAGGAAAGTTTGGCCATGACTGCCCTTGGCAGGTCACCATAAAGTTCAAAGAAACAGCAACCAAGAAAATGAGAGCTTCCTTTTTCAAACATGCAAACTGTAGTTGTAAATTTGCCTAATTAGTGAGCAGTAGCAAAGTGCCCAACAGCATCTCACATTAATTGCAAGCATTTAATGTGAATGTTTTTTATTTTATTTTTCAACAACAGCCATGAAAGTGGATGGGAGGAAGCAAGATCAGGACTGTGGCAGGGAGAGTTCAGCAAATAAATAAATAAATAAATGAAACCCTCTTTCCCCATGCACTGTCACCTCAATAAAAACGGGGGTGGGGTGGGGGGTGGTATTAACCCTTTGAGGGAAGCTTGCTCTCTCCCACCCACCCCAACTACTCTGTAAAGAATAACAGGTGCATACTGTGCTTAATGGTTTCCCACATGTATCCTACAGTTTCAGTCAGACAGGCATTTGGCATCTCATCTGAAACGATCCCTTGAAGATTTGCTTGCCTGGACTTCCAGATTTTGCAGGAAGTAATCCAGCTCTGTCATTTTTATGATGAATCAAGTCCTCCATTTTAGCTTGGTAGCCTAAGTAACTGCAGGCTACACTAACCCAACCCACACCATGAAATGGACTGAAAATGACATTCTGGGCACAGCTACTAAGGAGTCATATTTTTGTACTATCGTGGTTTAATACCAAGGGTAAAGAAACTAATAAAATATACACTTCTTCAATCTTTATTTCTTTTTGAGAAATGCATCAGAACATTTTGAAAATTTGAAAGTTGATTCTCACATTAGTTGGAGAGGTGGAGAACAGGTGGAGATCAATTCACAAAAGTTGTTTTCCTTCAGTATGTTTCGTATCAGTGGGGTGTTTTTCCCCAGATGGGAGATTTTCAGAAAAATTGTATGGAGGAAAAGCTTATACTCTTCTCTCCCAGCACCACTGACAGTTGTAATTTGTCAGAAATTAAAGAATTCAGAGATGTTCCGTGGTCTAAGCTGATGTGACTGCAAGGCTCATTCACTCTGTGAGTCTCGCTGTACTATATGGAATTCTGTGTGCCTTTTTTCCTGTGTCTTTTTTTAAAAAACAGGTGAGGCAGTTTGCCACAAATGGTTCTTCATGAGGGGAAATGATTGGAGGAGAACTCAAACTGGACACCTGCCCAGGCTGATTAACTACCACTACACCCATAGAAGCGTAGTTTGTATCTGGCCAAGAATAAAGGAAAAGATAACAAAACATGCAAAACTGTGCTCCTATCACTGTTGGTTCCATGTGCCCTACACAATTGCTTGCTACGGGGGGGGGGAATTGATCTCATATATTAAAACTTCTCAATCACACAAAAGCAGTTGTAATATTGTCCAGGTGACTGGACAATAAGTGGAAGGGTTTTCCTTAAAATTATTATTAATGATATTTTTGTGGTTGGCATATGAAAAATGTAGACATTAGCAAATAGACTTATTTTCACACCGTGGCTCGGTTGCAATCAGCCACTTCTATTTCCTCCATGCGTGTGTGCATCCAATTTACAAATGCACACTTATAATTGATGATACATAGTTTTCAGGGCATGCAGATGGCTCACAAAGTAAGATACCCATTAAATGCTTATTTGACACAGAAAGAAAGAAAGAAAGAAAGAAAGAAAGAAAGAAAGAAAGATGTGACCTTTTTAGCTTTACCATCAACAAAAATAGAGGGAAACAGATTACAGACTAATTGATGAATTGTGGAGAAGCTTAAGAAGCAATTAAAAGCAATGCTATTGCAACAGAAATAGAAAGGAAAGCTCCTTCCATAACTGTAAATGTTAATATATGGTGTTTCCCACCCACCCCTTCTGTAATGTGAGATTAGTTCCCTGAAGTGGTGTGAAGCCCCACCCAGAAAATACAGTGCCTCCTCATCTGTCAGGGCGGATGTCAGGACCAGATCACACAGTGAAGCTCACAGTGACTCTCTTTGTTCAATGATACAAAACAGCTCAGGAAGCCAGGCCCAGTGAGCACAGCAAGTCTTCCTGGTGGAATTGCCCCAATGAGGCAAGTTGCAAGGACTGAAGGCCCTTGCCTCCTCACAGTTCCCGAAGTCTCCTCCTCCCCCAGTTCCTTCCCAAACAATCAGAGGCTCCTTTGTCTTGCCCCCCCCCCCCCTTGCTCTATTCCCTTCACACCTCTTTGGGTTTTGGGAGACCAGGGGGGGAGGGGAGTTGCCCATCACAGGAGGGGGAGACAGCCTGGCTTCTTCACCTGCCTGACTCATCTCTGTCTCTTGCCCCTCCTCCTCTCCAACCTCCACTTCTGATTCTGGACTGCTCTCTGCCACAGCCTCTTCCTGCTCACTAAACCCTGTTACTTCCTTTTCCCAATCTTCTCCCTCTGAACATGCATCATTGTCCTACCACCAGTCCCCTGGCTCCAAATCTTCTTCCCTGGGACTTCCCTGGCTGGTGCCTCCCATCACTCCTCAGCATCCAAGTCAGTCCATGACAACACCTCTTCAAAACAAAACAAAACAAAACTTTTGTTAGAGAAATGCCATAAACTATAATTGTCACACAACAGCTAAGTACTTCATCTGAAGCAAAGAAACTGTCATAACCTGCATTGTTGTGAATACATTCTTTTCCCCACTGATGTTTTCCCCCCAAGGCCTTAGTGTTAAATGCAAATCAGATGCATTTACTACCAAGCTCGCTGTCTCTGTATCTCCGAAGCCCAAGCTGGGAGCAGCAATGAATGTTTGAAGCTGGAGGGAAGTTGAAGGCAGGAGGAAGTGCTTGCTTCAGTACTCAATTTATTGATAAACTGATAAAAAGAATCAAGATGCACATTAAAAACAGCAACCTGTCTTCACCAGTGCTGCTAAGTTCTTTTAAAAATAAATGGGGGGGGGCAGCTGCTCAAATGAGGAATGTAAGGACAGGGGAAAAAACAGGGGTTGTAGCCAGAGTAGGCTAGCTGAAATGAGTGTACCAACATTAGTCATGTTTATTAATTTGAGTGGAAGTACTCTGAGTAGGACTAGCATTGGCTACAGCACAAGGAAAGGTGTTTGGGTTTCTTGTGGGTGGTGAAGAGAAAGTCTTTCGAATTCAGTTCTTATCATAAGTCTCCTCTGAGCTCAGAGACAACCTTTTTGTAAGATTAAGCTGTGTGGCAAATTATTTTTGAGACTGCAGTGAGGGAAATACACAGCAAGGGTACTTTTCCTCCTATGTTTTATGACTTTGTTGTGGTATTGGAAGTAGGTCTCTGGGCTAAGTTCTGATGAACTATTGGCATAAGTAAAGTCAGGAGGAGGAACAAGTTGCCTATAATAATGTTACTGCACTCCTGTTTCTGAGTAGCAAGAAATTCTAGGGCTTCCAGGGCTTACCCAGGGTTCAGTTTTCTTGGAATAAAGGTCAGTGGAAACTGTGGTGTCCTTAGGATAGATGGTTTTGCACATATATGCAACCTGATAGAAGGGCTTGCAGCATTAATATGCCAACAGAACTTGCCTCCATGTTAGGTTTCCATGGAGCTGGCCAAGCCATAGCTTTGGGTCCATCACAGGGCGTGATGGCTCTGTGTCTCCAGGGGCGTACGAAGTGGGGGGCAGAGGGGGTGGTCCGCCCTGGGTGCCACTCGGGGGGTGACAGGATGGCCCCTGCCTCCCCCCCAGCTGTATAGAGGCCAAGGGCATGCACAGTCCCTATGGGTGCTGCTCGCACGGCATCTGTACGGGCTGCCACTCTCGCGTGCCATCCATATGGGCGTCTGTACGGTTGCCTCTCACATGGCAACTATATGGGCTGACGCGCGTGTGCACTCCATACAGGATGCTGCACATGCACAGTCCATATGGGCTGCCCCGCCCTGGGTGCCAGAGAGGGTTCCTCCGCCACTGTGTATCTCCAGCTTCCAGCCCCAGCCCCAAATCACACACAAAACTGTTGCTTCTTGTACTTCTTGCACCTTACCAGATGATGTCACTTCCAACTAGGTGAAGAGGTGGAGAGTTACCCAGTTTATCTCTAAGACAGCAAATCTCTTTGGACATGTAAATGGCAATACTTAACTGGCCAACTCAGGCCATTATCTTACAAACAAACTGATCTGACTGATTTAACAACTTATACCAAGATTCTAGACCTCACTGGATACAGAATCACAGGCCTGGAAGGGATCCATTAGTAGGTGCTTGTCTTATGTTGCTGACAATGAGATCTAAGTGTGCAAGGAAGAGAGTCCTATTGTTCAATAGCAAGGGGAAATCACTCGGCATATGCACAGAGGCATTCTACTATTGACTGTTAATTATGTTTAAGAATTCTGTGCCATGGAATCACTTTCGGATCCTGGCCTAGACTTGACCTCAGCAGCTCTCTATTGCAGAATTGATTCAAAGCCCTCAGAACAGGATAGTGTGTGATATGTAATAGACTGACTCTGGTTTGTGTGTGTGTGCCTTGCCTCACTGCTTTTGTTACCTAGGGTCAATTGCTTGCATGCACTTTCTACCTGTGACACATATGTGTGCAGATTGTGTGAGCTGCACAAGAGTCTATGAGACACAGAGCTCTCGGTCTCTGGTTTTTGACCCACTTGCTCATACAGTACATAGGACTGTCCCTGTTTTCACCTGTGAGATGTTAGCATACCTTCCTGAGTCCAACTTCTAGTGTCTCTGTTTCTTTCTCCTTGAAAATTAAGTGAATTCTGTTATTTAACACAAGAAACTAGTTCCTACTCATGTATTTGACAGAGTCTCTAGAAGAAAAAGCCTGAGGGGATTGGAGAGTTTCTCCTGATTGTATGAAAATCAATTTTAGAACAAGTATTTCTTGAAAATGTACTGCATACATTAAAAAAAATATGTGGGTGTTTTGACACATTTAAATCAGTGCAAATATATTATGGTCATCAGATGATGTGGCAATTTGCAATTAAATGTACAATGCAATGTATGTATGGAATAAAACACAAAATGATTAATTGACAAGCTCTAATTTATCATTGAACCACTGCAGATACTTTTGTGCATGTTTTAATGAAATCACTGCATTCCACATAGTTAAAGTCAGTGTTTCTCAAAGTTCAGCCCCCATCATCCCTGACCACTGGTCCTGCTAGCTAGGGATGGCGGGAGTTGTAGTCCAACAATATCTGGGGGCTTACAGAAAGGCTGCTCCAGCATAGTAATAACTCACTATTCTATGGCTACCAGCTGATTCCATATATGTTATGCATAGCTGCTCTTTTGCCCAAGAATGGTAGATTTGAGACCGGGCGATAGTTGGCCAAATTGGCCGGGTCTAAAGATGTGTTTTGTTTTTTTTAAAGAAGCGGTTTAATGACCACCTCTTTCAGCGGGACTGGGAAGGCTTCCTCACAGAGGGAAGCATTCACCACCCCACAGATGGGCAAAGATCAAGGAGACAGGTGGTCGTATGAGACAGTATGGAATTTCATAACACAGGGTTTGTGTTTGCCACTACCAACACAACACAACAGCAGTGCTTGAACACTGCCCAAGGAAAAGAAGCTCTTTCCTTATAGCAAAGCAATCGGGTGACCCAGGAGAATACCTGTGCCGCTGCCACTTTGCTGCACAGGTTACAAAATGTTATATATATGTTCAGAATTAGCACACGCTTAAAACTCCTCTACTGAAATTAACATGTTTCAAAGGTGCTTACATTTGATTTGCTGGTTTATTTATGCTGTAGCTAGCTGAAAAATTGCCTGATTTCTCTTTCCTGTTCTGTTGATTTGTTCTATTTGCATCTATTTGCAACTGTGATCTGAAGATACAGACAAGGTACTTGCAGTAATATGGTCAACCCTCTGCCCTCTGGACCTTCAGCCGTCTTGGCAGGGATGGGAGAGAATATTGGGGGAAGTGGTATCTGCTTCACTTAAGGAGGCAATAGTGTGACTACTCCTGAAAAGACTCTATCCTGGATTCAATGGTTTTAAACAACTAACATCTGGTCACAAATTTTTCCTTATCGAGCACAGAGGGTCGTGGAGGTACAGCAGCAAGCATTTTTGGAGGTTACTGATTTAACTCACTTCAGTCTGGGTCCCAACTTGGCCTTAGTCACAGTGATGGATGGATCATGGACTTGGATAAATTAAACCGACTAATTAAAAACAGATTCAGCATGCTAGTCCCTGGGTTCCAGGCCCCGGGGAGCAAAGAGTGGGAAGTGAATCTTGTCCCTGGGCTGTCTAGAAGCATCTAATAGGTTATTTAGAGAAGCAGGTCCTGGAGTAGCTGGGCCTTTGGCCTGATCCTGAAAGGTTCTTATAGCTTCCAAGAGTACAGGAATTGGGAAAGAAAGAGATCCACAAAAGGTTTTGTACATTTAAGATGATGAGATGGAAATCAATAAAGGGAACAGAATGCCTTTTTATCCTCTCATCAGTTCATTTGAATGTTAAACAGCACCCTGTGTTTTACCAAGTAGTCTAAAAGAACCCGAGCGGAGCAATATTGTGCCACCAGCCATGCACACGCCAGCAACGACCAAGTCAGGCATCAAGAGCTGGATTGAGATGGAGCTGGCAACTGCATCCCATATAATTATGTATTTCATACCAAGAACAGAGGGGTGGTATGTGGGGATTCTACCATTCAGTTAACAGTAAGGAATATTAATTCCTTCCTTCAGAATGTATTCAGGAACAAGTTCAATGTTCCAAGCTGAAGAGCTTGATGTGGCAGAAGTGATAGAACTAGTATTAAAAATAATGGAAATAAAATTTGTATATCAGAAATGGAAAAGAATCTAAATAATGCTTAGCAGTGCCAAAACTAGCATCTCAATCTGTTTGTTTCTTTCCCCTGACTGACAGCTTTCTGGCAGCTGCTCATATGCCTAAATCAGAATGCCAAATATCATTAAGTTTCATGAGCAATTCTACATTATCTGGGAGTATTTATATTAATCTGCATATGCTTAGACTAATCAAGCATTTCGCTCCTGTTTACTTATTTTTCAGGCTGATCAAATGTAGGCAAAAGAAGGCAACCACACCAGCAGAACTCTGCCTTTTCTGTGTCTTGGAACCAGAAGGCAAAACTTTTAAGGTTTTCTTTTTCGTAGCTGAGCATATAGTTCTCTTTCAATATTTATAAGTGAGTGAAGGATTTCAAGATACTGCAATGATGAGATGTCAAGAGTGCTCAGGGAGAAAGAGTATGAGAGCACAAGGCTCCAGGCCAGAAATCTATCAGTCATTTTTAAGCATGCCTATGACTTGTTGGAAAGGGTTGACACATTCACTTAGGGCGGCGGCAGGGGGGTCTTTCATACATGTACATAACAAACACATATATAATAATTTTGCATATAAAATTTGTGTTTGAGCTGCAACAGTGCTCAGGGTGGCTTTGCCCAATTGTGAGTGTTCTGGAAAGCTGTGGGAAGGTGGAGTTGCATCTTCCTCTTATGGTTTTGCAGGATCTTGTGGGAAGGTGGCTGGCCCGTGGGATTTCACAAGAGGGAGGAGGGGTTGAGACATTTAAAGGGTCTCACCCATCAATCTGACACAATCTAGTGCAATTATTTGCCTGCCCTTCACCTTCCCCCTGGTCAGTCTGAACAACAGGATGCCACCACCCTGTCCCAGAGTCACTGCTTGGCACTGGCAGAGGAAGAGGAGTGCAGTAGGAACGCACCGCCCCCGGCAGCGCAATCCCGGTAGGGTGCCATCACGGCTGCCCCCCCGCCTGCGTTGGGTGCCACGCCCCTGCAGGTGGCGTATCCCGCCCCCAGAACGCGCACCAGCCCCACCCCCGCCTGCTCTCTACTCCCCGCCACTCCTGCTTGGCTGGATTTTGATTGCTCTTGCCCATTATGCTTAGAATAAATCCATTGAAATCACTGGCACTTATATCGGGATCCAGTGCTTTTTTTAAAAAAAAAAAAATGTTTAGAGGTACTCTTATTTTCCTACTCATATTGAAATACTGTCCCTCAGTGAGGCCAAACTTAGATTCACAAAATGTTTAGGGCTATGCACCCCCCTGCATCCCCCCAGAAAAAAGCACTGTTTGGATCCAACACAATCTAGCTTTGGAAGAACAATTTTAGGCATGCCCAGTCAAGGATTTTTGTTGTTGTTAACGTTGAAGCCCCCTCAGTTCCAAAATTGCTTTGTCATCTTGCCTGTGGAATATGGGTCAAGAAATGCAAGCCCAAAGTTTCATTGGGTACACAAAACTAGACACACATGTCTTGAGATCCTGGTTTATGGATGTGTACGAATGCCTTATTTTCTGCCTGAGCTACTCCAATCAATTGCAAATTGCAGCACATCAAGAAAAACTAGATGTCATCCAGCAAGTGATGCTACTAGCTTAGCTGGGCTTACTCGGACGGATCTTATACCTGCTGGATTGCATCAACTGCCTGTAATTCAGCCTAAAATTTCATGTATTTAATGGTCCATATCTTACTCAAAGTAACCCCATACTTGGTGCCTAAGCCTATATTGCAAAGCTAATTGAACCTATAGCTGCAATCCATAAGATCTGTAGCTGCATGCAGGATTGTAGCAATTGCTCAATTTACCTTTGCAGTACAGCCTTGGGCAGCAAGTAGTTATAGCAGTAGTTCTCTTTGAATATGGTCCAGAGGTGCTGGAGATACAATAGGGAACCTGTCAGCTTCAATCATATCTACAAGAGCTGTCTCGTGGTAGCCAATTTCTTGGAGAAAGTTGGAGAATAAATTCAAGCCAACACTGTACAGCATATTGAAGCCTGACATGTTGGATATTGGAGTCCTTGCCATCTATATGGAAAGTGAAGTACGGCCAACTGGATTGGAATCACAGAGTGGGAGTTGTCACTAAGTGCTTGAGGCTGCAAAATTGGAAATTGAATTCAGCTCCAAAGATTGAGGTCTTGGCCGAGAAACAGTCTGAACCTTCTGCCAGTGGAAGAAAATAGCATAACGCAATGAAGGCCTATTTGTGAAAGTTTGGGAAGGCTGTGTTGCATTTCATAAGTGTTTTGCAAAGAAAGGGAATGTCATATTCAACATCACCACCATTATTATTATTAAGATTTCTTTTAAGGGCTACTTTTGTTTCCTTTCATGCAATATTTGGGTAATGAACAAGAATGAATATACTGTTTTTGAGTATTCAAAGGACTTCATACAGCATTATCTTGCTAATCCATACAACAGCTCTGCCTGAATTGTTGTTTCCATGGTCCAGATCAAGCAGCGCCTCAGCTAAAGGCCCCAATGAACTTATGGTGGAGTCAAGATTTGAACATATCTAATAGAAGAAAGGGACAAGGGTGGTGCTGTGGTCTAAACCACAGAGCCTACGGCTTGCCGATCAGAAGGTCGGTGGTTTGAATCCCTGCAACGGGGTGAGCTCCTGTTACTTGGTCCCTGCTCCTGCCCACCTAGCAGTTTGAAAGCATGTCAAAGTGCAAGTAGATAAATAGGTACCACTCCAGCGGGAAGGTAAATGGCGTTTGCGAGCGCTGCTCTGGCTCACCAGAAGCGACCTAGTCATGCTGACCACATGACCTGGAAGCTGTCTGCAGACAAACGCCGGCTCCCTTGGCCTATAGAGTGAGATGAGCACTGGAACCCAGAGTCGTCCGCGACTGGACCTAACAGTCAGGGGTACCTTTACCTAATAGAAGAAAAACACCCTAACCCATATATTCTTATATAAATTTTTTTATTATTATCCTAATACATATGTAAATATTAATAGCCTACTGCATTTTGTATGAACACATTTTTATTTTACTTTTTTTTTTCTTCTTTATTTGTTTAGATTTGAAACTCTAAACTACTGTTGTACAACACATGAATTGACCTGGCAATAATTCCAGGTGCACAATTTGCTGAAGTGGATTAATTAACTATAGTTAGCAAATTGGCATTCTAAAGACTGTGCCAAAAATTGGTAGCACTTGCAAAGCCAAAATTCCGGACAAGCGAGGAGTTAGGAAGACCCCCTGTTTGTATGCAGATGGGTTGCTGCAAACTGGTGCAGAGAGTGTGGGAAGCTTATGCATGGAGAAGACAGGATATAATTAATTGTTCTTAGTAAATCTCTATAGTTTTAGAGAGTTACCCAAATCCTAAATTATTTCTAATGTTTCATAGTACCGGTCAAACACCCTTCCTTCAAAATACTGTGTTATTCATGTCAGCAGACCTCATGGCAGCAGTAGGTGAGGATTAGGCTATATTTTACAAAGCATAACTCCTTTGACTAAGGCTTGCAACTCAAACACATCTCATGCATGTCATGGTGTCCCTGTCAGCTCTAAGAAGAAATGCTTTACTCAGCTGACAGAAGAATAGTCTGTCTGTCCAAATCCAGGCGCAAGATTTGCTAGACATGATAATGATTGATTTGTAATATCTGACATGATATTCTGTTGCCTCTATTTCTCACACCTCGCCAGCCAGCTACAGTGTGCATGCTGTACAGAAAGCATGTGCATATTATACTTTTGTGGAACGCAGCACCAAAGAGGAGGGGCAGAAAACTTTGTACTCTGTTACTGTTGGCTTCGGAGCCTGTCCACTAAGAAGGATAGCAGTATTAATTTCATTTAAAAAATAATTAAAACAAATTTATCCAGTAGTTTGTTCTACTAAGTTTGTTCTTGTCCATGCAAACGAAAGTTTGTACCCAGAACGAACTTAGTTGGTCTCTAAGGTGTTACTGGGAAATTTTTAAATTTTATTTATTTATTTGACTGTGTCAGACCAACCCGGCTACCTACCTGAATATTAATCTCAGCTATTATTCTTTTTCTTCTGTACCTTGGCTTGAATGCCCACTCCTAGCCATCTTCCAGCTAGGGATTCAGGGGCAGCACTTGCCAGCTCTTTAAGATGAAATCAACTGATCCAGACCTCTCAGATTAATGTGCAGATGGGAAATTAGCTCTCTGCTGGAGTTTGCACCTCTCAGGATGTTGTGACACGGTTTTGTCCAATTTTCCATTGGAATACACATTTAAGTGTGTGAATACATATTCTAGGACAAAATGCATACTTAACCTTTATCCAGAATTCCGGGGTAAGTCACTTTTATCGCAGCACACTTTGCATTGTGCAGGGTCCTTTTAGGACATTGTCACAAACTGCCATCTGTACAATCCTTATTGCTTACTGATTTTTTTCTGGAAGCAACAACAAGAAGAAACCACTTTGGGCATTAAATGCCCCCAGAAGGGCATTGAATTTTGCCATTGGGCTGTATTTATTACATCTACCAATATAAGTAGATTGGGGCAGTAAAACACCCCATTGTTTTTCATAAACAAATGATCAGGGAAAGACCAATGTTATTATTTTTCCAACTTTGGGTGGAGGCTAAATATTTAGAGAGGATTTAAAAAAAAATGTGGATGAATGCAGAAATTGGAACAGGATTATGTTTTTTAAAAATGCAGAAGAAATATGGTCTAGAAGAGAGATTTGCTCATCCCTACTTTCACCTTTGCAAGTTTGCTGACTTATGGTTCGATGGCATGAAATGATCTATGAATTCTCCAAGACATTTCAGAGGCTTATCAGAACTCCCTCAGCAATCTTGAAGTTTCTTAAATTAATTCTTTGAAATATTGCAAACCAAATAAGATTCAAATATAATCAGATACTGAATATTCTTACCTGCCATAAAATATTCAATATTGCAACTTGAAAGTAGAATTTTGCTAAGAATTTTTAGGATTTGATTGTTTCAGCTCTATTAATTGTTAGCTAATTTATCATGCTAACACTAATAGATAATTTTTAACAGGTGTGCTTATTAATGTTCTAGCAATTTGTGTGTTCTAAACTATGAAATCCTACCCTTCAGAGAGATTGTTATTGAAACCAGCTGCAATTACTGTTAAACATTCAGTAGATGTGTAACTTAGTTGTAATATCCCAGTTGTACTGTACATTTTAATTGGGATATTGGCGCAGAAACAGATTTTCAAGTCTCCAGTGGAAAACACAGGGTGGTTTTACACTCTGTATTGAATTTCAATCTAGCTAAATTCATTGCATAAATATATGGAGGGTGAAGATGTTGGCACAATTTCCATAATCTAAAAAGTCTATGCAGTTTTATCATATCTTTATTCATGTTTGATTAAGATCTCGGTAGCAAGGGTTGGTCAAACTTTAACAAACCTTCAGTGTCATAGATGAAGTACAACTTCAAAACAGAACTGAATTTGGTTTAAAGAATTGGGAGCCTTAGTGATGTGCTACTCTTGTGTAGAGGAAGGAGTGGCACCATGGTTTTAGCCCGGCTCTCAGGGTTACACCATTTTCTTTCAGCAACTCTATGCTCTTCACAGTTGGGCGAGAAGAGAGCTGAACAACGGAGCTTCTGCTCATGAGCAGGAGAGCCATGCAATGCTTCATGTGTCCTGATCACAATGAGCTGCTCTTACACTGGGTTCTGCTCACACAACTGTGCACAATGTGTGGTTGTGGGGAAGGTGCAGAGGCCACATCCGAGGCTGCTCCTTGCTCTGTAGGTATGCCCTATAATGGGGCTCTCAGACTGTATACCTCCAGGGTCCACTTGAAAATGACAGAAACCAATCTGTAGCAAAGTGGGGCTGCAGGTGCAGAGCCATTCACAAAAAAATATTTTGTTTATTATTTATTTTATAAAAATTTATATACTACTTGACTTAAAAAATAAAAAAATGCAACCTCAAAGCAGTTTACCAAAAATATGACACAATAAAATGATCACCATGGGAGGCAGAGTTTGGCATAATCAGCCAGCAATTAAGGAATCATTTTCTGCTGGTATCTAATCCACCTTTGCAAATGGCTAAATTCTTGGTCACAGCATTTCCTTTGGTGTAAGGAGTTCTGTAGCTCAGCTGCCCACAAGCTAAGTATAGACATTTGCCCTGCAGGTGTTGTGATTCAGCCTCCCCGTTTTAGGCAGAATTTTTTGATCCAAAAGCATTTCCCCCCTCTCCTATCATTTCTTCTGTTCTTCTCTCTTCATTCCCAATTTGCACTTTAGCCCCTCCCCCAAACTGTCAGTTCCTTTCATCCCTTTTGCCTGGTCCTTTAACATTCACTTATCCCTTTTACAACACATTTCATCTCTTTTTTTTCTATTCCTGGTTTATTTGTATATTTATGCATGATAAACAAACCTTTCTCTCACTTTCTAATTTCTTTCTATGTCTGCTCTTCTCCTATCATTATCAAGGCTATTATTTATTGCGTAAGTCATCTTACGTTTCCTTGGCACCTCAAAAAGCAACCCAAATTTAGGTGTGGTCACACGCACATGGATTTGACTTGTTAAATAATAAACATTACACAACCTTAGAAAGGAACAATTGAGCTACAGTCATGAGAATTGTACCAAAAAAAGATAAGGCCCTGGGACTACTGAGTAATTATTGGTTTCTAGAGACAGAAGAGAGAACAGCCATTAGCTTTCTGTGTCAAAGTAGATTCATGTGGACCCCAAAATGATACTTTATTAAAAGATGTTGAGTTTATAGTTCAGGACTAGAAATGGCATATTGATTCTATTGGTCTCATGCTTCAGCAGCTGAGGAGCTGTTTCTATTTGTAAAGTGAAAAATCTCTGCACAGTGTATCAGCATCTCTAAGGTGGAACAACCCATTAGGCTCACCTTGAGGCTAACCTGGGGACGAGGTTTTAGGGACGAAGGAACACTGTCTCCTTCCAGTCTTCTACCTTGCCTAGCGGTTAACTGTAATCTTATGTGATTACAGAATACATGCTATTTAGCACACAAAGTGCTTTTTTTCAGGGGGTACCAGCACCTATCCTTTGTTTGTTTTTTCTTTTTGTTAAAAAGCTTGACTCTTACTGTAACAACTTCATGATGAGTTCCGGCTCCTATTTTTCTGGAAAAAAGCAGAGTACACACTTCCCTAAATTTCCCCCCTTCCCAAAACACATTTTCAGACTTACAAATCCATATCTTTATCTGTAACATAAGGTTGTTTTGGGAAATGCCATTTGCAGGGTTTACTGAAAGGGTTTACTCAGCAACAACAGCAAGTCAGACAGACTTTACATATATATTCTAAAAGTCGTAAAAGCTGATTCCACATACATTCCACATACATTCTTCGCCCTGAAAGCAAGTGCCTCAGAATGCAGCAAAGGTGTGTAAAAATGCTCCAAGGTGAGTGTCTGGCTTCTCTCTTGCGATGTCACACATCAATGATGCTGCCTGCACATTTGTAGGTACAGTGTATGCTATATTAACTATTTTCCCTTTGTATTTTTCTATATTCAAAAGCTATTCAGATGTTGCTAAAGCAACATGGTTGTGGGGACAGGGAGGTTTACTGTGGTTCTTCTTTTGATCATGTATTTTGTGTTTTATATTGTTTTTTTACATTGTGAACTGTCCTGAGATCTACAGATTAAGGGTGGTATACAAATTTAATAACTAATAATAGATAAATGCATAAATATATAAATGAACTTATAGTTATCATTCTGTGACTACTGAGAATCAAGATTTTATTTAAGTGATAGGTATACATAGTATTTCTAGTGAAAGTTTATCATTGAAACCAAATTGCTAATCTCACCTACTGAAATACATCAGAAGGGTATACATCAGAAGATCTGTCTGTGGGTAAGGGATTTCCTGACTGACAGGCCGCAGACAGTGAGAATGGGACCTTACTATTCTTCTACTCTAGTATTAGGCACAGGAGCTCCTCAGGGATGTGTGCTAAGTCCCTTTCTCTATTCCCTGTACACATCTGATTGCACCCCACTGTATAAGTCCAACACAATCGTCAAATTTGCGGATGATACAACAGTGGTGGGGCTCATTAGTGAGAACGATGAGACTGCTTATAGGAAAGAAGTACAGGGGTTAATTCAATGGTGTAAAGAAAACAATCTTACGCTTAACACCAAAAAAACCAAAGAACTCATAGTTGATTTTAGGAGAAAGAAAAGTGTATTTTTACCATTGCACATAAATGGCGAGGAGGTGGAGAGGGTTGGTAGTTTTAAATACCTGGGCATTTATATCTCTGAGGACCTCTCATGGACTGCAAATATTAACATGGTTGTGAGGAAGGTGCAGGGGAGGTTGTATTTCCTGAGAATGCTCAGGGGACTGAATCTATCTCAGCACCTACTCCTGTCCTATTATCACAGTACCATTGAGAGTGTCTTAACTTATAGTATATTATCGTGGTATGGAAGTAGCTCTGAAATGGATAAAAAAGCTTTACTGAGAATAACTAAAATTGCCCAGAATGTTATTGGGCTCCAGCTACCAACCCTGGATGAGATCTTCACGTCTCGCACCTTGAAGAAGTCACACAATATCCTGAGAGATCCCACCCATCCTGCTCACAACTTCTTTGAACTGTTGCCTTCGGGCAGAAGATATAGGACAATGAAAACACGAACCACACGCCTTCTGAATAGTTTCTATCCAAGAGCTCTGATTGCACTAAATAATGATCTCAGGGCTAGTTGTAAGAAATAGCAAGCAGGGAGTAGGAAGGAATGAGATAGGGTTTAGGTTATGTTATGCCTTTAATAGGTCATTTTATATTTTGGATTATGTATGTTTTATAGATTATGTCTGAATGGGATGAGAGTGTTGGAGGTACATGCAAATGTGTATGTGAACCTGGTCTTTGGGTGGGTGTTTGATTTTCGTTGTTGTGTATACTGTGTATATACGGACAATGACAAATAAATTTCTAATCTAATCTAAATCTTCAAAGGCACTATCTTTTTGTGCCGGGGACTCTGCGTGAAGGATCCTTGTAAGGACTCGTCCACACTTTTGCTTGACCTGTATTTTGATCATAGTGTGCTGATGAATTACTCCAGGTTTCAAAGCTTTTTTCATTGTGCCTTGCAAATATCTGATCTTTCCCGCTGATTTGGATCTTATCAGATGCAAATCCAAAGAAAGATTTTGCTTAACAAAGCATCAATTCAATGGGTGAGATCAGATTTTTGCAAGGCATAGCCATGGAACAACACGAAAATCTCTCTGACCCGGGGGAACTTATTGGTACACAATATAGTCAAAATACAGGTCAAGCATAAGTGTGGGTGTGCTTTAAGGCACAAGAAAGATGTGTTTTCCCTCCTACTCAACCAAAATGTGTGAACCCTGATGCAGGCACCTTGCAGGATAATAAGACAGGCTGGAGGAGCATACTTTGGCCAAGTCTACCCAGCAGGTTTGACAAGAAAGCAGGCATTTGAATGCAGCTCTCTTCTAGTTTTAGTCTAACATTATATCTACTACTCTACACTGGCTCTCTCAGGAAATTACAGCAACAGATTATGCTCCTCCTTTTCATTATTCACTTTTTGTATGGAAATTTTAAATACCTTCTCCAGCCAACAGTCGTTCCAGTTTACTAAACTTGTTTCCATTCTCCCAAACAAATCATACAGGTATATGAATTCCAACAGAAAGGAGCAGAAAACATTATGGGAGCATAAAACCCATTTGCCTACTACAAAATTCATTTTTCTACAACCCTAATCTCAATAAGTGAGTGAACTTTGGAACTGGATCAATTATTTCCTCTTCTTTCAAATTCATGCAACTCTTCTGCTTCAATTAGCATTAGGAAATAAATGTCTTTTATAAGCATCTTTAATACCACTATTTTTCTTCCAATGGTGATATTTTTGCCATCTCACATACTAAGGCTTCAATATTCCACAGAGTAAAAGTGATCCTCCCACCCCTGAGTAATATATTATGTAAGTGGGAGCGATGCCTGGCTTCTCAAAATGAAAAGAATAAATCCTTCATAATCCTTAGCAGATTAAAATGCTTTTTCTGCAACAGTATCCCTTTTTAACATTTCTAAAGTGCAATATAAAGACAAAATAAGCATTAGAGACATCTGTCTTTTTGAAGGAGCTTGAACATAACATATAAAATTGTTGGAAATAACCCTCTATAAAGGAATTTGAGTTCAGGAACTTGAACTGTTCCCACTCTACTCAGTCGGAACTTCCTTCCCAATAGGCTTTGTGAAATGAACAAGCTCATTGTGCAACAGGAAGAACTGGAGAATGAAGCTGGTCCTGAAGATTATGTTTCTGGATTCCGACTTCAAGCCAGATCATTTTTAAGATCAGACCATTATGAAGGTAGCTTCTTTTTTAAAATACAATTTCTAAAAAATTTAAATGGACTTATGTGCATGCTAAGTGACATTCAGTTATATGTTGCTGACTGCACCTATGGACTATTGCAAAGTTTTAGGGGCTTGCCATAATAAGCCTAAGCAGAAGCACAGCCTCCTTTTTCCATTTTTTAAAACTCCATTTTGGGGCAGTCACCTGTGGCAGCAAGTCTTACTGGGAAAGATGCATACTTTGGCCCCGAGTTAACATTAACACCTTCGATTCAGTCTAGAAGTGAATAGGCAGCGAGTGCAGGTCATGCAATTCAGGTGTAGGATGATTCTAACTTGGTAAGGTGATCAATAACTGATCATTGTGGCTAGATCATCCTGGTCCAGGCGCAGTGCTTCTCTACTGTCTGGAAAACGGTGACTGAGGACAGCGCTGATGCCAAAAGGTGAGGCGTCGCAGGCAAGGACCGGCAGCCTGGCTTCACTGTGTGTACCAGCACACTGTCCAATGAAAAGAGAGCCTTGACCGCGTTGAAGGCCGCCATCTCCCGATGACCCCAGGATCAAGGTGTCTTCATGCTGAGGAGTCAGTGAAGAGGCTCAGCCACCGTGGCTTTGTGGGGCAGGAACATGTTATAAAACTTCAGTAGTCCCAGGAACGCCTGCAACTCCGTCTTGTTCTTTGGGATGGGGGCCTGCTGGATAGCGCGGATCTTGGATGTGGTCGAGTGAAGGCCAGAGGCGTTGATAAGATAGCCCAGGAACTCCACCTGTGGAACGGCGATCTGGCACTTCTCCCTCTTTACCTTGAGCCTGGCCTCGTGGAACCTGGTCAGCATGGCACGGAGGCGCTCAATCTGCTGCTGGTGTGAGTCTGCGGACACCAAGACGTCATCAAAATATGGTACCACGCCCGGAAGCCCTTGCAGGAGACACTCCACAAGGCTTTGGAAGATGCCAGGAGCCACACTCACCCCGAACTGCAACCAGCGGCAACGGAATGCCCCTCGGTGGGTGACGATCGTCTGGGCTTCAGCAGTGGCATCATCGACGGGCAGTTGTTGATAGGCTTGGGCAAGGTCCAGCTTAGCGAAGACCTTACCCTCACCCAGGGAATGCAGCAGGTGTTGAACAACAGGAACCGGGTAAACGTGCTACTGAAGTGCCTTGTTGATCATGCACTTGTAGTCGGCGCAGATTCTCACCGACCCATCTGGCTTGACAGGCATGATGATGGGGGTTTCCCACTTGGCGTGGTCAACCGGCTCCAAAACTCCTTGGGTGATCAGCTTGTCCAGTTGTTTGTCCACCTTAGCCTTGAGAGCAAACGGAAGCCGGCGTGGCTTTAGCTTTAAGGGGGCGACTTGTGGATCAAGGCTAAAGGAGATGGGCGTACCTGTATATTGCCCCAAAGTGCCATCAAAAACCTGGGCAAAGGCTTTGACCAGACCCTCAGTCTCTGCGTTAGAGATGCAGTTGATGCCGGTGACTTCCAGGCCGAGGGCATCAAACCAGTCAAGCCCTAGGAGGCTTGGCCGCTGACCTTCGACCACCACCAGTTGGAACAGGCTCGAAAAATCCTTGAAGGCGATCTCGAACCGGCCATCGTCTACCACGAGAATGTCATTTCCCTGGCAGTCTCTCAGGTGTATGCGTGAGAGTCGAGTTGCCTTTTGGACACTCTGGGTACCAGTCTTTTGATGGTGCTCCAAGACACGATGGACAGGGCAGACCTGGTGTCGATCTCCATGTCACATGGAGATCCTTCAATGAGCACAGTGATGTTCAGCTTGCGTCGCGTAGGTGAGTCGGTTTGGCCAATCGTGGTTCCAGACGGGCAGTGGCAGTTGGTGAGAGCGAAACAGCTTTCCTTGATGGGCTGGAGGGAAGACTTGGACTTGCAAGTCGGTGAGGGGGGGGGTGTCAGACGGAGACGATCGGCAAACCTTAGCGATGTGGCCCCTTCTGGAACATTTCCGACAGATGGCGTCTCTGAATCAACACTTGGCATGGGAATGGTTGCCTCCGCAGCCGGCACATTCCAATTGACCCTTGGACTTCTGTGTGAACTTCCCACACTCCTGCTTTGTCTGGTGCATGTCATCGTCTTCACTGGAGGATGCGTTGTCACTGCTGGCCTCTTTGTGATGCACTGGAACTGGCTTCCTAGGAAGACGCGGGCTGCTGGCCTTGCGGATCTCCTGGGCGGAGAGTTCAGCAGCTTCCGAGGCCGCAGCCTCCTCAGTGGCCTTCTGCAGTGTGAGGACTGGCTTGGCGAGGAGATGTTATTGTAGACGGATGTCCCGTACCCACAGGTGATTCAATCCATCAGAGCATCGTCTAAGTCTTGGAACTCACAGTGCATTGCGGCCTGTCAGAGGGCGGTGGTGTAGTTATTAATTGACTCCCCCTCTGCCTGGTTCTGGTGGTAGAACGCATGGCAGACAGAAATCTTGGATGGCTTTGGCGCGTAGTGGTTGTGGAGCTTCTTGAATCCTGTCCCACAGCGCTGCCTGGACTGCTAGAGGCGCAACCAATGCTCAGGCTGTCGCGAACACTTCGTGGCCACAAAGGCTGAGAAAGAGGCCCCGCTTACGCTCTACAGACCCTCCTGTCAACTCATTTGCTTGGAGGTAGCAGTCAAACCGAGCGAGGTAGGAGTCCCATGATTCAGAGGCTGGGGCAAACGGTGGTAGAGGCACAAGTGAAGCCATGGTTCCGATGCCAACGTGGAGGGCAATGGATGGAACACAGTGCTCTAGCCAGTATGGTCAGCTCTGAATTGGTTCTGTTCAGTGATTTCGCTCTTTGCTCAGAGGGTGGCCGCATCTGGTTGTGCTCTGATGTCCATCAGTCCCATCCTCGACGCCAGTGTTAAGTTGTGGGTGAACATATCAGGCGACACAGCAATTCTTCAGACAGCTCTTGTTTATTCACAGGCCAGAACAGAACTGGGCTGAAGGGTTCAGCCAGCCTGCTTATATAGAGCTTCACTACAATGCAACAGTAAACACTTTCTGTAACTATCCAATCACTGAACGTCCCTTTCAATTCCTTATTTGCATATGTGGTCCTGAGTGAAAACTATCTACAGTATTCCCCTGCTGGCCCAGGATGAGAACCTCAGTTCATAACACACTTAACACACACACACACACACACACACACACACACACAGTCAAATACCAAAAATTAAGTACTAAAAACCTAAAATGTGGAAGTTAAAACTTGCAGTCATATATTTAAAACCCTAAAAAGCCATGCTGTTTTTAATGTCCACCTAAAAGCCATCAGGGATGGCTCTGGGAGGTAATTCTGCAGCCACTGGGTTACCACAGCCAATGGGGCCTGCAAAGATAATCACAACCTATGGGCAGGTTCATATGCAAGGAAATGGCATTGTAAATGTTCTGGCCATGAGCAGATGCCAGCCAGCTGCTGCCATAACAAACCCCATGCTGTCTCTCTCACAGGTGACTCTATAATAAAATCTGAAAAAGAAGGCAGGGGAGGGGGGGGATGCCACTGGGCTGCCACCTATGACAAGCACCAGGCTCTTCTGAAATGTTTTGCACACACAGCCCCCTAATCACTCTCTTCTTCAGCTTCCGACCCCAGTTCCACAGACATCCTGATTTCCAGACAAATGCCCTAATTGTCAAATGTTTGGTTCAGCACAACAATTAAACAACCAACAGGTGCCCATCCTCTGCCAGCCCCCTGTGGATGCAGCAATGGTCACCCCAGACTAGCAAGCTCTTCTGGACACAGATCAGGGGTGGTAAATCACAGGTATTTGCAACACTCCTTGTTTCCTGACTGACGTGCTTAACTAGACGGAAAATGTAAAGTTCTGAAACCTGTGAGATCTGAAGAACCTGCAAAGCTGGCAGACACTGAGACAACCTGTTGTGCAGTTGCACCCCGAGGGAAGTGCATTTTCTTACTCATCTTTAATCATGCTTACTTTCCCCCAATGTTAAGAAGAGTTAATCAATCCTAATGGACACTTGCCATTTCATTTCTTCTCTGCTCTCTATTACACTTGTATGATGATGCAGGAGAGGCACACAGAGAGAAAGGCTTTATTTAAATACTTCAAAATGATAGGGTGAAAAGTGTGTTCCTGCAGCTATTATTTCTCCATCCTGCGAGCTCTTCACTTATCTTTCCTGATCATCTCCCTGCTGCACTATCTTGAAACAAGCCATATGAAAAATCTAATGGCTGCAGATGCCTTTCTTCTGTTATCTTTTGTGCAATCTTTAACAAGGATTAATATTCAGTCACAGTGCTACAAATTAGGTGTCTTCTTGAACCACAACCTTGTTAAGCCAAAGCATTTGAAAGGAATCAAAAGCAAGCATGATGACTGTTAACTGAATTAAGCTCCCCTTAAAGGAACCAAAAGGGATCTGTTGTACTGTAAATAAGAGACACACTTGATTTGACTTGTTGTCTTGATACTGCCATTAGGATTCACTTTCAAACCAAATGTTTGAAAGAGGCAAAGTGTCCTCCAAGCAACAATGCAATAAAGAGAAAATAGGGAGGTGGTTTTGAGCGGGTGCTCACTGCTGAAATTTTGGTTAGATCTTGTCCTCATATGGATAATGGGGTTTCTAGGGGAGTGATTATTAAGACAGTTTAAGTTTACATTGCAGATATTCTGGAAAAGAAAGGGGGGGGGAGAGAGAGAGAGATTAAGCTTTACCATCAAGGGCACCGGCAATGGCTTCTTGTGCCAGTTTTTCCACCAACTGAAGGTTAGGTGGTCAGCAACTCATTTGGAATCAGCCGAAGCACCAGCTGCTTCTCCTCTCCCCAGCTCCTTGATGAGAAAGACATTGTTGGTCTCTTTGATCCTGCAAAAATAACTTTGGTGTTCTTGAATATTTCCTTGACTGCATTTTAATAAGAACTGTCTCTCCTGAGTTATTCTGGGGTTATGTTTCTTGCGCATTCTGACAACTGAGGAAGATCAGCTGCACTATTCGTCAGAACCCCCTAATTAATCACAGTTGCTTAGAATCATTATAGATTTGCAACATTACTCTGGTATTTCCACCCCATAAATAACTGAGCAGGACCAATTCCAGTGATGGACTCGGGAAACAAGGATCATTATGGGTACTTTGCTACAAAAAAGGAAAAAAATGCTGTATATATTTTTGGCTCTATTAAGCCACTTTCTTTGGGTTAAAAAAGGTGTTTGATAGTTTACTGGTTTACTGGTGGGTGTTTGTTTTGTATGTGTATTTATTATCTTGCTCATTGATAGTCCACCACTGTGGTTTTTAAACTTTGTAAGATACTTTGGGTGGCTTGCCTAGAAAAATAGCTTTAAAATACTGATACATGAAGAATAATAATAAAATAAACAGAGCTCTGCCAACCTGGGCCACTATTTCTCTGGTGTAAAATGGCAGTAGGAATTTGTAGGGGGAAGATTATGGACAAGAGGTCTTCAGTCCTATCACCATCTAATACTTTCCTCCAAGTAGAGACACTTCAACAATTCTTCCCCCTACCATTCAAATTCTGATATGAAATGACCCGAACCAAACACACCGGACTGATGTGCAGATTGGTATTTAGTTATCCAGCACTTTAAGAATCTTCCCTATACAGGGCTGCCTTCAGTTGTCTTCTAAAGGTTGTATAGTTACTTACCTCCTTGGCATGGAAGTTGCATAACTCTAAATTCTCTGATAAAAACAGGAATTTCCTACCATATCCTCCAATATTTCTCTGATGGAAATAGAGATGTCCTAGGGAAAAGTAGGACATTCTGGGATCAAATCAGAAACCAGGATTGTTTCTGTAAATCTGGGGCTGCCCCTGGAAAATAGGGACACCTGGGGGTCTGCATAATGTGACTGGCTTTCTACAATATTGATTTGAAAACCAGTTACCAGCAAAGTGGAGAAAATCAAGTCAAATGACCTCATTGGCACATTTTGTCTTAAACATCAGTGCCATTATGTTTATATATAAAAGAACAAAACGAATTATGAACAATTTTGGTTCCATTTGTTTTCCCACCCTCTTATACACAGGATAAAGTAGGAATGATGAGAGAAAAACTTTTTGTGAGAGAACAACTGTGTACACAGACACACCAGTTTCCTCTGCATCCCGTGTGTGGGAGTTCCACTGTTGGTTTGAGAAGCTGTGTATAAATTACACAACCCACCTCTATAAGGCTGTTTTTCTGGAATCCTGGAAGCCAAGACTCAAGATTGGGGCAAAAGTATTGATGAGAGAACCTCAGCAGAGATTTAACATCACAAAACATGCAGCAAATAAAAGTATGGAAATGTAATCTGTAAAACCTTTAACATGTGCCCTTCCAGTGAGTTCCCAAAATGTCCCCTTTTAAAAGCTCATCCCACACTATGCCACTTCCCTAGCATAGAAATAGACCACACGTTTGATAACTCATAAAATGGTTTACTTATAAAACACTTCAAAGGTCAGGTGCATGTGCTTTTCCATTGAGCAATCAGAAAAGATGCACAGGCAGTCAAAACACTGCTTAGTTACCAAAGACAGAAGTTTCTAAACTATTGGTGTCGAAGGTACACTAGTTTAGACTTCATTCTAGTCTGAAACAAAACAGGCTAGTTAAAGCCATGCAGTTGGCTGGAATAAGCAGCTCAGAGCTCCTTATATTCTTGAATGGGGAGAGATATGTAACAAAGGCTTGGTGACCCATTTCCTCTTGAAGTGGGAAGTGGTGACATAGGCTAAGCCTGGCATGACAGCTTACTCTATAGTTTAACCCCTAATTGGATTCAAACACACTAGAGTTATATGAGGCTAGAACCCTACAGTTTCTTATGGAATAGCTATGCTTTGATGCATTCTTCCAAAACCAGCTTCACTTTGAATTCAGAAAAAAAGAACAACCTGGCTGTGTTTTAAGCTAGTAATGTTTATACAGCCCAAGACTCCACCCACAGTTCTTTGGATCTAAGTCTTTTTAATTGCTTCAATGAAGCTCATTTCACAGACATCAACGAATATGCTTTCATGACAGAAAGAATGTAGACTAAAAAATTCATAAAACAATGAACTGTGTGATATGTTATTATTTTCCCAGATAAAGAATTTGGCTTTGATTCCTCCTTGTTCCATTTTGTCCTCATGGAACAATTTCAACAGCTTGAAGATATAAGCTAGTTATGATAAGAGCCCTCCCTGAAATCATAGAAAAGTTTCCCTTTTGTGTCAGAACAAATTAGAATTTAAAAACCCCCACAAGCAACTGCACAGCTGGGAATTTGGCCAACAGGGCCTTAAAAACGATGCCAACTTCAAAATGCATGCTGGTGTTGCCAAAAATCTTCCCATAGGCATGACAAGGGATTTGCTGACCTGGAAATGTTTAAATCCCTTCTGAAAAAAGAGATGCAGCAGGTCAAAATCATGATGCAGAAGTAGAGCTACTCCAGTGACCCAGACTAATAGACTTGTAAGCAAATATGGAGTTTTTGTGGGTCTGTCATCTGTTGGAAGAGACATGTTCTGAGTAGCTACAAACTAGGGGAAGGCATATATTTAGCATTGGAGAAAAATAATCATAATGGCAATGGAAGGATGTGAGAAGGCTTTTTCTCATTGTGAGCTGCACTTGTTTCTGCTCACTAACTATGCTTCACTGGGGCATGAGAGAACTAGTATACAAATGATAACGAATAGTTCCTTGTGAACCCGCACACAAGACAGCCAGCTGTGTATCTATAAGAGTTACTGCTCTGGTTTTGCCTCCTTCTAATCTGTTTCCGCTGTGGGGTAGAACATTCTGCATGATCCATCTAGTGTGACAGGATCATTCAGTAATCTGAATCACAGATACCTGGGAATTGCCTATTCTCAGAACAGGCTGCCTGTTGTACCTCTGCATGAGATACTGCTCTGGACCTGCATCCTTCCAGATCAGTGACTCAAGCAAAAATACACAGTCAGGAAAACCGTACATACAAAGTAAATCATTTCAAAGTGTAAGAGATGAAGTGTGTCTCCAATTTTGATTCAGATCATGGTTGTGTCACATGAATGGGAAGCAATGGTTTACCATTTTGAGGAAACTGTCACAAGAGTTTCACTTGCAAAGCTTGCAAAATTAAAGAGAACAAAAGAATCCAGAGTTGAGCTGATTAATACCAGTTATATGTACCCCCCCCCAAAAAAAATCTATTTCGCAGGCAACTACACAAGGCAATCTTGTTCATATTGTTGAAGGTGACTTTCACCTTACTCCTAAAGACATTTATTTGAAATTAAGTCTCCTGGATTTCAATGGAACTTACTTCCATTTAAGTGGCTTAGAACTGCAGCCTATGACATATCAATCACAGACAAAGAGATTTAGTTTGCAGTTCTTCAAGCACCTATGCTGTGGAAGCCCAAGCAAAATCAATGAAGTACCTGTAAACAACTCAACATAGAAACATCTGAGAAAACTGCTAGTTAGAAACCTATAACACTTACTTGTGAGTCAATGGGACTTAATTCTGAGTAGACACGTGGAGCTTTACAATATAAATCCCTGTTTAACAGCTGGATCTTGTCAATTGAGGAATAGTTTGTGTATGAAATGCAGAGTTCCATCTTTTAAATTGCCAAGATGCTGTTAAGTTTCATGGAATGCGCAGTTTGCATGCAAGCCTGCAGTTCTCACATGCAATCCTGACACCCATTTTAGGATATTTTGACCTTCATCCCTAATGCACCTCAAGGGTTAACATAGTCAAGGACAACAAAGATAAATCTCAAGAAATGTTATTGTATCTAGCAGGGAATTAGCATATTTATTGAAAGATATTAAACAGAATCAGCTGACCAAGACTTTCATAAGCAACACAGTTATAAAACAGTTTATAATGATATAACAGTAGTAGCAGTAATTATTCATTCATTCATACCCCACCTATCTGGCTGGGTTTCCCCAGCCACTCTGGGCAGCTCCCAACAGAGAATTAAAAGCACAATAAAATGTCAAACATTAAAAACCCTAAATAGGGCTGCGCTGCCTTCAGATCTCTTCTAAAAGTCAGGTAGTTATTTATTTCCTTGACATCTGATGGGAGGGCGTTCCACAGGGCGGGTGCCACCACCAAGAAGGCCCTCTGCATGGTTCCCTGTTCCCTGGTTCACTTCTCGCAGTGAGGGAACCACAGAAGGCCCTTGGAGCTGGACCTCAGTGTCCAGGCTGAATGATGGGGGTGGAGACGCTCCTTCAGGTATACTGCGCCGAGGCAGTTTAGGCCGTTAAGTTAGTTAAAACTAATCATTTAAGCTATCGGTTCAAAAAGCATGCATGGATGCTTTTAGAAAATGGAGAACTTGCTTTAAAAAAGATGAGGGGAGGTTTTCAGAGGAAGAAGGGAGTTTGGATAGTGATTTTGTGGAAGTTTTCCACCCTGCCTTAAGGCATGATTTCTCAATTTAGTAGGCGATTTTCCAGAAGAGCACAGGATGTCAGGGATTAAGTTCTGAAGAAGAACAGACCTGCAGGGAGGGGGTATGCTTTCGGTTCAGAAAGGTAAAGGTAAAGAGACCCCTGACCATTAGGTCCAGTCGTGACCTACTCTGGAGTTGCGGTGCTCATCTCGCTTTACTGGCCGAGGGAGCCAGTGTACAGCTTCCAGGTCATGTGGCCAGCAGGACTAAGCCGCTTCTGGTGAACCAGATCAGCGCACGGAAACACCGTTTACCTTCCCACTGGAGTGGTACCTATTTATCTACTTGCACTTTGACGTGCTTTCAAACTGCTAGGTTGCCAGGAGCAGGCAGGGACCGAGCAACAGGAGCTCACCCCGTCACGGGGATTCGAACCACTGACCTTCTGATTGGCAAGTCCTAGGCTCTGTGGTTTAACTCACAGAGCCACCCGCGTCCCTTTCGGTTCAGTACAGCACACCATTGCCTGTGACGAGGCCTGCCTTTGGATAATGGTAGAAGTCCCTGGTCTTGAAGAAAGATAATGGTAGATTGTCAAGAAAGAGAGCCCCTCTTCCCTTTTATTTCCACGTGCAATAAGGGAGAGTGTAGGTGTGATGGAACGCCCCATCCTCTCTGCTACCTCACCTTCCACTTGCTTACTGCCCTTGACAAGTTGAAAGGTGAACTTCCACTGTGGGAGACCTTCTCTGCTTGTGAAGGATTCCAACACCATTTACAGTCCTGTATGATCAGGACTCTGATTTCTAAAACACAAAGCTGTCTGCTGCAGACGTTTTCGCCATGGATGTGTGCAATTAAGGGGAAGGTGATGCACCAGAAGAGGCAGGGCTTGAAGACAGGGTGCCTGAAGAGGACTAGACAGATCTTTCTTTATTGGATGTTTGGTGGGTTGATTATATTGCATTATATTTAACTATGTTGTATTTTTTAAGGCTAGAGTCTATTGAAGGAAATCAATCATATCCTTCTTTTGAGTTTGTAATTAATGCATGTGTTACTTTAAAGCACCAGAGGGCACTGTTTTTGTAGCAAGCCAGCCAGCACTCCTCTTTACGTTAATTCCACCTGAAACACTTAGCCATTTTGTTTGTTGTTCTCTCCCATTTTGTTGATATAAGATGTCTACTATTTTCCTCTCTCATTTCCTCTCATCCTGTAAATAGTTTCTGCATGAATAAAGCATTTAAACTCCAGAAACTGTAAGCAATTATTCCAATCTAATTAACTCAAGCTGCAGAGTCCACCAACATGTGGTCCATGGCTGCACATGAACCCAATGAGCATTTCCCTGCTCTGGCTGAAGTTAGGCTTGAAAGAAGCATTTATTGTAGGTTGTGGTGTGTGCTTGGCTGCAGTGTGTGTGTGTGGTGCCCACAATAGTTTCTCTGGTTTGCAAACATGCCCAGAGGCTCATACTATGCTCACAGTAAATAAAGGGAAAGGGGGAGTTGGGAAGGGCACCCATCCCATCCTTCTTAACCCCATCACCATTTCTGCGGAATCTCGGTTCATTGCATGGCATACAGAGCCAGTTCCAGAGTGGCCTGTAGGGAAATTCTGCAGCACCGGTTATTCCTCCATTAGTTCCTCAACTCAGCATGCTCTCTCTGCTTTCTGCTCTCTGCTCACTCAACACTGCCATTCGCTGCTTTTGCACAGAACTTCCAATGGTCTGGCATGACCACAGTCTCAGACAGACAGCTGCTGGTCAATGGGCCCTGATATGCATGAGGCGGCCAGCTGTGATGTAAGACGAGGTTGGGGACTCATCACATGGCCTTAATGGTTTGTTACAGTCACAAAGCACAAACACAGCAGCAGAGTTTCAATTCAGAAGCCTTTGAAATAGAGTTATCTGACTTGCAAGAATGAGTCTCGGGAGAATGATTGTAAATTCAGCATGGTACCACTTTTTTGTATGAGTGCTGGATCTGTAATAAGTTTGATATATCTGCGGTATTTCTGTTTTCTTTTGTTTTTGGCATTTTTTTGTTTATCTAGCCAATACATAAACCACTTATATGTAAAACTATCTCAAAGTGATTTACAATAAGGAGTCAAAGACTCTAAGATAACAAAGAGTCAAGGACTCTGAAACATACAACAAAACAACTGCTTTGTTATTTTATACGAAAGGTGGTCTAAATGTTTTAATAAATATGTAACGAATGAGTCCCATGTCTTTTGCATCAGACACTAGCTCTTAAAATGTGAAGTCCATGGCTATGGTATTATGACATCTCTTCTGAATTCACTGCTACCCTTGCAACAATGCCATAGTCAAGTTTTCACAGAGGCCTTTGCTGTGCTTGTTGAAATGTTTTGAATAATATGCCCCTGAAAGGGAAAGGAGATCCCAGAAATCCCTCAGGCCGCCTGATACAGGTTTTTTGTTTCTTTTATTTTTCTGTTTCTCTCTCTCTCTTTTACATTTTAAAAGCATGCTTTTTTTAAGCATTTTGCTTAAAAAATCTGCACAGCCATTCAACAGAACAGATTTACTGGTCTACTCATGTACAAGGGTCAAGAACCCGATTAAGACCATTTCATCCATGCAGAGATGGATCTGCCCAGGAAAGCCCTAAGTTGCTTCCTCGTACTATTACAAGCCTGGGGAGTGATAATGGGAAGTTTAGAAGGGGCAGAAGGCTCCTTCTTGGTTGCTAATTGAAATTATGGTGCTATTGAAAAAAGAATCCATGATGAATCACTAGGCTGAGAAATGGATAACTCATCAAGGTGAGCTGACTATCAATTTCTCAAGAGCCAGCAGCAGAAGTGGACAAATGTGGGCAAAAGGAACAGGAGAGTTCAAGTGGAATCATCTTCTTGTTAAACTACTGTAGAGTCTTGTTAAACTACTGTAGAGTTGTCCCGAACTACTACAACAAGGGTAGGCAAATTAAGGCCCGGAGGCAGGATCCGGCCCAATTGCCTTCTAAATCCGGACTGTGGACAGTCCAGGAGTCAGCATGTTTTTACATGAGTAGAATATGTCCTTTTATTTAAAATGCATCTCTGGGTTATTTGTGGGGCATAGGAATTTGTTCTCTCCCCCCCCCAAAAATAGTTCAGCCCCCCTACAAGGTCTGAGGGACAATGAACCGGCCCCCTGCTGAAAAGGTTTGCTGACCCCTCTACTACAACATATAAAATTCTCTCTCGTCCAGCATCCTGTTCTCACAGTGGCCAACCAGATGCCTCTGGGTATCCTGCAAGCAGCCTTCGAGCACAGAGCATTTCCCCTCCTGTGGTTTCCAGAAAGTGGTATTCAGCAGCATTGCTCCCTCCAGCTGTAGCTAGTGGCCTTTAATAGCCAGATCCTCCTCTATGGATTTGTCAAATCTTCTTTCAAAGTCATCCAAGTTGGTGACCATCCCTGCCTCCTGGTGGAGAGAATTCCATCGTTCAATCATGTGATGTGTGAAGAAGCCCTTGCATTTGCCTCTTCTGAATCTCCCGCCATTCAGCTTCCTTGGATGCCCACAAAGTCTAATGTTATGAGAGAGGGAGAAAATCTTCTCTCTAGCCACTTTGCCCATGTAGCTTGCTCACTTTTTATTTAAACTAAAAAGGCCCAAATGTTGTAACCTTTCCTCTTGCTCTGTCCTCTTGATCATTTGCTGTTTTCTGACCCTTCTGTTTACTCTGAACTGCATTTGCCATTTTACCACGCACTGACTCAGTTTGGAGAAGTCCTTTTGGCGTTCTTCATATTCTCTGTTTTCAGAACCACAGTTGGTTCCTCCTCCTTCTCTCTGCTTTTAGAAAAAAAGGGCCAAACAGTTCATTTTAATTTGGCCTTTTCAATGTCAATAGTTGCTCATAGAATCCTGTGTTTTATTTCTCTTCTCAATTGCTTTCATTTAGACTAGAGTCATGAAACATTCCGCCATGCACCACCTGCACTAAAAACAAAGTGGATTCCCTATTGACTTCTGTTATTTGTTTCCTGCATGGTCCCCCAATGAGCTTGAGTGCTTGGGGAATTCAATACACATGGAATCCACAGTCACCAACACATATCAAAAGAAAAGTGCTCTCTTCTTCACCGAGCCATCCATGGTGTGGCATGGTGTGGTGGTGACTTTGAGCCCACTCATGGTGAGACGTGAGGTACACTGAGATACATGGATTCTTGGAGCACCCACCCTCCTGCCCCTTAACATAGGTAACATTTGTTGTTTCAAGCCATGTGGGAACTTTGTGCTCCATGTCCTAATTGACCATGGATGGTGAGTCCCTTTTCAACTACTTATGGAATTATTCGGGACAACTGGATGGAGTGGTGTCAGTTAAATGGGGTTAGTCCTGCTTTTTAGGTCAGAGCAGTAAGGAAAATGGACAGTAAGACACTGAGAAGCATCCTGAGGAATCATTACAGTCAAGGGATTCCCTGGACTGCAGGGCCATTGGGCTGTGGAGAGAGAGTTTGGGAGGCCACTGAGTCAAGAAGTCCTCCTTCCACAACTGAATCTTGCTTATTTTCTTTAACATCAGACCAAGAGGTCCACAGGTAGTCTTCACGCAGCCAGCAGCTCATGCACATCTATAGCACGACAGATCTCTTTTGCATGTTTAAATAAAAGTTATCACCCTAGCCACCCAGCTGCCCCTCTTTCTTCTGGGTCTGATTGCAGAACTCTTAAGTTGTTGAAAATGTTATTCCAGCAGCATCCATGATGGATTGGCCTTCTGCAACTCGGGGCCCTCTAGACACTATTGGAGCTCCTATCAGCTCCAGTGAGCATGGCCAAGGTTCAGGGATGATGGTAGTAATACACCAAAACATCAGGTAGAGGGCACCAGGTTGAGGAAGAATGTAGACCATCTGATTCCATGAGTGACCCAGAGCCCTACATATTGCCTATCCTGTATTCTAGCAAGCAGCTCTTAAGCAATTGGTGTGGGGGTATTTCAGTTAGGGGCAACATTGTTAACATTAAACACTTAAGTCCCAAACCAGCTGAAGTTAAGCACTTTACCTCAAGACAAATATTTTAAAGAAGATACATTGGGAAGGAGAGTTTCTAGTCTATGATTTCATCACAGTTTTGCCATCCCAGCAGTTTTAACAGCGTCTATCTGATTCAGCACTATGGAATTATCATTATGATCCCCTCCCCATTTGAGTAGTATCTCATGTTGAATATCTTTGTAGCAAAAGGTCAGTCCTCCCCACAGACTTAACACTAGAAAATGCTTTGCACAGGTCATGTCGGTACAAGAGGCCACGGCTGAACAAGACCTTGTTGGGGAACAGCTGGCACACCAGAGCAGCCATGGTAATTTCTCCCATTACATTTGTTGCATCAAGTGATTAAGCAACATTTGAACAGATTAAAGCGAAGTCTAACATCTATTTTGATACGTGTTTAGTTTTCTTCTTTTGCTCTAATGTGTATGATGAGGATTGTTAGAATCTGTGGATAAATGAGACGAGGGGTCTTGTCTACTCCTCCAGTGGTCAGCCAGATGCTGCAGGAAGGTTGCAGGCAAGGCCTGAGGCAGGAGACATGTCCTGTTGTTTACCCCAGCAGCATCCAGCTGTATCCTATCCTATCCTGAACTGGACTGGACTAAATCATGCATTTCTGGTCGTTTTTGTTTCTATTTCTTTGCTTAATGGAGCACCTAGACTGAATTTGGTGAGGGGCCAATTACATTCATGTCACCTACTGGGAAAAGCAGGAGAGCCTTCTGAGTATTCCTAGGATGTTCTGTGTTTACATGGCTTTGGCTGGGATGTGGCCTGGTAGTTACGGCTGAGACTCTTTCTGCTGTCCACACAGGGCCATGTGGGCACAAGGCATTCCACTTTGTGCTACACAGATGCTAACAAATTCCAAAGCAGCAATGTCAATGAGAAGCATGACAAATTTTGAAATACACACAGTCCTACTACATGTTCAAAATCCAAATAAGAAGATGAATTGAAAAAGGGGTAAAACTGAAAAAAAGAAAAGATTTGAGTAGACTAGTGAAATGAAGACTAAGCAGGTAAAACAGATTTCACTTCAGTTTCTTTAAATCTTTTGAGACATCTTGGCTGGCAGAGCTTTCCAGAAAAGAGGCAGCAGTCAAATAAAAGGGGTGGGGACAAGAACAGAAACAAAAAGATTCAGTTTCCCCCCTCCAAACCCCAAGAAAGTAAGGCATGCGATGAAACCAAATAGGGAAGACAGCTGAGGACCCTTAAAAGTCAGCATCCAAATTTTATTCTTATCCCCCTGTAGCTTTGCTGAACATATTTATTTATTTTATAAAATTCCTCCCCACTGTGATTCCACAGCTGTTTCTCTGTAGGTAAACCCCACTTATCTAAGTTATAGGGACCACATTATTAGAGGGGGGGACAGCTACATTTTCTACCCTTGTTATTTTCCTTTAGTCTAACCACTTTCCTCTTCAGCTCTCCTTTCATAACCTCTCTAAAAATGTAAGCATTTGATGACAATTGCATTGAATTGCCTGCTCACATTTACATCCAAATGTAATTTCATTATTTTGGGTTAGAGGAAATTCAAGAAAATATGCAGAATCCTTTCATAAATTGCAGAGTTTAAAAGTTGTCATCTGACTGAGCAAGTTTTGAAAAGGACCTTTGTATTAGTGCTTCAGAGGTAAGCATATTTCTCTCACTAATTTGGAACACGTTACCTATTAATGTGCTTGCTTCCAGTGAAAAACTGCCATCTTTATTCTTACAGAAAGAAAACAATGGAAATTTAAAAGCGTGGTCAGAGCAGAGAGAGAGAGAGAGAGAGAGAGAGAGAGAGATTAAAACAAACAAACACAACACAAAATAAGTTCTTGCATATATTCCCCCCCCCCCCATATCTCTAAACTTTGCTAGAAACTTTAAACTGTAGGAAAAACTTGGAGAGTTCTTTCCATTACGAGTTTTTTAAAACCAAAACGTAATGAAAGTTAGGAATGGTAATGGGGCATTACCAAAAAGGGTATAAAAGAGAGCTCACAGATTTGCATAACACTTGGATATGCAACTTTAAGAGTAAAAATACTTACTGTTTTAGCAATAATTAACTAAAAACACCATTGTAGGGAAGTTGTGTGTCTGCTCCATCTACTTCCCAAGTGCCTTAAGCAAGACTTGGACCAGGCTGGCTTTCAGAGAGAGGGTACCTTCAAATATAGAACAGCCCTCTGTGAGAGAGTTAACGGGGCCACCCCACCGATAACTCTTGCAGAATAAGAATCCTGTTTGTTTCTTGGAAAGCTTACAGACATTTTCTGAATTCTTGACTCTTCTCCCTGCCTCCAACCTAGTGACTCCCTTTCTGGCAAATCCTGCATGAAACACCAGGGTGACCCACAGAACTTGTTTAGCATCTGCACCAGGGATGCTGTGCGGGGATTGACGCAGAGGCCTCTGGAGCATCTGTAAAACTAGGCTTTCTTTCACCCAGGTCAAAGGCTCAGTTTGGCATTTCCCCCCCCCCCCCCATGTTTGCATACACATGCCCACGTCCCCCCACCCTCAACACATTTTTTCTTAAAGGGCATTAAAAAGTAGGCAATATATAAACACTCTGAATACAAAGTTTTTATATATAAAACTTTTAATAATATTTTTATTTCCAACATAAATTATATAACTATCCAACTTAACATAACGACAAGTAAAAGAAACCCCCACCACTATGCATTTTTTACAGTACAGTGGGACCTGGGGTTACAAACACCTCAGGTTACAAGTGCTTCGGGTTACAAACTCTGCTAACCCGGAAGTAGTACCTCGGGTTACGAACTTGGCCCCAGGTTGAGAACAGAAATCGTGCGCTGGTGGTGTGGCGGCAGCAGGAGGCCCCATTAGTTAAAGTAGTACCTCAGGTTAAGAACAGTTTCAGGTTAAGAATGGACCTCCAGAAGGAATTAAGTTCGTAACCCAAGGTACCACTGTATTAGGATATAGTGTATATCCATGTATAGCATTATAAGTATTGGTGTTTCGCAACTTTGACCTGTTGCAGGATCTTAGCCAGACCCAGTATAGCAGAGCATACACAGACTTCCAGAAGCAATCAGTTGCAAGAAGGATGAAGCAGGAACAAGACGCTGCTATCAGTAACTTGATTACTTAGAGGTGTTTATTATTTACAGCAGACTTCAAGTTACTATATACAAGAACAGAAACGGATCTTAACTAGCTCTCTTAACAAACTCCTAACGACCCTCAGAACACCACACTGACCAACACAACAATCCAGTCAGGAAGGTCATGAGTCATCATGCCTGTGTGGAGACCTCAACCAATCCTAGAGCTGTATCCAAGGTCCCATATCTCTAGGCAGAATAACTCCCTCTGCCCAGTCTTCTTGGCCATCGGCCAACTCTTAGTTGCTTTGTGTGAAGCTGCATGTAGGCAAAATCCCAACAATAAGTTGATAAGGAAGCTGGTAAAATGTGGGTTGATTGAGGTAAAGTGGATTTGTAGCTGGTTGTCAGACTGAACCCAAAGAGTGGGGCTGGTGTGTGTAGGAGCACCCCACACTGTGCATCTTTCCTCCTTAGCTCCTGCTCTGAGTAGGAGATGGCAGTGCTGCTTGGCTTGGGTGGGAAGGCCTGGAAAAAAACAACCAGGGAAATTGGGGGGGGGGGGACTGTTTTCCCCCCAAAGCCTTTTTTAAAAAAAAAAAAGAGAGAGAGAGAGAAAACAGTTTGATATAGTTTGACTATTCCACACACTTCCTCCCCTCCCCATTTTTCCAGAAAAAATGGCTTTGGAAAAAAACAGGGGTTTTTATTCAGGCCTTCCCATCTCTAGCTGGGGCTGGTGTTGCTCCAGTGGCAAAGGCTGAGCTGGTGCCATTTTGCGCCCCCAGGCACCACGAAAGCATGCTCTGCCGCTAGATAGAACCAAAGAAAACAAAAAGAGACTGTGAACACACTGTGTTCAAAGGTGCACCCAACTACCCTGTGAGCAAAGTAAAAAACAAAAACAAACTCTCATTCAAAAAGCAGAGGCGTTTGGAGAAGGAGATACGGGGCCCAGGGCAAAAGATGCCGGTCTCAGGCCCCAGGGCTGCCCACTATCAGTGCCCCTGGTGCCTATTCTGTGGATGTTTACTGTGGCAAAACACTCTTCTGCCAGGACTACCTGGAGAGGTGAAAGTGCCCTGAGGTCCTAGTGGCAATTCGCAAGCCTACATAACCAGGGGCAGCAGGAGTAGCCAAGGCTAATATGCACATTTGTGGGCTATCGTTTATTAAAGCAACACTGCAGGCTTTTATTTTTTATTTTATTTTATTTTATTTTGATTAGGATATATTTCTACAGTTTACAATGCTAGACGCATTTCAAAGTAAAAAAATAAAAAATGCTGAACACCAATATTTAGCTATTGTGAAATTAAGTAATTTATCTATGTTGGCATGGAAAGACAATGTGCTTTATAGTTTCAATTCCTGTCAACGATTTGAATGTGATTGATACAAATATATAGTGCGGGTCCATATTCCATGATTAATTAATCCTCATGGAAACTTCCATAACTGACACTCCAAATTTCTCAGCTGACATTTTCTGAACATTTCTAATATATTATGCATAAAGAAATAAAGACACCCACAATTACTTTCTCTGTGCATTTGCCATCTCCCGCCCAATGTTTCTAAGGTGAACCAAAGAGGCCATTTAAATTCCTGATCATCATTAGGTGATGGCCTTGTTAATTAGTGAATGAAATAGAGTACTTTCCATTTTAAAGTGCAATTAGCACCCGTGTGGTTTGATTACCAATGTTATCTTAAGTTGGCTATGTCAACTTTTCTAGGCAATAAAGTAAGGAATCATTCCAAGCTCCTTTTGCACAGTTATTTCTCTGGTGCTTATTCCTGCCAGCTGCAGCATTTGCCTAGTAATTGACTTGGGACCTTTCAGTTGGAGGAAAAACTTCAGTTCCAGAGATTTGTGTCCTTATCCATTAATTTTATTTCTCAGAAGTAAGAATCTCATTCTGTTACTGTTTCAATCACAGATTTTTCTGAGGCCGTGGAAGCTGAAACGTATCTGGCAAGCTATATTAACTTGCTCAGTGATGATTTCGAAGACATGGGGGGGGGGCTTCAGTTTCCATTCCCTGCCATTGACAGGGGCCCCATCTGTCAACAATGACATCAAGAGCAGCATTCATAGTGGCCGCTCATCAGATATGGAGCTTCTCCCACCAAAGTACCAACAAAGTCCAAATCTGAGCATCTTTAAATTAAAAAAGAGCATTGCCTTGCTTACCTATTTGGGAAGGCCTTTTGGGCTTAACATTTAAGTTGGAGAAAGATAAGAAAATGAAAATGATTTGAAGTCATGTTCTATTTTGTGGAGTCTTGCTTCTGCTATTCACCACCAGACTCCTCTCAGAAGACAAGATGGTCCTTTGGAAAGTGTGTGGTGTTGGAGCTCCATTTGCAGCCCATAGTGTGGTATCTGTGCTGACTGTCAAAATGTGCAGTGATGACACTGCTTGGGAAAGACAACAATTCAATATTTAAAATGAATGTGAGGTACATGAGTTCCTGACCATTCTTAGCCTGTGTTTGACAGCATGTGGCCAAGTGTCCCTTGACTAACAAAGATACATAAATATGCTTTAAACTATGTCAGCCTCCTTTGCCTGACCTCTTTTAGGCTGCACGGGAACTCTCAGCTAATTATGCTGAAGGTAATTAGCCTTCCCGTATCTACACAACCGTTTTCTCCACCTCTATGTGCTCCACCAGGTGCATCTCCTCAAAAGAGGTATAAATAAAGCACTGACTGTAAATATTTCAGAAAGGGGACAGATGGCACCAGATAACAATATTATGCCTCCACGTAGCAGAAACAATATCCTAATCTCCTTCAATTATAGACAAGGAGGGAAACTCTTTCAAAAGTGCATGCTGAACTCTGTCTTTAAAGAGTAATTAAACATCTCATATAAAAGCTGAAACCTTAATAACATGACAGTTTTGTGCAGCTAAACAAAAAACAAAAAAACAATAATGTTGCAACTGAGTGTATTTTGTTTCTCTTATGTCTGTTCTACAGTAGTAGTTCTACCTTTAGAGGTATTCAATGACCACCCTGACCCATTTATCAAATGTGTGAACATGGAAGGGATTGTGACGACTATCCACATCCCCAAATGCCATCCCGTCTGTTATCTGTGCCCACAGCGGCCAAGCATGTGACTTTATTAAAAGGGCACTAGGCACACACAGCTGTACACATGCATGACTCTTCCTTACAACTGGCCTCCCTGACTGGCCTGAGGAATATGCATGAGTGGATCATTTGGTGGGGGTGGGGGAACTGTGAGATAACTAGCTTCATATAACCAACTTCCTTAAGTCTGATTAATGCGTGAAGGAGTTAATTCCATAGAGTACTGTCATGCCATAGAGTACAGAGAAAGGTAATCAAGCCTATTGTTGTACCTCAGACTATCAGAGAAGCTCAGCATGTGAAGAGGCTCAGCTGATTGCCACAGCTTAGCCACATGGCTCTGTATTTTCTGACTGCAGTATGGAAAAGCACATGAATTTGACCTTTGGAGAGTTTGTAAGTAAACCATTAACTTGTCAAACTTGTATACTGTAGAAGAAAGGGAAAATTATGAAAGTAGAGGATACATGAGCAGCCAACAGTTTCAGGGAGAAGATTAGATAGACTAAAGATCATAATGGGCTCAGGCTTGCAAGAGAGATTAAAAATAATTAAAATGCCTTCTTCAGCTATGTTTGAAACAAGAGGAAGAACAAGCAAGTGTTAGGTTCTCCGTGTGGAGAAGCCAGAGAAATGCCATTGGGTGACAGAGAGCAGGCAGAACACTCAACCCCTACTTTGCCTCTGTCTTCACCCAAAACAAAAGCAGTACCCAACCTGGTGAAGAAAGAATAAACAATGCCATACTAAGTAACCGGGGGTGGGGTGGGGTGGGGTGGGGTGGGGCTGTAGCTGACCAAACTGACCAAACATAATGAGTTGGACCACCCTGCCCTGAAGCAATGGAGGCAGAGTTGCAACCCTTGGAACATTGCATAAAGGAACCCACAGAACTGTGGATTCTGAAGTGAATGCATGAACAGATCCAGTTCATGATCCAACCAATCCAATCAGGTCCACTTTGGCTCATTCCTCCCCTCCCCCTACAGCTTCCCCCACACCATTTCAAAAATGTGACACTGAAGGTGTGTTATGCAGTTCTCGCTGCGATTGATGCCAGTGCAGTAGTAAAGCCAGCAGCCAGCCAGTCCGCATGGATTGTCATTCAAATCAACAAATCCTTCTAAGTGTTTCTGGTCCTGTATCTCTAAATTGTACTCTGCAATTTTCTTCATCTTGAACAGCTCTTGCTGAGTGCCTAGTAACACTCAACCTTAAAAATCGCACGTACCTGACTATGAAAGAACATGATCCCACAATACTTATCTGCTCTTGCATTTGACCTTAATACTACTATCATGTTAATGATATGCTTAAGGTTAATGAGCCAATTATTTTGAGACAAGACACACAGCACACAGTTGCACTTTCCTATGTAAATAACCACTAGCTGCCTGTGGCCTTTGCATTGCTGTTTCACCTGTATATTAATCCTCAGCAATTATTAATAAGAATGAAATGTTTGCATTGCTAGCCTTAACAGCTGAATGCTACAATGCAGAAGACGCACTGTTCGCAAAAAGATTTGCTATACCGTGTGTATTCACTGCAAGTTGTGGACACACTCAGGTTTTGGTGCAGAAGAGAATGAATATGAAAAACGTTAAGGGACTAGGAGTTGCTCCTGAATTCACTGTGACACAGTAGGAACTATATGGGCACACTGAGCTAGGTAGCAGGAACCTCAAGCCAGAACCTCCTTGAATCCAGAGATGCTTCCACTCTACAGTGCTTTAGTGCTGCTGAAACATAGCTTTTCTACAGTTAAAACAACAAACGAATATTCCACCCAAGCACCTATTTTCCAGCCACGTCCTTCTCCATGGCCCAGATCCTCCTAATTTATTTTTTATTTGGTTCATCAAATGTAGACACTAGGTGTTAAAAAGAGGGAGGGGGGCTCAAAATGGTTTACAAAAAACTAAAATAGTAAGATCAAGAACAATCTACAATATGTTGTGGTTGGCATCTGTCACTCTTGAGAAAAAATGGAGTACACCTCTGAGGGTGAAGTCAAATTACCGTGTTACCAGTTTTAAACATTCAGAGAGTTAAAATACTAAGGTTAAAATTCCCATCAACTTTCTAAGTATCTGGGTAGGCATGACTAAACAAGAATGTGGGGTAAATCCAAGTACAATTCAAAGTGATAGTGAACCTTTGAAGCCCTAAACAGCCTTGACCTGGTTTGCTTGAAGGAGTGTCTCCACTCCTATTGCTCAGCGCAGAAACTGAGGTCCTCCTCCAAGGGTCTTCTGGCAGTTCCCTGCCTTCAAAAAGTAAAGTTACAGAGGGCCTTCTCAGTGGTGACACCCTCCCAGTGGAACACCCTCCCGTCGGATGTCAGGGAGAAAAGGAACTACAGTCGTACCTTGGTTGTCAAACGCCTTGGTACTTGTCTGTTTTGGCTCCCGGACGCCACAAACCTAGAAGTGAGGGTTCCGGTTTGCAAACATTCTTTGGAAGCCAAATGTCTGACGCGGTTTCAACAGCTTCCGACTGAGTGCAGGAAGCTCCTGCAGCCAATTGGAAGCCGCACCTTGGTTTTTGAACATTTTCAGAAGTCGAACGGACTTCCGTAATGGATTCCGTTTGACAACCAAGGTACAACTGTATCTGACTTTCAGAAGACATCTGAAGGCAGCCCTGTACTGTATAGGGAAGTTTTTATTGTTAGATGCTTTACTATGTTCAGTAATTTACTGCAAGCCACCCAGTGTGGCCGAGGCAACCCAGTCAGATGGGCAACATGTTCTTATTCAGCCCCAAGTTGTTAAGTGCTTTGTCTACTAACAGTAACAGCTTGAACTTGGCCCGGTAGCAAATTAGCAACAAGTGCCGATCTCTGAGCAGGGATGTTATATCCTGACAAGGCCTCACTACTGTCAGGAACTGTGCTACAGCATTCTGCATCAGCTGCAGCTTCTGGATTAAGTGCAACGGAAGCCCCTCAAAGAGCGTGTTGCAGTAATCCAGTTCTGAAGTAACTGACAATTACTCATATGACAGTCCTGTTCAGCAATGTTTTCTCTCCCCCGCCCCCCGTAACATAAATTAGGAGTTTTCTCCTTAAAGGTGCTGTCCATTTTACTCCTTCCTGCTTTGTGGTTGGCGGTTAGTGAGGAACAGCCTAATATTGAATTGCTCACTGGACAGGCTCTCTTAATTATTATTAAAACATTCATGAATAATAATAATAATAATAATAATAATAATAATAATAATAAATTTATTATAATAATAATTCATTATTTATACCCCACCCATCTGGCTGGGTTTTCCCAGCCACCAAGGGCACAAATTACATTTGTGCCTTCGGTAATAAAGAATAGTTAAAAACAACAATAGAAATCAAAAGCAGAATTTAAGGACAGACCATGACGGTGATAATTTAAAACCCACTGTCAGGGCTGGCTCCTGGTCCCAGCTCACAGAGGACCAACGCTGGCTGGTATTTATGTACAAAAGTCTTTATTGAAGTACAGTTTCCATTTCCACGCCGCAGCGCTCCAGCTCTACGTCTAGACTTTAGACCGGCGGAGCTCCATCTGAGTCCCCGCCCCCTGTACACCAGTTTAAGACTCTGGCTTTACTCCACCTCTTCTTTCTCCTCTGGGTCCTGCTGCCCTCCGGGGCCCCTGTCTCCCTGGATTCCTCTGAGGCTGACGATGACCCCCCTGACTCCTCCCTCTCTCTTCGGCGGGCTTTAGGACCTGGCTCTCTTCCCGGGCTGCCCACTGTGCCTCCCTCCTGTACATTTGAACTTGGCGCGCGCGCGCGTTTAACTTTCCTGATGACCGTTTCCTCACTCCCCGACGGAGGTGTGGTCAATCCTGCCTCACGTTCTCCCGCTGGCAGCGCTCCACCTGATCCCGATGCCTGGGACTCCTCCCCCCTACTGCACTCTGGGGGGGACGTGGGCCCTGATTTCCAACTGCTACTCTCTGAGTCCCCTCTGCCCCCTTCTTCCCGAGGTGTCCCCCTGGGCACTCCCCTTGCCCTGACCATGGGAGCTCCTTTCTGTGAATCGTCCGATTCACTGGAAAGACTCAGAGACCTCGGATCGCTGTCATCGCTGACATTTCCTTCGGACTCCTCCCCTTCACTCTCCATTTCCTCCTTATCCTGTGCCTCTGCTCCTGAACCCCTGACACCCACCAAAACCAGATAAGGCAGAATTGTTTGCAGAGCCCAGGAAGGCAAGCGTGAGGCTGGCCTGACTTCCTTAGGGGGGCAACTGCACAGGTGGAGGTGGCAGGAGCTACTGCAGAAAAGGCCCTGTCCCAAGTCTCCACCACGCTAGCCTTTCTGGGTGGGAGGGGTGGGGGGCATGGAGCAAGGCCTCTGAGGGCAATTGTAACTTTCAGACAGGCCCATAGGGAAAAGGGGGGTGCTTCAAATATCTTGACCACACATCATCTAGGGCTGTACAGGTAAAGGTAGCATCCTAATTGTGCTTAGAAACAAATGGGACAGCAACAGAGTTGATAAAAGACTGCTGCTGTATCCTGATTTTGAAGCAGTTGGAGTTTTCAAACAGCCTTCAGGGGCTGTAATCGAGATGAGAGGTGACTGCAGCATGGATGACTGTGGCCAGATATACGGTACCTTCTCCAGGAAGGGGTTCAGCTGATGCCCCAATGGAAACTCAGCAGAAACACTCCTGGCAATAGCAGTCATGACAATACCAATAGTGCTAAAAATGGAAAAGAAAAACTATATATACTGCAGAGAAATAACTCATTGAAGTCTTTGGTCCATGGTAGCAGAAAACAATGGGGCAATTAATAGGCCAGTCATCCTTAATCCCCCACTTACCGTCATCAGAATGCAGTAAAGCAAACCAAAACTACAAACTGGAAATGTTTTCATTAAACCATAATATCCCTTTAAATGTAAAAGCTTCAGTAGAGCTTTGCTTGATCATGCTATACAAACTAGGGATCAAACAGCACTTTGTATTATTATTATTATTATTATTATTATTATTATTATTATTATTATGCCCCGTCCATGTGGCTGGGTTTTCCCAGCCCCTCTGGGTGGCTCAGAGCATATATCAAAACATAATAAAAAATCAAACATTAAAAACTTCCCAATACAGGGTTGTCTTCAGATGTCTTCTCAAAGTTGTGTAGGTCTTTATCTCCTTGGCACATTATGAGAGGGCGTTCCACAGTGAGGGAACCACCAGAAGACCCTTGGAGGAGGACCTCAGTGTCAAGGCTGAACGATAACAAACAATGTTGCAAATCAGGTATGAAAAGCATGGGAGGATAATCAAGAATGCTGGAATTAAATGGATCAGGAATAATGTCCTTTGGGTTCTCTGTAAAACATTAGTCAGGGGTAGCACATATGTTGCCCCCCCCCCCCAGATGCTTCTGGAGTCCATTCTCACCAGCTCCAGCCGGTATAGGTATTATGAGGGCCACAGGTTAGCCACACCTGACATAAGTGAACAAAAATGGCAATTCCAGAGAAAAGGAGTTAAAAATGTTTTAATAAAAAACCCTAATGCTGTTTTTTTCTTTGCTAGTACAATGGATTTCTTCCTCATTCTTCTTAGGAGCTTATGAAAAATTCTACATGAGCCGTATTTGATGCTTAGTGAAATCAATAGAAATGCTTCAGTTTGGATTCAATGGGTATTGGAGCCTCCATTCTTGGATCAATGACATATTGTAGATTTAATGTTTCTTGGCACCAGGTGACCATAAAAGGGGGAGAAAGAAGTTAGTTTCCTCCCCATCTCCTTCCTCCTTTTTTCCTTTGCAAAGCACAAAGAAAAAGAACAAGAAAATAACCCCAAAACACGTCCAGTTAGAATATAAAGAGCAAATGGAGGCTTCTCATAGTCCGAGCATTAAGAGAGGATAAAAGCTATATTATATCTGTCAGTCTAGCAAGTAATAGATGCACTTCTAGAGGCAGATGACCACCAAAGTGGTATCCTAGCAACATAGAGTCGTCCAGTTACAAACAGTGCTGTCAAGCCCAAATTATCCTTTTTCACTATCTTAGTTTCAAAAGCAGAGCGATGAATACATGGTGAAGGTGAGAGCTGTTTACAGGAGAAAGAAAGTCCAACTTTTTCAGTTTAATAAGGGATTAAAGAATCCTGTGCAAGTCAAGTAAAAGGTGCTCCAAATACCCCCAACCCCTGTGTTTTGGAGGACAATAATTTAGTTCATATTCCTATAGCCTCATCAGTACACATGACACTTAGAGTAACATCACCAAAAAACAAATGTAAGGCAGGTTTCTGTGCGGTAGAGTTTACAGTCTGCATTTGGATAGGGACAGAGGCAAAGGAAGGCAAATACAATGCCTGCAGAAATTAGATTATAAAGCTCTTACCCTGCACTCATCCACGCCAGAATTAAATGTCGATTGGAAGCGGTTTGCACCTGTGTTAACTCTGCCATCCATATGACATCCTTTTCATTCCACTGCTATCCCATGCTTCCCCCACCCTTAATATTTTATTAAGAGGCTTTTTCAGAATAAAATAAGAGAAAAGAAAAGAAACCAATCTAAATAAAAACAAAAACAGAGAGAGAGAAGAAAACAGAGAGTCCTCTCTCAAAGGTAGCTCTTAACCCTTGCTGCCCACTGAAAGTGGTGGACCCTCCCAGACCCAGCTCTCACCTGGGAACTTTCATTTCTTCTCCTAGGAGACAAGTTGTAATAAACTTGGAGGTGCAACTCCTTAAGATATTTAGGCACAGACACAGGGATGCACATCAGATAGATGCACTTTGCGGACTCCCCAAAAGAAATCTGAGGATTACAAAATGGCAGTTGCCATGTCAATTAGGCCAGGATCATCATGGAGCCAAATTATGCTTTATTCATTAAAATCTGGTCCAAAGTGCCTAATTTAAAGCCCCAGTTGTGAATAATATTCCTATGCACACATGCCTAGGGATTTTTGTCTTAAACATAGCAACATTCCCAAACCTCTCTGTGGATAAATGTGTAGACTTATTTGGCTTTGAAAACTGGCAAAGATTCTTTTTGTTTGATATCTCATTGTGTTTTTAGATTTTGTTGGAAGCCCTCCAGAGTGGCTGGGACAACCCAGTCAGATGGATGGGGTAAAAATAATAAAAACAGTGTTTTTGTACCCAAGTATAAAAGGTACAACATGGTATTAGTTAGAGTTCAGCTCAATGATACTATGAACAGATTAACAAGGAAGGAAAATTATATAGTAATAGTTTTAAATTTGGAAATTGTTATTTATAAACAACTCTCCAAATAGCCATAATTTACATTCTTGCCTGAACTGAGACTGGGGCACTCCAGTGCTGCTGATGAGTTCCTGAAAAGGTATGTTTTCACCTCTTTACATTTTCCATTCTCCTTGATACTTCCATTATTCTTAGATCATCCACATCTTTCAACAGAATGCATAATCATCCCTGCTCCAAATAACCTTGTCCTTTAGTTGACAAGTGTACTTGTGTATAGATTAATTGTGGGAACTGATTCCATCTTCCTTGTTAAGAGGAGGCAAGGAAGACCATTAGGCAATTTATTCAAGAATTTCCTGGCCTTCATTCAAAAGATGCGAATTTATTGTACCAAAGGACCAATTTTTTAAAAGCACAGGCTCTCAAACTGCTGTTGAAAGCCTATGATGCTCTCATATCCCTATGATTAAGATGTGCATTTATAGCAACACCTTTAATTGGGAAGAGAGGGCCCTGGACTTCAATGGGAATTGCTTCCAAGTGCAAGTGCTGGAGATTGCAGCCTTGGCCATCATTCCAAAATCCCCATAAAATACACCCATATAAACAAGGATTTTAAAACCAAGAGCTTCCTAAGTTGGCTGTTCTATGGTTAGAAGCAAGTTCAAATACTGCTTTATTATGCAAAGAGTTTATCAATCTAAAACTAGTATTAACAGAAATTCTAAAGTACCCTGTGAATGAAGAAGAAAGAGAGAAGCATCTTTCATTGGCAAAGAACATTTTAAGAAACTGAAGGCCAGATTTCTGCAGAACTTCTGGCAATTCAAAGCACACTGTACTTAGGATAGCTGGTGATAAAAACATTTCTGTATTTTATGCAAAATGAAAATAGAATGGGTAGTGATGCATTTCTGCTTATCACCTTAACACTCACTTCCTATTTGGGGGGTAATTAGCCTCAAACAAACAACATGCTTAAGTCTAATTAATGTGTGAAGTGGTTAAGACCATAGAGTAAGCTGTTATGCCATGCTTAGTTAACCTTGAGAGGGACTAGGTAATCAAGACTTTGTCCCCCGTCCCCCCGTCCCCCCGCCAGTCTACCTGGGAAACTCAGCATGTAATGAGGTCTAAACTGCATGGTTCTAACAAGCCATTATTGTGTTACTGTTCCAATAATTTAGGCACTTTCACCACTGTTAATAAGCCAAGTTTTACTGCCTGTGTTTTCTGACTGCTGTATGGAAAAGCACATAGATCTGATCTTTGAAGAGTTTGTAAGTAAACCATTTTTAGCATTTCAAATGTGTGGCCTTTATCTATGCTAGGGGGACAGGATAACTTTGGGAGGAACTAACAAGGGCATATTTTAAATATCTAACAGCATATATTTCCATGCTTTACCTTCCTGCATGTTTTGTGATTTTAAATCTCTGCTGGGTTCTTTCACCAAAGAGTACTTGCCCCAAATCTGGATCTTTGCATCCTTTATATATTTCACTTTTTGCTTCCACCAACATTATTGTATGTCCTGAAGAACTGACAAGGGTTCACTGTGTCTCTTCATAAAACCAACAAGACCTGTAGATCAATTATCTAAAAATTCTGAACAGTCTTGCTCCTCAAACAATGGGCAAGCCAAAGCAGGGATCAGTCTACCTATAGAGCATGTGCCTTGAATGACGTTCTTCATCCATCCTTCAAACAGCATGAAAAAGTCTCAAATAAGAAGGCTATTGTGTACACAAAGGAAGTAATGGAGGAAATGTGGTTTTCAGCCCTTGATTCTTCCAGGTTACACAGGCTTCATTCTGAGACAATTAGACCTTTCTGGGCAAGCTCCAAGCTCATACCCTTCCCTGGGTGCTTAAATTATATGTGGAAAGTATACAGAGAAAGGGAACTCACACCACGTCCCAACAATACTGTCAGGGAGGATTCTGAGGAGCAATGGACAGAAGAGGCAGAAGAGGGAGAGGAGAGCAGTCAGGGAGAACAGGGGCTCAGAGATGCTGAGGAGCCCCGCAACCACCCAGAGGCTCGGGAAGGAAGCTGAGACTCAGGGAGGGAGGGGGCTTTCAAATCAGCACAGACAAGGAGGGAAATGAAACGTAAGGATCAAAGACGTCTCACGCAATTCCTACGCCTACTTTATTGGCGTGGGAATCATAGGAAGCCACTCCCCGAATCTGACTCAACGGGTTCGGACGCGTAATTCTGAACTGTAGCTGTTCTTGTATATATGTAATAAAGACTGTAAATATCACACTGATTGTGCAGGAGTGTTACTGTGAAGGGGAAACACCACCTTTACAAATACTAACAGGCAGTGTAGCCAATTTGCCGAACTGTAATATTCTGTTGCATTACATTTCAGTGAAAGCCTTGCATATCATTAGACAGCATGAAATAAAGTGCTTCACTATCTTATGACCTATATGTGGGATCTATATATATGAATGAGGTCAGTTATCTATATATTAATATATGAAGGCTGCTTTTCAGAAGCCTAAGTCTTCTGTCCGTGGCAAAGCATAATTCAGGCAACTTGATTCTGCTTTATTGTTTAGCTTATCCCAAGTCTTGGACTGAGAGACTGAATTCCTAAGGACAAAACTCCCTTACCCAGCAGCACCACGCTGCTAAATTATCCATACCGGGCCAAGAAATCCAGGGACCCCTCTCCCTTGAGAATATTCAACCCAGCAGTCACTCAGATCATTTTCACGTCACCAGGATGGGTGCCTTGTGAGGCAGATGGGGGGAAAGCACAAATGAAACACAAAAAGCTGCGGCAGGGGTAGTAATCACTAAATGTCTTATAGCACAAGTAGGTATTAAACCTTGCAAAAATCTGGAACCATAACAATCCTCTAAAATTCCTCATGATTCCTCAAAAAGCTTAGGGGGGAGAGAGAGAGAGAGAGAGAGAAGAGAGAGAGTGTGTTTTCACGTGGCACACACGAGATAACTTTGCACCACTCTGCCTCCTGATACCCATTGCTGGGAATCACAAGTGAGGAGAGGGCTGCTGCACTCAGGTCCTGCTTGCAGGGTTCCCATGGGCATCTGGTTGGCCACAGTCAAAACAGGATGCCTGATCAGATGGGCCTTGGGTCTGCTCTGTTCTAGCTGCAGGGCTCTTCTGAAGAGGGCACTTCACAACAACCAGGGTGCACTGCTAGCAGCGAGAAGACCCTCTCCCTGGAAAGTACTTCCCAATCTCACTTGGATGGGATACCCAGAAAAGTGCCTCAGGGTCTAATAGGTATGTATGGGAGATGGTGATCCTTCAAGTAACCTCAGCCTCAAGCCATATGCATAGACCCAGATGCTCATACACTTGATCAGTTGAGATGTTCACTAGCTTCATTTCCACACTTACTCATGAGCAGCATCAAGAAGTGAGACCATGGCAGCATCCACAGGAACTCACTGAACAAATGAGGATTGGCTGTGGTTTATTATTGGGTGGTATTCAACAAAGTTTTACTCAGAGCAGATCTAATGAAAATAAGAGTATGTCTTAGTCCTGTTCATGAATGTTAATGGGTCTACTCTTAGTAAAACTTCACTGAATACCTCCTGTTGTTTTAAATGGCAAGGTAAAAAGTAATAAATAAGACATACCATATTTTTCGCTCTATAAGACGCACCAGACCACAAGACGCACCTAGTTTTTGGAGGAGGAAAACAAGAGAGAAAAAAAATCTGAATCTCAGAAGCCAGAACAGCAAGAGGGATCGCTGCTCAGTGAAAGCAGCAATCCCTCTTGCTGTTCTGGCTTCTGGGATAGCTGCGCAGCCTGCATTCGCTCCGTAAGACGCACACACATTTCCCCTTACTTTTTAGGAGGGAAAAAGTGAGTCTTATAGAGCAAAAAATACGGTACATTTCTTAGGCATATGTGTTCCCTAATTTTTACACACTACTGTAAAATTCTCCCATGTCTTCCTGGACTGAAAGGTTTTGTAACAGCAGCAAGAAACCTCTGGCGCCAAGGCCTAATTAGGGGTACCAGGCCACCCCAAACCACACACAGCTGGCCACCAATGTCACACGACATCAGCCCCAGGACAAGAACCCCAATGGGGCCAAGCAGAACAGGAAGCACCTTCAGTGCGCAATCCCAATTATTCCTTCCAGCCCTCTGGGTAGAATACACTGGGTTTTGTATTGTGTTAAGAAAGGCCTACTGGCAGTTGTTGTAATAATAATAATAATAATAATAATAATAATAATAATAATAATAATAATTAATTTATTATTATTTATACCCCGCCCATCTGGCTGGGTTCCTCCAGCCACTCTGGGTGGCTGTTGTTGTTGTTGTTGTTGTCAGAGCCAATGAGTATACAGTGGTACCTTGGGTTAAGTACTTAATTCATTCCGGATGTCCGTTCTGAACTTGAAACCTAAAACTGTTCTTAACCTGAAGCACCACTTTAGCTAATGGGGCCTCCTGCTGCCGCTGCGCTGCCGGAGCACAATTTCTGTTCTCATCCTGAAGCAAAGTTCTTAACCCGAGGTACTATTTCTGGGTTAGCAGAGTCTGTAACCTGAAGCGTATGTAACCCGAGGTACCACTGTAGACCACTTTGGATCCGATATATATGATCAGTGTTGTCTGGGAGATGATAGGTGATGCTCTAGTCTTCTCTGATTAGTAACAAAGACATATTCCTCAGAAGCTGAGGTTTTTCCATACTATTTTAAAATCAGTTCAATAGGTTAAATTATCTTCCCATTTTGATAAAATGGTAAGCAGGAGAAAATATCCCTCTATCTCAATAGCAGCAAGTTAATAAAGATCATTTTGCCCAGTAATTTAAGCACAATTTTTTTTTATTATGCACTTAATAACTGGGGAATATATCACTGCTTGATTTATTATACAGCCATTCTAAGAAATAGAATATGTGGTTTTCTCTCCCCCTTCCATCACAAAATAGATCTGATGCAATTAATATGCTTTATGAGCATGACTGATATATAACATTCCACTTTGTTTAGCAGTATACTTTTCTCTTATTTTTATTGCCTTTCCGTCCATAAAATGAAGATATAATAAAGAAAAGTCCCAAGGAATCATAACAGAAAAGGAGCAGTACAGTATTTTTTGTATAGGTTTTTCTGAATTATCTACAGATGAATAAAACCAATCATTCAGCAAGCAGCTTACCATTTCAAACTTACCAAAGTGTTCATATGCCCATTTGGTACTAGGGAATTTTTAAAATCACATTTCTATAAGAAAGTCAGAACATCAGAAGAGTCTCTGGATTAGCCCAGAATGCCCTTCTAATCCAACATCCTGTTAGCATAAGCACTAGGCATCTATGCCAAAAGGAAGGAAGGAAGGAAGGAAGGAGTCCATTTGGATTGTTTTGGCAGCACTCAGATTATTATCACTGCTTCTCTGCAATGATATCCACACTCTGGAATTTTCATGTATCATAAACTCATCCGGACACATTTAGCTTGGTAATTCAGCAGCTGGTCAAATCCTAGCTATTTAGGAAGGCTTTTAGTGCTGGCTGAATATTTCTCAATTTTATTTTATTCTGATTTTAAAAACTGAAGCATATTTGTAAGTTCTATTGTTTGTTTGTTTGCAATTTTGTCACATGGTAATTTTAAATATTGAAGCTCCACCACTTCAAGTGATGCTGTGGTGGCAAAGCAGGAGTAAACTCATGAACAATATGTGGATTGTGTAGGGGAAGCAGTCATGCTTCTTTTTTCAGTTACGTCTTGAATATATCCAAGATGCAACCATAACACAAACATTGCTGAGTGTTGCTGAAATCTCATTTGCCCTCCTCACAGGAATCTGAAATGGCATCCATGTTTGCTTTTTGGAAATACAGTGCAAAATGGCAAATAATCTGGAAACTGCTTTTCAGAAGAGGCGTGCTGTTGCAAGCTGCTACTCCCTCTTGCCTTCCTATCTGATGCAGCCGTAGCCCTAAGAGCTTTCATGGCTCCCTTCCCCATTTACCCGCCCTAACCCTCATCCTGCACTTTTCTTCTTCCTCACTCCATCAAGCTCTGGCAAAGTGGCATTTGCAATTTCAAGGCAACAGAGGGCTTGCTGAGCAAGGTCAGAGTACACTGAGATGTCGCCTGATACTGTTTGCTTTGGCAAACGTCAGAGAACAGATTCAAAGTGGTGAGAGTGGGCTTTTTAGCTGAAGAGATGCCTCGACTTGCTCCAGCTCAGCGAGTCATTAGCCCAATTAGTAACTGAAGGCTGATATTGGTTTATTTCAAGAGGATTTTAGACTGATATGAAAGTCTGCGGATGCGTCACACAGAGGTATGCTTTTGTGTGGCTGCATAATTGATTCCCCTTCTGCCACAGTTCCACTACAATCAGAAGACACAGCTGGCGATCAGAATCTCTCCAGCTGCTCCGACGAGTGGACAAAGTAAGCTGACATTTGACACAGAGTTAGAACTTAGTAAAAAGAGAGAGAGAAAATACATCTTCAAAAATACTAGAGGTTTCCTCTCAGATCAGTGTTCCACCAAAAGGTTTTGCCTGACTCATTTACAGCCCTCCTCCCAATTTAAAAACACAAAGTTTAGTCTGAAAGAAAATTGAATAGGTTGTCGCTCACCCCTTGTATATTACCTTTGGCTAGAGTCCTCTTTTAACAAGATTTTATTTTATCTTCCAATAATAAGGTGTTTACATTGGGCAGGACAATGTTATGTGTTCAAAAAGGACATGGGGCAGTCCACATTCCTGTTCATCATTTGTTGACTTCACTAACAACTGAGTATTAGCATATGTGAATTGGGAATTGCAGATTAACTGGAGAAAAATTCCATATTGCTGAATGTCAACTTTGTCACTAGGCGATACACCAGGCGATACATCAATATATTGTGTAAAACCAGTTTGAAGTCCATATTGTGAAGAGCTCCTCAATACCAACCTGGACCCTGCACTCATCATCTGAGGTCCTTCCTCACCTGCCTCCTCTCCCGAGCCCTATTTCTGAAAAGGGCGGAATAGCTGTGTCATGCATATAAGGCCAAATTGCACACAGAAATATGCAAACTGAAACAGACAGATAAGCCTATCTCATCAGGTGGTCTACTCTAGGGACAGGTACTGGCCAGACCTGCAAACTGGCTGCACCAGGGGCCCTCACACACTGACGCTTAGGATCCTTCCAGTTGGCATGGATCATTCTACCACATAATTTCATCTGCAACAAATGAAATGCAAATATATAATGACTATAGTTGGGCAGGTATGTTCTGATTTTAAAAAATAATAATCCAGTGCATTGTTGGTGATGGGTACTCAAATAATAAATTTCATACCATCGCAATGTCTGTAATTTTAAAATGTCAAGATAATGACATTTTAAAAGTTATTCCTGAAGTATGACTCTTTCGGACACATTCGCTTCATGAGTTTAAAAACTGCCATAACTTAAAAGGTGTGATCACTCTCTAACTCTCCATCACCCCTCAAATCTCCTAATACATGCCCTGGAATGCCACATATACAAAATTTGATCTTTTCATCGTTGTGGTCTTCATTTTCTGTCTCTTCTTTAGAAGGATACAGTGGTACCTCTGGTTACAAACTTAATTCGTTCTGGAGGTCCGTTCTTAACCAGAAACTGTTCTTAACCTGAAGCACCACTTTAGCTAATGGGGCTCCCGCTGCCGCCACATGATTTCTGTTCTCATCCTGAGGTAAAGTTCTTAACCCGTGGTACTACGTCCAGGTTAGCGGAGTCTGTAACTCGAGGTGTTTGCAACCCAAGGTGCCACTGTATTTGAAATCTACTGGACTTAATATTCACTTCTCTTTTTCCCCACCAGATGATCTTTATTAATTTTTTAGTTACATACTGTACATACACATACATTATATTTCACATTTGTTCTTGCTCTCCCGAGCTGACTTCCCTCCTTCCTTCTTCTGGCTGTTTTATGTCCTCTTTGACTTTTCACATTGTCTTTGTCCATTTTCAATAAAATTGTTCTTCTTCATTTTTTCCATTAAATGTCCACAAACAAATAAATCTTTCTATATATACAAGTTCTTGTTGTCTGTCTATATTCATTTACAAATATTGTTCAATAATAGTCTTAATATTCATTTTGATATTATTATCCAATAAATTTCTTGTATTTTCCCGTTATGAGATATTACTTTAATTATACTGGTTCCCTATTTCACATCATCTTCTCTATATATAACATAAATTTTCCCCATTCTTTTTTATATGTTTCATCCCCCTGATGTCGAATTTTTACTGTTAATTTGGCTATTTCTGCAAACTCCATAACCTTGTACTGCCAGTCTTCTATTGTAGGCAATTTTTGCTGTTTCCATACCTGAGCCAGCAATAACCTCGCCGCCATTGTTGCGTATAAGAACAGTTTCTGATCATTCTTGTCAATGTCTTCTCCCACCATTCCCAACAGGAATGACTCTGGTTTTTTAAAAAACGTATACCTAAAAATCTTCTTTAATTCATTATATATATTTTCCCAATACGTTTTCACTATGTCACAAGTCCACCACATGTGGAAGAAACTGCCTTCTTTCACCCCACACTTCCAACAATTTTTATTTCCTGTTTTATACATATTTGACAATTTAATTGGCGTGAGGTACCATCTGTACGTCATTTTTAACAGATTTTCTTTTAACAATGTACATGCTGTAAATTTTAGGCCAGTATTCCATAATTTTATTCACTTTTCATACTCAATGTTGTGACCTACATCTATTGCCCACTTAATCGTGACACTTTTGATTTCTTCATCTTTTGTGTGCCATTCTAATAAATACTCATAGACCTTAGACAGTGCTTTTTTGTTATTTTGTAGTACTGTGGTTTCTAATATTGATTTTGTTTGTTCAAACCCTCTTGTTTTCTTATCCTTTGAGAAGATATCACCCATTTGATGGTACTCCATCCAACTTTGCAGTTTATCTTTCAATTCCTCATATGGTTTGATCTTAATTACGTTGTTCTCTTCCAATAACATATCTCTATAGGTCAACCATTTTCCTTTCATATTTAGTTTTTTCAGTGAAAAAGCTTCTTGGGCTGACAGCCACCATGGCGTCTTTCTTTCAAACCACTCTTTATATCTTTTCCAGACTTCAAATAGTGGTCTTTTTATGATGTGATTTAAAAAGTCCTGATGTACCAAAGGTATGTGTGCCACCCATATCTGTTTCTGAAACCTTCCAGATCTAATATATCTGTATTTTCCAAACTAAACCACTCTTTTAACCATATTATAGTTGCAGCTTCGTAATATATTTTGAGGTCCGGTAGTGAAAAGCCTCCTCTTTCTATTTTGTCCGTTAAAAGTTTGAATTTTATTCTAGGCTTTTTCCCTTGCCATACAAACCTGGAGATCACTTTTTGCCACTCATTGAATTGGCCTTGTCCTGTTATAATTGGAATGGTATGAAATAAAAAGAGCATTTTTGGTAAGACATTCATCTTAATAGCTGCTATCCTTCCACAGAAGGATAGCTTCAGCCTGTCCCATATTTCCAATTTCGTTTTAACTTCTTTCCTTATTGTTTTATAATTATCCTTGAATAGGTTTGTATTTTTCGGGGAAAGCCAAACACCCAAATATTTTATTTTCTTAACCGTTGTTATTTCTGTTTTGCTTTGTAGTTGGTCTAGTTGTTCCTCATTCATGTTCTTTACCATCATTTTTGTTTTACTTTTATTAATTTTAAATCCTGCCATCGCTCCGAATTCTTCTATTACTTTTAATGCTTCTACTATCAAAGTTTGAGGTTCTTGTAATGTCAGGACTATGTCATCAGCGAAGGCCTTAACTTTGTATTCCTTTTCTCCACATTTTATTCCTGTAATTTCCCCTGTTTCTCTTATGTTTTGAAGTAATACTTCCAGTATTGAAATAAATAATAGAGGTGACAATGGGCAACCCTGTCTTGTGGCCTTTGTAATATGGAAGTTCTCTGTCACTCTGTTGTTTATTATAAGTTTTGCATTCTGATCTTTATAAATTGCATCTATGCTTCTTAAAAACTTTGTTCCCAAACCCATCATTTCTAAATTGTATTTCATAAAAAACCAAGACACGTTATCAAATGCCTTTTCTGCGTCTATGAAGATTAATGCAGCCTGCTTGTTTATTTTTGTTTCCAAATTTTCAATTATATTTACTATATTTCTTATGTTGTCTTTTAACTGCCGTCCTGGTAAAAAACCTGCCTGATCCGAGGGTATATGTGAAGTCAAAATATTTTTTAATCTCTGCACTAGTATATTTGCGAACAGTTTATAATCATTATTAAGCAATGATATCGGTCTAAAGTTTTTTACGTTTGTGAGATCAGTTCCTTGTTTTGGTATTAGGGAAATAAATGCTTCTTCCCATGTCTTGGTAATCTGCCCCTTTTCCATTATATTATTCATTGCTTCCTTTAGTGTAGAGACTAATTGTTGACTTAATTTCTTATAATATTTAATTGGTATGCCATCCAGCCCTGGGCCCTTCCCATTCTTTCCTTGCTTAATTGCATCTATAATCTCTTCTTCTGATATTGGTTTTTCTAATTGTTCTCTTCTTTCTTGGGAAATTGCCCTCAGTTTGTGTTTTCCTATATAAGTTCTTATCTTCTCCTCGTTTTCTTTGGGTGCTTTATATAATTCTTTGTAAAATTTAAGGAATACTTTCCTTATTTCTTTGGGGTTGTCTATTATTTCATTATTATCTTTTATTGTATTTATAATCTTCTGTCCTTGTTTTTTCTTTAGTTGCCAAGCTAGCCACTTCCCTGTTTTATTAGCTGATTCAAAATTTTGCTGTTTTATTAGTTTAATTTTCCATTCCACTTCTTGATTTATAATCATAGATAGTTTCATTTGCAACAATTTACTTGTTTGTTTTAGTTTTGGGTCCTCTGGTTTCCTAACCAACTGCTTTTCTATATCTTTTATTTTATTTAATATTTCTACTTTATTCTTTTCCCTTTCCCTCTTTTGAATACAGTTCTGTTGCAAGAAGAATCCTCGCATAACTGCTTTGCTTGCATCCCAGACTACATTTATGTCTGTACCTTTATTTAGGTTTAGTTCGAAGTAAGTACTTAGATGTTTTTTAGTTCTTTCTAATATTTCTGTATTGTCTAACAAATTGTCATTTATTCTCCACCTCCTAACTGTTGGGTCTTTAGTCTTCCCTTCCATTGTAATGGCATTATGATCTGATAACGTCTTTGGTAAAATTTCAGCTTTCACCATTCTTGTGGTTAATTCTTTTGATATCCAGATTTGATCTATCCAGCTCCAGCTTTGGTTTGGTTCTGAATAATATGTGAATTGTTTTGTTAATGGGTTTTTTAATCTCCATATATCCACTAATTCATTATTTTCTGTTAAGGATATAAAGGAATTTGGCAGTTTCCCCTGGTCCGATTTCACTCTTCTTATTGATCTGTCCAGTTCAGTGGAGATTACCCCATTGAAGTCTCCCAACAATATAATGTTATACTCTATGTAGTCCATCAGTATTTCCTCTATTTTTTGTAAAAGTCTGCTTTCTTTTCATTTGGCGCATATATCCCCACTATGATTATTTTTCTCCTTCTATTTGTACTTGTATTCCTATTATTCTTCCTTCATTATCTTTAAATACTTGTTGTGCACTATATATTTTTGACATATATAACAACTCCTCTCTTCTTTTGCACATCTGAGGAAATAAATTCATTCCCCAGTTTTTTGTTTTTTAAAACTCTGTTGTGTTTCCGTGTTACGTGTGTTTCTTGTAAGCAAATTATGTCTGTGTGTTTTTTTTAATAACTCATATTCAATTTTATTTCTTTTTTTTTTAATAAATATTTTATTCGTTTTTGCATAAAAGACAACAAAGCAAAACAAAGCAACAAACAATACACCAAAAACATACAGAATTACACAAACATAACATACTACAAAAAACAGAAATAAAAACAATCTTATCTTCATATTAATCTTGCATTAACTTGTTTCTCTGACTTCCCCGAGTCTCCCTTCCCTGTATTCCAATTCATACAATTAAACAACAAATCCCTTCCCTCTGTCATAATTAACCTCTTTTCTGATTTGAATGTCTTAATATAGCTTATTCAATGCTTAGAACTTAGAATGTTGGGTCTTCTGATCCTTAAAATTTTACTCCAATAACCTTCTACATTCAATCTGATGTTATTTTAACATTCATTAATCTTGTAGTGTTTCTGTAAATAGTCTTTAAATTTCTTCCAATCTTCCTCCACCGTCTCTTCACCCTGGTCTCTGATTCTGCCAGTCATTTCTGCGGATTCCATATAGTCCATGACTTTCATCTGCCATTCCTCCAGCGTGGGTAATTCTTGTGTCTTCCAATACTTTGCAATAAGTATTCTTGCTGCTGTTGTGGCGTACATAAAAAATATCCTGTCTTTCATACGTACCTCTTGGTTGACCATGCCCAGGAGAAAGGCCTCCGGTTTCTTTGGGACATATTCAATTTTATTTCTTTTGGCTTTATTGTTCATGCCATTAACATTCCATGATATAATTTTAATTGTCATTTTGATTTATTTATTTAAATACAATTTTATTTTATTGTTTACATTTAAATATCTCCCTCTTCTCCCTCTTGTTCTTGTTTATCCTCTTCACTTTCCTGTTCCTCTCCCTCCATCTTCCCCAACTCCTTATATCTTCTCCCAAATTTCTGCATTTCTTGGAATGTCTTAATTTTGAATTTCTTGTCTTTATAATAAAATGACACACCCTCTGGATACTCCCATCGAAACCTTATTTTGTTAGCTGTTCAGTTTTTTGTCAATTCTTTATAGACATTTCTCTTGCGTAAAAAACGATTGGGAATATCCTTGAACACCACAATTGTTTTCCCATCTATGATCAATTGTTTTTCTCAACTCTTCCTCAAAATAGTATTCCTCACTTCTGCTGAATTAAAGATTGCTAAACAGTCTCCAGGGTATTTTTTTTGTCTTGCCTGGGCCGAGGTGACTTTTATTCTAAAAACATTAGTCACCATGTAATCTAAATCCTCTTCCCTTATTTCTAATAGTTTAGCAATTTCTTTAATGAGTCTTTCTCTCACGTTCTCCCCATCTTTCTCTGGAATTCCCCGAAATTTCAAATTTTGTGCTTTCTGGTTCATTTCAAGGTTCTGGTTCATTAAATTATCTAATGTATTTTCTTGTGTTTTTAAAAGTTATTCTATTTGCCCTTTCATTCTTTCCCCTTCTTTTTTGTTTTCCCTCATTTCTTTTCGCATTTTTTTCGATTGTTCCTCTACTGTTTGTAATTTTACTTTCAATTATTTCATTTGTCCTGATAAATCTGAAGCCACTTCCAATAACTTTTCCCCAATTTTTTTTCGCTTTCCTTTACTTCTCTCCTGATTTCTCTTATTTCTGCCAATATTTTTGCAAAGTCTCCCTCCCCTTCTATCTCAGCTTTTGATGCCCTTCTCTCTCCTGGTGTTATTTTTGATGATTTACTCATGTTTCTTTAATTAAAAAATGAATAATTTCCCAAGATGCAATTCCACCAACTTCCACTAGGGGGCTTGTTTACCCTGTTTACCAAAGCACTTATTTTCCCTGCTATTCCCTCATTCACCACAAGGCGTGTCTATCTCTCCTACTTCCTCCTTTATCACACAGCTGTATATACAGTAATAGTCTGAATTTCCTCTTAAAGAGCAACTTAACTCAAACTAGTATACAATCAAATACTCCATATATTCAGTATCAGTCCAATTGCATTCTGGTTTTTTTATCAACACCTTACGTTTCCCCAGATTTCAATCCCTCCCTCCTATTCAGTTCACAACCCGCTCTTTAGTTCTCCACAGCTTCACGAGTCACAAACAATGGGGGAGAGGAGGTAGCAGTTCTAATTTCCCCTCTGTTGCCAAGAAAAAGAAAGTCTCAAATTGTCCAAGTCCAGTACTTGTAAACGTAGAGAAGTGAGGTGCAAACAATGACTCTAAGCTCTCTGCAGTCCAGGACCTTCAGTAACACCCAGCAGCTAGGTTGTTACAATATAACGATGGGTCTTAGGTTCAATGGTGCTTCCAACCTACTATTCCCAAAAGCGCCTTAACAGTATGTACAAAATTCTAAATTCCTCTCACAAGTACTAGGTTTTGCAGGTATTTGAAACATTGTCTTATATTTCCCAATTAATTTTGTTTGTTTAGCTTTTTACTGTCTCTTGGCCCCCCTACTCAGCAGACTTATTTTTTAAAACGCTGACTCACTCATACCAATTTTTCCTTGCGTCGCTTTGTCCACCAGCGTCTGGAAGGATTTCCTTTACTCCCAAATTGTTATAACACTCCCCTGTACCTCCTTATTCTTTGTCTTCTGTTCCGCTTTTCCTTTTGTTTGGGGTGCGGGGGTTTAATCTTGAGCCTCGGAATGCTTTACTGCTTCACCTTTCGGAGTCTGTGGCATCGCTTTGTGGGTCAGAATGGATCCTAGCGTTCGCGTCTTCAATCCTGCCTCCTTACCGAACACCAACAGGTCCAGTGTGCACACAGGAGAGATGCCTTTGAACGCAGCCAGCCCCCCAGCCCCGAGGATTTACCTCCTCGAGTTAATAGGCTCACTTTTGCCCTAGCGTAACCTCTTTTTTGCCTCGCAAAGCTCAGGACCTCTCCAGAGAGTTGATCCTGCACTCCTTCAATGGTGGCGGTGAAACAGGAAGTGAATAATATTCACTTATCTTTGCCTAAATTGTATAGCAATAATTTTTAATTAAGGACGAGCAAATTTTACTAATTCCATTCTGTTATTATTCCACAGCTCTGATCTCAGCTTGTCTTCCAGTATGTTGGTATGGGAGTATGCAAATGCACTCTCACATTATTAAAAAGGACCATAATCCCCAACCTGTGCTACCAAAGAATCTTTAAAGAGGAAACTTCCCGCAAAGGTATCTATACTGTCAAAATGTGTTTGATTATGTAAATCTTAATTGCTGAGTGGCTTAGTAATAAATAAGTCTGCTATGCAGACGAGGAAGCATCTTTGTTGCACATGCTGTTTGATGTGTCTGTACACTTCGTCATGTGGCAGGCTGCCAGTGCAGAAATGGGCACCACATGGACAGAAGTTGAACTTTCAGACTTAAACTTTGCAGATGACATCTGCCTTATAAATAGATCAGTTGAGGCTACACAGTGAAAGACAGATGGCCTTGCAGGCTCTGCCAAGCAAATAGACCTCATTATTAATAAATCAAAGGGAAAGGTTTTCAAACTGTTTTACCCATAGATGATTATCATGGCCCCACCTATTTGGGAGCTGCTGTCTTGAAAAAAGAATATCACTACTTTGATTTTCTGGTGTGCTCATTTGGTTGACAACCTTTGTTGTCCCTTCCTTCACAAGTAAATCAGTCACTGCATTCTAAAGTCTTAATCCTGTGGAAAACTAACTGCAGTGGTCCAATATAATGCATACTAAACTATATACTGATCAAGCACTAAAACATACAGCATGACTGGAAGTTAAGGCTACATCAAATCAATTCAGGATTATTTCTATACTCCTTTAGCACTTATATTGCTCTCCAAATTGTTATAATCAATAATAAATACACTAACAGCATAATTTCTGACAGCCTTCAATAAGCTAGTTTCCCCTCATACTTGGAGTATAGTTTGTTTGTTTTAATTAATTTGGAAGCATGCTTTTTAGTTTTGCACTAAATATGCCCCTAGTCCAGAAATTAAAGGCCATTGACAGATAACCTAGTTATTATTGCTTCTTGGCTACCTGGTGCCCTTTCACCCAGTCAGCCAGTACTTTACGGCAGGAATGGGGTACCTGTGGCCATCCATATGTCATTGGACTCCAACTCATATCAGCACCAACCAGCATGGTCAATAGTCTGGATGATGGGAGTTGTAGTCCAGCAAGATATGGAAGCCACAGAGTCCCCATCCTTTCTCTCAGGGAATGGTCAGTGGCCGTTTGGTGATGTTATTAAAATGCCAATGATCAAATTTCGGGAGAAAAAGTAGGGGGGGGGGCTTAATGAAAGTCACAAACCCCATCCCAGCTTCTCCCAAATTCAGTCAAGTCATGCCTGAACCAACAGTGTCTCTTTATATATATATATAAAAGTAGCTAAGTGGGTCACTCCAAAGGGCAAGGGAGCACATTAACCTGTGACCCCCCCCCCCGGGTGTGATTTCATGACTGGTAATAGCACCTTAGAAGTATGTCATTTCTCATCCATGTACAGAGAGATGGGATATTGACACTACATAGCAAAGTTTGGTAGGTGCATCCAAGAAGGGTGTGTGTGTGAATTATTCACAACACCCCCCATACCATCATGTTACATCCTGATGTGCCCCTTAGTGCATCCCTGCATCATGGCACACAAGATGTGCACATACTTTGAGAAACAATGTGGTACAATAATCCATGAAGCTGTTCATTGTCATTTAGATTCTTTTAGATGCTTTTAAACAACCATTTAAAAATGGCAACACAACTTGTGACCCAGCAGTCTAACTGGCCTTCCGCCTCCTTTTTTGCTGCCCCAGAGATCCCAACAGAAACAAGAAATAAATCAGAGTCCCTGGTGGGCTGCCATCCATGCCCCATGTGAATTCTGTGCAGTGTGGAGGGTTTCTGCTTGGGCAGCTGAATGCAACTGCTGCAGCTGCTCTCTTGCTCCCCCGCCCAATAACCAAATCCAGTGCACCATCCAGCCAAACCAGAGTATCTAGTTCAAAACCAGCTGACTGACATCTGTTGAAGATAGTTGGCTTAACTGGTTTTTGGACTCCAGCTTTAGAAGGAATTCTCCTCATGCATTGTATTGTCTTAGTCCTTAAAATCAGCAAAGGATAATTAGAGGAATTTAAGGTTAGTTCAGGTATACTTTCATACAAACCAATCACAAATCAATTTCCTAGACCCATTTGGAACAGAATTATATGTTTTATGCAATCCAGTTTAGCTGCAGAAAATGTGCAATTACACATCCAAGGCTGTGTATAAAATTAATCTCCAAACAGTTATGCTTTTCCCATCAAGGTTAGCTGGATAGTAGCGGCTAATTTTAAAGTTGATTTGAGAGCTTGATTGTAGTTTAGACGTGGGTTCTCGAAGGAAAACCAGCCAAGTCTTCATCTGGGTTAGGCCGTATATGATCCATTGTTCTTCAGGAAACAGATAAGTAATAGATAAGCCATAGATATTCATGTAATGGGAAAGGAACATGATGTCCTGAATCTGGGCAGGCAGCAGTGCAAAGGAAGAATGGCAATAGGCTTCAAAAATAGTCAATGATCATGAAAACTTAAATCAATCTTCAGTAGCTGGTGGGTGACAGGAGTGTTGGGTTGCCCCCGTGATTGAGGGGGCCAGTGCTGCATGATGTGTACACACTGTTCATGCACGCTGTGTGACATCATGTTGACGTCATGTGTACATGCTGCATGGCATGCGCAAGTGACATGAGCAGGTTGTGCAGCATGCGTGCACCGTGCATGTGCACAAGTAATGCAGAATATTTGAGGGGGCCCAGCCCCTTCCTTGACATTTTTGCCCCCCCCCCCAGTTGATGGTAATTGCTGAGGACAAGAGGGGTGAGTGTGATTTGAGGAGCACAGACAAGGGCCCAAGGGCCCCATGATACCCTGAGCCCAAGAGTAGTCATCTTCCTGAAGCCAGCCCTGAATCTGACACAGTTACACATCATGATAAACTTGATCAAGTCAAGCAATAAAATTGGGATTAAACACAGAGTTCTGGAAAACTGGAACCACCAGCATCCATAGAGGAGCAGCAGTCCAACCAACTGTAATGCAGATCAAACCTTTGCTACCATCTTCCTGCTTTGCCCTGCTCCTGCTCCCCCCTGAAGGGAGAGGAGAGAGGCTGCACCATCCCTGGAGGAAGACGCAGGACCCACCGGGGGCTGGTTTGCAGCAGCTGGCCTGACACCAGACTTTGGGGTGGGGTGGTTCAAAGGGGGGGGGGAATAGCTGCGTATCTGCTAATTCGTGGGTGGGAGTGGTCTTTGATTATTATTTGACTCTAGTTAATGCTGTTTGTTATTAGTTCTATGGCAGGTATGTCGTTTATGGTTTTTTTTATAAACGTTATGTTAGATGTATGGTATGAACCTCCCTTTCTCCCTCCCCTTATGGTATTATGTATGTGTGTGTATATATATGTATATATTGTTGTAAATTGCTCAGGGACCTTTGTGTGACAAGTGACTATTAAGTTTAGTAAAACAGTTTATGAAAGCAACAGGAATGCAAAGAAAATGCCCGTTAATTATTTTAGTTGCTTGCAAAAACACTTCCATTTTCTACTTGATAATTTTCAACCATTCCTTCTCTATTGCCAGCACCTCAATAAATAGTATTTTTTTCCATAATAGGTTTCAGTACTATTATTCAGTCCAGGAAACCATCCCAAAGTTTTCCTACCCTGAGGGGAACCATTGTAAGCTGCCCTGAGCCTTCCAATAGAAGGGGGCAAAACTGAATAGATTTAACAGAGTCGAAAAACTCAGGACTCTGTAAATCTCAGCACTTCAACATGTCAACAGTTCGGCAAACTGGATGAGCGCAGGGTGGGTTTTGTGTGAAAGGCAATCAAATGGCCTCTGCTCTTTACTTGCCAATCAATACATTCCAAGTCTTTTCCAGGAAGGTGTACTTTTCAGCTAGCGAATGACCTTTCATAGGAGATGGGGTCAGATGTATGTGCATCTGCCCACCTATTGATGACTAACTCTCGCTGAACTCAGTGGGAATTACTTTAGGATAAATATGGGTAGGATTTCACAAGACATCTGTTGAAGGATTTTTTGACACACGTTAATCATTTAATACGAGAAGAAGACAGTAGTAACCAAAAGGCACCATAAAAGAGTAGCAAATCCAATAAAGTGAAAAGAATTTAAAACAATAGCTTAACTTGTTTCTGGTTCTTGCAAGCTTGTCTTTGGCTGAAAATGCAGTTGAAATGAGCTGAGAACCACATGCAAGGTTGTGGTGGGATGATCTTGTGCAGAATGTTTTCTTTTCAGTAATGGAAAACAACAGATTATATATGAAATAGAGTTTTTGTGTCAAACCTTATAGAAAGAGATTTTAACACCAGACATGATTTTACATTAATATTAGCTTTTCAAGTTTCTTTTTTCTTTATTTGCTCTGGTCTGTACTTTGGGTATAAAATAAAATATAAATTTGGCAGAGTCCAACTGGCCTCCAATATCTCGATGGCAGCAAAACAGTGGGGGGGGGGAGGGGATTTGCTAGCTATTGGAGGAAAGGATGAAATTACCAAAAGTTCTCCCAACCACAAAAATTCTCTTTTCGGAAAAATCATCTTATTTAATGGTGAATTATATTACATAGTGGTGGATGGAGGAAGCAATGGGTTTAGAACGAGTGACTGGAATGAGCCAAGAAATTGCTTCCTTCAATAATATTAAAATAATGTTAAACAATATTGAAACTGGATTCACAGTGCACCCAAAATTAATGGCTGGTTTACCTGAGGAGGCCATTTTGTCAAATATTTTCTGGGACTAAAATTCTCCAACAGTTCTGAAGGAATTTGAAAAAGAAAACTCCCCTCACCATGTCCAAAAAATATTTCAAGTGAGCCATATTAAAAATAAATAGATGTTGGACACTAATTACTAATTACAATGACACCAAAATTAAACCATTGCTATGCTGAGAAATCACAGCCAGAAGGGTAGATAAAGCTTCCAGATGACCCGTTTATTGAACATTCACCCTAATTTATTTGCAGGGAGATTTGATGGCATTTATGTATTTACTGAACATTCATTTCTATTTGTGAGGAAGTTAGATGATATTTCATCCAGTGCATTTTCCCATCATTTTCCTTATCAAAAAGTCTGATTTGCAGCACGCGGGGGGGGGGGGGTGCAAGACTGCCAAATCAACTCCAATTGCACAATCTGAATTTGCCAATATGTGATTGAATCAAATACAGAAATACTGGCAGTCTGAAAGTAGAAGAAATATCCTAACATTTCTGTGCATTTGCTGTTTCAACACAAGCAGACAGGCCAGATTTTTTGGCTTCTGGGAAAAAAAGTCCTAAAATGACGGTAGGTGTGTGGTGATAAAGATGTAATAAGCAATAATGCTGTATAATATATTGAACTCTGAAGGTCTCTAGGCACTTGACCAAGATATGACAACATTTTAATTCATAAGTAGGACAGCACACATCCCACTTTGGCAGCAAAGAAACCATTAGATTCCCAGCGCCAAAGACTGAATTGAGCACACGCTCAGTTATTGGCAGTCTGAGCAGCATTTCACTGGCCCAATGTTAAGACAGACAGACTTGAAAACTGTTAATTCTCCCACTGCAGTTCTCCTCTTCTCGTGAATAAAAACTCTTCCAGATCACCCATCCAAACGATATTATTAGGTGAACATATGGAGATTCTTTATTCTGTTTGTTCAATGACCCATTAGGCTGAAATCCTAGGCACACTTATTTAAAAGCTTTCTTATACTGAGTCAGACCATGAACATACTAGGCTAAGTTGTCTACTTTAACTGAGGGTGGCCAGATTCGCATGTCATGATATTCCAAACCACATGGCATCACCTTCATCAAAATGCCAATTTCACTTAATCAGAGATTTGAGTGTCCACCAACATTGCTGCACCTACGTAATTGCAATTATTGCCATTTCAGTGATAGTAGTATATATTGTTTTGTGTATGGTTTTCATGTGTATGATTTTAATGTATATAATGTTCATGTTATTAGAAGGGCTTGGGGCTGTACAGAGAGATAACAGTTTGAAAAGATGCTCTGCCAAAAGGCAAAATAGTCCTTTTGAAGTCAAAAGGTATGTCAGCTGCCCAAGTGGGACATGCACAACCTGGCTCTAGAAGTTTCTGACTTGCCATGGCACCAACCTCAGAGGCCTTACCCATTGCATTGCTACAGTGTGTATACTGTTTGGAAGTTGCCCACCAGAGAGTGGGCTCAGAAACTGAAGATTCAGGGGCTCCACAAAAGGCTGCCAGTTCGCACATACAAATCAACTCTGTTTGCAGCGTATAAATAAGGATGGAACAGTTTAAGAACAACGAAAGCAGAGCCAGGGATCAGGAACATAAGTGTCTAACTTAATAGCATTTGGAACGGATGATGTCAGCAGTCGAATGCTCTAGTTTCTGTTCACCATTTGAAATTTCTATTCTATGAGTGCATAATGAGTGTGACTGGAGCAATCACATTTAACAGTAAAAATTTCTTTGACATTGGAAAATATACGGGTTATATTCCACAGCGTGACTTTCCAAATCTTTCATTTTTGGCTTTTGACCTAGTCTTTCTGATACTGAGGAGCACTGCATTATGAACTGATGAATAGAAAAATAATTATGAGAAAGTTGGAAGGTTAGCACCAGCACGGAATAAGATCGTGGACTAGTGTTAATTAGTTGTGTGATGACATTACTCACATGGCTGTGCTCCCAAACCCCACTGAATGCCTGTAGGTTTCATTACAACATGCTCCCTTGATCTGCTTCTCTCCCCCTGGGGGACAGAGGATGCTTTAGATGCAGTTATGGAAAATGCACCTGAACGTTTCCAAGAATAGCAGGTGGGTTTTAACTTTCTGCCCGGGGAGATGAGCACGCGGTAATTTTTATCCCACCAACAGCCACTTGAGGGCTCAAGGCCCTTGCCTCCACATGGGTGGCAGCAGAGTGGGGCTGGGGAGCAAGGGCCCACCCAAGAAGAAGCTCCCCCCAACTCCCTCCTGTCATTGACATATACTGCTGTTCTTTTCCAGAGATCTAAGTGGCACCTTCTCCAAATCCAGCCCCCCAAAACACATACCTCCACACACAGTTCGCCCACCTAGGTATTTCTGGTGCTGCCTCTTTGCCTCCACATATGAAAAGGCACAAGTGCCCTCTGTTTCACCACTTTTCACGAGAGAGCAGTTCTGAGTTACCCAGGAGTTTTCAGGAGCCCCCAGAAGAAGCTATATAAGCAGTACAGACTTTATATTAAAATACTAAATATTTTTAAAGAACTTGTTTTAAAGAACAATTTACCATTTAATTTTTTAAAAAACTTCGATTCCAAGATTATTCCTTTAAAAGATTCATCTCCCATCTTTCCAAAGAATTAACAGAAATTCTGACTCTGTTTAATACCGAATGAAACTAAATCTGCAGTTCTTACTGGAGGGTGAAGGAAGCAACAGGCCGAGAGCAGAGGACTGGCAGGGGTTAAAGCAATAGGGGCTGAGCACTAACACATCCACACCCCATAGGCAGCCTCTCACTGGGTACTTCAAGGCAACAGGTACCTTTAATTTGAATATATCTGTTCAGCACTTGAACAATACCTTCACCACATACTGTTTGGAACTTACTGATCTAAATACTTAAGAACAATGAACAATTACTTTAATCATTCTAATTGTGACTCTCTTTTTTAAAACCACTACATAGCAATAATTTATAAATGATCAGATGTCTTCCTTTTTGCTGGAGACAAAGAGTCCTCACTTAATGTACTAGATCATCTATGAATTCAGGGCGTGAGCAGATGGAGAGGTACAGTGGCTTAATCCCTGCCAGGCTGAATGAGTTTTCTCTTACCTCTGAAGAACAAAGTGGCTGGAAGCAAATGGTGAAATTTCATGGCCCTGGCAAAGCACACGTCTCATTCTTGTCAGCTGCTGGATATCCTGAAAGGAGTTCTGTAAAGTCAGCTCTGGGGAGCCATGTTTGATCACACCCGATCTTCCTGCTTTCAAAGGGAAGGGGATATTGCAAGGGGCAAAAAATCACCTTTTAATCGCAGCAACAGCTTTCCATTGAAATGGCAGCACCAGCTGCAAGCTGGCTTCTCCCTTCACCAGGTGTGCTGTTCTCCTCATCTCCTCTGTCTGAAAAAGGATGTGAATTTGGGCCACATCCTTTAGCCTCTTTCCGGAACCTTTGCAGAGTCTGGCTCCCAATATTTTCCTTCCTAGTCTTTGTGCTTTGTGCCAAATTTTTGTCTGCAAGAGAAACAGACTTCTATGTCTCGCAGAATGCATTTCAATGAACAGAAACTGAATGTCACATCAGATTGAGAAGGTCTAAAGTTTAATGTCTGCTAACTGCCACACTTGTTTTCAAAAGGAATATTACCTTTGAGACTGGAGAAGGAGAAGATGACAGCAAAGAAGACGACTATAAGGAAGATGACACTTCCTAGAAGGAGACACTTGCCAGAAGAAAATTAACAATTGGGGGGGGGGCATGGAGAACATGAAAGGCAAACATTGCTCTCCCTATCCTGCACTCTGGTTGCTGAGAAAATTCTGTAGGCCTTGCTTTTTTATTATTATTGCACTGCAGAACAGATTAATTAGCTGTAGCTGATGTGGATGTGGACAATATAATGATCACAGAGGGAAGCATGCAGCTCTTGGAACTCTGCCTACACGGGAGAAAGCAGGGCGTGTTCCAAGCAGTGGGGGAAGAAAAGGGAAAAGCAAAAATCTGGAGAATGCCTAATGCATATTGAATGCCAACCAGAATCTGTATGCTGTTCTTTTGTAAAGTACAAGGCCCACCTGAAGACCAGACTGCGAGGGCAGAGGAAAGGCAGGCCGTAATTTCACCACAGGCACATGACAAGGTGAGCTCTAAAGATGATGCTAACCAGCAACCACATCCAAGTAAACCTGGAAATGGCTAACCAGCTGTTTGCCAGTGTTAGGTGTAAGCATGACTAATTATTATTTTGTGTGAATAATTATGGCTGTGAACTCCATGATGTCCTATGGTTTGTCTACTAACTAACAAAGACGGCTGGTCCACACACAATCACAGACTGCTAGGAATGCCAGTCACACTCCATGCTGGGTGGGTGGGGGGGGGGGAGCTGGCTGGGTCCCATCTTCTGTCTGGGAGGGTATGCACCAGCAGCTTTGTGTCTGGCCAGAGAAAAAGTATGAGTTTCTGTAGCTGACTGGCAAGAAGCAGTCTTGAGGGATTGGGGTTGCTTGTGAGAACAGATTCTCTTTTAGGAGGTAGTATTGCTTCTGTGAGTTTGCTTCCCTTCTGCTGAAATTGTTTGTTAGCTGTTCGTTGCACTCACAGCACTAGCTGCTCCCAGGGACTTCTTCCTCCACTGTGTGGCAGTAACTGGTCCTATTTGACTTAGGAGTTCACAGCACAAATAAAAGGTCTCATTTGTTACGCAAATATATAGGCCCTCACCATCATTTCAACATGTGTCCTGTGTAGAACGGAGGATGCTAATTACCTCCAGGAACAATGGTTGTGATAAGTGAAACCAAAGGAAGGGCAAGACATTTTGCCTCATGGAGAGGTCTCTCCTTTGGTCCCTGAAGTAGGGTTGGCTGTCCCCTGGGATCCTCTTCCTCGGGGGTGCATGCCTGGGGTGCACAGGGTCAGCGGCAAAAGTGGGCAAAGCACCTCCATCTCCCAGAAGCAGGAGAGGGTGTCAGCGGGTAGAGGAGGAGCAGCTTCCACGCAGGCGTTGTCTCTGGCTTTGTGTGTGCAGCGCATTGTGGGGGTGGTACATAAACTGGTGCAGGGGGGTAATCCCCTGTAGCTGTGAATAGCTGCCTAGGCACTAGACTGGTGTGCATGGGAATCCAGAGCTGTAGATGCGACTGTGTTATCTTTGACAATAAAGAGTTAAATCTCTGCCGTGTGCATTCCTTTGGCTTGGCCCCTGGGGAGCGGGGCTGGCAGGAGGAGAGTTCTGAGGGCCACATAAGCAGACTGCATTTGCCCCCTGAGCTTGGGGTTCCCTATCCCTGCTTTACACAATGGTCTTTCTGGGTGCCAGGAGATTGCAGGGACCAAGTCTAGTCCTTCCTTCACCCTGCTTCTACTAATCAGCCTTTTATGAGGTGCTATTGAAAAAACACCAAGTCCAAAACCCATCACCTGATTTCTGGGTAACACTCCTATCCCCAGAAATCGTGGGGCCACTGCTTGCCCTGTTTTCCTCCGCATCCCCACCTGAGCCGCTGTGTTTTGTTCCATTATTTTAGGGCTACCACTGTCCTCCTGCTCAGTGCTAACTTAGCCCCATGTTGTCACACTCCAGGGTCTGTATTCAGTCCAGTCCTAGCTTGCTTCGCCAAGAAGACAAAATAATGTATCAGCAACGTTTAGTGGTTCATCCTGATACACCCTTTTATTGCACACGCAATAGTTACACAGATGCCTGCAAACGTGGCATGAAGGCTGACAACACTAACCCTGCCATATTGGAATCACTTGCAGGTGATTACAGAGCCTGGAGACAGGCATTCAGGTTGTGTATCCACAGCAGTGACCCAAGTAGAAATGAGCACTGGAGGAGCACAGAGAGAAGAAACGCCATGGTGCATCTGCAACAGCAAAGCCAGACACATTCATGGGCCCCCCCTGCAATAAAGCATGTCTTTCCTGTATTGGTCTCTCCAGCCACAGCAGGCGCTGTAACTCTCCAATGGTTTGACTTCACCCCCGAATGTGCACTCCTTCATGGTCTCCCAAGACAGACAGATGCCAACTATAAGGTAAAGGTAAAGGTACCCCTGCCCATACGGGCCAGTCTTGACAGACTCTAGGGTTGTGCGCCCATCTCACTCAAAGAGGCCGGGGGCCAGCGCTGTCCGGAGACACTTCCGGGTCACGTGGCCAGCGTGACATCGCTGCTCTGGCGAGCCAGAGCCGCACACGGAAACGCCGTTTACCTTCCCGCTAGTAAGCGGTCCCTATTTATCTACTTGCACCCGGGAGTGCTTTTGAACTGCTAGGTTGGCAGGCGCTGGGACCGAACAGCGGGAGCGCACCCCGCTGCGGGGATTTGAACCGCCGACCTTTCGATCGGCAAGCCCTAGGTGCTGAGGCTTTTACCCACAGCGTCACCCGCGTCCCACTGGTAAAGGGACCCCTGACCATTTGGTCCAGTCGTAACCGACTCTGGGGTTGCAGCGCTCATCTCGCTTTATTGGCTGAGGGAGCCGGCATACAGCTTCCGGGTCATGTGGCCAGCATGACTAAGCCACTTCTGGTGAACCTGAGCAGCGCACGGAAACGCTGTTTACCTTCCCGCTGGAGTGGTACTTATTTATCTACTTGCACTTTGACGTGCTTTCAAACTGCTAGGTTGGCAGGAGCAGGGACCAAGCTCGCCCCGTCACAGGGATTCGAACCACCAACCTTCTGATCGGCAATCCTAGGCTCTGTGGTTTAACCCACAGCGCCACCCGCGTCCCATGCCAACTATAGTAACTCAGTAATTCTTGCTGATACTAGCTTCCTCCTCATTGCGAAGAGTGATATGTGAAAGAAAATGACAGGCATGTTGTACTTCTTTGCAAAGATACCCTGAGCAGTTTGTCACCTAGCAGTCAGATTTTTATGTGTCAATGATTATACCATTAGACATTGGCAAGAAACTGTTTCCCCCTTGGAAGGAATAAGGCAGACATTAAACAGGCACGTAAAAGTATCTACCCTCTTCTGTACTGTGGAGCTTCAGGTGCGCACTGCTAAGGAATAGTGCACTTCTGATGCTCGTCTTTCTGTCTAGCTCCTTGTTTCTGTACTACAGTGGTACCTCGGGTTAAGAACTTAATTTGTTCAAGAGGTCCATTCTTAACCTGAGGTACCACTTTTCTTAACCTGAGGTACCACTTTAGCTAATGGGTCCTCCTGCTGCTGCTGTGCCGCCACTGCATTATTTCTGTTCTCATCCTGAAGCAAAGTTCTTAACCCGAGGTACTATTTCTGGGTTAGTGGTGTCTGTAACCTGAAGCATCTGTAACCCGAGGTACCACTGTATTGTATTTCCCCAGAGTCCAGGGGATGATGACAGATATCAATGCAATATCAGAATGATCCAGCACTTGTGATCCACCAAGCTGAAAGCACCTCACTAGCTATAGATTCCTGCCGACCAGGTGCTTCATAAGCCCTCTGTTTTTGCAGTCCCAGGAAGGCAGCAAAAGAGATTTACTGAGCTCCTGAGAGAACTAAGTGCTTGGCTTAGTGTGAGTTGCATTTTGCTCAGTGAATCCAAACTGTGTCAACCCGGCTCGTCTTGCGGTCTGCTGCTAGTATTTGCATCCCCCTTGCACCACTTTAGGAGGTTCCTTCTGTTGTTCTGCACCCACAAGCATGTTGGTTTAAAATACATTAACCTTGAGAAAAAGAATGTGAGAACTGAATTTGTCCAAGTGACACAAGATAATCAACAAATGCATTTAAATCTGTTTTTAAAACAGCAGTTACAAATTTATAATATTCTGCAAAGCCAAACCATTTTCTAACCTCCCTCCAACTTTCCAGTTCTTCACTGTACCCCACTGTCTAATTCCTGCCTCCATATCAATTTGAAATAACATGTTTGCCTTCATTTTTCTTTCCTAATAATTAACTTCTAGGACATGGGGGTGGGTGTAAACCACTTTTTTTTTTGTCCCCAAAGCAGTCTGAAAGGCTTATTCACATTTACATTTTCTCTGCTCTTTGCAGGCACTATCTATGCTTTAAAGCTCTGTGTCTGAACACACTGCCCCCCCACCCCCCATGATTTTCCTATCAGAACTGGCTATTTAAAGCTCAGTTGGAGTAAATGGCAATCCCAAAAAATACCTTTTTGGCATTTGCTCTGATTGAGCTCTGGGGCAAAAAAAAACAAAACACCACCAACAAGCCATGTTCAAAATGGGAGCTTTTAAGCGTGGACAAAAAGATGAGCCCTAAATAAATAAAAATGTTGTTGTCTGTACAAATTACTATATTAGCCAGGGTCTCCAAAACCCTGGGGCAGTGGTCCTCAAAGGGCATGGCACACCACACTGGAGTGGCAGGAAGACCAAAGGACAATCAAAGAAACGTTTAGACATTTCAGTGTTGTATGGTACAGCTCAGTATCTTTCATGTTTGTTTTTTGTTTGTTTGTTTGTTTGTTTGTTTGTTTAACAGGCTATGGAACTGTATTCTTCTACAGTTCTCCATGACATATTGTTGTGAACAGGGATTTTCAAGTCTGACAAATATGGAAGATCAGAAAAGAGAGAGGCTTCTTTGTGTTGGTGAGGAGATGAGAGTTTGTTTGTTTCAATTTAGACCTAATATAAATGAGATTACCCAGCAAATCAAGCTCACGCCTCTTGCTGAGATTGTATACATACTTAAGGTAGATAGAGACTTGCTTATAATTATATTTTAGTAATTATTCACCTTAGGTAGCTGCATTGTTTTATACTTTCTAGATGTTGCTTTCTTTGTTATTTTCAAATGTAGTTCTTATTAATAAAAAAAATATGGAGTGGCACAAGCAAAATTTTGTTCTGAAAGTGTGACCCAGAGAAACACTGCCCTATGAGAACCACTGTTATGCCCAGTCTACACATTTGGTATATGAAAGTTGAATCATAATCACATATTTTGTTGAATTCTGGCTGACTTTATAGATGTTGTCAATGTAAACTTGCAAATACTACAGTAGCTAGATACCTCCCCCTGCCAAAAATAAATAAAAAATCACTGAGGGCAAGATCACAGACCTTTAAAAAAACCTTGAAGGTCCTATTTCCCATAAAATGTGCACTCATTCTTTTTGCCATAAATGTACTCTACCTATAGCTATCATGGCCTCATTTTGAAAATGAAGTTCTGGCCGTAGATTTATTTCACCATGTATAAGGACTACAAATTCAGCAAAGACCATTATTATGAAGCAACCCTCGTCTGTGACTTTGGTGTGCTGATAGACCAATCATCTGTGAATTTGTCTAACACCCCTTTAAAGCTTCTTAAACCATTGGCATTGCCAATTTTGGTTCCCAGCACTGAAAGACGTGCATCTTAGCATTGTACTCCCCCCCTCCCCTCGACCAGCTCTGGCCCCTGGACCACAGGGTGCTGCAGTCATGGCTTGTGCTGCTCCCCTGGAGGCAGCAGTGGCTCCCAGTCCTGGCCAGTCTCGGGCTCAGAGGAGGCAAAGGGCACAACCAGCAGCAGCAGAGGAAGAAACTGGAGCCTTGCAGAGACCACCGTTCCTGGCACCAGACCCAACGTGGCCTCTCCCACTAACAAGGTGGCAAGAGAAAAGCCAGCGCTTCCCTCCGCCAAGGCTGCTTCATTCATCGCAATCCCTCAACCAAACAATAGGCAAATAGATTCTTCCCAAGGACATTCTGGGAACCATCGGGATCTTTTGCAAAGGCGAGCTTTTCTCCACAGTGCAATGGTGGCCTTCGAGGCGTCTTGCCCCCTTGCTCAGCAGCTGCCTCTCTGATCTGAAGGCGTGTCTTCTGGTGCTGGTGACTTGCCCAAGAGTGTGGGACCAAAAGAACGGGACTTTCTGAGATCCACTCAGAAGCCAGCATGGCTTCTGCAATTCAGGGATGTCCCACTCAAATTGGGACAGTTGAGTGGTATGGCATTTTACTATACTTTGCATGTGTTAAAATAAAAAGAGGATTAAAAGAAAGACTTCTCCACCCCCATTGTCATTCATTGTCAAAACAGCAGGTGCTTACAGTGGAGAGCACCTCTCTTTGGAGAATATAAGTCTGAACACCCACATTCTTTTTTCTTCTTGTGATCAAAAGATGGATCTTAGTTATTCTGTTTGTTCAGTTCTGGACCTCTAAATTTGGAAACAGATCACAATTTTGCCATAATATGAAGCAGATGGCATTCAGACTGTAATCTACTGGAAACTGAGCTGAACCATCAAATTCATTTTGATTGTAATCCCAAACAGTTGAAACACAGTTCTACAAAGGAAATTTAAATACATTTAAGCCAGTCAAGGTATTTTCATTTTCTTGTGTGTTCCGTAGGTATTTCAACGGGGGGAGGGGGAGAGAGAACTTGGTAGTTAATACCTTTTACTTTATGGAAGTTCTTTTTAAATAAGTGACTGAAAGGCAGCTTAACCCCTTTGAACATTTCTACATTTGAAGCAATAAGGACATAAGAACTGCTTTGCTGGATCAGACCAAGAGTCCATCTCATCTAGCATCCTGTTTTAAACACTCAGCCTTTAGAAACTCATGAAGCAGGATATGAAGGCAACCTGAATCCGCTGCAATTTGTCCCCTGCATCTGGTAAACAAAGGGATATTGCCTCTGAACATGAAATAACACAGGGACCAGTTTTATAGCTTGGTTGTACTACTCTTATTTATAAATAAATAAATGCCCTTCGTTAGCATTTCAAAATATTATCCTTAATTACTCCGTAAAATGAGCATGTAATTGTGATGTATGGAAATGCAAATTACGATATTCTGCTATTTCACTTTGTACATTAGTAAAAGCCAAGCAGCTTATTTTTATGCCTTTTTTACAGTCTCTCCATGACATGTATTCTGCCAGATAATATGAATCTTGTTTGAGTTCAAAAGTAGCCAACAGATTAGCAATATTCATGAAAGACGTAAACACACATTTGAGTTGGAGCTTAATTTCTCTTCAGACAGGATCACATGCTTTGTTCAGAAACTGCACTGTGTTACAAATCCCAAAGTGGAAACAGAATGCCTTATTTGAAAGTGATTTTTTCCTCCATGTAGCCTAGAATGCTTACCCCCATAATTATCATTAAAAGCTTATATAATTACATATTGCAAGTATAGCTGGAACAAGTCAATGCATTGAAACACTCTCTCTCACCTGTGATTATTCTTGTAACAGACTCAGTTCAATAATGCTCTTCCAAATTACAATACTTAAGAACACTTTATACCTGACATTTTTCAGACCATTTCAATGTTTAGCAAAACAGCCCACAACAAAGGGAAGGAGCTCTGAAGGAGCAGGCATGAGGCTTGAGGGAACTCCAGGCTCCACTGCTCTTGCTTGAGGCTCAGGGGGTCTCTGTAGGGCAGAACGCCTTCCATCAGCTTTGACTGGGGACAAAAAAAGCCACAAATTACTGGTATTGGTAACAAATAAAACACATTTCAAAAGCTTTTTAAGAACCCAGAGCTAGCCGTTCATAAAAGTGTCTTACCCAAGTGTTATAACTGAGCTTTTCCTAAAGACAGGACTGAGTCTAAACCTTAATGAGTCTACCCTTAAACTTATATGGATCAGCAATAATATCTAATCTAAAAAAACGTCCTGGCTCATCACTCTCAAGTGATAAATTGTCTGAAGTCCAGTTTTGTCATCTATAGTCAGCATTTTCTGAACAATGGGTTTCCACCAAATTTCATAACAAAATATGTGACTACATGAGTTGCCTACCTAATAAGCCCCCAATATAACTGCTTTAAAGCTCCAAAAAGATTTCCCCTACATGATCAACTTGTCACGTCCGCATACAATATTAAGCAATATCAGCTATAAATGTGACTAAGGCTTTCTTGTTCCCAAGGTATTTTAAGGTAGCGTTTGGTTTTACGTTACTGTTTTTTATTCTCCCATTTACTAGGGAGTGTTTTTATGTACACATAAATGTCTGAAGTAAACAGGCAAACCCACACTCCTTCCTCTTGAGCCTTGCTCTTATTTAGGTAGGAATGACGCATGTGAACAAATAACTATGTTGGCAGATAAAAATCACCAAGCTGAGAGTTCAGAGGTAAAAGATACAGTGAGCTGCAGAGGCTGGCATGGAAAACTGAAAAACTGAAGCAATAAAAAGAAGAGCATGAAATAAGAGAAGAGGGGGAGGGAGAAGCAAAGGCCAGGTGGTCCCTTTTAAAATGTCTGTTTTTGTTTAGAATCACAGTCTTAGGAAATGATGATAAAAATACTTAATGCTGTTTTAAGGGTGAAATAACTTTGAATTGTTAATCAAATTTATATTGTTGCTGGTGAGATCAGCCTCAGCAATGAATATTTGATTTCTATACAAAGTAATAGCATACCCTCCAACATTTCTCTGATGAAAATAGGGCCATCCTATTCCATAATAACAATTTTACTATTTATACCCCATCCATTAGACTGGGCTGCCCCAGCCGCGCTAGGCAGCTTGCAACATATATAAAAACATTAAACATTAAAAAAACCTTCCCTATAAAGGGCTGTCTTCAGATGGCTAAGGGGTTGGATAACTCCATATCCTGCACCGTTTCTCCAATGAAAGTGGGGATGTCCTAAGGAAAAGCGGTATGTTCTGGGATCAAATCAAAAACTGGGACAGTTTTTGTAAATCCAGGACTGTCCCTGGAAAATTAGGGACAATCAGAAGGTCTGTAATAGGGAAGGTTGACCCATGCAACACGGAAACATCAGGTGTTGGTTTACATTTGCAACTGAGCCTTTGGGTCATTTCCAGGGTAGAGACAAAAAGAAAACAAAGACAACATGAATGGACATGTCATTTGGGCTTTGCAGAGAGATAATGGTGGACTGACATAAGTTACGTAAACAGAAATAACAAGCAACTGAAAATCAACACATCAGCCCCAGTTCCCCGGGCAGCTTTCAGAACTGAGATCCAGCCTGTGACCCACCCCATTCAACTTAATGAAACATTGGGTTGCAGAGGATTCAGTGCACAGGATTTGCCATGATCTCTGAAGATGTTTGTGTACTTGTTGTTGTTGTTGTTTAGTCATTTAGTCGTGTCCACCTCTTCATGGCCCCATGGACCAGAGCACGCCAGGCACTCCTGTCTTCCACTGCCTCCCGCAGTTTGTTCAAACTCATGCTGGTAGCTTTGAGAACACTGTCCAACCATCTCGTCCTCTGCCGTCGCCTTCTCCTTGTGCCCTCAATCTTTCCCAACATCAGGGTCAGGGCTGATTTCCTTCAGAATGGATAGGCTTGATCTTCTTGCAGTCCATGGGACTCTCAAGAGTCTCCTCCAGCATCAAAAGCATCAATTCTTCAGTGATCAGCCTTCCTTATGGTCCAGCTCGCACTTCCATACATCACTACTGGGAAAACCATAGCTTTAACTATACGCACCTTTGTCGGCAAGGTGATGTCTCTGCTTTTTAAGATGGTTTTCGTTGCTGCCTCCTATATAATGTTTGTGTATAATTTTCAACCAAAAAACTGAGAATCAGCAGCACCCTTTTTGCCACCTTCTGTCCTGCTGCCAGGGCACTGAAACACTGGGAGGTCTACTTCATAGAAGAATAGAATTGGGAGGGACCATTAGGGTCATCTAGTTTAACCGCCCACAATGCAGGAATCTTGTACTCTATCGATCCCTCCAGTGTTATTTTGGAAATATTTTTGTTGGAAATGTCCATTCGTCGTCGTCGCCGTCTTCTTCTTCTTCTTCTTCTTCTTCTTCTTCTTCTTCTTTTGTCAATGTGATGGTACATTTAAATTATCTTTCCTGCCCATTTTAAAAGAAACAGAGCTGTTTTCTAGATCCCCTGCCTAAGCTGAGATGAGCTATGTGCACAGGTGGTTAAATGTATTAAGAGGATGCCTTATGGCTCCTTTTCTTGCTCAGCCGTAATCAGTGCAGAAAAAGCGGGGAGGGGGGACAATTTAAAAGGAAAAAAATGAATCAGTTCAGCAATTGTCAACATCTGTGAGGAAAAAATACTCAGTAGAAAAAACCCAGCTGACAAGAAGAATTAGCATAGACAGGAAGTCTCTTCACTTTCATTCTGATAGAAGAAAGAGGAGAGACTCATGATGCAAGCAATATGCATTTGTCAATATTTCAGCAAAAATGCTTTGTGTAAACCCCATCAGTTTCTTATGACATGTATGCATGTATGTATGTACTGAGCCTTCAAGCCTGCGTCCTGCTGAATCTAAGGGGCTCAGGATAGGGATAATTGCTGCCATTCTTGTTCTTGATAATAATTCATTTACAGCATAGCAGGGGGTTGGACTAGATGACCCTCGGGGTAACTTCCATCACCACAACTCTATGATTCTGTAGCAGGGCATCCTGCACATTTTAATTCAGAAGTAAATCCCACTTGTTCAGTGGTGCTTACTCTCTAGTGTTTAAGATGCAGCTTAAATAGATCACTTCATAAAATAGATAATAATTCTAAAAATATCTGGAATTCTTGAATCTACAGAATATGTAAGGGCAAATGTGGACATTCTCCTTGGGCAAAATAATCCAGAAAAAAATAGGAAAGAAGATAATGTTTCAGTTAGGCTACTAAAATTCTCAGGGGGTGGGGAAATCCTTGTTAACACATTTTACGCTTTGACTGAGTTTAAAAGGTAAAGGTAAAGGACCCCTGACAGTTAAATCCAGTTGCAGACAACTCTGGGGTTGCGGCACTCATCTCACTTTACTGGCTGAGGGAGCCGGTGTTTGTCCGCAGACAGTTTTTCCGGATCATGTGGCCAGCAGGACTAAGCCACTTCTGGCGCAATGGAACACCGAAACCAGAGCAACGCATGGAAACGCCTTTTACCTTCCCACTGGAGCAGTACCTATTTATCTACTTGCAGTTTTTGGCATGCTTTCAAACTGCTAAGTTGGCAGGAGCTGGGACAGAGCAACGGGAGCTCACCCCCATCATGGCGATTTGAACCAGTAACCTTCTGATTGGCAAGCCCAAGAGGCTCAGTGGTTTAGACCACAGCGCCACCCGCATCCCCTTTGACTGAGCTTACCTAAAGTTAAATATGGAGTTAAATTTAAGATTCATGCCTGGGCAAAAATCTGAGAAATTTCAAGGGAAGCAAAGGGTATTTTAATAAAACTCACAACATTTCTCAGCGGAATCTATGCAATGATCTCACCCCCACAAGAGCATGGATGCTATACAGTGTTTCCTTGGTTTAAGTACTTAATTCATTCTGGAGGTCCGTTCTTAACCTGAAACTGTTCTTAACCTGAAGCAACACTTTAGCTAATAGGGCCTCCCGCTGCAGCCGCGCCACCAGAGCATGATTTCTGTTCTCATCCTGAAGCAAAGTTCTTAACCCAAGGTACTATTTCTGGGTTAGCAGACTCTGTAAACTGAAGCGTCTGTAACCCGAGGTACAACTGTATATGTGAAATGTTTTTTGGGGGAGTGGGGAGTTATCCAGGTAAAGATATAACTAACCTACTGTAGGTCCCACATGCATTTCAAAAATTCAATATACCTCCAGAAATGCATTAGAAATTCACCTCATTTACTCTTTGTTCCCTTTCTGTACTGCTCCACAGTCAGGATCTGGATGGGTTACAGCAAACTGCAGTGGTTGTCTCATTGTCTCTTTTTCATGGGTAGAGTCGTCATAGCGATCCATAGTTAAAAGTAGCAGTCAGCAAATGTGTCCTCTATTTTACTCTTCAAAATATTACACACCTTGCCATTCTTGTATTTAGTAGCGCCTTTTCACATGCTCCCCCAGCATCCAACCTCCAACCAAATATGAATGGCTACAACTGTGGTGGGATGGCACTAAGGTGCCTCTCGGGGGGGGGGGGGCTGCCGGGTGTGGGGAGTTGGTGGGGCTCCCTGCCCAGCAGAGGCCCCAGGCACACGCTGGCAGCTGGAACGCTCCTGCTGGCAGAAGTGAGCAGAGACAAGATCCAGAGCAAGACCCAGCAGCTCTGGAGCAGTCTGTACCTGGCACAGCACATTCTGCTCTGGGAAAGTGCACACAGCAGCAGGGCTTTGGTTGTGATGTGGGATCCTCTGCTCCACTTTTCCCTGTTCCTGTGTTAGGACTGCTCTGTTAACAAGCTCAGTCCGAGCAGAGCCAGGCTGGGGAAAATATGCTGAGCCAACGATGAGGGAGTTAAGCTGGTGTTGCCTGGGAAACTCCCAGTTCAGCTGCAGATCACCGAATCCTAATGGGAGCTGGGTTGTCTTGCAAGCTCGGTAGTTCATGTCTTCACTGCATTCTTCTGTGAAAATCTGGGAAGTGGGAGAAGACCACTTTGTTGAAAGCACCTTCACATCCAAATCACATATTGCACATAAAGCTTACATATATGCATTTAAAAGGTTTTTTTTATGCTGTCCTTCACCAAGGTTGATTCCAGCGTGGTTGACATGTATGGTTTTAAAAAATGAACAAACAAGAAACCACAAATAGCAAATGAGGCAATGGAGAAAAGAGCAGTTAAGAAATACTTTTAAAACATGGGCAATTAAGCAGGTTTTTGCCTGGCACCTAAAGTACAGCTGTGTTGGAGCCAGGTGAGATTCTCAGAGGATAATATTCCATAAACAGGAGCTACAGCTAGAGAGACTGAACAGCTGGCACCTGCTTCCCTAGCAGAGACACGGAAGAGTGCAGAGAAAAGCAACAGCTGACCATCTCAGAGCACGAGCAGCGTGACCTGGGACAGGCTCCTTCACGCTGCAGGGGAAGTAAAGAGCTTGAGAAAGCAGCAGGAAATTAAAATGACCTCACCTCTTTAGGAGCGGGACGAGGGTGGTGCTGTGGTCTAAACCACAGAGCCTAGGGCTTGCCGATCAGAACGTTGGCGGTTCGAATTCTTGCGACGGGGTGAGCTCCCATTGCTCGGTCCCAGCTCCTGCCCACCTAGCAGTTTGAAAGCACGTCAAAGCGCAAGTAGATAAATAGGTACTGCTCTGGTGGGAAGGTAAACGGTGTTTCCGTGCACTGCTCTGGTTCGCCAGAAGCAGCTTAGTCATGCTGGCCACATGACCAGCTGTCTGTGGACAAACTGTCTGAGGAAAAACGCCGGCTCCCTTAGCCTATAGAGTGAGATGAGCGCCGCAACCCGAGAATCATCTGCGACTGGACCTAACGGTCAGGGGTACCTTTACATTTACCATCTCTTTAGGGGAAATCGTAGTCTAGTTCTCAGTGACAGTGTAAACTTCAGGCTCTAGTTAGGGTGCTCACATGACTAAAAATCCAGAATGGGGGAGGTGTAATTAGTCGAGAATCCTTCTCACAGACATCTAATTTTCTATGAGATGTGTATATCTGCATGAAGGATCATTCAGTCACATGTTATGGCCCCCAGTGGCTGGCACCCACTGTGGCGGATGGAATGGAAATCAGGGGGTCCAACAGTGGGTTGTGCCAGAGCCAACCAGTCCAGTCTTAGTCCCCAACCTCCTCCTCCTGGCTGGGTCCTACCAGGGCCAACACTTGAGCCTCAGCAGGAGGAAGCTGACCAGCAGAGCCACCCCCTGGGCCGCCTGTAAGGAAGGAGACAAGGGTGGGGGCTGGCTGAGGGCAGGCGGAGGGTGGGGGGCTCTTGCCCATATGGGGTAGCCTCCCCTGGTTTGCCACCTCACTGAGAATGTAAGCCTAATTGCCCTATTCCAAGCCTACAATATTCTAAGACGTGGTTTTCTAGGACTTTATTTTGAAAAGTGGAGAGAGCGTGCTTATGTTTCTCTGGTTGGCTGACCATGCTCCATATGGTCAGGAGCATCAGTTAAAGTCATGCTGAGAACATTTATCTGATGAGCTGCTATTCCTTTATGTGATACAAATCTTTTTTTTAAAAAAGACCCAGAAAATAGGCCTGCTGTTTTTTATAAGTCAAAACAGAAAGAACCAGTTTACTGATTTATTTCCTAATTTATTTCTTCATTTTCTTAACGTAGACTCTGTGTGTTCCTTCCTGGATCAATACTGCATGCAATGTTGTTGGGCTGGCTTTTCCCCCCTCTCGATATTTGAGACAAGAGAATTTGCTGTAAAAAAAATCCACTTCTTTCAGTAGTTGGGCTCTAGAAATTTTGAGGGTCTCTTAGTGAATGAGTGTAAAATATAACAGGGAATGCAACTATAAAACATCATGAGCAGCCCAAATAAAACACAAATTCTACACCCATTTCACCTATTTACACCAAAGTCATAATGTTGCTTGAAATCCCCCACTCAAGAAGGTCCTAGGGCAGGGATCCTGGGCTTAGTTTCTGTTGGAGGAGGCTGTAGTGCAGACATACAGTGTTCCTACCTTGTGTATGTTATACAGACCGCCCCTGATTCAGCAGGCCACTGGTGGATTACCAGGCGCTGGAGAGAAACAGCAAGAGAAGGCCTTCCCACTTTTCTTGTAGGCTTCCCAAAGGCATCTGCCTGGAAACTGTGGTAGAAAGGGAGATGGAAGTGATGGTCCATGGCAGGACAGAAATGTCACTGCACAGCTGAACAACTTCACAAAGAGCAAAAGTGACTCTCTGTACCCATAGTGGAGCAATGAACAGATGGATTATTTCCTTTTATCAGATTATCCAGTGACTGGAAAAATTCTGAATGAAGTGGGGGAAAGTGCTGGATGCCACATGGATGAGGGAGACATCCTGCAGAGGGGCACGGATGCAGTTATAAATAGTTCCAAATCCACATTCAAGTCCCATGTGGATGCCCATGTCCTGCCATTAGATCTCATTGTTGAAACATGAGCCTGTCGTCCCAGTCATCTCTATCCTAAAATATGGGTGGTTTGTGTTGGGATTTTTGTTGGTGTGGTTTGTTAATTTGCTTAGCTGGGAGCTGCATCATAACGTTTGAAGAAGTGTAAAATCCAAAGGATAACGTTCTGATCTGTGTAGATAATGCAACTTAGGTAGGTTCGTTTAAAAATGCAGTCCCTATGGAATTCTACCCCATCTCTAGTTTAGCTTGATGAATATAGCTATGCCACTTATTGGCTGAATTAGCCTGAGCAGAAACTGGTTTTCTCCTTCCGTGAGCCTTAGAAGAGAGGAGAGCATGGTTTCAGCTGCTGCAGCAGCAGCATGCTGGTAGAGCGAAGGGTTTTTTTCTGTGCATTCTCCTAAGCAATAATAATTCTCAAGGCAAAACTGTGTTAAGTTAGCACACTTTTCAAAAAGTGCGTAGAGCTTGCCCCTCTCTTTTTCCAGGAAAAACAGTTGCAACAGCAGGAGGAGAAAGGATAAGAATTTAACCCTTTCCCCCCGCAGCGTTTTCCCACCAAAAATGGTTCCTCTCCCAAGGTGCTATTGGCTGCAAAATCAGGCAAAGGAAATTGCACATATCTCTGCATAGTGAAATGATGCACAAATTCTCCTCTTTGCACATTTTACCAGAAGCATGTGGGGAAATGGATACACAAATCTCTTGCACATCCAATTTTCTCTCTTTGGCATCTAATATTGCTCCTAGCTACTCGATATGCTTCGCTGCTGCTTTGGATAACAGGCAAACAAAGCTGGATATGTCAGCCGGAGGTTTTTCAGCTCAGGAACACCACAAGCAGTGCATCAACAGACAAATGAGCCACAAAGGTGGTCTCCTTGTATCCACATCATTAGGCACATAATTCTGCAAGTTACAAAAACAAAATAAAAATGTAAAACCAAGGCTTGAGTGAACACTAGAATCTGGGCAGACAAGAGCCTCTGGAATAAAGGGACTCTTACATTAAGTGAAATTTTCCAACCAGGGAGCAGAACAAACCTTGTGTTGACGCCACAAATAATAGTAAGAAACCTCTGAGAAGCTAAAAGACCATATCCAGCTGTAGTGCCTGAAAGATAGAGATACAGGAAGGAATCAGGCAGTGTAGTAAAAACAGGCTGGTTTGTGAACTTACCATTGTGCAGTATACCTCATCAAATGAAAAACATGCAAATAATTGTTGGTTTTGTAGGGGAATTTCATTCCATAATATATTTATTATTTCCATTATTTATTACTTGAATTATGGGGGGTAAACACCCCTGAGGCATGCATAATATACATAACAATGATACTAGTGCAAAATAAAAAAAAAAAAAATACAGCAAATTGTGCAGCAAACGGCAGAAAAGTAAAAATGCACACAGGAATAGATCCAGACTAATGACAGACTCTTATTCATGTTTACTCATATGTAAATCCCACCTGAGGTGCATACTCATAAGGTTTATCCCAGCGTGTGGAAGTATGGCAGGAGGGGTCCCAATGCCAACTTCTGTTTGGCCTTTGAAATAAAATGCCACTTGAGTGTTTGTTGGTTATATTTATATCCCACCTTTTCTCCTCCACAGACGGAGCTCAAGGTGACATACGTTGTCCTCTCCCTTCTCCTTTAATCCTCACAACAACCCTGTGAGGTGGGTTTGGCTCAGAGGCAGTGACTGGCCCAGTGTCACCCAATGAGCTTCATGGGATTCAAACTCTGGTCTCCCAGGTTACAGTCCAACACTCTAACCACTACGCCACACTTCTGCTCTGCACATCAGAATTTATGTTACCACACTTTGCCCATGTGATTACATGGTTGCAACCCACAAGCGTTAAGCACAACCAAGGTTCTTCAAGGTGAAGGTTATTCAAGTGGAAGAAGGGTTTCCCCTACAAAATTTTCCTGCTTTAAATTGTGATTTAAATTAAATGGGGAAAGAGTTAGGTCTCTGTCCCAGCAACCACAGCCATGATTGAATTCATGTTCCCCATGCTGTGGTTTTTATCTAGGGGAATTGTGAAAGAGACAGCTTGCCTGATGTCATGTCCAATTTGGCCCTAAAACATGCCATGTCTGAAGAGGTCACTGAGATCAAGTGGAAAGAGTGATAGTCTTGCACCCATGTTCAAGCACTTGTATGTTTCATGAACTAAGGTGTGGGGGGAGTAAACTCTGCCTCTTTTCATCCTGCATTCTTGTTGTACATTGGCTATAAGACACAGCTGGTGGAAGGCTTCTGCAGTCAACCCCCCCCCCCTTTTGCTGCTAATATCAGGCAGACAGAGATTTCTACATGACTGCGGTGAGTCCTGATATAAACAAATAGATCAAGTCAATGCTTGTATGTTTGTGTCCTTCCAGACATCCTTTTCATTGCTCATTCATGGTTATTTGTGCTCATGATGCTATCAGTCAGATCCCCACTCGCTGGATCATCACCTTGTCGTGGTGAGTGGGCTTGCATGTTCCTATGACCCTTGTGAGCAAAGCAGTCGGGAATCTCATACTCCCAGCAGGGTCACCCATGGCGCTAAGGTCAAAGGGAAGGAGCTAGACAAAGAATGATCCAAGAAGTCCTCAGTGGCAGAACAGGAGGAAGATAACAAGCGGTATGTTACAACAGCTGTGAAGGCGGATGAAGGCTGCAGCAGATAGGAATCTACTGGTTTGTCATGACTACTTCATGCTATCGGAACAGATCCCTAGTGCGAAGACTGTGTGTTGGTCAATGTGCACTGATCTACACACATAAAACAAATTCACACATAGGCGTCTTCCAAAAACCCAACCCAAACCCCAAAAGTCCTATGGCGATCGGCAAATGGTAATTGGGGCAGGATCGTGAAATCTGGAAGCCCCTAGCCATGAACATGGGCGGTGGATACAGATTCAGTCGCTCTGACTCAAGCAATGAGACAGTTGAGCAGCTCGGCAGCTGTATTCATGACTGAGAAGCCCTTTTTAGGACCCACTCTGCTCACCCTGAAAAGGGGGAGGGGCTAGAAAAGGTGCCCTAAACATAGTCTGCCTCCCTTTTCCCCTGACTGGAATACCACGCCCAGTGGGGTCACCACCTAGCGGTCGTAAAAAACAATTGAACTTTGGAACATGGAATATACGGATGTTGTCAGATAACACAGACAGCGAACATCCTGAAAGCAGAACTGCCATCATTGCAAGAGAGCTGTGAGATTTTAACATCGATATTGCAGCACTTCAAGAGACTCGAAAAGGGACAACTGAAGGAAGAAAAAGGAGGCTACACATTCTTCTGCAAAGGTCTATCTGAGCAAAAACATCGAATACATGGGGTAGGCTTCGCTATCAAAAACAACCTTGTGAAGCTCCTGTCAGAAGTCCCTACCGGCATTAATGAGCGACTCTCAACCCTTCTAATAAAGCTCACCAAAAACCAACAAGCTACTATTATAAGTGCTTTTGCATCAACATTGGATGCTGATGAAGACATCAAAGAAAATTTTTACTCTCAGCTAGATACCATCCTATCAGAGATGCCTAAGGAAGATAAAATTATCCTCCTGGGTGATTTTAATGCAAGAGTTGGGCAAGATTTCGATCTGTGGCCAGGGACTATTGAGAAAGAAGCAGTTGGCAACAGCAACCAGAACGGAATCTTACTTTTGACAATATGTGCAGCGCACAACCTTGTTATTACCAACACACTCTTTCGACAGAAAAATAAATTAAAAACTTCATGGAGGCATCCTCAGTCAAACCACTGGCACCTCTTAGACTATGTTATTGTCCATGCTAAAGACGTGCTCCTTACCAGAGCTATGATGAGTGCTGACGACTGCTGGACAGATCACTGACTAATATGCTCCATGACGGCTATCAAGATTATACCTCAACAGGCTTCACAGAAGGAAACCAAGGTGCAAAATGAACACTCGAGCCCTTCAAGATCCAATTAAGCGTGATTGCTTCCAAACGACTCTTAAGGACCATCTGCTTTCAGAATTCCCTTATAACATCGAGGAACACTGGACCAAGCTAAAAACATCCATTATTTCAGCCTGTGAACAAACTATTGGATACCAAACCAAGAAACACTAGGACTGGTTTGATGAGAATTACAGTGAGATTGAACGCATGATTGACAAGAAAAGGAAGGCCTTTCAGATCTGGCAAAAAGATAGAAACTGTGCCACTAAGAAAAAAACCTATGCCAACGCTAAGATTGAGGTTCAAAGAAGAACTAGAGAACTAAAAAAACACCTGGTGGATAAAAAAAGCTCAAGAGATCCAGCACTTAGCCGACACTCATGATGCACAAAGTTTTTTTAAACCCACAAAGACCAACTATGGCAGGGGTAGGCAGACTAAGGCCTGGGGGCCGGATCCGGCCCAATCGCCTTCTCAATCCAGCCCATGGATGGTCCGGGAATCAGCAGGTTGTTACATGAGTAGAACGTGTGCTTTTATTTAAAATGCATCTCTGGGTTATTTGTGGGGCATAGGAATGAGGGACAGTGGACCGGCCCCCTGCTGAAAATGTTTGCTGACCCCTGATCTATGGGCCAATAAATCATGGCATATGCCCCCTACGCTCAGCAGACGCTATCACACTTCTAAAAGATAAAGAAGCTATTGCATTGCACTGGAAAGAACATTACCAACATCTCCTTAACCTCAACTTCCCTGTGGCTGCTGGGGTCCTCTCACAAATTCTGCAAAAACAAGTTAGAGATGAGATTGCAGTATCTCCAAATCTGGGAGAGTTGTGTACACCTATTAACCAAATGAAAAACAACAAAGCCAGTAGACCTGATGGGATACCTGCCGAAATCTTCAAAGTGGGCAGAATTGAACTTACATAACAACTTCACAAGCTTACCGAAAAAATCTGGGAAAGAGAAGAAATCCCAGCAGACTTTAGAGATGCCAAAATTATCAATCTCTTTTAAAAAGGTGACAGAACTGATTGTGGAAACTATCAAGGCATCTCTCTATTATATCATAGAATCATAGAGTTGGAAGAGACCACAAGGGCCATCGAGTCCAACCCCCTGCCAAGCAGGAAACACCATCACAGCACTCCTGACATATGGTTGTCAAGCCTCTGCTTACAGACCTCCAAAGAAGGAGACTCCACCACACTCCTTGGCAGCAAATTCCACTGTCGAACAGCTCTTACTGTCAGGAAGTTCTTCCTAATGTTTAGGTGGAATCTTCTTTCTTGTAGTTTGGATCCATTGCTCCGTGTCCGCTTCTCTGGAGCAGCAGAAAACAACCTTTCTCCCTCCTCTATGTGACATCCTTTTATATATTTGAACATGGCTATCATATCACCCCTTAACCTCCAGGCTAAACATGCCCAGCTCCCTTAGCCGTTCCTCATAAGGCATCATTTCCAGGCCTTTGACCATTTTGGTTGCCCTCCTCTGGACACGTTCCAGTTTTGTCAGTGTCCTTCTTGAACTGTGGTGCCCAGAAATGTTGATCACTTCTCCTATTTAGGCAATTATCTTTCCACAAGGGCCAACATTGATGGCGAAATCCAGCATCGCCTGAGCTCTGCAAGTGCAGCTTTTTCCCGATTGAAGTGCACAGTGTCTGAGGACTGGGACATTCATAGGGAAACCAAAATGCTTGTTTACAAAGCTATTGTACTACCAACCTTACTATAAGCTTGTGAAACATGGGCCACATATAAACCCCATCTCCAACTCCTTGAAAGATTCCATCAACGGTGTCTCTGAAAAATTTTACACATCACTTGGGAAGACAGGTGAACTAATATCAGTGTACTGGAAGAAGCAAAGATCACCAGTGTTGAAGCAATGATTCTTCAACATCAACTTTGTTGGACTGGTCATGTTGTACGGATGCCTGATGATCGTCTTCCAAAGCAACTACTCTATTCCGAACTTAAAAATGGAAAGCGTACATAATTTTGGTATATAAACTTTGTATACATGTTTGCAATTACATTATAATATGGTCTGTAATGTAATGTAATATGATAATGTATGAATTCATTTCCAGTCAGTGTATGTTCTTTAACTTCTTGCTAAAATCCCATAACTTTTTATACCACAAATATTGTGGTTTATTTTTGTTCCACTTTTGTTGCGCTATAGCCTGTCCAGACAGCAGTGATGTGATAGCACTGGGAAAGCATCACAGAACAAACCAAAGCAGAATGAATTCATTACTGAAGAAATATTGTTTCAAGAAGATGTTGCAGAGTATACCCACAATAAAACACAAGTCTGAAGGCGCTCTATATCAATGTATCACATTAAAATTGCTGTATTTATAATACAGTAATGAGCTATTAAGTCTCACTCCATCTAATTCTCTTGAAAGAGGAACTACTATTCTGAGATAGATGCAGATTTCCTGGGATAATGTGCTGGCTTTAAGAGGGTAAATGTTTTGATGTCGAATGTCTGCTGTTCACGCATTAATGGGCTATGTGAGCATGCTTTCACATGACAAACCTTCAAAGCACTGGCAGGGCCATTATGGGGTGTTGTACTAATGATCCATGGCTAATGAAAGTGTCTTATTCAGTTCCATTTACATCATGATGAATCCTTCACACTGGTTCCATTGAGCATGATAGATTTGTTTTCCTTTTTGGAAATGAAAAGTGGACATTAATTATGTCTAAAATACCATGGATTTCCTAAGGAACAATATGCATTATTAAACGGTTGGGTTAAAAAAACCCATTGTGAAGTTTCAAACATAGCCACCTAACAAAGAAAAATGTACCATTTCCCTGATAATGTATTGTATTCTTCTAATTGCAGGACAACGTTCTAAACTTTATTTCACGGACAGAGTGGTTTATTGGGCAGTTAAAATTTGATAGGCACATTGATTATCCATTATTTCAGTTTGTGAATTATGATTATATCATCTTTTCTCAGCATAACACTTGATATTGATCAGTTATGCCAGAGATAAATTTCCCAAAACCTACACTGTTGCTAAGCTTTTAATTTGGATATCAGAGATGTTGAAGAAACTTCACACTAAGGCGGCATGGTTGGGAAAGAACTAGCTTTTGCATTTGGGCAAAAAGATGGTAATGTTTACCTCCTTAACCATTTAGGAATCACTTCAGTTGATGTTGGTCACATCTCTCTCTCAAGAAAATGGAGTGTGCTTCCGGGGGTGAAGTCAAGCCACTACAGAAACATAGCGGCTTCTGTAGCTGCTGCTTCCTGCATTGTTTTTGCTGCGTTAACAGCACCAAGTGACCTCTCTGGGACACAAGTCTGGGCAGCATGTATGGCGCGCCTGGGCTGCCTGGATAACAAGACATCCACCCCTGCAGCTTCGCTGATGTGGTCCAAAGGAAAGCAGAGCAATACATTTGGCACCAACTGCAGGAGTTGCCGGGGGGAGGTGTACAAGGCCCCACCCAACCATCTTAGGGACTACACTCTGCATTTGTAGCCTTTTTCTTTTCCAAAAAGGTCACACACTTTGGTAGATAAGAGATTGTGATCTGTTTTCTCACTGGCGAGTTTCCAGCATCCCCTCTCAACTGAACTGGCACTTGCTCTAATTTGGAGGCCCTCCTTGAGGTCCTACCACTCTCTGAAATCTCTCTGAGATAAGGCAGCTGGGTACCTGAGGGAGGCTTTTCATACGTATAATTGGTTTAATTCACACAGAAATGGAAAATGCCTTTGTATATTGGTGAAAAGGTTTAACACAGGGAGATTCCACTGAAGCTATATTAAGAGCAAGAAGTGATCTCTGAGCTTTAACTGGTTGATTATTCTCTAAACTGAATATAACCTTTGATCATGTGATGAAGGTACTGAATTGCAAATTTGCCATCTTGGAAGGGCAGTGGCTGTTGTTCTTTGTTCTCAGACTCCATGGAAGGAGGATGTAAATGTTCTCCAGGAAAACAGCTCCAGGCTAATGGAGGCTGGAATGGGGGAGAGACAGAGTTGTGATCTCACTCCTGTTTAAAGGTATTTCTAAGAAGATGCTGAGCCTGTGCTGGATATGTACAAGAAATGGAATTACCTTGATGTAACACTGTTTTTCTGTTTTGTTTTGAAGAAATTTCTGCAAGTAAACTTCGGAATTAAACTTACAGGCCTTGACAATGTTTTTTTTATTTCAAAAGGACTCAGTTTTCATGCATCCAGTCACTTCAAACTACACAGTGTTAATGTCTGCAATAGTCTTTTCAGCTGTGGTGCCCAGGATTTGGAGCAGCTTCCTGAGGGACACTTGCCAGCTCCTCTGCACTTGCAGGTGTGAGGTGGAGATGATTTTATTTAAGCAGCCCTTTTTAGGATGCTGATCTTATTATGTGTTCTGCTGCAGTTTTAAATTGCTATGTTGACTATGTTGTAGTCAGCACCCTGTTCATTTCCTCCCTTTCCTTTCCTTTCCTTCTCTTCTTTTTCTTTCCTCCCATCCAGCTTCTCATGGTACACCTCCAACTCCCATGCCCAGGCATGCCTATGCGCTGCACGTGCAGGGAGCTGCTGCTGCTGCCATGGTCCAGCTGGGGAACTAATTGCACTGCTCATGTCCATCTGAAATTGGCCTGAGACCCACTAGTGGCCTCTGGTTTCAGAAATGCTGTGCTAGGCAATTATCATCAGCAATAAGGTTATTGTATTAACCAAAGACCATGGCAATGCTAGACAATTGTATCATCCCATATCACGCTGAGTAAATACATTCTCTTGCTGGATGACCTCCTGCCCCACATGGCAATTTGCTGTATCCGCCATTCCTGGAGATTCTCAAGGTGTCCATATGGAAAACAGAGCACAGAGAGAAACCACAGCAGTTGTGTTGTACTTTGTGTAAGGTAAAGGTAAAGGGACCACTGACTGTTAGGTCCAGTCATGGATGACTCTGGGGTTGCAGCGCTCATCTCGCTTTATTGGCCGAGGGAGCCGGCGTACAGCTTCCGGGTCATGTGGCCAGCATGACTAAGCCGCTTCTGGCGAACCAGAGCAGCGCACGGAAACGGCGTTTACCTTCCCACCAAAGTGGTACCTATTTATCTACTTGCACTTTGACGTGCTTTCGTGTACTTAGCCCCAATTGAGACCAGGGTACTCACTGGTGGAGATGCAGGGAGAGGAGAAGGACACTTATTAGCGGCTGAAATTCTAGATGGGTAGCAAGGGAAAGATTGGTGCTTGCAATATGTTTGTTCCTTAAGTAGATATCCATCTACAATGGGCTAACTTGTTTTCAGGGATTAGCCCTTCATCAGCAGGTTACACTCTATTATGAACAAGATCACAAAAGCCATATTAATTTTACACTTATATCATGTTGATTTTGTTTCCTCTGTTTCACTCTCTTATCTTCCTTTTTATGTACTAAAACTTGGAGCTCAGGTTCTTGCAATATCAGGACAAAAAGGACAGAGTAAAAGCTGGAACGAAATAGCTGATCTCTGAATTTCCTCTGTTTTTGTGCATTAAGTCACTGCCTTATCTCGGCTTATTGTTCACAGGATTTATTAAATAAAAGCTAAAGCAGGAAAACCTTATAAATAGAGCACGTACTCACTACTCGGGGATTCTGACAAACAACCTCTTTATAGAAGTCTCCTACTTGCTCAGAAAATTCAAACACTGTTTAATAATTCCAGCAGAAGCTTTCTGCAATTCCTTTCCCCACAAAAAAATGTTTAAATTATATTTAAACCATTTGGAGAAAATAAACTTGTACTGCCTCAAGCAGGTGGAGTCATTCTGATAGCGCAATCAGGGAACAAATCTTTCTGTACAAACCCCATTTAATGAATGTGTGGGCTTCTCCTGAACTGGCCATTGGGCTGGGTTGCATTATGAAAAGAGGGCCTTGCAACAAACCATTGCAAAATAACCTCACTCTCCAGCTGGAATTCTCCTTTTCCAGGTTCCAGCCAGCCAGCCCGACCTTCCTCCTTGATATTATCAGTTGTAAGGAACAACTGACCCACAGTCTCCCAGGGCTTCTGAGCATGCTCAGTCTTCACTAAGCTGCTTCAGGAGGGGGGTTGCCTACTGGCCTTTCTGCTAACCTTGGGGGGTTTGCGTATACTTCTCCTTTCTTTCTTAGTTTTGTATACATTTCTGTTAGCAAACTCAGCTGGTGGGTGCCATTACAGGGAGCTATTACCAGTAAGTCAGGGTTGCCATATCTTGAAGAGCAAAAAAGAGGACAGTCTGAGCCACTGCCAGCCCGAGCTGGGGAAAGAGGTGCACGTGTGTGTGCATGTGGGACTGCCGCTGCACCCGCACACCTCTTTCCCCAGCTCAGGCTGGCAGCAGCCGCAGTGTGCAGAGCAGCCCGAGGAGCGCTCCCCCCCCCCCCGCAAAACATCCCCAAACCCGGACATTTCCTTTAAAATGTAAATATCTGCCCAGAAGGGCATGTTGGGCCCCAGAAAGAGGACAATTTCCACTTGGTGGGACTGTTTTTCAACTGGCTCCACCGCTTTCCCCCTCCTCTTCCCACAACTTCACCTGCGTTCTTAGCTCAGGCCGCTGTCTCCTTCCGTCCCTCCATCTCCCAATCAGCTGTAGCCACTAAAAGGGGGGGGGGAGCTGGGCATAGCGCATGCTTTGCAAAAGAAAGAAAAAATAGGTCCCTTGTTCAGTTCCTAGCCTCTCCAGCCTGGAAGACATCCCCTCCAACATTTCTCCAGTGAAAATAGGGATGTCCTATTCCATCATCATCATATACTAAACCCATCTTACTAGGTTGCTCCAGCCACTCTGGGCAGATTCCAACATAGATGAAAACATAGTAAAACATGAAACAGGGCTGCCTTTAGATGTTTTCTAAAGGCTGTATAGTTACCTATCTCCTTGACTCGGGGGTCGCATAAGGACTTTTGTCTGGAACCCTGGAGAACCACTGCCAGTCAGAGTAGATCATACTGAGTGAGATGGTGCTGTTCCATATTTAGTGAGGTGTCCATCAGGGTTGCCAGGCTTGCAATAAAGAGCGGGTCGTGGGATGGTGGGTAAGGAATTTCTGCCTTTATAACACCAGCAGCTGTTCTCTTTCTCTTTCTCTCCCTCCATTTTATCTGAGGGCTGAATTGAGGTTTTGAAGTGGTAGAATGGCTGCTGACAAATTTGGGGCAAAGCCTCACTCGCTGACTTTCAGGAAAGCGCATTCAGGAGAAGATACTCCGATACAGTGCCCAAAGTGGGAGGGAGGAAAGGATAGCATCCCACCCCACTTTGCTCCTGCATAGATAGGGAGGTGGGCAGACATTTCAATATAAAATCCTGCAAACTGTGAAGTCTACCTGCTCTGCTCCAAAACATTAACATTATAATCCAACTGGCATGAAAGAATGTCAAGCGAAGAATTTATTTTTGTGCTGTAGAGTTTCTAAAAGGCATCATTGTTCACCCTCTTACTGACATGATTTTCTATTTTGTGCAATGTACAGAGACCGGCAAATGTCTCCACCTGAAAAATAAAATACTGTAAAGCGGTTCAGAGTTTTTATACTGCAATTGTCATGTATCTGGGAGGTTTGCCAGGCTAAATCAAAAGCAGAACACCAGCATTTTCTCATCTCTAATAACAATGACCTGCAGTCACGTTGAAGATTGTAAGGTCAATTTCCCTCTTAAATCGAAAAAGAAAATAAGAGAACAGATGTGGGGAGCTGCTTTTGTATTTATAAATTGCACTGACATCTGGGTGAGAGGATATGATCTTAGCTTGCCATTCATTGAAGTACTTTTTTTAAAAAAATTAAAACATATTAATCGAGAAGAGAAACACACGTGTGATTCCTTTTGATCTTGACAGCTGTGGACAAATGGATTAGGTTACTTTTAACTCAAGAGTCTCTCAATTAAAACGTTTAGATGAACGTGCTGGACAGCACAGAGATCCCACAGAGTGTACAGAACCAGGATATTCTCCTGAGGCCCAGATAAGGAGCTGGGAGCAGCAGTCTTGTCAGCAGGAGGGTAGAATCTTTGTAGATCTTCCCTTTGATTCCCAATTTGAGAGTAGACTGGTTCAGTTAGTCTGCAAAACAGTAGTGATTCATACATCTGTGTTCATCACTTGATTCCTAACATCCAGGGAAGGGGGCTGTGGCAGGTCTAGCATCCCGGATGGAACGTTCAGATCAGCTTATACCACCACAACTACAGGGAATTTTCAGGGAAGTCAGTTTACACAACCAGCTGTCAACCCATCCATTGGAGAAATCAATTCATGTACATGTGAACCACGGCTTGGTCTTATACAAATAGGCCTGACAGTAACTCTTTTCAGAAAACCCCTTCAGACATTCATAAAGGGGAGCAGGCTTCAGAACACACCAGTCAATCATGGCCCAACATTTGCCTGCCCCTCTGCCTGTACACCCAACACCCACACTTTCAGGCAACTGCTTCAAAGAACCCCCTTTGCTTACACCGCAGGATGAATGTTGGGACAAACAAGGACAACAAGAAGCAGCAGGGCAGTCGTGTGAACTTTGCTAATGGAGTTAAGAGTTAATGGTCTAACTTCTATGTTTCCATTTATTCTTTATGGGTGGTATTCAACTACCTCCCCCTGCTCATCTGCATGACCCCCACTCACTATGTTGAATACAACAACCCAATGTATTTAAGACAATTTCTACACTGCTGTTTAACTGAATCTGCAGCATTCAGCCACTCTTGCCTCAACCATGTTCAAGGCATCTGGCCTCTTCAGGCGTTCTGTGATGGCTTCTGCTTGATAAACACACAGGAATGAGCACAACATGGCTGCTCCAATTGCCCTCATGGACAACCGTCTGGAACAGGAGCCTCCTTTACTTTCCCCACATGTCATCTCCCTTTCCGCCCACAAGACTCCAATAATCAGGGCTGGAATGTAAACAGACATGTGACATCTACCAATCCCACACACAACGGCAGCACGGGAGGAATGGAATTCTCAACACATCTTGCTCTCCCTTGCAAATGCGCCAGAAGAGGGCTAGAGAAGAGCCCTGGAAACAAGGCAAGGCGAGTGAAACCGCCTGCCCTTTCTTCCCCCATCTTGCTCTGTTGCTAGCTCTGTGCTCTGCCATTAGCAAGTTTCTTCTCAGCCAAGTTGAGAGAAAGACCCTTGAAGCAATAGCGCACAGTGAATTGAGGCTTGGTTAAGGCTGGGGAGGAGAGTTCCCTCACCCGAGTCCTCCATTTCATGTAAAAAAAGAAAAACACAAGAGCCCTGCATGATGCTGCACTCCTTCCTGCTTTGTGTGAATGCCACAGACAATATACCAATAGATCCATATATGTGGCTTCCTCATGATGCCTTCGGTTTGATCCTCAATCAAGATGCGTTGCCCTACCCTCTCTTAATGCCACCCGGTCATAAAATTCTTACATTGTAAACAAGAACGAAAGTCTCTAAATCCTCTTCCATACAGCAACAGTATGCAACAACATATGGCAAGTTGTTTCATTTGGTTTTTGAGGGGGGGGGTCTTGCTTAATGACTGGTGAAGGATTTAGTGATTTTAGACTGCTGTCTTTCCCTCTTTTTTATGGCTTGATTGTTTTAATTGAAATTATGCTGGTTTAATGTTTTAAGTCTTTTGGAAGTCTTTTTTGAGTGGCTCAGAAAGGGAGGGTGTAAGCCGTATGTATTTGTAACTGTATCAAAATAAATGACACAAAAGGACAAGGGGAAACAATACTAAGGAAACCTGAAACCCACCCCAAACCTCTGGGATGTTCAGACGCTGTGAGATTGTGCCCTGCCTTTTGCAGTTCCCAGCTGCACATACATGCAGATCTGGGTGCCCAAGTTTGCTTAGACATCCGGCCAGTTCCGGACTGCAACACACACTGGTCAGGGCTGACAGGGCTGGCCAGTCTGATCCTGCTCTGCACTCCCTTTATTATTATATTCATAGGATTACTATTGGAGTCAGAAGGGTACCCGAGGCTAATCTAGTCCACCCCCTCCTGCAATGCAGGAATCTAAATTTGTGGTCATTATTATTCATTTTGTTTCAATACTATTTTATATTTTAATGGGGGGGAAATCTTAAAGCAGTTTACAACACATTGAATAAAACAAACCAGAACAAAACATTACTGAAAGAAGTCAAATATAAAGCATACATTCAAAGCAAAGTAATTAACAGGAAGCTAATATATTAAAGATTTCAGAATAAAACATTATGAAGGTCAACTACAGAATGCACTTTTACTGCAGCAACATTAACAATAAATAAATCTTTAAAAATACATTACTAAAGGAAGTCAAATATCAAATGCACATTTTCAAGGAGCTAAGAAAGGCGCACATTGAGTGGGGGGGTTATCTTATTCCATCCTTATTCCTTATTACTTATTACTTCAAGGGAAGTAATAGTGCCACTGTATTCTGCTCTGGTCAGACCTCACCTGGAGTACTGTGTCCAGTTCTGGGCACCACAGTTCAAGAAGGACACTGACAAACTGGAATGTGTCCAGAGGAGGGCAACCAAAATGGTCAAAGGCCTGGAAACGATGCCTTATGAGGAACGGCTAAGGGAGCTGGGCATGTTTAGCCTGGAGAAGAGGAGGTGAAGGGGTGATATGATAGCCATGTTCAAATATAGAAAAGGATGTCACATTTTGGAGGCAGAAAGGTTGTTTTCTGCTGCTCCAGAGAAGCGGACACGGAGCAATGGATCCAAACTACAAGAAAGAAGATTCCACCTAAACATTAGGAAGAACTTCCTGACAGTAAGAGCTGTTCGACAGTGGATTTTGCTGCCAAGGAGTGTGGTGGAGTCTCCTTCTTTGGAGGTCTTTAAGCAGAGGCTTGACAACCATATGTCAGGAGTGCTCTGATGGTGTTTCCTGCTTGGCAGGGGGTTGGACTCGATGGCCCTTGTGGTCTCTTCCAACTCTATGATTCTATGATCTTTATGGCACCCCTATGAGCTAGATTAGGGTGGCAATGCCTTGCTCAAGGTTATCCAGAGAAATCAAGGGCTGGGCAAGAATTTGACCCAGGTACCCTCATTCAACTCCAAAACAGACCATGATAATATTCAAGGCAATTTACAGTATTTCCTATGTGCCCATTAACTTTGAAGCTAGTCCTACTATTTTCAGTGGAATTTACTCTAAGGTAGGATTTCAGCCATAATTCTGTTGGATTGTGGCCTAGTTGGGTGAAAGAATGCTTCCAATTGTTGAACCCAAACAAGGTACAAAAAGCCCCTCTGCTTTAGCATTTCTCCCTCTTCTTGCAATGTTCTCATCTCCTAGTTCCCTTTTAAGATATAACACTGAACTCCTCTGCTCTGCCTTTCTGCCAGGTTCTTAAGAGCAAATTAATGTGACTGCCAGCTGCCAGCAAGTTCTCCTAGCTGAACACAACCAACTTCCAGAGGTAGAAAATTGCTTAAATAGAACAGGAATCTATGGCGTTAAATTTTTGAAAGAAAATCATTTCTGAGCAGGATGGGAAAATGCATTTTTTAGTTACCTTGGTTTCTTTCCACATAACAAAGTGCTTGTATCTTCCAACTGTACATATTTGATAGCAATGGTGCCTGTGGTTCTCCCTCAGCATACTAGATATTGGTGTGAATAAAATTAGTGCACAATAATGGAGCTTACAGTGCACAGCTAAAAGATCAAACAAGCGCTAGATGCTCTAGTAATTAGCTAAAAGTCCCTCTATAGCCTATCTTCAATTTCCAGCCATGTGGAACATCATGGGCAGGAGAGTTCACATGGTGAGTACATGCCCTCTTTCCCTAATTTCTTGCACAGAGCTCACACAGTTTCTGATGAAGTTTCTGTTTGCTCAGTCTGCTTCCTGCTATGCTTATGAAGAGCCAGCTCTTCTAGCTTTTATCTGACAAATGCTAGAGGTACAGATGAGCTTCATTAGTGAGCTCTCTGTGCTTCTAGCCTTTTCCCTTTGACTGACAGGCAAGGCATGTTCACATTAAGAATTAAAGTTGAGTCGGTGATGAGCTGTAGTTGATTAACCCACAGCTGTCTAGCAGCATCTCTAAAGAAAGCTGGGAACCGGCATAGGTGATGCCACAAGCTCCATTCCTATATTTCACATTTTGCCATCTTGAAGAGGGACTTTGCTAATTGGTTGGGGCCCATTGAACTGAGACTCGGCCTAGAGCAAAATTCTCAGCAAACCACCATGGTGACTTTGGAGGTAAAAGAGCAAAGGAATGTTGAGGGCAGCCAGCAGAGTATTGCAGAAGGAGACCTCAGCAACCTCTCCCAACGTTGCCACTGCACACTGCAAAATTTAACATGAATTTGAAGTCCTATTGAGACCATTTGGTGAGAAAGCAGGATAGAAATTCAATAAATAACCTACAACACTACAAGGGGAGTCCCAGAGGCTGCTCTGTCCAGTCCTATCAACATCTACTTAGCGACCTGCCCCCAAATTTAAATGCACACTAATCATCACCAGCCAAAATAAAATACTATATTTTTTCAAAAATGTAATAAGAATGTATTACTCTATCCATTAATCTATCCATCAGCCAAATTACAAAATGGTCATTGGTTTCACAGAAAAAAAGTATCACATGTATTAGTTGCATCCCTATACTCGATATGCTTACTGAGTAGGGATGCTGCTTCCTACTGATATTACATGCATTGCTGTGGGTAAAAGCTCAGTGCCTAGGGCTTGCCGATCGCATGGTCGGAGGTTCGAATCCCCGCGGCGGGGTGAGCTCCTGTCGTTCGGTTCCAGCTCCTGCCCACCTAGCAGTTCGAAAGCACTCGTAAGTGCAAGTAGATAAATAGGTACTGCTTTATAGCGGGAAGGTAAACGCCGTTTCCGTGTGCTGCGCTGGTGCTGGCTCGCCAGAGCAGCTTCGTCACGCTGGCCACATGACCCGGAAGTGTTTCCGGACAGCGCTGGCCTCTTAAGTAAAATGGGCGCACAACCCTAGAGTCGGACACGACTGGCCCATACAGGCAGGGGTACCTTTACCTTTTTAATGTATTTAAAGTGCATATGAAAGGCAGAAGGTTAGATATTTTCTAGAATTTAATTCTTTGCATTTACTTTGAAGCCAGTGAGATAAGTAAGTTGTTTGTGAATCCCGACATCTGTGGTTTGCATTCACTGTTGTTGTAGTAGTTGTTGTTTTTTTGTTTTTAAATACAAATCAGGTGCTTTACATAAAAACAAGACAAAATCCCACCATTAAATTGCCTGTGCCTCTGTGTTAATAATGAGGCTCTTGGCCTGGAAGCAATATGCATCTCCAAGGTTAGAGGAGAATTGGAAATCTTTTACGCAATATTCCCTTAATGTTTTAGCATTATCTTCTAAAATAGAAAAGCCTCACACTGGGAAAGCTAAGAGACATTACAGGGCTGGACCAATAAATTTGTCTGTAGATGTGCTGTCCATCTATCACCCATGCAACAACTAGAAAATCTTCCCTCCTTTGTTGTGAGCGATCCAACCATCCTTTGAAACGTTTGAACTGAATTTAAAATACAATGTAAATTGTAATATGTACCCAGACTGGGAGACAGGTGCTCAGTTCACTGGCCCCAATGGAAGGTGTCCATCAGGGTCCTGGCTCTGGCTCCGTAGCCCCTTGTACTGTGAGATCTGGCCCAGGAGCCTCCTGCCTGCCGGCCAGCCTTGGATTGAGGGGACTCTGGTCTCCAGCATCAAGCTCAGAGTCAGGAAACCAAATCTTCTGCTGCCATTTGCCTTCCCTTCCAATTAAGGCTAAGGTGGCACCAAAAAGCTCCCTGCAGACTGGAGGTGGCAAGTGTTGTCCTGATCTTCAACACTTGTGTTGGAGAGAAGACCAGTCAGTCAGCTTGATGCTGAACCTGGAAATCTAAGTCTGTGAGCACTTAGAAAGGGGTGCCATGAAATAAGGTTAAAGCTTACTGGGAAATAATATATAATGAATTGGAAAGGATGTTCAAAATAACTTTTACAAAAAAACCAATAATAATAATAATAATAATAATAATAATAAATTTTATTTATACCCCGCCCTCCCCAGCCAAGACTGGTCTCAGGGTGGCTAACAACCAATAATAAAAACAAGTTGATTAAAATACAACTTAAAAACAAGATTAAAATACATTAAAACATTAAGATGCAGCCTCTTCACAGGAAGAGAAAGGAAAAAAAAAAAAAAAAAAAGAGGGGAAGAGAATCAAATTGATTCTAAGCCAAAGGCCAGGTGGAACAACTCTGTCTTACAGGCCCTGCGGAAAGAAATCAGATCCTGCAGGGCCCTGGTCTCATGAGACAGAGCGTTCCACCAGGCTGGAGCCAGTGCTGAAAAGGCCCTGGCTCTGGTTGAGACTTCCTTAGGGCCTGGGACCCCTAGGGTGTTACTATTTATGGACCTTAAGGTCCTCCGTGGGGCATACCAGGAGAGGCGGTCCTGTAAGTACGAGGGTCCTAGGCCGTGAAGGGCTTTAAAGGTCAAAACCAGCACATTAAATCTGACCCTGGGAACCAATGCAGCTGGAAAAGCACTGGGTGAATATGCTCCCATGGCAGGGACCCCGTGAGGAGCCTCGCTGCAGCATTCTGCACCCGCTGGAGTTTCTGGGACAGCTTCAAGGGCAGCCCCTTGTAGAGCGAATTACAGTAGTCAAGCCTGGAGGTGACCGTCGCGTGGATTACTGTGGCCAGATTGGGGTGGGAAAGGTAAGGGACCAACTGCTTGATGCGGCGAAGGTGGAAAAATGTCGCCTTGGCTGTTGCTGTAATTGCGCCTCCATGGAAAGGGAGGTGTCAAGGATTACACCCAAACTCTTAACGGAAGGCAATGGCACTAATTGGGCCCCCGCAAGAGAAGGGAGTTGGTCCCTCATCCCCATGCCATCCCGACCTAGCCATAGGACCTCTGTCTTCGAAGGATTTAGTTTCAATTTGCTCCCATGAAACCATCCAGCCACAGCTTCCAAACATCTGGTCAGTGTGTCATGTTTCTGGGATTTGGGAGATGTCAAATACCCACTGTGAGCTGGAGAAGATGGTTGTCGCTGGTGGAAATTGCCACTGGGATTTCTGTCTTCCAGACAGAACCTATCTGATGTTTCTGGATTTGGGAACTTGGCTGGAGGATGTGCCTGGCTCACTCGGGCAAAATGGAGGGCAAGAGAGCCAAGTGCACCCCCAAGAAACACCAGGTAGCTTTCAAAGATTTCCACATAACTTGTCAGAAACAAACTGCCTCCAGAAATTGCAGAGTTCTACTTGGAAATCTCCACACCTTTGTAGTTCTCTCCTCAATACTAGTCGTTATGGTACAACTCCCCCAGTATCTGCATGAACAAGAGGAGGGGTGATTGGGATGTCTGGGACACTGCAAATACCCAATAAATGGCCAATGTGGAGGTCCCCACCCCCAGTTGCAGTAAAATGCAGGAAAACGTAGAACTATATGAAAAACAAATATACAGAATATGCATTTTATTTCCTTGTGCTGCACTTCTTGTTTTCCCTTGTTTTTTTTAAAAAGCAATTCAAATTGATGTAGGCAAAACTTTCCTGAAGAATAAATTGAGTTTTCTGCATTACAAATGTTTCCTTGCATCGACAATTTACAAAGTTCTATCAAGAAGAAGTGCTCTGCCTTGTTCACTGATATTTAAGGGCACTTTCTGGGGGAGCAGAATTGTTATTACTGCAAGTGACATAGCATATGGTAAACAGGATAAACTGCAGCTCCGCACATTTGTTTAGCCACCCTCATACAACATTTTTACGTGAGGTAATGATCTGCTGTAATTGTTCAACATTCTCTCAAGCTTGCTATATTCCGTGAAATGTCACTTGAAGGATGTTACAGCTGGTGTTGCTTCCAGGAGTCTGCATACACTTCACAGAGGTTAATCACGCTGCTTTCCCACAGGTGAGCTCAAACTTTTTATTAAGGGAGGTGGAGAAAAAATATAAGGGAAATGTAGGATAAATGAAACCAAGTCATAAGTGCTACTGAATGCCATTTCATGATATTGTTCCGGTATCTCTGAATGCAATACTCTTATGTACCCGTTGGTGACAATATTTGCACTACCTTTAAAAAGTGTATTTCAAGACTGGAAGTAGAAAAGCATTCCTCTTTGAAGAGTGAAATGCCCCAGAAGAGCAATGGCCAGTTGGAAAAATGTAAGGGTTTTTTTCACTTGACTCAGCTCTTTTGCAAGCTGGCACTGTATAGCAAGTGTTGTTTTTCCAAGAGAAAGTATTAATGTTCTCTTCTGCTAGCACCAGCTACTACATTCAAAACTTGTTTGCTGTCTCCGATGTTTATGAACCTAGGGGGAAGTCAGGCCAGAGTGATTGCATCACATTCTATTCTGAAATCCAAAGAATGATAACTGAAAACATCCACAATGTGCACACACACACAAAAACAAAAAACAAAAAACAAAATTAAGCTGCGCTTTGAGCAGCAATGATGCTCAAAATGGAACTCTTTCAGAATGTCAAGGTTTAAGAGCCTCATTCTTCACATTACACAGAATGAGATAGTTGGTTTTTTTAAAAAAAGTTGCCAGCTAGTGAATCAAATATATCACACACACTCTAAAGTGATACAATTCAGAATCTTACCATTGCATTTATGTGATGTGTGCAGTAGCCCTGTAGGCCACCTCAGTGAGGCTCAGTTCCTATGATGATGCAGCAGTGTGCTAAGGGCTGGATGGGGAGCGACCAAGTAACATGTGAAGAAGCCATGTCATTTGCCACATCATGTACAGCCTCCGCGTGGATGTTCCTGGATGAACAACCAAGGAGGAGACTGACTGTTTAATTATCTGTTTTAGGACCTTCTCTGGGTCTTCTCCCCCCCCCCCTTTTGATGATGGGGACAACATTTGCCTGCCTCCAGTCTGCATGGTCTCACCAGTTCTCCAAAGATTCTCTCAAAGGCTATATAGCAAGTTCATCACCTCTCTTGAAGGTATATAATGGGATGTTTCAGGTGCTCATCTGTGCTCAATGAATGTGCCCTGACATTCGCATGTTCAGAAGAATGTCTGTGGGAACCTCCCATAGGTTTATATGAGCAGACATCCTATAGATATTCTACTGAAGATGCATTGGTCAGATAATAAGCTGCCACCACAATACTCCTCACATTCTTGTACTCTGGTGAACATCTGAAAAGTGGCCTATGAACTGCAATATGTATTAAGCACTCCTAGTCAGGAGTGAACTAATACTCACTTGAGTATTCATATAGATAACTTCAGGGTTATATATAGTCATATATAACTTCATATATAGTCATATATAACTTCAGCCCAGCTTCTCAATATGCTCACTGAGATGTAAGTCCTATTGGTTTTTCCAGTCAGCAGCAAACATGACAGGGCTATTAATCCATATCAGTGTTATCTCCCTGTAGTATGACTGCTCCCATAACACTTTGTGAGCCAATGAGGTGTGAAAGTCAATGTGGTGTTGTGTGTCGTGAGTCTTTACTTTTACCCTGTTCAGTCACACTCATTGGGTATGAACATATAAATTCATTTATTTAATTTAAAATTTTCAACATTACTATTTTCCAGGGCAGCTAGCAATGAGATAAAAAGAACAAAATCAATAAAGTCATTAAAAATAAAGACAACATAACAGTAAAATAAAGGAACTGCCGCAGCAGAAGAAAACCAACACAGCTAACATTTAAAATAAAGATGCCATGGTCTGGCCACAAAGGGAATGGGAGGTGGGCACCAAGTGATTCTTCCCTGAGGAAGCGCTTGGCATGCAGATCCTTCCAGTTTTGACCCCGGCATCTCCAGGTGGAGCTGGGAAAGCCCCTGCCTGAAACCACTCAAGGTAGACATGGCTGAGTTGGTGGACTAATGCTTTGGCTCAGCTTCCTCTATTCCTCAGGCACGGCATTGTGCTTGAGAAGGCAAGTCCATCTCCGGTCAGCTTCAGAGGGCAAGGCATATAGAGACAGGCCTCTGGCAATGGGAAGATGGGCAGAGATCCTGCTTTTAAACCTCTTTTGAAGAACCTGTCTGAATTCCTTACTTGTTCTCTAAAATTGCAGTATTCTAACCACTCTGCACTGCATGGCTATGAAAGTATTTTGTTATGGTTTGTTTTCCTAAGCTGTGTATGCAACAGATCATGCTCCTCTTTTGTCCTATTTCTTGGCAATGTAAATATTATTTTTCATTGATAAACAAATAAATACATTTTTATTTATACCCCACCCTTCCCGGTTCAGAAAACCGGGCTCAGGGCGGCTATCAACAAATTTAAAACCCTTAATTGTAATACAACATAGAAGCAGCATAAAACACAGTATAAAAGCATGAATAACAATAAAATTCAAAGTTCAAAAATCCATCCAATAAACATTAGATAGTCACCAAGACTAGCTGGCTGAATTAGTCCTACTTGGGCCAGCGAGGAGGCCAAGGGAGAATTAGCTGTGGGGTCTCAGAGCGGGTGATCTTCATAAAAGGGGAGGGGGAGGGAAGAGAAGGGAAATAAAAGATTGGGCTGGAGGGAAGAGAAGGCAAATAAAAGATTGGGCTGAATACAAATTAAAGGCATGGTGGAAGAGCTCTGTCTATTGATGCATAAGTGGTCACCCTGGACAATGACATCGGTGCATGGATAGTCAGGTTTGTGTGGGAGAAGTCCTTCAGGTACCCAAATACCAAGCAATGTCATATAGACATTGTTTGAAGTCTTGGGTCTGTGGCTGTCTCTCATCATAACCTAGTTTCTAGGATTGTTGTGAAGACAAAAATGGTGTGGCTCCTACATATCTATGTTGTCCTGAGCTTCTTAGACAAAGGATGGAACGGCAATAAAAATATTGGGGTGGGATACAACAGTACTGGTGCTAGCATGCCTATGCCACTAAAAATCAAACTGCACTTTTGATATCGTTTTGATGGCCCCAATTTACTGATTTACATGGAATTGTCTCATTGATTTCATTGGAGCACAGTACTAAGTAAAGAAAGTTGCAGGTTCAGGACACAATACCCTGGGACTTTCTCCTGCGCATGTTCTGCTGTGTGCTGCATAGTACTGCTCATTCATTTAAATGAGACTTGGTGGAAATGCAATCTGCTCTAAAGGCAGAGCAGCTGCTATGACTTGAGCAATGGGCTACTCTGCCCAGGCTCAATGAGTGCTAAACCTTGCAGCAAACTCTGACAACTTTCAGGTTCTCAGCACCTGGAAGCTAGATGGAGCTCTTGTGCTTATTCTGAATTGTCCTGGGATAGGGAACCCCAGTGTTTACATGCTAGAGATATAGTCTTACTAATGGATGAGCCTCTTGGGCTTTCCAATCAGAAGCTTGGTGGTTTGAATCCACGTTATGTGCTGCGCTCCCGTTTCTCTGTCCCAACTCCTGCCAACCTAGCAGTTCAAAAGCACGCCAGTGCAAGCAGATAAATAGGTAATGCTGTGGTGGGAAGGTAAATGGTGTTTCCGTGTGCTCTGGTTTCCATCACGGTATCCCGTTGACCCAGAAATGGCTTAGTCATGCTGGCAACATGACCTGGAAAGCTGTCTGTGGACAAATGCCGGCTCCCTCGGCCTGAAAAGTAAGATGAGCGCCATAACCCCATAGTCACCTTTGACTGGTCTTAACTGTTCAGGGGTCCTTTACCTTACATTTACCCTTATAGTCTCTGGTTCCAACACACACTGCCAGTGGTAAAGAACAAAATCTCAGGATATTTGTGCAAAATAACTCTTTTTCTATCTGTAAAGTTAATGCTAATGAAAATTGCTAGAGAGAGGTTATAAAAAGGCACAAGATAAAGTATGGATATGTTTGCCATGAATGTGACAAGACTCAGCAAATGAGCTGTATAATCCCAGCTGGTTTGTTTAGTTGAGGCTTAAATTAGCCCAATACTGGTTGGAATTAAAAAACATTTTTAATCAAAGGTGTCTTATAAATAAATAATAAAACCCAGGATAAATGTGTTTACCACCTACCAAGGCAGGTCTTTGTAGGAAGCTCTATCAATAAAACCTTCAGAATACATTTAAAGAAGCTTAAATGTGATTATTTTAAGCCAGATAATATATGAATATTATATTGTAATATAAAATAATTGCAGTGTTAATCTTTACATTGGACCCTTTCATGCTGTTTATTTCAGCAGTATCAATTTGGGTAGATTTATACAGATTGGATGTAGAACATAGATCATCCACTCATGGCATAATTCTTACTGTTTAAATTTAGTCTTATTCAGGCATGGACGTACATTAAATGTATTCAAAATAGAGTAATTAAGGCTGCAATCCTATACACACTTACCTGGGAGTAGGTACCATTTAAGTCAGTGGGCTTTACTCCTTAGTAGACTTAGTAGCATTGCACTTTTAGGGTACTTTTTATGTGGTCAAGACTGACCTACTCCAGGAACTGACCGTGGAACTGATTTTGTTCAGTGAAGTACAGTCGTACTTTAGAAGCCGAACAGAATACGTTTGACTTCCAAAACGTTCAAAAACCAAAGTGTGGCTTCTGATTGACTGCAGAAAGCTCCTGCAGCCAATTGGAAGCTATGGAAGCCCTGTCAGACATTCGGCTTCCAAAAATAGTTTCCAAACCAGAATACTCACTTCTGGGTTTGCAGCGTTCGGGAGCCAAAATGGACAAGAACTGTTTGAAAACAAAGGTATGACTGTATCCTGCAAATGCGTCCCAAGACTTCATGTTTTGTGTAGATGAGAATTCATGTGATTACAGGAGAAGTCATTTGTATTTTTTTCACCTGCCTTTAAGACAATGTTTTATCCTTGACCTATTCTTGCTTTGCATCAGAGGTGCGTCTTGGAGGAAGTAAAAGCCACACCAAGACAAGACCCATCTCCCACTGATTTTTAAGAAATAGGCAAGGGTAAGATACTACAAAGAAAAAGAGCTAATTGCCAACTAAACTTCTGGAATAAAAGTAATGGGCTGCATGAAGCCGTTGTCCCTCTCCACCCTCTGTGTGCTGCTCTGTGGCTTCTCCCAGCCCTCCTGAACAGATCTGTGGAGGGGCATTGGGGGAGAAGATGGGAAGTCCCATTGCGTTGGGCGGGGGGTTGTTGTGATGGATTCCTCTAGCACAGCAATTTAATTGAATACAGCTCAATATATTGAGGATTCTCTTTAGGGATGTTGGAGAATTCTATTGAAATGGGAAATGGTACCGGAGATTGTGTCATTGCGTGTCCATCACCAAACAGGAATGAAAACCAAGGAGGCAAACACAATACACTTTTTGCTGTTGTCATTTTCCCCCCAGTCTGCAATTCACTGTTGTTATTTTGTTCAGTGTATTATTGATATCATTTCCCACCCACCACCAGCCCTGAAATGGTGCAGAATCATGTAACCAGAGCATACTTATTTACTAAATCTGGCCACAGCAAACAGCAAGTCAAATAAAGTTGGGTTTTGCTTTTTGCAGAATCCAAACTGTGGTAGAAGGGATACAGTGGTGCATGTGACTCATATAGGGCAAAATGGAAACAAATGCTTTTTTGCATCCCTAATCCTCTTCCCCTGCTGGAATCAACTAAAGTCACTTGTGTGACTTTCGGGGGGGGAGGGGGGAATATAAATGCCTAATTAGTTCCTTCTCTCTGCATACTCTCCTCAGCCTTCCCCCAGGCAGCAGCAGCAGTGTCTACACACAGATATCCTTACCTTTACATTTTTTTCTGCCAAATTGTAGAGGCTCCGGATGCAGTGGAAGCTCAGGAATCCTATCCACCACCTTTGCATTTTTGCTTGTTTGCATTTTTGCTTGTTTTGCTTGCTTGTTTATTTTATTTTCTTGTATTTATTTCACAAAATGTATACACCATTTGGTTGTAAAAGAAACCTCAAAAAGGTTTACAAAAAGCTAAAACAAAATCAGGGAAAATTTACAACTCTAGTATTTACAAAAAGTTATATAGTAAGCATCTGGGTAGAAGTGTCTAAACAATAATGTTTTGGGCATTTAGCACAGTGAAGGTGCCTTCTTGATATCCAGGCAGGGAGTTCCAAAGTGCAGGGGCTGCCACACTAAATTATCAGGTACCATTTAAGTAGAATTTATATCCTGCAGACATGGTGCTCAGGGAGATTGATTACCATTTGAAAAATACACAATAAACTACATCAGCCAACAATGAAAGACAATAAAGATATCAAAACAGAAAAAGGAATAGCACATAAAATCAACTTAGAAGAAGCAGGACTGGCCCAAGATATTTGACAGGATGGCGTCTCCCCCATTTCAGGGGCAGGAGCTGACCAAACTAGCCTTTGAAGCGCTCTTCAGCTCTGAGGGCACTGCACCTGAGGGCAGCAGGCTGGCACAGGAGATGCAGGAGCAGCTGCCTGGCCCAACCAGCAATGTCTACACCCCCCCCCCTCAGCATCTTCTGCCTAAGGCAGCCACCTCACTCTGCCTCATAATAGGACCAGTCCTGAGAGGAACTTCTCAGTCCAGCTGGAATAAAAAGAACCTAGTTGTACCAGTAGGAAGCCAGAAGAAACAGGTACAAATAAAACTCCTGAGGATGGAACCTCTATAATCCAGGGGTGGCAAAATGTGGGGCCCTAGATATTATTGGACTACAACTTCCATCATTGCTGACCGAAGGCCAGGGGGCCAGCAATAAAGGGGGGGGGCACAGGTTATTAATTCACAATCCGCATACAGCCACAGCAAAGGTCCTCACTGAGCCTTGGCAAAAAAAATCTTGAGGAAAGGGCAGGTTGGTATGAAATTCAGAATTTATTTGGCATAAAATTGGCTTCTACAGTAATGTGACCAGATTTTTTTCAATGAATCTGGGGACACTTTTCAACTTCAATGGATTATGGGGACTGATGTGTAAATCCAGGGACTGTCCCTGGGAAACAGGGATGTCTGGTAACCTTAATCTATAATTGTAGTTTTCCCAGCATGCTACCATTGCCTTAAGGGATGAGAGTGGCACTGTGGGTTAAACCACAGCCTAGGGCTTGCCGATCAGAAGGTCAGCGGTTTGAATCCCCGCGACGGGGTGAGCTCCCATTGCTCATGACCGGAAGCTGTCTGCGGACAAACGCCGGCTCCCTCGACCTATAGAGTGAGATGAGTGCCACAACCCCAGAGTCAGCCACGACTGGACATGATGGTCAGGGGTCCCTTTACCTTTACCATTGCCTTACATAGCACTTTAGACCAGTGGAGTATCAGTGAGGAAGTGCAACAGGGCTTCCACAGTTAAAAGAGCAGACACCAGATAACCTTCCCTGAAAACTGCTCTCTCACCCACCACTCACCTTACCTTACAATGAATAGCCACAGACAATAGCCCTCTTCAGGAAATGCAGCTAAAAATGCACCATTCCTTCCCCTTCCCTATATTGGAATATACAGCATATCTTCCACTGTGGGGAGTCTTTTCTCCTTGTGGAGAAAAGTGGAGAACTTGGAAGATCATGAGCACCTGATGGTTTTTTGGGGGAAGGGGGTCCTAAAGTCAGAGCCCTACAGTCCTTTTCTGCTCATAACATTCTCCTGTGGACCAAAGTGGATGAAATTTACAGCATAGGAGCCCCTCAAGGTTAGACTAATCCTGCCAGATTGAAGGCAGACCCATCCATCCAGCTTTGTTTTGTTTTGTTTGTTTATTTACCTTTACATTTTGCTTTTTTGTATAAAAAGGAAAAGTCCATAACATTTTCATTTTTTGCCAGAATTGAATGCCATTTGTAGGCATGGCCACACCTTCCAAAGCCTGTCATATGATTGCTGCGGAAGTTCTCCCACAAGAGCAGGTGTTCCCACTTTCAGGTGGGTACAGTAGGAATCATGGAAGTGGGCTGGGGTGGAAAATGAAGAGCCATGGATTCTCAGGACAGACTGCAGTGAGGAAAATGTCACCACCCAGCAAAAATCCTGTTACACAAAGATTGTTAATGGGCTTCTGCTCACTCCTATGGAATTCCCTCAGCCTCTTCTCCTTGGGATAGAAATAAATCTTGCATAGGTAAATGCATGCTGGAGGGGAAAAAACCAGCCTAAATCCCCAGGACAGACTGTTGTGGGGAAAATGTCACCCTAGAGCAGGGACCTTGTAGCCCCAAGTGCCATTGGTGGAGAGTAGCTTCTTTCTCTCCCATGGATTTTGAGGGATACAATGGCCATCTTTCCCTTGACTTGCAATGGGGAAAGGATCCAAGTGGAAATCAAACAATATTTAATTCCTCCCCAAGTCACTGTGATTGGAGTGCCTTGGGGAAATAATTCGCTGTGATTAAAAGCCAGATCTGCCTGTCAAAATGAATGATCCACCTCCTCCACTCCTTCCTCTCTGCCACTTCACTCTTTGTGCTCTGGACATTCCTCCAATTAGCTCAGTGTTATTTCTCGGGAGTAGCAGGTGGACCATGGCTTCTTGCACTGAGGCCAACCACTTTCATGGGGTTCTTCCTGCATTCTGAATGTCCTTCAAATCTTTCCCACAGTTGAGAACTTTGCAGAATCAGGGTTCTCAGTTGCAGGGAGGAGTCTAAGCACCTTTGGCCAGACTTTCCTTAGCTTTTTCAGGATAAGGTAAAGGTAAAGGTACCCCTGCCCGTACGGGCCAGTCTTGCCAGACTCTAGGGTTGTGCGCTTATCTCACTCTAGAGGCCGGGAGCCAGCGCTGTCCGCAGACACTTCCGGGTCACGTGGCCAGCGTGACAAGCTGCATCTGGCGAGCCAGCGCAGCACACGGAATGCCGTTTACCTTCCCGCTGGTAAGCGGTCCCTATTTATCTACTTGCACCTGGAGGTGCTTTCGAACTGCTAGGTTGGCAGGCGCTGGGACCGAACAACGGGAGCACACCCCACCGCGGGGATTCGAACCGCTGACCATGTGCTCGGCAAGTCCTAGACGCTGAGGTTTTACCCACAGTGCCACCCGCGTCCCTTTTTCAGGATAGTCATGGTGAAATCAGTGGGCACAGGGAGACTGGGGGCTGGGTTGGTGCATACAGCCACCCTCACTCTGCCCCTCACTTATTCCCCTCATCTGAAGACCTGAATGGCACTTGTGAGTATCTAACAGCTACAACATAATATTTCTGAATGTGTGCAAAAATTACCCCCACATAGATTTTCTCAGTTCTTATCCGTAATATATTTTGAGGGATTTTTTCTGTTAAACTCCATCAAAATGAACAGCTAACTAAATGTGGAATGTGGAATCTACAAAAAAAAAAAAAAAGTATAAATGTGGCATTGTGTTCGGAAATGCTACCTGTTGTGACGGTTTCCATCCCTTCCTCCCATATACATGAACTCCCCTCTCATTACCTGTCATTGATAAAGACACCGCCGATACTGCTGGCCCCATCTCCTTCTCTCTCACACACAAATTCTGACCCACCTGCCTTGACATAAGTTATCCAAGTGGTGGGAGGGAAAATGAAAGGTGGAGAAAATGGGACAAGGACAGAAGTCTCTAACCTGGCATTTTTTTGTAATGGCTATTTCTTCATATATGCCTGTTTTTTTATTTGTGTCCCCCTATAACAAAATGTGTTACAGGTAGCTTGCAGCTTTACAAAAAAATTACATAAAAATAAAACCAATAACCATAAAACCCAAAACAGCATAAATCCAGCAGCAGAGGACAAAAAAATTAACAAATACTCCCAACAGCACAGTAATTCTTAAGGTACTTGTGTTTTTCTAGAATACTATAAAATAACAAAAGATGAAAATGTTAACAAGAAAGAAAGAAAGAAAGAAAGAGCGAGCGAGCCACACTCTCTCCTGACAAAGGGCATCATTCAGGGTGACCAGGGCAGTTTCTCAGCCAGAACTGGACCTAAACTTCAACTCAAATGGATCTAGAAAGCTGACTTCATCCAAGAGAGCCTGGATCTGGCCTCCAACACCAGCATAAGAACCTTGACCAGGAAGGGACACTGGTGACTTGTTGGTAATTATTTTGATTTTCTGGATCTAGGGAGGGTTTCTTAAGAACTCATGACTGCCTCCTTTAAGCAGCCAGGGACCACCCATCTCACAAAGAGACATGAACCACCTCCCTGGCCCAGCCAGCTGTCCCCTCCTTGCTAGTTTTTATCAGCCATGTGGGGCACAGGTGGCTGTCCAGATAGAACCAATCACTTTGTCCATTTCCTCAAGCCTTCCTAACTGAAAGTCATCCAACAGAAAAGGACTAGCTAGTGCTCTGGACCGAGTAGACTCAATGATGAGCACTCACCAGAGTTTGCATTTGTCTGGAGCTTACCCAGCTTATTTCATTGCCCTGAGCTCTGGTGTATACCAAGGAGCCACACCAGCTCTACGAAGGGGGAAAGGGCACTCATGCCAATGGCCCAAGCCACTTGCATATTCCACAAGCTGGCCAGGGCTTTGACAGGTGCACCAGTCATATCAGCCAGAAAATCCTCCAGTCTCACCTGGAAGCCAATTGGATCTATCAGTCTCCAAGGATGGACTATGCTCCACCTCTGCAGAAGGGAAAAGGTACTGAAGCCTAAATCACAGCAGCAGGTGATCTGACCATGACAAGGGACCAATGTCAAGATCTCCATTTTCAGATCACATGTTGAAACTGCCCCATGGCCTTAGGGCTGGCCCAATACATTTTGGCACCTTAGAGGAACCACAAAATGGTGCTTTCCCCATGCCAGGCGAGAAGGAGTGGATGAAGAACAATGGAAGGAACAAGGAGAGAATAAAGATCCACATCAGGAGCAAGTGGGGAATCAAATAAACCTTACACGACAGTTGAAGTAGGGCAGAGGGCCTTCTCAGCAGTGGCACCCTCCCTGTGGAACACCCTTCCATCAGATGTCAGTGATCATGATGATGAATCAAAGGCTGTCATGGGAGGAGGCAATTAGCTGAGTGAGTGCAGAGCCCAGAGGGCAGCCCTTTCCATTTCCTCCCTAGGGGTGGAAGGGGACCAGCAGTACGTCCTATTCACCTAAAGGTCTCTGTAGAGAAGGCATCAGGGGAAGGCTGCCAAGTAGGTGGCAGATCTGGCATCCATGGAGTGCATGGCTGCTGTGCCAACTTGCCTCATGGGTGGAATGGCCCTGCATGGTCATAATGGCAGCCATGAAGTCCTGGGCCTTGGTATTGATGGTCACTTGCTGCTGCACTGTCCCACCTCCAGCCCACCTATGGTGCTTCTGGTCAGGTCTGCAGGTGGGTCAGTGTGAAGGTTCAACACACTGTTGCCTCCTCACATAGTTCTAATCAATCAATTCCTTATGATCACAATGATTAAGACTGGTGGGAGCTGGGGTGCAACAAAGAATACAAGACAGCATTATTAAGTGTTCAGCGTTATGATGATTATTTAGATTTCAGGCATGACTAGAGCCAGTGCTCCACATTAATAAAATGCTTTGCTTCAATTAGCATCACTCCTCAATTCCCTCTACCCTTGTTTAACATCTCCCTTAGCCTTTCACATAAACTAAGTAGGTGAACCACAAGCAGCTGAAAGTTCATCTTACAAAGCACAAGACAAGATCCTAGTTTGCATATTGAGCTTGCACTGTTTAGGGCTATGATATTTTTTTAAAAAAAAGAAACCACAATTATAGGAGAAATTTATTGAATTAAAACAAAGCCTGTTGAACATGTTTGCTTAAACGCAGTTATCTCCCATTAATTCAGGGTTCACTGTAGCCAAATTAGTCTTATTCATGAAAGGTCACAGCCAATGAACCAGCTTAAGCTGGAAAGGGATGCTCTGAACTGCTGAGACCACTTGGGTCTCACGTGACAACACTGGATCATGAAGCACCCCCAAATTGCACACTTCATTCAGGGGGAGTACAACCCCATCCAAAACAGGTGACATACAACTTCCTGGGCCAGGAACTGCCAACTCACAGTGCCACTATCTTGCCAAATTCTGCTCCAGTTTATCCAGGCCATTCCAAGTCCATATAGCAATTCAGCACTTCCAAAGCCTCTCCTGACTCCAGTGACAAGGAGGGCTTCATGACTGCCACCTGCACGCTGATAACCCCAACACACACATACACAGAGTCCAAATCCTTGGATGACCTCCCTCAGCAACTTAAAGGTGGTTAAAAAGCTTGTTGAGTGCGAGTGTTGAAGTGGAACTTTGCAGGAAGCCATAGCTCAAATGCAGGATTAAGCAGAAACCTCCAGTGCTATTTTCCAAACCTTATCCTGCAGATCAAAGTGGAGCTACAATATTACCAGGGGGAGGGCATGCCTAGGAGTTGGCCAGGTTGGCCCCCACCGATGGCACAGGCCTGGGGGTGGAATCATGCCTGTCCACTCTGGCTTAGAGTAGCCATGAGTCTGCCCACTCCTCCCTGCTGTCCCTGGGCTCTGGACAACCAGGCGAGGTGCGCAGACGGCAGAACCCCATGCCGCCCTACAACCCCCCTGCTGGTGCAGACTGCCCCCCCCCCCAGCTAGCTACACTACTGCAACAAGTTCTCCTGGGGGGAACACACAAAAAGAGGAAACATATCACAAAGAAAGAGGGCGCATATTTGTGTGATTTTTACATACACTAATTTATCTGCAGAAAAGCACATTTTAAACATCTGACTAGGGTTAACTTTACTACCCTAAAGCCATTAAAATTTGTTTTTGCTTGGCTGTTTAATAGTGTACCTCCCCCCTCCACCCAAGCTTTCATCCAATGTACCAAGAATATAAAAAAAAAAATTATTCACATAAATATACTGAAAAATGTGGATCCATATCTCATATAAATAAATGTATCTTTTGTATTCATGAAGTAGCAATAACATGATAAATATGTGAGAACACCCTATATTGTGTAATCCAAATAAATCACGTTTCGATACCGCTGAGGCACTGAATCCAATCCACATCTCTCTCTCTTTCTCTTTTCCAGAAGCTGCTGTTAAAGGACAGGAGCAGGGCCAGTAAATGACAGCTTTAAGTGCCTTTAAAAGCAGCTACACAAAAGTTGTCATTGTTTGATTGGCTCTGGTCATGTGACTTTGACAGCAGTCTACACAGACATTGTAGGTATTCTTCATGTTGTCGCGAGATAACCTTCTTTTCCACTGCAATCCCTAAACCAGCTCAAAGCCTAGATAAGATGCCATTGTGAAGTGTATAAAATATCAAAAATTAAAATAATAGCAGCTTAGAAATCCATATATGAGAGAAGACAACATTTACAATTGCAACTCACATGTCTGGAAATGATCCATAACTCTCGTAAAAGGGCCAGTGGAGGAGATGTGGTGCATTTCAGCAAGAGAAAGCTCAAGAGTTGAGGAATCCCCACCAAAACCCAGACTAATCTCAGATGGTTTCAGTTCCTTCTGAAGTAAAGTAAAATGTGGGTGAAGATGCTCCCTCAAGTATCTTAGACCTGGAGCATTCAAATTATGAGCACTTCTAATTTGGCTCAGAAACTAAGTAAGATGGTGAAGCTTTACCTGCCATATATCTCTGTGCTAAAAAAGGTTTGATTCACCTGCTAAGTTTCTGTAGGTCAGTGTCAGGTGACTGTTAAAAATACAGAAATGGGTTAGGGATTACCGGTATATGCATGATAGTACATGGAGCACTATAGGTAGAATTTGTGAGGCAGATTTTAATAGCTGATCCCATTGCTTTTTAGCTGGTTTCATTTGCTGCAGTTGTCTCTGCTTTATATTGTTATTTAATTATTTTATTGAATGTTATTGTTTTTGTTAAAAATTTTGCAAACCACCATGGGTGCTATTTTGACAACCAAAGGTCAGAATATATTTTTTCTCAAGTACATGAAACCAGATAAATAAAAGGAAGCAGTGTTGATGTGTACCTGGGGGAGAGAGAGGAATGAGACAGGGCTCTAGTAGCAGCAGCTGGGTGCAGGGTCAGGGTTAAATAAATGAACGATGGAAAGCAATGTGATGGTGCAGTACAAGGGGAAAGAGGCATGCAGTCATTCATGGCAGCCACAGAAATTGCTGGGGTTGGACATATGAAGCTATGTATAGCTGTGGTTGTGGAAGCCTGGTGAGAACTGTGTCAGCTTCGTACGAAAGAGAGAAAGTTTTTGTGCAAATAAAGTACATGGCCTCACTCAGCAATTAAACATTAATTGATTAATCAGAATGATTAATCACTCTCTGCCTTCAGCTGTGCTTAATGAGAGTGTGATGAAGGACAGGACATCTTCAGAATCTAGGAGTGGATTGTAAATTATAGTACTAAGAAGATCTTTATCAGAATAGTTCAAAGAAGTGGAAGAAAAATATAACTAAGCCTATGTTCCTGGAAGTACAGGGGGAGGCTGTGAGGCACCCATCCTATCTATGAGCAACTGCATTGGACACAAGTAGGAATTAAGTCCTGTGGAGATCACTGGGACTTATTTCCAAATAGGAAATGGGCATCTTTGGAAGTCATTTGCTCACCTGGAATTGGTGGCAGCAGTACGTAGGACTGCCAACTCTCTTTCTAACTGGGGAGGGGCGATGGGCAGAGAGAGAGATGAAGGCAGCCAATGGCAGCACACCTAATGGGTCCCCAAATTCTGCATTTAGCCTGAAAATGGTGCACTGGAGCTGAGTTCAATGACCGGGTTCTTTTGCAAGCATGTGTGAGCTGAACATTTCGAGCCTGCGTATGGTGTGGAAATGAAACTACTGGGTTCTGCTCAAACACCATTATTATTATTATTATTATTATTATTATTATTATTATTATTATTATAAAAAGCAACCAGCCAACATCCTGGTCTTTACCGAAGAAAATCTGGAAATTTTCCCAGGTGAAAAGTCAAGCCGGGCCATTTTGGTCTGGTTGCCTAGCAACCCTAGTGATCAAGCATCCAGGATCAGCTGTGGTTCCCTTTTGTGTTTACATTTAATGGCAATTCTGCTGTTTCAACAGCATAACATGTGAAAAGACCCTGAAAGAAACCTTTAATGTTTGGGTGCTTGCGATCTACTGAAGTGATTGTTTTTGTCTGGTTTTCCGCTGTAATAAACCCCCCTGTTTTGAGTATCTCCATAAAGCTTAAAGAAATCAAAAAGAAAAAGAAAAATCGACTTGCTTCCAAGGCAGCTGAACCATCCTGCTAAGTAGCAACAAAGAAACCGTGAGGTTCATGTTGAGTTCAATTGGAAAGTCAAAAGACCCTGTTCTTTTCCCCAGTCTCAGATGGTGAAGTTGCTGCTTAAAGGACCTCTGGCAGCAGCAGCCATTTCTCTTTGTCTTTGTCCCTCCATCCCCTGGACAGACATTCTCTCCCTTATTCTCTAATCACTGCTCTGTATTTGGACCAACACTTCAGCTTTGGGAAACTATCTGCGCATCTTCTAAAATGTGAGACTGGTTTTATTCAAGGACTGAGACTTGAGTTTCAGACTGTTCCAAGATCTGCCTTTGAACTTCATTAAACTTCATTAAAAGTAACTTTGGCTTCATTTAAAGCAAATCTTTTCTGTCCTTTAAGCTCATAACATTTGATATATTTAAGCTCCTCCACCACTCACTGCCCCCAATAAATAAGTAAATTTGTGTGACTTCAGCACCATTCAGGCTGTAGTGAAAAGGTGCATGAAGGATCTTGAGAAGGATAATAAGGAAGATTTTTAACAGAAACCAAAATTTGACTATTTTTAAAATAAATAAAAAAACACAATTTGGCTTATTGGGGGTGTTAACAAGCAAATCAGTTTACTGTCTCTGCGCCCATTTAGATGGCAAGTAAAACTTTTATTTTGTCTTTTGGTGTTTTCCTAATTGTCACTGCTTGTTAGCTGATCTGCTTTTCTAACCTAGTTTTGGATGTGTTTGGTCATACTGTATTTTTGGCTTGTATTAACTGATGTTTTCATTATTTTGTTTAAGTCATTTTGGCCACTGAATGATGTAAAGGTGTGGTGTAAATTCTTCAAATACATAAAATAAAAAACAACTTTCTTTTGTAACTCCACAGGAGGAAAATAGGCTGAATTTTCCCTCCCATGCCGTTTCTCTGTTCCAGGTCACTCTCGCAAAGTCAGCTTTTCTTTCCCTAAATGGTCTAAGAAGGATGTCAAGCTACTATTACACAGATTTGGTCCTTGGGTTGTGGCCCATTATAACACCTCCTAACAGTGAGTTCCATGCATTATCAGTGCATTTGTGTTTCTTGGACTATCCTGACTACTTCCTGTTAATTTCAATGAATGAGCACAAGTTCTAGTCTTGTGCAAAAGTGTGGGGGGGGGGGGACTTCCTTCATATTATTTATGCATTGATAAACCTCTGGCACCACCCTCTTCACACCTCTTCTGGTTCTGGGAGACCAGGAGGGAGGGGAGCTGGTCATTGCAGGAAGGGGAGACCCCTGGGCTTCCTCGCCAGCCTGCCTCATCTCTGCCTCTTGGCCCCCTTCCTCTCCAGGCTCCTCTTCAGCCTCTGGTTGTGGGCTGCTCTCTGACAGAGCCTTTTCCTGCTCACTACAACCTGTTACCTCTTCAGTAGAGCTGGGTGATAGATTGGTAAATTGCCTGAAACCAGTATGGTGTTCAGATCGTGATACTGATTTCAGTCAATTTGAGCTGGCAGTGCAACCTTCAAACTCAAATTGCCTGCAGCCGGCAAAAGCACAGCCAGGCAGAACCTGAGAAGGTTCTGGGCGAGCACATTCTAGGGCTCTGCCTGCCTGCCTGTGCCTTTGAGGAAGCTCCCCTGCCCCTCTGGCTTGTGGAAGCCGGAGCATTATGGGGGCTGGCTCAGCTGAGGGGTGGGAGGCTTCCCAACCCCCAGCTGAGCAGTTAACGAAGAACCAGAGAGGCATTGGGGTTTGCTCATGTAGGCCTTGGTGATGTATTTTGACTGTTTTTTCTTCCCCTAAGGTGGGGAGGAAGAAGCAGCCTAGATGCATTTCAGACATCGTGATATATCTGAATATCACAGTATTTAGCTGCTAATATATCACAATGTTGAAAACCAGGTATTGCCCAGCCCTACTCTTCAGCTTCCGACACCTCTTCCTCCCAGTCTCCCTCTGACCACTCATTGTCATCCCACCACCACTTCTTCCCTTGGGGGTTCCCCAGCTGTTGCCTCCCACCACTTCTCTGTATCAAACCAGTCCATGATACGCTTCATGAAATCAGTCTAAAAGTCCACAGCCATCTATGTCTCCTCCTCTCCAGGGCTTCTTGCAAGCAGTCAGTGACTGTACCTGTGTGCAGCTTGTCTTTGCTCCTCCCATTTCATGCCTGAAGGCGGGGGGGGGAGAGAGAGTTTGCTGCTGCAGAAGGAGGAGGCTCCCATGACTCTCCACCAGCCTGCCTTATCTCTGCTTCTCAACTGCCCTCCTCCCACTGCCTCTGAAGCTTCTGCTTCTGCACAGACTCTCCCTGCTCATTAAGCCCTGTTAGCTCTTCAGGTTCTGATACCTGCTCTTCCTCATCTTCTGCCTCTTCTCCCTCTGACCATTCATCATTGTCCCACTACCGCTCCCTTGGCTCTGAGCCTTCTTCCCTTGAGGATTCCCCAGCTGGTTCCTCCCAACACTCCTCTGTGTCCATCCAATCCACAACATTGGTGGACCTTCTGCCACATCCACAGCCCAGCCACTTACGGCAGCAGTGGCAAAAAGTTTGGACCAGGCAAATGGTGAGGAGCTGGCTCAATGCTGAGTGTAAGATCAGCACAGGATTCAGCAGATACTGTGTTGCCTCAGCCCTGATCTTGTAACACCACCTTTCGGGGCTTTCCACAGTAGAGATACCACCAGTGGAGCTACCGCTTGCCTGCATGTTCAGTGGCAAGTGGGAGGCCAGCTGAGCTGGCAGAAGCAAGAGGAGTGATACGCCCACTCAGTCACTTTCCCCCAACAGTCCAGCTTAAAGGATGTTTGTGTTGCACCCAGTGCCATCAGCCTCAGATGACAACTGAGGTCTTTGCACAGGAAAGACCTCAGATCTTTCTGAGGTTCTGATTGCCAGAACCTCAAATCTCTTCTAAATTCCATTCAAGACATCAGATATCTAGATTAGGATTGAATTGTGAAATCTCCTTCAGCGGCAAGTGTACGTCACAATGTTTAGTCCACAAATAATTTCTGTTGACTTGTGTTTTCTTTTCCTTTAAGCTATGTGTTTTACAGAAGAATGTGCCCTACGCAGCCTTAATTCTCATAAAGAATTGTCAAAACACTTCCAAGCTTTTTCATAACGTTATTTTTAGCACAAATTAAAACCTTATTTAAAGCCAGCAGGCTTATTTATGTTGACTTGCACTTCCAGAGCTGAAATGAACATGATTCACAAATTCAAAACCCTGAAAACCATTCTTTGGAGTTAAGTGCCAAATATTTGCCAATTATGTGGGTTTTCACCAAATATTCAAGATCTGGCATCTACAATTAACATCTAATATGAGAGCATGTTCTAGAAATGTAATGATACTAAGTGTTTGTTTGTATCATTGTTCACACCCTACTTCCTTAAGCAACGAGGACTTCCTTCGTATGAGATCCCAGTGGAGAATTTCCATGTCTTTGTAATATTTGCTTTACTTACAGAAAAGCAAGCAGAACCTACTGGAAGCAGGCCAGTTCCTAAGAGCAGACATCACACCCACAAAAAACTCATTTCAAGGCTGCACCCCAACAAGACTTTGAAGTCCCTTTCAAGCATCCATGTGTGTATAGCACCAGAAGAGATCCTATACACACATAGCTGTATGCATGTGGGCTTTCTTCAGCTGAATATCCATCATTCTAATTTACAAAAATTGTATACCACTTGTTGCTAAGAAAGCCTAAGCCATTTGCAACACAAGGAGTGGCACTACCCCCCCCCCCCAAATGCATTTTCACTATCAATGAAATGAATGCTGAAAAATGCTTCTGAATGTCCATTCACATTTGGATTACTACTTTTTGCTATTTCACTGCCCCCTCCCCTCAGCTGCCACCTTCTCCAAGCTCTGGTGAACGTCATGTTCCAGATATCACTGTCGGGAAAACAGCTGTCATTATTATTTGCCATTAATAAAACAGCAACTGATCATAAACTAGTTGCAGCTTACCTTTACAAAGGACAGCCAGCCAGCAGCTGACAATATTTAACAGTTGGCATGCACTAATATTTAGTATTTAACAGTGTCAGAAAATTTACAATAGTATTTGGTATCATGTAACGTAAAATGAATCTTTCCAGTGTACTCAGCAGATGAGCTGCAGATATTAGGGCTGGAAACATCTCCCATGACACAGGTTTGCAGAAAAACAGGTTTTGCTGAAAAACTGCCCTTTGCAAAATAAAAACAGCAGCAGCACCACCACAAAGCTTGCCAGAATGATGGTGCTTGATCTTAACTTCTCAAACACTGTCAGGCAAATCTGTATTGAAGACATGCTGAGCATTCCACCCGTTCCCCACATTATAAACCAAACGAAAAATGGCAGCTGTCAGAGGCACGTAAGTGAGACAGGAGCATTGGTTTCTCCAGAAGAAGGAAGAGAGGGCTGTTTCTAAGGCTGTTTGTATTTTTCACAGAGCAGAGATCCCTGGGTGACTAGCGAACCCTGAAATCCTCATCTTAACTGTCTACTCTTCGCTCTTTCTTGCAATACCAGTGATATGTCTCACATTTTCATAGGTAAGAAAATATTTGCAGCAAGAACTGGGGAGAGGATGCATAAGTTTATTCCCTTTAGCCCAGCAAAAATTTCAGCCAACTCACAGAATTGACATAAAAGCATCAGTGTGTGTGTTTGTACATGTGTGCTGACTAATGCGATCTGGGGTGATCTGAGTCCTTTTCCCCTTCTCAAGGCAATGCACCTGAGTCAGATCAGCCACCCACCCAACCCTGAGCCTTATGTTGTTCTAGAATTTATGCCTCTTATAGCTCTATACTCTGCTTTAGCTTTATGTTTATCTAGGTCTAAGAGCTTCACAATAAGTTGTTGTTGTTTAGTCGTTTAGTCGTGTCCGACTCTTCATGACCCCCTGGACCAGAGCACGCCAGGCACTCCTGTCTTCCACTGCCTCCCGCAGTTTGGTCAAACTCATGCTGGTAGCTTCGAGAACACTGTCCAGCTATCTCATCCTCTGTCGTCCCCTTCTCTTTCCCAGCATCAAGGTCTTTTCCAGGGAGTCTTCTCTTCTCATGAGGTGGCCAAAGTATCGGAGCCTCAGCTTCACGATCTGTCCTTCCAGTGAGCACTCAGGGCTGATTTCCTTCAGAATGGAGAGGTTTGATCTTCTTGCAGTCCATGGGACTCTCAAGAGTCTCCTCCAGCACCATAATTCAAAAGCATCAATTCTTCGGCGGTCAGACTTCTTTATGGTCCAGCTCTCACTTCCATACATCACAATAAGTAATACTGTTTAAAACCTTGGTTGTGGAGCACAAAGAACAAGGTCTGCTTTTGTTTTTTATTTTGTTCTGTTAAAGCACTGTAGTGGAAGTTGTTTTCTTTCATAGATAGAAGTTTCATTTAAGGTTGCTGAATGTTTTAATCCCCTGTTGCTCTGCAACAACAGTGACAAAGCCCTCCGAACCCTTCAGGACTCCCCAGGCAACATTTTGGAAAGCCTCCTTTGTAAGAAAAGGCCAGTGAAAAGCTACAAAGCTTATAAAAATGCACAAGCAAAAATATACCACACCCAAGCCCCCTATTAATTATTTTAAGCTAAGACAGAGCAAGAGACAAATCCGTTCATAAAATATTATGGAAGAAAGTAAATCTCTTTTACTTCTCCCACATAAAGTCTTAGGACCTATTTGCCTGAAATTCAGCAGGCTGCAGGAAGGGTTCCTGTGCCTGTAAATTTAATCCACTTTGACCAAGAGCCATAGTTACATTTCCCATTGCACTGAATGGGGAATACAGAGCAGCTCAGAACCCCATTAGAAGCAGAGAACAGAGAGTGATGCTGAAACAACAAATGGGGGGGTGTTAAGCACAGATAAAAGGGGCATACATATTTGAATAACTGTCAAATCCAGGCATGGGTAGGGTGATAGGGCAGCTGCAAATATTTTCCAGTATGAAATATGGTGTGTTGGGATAATCCATAAAAACCAATACACTAAATTTCAATGAAATTGTGTTTTAAGAGTTCTACAGTAACAATAATGTGAGAGTGTGCAGACATATTCCTTATAGGTACACTCAGAAGAAAGTCCCATTTTCTTCAATGATACTTTCAAGTAGCTGTGAATAAGACTGGGGTTTAATGTTACTACAAAGTATATAATTAAAGGTAAGTATCATGAAGAATAATATAAATAAGCACCTCTTAACACTTATATTTATTATATTATTACCGACAGGACCTACTGTTCTTAAACCTGTCTAACTGTTATATTTCAAATTTTGTATTATAACTATTGATTCCGCTAAAGGTCTCGTATTCTGTCATATGCCTGTGGAATTATAGCTTTTAATAATACATGTCTAAAATGGACAAAAAAATATAAATTTTTCACAGAAGTTTGGATCCATTGAAATTCATGTCCATAACCCTCCTGCATTCTGTGATGATGCAATTTTTGTGCTTTATATTGACCACAAGAGCTGAATTAATAGGAAACCTATAGTGGTGGCTTTAATGTACTATAACATGCACTCATATCAGGAGAGTCTAAGCAGTTCTTTCCCCCTTTAATTATACTTGATCAGTCAAATCCAGAGGAAATGTAATCTATGCCCTTGAAAAACTGTAACTAGATCTTTATAAATATTGCAAAAACAATAATTTTTGCATCAGTATGGCAAACTAGTAGCACAGAGCTTGAAGAATATAAATTGGATGTTCCCTGGAAGAATTGGAAAGTTTAAAATTCATCATTTTAACTGATAGGCTTTCTTAGAGAAATAGCAGGTGTATCGAATACAAAATAGTATTATTTTTGAGATCCCTGCAGTGCGTATTCCCCCCCCCCAAAAAAATAGTATTTTACAAATATTCATGAGTGATGTTTTAAGTACTTTAGCTTTAAAAAGTATTGATTTGAATTCTATTTTCTTCTCTCTCTCTCTCTCTCTCTCTCTCTCCCGTCACAGTTTTATCTTTCAAGAATATTGATACAGCATATACAGGTTGATCCACCATTACAATTGATGTCCAAGAGATCCAACAAAGATGACTTTAATCCTTTTAAAGGAAATGCGCTTAAAACAATCCAAATTCCATCCTATAAATTGCTTGAGAATAAAGGTACTCAAGAAATCAAAAATTCCTTCTAAACTTTGCATTGGTTATGAAGGTTCCTAATATAAATCCTTCCAGCCAATAAACTCATTGTGCAAATTAAGTGGAAGAAGAAATAAGGGTTAGATCTGTCTTCAACTCATATATCTCACTTCCTAATTCACATCCCATCTCCAGCTGCAAAATGAAAGCTGAATTTTCCAAGCATTCTGTCAAGTAAAACTTTTTTGTTTTAAGGAAATTGTTGTGGTATATTTATTTGGAGCAGTTGTGCATTTTATGTGGCAGTTGTACTTACTCCAGGTATCAGTATCTCTCACACCAAATACATAAACTGTGTCAACAACAGATGTGTTTTCTTCAACACCTGTGCCCATGTGCCTGAGAGCTTTGATTGGACTAGGGCTCCCAGGTGTGTGCCAAGCAACCAGGTGCTTTGGGGCACCCAGCTGCCACTCTTACTTTATGCTCTTTCTTGGAAAAACACTAGCGTACCCATGCCAAACACAGCTGTTGTGTAAAGTATGGGGCTGCCCTAACACACCATGCTTCAGAAGGCAAAAGAACACACTGTATTGCAGAGTGAGGCAGGCAGAGAGGAGTCCGACCATTGGCCCATCTAGCACAAGGCAGGAAGTGACTTGCTAGGTTTTCAAAAAGTAGTCTGTTCCAGCCCTACCTGGAGGCAGCAGGTGAGCCATAGCTCAGTAGAGTAGTAGAGCACATGATTTATATGCAGAATATCCTAGGTTTGGTTCTTGGCTTCCCCAGTAGGGCTGGTAAAAACAACAACACAAAAACCTGGAGAACCACTGCCTGTCACAACAAGCAGTGCTGAAGTCTGTTTTAGTATAAAGCAGCCTGCTATTATTACTAGGTGCTGGAGATGCCAGGATTTAACCTGGATCTAACCTGCATGCAAGGCATGGGATTTGACCCTGAGCTATGGCCCTCCTCACCTGTGCATTAGAGCTGAGGGGCTACTCAGAATTGGGAGCAAAATTTCTCTCATTTTAAAAACCATTTCCCATCCATTAATGACAATATAAAATTACATGAAGATTGTTAAATGGAAGAAAACATTTTAGGAAAAGAATTATCAAGGCTTCATGTTTACCTCTCATGGTAGCCTAGGAGTCTTTTGTGTTTGTGAATGCTCTTTCCACCATTGTACACATCCTTACTCTGCAGTCTTCTGTGCTGCTTTCCTTTCCTAGCATTATCATAGACCCTCCGTGGGGCTTTCCTGCTAAGTATAGGAAACTTCTCACTGGGTACCTGACAGCTGTTCAATGTCATTTCTTTCAGTGAAATACAAGGAGTGACTGGAAGGTAGGGCAAATCACCCCGGTATGTGATAATGGGAACTGCCGTATTTCAGCTAACATATGCGCACATGTCTCAGCATGTGTTGACAGGCCTACGTTCATGCAGTAGCGTTTAGTAGCTGTTGATAGTGCAGTGTGTTGTGGTTGAAAATGGAGCAGAGGATCAATATAAAATTCTGTTTCAAATAGGGTAAATCGGCATCAGAAACCCACAAAATGCTCACAATTGTCTACAGAAATGAAGCTGTAACTCAAAAGACAGTGTGTGAGTGGTTTAAGTGTTTCCGTGAAGGGCGGCAAACCATTGAAGATGACCCTTGGTCTGGCAGACCGTCAATGGGCAGAATGGCGGCAAATGTCAACAGAGTTCATGAGTTATTGATGCGGGATTAGTGTTTGTCCGTCCGAATGATGGTGGAAGAATTGCATATTCCGCATGAAATCATTACTAAGGTTACTGAATTGTCCCACCCTCCATATTCTCCCAATCTGACCCCACCAGATTTCTTTCTTTTTCCAAACTGAAATCAGCACTGAAAGGGCACAGATTTTCCAACATTTCGCACGTCCAAGCTGCTGTGATGAGGGAGATGAAAGCAGTACGAAAGAGGACTTCTCCAGAAGTTTCCAACAGTTCTACGAACCTTGTCAAAGGTGCATTGTATCAGAGGGGGCCTACTTTGAAGGTCTGTAAGGCATGTATATTCAAATATTTCTCACTGTCCGATTTCCGTGACTATTCATCGAACTTTCTGGTCACACCTTGTATTTCTCCTTTTGAATAAATCAATGTAGAACTCCTTTTAAAGGAAGCAGTTCCTTTAAAAACAAAATCAGGGAACACATCAATTTCAGACATTTAGTAGGGAACTTCCTACACTGCAGTGAGAGCTCAGGGGAAGGTACTGTCAGGGAACACCATCCATGGGGGTTTCTCTGTTCAAAAGGTCCAGGCAGTGAATAAGGCTGCAGAATGCTGGACAGACCTTTAACAGAAAGAAAACACACATGTACACCACCAGTGGCTACATCACAATGATAAAAAGTAAGCTCAATCCCATTTCCTCAGTAATTCCAAAGAAAATCCAAAGTACTGCAAGGATCAGGCAGAAAAACAGAAGACTCTTTCTCAGGGGAAAAAGACTGAAGGACAGGCTTTAACAGAGCACAAGTTTCCATTAGCCAAATAATTATCATCAGAAGAAACAAACAAAAAACCAGCACACAACTCTTCTTATTTTAATTTTTGAGGAGTTGGAGGATATGTATCTGTCTGTTAGGTTGAAGCTAGATTCTATCTTCCCTCCAAGGAAATCAGGAATCTCTCTCATTTTCTCTCCCTCCCGCCACTCTCTCCTGAGAGGGGTACTTTTGTGCCTCTGTATACATCACCCGCACATCCTCCATGAGAAAATGATAACTGCTGCTCTCTCTTGTCCCTTTTCCTCCTCCCCCACTTTCCATTCTGCTGTCAATTCTGAGAGGGGAGGGGGAGTTCATTGTCCATAGAAGCACCACATTATACGGAATAACTGGAGGAAATGGAAAGGAAGGTTTTGCAGAAGGGTGACTTGCAAAAGCTGCTGCCAGCACCATCCCTGGACCTGAATTTAAAGTTATCACAAGAATGCTGTTAACATTTATCTGCCTCTCTGTGGGCCAACAAATGAAAATCTCTCCCAAAGTTTCCGGCTTTGGCATTTCGTTTTGATTGATGACCTCTATTAATGCTGGTGGTGTTAGTTAGCTTTAAGATGCCCAATTGGTAGACATCTAGTTAAAACGCCAAACGTAACTCATGCCAACATTTTGCCCCCTGAAAGTTTTTACGCAACATTGATTGATAAGATCTTCAGTCATGACAATTAAGTCTTTGTGTAGTTCTCGGCTCCAAGAGCCATCTGCTATGTAGCTTTAAAAGCTCACTGCTCTGATTATCTAACACAGCCACCTCACATTTGAAATAACATTTGCTTTTTAGAAAGGTGGGAACTACATGACAAAAAAGTTTCTATCTCCACTTTAATAATCAACACTTTCTATGATGCATTTTTCTCTTTTGTTCTACTCAGGCCTCTTACAAATCAAAATGCATCAAGTTAAAACAGTAATTAATGTCAAACGACTAGCCACAAAAGGCCCTATTTAATTAAAAAGTTCTAATCTTTGATTAAACCTTATCACACATCCCTCTGATTGCAAACTGTTGTCTGGAAAGTGAAAGTAATTGGTTACATAATCTATTGTTTCTTTTCTAATTGACACCTGCTATTTGTCTCAACATAAGATGGCAACAGATGCATTGCAAATGTTAAAAGTTAATGGGGAAATTACAGTTCCTTTGAAGTTGGTGGCAAAACTTTCATTAATCTTTACCAAGACAGGACTTTTCGTCCTGATTTTCACATCACAGGGTTTTTGTTAATATATTCAAATGATTTGAAGTTGGTTCTGATTATGAGTCCAAATTCACCACTTGCTGAAAAGCTGGAGTAATCATAAATCACTCAGCTGCTATTGCATGTTTTGCATGGTGTCAGCACTTTGGCCAGAAGCATCTGCTTGTCGGTCAGATAATGTGCACACTCACTGAAATTCTCCCAGGCACGAGCAAGGCTGTCGCCATTGGGTGTCCCACTCTTGTCTCTCAGCTGATCATCAGAACACTGGAAGGGTTGGCTTGCTATGGCCAGCACCACCCCAAGGGCTTGAACTCACAGTATACAAATGATTTCACCATATCCCAGGCCACTTAAAGCCAGATTGAATTTTCAAAAGCCTTACACCACTGGACTGGGTTTGATGAGTCTCCAGATCAGATGGAAAATATAAAGGTCACCAGGCTTTTTTAAATAAACTCCCTAAAGCAGAGTGCACTTAAAACCTCCTCTAAGGTGGGTTAAAATAAGAGGAGCCTTGCAGCACGTTAAAGACCAGCTCTCTTCTTATAACATAAGCTTTCATGGAGAAGAGTCCAGGAAATTGTAGCCCAAATTGCAGGTAGACAGAAACATGGTTGGGGGGGGGGGGTGAGATGTGAAGGTTGGACTGTGAACAGTTCAAGATAGACATGCACAAAACACAGAGAGTGACAATCACATTACAGCTGAATGGTGACCATTCACAAAGCAATGTTGCTGCTCAGTTAATTAGTAATCACATTAGCACATGTGAGATAAAAAACAACAACCCCTCATTCTCTGTATTCAAGCCACAGGAGATGAAATTGAACTTTTCCATCACTGGTAATTCAGAGTTTACTCCTTCTGCAGATGGGGGTGGGGGTAGACAGGTGATGAAGAATGGCTTCCCCAAGGCCAACTAGCAAGTCCATGACGCAACAAGATTTGAACCAGGGACTTTTTGACTCACATGCCTAGCCCTGCCCAGGTAGCGGAATTTTTGGAAGCAGAAGCTGGAGATCTCGCCTGGGCTCTTCTTCTCTGGGGTGACTCTTGGTCATCCTTGCACAGGACTCTGCTTTGGAGCTCACCCGACAGCTCAGCTGTGACGCCTCCTTGCCAAGCTGTCGGATGGCACCAGTGAGTCAGCAGCACTCACAGCGTGGAATGGTCTAAATATTTTGATTGAAAGCCTCTATTCAGTGAAGCAATCCACAACCCACCAGAACAGCCCACAGTTTCTTTCTTTTTTCTCCCACAACATATGTCTGAGCCAAATTAGAGCAATATTTCAGAGTGGCAGCAAAATATATTTACATATTTAATTTTAAATAATTTACGTTGCCTTTTGCTAACGCAGGCTTTACGCAGGCTGATGTGTTAAGCCTCCCATGATTTACTGACTGCAGACTTTATCAGTATTGCATCTTCTTCCTACGCAAAAGGGAGAGAAGTGCCCTCAGACATTGTCTGCCAGGCTATTCTCAAGGCATGGAATCAATAACCAAAAGAAGCAGAATGAAGGAACCAAGGAGTCACTCCCAATGCTCTAAGCAGAGGCTGGCTGGCTATCTGTCATGGATGCATTGCAGAAGGTTGGACTAGATGACCACCGGATCCCTTCCAACTCTATGACAGTAGACATATGCACAAAGATTCATTTTCTTATGGAAATTGGTATGATTGGATGACTCTCTCCATTGTGAATGCATGTTTAATTTCCCACCAGCATCCTCATTCATGCAAATTAATCTGCACCACAGAATTAAACTGATTTAATAGTAATTCCTTTGTGAAGTTCTACGCAAGAGGCTAGAAGCGTCTAACAGAATTCTCACCACCTTCAACATCTAATAATAACAAATAATCATAAGAATCACTTCTAAATTGCTTAGATTTTCAAAGTGCAGTACAGGTACAGACTGACCCTGCCCAAGGCTCACAATCTAATAGACATTATGCAAAATGAAAAGGAATGGGGAGGGAAGAGGAGGATGAAAGCCATGAAAAATAAGCTTCCATCCTTAGTAGTGGAGTCATAGAATCTTAGAGTTGGAAAGGACCCCAAGAGCCATCTAGTCCAACCCCCTGCAATGCAGGAATCTCAGCTAAAGCATCCATGACAGATGACCATCCAACCTCTGCTTAAAAATCTCCAAGGAAAGAAAGTCCATAACCACGGGAGACCATTCCACTGTCAAACAGCTCTTACTGTCAGAAAGTTCTTCCTGGTGTTGAGTCGAAATCTCCTTTTAACTTGAAGCCATTGGTTCAAGTCCTACCCTCCAGAGCAGGAGACATCAAGTTTGTTCCCTCCTCCATGTGACAGCCCTTAAGATATTTGAAGATGGCTATTATATCTCTTCTCAGTCTCCTCTGTTCCAGGCTAAACATACCAGTTCCTTCAACTATTCCTCATCAGGCTTGGTTTCCAGACCCTTGATCATCTTGGTCTCCCTCCTCTGCACACCTTCCAGCTTGTCAACACCCTTCTTAAATTGTGGTGCCCAGAACTAGACATAGCATTCCAGATGTGGTCTGACCAAGGCAGAATAGAGTGGGATTATATCTTCCTACAGGATTAAGAAATTAAAGGGAAAGTGGAACTTACTTACTTACTTACTTATTTAATTTTTATCCCAATATTCCTCTATGAAGGTCCAGACTTAATGTACTGGTTTATCCCATGTTTTCTTCACAACAATTCTGTGAGGTAGGTTAGGCAGCGAGATAACGACTTGCCCAGCTCAGCCAACAAGATTCACAGCTGAGAATAAATGTTAACTCAAGTCTCCCCAGTACAGTTTTAACATTGTAAGTAATTGCTATTCTAGGATAAGTAAGCTATTCCAGAAACACAAGACTCATTCATATGAATGCACTTATTCATATGAATGCTATGCTCTCCAAATACCCAGGAAAATCTGATGGGCAATATCTCTCAGGGTAACGCTAGCTAAACAGAGGATTGTTGCTTTGGAAATCTCATTCTTATGGCCATACACTCACCATTGAGGGAATATTGGGTCACACTTTTGTTTTCCAGTTCTAAGTGTCATATTGTAAATAGTATGTTGCCAACAAACAAGTCCATCCCACTCCCATTTAACCAAAAGGGTTTTTTTGTCACCGCCCTCTCCTGATGAGAAATAAGACCTTAATTAGAGTGTACCAGAGCTTGCAGCCAATTGACTTGAGCTGAGATGGATGTTCGCGGTGCAGAGTTTCAAACACACAATCACTTCCACAGCTTCCCGATTTGCAAGGTAACTGGTGCTGCATCCTATCTGATAACCCTTAATTTCCCCCAACATAAAATGTCTATTTTAGAGGATTTTAAAAAGGCTTTCAAAACTTTAAGTAAAATAATCTGAGAATAGATAATAGAGATTGGAGAATACTATATACAAATATGTATTCTATAGATACTATAGAAACTCCATGTTGGCTCCAGACTTTAGAGGACTCTTGGGCAAGAGGTTTTCAGTGGGGCTCCTCCCCTGCTGAGTGGGCCTGCTTTCTTGCCCCTGTCACTGCTGCTCACACCAGTGTTTTCTTCCTCAGGGCCCAATGGAAGCTGCTCCTTCTTCTTGTCTCGGCTCTGATTTCCTGCTTGGAGATGCTGGCAAACAGACAGAAGCAGCAAGGTGGAAGATTAAGGCTGGAAGGTGGTTCCGTTGGTCAGCAGGGGGTCTTGGGAATGCCCCCACAAAGCTGAATCCTGCCCCCTGTGATGCTGAAATTCATTGCACTAATGTAGGTTTTGTACTAGGCATATTTCTTTACATCGATAAACTAAAGTACTTTAAGCCATTGACTCCCACACCACCACAAACAGTTGGACAGTCAGCCTGTATCTGAAAATTAGCATTATCCAACCACTAACTTCACGTGAATCAGAATTTCACTGTAATATTTTTGGTGGGCCCAATGGATTTCAAGGAGTGCTTTGTTTTTTATGTTTAAAATCGTCTGAGGAGGCTTTGCTTTGGGTCAAACCTGCTAGGAAAGATGGATCAACAGGGACTTCGGGGAAGGCATTTCCAAACCGCAGTGTAATGCCCCAGGAATTTTCTCCATGGAGAGGCCTACATGGCCACATTTTTAAACCACATTTTCAGCATCCCATGCTGGGTCTCATATAAATGGGAGATGGTGGGGTGGGTAGGGTGGCAGTACTCAGCTGACCTGCTGCTTAACAAGTTACAGTCACAAGAACAGGACATACCTTTACATGTAGAGAAATAAACTGGCTCCGATTCCAGCAGTAGTCAGGAGCAACTAGTTAAATACAAATGGTGGCGCTAGATGTGGGGATGCACCTCAAAAGTTGTATCCAGCCATTTAGTAAAAGTAGGATCGGCATTTTGATGGCTGGAGAACTCCTTCATGCCTGTGCTTGACCCAAATCAAGATGTGTGCGGGTCTCTCTTCCTTGATCACAGTAATTGCTTCATAGAAAATGCTCACAGATGGCCCTTGCATATTAACAAAGTACATTTTTATCTGGCTCAACACAAGGGGTGGTTTAATTCAAACAAATGCATGCCATTAGGTATTTGCAGGCTCAGGAAACCTGCCATTTTCAATCTGAATTGAGAACATTTCATTCTTACAAGGCAAAGGTCAGAAGAGGTCATTGTCCCTTAAAGAATATAACAGTAGGTAAGTTTTTAAAAGATGCATATTCAACAGATTTCTGAGTAATTAAGTTTTGCATTAAGAGTTCAATAACCTCTGCATCAATTTGATGACCCGAGGTACTTCCAACAGTCAGGACAGCAAATGCTATATTTCAGAGGAATTCACATCAGTATTGTGGCCTGCATCAATCAATATGGTTTTCACTTTACAGCCAAATTAACTAACCTTCTGGGCTAGCACTTTAAGTTTCCCAAATATGCATTTAATTAAGGTTGAATGTGACCATTTCTAGATGTTGGCTATTGACTACTCCTCGATAAAGAGTGAAATGGAAAAGCACAACCCTTAAGAGGCAACATTTAAGCCTCAATAAATGTGCTGTAGAAGTTTTCTATATTTTATTCATGTACAATAACAGTCTGATCAAATCCATATGACAACTCAATGGGAAGTTTAATTTAAAATGCAACTCTTCTTCCAAACAATTCTGCCTGCTATTTTACAGCACAATGGACTCACCAATGAGGAAACACATAAATGATGTGGGCAATTATCCTAAGTTACCCATTTGGAAAACTTAAAACTGTTGTACATATTAAATTAAAACAAATTGTGCAGTATGGGTACAACTTACTCATTTTCTCTGCAAATGCAAATCTTAATTTGAATACAATTTTTGGATATTAAGCTCTGATCTTTTAACTAAGACCACTCAGTCTAGGGCATTCCCATTAAGGACAACTAGGCAATCTATTGCTGGAAGATAACGTTGTTGCAATTGCCCTGTTTTCCTATGGCAAAGTGTCAGCAATGCATCTTTCTTTCTTTCTTTCTTTCTTTCTTTCTTTCTTTCTTTCTTTCTTTCTTTCTTTCTCCCATATTCTTGGGCCTGAGAACTTTGCCAGGAGTCCTTAGCCCATGTGCATGGTTGTTTAAAGGCATGTTGGCTGCCGAAGGAGTTTGCATAGGAATCCCTTCCCTGGATGAAGGGGACAGGCTTCCTCTTAAGGCCGGGGGAGGGGGGGGCGTTCCATGCAAACCCCTTCCTGAATCTAGAAGGATTTGCATGGAATTCTGCCTTACTGAACAGGATTTAAGCCCTACTCATCAGCTGATGGGAGAGTGTTAAATCCTGGCCCTTGGTTGTGTGCTCCGAACATCTGTGTGAGGCCAACGCAGGATTTAACCCAGTTGTCCCTCTCAAGTGATGTCAGCTGATTGTCCAACGGGCATGGTTTGGGGAAACTGCCTCCCCACAGAGCACATTTGTGACAACAACGGTTGCTGCTGCCATAATGTCTAGTTAGGTTATTGTTTTTGTTTGTTACTACATTATGTATTTTTGTGCTTTTATATTGTAAACTGCCCTGTGATCCTCCAATGAAAGGCAGCATAGAAATTGATTGAATAAATATAAGAAATAACATGAGGATAGGATCTGATTTTAATATCAAAAGGGGCACATGGGTTTGGGGAGCTCATCTCTTCATGGTCAGCTCCCTGAGCCCCTTTGTTTCTTTGCCTTTACTGCCAGGTCGATTGGGAGGAAAAAAAATATTTGGCTGTGGTTAGGAGGGAGGTTCAGCTTCTTCACCTGTGTGCCCATTTTGATCTTAAAAGCAGCCCTCACCCCATGGGCGTAGATCCACAAATATTATTGAAAAGCATTGAAAGTGCTCAATTAACTGAGGTTCTGCCCCCCCCCCCAGCAGAAGCTTGCCCATCCCATCCCCTGTAATGTATTTTTAAAATTTTAAATTATTATTTATACCCCAGCCACTCTGGGTGGCTCCCAAAAGAATAGTAAAAGCACAATAACTGTCCTCTTACCAGGTCTTTTTACCTTTGATTTCCCCAAAAAGCTAAACAACTTTGGCTGCCCCCCCCAGCAAAAATCCTGACTATGCCCATGTCCCCACCCCTTCCTTTATTATTGGCTTTACGCCTGAATGTGGGGGGAGATGTGATTTAGCAGTCGTGGTTGGTGCCTTCGCATCTAGTTTAGCCTGAAGGTGTTTCAGTGTGCTGGGGAGTCAGAATGGACAGCAGCTTCTTGTTGAGTGTATGCTCAGCACGTCTGAACTGCTCTGCGGGGCTTCCCTGGCATAAGTGAGGGGTGAACTCACCGTGTAACAACATTAGCTATTGCCATAGAATCAAACTGTATTAATTGAAGTGTACTAACTGTGATGACACAACTGTTCAGTCGAGCTCATGTTTAATGAAATTTTAAACATCTAGAGAGATTGGTCAAGAAACCTTCTGTTTGTTTATTTATAAGAACAAAGACATTATCAGTACTTAGCAAACAGCAGGAGAGACAAACGAGATAATGAAGAGTGCCGATTATGTTAGCAAAAACTAATAAAAAATGCAAAAACTGCCATAACGAAACTGGGCTTGAAAATATGTTTCAAAAATCTGTTGGTGAACTAAAGCATCAACTTGTGTAACTCGGTGTTCGTGCTCAGAAGTTCTTAGTATGTTCTGGGGCCCTGTCCGCCTCAGCGAAATGCGTGTAAGTGGGGAGCCCCCTGCGGTGCAGCTTCCCACCCAACAGCTGTTGAGCAGGGTAGTGTGGCAGCGGTGAGAGCTCCCATGCGTCATTTTGGAGCCTTTTCTTTATTGACTTTTGGCTCACTGACATCCTCTTCAGGCTCTGGGGAGGGTCTCCTCATGAGCCACAAGGACTTTCCAGCTCTCTCCTGCCATTTCAGGTTTGAACTGATTGATGGATGGATTGATTGGAATTGTTTATTTATTTTCCAGTGCTGCACGTATACACGGTTGAGCACAAGTTGAATGGGGGGGGACAGACGCCTGTACTCTAAAACTTAGGTGTGTCAATGAGTCAAACACACCTGCCTCTCTGATGTGGCAAGCATGCTTGTGGCTGTCTCTTTCAACTTTTGAGGTGTACACGTAAAAGACCTTAGATGCACACCTACAAATGTAAATGTAAAGTGTCCTTTGGCCCTTGACTAGTGGGCAAGAATGTTCCTGGTATTTTCTGAGTTTCTAGATTTCTTGTTGCCACTCGTTTTGCAAACTGTCACTATTTTGTGACTGGGAATCAGTTGCATACTGACAAATTCAGGGTGATCAGCTGAAGTGAATTGGGCACTCTTGCCCAACAAACCCAATGCCAAAACAAAGGAAAAATTGCAGTGGCAATTTTGGGTAACAAAGCATCATATAAACTGCAAATAAACCAGAATGAATGCTGAACGAGCACCTGGAAATGACTCCCGTACCTATAAAAGATCATTCTGTTTGCAGTAGCTTGCCCTTTTCCGAGACCTGAGACCAGCATAATCTGTGTATTGAGATGCTTGTGAAGAACGTCCAGCAGGCTTTTAGACTGAATTCTGATTTTAGAGTTTTAACTGATTTTTAGTTTCATTATATTACATCTCCTGCACACTGCTTAAAGATGACTGATTGAGCAGTATATGAATTGTCAAACTAAATTTAAAAATAAATAAACTGTAGTACTGTGGGAGGGTCTCATGAGGGACTCTGTGGCTACTTCTGCTGTGAGTAGGGGGAGAAATTTGCTCAGTTTGCGTTTTGAACTGACCCGATTCTCTGGCCCAGAACTTATACATGAACTGAAACTCAGCAATCAACTGGATTACACACTTCTCTGAGTTTTGCAACACTGTTTCAGTTTTTTTAAAATGTGCACAACATGACTTTTATGAAAGAAATGCATTTTAAACAATGGGGAAGATTGTGTACAAAGTGTATATAATACGTGAACAAAGTTTTAAATACTGTATGTATAAGTGTGTGTGTATCTGCAAATAGGAAGAAAAAAACCTAAAACTGAGTGCATGTGAAACTGACATGACATCTGTCCATCCCTAGCTGTGATTACTCATTTCTAACATCAATAGTGCTCATGTGGACAGGCAGCGTGTATAGGCAGATAAATGCACACTTTAAAGCTGAGTCACAAATGGAGGTGGGATGGTAATGTCCTCTGATTTTCCCATGGAGCAGCACATCTGCCTTTCTTGGCCCTCTCCCTCCCCTCTGCTCCTAGTGCCAAGTGTGGTGCTGCTTCTAACCTTGCACTTGTGTTCCACAGGGAACAATGGTGCACCTCCTTGGAAGGAAACGGCAGCTGCCCTTGCGATTCCAGTCTGGCGCAGGGAGAGGTTGTGGTGGGAGGGGAATGGTTGCACTTCTTGTTTGTGGGGTTCCAATGACAAAGAGAGTAATTAAAAACACCAGGTTAAAATGAAGCACTTTTATTCCAACAGGAGATACTTCTGCATTTGCTTGATTTTCCCATTGATCTCTGTGTGGCTTTGGGGATAAAGTCCTCCACATGCTTCCTTAGAGCATATGTGTCATGGACTGGCTGCATGCAGAGCAGTGATGGGAAGCCCCAGCTGGGGACTTTGGTGTCCTCCTGGTGGAGAGTGTGCTAAGCCTCAAGTTTTGAATCCAGCCAATTCTTTTGTTATCCACCCCACACATGTAAGTCACAGGGATTTAATCCCCCCACCAGTGTGCCCAACTTCAGAGTAAACGTATCTTAGTAACATGCTGCATTGTGCATACGCTTGGCTGAATCGTGTCCTTTTCTAGTAGGCATGTCAGGCACCACAAAGTCTGGGTCAGCTAGAAGATTAATCATAGAAATATGCGGCCACAAATGGCAGGGACTATATCTGCAAATATGTCAAAACTTTCCCCCCAAGCTTTAAGCTAGCAACAGGATTGCCTTGCTGCTAATTGGTATGTTTTCCTCAGAAGAGTGAAAATTCTAACCTTTTACTTGACAGATATGTGGGTAAAATGCCACATAACAATTTGAAAGCTTATCTACAGTATGCTCTTTACCATTTTTTGTTTATGCTCGAAACTCACACAACAATATACAAATACTGAGGAGGCGAAAAAGCACAAGCAAAAGTGTAACCTAAAAGGTTGTTTCAACAAATGCTTAAAGAGCCACTGGCAGCTGGTTTTCAGTGATGTTAAAAGAAAACTGCTTTTCCTTTTTCCAAAAAACGATAGCAAAATGGCAATATTTTTGTCAGTATGAGATCCCCCCCATCCATTATCCCCTAATAAGCAAAGGTTCCCAGTTTCATGGAGGTTTCTAAGCGGGTGCAACTGAACACATGCAGAAGCCTCCTTCAGATCTTCATGCTCACACCTTTAACCTTCATGTGTTCAGGGAGAAGCCTTTGTGTAAGCTTGCTTGCTACCAGCGCTTTCTCCACATGGAGATCACTTGATGATCTAGTGAAGTATAAGATTCATCAGACGTTTTTAGTGTCCACCTCAACCACATTAATATACCATTCCCCTCATGTGTTTATATATGTGGCACCACTATGTATAAAGCATGAAACATAAAAGGTTATTTAAAAACATGACTAATAATTTCAGCAAAGCAGTAGCACCTTTATTTACTGATGAAAAGTCATTGGATAACGGCCACAACTTCTTTAGCACAACAAACTTGTTTGTGTGCATGTAAGTTGACGCAATTTGCATGGAATTCTGGGGAACAACATCAGTTGATCCAGAGCAAGCAAACAAAAGAGGTGGGAAAATTCTACAAAACCAATATTTACTAGGGAATTGTGGGTGACTTCCAGTGACGTCTGCTTGCTTATGGACAAACACTTGAAAAATAAGACTTCTGGTTTCTCATTTTCCCCCTACATGTGCCTTCCATGTGCCCTCCAAATCAGTTCTGGATGGTTCCTCAAACCTCCAAAACTGATACAGAGGTAGAAGAGGAAGTAGAAGCCTCACTGCCTGAGCTCACTCCCACTATATTGGATCTCACCTCAAATTCCCAATGATTTCATTGTAAGGATGAGGTCCATCAAGATTGTAATTTGAAAATTACAAAAAAAGAAAATATGTATTTCCAATTTCATTGTTGAAAACTGTTTATATAGATAATAAAACTATTGCAATTCACCAAATAACTAACATACCCCATTGGCTCCTCAAAAGGACTGATTTGTCAAACTTCCATAAACCTTATGAAAAAAATTGGGCAGTGGCTGTTTTTGGTAGTGGTCTTGTTCTTTGTTTAAATGGAACTCCATTTAAACTATGTGCTTTTTGCAATAATTAAGATGCTCATCCCATGTGGATCATGTCTCTATTCCACTACTTTGTAGTGGAAGATTCTGTGGTGGTAACAGATTTTTTTTCTTTTGTCGGAGGGGGAGTTAAGAAAAAAAAGGCACGTAGAACAACATGACACATCTCAGTTATAAAACCTGCTAGAATTCCTAAATAAATTATAGACCAACATAGCACATTTATACCGTAATGAGTTTTGCGGACTTCAGTCTCTTTGTCAGATGCATGACATGTTATCCTGGGGGAGGAGGGGTGGCTGCTGTAAACAGCAACGTCAGAGAGATATCAAATGCAGAAAAGCAGTTGTTGAGAACACAGACATCCTAACATTGGCAATGCCATTAACACATACTGGGTTGCTCCTTCTCAGTACCATTCTAACCTCTAGAAATAAAAGACCATCTAACTTAAAAAAAAAAAAAAGCTGAAACCACTCTGTGGTGCGAATGAGCGTGCACCACCCGCCCGTTTCAGTAGTCTTTGAGGCGCCACCCGCTGCGCCTGGTCCAGGGCATCCTTTGCTCCTTGGCAGCGAACATGCCCCCAAGGCCGTGCTACTGGCTCTGCGCACTAGAGGGAGGCACAGCCTCATCGCAGGGCGGCTCCCCCCCCCCCCCCCCGCTTCCTATGGAGAAGATAAAGCACGGTCAAACTCCACGGATGGAGCACCCGCCCGCGGCTCGCAGTTTTATCTGACTAGACGTTGTTGTTGTTGTTGTTGTTATGAATTTGCAAAGTTGCGTGACTGGCTGAGCGAGGGAAAGAGGCGTGGGCGCTGCAGCAGGAGGCATTCCCCACCGCGCAGCCCAGGATCTTTTTATGATCCTGGGAGATCCTTTCTCAGCCAATCGCATCCTGAGTCTTCTCCGGTGCTGCTCAGTGCGATGCTACTTAAGCCGCAGCGAATGGATGCATGCAGGACGTGATGCGCTTTTGTGGGTTTTGTTCCCTTTTCTCTCCCCCCGCCCCCCGCTCGCGCGCCTTTCCCCCTTTCTTTTTGCACAGTTCTGTATCGGCTTGATAATGGCGAGCAGCAGCAGCAGCAGCGCCGTTCTGCACGGCTAGCTGTCCATTTGCAGGCTGCCGAGGGGGCTTGGCTGGGGAGGCGTCTCGAGGAGGAGAGGAACCGGAATGCAAATCCTCCCAAGACGCGTCTCGGGCTGAGATTTATGAACAGCGTCGCTCGAGAAGAGTCCCAGCAGTTATCCTGGGAGAAATCTGCCAAGCCCCAGAAAAGAAGAAAAAAGGAAAGAAAGAAACCCGGCCCTTTAGATAATTTCCAAGGGCTTTTGTAATTGCCCTCACAATCTGATATTCTCTCCCTCCCTCCCATCCTTAAGTGATTCATGTCAGTCTCTCACGCGGGAGTCATTCACAATTTATAAATGGCAACCTGACTTTAGTATTTATGAATCGAGATCAATGCTTTAAGCAATCAAAAACGTTCACCTTTCCCCAAATGCCTCCTGGAGGGGGCGAGGGCGAGTCTGCGCGCGTTATTTCCCTGCAAGTTTGTTGTTCACGACTAACACCTCCAACCACAGCGGAGGGAGGCCCAGAAGGCGACCCTGCGCGCCTTCTCTTCCTGGGGGGAGTCCCAGCCCTCCTCTGCTGCCGGGTTTGCTTCTCTCGAGATCGCGCAGGAGGCAAAACGAGCGAGGCCTTCTCCTTTCTGCCTTGGACCCTTTTCCATTCTCCTAGTCCTGGTGGAGGACAGGGTGCACCTGGGGAAATCCCCTTCCCGGGTACAACAAGGCACGGTGGTGTGCGGATTCCCCCCTCCCGCTACTGAAGACTTGCGTGGCAAAGGGGAATTAGGGGTGGGGGGACTGGCACCCCAAGTGTAAGGGGCTTAAGGTCTTCTTTCCATGCCAGGGCAGGGCTTAGCCTTAGCAGGAATAATGAAGAGAGCGCCCTTGGCCAGGCGCACAAGGCTTTCCTTCCCCAACCAGTCCTCACCTGTCTTGAACGGAGATTTCCAGAGCAAGTGACGAGTTGGGAGCAACAGCGCGGCCTTGGCCCCGGATGCGTTTACACCTCCACTAGGACTGGGAGAGCCGGGAGGAACACGACGCCTAGTCAACTCTCCGCTGTTGTTTCTGGTCCTCATTGAGAAGGAAGGGGAGCTGTAGACCAGGGTGCCGAAGACCGGTCTACAGGATCTCAGCTCCCCTCCCTTCTCAACGAGGACCAGAAACTTTTGTTTCAATTACAGTGCCCAAAGTTGGCGAAGAGCTGCGTGCCTCGGGAGCCACCCCACAGACTTGCAGCCTTGTCTCCGCCGCTGCCTGCCCGCCGACCCCAGCGCACCTAGTTTTTAGTTGATTAAAAATATTTTTAATTCGCGCCTTAACCTCAGGAGGGTTGGCTTGGTACAAATCATTGCGCTCTTTGAGTAGCGGAGAAAGGGGACTTTGGATGCGTTTACAAACATGAATCTGACCAAACTGCGGGTGGCAGTGGAAGACAGGAGTGTCTGGCGTGCTCTGGTCCATGGGGTCACGAAGAGTCGGACACGACTGAACGACTAAACAACAACAACAACATGTGCCGCCCCTTTGCGCGGGACTGAATCGGATCATCTTCGCCTTGTTGCGCTTTTGCAAAAGGGTGACCGAGGTGCGCTGGCACCCTTGCGAGTAGTTCAGTGACCTCTCCGCTACCTTCTCCAAAGGTGCTTCCCATAGCGCCACTCTCGCGTCCAATGCGCGACTGCTTGAATCGCGCAGCTTCTCAAGGGAGCGAGTGCGGAGCTCCTCGAGTCCCCTCCACCCCGCCTCATCCAAAGGACGCCTTGCAGGGCGTGGGCAGGCCAGTATACCTTCCCCTAGGCTGGGGGGCAGAAGGGCCCGTGGGAACCTCAATCCCCCCCCCCTTATTTTGCAACAGCCATCAGTCAAGCAAGATGGCAAGGGGTGTTGTCGAGAGATGCCCAGTGGGGTGCTGCTCGCTGCAAACTGGCAACAGGTTTGCGTTGTGTTTTCTCATGCGTTTCTTGGAAATGGCAAATCCGGAATAAACAAAACGGAGGCGAACGTGGACGACTCTGGCTGCACGTGGACCCTGCGAAAGGGAGGGGGAGCTGCATACACCGTGAGGCGCACCCCCCCCCCCGAGAACGCACCCCCTATTAAAAGCCCCCGGAGCAGAAGGAGACGCCGCGTCGCCCGCGCACGCGAAAGAGGCGGCGGCGCCCCGTCCCGCTTTCCGCTCCCGCTTCTCCCCTCCGACTCCCTTCTCATCAATGACAGCGAAGCCCGGGGGTTCTGGCCCCGCCCCGCGGCAGCCCGGCACTCGCCCCTCATTGGAGGCCGGCCCCTCGGCCTCCCCCGCCATTGGCTGGCGAGAAATCAGTATCAATGTTTAAGCGGCGGCGTGAGGTGAATAGAGTCAGTCGGCAAGACGGAGGCGGGAGCCCGCGAGAGAGCGAGCGAGCGAGGGAGCGCGGGGCTGCGCGGCGGCTGCTGCTGCATCCGGCGAATGCTGCAGAAAGGGAGGAGGGGGAGGCGCCACTGCCGATCCTCCTCCTCCTTGGCTACATCCAACTGTTGCATCTGCCTCCGGTCTTCCCAGCCGTTACCTGCTGCGGGATCGAAGCGGGATGGATTTGCTCGCTGCGGGCTCCGCGCGCCCTCCTGCTGCGCGTGGGGTTTGACCCACTGACCCACCCGCGAGAGGATTTTTTGCTTTCAGGCGTGGGAAGCGGCCGAAGCAGCCTTCGCCTTCCAGCGGATTGCAGGATTCGCTCCTGGCCCGTCGATCCTCCTCAGGACTTACATAGAGATACAAAATACCAGCAAGAGAAGACAACTGCTTCTCACGTACATCCAAGCAGTGCCGAAACTTGCCAGAGCTGTGCTTTTCAGGCTGCGTGTGTGCGCAGTGCGAGCGTGTTTCTCTCCCGCCCCCCACCACTCCATCTGAACTCTGGGTGTTTCTATCACACGTGATACCCGGGAAAACAAGGGGCACAGCAACCTTGCATCCAAAAGCAGCGGGGGTGGGGGTGGGGATTCCGGGCTGATTCTCGCCCTCTCGGACCCTCCTTCAACCTCCAGGGGCCGAGGCGAGCAGAAGTGGATCCGAGGCCAGCACCCTCCCCACACCTGGGCTCCCCCCAGCTCTGCGTGGATTGCAACAAATGGCATTATTTTGAAAAGCAGCCTCTTTTCCTGCTCCCACTCGGCGCTTCTGAGACTAGAATTGCATCCTCCAGCCCGGACTGCCGGGGGGGGGGTGTCTTGGGTGTCCAGAGCCCTGGAAGCTGCAACTCTCGCCTGCCCCGGAGCAACGTGAGGCGCTACTGACTGGGTGCTCTGTGCTTTCTGTTTTTGCTCGGCGAGCTTTGACTCATCCAGACGCTTCGAAACACCTGCAGTTCTGGCTCTGGCTTCCATGGACGACAGCCGGGAGAGAGTAAAGACTGTTCTGTGAAATCCTGACATCCCGTCCCAGGGAGGGAGTTGTGCGTGTGTTTGTTTTAAAGACCCTTCATCCACCAGCAATAACCCCCCCTCCCGCCACCCCAAATCTCTCCCCATTTTGCTGTCGCTCCACAGACACGTATTTCTTTAAAAAGCTTGTGAAAATGCACCGAAGCTGCTGGCTGCTGCAGCCTCATGATTTTCCCTCCCAGTTTCTGAGAGCATTTTTTTAAAAATAAAAGGATTCGAAAATATTTTTTTTAGCCAAGCTGTGAGAGCTCTACTCGGTGAAGAGGACAAAAGTGGCATTTGCGGTGGGGAGGAGATGGAGGCGCGAGGAAGAAAAGAGGGGCGATTGAAGGCGCTGCCTCGTGAATGCAAAGGCTGTTTTCCCTTTTAGGGAGAGACTTCGTGTGTGCGCGTCTCTCTCTCTCTCTCTCTCTCTCTCTCTCTCTCTCTCTCACACACACACACACACACACACACACACACACACACACACACACACACACACAGCGCCCACCTCTCGCTTCCCCCCTCCCCCCCCTTCCATTCTATGCGCCCAGCCATGAGTTGCCTGTTGATTTCCTCTTGACGGCCAAGACAGAGAGCGAGGCAGGCAAACTGAAATTAAACTGCAGCGAGGAAAGTGCAGAGCTCTCGCAGACACGCACAGAGGCAGCAGCGAGAGGCGGGCGGGCGAGGGGCTCGTCGCGGTGGTGGCGGCGGCGGCTCCTCCCGATCTCCCAGGCGCAGCAACCCCCGGCGTGCCTCTGACGGGGCCGGCGGCTGATTTTTTCTTTTTTTAACTGACCCCCCCTCCCCGTCTCGTTTTGCCGAGAGACCCACTGCAAATCTGGAGGAGGAGCGGCTCTGGCGGGCTCTGAATCATCTCTCTCTCCCCCTTCCTCCCGGAGGAGGATCTGGTGTGTAGGACTTACAAACCTGCAGAGACCCGGCTCTATCGGGGGGCTTTTGGACAGCGCGCTTTGCCTCCCCTCCGACTGAGAACATTATTTCTGGCGCCGCAGGAGGCGGCCAAGCGGGCGGCGGGTCCAGCCGGAGAGATGCGGCGCTCGGCAGCGGCGCAGCCGGCGAGATTTCATCGGCGACTGCAGCAAGAGGCTCGCTGAGGAAACCCGGCAGCCGGAGCCGTCAGGCGTCGCTTCCCCGCCGCCCCCCCCCGCAAGTCTTGGCCGAGCGACTGCGGCCCCCTCCCCGCCCGGCGGCTGCTCGCCCCTCCCTGGCCGCGCTGGCGGGGCTGCGCTTCTGGGCCAGGCGCCTTGGAGCGAGGAAGCGCTTCCGTGAGAACACGCGCGCACTCTCGCCCTCAAGTCCCAGCATTTGAGGAGATTTCTGCTTCGGGTCCAGAAACGAAGCTGCGTGGTTCCGAATTATTCTCTCCGCCCCGCTCGCGCCCCGCGCCCCGAAGTTGGACGCAGCAAGGGGGACCCGCCCGCCCGCCCGCCCGCGCGCTGCCTCCATGGTGGGGCTGGCGGGTCTGCGCGGATCTTGGCGAGCAACAGGTCCTGGAACTTGAGCGAGGCGGCGGCGGCGGCGGCGAGCCGGGGCGCAGCGAGGCGGCGGGCGCGACTCCCGGCCGCGGGGAGCGACGGCAGAGCGGGCGGCCTCGTCAGGGGGCTTGGTGGGCGCGCCCGGGGATGTGGCCCCTTTCGGCCTGCTCCTTGCTGCTGTGCTGGGCTCTGCCTGCCCTGACGCTCAAGAACCTGAACTACTCGGTGCCCGAGGAGCAGGGCGCCGGCACGGTGATCGGCAACATCGGCCGCGATGCCCGGCTGCAGCCCGGCGCGGGCGGCGGGTTGCCGTCCCTGGAGCGCGCCCGCGGCGCCAAGTCCACCTTCCGCGTGCTGGAGAACTCGGCGCCGCACCTGCTGGACGTGGACGGCGAGAGCGGCTTGCTGTACACCAAGCAGCGCCTGGACCGCGAGGCGCTGTGCCGGCGGAGCGCCAAGTGTCAGCTGTCGCTCGAGGTGTTCGCCAACGACCAGGAGATCTGCATGATCAAGGTGGAGATCCAGGACCTGAACGACAACGCGCCCGCCTTCCCGTCGGACCAGGTGGACCTGGACATCTCCGAGAACGCGGCGCCGGGCACCCGCTTCCCGCTGGCCAGCGCCCACGACCCGGACGCCGGCGAGAACGGGCTGCGCACCTACGTGCTCACCCGCGACGACTACGGCCTCTTCTCGCTCGACGTCAAGGCCCGCGGCGACGGCACCAAGTTCCCCGAGCTGGTGGTGCAGAAGCCGCTCGACCGCGAGGAGCAGAGCCACCACACGCTCGTGCTGACGGCGCTCGACGGCGGCGACCCTCCGCGCTCGGGCACCGTGCAGCTCAACGTGCGCCTCATCGACTCCAACGACAACAGCCCCGTCTTCGAGGCCGCCTCCTACGTGGTGGAGCTGCCCGAAAACGCGCCGCTGGGCACGGCCGTCATCGACCTCAACGCCACCGACGCCGACGAGGGCACCAACGGCGAGGTGCTCTACTCCTTCAGCGGCTACGCGCCGGAGCGGGTCCGCGAGCTCTTCAGCATCGACCCGCAGACGGGCCTCATCCGCGTCAAGGGCAACCTGGACTACGAGGAGGGCGGCCTGGTTGAGATCGACGTGCAGGCGCGCGACCTGGGGCCCAACCCCATCCCGGCCCACTGCAAAGTCACCGTGCGCCTCGTCGACCGCAACGACAACGCGCCCACCATCGGCTTCGTCTCGGTGCGCCAAGGGGCGCTGAGCGAGGCGGCTCCTCCCGGCACCGTCATCGCCCTGGTGAGAGTGACGGATCGCGACTCGGGCAAGAACGGGCAGCTGCAGTGCCGGGTGCAAGGGGATGGCAGCGGCGGGGACGGGGCCGTGCCCTTCACCCTGGAGGAGAACTACGACAACTTGTACACGGTGGTGACAGACCGGCCTTTGGACAGAGAAGTGCAGGACGAGTACAATGTCACCATCCTGGCGAGAGACGGGGGCAGCCCTCCACTCAACTCCACCAAATCCTTCTCTGTCAGGATCCTGGACGAGAACGACAACCCTCCCCGCTTCAGCAAGAGTCTCTACGTGCTGCAGGTCCCTGAGAACAACATCCCCGGGGAGTACCTGGGCTCTGTGCTGGCCAAGGACCCAGACCTGGGGCAGAACGGCACAGTGTCCTACTCCATCCTGCCAGGGCACGTGGGTGACGTCTCCATCTACACCTATGTCTCCGTCAACCCCACCAATGGCGCCATCTATGCCTTGCGTAGCTTCAACTACGAGCAGACCAAGCACTTTGAGTTCCATGTGTTGGCCAAAGACTCTGGCTCCCCCCACCGAGAGAGCAACGCCACCGTCCGCGTCACTGTCCTCGATGTCAACGACAACGCTCCTCTCATTGTCTTGCCAGCCCTCATCAATGACACCGCCGAGCTCCAGGTCCCGCGGAACGCTGGCGTTGGGTATCCCGTGGGCACTGTCCGTGCCATGGACAGCGATTTTGGGGAAAGTGGGCGCCTCACCTACGAGATTGTGGAAGGCAATGAGGAGCACCTCTTTGAGATGGACCCAACCAGTGGGGAGATCCGCACACTGCACCCTTACTGGGAAGAGCTGAGCCCTGTGGCTGAGCTGGTGGTCAAGGTCAGTGACCACGGGAAGCCCAGCCTTTCCGCAGTGGCCAAGCTGATTGTGCGGGCCTTGGCTGGACCTCTGCCTGAAGCAGGGGAGCCCCAGGTGAATGGCGAGCAGCACAGGCGACCCCACTGGGACCTGTCCCTGCCTCTGATCGTCACCCTGAGCACCGTTTCCATCATCCTCCTGGCTGCCATGATCACCATTGCCGTGAAGTGCAAGCGGGAGAACAAGGAGATCCGCACCTACAACTGCCGCATTGCTGAGTACAGCCACCCCCAGCTGGGTGGAGGGGGTGGTGGCGGAGGTGGGGGAGGAGGCAGCGGCGGGAGCAAGGGCAAGAAGAAGAAGATTAGCAAGAACGACATTATGCTCGTGCCCAGTGAAGGGGAGGACAGCCGGGGGCCCCTCAATGTCATGAACGTGGTCAGCAGCCCCTCCTTGGCCACGTCCCCCATGTACTTTGACTACCAGACTCGGCTGCCCCTGAGCTCGCCCAGGTCAGAGGTGATGTACCTGAAACCTGCCTCCAACAACCTGACTGTGCCGCAGGGCCATGTGGGGTGCCACACCAGCTTCACAGGGCAAGGGACTAACGTCAGTGAGGCTCCCCCGAGCCGGATGTCCATAATTCAGGTAGGAGACTTTTAGAAATCACCCGAAACTCCCTCACTGCCCAGTTGCATTTTAGGTCTGCAGTGAAACCTGCTGAGAGGCCTCTCTCCAGGCATCCCCCAAGATGGGCTGGCTCAGGGTTCAAAAACCTGCCCCCATTTGGGCCTGATTCTTGTTTCAGTTCATTGGTAGCAGGTTGATTGGAAGTTAGGTCAGCAAAATAAAAATAAAAAATGGCACACCAATGAAGCATTACGGTACTGTGAAACTGGTGCACATTTAGACCTAGAACCACTATGTTTGATCAGGTTTCTCAGAACTGGAAATTGGTCAGCAGAAGTGCTTTCTCTGAGGTTTCACTGTAATATTCCCAGGGAAAATGGGCAGGCCCATCCCTCGCTGCTGAGTGGAGATGGTAGATATTGTTCAGTTTAATAAAAAATATATCTACACATATGGGGTTTGATTTGAGGAAATTTGCAGATGCAGTGTATGTAGCTCTCCATTCGTGTGTGTCAAGGTGAATTCTGTTTGCAAATGTATGTTTTCATGTTTAGAATGTCCTATTAAATATATCTGTACACAGAGATATACTGTACACATAATATTTATTTTTGACATAAGAGTACTGTGTGCCCTTGCCACTTTTTCTTCATGACCAAAAGAACTAAGCAGTTAAAAGAGACATAAATTCTGCAGTGAGATTTGCTAGATTGCTACTATCTGATGAAAGTTAAACACTTTGAAATTCCACAGAAAAGGTTTTAGCCATGTGCCGTTACCCGCCCTGCCCCCCCGTTGGCTCAGATTGTGCTTAACTTCAACTGGATTGAGAATATATGTTTAGCTGCGTATATGTTTAATTTATATTTTTAGCTCCACTTCACGGGATTCAAATATACAAACAAATAAATAAAAAGGAAGTGAAAGCACAATATTTATTCTTGGCATGAATTGACATTTTGATTTTTGCCTTGTAGCCAAGGACTTCAGGCTGACCCTGCAGGCATGCGTGCTCCTCATTTGATGGCAGCAAATCAAATGGCGACTTGCATGTATGAATGGACCATCAGAGTTTGAATACAATGGATAACATTTTAATATTGTACATTCTCTTGACTATAGTGCTTTTCAGTGGAGTCAGTTCATCCATTCAGCCAGCATTTATCAAGGGTTGCACCGCTGAACTGTCTAGTAGCGTACATGTATGTGTAAATCTGCTCTGAAATGGTTTAATTTTTATGGTGCAAGTACATGTGGGGCTACATTATGCTTTTACCTGAAACTGATGGCAGATGTTTGTGGAATGGCAATGATCCAGCCAAAATTAATTACTTTTAAAGTCTAGTAGAGGCTGAAGCACATGCACAACTGTCTACCTGTAATGACTAATTTAAACATGCTCAACTTGGGGGGGTGGGTTGCATGGCACTCATCTCTTTACTTGCAAACGAGGGTGGAATGTTGTGCATTGGTTATTGGTTTTAATTCAGAGAAGGAAATTATTTTCTTCAAGGAGGAAGATCACTGGTTTGGAATAATGATGCTATGGAAGTCATCTCCCAGGGTCTCAGTATTTCCAAATCATGCCCTTCTTATTTCAGAGGGCTGTTGTCGAGCCAGTGGGCTATAGATGGCATCTCAATAACCTGCACCAGGAGGCTTACGTTTAAGCTCAGTTTTGCTGAAACCTGAGGATTTCACTGGGGTGTGTCTCAATCTACACCTAATTCAGGATGAAGTGGTTGCATTCTAGATTGTTCCACTTCGGTTTGCAGGTGGGGGGGGTCATATTTTTTCAAACACTGTTTTATGCAAGCCCTCTGCATGGTAGTAAAATACTATATACATTGGGATTCAGCTCTTGTTGATGTGCTGGTCTATTACATGCAGGGAGCATAAAAAGCACGACCCACCCTCACCTAAAATTTGAAGCGGTACATTTCAAAGTTCCACCCCTTCATTTATTCTGCATGATGAGTAGATTGTGTCTAAGCCCTGTGGAACAGGACTTGACCTGGGTTTGTTTTCTTCTGTGTACAAATAGTGGTAGTTGTGGAATGATGTTTGCCTGTGACAAAACAACCTTGTGCAGGCTCTGGATAATGGCTGCTAAACACGTTGCCAGTGTCGTATGTTTTGTCCCGGGTTGCTTCTAATATGCTATTCTGAGTCACAGGGGAATGATCTAAGTGTATCAGAAGTGACAGAGACTCATTTATGTTCCAGGCTTAATGGGGAAAGTTGCTCTCTTGCTCTTGGTGCACTGAAAAGAAATTATAATGGGTTTGAGATTTTCATTTCTGCATGATTTCATGTACTTAAGGTTGCTGCTCTTTTTTGTCTTTCTGCCGCTCGCAGCAATCCTATGCAAACATACGTGGAGTAAGATCCATTGACATTAAGGGGATTTTTTTCTGAGTAAACGTGTGGAATTGGGCTTCCGAAGGCCACTCCCCTACATTCTGTCCTGCTGCAAGTTACACTTCGTCACACTCCAGTGTCACCAAGAAACAGAACACAAAATGTGCCCATACACATTTTGAACTCCCACTCGAATGGTGTCGCTGAATGGCTCATGTTTCAAGTTCCTATGTAGGTGACTAGGCTGTTGTTCATTTCTGGGGGTGGGGAGTGCGGCTCTTGGAACCAATGTTGAGGGGAGAGCAGAAGCTGTCTCCACCAAAAGGAATCCTGTGGGCCTCCAGCATGCCCCCCCCCCCCCGCCCATATAATAGGTTGCCATCCACACTTCCCTGGTACGTCATTATGATGGACTAATCTCCAATTGCTCTGCTGAGGCTGGGGTGCTGATATCTGGCAAGCCTTAGGCCCAAATACTGCAGTCACCGATCCAGCAGAGTTATGTCTTTTAATAACTGCAAACCCCCTTGCAAGGTCACTGTGAACGATTCTTCAATTCCCACTATTGAGTTGTATTACAGAAACAATTTCATTTTATGCTTATCATGAATGTGTGTTGCTATCAATTAGGTGAGCTGAGCAATACTCAAAATTTGAAATTGATTTTAACAAAAAGTGACACTTGGAGGAAGAATATCAGGTTAGGGCAGAACGGAAGGTAATTTGATTTATAATTCATGCATTTAAAATGGATATTTTTTTTCCTAGTGGCATTTGTCTAGATCATGTCTGTCTTAAAAATGTAAAATGGAGTAATTAGAATACCAAGCCCTCTAAAACCCACCCTCTCCAAAACCATTTTTATCTAGTGTAATAGTTACTTAAATCTTAGAGAATTATATTTTGCTAAAACCATGTAATTATCCATCTAGAGCAAATAACACATGTATTGATGGTGCTGAATCATTAAAGATTTTAATGTAGTGTAAAATCCCAGTTGGCAAACATGACTTGTTTTGCTTTTTTACATTGTAATACTGCATAATATCTTTTTGTCCTGAAATTTATATAAAACTGAAAGAGGAATTTCCTCCCTTAAAAAGGTGTTCTGTGGTTTCTGTATATATGTAATAAAATGCTAACCATGGATGGGAACTAACTGCAGGATCTGTAACATGGTGTGGCAGAGGGGATTATGGAGTCAGCAGACTAAATTTTCCCTCCTTTTTTTCCACCTAGGAAAATCAGGGGCCCCAAGGTTTAGGCCATAAGTAATAGTGCCCCTGGTGTGACATGTTCTCGAAAAAGACACTTGAATCAAGTGGTAGGTGACTGGTTTCTGTGGGTTGTGGGTATGAGGCTCCTTGGGTACAAGTTGAGGAGCTACTTCCAATCTGCAGCTCGTAATGGAAACCTCCATCCTGGAGCTTAGGACAGAATCTTAGAGCTTCTGCTCCAGCCTCATGTTCTGTGTGGGAGCTGCAGTTGGCCATCCAGCCCCTGCTTAAATACCTCCTGTGAAGCTTCTCCTGTCTTTTCTTGGGCAGAAATGCCACTTTCCTCCATTTTTGGCTTGAAAATGCTAGGATAGGGAAAGGCTCGTTGAATTGCTCCATTTCATGCAATGGTACAGATGGACCAGTGCTAGAAACCCAGGTTAAGGGAGTTAAATAAAAATACTTCCTCAGATATGAATACGAATCTTGACCCACATAGTCTCAGCAGGCCAGGATGCCTCAAGATGCTGGCGCTAGCATGAAATAATACTCTTTCCCTCAAATAACATGGGCTTTAAAAGGAAGCGACTGCGTTATTAGCTGGCTCTTCACCTTTCCTACACAAGTGTCGCAGTCATATGGTACGGTACAGCTTTTCTGGGACTATATCACATCAGGCTGCAGGTGGAGGAATCTCATGTTTGAATTCTTTCCCATGGGGAAAAATAAAAATCTCCCTGCACAAGGAAAAGCAACTGATGTGTTGGATTTCTGTGCTTTTTTCTTTTCACGGTGGCAAATAATCCAAGTGTAGAAAGTTATCAGCGCACCTGATGTTGATACCTCAAATTTCAGTAAGAACCACAACAGCCGAAGTGCTAAAATAGTTCAAATGTTTTTTGGGATGTGTTTTAAAAAGTGAACCCCAATCCCTTACCCCCATACATTTGTAACTGTGAACTCTTTACATCTCCATGCTTTTTAGTCTTCAGAACAAACTGTTAACCCCCCCCCCCCCCCAAGATCTACTAGTAAAACTCTCTGGGTGTTTATTTCCTTTTTGCATGATTGCAGAACAGACTACATTTTGTAATACTATGCATCTGGAACAGTTATTGTGTTATAAATCATGAAATCTAAAAGGCAGCACAACATGGCAATTGCAGGAGGGAGGAGTTCTGATCCATTTCCACTCCTTTTAGAACAAGCTCCCACAGAAACAGGAATACTAGCAAGGGTGAACTTTTCTTGGTTAGGGAGCTGGCTCTAAGAGGGAATGATCCATGGTGGCTGGTTTTCATGTTCAGGTAATCCAGAGGGGATTGCATGGGAGAAAAAGTAGAGCTTCAACTCACCCTTATTTTGGATGTGTAATATAGTATTACGTACTCCTATTATTGTGAGGTTATTCTGGGCTGAGGAGGCTGGGGAGAGAATGATTTCCCCAAGCTCAGGGTTCTTGCATTATTCTACAAAACCCTTAACAACTTGGGTCCTTCAGGACCGCCAGACTCCTTACATCCTTTAGGCCCTCTCCCAGTTGGATGTGCAGGGCTTGATGAATACTCAAAAAATAAAATCCAGAAGGCATATTATGTGTAAGCTTTTCTCATTACATGGCTAATTATAACTGATTCCCCCCCCCCCACCCTGTTGTTTCCTGTTTGTAACCTTCATCTGAACCTGCTGGACAGTTCTTAAGTTCTTATACAGACCCAAGTCACTTAAGTAAGGCAAACAGGGATTTGTTCTGTTTCTTTCAGATATAAGCATCCTTGCATGTAAAATCAGAAGAAGAAAACTTGTGTGGATAAGTGCAGTAATTTCATGCTAACAGTCACACACAAAAGGCTTGTTTTTTGGGGGTGTTTTTTTACTTCTGGCAAACAAGCCACTCTTTCTTTTTCTCTACATTTTCAGAAAGATGAAAGAGTTGATGGATAAAGGGAAAGCAGCAGATATAGGTTCTTTAAAGTGACATGACAGCAGCATTGAAAACTATCTACATATGCAAGTCGTGCTGATGATCATAGAGAATATTTACGATTGTACTTGTGATCTGGTGCGGAGAGATTTGTAAATATAGCAAGAGTGGAGACAGAATAAGAGAACCACGGCTGCAGATTTTTATTGAGCAGTGGCAACAAAAAAGGCCATTTTGCAAGAAACTCTCAAGCTGAGAATCGCCACGGTTTGCTGTGGTAGGCAGTCCTGTAACATTTTAAGATAAAGTACAGATCGTTCATAATACTTCCAGGCACCTGATGTTTACGATGTGCTGACAGATTACTGTCAAATCCCAATGCAACCTCATCACCAGGTGTCCCTAGTAGCATCTGAGAAGAGAAGAGACTTCGGGGGGGAAGAAAAAACCCATAAGCTGTGTTCATGCTGTTCATCTATATGTGCTATTGTTGCATTGCTTGCTGTTAGAAACTTCAGTGTGTCTGTTTTGAGAAGGCTTAATAGAGCCTGAGGACACAGCAACAGGAAAGGGGGAGAATTCTTCTTTTTTAAGATGCTGTGTTTATGTTACACACTGAAAAATCCACTACCAAATTTGCCACATACTTCTTAATTTTGTTTTCATCCTTCATGTGTGTAGCAATTTTCAGGTAACAGGAGTTAATGAAATTCACTAGCTGCCTGGATCTCTGGCTGATAGTCTTGTTTTGAAAAATAAATAATGAGGGCCTGTGTCCCAGAACTCATGCAGCATGTGCTGAAGGAGGTTTCCTCATAAGTCAGGCCCAGATGTTTTAATGTGACTTCCATATTCAGTGCAAGAATTGTATTATTCTGCTTGGGGCTGGTGGCAGCTGGAGGACCACAGATTTCCCCTCTTTCAGTATGCATTGCATAGTATCACCATTTTGTTGTAATTACTATGAAGACTGCATGGGACCAAATAATACAAGTGGAATTCAGTGTAGCGGCAAGGAGATTGTTCCATCAGCCCCTGCATTTCCACCTCACTGGTGGATCATCCTCCCTTCTCATTCCCTCGCATGCTGTTTGGGGGTTGTTGCAACCCCCCAAGTAGATTTGGGGGAGCAAAGGGGGGAAAGCTCCACTGCGCTAGTGAAAATCCTTGTTCTGGCTTCCAAGAACAGAAGGGGTTCGTTGAAACAATATTTCACCCAAATACGATAGTCAGACCTTCTCAGAAACAGTCTATATAAAGAACATTCAGAATGACTGTATACATTTGTAAATGCTATCTCAGCTGCCATATAAACCGTTCAAGGGCAGGAAGTGCCTGATGAGCTGGTCCTTCTTGCAGAGCTGATGGAACGAGCCCTGCTTCTCATCTCTCCCACTGGTTGTGGTTTGTTTAAACTAATTTTGGTAAGAAGAAACCACAGTTCCCTAAGTTTGGGTGCAATGTGCAGCTTTTAAGCTGCTCCTCTAGCAGAGAGTAAAGGAAGTACCTGAATCCAAGTCTTTCCGCAGCTCATTCCCAACCCCCTCAGCTGTGGTTTTTGTGTTGTGATTGTCTGAACCAGGCCAGGGATCTGTGTTAAGCCACCCAGTGATTTTATGTCAAAGACAAGATTTGAACTTGAGATTTCTTGTTTTTTTAGCAAAGTCCATCACTATCCCGAAATTGTACTGAGAAGCCTCAGATCTGGAATAGATGCTTTACAAAGAATTGTCAGTATATTTCAAGCAGGCAACTATAAATTATGTCAAATAAATGATCCTTTTAATGTATATTTTAAAAATCAGCCACAAGGGTAGGGATATGATCAGGAAGCAGCTATTTGCTGTGGGAGGGAAGCTGTGCTTTATGGGGGGGGGGGAGGAATAACTCCCTCTCTGAAGGAGGCTCCCCATGGCTCCTGCTTAAACGCACAAAAATACCAGTACATTCAGTGTGATCTTGCATTTAATATAATACCATGTCTAGCCCTAAATGAAGCCTGTTAAGCCCAGCTTGCACAAGTTGTAGATCACCATGACAAAGCCCACTTCGCCTAGCCAAAACACTTCACTCTTTCTCAAAGACCACCTATCCTGGCTTCCTGACCAGTTGCTTTAGAAACCATTAGAGCAGACCTCTCCATCAGGTCTTCAGTCTGAACCCATTTTGGCTGCCCACAATAACCCAGTTGGGATTGCACTTTAGTTCCCCTTTCCTTATACTTTGCAGATGGGGAATTGGAAAGCCAGCCTTCCTGGAGGGGAAAATTGGTTCTGGAGATTGACTCTGAGGACTATGTGCTGAAGGCTTAAATAGATTTTCCCATTGTGTTAACCGAGGAACCCTCAGAGTTTGAGAACTTTGAAAGTATACATACTAGAAGCTTGCAGTGAATGACAGATGGTCCGTTCAAATCAAGAGGTCCAATTCAGTTCTCTACCCTACTTCCCCTTGGCTCCCACAGCCTGCTTTGGACTGCAAGTGTCACAGTGTAGCTGCAATGAGAAGGCAGATCTGGCAGAATCCCAGCTTCTACACAACTGTCAACTCTTGGCAAGCTAATACATTATTGGATCCTGAAACTCAGTGTCTAAGCTTCTCCATCTCTTGCTTGTCTCCATCCTTCTTCAGTGCCATCCAGCCTCACTTCTCTAGATGTGGTTTTTCTCAGACGTGTTTTTGCCTTTACCCCTTCATTCTTCAACTCACTTCCTTTATGATCTGCATTCCTTAGCTACCTGACCTATCCATGCAGGTCCTCCTGTCTTTTTCCTTCTCCTTAACAAGACTCAGCAATTTCCCCATAGCTGTTATGTATGTGCAGCTTCCAAGGTGTCACAGCACCACGACCAATTGCTGGGAGGGGTTTCATTGCTGCCATGGTTTGAGGGAGATTGTTGCAACATTGATAGTGAAGCTACAAGATAAGAAGCCAAGAAGGGACATACTGCTTTTGTGAGAATGGAGGATTAATGATGCATTTGAAATGAAAGCACCTTCATTAAATCCACGGTGACACCATTGGTGTTCTGTAGATAAAGAGCAGTTCTGTGGAATGAAAATGTTATTCAGTAAAACTATTTCCAAGCACCAGAGTTACTCAGGCATACTCAGGCACAACAGCACGTGTGGCTGACCAGCAGTATGGGAAGAAACTGGTTGTTGTGGTCCTAGGCAGCATGCATTCCTTTTGCGTATCCAGGTATGCAGGTTCATCTGTATTTTGGGGGGGGGGGGTAATTGGGTTGTTGTTTTTATTTTAATTATGTATTTTGTGGTTTTATATACTGTTTTTACTCTGTGAACCGCCCTGAGGCTTCTGGATATAGGGCAGTATATAAATTCAGTAAACAAACAAACAAAATTAGACAGACTCTGTGGGGGAAACACTTTGGATAGTGCAATACAGTGGTCCCTCGGGTTAAGTACTTAATTCGTTCTGGAGGTCCGTTCTTAACCTGAAACTGTTCTTAACCTGAAGCACCACTTTAGATAATGGGGCCTCCTGCTGCTGCTACGCCGCTGGAGCACGATTTCTGTTCTCATCCTGAAGCAATGTTCTTAACCCGAGGTACTATTTTTGGGTTAGCGGAGTGTGTAACCTGAAGCATCTGTAACCTGAAGCGTATGTAACCCGAGGTACCACTGTATCTAGCTGCAGTAGGTATTCTATCCATATCCGTTTGCACCCACAGTTTTCTGTATAGGTTGACTTCTCCATGTAAGGTGTCAGCTGTGCTAAGAAGGATCCTTGAATTGATCTGCTCTTGCTTTAGGTTAGCAGCATCTAACTTAGGTTTGCCTTTGTGCAGGGCATCTGTCCAGTGTGTGCTATTTGATCTGGTATAGCTCTCAGTGCCAATCAGCTGATGGGTGCCTTTGTTGTTCGTTTGCAAGAGGATTGAATACAAGCAGTTTGCAAATGGACTTCAAAGTGCTGAGAACCTCATCAGTGCAGATGGTCCCCGTGGAGCTCTCTGACAGCCCCGTCTGCCAAGAAACAATCAGCATCTCAGTGATTTATTTGCCACCTCATCTTCTTTACTTGCCCCTACATAATGTCATGTATGACGTCTGGTGTGGGCCAGGTGGATGTGTTTGGGGGGGAAATGTCCTCTCAGGCCCAATTTAGCTCTTTGCTGGGTCATGTCCAATTAGGCTGGTGGGCTGGAGGTTCTTCACTGGTGCTTCAGATCCTGCACCCTGCTGTCAGCATGTGCAGCAGTGACCAGGGCCAACAGGAACCATAGAAAACGTAGTTCCCACCGTTCCTGGCTTCCCTGGCTGCTTCCTGGTAGCCAAAGCAGTGCCTCCTAGATATTGTTGGATTTGACGCCTGCCAGTCCTCGCCAGCACCTCTTGCTTTAGTAAGCTTTGGAAAGAGAAGCCCGTGGTAGGGCGTGTCATTGCCACCCATGGCTCTATACTCTGTGGCAGGGAGGGACTTGTGTTGGCACCATAAGGAGTGTGGTGCTGTCAATTAAGAATGAGACTAGTCTTAAATTAGATTCAGTATATGCAGGAGATGTCCAAATTAATATAAATGGACCCATTTCCACTGTTAGTGGGAGCAGAGGTCTATCCATAGCTATGGATCTTCAGCTTGGTAGAACAGGAGGTGCTTTTATGAGGAGTGACATTTTGACAAGGAATGGAGAAATCTGTCGATTTTAGTTTCTCTCAGTTTCTCATTTCTCCAGTCTTAAATTGAATTTGATCTAATTTTGCATCAGCTGGAGATATTTTGTTTTAAGTCTGTATGAGCATTTATATGCTGTGTGTGTGTGTGTGTGTGTGTGTGTGTGTGTGTGTGCATGCGCACATTTCTCCTAATATACACATTTTTGCATGAATTCCCCCCTAATACAATGCATTTTTGTACATTTCTCCCTACTGTATCCTTTTTGTATACCTGCATTTAAGTTTGCATATTGTTTTGGGAATTGTGAATGAGGTAGGTTTGAATTAAAATGTGGACTGATCAAATTTCTCCCCATCCCTAATTTTGACATAGTTTGCAGAAAGAGCCTTGAATCTCTTCTGTGGCAGCTGCTCCTCTTAGGGTGCAGACTTATACAGCAGAGTAAGTCCAAATGAACTTGATGGAGTTTGCTCCTGAGTAGACACATAAAAGATTGGATTATAAATCTCATTTTCATTAACATTACTGTATTTCATTGGCCTTGTTTAATTAAAGGAGAAAACTTACACTGATCTTTATTTTTCAGAAAACATAGGAATGGATTTAGGCTTCTCTTTTTTAAAAAAAAATATTTTATTGAATTTTACATAAAAGATGAAACAACAATGAAGAAGAAAAAACAAACAGCAACCAAAAAACAGAAACAAATGCACAGTCACACAAATACACAACAACAAAAAATATCAAAAAACAAAAACAAAAATAAAAACAATTTTATCTTCATAGTATTCCTTGCATTTACTTTTTTCTCCGACTTCACCCAAACCTCCCTTCCCTGTATTCCAAATCATATGTTTAAACAGCAAATCCCTCCCCTCTGTCTTAATTAATTTTTATCTTAACTTTAATAACTTGGTATAGCTTAATAATCTTACATCCTAAAATATTCTGTCTTTTAATTTTGAACTTTTTACTAATACCCTTTTATGTTCAATCTGATGTCATTCTAACATTCATTAATCTTATAATATTTCTGTAAATAGTCTTTAAACTTCTTTCAATCTTCTTACACCGTCTCTTCTCCCTGGTCTCTGATTCTGCTGGTCATTTCCGCCAGTTCCATATAGTCCAATACCTTCATCTGCCATTCTTCCAGAGTGGGTAGCTCTTGTGTCTTCCAATACTGTGCGATGAGTATTCTTGCTGCTGTTGTGGCATACATAAAAAAAGTCCTGTCTTTCTTTTGCACCTGTTGGCTGACCATGCCCAGGAGAAAGGCCTCTGGTTTCTTCAGAAAGGTGTATTTAAACACTTTTTTCATTTCATTATAAATCATCTCCCAGAAGGTCTTAATCCTCAGGCATGTCCACCAAAGGTGGAAAAAAGTACCTTCAGCTTCTTTACATTTCCAACATTTATTATCGGGCAAATGATAGATTTTTGCTAACTTGACTGGGGTCATGTACCATCTGTATATCATTTTCATAATATTCTCTCTTAGGGCATTACATGCCGTAAATTTCATACCAGTGGTCCATAACCGTTCCCAGTCAGCCAGCATTATATTATGACCAACATCCTGTGCCCATTTAATCATTGCAGATTTCACTGTCTCATCCTGAGTATTCCGTTTCAACAGCAAGTTATACATTCTTGACAAAATCTTAGTTTTGGGTTCAAGCAGTTCTGTTTCTAATTTTGATTTTTCCACCTGGAAACCAATTTTCCTGTCCAATTTATATGCCTCCATTATCTGGTAATAATGAAGCCAATCACGGACTTTGCTTTTTAGTTTTTCAAAACTCTGCAGTTTTAGTTTATCTCCTTCCTGTTCCAAAATTTCCCAATATTTTGGCCAGTTGGCCTCCATATTGAGTCTTTTTAGGGCTTTTGCTTCCATTGGTGACAACCATCTTGGGGTTTTATTTTCGAGCAAATCTTTGTACCTTATCCAAACATTAAACAATGCTTTCCTAACAATGTGATTTTTAAACATTCTATGCACTTTAACCTTGTCATACCATAAGTATGCATGCCAGCCAAAAGCATTGTTAAATCCTTCTAAATCCAGTATATCTGTGTTTTCAAGAAGTAGCCATTCCTTCAGCCAGCAGAAAGCTGCTGCTTCATAATAAAGTTTTAAGTCTGGCAGGGCAAAGCCTCCTCTTTTCTTTGCATCCGTTAGTATTTTAAATTTTATTCTTGGCTTTTTGCCCTGCCAGATTTGTCTGGATATATCCAGATTTGTCTGGATATATCTTTCTGCCACTTCTTGAAACAGTCAGTTTTATCAATAATCTGCAATATCTGGAATAAAAACAGCATTCTTGGCAATACATTCATCTTTATCATGGCAATACGGCCTAGTAATGAGAGTTTCAAATTTGACCATGTTTCTAAATCTTTCTTTATCTCCGTCCAACATTTGTCATAGTTATCTTTGTATAGGTTCCCATTTTTAGATGTCATAATGATTCCCAAATACTTTACTTTTTTAACCACTGTCAACCCTGTCTCATTCTGAAACCTCTCTTTCTCAGTTTCTGTTAGATTCTTTTCCAAAACCTTTGTTTTAGATTTGTTCAATTTAAAACCTGCCAATTGACCAAACTCATGAATCAATTCTAAAGTTCTTTTCGCACTAGATTCTGGCTCCTGTAGTGTCAAAATGGATTTAGGCTTCTCAGTGTAGCTAGCTCTGATCCAAGTTACTTGTGAGTTGTTCTCCTGCATTATATCATATCTTAGGGTGACACAGAAGTTCACAAATCTTGCGAACAGGGGCTAGATGCATGCTAATTTAAATGTGTAGACCTTTAATCATTTATAATTATTATTAAAAATACACATTGGGTGCAGTGAAGAGGGTCCAAGGGGAGTCCCTGGCTTGCTCCCCTGTGCTGCTGCAGGTGGAATATACCTGTGGGGCTGTGGGAGGTACAGAGGAAGAATTCTAGAATTTCTAGGTTATGCATAAGATCGGTAAGGCGCACAGATGGATTTATATCCTAGTAGCTTTCAGACGGGATGTGGGTGGTGCTGTGGGTTAAACCACAGAGCCTAGGACTTGCCGATCAGAAGGTCAGCGGTTCGATTCCCCATGACGAGGTGAGCTCCCGTTGCTCGGTCCCTGCTCCTGCCAAACTAGCAGTTTGAAAGCACGTCAAAGTGCAAGTAGATAAATAGGTACCGTTTCGGCGGGAAGGTAAACGGCGTTTCCATGCGCTGCTTTGGTTCGCCAGAAGCGGCTTAGTCCTGCTGGCCACATGACCTGGAAGCTGTACGCCGGCTCCCTTGGCCGATAAAGTGAGATGAGTGCCAAAACCCCAGAGTCAGTCACAGCTGGACCTCTGGGTTTACCTTTACCTTTACCTTTACCTTTAGCTTTAGCTTTCAGACATGTAATATATCCAGCTTTCTGCTTTATTGTTAATTGGCCCAGCCTGCCCTATAGTCAGTTGAGGTACTAAAAGAATAGACCAAAAAACAAACAAAAACCCACCTCCAAGTGAATTGGATGTATTACCTCACATTAGTCATTGTCCCCATTTGGAAATGATAATATCATTGACTTCTGGCTGGCTAAATTCATTGGTTGCAGTTCTGGACTGTGCTCAACTCTTTCCCTCTTTCTTTGTCACACCCTGAGCTGCCATGCTCAGGAGGCTTCATAAAGAGAAGGCAGGAAACTAACAGAGGGGCTTGCCACCTTCTCTGTTCTGGGGTATCTAGCCTGGGGAAGAGGGAGGGATATACTGGTAAATGGATTTCTGCTGCTTTCCCCACTCCCCCAAGCCCAATGATTTCAGAAAGCCAGTGGGAGAGTAAGAATGCAGGAAGGTTTGGTTCAGGGGGACGGAAGTGGTCTTGTAAGTCTTCAAAGCCGTCAGTATCCCAAGGCTTTGTGGCAGATGGGTGATGTGTAAGAAACTTGTTTCACGGCACTGAAGAACTCAGATGTGTTGATAAAGGCCGTGCCCGTGCAGCAGAAATTAGGCATCTGTGTTCTCTAAAAATTATTTTCATTTTGCTCTTGGAGTGATCGACACCCGAAATTAATTTCAGACGATGTTTCAGACGATCTATTGAGATTCATGTGCCAGCCTTCCTCCCTTTGCCCATTCTAGTCCTTCTGACGTGTTGATTACGGGTATTTGCAGGCCTTGCCCTGGAACACTTCCAGGCAGTTTTATTGTACTGAAATGGCTGCTTCCAGTTCATTGAGCATCTAGCATAATACGGCTGAATATGATTGGCGCGTTTACATATATTTATTCAGAAAAAAATCTGGCAGTTAAACTGCATAATTATGGGAAAACGAATCATAACAATAAAAGACCATTTAAGTTAACAAGCTTTGTGATCGAAGGATAAATACAGGTTGGATAAATTGAGACTGTAGATGTAACTAATCTACATAAATAGGCTTTGGTCTGATTAGAAGAATGGAATACATTAAAATAATTTAGATGTTACTTTAAAAAATCATTTTGTTTCAGTAATTTTTTAAAAAATAATGAGTTATTTCTATTGTTTGGTGCATTTCTATTAAAAACAACTGCTTCCAGTGATAAAATGCAGCACTGCACTTTTTTAAAATAAAAAAGTAATGTCTACCATTAGCAGAAAACAGAAAACACAAGTAAAAAAGCACAAGATTTTAAAGTTCATTTGGGCTTCTGCACGGTGGAGTTACCACATTCTGTGGTATCCTGGGATAACAATATAGTTTATTATTTCAGAGTCTGCTTCGATCAAATATTAATTTAAGGCTTAAACAAATAGAAAGTCCTAGGATGAGGAAAGGTTTTTCACTGTTTCATATCAACCATGTAAGCAAGAATGTAAGGAAGGAAATGTCGACCATGGAATTGTCCCCTGCCCCCCCCCCCCGACATGGAACTCTTTCACCAGTAGAAGGGGTGGGGTGCATAAACTGAGAGAGCACCCCGAGTTATCTCCGTAGGTGACTCAGGCCAGTGAGCCCAGGCCATATCCTGAGAATAATATTGTTGTAGAGGCAGAATTATGTGCAAATTTGGCATTTGTTTCTTTCAATTGAGGGCAACAACAAGTTCATTCACTGTAAGAGTCCAGCATTGCAGGGGGTTGGACCAGATGACCTTTGGGGTCCCTTCCAACTCTACAATTCTGTGATTCTAAAAAGGGCAAATAACAACCATTTGGTCTTCCTTCAGCTTCAGCCAGTCTCCTTGGTGCTTCCTGCAACTCTTTGGCATCATGGCGGCTTGCTCCCTTCTGGAACCTTCTGTGCTTCCACAGGAAGCCCCTAGTGACCCCAGAGTGACTGGCCATAACAAGAGTCACACCGGCAGAAGCAACAGGCAGCCACAATGATATATATGTTATATCCCACCTTCCTCCCCCAAAAATTCATGGGTGGTGTGCATGGAGCTTGCTTCTGGATAGCCCCCCCCCTCCGATCTATTTCTTGTTTTATACTTGAACGGGGTAGACATGTGTATAAACAAATTTGGCTGCTCCATCCTGAGTCATGCCTAGTTTAGTTTAAACAGCCCAGGATTCCAGACTAGCAATCCAGGGTTGCAACTCCTGAATTTATCAGCCTCTGCAACAACCTTGGGCGCTTCTCATTGTGCAAAACAAAAACAAAAACAAAACTCTGTCAGAAACCTTGAACTTAAAAACAAAATTGCTGCACAATTTTGATTGATTTTTAATTAAAGAAAAAAAACATTAAAGGGAACATTTAAAGGACAATTTCTTGTTTACTGTCTTTATCAGAGGAGAACAGCCTTTGTAGTGTCTGAAGCTGTGCATTAAAAATCAATTGCAAGTCTTCAAAGCTGTAAAGTCTCTCTTGCTTTGTAGATATATACTTTAACCTCCCTCCCCCCCCCAACCCCCCACTGGAACATAATTGACAATTGGATTTAAAAACAAAAGGTAAATAATAGCATCATCAAAATTTTGAAGGATTTTGATGTATTTTTAATAGTAGCTAAAAGATATTTTGCCATTAAGTGGCGTGGACTTCACAATTTGCAATTTTGTTTTTTAATGAATAATTTGTAACAATTTCATTATTTTGTTGATAGCTATGCTGCTTCCATCTCTTCTTTTTGATGGCAGTTTAGGGGAGCCATCCTGTGCACAAGAAGCTGGCCTAAAGCAAGTCTGTGTAAGTTAAGTTGGTGTAAAATTACACGAGACCCAAAGCCCATTCAGTAGCTAGCGGGGCTGTCGCTGCTGCCATCCTGCCTTAGCCTTGGTAGAGGGAAAACAAGCCTTTAAATTCACATTCTGTGCTGGGTTTCCTGGTGATGAGCCAAACCAGCTTAGGATCCAGCCTCCTTCGCCCTCTCTCATTGTGCCCCACAGTGCCCCCTTCGGGCGATTAACACCTGCTGAGCCTCGCTGAGCAAGTTCCGCCAGTCTGTGTTTGGCTAAGTTGGACTTGTGCCCTTAAAACCGGCTGAGCTCAGCTGCCTGCAGCATCCTAGGCTGCTCATCCCGGTGGATCTTGCCATAGGATTGCCACCCCTGGGTTTCTTTTTACTTATTCATTTTAATAAATACCCCAAGTCCATACCAGAGCTTGCCAGTAAATTATATTAGTAGCCATATTTTCACCCATGTCTTTGCCGATTGCTGAGCTGTTATTTCTGGAGAGAATCACGGGTGCAAAAAAGGGATGGAAGTTGTGTGGCCCTTTGGGTGCTGTTGGGTACCCAAGTCTCATCCACACCAGCCACTGGTCGAGGGTGAGAGGAGTTGTCCTCCCAAGAACACCTGGAGGCCCGCAGGATGCCCATCCCTGCAATGGAAATAGTTCTGTAAGCTGTGCCACCGAATGCAGCCCAGCGGCCCTGCACTGTGATCGGCCAAGTGCTTGACCCCCTTGCTTCTTTCTGCAGCACTAGGAAGACCCTGGGACTGGGGCAGGTAGTAGAGTTAGGAGTGGCTGGCCGTGATTATTATTAACCTGCCCTTTGCCATAAGGGTCCAGGACAGCTTACAGCAACAACAATAAATACAAAAACAATGAAACACTCTTGCAGGCTGCATTCAACTCAGGTGGATCAAAGGTTCTTCAGGCTTGCTTTAAAGGAAGAACTGATTGTGGGAGAGCTGACATATATCTGTCCTGAAACATTGAAGCTGGTTGAGTGCTTGAGCCATGGCTTGGGATGTTCTGCTAAGGTGGCTGCCAGCGTGTCTGCTCCTTCACATTTTTTTTCTATCGGAAAAGTGAGATTGTTGGACTCCAAGGTCATTTTGAGAGATCGCCGGGGGGTGTGATGGGAGGCCACAAGCAGAATCCCTTCTTACTGCAACCTCTCCTCTTTCCTTTGTTGGAGACTTGCAAAGGGGAAACGGCCTCCAGCCCAGCTTTTTCAGTCTTTCATAGTGAACCAGGCACAGAGTAGCTAACCTGCAGGTCAGTACCCACCAATGAGGACACAAATGTGCAATGGAGACAATGTATGGGGTCACCATCTATGGGGTCACCAACCTTCCTGGGCCAGTGGGCACATTTACAATGTTGAGAAAGTGTTGTGAGCACCAGTCACAAAATGGCTGCCATGAGGTGTTTGGCTTAACATAAAACAACTGAGGTAGGAGGCTTGGTATAGCACAAAGTGGCTGCCACATGTAAAAGAGCAGAAAAAGCGGCAGACCCCCCAAATGGTGCAGGAATTAAACCCCCTCCCCCAAATCAATAAGGCAGCTACATCAGCCACTCATAGAATCATAGCACTGTAGAGCTGGAAGGAATCCTGAGGGTCATCTTGTCCAACCCCCTGCCATACAGGAATCGCAGCTTAAGCATCCTGGGATGAACAGTCAGACGGAGAAAAAGGAGCAGACGGGGAGGAAGAGGTGTCAGAAGCTGAAGGGGCAACAGGGGTTAGTTGCAAGAGCAGTCTGTGGCTGAGAGCAGACCAGAGTCAGAAGAGGGGGGAGGCCAAGAGGCAGGGATGAGGCTGGCTGGCAAAGAATCCAAGGGGTCTCCCCCTCCTGCTGCAACTAGACCCCCCGTCCCCCGTCTCCCAGAACATGCAGAGAAATGAACAGGACGGAGCAAGGACAGGCAAGGGCTTCAGCTGCCCTGGGAAGTGCCTTAGAGAGCGGTGGGAAGGTGGGGACCTTCAAGCCTTGCAGCTGCCTCATTGGGGCAAGACCTACTGGGAAGAGCTGCCGGGATCACTAGGCCTGCACTGCCTTGGCATCTCTGAATGCAGAGTTAACTTCACCGATGCTGGTGTTATTTCTTATTTACTCTGGCTCCTGACAGCTTCATGGGTCGTGGGATACAAGTCTCTTCTGTGAATACTCTACCACCCAAAAATTGGTCATCCTTGCTTTAAATCAGTGATCCCCCATCGGGAAGTATTCCAATACAACTTGTCCATCATAACCTTTTGTTAAGAAGTAAGTGTACTGCAGGATAGGGTCCAGCCCCTCAGGCACTTTTTCTTGTAGCCTCTCCCGTTTAACGGCATCTCTGCGTTCCCAATGCAGCATAAGTGCACCTTTTAACTAGGAGCCTTCCAAGTGCATTCTATAGTATTCTGTTGAGATAATCCTCATGGCTGCCAGCTTGATAGCTTAGCTGTTTTGCATACACTTGTGTGTAATTTGAGATGCAGATCTGAAGATCATTCTTTTTTTAAAAAACACACCACACAATCCTGCTTTGATGATCAGGCACAAGATTATCCTGCCACAGCTGTAAAAAAAACTGTCCACTGTGTTCTTTCCCAATCTCTTTGTCTCTCTCTCTCTCTCTTTTTTGCTGGATCAAATGACAGTAAGAATACAGTCGAATTTAGAGTACCCAGGAAATAATGGATTTAAAAGCCTTTTATTTTTATTTTTTTAATGGCTATAAAATCCCTTAGAAATTATTTCAATATCTAGGCCACACTTCAAACAAACTAAATGTGTGTGTGCAGTCAGGATTGGGGGGTGGGGGGGGGGGAAGCAGCGTGCTTCAAAGGGAGACAGAGATCCACTTCAGCAGGAATGGAGAAAGAATCTTACTTAACAATGCTCATCTAATGGCATTTTCTGGAGATATTATGTGGCCTGTAAAGAATAGTTAAACAGCCTGAGAAAAGATGTTGTCCTTTTTCTAGCCTCTTATCCAGTGAACACTATACAATGACTCAGAGCCAGATCCTGCCTCTTACATTCTTTGGGGAAAGAGGAAGGAGTTGTTTTTCCTTTTTCTTTCAGATTCACACAATTCTGTGTAAACTGTGCACCTCATAACAAGTCTTCAGAATTGGAGAATATTTAAATACATATGAAGAACCACTCCATTTGATGTTAGAAGACAGGCAATATCTCGGCAATCTTTGTTCATTCTTATAGAATAGATCGGTACTGTTTCTCCTGTATTGCAAACAGAGGTTGAGAAAATAGATGTTTGCCTAGGGGTCCCTCAGTGAGTGCATAGCAGGGAGGAAATGTGAATTGGGGATTTCCTAGCTCACTCTCTTATCTACTTTGCTACACATCCATGAAGAATAATCTCTGTGAAATTGCAAGAACAGTGGCTGTGGATGAGGCATATTTAAACTTTCTTAGCAGGTCTTATTCAATTATCTTTCCTGCAACTCTTGGTTCTGTTTTGCCCTCACTTGCCCAATGATGGTTATTCCCATTGTACAGGTTGGAGGTGATACAGGCCCTGCAAGCCGAGCTGTGTTTTCTTGGCCCTGCTCAGTCACACGCATTTGCAAGTAAGTGCAAAGGGCTCAGATGACCCCAACCTCCTTGTGTCCCCCAAAGCAATGGTCAGATGTGTCTCTAGGTCTTTTGGATCTAAATCCAATACACCTACTGGTGTTAAGGAAACTTCTTTTTTTGTTCATGGCCCTAATTGTTGTTATAAATCATATCCAAAGGATTATAGACTGTAATAAACTATTACGTGGGCTGTTTTTAAAAACTGGTAACTTCTTCATTGTCTTGGTGCAGTCCCACATATGGGCCCTGCACCTGCACAGAGCAAAATGAAACACCCCCCTCCCCCCGAAGGCTCTTGAGGAGAACATTCAAAGCGTGGACTCTGACTTTCCGACTCTTGCTTATTTGCTGCCACAGCAGTTGCACTGCTAGTGCTCTTTCCTAACCCCCACTTTGGAAAAAGTAGGCTTTATTTGTTTTGTTTTGTTTTGCCACCTCCTTGTTTTTCCTTGTCTGTCCTTCCCAGGTTTTGCATTTTATTTCATCACTTTCATATCCTCTCACATCCTCTTAAACACAGTGCTGTCCAATGAAGGTGGTTCATATATATGTCAGGGAAGAGAAGTCAGATGAGACTGTGTTTATAGTAGGTGAATTCATTGCCCATCATTAACACATCCATACATTCAGCTGGCAGTGATCAAGTGATGAGAAACCAAATATTGCATTGTACCAGCACGTGTGAACCAGCCTTACATTATGATGAGGGTTCAACAACCCTAACAGCTCTGTGGCTAAAATAAAAAAGCCAAAGTCTATTAAGTAGATTTATTTTGCTGTTCATTCATAGATCACCTTGATGTACAGCATTTCTTTATCGACAGGAATATGAATTTCTTGAAATAAAGATTTTATGATGAAAGGAAGCTCATTTGCTACTAGTTTTCAATTATATGTCAGAAGTTCTGCCATCAGAAATAAGACTTATTTTAGCTCTGTTAAATTGCGGGGAGAGGCAACGTCTCATCCCAGCATTTTGAATTTTGGCAAGGGATGCCTTACAATTAGTGACTATACTACACAGCTTTTGGCCTGCTCAGTTAGGGAGCTGTTTATTCTAGCATAAAGGTAAAATGAGGGACAACTGCATTTCTTTAAACAAATGAGAACGGCAGGATTTCTTTGGCTGGCAGTGACAATAGCTGATGGCTTAGAGGTGGGATTTTTTTTGGTCTTGCTGATGTTAATAAAGGAAGCTATATATTGAATAGTTGGAGAGTAGGAGAAGATAGAGTGAAAAGGTCTCCCTCCCCCCAAAACTCCCATTTTGTTCTAAAGTACATTTCAAGCAATAGATTTTCTATAGGTTTTTTTTTCTAATCAAGATGATTCCCAAAGTAATTTGGGTTAATTAAAATGCATGCCCAGTTTCCCATCTTAAACCCATTTTTAACCACCTGTGGCTATTTCTATTCTAAAAAGAAGCACACATATATAATTGTTATGACTCTCAGCAGTCGACATGCAAAATTTGCAATTACAATGCCTCCCTTGGGCAGATGTGTGAAATGGCAGATTAATTCACGGCAAGCCCAGCCAATAGATTTTCAAAGGGAGGCTTGTAGTTTAGCATAGCTTACTAATTGTGTGAATTCTGTGGGGAAGGGTAGGGTGTCCCCACATTTCCAACAAGAGTGGTTTCTCTTCAAAAATCAATGTACGCCACTGCAACAAAACCCTTCTCACACGAAAGCTCACCTAGACGTTTTCATGACAGTGTGGTGTAGTGGTCAGTGTGTTGGACTAGGACCTGGGAGGTCGGGATTCAAATCTCTATTTGGCCAGGAAGCTCACTGGGTGACCTTGGGCCAGTCACTGCCTCCCAGCCTAAGCTACTTCACAGGGTGGGGATCAAATGAGGACGGGTGTCAGGGAATGGTGTGAATCAGAGGATTGGGAAAATGCATTCTCAGGCAGATCAGCTCTTTGAAGAGGAGAAGGAGGGGGAAGATTCCCCCCCCCCCCCCGTTTCCAGCAGTTTCAGGAGCAAAGAGAAAGACAGACACTGAACAGCTTAGACAGGAGTTACCTAGTTACAAGATAATGGAAAGAGAAACAGAAGGGAGGGAACAGCCAGCAGAGACACCATTAGAGAGTGTGGGGGACCCTCCCTCCCGAAGAACTAGGAGGTCCATCCGTATTAGAGAACAAGGAATGCATAGAGGAGGAGGAGCCAACTGTTCTCCTTGTGGGGAGAGGTGGGTTTTTGCTTGCAACCCGATAAGGGAATAAAAAAGACCATAAAATACAAACTTCTCATTAAATCTTGACTGCGAAGTCAACTAAGGGAGGGGAGGATTCAGCAGAGGAAACACAGCCCAGAATAACTAAGGAGATAGTACAAGAATACTTGGCTAGTTTAGATGTATTCAAGTCTCCAGGTCCAGATGAACTGCATCCAAGAGTATTAAAAGAACTGGCAGATGTGATCTCAGAACCACTGGCAGTCATCTTTGAGAATTCCTGGAGAACAGGCGAAGTCCCGGCAGACTGGAGGAGGGCAAATGTTGTCCCTATTTTCAAAAAGGGGAAAAGAGAGGACCCAAATAATTACCGCCCAGTCAGTCTGACATCAATACCAGGGAAGATTCTGAAGCAGATCATTAAGCAAACAGTCTGTGAGCACCTAGAAAGGAATGTGGTGGTCACCAATAGTCAGCATGGATTTCTGAAAAATAAGTCATGTCAGACTAACCTGATCTCGTTTTTTGACAGAATTACAAGCCTGGTAGATGAAGGGAACACAGTGGATGTAGCCTACCTTGATTTCAGCAAGGCATTTGACAAGGTGCCCCATGATATTCTTGTAAAGAAGCTGGTAAAATGCGGTCTTGACTATGCTACCACTCAGTGGATTTGTAACTGGCTGACTGACCGGACCCAAAGGGTGCTCATCAATGGTTCCTCTTCATCCTGGAGAAGAGTGACTAGTGGGGTGCCACAGGGTTCTGTCTTGGGCCCGGTCTTATTCAACATCTTTATCAACGACTTGGATGATGAACTCAAGGGCATCCTGATCAAATTTGCAGATGACACCAAACTGGGAGGGGTGGCTAACACCCCAGAGGACAGGATCACACTTCAAAATGACCTTGACAGATTAGAGAACTGGGCCAAAACAAACAAGATGAATGTTAACAGGGAGAAATGTAAAGTATTGCACTTGGGCAAAAAAAAATGAGAGGCACAAATACAAGATGGGTGACACCTGGCTTGAGAGCAGTACATGTGAAAAGGATCTAAGAGTCTTGGTTGACCACAAACTTGACATGAGCCAACAGTGTGACGCGGCAGCTAAAAAAGCCAATGCAATTCTGGGCTGCATCAATAGGAGTATAGCATCTAGATCAAGGGAAGTAATAGTGCCACTGTATTCTGCTCTGGTCAGACCTCACCTGGAGTGCTGTGTCCAGTTCTGGGCACCACAGTTCAAGAAGGACACTGACAAACTGGAACGTGTCCAGAGGAGGGCAACCAAAATGGTCAAAGGCCTGGAAATGATGCCTTATGAGGAACGGCTAAGGGAGCTGGGCATGTTTAGCCTGGAGAAGAGGAGGTTAAGGGGTGATATGATAGCCATGTTCAAATATATAAAAGGATGTCACATAGAGGAGGGAGAAAGATTGTTTTCTGCTGCTCCAGAGAAGTGGACACGGAGCAATGGATCCAAACTACAAGAAAGAAGATTCCACCTAAACATTAGGAAGAACTTCCTGACAGTAAGAGCTGTTCGACAGTGGAATTTGCTGTCAAGGAGTGTGGTGGAGTCTCCTTCTTTGGAGGTCTTTAAGCAGAGGCTTGACAACCATATGTCAGGAGTGCTCTGTTGGTGTTTCCTGCTTGGCAGGGGGTTGGACTCAATGGCCCTTGTGGTCTCTTCCAACTCTATGATTCTATGATTCTAGGACTCTCCATGCCTGACAGCGGGAGAGAAAGTCACCATGAACATCTTGGAGAAAGAAAATGGATATAAATGCAATAAATGAATGAATCATACAATTATAGAGATTATAGGCACCCTGATGATCATCTAGTCCAACCCCCTGCAATGCAATAATCTCCACTAAAGCACCCAAGACAGATGACCATCCAACCTCTGCTTAAAAACCTTCAATGAAGGAGAGTCCTCCACCTGCTGAGGGAGTCCATTCTGCTGTTGAACAGCTCTTACCAGAAGAAAGTTCTTCCTGATAGAATCTCCTTTCTTGTAACTTGAATCCATTGGTTCAGGTCCTCCCCACCAGAGCAGGACAAAACAAGCTTGATCTGTGTGACAGGCCTTGAGATATTTGGAGATAGCTATCCTATCTCCTATCAGCCTCCTCTTTTCCAGGTAAAACATGCACAACTGCCTCAACCATAAGGCTTGGTTTCAAGACCCTTGGTCATGTTGGTCAACTTAACTCTGTCCTCATGGAAGCAGAGAAGGCAAAACCCCAACATTACAACGGGAGGAAATATCTAGTCAATTCTCCTTATTTTATATATATATTCCAATTCAAGGGATTCAGCAGAGCTAAAAGGTAATACTGAGGGTTAATGGCAATGAACTGTGAAGAGTGTTGTCTATGAGAAATCAGTCACAGCTATATGCAAAATTAGAGTAACTGTTCACAACAGCGGTAATTAGTGAAAGCACAAAAATATAAACTTATATAGTACTAATAACTTGGCAGATAAAGGGTTTTGAATTATAACTGTAAGTAGCATTCAAAATTAGTAAAAATTCCAAATCTTGCCTCTCTGATTTTGTATTTGTATTTATTATTATTATTTTTTGATTTATGTTTTAATGTATCATACTTTCATGTTAGCCACCCAGAGCCCGGTCCTTTCAGAGAAGGGCGGCGTATTATTATTATTATTATTATTATTATTATTATTTATTATATTGCAACTCAGAGCTTCTCTCCAATCCAGAAAATGGTGAGAACACATCTAGCCTTATTTTTGATATGCTATCTTTTGAGATTGAATTCTTTGATTTGAAGGCAGAGTTTTATTAGCATTTTGTTCTACTGTCAGCATTCTTGGGATTCTCCTCCTGTGGATTCTTTGAAGTAGTCCAGTACTCTAACTGTTACCCTACCGTAGCACTTTGCATTAATCTGTAAAGTGCCGTGGTCATTAATGGAACAATAAAAACAAAGAGCTCCCTAATAACTGTGTGCCAAGCATAGCATTTTTGGGGTAATATTAATGAATCACCCTTTTACTATTACACACAAGGTGATGTACAATAAACTTATACAACAATAAATCATCCTTTGGTTCCATTCTGTATTCTTATGCTTTTTCCAGTTTCTTGTTTCTTTGTTGTTATTGAAGAGGAAAGGAAGAAACGGGCATGATTCCTTTTCAGAGGACCATAACCCCATGAGGAGGAGGAAGAAATGTATATTAGTTATGCTTAATGATGTTCTCCCCATTTGGTTTTATCTGCAGAATACTGGCTTACAGGTTACCAGAATGGATTAATTTCATTAGGAATCCATCATTCTTCCTTTTATGATTTTCAGACAACCCCACAATACTTATACACAGTTTGCTGCAGTTTTTCAGTTTGCCTCATCTTTCCAAGAGTCTAGATTAAGTCACCATCCAATCTGTATCTTGATGCACTTGGATAATCATATGCAAATTTCTTTGCTTTAAACAATATGCATTAGTAACTTATAAAACAACAACTGAAAATCTTAAAATTATGGCATGTTTCATGTGCACCAATTCTGAAATCAATTTTAAGAAGTTATCCAAGTTAAACTGGAAGATTGTGGGGCATAGTAAAACCAGAGAAGAATAACAAATCAGAAAAGGGAAATATACTCAACCTGTTGTCAATGTGTGAACAAGAGTTGCCTTCTGTTTCTGGTGATCAGCCGAGGAAAGGTTTAGGTTAAAAAAAAGGTAAAGGACCCCTGGATGGTTAAGTCCAGCCAAACCTGACTATGGGGTGTGGTGCTCATCTCGCTTTTCAGGCCAAGGGAGCTGGCGTTTGTCCACAGACAGCTTTCCGGGTTATGTGGCCAGCAGGACTAAACCACTTTTGGCACAACAGGACACTGTGACAGAAGCCAGAGTGCACGGAAACACTATTTACCTTTCCACCACAGCGGTACCCATTTATCTGCTTGCACTGGTGTGCTTTCAAACTGCTAGGTTGGCAGGAGCTGGGACAGAGCAACGGGAGCTCACTCCGTCACGGGGATTCGTACTGCTGATCTTCAGATTGGCAAACCCAAGAGGCTCAGTGGTTTAGACCACAGCTCCACCTGCGTCTCTAGAGGAAATATTACTTTGACTCCAGCTCTAGAAAATAAAAACAGGCTTCATTGCACAAAACTGCACATGCAAGTGGTCTAAATGAGTAGCATAAATTTGAAGGAATGAACTAATTCATGTGAGTTCACAACTCCTTCCATGAAACAGAATATTACCATTTCCGATTTCACAGTTCATGGAAAGGAAGAGGCAATCTTCTTGTTTTCCCACTTCTTGCAGCAATTTTTGTGTGCTAGCTTCTTGTCTTTTCATTTTTTAAATGAACTATGTCTGGATAAGAAAAAGTAACAATGAGAAGGCTTTAGATTTGGCACAACCTGGGTTGGCCCCCTTTGGCTGTGGGAGGCACCTTTCCCCTTGCCTCCCCTCCCCTTACCGTGACAGTGGGCGGTGGGCCAGCAGCACCCAAAAATACACTGCTGCTGGTGCCTGCCGTTTTAATAGCTCCACGTGGCTTCTGGGATACCAATATAGCACAATCCCAGAGCAAAGCTACACTGGAGCCCCTGTGGTGTGGCGGGTGATTTGAAATGTGTCCATCAGTCACAGCTGCTGGAGCTCCAGTGCTGAGCAAAGGAAAACAAATGACCCCAAGCCCTGGGAGTACGACTGAGTGCAGGTTGCTGGTATTTGGGGGCAGGGTTGGTGGTGGGAGTTTCTGAGGACTGGGGCCACGGGCAGCTGCCTGGAGGAGCCACGCGGTTTGCTGGACCTTCCAGGCTCTGTGAGAGTGCTTAATTGATATGGTTAAATCATAACCAAATCAAGCTCACTGCAGTACAATTCTGAAAGGCAAAACCAGTAGCAATAAAATGGCTTAAACACATTGAAAAATGATAAATGTTAGTTACATTTTAACTTTAAATTATTGATCCCTTTTGTGCAATGCTTGGATCTATCCTAGTGGGACAGGGGGATGTAAATAAGTACACAGGTTTCAATAAGTAAATATAGAAATAAACTTTTGGAGTTTGCTAGATATTGCTTTATTTACATACAAATGAGCCAAGAGTAGCATCCATGTGTGAAAGTAATCTTCACAATTTACTTGTACTGATGTTGTAGAAGGACTAGAGGTTTCTTTTATTTTCCTTCAGGGAACCTTCTTTTCGCTGGGCTAGTTCATACAGGAGCCATAAACAAGCCTCAATATAGCCAGAAGGGTCCTTATAACTGTACTGTAGCAGCTGTTGTTTCTGACAGCTACTACAGTCACCCACAGAGGGCCGCTTTCAGCCCTTTCTGAACACCACATGCCTGCCTGTCCCTGCAGCAATGCCTGGTCGCTTCTTGCAGCAGAAGACAACGTTGCAGTGATTGCTTTGTCTGTGCTTCTGGAAAAAGCTGCAAGAAACTCAAGATAGCTAGTGTAGCATGGCAAGGGACATTAGATTGCATCCAGTGCAACTCTCTTGCTTGCACACGAGACTTCTGCTTGTGCGGTGAAACTACCCCCTGCTCTCTGCTACAGCCCACTTCCACACACCCTCAAAATCTGCTCTAGAGCATCCTCTGCGGTAGATTTTTTTTTCAGTGGGGGAGAGGAAGGAGAAATCCCGTTCCACAAATGAAACCCTGTTTGTGCAGCATTGGATACAACCCTTAGTTGTGAATCGTGATGTCTCCAGTTTGAAATTTGCCTTTACCTTGAACTCACTAGGCAGCCATAGGTTGGGTGGTTGTGAATATTGTTGGGACTCCAATACATGATCTCTGACCATTGGGCATGCTGGCTGGGTTGATAGAATCTGGAGTCCAAAACATCTGCAGGACCAAATGATGAAGATAATATATATGAAGCACTTTGAACATTCTAAGTTTCTATGTAAATGCTACACAATACTAGCATCTATATAGTTTGTGCTTCAGTAAAACATCCTCCTAGATTTCCAGTTTGTCTATATATGGTTATGGAAAATGAAACTTTTAAGCAGATCCATGTGTGTTTCTGCCCTTCCTGCTCTTTTGGTAACCTTTCTGTTGTTTCAGCGGAAACAGCAAAAGGGAGTATAGAATTACCGCCAATGTATTTCCCCTAGAATGAAAATGGTGTGAATGGCACGCCCTCAGGGAGCAACAGGAGTGTCAAACCTCAAAGGAAAGATCCATGAAAATGATATAGAGCTGATGAAGAAGCAACAGAGGTGGATATTGAAAGAACAGAGCTAACTCTGGATAATGTGGCTCAGTGCACATTGCACAAAGAAGAGCCAAAGCAGTTAAATATTCCTGGCACACATGCAGATCTGCAGCTGAATGTCTCAGCGACATGTAGGAAGGGGAGCTTCTGTTAATGCCAACCAGTTCTGCCTTGCAGATCCCCTGCCCCAGAGACATCTTCTCCCCAGCTGATGAACTGACTTTCAGTTTTGGAGCTCACTGGGTGGTGGAACTTCGAAAGCAAGCTAGGTGGGGGAGGTTCCCACGGGAGAATGGATGGGCAGGAAAAGTATTAAGAACTTCCCTCTTATGTCCTCCATTGCATTCCCTTGCTTACCTGGAAATACTTTGCAGGAATGTTTAACTTTGTAATGTGTATTTCTGCCCCAAGCCTGCTGAACTCAGGACCCAAGCTGAGTAGAGCTCACAAGTCAAGTGTTGTAGCCTGCTAGGTGCCTCACACGCAAGCAGCCAGTGGGAACAAGGGATTTGTCCTTCTGGGTCTGCATACATAGGGAGAGGGCTGTGTTGAGTTTGGTTGGTCACACATTCTGCAGGTTGACTTGGTAGAAGAGGACTTTGGTTGCTTAGTTTGAGGTTAAAATAGGAATATAATTTAACTTATATGCAGAATTCTTCATGCGAAAGGCTGGACTGGATGAATCCCAAGCTGGAATTAAGTTTGCCAGAAGAAATATCAACAACCTCAGGTATGCAGATGGCAGAAAGTGAGGAGGAATTAAAGAACCTTTTAATGAGGGTGAAAGAGGAGAGCACAAAATATGGTCTGAAGCTCAACATCAAAAAAAGTAAGATCATGGCCACTGGCCCCATCACCTCCTGGCAAATAGGAGGGGAAGAAATGGAGGCAGTGAGAGATTTTACTTTCTTGGGTTCCATGATCACTGCCGATGGTGACAGCAGTCACAAAATTAAAAGAAGGCTGCTTCTTGGGAGAAAAGCAATGACAAACCTAGCCAGCATCTGAAAAAGTAGAGACATCACTTTGCCGACAAAGGTCCGTATAGTTAAAGCCATGGTTTTCCCAGTAGTGATATATGGAAGTGAGAGCTGGACCATAAAGAAGGCTGATTGCCAAAGAATTGATGCTTTTGAATTCTGGTGCTGGAGGAGACTCTGGAGAGTCCCATGGACCGCAAGAAGATCAAACTGTTCCATTCTGAAGGAAATCAGCCCTGAGTGCTCACTGGAAGGACAGATCCTGAAGCTGAGGCTCCAATATTTTGGCCACCTCATGAGAAGAGAAGAGTCCCTGGAAAAGACCCTGGTTGGGAAAGATGGAGGGCACAAGGAGAAGGGGACGACAGAGAACGAGACGGTTGGACAGTGTTCTTGAAGCTACGAACATGAGTTTGACCAAACTGCGGGAGGCAGTGGAAGACAGGAGTGCCTAGTGTGCTCTGGTCCATGGGGCCACGAAGAGTCAGACACGACTAAACAACTAAACAACAACAACAAGAACAACAACAACATGATTGTCTTGTTAGACTATGTCATTTCATAAAAAAAAAAAATGACCTAGATAGCTTGGTTACAGCACCAACCAACACCTTTAAAAATGCAAATTATGGTATTTTGTCTTCTTTTAGTATTGATGGTTTAAAGGTTTCTTGCATATTCTGCCAGCTGGTTTACAGAATACCTAACGTTCAACTTCATCAGGGTCTCTGTTAAACAAAAGAGTTTCTGAACTTCTTAGTATTACTTAAATGTCTGAGCCACTACCCTTCCTACTTATTTTCTGGAAGCACATGATGCAGAAATAGAATAGATGCTGAACTTATGGTGCCCTTTGCATATTCATTCCTGTGTAGCCCTTCATTCTGATTCTTTGTCATTTTCTCTGCCCGTGACTTACTTCACACAGGAGTAGAATTACGCCTCTCTCCCTTACACACACTTACTTCTCTTACTTGTGTGACACAGGCAGGATATCTTGTAAAAGTGTAGACTACCTTCAGGAGAAAAGGCAGCCTGGTGAGATTTATCTGTTCCGCTGTACTGTTCTCTTGTTTTGAAGCTCATGTAACAGGGGGAACGTGATTAGGCAGCTGTTCTTTCCATCCGTAGGATCAAATTCCTATAGTATTTATATAACATCACGATAGATGCACCCACTGTAACCTTTTAATCCTATTTCACACTCCCCCCCCCAAAAAAAATAATACTGGATAGTTCAATACATGAGAAGCCAATTAGATTAGCAAGGTAACTCCATTAATAGGATGCTGATCTGTCTTATTGACAAGCCCAGCACTCTTAATATGATCCAGTATATTAAACTGACATGCGGAAACTAGAATGACAAAATCTATCTGTGGCTTAATTGACAGGGAAGCACAGTCTAACGTTTTGCTTTGGTTCTTTCTTCTCTCTCCCCCCCCCCCCCCGGTCCAATGTGGTTATTATTGGCAGTGCTACTTCAGTAAATAATACATACCTGTGGTGAATGATGTGAATATATTTCATACAACAATACGGGTGGTTTAGAGCGAAATAGATTTTGTTACGGTTTCCCGTACTTCTATCTTAACTTTGATGTAAGTGAAGCCGAGCTTTGTCACTTAGTCTTCACAAATCCTTTTTAAAACATCCGTCTCAGCTGCGGCACTCGTAAGCGTTTGACATGTTGTGAATTATTTCAAAAATCTTCAGCGTTTTCTTTCCTTTTTAAAAAATGAATAGCAGCCGTACTGAGTAATGTAATAATGTGCCATGAATTTCATTACGTTTATTTATTGACTCGGCTGGGTGATGGCTGAAGGAAAAGCTATTGTGTTCTCTCTTGACTAGAAATATTTATATACTGTGATAGTTGGCACTTCTTACGGGAACCTCATCTACCTTCTCAGAAGAGTAGTTTGTCTTGAGAAGCCCCGTTGAGATACCATAAGATCCATCTTCTCCTCAATTAATCAGTTGGCACATTTTTAAAACACTAAAATCATAGTGAGGATCAAAGACTGGTTGTTTGAAAAAAGAAGCAAGGGCCCTTCAAGAGATTGTCTCTGGAATTTGCTTTTCAATGAGGAGACATGTATTCAGGTAGGTAAGGAAGGAAGCCATGTTTTCCATGACAGGATGAAGGTGTTGTTTGAACCCTGCAGTATTATAATTGAATTCTGAAGAATACAAAACTCATTCTCCTTGAAACTAGATTAGCTGCTTGTTGTCGCTACTCACTGGTAAGCGAAAATGTACATGCTGGGGCTCAGCCTTTTTGATTTGTCAGTTTACGTATCCCAGAGATCAGCTGGGCATTCCAAGTAGATTTTGGGACTCAGACCTGAGGGATCCCACGTTGCAGGGAATTCGAGTAGATGACCCCAGAATCATTACGTGGTTCTATTTGATGGCAGTGGGGCTGGATCTCAATCCAGCAGATCCCGAGCTGGCTCTGCATCCCAGAATGCCCAATTGTGGGGCTTTCCATGGGCAGCATTTCTGCCCACCCACAGAGGGGGGAACTCCATGCCAGCAGAGTCACGCTGGCATCACTCCTTGGGTGGAGATTGGCAGGGGCTGGGGGTGGGGAGAAGCACTTCCACCCAAACCACACACCCCTTTCCCCGCCTGACACAAATCGGATTTGAAATTGCTGTGTTAAATAAGAGGATGTAAAGCCATAATATATTTTTTAATGTTTAATATTTTAATTTTTTTATACTTCCCTCAAAAAAATTTCTTTAAAAGAAGGGGGGCAGGTAAGATGACACTCTGCATATCCTCAGAGACACTATGACCTTACATGGATTTCTTTGTAAAGCTTTTATCTATTAGAGCTGAAACTTCAATTTTGTAAAATAGAATGCAGTTCTTAAAGGAAAGTATATCCTCAAAGTCATGTTGATTAAAGGGTTTTCTTCCTGTTCTGAGTCAAAATGTACCATTTCTGTGAAAACCACAGCCGTCGACTCTTCTTTCCACATTTTGCAGAATGCAGTTCTCTTGTCTTGCAGAGCCATTTAACAGTAATGTTAAATTACTGTGGCACTGAAGGAGAAATACTTGGAATTAAGATTTCCGGGGAAGAACTGGAATATGCTTCAATGAGATATTAAAGAGCTGCTCCATAAAGGGTAGAGATGTTCCATTTCATTTTTTTCTAGTAATGTTTAATTAAAAAGCAGTTAAAGTCAGCAAAGACATTTTGCTTTATTACAATTTCAGGTATGAACACCTACATGCAGTAAGGCCAGCACTGAATCATGCGGTTTGAAAATGTGATACTTGTTCTTGTAATTCTGGGAGTGGGGGGGGGGACCTATGAATATTCCAGCAGCCTCACATTCATAAATCTGATTAATGTTTAAGTCTTTGTTAGATTTTGGAATAAATCTTCCTCTAATAAGACAATTCTTTCTGGGCATGGATTCAATAGCAAAATTCTTCTGACATGTTCTTTTGCATGTTGTTCCTAGCTTTTGGCTTCTGGGGGAAGGATCCGGATATGAAGAAACTATCATCAGTTCGTGTGCAGTATTTACTTTCACATGCACGACCTCTGTCATGAGGACAAAGATTTCTCTCTAAGACCCCATCTGATTCTTCATTTATAAATTTCCTGGATTTGCAAACCTTGCAAATTAAGATGGCATGAAGATCAGAATAGTTCATGCAAGGAGGTGATCATTTCTACATTTCACCAGTGTGAAAGCATGTGGACTGTGTAAAGGGCACCATGTAGCCCAAATAAAACATTATCTCCCTTCTGATGTATCACAAATTCATCAAGATGTTTATAATAAACAACATCAGAAATTAAAGGGAAGACTTATAACTAAAGTTAGAACAAAGAATTTTAAAAATCAGGGAGCTCATGTGGTATAAAGCTATCAGGAACAAAATATACCTCCAGTAATTCTGTTTCTGTTGTACAGTTTTTGACATCTCTAGAATTACAGAATATCTGGAATTTCCCCCCATGAGATGTTGGCACATAAGGTCAAAAATAGTCAAGAATAAAAAGGAGAGATTGGAAGGATAGACTGGGAAGGTAAGTTTTTGTGACAGCTGAGAAAGGAGTCAGATTACCAGATCACAACTTGCTGGTTTGAAGCAATCTGCAGAAAGGTGTCCTAGATGCCATTAAATTTACATTAAGGACCGTCATCACTCTTCTAACATCCAGCATGTATAGAGTCCTGTTCACTTGCAGGGCACAGTAATGATTATATTTAGTTGAAGGGAGAACAACCCTCTCCAGTGAAGCAAAAACAAAAACCCCAAAGAAAAAGCAGAGCATGATGAGGCCCTGGAACCTATGCTGAGAAAACCAATTCTTTCTTTTACTGTTTGAAACAGTAAAACAGACCACTTTGTGAGCAGTGTTCCTTGGAAGGATGGATTGCGCACAGAGTAAACCTTTGCAGGCAGCTTAGGCTTGCATACTGCATGCTAATTGCAGAATTTGGAATAGTTTTATGCAGAAATGGTGGAGATCTCTGCCCCAAATATGTCACTGCTCAACCATAGCTTCTCCTTTTCTTCTTTTTACAGTGGTTTGTGTGATGATAAAGGTTTGTGATTCTGGGCCTGCTGGAACTGCTCTATGGCCCTCACCTATTAGTTGTTTGTGATTTATTAGTAATTGTGTTTGCTCAGTTGAAGGTAGGCACCCAACCATTTTGTTGTTTTGCTATACATAGCACAGTATGAAGAAAATGTGTCAAATTGTTGAGTTACAGGCTATTAACAAGTGCTTTAAATACAGTGTTTCACAGTAGTATCTCTGGTTAAAATTGCCATTAAATTGTCCTTCTAGGTGATGTTTTTTAAATGCAACTTGCAGTTTGATTTAATTTATTTTTGGCTTAAAATGACTTTCAGAGTCCTTTTGTAAAAATCAATTCAAAATGCCAGATACTTTTTCACTGTTTCTGGTGATACTGGAATTCATGGCCGCCTTGCACTGATTCAATTAACAAATAACCTTAGTTTAACATGTTGTGTTAAGGGTTTTCCATGTTCACTGAAGCTCCAAGATGGTGGGAAATTGCAGCTGTCAGAGGCCACATCCCTAATAGATACGGTACTTAGGCCATATGGATATGATATATCTTGTGCTATGGTGAGTTAGAGTTGCATCCACTACCGTTAAGCTGCAAGAGTGGCAAAGCTAAGATTTGTCTGATCCCTGGAACAGGCATGTGAAATCTACGCAGCTGAAGCTACAATTCCATGTTTCAGGTATTGAACTGGCAACCAGTGTCATGCACACAGAATGACAGAGTTGCCATTGTGCGTTGGCTGCATTTTCAAAATTTCAAAATTGCCATGTCCCTGTGCATTTCTATTAAATTCTGTTGAAATTGAGGGGCAGGATAGGGTTGAAAAAGAAAGGTGAAGGTGCATCGTGGCCTGTATGGGGATCAAACCTGACTAGCGCCGCCGCAGTCCAACCCACTAAGCTCCTATCTGTCTTCCTCCCCCGAAGGAGCAAACAGATCCTGTGATAAATTTCAGTTAGGGTTTCTTTTACTCATCCCTAGAAACATATGCTCAGTACACCAACCTGGTTATTTCATACTAGATTAATAACTGTAACAAAGGTAGTAATGAATCTGAATAGGCCCACAAACTGGATCTGTGCCCAGAATGAAGCAACTGTTAGAATCCCAAGCCTGAATCAAACAAGTATGTTCATCACGGATGACTAACATTGTGGCTTGATTTTGTGAATAGGTCATCACTGATGTAATACCATGAAAAGAACTTTAACCTCAAGCCCCATGCTTTTCAGAGTTCACACATTTGGCAGCCCCAGTAATTATGCACACAATAATTACATGTAGATAAATCAAATAATCTGCATGCATGTCCAAAATGGCCCTGAAACAGCTAAATATATTAAGAACAGTAAGTGACACTTGTAGGCACTTGTAGGCACCACACACAGAAGGTTAACCAGACCAGGCCCAGTGAAATGAATGGGGCTTCACAGAACTCCCTGGTAGAATTTCCAAAAAACAGTATTCCTACATTCCTAAAATACACCTGTTCATACATAGAAGAAAACACGTGTAAAGTGTGTCAGAGAAGCAGATGCATTACCCTGACCCCGGCGCTTTCAGCCTGTCTTCATTGTCCCCTGCTCCCAGGGTCCCTGCAGAGGCCAAATATGCTGCTCCACCTCAAGCCTTCCTGAATGGAGCTTCTGGGAACATTTGGCTGAATGTGTCTAGAAGCATCTCTGCAAGTGAGAACAGGCATTCTCAGGGTTCCCATTGGTGAGAAGGAATGCTCATTGGAATGCACTAAGAAGCCCCTCTCAGACCTTCCCATTCAATGCAGAAAGGTCAGGGTAGAGCAAGCAGGCGCAAAGGGGGTGGGAAGAGTGCCTATGCACCTGCTCCCCCCCAGGTCCCCCCCCCATTATTTTCATTGCATGAAGAGGACTCTTTACTTCATTTGTTTTATTTTAACTATTTTGTCTTCATTTTTATTAACAGTAATATGAGTATTTTCAGTTTTTTCTTATACTGAAAAATATAGAAAGGTCTTACTTAAAATCATTTTTACAAAATTACATTATATTTTGAAGTATATTTTTGCTGTCAAAAGACACCAATTTCCATTCCCTCCCACCCCAAATGCAGAGCCGCTGAAGCATTTTAAAGAGAACTGCTTGCTCATATTGCAGTGTACCTTAAATGAAAACATGTCCAGAAAATCTAATTACTTTAAAATCTGCCTACACAGTGATGCACATTTGCTCAAAAATATTAATGCTAAATGTCTAATCATATATTGTTTTTTGTGTGTGCATGTGTGTTTGTTTGTTGCTGGAAACAACAAGCAATAAGGGAGTAAATCAGTGTAGCTGGTCCTTGGTGGGAGCTGAATGGCTTTTCTAAATGAAGACTTGAGTCTGATATAAAGAATATTATTAATTTTGGTTTTATTCCAAGGATGATGGTATGTTGTTTGCATAGAGTGTCAGCATTCTTTAGTGACTTATTCATAACACAGCATCTCTTTCTTTTAAAACCTTCCAATATTCTCATATAACAGCATTCTTTATTTATCTCAAGGCAGATAATTAGTTCGTAACTGCTAACACATCTTTCTTCAGTAAGGACTCATGTTTATGGGTATTGCGCCTGTGGGCATGCAAGAGCAGCAGGTCCTGAGGTCTTACCTGGCTGCGGCACAAAGTCAGAGCTGCACTTCTGTCCGCAACTTCTTTGGGCTAAAGACAGCAGCATGTTACACACTGGCTCCTGCATATCTGCTGCAATCCGGGCTAGAGTGCCGCCACCTCATACATCTCTGGCTCTCTGCTGCTGGTCGACTCTCAGAGCTTTTCATGCAAAGAATTTGTTCTAGTGATGAGCAGTGGCGCCTTCCCACATTGAGATACAAGGGGGAGCTGATGCCAGTCCGACCACGGATCAATGTATCCCAGTCTTGCCTGCTCTGATGCCCAGGTGTAAGTCTTTTGGGCCACTTCTCCTTGAAGCCTGTGCTTAAACAAGTGATGCCAGAGATTAAACCTAAAAGCAGAGCACAAAAAGTGCACCCATGTTTTCAAAAGAATGAAAAGCATACCTGTAATGGTTCTAGGGGTTGCTTGTGCGTAAGCCAGTGCTTATCTCCCCGGCTGGGTGCAAACACCTGGCTGGGTTGCCTAAGTGAACCTTTTCTGTCCGGACAGCCACTCACCCGTGGCTGTCTCAATCGCTGGCAGAATCCGTCAGTGGCCGTTTCTTAAACTTCTTCCAGCAAAGAAGCTCTTTGACGCCTAGTCTTCTCCTACTCTCTCTGCGCGAAAGCCTTCTGCGCAAGGAGGGCGTGGGCAGCGGATGACCCCTACTCTCCCCGCTGGTCCCAGGCAAGGAGTCATGGGACCGCCTCGCCGCTTCCCCCATCTGCCCCCCTTCTCCACTGGTGCTACGCTGATTCTCTTCCCCAGAAGATGGGCTGCTTCTCCCGATCCCTGGACGCTCTCTGGAATCCCTCTGGAGCTTGCTCTCTCCCTCCGGCACTGATGGCAGTTCCCTGACAATACCTAAGATGATGACGCCTCGTTAGCTTCTGTACATGGAATTGGGTGAGGGGAAAATATTATTTGCCCCGGGGTAGAAAAATGTTTTGGGCCAGCCCTGGGAAGCTCAGCACCTGGGCCCAGTGCACATCCTCCAAGGTAAAACCTGATGAGAAAGCTCATCCTCCAAAGGAAAATCCCATTCAACAAGACCATGGAGGTATCTCTTGCCCTTGTATGGGCCCTTAAGTATGAAGACTTACGAATATGAAAAGAATAACTTTTGATACAAAGGGTATAGCTTCTACCACTCAGGACCCACTGTCAGGTTTTAGTGGGCCCTTTACACAGGACCACCAAGCCACCCCCTCCCAGTGCAAGCCCGGGCACCTGCCCAGGGCTCATACCCCCCCCCCCGTCTGTCGTGCATTGGAGCTGAGCAGCGTCTCAGACTCCCATGCAGGAGCCCCCACCCCACGGCATACGTGCATGGGAAAGGGGGTGATGAAAGGTGGTGCCCACAAGCAGCTGTGCAGGTGCCCCCCGCAGTGGCACTAGTAATGCTGGGTGGTACAAGGATGTGTGAGAGTGCAGCCTCCTCCTCCAGCCCTGCCAACGTTTCAGCTTCTTTGGCTCATTTCAGTTTCATTTCATAACTCCTCCTACAGATTCCTAGTTCTAGATCTTGTTGAGCGCTTGTCTCCAAATTCAGATTCCGTATCTCAACAGCCTTGAAGTTCACAGGTCTTATCTTTGTTCAGCTTGCGTTCATCATCCTGTGTTCTAGCTGCAGATGGTTGTTAGAGATGGGATTGACTCATGCGAATGTACCCATGTCTCTAAAAAAACAAGAAGAGAAATGACACTTGGCTTATACTCATGAAGGGAACAAGACAAGGTGTGAGTTGAGCCCCCCACTGCACGGTTGAAGCACACCATTGTCCTATGAAACAGTTCAGCCATAGTCATACTCGTCCTTGGCTCTGGTGCAGACCAGCAGACCCCCAAAGAGGAGAGAGAAGGTGCTCTGCTCACCTTGGGGGGCAGCTTAACTGCCACATAGCACCTAAAATCTCCTGTCTTCGCTCCCTGTCCAGAACTGCAGAAGCAGGGGAGGGGGTCACATGTGAAAGGCCACACTGTTTGGAGGGTAGGCAGCATGTCACTTGATAGGTCATAAGCTGTGGGGACGTGAGGCCTCACTCCCCAAGCAATGACTGCCCTGGTACCCGCGTGCCACACCAATGCTGCCCAAGAGAGATCACAGGAGGTCAGAGGAGGTGGCAGCAGCAGGTATGGGCAACAGGGCAGCAGTGGGCAACCTGTGCTCTGAGGAGACACACTGGGCAAGGCACGTGCAGATGTGACCGGCCACATCTTCATTTCTCCAGAATGCCTGTGGTTCCTGCGTTGTAGCCCATAAGGGTCCAGAAGGGTAAAGATGGCAACTTTCACTGCAGTCGTCTTGCCCAATGCTTCTCTTCTGCCCTGGGATTTGCTGGTTGCCGACAGTGGACCTTTCGCACCCTATGGCAGGCATAACAATGATAGGAAAGTAGCATAAATACATTGACGTTCGCCACCAAGGGTATCATGGCAGGCTGAGACTGAAGAAAGTGTTCTCCTCTCCTGGTGATCAGTTTTATGGGAAGAGGCTGTTGCGCTTGATGCCACCGACATTTCTTAAAGTGAAATAAGGGGTTTTCCCTTTTTACAATCAAGTGGTGTCTAACTTTTATGAGATAAATAAATAAGTGGCAGATTCTGGTTACCATCCCCTTAGAGTTTGGAAAGACTTTCGGGGGAGGGATGGGAGTGATAGCTGGACCTCAGGAAATCCCAGTTTATCCCAGATTGCATCAAAGGGTTGTTAATGATGTCAGTGCCGGGGTTCCATATTTTTACTTGCCATGGTGACAGCTTAGTGACCCCTGACATGACAAGCTCCAGTCTTCCATTCGACCATTAAACTGCAGAAAGAGGGGAGAATCGTCCCCTCAGTTGTGTGACTATGCCCTGTCCTTCAACTCCAAGTTTAGGAGAAAGGCTGACATTGCTTGGCCCGTATACGCCTAAGGTGTTCAGAGTGCCTTAGTTGTACATGGACAAACAGAAAAGCAAACATTTCTAGCTTGGAGAAGGAGCAGGGGATTGCCCTTAAGCAGACAGAGAGGTAGGATCCTGGCAACCTCAATTTAACCAGGAATGCCCTTTTTAGAGGATACTCTGTTTCATCCACTCAGTTTTCAATTTTGCCACTCCCCATCCAAAAAAACAGATTCAGCATCCTGTGGTCATTGAACATCTTCTGTCTGATTTTGAGTGTGCGCATGCGTGCGCGTGCGCACACACACACACAGAATTTCCTTTTCACTTGCTTTGTTTTGCTTTGTTTTGACTTCGGCAAACCTGGGGTCTTAATAGTTGACACGGGTGACATCACAGTGGGTGAGGGCTGTACAGGAGCCTGAAGACTTTTCAGAGCTGCTGGTTCCCATGTCGTACACTATTTTATTCATGTGCATTAAATATTCAGAACAAAGAGTGTCCTGAATGCTGGATAGGACAGCCCATTCCTGTTCTATCCAACTCAGTCCTGCACATCTTGCAGTCCTGACACACGGAGCATACAGTAATAGCCCTAGACAATGTTGCCGATCTCGTCGCTGCTCCACAGCATAGAGGCGTGGTGATGAAGAACACAGCAGGAGCCTTGTCAGTTGCAAGGCCACCCAGTGATGTGTACGTACATTTGCTGGAATTCTGTGAAACAATTTTTTGCCCAAAATACTCTCTCAGAAGACTATACAAGAGTGCTTCAGTTCTAGTGTTTGGCTGGTTTCCACAGATACTGTAAATACCCACCTACCCACTCACCAAACCTAGGGCATGATCAATCCAGTGTTAAAACACTTCTAAGCCCTATTGATTTCAGTGAGAGTTAAACACATGCTGGACAGTGCAGGCCTAGACACAGCTATCCAGAAGTGACCCCCACGGAGTTCAATATGGCTCGATATGGCAGTTCTGTTGAAATCAGTGACTTCAGAGTGCTTAATGTTCTCTGGATCCTTGTTCATAATTTACATTTCTTCTGACTACCATCTTATTAATGAATTTTAGGACATTTTATGTACTTGATAATATGTAAATAAGCTTGCACATTGTCACTAGTATAGGTTCCTTCAAACTTGTAATATAGGGGTATCACCAGTGATGCATGGGAGAATTTAAAATGTAATTTTAAAAGTTAGGATGTTTCCTTTGTCACCTTGTTTTACAGTTAATACATGAGAACTAATTAGCTGCAAAAATAATCAAGTGTTCTCAAGAGTTCCCATTTAAAGTTGACCCTCAGTGACTATTTCACTAAAGCTTTGGAATATGAAAAACTAAGCACTTTTAAAGAGTGGGAGAGATTTAGGCATGCATCTAACATTCCCTGTGAAATGGAACAACTGTAGCTGGATTGGGCCCTTAGCTGCCTGATCTTCTGACTAGAAAGCTTGCCACATCACTTTCCCTTTCTTTTTAAGAGTCCTATTTGTTGGTTGTGTTTGCTTCAGCCGCCCATGCTTGCAAGCACTTATCAAAGGGAATCAGAGTTTTGCTGAGACTTGAAATCAAGCACATCCATCATACTTGTACTTGTTTCCTCCGATTTTTGCTTGTTTGTTAAAAGAACACAAGCTGCCAATATAAGTAGCCTGCAGTGGTTATTTGAGACTTAGGGAGAATGTTGCAGTTTGTGTAAGAAGTTATTAAATACACAAAAGGGTGATAGGAAATAATGCTATTGACAATAGCAGTAACTGCTGTTTCCTTTTGGACATATTCAGAAAGGCGACTTTCAGTAAAGGACATTATTCAAACCTCCAGTTCACATGGGAAACTGACCAGAGATACTAAGTGTAAGACTCAGAAATGAGAGCTTGAAGTAGAGGTTTCCAAAAGAGACCTTTTGATAGGTGGGTGGGTTCAGCAGTCTCAGTCACCTGACATCATATGTTGTCATGTGGATTCATGCCTACTATCAGCAGGGGATCTCTCGGGAGCGCCTGATCTGATCATGTCAGGTGAGTTACAGGTGGGCATGGCCAACAGAAAATGGCTACACAAGCCAGATTCATGGGCCTAATTTGGCCTGTTGTAAACCATGCTTTGTTTCACAAACTACAAAATAGCCACAAGCTGCCATGCAAATGATCCAACAAACTATGGTTTGTTTCTTGAATGGTCTTTGTGTAGGAGGTGCTAACTACACTGTAGCTGTGAGTTGCAAATTGCAGACAACACTCTTTTCTTATGGGCAGTACTGACAACTGACAATGGGCAGTACTGAGTGAAAGCTCACTAGGTCCCCCCACCCTTTCTTCCAAGGACTGTATTTCTGTATTGCAAGGGGTTTGAATTTCTTAAATTTTTGCCAGTTTGACCTATGTGAATGATTGTTTTTATTCTCATCAGCAATTGCAGTGTAACTATATCTATATGTACATATTAAAATCACAGAAATTGCTACAATTTAATACGGGAAATTGGAATATCACTATATACAGTTTGCTTTTGACTGGACTTAACCATCCAGGGATCCTTTACATTTACCTTTTACAGTTTGTTTAACTCTTTGCTTTCATGTTCCACTAATTTTAGATGTTAGTAAGGAATACAGTGGTACCTCGGGTTACATACGCTTCAGGTTACATACGCTTCAGGTTACAGAAATACAGCTAACCCAGAAATAGTATCTCGGGTTAAGAACTTTGTTTCAGGATGAGAAGAGAAATCGTGCTCCGGAGGCGCGGCAGCAGCAGGAGGCCCCATTAGCTAAAGTGGTGCTTCAGGTTAAGAACAGACCTCCGGAACGAATTAAGTACTTAACCTGAGGTACCACTGTACTTGGTTGCAGTTGCTTTAAAATTTCATTTTCTCAGCAGCAGCTGCAAAGTGCAGTTGTCTGTCTTGTGAGTTAGACATGAATTCTTCTTAGGCAAAGGGCGAGCAAGAGCCACTTAGGCATGGGGTGGTTTTGTTTTCACACTGCTCTTCCGCTTGGCAGAGGTCTATGATGAAGCAGGGTAAACCATGGTTAGCAAACCATGTCGGGTTCAGGTGTAATAAAAAGCATTTGCCAGAACAAGCCAAGACTTGCAAGCCATTCACAAATCATGACTTATGATCATAGTTTGTTGGCAACAAATCAATCATGGTAAATCTACTGGGATGTGTTCATATAATGAAACAAACCATGGTGAGATGCTTTGTTCACACAAAAAGTAGTAAAAATAAAATAAAACTGTTCCTGGAATTTAACACTTCTGTTTTTGACTTCAGGTGGGGAATCACATGGTTTATTGTTTTTCTATTAGGAGAAAACAAACCTACACCTACAAAATTAGCATACCAGAATGAAGCCTTCATTAGAGCACTTTCCCCCATAACATTTATTTTCTATTAGCACGTTATAAAATTAAAATATGTATTCACTGGATCTCCCACCTTCAGTCTGTAGTGATATTATCCAAGAAAACTTTTACAGTCCTCATCTGTTAGTTGCATGAACTATATCTGAAACGAGGCTTACCTTGCCAGGTGACATTGCCACATTTCCAGATGCAGCTTCCATGAAAGCAATGAGAAATCCACTATTCCCTCATAAGCAGTATATCACTCCTTCTTAGTGAACTCAGCTGCTGAGTGCAGAGAGGACTGTAGCTACCACAAGGTCACAGAGAAACAAGCAGTAAATATTTGCATGCACAGGGATATTCCAAGGTTCATAGAAGTACACAATATTTACTGGAAAATCTCTAAAGTTGGCATTCCCCAAAGACCAGCTCAGCGAGGACTGCGTATGCTTAGTGGACACAGAATTAGGATGTACCATCAAAATAGAGGAAATGCATCACCAAAAAAGATGAGACATATTTGCATAATATTTACACGTGACTCTTTCTATGTAAAAATGCAACTTTAGAAAACTCCTATAGTTTAAATAAAAATACAAAATGTCTCACCGTAGTGAGGAGAATTGTGACCTGAGGATCTGTGTGTCTGTGGAGTCGGCTGCCCCGGGGCTGTGGGTGATCTCTCCCGGCGGCTTAGTATAGATATTTAAAAGCATGGGGGGGGGGAGGACGGAACCCTGAGGCACCCCACAAATGAGAGCCCAGGGGTCTGAACACTCATCCCCCAATACCACTTTCTGGACACGGCCCAGGAGAAAGGAGCAGAACCACCGTATAACAGTGCCCCCAGCTCCCAGCCCCTCTAGGTGGTCCAGAAGGATGTTATGGTTGATGGTATCAAAGGCCGCTGAGAGATCCAGCAGAACTAGGAAACAGCTCTCACCTTTGTCCCTAGCCTGCCAGAGACCATCGACTAGCATGACCAAGGCAGTTTCAATCCCATGGTGAGGCCTGAATCCCTATTGGAAGGGATCCAAATGGTCCGCATCCTCCAGGCATGCTTGGAGTTGTTAAGCAACCACCTGCTCAATCACCTTTCCCAAGAATGGTAGATTTGAAATTAGGCAACAGTTGGCAAAATAGGCCGGGTCTAAAGATGTTTTGTTTTTTTTAAGAAGCGGTTTAATGACCGCCTCTTTCAGTGGGGGCTGCGAAGGCTCCCTCACAGAGGGAAGCATTCACCACCCCGCAGAGCCAACCGCCCAGCCCTTCCCGGCTTGCTTTTATCAGCCAGGATGGGCAAGGATCAAGGAGACAGGTGGTCGGTTTCACTTGTCGAAGCAGCCTGTCCACATCCTCAGAGGTAACAGATTGGAATTGATCCCATGTAACAATACTAGACAGAACTCTAGCACTCTCCCGCCCCGGCCCTGCTCCCACTGTGGAGTCTGTCTCCTTCCAAATCTGAGCGACTTTATCTGCAAAAAACTTTGCAAAAGCATTGCAGGAGATCTTGGGGTCCCTACCCGGCCCCAGTGAAGAAGGTGGTTCTGATAGACTGTGAACCACCTGAAAGAGTTCCCTCCTGCTGTTTTCTGCAGATGCAATAGAGACGGTGAAGAAGGTCCTCTTCGCTGTCGCCATTGCTGCTTGGTAGGCTCGACGTTGAGCCCTAGCCCATGTCTGGTCTGATTCAGAGTGAGTTTTCTGCTACCAGCGCTCTAGCTGTCTCAACAATTGTTTCATTGCCCAGGGAAAACCACGGGGCTGTCCAGGCTCCATGTAATTGGAGAGGGTGCTTTGGAGCTAGACAGTCAATAGCCCTGGTTAACTCTGCATTCCAGTGGGCCACCAGGGAATCAGCTGAAAGGCCATCAACATGGGATAAAACATCCCCTACCACTCTCTGGATGCCAATTGGATCCATTAAGTGGCGTGGGTGGACGATCCGAATCAGTCCCACCTCCCTGCAGAGGGGAAGGGTTGCGGAGAAGTCCAGTTGCACCAGGAAGTGATCTGACCATGGCACTTCTTTAGTTTCACTTTTACTTAGTTTCAGATCACCAACATCCATAGAGGTAAACACCAGGGATGAGGCATGTCCGTGGCTATGAGTTGGGCCAAACTTGTTCAGGGACAGCCCCATGGAGGCCACGCTTTCCATGAAGTCCCGAGCGGCCCCTTGTAAGTTTGTGTCAGCATGGATGTTAAAACCCCCAGGACAACCAAGCTAGGTGTCTCCAGGAGAACAACCGCCACGACCTGAAGCAGCTCGGGCAGGGAATCCTTGGTGCAGCGGGGAGGTTGGTACACCAAAAGGAATCAAGTACTGCCCCTATTGCCCAACTTCCAGAACATGCACTCAGAGAACTGGGTCTTCCCAATAGGATGCCTGGTGCAAACTAATGACTTCCTGAAAATCACTGCAACCCCCCCTCCCCACCCACATGATCTGGGTTGCTGTGCGTAAGAGAAACCTGGTGGACAAGCAGCAGCAAGGACAGGCCCATCTGCTTCATCCAACCAAGTCTCTGTCACACATGCCAGATCAAATCCTCCATCCACAGTGGTTTTATTCATCATTGACCTGGCATTGCACAGCAACACTTTCAGGTCATGTGGGTTTCCCTTGCTGATTCCAGTATCCTTCTGGTCAGGACCAGCTGCCCAATACATCCGCCCGTGTGGAACCCGCCCCAGCCATTCTGTTGGCTGAGGCCCATGCCCAGGCAGCCCTGACCCTTTCCCCTTAAAAAACAAAATACAAACTATACAATAATGTAACAAAATAATGAAAGTAAAAACAAAGCAAGAAACAATTATGCTAAAATTAAACTACTCCCCGCCCCGACTAAACATTTGTCCCACCCAAACAGAAATAAAATAATAAAATAATATTACATTATAAAAAACCATCATTCGAGGTGCAGCAGATTAAGAACTTAAAACCATTTTCGCCACATGCTGCAGAGAGCTGCTCAGAGTATGTGTGAGTGTAGGTCCCACCCCTTGGGCCTGGTGGAATTGACTTGCAGGGGGGAGTGGTCTTGCCAAACACTCACAGGAGCAGCAACAGCTTTACGTAGACATGCTTGGAATGGGACTGGGCAGGGCGGGGGGGAATCCCTAGCTAACTTTGCAAAGCCATGCAGGTGCAGTTGCTTGCCCATTGGCTCTGAGGCACTTGTTTCGCTCCAATGCTCCTCTGCCGAGCTGCGAAGATCCCACCAGTGTGGATTAAGGATCTCTCCTAGGCTTCTGGCCATGGAATCGGGCAGAGGGTGGAGGAGGCAGAGCCTGGGGGGAAAGCATTGGTGAGCAGGAGACTGGCTGGGCAGGCAACTGTGGAAAGCAAACTGGACAGGGAGGAGCATTTCATATTTGTAGAGGAGAGCAAGGCGGGGAATTGGGGAGCCAAGATACTCTTAAAAGGGCTGCAAACTAGTGGCAGTCTTGCCCATGTCCCCAACTTAAACCAAGATTTCCTTTGGCACAGGAACAAAGCAGGATAGCTTATTAATTTCCATGGCTGAATAGTGGCACTTGGAGGCTATGCTTGTGGTTTGAATACACATGCACTGCCCTGGAAACAAAAACTGGAGTTCCAATCAGTTCCTCTGTTTGGTGACCTCTGTCTCCACCCTTATTTATTCCAGCCCAGAGCATTTGATCTCCCTTCATAGGGGGCACAATAGCATCTTGTGGGTGAACCGCATCAAATATCCAAAGTCCTTGTGCTTGTGGGATTCATATGCAGATTGTCCTTCTCCCTGCTTTCATCCAATATTCTATCCGTTACCACTGATAAGTTTGTTTTGTTTTAGTGGGGGGATTCCTGTATTCAGGAGCAGATGGGCAACTTGCTGCTGCATCTGTTGACTGAAGCCTTTGTGTGCGCTTACTAACATGGACTGGAGAAGAGCCTTTCTAAGCGTGTGGTACAATTGTTGCTCGGCTGTGCTGCTTCATTCAGACTGCAGTCAATCAAGTAAGGTTGTGGGGCTACATGACTGAATAGTTCTTCACTGGACAGGGGAGGGGGCTGAAATCTATCATATCAGGGGGCTTAAAACTAGCTAGCCTGGAACCTTTCCAACATCTGTTTATAAATCAAAATGAATATTCCAGCTGGGTTGGGTTTTTTTGCTGTTTGTCAAGAGAGCATCTACTGCATCTGCAAAAGGTGATACATAACAGTAAATACTTGTGAACAAAATGTGGTGATCTGAACTTGCCTTAATACAAACCTTAAGATGAGCTTAGTATTTGGTTAATTACAAGCTATATTTCCATGTCACTTATGTAAATCTTCCTTGTTTGTTTTAGCAGGTAATATGTGGGCCAGTATCACTTAATTGTTCTGAGTGCATAATGATATACCAGCATTTTGCAATTTAATTAAAATGTACAAATCTGAACATTAAGGGGTGGGGGAAATTATTTTTGAATTATTAATCATTCCTCCTCTAGGAAATCTTGTTGCTCTGCAGGAGATTTGTCCAGTGTACAACTAGATATGTTTTTTTCTCCTTCTCTTTCACAGACAGACAATTTTCCCGCAGAGCCCAATTACATGGGCAGCAGGCAGCAGTTTGTTCAAAGGTAAGGCCTATTAAATAACTTTCTCAGCTTCCCCATTTGCATCCTATTCAGAAATTCCTTTGCCAGAAAGAACAATTCAAATGGGGTGGGGGAAAATAAATACAAGTTTAACACATTCTCTCCCCCTTTCTCTCTTGTTCTCTTTCCTTCCATACATGAAATATCAGTAGCTCCACATTCAAGGACCCTGAGAGAGCCAGCTTGAGAGACAGTGGCCATGGGGACAGTGACCAAGCAGACAGTGACCAGGATACCAACAAAGGCTCCTGTTGTGACATGTCGGTTAGAGAGGCCCTCAAGATGAAAGCGACTTCAACTAAAAGCCAGCCGCTCGAACCAGGTGAGTGAAGCAGCCACCGCTTGCTACGTCTGCAGCTTAAGCAATGGTTAGAAACCTATTACTTCTGTTCTGGCAGTAGATAGGCAAGCCCATTGATAATGCTATCAGATGCAGCACTAAATCTTCCAGCCAACTTGCCACACAAACATGTTCTCTCTCTGTTTGTATGCATATACCACACACATATAAATATACTGGGGTATATACACATACGTATGTAATAATTAGAAACTGGAACAGACAATTATCATGCCTGTTCAGCCCCAACAAGCCATGTATTAACGAGTAATAGTGGTGTTTCCCCCCTGGGATCCAGAGAGGAGTTAACTAGCTCCACATCTGCAAAGAGGCCTTGGGACTTTTGGCGAGTATCTTGTGATATGGCATAGGGGCCTGATATTTAAAGACAGAAAAAGCAAAAATCTCACCGGGTGTATACAAAGCAGCTCTTTGGATCCTGACTTTATGCTCTTGAGAACTTCTAGAAATGGATAGCCTGCTGCCGTTTTTCCTTAGTGTTGTCCCAAAGAGTGAAGTTGGATTTACACAGTTAGAGCAATGGTTTGATCATCACATCTACCCTTCTCCACCACATCGGTGGAATATTCCTTGCCTAAATTCTTAATTGTGATAACAGACTCATGGTTAGAAAGCTCATGGGACCCAAGATATTATGTGATAGCTGCATTTATTGCGTGGAAAAATATGGCCACAGTATGGTTATACTTTTCCTTTTTCACTTGCTATGATAATTTGGCAGGATAAACATTTGAAATCAGAACCAACTCCAACTAATGGTGGCTTCATGTTTTTTTGTTTCCAAGATTGATTTCATTATCAAATATAAAACATTGTTGGCAACCTCAAGAGTCGGGGGTTGTGTTCCGAACCCCCATGTGCAAAGTCTTGTCAAATGGGGAGTTGCCCGGATCAGCTCAGCTGCTGGGCAGGGAAGTACCTTCGAGGAGACCCTTCGGGGAGACTGAAGAGGATGTCCTTTTCGGGCCCTGGGAAGGGTCTCCTCAGGAGCCAGGACTCCTCTCCAGGGTGTTCCCCATTTCCGGGTTCAACTTCCAGGGTCCCGGCAACATCTGTGTGCACAGTTGTGCACAAATAGAGAATGTGTAAATGAGGAGTTGCCTGTGCTACTAAATGATCAAATCACGACACAGGGCTCAATCCACCAAGTGCTAGTGTGATGCAGGTTCTAATTGTTTCAGTGGATTCTAACCCGAGCTCTCAATCTGTTCCTTTCCCATGTATGTTTGTTTTTAATTGCAACGTCTTGCAACACGCTCGTTAATTTGCCTGATTGAGAACCCGGAGCACCTGCCAGATATTCATGCAGTTTGCAGAGGGCAACATGGTGTTCTCCAGATGTTGCTGGACTGCAGTTCCATCGGCCCCAGTCAGCATGGTAGAAATTGTAGTCCTGCAAAATCTGGAGGGCACTGCATTGGCTTCTCCTGTTATGGAGGATTCTGTATCCTGTTCTGAGATACACAGCTCCTTCCAGGCACCATTCCAGGCCCTTTAGAACTCACTTTAGAACATGGCAGAGGAAGGTTAGTCTCCGGGGGCAAGTTGTCTTTCAGAGAAATTTGTCCACCATGGTTAATCTCATGAGGAAGCCCCTGACAAGTTTCCAAACAATCCCAGGAGTTCCCTGAAACGCAGTTTGAAAACCCCTGTCTCATTGAAATAAGTGGAAGCTGTGCAGATCCTTGGTACACCCACAATCTGGCCCCTAGTTAGTAAATCATTTCATTTACAAGCTATGAAGAAGTTACTGACAGGTGCCTGTGACACTGCTAGAGTGATGTACAGCAGAGCAGTGACTGTTCTCAACTGGGTTATATCTACAGAGACAAAAGCATCTCTGTTTCGCCAAAGTCTGTGTCTGATTTGGTTTATGCTCCCTTTTGCTAAGAGTAAGTTTATTTCAAAAGAAACCCATTATTTCCTATCAGTGCCAGTTAAACTGAGTATATCAGCTTTGTGTACGTGTGTGTGTGTGTGTGTGTGTGTGTGTGTGTTGTACATTTCGCTTCCAAGCAGTGAGGAGGATCACAGCTGAAATATTTTGAATTTGGTTTCTCATCTCCATTAGTCATTTCAGCTTGTTGTGTGGAAAATGATTCACAGCACTGAGGATGTTTTAAAAATTGATTAATTAAGTCTTTCTTAATGAGAAGCTATATTTATAATTAAGCAGAAATACATTCTAAGCTTTCTATTAATTGGTGATTAATTAGAACTAGATTTTTGCCTCCAGCACAGCCAGAGTTGTACCACATTCATCAGGAAAGGCACGCTTGGCTTCATTTTCTTGATCATGTCAAGAATGCAATACGATTTTGTTTCCATGTAGAATATTTAGAATGCTGCATTGTAATTTATTCCTCATTCATTCAAGGGAGGACCTCATGACCTTGTTTTCCAAATGATAGATGCCAAATTCCCCCCTTTGCATAGCGACTCTTGGTTTATAATTGAACCACTATTCTGTGTAAATATTTCTCTCTAAAAAAATCTCTTCTAACATATATAGCTGCTATTTTTTTTAATATGAAAAACAAAACAGAATAAGACTTCCAAACTGTTTTATAGCTTGGGTTGTACACCTGTTGAAGAATTGTGCTAGATAGAATATATTTTGGCATTATGAGGGACATTTTTAAAAGATTCACTACATTTCCTGGGGAAAGAGTATGGAAGGTTTTTTTTTTTCATTTCCTAGCTGCCATCTACACTGAAATTCACAGTAGCTTTTTAAAGCCTTGCTTCAACAAGAAATCTGCTGGATTTTGTAGGAAAAAAAATTCTTACATTTTTATGCCAGCCTTCCTTGAAGAAGATTTAGAATTTAACCTCACAACAACCTTGTGAAGTAGGATAAATGGAGAAATACTGAGACTCGTCCAAGGGCCACAAAACAGCTTCATAGCTGAATGGGGAGTTGAATCTGGGATTCTCATCCCCCTGTCCACAACCTTGCACATCCTGTCTATATATTTGCTGTCTGCAGAATACATGAGCCTGAATCTCTCAGGTATTTTTATTTTTTATTTTGCTCAAGTTCTATTTAAATGAATAGGAGAACCCACAACTGTGCTTTTCTGCAAGTGCTGTTTATTGCAGTGGCTGAAGAAACCTACAGTGGACAATGCCTATAGATGCAAAAAGGCAGAGGGAAAGTCAAAATACTGGTGAACAGGATATGCCCACCATATCCCTAAATATCATGGAAAGCATTGCCCTCTTTAATTCTGTATGTAATCAACAGGAAAGTTAGAAATGTTCAGAGTTGCAGGTAGATTCTTCTGGTCTAATTGCATCCATTTTGGAGACCCTGAGGGATGTGATCAGCCTTTCTCACTCTGATGTTCTCCAGGGCTAGCTGGGGCTATTGGGAGTTACAGTCTGAAACATCTGGAAGGTACCAGGTGAGGGAATGCCCAACATGTGTTCCATTAGGCCCAGAAACAGAATCCTGGCAGTCACCAGTGGCACCTGTGAGGTACCTGACTTCTATTCCTACTGAGGAATACTAGTTCATGTATCCAGATAAATAATACGGTCTGTCCAAACTATATCCCAAATCAGGATGGGTAGGCAAGAGGTGGAGTTCTCACTTCTTCCCATTGATCAGAGTTGCTTGCCAAAATTTGGGCAAAAGTTATGAGTTATGGTTGGGATGCTGCAGGCTGTGAGCTGAGGAAGGTGGAGGCTGCATGCAGTTCAATTTCAAGGTTTCTGCAGGGCTTAGAAGAAAGTGGTCCATAGGTCACACCAATAAAATATATAAAAAATAGGCTCACGCTGTTAGAAGAAACAACACTTAGAACCCTGCAAGTTGTCCTACGAAGCAAAATATTTAAAAAATCAAAATAAACCAGGTTTAGTCAACCATTACTATTGCTTATATGAGTGATGATGCAAAGTGTTCAGGCAAAGTGTTTCACTATATTCTGGAACCAGCTCGTGCAAACAGCTGGTATTAACTCTTCCATCCTTGGCGTGTAGATTGGACTGGTCTACTCTTCTGAATACCTAAGAGATGGAAAGATTAATCCTTGTGGGTATGTGCACTATTTGTGTGTTTTATGTGTTTGGATGGATACCCAGGAAGAATGTATGCCTGAGGGTGCCTGCGGTAGCAGAAGGTATTTTACAGATGTACTTCAAGGAGTAACAGTAACCCTTACTGTACATCTTCAAAAACAGGAAATGAGAAAGAATATATTTTAAAAGGTTAAAGAAAGGAGGCACCGAGGGTTTAATAATGCTGAACTCATTGTGTGGCTGTGCATCATTAATGATTTCCGATACCATTTTGAGAACAGATTGTCCCTGAATTTTCTTTAATTATTCTCCCTTCCCAGGCTACATAACTAAAGAATTGTGGAGGTTGCTACATCTCAATTTTGGAGAAAAGTACACACATTTATAAATATAAGGACTAATAGTTATTTCCTTAGCATATGTGAAAGTAAATAAAACACTGAAGAGAAATTTTTGTAACGCTAAGTCTGTTGGTGTGTTTGCTTATGGAGGAATTATTCAAGCCAGCAGAATGGTAACAGCCAAACCAGAAGAAGTGACCTGAATGGCTCCTCTCATTCTAGTATAGTCTTGCCCTGCATTCCTTACCTTTGGCCATCGTTGCTGGATCTGATGGGAGCTGTAGTCCAGCGGCATCTGAAACACCACAGGTTCCTCATCCCTGTCCTGGAGTTACAGGGTCCCAGTGTCCCCAACCACAAACTGCCATATTCTGCAGCATTCTTTGAAAAGGGAAGCCGCCTCTTTTGAGCTCAGATAAGGATCATTTCACAGTTTTCTGGGGATGTATCAGCTTCTGCCCTGTGGCTATGTATCTTTTTATACATTGCAGTCAGCTGTTGTTGGCTGCACATGGTGGGGTGTATGACTTGCTCAGTGGAGCTCAGCTGCAGCCCCTCTCAGGTGGGGGCCATTGCCATTCTAAGAGAATGAGGGAGAAGTTCATGGTGAGCTCTGGCATCTATTTTTCTAGAAAAACAGCACTGGTGATATATACACACTTTCATTCTACACTGCCACATGTGAAGTGACCCTGAACTCTAGGATCACAAAGTCTATGACCTCCCTTAGCAAATGACTGGTCACACCACATACTTCAAGAGTCATTCTTTCAAACTGTGGAGACACATCACATGCAAAGTTGCTTTGATCAGAACAGAAGATGCTTCAGGCATCTCACTGCTCCCCTTAGCTCTCAGGTTGTATTGGCCCAACACGGTGCTTTTTCTGATTACAGTGGATCAGAAGAGAAGCCATATTATTATTATTTGCCTGTGACAGTCAAACTTTGCAGAAGGGAAATAAAATAAAAGACACATCTCTTAACTTGGCTTGAAATCCTTGGGAATGCCAGTGTGTGTCTGCTTTAATCTTCCAGTTGCTCAGCTAAACAAACACAGTCCCTATTCTCATCTCACTTGACAAGGCTTGGTTGAAAACGAAGGAATAATGAAGAAGAAAACCCAAGAATATCTGCTCTTCAGGAAATGTTGCTTAAAAAGAAAGCTCCACAGATAGCAATATTTGCTCTGTGCTAGCCTCCTTGGTAAATGTAAATAAAGGAAGGAGAATAAAAAATGAGGGTGCTTTGATAAATCTTGGCAGGTGGCCTAAAGGAGAAAAAGCTTGTGGAAAAGAAAGCATAATCATTGGGACAGAAAGTCTTGTGCAATAACCAAGCATGTCCCCTTTAAGTTATCTTCACTCTAGCTATCTGAAGGAAGTCTCTACCTACTCTTTCTATAAAAATGTCTAGCTGTCTCATAAGCTTATTTATGCTCTCTGATTCACTGGCCTTACTAAGCAGCTCCCTCCATATGTTTACTACTCTTTAAGGGAAATTGTTCAGCTTGACATTTTGTTTGTGCCTCGTTTTTAGACTTTGTGCTCCCCCACAAAAAATCCTCGTCAAGCCGCGTTACCAGAATTGAACTCTGCTTTGTTAACTAGCATTTTGCTGGGATTTGGCATTGTGCTGCAGGTCTCCATCTAAAGGCATAGCCATGTGCAATCTAAAATAAGGCAGGAATACTTCCCCACCCTCCCATAATGGCCGCCCAGGGATTGCCAAATGTGGTAACTGAGTGAGGGAGAATGGCAGGAGCACTTGCGCTTTCCCTGCCTTCGTGCACAGAAGCTTAACCCACTGGATGCATGTAGGTGGACCTGGAGCCCCAATACTCAGGGTCCTAGTTCACAGGAATAACCTACATGCAGTCAGCAGGCTGCCCCATTGTGGACGTGCCCTCAACAAGCAGACAGTCTTGCGGGGAGAGAGGGCTGGTGCAGGACAAGGCAGCAGGGCAAATGTGTGTGGCCCTCCGGGGTCCTCCCTCATGTGATTATTGTCAGGGGCTTGAGACAATGCCTGAGGAAGGCTTGTGTGAAGCTCCTGAATCATGTCCAAATAGTTTTAGTTTTACCTCAAGGGATCATGGGAAGTTCCATAGGGAGATATAGTTATCTCTAACAGAAAACAATCTACACCACCACTAAACTTTAATTTCCGTGTTATTTTGGGAACTGGAGAACTGGACAGGAGAACTGGTACAAAACCAATATAAGCTTGCTGTGTAGATGTGCTCCAAAGCGAAACATTCCAGTTACTGCTGGCATCTTCTCATCTCAATTTTGTAAAGTAGGGTGGGGTTAGGGGGTGCTTTCCATATTCATAACATTTATCTAGGTAGTCTGTGTATCCAAACTGTAAAGGTAAAGGTACCCCTGCCCGTACGGGCCAGTCGTGTCCGACTCTAGGGTTGTGCGCCCATCTCACTTAAGCCGGGGGCCAGCGCTGTCTGGAGACACTTACGGGTCACGTGGCCAGCACCAGCGCAGCACACGGAAACGTCGTTTACCTTCCTGCTATAAAGCGGTACCTATTTATCTACTTGCACTTAGGGGTGCTTTCGAACTGCTACGTGGGCAGGAGCTGGGACCGAAAGACCCCAGCTCACCCCGCCGCAGGGATTTGAACCGCCGACCATGCGATCGGCAAGCCCTAGGCACTGAGGTTTTACCCACAGTGCCACCCACGTCCCATCCAAACAGTAGGAAAGGTAAAATTAGAAAACAGGAGGGAAGGAAGGAAGGAAGGAAAGAAAGGGAAAAGGAAAGAGAAAAAGAAAGAAGGAAAGCATTCTAAACCCTCAAACCCAGTAGGAACCAATTCAATCTCTCAGCTAACTGGTGATTAGGCCACTAAAGGGAACCAGCTTCCCTTCAGCCTAGAAGCCAAAGGGCGTGTTGGGGATATATTTCCCCACCTGCATGGAGTGTAATTTAGGGCTGGCCGGTGCCACTTGCGGTCCACCAAACATTGTTCTGTGCTGTGCTCTGGCAAGTGCTTCCCCTTTTTTGTAGTCCCAATAAGGCAACAAATCAGGACTGATGGGACCACATTTGTTGGTTTTGTGGATCAAAAGTTTTACAGGCCTGGTTTAGAAACAAGGAAGAGACATGTGGGACTTAATGCTTGGTGTTGTTTCTGCTGGGAGCAGTAGTGGTGGTGGTGGGGTGTGGAGTGTCAGGCCACTGCTTTTCACCAAAAGCAGAGGGAGAAGAGTGAGGCACAGGGGTCTCACCTCTAAAAATTTCACAATTGCAGGCCTGATTTAGGGTTTGGAAGAAGATAAGCCTTCATTATTTAGAATTCTTCCATTCTTGCCCAACAGTAAGATTTTTTAAAATGTCTCTAGAAAGCCTTGTGATGCCTTGCTTTGATAAGAAGTACAGTTTAGAGTAAACCATCGGCAGCATCGTAGGGAAAAGAGCTGCCAGCTCCTGTTGCAAAATCCACAGCACCAGCCTCATTATCAGATACCTAATGCAGATGAAATCACGAACAGCTCAAAAAACTCTACATGTAATCCTATCAGCCAAACTAAACAAGAAAATAAATCTGAACTCTTATCACGTGAGACATGCTTTATGGAGCTTCAAAGTGGAAGAGGAATTCCATGCTCCCAGAGGCTATTTTGGAGGTTTCTCTGTGGGAAGGAATCTCCACTGAATGCATGAGTTGTTCCTTGACTAATTGAAGAGAATGAGGCAAACTCTGTGTGTGTTTCAGCTACCATATGTACACCAAAACAATCAGAGTGGAACAGATAATAAATAGTATCATATCATAAAGTTCTAAGGTTTTAAATTGGGAAATCAGATCTGGAAATGATAAAAGTTTTAAACTTTACAAATCAGCTTTCATGATTCAATGTTTTCTCAATCTCTGAAACTTAGATTTTAGTGCCAAAAAATAGTATCCATTATTTGTTATTTGTCTCTTGCATTCCATTACCTACATGTGAAAGCCACCTATCCCGTTTCCCCCCTAAATTCACACTTTCAAGCTCAGTATTATGCTTGAGCTATGAAGCCAAATTCTGCATTTCAAATTTGTTTCATCTTTGCCATTCACATGGTTAATTTGCCCAATGACCGCTATAGGCATAATGCTGCAAGTTGTGAACCTGGTGTTGAGAGCAGAGCTTAATAACCCAGCACCACTCCAGAGAACTACAGTGGTACCTCGGGTTACCTACGCTTCAGGTTACATATGCTTCAGGTTACACACTCTGCTAACCCAAAAATAGTACCTTGGGTTAAGAACTTTGCTTCAGGATGAGAACAGAAATTGTGCTCCAGCGGCGTGGCAGCAGCAGGAGGCCCCATTAGCTAAAGTGGTGCTTCAGGTTAAGAACAGTTTAAGGTTAAGAACGGACCTCCAGAACGAATTAAGTTCTTAACCCGAGGTACCACTGTATAGGAACAAAGCAGGAGCCTAGCATGGGGGGGGGCGAGGGGGGGGGGCTTATGGCATACACTGCCTCATTGCTGGAAATGTTTCCTTCCATTCAAGCCGCAAGTGAACCTCATTGAGCAGATCTACGAAACCTTGGCTTTTGCTGAATTGGGCCATCAGTTGCCACCTGCATCACGCGATAAAGACACGTGATTGCACTGGTGCTCAGAATCAGGAAAATATATTTGGCATGTTCTAGGTCCAAAGACTGGTGGGACAATCTTAAAGCTGCCTGTGGTGAGGAAACTGAAGGCAGTTTAATTGCCCACTAATGTCCTGCTTGGGTCACACACTGACAGAGTGGAAGTAAAGCCGGAGGAGCTCTCTAGTCCTCCAGTGTCCTTTCCCCTTTAAAAAGCACCCCCCCTCCACTGAAAACAATGAATGGGGTGGATTTATGGCATGCCCTGAGCTGGCATGAATCTCTCCCAGGGTTGAGGTTTGTGTGTCAGGGTTGAAAGGCTGCATTGCAGGGGGTTGGATGAGATGACCCTCCGAGTCCCTTCCAGCTCTACAGTTTCCCACTCTTTCCGTGATGCCCCACCCCTTTTGACCCTCCCGATGTTGGCAGAACCAGGGCAGTGGGAGCTGCTGTGGCGGTGGGAAGGGTCATCTGACATCCGCTCTCTTGCTCTGGCATTGCAGAGGGAAGTCTGATGAATCCCTCCAAAGGGCGATAGAACTGCAGCTTCAACTTTCCTGGTGAAAATGTTAAGTTGTTAAATCTCTGCTACTGAAATCAATGAGATCTACAAATTCTCACTTTGGATCTTGTCAGTGGTTTCATATGCATTTAATTATTTTAAAAGATTCTATCTTATTTTTTATTTTTTAAAAAAATCAAAGTGGCTCACCAAAAAGTAATATAGAAATTTGTACAAATATAAAACACTCATGATTCAGTTCCATGATTGGGATCTAGGTCATTAATGTCACCATAGATTGACAATTGCTAATTCACTGACCTACATGATAATGGAGCTGGGATCATATGAACACCACTGAACTTTTCAAATTATTGTTCTGTGTGATTGTGGGAGAGAGAGCTAGGACGCTAGAGATCTCCAGAACACATGCACTTAATAGCAACTCTCAATAATCATTATGGGTGGGGCAGGGGGAGTAATAGAATCAGAGAATTGTAGAGTTGGGGGGGGGGTCATCTGGTCCAGCCCCTGCAATGCAGCAATTTTTAATCATGACACACAAACTGATATTGAAACAATAGAAATTTGTAGTGTAGATATACCCTGGATCTCAATTATGAAATTAACAGCCAAAGTTTCTGGTATCATACCCTTGGAAAATGTTCTTACTATGATTTATATAAAAAATATTTGCACAGCAAATTTCCCATGAATAAGAAAGAGTGACAGCTTCTGAAACCCAGGGCTTTGCTATGTTTTCAAAACAATAGGCTTTGAGTCTCCAGCATGTTTTGAACTTCCTAATGGCACCGGTGATATTTATCCATTGGCTCATAAAAGAAAAACAAAATAAAATTGGAAGCACTTGAATAAATATCTAGAAATTGGCCAGGTAAATATTGGGTAGGGTGGTCTCACTTTGTAAATTAGAACTCCCCCGCCCCTGATCACCAATATGTTCTTTGCAAATCCTCGATTCATACAATATGAATCAATTTACAACCCCAAAGCATGTAAACTGAAATACTTCCTTGAGTTTTTCACCATTTGGTGATTTCCTCCCTAACTGTGAGTGTGGCCTAGTTTGGGAGTCCCACCCTAAAATGACACAATCTGTGAAATGTTGTTCACCATTGCTTCCTCCCATAGGTTTTTCCCCCTGGACAGAACATCTTCTCTCTCATTCTCTCTGTGCCCAAAATGAGAGTAGCTGTCAGACTGCACTCCTTGTTCTGACTCCACCTAAGAAACTTTATGTCCAAGAGTACCATCCTCTCCAAGTTGGTTACCCCTAACAAGGTCAGGTAAGAAACTGCCTTGCTGTTGTATGTTAGGACGTGCACGCAATTCCCATCTTCACTTCCATCTAACTCAGGAAACTAGTGGTGAAGAGCAGGCTGGATTGTTGATAGGTAGATTGCAGGTACAGACTGCGGAGCCCTTGCCCTGGTTTTCCGATAGAGATTTAGCTTTCATTTTGATTGCGGATTGATGTCTGTGTTTTAAGCAACTAAATACTACAGTCAGGGGAAGCACATCAACACCCAGTGCAAAAAGGTCCCAAATCTCTCCAGCTTTACCTTAAAATATTTGGGGAGAAAGGTGGCTTAAAGCTGAGTAGAAGGGTTGAAAATTCATTCAGTACTTTTAGTACTGTGTATGTTTACTTTAGCAAAACCACCTCCAACCAATTCGTGAAAGAACCATTCACAAAGAACTCTGTTCACCCTCCATATGCAGAGAGGCATGCATGCGGGGGGGGGGGGAGTGGTCCCATGCAGCCTGTTCCTCCCCTGCTATGATGCTTCCACATCAGTTGCTGGGCAATGGAAATGAGCTGTTCATTCAAATCAAGGTCTTCTGCACCTTGCATGTAAGCCGCTTTTGCAAAAGCAGAAGTGGTGCTGCCCATTGAGACCTGGAAAATGCCAAACTGCAAGGCAAAGTAAAGCATGAGACTGAGAAGACTGGCCGAACTATCATGGTGCCTTGCACAAAACCAGGCTGGTAGGGAAGAGAGGACTTAGCTGTATTCATATGAGAAAATTGAGACGGGCCATGGTATGGTACATTATTTGCATATACTGAGGTTCCTTCCTGGCAAGTCTAGTTTTGAAACAGAAACTCAGGGCAGAGCAACGCCTGAGTCTTTGGGAGCGGCTGCCCATCTCATAGTCTAGTTCAGTATTAAGCAGGTTTTTCTACTTCTAATGTCTTTTACAATATGCTTGGTTCTTTCAGCCACAGCTAAAGTATTTTTAGGAACTGCATGCTCAGTTTAGAAGTTTAATTGAAAATTTTAATAAATCTCAGGAACCATTCCACTTGAAAAAAAGGTTGTTCAAGGTTTCTTTTCTAAATTGTAGTACACAGTGTCATGTGCATGCAGTTCTTGCTGGAATCTGTTGCTGGTGGGGTTGTCAGCCAGTCAGAAAAACAACCACCACTATGGCCTGAACTGGCTTTGTGTTGATTTTCACTTTGCCAGAATCCCAAAGGGCAAGGCACAGACTCCCTTAGTCTCCATCTCCACTTTTTAAAACCAGCACATATCAGGTGATAAAGCGAGTTTTGCACTTATTTCTGCCCCTGGTCCCGAGAGCCACTGAGTAACCCCTGAGGCCCCAGCACTGGTTAAATAAGAAAAAAGAATACTGAGTGTGTGGAAAGAGGAGCAGTGTATAATATCTCACATTAACTTTCCCATCTGAAATGTGTTTCATCTCAAGAAAGACATACCGATTTTGATGGCATTAGCTTTCACACAAGGGTGTGGAGCCTTCTTTTAATTTCCAACTTGTTGATGCACTAGAGAGTGGCTTTCCTTCAGGTAGTGGGGCTCTCCGCAGGGGAATAAGTCTTGGACTGGGAAGTGGCTTCCCTTCCACCACCCGCCTTGTGCTGCTGCTGTTTTCGTTTATTCCAAGTATTGGCAAACAGAGCATACTAAGAAATGATGATGTGAATATGTGCAGGCCACTCCATCCAAAACATTATTTCAGCATTTTGGATAAAAAGTTAAAAGATAAAAAGTTACTGGCAATGATAAAATTTATTGAAATAAATGGAGAATAGTCCACATTTAAATAGTAGTTTGTTTGTTTGGTTTCAGTTAGTTTCAAAATGTTTTCCTTCTGTTTAAAATCCTAAATTAAAAAGAAAAACCCTGTGTTTTGCTGTCCACTTAAGCTTTTCAAGTTTCATCCTGAAACAGTGGAGAGAATATCATAAAACAGTAAAGGGCCCCTGACCATTAGGTCCAGTTGTGGATGACTCTGGGATTGCGGCGCTCATCTTGCTTTATTGGCCGAGGGATCCGGAGTACAGCTTCTGGGTCATGTGGCCAGCAGGACTAAGCCACTTCTGGCGAACCAGAGCAGTGCACGGAAACTTCGTTTACCTTCCCACCGGAGCGGCACCTATTTATTTACTTGCACTTTGATGTGTTTTCGAACTGCTAGGTTGGCAGGAGCAGGGACTGAGCAACAGAAGCTCACCCCATCATGGGGATTCAAACCGCCGACCTTCTGATCAGCAAGCCCTAGGCTCTGTGGTTTAGACCACAGCACCACCGGCGTCTCTGAGAATAATAATATAATATAATATAATATAATATAATATAATATAATATGTTAGTATTTAAAAACATCTGACCGTAGGGTATATTTCACACTGCAGACTTGTATCAGATTGCTATCACTTTTGTGGCTTCATTCTGAGAATTGTAGTTTGGTGACAATGCTAAGAATTGTCTCTTTGAGATCCCTCCTCTCCTCCCACAAAGTGCAGCTCAGAGGGTTCCCTGTTAAGATGGAATGAGAACAGCTTGAATGTCTTCAATGAAGGAGAGATACTCCTATAAACAGTAGGGAACTGTCAGATATTTTCGACTACATGAGTGAGAATCAGAAGGAGTGAACAATCTGCAATGCAAAAGTAGAGGAACAGGGTTGGCATTTTGGCCCTCTGCTGGAGAAGGAAATCAAATTTGCCTGTTTGTTACCTATACAATTATATTTGGGAGCTCATTACCATTCTTAAGAATGCTTTAACCTATAATTTCCACAAAAGAGATGAAAATCTACCTACTTAACTTGCTTAGTTGTGGAACTCCATTAGAATTAAATTGCAGGCCTATTTATGTATGTGTGTGTATCCAGTTATGTAAATTACAAAATTAGAACAGGCACATAATTAAATGTGACAATGGGCCATGTCCTCCTTTTCTGAAGAAAAATGCACAGAAGGGGAAAATTTAAACTGCATCATCCCGAGGGTTTTTGTCTGCGAGAAAGGCTAGCGGTGGTGCAGAAGCGGAGAGGGTGTGCCTGGACTGCTGAGTGCTTTGGCAACAGTTAATAGTTGTTGAGCATTTATGCAGATATTTACATAGAGAAAGAGCTGCGGCCATAGTAACTCTCTAAATATGAATAAAGGAAATATGTGATGTACAGACCAGGACCAATCATGAAACGCACTAAGGCAGTCTTTCCCATAGCTGTCAACTTACAGACTTGAAAATAAGGGACCAGCAGCCTTGAAAATAAGGGACCTGCAGCCTCACCTGTTCCAGGCACTCCAGTCTTCCTGTCCTCCTGCAGTCTGGTCAAACTCATGCTGGTAGCTTCGAGAACACTGTCCAACCAACTTTGTAACCAGAGGTTCAACTGAATAGAATCTGAATCACATGCACCACAAGGCCTATGCAGCCTCAGCTTAAGATGGCTCCCCGGCCTGGCTTTGCACTGCAAAGTTTGCAGCAGCACGTGCAACAAAATGGTGTCCAGTATTCAAAACCCCCCTCAGCTTGCATTAACTAGCCACACACAAGGCATGAAAGCTCCCCCCCCTCCCAGTCATTCTTAGACTTCTTATTGGGTGAGCAACACAGCCAAGCAACACAGTTGGAGCCTCCCTCCTCCCTGGCCGGCAGGGAGGGAGGGAGAGGAGCTGCTTCCTTTGAAATTTAAGGGACATCATTTAAGGGACATCTATCAATAAGGGACAGCAGCGGGACATGGCGCTGGGATAAGGGACTGTCCCTTCAAATAAGGGACACTTGCCAGCTATGGTCTTTCCAGGTGGTGGATTTTAAGGGGCAATAAAGTAGAGGCAGGAAGTTCTGATCCATCAGGAGCACAATCCACTGGGAATCCACAATTTGCAACCATAATGCTTATTACTAGAAAAACTTCCCAAGAGACCACACTGTAGGTTTATCAGGGGAAGGGTGTGAGTGTCATTGCGGATCTTCCACCCCGGCCAGCAATTTTTTCAAGATGCTTCTAGAAATATTTAAATTATGTATATAGTGTGTTTGCCTCTTATCTTTCCCTCAGTAGGATGTTCACTAAAAGCCCCAAACTGCTAATGTGAACAAGAATAGTTTTAAAGTTTTCTCTGGTGTTAAGGCAATGCTTACTTGAAACCAAAATCTATAATTTTAGATGTACAATACTGTAAGTTTGAGGCTATGTTTTATTTAAAAATAATTATTCTAATTGAGTTGGATGGTGAACGCAGGATGCTTAGGCAGAAGGGGCAGCCTGCTATTGCTGAAAAAGGGTGAGGAATATTAGCAGCATAGAAGTGTAGAGTTGGGAGGAATCCCCAGGGCCATCTGGTCCAGTGCCCTGCCATGCAGGAATCTCAACTGAAGCATCCAGGACAGAGGACCAGATTCTGGACTTGGGTTCTTTGATGTTCAGAGTAGCAGCCAAGTGTAATCAAATGACTCTCGTAAAGCTAATAGCAACCTGCATGTTCAAATGCAGAGCGTCCTGCCGAAGATGAAGCCATTGCTTTCACTTTCTGATAGGGATTGTCCAGAATCATCTAGTGGTCCACTGTGGGCAAACAAAATCCTGAACTAAGTGGACCTTAGGTCTGATCCAGTTGAATATTTCTTATGTTCTTTTAATTAGAGTCCATGACTTGATGGTATTTTTCCCTCCACATTCAGCTGATGATACACTGCAATAAACCCTTTTGACCTTCATCCTGCCAGAGCCCACTTTTCATGAAAGCAGGAAGGATTTTTTTAAAAAAGTCTGCATTCATGTTATTTCTGCTGGAAATATGCCACCAGCAACATACATTATTCTTGATTCCTCCCCTTCCTGAAGATGCATGCCCTTTTCATTGTGGAGGTTCTGCTGTGAATTTCTTCCGAAGGGGCTGCTTGTGACTACATGGTGTTAGGGGCAAATGTCACACCATTTCCCATGGGCGGTGTGCCAAATTACATTTCTTTCCATCTGCTCTGCTGCGCAGTTCAGCGATGGGAGAGCAGCGTCTGTGTTGTGACAAACCTGTACTGTGACATCAAAACATATTTCTTTGAGCAGGGATCCAGGCATACATTTTGCTAATGTCCTCCACCTGAGGCCAGTGAAGTTGTAGTCCTGTGACCTAGGATGCCATTGGTCAAATATTTGCATCTAATCTCAGCCATGAACTTGGTGGGTGACCTTGGACAAAATGCTATGTCTCAGATGTAGGAACATAGGAGCATGCGTTATACTAATTTTTAGTACAGTAAGCCTGCTACTTATGTACATCTAACTTGTGTGCATTCGGCTGTATGTATTTGACAAAAAAAAAAATTGTTTAAACAAAAGAAAAAGAAGGGGGGCGTGTCCAGGGGAAAAGACTTTGGCAATCCCACCCACCATTGCACCCAGTGTGGTTTTGACTATACAAGATTTTGGCTTTATGTACAATCCCTGGAATATAATTCCTGTGTAAGTTATGGTCTTACTGTATATCTAAAATCCACGTTTGGTGGATTCAATCCATATTAGCATTTCCTCATGGTACTGCTGCTTCTTTCTTGCTTGTGATTTGCATGATGCATGCCCCAATTTATAGCTGTTGTGCTAGTTGTGCCCCTTTACTATGGCATTCTTCATACTTGTTTTATGGTTATTTGGAAGTGGAGAGGTTCTGCTCTTGCATTGCAATGGCACAGCTGTTTCCCACGGAGAAGCAACCTTGTTCTGTTGTCACTCTTACTGGTGGGAATGGCTTCAAACATGCCAGAGTAGTTTGGCAACCTTTACTCCACCTTTCTCTCCCCCGCACCTGCTTCATCCTTGTGCATGTGGGAAAAGCTCTTTTGGGAAGAAAGTTATATCCACTACTTTACTGACAATTTTTTGAATATTCAGTGTGCAGTAGTGGGTCTGCACAGCTTTGCTTAATGACTGAGCCCTTTTCCCATTCACTTTTCATGGGGATGGAAGTGGACAGAATAATAGAACCATAGAATTGTAGAGTTGGAAGGGACCTTCCAACCCTCTGCAGCACAGCAATCTTGCCCACAGCCATCCCTGGGTGGGCTTGAACCACCAAGCTTCTGGTTACAGCCAGATGGACCAGCCCATTGCACCACGGTACATTGACTTATTTTTAAGTGCTACTGTCCAGTGCATACCAGTGGACTTCAGTAGCTTTGCTTAATGTCAGATGCCTTTTCCTGTTCTCCTGCTTCTGTGGTGATGGTCAGGGATGATTGAACCCATTCACATCTAGTGTATTTTATCCCATTTATTGGCAGATTTTAAGCCACTACCCCTGTGTGCATTGAACTACATCCTTTCTCCATTATCCTTCAGCTTTCACCATGGGGGATTTGTTTTTAGAGGTAATTGTCATTCTGTTTTTTCTGACAGATGGAGCAGATTTAGATATTGCCCTCGCTGCCGCACAGCATTGTATGCAAATAGAGCATTCTGTTCACGAAGTGTTTATCAGGAGTCAGAAAGGAAAAACCAAACAGAATATTTATTTCCCCTCACGCCCAAATGTTCTTCAAGTAGATAATAATGAGAGGCATCAGACTATATCCACACCCTAAACCAGTGCACGAAATAAGTTGAATCATAGCCATCTTAATGTGATCTGGGCAGAGAGGTCCACAGCTCTGAAAGGTGTTTTACAGCTGTTGTTGGACACTGGAAGACTAAGCATGTGATTTTAGGGTACTCTTGGATTTGGCACCGATTATGGAAACCCAAATGATGGTCAGTTACCAAGAATGCTTTTTACCACTTTTGCCTGCTTTGCCAACCACACCCCTGTCTGGAGAGGACTGTGTTACAACACAGCAATCCCTTTTCTGTTCATGTCCAGACCAGATTGCGGAAATGCATTATTTGTGGGGTTGCCTTTAAATATGGTTGGGAAACTTCATCTGGTCCAGAATTCAGCTTCCAGAGTCCTGTTGGAAGCAAGGTCTGTAGTACCGCCATTATAATAGCTGCACATTATAATAGCTGCACCAGCAAGTTTCTGACCCTATTTTTAAGTACTGGTGTTAATCTTTAAAACTACAAATGGGTTGGCCCTGCTGTTATTAGACTGCCTGCACCCATGCCACCTTTGCTAACATTTCAATTATGAAATTCCCTTCTACTGAACACTGAACTGAGTTATTCTTCTTTTAATATTTTCATGTTTTGATTATAAGCACCTTTGGGTGGACATTTGTTCAGAAAAGCAGCATCAAAATATTTTAATTAAGTAAATAATAAATATTCTACCATATTTCTTCCCTCCCCACCAATTTTTATTGAGCATAAGGCAGAGGTTTGCAGTTCAGAATCATGACTTTATTAATTTCATAGTAGCTGAAAATCCATAGATAATTACAATGCAGATTACTTGAACATACAACTCCACTCTTTGAGGATCCATTTTGAAATATGAATGAACAGAAGTGAATGCTATTAAGAACAGCGGAAAAGCCACCTGCAAAGGAGTGGAAGCCACAAGGCACTCTTTAGGCATGTAATGATTTGCCCAGGAGTGCATGTGTGCACCCAAGACCAAAAAGGAGGCTTTAAAATGTTGCTTATAACCAATAACAGTCATGTGTGGCACTAACTTTTGAGATTACTAACTGTGTGTGTGTGTGTGTGTGTGTGTGTGTGTTTAAGTGACTTAAGAACCACCCACAATTTCATTACTTATATGCCAAATTAAATGGTGTAATGTAGCACAGGGACATAATACAAAGAGGGAAGAGACGGTATTGTGTAGGATGCTCTCTGCGTGGCAATTGCTTAAGTGGAAAGTGCCACAACAGTTATACCTGACAAATGAAAGGGGCTTCAGTGTGGATTATACGTCAGTCAAGACTATTTGTCTGTCTAGCCAAATATTGTCTACTTCACCGGCCAGCAGTTCTCATTGGCTTATGGAAGACATTTTCCATGTGTGAAATTGCCTGAGCCTTTTCACTTTAGCCTTAGCAGCCCCTCCCCCAGCTGCTTCACAGCAAATGGAGTTGATAGCATTCACCTGCTTTACAGGGTTGTTGTAAAGAGCACTGAGGCAAGGTATGTGAAAGACTTTAAGCACTTAGGAAAATTAATTTTTAAAATATAGATGCAAAGCATTGGTATTTTCTGTAAGTTTTAATGAGTTAAACCATTGCTGAGTGAATATCAAACTGTTTGTATGGATTGATGAGACTCAGTGCTGCATTTTTGTTGATAATGATCTGATACCATGACCATGCCAAAGCAATGGCGTTTTTATGCTTGCTAATGTTACATGCGTTGGCTTAAGATTGTCTTGGCTCAGTTTGATTAATGGTTCACAGAACTGGGTGGCTTCTGCACGAGCCAAGCAGTGACTTCCCCATTCATTTCCGAATCCAGGTGTACCCGGATTGCATCATATTACTGAATAATAAATGCATTTGAAGCTGTGATATATATATATATTTCAAGTTAAAAATAAGCACTGTTGGAGAAGCACAACTGATCAGAGAACGGTTTTAGAGGATGTTGTGTTTCCTCTTAAATAGCCCAGAAGAATGACTGAATTTAAGTTAATTATGCCTCAATCCATTAAACTCAGAGGGACCTATTATCAAGTAATGTGTTTAGGATTAGGTTAAGTTGTTAATTATGTGGACATTGATGGGATTAAACTGGTTTGTACTCAAGTTTAATTTATTTGTAGATTACAAGCACCCTAGTCCTTATAAAAGACCTGGAGTGATTGCTATTTCCTGTCTTTTTCTCCTCTACCACTTGAGTGAACCCTTCTACCGTGTCCTAAGGACTACTGGGAAGGACTGCAGCCAGAGATTGTCACTTGTCAGTCCCATGTCCCTGCTCCATTAGTTTAACACAGAATGAGACTTTAGCTGTTGCAGTGAAAAGCTCTGCTTACACCAAAAACAGACAAAGAACCAGCATAAGATGAGGTTGTGTGAGAAATGTAGGATTGCAAAACTCTTTGACGGCTGGTCCATAAATGTTCTTACATCCCCCTTCCTGACTGACCTATGTTTATAAATGGACCATGAGATGAACAACATCACAGATATAAGTTAAGTACTGCCTCACATTACCTTAAAATACAATGCTTTCCAGTGGAGTTTGTTCATGCATTGAGATTCCTGACCTCAAGTGTCCAGGAGCAAGTGCAGAGAGATCAAGAAATGTTTAAGCTGGTATGAACCAGTCCTGAAGCTGAAAGAAGTAGATGACGATTTGTATTCAGTAGAAGGTGGCATGACAGAGGCGTCGCTGCCTGTGGCCCGTACGTTCATGCTGTTATTGCCTCTGGTAAGCATGTTTTGCATGTTAAAAAATCCACCAAACCTCTATCACCTCAAATGACAGTGACAGAAAAGAAATTAGTGTGTATACTGTGGTTGGTGATGTAACAACCTTTTAATAATCTTAAAAAGTATTGCCTGTCTCTAACCTTAGCAGTCACCCTTTTTTGCAGCAAAATGTTTCTTTCATAACCCCAAAGATTTAAAAAAAGAAAGAAAACAAACCCAAAACTTGAGCAGTCACTTTGGGTCAAATTACCTAAGGACATTCCATGCCCAAGTAAAGTTCAAAGGCAGTGTAAGCGATATGAATAATCTGAGCTGCCCAGCAGCAGAGAAACTCATCCAGGCTGATTATGCTGCACCATCCACAAGTGTGCCAAGAAAAGGAGAAAAAATGAAAGGTTTGTGTATTTGCTGCAGGCAGCATAGAAAGAGAAATAAGGACATGCAGTGTGGCTTTAAACTCAGCTATATATTTTCTAGGAGATCTAGCACTAATGTATTTGTTCACTGAAGGTCACTACGCCATCAGGAATATAATAATACTTAGCATTTATATAGCACAATTCAAGTGTTCACATACATTATCTCGGCAAACCTTGCAATAGCCTCGTATAAGAGGCCACTATTATTGTCCCCACAGAGCAGCTGTTGGAGTGTGGCTGAAAAAGCAGTTACCGTATTTTTTGCTCTATAGGACGCACCCGAGCATAGGCCGCACCTAGTCTTAAGAGGAGGAAAACAAGTAAAAAATATTCTGAATCAAATCATTTCAGCTGCCTTGCCTCGTGGAACCAGCGCAAAAGGAGGAAATGCCGGGAATTACCGGCCCAATAAGCTGGAGGAGGGGCGGAAGGGGCAATCCCCATCCTTCCGGCACATTGTAAATCTAGCAGAGTAAGAGCTGCTTACACGCGTGCAAGCAGCTCTCCCTTTGCTTGAATTACAGCCCCGGCAAGCAGCCAGCCCCGGCTGAGCTTGTCGAGGCTTTATGGGGAAGCCGGGGGTTTCCCCAGCCAGCCCAGCCAGTGTCGGGGCTGAAGGGGGAAGCCCGGGGTTTCCCCATAAAGCCCCGGCATCCCCAAGCTAGAACAGCGAGACGGAGCACTGTGCAGCGCTCTGTCTCACTGTTCTGGCTTCGGAGACAGCCTTTCAAGCCTCTGCAGGGCAGCGGGGTGCCTCCAGATGAGAGTTCCTGAGGTGGGGGCAGCCATCGTGGATGATGTTTGGACACACAGACCAAAATGTGACTTTGGCATGACTTCAGCCAATTTTTGGCATGACAAAACCAAATTCACAAATTGCACTATCCATTTTAAAATGCCACAAGGCAATCGGTGTGGTTCCCAATCCTCCATGTCACACCTCATGGGGATTCCATTTTGCTCTGTCAAGTTACACATTCCTTACAAATTCTTCCCCTCTAATTTCTGCTCAAAATTTGTGGTTTGACACAGCATTTGTACACCAGCCAGTTGGGTAGGGATATTCTAGAATAACTCTGGCAAACTTGGGTCAGTCACTGTCTCTTATCTTATCTAACCTACCTTACAGGGTTGTTGCTATTAATTTGTTTATACCCTGCCTTTTCCCCTGATGAGACTCAAGGCAGCTTATAAATAAAAACAGGATTTTGAGTATGAAATGGGGAGGGGGATGTATGGTACAGCTTGGAAGAACATTCGGGTTATGGATTTTTATCAGCTCTAGCCTCAGATAAGAAATTGACATTGAGCAGCTCAGCTAGCTGTATGTACAAATGTGTTTGTGATACAGTGTAAGTTAATGAGCAGTCTAGTTCCTGTCCAGTTCTGGATATAGTTTTGGCAGATGGGCACATTTTCCCATACAGTGGTACCTCTGGATATGAACGGGATCCGTTCTGGAGCCCTGTTCGTATCTAGAAGCAAACATAACTAGCGACAGTACATTGCGCGCGCATCGCTTTTCGCCGCTTCTGCGCATGACATTATTTTGAGCGTATGCGCATGTGCAAGCGGTGAAACCCGGAAGTAATGTGCTCCATTACTTCTGGGTTGCCACGGAGCGCAACTCGAACGCGCTGAGCCCGAAGCGCATTCAACCTGAGGTATGACTGTATTTGGTAGGAGTACCAATAGTTTTCAGACCTGGTGTTATGAGCATGTGGGGAAACTTTTAAGCATTCATTTGCTAAGAACCCCAAACTCGTATACTGTGCAGCATTGACAGGGAGATGCTCTGAACTTGTACAGAAATTTACAGAATTTCTTATTGTTTCTGAAAGCTATAATAGCCTGGATGAGTAAATGAAGGCTTTGAACTTTGGTTAGTCATAAAGATTGGAAGGGGAAAGTGTGGGAAGCAATCATTTTTCATAAGCTTACATGTCAGATTCTGAGGACCAGGACTTAGAAGAGTAGAAAAAGAAGAAGAAAACTTGGTTCTTCTCTTAACCCTGCCCCAATGCCATATGTCTTTATTCTTAGGTCAGGTCTGGGTAGCTAGGCGGGCAGTGGTGTTGACTGAAAGAGAGCAATGCTTTATTGATCCGTTATGCATTGTATGTTCCTGATTGGAAACAGGTTTCTCTACTCATATCTACTGCTGTTTTCTTGCAGCTGTATATCTGTACCCTCGAATGTCCATCTGAATTGTTTTGTGTTTGGCTTATTGCCTTTTTGGTGCACTGTACCTCCCCCTTTGCTTTAATTGTACCTTAATTTCAGTTGAAATGTACCTTTAATGAAATTGAATAATAATGATGCTTAAAAATTGTAAATAGAGAAAAATAAGTTTGAAAAATAGAAAAGGCACTCGAGGATAGAGTGGAAGTTTTCAAGTGGGAAAACTCTGCTGAGCTCTGTCACTTATCGGGAAGCATTGGCTGTGAGTCCCTGTTTTGCAGTCTGAGAGCAAAGGAATGCTGAGAGGACGGAACAGATCAAGCTCATGGGCCCTAAATTTATTGGATGAGGGCAAGATAAATGATGTGGCTAATAGGCTCTTATTATATCAGAGGTATTTGGTTTTGTTCACCTTGTTTCATGTACAAAATGTGGACTTGAGGATTTTCAGTCTTTTACAAAGTTCTATTTTACCAGACCTACTAAACAGTGATAAAACAATCACAACAAGGGGAGATAGAGGTAGGTGTGTGGTTGCGTGTGCGCGCATGCGTGCTCGCATTAAAGAGTTATAAAGGGTGCTAGGACAGAGATGACAGGTGATTCATCAGAGTGTAAATTATAAAAGGGACTTGAATGGGCTTCAGTGCATTTCAATAATTAAGGGTATATAATATTGCTGGGGTATTGTAAATTTCCTGTTTTACTATATTTACTTTCTATCCTGAAGAAGTGATACTATTCTAAATTATTAAATGAAAATATGAAGTTTGATTATTTAAATGTGATCTAGTTTCCATTTCTATTCATTTCAATTCTAAATGTCAGTTGACATTAAACAGTTTTAAACAGTCATTACAGTCTGTTTAAAACAGATGATAATTTTCATCAAGGTCTTTTAGTCAGTTCAAGGAGACCAGCATTATCAGAATAAACACAGCTATCACATCATTATGTATTTAGGTGTTAAGAGATTTATATACCACCTACGCCAGAAATGGTCATATGTAAATTTCTTTTTTAAAAAGCATATACAAACACAGTGAAATAAATAAAAAATAAAACTCATAAAAATAACACATTTATTCTTCTTAACTTTTAAAAAATTCTAATGATTAATTTAAACTGTATTTGTGAACTTAGAGATGTTTTGATTTTGTACAAAATGCTTTTAACCTAGTTGTTTGGGAATGTTTTGAAATATTACAATAGTTATTTTCCCCCATTAAAGTGTAAAGTAATCTACTTATGTCATGCAAATAGCTAACTGTATATTTTAAATTAATCTATTTGATAATGATATTACTATAGAAGCCACTTATTGTGCTCAGTAATTGCAGATGGGTCTTTAAACAACTATTAATCTTGACAAATAGGTTTTGGAATCAGTAGGCACTTAATAAATATGTAGTCCAAGTCTTATTAAATCCAAACAAATATGCATTGCAAGCTCTTGAAGTCAATCTACACTGCCCAGTTCTATTCATCATCGCTCAGCACGTATCATTATTTGAACGACAGACTCACAGAGTGTATCACAGCACTCCGCTCATTATTAGAGGCTTTCTGATCAGTGGGACCCACAGATGCAGCTTACAGAATACACTTCTGGCAAGCGTATGAGGGCATCTTAAGAAAGAACACGAGGCGTAAACTCCCATCTCCTAAATAACCTCCTAATCAAATGTTGATCTCTCTGGGTATCTATCAAAAAGCTCATGACATGGAGATGTCAGGGACAGCTTTGCAGTGTTTGTTTTCTGATTTTTCCAGTACTGAAAAATTGGCACAGCTATTAGCAGTAGGATAGTTTCTTGCTGAGAGAACAATTTGGAGGATATTTCCCCCAGGTTTGTGCAGCATGCGCAGGTTCAGTCCATATATATACAGCAGTGGAAACACATGATGAGGCTGAACATTATCTCAAGATTTGTCATCATAATAATAATAATAAATTTTATTTATATCCCGCCCTCCCCAGCCGAAGCCGGGCTCAGGTTGGCTAACAACAATCAAATAATCATACAATCAAATAATCCAACATTCTAAAAACATTTCGTTATAAAAATTAATTAAAATCAAATTAATGGCAACCGTTAAGCAAATTCTGTGCAGGTTGCCAGAGGAGGGAGTCAGGCTGGGCCGTGACCAAAGGCCTGGTGGAACAGCTCTGTCTTGCAGGCCCTGCGGAAAGATGTCAGGTCCGGCAGGGCCCTGGTCTCTTGTGACAGAGCGTTCCACCAGGTTGGAGCCACGGCCGAGAAAGCCCTGGCTCTAGTTGAGGCCAGCCTAACCTCTCTGAGGCCTGGGACCTTCAGGATGTTTTTATTTGCAGACCGTAGGTTTCTCTGTGGGACATACCAGGAGAGGCGGTCCTGTAGGTACGAGGGTCCTAGGCTGTATAGGGCTTTGATTATAATAATCAAACCGCATCATCAGCAAAGTTGTTTCCTGTATGTCATTGAAAGTTCTATTAATGTATGTTTATAAATACCATCACTTGTAGTTTTAAACTGTTTGCAAATGGGGTGAATAATTGTCCTCCACCCCATTTCAGAATAATACACTTTTCCCCCCTTCCAGATAAAAAAAACTCATCTCCTAAATCAGGTATTCCCTCCAGGTTTTAAATTAGATGGGAGTAACCATTCATTTCTTGACCATTCATCCCTTGATTAATCTTAGTAACGGTTTCTTGTAATTCTCTATCAGAGGACATTTTTTGGAATCAGTAAATGTTTGGATAAATTCATCAGAAATATTTTTTTTCTCCTAATTTGTTGTGGAAAGCAGCCAAAATGCTGGGTTTTCTCATGCCATCTATGAGGCACTAGCGACTATCACACTGTTGCAATAATTTTAGGAGACCTAAGGATGTGGAGACTGATTGCAGTTACTCTGTGCTGTACATGCTCAGAATTACTTTTATATTGTAGCTATTGGTAGGATATACAGTGTTGTATAAGATATATGTAGTTTTACTTTATATATTTTCTTTACAGAAGAGATGCGGCCAAATACAGGGTGATTAATGGGGACACAAGTGGAGAAAAGGAGACAGTTCAGACCAAGGCCAAGAGCACTGGCAAGATTTGTTCTGTTTTACAGATGTTTCATAACCTCTTCTGATTAGTGCCAGGCTCTGTTCCTCATACCTGCTCCAAAGCGCCCACGGTTAACAAGGCGTCAGATGTGGCCCGACTGTGAGACGGCTCAAGCAGCCGAAGGTGCCGGATTTGGAGTATGGCTTCAGAATAGCAGAGTGAGAGGCTGATAGCTTTGGTCTCCTGTGAAAACCCCACGGAAGGGCAGGAGCGTGGCAGCAGGGCTGATGAACTTGGTTTGGCTTAGTGCGCAGCCTCCTGCCTCAGGCGGATGGACGGGCTTCCTCCAATCTATTGGCATTCCTCACTAGCAACTGGCTCATTGTTCATAATCAGGCAGGTGGGGTAACATCTGGTTATATCCAAAATAAGCTGTTACTCCCCCCCCCCCCGCCTCCACCTCTCTCTCTATTCAGAAGTAGATATTTTAATACATGTTTTAAGCTGAACTAAGCTGGTACTTAAAATAGTTCTCTGACATTCAGAATAATGGATATGAAAGCAAGTGCAATAAAAATTGTCAGCAAGGTGCAACGTAAGCACAGATTCAGCTGTAGCCTAGCTCATTTTAAACATTTTATTTAGTCCAGAAGATCTGCACCTTTAAGAATTAAAATACATGATTTACTCTCAAACTTCCCCACCCCAAAAGTACAAATATGCACAGTTAAGGCCCCTGTAGCAATGACTGTTTAGACACCTGCACTGGACAGAAAAGTTATAGTGATAACCCCAACTAATGAACAGATCAGATTTAATTAACTAACAGTATACAATTAGTTGATTGATTCTGCAACACTGACTTTTATTTCAGGATCCACTCACTACCTAGAGCTGCTGATTTACAATGTGGAGAATCATACTGTACTTTTGAAATCGCCAGTTACGTTTCAGACATGCCAGTCTTGGCCTTTCACAGCACTTTCTTTGCCAATTGTTCATCTGTCTTTCTTCCACACCTGCTTGCTGTAGTGAGAAAAACTCAGTGTTTGCCACACACAGGCAAGGGGACAATGGTAAGGGAACTGTTTCCTGCAGGGTTAATACATTTTGAGAAGGCAAATTATGAGCAGCCAGGCCCTGCTTTCATTCTCCAGAGAAGTGCAGCATGCAAAATCTCATGAGAAAGAAGTCCTCAGTTTCCCAGTAATTTTGGCTTTTCCCTTCCCCCGTTCCTTTGTATGAATTTGTTTCCTTGCATGAAGAGAAATGTAACATATGTAAGGTGACATGTCACTGTTTGTGATGTACATCACTGTTTGTGATGTAGAATGCAGCTTGTTGGCAGAAGATGGATGCATAATTGAGTCTTTCACCGTGGCAAACACCTCACCTGTGTGACAAGTGGGGGTGCTGCGGGGTTCTTTCCTGGGCCCAGTGCTGCTCAGTGTCTTTATAAACAACTTTGACACCAAACTGGGAGGGGTAGCTAATACCACAGAAGACAGAATTGGGATTCAGTATGGCCTGTCTACACATGTAAGTCACCACATGATGTTGCACTCATCAAGTGATAAACATGCTTGTGAATGGACATAGTGCTAAGCTCCACTGCTTCTCAGAGATCACTAATCAATGTGATTCCTTGATCAACAATTCACTTTTTACAGCAGTTCACATTGAGAACAAGTGGGGTATTTATTACGACCAAAGGTGCAGTCTTAGAATAGGGACCCCCTTCTCTGCTTTAAAGCTCGCTGAGTGATCCTGAGACCTGCCACAACCTTTTACTACTTATCTCACGGGATTTTTCTAGGAACAAAACAGTAAAACCACTGTGATGTTCCCATTAAGTTCTTGAGGGAAAGTGCTATAAACACAGTTAATAATTATTATTTATCTTCTGCTCCTATAAACCATTCACTCTGGCCTCAGACTATTATTGTATGTTATTAGGCTTTTGTAACATATAACACTGATACCATATTTGGAAAGGTTTCTTGTGTGCTCCATTTGAGTTTCATTTTAGGTTCTTCTGAGGGATCTTTCTCACGCAACAGCTAGCAACGGAAGAGCAATTTCCCCCTCCAGCTTTTGACAGTTTCACTCTTGGTGCCATCTGGATTCTTTGGGCTAGAAGAACACAGCTGTCCCTGTGTGTGCAGTGAGCGGAACTCAGTTTCTGTCCTGCCAGGGCCATATTGATTTTGACCTGGCTCTGGAAGTAGTTTTGGATAGTCCTAAACCAGAGTGGCACAGTCAACATTTTCTGCCACGGCGAAGTCTTCCTCACACCTTGCCAGTGTTTTTAGGTTGACATAAAAGGCGGGGGAGGGGGGAAGCAAAATTGTTCACGTATATGGGAGTCACCCAACCCACAACTTCAGTGCTCCTCTTTCTGGACCATATAGATATAATCAACTTCTTCTTAGAAAGGATGAGCTCATCAGCCAATCAGATTTGGCCAGTGGGAAACACTACTGAGGGAATGGAAGCTATAGGCTGCATCCCTACCCTGAAACAAGTGGGGGAAGGGTAAAGGACCCCTGGGGTTGCAGTGCTCATCTCACTTTCAGGCTGAGAGAGCCACCGTTTGTCCACAGACAGCTTTCCGGGTCATGTGGCCAGCAGGACTAAACCGTTTCTGGTGCAACGGGACACTGTGACGGAAACCAGAGTGCAATGAAATGCTGTTTACCTTCCCGCCACAGTGGTACCTATTTATCTACTTGCAATGAATAACTTACAAGACTAGTGGTTGGTAAAGTATTGCTTATCAACCGAAGGACGATAAACTCCAAATAATGATCTACCTGAATAGCTTCGGTACCCTGGGATTGGCCTTAGCAGTAGATGAGCTAGGGGGTGCTAAGTGTTCACACAGAGCTGAGTGGGGCTCCAGGTTTTGCTCAATGACTGTGTTTTTAAATGCACTGCCTACACTGACCTGGGGTGGCAAATAAGGTACCTGCAACCTTTTCTTGTTTAGGTAGTCAGCTTTAAATGTATGTTTCTTTTTAGTTTCCACTTTGATGTCATTTGTGCTGGACAAAAATCAGTAGGTAAAAACACAGCTTAACTTTTGAGCTTGTGTTACAGAGCACTTTGCACTTCAAATGCTGTAAGCATAATAATAATAATAATAATAATAGCTGTAAGAGGTCAGTTGGATACTTTTCTATTTATAATGTTTATTGTTTATATATATATATATATATATATATATATATACACATACATATATACATATATATAAACTGGATGTTCTATCCTTCCTTGCTGTTTTCTAATCAAAATTCCTCCTATCCCAGTTGTTTCCCCCCAAACATGACATATCCTCCAACATTCCTCAATAGGGATATTTCTCACTGCCCCACAACTGACCCTTCTTGACCCCTCCCACTATATTTTGTCCCCCTCACAGAGCATTTCTGCCACCAAGACACCAACAGGACACAGCTCACACACCCTCCGCCATCCTGAGAAAACCCCTTAATCCTGATTTTACTTTATATTATTCTTTGGTAGATTTGCAAAAAAGAAAAGCACATAGCAATAAACACATTTTAGAAAGAGCCAAGATTAGACACAGATGCACAAAACATACATATATAAAATCCAGAGTCCTTGTGCTCCACTCTGCTCCCTTTCTTCCCGCCCAGGACGGCCCTGGCTGGGCCTCAGTGGTGGCAGCCTCTCCTCCTCCTCCTCCTCCTACCCGCTTGCTCTCCAGCAGCTGCCCAGAGCTGCCCAAGGGAGGAGGCCGGGAGTGGCGGCCATGGAGAGGCAATGGGATGCTTCCTTCCCACCACTGCTGCTCAGGAAAATTGCTGGCTCCTCCTCCTCCCGGAGCTCAGTGGCAGCAGCGCTGGTGGGGGGGGGGGGGACATTCCAGGATCAAATCAGAAGGCTTTTGTAATTCCATTACTGTCCCTGGAAAATAGGGACTCTTGGAGGGTATGACATGGGGGGAAAGATTCTGAGTCCCTTCACAACTGGGGGTGGGGAGCCATTTTCAGCAGAAGGACTGGGAGATGGCAAAGGATTAAGTGATTCTTATCCCTGCCATTCCTTTACAAAAGCAGGCAGCTTCCAATTGTAATTTTCAATTAGGGAAAAACTGTGTGTTCACACATTTCTTGCCCACATGACTGACAAAAACTGACTGGAGTCTTTCTCCCTTAGATGGGTGGGGAGAGAGAGAAACTTGAAGATTTACAGGACGTACATCTGTTTAAATTCCTCCCACATCTCCAGTTGATTGATGGCTTCAACAAGCTGTTAATTGCCCACTTGGTTAGCTTTAAATGAGTCTTATTTTTTTGGATTTGTGATGTAGATTTGCAAGAATTAGGAATTAAGTAGGTCTAATTGCCTGCCTTTTCTTTTGTAGACCATTCAGGGAGATGATAGTAACATTTAACTGAAGTTTATTCAATAGTTCTTTTCATCCCTGATTCTTGAGCTGCTTTTCATTTAATGGGGAAGAATTGGTTTGTTCGTGTTGCATTTATTATTGTCCTTTAGTTCTTTATTTCGAACAGCACATGCTCCTATTTTAGAGTTCTCATATACTTGTCCCATTGTCTAATCTAATGTCTAAAATCAGGGGAACCTGGGATCAAGGTTGCTAGGAAGTCACACTCTCTGGCCAAGAATTCCCACCCCTTCCTCTAATATTTATGGAAGCTGGTGGCAGTCAGACACACCCAGGTCTCAAACAGAGCTAAGGCTTTGTGAGCCCAGGTTCAGATGAAACTCTTCCTTGTTCAGGTAGTTGAGATAGTTTCTGGATTACAATTGGGGAACAGGTGAAAGAGAACAGAACAGGCTAGAATTTTAATATCAAATGTGTAAAAAACAACAAAAGAAATAAAAGGATATATGCAAGAAGCACTTGATAATGATATTTTTGGAACTTAGTTACTTATTTAATATACTTCTAAATCACTCGATTATTCACATTTCTAAGCAGTGCATATGAAAACAATCCACAGAAAACAGTATAATGAAACTGTAAAAAATTATCATAAAACTCAAACACCATCTGATTCTGAAGTTTAGCAAGCAGAGTTGGGTGGGAGTCCAGAGCCTTCGGTCCACTACCCAGAATGCACAGATCAGAATGATTTAATAATAACATACATACAACCATTCCTAACCATTGTCACAGTGAAGAAAACCTGGAACTCCTCATTTCAATCCACACTGAAATTCCACAAAGAACAAGTTGCAAAGCCAGAGTCAGAGTGTAGCCCCAAACTGCTCTACTCCACCTAATAATTTATGAAAAATAGACTGTTTGTTTTCTGACATGGTAGCTTCCATGTAATGAATAAGATACAGTGGTGCCTCTGGTTACAGATCCAGTGTGGTGTAGTGGTTAAGAGCAGTAGTCTCATAATCTGGTGAACTGGGTTTGCGTCTCCACTCCTCCACATACAGCTGCTGGGTGACCTTGGGCCAGTCACACTTCTCTGAAGTCTCTCAGCCCCACTCACCTCACAGAGTGTTTGTTGTGGGGGAGGAAGGGAAAGGAGAATGTTAGCCGCTTTGAGACTCCTTAAAGGGAGTGAAAGGCGGGATATCAAATCCAAACTCTTCTTCTTCTTCAGGTTACAGACACTTCAGGTTACAGACTCCACTAACCCAGAAATAGTACCTCGGGTTAAGAACTTTGCTTCAGGATGGAACAGAAACTGTGCTGCGGTGGCAGCGGGAGATCCCATTAGCTAAAGTGGTGCTTCAGGTTAAGAACAGTTTCAGGTTAAGAACAGACCTCCAGAACGAATTAAGTTCTTAACCCGAGGGACCACTGTACTTTTTTAAAAATGAAAATTATGGTGTTTGGGTGGGTGGGTGGATGGCAGAAGCCCCTTCCCTTCCCTCAAAAAGTGACAGTGCCCCCAACTCTCTTATTCCCTTGCTCAAGGGTGGATTTTTCAGGATCTTTCTCATATCACATGTAGTACTGACCCTCTTTAGCTACTATATCCACAAGCAGGATAGTGTCCTTAAAGCGGCATTAGAGAAAACTTAAAGAAGTTACTGACAGAACATATCTCAGGAGGGATAGCATCATTTACAGATGAACCCTTTGGGTAAGATGAATTGTGAATTAAGCGAAATTCCCCTGGAGCCTTCTTGGGCACCTCACCCAAAGCGGAAAGGTGCAGATCCGGGTAAGGAGGGCACTCAAATGGGCCAGCCATCCTTCCCAACACTAATTCCTTCCTGATCTTTTTCCTAGCAATATCCGGAATTTCCCTAACTGATTTTTGATTTTCAACTTTCGTGGCCCTGGGCGGGAACGCCACTGGGATACAAAAGCCTTCTGAAAATCCAAGTCACAGATATGAGGCAGCAACTGTGTCAGGATACCTGAGTAGCCACACCCTCAAGGTGGGCAATTTAATGGGAGTGAGAGCTAGGGTCAATAAGACAGCATTTAGCATTGCAGGCTGCTTGGGAAGAGGCTCCCTTTGGTTCCTGCTGGGGGCCTCTCCTGGCCCCTCGAAAAGGCCGCCTGGCCCCACATGATATGGCAGGGTGGTCCCCAAAACACTTATCACATGCATGGGAATACTTACAACCCTGACGCTGGCAGGACCCTTTATTGTATTCCCAGCAAAAAAGGTGCCTCCCTGACTTCTTAGCATCTTGCTTCGGTTTCAACTGCTCAGTGGACTTGTGCTCAAAATTAGGAGAGACATAAGTAGTCCACACGTCAAGATCCTTTCAATCCCAACGAGCAGAAGGGATCCTGGTGGCCCAACGTTGAAAGCTCTTATCGTAGCTTATAGCTACCACCTCTGCAGCCAATGCAAAAGCCTTATGCACCAAAGATTGATAAATCCACAGGTACAGACTTCTCTTGCAATAAGCTGCAGAAATGATCCCAGCAAATAAAGCCACTGAAAGCCATCAAGCCACTTTTCACAGGTTCTCTCCACTTTCAAATTGGTGTTCAAATTCTGGAACGCATTCAAGTTAAATCATGCTGTAGTAGTATCATGTATTTTACTTTTGAATGTCACGATAATTTTAGAAAAATAGTGCAAATGAGAGTTGCAAATGGTGAACATGAACAAAGGTCTTGAGTTTCCTTCATCATAAGTATCAATAGCAGTCTATCCTGCACTTTCCTAGCTTTTCTGTTCTATTTGTTTTTTTAATAATTTTGCCTCCTAACGTACACCATGGAAAATTACAGATTGAAACTTAGGTGCCAGATAAGCAAAACAGCATAAATGTTGGGTGCAAAGTGTCTGGTACTGAACAAGCAGAAACTAGTTCATATTAAAACAAATTTATCACGTCACCTCTCACCATGGTAGAACCGGGTGAGCTGGATTATATTCGTTGCACGTAGAATAGCATTTTTGCCAATAAATGAATTTTACACCTATAGATGAGCAACAGTTGGCATTGGCTGCTTCATATTTATTCAGCTATGAATATTTGCACTAGTTGAAGATGCCCATTAATATGTGATTTTGCTGTTAAGGAGGTTAGCATGGCTGTGGTCAGAAAATGGCTGGGAGGGAATGTCTACGCTTTTCTGTGCTGAGTCTCTGTTGTTTTAAAGGAACATCACATGATCTGTCATCAGTAATGACCCTCCAAAAAGAGTCATGACTAGCATATCTAGAACCTAATGAACAAGATTGAAGTAAACTAAAGTTCTTTACTTGCCATAACATGATTAGAACCCACCTTTCTATTTCTTGCAGTGTATGCTACCATATGAACTAACAGACCACTTAAATTGGTCATGTGGCTAAAGTACATCAATGTTTGTGGCCTTAAAGGATGCATTGAAAAACTATAACCTTCCAGGATAAACCTTCCTTCAATATTATATGAAATGTTCACTGATGTCTTCCTGTTAATGAATAGATGGTTCGACTGAGACTGGAAGCTTCTGTGGGCAACTGGTGTAGTATCAGCATAGCTCTCATATCCATGGGACGACTGTACAGCACATATGGAGGTGTGAGACAGATAATTGCTGTTGTTTTGAATGCCACATTCTAATTGCAGGATATCTCATGTTTCTGGAAGCGTTGCGGCTATTTATCTATAGCGCATAAAGCAGGTCGAGTCCTTCGCTCACCCAGCCCTTTCAAGTCAGATTATTTACTCCCTGAGCTATATGTGCTCAGGCCTCAAAGTCTTCTTTGGAGAAGAGGAATACGAAATTGGCCCTTGGGACTGTTGGGCGATATGAAACCTCTGGACTGGTCAGGTTTGCCTTGACTGGTCAACAGAGTAGTCCTTTCTGCATTTCAGAAACTGCCTTCAGGGATCATAAGCTAGAGAACAAACACGCAATATCTGCGTTTGAGCACAGCTGCCCACAGCTCTGGCTTGCCTGTGGCAGATTGGCACACTCTCTGCACCAGATGTGCTCTTAGAGGATGACTCTGTGCTGGGGCTCCCGGTTTAGCAACACTTCTGTTCTACAGTTTACTTTAGCCCGCAGGTTAATCCACTGCAAAGAACCTCTGTTTTAAGTGATACAGAATTTATTTCATTTTTTATTTGAAGCTGATGCTTAATAGTGTGGTGGGGGAAAATAGTGCACACACTTAGGCTTAGTTCTCACTAAGCCGTGTCTGAGCGATAGCAGTTCAGACTGCTTGGTTGAATGCTATACAAAAAGATCCCGGCCTCCACTTAGAAAACCAGATATCTCTGAGAGCATAGAATCCTAGAATTGTAGAACAGGAAGGGGCTACGGGGGTCATCTAGTCCAGCCCCTTCTAATGCTGGATCTTTTTGCCTAATATGAGACTTGAACTCACAACCCTGAGATTAAGAGTCTCATGCTCTACAAAGGCTGTTACTTTCTGGTGCATATGCTGATTTTCTGTGTAAACGGAATAGGGTTGTGGGTGGGCGTAGAAGTGATTAATCATATCAGTTTTAAGTGGTTTGATGCCAAAGACTCCTGAGTAAGATTAGTAGTCCTAGAATAAGAGGAGATGTCCTATTGCGGATTAGATATTGGTTAACAGAAAGCAGAGAGGAGAAATATTTGGGACAGTTCTCTTATGTAAAGAAGTTGAATGGCTTCCAAGGCGCGTTTATCCATTTTTTCAATGGATTTTGCTGACCATCAATTGCGCTTTGGTTGTCAAACGTTTCGGAAGTTGAATGGTCTTCCGAAACGGATTACGTTCGACAACTGAGGTTCCACTGTATGTTATTTATTACTTAACTTTGGCACAGAACAGAAACAAAATAAAGAGCTCATAATGGAAAGAGCCCCAAACCCCAGAGGAAACAGACCAATGGAGGTTAGAAAAAAAGCTGTGGACATCTGTGGACATGTTTCTTTGAATTTGGGAATAAGAGAAAACTGCTAAAAAGTTGTGAGGTGCTGGTATATCGCTCCTGCCAAAACAGTTAACAATTATTCCCCCCAAATGTTGGAAAGGATAGAAAGAAAAAGGATACCTTTGCCCCATGTGGTGGAAGTGTGAAGTAGCAAATAGATACTGGGAAACTGTTTAAAAAACACATTTGAGAAGGCTTGGGTTATGAAGTGCACTTCAACCAGTGATATTTTTTATTGAATTATTTAGATGGTTTGGTAACAAAGGATCAGAAGGAAATTGTTTCTTATATCTTAGTGGCTGCTAGAATCTTATATGCAAAAACTGGAAGAGAATTTTCTTACAAAATGGTTTAGTAATATATGGGACTGTTTTATTAGTGAATATAATTATAGATAATTCTTTTTGGCAAAGTAGGTTTATTGAGTACTGTAGTTTACACAGAATACTTCTTAATGTTAAGTATGGATTTTCAATACTTTGACCAAGGCAATAATTGTGGAAAAGATGCACCTTCATTGTGTTCCTTAAATTGTTGTTTTGATTTTATGCTTGATTTGATTTTATATGTGCTGGAAGTTGCCCAGAGTGACTGAGGAAACCCAGCCAGATGGGCAGGGTATAATAATAATAAACACCATCATAATTAATAAATATTATCCATGGTGTAGAGAAAGTGGGAAAGTTTGCCTTCCTCTCACAATACTAGAATTTGGGCCACATGGTGAAGCTGAATGCTGGAAGTGCTTCTCACAGATAACCGTAAAGCTAAAGAATTCACTACTGGATGATGTAGTGATGGCCACCAACTGGATGAAAAGAGGATTTGACAGAATCATGGGGGATAAAGCTACCTGTGGCTACTGGGCCCCTGTGATTGGAATTGCTGGGAGTCCCAGTAGGGGGAGCTTGTTGTGCTCATATCCTGCTTGTGGGCGTGAGGACAGGATGCTGCCCAGAGGGGCTCTTGTTTTCTTGTGGTGCTAACCGGCTCCCACATGAGCTATGAAGTGGAGCAGTCCACAAGCACAGGCTAGCCACCCAGGAAGAACGAGCCTAAATTGATATATGAAACAAACACTTGGTGTGTTTTCACACAAAGCAGAGTCTGTAGGGCTGTTGGAAGCTATTACATAGCTGTTTTAATCTGAAATGCATCAGATGGTAAAGAAATACTCCTATGTTCTCCATTACCTCATTCTTTCAAGGCAGCTCCTAACATGTTATGTCCATTGGTGGACTTTTCTCTCATAGACAATTTCTTACCATCAACGTAGCTGGCATGAGAGCAGACACCTGAGATTACTTTGGCTCTTTCACCTGCCACTTCTACCTGCAGAATCAAGGGAAGGAGCTAACCTTTTCCCGCTAGATTTCAGAGAGAGCAATTTGCTTTTCGTAATTAGAGCTCAGCACGCAGTCTCTGTTTATTTCAGTCTTCTTCAGCTTGGTGTAAATAGAGCTCAGGGTTTCTTTGACAACTGTTTAGCTTACAGCACAGATTTAAAGTATTACAGGATAATGAGAGACTTATTAGATTAACTTTTGCCATGATATTTTAGCATCCCGGATAATTATTATTTGTAGAAAAAGCTGAATGGTTAGTGTTTCTTTGCATATGTATTGCTGCATGTGCTGCTGATAACAGTTAAAATATGTCCTAAAGGTAAAGGGACCCCTGACCATTAGGTCCAGTCGTGACCGACTCTGGGGTTGTGGTGCTCATCTCGCTTTATTGGCCGAGGGAGCCGGCGTACAGCTTCCGGGTCATGTGGCCAGCATGACTAAGCCGCTTCTGGCAAACCAGAGCAGTGCACGGAAACGCCGTTTACCTTCCTGCGTCAGCGGTACCTATTTATCTATTTGCACTTTGACGTGCTTTCAAACTGCTAGGTGGGCAGGAGCTGGGACCGAGCAACGGGTGCTCACCCCGTCGCGGGGATTCAAACTGCTGACCTTCTGAGCAGCAAGCCCTAGGCTCTGTGGTTTAACCCACAGCGCCACCCGCGTAAAATATGTCCTACCCTAATGTTAATGTCAATTTTAAGTGCCCAAAATTCCACTCCTATGAGCTCCTCTGGTTTCTGAATTAAAATAACTTAGGTTTCTCAAGTACCTGCTATTTCACTTCAAATAAGGCTGCTTTTGTAACCAATCTCAAGACCCCATCCCCATCCTCAGCCATGCAGCATAAGTCTTCCTTGATCATTTTGTTAGCCTGACATACCTTCTGCAGAACTGTTAAATTTCTGTTGCATGCTCTTACATTCTTCTGACATATTTTCATCTTGTTGTACAGCTCATCACATCTTTCTTGATTTGCCCTGCTAACCACATACTGGCTTTGCATTTCTGTTTCATAGGCATCTGCTTCTGTCCTACCCTTTAATTAGGATTTGTTGGGTCTTTAATCTGATTGTATAATTGGCTTTCCAGCTCACTGTTGTTGTTGTTATTATTATTATCAGTAGAATTATGTACTCTCTGTATAGCACTATACATGCACATGTTATTTTACAAGATTAAACGAAATTCTTATTTGAAGTGTACCATCCAAAGTCTTGAGCCTTGTGCTAGTGAATCTCCTGCAGTGAGTTGAGATGAGTGGAGAGAGGTGGAGTGACAAGGGGAAGTTGAGCGGCTCACTGCATAGTCCTCACTCTCACCCCAAATATCGGCTGCAGCAGCCATTCCACCCCCCTGTGGGAGAGGGGCAGGGATGGGGCTGCAGAACATGCCCACCGGCTCTGCAGAGAGGTCGGCAACCTCTTTCCATTTCAGCTGATCATGTCAAAAATTCTGTAACTAAGAAATAGTGCCTGAGCTTGCCTTTCTCTTCTTCCCTCACAATCCCTTTTCTTTACAGAATTTACATCTTGCGTCTCATCCCATGTGATCTCGGGGGGGGGGGGTCACAGCAATATCAGATGCAATACAATAAAGGAAAATATAATCTCCTTCCATCTGTTAGGTATTTTAGTCAGTATGGCCATATAACCCAATACATAAACAAATATATCACAGATGCCCACACAGCACATTGAGAAAACCTGGTGGAAGAGGAAAACTGCTGCCAAAAAACTGCCAAGGGGGGTGCAAGCCGAAGCTTGGAAGTGGGGAGTGTTCCACAGCCAGGGTGCCTTTGCCAATAAGTCTGCAATGGCCTGCTGCCTGGAAACAATAGGGCAGCTACTGTGCTCACCAAGCCCTTCACTCTTCCTCTTCTTCTTCTTCTTCTTCTTGCAGCAGAAGAGACTCTGTGTTCTGCTTAATGTCAAGGGTAGGATGCATGAGTCAGCTGCATGAATGAAACCCTGTGCAACTCATTGCATTGTTTGAATGACAGAGGAGGCACTCGCAGAAGCTGTTCTTTCTTGTGCAAAGAGGATCAGTGGGTTGTGGGAGTGTGTGAAAAATCTCTTCGCTTTCAACAGCTGAGTCTGTTTGAAGGCAGAGTGTGCAACAGGTGTGCAACTTTTCATTCAAACACTGAAATAACTTTCAGGATGATTTTTACTATAAACAAGATGAGTGATAAACACCTAACCTCTACCAAAACATGGTCATGGAATCATTGGGTGGCGATGGACTATTACTGGTCCCTGTCAGTACTGCATGTCTTCATTCATGAGTCCATTCTGACCGGCTTCCATATTAATCTGCTGGGTTAAAATAAAAAAGAGCATGGAAATTAACATTTAAATAAACACTTTAACAAAAAATAATATTTTATATATTTTATATATATAAAATATTTGAATTTCTTAACATATTATTTCCAAAAATATAAATGTTTGATACATTTTGGTATGTTTTTTGAGCTAAGAAATGTTTGCAAAATTCAGAGAAGTGTGACATCCAAAGTTTAGGTCAGATCACATTGGAATTTTAAAAAATATATATATTTTAAAAAATCTTCAAGCATCCTTATCATCAGTCCCTAACAGTCTCAGGTTAAAATATGCTATTTTGGTGCAACTTGGAATATGCTGCTTTTGGTGTATCTTCATTTTTGACGCACTATTAGATTAAAATAAAGCAGCTGGGATCCTGCTGTGTACATCTCAGCAATTTCGGTTCCAGTCCTGCCTCCCACATGTGCATTTGCTGTGGAGTTGCTTTGGGTTCACTGTTGCCTTTAACGTTGTTGTTTTTTTTATCATTATGCTGTGGGCTGCTGCTTTGATTCCTGTGTTGAAAGCAGATGAGGACAGTTTGGAACAAAAGGTGGGCTTGTAACTTCAGTGATTTTAAGAGAGCACAGAAATGCAAGCCCCACCCCCTGAAATTTTTACATTACAAAAGAAATGTCCACATTACATATGCACATATTTATGGCTACTATTAAAGGGTACTTTCACTAAAAACTACAAATGTAATCTTTTTTTTTTAAAAAAAAAGCAGCTTCCAACATAAAGGTGTTCTTAAAAATAATTCAAATGCTTCTGCTTATCAGATTTAAAAGCATGATTTGAAATGAGATGTTTCACATTGAAATTATTTTTAACCTTCTGCTTGGAGGGAAAAAGACATTATTCAGAAGAACAAAAGAGAGACTTTTCTCTTTGGATTTCTCCCTTAAGAAAATCACATTATATTTAAAGGATTTCTGTCCATGTGTAATAAAAGATAGATGCATGAAATGCATAGGCAGGTCTCTCTCTTTTTCAGATCCATCTTCTTCTGGCCTCAAATGGCAGATTTACAAGGAGAAGAGTCCCTGTTCACTCACATTTTTCCAGTTCCTTCAGTACGAACCATTGTTCATTTAAGGATATTTTGTTTTTTTGCATATGGTTACACAGCATTATGGATTTTATAGTCTTAACGCTGCTTGGGCTGTTTGCTGCTTCTGTGCAGGTGGAGCTTGCTCCTGAGAATAAAATACACATTGTTTGGAAAAGTTAATGTTTTGGGAGACAGGAAATAATCAGGTGAGAATGCACAATACTTTTTTTCATGCTATCATATCTGGTATTTAAATTCACTGATGGTGTTGACAAGTTTTGAAAATAGCCTCTGATTTGGAGGTCAAAAGCCCTGAAACTGCAGTGCATAAAATTAAATTCCATTTTGTAAAATTTTGGCAGCGTTGTCATCATCCTTATTTTCAGTTGTACTAACCAGCCCTATTGACACAGCCCCCCCCCCCAGCAGAAGTATAGGATAGACAGACAGGCTTTTAAATATGACACAGGATACACTTGAATTACAGATATAAACTAGCTTTAAAATAAGTCCCTCTAATCAGGAGAAACTGGGATTTGTAGTTATGCAAACTACAACTAGTGGCCACAAAGACTACAAAGGCTAGTGGCTTAGCAGAAAACTTTCAGCAACTCACCAAACTATAATTCCCAAGATATTTTGAGGGAAGCCTTTCCATTTAAAATTGTGCTTGCAATGTAGATAGTATGATGACCGGGTTTGAGTGAGCAAGTTAATTATAAAACTTGTACCAAGTCATCCCATCCCATGTGGATTCCCTTGTGTCCCAAAGCATTTTTATGTGGCAGCCCAGCAAGGTTGCCATTGTTACATAGGAGACAGCATCAAATTATACATGCAAGACCCCTTGTGGAACTGACACGTTCTATATCCTTTGGGACTTGTGTGCCAGAAGCCAGGTGTTGGGGGTGGTATGGTGTGTTGGAAGAAAGCCCTAAGACAGGAATGGGGTCCCTTTCCCAGCCCTAGGGCCACATTCCCTTCTGAACAAACTTTCAGGGGCCACTTGACAGTGGTGTGTGGGTCCACAGGCAAATCAACCAATGTGAATTTTACCTTTGTTACCGTGAGCTCGTTTCTGCACTCTTCCCCCCCCCTCTCTGTCCTCCAGACAGACTGTCAAGAAGCGCCATCAGAGTTCAAATACTCATTATTCCACCAAGGCAGAAACACTGAAAGAGGCTGCCCTGCAGGATCCATGAGGCCACAAGGACCACATTTGGCCCCTGGACCTGATGTTCCCATCCCTGCTTGGAGAGTACGCTTCCAGCAAATGAATTTTGCCACAGAGCCTCTCCTAAAGCAAAATGCCAGATGAATGGGGGGGGGGGGGGAGAGAGATGGTTCAGCACATCCGATTACTGATTATTATAATTTAGTGCCATATTTTGAACTGATGTTCCTTCTTGTTTACCCTTTATGCTAATACATAATAGGCAATTAATTAGTCTATTCTGTTGTTTCCCTTTATGTGAACTTGTCCTCTCCCCTTATTGTAACCTCATTTCCATTTGCTCTTAAGAATCTTTACTCATCTTTATAAATGATCCATTTAAAATTCAGAGGAAAGCAAATATGTCATACTTTAGTTTTGTCTGTTTGAATGAAATAATTCTAGATAGCTAGGATTTTAGAACAAAGTATCTAACTTTCTGCGTGACACCTCATACATTTTTGTTATTCTTTGCTTAATGGCAAATGTGCTTGACCAAAATCATATCTTTGAAAAATTAGGACTATTTATCAAAGAAGTCATTGTAAGATTTTTATTTGATGTTAGAAAGATCTTTCCTTCCAAAGACAGTCAATGGATTGCATTGAACTTACAGTCATTCAAAGTTGCTCCAATTTACAAAGTCAATGGATTCCCTCCATTGGCTTCAGCTTACAATATCACGGAACTGAGGCTGTCAACCTCACAGTGAAAGGGACAGTAAGACCTATGGAGGGAGGAGGAGGTAAAGGAGTAGTTGAATTGAAAGGAATATAATTGAATGATAGAGTGGGATTTAATTTATGTAATACAGTCGTACCTTGGTTTTCAAACAGAATGCATTTCCGGAAGTCCATTCGACTTTGAAATGTTTGGAAACCAAGGTGCGGCTTCCGATTGGCTGCAGGAGCATCCAGCTGTGGAAGCCGCTCTGGACACCTGGCTTCCGAATTTGAGGCGCTCGAGTTCCAAGTTGTTCATGAACTAAGCTATTAGAAAACCAAGGTATGACTGTATAGAGAAAAGTTCTTATGAAGGCGCTTTAACATCTTGCCCAATGACATAGTTAAGTCTTTGACATTTTCCTCCAGAGCCAGTAGGTCTGAGAACCATGGCTGCATGTGGGATGAACTATGGCAGCAGTTGCCAATTTGGTACCCTACTGATGCCATTCAACCACAACTCCCATCAGCTCTAGGGAGGGATTATGGGAGTTGTGGTCCAATTGCATCTGGAGGGCATCCCATTCATTCCCCCTGAGCTGGGTTGTTCACCCAGCTTCTCTTTAAGGACACAAAGCTGGTCAAATTCTGTGTAAACCAAAATCTTCTACAGCTTGTACCTTTTGTCTTAAATTCAGTGTTCTGGCGTCTTCATGTCACATGCTCAGTTCTGCTGCTCCAATACCTTCTCTCATTGGAGAAATTACTATTTTCTTAAGCTTCCAAATGATACAGTAGCATTGCACAAAACCCAAGAGTGCAAATGTATGAAGGATTTGAAGTCCAGCAGGAATGAGTGCAGTACAGATTGTGAGACCAGGCAGCAACAGCCCCAGCCCCCAGGGATCATAAGGAAGGAATAATGACTCTGACAACGTTATATGGAATTAAAATTAGGCCACAACTTTATTAAACTTCTGAATGTACGAAGACCTTGGCTTAGGCCTTGGGGGTGTGTCCCTCCCAGCCCCCCAGCCGGGAGGAACTGGGGCTCACCAGGGTAAATGGGATATGGGGGTGCTCTGCAAGACGTAAGTGTAGCAGGCAGCCAAATATCCTGTATCCCTGAACACAGGGTGGTTCACTGATGACCTTTCAGTGACACCCATATATATAACCCCTTTAAGAGAGGGGGCCCTGGAATAGCCGCTGCAGGGGGGTGAGGCACCATGCCCCCCCATATAGGGAAGAAAAGACTAAAGGATTCTACTCAAGGCCATAACCAAGAAAAGTTGTGACAAATTGCTATGGGGAAGACAAAATCTGCCAATGCAGGAAAATTTATTCCCAGTCCTTCAACAGCAGCGCCCGCTAAAGAAGAAGGAAAAGTTATCTGCAAACAAGAAACATTAAACAAAGGGAGGGTGAATCTTCAGAGCCAACTGCCTGGCTGTTGTCGGCTCCACCTCCTATTTATAAATGGGGCTGGCCCCACCTCCAGCAAGAAATTTGATTACTGAGGCTGGGCATGAACCTCCAAAAATTAACACTGAGAGGCAAGCCAGCCCCTGTTTGCCAGTAAGCTCCCTGGGAACTGTAGCACCACGCACGATCCTGCAAAGGGCATCCACAATGTAAAGTGTGAGTGCTCATTGCCTTGACTGCTGTTCTAGAGTGTTACTCTTCTTCATCATTGTTTGAAGTGGTGTGTGTAACCAACTAAGCAAGTAGCTTGCATTTTATTCTTCTCTTGAAAGCACTGGAGGTATATATTTAGTAGTCATCTCAGTAAGAGCATTTTGCAAACTTATTTTCAGGTGTTTCCATATGTTGTGCGCATGCATTCTAAGAGCAAGGGAGAAATATACAAAAATTCAAAAAAATCTGCAGGGTAACTGCATGAATATTTTGAGAAGTCTGTACACAGCCTGTTTTACGCTGGAATTCTGCACAATTATGTTCCTAAGGAGGAAGAGACAACAGATGTTGACGAAAGATTGAACATTCTTAAAAGAGGCTGTTTAAATAAATAATTTTTTTTAATGAGCTACAGTTGCTCTCAGCAAGAGATATTTTGGCAAGCCAGTTAGACAGCAATCTATTTCTCAGATACATTGCCCATTTCAGTAAGATTAATGTCAAATAAAGTATTTTTTCTCACATCTTATCAGTAGAACAATTATACAGCTCCAATAATCCCCAAGTCAGTCTTTCAGAAAATAGCTGAATATTTCCTCCAGCAATTCATAAAGCAGATTAAATTAATATGATATCAGGTCAGAAATGCTACAAGTGGATGTATTTTTCACTGTTACAAATTAATTGTTTTACTCAGCACAAAAAGGGAGAAACAATCAGTAAAGGAGTACAGTTGTCAAGGTCTTTGTTGAATAAACGTCATTACAGTAGAGTTACATGCTATATCCAGCAAAACACCTCAGGCTCTGCAAGGGGCTGAGAAGCCATCGGTTATTTGAAAGCCTTGAACTATTTTAGGATTAAGGTATGGATTCCATACCCTCCTTGTTATATGTATTCTGCCATATGCAAGGCAACGTGCTCGTGGATGATCCATTCATAAATCTGCATGCAGTAGGTTTGATAGTCCTCCCTCCTCGTTTAGGAAGCAAACTGAGCTTACATGGGGAGTCATAACATCAGTCAAAACATCGGACATAATTTGAAAAGTATCATTGGCTGGCGAGCTTGTGAATTTGCTGTGAAACTAATAAGAACATCCAAAACACCTTACATTGCAACCCACATTTAGTGAGCTAGAAAAAAGTTGCCAATACTGGTACAGTAGAATATACACAGCATTCAGGGCTGGCAGTAAAGCAATCACATGACCACATTACAATCATTTGAACCGCTCTGGGTATGTGAGCTGGCCCAAAGGCCAAAGAGACATGAGAAGATAACGTGGAAGTATTATGGGCGACACAGGTCAAACGAGAGAGAGATGATGACACATTGGTCAATAAGGGCCAATGTGAACATTCGGTGTGTGTGTATTGTGTGCATATTGACAAATTAGAGCATGTTCAGGAATAAAATATAAATACATTTAAAAGGCAGGTGGTACGACCCTTTTGAGACTGAGATTGGTAGATTTCAGAAGGCAAGTGGAGAATTGCAGAACAAAAACAAAAAAGAATGCTTCTATGAAAAAGCGGTATCCCTGATGTTTTAATTTTCAAGATGCAAGGCTTTTGTTTTGTTCTAAACATGAGAGAGAATTTAAAAATCTGATCCCTAGTCTGCATTTTATGTCAGGGTTGGAGAACTTGTAACCATGGGCCAATCTTGGCCCACCAAGGAGTTTGGTTTAATTCACAAGCCCATTTTACCCAAACCACACCATTTGCCCATCACCTGACATCAGCTGGTGCCATCAGCTGATGGACAGCGGGCAGGGTCTAAATCTGCATTAGCTATGACCAGCAAGTAACAAGATCACAGAGCCTTGGCAGCAGGGTTGGGTATCTGCTCATCAGCCAATGAAGGGGCATTGAAGCACTTTTTTACGCTTCTCCTTTAACTGAATGGAGAGGTGGTGGCAACCCTAGCGGGGGGGGGGGACTCCCCCCCATAATTTAAATACTGAAGTGAGCACATGAGTGGCAGCAGCAGGGGTATGGGGGACTCTGCTGCCCCCCTGCTCCGAGGAGCAGTGGAGCTGCTTCAAAGGGTAGTTTTGCCCTTTGTAAAAGTGTTCCTTGGTTTGCCCAAGCACTCTTGGAAGCACCCCTTAAAATGTTCTCCTTTTAACTTGGAGTGACTAGGTAGGCAGTGGCAGGGAGGACTCTTCCCCTCCCCATGCACCCCAACTGCCTGCTTGTTTGCAGGGAAGATGCTTCCAAAAGCACTTTTGCAAGGCTAGTCCACGTCACTCTTGAGGCTCCAACTTGAACATGGCTCTTTTAAAGCTTTAGTAAGTTGCCCCATACTTCTGTTTTAAACCTCTGGGATCTGGAGTTCAAAGGGGCAGGGAGGTGGCTTGCAAAGTCAAGTGATGGGTTGTGACAGATGAGTGGGTCCTCACAGCTGATCTTGACAAGGATTTTGCCGGTGGAGCTAAAAGGTTTACCTGCCCCTGTTTTATGTGGGACAATCCATGGTTCTCTCCTCCCCCATTTTATCCTTTCAGCAATATTGTGGGAGCTTCATGGTGAGTGAAACTGTAAAGGAAATCGGGGTCTCCCCCAAATTATAGGGCCTTTCTGCACTTATCATTTATAGTAGAATAATTGCTGGGGGTGGGGTGTTTTTTGTATGTTGCCGCATGACGTCAACATCACTGTCAGGTTTGTGCTTTCTTTCAGTGATGAGTGACATCTCTGTCCAGAGTACCTCCATCATATTCTATGAAACTTTTTGTGTTGTTTAGCATGATAGACTCACTAATATCTACCTAGGGATTCATGATGGACTGCTGCTGCTGCTGCTGCTGCTTCTGTAGCTTTCTGCAATATATACCAAACGAAATGGCTGTTTCAAGCACAAGCAGAGACCATTTGGGGAGCGGGGTTTGGAATGCAAATGAACCCTTTCTCCTGCAAATGATTTTTTCCTCTTTGTTAACTAAAAATATTTTATTTTTCAAGCATTCCCGACTTTGCTTTCCTTTGCTTTCCTCACCCTCCACACCATCACAAGTAGACTTCAGTCTGTTGATCTGCTTCTGTCAGGTGAGCAAACCCTTCGTCTGCTAGCTGTCTTACTCTCGGGGTCAGAATTTTACATGTGAAATTGTAAAACTTCTGGGGGTGGGGGTGTCTTCTTTTTTAAATATTGCAACTGAGAATTTGATAAAAGTGAATCTTTACTGCAAAGAATTTCAAAGATCTTGTTGAATCAGGATTCTGAACATTAATTAGAAGCACATTTTGCATTGCAAATGAGCTCAGTTTTGGCTAAAGTGGATCTGAAATTCCAGCTGTTTTGACCTCTCCTCATTTCATGCACAAAGCACATGATGTAGGTAACTGACTGACTTCTCTTGCATGTCCAGGGAGCAACATGCTTTGTAAGCTTCTTCACATCCCTTGTGGTAGCTCCTTTGTGCTTGGCCAGCAGTGACCAAATCTGGTCCTTGCTTCAATTCTGCCTGCTCTTACTGTGCAGGATTGGTAATGTTGTGCACTGCTTTTGGCCTGGGCATTGCTGCACCTATTGAAGTGCAGCTTTCCTGAGACCAAAGCAGCACATTTCTGATACTAGTTGTATTAAATGTGTGTAACAGAGAGGGTAGGAGTAGCAAACTTTCAGCATCAGGGCAGAGCAACAAATGTGATGGCTACTTTTGTACAGTAGGATAGTTTCTACACACAGTCTCACACCCCTCCACCCTCCATCCAGGCAAGCCTTAGCAGAGTTCAAGGACACCTTCCATCCATTCAGAATTACTCAAGGAAGGTGCAAGGTGGGACTGGCAAGGGGGGTGTGTGGCCAGGGAGGGGCTACAGCCCGGGGAGAGTCCCAAGGACCAGAGAGAGGGCCTGAAGGGTTCTGTTGGGCCACTGGGTCTTTGATTCCCTATACCTACTGTGGTGCCTCCAGTTTGTGCAGCCTTCACAATTTAATTGCATCCAGGGCAGGGGTTAGGATTCTACCCCATCCCACCTCCTTTCTTAGTTAGCTAGCACAGGCTCCCCCCCCCCCCCCATTTAATGCCTTTCTTTACTACCTCACCTTTACCACTGTGTTTGTGCCCCAGGGAACTGATAGACATTTGAAGACTCTCAGTTGTGTCATTAGCAATAAAGCAGATATCCAGTCAGCCAACAAACTGCTCTACAATTAGGTGTGCCTCCCATCAGTTTACCATAGCTGAAATCCCACTGAGATTTCTGCACCCCAAGTAGTTGCTCGGTTTGCTTTTCTGTTTGGGCCAGCCCCTTTCTGAGTTAAGGAGACACTCAAAGGGGCAGCACAGAATTGAAACACAGAATCCAGAATACTGACTTATGAATGCAAAAAGAATGGTTGCACAAGGTGTTCACACATTCCTATGGGATGGTTGCCACTAATTACCAGTCTCTGAATCACCTGTTTCACAACCTCACCAAGTTGATGGATCTGTCTGTGGAATCAGAACAAATCTTTCCAATGATTCATTTTTTGCCACAGATAAGATGTGAAACCATGACAGTGGATTGATGGGGGTTTAGGTTTTCTGCTCCTTTTTTAAGCGAAGATGTAGAACAGGTTCTTCTGTTTTATAGCCTGAAGCCGAACTGTCAACATAAATGATGTGCGGACTTTAATATCTGAGAGCCACGCTGAAAGAATTCCTTTTTAGCTTCTTCTTCTTTTAAAAGAACAGATTAAATGCCGCACAACACAGCTCATTACTGCCTAGCGTAAATTTATTGAAAAGGCAGTTTTTGCAAAAGTAGCTGGCATATTTTGTCTCGTTATTACCTGCTTTTGCTGAGCAGTGGATGACAGCTGGAGACAAGAAACATCTCCCCCTACCCTCTTAAATTGTTGTCAGTCTGTGAAGATTTCTGTTTGACCAAAAGCATCATTAAAACATCATTAGCATATTGGTGAGTGTTAGGACTGGCCCAAAATGGGAATTAAGAAATTTGTTACTGTTTCACCCATTTCAAAATATGCTATGTGAATGCACCTTTTCCTTGGATTGAGAGAAACTGACATGCATCTGTCATCCCAATGTTACATGATGGCAGTTTCAGATGCTGTTGCATTAAGAGTAATAAACCTTAGGTTTTTGTTTTCTGTTGAGAACCTTGAGGGTAACCTGTCGTGGCCATTTGCTGCCAGTGGGCAGGGCTGGAGTCCAAGTGAGCTCAGCCAGAGCCGCCAAAGGGACAGGACAGAGTTTTCTCTCTCTATCTTTCTGCTGCTCCTTTGTCTCACTCACCTTCCAGCTCCCCTTCATAGTCACCCACATGAAATTAGACCTCATGAAATTAAGCCTAAGGCTCACTGCTGTCCAGCTGTGCTGTAGCATTTTCTATACATAATTACAGTCATCCTTACAACTCTTTAGGGCAGGGCACTGTTATTTCCACATCTCAGACGTGGATGGAGCTGAGGTTGAGACCTGGGAAGGTAGCCCATCTAGGAGATGGAAATCTCAGACATCTGTGAGATAACTTCGGGAGCCAAAAAGTCTAAAGAGTAAACCCAACACAAATCCAGAGTAGAGTCCCTAAGACAGTTGGATGGTGCCTTGTACACCTCCTTCTGGCAACTCCTGCAGCCAAGCTGGTGCCACACACATTATTCTGCTTTTCTTTGGATCACATCAGTGAGGCTGAGAGGGGGGTCTTATTGTCTGGGCAGCCCAGGTTCTCCATGCCCACTGCCCAGGCTTGCATCCCAGAAAGGTCAATTCAGTGCTGCTAACAGAATGCCCGGAGGCACACTTCATTATCTCTTGAGACAGACAGAAGGCTGAGTTTATGGCAGGAGGAATGCTAGAGCTAGGGGCTTAGCTGCTATGCCTCACCTTCGCTGAGTGGTAGGGATGATGTGAGTTGAAAGCATTGCCTATCTCTCTAAATTTGCATTGAAAGGATGGATGCCTTTCCCTCTTCTTGGAGATTTGCAATCATGGTCTTGTCCCTTAAAGCAGCAGGTGCCTGAGGAGGAGCAGGAGGACTCTGACAGTTTTGCTTACAATGTGTGCAACTTAATGAGGAAGCAAGCACTTCTAACACATGAAAACACCTCCTCATGGAATAACCACAACCACCCAAGCATAGCTCTTTGATTGGGGCAATGACTTCCATTGCGAAGGGGCGCAGCTTGCAACTGGGTGTGAGTCCCGGAAACACTTGGTTGTGGTTGTTTTTTAAGAAAAGAAACAATGCCTGCCCTTCTTTACAAGTTTTCAGCACTCTCTCCTGTTGAAGGAATGTGGCTGGCTGGCAGGGCTGCAGCCACACCCCCACACACCCGCTTTGAATAATGTTTCCTCCCCAAATATCCTCTCCACAGCGCCAAATATCTCCAAAATAAACTTTCTCTCTCCAGCGCCATAAATCTAACATATATGTCAACAGTAATTTTCAGGTTTGCATTTCAAAGAAGCTCCCACTAAGACGATTTCAGGTATCTCTCAGGCCTACTTGCGTGTCGAGGTCCCCAATACACCCCAAAGGAAAACACAATTGACAATTAATTTTTGTTTAATTTTTTTGGCCACAACTTTATTCAAATACAGCAAAACGAGTGGTTGCTTAGGCATTGGTAGCACTAACTGACCCCGCACAGGGACAGCTCTGACATCCCCCCCCGCGAAGTCAGGAAGGGTAAGTCACCTGGGGAGAGAGACGGGACTGGGAACCATGCCTCACCTCTCCCCAGATGCTCCCAGGGGCTTGCGTGGCCCTAGCCCCTTGCCAGGGGGTTTCGGACAAAAGCATGGGGAGCCCCTGGGTTCCTTTAATGGAAAACCCTTGAAGCAGCAGCAGCAGCAATTTTGGAGGGGCAGGCACAGCCAAATCCATACCCCTCCAGCAACCAATTCCAGACCAATGCCTAACCGCAAACCTTACAAGTTGTGACGATTTGCTATGTGGTAGGCGAAAACCAAGTGGCACACACAAATCAGCCAAATGGCAAAATGCCTACCGGGCCCCTGCCCCAAAGCAGACGACCCCATGACAGGCAATAGCAAGGTCAAGCAAACAGCCTAACATTAGGGAAGGGAGGGCGGGTGATCCGAAGCACACAGCGAAAGAGGACATCCGTTGCTGTGTGCCTTGTATTTAACAAATAGGGCTGTCAATTACTAAATGGCAACATCTAAATTTCACCAATAACAGCCCACCCCTGCTTACGAGTTGGCCAAACCATCTGCCCAGAAACAGCAAGGTGTCTTGGAATCCCCAACCGCAACCCGTGCTCTCCGTGATGGAGAACACGCTTTCTCAAAAGCAGCAGATGATGGCAAAGCTGACTCCAGACTGTATCGCCTCCAACTGCAAGCTGATGTCCTTTCATGAGAAAACATTCCTATACATGAAAACCTAATTTTTAAGGGAGAAAACATAGAGCACAAGTCATAAATGGCTATCTCTGTGATCACAGATCAGTGATGGCTCCATGCACACTCTCAGTCATGGGGACGCGAATCCCCCTTTGCCAAGGCTCAAGAGGAGCAGCAGCATTCCTGCTGCTCATTGTCCCCACATCAGCTGCTCTGTGAGGTACCTCCCAGGTAGGGAGCTGAGTCTGTGAAATCCCACTGCCCAAAGCCACCCATGAAAATTGCAGTGGAGGCAGCCCCACTAGTTCTCCTCACGCAAAACCACCTGCACTTTAAAGTGACACAGTTTGGGGATCAAATGAATTCACAGCCATTCCCCCCCCCCCCCCGACTGAAGTAATGTCAGCTTGATTCATAACTGACTCGAGCCATTTGTAAGGGTTAACACTCCATGAAATGATAATCAGATGGAGGGAGGTTGTGTCTCTGTGATAATAGCTAAATGGAACCTCCATGTTCAGAAAAAGCGTATCTCTGGGTACCAGGTGCTGAGGACCAATAATAGGGAACAGTTATCTGACTGGCCATTGTTGGAAACTGAACAATGGTCCGGATGAAGTGAAGATCTGACCTCCAGGTACCAGGATGGTGAGAGGGCAGGGCATGGGGGGGGGGGGCTGGGATCTCCTGGATCTTAGCCTGATCTAGTGTAAGCATTAAACAAGGTTTCTCCCCTCACATTGTCCTCATGATCATCATCACTTGTGGGAGGAGAGCAGCGTCACTTCGTTGGACTCTCACTGTCCACTGTGGCCACATGCCGGAAGGCCTGTTTTACCCACACGGGTTCCCCAAATGCAGGTGCTGATGATAATCGGATGAACTAAGGCTCTGTTATCAAAACTAGCTCGGTTAGGCCTGGGGTAGTTTACAGTTATTTAATAGAATGAGGTCTCTACTTTCTTTAATTATTGTAATGTAATCATTGTGTGTGGTGGGGGATTTTATAGAATTAGCTTTGTTATCCTTTTTTTACTTTTTTGGATTTCTCTGCCACTTTTTTAAAAAAATTCTTTTCTATTTTAATGAGCAGTATCTTGTAATATGATCGTGGAGAAAATCAAATTAGGAAAGCTGAGTGGTGGAGAATCAAAAGAAGACAGAGACTAGGAAGGCAGCCAGAACATTTTGACATGAACCTGGCATTTCAATGGCACCCATTTACAGTATATTGCCAGCTCAGCTTCACAGCTTCCTGACAGTGGAAACTGTGCCCTTTTGTTCCGGCTCCTTTCTAACACTGAGCCTAGTACTTATGTGGCAGAGCTTTCTCTGGAAAGCAGCACTTCAGGTGCAGCAGGTGGGGCATCACACGATGGAAGAATCCTCCATTTCTCTCCACCCGCAAATCCCTGCATGTAGAAAGCCAACATGTCTCCTGCCTTACATCTTACATGCAGGACATTTTTATTTCTATTTTGCAGTAAGGCTTTTTCAACCATGAAAACCCCACCTGCAATCTGAAATGGCAGAGCCCAAACCTTAATCACCCATCTCAGTAAGAACCAAGTTTAGAATCCCAAATCCATTTCAGTATAGTCTTATTTACTGAGTAAAATTGCAACAGTTCAAAGTCTCTTAGCATCCCACTTCACCTTGAAATTTTGCTGTAGGTAATGTAGGCAGGTGCTTCACTTCAAGGGATACTGGCATATTTGGGGCGGGGGGTAAAAAGTGTGCACTTACTGTAACAACTTTATGGTGAATACTGGCATCTATTTTTCCAGGGGGAAAAAGCACTGAATGACAAGTTAAGGATTCAAAGCACCATTCAAAGCAGCTTTATTAAATGGATCAAAATTTTATTTGCTTCTCTTGACATTCCTCAGATGTTTAGCCATTAAGGAACCTCTAAAATTGCTTCCAAAATTCACTCTAATTTAAACTTTTTTTATTTTTTAAAAACCAGAATTCTTAATTTTAGTTAGGTAAAACTACTTAGGAGAGATGATTATATATAAAGACACCCCCCCCCCCCATTTTCTCTTTCCAGAAAACGAGTAAATGTCTTACCTCCATGTCTTGCAGTATATACAAACCATGTTAGCTGGTCAAGGAGCTTCTCCTGAGCCCACTCAGCTTCTCTGTTCTGTGTGCATGTTTGTTGTAGACCTCATTCATTCATTCATACATACATACATGCACACCTCTTGATTTCTCTGCACTTGACTCGCCCTACACTTAGTGATTGGTGGCTGTGTGTGTGAATCGGCCTCTACTGAGAACTATTTGAGGTGCTATAAAAATGTCTGCACAGCTAGGTTTGAAATAACCCATTCACGCAAACATGCCAAAGGGGCCTGGGTCACCTGCACATGATGGCTTGCCTGTATGAATGGTCCAGAGACATAACTCCACAGCTGGAGCTCTCAGGATCATACAGGGCTTTTCAGTAGAGTCACTTCACCAGTTCAGCACCTGCTTACTAACTACAGAGCAATTAGGAGCGAGAAACCAGCTGGTCTGCTTGCATGCAACGCACAGGCCTCCTTCCACCCTGCGCCACCTGATTCTTCTTTATTATCATATTGTAATAAGTGTTTTCTTCTTTAGAATTGTTGAGGCAATATTGTGAAAGCAACCTTTTCAGTGATATGCTTTCTTATTTGGCGCTTTTAAGAAAAAGGCTCCTTTGTGCTATGTAGGATTTTCTTTTCCAATTGACTTGAGGTCACTCGAAACGCCCCCACTCTTGTGGCTAGACGGAACCTGTGCATTAATGTGTTCTACTGAACCTGCAGGTATTATAGGAGAATGAGCAAAGCAAGCGACAAAAACTCTTTCAGAAAAGCAGTTTGGGGCTTTTTACAGGCACTAAATGATTTAAAGTGATACAGGGTAGTGAGCTGTGTACTCTCTTTGTGCCTTTGCCTGCCTGCTTGTATACTTCTGTGTATTGCCATTGATTGGAGGTTCTGGTATTACAAATGACCTTTGAATGAAGTCTCTGTTAACTTAGCAAAAAATGTTAAGTTACTGTCTCTTTTAAAAGTAGAATACAGTGGTACCTCGGGTTACATATGCTTTAGGTTACAAACCCCGCTAACCCAGAAATAGTACCTTGGGTTAAGAACTTTGCTTCAGGATGAGAACAGAAATCGTGCAGTGGCAGCGCAGCGGCAGCAGGAGGCTCCATTAGCTAAAGTGGTGCTTCAGGTTAAGAACAGACCTCCATAACGAATTAAATTCCTAACCCAAGGTACCACTGTAACCACTTGGTTTAAAGTCCAGGCATTGGTCCCAGTACCAAGCTCTTAGCAGGAGGATTCCACTAGCGATAAAGCTGAGCATTGAGGCTGCTTATAATGTCCATTGGAAAATACCCTTGGAATAATATGGCCATATTCTCCCCTTCCTCTGCTCTCTGGTCTCCATCACTCTGGGAATTGCTTCTTCTTCTGCATCAAGTGTAGATGATATAGAGAGGCAGAGAAGGAGACAAGGCTGCTTCACAGTGAACTGTGGGGTTCAGAAAACGTTTCAGTGAGCTATGGAGTGGAGTCAGGGCCAGAGGGAAAGATGGCGGGGCAGGAGAATGAAAAATGGGTTGAGGTGAAACAGACAAAGTGATGGAAGAAGCCCCCTGCAAGCCGTCAGTTCTGATATGTGAAATGAAGGAAGGAGGAAATAAGAGAGGGCAAAAGCTGAAATAGAAAGAATGCAAGAACCAGAGAGAGAAATAGTGGGGTGCGAGGAGAGAGTGGTACAAGCTTGCAAAATGCTTCTGACAATGTTCCACAGCTCTGCTACAAGACCAGGTGAAGCAATCAAAACACAGCAATGGAGCAGCAGATCCACTGCCATATCTGAAGGTTTTTAGGTTTGTTTTTAAGAAATCCTTTAACTAATTGGATCTTGCTTTTGCTATCTCCCTGTTTTATTTTTGTATCAACCTGTTTTCTATTGAAAATGGAGCAAGCATAGCCTTGGACCAAATCACCATCCCCAAATCATAACACCATGAGCATCATGACTGTTACATTTTCCAATCCTGTTTTCTTCAACCCAGTGTGGAGCCTCCAGAAGTTGTGCACTGCAACTCCCATCATCCCTGGCCCTGGTATCAAGGCTGATGAGACTTGTACTCCCAACCTTCTGGAGGACCCTGCTTTGGCTACTCCTGCCTCAAACTATTAGTCTCTGCCTTAAAGTTTTTGGTAGATCCGGGAGGCAGATTAATCAAACTGTGAATCTGAGGGTGACACAGAGGACATTTCAGTCCCAAAGCCTGATCCATTTCTGGGATATTTAAGAGAGCTATTTTTTTAATATCAAAAGAAAAAGTTTTGAGTACCCATATGTCATAAAGTCAGACAGGATTATCTCCCCAAGCCAATTCCAAACACTATGATCAGACTAGATAGGCCAGCGTCTCCATCAGGGATTAAAGATGTCATAAGACCCAACTTGTTTTTTTAAAACGACACTTTTTTGAGTAAGAAGGATGTCAGTATGAGCAATTGCAGCGATCTCATATTGGTAACAAAATTTTACTCATAATATTCTCATAGCATTCCCTTCATAGGGAATACAGCTCTAAGAGCAATCTCTCCCAAATGGAACTTTTTAATGAGACATAAGGCTGACAGAAAAACCTGATTAAAAGAACTGTCTTAGCCAAGATTGCTTTCTGCCATTAATGAAGTTGCTTTAGATCATGACAATGATCTTGTTCACTTAGATTCCTGTCCATCTTGCTTAATTTAACTTAATTGGCAACCTTAGATCCCTCCATGGTGCTGTTTCCATGAATATGATGAATGAGCTCAAGAATGGAGAGTGTCAGGAAGCAAGCTGATTTTTAACCCTTCCCATCAAACTCATGTCTTCTGGGACACTCTGATCCTATTGGCAGGCACCAATACCTGAATAATAAGTGGGAGGGGATTAGATATATCTGCATTTTCTGTGTCTTCAGAGGTTGCTAACAAGAATGCCAATTCTGTTTGCCTAACTCTAGGAGAAGAACAAAGGAAGTGTGCTAAGAGGTAGAAGAGGAACAACAAGATTTAGTGTGGCAAATAGAAGGGTGCTGCTATAGTAATTGCATAGGTGCAAAACAGAGAGTGTAGCAGGAGAACAATCCCTGCTACTCACAGCTGAGCCTAATAGATGGGCTTGCTGCCTTGGCCTTCAGTTCAGGATTATGGCTTTGCTAGAAGAGAAGTGTCTCCATGAGACATAATCATCTAGACAAGTTCTGGGTATTGCTGGACTTCCGCTTAGCTATCTGTGACATTGATAGAAAGACACATTGAATTAGTAGCTTCTCTTCTTTAAGCCAAAAACTACAAATACTTCTACAATTCACTTTTGTTTTACAAAGCACTTTATCATCTTCTTTTTTCTTTTGGAGAAGCGGTGGTTGAACTCCTACAAGTAGTGCATGTTGCTAAAATATATTTTTACTGGGTTGTTTCATGCTGAGACTCAGTGCAAGGTCGTAACTGTTATGTGTTGTGGCACAGGCCACAGCTAAAGGGAAAGGTTTATGGTTATCTTTTCACTGTGGCCTTCCTAAGAAGAACATGAGCATCGAGTTGTACAAAGTTGAACCTGGCCATTCGCACATATTTCCCCTGTTCCTCCTGACTTCTTGTGACCCATTGTATTCCTGATTGAGTTGCTTCTTCCGCTGTAGGGGCCTGGCATATGCAGGTCCTGCTTCGTAGCAAAGTATTAGAGCATTTTTGTTCTGTGATCCTAAACCTTGTTGCTTTTCAAGTTACAAGGGCCAGCATTTCAAGTTTCAGGGCCAGAGAAATTTCAGAGTGGTCTGTGTGTGATTAACAGCACTGTGAAATGTCTTCTCCTGAATATACTCAAGGCTGAACTCTCCTCCCACCACTACCACCCAAAAAGCAATACAGTTCAGGAGCATTTGTTACTATTATGTTTTTTATACTTCATAATAAGCAGTTAGTAACTCTGGTCCAAAAGCCATCCTTTTGGCTTTCCTAGTATAAACTGTTTTGTGCCTTTGGCACACATATATGCGAGGCAATGGAATTGTCCTAGGATTTGCCCAGTTTACAGAGCCAGGGAGTTGACTTGAGAAATGCGATCTGAAACATAGATTGCCCTCTTTGTCTTTCCTAAATGACACCCCTGTGGGCCAGTCCTTAATCCTGCTATCAGTTTTCCAGTGGGACTGATATCCTTCTTCACTAGTTTAGTTTTGGATTAAAAATGTGTAAGTCTTCTTATACTGTGCTCCAGGAACCCAATCATTGAAATGAAAAACTATAAGCACAAGACAGATACCGTTGTGGGGTTGGGGCTGTGCATATAGAAGCTTCTCTGCAGCCCAAATAAGCAAATGCAATGCAGACTAGTATAAAACAGCATTTTAACACACACTGAGCAGGCTACTCTCAGAATAGATGTCACATCTTTTTGAAATCTTCCCCTAACTCTCGCCATCCAGCTCTCATTACGTGCAACAAGATGCTTTCAAGAGCTAGTAACCTGGATATATATGGGTGCATTAAAGTGCATACGTTTCAATCTACCTCAAACGACACATCTAACCACCACTTATTTCAGTGAGATTCAGAAGAACATCATGAACCATGCTCCCAGACACACATATCTTTAGTCATTGCATGGTTAAAAGCGTCCTTCCAGAAATATATCAGGGTGAAAATTATTTTTCTGAGTATCTTCTCCTCCTGTCAGTATTAACCCTTAGCATTCAAAATCTGCTAAAGTGCTGATAAAGATTCTTGTATTTTGTTTCTCAGCCATCCCTGACTATATTCATTTCTCTCTCCTTAGTCCTTGTATAATCCATTGCTTTATCCCTTTCCCCCTTTATTTTCCATCCAATTTGAAATTTCTCTTTAGCTTTTGCCACCCACAGGGCATTCTGCTGCTTTGCCAGTACATATCCCAGAACATACTGTGGATGAGATGCTCAGTAGTCTGTCCAGAGGGTCAGTGAGGCTCTGAATCAGTCCCTAGAGGTGTGCAGGTTCAATGAGCTGATGCTGTTGGCTGCAGATTGGAGCTCCCAGCTGCTGCTGCTGCTGCACTGACTTGAACATGAGGCAGACCAGGAGGTTTTTGTGTCTGCATGCAGTCGAGGGGGGGGGGGGAGAGATCACAAGAAACATCTTTGTAACACATTCCATTGCTTACTATGCAAGATTGCTATCATGGTATTTCCTCTTGGTTGTGGCTTTTAAAATATTAGCTGTTAAATATGGGGTGTCAGCCTGACGCTAGGTACAGGGAAGAGATGTTATTTTTAATACAGATTTCAACACTATTTTACACCTAACTCTCAATAAATTCAGTATTCCCCACAAGCCTTTTAATTCCTTCCATTCCATATTAAGCCAGCCATTCCCTTGAAACTGCTGGCAGAAATTATATTGTATTCTGGGGTAGCAGGTATCTTCAAGGTTTCCTCCTCAGTTTTTGCAGACCACTTAACTCTTCTCTCTTACCAGAAGAGACCTCAACAGTGGAAAGTTGTTGGAAAGACTGAAAATGACTATTGAAATAAATAAAACTATTTAGAAAGCCCACAGGATCAAAGATCATTATCCAATTGTTTCCTTTCATGAGAATTTTGAATGAAGTTAGAAAAATCACCGCAACTGAAACCTTCCGCAGCACACTGCAGCTGTTGAATGTAATATTCAATTCACACATTGCCTTTTGACTATTCTTTTTAGTGCCACTTTTGAGCAGAATACTGTTGTAGCAAAATTCGTGATGGGGTGGGTAGAAAGCAGGGTTTACCAGAAGGGGAGGGAGAAAAGGGATACAAAATCATGGAGGGAAGCTAAAGGGTAGGTATCAAAGGGGAAATACGGTAGTGTGGGTAAGTGTCCCATACAGGGAAGGAGTGAGACGGGGGATCACTCGGGGAGGTGGGAGAGAAAGAGAAAAGGAAAAAGGAGTGCTCTAAGGAGACCGGTCATGGGGTGGTGAAAAAAACACACAGGCACTCTGCACATGTACAGAGGAGTTTCTTTTGCACCCAGAGAGCTTTGCCAGATGTGTTGGACAGAGGATTAGCAGAAGAGGAGGAAGGCGGATGTAGCATTGGAATAGGGGTTGGAAATGAAAACCCAGATTCCAAGGAGATGCAGAATAGATGGGGCTGTCTGCTTCAGAATTTGGTGGGTTTGTGGAAATGGGGCTTAGCAGTTGCAGTGTGTGGGGGGGGGGGAGATAAGATCCAGAAGACTCTGTGGGGGTGGTCTGTGTGCATGTGGGGAGGTCATGGGAAAGGAGGGGAGAGAAGGCATGGGGGAGAAGGGGATGCAATGCAAGGCTGCAAAATGGAAGAGATCCACATCAAAATTGAGACTGGGGAGGTTCAAAGGAGGCCTAGCAATTGCATGGAGTGGGGAGAAGGTCTGGCATTATCACGAGGGAGGGGGAGGTTGTGATGTGTAAAGGGAGTGGGGAGTGGGCTTACCCAGGTTAGTCAAGAGTGGGAAGTGTTAACAGTGTGAGGTTTGAGGTGGGTGGGGCTAGCGAGCCACACAGCTGCCCCAGGACAAAATGAAATAGAAGATACAGTTAAGCACCTTCAAGATGATGAGCAGCATGGCTGAGTCATGCTGAAAGGGAAAGCCAGGATGATTCAAAATGTTTTAAGTAAGCATCTAAAGAAGAGCACCATAGATGCTTGCTGGGTATTTGAACGGACATAACTTCACAAAATGAGTGCAAAAATGCTTTTAGCTCTCTATAGTTAAAGTTCATATAAATGTGCTCCTAAAAATTGAAAAATGAATATGCAAAAAATGAATGTCATAAGCTTTTTATGCAAATCAGTTTGAGTCACTTCGTGAGAAAAACAACTAACAAATATTAATCAGCAGAAGCATGAAGGTCTGACAAATGCCTCAGTTGCTTCGTTGACAATGTCATTTCCCAGAAGGTGGAAGAACCAACAAGGGCATCATCTGTCTTGGACCTGGTCCTTGCCAATCGGGAGGAACGGATTGATGAAGTGGAAGTGCTCTTGTTCTCCTGGGTTCCAGGATACAGAGGCAAGGGAAAACTGAGTGTAGTTGGACACACACTCTGGACTTTAAGAAGGCCAATTTGGTATTGTCCGCATTTGGGCATTCAGTATTTCTCCTTTTAGAAACTCCCATCCTTCTTGGACTCCCTGCTCATTGAGTATTTCTGACCACGGGATCACACCCCCTAGCTCCTTCAGCTTTTTGAAATTGGCCTTCTTAATGGCCACATTTGCATGTGATGCTTAGTCAAAACATGAGCAAGCATGAAAGAGCAAGTGTACTGGTTCACAGTCAGAAAAGTGTGGCCACTTTGCTCCCCCCTTGCTGCGCAACCGGGATCTGAGCCATGACTTAGTGCTATGTGTGAACCTAGACTTTTAGTTTGTGTCTCCCACCAAAAAACGTGATTGGTAAGTGCAAAACAAACCTTGTTTACAACTCCTGGTTTGTTGGCTGTAGACAAATCATGAACCTAAGTTTACACATAGCCCTAAGCCCAGTCATGACACAGTAGCATGGAAGTTGTGTGTGGTGAGCGGAGCAAATTAGAAGCTGCAGTCCTACTTCGTGCCATAGTTTGGCTTAACGTTGTGAGTTAGCCAAGCCAATGCACGTCCCATTGGAGAACAGTAGTTTACTTGCAGTACAGTATCTGATCATGATGCTGTCAATAAGGCTCTGACTTTTGTGTCTGCATAGGAGTGTTAAAAATGGGGGTGAATGTTTGGCATGCAAATGGCCCTCACTTCAATACCTTGTCTTCCCAGAGTAAAAGAAATAATCAGGGCTGGAAACAGCCTGTGCCTGGTGCCCTGGAAATCCACAGCCTGCCTCAGAAGGTAGCACTGAACTTGATGGGCCTGTGGCCTGGTTCATTCCAAGGCAGCTTCGTGTGTTAAAGAGGGGACTGGTGGCCCTGTTTGGCTTGATGGGCCACAAGCTGAAAGGCTAAAGGTTAAACGTTGAGGGCAGTCCTTCACAGACCCTGCATGACCACGGTGTGTGGCTACTTGCTCTGGCCTCTTGTGTAGAAAGAGGCTTGCCTCCGCTTAGAGGAAAGCAAAGAAGGTACAGGAACCAACCCCCTTAGAAGAACTCCATAGGTGTATTAAAGGATGTATTGTTATTGTTCTACAGTAGAATTAAATGGAAGGATGTGGAAAACTATGTTTTGACTGCTACACTGAGCAATGATAACAATGAAAGTCGCAGTGTGTGTGCGTGTGTGTGTGTGCGCGCGCGCATGCAAGAGGGAGAGAGAAAGTACAAGGTGTCATTCTAGAAAGTGAGTTATTGCTACAAGAAGGGAGAATTTTACAGCTTATAGACTTGAGTAAGAATGTGAATAGTAATAAGCTCTGTAAAATAAAAGACCTTGAGAAGATTCAGCCTCTGCTGTTATAATTCATGTTGGATGTCAGCTTTTCAACCATTTTCATTCTTTCTTGCAGAAAGGGCTCATACCTCTGAAGGATGTGTGTAAATTTGCTGGTCTGAATCAACAGCAATTGCCAATGCTGTTGTCCTATCTGAAAGCAATTTATATTACTAAGATTAGGTCACAAATTGTCTAATATTATACTTTACATTTTCCTCATTCAGTTATTTTTTACTCAGCCAGGAAGTGGAAAGCCTTGAACTACCCCCACGAATCTATCCAAGTTTTGCATTCTGTTGACAAGTAATATTCCATAAACTTTTTTCAGTCACCTAAAGACACTTGTTTGCAGATTTGCAAAGCTCCGTTCTTCTCTTCTTGCTGCCACATAGATTTGATGAGAGATTATATGTGTGAAGGAAAGAGGACTAGCATTGGGGGGGGGGGGGGAGAGGGAACCAGTGAGGAATAGAGGAATACTGGATGAAACATTTCCTAGGCATTAAGTTTGATTAAGAGACTGTGAACAGTTTCCACTGTTAAATCAAGGAAAATAACATTTCTTCTTTTTAAATTCCATAGAGGTACTCACATTAGTTTATTCCAGTGAAAATATCAAAGAGCCCTGTGGCACAGCTCAAAGACTAGATTTGCTACCAAAACACTGAAATTTGTAATAAATTTGAAGTTTGTCCTCAGGCAAAACATCTGAGAGGAATTTGGAAAAAAGCTAGAAAGCTTCAGCATGACAGTGAAAAATGTCTCAGTACAAAGAGCTCCACATTTCCCTGAGTTGCTGCCAGGTTTTGCCAAAAGTGTAATTCAAGGCACATTTAAAGGTTCCATCTGAGCAATACCATTTCTATGATTTTTGGGGGAAAGTGGGGGGGGGGGGGATTTTTGGCTGAGAGCAGTGACCTTTCCCAGAGAGGTTTCCCACACCGCATTTAAATACCAGCTCATTTATATATGGTTTTGCCAGAAGCAAGAAATAGATTATTTTAAAATATCATTATATGTCACAAGAGTGAAGATCAAAGATAATGATGGTGGTGGTAATGATATAATTATATGTATCCATCTGACTGGGTTGCCCCAGAACGGCTGTGATAAAACAGAAACTTCTTGTAATGAATTTCTCTTTAGATGTGAGGAGCTATCCTACCCTCCACACCTGCTGGCAAATCAAGGATAGCAAACCTCACATGTTGTTCTTCTGGTTCAATGTGTGGACTCCATGGACGGGCATGGCTGGCCACGACTTCAGGCCCAGATTTATTGCTCTGATTCCAACCAGTTGATGCTCCTCTGCATCTAGTCTCTGGTTCACCTTCACTGTGCGACCTTCTGGCTCAGATGAGTCCCCTTTCCATACAGACTAGCGCCCATCGTCACCATTTACCTCTGGCTTCCTAAAAAACTGTCCCTTCCCTTAACCAAGAAGTGTGCAGTCACTGTTGCAGATCTTTTCACAGTTGGGCCAATATTGTAGTTTGCCGCTTCCCCCACAATGTGATCCTGAAAGGGAAGCAACAGCTACTGAGGGAGCCAAGAGTGAAAATGGGACATTGAGATCAGGGCAGTAAACCATCATGCTTGAAGTTCTTCAAGGGTCATGAGGTCTGCAGATTGCAAGGAAGCCGATCTGGAGGGTGTGATGGCAGCAGAGGATTCCTTTCCAGCATGGCTTCTGGGCAAAACTCACTGTTCAGATCTTGCAGAAGATTTTATTTGATTCATTATAAAATCTTTCTATGCTGCTTTTCATTCAAATGAATCCCAAAGCAGCTTACAAAAAATAAATAACTAGAACATAATAGAACATCTACAAATGCATCCATTACAATCTACAAAACACTGTTAATAAGGCGACAACTAAAAAAATAAGCTAAACATCACAATTAAAGCAAAATGCACATTATATGATTATTAAATCAATACAACATTTATAATCTGTAAAACAAAATAAAAAAGCAGCAAAAAATAAACTAGGCACTGTTAAGTTCATACACACATGTGAGTCATACACGTGACTCACAATCATTAACTCAGCTCATTAAAATGCACAGATGATATATTCACCCCCCAAAAAGAAAACATTTTTAACCATGGTATCAGTCATAGTCGGTTTTGTAGTGTTGTGTGCTCAGAATCCAGAAGAGAGATATTATTACAATTAAGCCTGTTTTAACACAGAGAGACAGATGCCAGAGGTCTGTCTATAAGCACTTGCAATAGGAGCATATGCATGGCATCAGATTTACTAATACTTGCATCCCTGAGCCCTAGGCTCTTTCTGAAGCTGAGGGGAGGGAATGTTTTTATGTTCTAACATTTTCCCTGGGTAGCAGCAAATTGGCTGGCGTGCATTTGTCTTGAGCTGAACTGCACAGAGTCACGAGAGAGAGAGAGAGAGAGAGAGAGAGAGAGAGAGGGAGAGAGAGAAGACTGGCGGCTGCAGTGGGAGGGTGGGTAGAAAGAGAAATAATTTTTAAACTGCAGCTGTGTAGCTAAATTACATGTCTGAAAGTTAAGAGATGAAAGATATGAAGCTGATGCATATGGACACTATTAGGCAGGCTGAAAAAGAAACTTTGGATGCAAGAGTTCTGCTTCTGTCAGGAGCAGTGTTTTATTTCTACAATGCAACACAGGTTGTGTCCTAGGGCAGGATTAATGAAACAGGCTCAAAATAAGTCTTTTTGATAGCTACAACTATATCTGCAGCTTCATGGACCTCAGAGTTAGGAGCAATTAATGTGGAAGCAGCAACCCTGTGATGGCCCTTAAGTTACAAGAGCAATAGTCTTGCTGCCAAGGCCATGGCTGTATCCCATGCTACTTCAGCAACATCTGGATTCAGAGGGGAGGGCCAAGTCCCATAGAGCTGATGGGGGAACAGCATTGCCTCCCATGCCTGCATTGGCCCCGGCAGTCCCAGAATGGTGCGGGATGGAGTCATGCAAAATGGTAGCTATGGCCCTGCAGAAACTGTCCCACCAGCTCAGGGGTGTGTGTGAGGGACAGGGAGAAGTGCTGCCATTTTTCCTTTAAAGGTTACAAAGGATAAGGTTACCAGATTTATTTCAATGAATACGAGGACACTTTAAACAAACAAACAAATGTTTGGGATGTTGATGCTGCAGCGATGATGGTGGCAGGGGGGTGGCCACCACCTTGACCTCAACTGCCACGTTTCACCTTCTTCTGAGGCTTCTACAGTGGTACCTCAGGTTACATACGCTTCAGGGTACATATGCTTCAGGTTACAGACTCCGCTAACCCAGAAATAGTATCTCAGGTTAAGAACTTTGCTTCAGGATGAGAACAGAAATCGTGCTCTGGCAGTGCGCTGGCAGTGGGAGGACCCATTAGCTAAAGTGGTGCTTCAGGTTAAGAACAGTTTCAGGTTAAGAACGGACCTCCGGAACGAATTAAGTACTTAAGCAGAGGTACCACTGTATCTCCTTTCTCCATGAGCCTGGGCAGCCCCTGAGTTGTTGGTTCTTTTCTGGTGGTGGTGGGGAAGCTGTGCGCCGTGGGTCAGGCATGGAAGGCAGAGAAGGAGGGTCGAAAGCAGCGGTGGCTGTGATGCTCGGGCAGCACAATGCCTCCCTTCCTCTCGGAGCAGCCCCAATCACATTTCTACTTGCGTGCAAGAGGGGGGGGGGAATCTCTTAGCTGGGAAGGGAGGCTTCACACTAGCACAGCCCCATCCCACCTCCTACTTGCATGCAAGCAGGAGGGAGCAGGGATCTTCATATCGGAGCAGCCCCAATCCCATTCCTACTTGCGTGCAAGCAGGAGGGGGCGGGAATCCCTCACCTGGGAAGGGAGGCTTCCCATTGCCTAACTGAGAGATCCCTGCCCCCTCCTGCTTGCACGCAAGCTCTGATAGGCAGCGTGAAGTCTCCCTTCACAGCTGAGAGATCCCTGCCCCGCTCCTGCTTGCACGAAAGTAGGAGTTGGGAGGTTGCTCCGATAGGCAGCATGAAGCCCCCCTTCTCAGCTTAGCTGCTGGGGTCAGGGAAGGTGGAGGCAGCCCGGAAGCTGCATCTTGGAGCCTCTGTACCACCATCATATGGGGACTTCTGAGCAGCTCTTGAAGCCAGCCAGAGCCAACTGCTCCGGGCTGCTGAGACTGCTGCTGCTGCATTTCCCAGGGACATTAGATGAAATCTGGGGATATTCCGGGGATGGAATTTGTCTGGGGACTTATTCCCAAATCCGGGAACTGTCCCCGAGAAACGGGGACGTCTGGTAACCCTAACAAAGGAGCAAGTTATGGAGACCCTTACTGTCTTCCTTTTCCCCCCTCCCACACACTTAGGTTTTCCACTTGGGGCATAGCATATGTGTGCTTTCCCCCCACCCCACACCTTCTTCCAGGGCAAACTCCATTCAGAAGTGGGGATTACTGCTGGCTGAGCTTGGCAGAGGGAAAATAACCCTTTAAAATAGAGCTTGACTTACACCATCCTTTTTGCCAGTGAAACTTCTGCTAGGTGTCTTGATCATGCGACTGAGCTGAAAGGATTTTGGGGCAGGGCTAAGTCTGCCCCTGTTCTATCCTGCCCCTTTTGGAGGGCTTACTCTGGCCTTGGCCCAGACAGCTTATTTCCACTTTTCTCCAGGAGGATGAGCCAGGATGAAAGACTTCGGATGGAGAGCTGCCTATTTCAAACTCTGCTAATTCCAGCAAACCGTGGGTTTGGATTGCTCTCTATGTCTCTTTCTACTTACCCTGTATCATCCTGATAATGGAGACTACCGTGGCAGCTATTATCTGTAGGCACTGTGCTGACCAACTGTGAGAGAGGAGAATTACCTCTGTGCCTGCTAACAGACCCTGGGGTGAAGGAGAGGGCATCCCAGTTTGGTCCAGAAGCTCAAGGAGAACAAAACTACTAAGAACTGAACAACACAGACACTTCATGTTATGTTTCAAAGTGCATGGGGAATTAGAAGCTCTAGTTGGCAATCCTAGATACCAATAACACACATGAAAATGCAGTGATCATCTGACTAGTTTAAAATAGAAAAAGCAGCTTGTTCATTTATTAAGCTAGACTACAGAAAACACTTGTAAAATGCCAGTAGTTGTGTGATTGCTTTGCATGTGGTTATCTAGGACTGAGTTACTGTGAGGCACCTTCATACTTCATTTTGGACCTTACTGATTTTTTTCTTACGGATGCATGACTGGGTTTCCGAGGGGTGGGGGTGGGGAGTATTTCAATTGCCTTGCAAGCAGAGGGTTTTTATTATGGCCCTAAAATCTTTCCAGACAAAGAGAGCACCAAGTTCCTGGCTATGGAGTGATCTGCCAACCTAGAAACAAGAGAGGCAGAAAGCCAGGGCAGACTTGTAGCATTTCAGCTTTTGGACAAAACATGGATTTTCCCATAACCCAGACGGAAGCCATCTAACCTCATCCAGGAAATCTCTCACCTGGGTGTAATAATGCTTTCAATGAAGCATAATTCAGTGGATCTGGAAAGTCATAGTTTGTGATGCCATCTGGTCAAGCACTAATGAACCTGCTGGGAATGTTGGTCTAATACATCATTATCACTATGGAGGGCAAGCGATTCACAAACTTTTTGGATGAAAGAAATTCTGCCAGTTTCCAGTCTTTCCTGTGGTGCACAGAAATCACTTTCTTTTTTTCCTTTCAACTACAGTGAAAACAAACTTAAAGCCCTTGCCCTACACTGAAGAATGCAGAGTTCACCACTGGCTTTTGACTATCATAACTTGCTCAAGAAGCACGGCTTCTAATAGTGAACTCAGCTACAACCGAAACTGCAGAGAAACAGCAGCATGCTCATGGTGGAGCTCTGAGGTCCGCAGAAATGCAAAAACAAATAAAATAAAATGTTGCATTTTATAAATAAATAAATAAAGTCAATTGAGGACTTGGCCTGCTCAGGAGGTCTACAAGGGTGAGGCTACTCTTCAGCCTGAGGGCCACATTCCATTCTGGGTGACTTTCCAAGGGCCACATGGCAGCCAATGGCAAAAGTGGGTGGAGCAAGGAATGGAAATGGCATGCTAGTTTCTGCTCACGCTCACACACCCCTCTCCATCCTGTATCCAGGCAAGCAGGAGGCATGACATCTGAGCAAGACATCTGCATGCCAAGCAGGGCTAGTGAGGGGGCGTGGCCTGTGGAGAGGAGGTGTGGCCTAGGGAGAGTTCTGAGGGACAAATAAAGAGGTTTAGAAGTCCCTGCCCCTCCCACTTTTGTCACAGGAATGCAGAGCAGAATGGGGAAGCCTGTTTCAGCCCAATGACCACATTCCCTCATGGGCAACTTTCCATGGTCTGGGCACCAGTGGTGAGCTGAGCCCAGGGCAAAACGTGGGTGGATGAACAGATGTGTCCACTTGTATATGGTTTGGGTTGCCTGGTAAGAGACTGATTTGTTTTCAAACAGAATTTTAAGTTTTTATTTTGTGTTTCTGATAATCAAGAGTAGAATTGGCAGGTCATTCAGTGTGGATTTTGTCTTGTCTACCAGATCCATCTAACAGTAAAAAAAAGTGGGGGGGGGGAGAGCAGGCTTATGGTGACCTTTAGTGAAATGGTCATCGCAATAAATCCCACTGCTTGCATTACAGGAGTATTGATGTTTATGTCTCTGGTACACCATCTGCCTTCCTGGAACCCAATGTATTAATAGTCTCTCATCTTGTTTTTACAGCGCAAACATAGTTTTGTTGCAGCAGACATTTGTAGACGTGTGGACATAATGAAAGAGGCATATGGGTCAAGGTTTGGCTGGAAAAACTGGCCATATTTCGGATAGGGAGCCTAGATGCCATTTATCATTTATCTGAAGTGCCATGGTTGCATCCATCTCCAGAGCTCCATCCATTCCGCATCTGGTAATGACTTTGTCTTCTGTTGGCATAGTCGGGGGGATCATGCAGTTACTGCACAAAGCTGTTGTGCATGTTCTCCTCCTTGTGTAAGTACTTCACTTCAGCCAGGGCTATTTTCCTGTGGTGCAAAGCCACAATTCTGGGGAGGGCTCTCACCATTCCAGTGACACACCTTGCTGTTGATACTGGCAGATATGTCTGCGCTTAATATGAATGGCAGAAACTTCCACAAACAAACACCATTACTATTGCTGCAAATGTTTTATGTGATCCAAGTGTCTCTTGCATAGCTGCCCAAATCAATGGCCAAATCTGAAACCCTGAAGAGCCACAGCACTAGGCTAGGAGAACCAAAGGACTAGTTTAAAACAGTACAGAGATGTTCCTGATATGCCGCAGAAGTGCATTCCATTTATCTGTCATTATTAACCTATCCTTGGGCCATGTGGATAAACAAATCCCTACCACAAGTAGTTATGTCAGTTCTATTTTTAATCCCAAAATACATCTTCTAATTGAAGGAGACATCCTGATAGAAATCCTCTAGCTAAAATAAGTGGTTTGGTTTGTATTTTGAGGAAGAGGGCAAAGGACAATTCAAAGGCTTGTGCTTGCATATATCAAAGATTTAAATTGTCCTTTTTAAACAGCAGTCATTGTGGTTACTTGTTTTACCAATGTTATTAACTCATTTCAGACTTTTTTGAAACCTGAATTCATGTCTGTGACATGCATCTACCGTACCATAAAGACATTATGTGGAGCCAGTGAAGGACCATAGATATCGGTCCTAAATATCATATGTGCTCTGAAATATAGGGACATTCCCTAAATGCCATCTCTGTCTGCATGTGTGTGTGTGTATGCAGTTTTGAGCTGCCAGCATGATTTCCCATTTAAATTACCAGCCCTTCTCCCCATGCTACTTTGAAGTAAAGGGGTAAGAAGATTCAGTCATGGATCCCCCATATCACATGTAGTTTAACCTTTAGACTGAACAGAATTAATTCATACCGGTGAATTTGATATAATAGTAGTGTACTGTAATGTCTATTTCTGTGCTGTTTTGCAAGGGAAGTGTTGCATTCATGCTTTGTTAACTGCTTGCATTTCTTTTACTTAAGTTGGTGTTGTTCCTCTTTTGTTCTCTCTTGAACAAGAGTACAGTGGTACCTCGGGTTACAAACACTTCGGGTTACAAACTCCGCTAACCCGGAAGTAGGTCTCCTGGTAGCAAACTTTGCCCCAGGATGAGAACGGAAATCACGCAGCAGTGGGAGGCCCCATTAGCGAAAGCACGCCTCAGGTTAAGAATGGTTTCGGGTTAGGAATGGACCTCCAGAACGAATTACGTTTGTAACCCGAGGTACCACTGTAGTGCCATTTTCCGGAGGAAGGCTTCCTGCCTCTAATAGCTTCCCTGCCTCTGCCTGTTAGCCATGCTGGCATTCTCCTGGTCCTCTTTGTCCTCCCCGCTCCCCTGGCATTCTGTAGAATATATTCTATATGAGCTTCTGTTCTTGAAGTTTTGAACAACCCCCTGACATTCCTGAAAAATTTATCCTTTTGTAAAAAATGAAGTTGAGAGGTGATCTCATTTGAGGGGAGTTTCCTCTTTTGAAGTCAAATGTTACTGTGTTGAACTTCCTTGGCCATTTCAAAATATGTTGAATTCGACAGCACTCTGACTGCTGTTCCCAGACAGTTCAACAGCACTGACACATCACAGCAGGATGCCAGTTACGATTAAGAGCCCCCGCCCCCTCTCATCTCTTGTATGACCAGAGCTGTTCTAGGTTGCAGTTGTTTAGGGAATCTAGAAATTCTACCTCATTGTCATGACCAGAACAAGGGTAATTTAAGGAGTAGATGATGGGCAGTGATTAAATGGGAAGTGGACATTGGGTGGGGACTATGACCTGGGTGTGGGAGCTTGAAGTCCCTCCAGAACTTTAAACAGTTTTTATGCTGGACTGAAAGATGAAGCTTTGACTTGGCCTGGAATATGCCATTTTGATTTTGCTGCCCTAAATACCTTAAACCAGGTCTGTGCTATATGGTAACTAAAGCTTTTTATACTGCAAGCAACCATGCAGTTTAAGTTGTGATTTACATTAGTATTGAAAAATTGAACTACTTTTAAAACTGGTTTTAATTGAACTGGAAGCTGAAATTTTCAGCTGAGTCCTACTCTTAAAAAGGTAAAGGTACCCCTGCCCGTACGGGCCAGTCTTGACAGACTCTAGGGTTGTGCACCCATCTCACTCAAAGAGGCCGAGGGCCAGCGCTGTCCTACTCTTAGGCTTTCATTAAATGCTGTCCCTTTTACCCTAAAAAACTGAAACTTATACTGCGTTGGAACTAAATTGTGTCCTCCCTAAAAGAGGGCATGTGTTGCGGTGAGACCTGGAGACTGACCTCCTGGTTGTGGGTGGGTTGATTGGTTAACCACAACACCCGATTGGTAGGTCCCTCGGTGTTGGGTTTAATCTGGCCAATGGGACGCAGTCTAAATGGAGCAAGGGACCTATTTATGCCCATGCACGTGACCCAGAACTTCCTCTTTCGGCTCTTGCATCGGAACACCCGCCCACCTCTCCCTACTTTTAGGGCTTTGCGCTTGACCTTGCTATTCCGTCGTGTGTCGTCTGTCGTTGGTACAGGGACATGGCAGAAATTTCCCCACTTGGCTGATTGGCTGTTGCCATTTGGGTTTCGCCTGCCGCGTAGCAAATCATCACAACTTGTAAGGTTGCGGATGGGCACTTGTTCATGTGATAGGGATGGGAGAACGGTCCCGCCATCCCTATGTGAAAGTTATTCTGTTAAAGGAATCCAGGGACTCAACTTGGTTTGGTCAACGCCTGAGAGGGGGTTGTGCCCGTGCCAGAGTCCAGGGGAGCATCTGGGGAGTGGACAGCGTCTGTTTCCGGTCTTTGTCACCTACCTCAGGTGTTCACCCTTGGCTGACCTGTGCTGGTGCCCTGGGTCAGCGCTGCCTGCAAGGATGCAGGGAGCCAGTTGAACCAGAGCCTATGCAACCACTCACTTTTCTGTAAGCAATAAAGTTGTGGCCTAAATTCTGCCAAAAACCAAAACTAAAATGTGTTTTTATTTAGGGGGGAGGTCTCTGGGTTTGAACATGCAAAAGCTAATACCACCTTTAATATCTCCCATTTGCTCCATTGTGTGGAGCCATATAAGGGTAGGGGTGGGGTGGGGTTACTCCTCCAAAATTGGTATTTAATCTAGGTTTCTGGTTTACTATTGCCCCTCAAGACTTCTCTGCTAATTTAGAGGTAGCTTTCCTTCTGGGGCAGAATTGAAAATGCATTTGTCCAGGCTTATTGTTCCTAGTATTTGGCTCCTGAACTATATATATATTTTTTACAGGATTTATCTTCCAGCACACCCTGACTGTGCCCTTGCTAAAGTTTAAGTGATGCCTTAATTAATTAAATGGGAGGCACTTAGCCTCCAGTCACTCAGCTTCTTAACTTGCTGTTACCTTGACTTGACACTTGATCGCTGGTTCTAAGATGTTCAGGTACCTGGAGCTGCCCTCTTGCTTGGGATGCCAGTTCAAAACTCCATATTTTTATGGTACTCTCTTTGTGAAGGAACTCTTTTGTTTGCAGCTCAGCCAACACACACAACAATTTATTTATTTATTCAGTCCATTTACCTGCATTACAGGGGATTTTGAATGCAGACCAAGATGTTAAATACCCCACATTTTCCAGATATTTCCACCATCCATGTAATGGATCCACTCTCAAGTCTGAATAAGCATTTGTAAATCCACTGAGTCAGTCCTGCTTGTTTTGACCAACACACTGAAGAATAGTTATATATGAAAGTGTCCTTAAAGGAAACACAGTAGTTACAGACCCTCCAAGTTGCCCTATTTTCCAGGGACAGTCCCAAATTTAAAGAAGCCATCCTGGTTTCTGATGTGATCCTGGATTGTCCCACTTTTCCTTTGGACCACCCTATTTTTATCAGAGAAATGTTGGAGGGTATGGAGTTATGTGACTCTCAAACCAAGGGAATAAGTACAGTCATGGGAAAAAGAAAGTGCACCCTCTTTGAATTCTGTAGTTTTACATATGAAGACATAATAACAATTATCTGTTCCTTTGCAGGTCTTAAAATTAGGGAAATACCACCTCAGATGAACAACAACACATGACATACTACACTGTGTCATGATTTATTTAACAGAAATAAAGCCAAAATGGAAAAGCCATGTATGAAAAACTAGGTACACCTTATGATTCAATAGCTTGTAGAGTACATTTAGCAGCAATAACATGAAGTAATATGAAGTATTTGTTTTCTGTAGGACCCAGGGCCATCTTTAGCAGATGTGGCACCATGGTGCAAATATTCCCCAGCGCCCCCAAATTACCAAACATAGTGTTGTTGTGGCTGTAGCTGCGCACTGCCAGCCATCGTGGGGGGCAACTCTCCCCCATGACACTGAGGGCGACCGATCCCCACAGAGGCTTGGGAGTGAAGTTGCACGCGTCCCAAGCCTCCACGGGAGGAGAGCGCAGCTTCCTTCCCAAGCCTCCTCGGGAGGAGAGCGATCTCCGCAGAAGCTTGGGAGGGAAGCTGTGCGCCCACCAGCCATATGGTTAGCGGGGCACAGCTTCCTTCCTAAGCCTCTGCGGGGATCGCTCTCCTCCAGAGGAGGCTTGGGAGGGAAGCTGCAAGCCCACCAGCCTGATGGTTGGTGGGGCGCAGCTGGCGGGCATACAGGGAAAGGTGAGACCGCCAGCAAAGCTGCGCAGCTGGAGAGCCCCTGAGAGGCCGGCGCCCTGGCACGATGCACCACCTAGCCCTATGGGAAAGATGGCTGTGGTAGGACCTTATCCAACTCTCACATCATTGTGGAGGATTTTGGGCCCATTCGTCTTTACAGCATTGCTTCAGTTCATTGAGGTTTGCTGGCTCTCTTAAGGTCCCGCACAGCACCTCAGTTGGGTTGAGGTCTGAATTTTGACTGGGCCATTGCAACCCCTTGGCTCTGTGCTTTTTCAGCCATTCTGTTGTATATTTTCTGGTGTGCTTGGGATGCTTGTCCTTCAGCTGTTGGGCAGATCACCACACATTTGACTGTAGAATACTTTGGTATATAGAGGAGTTCATGGTTGACTCAATGACTGCCAGGTTCCCAGGTTGTATGGCTGCAAAACAAGCCCAAATCAGCCCTCCACCAGCGTACTTGAAATTATTATTATTATTATTATTATTATTATTATTATTATTATTTATACCCCACCCATCTGGCTGGGTTTCCCCAGTCACTCTGGGCGGCTTCCAACAAAATATTAAAAATATAATAAAACATCAAACATTAAAAACTTCCCTAAACAGGGCTGCCTTCAGATGTCTTTTAAAAGTAAGATAGTTGTTTATTTCCTTGACATCTGATGGGAGGGTGTTCCACGTGGCAGGTCCACTACCAAGAAGGCCCTCTGCCTGGTTCCCTGTAACTTGGCTTCTCACAGTGAGGGAACCTCCAGAAGGCCCTCAGCGCTGGATCTCAGTTTCCAGGCTGAACGATGGGGGCAGAGAGGCTCCTTCAGATGGTATGAGGTGCTTTTGCTGATATGCTGTGTTTGGTTTTTGATAAATGTGGCACTGTACACTATGGCCAAACATCTCCTCTTTGGTCTCATCTGTCCAAAGGACATTGTTCCAGAAATCTTGTGGTTTGTTCAGATGCAACTTTGCAAACCTAAGCTGTGCTGCCATGTTCTTTTTAGAGAGACGAGGCTTTCTCCGGGAAACCCTTCCAAACAAACCATACTTGTTTCATCTTTTTCTAATTGTACTGTCATGAACCTTAACATTTAACATGCTAACTTAGGTCTGACCTTGGGGTGAATTTGCTGGGGCATCCACCCCTGAGAAGATTGGCAACTGCCTTGAATGTTTCCCACTTTTGAATAATCTTTCTCACTGTAGTATGATGGACATAAAATTGGTTGGAGATGGCCTTAGAACTCTTCCCAGTTTCATGGGCAGCATCACCTGCTTCTCTAAGAGCCTTGTCTCATCTTTCCTCCTTAGGACTGTGTTAAAGCACACCTGAATGCTCCAGGCCAGCAAACTGCCAAAACTTTGGCACTTATAGAGATGGGCACACTTGCTGATGATCAGTTAAGCAAGGACATTTGATTAGCAGCCCCTGTCTGCTACTTAGCCTTTTAATTCCCATGGAAGCAGTAAAGGTGTACTTAGTTTTTCAGACATGATTTCTCCATTTTGGCTTTATTTCTGTTAACTAAATCATGATACGGCATAATATGTCATGTGTGGTTGTTCATCTGAGGTTGTATTTATCTAATTTTAAGACCTGCTAAGGAACAAGTGATTGCTTTTACATCCTGATATGTAAAACCACAGAATTCAAAGAGGGTGCACTTACTCCCCCCCCCCCATGACTATAACTATACAACCTTTAGAAGACACCTGAAGGTGTTTTATTATGTTTATTATGTTTAATGTTTTATTATATATGTTGGAAGCTGCCCTGAGTGGCTGGGGCAACCCAGTCAGATGGGGGACGGGGTAAGAAATAGTAAAATTATGGTGGTAATGTTGATGATTGGTGGAATAGGGTGCCCCTGTTTTCACCAGAGAAATGTTGGAGGGTATGTTGTTAGTATTTTCACTATTCTGTGCTTGACAGATTTATGGCTTTTGTGGTTTTTGTATCTCTTACCTGTGCAGGGGGCAGGGTAACCAGGCTGCGGGGCCAAGAGAACAAGGAGGTGCATGTCTGTCTTTCAGAGGGTCCAGGTTTGAACCTGCTTTGGGCACAGATTTCAGCTGTGAACATTTAAAATGTAGCAGGCATAATGCGGGTGGTTGGGGAGTATGGCATGAAGGGTGTTTTCTGCTTTATAACTCACAGGTCCAATTTTCCTCCAGAACAGCAAGGGAGAGGCCAAAGACCCATAGTTGGGCTCTGTGGACCGGCCCGCTGTAAGGAAGGAAAATTTTCAGGTAACAACCATTGTTTTCTTTTTCTTGCATGAATATATTAACTCTAACTTTAATGTCAGAATTGCAGACTATGTCCATACCAGAGGCCTAAAAATGGCTTCAGTGTGGAGAGAAGCCTCTGGGTGACAACAGAAGGAATTCTGACTGCTGCTACAGCCACCCACAGAGCGCTGCTGCCAGCTCGCTCCAAGTGTGGATCATTTGCTTGCTCATCGTCCGCCAGCGCTCAGTTTTTTGTTTTATTTATTGCAACAGCAGAGAGGAACCAAGAGACATTCTTGTTTCTCTTGCTTCAAGCAGCCTGACACTGCAGGAGCAGGAGCGGCAGGCGAGTGGCTGTGCTGCACAGGGCTAGGAGCGGCTATCGCTGTGTCCAGACCCAAGAGCTCTCACCCGGAGGCTTCTGACCACAGGGAGCCTCATTCACAGGCTTGTGTTTGAACTGGCACTCAGATTTCTCAGAAGCAGTTTATGTACAAGGGGTTTTTTATGTGATGGGGAGTATGGGGAGTAAAGAGCAGCTCTGACCCCTTTAAATAAGCTTCTTGTTTAAGCAGTTCATCCCAGCTGTGATGGACCAGAATTAGGTCCACTACTAGTCCATCACCTCTTCACTGCCTTTGAAATAATGCATGCTGAGTTCATGTTGAAATATCTTCCCTTAACCCTTTCCAGGCCTAATTAAACATCACATAGATACACATTTAATTCCCCCCCCCAATTGTTGTGGGAGGCGGGCGGGTGGCTGTTACAGCCAAACCACTGGGGGAGTCATTGAATGGGAGAGAGCAAAGCAACACTGAGCATCTTTGTATTATTAACCCTTTCCATGTCAGCTGCTTTCCCTCCCTCATTTGTTACCATTACAGATGCTTGCTTGTACTTGCAAAAGTGTATTTGGAACTTAACGGGGGGGGGGGGGGCGGAGATAAAGCAGAACAATACTGGCCATTGAAAGAGTTAAGCATCCTCTCTCCCATTTCCTTGCCACTTATTCAACCGTCCCAAAGCAACTTTTATGTAATAAAAATGGTTCTTGGATTTCTGAAAATGTAACATTGAGCATAAAATCCATTTTTTCCATGTTCAACTTGTCTCTTGTCCAAATATGAGAGCTAAGCACATGTATCAGCAATTAAAAATCTGACAGTTCCATGACCACATATTGTAGGCATCCTGTTTGTTTTTTTACTCAAGTTTGTCTCAGCGCACACCCTCCTGTTTTGATCAGACTGAGAATGCACTACTCACTCAACATCCAAATACATGTTATGGATTGTTTAACCCCCCCCCCCCAAAAAAAAAAAAATACTCCCAGGAAATGTGCAAAATGGAATTTCCTGGGGCATGAATGCAGACATGCACAGAAGCTACTTCTGTTTAATCTGAAATTGCCATTTTAATTACTGAAATGGAGTATGTAGGGTTTTTGCTGCTAGTTCAGGTTCATCTCAACTTGATTCTAAATCGATAAAAAATGGCAACTTTCTCCCCACAGAAACAGTGCAAAAATGATTTACTTTTTTTTTCATGGATCAGTTTATGCACAAAACAATATGCTGGAATATACTGTAAAACTTGTAGTGTTTGGGGCCTTAAAAAAGCAACAGCAAGAACCCAAAAGTAGCTTTTAAGCAACCATTCAAATGTGGTAAAGCACCCCTTCCTCCTCCATTGGCATCCATTTCAAACATTTCATGGACTGTCTAGCTAAAGGAAGGGACAAAACTCTGATCATCCAACAAGACCCCACCCACCTCCAGACCTCTGCCCCTCACATAGCAAAAAGGGAGGTTGAGGAAGTATTTTTTAAAAAAATATTCATTGTTTCAGGTTCTGCAAAGAAATGTTAAACTGTGAAGTAGTAAATGTATGACATGCAAAATACAGTTTCCAGCTGAGCGCAGAAAAAGGGGGATGAACGAAACACCTGCCACCTCCCACAGATCACCTGCCAAAGAAATACCACACAAGTATGCAAGAAAAAGACGACATAAGGTGCTTGGAAGCTCCGGTAGAATAAGCTCTGGCAAGAAGAAATAAATAATTGAGACAACATCCAGAAATAAACGGGGGCCCAGATGGAAACAGAAATGGAAGGGGAAGCATGGGAGAAAGGGGAAGGAGAGGCAAAGACCCACTTGCCATTGGCAGGGGTTTGATCAGAACTTTCTCCTCATCTACAGATTATTGCTGGGTAGGGATAATCTGGATTAAGGAAGGGGAAAGTGTGGGGCAACAGTGATTCCCAGGAAACATAATATAGATGTCACACATTATAAATGGTAGAAGCTCAAGAAGTTTATGAGCCACATTAAAGGAAGATATGGTTATACATCTTCCTTTAAGGAGCAATGGTAGCAATCCTTGGCTAGTTGGAGCTATCTAGAGACAACCCTCTCAGTAAGGAAGGGAAGGCAGAATATGGTTGTCATTCAGAGCTGGAATGTGGACTTGGTGCATGATGGACACAATCCAGCAGGAGCACAATCTATTCTTATGCCATTTGTGGAGCAGACTTCCCCAAGATTAATTAGGGTAAGTGGGATCTGGTGCATCAGGCACCAAAATATATAGGGCTAGCATATATAGAGCTAGCCCTAGCAGAGACAGAATGTTTTGTACTGAAAAGAGACTGCAAGGCCCCTGGAGGGGGCAGGAATTGTTCTGTATTTATTGCCAATCAGTTTTCTAATCTAACCCTCCTAATTGCTTTCCTTAGCTGAAAACACCATCTAGACCAATGTAAATATGTAGATTCCAGAGAGCTCTGTTTAATAACATGGAGCTTGAACATAGAACTCTATTTGTTTGTCTCTGCTTATTTATGTCAAGATCAATTGTAATTAAAGATGAATTCAGCTTCAAAAGAAGCACTTTAGCTGATCCTTCTCATCAGGAGAATCCCTTCCTCTTCTGCCCCTCTCCCCCCATACATACCTTGACAGACGCAGGTGGCGCTCCGGTCTAAACCACTAAGCCTCTTGGATTTGCTGATCAGATGGTCAGTGGTTCGAATCCACACTCGGGAGGGAATGAGCCCCCGTTGCTTTGTCCCAGCTTCTGGCAACCTAGCAGTTCGAAAACACACCAGTGCAAGTAGATAAATAGGTACCTCTATGGTGGTGGGAAGGTAAATGGCATTTCTGTGTGCTCTGGTTTCCATCACAGTGTCCCATTGCGCCAGAAGCGGTTTAGTCTTTCTGGCCACATGACCCGGAAAGCTGTCTGTGGAGAAACACCAGCTCCCTCAGCCTGAAAGTGGAGATAAGCACTGCACCCCAAAATCGCCTTTGGCTGGACTTAAACGTCCGAGGGTCTTTTAACTTTACCTTGTGATAACAGCTCCTTTTCCAGCAGACAATTGCTCCCCTCCAAAAGAGAGAGAGAGAGACTTTTTGATATGAATTATAGAAGCTTTTGTGACACTATTGTGGCAGCAACAAAAGCTGTCAAAAATAAGAATTATTAACCACAATATAATCTGGACGGACAGTGCTGCTCATTCTCCAGGGAACTGATCCCATATGGTTTATTTTAAACATGTTATGTAAACTGTGGGAATGGGCAACAAATTACTAAAAGGCAAGGAATAAGGAAAAGTGCTTGCCTAATTCCTGCAGAGGTATATTTCATTTCATGATTTTCTTAAATCCACTTTCACAGATTAAGAAAGACCACTTTCAAAATACTCAGAGCAGTTCCACATGCCTCAGATAGATATTATTTGGTGCATATGTATCTGAAGACACCCTGATGTAGGGGGCACTCCAGAAAAAAAAACTTAAAAGGGTTTTTTTCTTTCAAAAATCCCAACCATTATAAACTGTGCCCCAGGCCTGATTTTTAAAAAGCTCTTTTGCAAGAGACTAAATTGTCTGATGAGCAGCTTCTTGACATGACTGTCATCAAGGTAGACGGTTGCGGCCAGTTCAGAGAGGGAAGCTGCTCTCCAGGACTCCAGGACTGTGTGTTTGTATCTCAGCCCAGTGTTTCACTTCTCCCAAGAAAAGACAGTCCTGATCTGGGACAGAGAACATCCTTATCCCCTCCCATATGATCTAAAGTGGCTGGAGCTACATCAGAAGTGATCATAAAAAGCTGTTGGCAACCCTGCTCCAAATTAGTGACATCTATCCATTGTTCTAGGTGGCAGAAATGGAGATAATTTTAGCTTTATATTCATGCATATTTGTTGATTTATTTTAACAGTTGTCATTTGCTTTGAAGCCAGAGGAAACGGGGGGGGGGGCACTATAAATAAATTTTACTGCCAAAGATACGTAAAATGGTCACAAAGCACATTCATCATATGGACAAAGCACTTCTGTTCCATTGGATTCAGTTACACCTTATAGACAATACATTAAGCTGAATTCCTATTGATCCAGAAGGTAATAGAAGCTGCAACATGCACATTGAAAACATTTCAAAAATAAAAACAATTTGCATTATACCAAGCCTCTCTTGTTTGCCATTTTACACCCTATCATTCTGCTTAAACATTATCCTCTTGGTAGCTAGTTTGTCCATTTTGGTGGCACATGCACTTCAGTTTTCAACAGCTGTAATTTCAGTTTGTTCTTACCCTGTAACCCCTTTTTTAAATGTTCAGTATGCTTGGAGAGCCTTGCCTACTTGTATACAATTAGCACAACCACACATTCTCTGGGCTGCATCCTGGGGTTTTGCGACTCTAAATTCTATTGCAGCTGCCTTGTTTCTCTGCTTTCCTGTTTGCTATGACTTGCCAGCCATGGTTAATTCCAGGTAACTTGTTTCCTTTTCTTTCTATGGCTGCTAATTTCTCTGGTCTATTTTCGGATTTGCTCTCCCTAATGTGCACAAAGCGCTTCTGATTGTTTACCCTGGTGCCTCCAGAGACTGAAAAGCCTCCGGGCTGCTGCTGTTTATTGTACCCACTTGGACTGTGAAAGGTTTGTTTTCAACCAGAGAAGCAGGTCGGCCTGAGTTGTGATAAAGACCAATGGCGCAGATCACCTTACCAACCTCTTCTGCTGCACAGTGTGAGATGAGGGCCCATTTTATATATTTATTTTTACCTTTCAAATTGATTTCACTTTCTCATAAATACTCATTTAGCTGTGGGTGGTGATAGTTCACTCTGAGTTTATAGGTGCTTTTTTGTTTTGTTTTTTTGCTGTTGGTACAAGAGTACCTCTTCGATTTACTTCTCTCCTGTCTGCTAGCTGCAGCAAGTCAAAATTGCAGGCTAATGGTGAGGTGAGCAGCTTATAATATATGATAATCAATACTTCAAATCTGCTTTCTGTGATGTGACATAAAAAAGGAAAGCAAGGAAGGTGAATAAAAGAGACAGAAAGCTGCTGATGTCCCCCCCCCTCCCTTCTTTCCCCCCAGCCCAGTGGGACAAAAGCTCGGGGAGAAGGGGTAGGTTTTCCCTTCAAGGTCAATGCGTGCTTATTTCCTCTTAAAACCACTCTCCCCTCTTCATATTTAATTCAGTTGGTGCTAGGAATCCCTGGTAGCTCAAGTGGACGTTTAGTCAATACTGCAAGCATAAATACAAACCAGGATCGTTAGTTCACACGTTCAGAGGAAAGTAGTGGAGTCAGCCGTAGTGACGTAGTTCGGTTCTAGCAGCTGAGACCAGGCGAGCTGAGATGGTTGCCTCGGGAAATTATGGGCCACCATTCAGGGGGGCAGAGTGGGAGGCAGGCACCTCTGACCTGGGTGGCAGAAAGGGATACGGAGAGCTGCACTAATGGCAATGGAAGCCCTTTCCTGCACAGGCCCCCTGCGCCAGGGTTTGGGGAGGCAGGGAACAAGGAGTAGGCCTTCTCATGAGCAGCTCTTGCTCATCTTGATGGGGTTTGCCCATGTGAGGTTTCCAGTAGAGCGTGCAATGTGTCTTTAGGAGTGTGTGCTTGGAGAAATGCCATCTGGATTTCCCTTGTCCCCTGACACCCAAATGTCTTGGACTGGCCTTGTCACTTAGGTAAGGTTTTGAAGTGGGAGGGTGGACCACCTGCACAGAGAACAAGGGGACTCTTTCTGGAGGGAGTGGGGAAAACAAAAAAGACTCTTTCAGCCAGTTTGTTTCTGAAAATGTTTTCTGCCTCCTTCCACCTTCAGCCTGTTGTCTGGTTTGTGTGGCTGCCTCCTTTCCCTGGTGTATTTTAAAGGGAGATCATCTTCAATATTGCTCAGGAAGTTGCTCAGAAAATCCTAATAGCAGTGGACTAACTGGCAAAACTTGTATAATTGGATATGGTTTGGATGTTCCTGATGTGGTTTGTGACGTGGGTGGGGGCAGGACTGCCATTCAAAAACAAAAATGCCAGTGATTCTACTGGGTTTGTCATAGTCCCCAGATGTGGCTTAGGTAGTTGGGAAACTGTTTTGTGAGCTGCTGTGGAAGCCATCAGGCCAAAAAGCAACACAGAAACATCAAGATACAGAAAATAAAGTAATTCTGTGAATCCCTGCCACGTCCACAGAGGGATATATTAGTCACTGCCATCCATAGACTGGCTTGGTACACATCTATGCATTGAAAGTTTCTAGTAGTAATGTTCCGATTTTTGTGTTTTTTACATAGTTGTAGAGTGGCCAGAGCAATCTATATAGGATATTTTCATTTTTATGTATTTTGTTTTACAATTCTTAAATAATATATGGAATAATATATATCTCTTTTAGGAGATAATATGCAAAGTATTAAAGCCCTACACATGCAATCAGCTTATTTATACTCTGAACATCATCCAGCCAAGGTTAAGCACATAAGTCCCACTGACTTCAACCAAAGACAGTTAAATGTATGTGTGTTTAAAAGTCCCCATTGAAATGAACAGGGATTAGATGTAATTTAACTAGGACTATATTGTGTTCAGTGTTCATTTTTTGTTCTTTGATTGACAGGGCTTTACAGAATACCCGGGAAACCCAGACTGTTGTTGTTAAGGAAATTCACTTTCTTATTTTCTATTTTACTCCTTTACTTCTTTCATATTTATTCCTTTGAAAACCAGTTTCTAGGTTCTGTCACACATTGGTGTGACCAGCATACCGAACCAGGCTGGGGTGTGTGTCATGATATGGAGATGAAAGTGGGTATCAATGCAGATGGGGGGGGGGGTGATGGCCCAGGGCTCAATGGCTGACACTCAGCCCAGTGGGACAAAGTGAATAGCTACAATCAGTTGAGATACAGTAAAACCTGCCCCTTCTTCCTTCCACTGGGATCGCCATGGACAGGATTAGCTCCTATGATAGCTGTACCCCTTAGTCCACCCTGTTACTTTTTCTCATGCTACTGAATCCCTGCAATTCAGCCTTACCAAGAAAACCAAAGCACTGCACTTGGGGGATGAAGCTTGCCCCTTGCTCCTGTCACTGGGTGGTCCACCAGCAGGAATCTCATGGAAGGTTCATTGTGTCCAGGACACATTTTTCACATGTGCACACCACCCGCCCTTCCTCTAAATGCACTCACACATACACACTGCCCATTTGATAATTCTCATGAGAATATCATGGCAGAGAAAAGAAAATCCACTTTGTTAACGATTCTTGAGAAAAGAGAAGAAAGCAATCTGACTGGAAAATATTATCTGCTGTAAGAAAACGTAAATGTATGACACTTCCTAATAGTAAGTGCTGCAGAAATCAAATTTTCCAACAGATTCTTACCAAAACAAAAGCAAAAAAGATAAAAGCCAATTACACGATCCATACTCATGTCTAATAAAACAGCTGCAATAGCTCTTTTGACAAGCTTGTACTCAATGCGCAGAAGCGGAAAAATTCCATTCCTGTGTTTTTTGCTAGAAAATGAAGCTTTTTGAGAAACACTTTTTATTACACGACTGCCATGCAACAAAACATTTACAAACAACAGAGATGTCAAAGATGAAAGCTCAGCTTGCTTAATTTTTATGAAGTGTTTGTGTTTATGTAGAGTCAGCCATTGTTCGGTTATTGGTTCTTGTGTTAAAAAGTAATACTGATAATTCCTCTTGAGTTAGTTCACTACCATTTGCTCTTCTCTCAAACGATTTAAGCAGTAGCGAGACAAACAGATTTCTACCGCAGATTAGTTTACAGATGAAGCTCAGCTCCATGGAGAGCAGCTCCCTAAAGGCCCCTTTCTGTTTCCTTTGGGCTACAGAGCCACTGATGTACCTTGAGAATAGTTCTAAATAAATCGATGGTCTCAACTTGTTGGTTTATGCAATGCTCCTGAAATGTTTTAATTATGATTCCTTTTGTAATGAGGATGGCCAGTGATCAAATAAGCAAGCTGTGATCTGATTGAGGCAGCTGATTAATGACTTTAAAAGCATTGTATCCCCCCCCCCTTGTTTGTTTTTGCAGAACAAGAGGAGTGTGTTAATTGCACAGATGAATGCCGAGTGCTTGGTCATTCTGACAGATGTTGGATGCCCCAGTTCCCTGCTGCCAACCAGGCTGAAAATGCAGATTATCGAACAAATCTCTTTGTCCCCACAGTGGAAGCTAATGTTGAGACTGAGACTTACGAAACTGTGAACCCCACGGGGAAAAAGACTTTTTGTACATTTGGGAAAGACAAGAGAGAGCACACTATTCTCATTGCCAATGTGAAACCTTATCTCAAAGCCAAACGTGCCCTGAGCCCTCTCCTCCAAGAGGTTCCCTCAGCATCAAGCAGCCCAACCAAGACCTGTATTGAGCCTTGCACCTCAACAAAAGGACCGCTGGATAGTTGCGAAGTCAGAACAGGAGCCTTGGCTGACCCCAGCAGCCAGTACATGACAGCCAGTGACAGCCAGTACCTATCTCCTAGTAAGCAGTCCAGAGACGCTGCCTTCATTGCGTCCGATCAGATGGCCAGGGTCTTTGCTGAGGTGCATTCCCGGGTGAGCCGAGACTCCGCTGAGATGGACTCTGTGTTGGAGCAGATAGACCGTTCAAACAGGGAACTAGGGAGAGAGTCAGTGGATGCAGAGGAAGTAGTGCGGGAGATTGACAAGCTTTTGCAGGACTGTCGGGGAAATGACCCTGTAGCTGTGAGGAAATGAAACAAAAACCACAACAGACAGCCTGGCATTTGTTTGCTTCTTCTGCTGAATTAAAAATAAAAAAAATCTCCCCTGGTTCTAAAATTTATACAGGGATGAACGAAGACCAATGCTGCTTTAAGGCTTTTAGTGAACATCTGAAGTGCCCACAAGTATGTTCTTTTCACTGCTCTATCTTTTTCCACAGATAACACTGGTTTCGTTTTTACCAAACTTTCATTAGAACGGCGTGATGTATGTTAACGAGAAGGAAGGAGGAGGGAGAAAAAGGATGCCACTTTGACAATCTAATAGAAAGATATAAAGGGAAAATAGGCAAATGGAACCTGATATTTTAGGACTGATAGTTGTTCACTGTTTATGTGTAGACTCCATAAAAAGCAGGGTGGAATAGTTCTCTGATAGATTTCCAGCAGTCATTATAGGCTTCTACTGAAAATCCCAAAATCAGAAACCAAGAAACAAAAAGTCTTGTAGTCAACCAGGCCCCACCAAGAATTAACACTCATTTGTGACAACCATTTCTGTATAAAGTTATCTGCCACCAAAAAAAAAAAAAAAAAAAGGGAAAAAAAGAGAAAGAAACCCAAGAATCCATTCCATAACATTGTTCAGCAAAAATATTCTGGTCATTAGTAACACAGCTCATGTCATATTAAAGTTAAATGTGAAATGATAGAGTCCTTGTTTGTCCTGCACCTGCATAAACTAACTCACGTGGAAAGGAGAGGGGGGGAAATGCTTTAGTGTCCAGCAAACTTTCTAGGCTAGCAGTATGTTTTAAACCTGAGGCATAATATGAGATCACAAATAATAATTACCTTTTGATAGGTAATAATAGAAGAGACAAATTAACATTATTAACACCTTTTGTAATTCATTTGTGGACACTAAAATAGCTCAAGTGAGTGCAAACATTTCAGACATCAACACAAATCCACACAAAACCATTTAAATGTGCAAATGTAAGAAGATTCAATGTGTTTACATCAAATGACATATTTTTATTGATTTATTGCAGATTCAGTGCATTTGAGCCAAATTGTTGAGTGTATAAGAGCTATATTGTGTATTTTATTAAATTAATATATAGTTGTGTTGCAAAAAAAATATATTTGGGCTTATGATGTAAATGGCAAGTGTTGCCTCAGTAGCTGTCAAACTCTATGAGTTTTGTTCTCTCCTTTTCTTTCTTTCTTTCCCCCTGTGGAGTGTGGGAAGCAGAGCCTCAGAGCAGTCTCTTGTTTAATGTATGGTCTACCAAGTACCACAGTACATAATCTGTTCAAAATGTGTCTTGAGTGAGTTGATGGAGCTAACTGAACGGCCGACAAATACATCCATCAGTCATGGTTATGTGCAAGTCCTTGTAGAAGCTTCTGTCGCAACCCATGTTTAATAACAAAAATTACACTTGAACCAACACCTGGAACCTTGTTCTTTACTGAGCTTTGTCACTCGCTCACATGAACACAGGCCGTCTGTTTAGATATCACAGTCATGGTTGAATTCTCAAATTACCCTAATATTTCAAAGTTTCATACTAGACTTCGGTTCATGGAGCATGAAAATGCTTTGGTGCCCATGTGGTACAAACAATCTTTTGTCTGGTTTCCTGGAAATTGCTGTTACATTGACTGAGGTTTCAGCTTGAGCTCACAGAGCCCTCCTTCTCTCTCTCCCATCACCCTCTATTATTAGAATTTTTGGTAATTTTATTCGCTCTCTGTCCATTGCACACACTTTTCTATGTGCTGTTCCACATTTGATTCTTACGAAAGCTACGTTTTAAAATTAATGTTTTCTTTGAATTAAATTTGTAAGTACAACTGAGCACCATAAAACATTCATATATCTCCTTAGTTCCCCATATCTGTGTTTTGGGTAAACTGTGCAACATAGCAGCAATATTAAATATGAACCCATCATTTTCTAACTTTTTTTTCAGTGTGAAAAGCAAACTTACTTCAGGCTGGCAAATTTCAGGCTTCACAGCCATTCTTTTACTTCAAACGCCACATTTTTCACTCCACTAAAGAAGTGAGAGAGTAGTATCAGAGGTGATGTTATGTTAGTTGTGCAATGGTTATCACATCCTTAAAAGCAAAATAGGACTAAAAATAATTCCCTGTCCTTGTATCTGAAAACAGCTCACTTTGAACTTGGTTTCCATCACATAGATGTTTGAATCGTGAGCCTACAATACTCAAGTTGGGCTCTGTTATTTAGGAGCAGGAGCTGCCTTGTTTCCTGACATTTAAGATTGCTTCGGGGTGACCCTCCTTGCATCTCCTTGCAGCTGGCAGTGTGGTGGGGGTGGCACTTACCTGACCTCTGCTCAGTCACATCACTGCTGCTTTCTGGGAGATGGAGACGAAGGTGGGAGGTGGTGGTGAGGGTAGCATGGTGCAAACACAGGCAGGAGTGCCAGATTGGCTCCCCGGGTGCATTGCACTGCACTGACCTTGCCACCACCTCCCATTTCCCGACATCACAAGGTGAGATGGGCACCGCTGCCTCACCATGGCATCTGCACCTGCCTCAAAGTGATGGTAGCAGGAAATGACAATTCCTTTGATATAGTTTTCAAATCACCTACAAATTGTGGAGTCTGGATGTCTCCTAAGTGACATTCTGAGGTCTGCATGTGCTCCTGCCCATGTTGAACACCGTATGCCCCAGACAACTTTGAATTGTTACCTGAGAGCCCATTATTGAATTAACAAAATGGCCATGTTTGATGTTTGAAGCTCCTCTTCATAATTAATTGATACAAATCAATTTATGTATCTAAAATGTGTTGTTCTGAGTGCTATAAAGTATTATTTTACCAGGAAATATTTTCTAAGCTGGTGTAGCTTTGACATCTGAAATATCCTTCTTAGAAAGGAGCATCAGGCATGTAGTTACTGCCAGCAACATAATTCTTCCACAGAAGCTTAGTTTCTGTGTATAAGTAATGTTAAGTGATGGAGGTAAAATGTATTTTCCAAATGGTTGCAGCACTAAGTAACCAGTTACTGTTACATGTCTGAAGACATAAACACACACACACATGCAGAGCCTTCCCAGAAAGGCTTTTGCCAATGTAAAAAAACAATTTACCTTAAGGCGCTCTGTCACTGGTGATTTACTAGCTCTAGCTGTTTAACACATTATCTGTATTTAGTTGTGATTATTTATTTACCAGGCTTAGGTAATGCAATGCTCATGACTCACAGCTGTAATGCTCAGTTTAGGAAATCTTGCTTTTATTTAATTTAGCTGTCAATTACTAAGCACCATAGAACTCTGGGATGCTGTTTGTGTCTGAAGCATTGCTTTGCTTCCTGGCCTGACAAATGTGAAGCAGAAAAGGGGTGAAGCAGCAAGGCTGTGCTTGTTGGATCTGTTCACACAATCACCCAAGCCCTGCTCAGGCATTTGTTTCTTGTATCCATGGAGAGGTCACAAGGCAGGCTGGGAAGACTTCAGGCTTACAGGACCTGCCTTACTTTGTTAGTAGAACCTCAAGGTTCACCAGCTGAAACCAGGTGCAAAACAGTGAGTCAGGAGAGTAAATTATGAAACAGCCATTTGTTTTCAGGATCATAATTGAGCTCTCAGTCCTTCACACATAAAAATCAGCTCCCAATTCCCCCCAGCTCACAGCTCCCTTAATTTCAGCAGCCTAATTGAGAAGGGTGAAAGGCCTTTTTGTTGCTTCTGTTAAACAACTGGGGAGACAGAAACCCTTGCAGATCTTCAGCAAATCACCTAGAATTTTACCAGTTGATGCTGATCTGTCTTCTGAAAACTGCTCAGGGGCTGATAGTGTGGCCATTCAAGTCCTATTTAGAAACACAGGAAGCTGCCTTATAGCAGGCCAGACCATTGATCCATATAGCTCAGCATGGTACCCATTGACTGGCTCTCCAGGTTTCAGGCAGGCATCTCTTACAGCCCAGCCTGGACCAGGGCTTGAACCTTGAGATGCAAAGCAGATGCCCTGCTTTTGAGCAATGGACCTTCCCCTTGGTTAGTTGTTCCTGGTGCTCATGAATGTGCTCTACATGCTGCCTCCTCCCACACCCCAGCTGACATTCCTGCATTGAGCAGGAAGGTCTGGAGGAGGATTGCAAGCCTAGGGGACCAAACGCAGTTACAATCCTTCCTGCAAACAGGAAGCTTGACCAGATAAGGGCCTGAACAGAGCTGTCATGGCCACAATATCAGGTCATGATGTGCAAATCAGCCCCACCACAGTCGGATGCCACAGCTGGAATGCTCCTGTCATGCCAATGGCATGAGCTGCGATGCTGCTCCCACACTGAGAGGCAAAACACACAACCAGGGGGGCCTTTTGATAGATCTGTTGCCCTGGATCACACCAGTAGAGGTGCAACTCAGGGGCAGATGGTATGGACATCCAAACTTTTAAATTCCCTCTAGGAAAAATGCCCCTTAATAGGCTGTGAGCATTTTGCAGTGGAAGTGTGTTGTGCTTTGTATTTGTTTAGTTATTTCATAATTTATAAACCGCTCTACATTCAAAGAATATTAAAGCGGTGTGCAGAAACGGAATGTAAAACATAATGCAGAGCAGAAACAGTATTAAGACACAGAAACCAGCAAGAATGAAAAAACTGCAGAAATGATTTGGAGGGAGTAGCTAGCACTGCCACCAGATATATACAAGCAGGCAGTGGCCACTATAAGCCTCTTATTTTGAAGCCAAGTTCTCCGAATGACTTTTGGCTCAGCTCTAAGTCTACCTTCCACCTGCATCCTAAAGCAGTAAAGACTAGCAACAGATATATCCCATGGGGCCACACATCATGACACCCCTCGAGTGCAAAGGATCAAGTGAGTAGTCAAGTGAAGAAACACACACTGGGCTTCTTTGTACATATGCCAGGTTAAATCATTGACATATACACACAAGCACACACTGCCCATTCTGTAGCTCTCCAGAGTCTCCAGTTGAATTTTCCACAGAACCTGCTATCCTGTAACTGGTTATTTAGCAATTGAAGCTGGGAGCTGCTTCATGCCTATCATGAGCTCTACCCCTGAGCCTATGACTCTACCCAGAGAATGATAGTTCCAGCCCTGGGCAAGCATGGAGGTGGAGAGGAGCAGTCACAGACTCCGTCACCCTGTCTCTCTGAATGGGAAATGGCCTTCGAATTGCAATATGGCTGCTGGCCAACACCCGACCATTGTCCGATGGCATGGCAGAGCCCCGGACATATGGGTGATCAAACACAAGGTTGATAGGATTAAGAGCAAAATTCAAATATAGTTAGGGATGTGATGTACAGATAGGCTATAATCTTTAACACAGTTAACAGGGAGTGAGGTCCCATTGAACTTTAGCAGTATGATTACAAATCATATAATGTAATCATAGATGTGCAATGCCCTAGGGTCTGTCCTTGGCATCTTCAGGGAAAACAGTGCCAGGTAGCAAGGCAAGGAAATGCCATCTTATTTGGTTTAGGAAATGTGGATTATTTTCTGCAGTTGCAAGTCTGAGCACACTTACAAGTCAGTCCCATTTAGGCGTTCTGCTATTGCAGGTCGCTTTTCTGAACAGGTGGGAGGTTTGAAAATTATTGTTCCCAGATCCATGTTTGTTATTACAAACTGTGAAGGGTTTGCAAGTGGGCCATTGAACTTTGGATTTGAATGAGTCAAGGGTAGTTCCCCCAAAGTTCAAATAAAAATGTGGGCTTGACCTTCATTCTGTCTGCAAGTCAAACTCATGAAGTGGAGGAAAAGGAGATCATGGGGGAGGAGCTAGTAGTGAGCTATGGACATAAAGTAGGAATAGGCAAACTCGGCCCTCCATGTGTTTTGGGACTACAACTCCCACCATCCCTGACCACTGGTCCTGTGAGCTATGGATGATGGGAGTTGTAGTCCCAAAACATCTGGAGGTCCGAGTTTGCCTATGCCTGACATAAAGCATTGCAGACTGTTGCACTTCTCCAAGGCTGAGAAATCATGGATATTATCTATACTGGCTGCTATTTTAGAGGTGTCTTGTTGGCAATAGGCAAATTGATATAAACAAGGATATATTAGAAATGTCAAGAACAGGAAATGCTACACATGAAGGAAATGTAATTGCCTCCACCCAGCAAAGAATCCCACAGTTAAAAACAGGCTACTGTGCAGAAGCAGCAGGAGGAAGATATGAATTGGAATTGTTGTGTATTCTATGCCCAAGCGTTGGAAGTGACTGCCTGATCATGACTAGTACTGAATCTGAGCCCAAATGTGTATCTCTCAACCCACTGCATTTGATAAATGTACTAAATCATTTTTAAAACAATCTTCTCTTCACCACTGACAACGGACCGGGCAGAGTGAGTGTATTCCCCACTCTGTTTGCAATGGCAGCCAAATGGCCCTTTAATACAAATTATATATGACGCCCCAAGAAATCATCAAGAGAGGAAGCATGAATTACTTCTGTGTCCTTTCTCCATTATTCTGGGTTTCATCCAAGTATGCATTTAGATGTCACCCAGAAGTTTGAAGGGAGGAAACATGATTCTTTTTGGTAAGATGTTCTGTTGCAGCAGTTGATACCAGGCAGGCTACTCACCAGTAAGTTTTACGAAGCTCAGGGTATCATTTGGCCAAAAGAGTTGCAACCCAATGGACTTAAATACTGGACAGCTAGATTTAGGCCAGGTAATAGTGATGAGGATTGTATTGTTGTATATGTGTACAGTCAGCCAGATACATATAATACACTATTATCAATGCAAGTGAAAGCTGGTTAAGTAACAGACAGCACAAGATGTGAATTAACAAATTTTCAAAAATCAAGAACTCGGCCGTCTAATGTCAAGGAAAGGTTGGCATTAGGTGACTGGGTGGGTTCATATTTGGTCAGGAAATCAAGAATGCTTTTGGCTGCTCCGCTAAAAGAGAACTTCTCTTTTATCAAATGTTGCTGTCAGCAACAAGCAGGAGGTTATCTCCCTTGAAAAACAGCACTTCAGACAAGCTGTTCAGTCGCTGGTAATGGAACCCAATATTTTATTCAAACCAGCTTTCAAGCTTCTTGTTGCTTAATGGAGGAAACACTGCTGAGGTCAACAAGTAGTTTGATACTTGGCAATAATATATACCCTCTTGTGGCCACCTAATTATATTCCCTGACATCAGGAGGCATTTATCAGTGCATTAATTCAAATGGTGTTTGGGCTATCAAGATCTGTTGATTTTAAGTATCATTGACTGAAACCTGATTAAGGTCTCAACTTTCTTGCCCCTCCATTTTCCAGGGCTGCAGCTTCCATCTATCAGCCCTGACTCCCATATGGTACGAAGAGTCACAACAAGTGATTAGTGAACATCACAAGCGAACAAACACAAGCGGCATTCATTGTATGGATGATTTCAATAGCTGTTATTCAGTGGATGTGTTTGATATGACCTATCTGGAAAATAGGACTGTTCGTAACAATACAAAAGAAACCCAAACCCCACAGACAGCAGTAGAGTAGTAATAAAGCAGTTCCTATAGTGGTGTTGTCTGTTCTTGCCTTCATTAATATGGAAGACGCGTTAAAGACATACCACCGGGACCACAAAGGTAATTAGAAAAAGCAACTGTGACATTGCAGTGCCTGCATCTAGGGGGTTGCCAAAAAAGAAGGGGGGGGGTGTTGACAGTTCCTGCTTCCTTTATTAAGAATGTGTGACTGTTTTCTCTCGACAGGAAGGCAGCAGAGGTTTTTCCAGCCTGCTGGCTTGGTTTGTATTTTAAGTTGCTGCTGCGGTAAACATCCTGCCATTTGCTCTGTGCCTTGCAAGAATATGGCACCACAGTAAAACACACACACGCACGCACACACACGTTTTGCATGTGGGTGGCGAGCAAGCTCTCCAAAATCTTATTTTAAATGATATTTAATTGCAAAGGCTGACAGTTTCTTTGAAGTCAATGCAAGTGAAAAATAATCTAGAAGTGGTATTTGATTGGGTGTGGGGAGATCAACCATCAAGCTCTTAGTGTCTTATTAGTGGGAAACTGATCTCCTCTTGCACTCTTTAGATGTTGCAGTTTACCTACTAGAAGTTAATGGATCTATTTCTCCCCGAGTACATCATTTGAGGAATGCAACAGCCTATCCATACAAGATTGATTGATTGACATAATAGCGCCTCCTCCAAAGCTGATGGCAGCAATGTTTTCTCATCACTTGCTATATCTTGGCTGCTTGTTTTGATAGCCAGATATCATCCGCCCCCCCACTCCCTTTGCAAGGTGGTGAGAAAGCAGTTGACCAGGTTGGGAAAAGGCTGGCTGGGTGGCTCTTCAAAATGTAGGTGATGAATGACACCTCCAAATGACTAATGTGCTTCCATAATACCCAGAAATGAATTTGGAAACACACAGTTTTATCATCTAACTAGAAATAACAATGGGGCACTTTATCTCTAAGATCTGAAGTAAGGGACACAAAAATCTCCCTCCCACTGGCAACCAGCAAAGTGCACCTGGTCATGTATATATCCCTACATAGGGGTTGGGGAATTTACCGTCTATATTTGAGGGGCACATTAGGAGTCTATGCCTTCTCGGTAGTGGCGCCCTCCCCGTGGAACGCCCTCCCACCAGATGTCAAAGAGGACAACAACTACCAGACTTTTAGAAGACATCTGAAGGCAGCCCAGTTTAGGGAAGCTTTTAATGTTTGATGCATTACGGTATTTTAACATTTTGTTGGAAGCCGCCCAGAGCAGCTGGGGAAGCCCAGCCAGATGGGTGGGGTATAAATATATTATTATTATTATTATTATTATTATTATTATTATTATTATTATTCAGCAACAGCCACTAACGTGCCAGTGTAACAAGGTGCCCATGCAACACACAAGCTTGAATTATTAGCAAAAGAAGATAATTATCATTAAATATCAACTTAATTAGAAACTTAAACATTCAACAAAACAAACAATGATTTCCAGAAATCAAGTCTAAAATGAACTTTGTGCCTTTTCTTTTTTTAAAGGGAGAGAGAGGAAGAAATGGACAGATACCAACTTCCTTGGAAAGTTGCTTCTCATTCAGTTGCATCACCTGTACTACAGGCCATGGTATTTTGCATTATCTGCGGAGGGGAGACAAGGGAAAAGGGATGGGAGGTGGGGTGGAGATTCCTGTAGTCTAGACCCTGGCCTTCAGTGGGTGGATTGGGGCACCAACTGCATCAGAGAGAGCTCCCAAAAGAGCTAGAGAGGAGAGGAGAGGTGGAATTGTTCCAGCCAACGAGCAATGGTGAATCACACCCACTGAAATACTTGAAACATTGGAAGGCACTAAGAATCACTATGTGATTTGATGGAGTGCAGTGACTCAAAGCAATTGGTTCTAATAAATTTAAATCTCAATTTAAAGCCTCACTTAGAAGGCAAGGCTGGAAACTTTTGGCCAATGTGCTGAAGTACCTCCTGTCTAATTATTACTTTAACTCAAGTCTTTTATTGGCTTTTGTTGTTTTTCTTGAGACTGAGCTTTGCCAAGCTACAGGTAGGAAGTTCATTCACCCGGCTGGACAGTCTCTTTTTGCTGCACTAACAAAACTACTTCCCATTCTCAGACCTGGGGGTGGGGGCAGCTATTGTTTCCCTCCTTTGCTTTCAGCTTTGTATGCCTGCCCTTCTGCAGGCTGCATTCGAAACTCCAGCAAGTGGTTGTCTGTGAGGAGTCCTGCCAGAATATGCCTTGTGAGACACAATGAGGTTTCGGTGCCTTGCTGCCATCAACGCCATCTAAAGAATTCAGAGCTGGGCTGTGTTCATGCTGCTGTGTGAAGAACAAAGGAAGTGCCAAAGAGGCCTTGCATCGCATGCCCACCCATCCCCCAAGACAGAGGTGATTTCCTCTTTGCAAAGGAGCAGCAAAAGTTATCTGCTATCCACGGAGGTTGACCACAGAGAATGATGTGTGTGTTCATTCATGGGACAAAGATCCTCTTGCCATTCCCCTTCTGGGTCTGAGAGACAAAAACAGCTGAAAGTGTATTTCTTCCGCTGGTTATGTGTCCCTACAGGCTGCATCTCACTGACAGTAATGGGGAGATGCCCATCTGTAGTCTGAGCTGTAAAAGGTCAGTGTGGTAGCAGCAGCGTGTGCAGAAATGGATCGGGAGCTTAATGAGCCATCTCGAAGCCTTTTGAGACATATTTTCCATGATGCCTGCAATAGCGGGGGGCAAAAATAACACAGCCCTTCCCACCTCGTTTCGTGCATATGCTAACAAAGGCAGCTTGCTAGCATCTTTCACTGAAGTTCAAGACAAAACGCTTCCCTCTGTGGTCACTCCAGTCTTTCCGTGCTTATTTGAAAGCTGTACCAAAAGACTGCTGATGAATTTTATAGTTTAGTTCCAGCTACAAAATAAGCTCTTTATGGGTTTGTTGTAGTGACATAGCTCCCACCTTAAGGATGTAACTAGCTTGTTGCTTTTTAAAGAGAAGACCAGCATGTTACCCCACGGTCTGGATCCAGCCCCCAATTAAAACCATCTGATCCTCAGGTGGCACTATCAAATTTTACAGCAATTTTACAGATCTAACAGACTAAAGAACAAAAGAAAGACTATAAAATAAGCCAAATCTCAGATATAAAATATAATGAAAGGCAATCATCTTTCTGTGTCCTCTTCTTTCAGGACACATCCTCTTTTTCAGGGATAAAATTTGAGACAATTTGCATTTATTTGCTTTGAATGGCCATCATAGCATCCTCTTTTTTACTCTTCAGAATATGGCAACCCTATTTTAAACCATGTTCTTAACATCTGCCATTGAAAGTTCTAATCTGTTTTTAGGTCACAATCCATCAGAGCACTAAGTATGCTGAACACCATTGGTTTCATGGGCTTAGCTTTGTGTTAGGGGCACATACATAACTCTGTGCCATATGGTGCCTGTGTGCAAAATGCTATAGTATATATTTTGTGTTGCACCTCAGTACAGCCCAGCAGTCATTCTAATTGGATTGCCAGTTGTCCATGGTCATATTATGCAAAGTATTCCAGCCCATGCCTCCCAGCCAAGGTTCTGCTCACAGGGCTACATTGGCTTTCAAATGAAGTCCTTAGAAGACAGCCCAAATTTATGAAAGCTGCACACATGCCCTTTATATGTTGCAGCACTAGACTTCAGAAAGAGTGGAAAAATCATATCAGCTCTACACACAGCAATGCCCTCTGCTTTCCTGCTCTTGGCCAGAAATCACATGCTACAAAATATTTCCAGACAGGTTTCTTGGTGCTCTTGGGAACAGGAGATCAGCGGGGCCTTTGGCCCAATCCCTTTTCTCCTCAAATCACAGCTTCTGTCTTGGCCTCACCAATTGTTACATATTAAGTGGACAGGGTGGCGCTGTGGTCTAAACCATAGAGCCTAGGGCTTGCCGATCAGAAGGTCGGTAGTTCGAATCCCTGTGACGGGGTGAGCTCCCATTGCTCGGTCCTAGCTCCTGGCCACCTAGCAGTTCGAAAGCACATCAAAGTGCAAGTAGATAAATAGGTACCACTCCGGCGGGAATGTAAACGGTGTTTCCATGCACTGCTCTGGTTCACCGGAAGCGGCTTAGTCATGCTGCCCACATGACCCAGAAGCTGTACACCGGCTCCCTCGGCCAATAAAGCTATGAGTCTGCACACCTGACACAACTATGAGTCTGCACACCTGACACAATGGCCTTGAAGCCATATAAACTTCTGCCACAACATTATTTTTGTTTTAAATCTTTAATGTCCCATTGTTGATTTTACCTAGAACTAAAAACGCTGGAGCCAGGGATTTATTTTGAGTACTGGGACTGAATGGAGTTCATAGTCCTTCTCAGTAGCATTGTTTGCTGGTGCCCAGAGCGGGCTGGTGTGTGCCGAGGGGCCGGGTGCGGCAGTGAATGGAGCCCTGCCCTCGCTACGGATAATGCTGGAGCAACGCCAGCCCTGAGCCGCTTTGCCAGACTCACAAGGTGGCGCTTGGCTGGCAGGGTAGCGTAAGCAGTGCCCCCCCCCAATGCACCCAGGGCCATCACCCTGGCAGCCCCCCCCACACACACTATGCTCCTGGCCTGCAAGAATCCACTCCAATTCAAAGTGTTCTCCTGGCAGCACTGCACACAGGACCCTGGTGGAGAGGAGGGCAGTGGTTGAGCGGGAGCTGTGCAGCTGGCTGCTCCTGGGCTGGGCCAGTGCCCCCGCCCCAATCCTCAGCCCTCTTCCCAGCTGGAGAGAGTTAGGCTGGAGCTAGACACATCAAAGAACTGATTCAGTTAAACATATTGTAATCTCATGCAGCGAAATCCAGTAGGGAAAGACGGGACTCCACAGAGCCATCTGGTGTCACAATGTTATGTCGCATATAAAGGTAAAGGTACCCCTGCCCGTACGGGCCAGTCTTGACAGACTCTAGGGTTGTGCGCCCATCTCACTCAAAGAGGCCGAGGGCCAGCGCTGTCCGGAGACACTTCCGGGTCACGTGGCCAGTGTGACAAGCTGCATCTGGCGAGCCAGCGCAGCACACGGAACGCCGTTTACCTTCCCGCTAGTAAGCGGTCCCTATTTATCTACTTGCACCCGGAGGTGCTTTCAAACTGCGAGGTTGGCAGGCGCTGGGACCGAACGACGGGAGCGCACCCTGCCGCGGGGATTCGAACCGCCGACCTTTCGATTGGCAAGTCCTAGGTGCTGAGGCTTTAACCCACAGCGCCACCCGCATCCCATGTCGTATATGTCGCATAGACAGTGCATATAAAACGCTTTTTCCTTGCCAATCTAGCTGAGTCCCTACTTTAAGCCAGGGCGAGCTGATTGTGGTCAGCTGGCAGTGGAGCAGCTCAGCTGCACAGAAGTCTGCCCAGAAGCCTGGATCTCTGCTGGAACTAGAAGCCACCAGCGATGGAAACAGGAAGAAGCAGAGCCTCCAGCACCCTTTGCACTGAGTTATTCTGACTGTGGACAGGGTCCAGAGTCGGTAGTTTAATCCAAAGTCTTTGGAGGTTGATGTCAAAGTTAGGTTGCTAGAGAAGGTGGAGAGAGCAGCAGCAGCAATGAAGACCTCTGCAGATGGAGTGGGAAAACACACAGCAGCCAGAACGTCTCTTGTTGCCTCAGGAGAAGTGTTGCAGAATTGTCAACCGAAAGGCTGAGGAATTCAACCCTTGTGTCCCCTTTCACCAGGGGCTGGGCAAAAACTTGAGCAAGTACTCAGTGAAGCTATGTAGCCATAACCAGTATTATGCCAACTATACCGGCTTGCAGTGAGTTTCCAGGCCAAGTTGTTATTATTGTTTGTTTGTTTGTTTGTTTATGCCAAGCCTTCTTCCCTGACAGGAGCTCAAGTGGCATGCAGAAAAATTAAGAACAGGTAAAAACAAGGGGGGGGCATCAAAAACCAATTGAGCTTTAATAGAAATAAAACTGAGATGATCTATGAAAAACATACAGATAATTACAGTAAAAACAACACCACCACTTTCCTTAAAGCTGCCAGTTTCCCAAAACTTGTTGGAACGGTAAGATCTTCGCCTGCCAGCGGAAGGAGAACAAGGAGGGAGCCAGTCTAGCTTCTCTAGGGAGGGAGCTCTAGGGTGAAATTAAATGGCTGGTTTTAAGCTTCAAATCCCTAAATCATTTGGGCCAGAGTTATCCAATGGGCCACCTGCACCCATGCCATTCTGCTTGCTCACTGGGATCTCAGTCGCAGGCCCTCTTGGCGCGAGGTGGGAGACCGCAGTGAATAGGTCCTTTACTGGGGTGGCCCCACACCTTTGGAATTCTCTCCCGGGGGAGATGCAATGGGGGGGGGCTAGGCTTTTGGGAAGGCCTCGAGGACTCACTTGTTTTGGCTGGTCTTTCCCTGGGTAATCCTGCTCACCAGATTAAGGCTCACATATTTTTTACAGTACTGGAGTTCTGAGTTGCTTGCTTTTTTGTGACCCTGCTTGATTCTTGGAGACAAAAAGGGGGAGAGAGATGTTTTTATTATTTGGATGGACATTGTCCAGAAAAGTAGCATTTCAGTATTTTAAAACAAAAAGAAATATGATGACTTCAAAGCCCAATGATTTTCTAGGGATGGAGTTGGATTCCCTGTGGGTCATTGCAACCCCCTTCCTTGGTCCAATGACTTATGCTGCTCCTGGTGGGCACGGCTGGGTCAAAACAAGTCCACCCAGTTCACCTGCCCCTAAGTCAGGGCAGCACTGCTGTCCATGAATTGTACTGACCTGGCATTCAACAGCAGCATAGCCAAGGCCACGGTGGTAGAGAACGAGACAAAGGGCCCTTTAGAAATACTGCACAGAGATGCACAGGGCTGGACTCCGGTAATGTGGTGCCCTCAGTGAGGACAAAATGTGGCAGCCCCCCCCCCCATTTCTTTCTTTTCACCATGATTCCTTTTGGAGCAGTTGCTTTTTTAATGGATCTTCTCAGTAGGTACCCATATAAATACAGGGTTTTAAAATAATAATAATAATAATAATAATAATAATAATAATAATAATAATTATTATTATTATTATTATTATTCACCCCCTTGGCTCAGTTCCCTGTGCAGAGGAACTGCTTGCACCACCCTAAATGCGTCTCTGGCTCCCATGTCTTCAGAGCCTTGCCACCCCATTCCCAACTCACCTGCCCTTCCCAATAACCCCTGGTATCAGTGGTCACTTGAACCTCCAAGACCACATGCAAACAATGACAACAATGTTGCATAAAACCATTACATAGAAAAGACATAGACAAATCTCTCCCGTTAAGTAGATTACATTGTTCTATGGTACTGAAATGCCTTTGTAAAGATGAAATGCCTAGCAGTGGACAATTATAGCCGATAACTTTTTCTTGGGGCTTTGACCTGGTGAAAAAAAATGCATTTTAGAGAAAAGGATTTAATAACATGCATTTCACAAGTTTTTTCAATAGGTATTTAGCAGTAGATTACTAACTATTAATAAGCCTTTATCTTTGGCACCAAGACAAGCTTCTTAGGCTCACTGAGGCTGTGATTTGCCCCCGACTTCTGCACCAGCAGCCAGACGACAGAAAGCAGCTCACAGCCTTAAGTGCAGTGAAGCTGCCTCTGCCTGCGGAAGCTGGCAATTTCTTCTCATACATCCGCACGCAGGCCAGCAGGCATTAGGCAAACCCATAATATCAGTCCCAGCGTGCGTTGTAATGCTACTTTGCCACCGCCTGTCTGGCGACTTCATTTCATTTCTTTCTTTCTCTTGAACCTCATTTCTAAATCTTCCTCAAAGTAGCACACTTCTCCAAAACAGAAGAAACCATTAGATCACAGACATTTGTGAACATTTCACCAACCGCATCATGTGGAGAAACATCCATCCCTGACACTGATGATTCATGGCTAAAGAGAGCCACAATATTGCACTAATGGACTTACACAGCAATCCTAAGTGAACTAGCTTTTTTTCTGCAAAAAAATTACTGCCCTATTCTTGCCCATTAAGCTTATAAGAGCAATTGTCACCAAATTGGTAAGTCTTAATAGCTCTAAAAGCCCATTATAGTCCTCATTTTGGGTTTACATCGAGCTGAAGAGAACGGGGTCAGAGATGGCACACGCCGGTTGGAAAATGGAACTTTGTGTTCACTATACCTTTTGCAGACACTGTGAAATGCCAGGAACATGTTAGGTCAGTATAAACTGAGGAAGGATAGAGAAATTGTGAGTGGAGAGGACAGCAGACTAGACAGAGGTGGGTGAAGAACATCTGAGATAAACTCTCATCATGTCTGAAGAGCTTTTCTGGATGCATGCCAGCTTGAATGTGGGATCAAGGATGTAAAGCGGAGACAGCTTTGCTGATAAGAGATTATTTTAGTCTGAGGTGCTGCTCACGTCACCCTCAGGCTTGGATGTCAGCCAAATCTTGGCCAGCAAAGCAAACATGAATCAGGGAGAAACCACCAGAGACAGAAGATGAAGGATGATGTTCCATGCAAAGTGTCCTACAACTTTCTGCGGATGGTATTGTGACTCCCACCCTTCATCCTAAGGTCCCAGGGAGAGTTCCAGTAATAAAACACAATATTGAAAATAATTTTTAAAAATTTACAATTATCAAAAATAAACTGGGTCCTAAAATATTGTTTCATTTAACCTACCCTATTTATCTAAAATAGACGGTCAAATCTTGTATGCAGGACAAAAATCTGTAGACAATATTCAATAATGTTCAGACCCCTGGGTTCTCACTTGTGGGGTGCCTTAGGGTTCTATCCTCTCCCCTATGCTTTTTAACATCTACATGAAGCCGCTGGGAGAGATCATCAGGGGGTTTGGGCTGGGTGTCCATCAATATGCAGATGATACCCAGCTCTACCTCTCCTTTAAATCAGAACCAGTGAAGGCAGTGAAGGTCCTGTGTGAGTGTCTGGAGGTGGTTGGAGGGTGGATGGCGGCTAACAGATTGAGGTTGAATCCTGACAAGACAGAAATACTGTTCTTGGGGCACAGGGGGTGGGCTGGTATGGAGGACTCCTGAATGGGGTAACTGTGCCCCTGAAGGACCAGGTGTACAGCCTGGGAGTCATTTTGGACTCACAGCTGTCCATGGAGGTGCAGATTAATTCTGTGTCCAGGGCAGCTGTCTACCAGCTCCATCTGGCACATGGCTGTCAACATTTCCCTTTTTTTAAGGGAAATTCCCTTATTCCAAATAGGATTCCTCACGAGAAAAGGGAAAAGTTGACAGCTATGATCTGGCATGCAGGCTGAGACCCTACCTGCCCACAGACTGTCTCAGCAGAGTGCCTCATGCTCTGGTAATCTCCCGCTTGGACTACTGCAAAGCACTCTACGTGGGGCTACCTTTGAAGGTGACCCAGAAACTGCAATTAATCCAGAATGTGGCAGCTAGACTGGGGACTGAGTGGCCGCCGAGACCATATAACACCGGTCCTGAAAGATCTTCATTGGCTCCCAGTATGCTTCCAAGCACAAATTAAAGTGTTGGTGCTGACCTTTAAAGCCCTAAACGGCCTCGGTCCTGTATACCAGAAGAAACGTCTCCACCCCCATCGTCCAGCCCAGACACTGAGGTCCAGTGCCGAGAGCCTTCTGGCGGTTCCCTTGCTGCCAGAAATGAGGTTACAGGGAACCAGGCAGAGGGCCTTCTCGGTAGTGGCACCCGCCCTGTGGAACGCCCTTCCAGCAGATGTCAAGGCAATAAGCAACTATTTTACTTTTAAAAGACAACTGAAGGTGGCCCTGTTTAGGGAAGTTTTTAATGTTTGATGCTGTATTGTCTTTAATATTTGGTTGGAAGCCGCCCAGAGTGGCTGGCGAAACCCAGCCAGATGGGCGAGGTAAAATAATAAATTATTATTATTATAGTAACTTAAAAAAAACACTTGAAAGACAAATTTCCAAGAAATTAGAACAAAACAAAATTTGAACAATCAACTCCTATTCCTATGCTTTTGCAATGGAGTTCATATAGAGGACAATACACAAAAAATGGTATAGATGTTTGTTATAATTAGAAAACACACACACAAGACCAGATACCAGTATCTCTATCCGCAGTGCTTGGTCCAAGTGAAATGCCAGACTGTGATCCTTGTCTCTTAGGAGGGGAGCCCTATCCAGAATTGGTTGCACACCTCCATCCAGATCAAGATCTTTCTCCACCCATAGTACCTCTGCGTTATCTGGACTATGTTTCATCTATCCCCAAAATTGCCTGTGGATAACAGTTTCCACAGCTTCCCTCAGACTTTAACCCCAGCCTCAGGATAACTCCTCCCAGCAGATTCATGTAGATGTTAAATAGCATGGAAGACAACCGACAACCTGAGGTACTGCTAATGTCATTGTCCATGTGGCAGAACTGTAGTCCCTTAGCACAACCTTCTGGGCCATCCTGCCAGAAAGGACTGTGACCACCACCACACCTCCAAGTCTTGATGAAACCAGCTGGACTAGAAGAACACCACAGGTGATGGCATTGAAAACTGCTGAGAAGTACAGGAGAATGAAGAGGGTTGCCCTCCCCCGGCCCATTTCCCAGTGGAAAAGTCATCAACCAGGGCAAACAAACTTGCTTCAAGCCATTCCCTAGATCATCTCAATAGCACAAGATCAGGCCTATAAAATAGATTGGCATTATTATGCCCATTTTGCAGATGGGGATTGACTGTGAGTTGGAGGTTTGTGTGGAAAGATGGGGAAAGAAAATGGCGGAGGAGACTGGGAGCCACAGTTGCCCACTCCCATCTCATCCACAAGGGGAGCATGATGGGATGGGAATAGCTACCTGCCACTGCATCCTCCTTATCCCTCACTCACACGTGTGGGCCAGAAAGGGGGGGGGGCAGTTAATTGGGAAGGAGGGCAAAGAAGGTGGGAGACTGAGATGGGCAGATTTGCCCAAAAGGTACAGGGATTGGGGGCGGGGAGAACCCTTAAAATGACATAACTGAAGAGTATTTTGAGAGGCAGAAGTCTGAGCAGGAAGCTCAGCCCAGTAGCAAGCAAGCAAGCAAGCAAGTTGTGTGTGTGTGTGTGTGTGTGTGTGTGTGTGTGTGTGTGTGTGTGTGTAAAAATCTACTGAACCTGAGGAGCCTGAAAAATCAACCTGCTCCTTTGAGATCTGGAGTTCAGTCAGATGTATCCAAATAAAAGAGAACATGTTTTGGTGTTTGGAGACCTTCTTGGAGTGAACTTACAACATTTTGCCAGAGGCAAAGTCATGAGGTTTCCCCCCATCAAATCAGCATCCTGCCAAGGCTCTGGTTTTACCGGTAATTCCCTCCTCAAACATCTGCCTTGCTCATCCACCATATATCCCATAACAGCAGGACTAGTGTTTAGAACAAGGAGGACCATATTTAAATTTAATAAATAATAATCATTATTCTTTGGTTCAAGAAGCTGATCCTAATACAGGGATTGGTAGTAGACCCTGTGCTGGGGAGAGACTAGGCTTTATTTCACTCGGGTGAAAGACCCAATTTGGCACCCCCACCCCCTGTGTGCATTTGTGTACACACACACACAAACACACACACACACACAGGCTGGGGAGCCTCAATGGTGCCCCTCTGGAAACGTCACCTGGGGCAAAAAAACCCAGCTAAGCCCCGCCCCCATAGCTATGGTACTGACCTGTGTGGTGGTGTTTTAAACTTAGTTGCACTTTAATATGGTCCAAAGGTGCTATGGGTAATCCAGAAGGACTGGGAGCTATTTGGCAGGAAAAGGTAAACCATGGACATTTTAACCACAATATAAATATTAATCCTAATCACCAGCCCATGCTGGGGATATCCTTTGGCATAATGTGCCCAAATATGCAATAATTATGTGAAAATGGAAGCTATTATAAACAGTAATTAATACCAGCCATCTCGAGGCAGTTTGCTCAGCATCCCCTCTTTTGAAGACAACTTCAAAAACAGCAGCAAAATGTGCGCCAGATCCAGCAAAGCACATCAGCAGCCCTGGGGTAGCTTTTCCAGTGGCGAGTTGTATTACCACCCCCGACATGTGTTGCAAACATCTCAGGTTTTACTTCTGTTGGAATCTCACTAGCTTTTTTTTTTAAGCCAACAACAATATAATTGCTGATTTACCACCGCTGTTCAATCTAATTTACTTCTTAATGGTCCATTTGCATAGTGGAATTTGCATTTTATTTCACAGAGGATGTTACAGCTCCACCTGCCCTATTTCACACTAGACACCAGCAACTGGAGACAAAAATGATGACGTGGGGGGGGGGGAGGAGGGAGGGAAAATGGGGAGGGGGAACACACCTAGGAGAGTTCCTCTTGCCAAAACTGCCTGACTGTGAAGGTGAGGTCCTCTCTTATAAGAGGGGAGGAGGTTGAGTCGGTGGAGAAATTGCAAGCCAGTAACCAAAAAGAATATTTCATAACTTCTTTGGGGGATAGCACAGCTCAAGAGAATTAATTTTCAGGTGTGATGGTATCACTTGCCTCTCTCCCGGTAAAACCTCATTCATTCTATGCAATGTGACAGGAAACTGCAATGATATAAGCTGACACTCTGCACCTTATCAAAAAGTAGCATCGCTCTGGCATCACTATCTTCTTATTGACTTGGGCCTAGCCCAAATGCTAGTGATCACAGATAATGTTACAAGATATTATTCTCTACCTTGAGGAAAGCGATCAAAATAGCACAAAATTAGAAGCTGACTTTGGGGTCTAGGGTTTGTGTCGGGAGGGTTTACGCTCTTCCTACATGGTACATAATTTATTATATATTTTAGCTCAGCTTCAAGGCTTTGTTCCTGGGGTGACAGCTGTCATTTTAAAGGTGACTCATTACAGTCATTTTCAGAGCCCCCAGCAGATGGATGGGTCTTTATTTCCCAGGGAAAACTGACAGGTTATGGTTTTCAGCAGCTTTTAATCATTTGAATCAAACTTTTACACATCTGTCAATTACTTTGTTTTGTAATATTAATAATACTGCAATTGGAAGATGACAAAGAACATTTCCCCCTTGTTATAAAGTAAAAAACAAAACAAAAAATAAGTAAAGATCCACCTAAGTAATGAATGAAGGTACCAGTATTTTTAATAATAGTGGTATACCCTAGTTCAATATTATCTTGTGAGGGCATTTGTGGTCTCTGCCAAGCAACAATGAAAATGTACAATGGTTAAAACATGGCAAAAAAGAAAGAAACCCCAACCCCATATATATTTAAAACAGAAGTCAAAAAGCAACCTTTGTCCAGGCAAAGAAAAATGACACCACGTAAGTGGTATTTCAATATGGTTTATATGGAACTCATGTGTCAAAAGACAAGAATGGGTATAAATGCTGCTTTTAAACTAGGAAATGCACAGGTGATTCTCAATAACCTAAGCTGTATAGCAGGCTCCAGGTGTTGAACCCATCCCTACTAACCCTGTGTCCCATCAAGCTTAATGCCTTCACCCAGTTGTGCATTGGGATGCACAAGGTGGTGACTGACCTCTAGTTTTGCATACACCCATCAGGAAAACAGGTCAGGAATTTGAGCCTGTATTCCTAAATACAACTCCTAGGGAATAAGCCCCATGCAACAGGCTGTGACCTCTGAGCAAACATTTATAGGATTGTACTGTGAGCCCCTGGTGACTTGTGTTCAGCTTGGTAAGTCCGGGTTGGGCAGCTCTGACATACATTATTTAAACTAATCTTCACAACTATTCTTATGGTCAGCCATTGTTGCTACAGCTGTATCAGACCAAGTCGTCTTAATTCACCTTCATTAGGATTGTATTCTTTTACTGGCAGCAGCTTGCCAAGATCTCAGGCCAGAGCCTTGCCCTGCAATCTGAGACCCTCTAACCATCCCCAGCAATTGAAATCAGGACCATCTGCATGCTCTGGTACCAAGCAACAGACACTTCCATAAGCAGTGAGTTTACATCTTGCCCTATTCCATCTTTCCTATTGCAGATATCGTTCTGGCTAAGGGAGTGGCAAAGATCTTGAATGAGTATGCGATACTTGTGTTTCCCTTTTTAAAGAAAATTTCCCCAAACTATTTGTAAAGAGAAATAGTTATGACAAGCTTATTAGAGTAGTTTTGGTTGTAGTTAGGACATGCCTGCCTTTCAAAAACTGGGCAGCATGTTTTCCAAGCTGCCTGAGATTTGGCAGATCTGATTTATTTATTTAAAGGCTGCTGTAGCAGAATGCCATTGGAAGGAAAACAAAAAAGGTCCAGCAGAAGAGCAGCTATGGGTGCAATGGAAAAGAACAATGAAAGAGCGCAAGGAAGCAATTGAAATGCTTGTGAATGAATGAAATGGATGTGATTTAATGGCCAACACATGTTTCTGTTGTAGCCCCCAACCCCCACAATGATACACACGAGACACAAAATGTTTTGAATGCCAAGGGGAGAAGAGCTGCTGTTGTGTGGTGGGCATGTGTATGTGTGGAATGTAGGGAAAGAGTTAAGCACCCCTCCTTCCCACCATTTCTCTACTCACCTCCTGTAAAATGGCACTGCGGCTTCATGATATCCAAGAAGTGGAGTGTCTCCGTCAGCAGAGCAGAGCCCAGCACTTCTGCCTCATCCAGCACAGCAAATCTGGGATTGGGTTGCTCTGTACCTATTAGGGGCGTTTTGAGACTGAGCCTTGAAGGCAGAGGGCAGCACTGGAAAGAAATGTTGTGGGTATGGCAGGAACTAAGGGCGATGATCTAGGACATGCCTTCAGCACCTGCATCAAGGAGGCCGTGCTCACTGGTTGGCTAGGACCATTGCAAGGTGCTGTGGCAGCAAGCAATTGCCAATGAGAAGAAAACACCACTTTATCCAGGAAAGGGTCTGTTCCCAGAGTTTCCCTAGGGAGAGCAGAACAGAGCTTTTCACCAGGCAATGGAGGATCAGCCATGTACCACACAACTGGGCATGTCCTGGTACTGAACAGCACTTTCCGTATTCCTTCCTCTCTTGTATGCCAGAGATGAGAGAATTTTCAGCATGTGATTGGTGAAAGGGGATACATTATACTGTACACAGGGAATTTTGTGTCATTACAAGTTTGTATCCTCTGAAATAATGAGCATTACAGGTTTCCGGGGTGACAAAACTTGTGAATGCCCTGGCGACTTATCTTGGTTCCATACTTGATGCCATTAAATCAAACACACATCAATGGAGTCACAATAATCACTGATAATTAGCAGAGCAGCTCAATATTTATGCATTTGCAGTACTGTGTCCAAGCCTGCAGCTTCTCTGGAGAGAGTGATTTCATTTACTTATTGAGTATTTTTTATATCCTGCCTTTCCTCCAATCAGGAGGGCCAAGCACATAACTACTTAAATAAAATACAACCTAGCATCCCATAATAATTTTTTTCAAAAATATCATAACATTCATTAATCTGAGATGGTCCCTGGTCCAAATCCTGGCCTATCATTTTGCTTTAGCTAAGGTACTGGTTTCCATGCTGCCTTTCCCGTGTGACATACAGGAATGCCGAATAGAGGAACGTCTATCTGAACTGACTGCTCTATGACCCTGGGAGGAAGAACTGGCTCTCCTTCTCAAGGCCGTGGGCCAACACATCTGAGCCCATGCCAGCCATCTGCTAAGGTTTCCTCACATAGCTCTGACGTTGGAGCCTCTGCCAGTCAGATAGACCATACCGGGCAAGAGGGAGCAATGCCTCGAGTCAGTAGAAAAGTAGCCTTCTCCTCTGTTTCTTTCCTGAAACCTAGAAATCCCTCAACGTGTCTTTATATAAGCTGTGGTCAAATATAATTCTGTACAGAAAAAAACAAGAAGCAGCTGGCACCATACAGTTAAGTTATAATGAAAACATGAGGTGGCTGCCATTACAGAGTCCTGCGCTAATGAGAACAGTGGGAGTCTAGCATTACAATAGTCTAATGAAAACAGGAAATGGCTGGCATTACATTGCTATAATGAAAACAGGAGGAGGCTGGCAATATTCTGAGACAATGGGGGGGGGGGGAATGAAGATTTCTGGCCCTAGTAGATTTAATCTATGTTATATATGACCCCAATGTGCCTGTGATGGAGACCGAAAGCTGGGTCAAAGCATGCTGCTATTTTAATTTTACTCAAACCGTATGTTTTGGTCAGTGAAATGGAAATGTGCTGTTTGAAATAGACGACTTACGATTTGATTGTATTGTACCATTTCTGATTAACCTCAAGAAGACCAAAGGTAGAGAGATGCTCAGGAAAAATGAAATTCAGTAAATACATAGGCTTCCCCATTGTGGTAAATCTCTTAGTTGAATACACAGACACACACACATTAAAAGAGATGATAACATTATATAAACCAGTGTCAAAATGATTAATAAACCAAATGATAGACAATAATGACTGTTACATTTCTTGGTTTTTACCTCGGTGAGATATAGGAATCCAATGGTTTCTGAGGACTCACAACTATTGTGTATGGCTGTATCCAGACGGTACTTTATCCCTGATATTTGCATTTTATGTGACATAAATGCTAGTTCTGGAAACCTAACAGAGGAAGTTTAGTGCTCATTTCCATGTTAATTGCTCCCAGGAGAAAAAAAATCTGAACCCAACCTTGTTAACCCAGAAAGTCATGGGATGAAATTTGGGTGGTATCCCAGCACCTGCCACTTTCGGGGGGGGGGGGGGAGAGAAGCCCACGAGCAGCTAAGAGGTGGAGGTTAGTGGCATGTCTCATGGCATCTGCTGCTGTGTCACAGCATTATTTCAATGAAAAGCCATACAGTGGTACTTCTGGTTACGAACTTAATTCATTCTGGAGGTCTGTTCTTAACTTGAAACCATTCTTAACCTGAGGTACCACTTTAGCTAATGGGGCCTCCTGCTGCCGCCACTACACAATTTCTGTTCTCATCCTGAGGTAAAGTTCTTAACCTGAGGTACTACTTCCAGGTTAGCAGAGTATGTAACCCAAAGTGTTTGTAACCCAAAGCGTTTGTAACCCGAGGTGTTTGTAACCTGAGGTACCATGGTATAATGCCACAGTTAATGCTTTGTAATAATTTTTATTAAATTTTTCCTTTTACAAATTCACCATCTCAAACAATTTTCACAAATTTCAACTTTTTGGACTTCCACCAGCTTCTCCACCAATCATCCATATTTTCCATTTTTACGCATTCTCTATATTTAATATTGCCATTTAATATTATCCTTTCAGTTCTATTTCTTTTTTACAATACATCTTTACCTTTCAGAAAGCCTCTTTAAATCCCACTAGCCTTGTCTGTTCGTCACATATGCTTTTCAGATAATCTGTAAACTTTCCCCAGTCCTCGATGAACTTGTGATCCTGTTGATACCTGATCTTCCCAGTTAATTTGTCCAATTCTACATAGTCCATAAGTTTCATTCTCCACTCTTCAAGGGTCGGTAACTCCTCTTGTTTCCATTTTTGGGCCATACAGTTAATGCTTTGTAAAGGGACTGTTAGAGATCAGGACAGAAGCACTAGCATAACCAGGAAATCAACCCCACATCAGAGTGCACCTTTAACTGTGTCACATTTGGGATGTCATCCCCTGGTCACTTTCGGTCTCTACTTCTGACAAGCTACAGTTCCATTTTTCTAAGGAACAGGGAAATTATTCCAGTGATGTTATTTTCTTTTTTTATTGCTTTGTTTTTTGTTTGAAGAATACCAAATGACCATTGTAGAAATTATTATGAACAAAGAAACTAAATAAAATCAAATATAAGGATATGTGCACATACAGGTTTTCTCAGGGAATGGCTATTATACTGTAAAAGTTAAAACCATGGGCATTCTGTCTAACTCTCCACTCTGCCGCACGTCCCTTCATAACTTTCAACGCATTTGAGGTGTCCATTTCACTTGATCCTCTCTACATGCATACAGAATAAAATGATACCACACTACAAAAAATGAGTCTGGATCTGCACATCCCTGAATTCGACCAGTCTGTTTTTCTGCTAAACCAGTTGTCCAGTTGAAATGCCCTCAAATGTACACCAGCATCTTGCTAGGTCTAGTTATGCTGCAATCCAGAGCAATAACAGAAATTCATAGCAAATCTTAATTTTGAAGAACTGCCTGCCTGCCAGATTATTAAGCGTGGGGAGCTCAAGAAGAGGGGGGTCGATGAAAGCAGCATGGCAGGGATGGAGTCTCTGGACCCCTAGCGGTTGCTCATAGAGCATCCTCCCTCCTGGCGGAAGAAGTCGTAGAACGTATAGAAGAGAAAACTAGGTGAAAATAAATGCTTAGGGAGGAGGGATGAAGTCTTTGAAAAATTAATCATTCAAGTAATGATCCTTCTTCTTAGAACAAAAACGTCAGGGTTTTCTTTTCATTTCCATTTCCTGCTTTTCAGGGTGACCTCTGTAGTTAGGTAGTGTTTTTTTTAAAAAAAATATTGCCACAGGAGAGGGTCTTCTTTGCAGCTCCCAGACAGTAAATATACAGCTGTCTTCTGTTTTATTGTGACTTTTAAAGACATCACAATCTGATTGATTGTGATCTCCCTCATCTCGCCGGGTGAAATGGGCATCGTTCAAGGCTACAGTAAATTAAGAGGTTGCATCAATCCATGCGCATGCAAACTCTTAGTTCCTTGGCATCCCATCCTTCCACCTTTTCTCGTCCTTAAGATCAACTTCATCTTTGTGGAGATCTTCCAAAGCAACCCATCAAGAAAACCAGGAAGGGAATGCAACAGAGACGGGAGGGGATAATTAATCAATCAATTAATTAATTAAACCAATAGCATGCCAGAAAGTTCCAGCATGAAAAATGGTGGAAAGCTTCTTTTTTCTCAAGCTTTTTTCTCAAGCTTCCTGCTTGAGCTGCCAAGAAAATATTCCAGTCAGGTACAACCGACTGAACCAGCACTGTGATGCAAATAAGCCAGAGATAATCAAATCACACTTTCTAATCGAGTTCTGCTAGGCCAGCACACTTTATTTCTCTCTAGCTGGCAGTTTCCACATTGTTTTACAATGCTGCAGAATTAGCTTAAATAATAAATACTTGTGAGTTTATGATTTTTTTAATGCCCAATGTATATTTGAGGAGGGGGAAAAGTGAGTAGAGAACGAAAAACTATCTTGCTGTGCTATTTTTACAGCAGTGTTTAGTCTCTGACTCAAATTTTGTTCCTGCTAGGAAACATTGGCCTCCATTTGGTGGAAGGAAAAGGAATAAAATGGGAGGAAATGTCTCCATTAAGTATAAGCTTTTATAACTCCTTCCAAATGGTTAAAAGCAATTATCTTGTCAAGGAAACATTTGTTAGGGTTCACGGGATCTCCTCTACATGGCCCTGGCATCAGTAAAATCAGCGCCTGTGCCTGTGTGAGCCTCAAACATGCCCTAATTGTGATATGAGGTGCCACACGCCATGCATCCAAGATTAGACGCTGGCCCTTCGCCACGGATGCTGGCATCACAGGAACCAGCTTGGGCACCTGCCAAACTTCTGTTGGGATTTGGATTCACTGATTCAGGCTTTCATCTTCCCCCCTGCTCTCAACTTCCTGACTGTCCAAATTGGTATTTTGTTTTATTTTTCATTTTCAATGCCTGGGTAACATCCAGGCAGCACAAGAAAACAAAGAGTTGAAGGAACATTTCCCCCACATTTCATATAATGCTCCACACCTCTATCTGCCTGTCCACTTTTTTGCCTTGAACTGTTCGTTGCTGGTGGTGCTGAGGATGTGAGAGAACTGTAAACTGGGAAGAAGGAGAAGAGCAGAAAGTAACCGTGTACACATGGGGAATCTTCAACATTTCACCTGGGAAGCCCCCAGGGGAGTGTGGCTGTTTCCTCCAATGAAAAGACTGCTCTGTGTGCAGGCCAGCACCATCAGGTAGCAGCAGGAAGCAGTTGCTGCAAGCGCCATCACGAAGTGCAGGAATGTATCTGCGTGGTGTAAGAAGACTTTTTAAAGTGCTGGCACTAGCACGGTTTATTGTATATTATTATTATTATTATTATTATTATTATTATTATTATTATTATTATTATTAAAAATGCATGCTTGTAGTTTATTGACTTATAACCTAAGAGAACTTTGTTGTTGGGTGGTATTTTTTAATTGACATAAATAAAACAAATGACAATGGGAGGCCTTGAAGCAGTTTTGAGAGTGAATCCACTCCAGGCATTGAAAGATTTGCAACACCCAACACAGTCACCATGTGTGAACTACACTGAGGAGAATGCAGAAATTGAGGAAGCAGAAGAAGAGGCAAGGATCCCGAGGGTTGGTAAGAGATACGAAAACGGGGAAAACAGGCATGAAGATGTAAATGAAGCCTGCTGAGAATGAAGCTAAGGATGGCACCCACCCACTAATATACAGCCCCTCTCTATGGGAAACTTCTCTGTACAGCAGGGCCACTTTCTAGATTAATATAAATTCTTTTTCACCAAATCTAGTGCCAGAGTAGTTTCAGAGGGCACTTGGTGTTTCAGACCCCCTTTCCAAAAATCAGATAGTTGCAACCTGAAGGACTGGGAAGAAAGCTGCTGCCCAGGAAGAATGGGGTGGTGCATTTCCCCAGTTTTATTCCATTAATCTTCAATGGACTGGCAGTTCTCCATGTTCTGTTCCACCATTCAGCTTTTCTTTGAGAATTCTACCATTAATGTCAAAATTTGTTCTTGTGCTGTTTCTTCTATTTGCATGAGTAATCGTGTGTATTAAAACACATCTTGTTTAGTTAATGGAAAGCACAGGAGTTACATTTAAGCTTCTTTATCATCCTTGCAAATCCCCTGCTGAGAAATGCACAGAGGAGAGAAACAAATCGCCTGGACAGCAGGTTAATTAATGCCTGAAAAGGCCAGTCTGGTTTCATAGTTTCAGCCTGATCCAGATAAGGAGATCTGTGTCCAAGGCAGCTATAGAAAGCTGACCATGCAACTCTAGCAAACCACACTTACAAGGCCATCTCAGTGTAATTTTCACAATTGTAAAAACAAATAGCCCCAAAGCACTTGGGTTGGAAGACACCGTGCATGTGAAAAAGACATTTCCAAGCAGTTTTTCGTTTAATCATGTGATAATGTCCACAGTTGCATCAACATTTCATTAGTTCTACGCTTCAATAATCTTCAGTTAAACAAATCTGCCAATAACTCTATGTAGAAATTCAAATCAAAAGAATTTGTGTAGTTAGATCACCAAAACCACCTAGAAATAAATTCACACGGCTCAAATTTTAGTTTGAGGTTTGGCATAATTTTGGCCACAACTTTATTGATTACAGGCTGTGATTGGTTTGCTTAGGCATTAGTTTAGACTATCTGAACCTGTCCCAGACTATCCAGGACAGGAACAGAACTGACAACTGCCAGTTGCAGATGTTAGTCAAGGTAAGGACCCTGGTAGATCGATTGGGATGGGTGCAGATCCCTAAGATCACACACCGAAAGCTCCCAGGGGCTCTTGCACAGCCCTATCCCCCTTTCAGGGGTCGGACAAATGCATGGCGAGCCCCTGCATTCCTTTCATGGAATACCTACACAGCAACCATTGGAGGGACAGGTCACAGCCACGCTTCGTCCCCTCCACACACATTAACCAATGCCTAACCGCCACACAAGCACCTGCTCTCGCCGCCAAACCATCACACCTGTAACCAGTCCCTTAACCCTGCTGACACCTTGGTCAGCCAAACATCAATTCCGGCCTTGGAAAGATGCACTCCATCAGATCTGTACAAGTCCGTGTCACTGAAGGTAATGCTTGAGTAACGGATAACTGCCCCACCCAGAGCCAGAACCTTCTTGGCCACTGCGCTATCCAGGTGCCTTCTGGCCCACGTGCTGGTAGCTGGACAGTGGCTTCCACGCCACACATGTCGCTGAAGCAATTGCGACCAGAAAATTTTGAGTCCAGGAAGAGCCGTTGCCATCTCGACCAAGTTCTCCTGTATGCGGGTACGCATACTCCTGCCGGGGGAAGACGGCAGATCATTTTCGCCCAGCTGCACCACCATGGCTGCGGGAGGTGCCTCGCAGGACAGCCTCCACCGCACCATCGGGAGGAACTCCTCCCATCACATTCCCCATCTGGACATCCAGGACACTTACATATTGCCAGGAAGGCCAAGTCAACGTCCAAGCCCAGACTCTGCTGCCCGTTGCTCAGCCCAGTACACAATGCTGTGGCCGACAATCCAAATGTGCAATGGGACCATGCCTAAAGGAAGGAGAGGACAGGCAGTGCTAGAAACGATTAGCAACGCTTCCTCACATATCCTTTGTTTGGAAGCATCAGACTTCCAGCTTCTCATATCCTTATTCTTTTCCACAGACAAGCCCCAGTGGGCAGCTATCATGGCAGCGCCAATGCGAAAGGAATGAGGTGCAAACCTATCGGGCTGGACACCACAAGCTGCAATACCTTTTTGCATCACTCGGTTAAATTGATGCCTCGCCAAAGGGGTTCCGTTTTCATGAACTAGGAATGCACCTGCCCTGGGGGGCCACAACGTCAGGTACTTCCTGGCGTCCCTAACCAGGCAAGGGCCTTCCCTGCCGGTAGCTGGAAGTCGCAGCAGGGCACCACTGCCCAATTGGTCAGTTTTAGATTGCCTTATAGCAAGGACCAGCTCAGCTTCAGATAATTCCGCATCCCGAAGCAACAAGCCTCGGGGCTCTCGGCCCTGGACGGCTTCAAGCACGACCTCTCCAACCCTCAAGGCACCAAAAAGGGTGACTGAAAAAGCCACCGCTCATACCTGGACCAGCAGGCAAGTCTCTACTTGCTGTGTGTCCTACCCAGTAGGTCAAAAGTGATCGGCTTCCTGGCCATGGAGCTTGAGGGCTGAAGTTTACCCCAGCCCTCCAAAGCCTCGCACACCACAAACTTGACGCAATGATCTCTGGCAAAAAGAGCTTAGCTGAAAAAGGAAATAGCAGCTGATTGAATCTGAAGGGTCTTATTGGCCCTGCTGAGCTGAAATAGGTGAGCCAAGTATTGCAATACTTGCTCAGGAGATGGAGGCACCCCAATTTCCACTGCTCTGGACTGAAAGCGAAAGGTTAAGAATTCAGTCCAGGCCCTTTTGTATGAACGAAAAGTGGAAGGGGAAACTGAAGCTACTACTCCCTGTAATACTAAATGACGCCAAGGCTCCAAAGGTGCTCTGGAAAAGAATCCGGCAATTGACGGAAGTCCGGGGCCTGAAGCCTGAAGCGCTCCATCTGAAAATGGGATAAAGCGCCGGTGATTTCATTAGAGGCCCAGGAATTAAACAGGCTGAAAACACTATACTAACCTGATCTCGTTTTTTGACAGAATTACAACCCTGATAGATGAAGGGAACGCAGTGGATGTAGCCTACCTTGATTTCAGCAAGGCATTCGACAAGGTGCCCCATGATATTCTTGTAAAGAAGCTGGTAAAATGCGGTCTTGACTATGCTACCACTCAGTGGATTTGTAACTGGCTGACTGACCGAACCCAAAGGGTGCTCATCAATGGTTCCTCTTCATCCTGGAGAAGAGTGACTAGTGGGGTGCCACAGGGTTCTGTCTTGGGCCCGGTCTTATTCAACATCTTTATCAACGACTTGGATGATGGACTCAAGGGCATCCTGATCAAATTTGCAGATGACACCAAACTCGGAGGGGTGGCTAACACCCCAGAGGACAGCATGACAGATTAGAGAACTGGGCCAAAACAAACAAGATGAACTTTAACAGGGAGAAATGTAAAGTATTGCACTTGGGCAAAAAAAATGAGAGGCACAAATACAAGATGGGTGACTCCTGGCTTGAGAGCAGTACATGTGAAAAGGATCTAGGAGTCTTGGTTGACCACAAACTTGACATGAGCCAACAGTGTGACGCGGCAGCTAAAAAAGCCAATGCAATTCTGGGCTGCATCAATAGGAGTATAGCATCTAGATCAAGGGAAGTAATAGTGCCACTGTATTCTGCTCTGGTCAGACCTCACCTGGAGTACTGTGTCCAGTTCTGGGCACCACAGTTCAAGAAGGACACTGACAAACTGGAAGGTGTCCAGAGGAGGGCAACCAAAATGGTCAAAGGCCTGGAAACAATGCCTTATGAGGAACGGCTAAGGGAGCTGGGCATGTTTAGCCTGGAGAAGAGGAGGTTAAGGGGGGATATGATAGCCATGTTCAAATATATAAAAGGATGTCACATAGAGGAGGGAGAAAGGTTGTTTTCTGCTGCTCCAGAGAAGCGGACACGGAGCAATGGATCCAAACTACAAGAAAGAAGATTCCACCTAAACATTAGGAAGAACTTCCTGACAGTAAGAGCTGTTCGACAGTGGAATTTGCTGCCAAGGAGTGTGGTGGAGTCTCCTTCTTTGGAGGTCTTTAAGCAGAGGCTTGACAACCATATGTCAGGAGTGCTCTGATGGTGTTTCCTGCTTGGCAGGGGGTTGGACTCGATGGCCCTTGTGGTCTCTTCCAATTCTATGATTGATTCTATGAAATTTCAAGCAGTGCAGCGCAAAGGCCCGCAAAAGTGTCGTTACTCTACTGGAGTGTGAAGACTGTTTCGTCAATATGCTCACCACTGCCTGGTCCTCAGCATTTGAGCTAGAAGAAGATGCACCCGTGGAAGACGTGGTGTCAGCATCACAACTCCGCCTGGCACGCTTCTTTGAATGCTTTTTCCGGCAACGCTGACTGGCATTGGGGCCTCTTAGGGACTGGCGGGCTGTCCTCTTTGGATGAAGCCACAGCAGGGGCCTGATCTTGAGGTTCTGCACTCATCTGGAACAAACTTCGAGAGCGTGAGGTACTGGTCTCACCCACACCCTGCCCAGATACGGAAGCAACAATCCCTGGCTCGGACCTAGACCGAGGTGAAAGCAAAGGTAGGCAGGACCCTGGCTTTTACTGGTGCGTTGCAGAGAAGCATCTAAGCTACCATGGCGCCCACATGATGAGGCCGGTACCAGGATGCGAGATAACTGGGAATCACTGAATAAGACCCCCAGACCGAGGAAAAGCCTCCCCATCATCGCTAGAGTCAGAAGGGCCATGGGCCTCAATGACTGTTGAAGAAGAATGCCCGGGGGTCCTGAGTCAACCCTGACATGACTGCCTCCTAGCGTCCTGCAGCTTGGGTCGGTGGCAAGGATGAAGGCTCAGTCCTAAGCAACTGGGAAGGCCAGCAGATTATTCTTTTGGAAGGAAGGGTCGTCTCCGCAGAAGCTGGGACCCTCTTAGGAGACATCGTGACCAAGCTTAATGAGGGAGAAGGAGAGAAAATTCATAATCAGCTCTTTGCAAAATCAGCAGGCTCCTCAATAGGCCTCAACCAGCACAAAATAAAGGAAAAAAGGCAACCCAATAGACTTAGGTTCCTAAAATGGCCGTCACCCCCCCCCACACACACACTCGAGAGGGATCCAAGATGGCACTCCTGCCCAAAGCAGAGTGCATAAAATGGCGTCCAAACTTCGCTTAGTCACAGGAGTGACATTCGCGCCAAAAAATACTCACAAAATGGCTGCTGTGCGCACTAAAGAAAATGGCACTCGCACCCCCTCTAATCACTACCAATGGCCTCCAGTCCTCCTGGGCCTGCCAATGGTATTCCTGCCAAGTTTGGGGGCACTTGCAATGGCGTACGCCCCTCTTCCACAGCATTAACGCCCCACCCTGGCTTGCTCTCAGCTAAGGACTGGTGTCCCCCCCCCAAAAAAAACCAACAACTGGGCACCCAGGATGATGCGTCTGCAAAAGAGGCTCAACTGAGTCACAAGCACCTTTGGGGGATTAAAATAATAGGGAATTCCCCACCAAGCAAGATATGAAACTGCACTCTCAGCTGGCCAGAGACCCTGTCGCCCAAACGCTTCCAGCGGACCACTGCAGAGAGGCGCTTGAAGCACGGATAAAGGGGATAGATCCCACAGGAAAAAGAAAAACCTGCAAGGGAAGGGGGAAAGGGGAGGGGGAGGGAGTTAAGGAAGGACTGGGAAGAGAATTAAATGCAATGGAAAATAAAGGCAAACTTTCCGGCAGGATTCCAGAGTCTTTTCCACTGAGCTCCATCTCCAGTGTGATCCGGTGGACAAAGTGAAACAGAAGAATCTCAAAGCAACATGCAGATATATCTATCCCTCGGAAGCAATTTCTGCAATCCCATTGGCCAGAACAGGTCCCATGCTTCTGAGGGACCTATCAGGTAGCTGTGGCAATCCAAACTTACCCGCCCAAGAGAGAGTCAGTTGTGGTGATCTCTCTGGGAGGAGAACCTGATTTCCAGAAGAAGATCTAGGTATTTTGGAACCCCCAAGTATGAGACATCCAGATGGAGGGAATGCTGAAAGCATCTGTATGGATGTGAGTGTTCCTAATCTCCAATGCACTCCATTATTCCTGCCATCTTCTTCACTGGAGTTCACTTCCCATCCACTGATGGGAAGAGAAAGGCCTGTGGACTGTCAATCCCAGTGGAACTTACCTTTTGCAATGTAATACAAGCCCTGCTTTCCAAGGAATAATTGGGTGTATATTTTAAGACTCCCAATTGCTCCTTTGCTGCTGTGTCTTTGCCACACCTGACATCAGGTGAGGGCCAGGTTTGGGGGAAGCAGCTTTGTGGGCCCAATCAGGACCCCTGCAAGGCCTGAATAGGCCCTCATGGTAGAGGTGAAGGCAAAATGATAAACAGGCCCATAAAGGTCTCCCTCCAGAAAGAAGATGACAAGTTTGGAATTACTTGAGCAATTCAGAATCTGTAAGGATGACCAACCTGCGGGAGGCAGTGGAAGACAGGAGTGCCTGGCGTGCTCTGGTCCATGGGGTCACGAAGAGTCGGACACGACTAAATGACTAAACAACAACAAGGATAAACAGTTGCGACTCACCATATGGTGCACAGGAGGGGGAACAAGTGGTGTACCCTCCAAATGTTGTTGAACTCCAGTTCCCATCACTCCCAGCCACCATTACCAGAAAGTGCCCAGATTTTAAAACTATGGAAGGATGTTTATAGCTGCCCTAACCTCTTCTCCAAAACCATTTGAGGGGCAAAAAAGTTTTCCAATAGCAGGATTGTTGAAAAGCTGATAACTGTCAACTGATAACAGTGAACTGTAACTAAACCACCACAATGAGCTCCAATGGGCAGATTTAGAGGCTGTTGGCTGAAGTCCAAACAATCCTGACAGTGAATCTCCAGATTTTGATCAAAGTGAGCTGCTTATAGCCTCTCTCAGCCTTCTGTTTCAGATCCCACTGAAATCCCTGAGTGTATGTTACATGTTGAATGTATAGCACTGGTAACTTGGCAGACCGCCCCTATCTGTAAGCAATATTTTTCTTTGCCAGCTTTAGAGGTAAAATGGCCTATTCTCAGATAACAAATTTAGTCAGAGATGACATCTTTATTACATTATTAAACACATCAGTCAATAACACCTGGTGTAATTGCATCTTCCTATGTGACTGGGGTAGTTATTTAAATGATAGATCCCCCCCCCCCCACCGAAAGTCAAACTATTGTTGCTGAAGGAATATTGTTCTAATAGGATTTTACAAAAGGCATAGTGGATCATGACGACTACTTGTCTGGATCGCAGATAAGGAAATGACCTGTGCTCAGATTACTCTCAAAATTATTTGAAATTGTGTTGTAAAGAAAGAGCTCTTGATTATACCTGATGCTTGTCTTGTGCTACATATCAAAACTAGCACCTGACAGTTATAGGAGAATGTGAATGAGTGTAACGGTGCAATTATTTTGGAGAAGATGGAGGAACTCCGTCAAGATTTTTTTTAAAAAAGTATTTAATAGGCATATATCCTCCCCTCTCACTTTCAAGGTCTAGGCAAAGATGAAAAGTGATATTGTTGCAAAAGTACATTGAATGTTCTTGAGTGAGTTGAATATTAAATAGGAGCTGGGGAATCGAAGCCTGTAAGGGCAGAGGAAACTGTGGCAAGGATTGAAGAGGGAACTGCCATTCAGACAGGTGATCTTCTGATTCAGACGTCAAATATATTACTTTGAAAATAAGATACAATGCTGGGGGGCTTTGTTTTTTTGTTTAAATAAACAAAATGTGGAAAGGGTAAAGTGATGGTTGCATCAACAGAAGACAAAAATGGTGCTTCATCTGTGCAGCAGGAAGGGTTAATGCAATTTGGCAACAGCCTCTACTACCCTAGTCTCATTTGGCATCACCCCAGAAACGCATCAGTAAGCAAGTTCATATTTGCAGCAAGAAAAGTGGCCAGGTAGGGAGAATCTGCATAACCTTTAATGGTGGTTGTAGTGAGGATTGCATGGCACCAAGCTCAGAAGGAACATATTTCTAGGTGTGCAATATGCAGTGGGCACTCGGGTTGTGCATCCCGCGTGGATCACGTTCGCAACCCACAGCATCCGCAACCCGCAGCGGCACATCTGCGCATGCGCGGGTTGCAATTCGGTGCTTCTGCACATGCACAAAGTGTGATTTAGCGCTTCTGTGCATGCACGACCGCCAAAACCTGGAGGTAACCCATTCCGGTACTTCCAGGTTTCGGTGGTCCGCAACCTGAAAAAAACGCAACCTGAAGCATCTGTAACCCGAGGTATGACTGTACAGAGTTTATCAAAACGCTGCATAAGTGAAGAGGAGCTCATCCTTTCCCCTCCCCCCCTGCAGTCCTCTGTGTCCTCAAGAAGCTTCTCTGGGAAAGGGCTCCTCCTCAACAGTTCACTACATGAAACTGCAGTCTAAGTGGGGGATCTTGCGCAGAGAGGAAATCCCCAGGAGCGAGATTTAGGGCTATTCCCTTCCCTCTGCACTGCAGTTCTGAGGAACAAAAGCCACTTCCATACCCTCCAACATTCCTCAGAGGAAATAGGGACATTTTTATCAGAGGAATGTTGGAAGGGTAAGTGCCAGGTACTTCTGGGAGGGGGACCCCTTCTACCCAAAGCACATGCTTGGCCCCTCCCAGGGTGGGACCATGTGACAAACAGGTGGTTATCTGAGTCTCTGTGTGTGTCCATTTCTCTTCTGCTTGGCAGCTGCCCCAGCAGCATCTGGGTTTCTGCCCCCCCCCCCAGTTCTCACTCCCCCCAAGTGACCCTTCTCAACCCCCACCCATTTTTTGTCCACCACCCACAGAGCATTCCCTATCAAAGAAGGCCAAGTGCCACCACCCCCACCCCTATCAGACACAGCACAAGCACCGCCCACCATCCTGAGAAAACCCCTTAATCCTGATTTTATTTTATTTTATTCTTTGGTAGATTTACAAAAATCAAACCACACACCAATGCTGTAGGTAGGTAGGTAGGTAGGTAGATAAAGGGATGAAGAAACTCTCTTGAGGACAGACTGAGTGACTCCAGCTGCACAGCAAGTGCTTACGGCAATCACTAGTATCCATGTGGAAAACAGGGACATGAAGACAGTATGCAATAATTAATAATAACAGGAATAAATATTGATAAATTGAAAAACAATATTTGGCACACATACAGAGCAATAGTAATTAATAATAAAGGGTTAGGGGAATACATAATTGAAATAAAGTTACTCAAGACTACAGGCAGGCACAGGCAAAGTCTGCAGAAGCAGCAGAAGAAGGGGCCTCACACATCTGAGGTGGCGGGACATCAAATAAAATTAAAACAGAACGAAGGATTTCTAATATTAATAAATTGAATGGAAATAAATTTAAATGGTGGGTAATCAAAATAGGGTGAAAAGACTTGGGTCAGCACAGCACAAGACTCTTAATCTCAGGGCAGTGGGTTCAGGCCCCACATTGGACAAAAGATCCCAGCATCGCAGGGGGTTGGGCTAGATGACCCTCATGGTGCCTTCCAACTCTACAAGTCTATGATTCTAGGACTATCCAGATATTAAGCATTTGTGGATTGTGTTTTGAGTTGGGCTATTAAGGCTCTGGCAGATAGAGACCAATAGTGGGGACAGCGGTCAAGAAGGTGGTTTCTGCATGTGCTGTAGAGGGAGGCGAGGGGCAGATGAGACTCGTCCACTAGGAGAAGGAAAACTCTGATCCTAAACCTTCACTGATAGGGACTCAAGGCAGCTTACAGATTAAACAGGAACAGCTATAAACAGGATAGAACAGCTATAGAACAGCTATAAACAATCTTTAACCAGGAATTAACTGTTTATTGAATTAAAACTATATATAAATATAAAATATCCATTTTAAACATACAGGTGATTACAATAAAAACAGCATGGCACCAGCCCTTTCATTAAAAGCAGTCAGTTCCTCAAAGCCTGTTGAAATAAGGTCTTCACCTGCCAGTGAAAGGAAAGCAAGGAAGGACCAAGAATAACTTATCTAGGGAAGGAGTTTCAAAGTCTGGGAGCAGCCTCCAAAAAGGCCTTCCTAACAAGTTAGAAGACATCAAGAAGAGGTGGCAAGAATACACAGAGGAATTATACCAGAAAGATAGGGATGGCTCATACACCCCAGGTAGTGTGGTTGCTGACTTTGAGCCAGACATCCTGGAGAGTGAAGTCAAATGGGCCTTAGAAAGCACTGCAAATAACAAGGGCAGTGGAAGTGATGGTATTCCAGCTGAACTATTTAAAATTTTAAAAGATGATGCTGTTAAGGTGCTACACTCAATATGCCAGCAAATTTGGAAAACTCAGCAGTGGCCAGAGGATTGGAGAAGATCAGTCTACATCCCAATCCCAAAGAAGGGCAGTGCCAAAGAATGCGCCAACTACCGCACAATTGCACTCATCTCACACCCTAGCAAGGTTATGCTTAAAATTCTACAAGGCAGACTCAAGCAGTATGTGGACTGAGAACTCCCAGAAGTGCAAGCTGGATTTCGAAGGGGCAGAGGAACCAGAGACCAAATTGCAAACAGGCACTGGATTATAGAGAAAGCCAGAGAGTTCCAGAAAAATATTTACTTCTGCTGCATTGACTACACAAAAGACTGCGTGGACCACAGCAAACTATGGAGGGTTCTTAAAGAAACGGGAGTGCCTGATCACCTTAACCTGAGAAATCTCTATATGAGACAAGAAGCAACAATTAAAATTGGATATGGAACAATTGATTGGTTCAAAATTGGGAAAGGAGTATGACAAGGCTGTATATTGTCTCCCTGCTTATTTAACTTATATGCAGAATTCATCATGCAAAAAGTCTGGGCTGGATGTATCCCAAACCGGAATTAAGATTGCTGGAAGAAATATCAACAATCTCAGATATGCAGATGACACAACCTTGATGGCAGAAAGTGAGGAGGAATTAAAGAACCTTTTAATGAGGATGAAAGAGGAGAGCGCAAAATATGGTCTGAAGCTCAACATCAAAAAAAGGAATATCATGGCCACTGGTCTCATCACCTCCTGGCAAATATAAGGGGAAGAAATGGAGGCAGTGAGAGATTTTACTTTCTTGGGCTCTATGATTACTGCAGATGGTGACAGCAGTCGCGAAATTAAAAGACGCCTACTTCTTGGGAGAAAAGCAATGACAAACCTAGACAGCATCTTAAAAAGCAGAGACATCACCTTGCCGACAAAGGTCCGTATAGTTAAAGCAATGGTTTTCCCAGTAGTGATGTTTGGAAGTGAGAGCTGGACCATAAAGAAGGCTGATCGCTGAAGAATTGATGCTTTTGAATTATGGTGCTGGAGGAGACTCTTGAGAGTCCCATGGACTGCAAGAAGATCAAACTGTTCCATTCTGAAGGAAATCAGCCCTGAGTGCTTACTGGAAGGACAGATCCTGAAGCTGAGGCTCCAATACTTTGGCCACCTCCTGAGAAGAGCAGACTCCCTGGAAAAGACCCTGATGTTGGGAAAGATGGAGGGCACAAGGAGAAGGGGACGACAGAGGACGAGATGGTTGGACAGTGTTCTCGAAGCTACGAACATGAGTTTGATCAAGCTGTAGGAGGCAGTGGAAGACAGGAGTGCCTGGTGTGTTCTGGTCCATGGGGTCATGAATCATAGAATCATAGAATCATAGAGTTGGAAGAGACCACAAGGGCCATCGAGTCCAACCCCCTGCCAAGCAGGAAACACCATCAGAGCACTCCTGACATATGGTTGTCAAGCCTCTGCTTAAAGAAGGAGACTCCACCACACTCCTTGGCAGCAAATTCCACTGTCGAACAGCTCTTACTGTCAGGAAGTTCTTCCTAATGTTTAGGTGGAATCTTCTTTCTTGTAGTTTGGATCCATTGCTCCGTGTCCGCTTCTCTGGAGCAGCAGAAAACAACCTTTCTCCCTCCTCTATGTGACACCCTTTTATATATTTGAACATGGCTATCATATCACCCCTTAACCTCCTCTTGGACACAACTAATCGACTAAACAACAACAACAAGTTATGAAGTGTAACGTGCCGTTTCTAAGCAATTTCTGTTAAATTTGCCAACCTGGCTGCTCCCGTCTCTCAGTGATTTTTAGCCAATGAGGGAGGTCCTAGATTTGGTTGATAAGTGAATTGTTTGGACCCCAGGCAACAGCACTCCCTCCCAGTGTGGTGTTGTGGTTAAGAGCGGTAGTCTCGTAATCTGGGGAACCGGGTTCGCGTCTCCGCTCCTCTACATGCAGCTTCTGGGTGACCTTGGGCTGTTCACACTTCTCTGAAGTCTCTCAGCCCCACTCACCTCACAGAGTGTTTGTTGTGGGGGAGGAAGGGAAAGGAGAATGTTAGCTGCTTTGAGACTCCTTAAAGGGAGTGAAAGGCGGGATATCAAATCCAAACTCTTCTTCTTCTTCTTCTTCTTCTTCTTCTTCTTCTTCTTCTCCTCCTCCTCCTCCTCCTCCTCCTCCTCCCTGGGGATCTAAAAGGGCTGGACAATTGGAGTAATTGCACCCCTTTGGGAGCAGCAACCCTAGATGCTGAGCTTTCATTTGTAAGAAGTCTCTGGCCCTTCTAGAAAGACAGTTAAGAAACATAATGTGTAGGCAACCTTCTAAGCTGGAGTCTCCAACCCAACACCAGCAGAAGGATGACATCATTCTTCTTCTGACCCTGCAGCACAGAGCAGTTCCAACTCCATTTGGTATTTCCAGAGTGAAGGGTTTGCCTAGGAAGCTGTTGTGGGACAAAGATGGAAAGGAAATAAGATAGTTGCCACTCCTTTGGGAGGATGTTGGGGAAGTGTCAAGGTTGTTTGCCTTCTCTTTGATTTGCTGCCTATTCATGAAAAAATGGAGGGAGCTTTCTTGTTCAAGCGGGGGGCGGGGGGGGGGGAGCGGTGGTGGCAGTGGCTTTTTGAAAAGTGGGAGGAAGAGAAGTGTCATGGCTTGTTTGCCGCTTCTGCCCACTGGACTTGTGGAGAAAGCGGCAGGCAGCTGCTCTGGAGTGGTGGAAGAAGAAGTGCAAGATTCATCTGTTTGCTGCTTCATTTGTTTTGTCTTGCCTCCTGGCAGCTACATGGAGCAGTAGGCAGGCAGCTACTTTGAAAAAAAGTGTACTGGAATGGCGTGGGAAATCACAGAAATTGCCTGTAACTTGTTTTGTTGCGTGCCAGCCATGTGGCAGGCAGCTGCTTTTGAAAATGGGGAGAGGGCGGTTGGAGAAAGCAACATGGGAATTGTCCCTTTGCTGCTGTGTTGGTGGGGCTGACTGCTGGCACATGAACCAGGCAGCTACGTGAGAGGGGCCTCAGTTGAACATGAGGGTGAGGGGAGGACATGGCATTACCATCACCATCTCTTTCTTTCTGATTATTACCAAGTTGTTGGGGAGAGCAGTATGTAGGCATCATTTCCATCACGTCTCTCCTGGTTGCTCCCAAGTTATTGTCTTTTGGCAGGGGGAGTCATCATCATCATCACCATCATTTCCCCCTGAATTGTTCAAAACTTGTTGGGATTTTTGATTGGGGGGGGGGGCGGTTGGAATCCTAGCTGCCTGTGGGTGGGAAAGTGCACAAACACCATCCAGATCATCATTATTATGCTTTTCCTTGTTGTTTGCCAAGGTTTTCTTTTGAGGGGAGAGGGCAGGAGCACCCACTTAAGAGACATCACTAGCATCACCCTTTCCCCCTGCTTGCCCCACAGTAGGGATCATTCCCATATTGTTTGAGGAGGGAGGGAGAAGCACAGTATACAGACAGAAACATTATCATCTCCTGCTACACCCCTAACATTGATATCACCAGGTAAATGAATAGCCTCCACCCAAAGGGCTGTGCACAGGATCCCCACAGACCATATATCTGGACACTACACTGGGTTGGGAATCTGTGGCTCTGCCACTGCCTGCTAGGATATAGTTCCATTTCACCTTAAAAGGAACAGGCATGACTGTTGTGTGCCTGTTTACATGCCAGGCTTGCTGGGAACTTCCGTTTGTATATTGCTTTTGCTACTGCTGTTTTGCTTGGACACGAAGGGAAGCAGATATGCTTTTTCCTTTGTTCCTGAACTATGCTGAATAAAGGTAAAGGTAAAGGTATCCCTGCCTGTATGGGCCAGTCTTGACAGACTCTAGGGTTGTGCGCCCATCTCACTGAATAAACTGCTGAATAAAAGCCTGTAAATAATGCTTACACATGTCTCTGTCCGCCTCTTCCATTGCAAAGAGTTCTTATCTCTGCTGGCTTGCGTGGTTAAGCTTCTGAAGGCTTCTGAGGCTTGAGTTGCAGTTTTGATGCTGTTCCGAGAACCGGAATTTCGCCCGGCTGGTGGCTGGAGCCAGCTGGGGGCCTGCCAAATGCCCCCGTCTCCCCGGCAGCATCCCAACACTACCATAAGACTGCCGTTCCTGTCATCATGGACCATAGGGCATGCTGGCTAGGGTTGATAGCATCTGGAGGGCCACAGGTTCTTCATCTCTGCCCTGAAACCTTATACCAACCTGCACAACCTTTGACCCACAACTAATGCAAACCCAGCTGCATGGTGAGGAGCTGCCAGAAGTGCAGGAAACTGGTTTCTGCTGCCTACTTGTGTCTTTAAAACAGAGGAGCAGTTTGTAAAGCACCTAGAAAGCCACAGCATGTGGCTGGTAGACTTCATTGAGCTTGCTTGGACAGACTGAAGCTATCCTTCTGTGGAAGGATAGCAGCTATTAAGATGAGTGTCCTACCAAAGATGCTCTTTTTATTTCAAACTATTCCAATTATAACAGGACAAGGCCAATTCAATGAGTGGCAAAAAGTGATTTCTAGGTTTGTATGGCAGGGGGAAAAGCCTAGAATAAAATTCAAACTTTTAACGGATAAAAAGGAAAGAGGAAGCTTTTCATTACCGGACCTCAAAATATATTATGAAGCTGCATGTATAACATGGTTAAAAGAATGGCTCAGCTTGGAAAATACAGACATATTATATCTGGAGGGGTTCGGAAACAGATACGGGTGTCACAAATACCTTTGGTAAGACAAGGTCAGAGTACATTGGGACTTTTTAAATCGCATCATAAAAAGACCACTATTTGAAGTCTGGAAAAGATATAAAGAGTGGTTCAAAAGAAAGACGCCATGGTGGCTGTCACCCCAAGAAGCTTTTTCACTGAAAAAACTAAATATGAAAGGAAAATGGTTGACCTATAGAGATATGTTATTGGAAGAGAACGTAATTAAGATCAAACCTTATGAGGAATTAAAAGACAAATTATCAACTTGGATGGAATACCATCAAATGAATGACATATTCTCAAAAGATAAGAAAGCAAGAGGGTATGAACAAACAAAATCAATACTAGAAACTGCAGTACTGTACTACAAAAAAAAAAACCTGTCTAAGGTCTATGAGTATTTGCTAGAATGGCACACAAAAGATGAAGAAATCAAAAGTGTCATGATTAAGTGGGCAATAGATGTAGGCCACAACACTGAGTATGAAAAGTGGATAAAATTATGGAACACCGGCCTAAAATTTACAGCTTATACATTGTTAAAATAAAATCTGTTAAAAATGACGTACAGATGGTACCTCACGCCAATTAAATTGTCAAAGATGTATAAAACAGGAAATAAAAATTGTTGGAAGTGTGGGGTGAAAGAAGGCAGTTTCTTCCACATGTGGTGGACTTGTGACATAGTGAAAACGTATTGGGAAAATATATATAACGAATTAAAGAAGATTTTTAGGTATACGTTTTTGAAAAAACCAGAGTCATTCCTGTTGGGAATGGTGGGAGAGGATATTGACAAGAATGACCAGAAACTGTTCTTATACAGTGGCAAGGTTATTGCTGGCTTAGGTGTGGAAACAGCAAAAATTGCCTACAATAGAAGAGTGGCAGTACAAGGTTATGGAGTATGCAGAAAAAGCCAAACTAACTGCAAAAATTTGACATCAGGGTGATGAAACATATCAGAAAGAATGGGCAAAATTTATGTTATATATAGAGAAGATGATGTGAAATAGAGAAACCAGCAGAACTAAAATATACCTCATAACGGGAAAACACAATAAATTTATTGGATAATAATATCAAAATGAATTAAAAATGTATATTAGGATTGTTGAACAATATTTGTAAATGAATATAGACAGACAACAAGAATTGTATATATAGAAAGATTTATTTGTTTACAGGCATTTTATGGAAAAAATTAAGAAGAAGAATTATATATAAAATGGACAAAGACAATGCGAAAAGTTAAACATGACATAAAAAAGCTGGAAGAAGGAAGGAGGGAAGTCAGCTCAGGAGGGCAAGAACAAATGTGAAATATAATGTACGTGTGTGTGTAGTATGTAACTAAAAATTCAATAAAGATCATCTGGAAAGGAAAAAAAAAGAGAGCTTGCTTGAGCCTACATTTCATAAGCTTGATTTGAAACTTTTAAGATTAAAACCAGCACCTCCGATTGTGTTGAGAAACTGACTGGAAGCCAACTAACTGCTTTCAGAATTGGGGAGAAATGCTGTGTGCAAGTCAGCATCCAATGACAACTGGATGGCTGCACTCTGTACCAGATGGGATTCCTGAGCATCTCTGAAGACATGCCCACCTAGATGGCATTACAGTAGAGAACGTTATTGGAACACGGATGTCAGCAGTCAAGTCCTGCTGAATTTCAGATAAGGGAAAATTTGTTTTCAATAGGTAAGGTTGGGAATGAGCAATCTGGCCTTGGTTTTTGCCTTCAGTCTTCTAGGGGAAAGCTTGGAAAACTCTGAGTTTCTTTTTTTTTTTTCATAATAATATTTATTAGTGGTTTTACAGTTACACGAAAAAAATATGAGAGAAAAAAAACAATAAAAAATTAAGAAACAGTACATCAAAATAGAAAAAAACCCAATACATCGAGACAAGAAAAAACAAAAACATTTTAAAACACATCCAATTTCCACATCTTTATCTTTCATTTACTTGTTTCCTCGACTTCCTCACACCTCCCTTTTTTGTATTCTAGTTCAATTTAGCTAATTCAGCAAATCCTTTCCCTCTTTCTCAATTTTTTGTTCAATAATTTATCTTAACACAATCTGACTTTAAATTTTCCACTTTAACCCATTAACAATCAGTTTTTGCTTAAATCTTTATAACATTTCTGCTAAAACCTTATACCTTCATTCCAGTATTCTTCTAACATTCATTAATTTTGCAGTATTTCTGTAAATATACTTTAAATTTTTTCCAGTCTTCTTCCACCGACTCTTCTCCCTGGTCTCGGATTCTGCCAGTCATTTCCGCCATTTCCATGTAGCCCATCAGCTTCATCTGCTGTGTCTTCCAATACTTTGCAATAAGTATTCTTGCTGCTGTTGCGGCGTACATGAAAAAAGTCCTATCTTTCTTTGGCACCAATTGGCTGACCATGCCCAGGAGAAAGGCTTCTGGTTTCTTCAAGAAGGTATATTTAAATACCTTTTTCATTTCATTATATATTATCTCCCAGAAGGTCTTAATCCTTGGGCACATCCACGAAAGGTGAAAGAAAGTACCTTCAGTCTCATTACATTTCCAACATTTATTATCGGGCAAATGATAGATTTTTGCCAGCTTGACTGGTGTTAAGTACCACCTGTAAATCATTTTCATTAAATTCTCCTTTAAGGCATTACATGCCGTAAACTTCATACCTGTGGTCCATAACTATTCCCAGTCAGCCATCATAATGTTGTGCCTAACATCTTGTGCCCATTTAATCATAGCAGATTTCACCGTTTCATCTTGAGTATTCCATTTCAGCAGCAAGTTATACATTCTTGACAAGTTCTTAACTTTGGGTTCTAACAATTCTGTTTCTAATTTTGATTTTTCCACCTGGAAGCCTACTTTTTTGTCCAAATTATATGCCTCCATTATTTGATAATAATGGAGGAAAACTCTGAGTTTCTGTGGGAATTCTCCAAGAGAGCTCTGAAAACTGAACTCATTATGATGCAGACCACTTGAAGAGTCAGGAGGAGGAAATCCTAACCCTGCCACTTTGTTGTGGTTGTTTTTTTAAACAAAACCAGGAATGCTATTTCTCCTGCACTCCAGAATGAAAAGGGGTTTGTGTGTGTGTGTGTGTGTGTGTGTGTGTGTGTGTGTGGAGACTGGGAATCAGCACCATCTCTGAACTTTCATGTGGCCTCCTTTGGCATATTTCCTAACAAGAGCCTACGATGAGCTCCTGAAGAGCTTCCCTCTTACCTTGATGAGCACTTAAAATGTAATTTACTGCTGCTTTCAATTACTACAGATTCCACAAGTGTTTACTATTTTTTGGCATACTGCAAGCTCAGAACCAAATGATGATGAATGAACCTGAAGACTTCATTCCTGGTGGTTGTTTTTTTAAATTAAACCCACCACCACCAGGAATCTGGCGTTAAGGCAAAATAAGATATTTAGACTAATCTGCATGACTTCTATGTGAAACTTTAATAAACTGTCAAGAAAATGTGCTAACACTCTGGTGAAAGCAATGCGCCATGCTGACAGTTTTTTCATGGGAATAAGTTATTTCTTTCAGAAATGAAAGGGGCAGTGGCATATTTCATTTCACAAATATCTTATCTTTATTCATTATGCAGAAAGGGCTGCTTTCACTGTGAAAATAAGCTCCTATCGGGCATCCAGACTCTAAGTTCAACTACTTCAGAAAGATGTCATCCCTTCCCTCACTCACGTCTCATCACTTTTTCCTCTAGGCATAAAATAGAAAGCACTCCAGCAACACCAGCTTTCAAATGTGCTGCCAGCTCTTTTCTTCCTCTCTGTTTTGCTCTTGAAAAACAAAAAAAGGCCTTTATTTATTGAAGGACCAAGAAGTCCACAATTGCTAGGAGCGTGTACACACACATACATGCCTGAGAGACGATCCAGTAAACATGGTTGAGGGGGGGGGTGTATATCACTCACCTGTACGGATGTGAGGTGGAGTTTTAAGTGTGCCTCCGTTCATTGTTTGGGTTCAGGTCTGTTGCACTCATACCTACAGCTAAAATGGAAGCACAGACATGGGGAATAACACTATTTTTGTCTTCCCTTCTCTTCTCTTCTCTTCTCTAATTTATTTATTTATATTGGGGGGCGCATTCTCCACGCTAGTGTACTTGTGCAGGAAGGGGAAGAAAAACCTAAGAAGACATTTGAAGGGTGAAAATGTGTGACAAGTAAAGTGTGAGAGTACATGCAAAAATTCCATTATTATTCTGAAATTCTCTTTTCTTGCCAGAAGACGACCAGAGTGGAAGCCAAGGCATAATAATATGGAACTGTGGAATAATAATGAAGCAGAACTGAATAAATGGTCTCCTAACTGCTGTGTTCCCTTGCAGTGACTGGTTTGCATGAGGCTGCTGGACTACATTTCAGAAATCTAGCAAGCGGATTCCACAAGCCAAAGGATTCCAAAATCACTGTTAATTTTGGATTGTGCATAGCTTCACTATAGTAGTTAATGAAGCTGCCACTCTGCATATAAATTACTATTTTTTGTTACAGGAAGTGCCTTCCCCCACATCAAATTCTGAAAACGAAGGCAAAAGTAACTTCAAGAGCCCCAAATTCTATTTCATGGACAGATTAGCGCTCTCACTGTGCTAGAAATTGCAGGTTTCAATTATCAATTTTGGCCATTAGATATGAAAATGGGAGGTCCAAAAGTATTGTAAGCATTTTAAAGGCAGCTTCGTGTTCGTAGCTTCTAGAGAGAGACTCAGAAATGTACCCCTTTTAGACTTCTCTTGTAATTTGTGCACCTTGGGAATCTCAGACTGGTCCTGCTCTCCCTTTCCTTTCTGTGGGCTCCTCGCATCTGTGAAGGGGGCCTGGTGTGAAGGGTGAGGGTGGAAGGGGCCGGGTGAGGGAAGAGAGGGGCCTGGATGGCAGCCCTGCAGTGTGACTCTGCCAGAATACGCCAGGTCGCGAGGGGGGGGGGGTCTCGATTGCTGGAATCTTTTCCTCTCTTCCAATCCCAGCTCGTGCTGGGATTCTGTTATGTACTAAGCTTGGATCCTAGAACAATAGGCAGGTAGGATCCTAGAATGCAACAACTGATTGGCCTGCAGGAAAAGACCAGTCAGGCTCCAGGAGGGAAGCAGAATCAGCCAATCAGACAGGACTCTGTGTAAATAATGTACAGTATATAAAAGCCTGAGGTTTGGGGGGCAATTCAATCTCTGTTTTACAAGCTGCAATAAAGAGCCTGAAATCACTACAGGACTCGGAATATATTTCAGATTCTCTCCTGGCTGGAGAGAGGGGGAGATGGGGGGGGGGCTCAGTGGGGCCCCCTTGATCCCCTGGTTCGCTGCCCACTTGCTGCTGCTACACTGTGCTAGTCAGTACCTCTGGGGGCCAAATTGCAGGGGGGGGGGTAAATTGCATTTCCTGGACACTGAAATGTCCAAAGTGGAGCCGGATCCCAGGCTTCTGTGTGCCCTGTATGCTGCCCATGGAGAGGTGGCTTTCTCACTCACCTCACAGCTGAGTGCAGCAGAATTAATGGTGGAGAAAGTGACTCCCATGCCCCCCGCCCCCAGCTGTGTTTCTGGTTTCCTGAGCTGCTCACTGTTGAGTCCAGAGCAAGAGAGACTCGCTGTGTGTCCTCTTCCCTGCTTTGTGTCTGACCCCCCAGCCTCTCCTCTCTGTCTTGACCCCTCCCTGAGCACTGCCAGCTAAAAACTCTGGAGCCATCCTGGAATAGCAGGCGGGAGGAGCTGACTTGGGGTGGGTGGGATGTGTGTCCCCCCTCCCCATTGCAAATGTTGTGTCATTGAAGGGTTCCCTTCCACTGGCACTTAGACCACCAGGTTCTGCTGCTTTCCCATTGTGACACCCCCTCCCTCCAAAAAGAAAAAAAACCTTCTGTGCTGCCTGCCCCAAAATGTGGATTTTGTAAATTATGTAGCGCGTTGCAGAACATTATGTGCAAGCCAAGAAGTTTTAACCATAACTAAGGGAAACAAACAACAACAACTGAGAAGCTGGTGGCCAAATAGGGTTCATTCTTGACCTTTGGCAGGGGGCAACCTGCAGCCCAATTTCTCCCTGAAAACCCCCCTCCTTTTATATAATTCTCCCAATTCCCAAAGACTGGAGCCTCGGTGACCTCCCCCCGTCCCACAGGTTGGATCAGGTTTTCTACCACTTCTCCAGACACACACCCCGACCCACATGAGGGCTACCTGCCCTTAGGCAGAAATTCCACAGGTAATTGCAGCCCCCTCTGCACAACTCGGGGGGGGGGGGGACGACCAAAGTTTCATCCATTGAATTTCTGCCTTCTAAGCACATACAGTTTGCACCAAGGGAAAGGAAAATGCCAACGCTAATGCCAAGTCACACCTTAGATACCTAGGAACATTTTGTTGTGGGATCCCATTTATTCCTCCTGATGCCGAACTCCAGTGCCACCTGTGGTTTAATGGGGTCACACTTGGGCAAGGTAAGGGCCTCTGCTTACGTGAGGTTCTATGGGTATGCATGCAAATGTTCAACTTAAAGAAAAGTGGGAGGGTGGGAGGAAGAGTATCAGGAGAGGAGTTGCACTCAAGCCCCTGACAGCATGTATCCAGGGGGCGATTAAGGTGAGGGGATGTTTCAGGAAGGAAGGGAGAAAAGAGGACAAAGTGTATGTTTTGCTCACTCTTCTTCATTTTGCAATCTAATGCTCCATCTGCTGATGTATCATACTTGAGCAACACTCGTGGTGAACATGCAGCACGAAAACAACCATTGGTCTAATTCCCATGGTCCTGTATTCAAATATGCAGGAATTTAGAGTAACTCCCCCCCCCCGAAGTGACTGTATTTCTGACAAAAAATCCAAATGAAATTCTATTTAGTCTCTTCATTAGTATTCTTTCACTTTATGTGCATACATAACACACATCCTTAGGTGATTCTTTTTGCATTTAGTATGCCTTTATTCCTGCCCCCCCCCCATGATTTGATTTAGTCGTTTGGACTATGCAAAGTTGTCCAAAGAGCAGGTGAAGTTCCTTCTCATATTTCAGGCTGCCCCCTGGTTTGTACATCATTTTAAATCACAATTAATCTTAACTATGTTTTAAAGATGGATGCTCAGTTTGCTGGTATGTGGGGACAAAATTGCAGTCATTTTTCTCCTTCACCTGCCTTAGCATTAAGTTCAAACTCAACAAATTCTGATTTGTAAACCGTGGTAAACTCATGGTTTGTTTCAGGGTAACAAACCACAAGCCTGGGTTGAGACACCTGACGTACTTCTAAGCCAACCATGGATTAACTTCCAGCAGAATGCTGGCAGCAGAGGAGAGGAGCAAAGTAGTTGCAATTTTCTCCCAATGCGTTGGCATGCTGCATGTTAATAGTGACACCATGGTTGAAAGAGGAGTGTCCCTTATCTCTGGCCAGGCTACTTGTCTTCTAATTGTCTGCAATATCACCCCAGCTCTTGTATATCGCCCTCATGTATTGTTCTGTTTTGCCATACTTGGTCTAAAGAAACCTGGTTGGTTTTGTTTCTCATGACTGCCACCAGGTAATGGATCGTGCAGTGGTTGCCACTGGCACAGTAGCTGCTGAGAAGGCAGGGACTTGGCCTTTGGATTGGCGCCACACAGCAACACTGGAGGCGGCGCAGTTCAGGGGTGCCGCTATGGACTCGCCGTGTGAGTGTTGGCTGCTGATACCAGTGACTCATGCTGAGCACAGCCAGCTAAAGTCCAGCCACTTCTCTGCATGATGAGCTAGTAAGAGACAAGCCTCTCCTCAGTTGCTATGTACTTAGTGGCAGTAGTTCTGGACGGCAGCTACTTCAACAGTCATTTGTTCTTCCCCACTGAAATCAGAAATGGCAATTCTAGTGGTGGGGGGTAATTCAAAATGGTTCTTGATAATAGTGATAGTATTCAAGCAATCTAATTAATCAGATGTCAATTATAATGTTCCATGCATATAAATATAAATATAAATTTGATGACAATAGATTTGATTCTTTGCTGGATTTGAGTTATCAGCTGTTCAGGTCACAATTTCTCTTTGTACTTCAGGAACAATAATGTCAAAAATATTTAAACTTCATCCTGATTAAACAATATTTAGGGCCTTATAGAGACACCTGGATCTATATAATTGAGTCTATCTATATAATCTATCATCTATCTATCTCATCTCTGCAGTTACTATTAGAACATTAAGGTGTTCATATGTTAAAGTGAAACAAAAAGTATTGGAAATTCATAATGGGAAAGTCTTGACTGTTTACTGCAAGGGTGAGCCAGCTTTTCTGGGATGGGCACCACATTCCCTTTGGGGCAGCATATCAGTGGTGGGCCAAAGACAACTGCATGGAGATGTCCCTTTTCCTCCTCTTTTTTACTGCCTCCCACCCACTGTCCATTTGTTCTCCACTTCATCTGCTGCCAAGAGAGGATGGCAGAGGCCTCGGGGGTCAGTCTTAGATTATGGGGAGACTAAGGGCACCTCATCCATGCTTCCGCTTGACCCAGGCCTAGAAGAGCAGGGGGCTGAGAGGCTTCCCGCTTGTCCCATGCTTTCTAGGTACAGCTGCAAGTGGCTTTTCATTTGTGTCACCACTTTCCCCAGAAAACCCAGTTTAGCACTGAATCAGAACAAACGTCAATCTGCAGAAAAACGTCTTATCTGCAGAACTACCCCCCCTCCCGGAAAACAGTGGCTCTTCCCAGGGGGAAGCAGCAGGAAAAGCAGAAGTGAGGACAAGCCCTAAAGACATATTCCCATGCTGCTCTGGTAAGGTAACGCCTACCAAATCATTTGCAAAAGGCCAATGTGGTTGCTTCCCTTGCCAATACATCTCCCCCAAGAGCCAGCCATGGGAAGTAACTGCAATGTCAACCTTCCATTCTCCACAGGAATTCAAGAACCTTACATGGCTGAAGTAAAGAAACCCCCTGACCACTCACGCAAACAGTATTGTAGCTGTTCCATGCAACTGTCAGCATCCTGACTACCAGTCACATATTCAGGACTGGCTTCGTGCATGTATGGATTGGCTTCCTGCATGTCCCTGCAAGAGCTCAAAAATGCAGCTGCATGCGGGAAGAAAGGTTCTGCTTGTACAGTCATCACTCAATCAATTTCCTCAGCCTTGTGGCACACCATGGGGGCTGTGCAACCCAGCCTGGGTTTGTCTTGGCAGCCAGCCTTTGCTCTTCCTTGGAGAACCTGCTTCCTATTCAGGAAGTGTGGAGAGAACATTGCAAGGTGAAAGCTATTCTGTGCCTAGCAATTTCAAATGCCTGGCATTCATAAACAACAGGGGGTGGGAACCTCCATCAGATCTTCTGTTAATGCCCATGATTTGCATGCAAAATTGCGGTCCTGGCTATTTATGTCAGGAGGCTGAGAGAAATAGCACAAAATTATGTGCAGTCTACAAACAATCCGTGTCAGAAAGCCTCATGGACCAGTCCAATCTTTTAATTATGTTTTGCTTCCATATGTGATGGCAGAATGAACAGCTGAGAGAGACACCAGATTGCACTGCTGAATAGAAAAGTCTGGGCAGATCCCTTGTCTCCAGCATATGTGCTCGCTAACACCTGAATAGAGAAATGGAAATCAGGTACCACCACATGCCCTGCCAGAACAAGGCTGATGTTGTTCTCCATGCAGTTTTATACCTGTGCCCAGTTCTGAAGCTAAACCTGAAATCCTGTGCATGCTTGCCGGGGAACAAGCCCCATTGCATTGTAAGTCATTGTTGCTGCTTCATTGCTGGTATTAATCCGGGCCAAATTATAAGATGGTGCTGGAAACAAAAGCCATTCATTCAGCAACCGCTCCCTCTCTGAAATATCGAATACAGTTTACCTCGTGTCATAATAATTCTGGATTTTACCACCTCTTTTCCACATCTGTGATGGTAGGAAGATGGCAAAGAGCCTTTCAGCATCACAATATCACAACCATACTTTGTGGGGGGGGGAGGGGGTGCTGCTGTTTTTGGCAGAGCAGCTGCATGTTTAGTGTTATATCTGGAGTGTTATATCTTGCCTTTTCACACGAGGTTCCTCAGAGTAACAAACAGCATTTCAGAATTACATATGAATATCACAGTCTCAATAGCAATAAACCATTAGCACATAATAACCACTTAAATAACCAAGAGATAAAAGAGCTGAAGTAACAGAATAGCGCGCACAGTAAAAAACACCCACAAGGCACTTCCCATGTAGCTAAAAAAAGATCTTCCGCCCTCAGCATTACTCACATATCTAGGAATGTTTTGGAAGGTTTCTTTTTTAAATAAAAAAACCAAGACCATTTAAATAAAAAACCCAAGATTAATACAAGTTAGAGGAGGCAAGGTGGGCGGGAACAAGTTCTGTAATATATGGCAAAAGTTCTGCACCAGGGATGAGGAATCTGTGGCCCTTGCAATAATGTCAGGTTACAAGTCCAATCATCCTTGACTATAGGTGCCAACTCTGTGGGGCTGAGGAAATATATTGGGATGGAGTGGGCTCCACCCAATCTTGAGGGGCCGAGACCCATCGGGCCTCACTGCAGTGGGCCTCCCTGCAACTGTGGCAGGCCCTGTCACATGTGTGTGTCATACGGGTGACATCACACACATGCAATTCCCCCCTCCCCCCAAAAGTTGGGTGGAACCTGGTGCCTATGTCCTTGACCATTGGTCATAGTGACTGTGGTTGATGGGAGGTGTAGTCCAACAATATCTGTGGAGGATTTTTGCAAAGCTGGAAGGTCACACATACTTTTAAAAAACAAACAAAAATTTAGCTAGAACTCAAAATTCTTTCTTGTATGTTCATGAAGGAATATATTTTTTAAAAACCACAAGCATTTAATCTAGGGTAGGTTTTATCTAATACTCTTCTTGGCTCCAGTCTTCTACACCAAGAACTAAAACTCTCTTCATTCTGTAGTTCAGTACACTCTGGAGATTGAAGACCTTGACTGTGATATTCAGAGATGGAGGAGAAATTGGATTCAGTTTACATTTAAAAGCAAATTTGCCCAGTTCATGTGTCCTGAATCAAAATGTGAACTGAATCAGTCATCCTTTGAAATGTGCACTTTTTCCAAATTTGTGATATAGTTCTCCAGAAAAGCAATGTGTACAAAATGTATATTCTGGAGTAAAGGGTCTATACAAATGTGTGCATTATTGAAAATAACATACCCAAATGCATTGCATTGGGGGAAAATAACTTTGCAGAAATATGTTTGCTAGGTAAAATTGCATACAAAAATGTGTATATTAGAAGAAATTTAGATTAAAATGCAGATGAATTTTATGAGGATTTCTAAATTGCCAACTGATGTGAATATGTGGAGAACTGACCTGAAGTTTTTATCCCTGTGAAAAATTAATATAACTTAATGTAATATGAATCTGCAGCCGTACATTTGGATGCTTTGTTTTAGCTTCCAAGTTTGTTTTGTTTTAGCTTCCAAGTTTAAAGCTGCAAAGGATGGTACTCTGCTGTCCTCCCTCACATGTGTAAGGAAGGCTAATAACTAAATAATATATCCTCTCCCAGTGCGTCAATCCATTTCTACATTGAGGGGATGCACATCACTTTTGCAGATTGCACCAAACTGGGAGGGATAACCAATGTTGCTGAAGACAGAATCAGAGTTCAAAATGACCTTAACAGACTGGAGAAGTGGGCCCAAACTAACAAAATGAATTTCAATAGGGACAAATGTAAGGTTCTACACTTAGACAGGAATAACCAGCTGCACAGATATTAGATGGGGTGCACCTGGCTTCCCAGTAGTACATGTGAAAAGGATCTAGGGGTATTAAGAGATCACAGACTGAACATTAGTCCACAGTGCGACGCAGTAGCAAAAAGCTAATGCAATTCTATGTTTCATCAACAGAAGTCTAGACTCTCAATCAAGGCAAGTTATAGCCCCTCTTTATTCAGCCTTGGTCAGACCACATCTGGAGTCTTGTGTCCAGTTTTGGTCACTACAATTTAAGAAAGATATTGACAAGCTGGAACATGTGCAGAGGAGGGTGACCAAGATGATAAAGAGTCCTAAAACCAAGCTTTAGGAGGAACGGTTGAGGGAGTTGGGTATGTTTAGCCTGGTAAAGAGGCAACTGAGAAGAGAAATGATTGCTATGTTCAAATATCTAAAGGGTTGTCACATGGAGGATGGAGAAAGCTTGTTTTGTCCTGCTTTGGAGAACAGAACCCAAACCAATGAATTCAAGAAAGGAGATTCCATCTAAACATCAGGAAGAACTTTTAGATGGTAAGAACTGTTTAACAGGGGAACAGACTCCCTTGGAAGGTGGTGGACTCTCCTTCATTTGACGCTTTTAAGCAGAGGCTGGATGGCCTCTGCATTACAGAGGGTTGAACTATATGACCCTCAGGATCTCTTCTCCAATCCCTATATAGATTTGCCCCATTGTAAGTTCTCATTAGTTTTTCCTTTGTTCACCATCCCTGCTTTGACCTACTTCCATTAGCTTTTTATTGGTCTCCTAAGCACTTTTCTCAGTTCTTCCCTTAAGTACTCTGAGGCTTCTTCATATCTGCCTAGTAAGCCTCATCTCTCCTCAGTTCCCTGCATCTGCTGTCCTTTCCATGAAGCCTCATTCTCCATATACTCTTTCTTTAGGTTGTTCTGTCTCAGGCCACCACCTTCTGTGCACCCACCCTTTAATTTCTTTGACTCTGGGCTCCTGTTTCATATCTTCCCTACAACTAGGATAGCTCTCCAGTTTTCAGTTGACTCCATGTGAGATAATAATAATAATAATAATAATAATAATAATAATAATAATAATAATAATTTTTGTTTATATGCTGCCCATCTGCCTGGGTTGCCTCAGCCACTCTGGGTGGCTTCCAACAAATGAAAACATGAAACATTAAAAACTTCCCTATACAGAGCTGCCTTCAGATATCTTCCTTGACATCTGATGGGAGGGCGTTCCACAGGGCAGGTGCCATTTGTGGGAAGGCCCTCTGCCTGGTTCCCTGTAACTTGGCTTCTCGCAGCAAGAGAACCGCCAGAAGGCCCGTGGCGCTGGACCTCAATGTCTGAGCTGAACGATGGGGATGGAGATGCTCCTTCAGGTATACTGGGCCGAGGCCATTTAGGGCTTTAAAGGTCAGCACTTACACTTTGAATTGTGCTCAGAAACATACTGACAGTCAGCAACTGTGCAACTGAAAATTCTGAGCCAGGCAATGTCATAGGCTTCATTGCCACAAGAGCAATACAATATAGATGCTAGAAAGCCATAAACCGTAATGACAGATTCTCATATCTAATTTAGGAGCTTTGGTATTTTCTGTCTATTTTCTGTGAAGTTAAAAATGGCACGTAGGATGCTTCAAAGCATACCACATGCACACATAGTATCTGTTTCGTAGATATAGCTTCTTTAAAAAATGTTATCCTTTTCCCGTCAATACTTACATCTGTTACTTTACATACTATATATGGCACAATTGGTTTTTTTAAAATGCAAACCCATATGTGCAATCTCCAGAGAAGCTAGTAAATTTCACCAAACGGGCATCCCTAAATTACATGCCATCTGCAGCTAGTGATGAAAGGACAAAACCCACTCAGCTGTGATCCTAACACCAGCACACTTCTCGTATTGATTGGCTCCGGGGAAATCAGCCGCTTTTGGCTTTGAACTTTTCTAGCCCCAAAACAATTTATTAAGGGCTGGGTGAGTTGCACCAATGAATGCAAATCCTGTTGGGCTGGCTTCTCAGTGGCTCTTGCTGTTGAGCTTTCTGCCATCGCTGCCATCACTGCCCCTGACCCGGCTGCTTCACTCCGTCCCCACAAAATCACAAAGAAATGACAGGGAAGAAGAAATATGTGTAACCAGAGCCTGACCTTTGGGGCAATGTGCAGCCTTGGATGAATTTTTATTCAAAAGAGCGGTGTATAAAAGTTATACCGACATAAATACATACATGCATACACCTAGACAGGTATGTCTTTGGGCACCATACCCTGTGCTCCAGTGTGCCTGGAGTCGGGCTGTGGCACACCTTTATTGCACTCATCAAATCTTGGGCTTTCCATAAGCGCCTGGCTGGCCAGTGTGGGAACAGAACAGCAAACATTTTGATCTGATGTAGCAGTAATGCTGAGGAGATAATCCTATGTGGTGGCATTGCTACTTCAACACTTACCTTGTGAGCCACACCTCAGTGTCTGCAAGTCAACTGCTGCTGAGTAATTTTACTTTCAAATAAGTACCCAAAGTACCCAACATTAGTAAGTCAGTGGTGGCAGCGTTTGCTACCTCACCTGCCCACACAAATCTATGGTCTCTCTCCCTCTCCCTCTCTCTCTCTCTCTCTCTCACACACACACACACGCAATCACCCCCCCCCCCCAACACCTTAAACAAAGGCAAGTGGCCTGCCACTAGGTGTCTATTTACTGGCAAGTGGCTACTTGTGAAACTGATTTATACTGTTACCATGTCTTTTGAATATTCAAAGATAACAGGGTCTGTGTCTTTGGAACAGATGGGGATAGTAACTTAAATAAACAATTACCTTCTTCTATGAAATAAGATGGAAGCTGTGCTAATGGAGATCCCAATTTTCAGAGAATTGATGTTATTTCACTGCTGTCCAGCACTATTCCATTCAGGGGATTGTTCAAGTATCCTCAGAAGAAAATATTTTGCAAAAAGTGATGACTGCATAATTGTGTATTGTCTGTGAAACTAGACATTACCCAACTGTTGTGAAAGTAATGGATTTCTTGGAATGCAGCAGGTTCACATCCCCAAAGCACATATTGCTGCATTATTGTGAGCAAGGCGTGTGTGGGAGAGGAAAGGAAAACCTAAGAGAATATAACGCAGATGTTCAGGGAGGAAATAGATTTCCTTTGCTTTCCACAGAAAGACTCCAACACACACAACTAAAACATCTACCAAATGCACATGTGTGACACTATTCCAGCCAGCAAATCTTTGCAAGCCCTGTTTGGGCATCCTTTTTGCTCATATGCACGTGAACATGGAGAGGTGATTTGGGGTGCATTGCCAAGGCCCTCTAGTGCATCAGGGTTCGCCAGTTTGAGGGTAAAGGTCTGGAGCACAAGACCTCCTCTGCTCATGGATGTGTGATTTACTGCCCCGCACAATTGCACAGAGAGCAGTGAGGAGGCTACCCACTTCAGACCTCTGCCTTTCATACTCCCCCTCCCATGTTTACTTCCCTGCAAGTGAGAAGAGTGTCCAAAATTAAACTGGATGATGCCAATTCCAGAAGAGCAAAGCCACACCAAAATGGGAGCATGTTACATATTTGTTAGATGGCTGAAAAGTGAAATGGACAGCATCATTGGTTCTCCCTTAGTTCCAATGATAAGGCTGCCAGTGGCTACTAACCCTGATGGCTATGTTTGAGGCCCGCAGCTGGAGGCAGTATGCTTGCGAATACCAGTTCCTGGAAACTGCAGGAGGGAGAGTGCTGTTGCACAGAGGTCCTGCATATAGGATTCTCATAGGCAGGAGGAACTCACAGGAAATCAGCTCTGCCGCCTCTCAGGTGGGCACCATTGCCATTCTAAGAAAATGAGAGAGGTATTCATGTTGAGCTCCAGCACCTGTTTTTCTAGAAAAAAAGCACTGCTCATAGGCATCTGGTTGGCCACTGCGAGAACAGGATGGGCTACTGGTCTGATCCATCAGGGCTCTTCTTATATTCAAGCAGTTTGTTGCCTTATTCGACACCCAGGAATGCTGCATTAACTTGGCAGAGTGCTCTACACAGGCCCAGGAACAGTCCCACGTGAGTTTATGCTACACATGTAGGTTTAGGGAGCTCATTTGAGTATGACAATGACCAGGCAACACTCCATAGAGATGCAAAACAATATGGTCTCACATTTATACTAGGCTTACTGCACTGCTGTGAGGCAAAGCGCTCTGAGCCTTTGGAAATGTGCCACATGCATGCCAAGGGGGTATGTGTGTCCACCCACCCACCCACCCACCCACCCACCCATCCATCCATGCATCATGTTTTCCCTTTCTGCAATAAGCCAAGTAAAAATAAATAGCAGAAGAATATTAAGGCTCAGGCTAAAATTGTGCCCCAAATCCTAGTGTGACTGCCTTTTTTGTGGGTGTAGTGCTCTTGCCACACCAATCTGACCGCTGTGAGATTCCAGGGCTTTCAGGCATTTACCCAGGATTTGGTTTCATCAGAATGAGGGGCAGCAGAGATTGTGGTGTCTTTAGGATATATCAGGGATGTCCAACCGGTAGATCTCTGGCTGATCCTGGTAGATCATGGGATCATGTACAAAAAATTACAGGGAAAAAGTTTTTTTAAAACTATGTGCAATCCTCCCCCCAAAAAGCTCTACAACTCTGGGCACTGCCCTCCTAAAAAAAGCTCAGCAACTCTGGGCAATCCACACCCCCACCCCACCCCACAGACGCTCCTCCTCCCTCCAATGACAATGGGTAGATCACTACCAGTTTTTTAAAAAAAACTGGGAGTAGATCACAGTCTCATGGGAGTTGGACATGCCTGGGATATATGGTTTATTTGCCCATATACGCAATGGAGGGCTTCACAGCATTAACACTCCAAAAGGGTCTTGCTTCTCCCAGAGCTGCAGCCTTGGAGTCAAACAAATCAGTCCTGGCTCTTCTCTCTCTCCAGCCCACTGCTTTTACCTCTAGCTCACATCACTGCTACTCTCTGCCCTCAGCTCTGCCTTGTCTGTTCAGAGAGGGGGGCCACCCATTTGCCATCTCACACTGAGCCCTTCAGTCCCCATCACCTTACGAGAAAGCCAGCTTGGCTGTTTCCAGGAATTAGAAAGCTTGATTAGATTTTAACACTAGAATCATAGAATCATAGAGTTGGAAGAGACCACAAGGGCCATCGAGTCCAACCCCCTGCCAAGCAGGAAACACCATCAGAGCACTCCTGACATATGGTTGTCAAGCCTCTGCTTAAAGACCTCCAAAGAAGGAGACTCCACCACACTCCTTGGCAGCAAATTCCACTGTCGAACAGCTCTTCCTATCAGGAAGTTCTTCCTAATGTTTAGGTGGAATCTTCTTTCTTGTAGTTTGGATCCATTGCTCCATGTCCGCTTCTCTGGAGCAGCAGAAAACAACCTTTCTCCCTCCTCTATGTGACATCCTTTTATATATTTGAACATGGCTATCATATCCCCCCTTAACCTCCTCTTCTCCAGGCTAAACATGCCCAGCTCCCTTAGCCGTTCCTCATAAGGCATCGTTTCCAGGCCTTTGACCATTTTGGTTGCCCTCCTCTGGACACGTTCCAGTTTGTCAGTGTCCTTCTTGAACTGTGGTGCCCAGAACTGGACACAGTACTCCAGGTGAGGTCTGACCAGAGCAGAATACAGTGGCACTATAACTTCCCTTGATCTAGATGCTATACTCCTATTGATGCAGCCCAGAATTGCATTGGCTTTTTTAGCTGCCGCGTCACACTGTTGGCTCATGTCAAGTTTGTGGTCAACCAAGACTCCTAGATCCTTTTCACATGTACTGCTCTCAAGCCAGTTGTCACACATTTTGTATTTGTGCCTCTCATTTTTTTTGCCCAAGTGCAATACTTTACATTTCTCCCTGTTAAAATTCATCTTGTTTGTTTTGGCCCAGTTCTCTAATCTGTCAAGGTCATTTTGAAGTGTGATCCTGTCCTCTGGGGTGTTAGCCACCCCTCCCAGTTTGGTGTCATCTGCAAATTTGATCAGGATGCCCTTGAGTCCATCATCCAAGTCGTTGATAAAGATGTTGAATAAGACCGGGCCCAAGACAGAACCCTGTGGCACCCCACTAGTCACTCTTCTCCAGGATGAAGAGGAACCATTGATGAGCACCCTTTGGGTCCGGTCAGTCAGCCAGTTACAAATCCATTGAGTGGTAGCAGAGTCAAGACCGCATTTTACCAGCTTCTTTACAAGAATATCATGGGGCACCTTGTCAAATGCCTTGCTGAAATCAAGGTAGACTACATCCACTGCGTTCCCTTCATCTACCAGGCTTGTAATTCTGTCAAAAAATGAGATCAGGTTAGTCTGACATGACTTATTTTTCAGAAATCCATGCTGACTATTGGTGATCACAGCATTCCTTTCTAGGTGCTCACAGATTGTTTGCTTAATGATCTGCTCCAGAATCTTCCCTGGTATTGATGTCAGACTGACTGGGCGGTAATTATTTGGGTCCTCTCTTTTCCCCTTTTTGAAAATAGGGACAACATTTGCCCTCCTCCAGTCTGCTGGGACTTCGCCTGTTCTCCAGGAATTCTCAAAGATGATTGCCAGTGGTTCTGAGATCACATCTGCCAGTTCTTTTAATACTCTTGGATGCAGTTCATCTGGCCCTGGAGACTTGAATACATCTAAACTAGCCAAGTATTCTTGTACTATCTCCTTAGTTATTCTGGGCTGTGTTTTCTCTGCTGAATCATTTGCTCCAAATTCTTCAGGTCGGGCATTGTTTTCTTTATCGGAGAAGACTGAGGCAAAGAAGGCATTGAGGAGTTCAGCCCTTTCTGTGTCCCCTGTTTGCATTTCACCATCTTCTCCTCTGAGTGACCCCACTGTTTCTTTGTTCCTCCTTTTGCTACGAACATACCCATAAAAGCCTTTTTTGTTGCTTTTAACCTCTCTAGCAAGCCTGAGTTCATTTTGTGCTTTAGCTTTTCTGACTTTGTGTCTACACGTGCTGGCTATTTGTTTGAATTCCTCTTTGGTGGTTTCCCCCCTTTTCCATTTTTTGTACACATCCTTTTTTAATCTTAACTCAGTTAAAAGTTCTTTAGATAGCCACCCTGGCTTCCTTAGGCACCTTCCATGTTTCCGTCTCATTGGTATTGCCTGAAGTTGTGCTTTTACTATCTCCCTCTTAACAAACTCCCAGCCATCATGAACTCCCTTTCCTTTTAGTATTACTGTCCATGGGATCTCACCCAGCACTTCCCTAAGTTTTATGAAGTCGGCTTTCTTAAAGTCAAGAAATTGAGTCCTAGTATGCTTGGCTGCTCCTTTCCGTTGTATAGTAAACTTCAGAAGAGCATGATCACTTGCGCCTAATAATCCTTCCACTTCTACCCCATTAACCAGGTCATCGACATTGGTTAGGACCAGATCTAAAATGGCTGTTCCTCTTGTTGCTTCTCCCACTTTCTGGACAATGAAGTTGTCTGCAAGGCCAGTGAGGAATCTGTTTGACCTTATGCTCTTGGCTGAGTTTGACATCCAACAAATATCCGGGTAATTGAAGTCCCCCATTACCACTATCTCCCTTCCTTTTGCATGCTTGGCCATCTGTTCCAGGAAGGCATCATCCATGTCCTCCGTTTGGCTTGGGGATCTATAGTAAACTCCCACAATGAGGTCACTGTTATTCTTCTCTCCCTTAATTTTGACCCAAATGCTCTCACTTTGGCTTTGAGGTTCTAAATCTTGGATCTCTTCACAGGTATATACATCCCTGACATATAACGCCACTCCTCCTCCTTTCTTGTCTGGTCTGTTTCTCTGAAATAGATTGTATCCCTCCATTTTTACATTCCAATCGTGGGACTTATCCCACCAGGTTTCAGTGATGCCTATTATGTCATATTTAGTTTGCTGTACCAAGAGCTCAAGCTCATCTTGTTTATTTCCCATGCTTTGTGCATTAGTGTACAGACATTGAAGTCCATTAGTCATTCCCCCGTGTCTCTTATTTAAGGATTTTTTCCTCCCACCACTAGGTCTGCTTGCTGTTTGCTCCATTTGGTCTATGACATTTGGATGATCATCTTCATCAATTGATAGACTCCTACCTTCAGGAGCACTGTCTCCCTCCCCCACATTAGTCAGTTTAAAGCCCTCCTGATGAGGTTTCTGAGTTTTTTGGCAAAAACATTCCTCCCAACCGTTGTGAGGTGCAGCCCATCGCTTGCCAGAAGTCCATCTTCAAGAAACTGCAGTCCGTGATCTAAGAATCCAAACCGTTCCTGTTTACACCATTTGCGAAGCCAGCTGTTTACTTCCACTATTTTCCCCTCTCTCCCTGGGCCACGTCGTTCAACTGGGAGGACAGATGAGATGACGATTTGTGCATTTAATTGCTTCAATTTCCTGCCCAGAGCCTCGTAGTCTCTTTTGATCTTCTGGAGGCTACTGCTTGCAGTGTCATTGGTTCCCACATGAACCAAGAGGAAGGGGTATTTGTCAGTGGGTTTTATGATTCCTGGCAGTCGTTCAGTTACATCTTGGATCTTAGCCCCGGGGAGACAGCACACTTCCCGAGACATCTTGTCAGGCCCACAGATCACTGCTTCTGTTCCCCTCAGTAGGGAATCCCCTATCACCACTACACGCCTCCTCTTAGGTTTGGTCGGGGTTCTTCCGTGAGCGGTCCGTTCCAAGGTCGCCTGCACATTCCCTGAGGACTGACTTTGCTGCTCATCTTCATATACCTGATCGACTGTAATGAGGGAGAGATCCTCAAATGGAGTCTGCTCTTCGTCTTCCATGCTAGGGGAGAGGACCTCAAAGCGATTGTGTATTTCTAAACAATCAGAGCGAACCCTGGGCCTCCTACTTCTTTGAGTCACGTTTCTCCACATATCGGGCTCCTGTGTTGGTGAACTAGCCTCCTTCCCAGGGGAGTCTCCTGTCTCTTCCTTGGTGGAGACGGTGTGCTCTGCTGCTTCCAAGAAGAGCTCCAGCTCTCTAATTCTTTGGAGTGTAGCTACACGTTCCTCCAGTTGCTGGACTTTGTCTTTTAGGAGGGCAATCAACATGCAATTGCTGCATGTAAAGCTGCCTGCAACCTTTGGCAAGATGGCAAGCATTGCGCAGGAACTGCAGGCGACTGCAGCTGTTCCCTCCCCCTCCATCTGGAGAACGTGTCGTTGGGGGTGGCTACAGCGGTCCTGCATCATAAAAAGTGTGAAGACAGGACTAATAACTCCCCCCCAAAAAACCTAGGTCTCCCTCAACAAACGTTTGAGACTAGCTCCCCTAAATGTAAAAGATGGATCAAACTGCGTGCGCCGCTTCCCTGCAAGCTCTGATCCAGGGATCCAGGGATCAGTGGGGTCTAGCATACTGCTTAACATCCAAACCCATGACTGTAGTGTCTGCATAAGTGTTTTCATTTGTTTTTTGAAAACTGGGAAAACATACAAGGAAGTAAGTGAACTGCAGTGAACAGAAATGAGAGATGTTTCCAGGCAGCAGCAGCATTGCTGTCTGTGGTTTTATGGATGGTCTGTTTTTCCCAAATCTACTTACCTTGCTAAAAATATATGAAGTGATGGCAGACTGGCCCTTTTGGCCTGTGGACTCCAGCGAGTGTCTCCTGCAAGTGCTTAAAACTGGCTTAGGAAACAAACAAAGACGGCTTTTAGATTCTGCAAGTGGAAAATTGCTGCAAATGAAGATTCTCCCTCTCTCACACTTGCAAGTGCCAAGGAGCTGTCTTTATGACTATTCCAAACTACGTAAACCCCCCCCCCAAAGCACTGAAGCACTTAGGAGCGTGAAGTGTGCCAAGACTTGGATATTGATTTTTTGGGAGACACTTTTTTGTCTTGTGAGCATTCCTCTACTGTTAGGGCCCTTGCACAGTTTTACACAACTGCTTTTATTTGTTACGGTTAGCCAGAAATGGTTTCTATGGATTACATGATTCTGATTAGCTGCTGAACTCCAATACATATTGACATTTGTGCACCACTGACAACAAAGCCCACAGATCTGTTTTCAGAGAAGAGTAATGAGGATATCTGATATCCTCCCACAGACCACAATTAGTTTTCATTTAAAAGAAGGATAGGAACTGCAGAAACTTTTACCTCCATCCACAGCATAAATATGAACTACATGGATTAGTCACACATAATCTACAGACAGAATCCTTTCTGGCAGGCGAAGAACAAAATCAACGTTCAGTGGGAAGGTCAAAGGCATAAAATACATTTGTATGTTGTAAAATAATAAAAAGAAGGAACCACCCAGGTTTCCTGATCATGTGGAGATTCTAAATGCAAAGATTATTCCCCTGTTAGACCTTCTGCTCAATGCGGCTACAGCAGGCCGAGACAGGTGGGATGGATAGGTTTAGCATGCCCAGTTCAGCTTTCATTCTCTTGCCACACATTCTGAGAACACATGAACAGCTTTATCAAATGCAGCAAAGGAACCTGCAATTACTGCTAGCATCAAAGATTATATCACCACTAGTAAAAACATTATTAATGGGTCTATGATCTTGAATGTCATGTAGTGTTACTGGCAGCTAGGGCTCTCAATGCTACACATAAGCTTGCACAAGGACTCGGGTGGTTCTGTGGTCTAAACCACTGAGCCTCTTGGGCTTATCAATCAGAAGGTCGGCAGTTTGAATCAGAGCAATGGTGTGAGCTCTCGCTGCTCTGTCCCAGCTCCTGCCAAGCTAGCAGTTCGAAAGCACACCAATGCAAGGTACTGCTGCAGCGGGAAGGTAAACGGCGTTTCCGTGCACTCTGGTTTCTGTCATGGTGCTCCGTTGCACCAGAAGCGGTTTAGTCCTGCTGGCCACATGACCCGGAAAGCTGTCTGTGGACAAACACCGGCTCCCTCGGCCTGAAGTGAGAAGAGGGCCGCAGCCCCACAGTCGCCTTTGACTGGACTAAACCATCCAGAGGTCCTTTACCTTTACCTTGCATAAGTTTGCTTGGATTGAACGTCCTCTGCTCCTCTGCATTATGCCTTTTCAAGTGCTGGTACAACTGTCCAACTGGATGGCTGAGTGCAGGATCTCTGAGCTTCCATTTGATGGCAGGAGCAGGGACCAAGCAACGGGAGCTCACCCCGTCACAGGGATTCGAACCGCCGATCTTCTGATCGGCAAGCCCTAGGCTCAGTGGTTTAACCCACAGCGCCACCCATGTCAGCATGATATCTTTCACTATATTAATCATTTAGTTGATGTAGCTTTAAATATTGTGAGGTGTCCTTTATCAAGATTTCGTTTCTGTTCAATACCCATATGGTTGGGATGTGAATTTACCTTTGTTCCTGAATTATTGCCTAATGAAACCTCAGGTGGCTTTCTCTCACTTAAATCTTATATATACTGTACAAGCTCACACATATTTTTATAAAGGAGATACTATGGAGACATGGTAGGTATCTCTTGATCATTACTCTCTTACAGAATGGAAAAAAGACTTTAAAAGAGAGAGAAAGAGAAATGAAGATCTTAAAGCACATTACCTCCCTTCTTCCCCCTCCCAAATACGAAGGGACAGATTGCACAAGAAAAGATAGGAAATATCAAAAGAGAAAATAAATATCAAATGCAGAAGACTTTCTTCTTCTTCTTCTTTGTTTACTTGGTTAAAGCAAGGGGGCACATCAGCAGACGTCACATCTGTAAACTCTGGTGTGTACAGGCATAAAAAATGCATGCACAACCTGTAGTTGTCTCACCTCCTGTGACACACTCTGCCAGAGTTGGTCCTTTGAGAGATGCAAAAGCTGCACCAAGCCCCAAAGCCAGTGTCAAAAAAGAAATAGAGGGGGAGGAAGCAAGTCATTATGCAGTGCTCTTAAACAAGTTTTCTAAAGTGTAATACTTGCTGAGGTGCTAAACCCGAGTTTGGGCTTTGCAGATGTGGGCTCATATAACTGAATACAAAAATAAAATAAAAAATCCTGCACATAGAGAAATAGCATATAAGAGAGAGAAGGCTAGGCTAGATTTCGGTACAACATGCTTGTTTTCTACATGCACAAATTAAAAGTGAAATGGGGAAAAACCCATGACACAGGACTCTAGGATACTTGGAATGAAATTGGAATTGTTCTTAGTCCTCTAGCGTTCTTCTTCTTTGCCTATTGTGTTTGAAGTAAATACAGAGTTGCTGTCTGGTGTGTGAATGGTGTGGCATCCCAGGTTCTCTGAGTGGGGGCTTGAACTGGTGTGGTGTGTGTTGTTGTTTTAAACTTTCTGGGTTCAGAAACCTGGCTCTATTCCATTAACCAGGCATAGATTCGTGCATTCAGATATTTCCTCAGGAAATATAAAGAAATGTATTTTAAAATTTAGAACTATCCATTCAAATTAATAATTTTCTCATAGACCACACACCATATGTCCCCATTCCAGAAGTAGATAAATGCATTTTGGAACAGATTTAGAATTCTGATAATAAATGGAAAAACCTGGTGTTTGGTCTGGGATATACTAGTCTTGTAGTGGTGTTAATTATGTTTTGCTTTATATATCTTGTTGCGTAGTTCAAAGGAGATAATTAGCTCTGTACTGTTCTATAATGGGTAGCTATGATTACATACTTCCTGATTTTTCTGATCTGCCTGGATTACATTTTATTGTAAGTCATGCTTCAATGCCTCTTCTGCAATAGGGACACTTTATCTGACCTGAGCTGCAAGCTCCTGGAGGCAGTAGCCATATGTGGATCCTGGCCAGGTCTCAGCATCGTGAGGTGGACCTTGCCTGCCCTCCAAGTTTCCTAATTTTTCAGGGCTGCTCCTGGAATTAGACATATATCTCTGCACAAGAGAGTGGGAGATGAAGGCATTCCTTCAAAAGCACAGACACAGAGTAATCTGAGTTATAGGCGACTCACCCACCTTCTTCTATGATGCATGCAGTGCCAGATGAACAGTTGGTGGCCATGGGGAAATGGTCCCACGATTGCTGGAAACACCCATAGAATGATGGCGATTTGCAAGAGTAAGAAACTGGCAGTGGCAAAGATCAATATACAAACTGAAACACAGTTATTCTTCAAAATTTGCACTTCTCCAAATTAACAACATGATTGTCACAAACTTCCTCACCACTCCCTTCAGAAAAATGGGTATAACAACACTAGACTACTTTGTAGGGCTGACATAACCCACACTCAGTCATAGTCCCCCTGCAATATGAGTATATAATTATGAAACTATTCAGACTGAATTATTCAGGTGGGTAGTTTATTTTAACCTTTGTGATGGTGAGGTGATTGATTGTTCTAAGTTGCTTGCAAGATGCTGTACAACAAATTAGCTTAATCAGCCATTATACCTACAATTGCTGAAGTAAGGAGAAAAAGGAAGGGTGTCAAGAGGTTTGCTAAGTCCAAATATGCACGGCCAGCATGTAGGCCAAGGGTTGCTTTTCCAAAAAGAAAAAAAGGAAGTACAAGGCTGACATGGGACAATTTATTTTCAAGTCAGAAAAGCAGTGAAGGCTGTTCTGGTAGAGCTGCTAGGGCACAACCATCCAATGAGAACAGCAAGCAATTCTCTTAAAGCCCCCAGCCACCCAAAAGTAATCAAACCCACACAATCTTTTCTGTCCCATACATATTTTATGCTCCTCACAGAAGCTTGTGGAGGCATTTCTGCAGATCACCTGCTCTCTGGCCAATCAAGTCTCTGCACCCCTTAACCACCCCTAACCCAAAAGTATAGCTATTGCAAAGAGATCCCTCCTGGGGGTGTCTGGGCACCTGTGGAATAAGAGTGTTAGGACTGTCAGCTTTTCAGCCCCTGTTGCGAAGGTCCTTCCTCCCTCTTGTTATGGCTCCTCCAGTATGAACAATTATCACCTACTGTTAAATACTTCTGTTTTGGACAAGATGTGTAGCATTTCTAGGGATTTCTGGATGAAACTGATTATCTAGATCCTTTTCAGTCTGACTTCCTAACTGGTTGGCCATTCTACTGATTTGTGATGGGAGATGGATGGACCAGAGAGTGTGACCCTGTTGGTTTTCCTGGACCTCTCAGCGACCATGGTATCCTTCTGGACCACCTTGTAGGGACAAGCTCTGCGTACACTCTCTTCTTTCCTTCATTCCTGGGAGGCTGGACCCAGATGGTGGTGCTGAGAGGCTGCTGCCCTTCCCTTGGGCCTGTGGCCTATGGGGCTCCTTGGGGTTCCATCTTGCCCCCCACACTGTTCAACACCTGCATGAAACTGCTTGGTGAAGTCATCTGGATATCTGTGCTGCACAGTCACCCATGGGCTCTCTTGCTCATTTACATCTGACTCTAGGACAGCAGTGGAAGTTGTCAGCTGGGACCCAGGGGCTGGATATTTAACCTGTTTGGAATTGGGGTGCACTCTCCCCAACCAGGCATTTTTGTTGAGGTGCCCAGGTGGCACCAGTGGCGTGGGGTGCTTTTCTCCAGCTTCAGGTGATACATCAACCGTGACCCTTCCTGATGAGAGAGGATCTTGTCAAGGCTGTTTATTAACTTATAAAACATATATCAGCCTTATACCAGTGGGCTACAACAGTAAATATAAAACAATCAACATTTTCACCAGGAGGAATCCCTCTAAAACAAGCAGAAGGTGAGTCCTACGCTGTGTTCACTCTTCGCTTCAACATCCCAGTAAACCAGAAAGCTATATAGTCTATATCAGAAACCATATAGACAACAGAACAGACTCCCACAAGAGGTGGTGGACTCTCCTTCCTTGGAGGTTTTTCGGCAGAGGTTGGGTGACCATCTGCCAGGTATGATCTGGTTGAGAATCTTGCATTGCAGGGGGTTGGACTAGATGACCTTTGGGACCACTTCAGACTCTACCATTCTAGGATACTAGGATCATATCAATCAACCGGCTCATCTCCACATTCCAGAGACTCATTGAGGCACTGGCAGAATTCTAAAGGCAGACTACTGAAGTGTTGGAACAGGCCCACATTTTTGTTTCAGGCTTTCGTTAAAAAACCTGCCATCAGTTTGCAAACTTTTGTTAAAGGGGACCCAGCCCCCATAATTTATCTTACTGCAAGGCTGGTTCTCAATCTCAACCCTGTGTGTTGCTGCAACCACAGAGCCTAGGGCTAGCCGATAGAAAGGTCAGCGGTTTGAATCCCCGTGACGGGGTGAGCGCCCATTGTTTGGTCCCAGCTCCTGCCAACCTAGCGGTTCGAAAGCACATCAAGTGTGAGTAGATAAATAGGTACCGCTCTGGCGGGAAGGTAAACGGCGTTTGCATGCGCTGCTCTGGTTTGCCAGAAGCGGCTTAGTCATGCTGGCCACATGACCTGGAAGCTGTACGCCAGCTCCCTCAGCCAATAAAGCGAGATGAGCGCCGCAACCCCAAAGTCGCCCGCGACTGGACCTGGACTGGACTGGATCAGGGGTCCCTTTACCTTTGCCTTTATTTATAACTGCAAAGCTTTGTCCACCTATGAGAATGACCAGGCCCACCATCTGGGAATAGTTCCTCATCTTGGTACCCCTCTGCATTCCTCAAAGGGTTCCAAATCTTTCTGGAATTGTTTTCCCTGCCATTTGTAGCCTTTTCTTTGTGAATTCCTGAGAGGATCCACATATTCCCCCCGCCCAGCTCTGAAGCTCTGCTAGTTTTCAGATGTTCTAATTTTTTGATCACCTGTTCTAGCATGAATCTATCTGCCTTGGATATTTTTTACTGGCTCTCCTGGGAAATTTATGTCTGTTGCTGACATCTGTCCCCCAGTCTTCTGTGTGAACACAGAGAAAAAGAATTCATTTGATTGCATTTTAGCAATGTCTGCCTCTTCGGTTAGTAAATTATCCAGGCTATCTCTTTGAAATCCCACTGTCTCCTTCAATGACCTCTCATTTCTTGTGTACTTGAAAATATGGTTTATTATTTATCTTAACCTCTGCTGCAATTTTCATTTCATTTCACATTTACTGTTTTAACTGATTGCTACACTTGGCACTGCATTCTGTAATCTTTCTAAGCTTTCTTGCCCCCCCCCCCCACTGAAACACATACTGTATGTCTATACTTTGACTTTCAGTCTGAGTGCTCTGCTTTCCTATGAAGTTATTACTGGTTATTACAGATGATGCATGGATTATCCAATAATGTAACACTTTTATCTCCTCTGTTGCCTTGTTTTTATACAATCATTAACCTGCATTATACTAGACTCCAAGAACCTGCGAACCATTGCCCCAGAATTGCTTCTTTTTGGAAAGAAGATTCTCAAACTTTGGTTCCCAAACTTTTTGAACTTGTTTCACTTTCTAAACTCCATGCCAACAATAGGACTATCTCAAAGAGACATCAGTCCAACACACCGAACAGGGCAGACATTTGCTGATGTCTTTTCTCACAAGTGATGTGAGGTGGGCATTGGAATTGGAGTGCACCATATTTTCATGGTCTGCCCACCATTTGGTGACGTTGGGAATGTTTGCGATAATACCCACCCCCATCCCCTGGCAAGGCAGCTGGATTATTTGGATGGGTCTGCCACCAGAGACTAATGAAATCTGACAGATTCTGGATTGCTCTGGGGAATTTTCCAGTGGAGAAAGTCAACAATGCTGTTTGATCCCCAGTCAGTGAGATGAGGTGGGTGGTTGACAATATCACTCCAAATACGCTCATGAACTTATGGGCTATGAAGCAAGCCATACAGACTAGAGCAAAAGCACAAGTCTCACTCTGAAGCAGACAAAACACAGGTTGGTGCATAGGATTGTGTCTACTGTGTGGCAGTGCAGGCAATGAAGACAGTGAACTTCATAGCTTGCATTTCATTCTCAAGCAACTGCCTGATGGAGCTTTTTCTGGTGGGTCCAGAGGTTGCTGATCCAACAGAGGAGAAATAATCTCTGGAGCCCTCAAAGACCTGCTTTGACCAACCAGCTGCACATTTCAAGGATAAAGTCATTCAACTTTGAAGAGACCTCGATTCCATATTTGTTGCACTCCCTACCAAAATGCGTTGGTGGACCACTCAGTTTATGCAGCCTGATGATGTGGACAAGGGTCCTGTGGTTCTCTTTACCCCTGTCCCTCTTGGCTTATTAAATCTAGCAGAGGGGTCTGATTGGCCTGGTTAATGCTTCCTTATGAAACAGGGGAGGGTCTCTACTGCCTTGAAAGAGGCAAGGGTTTGCTCATTCCTAAACAAGACGGCGCTGGGGTTATTGGTCTAGACTGCTGACTAGTTGCAAACAACTCCCCCTTTAGAATAGATGTGTGTGGCAGGTGTAGGCATTCTTGGAGAATATGGATTATCAAGACTGGAACCTTGGTCTTACACATGTAGCAGGTCCTAGCTGCTATGTTGATCACACACACAAGTTTTACTGACTCTTGCTACTGCTTCCTGGTACTAGGACACTGCAAGGTTTCCTCATACACTGAATACCCTTCCCAACCCATGGGATGCCACCGTGTGGCCTTCTGCATGGATGAGCATGCATCCGAATGGCTAGTGTACTTCTCTTTGGGAACATGCTTCAGAGGTGAAACAAGAAGGTGGCCAGAGCTTTGCTGACAGGGGTTGTGTGGTGGCAGAGGTGGGTGGGGAGCCCATGAGATCCCACAACCCAAGGCAGCGGCTTCCGTCTGCCTCACGGGTGGGCCATCTCTGGAGACAGCAAACCTTTGCTTCCCAGATGCTGGGGACAAGCCACAAAGAATGACCACCAACTTCCTGCTTTACTAGTCTGGCCAGCTACTGCTAATGTTGCCCTGGCATTACTATTGGGGCCCTCTATTCATTTCCAGGTCATGTCTTGATACTTTGTTTATGTAAGGAGCTGCCAGCTATCATGTGTTTGTTGCGACACTCTAGCTTTCAATAGCAGAAGCATCTCTGAAACAGGTAATCAGTTTTTCCTTTCAGTGCTAATGAAGATATGCATGTACTTCAGTTATATGAGGAACAATGGAAACATTTCTAGTGACACCAAGAGATTTATACTGTACAGCTGTGGAGAAAAACAAAAGTAGAGGTTACCTTTGGAAGATATACAGATTTCTTTTCCTGCCCAGGTGTGAAAAAGTAATTTCTGTGTGTCATTTCCTCATACCCCATGAAATTCTCACATGTCGTTGCCTTATACAGTGTGAGAACATAGGCAGTTGTGTGAAACAATTCTGCAAATTCTTACTAATTACCTTACATTTGTTAAATAAATATTTGTCAGTTAATGCTGTGATCTTTGAGCAATGCAATTCTAAGGCATTTTGAATATTTTTTAAAAAATCCATTGGCAGCTCTACAGTAGGCAGCTTTGGGCATTTTATACCTTCCTCTAGAATTCTTACTAGTTCCTCAGCCCAATTACTGCACCTTGGTTGAGATGCTGACCTTTCCTAACAGAAGTTTGGATGGCATTTCAAATCCAGCCTCATTTCGAGGTACAGTTCTCACCACATTCACAGGTGCTTTGCCAAGAAATTTTGCTTAGAGAGTATTTTGGACATGGCATTGGGGAAGCCTTGGGCTTCCTGTTTGCCAGCATACCATCTAACTAGGGGAAGCGGGTCCATGGCTGGTACGGGGTACAGTTCTGCCAATGAGTATTCTTGTTAAATCCCTTCCCACATTCTCAAAGCCACAAATGCTTTCCTGTCCCATTCATATTTTACACTTGAACAAGTGTGAAGGTTTGAGTAAAGCAGGGATGGAATATATTGAGAAGGAAATGGTAGTTTTAAACAACAGCAGAGGTTGAGTAAAGTTGGGATAGAGGCACACTGAGTTTATTTAATACAATCAAACCAGTTTTAACAAGGAGAAATAGCAGAGATGGGTGCAGCACAGAGGCAAACACAAAAAGATAAGGTAGAGCCTTTCAAAACTCCCTCCTCAGTGTCATCGCCTGCTCATTCTGCTCAAACTTCTGCCATGCTTTGAAATCACCATTTTTCTCTCCTTCTGTTTTTAGGTTGGTCTTTTTTCATGATTCCTAACCTGACCCTCCCCCTATTCAAAACCAGAGACTGGTAGGCTGGAGTAGATGTTGTATTATTATCATCCTTTATTTATTATTATTGAGTTTGTATCCTCCAAGGAGCTTAAGGTGGAAATCCTTGGTCTTCTTTCCCCCATGCCATCGTCACAACAACCCTGTGAGGGAGCTGACACTGAGAGGCATTGAGCAGCTCAAGCTCACGCAGTGAATTTCATGGCGGGGTGGTGATCTTAACCCTCATCTCTCTGGCCCCAGTCCATTTATATCCTTCTACCTTATTCCACATTCTGGAAATAAGACATAGACGTGTATACATTGAGGGGTGGGAAATAGTCTTTTCCCACCAACCTGGAAATGTATGGGGACCCTTGTTAACAGTGCTGTGTGAGACCTTAAAGACTAACCCATTCAGGCTACAATCCTGGACATAGATATAAGGGAACAATTTGCATGGAGTTCAGTGATGCTTGCGTCTGCATAATGTATGGTTTCTCGGTATGAACTTTTAAAAGGAAAAAACCCAAATTGTTGAGCTTTTTCCATCGCATTGCCATACACCCTTTTCCATCGACATTTGGCCAATTTGACATAATTCCCCCCGACACCATTTTTACACCCAAAAACCAGGACATGTCAGGAATTTTCCTGACGTATGTCAAGCATGCTTAGGTGTGAAGTATTAGTAAAACAGCAATTATTTAAGTGTCCGCTGTTTCATTGCAAAGGAAGAGGGTAGGGAGAGAATAGGAACAGGTGGCCACTCTGTTTTTCTTCCAGTAGAGGAGCAACTCTGACAGCAGGGATCCCTTCGGAACCACCTTCAGAAGAGTGGCCTAAGAATTGCAATTGTCTGGCTCAGCATCAGTGGAAAGGTTGCAGTTATGGTGGAGCCCAGGGAGACAACATTGTCTACCGCCTCTAGCATGTGTTCAGTACTCCTGATGCGTGGAGTGCTGGCAATGCTCTTTAACTTTCACTAAAGCACAACATTTATTAATATACGAAGCCTATCCCAACATTGGTGCACCCTTCTGGGCAGGCACCTCCCCCACTGATTCTGACCTACGTAGTTGCAACCCATTTAAGTGAGAGGCCTCCTTGTAATTTCACACAGCATTTAGAATTTGTTTGAAAAGAGCTCATCTTCTCAAGGAAGGAGTGAAGCTTCTGAGTGAGCTGGAGAAGAAACGGGCCGGTCCCAGTACATTGAAGGCGGGGAATGATGAATACATTTTTATAAAAACCTGACATAGTGTCTATGATGCCTTTGGGATATAATTAATATTTACTGGGCAGCTGAAACGGCAGGATAAAAAGGGCAGCGGCAGGTGACAGGCTTCAGAAACAGGCAGCTGGTGAGGACACCTGGAAAGCATTATTAGCCTGACATGAATATAATCAGAAATCCTGCACCATTGTGGTTCCCAACTGTGTGAAAGCTCCCGTGTGTATTCCGCTTTGTGTACTCAGGGTGCTCTTTCATGCATATAACCGAATGTGTAGATGTTGGGAAGCCCAGCCAGAGAGCAGCACACCACTGTGAACAGTGTGCATGTGTTCTCTAAACATGTGATGGCTTGGCAAGGAAGGGCTTAAGCAGCTCCCATAAAGGCCCTGGGGACCATTGCCCATTATTGGTTGTTTGCAATGTTTAATGTTATTCTTTATTTTTAAAAAGTCATTAAAAGAAAACTCTTTTACAAGCCTTCTTGGGCTTGGTGGTTGTGGCTGATGGTGTACCTCCACTTTGTACTTCCAGTCCAGACCGCATTCCTCTTAGCCACACTTTGGGCAGCTCTACTGGCACAAGGGACTTCTGTTCTGTGTGTGGAGTGGCACTGCCTCTTCTGTCTCCTCCAGGCCTCTGTGTGCCTTCAAAATCAGCTCCAGGGTGAGGGGAGCTAAATTTGGGTGGGTTACAGGGGAAGAAGAGGAAACTGAAGCCCTGTTGCACCAGCAGAACACTACCCTTAGGAAACGAACCTATGCACAAGAAGCCCACACAAAGGAGGACAGTGTAAGGTGAGCTGGCATAAAGCTGCAGCACATTCAAACTCCATTCAGCAGTGGGGCTACTGCTGCCTCAGCTGGCCTAAGCCTTTAAAGTAGTGTTTGAGTTATGCCACCCTTTTTGCCAGTTTCATTTGGCCAGGTGGCTTAATATATAACCTAAGCCATCCTGCCCCGCCCTTCCCCTGCCATGCCTCTGCCACACCATTTTCTTTCAGGACTTACACCAGCTTGGCTCAGCCCACTGAGCCAGGGGAGATATACTGAGCCAAGAAGGAGGGAGTTAACCTCCAGCTCAGCCAGAGATCTGCTGGATCCTGACCTATGGAGCCTGCTGCTGTGATTGCTGCTTAAGTCTCTCATTTTGGAGTCTCTGCTCACCTCTGCCTCTCTCATCAGTGTTTATTTTGCATAGGTATGCACATCCATACCACAAAACGTCAAGAGGCACAAATGATGGGATATTTGTTTCAAGTGTATGTAAGGGGAAGTCAGATTGGATATTTCATTCTGCTGTGACGCCCAGAATAATTTGGATCAGATTGTGCCTCTGGGTGTCCTTGTTCTGTTATATTTTTTTCCTTTCTTTTTGTTTCTCTTCAGCTGTCTTCCTCTTGTACCTTTGCATGTCGTTTTCCTCCAGGTGCCTTTCTGTTTGGTCTTGAAGTTCTTTAAATCATAGGACACACATCTTTTTTTTCCTTGGAAGATATTTGCTACATTTCCTGTCCTTTTGTGTCATCAGGAAACGAACACTTCCCTCCTTTAAATCAGCAGCAGCAGCACCAGCAGCATCAATCCCACTGTTTCAGACATCAACAAGCAAGATATTCCAAACCGGTAAAGATGCATTACTATTAGAGTGGTACCTCGGGATGCGAACGGGATCCGTTCCGGAGCGCCGTTCACATCCTGAAAAGAATGTAAGACGTAACAGCGCGTCTGCGGGTCGTGTTTCGCTGCTTCTGTGCATGCATGTGACATCATTTTGAGTGTCTGCGCACGCGCAAGCAGTGAAACCCAAAAGTAACGCACTCCGTTACTTCCGGGTCGCCGCGGAGCGCAACCCGAAAGCGCTCAACCTGAAGCGTATTTATTCCGAATTGGGTGTGTTGCTTATACCATGTGAGGCAGGAACTTGTAGTCCTCCACATACTGTTGACTTTCAACACCTCTCAGAACTGGCAAGCATGTGCCATGTGCCAGGACAATGGCTCTTTTAGTCCTACTACAGCTAGAGCCATGGTGTTCCATGTCCAGTCTATGGGCCCCATAACCCAGAGTAGCTGGCCCCCAGAAACACTCTCCACTTTCAGAGGTGCCTAAGGGTGCTCACCTGCTATTTAATCTCACCTTAAGGTTAGCTATAACCTTAAGGAGATCATAGAATCATAGAACTGTAGAGTGGGAGGCGACCCCAAAGCTCATCTAGTGCAACCCCCTGCGACGCAGCAATCTCAGCTAAAGCAGCCATGACAGGGGGCCATCCAACCTCTGCTTTAAAAACTACAATGAAGGAGAGTCTAGATTTTACTGTCAGAAAGTTCCTCTTAATGTTTAGTCAGAATCTGCCTTCTTATAATTTGAATCCATCGGTTTGAGTCCTACCCTCTGGGGAAGTAGAAAAGAAGCTTGCTCCACTTCTATGTGACAGCCCTTAAGATATTTGAAGATGGCTATAATCATATCTCCTCTCAGTCTCCTCTTTTTTAGGCTAAACATACCCAACTCCTTCAAGTGTTCCTCATAAGGCTGAGTTTCTAGACCCTGGATCATATTGGTCACCCTCCTCTGCACAACTTCCAGCCTAAATTGTGGCACCGAAAACTGGATGCAGTATTCCAGATGTGGTCTGACCAAGGCAGAATAGAGTGGGGCTATTACTTCTCTTGATCGGGACCCTATACTTCTGTTGAAGCAGCCTAGAATTGCATTAGCCTTTTTTCTGCTGCATTACACATGATGATGACGACGACGACTCTGTACTGGCTCTCCAAGGACTGAGGTCCTTTCCTATGTCCACATAGATGGACCTGTCCAGTGGGAAGTAGCTTCAACACCCCCTCTTTTTAGCCCTCACGGATATTGTCAGGGGAATTGATGATTCCCCAAATCATATTTATCTTCCATTGTTCCCCACTTGCCTTAATGTCAGCTAGATTGGGTTGTTAAGTGATGTGCAAGATTTATGACTTATGATTTATGACAAGATTTATTAAGAGGGGCCAAAAGAAAATTAATATGAAGTTAGTCTGAATGTAAAGACATTAAAAAAAAACCAGCAAGTAATTCTGCAATATTTAAAATATTTAAATACTAATATCACTTATTTAAAAGAGACACATTTGTTGCAACAAGACAAAAAAGTGTTAATGAAGGATTGGGTAGGAAAGGTATATACAGTGGTACCTCAGGTTACATACACTTCAGGTTACATATGCTTCAGGTTACATATGCTTCAGGTTACAGGCTCCGCTAACCCAGAAATAGTGCTTCAGGTTAAGAACAGAAATCGTGCTCCGGCGGTGCAGCAGCAGTTTCAGGTTAAGAATGGACCTCCGGAACGAATTAAGTACTTAACCCGAGGTACCACTATACTACAAATTATACCACTAATGCTAGAGGTCTTGATATGAAAAGGATTGAAGATGGATATACAACAAGTTATTAGTGATGAAAATGGATGCTATTTTATTTTGAGTGTGACAATTGCCAAAATGGTAATACAGTGGTGCCCCGCAAGACGAATGCCTCGCAAGACGGAAAACCCGCTAGACGAAAGGGTTTTCCGTTTTGGAGGTGCTTCGCAAAACGAATTTGCTATGGGCTTGCTTCGCAAGACGAAAATGTCTTGCGATTCCTGGGGGTTTTTTTTTCGCTCCTCACCCCCTTTTTCTAAGGCACTAAGCTGCTAATAGCCTTTTAGCAGCTATTCCGCTAATCCCTTAAGCCTTTAATAGCCGCTAATAGCCGCTAAACCGCTAATAGCGCTAATCCGCTAATGGGCTTGCTTCGCAAGACGAAAAAACCGCTAGACGAAGAGACTCGCGGAACGGATTCTTTTCGTCTTGCGAGGCACCACTGTAATGTTGAATAATATATATGGGCCAAATGTAGATTCCCCAGATACGTTCTATCAGTGTTTTAGTCATCTGAGTCAAAGTACATATGATAAACTTATAATGGGAGGTGATTTCAATGAAATAATTGATCCTAACCTTGATAGAAACACACCACCACGAAAAAAAAGATTCATTAGTTAAACTCTCAAAAAGTACATGCAAGAGGTGAATCTGGTTGACCCTTGGTGCTTAAGACATCCTACCGAAAGTTTTTGTTCTATAATCAAGTGCATAAAAATTGTTTTAGGTTGGATTTTTTTCTTAATAACAGCATCCTTGTACCATCAAATTCAAACTGTGATATTGATGTATGTTATGTTTCTGATCACAGTGCAATTTTTTTGAACTGGAAGTATTATAACACAGGTAAGCTATCAAGAAACTATCAACAGAACTGTACAGAATAATCTTACATTTACGGTGCAAAATATCCTTTTGAATTATATACCCAGCACATGGAACTTTACAAAAGGAATGGACTCTCCAAGCCCTAACCAAGGCAAAAAGACTTGGTGCTGATGAATTGGAAAAATAAAAATGTGGCAGCTCCCTTCTATGATTGGATTGAAGACCTATACAAACTCACATATGAACAACTTGCATATAAACACAGACTTGCCATGGACAAATTCAATGGTATTTGGAATCCATTCTTACAAATATTGTAATAGGTTAGGATCTGGTGAATTACAATAACAACTTTGTAAAGTATGCAATTTTGGCTTTCTTCCCCTCCCCCCTTTACTTTGTCTTCTACATGGGTGCTGTTTCTCTTTTTCTTTTTCTCTTTTATTTACATCTCACCATGTTTAGTGCACATTGTTGTTGTTGTTTAGTTGTTTAGTCGTGTCCGACTCTTCATGACCCCATGGACCAGAGCACGCCAGGCACTCCTGTCTTCCACTGCCTCCCGCAGTTTGGTCAAACTCATGCTGGTAGCTTCAAGAACACTATCCAACCATCTCGTCCTCTGTCATCCCCTTCTCCTTGTGCCCTCCATCTTTCCCAACATCAGGCTCTTTTCCAGGGAGTCTTCTCTTCTCATGAGGTGGTCAAAGTATTGGAGCCTCAGCTTCATGATCTGTCCTTCCAGTGAGCACTCAGGGCTGATTTCCTTCAGAATGGATATAATTATATATTTTTGCATCCTTCAATTAAAAAAAAAAAAAGGCGATGTGCAAGATTTTAAACTGTGAAGCCAGTCACTTACCCAGTTAAGCCTGTGTAAAGCAGCCTGGTCCGAGAGTGGGAAAAACTGCAGACCCTTCCTTGTTTTGGAAGGACAGAATCAATCTGCTCCACTTGTAAATCTTGCGCATATGTCTTACACCCAGCATTTTTATCTTTTATGTTTTAGAGAGGGGAAGCATGCTGAAAATATTTTTTTAGAAGAAGTTTTAACTTTGGGGAATAGCAGACTCTCTCTGTTCCATTTCCAACACTGATGCTTTTAGGAATACATTTGCACTAGCTTTAAGGACTATTTGTTGACGCGTCTTGTAAATGAGTCTATTATTGTCGCATCGGTGCTGACTGTTTGATGTGCAACATATTTCTCGCTCAGGCACTGAGCTAGAAATCATACAGTATTAATATTTTCTACACACAACAGTCATTATAAATGGGATACCAGATTATCAGATGTCAACAACACTGTGCAGACCATAAGGGGAGATGGTTTTGTGGCAGAAGGGATTTCTGTGCATGTTATCAGCTCAGAGGTCTGGGAATATTTTTTTTGTCCTAGGTAATAACATCAGTGATTCCAATGACGTTCAGACTTGAGGGGGCTGTAATGATAAACCAAGTTCACTGCAAGGGAAGCATAATCTTTAATAGGGCTGGTTTCCTTCTGCTTCACTCTCAGATTTTGATTGAATTTTGGAGGGCATTTCAGCTGAATTCACCTGAAACAATTTGGGGTTATTCAGAGAGAGGGGCTTACAATTCTGGTAAGTGAAGGTTTCTTACTTTTTCGTACATGGATTTTTAAGCTAAGGATCCAACCCATTGCCTCCGAGGGCCCCCCCCATTTTGCTGTGTCACCACCAAACCACTCAGATGCACAACCACTCCTTTGGCCCTTGGGCAGATCCTGCAACCAGAGTTTGTTCCCAGTGACCGACAGGTGCACCCCATCAGGCAGTCCACTGATCCATATTTCCTTGGGCACCACACCTGAAACAGACAATTAAGAGGTCAGTACTGGGTTGCTGCTAGAGCAGATGTAATGCTTGTAAGCCGAGAAGTGCTGGAGGCCCAGTGTTTTTATCTGTGTCATAGGAAGGCCCTGTTCAAAGGCAGCGGCGGCTTCCCCAATACAAAAGGAGTGAGTGGCGCAGCCCTTAGGGTCATGGCCACATGTGAGCAAGGCCTGATGAAGCTCCTGTCCGCATGAAGTTGCAAGGGGCCCTGGGACACTGACCTCCCCTTTAGGTATTTCCTAGTGTCCTTTACTGGACAGAGACCAGGACCAGGGTTAGCTAATAATTGCAGGATACTGCCTCTTCCATATTTATGCAGTGTAGAAGAAAAGAGGTAAATTGATGCATATAGAACCCTAAGTGAGATGGTAGAAAGAACGTTATGGAAGACACAGAGTGTATCTAGTGTTATCAGTGTAGTCTGAAATTTCTAAATTTAATAATTTATATCATAAGATTATTGCTTAGTGGTTAAGACAGCATCAGTTAAGACTTTAGGAAGCCAGATCCATGGGTGGTTTGATTTAGAATGTAGGATAGCTAAGAGGAAATTGCACAAATACATGAGACTTTCACAATGATTAAAAGCAACAGGAACCCTTGAGGAATTGATTAAACACACACACACACACACACACACACACACCCCTTTAAAGCAAACAAGAAAGCAATTTAAAACAACAAAATTTGCTGGCACCTTAAAGACTAACACGTTCATCATGGCATAAGCATTTGCAGACCACACACTACTTCATCAAATGCAAATATATGGACGTGGTTTGCCAGGGAGAGGGAAGGGTAAACGGTGAGCTCAAAGGGAAATTATCTGTGGAAATAATTAAAAGAAACATGTTTTGGGAAGATCTAAGCTTATCAGTAAAAAAGAGGAGATACATTTTGGGAGGGTTATTATTCTATGGAAGGTAGGAGAGAATTCTGAAAGATGTGCAGATATCTGCAGAATCCTGGATAGAACGTTTCACTGAGGTTTGTAGAGAGAAATGGAAATGTATTAAAAGAACTTGAAGCTTCTCTGGAATGACAACTGGCATCAACCCAAGAAAGAGAGACTCTGATTCCTAAGCTAAGAACAAAAAAAGTCCCAGGTGAGGACTTGAACCACCAGGTATGGGCCATCATCTGAGTTCAACTGTTTAGAGTAATTAACAACATAGGTTTAATACTGAAAGGGCAAAATCTGAGTATCATTTGTCCTATTTTTCAAAAGTTGAAATTCTTTGGCTCCACAGTTTGGCTCTGGTGTAACTTAATTGCAGCTTAATTTACACTGACTTACATTATTATTATTATTATTATTATTATTATTATTATTATTATTATTTCGGCCATCTTACTGGATTGCTCCAGTCACTTTGGGTGACTTCCAGCAAATTAAAGCATCGAACACAGTAAAACATCAAACATTAAAAACTTCCCCATAGAGGGTAGAAGTCTTCTAAAGGTTGTGTAATTCTTTATTTCCTTGACATCTGATGGGAGGGCATTCCACAGGGCAGGTGCCACTACCGAGAAGGCCCTCTGCCTGGTTCCCTGTAACCTCACTTCTCGCAATGAGGGAACTGCCAGAAGACCCTTGGAAGAGGATCTCAGTGTCTGGGCTGAGCAATGGGGGTGGAGACGCTCCTATATGCCAGCTTCTTGTGTATACAATTCCTCCCTTGATATTCAGCTTCTTGTTATGTACTTTTACAGATTATGTCTTCTGTACTAAAATGCCCCTTATATGCTGGGCCAAGGGGACAACATGGGAACCTGTTCTGATCAACAAACCATCTGATTTCTATTAGAATATTTTCATACTTTCATGAGCTATGGAACACTACTGCTTGCTTTAATATTTCAAACAAAGGAAATGGAAAGGATTGTAATTTGTGTACAGGAAATTTTGTACTGAAATTCCACCTGAAAATTCCCAAGACCAACAGCTAGTATGTTGTTGCTGCTGCTGCGGGTCAGTTGAGAAAGTCTAATCTTTCCAACTTGCTTAGCAGAGGCTGTGAGCAGAACTGCAGAGCACAATCTTTTGTAAAAATAATCTCTGCTTTCTATGCATTCACCACCAACTCCCAGCTGCCACTGACAGATGAGAAATGAGGGTCTGCAGGTGGGCTTCTTACCCTTTCTTCCTATCACTCTGTCTCTGATGGGAAACAGACAGGCAAGAGCTGCCACCTTGGATCTCATCAGGTTTTTGGATGACCTACAAAAAGGTGTTTTAAAAAAATGTAAATTAGGTTAGAGATTTTGGCTTTTGTCACCGTATGGTATGTTGATAAATTATTAGGAAAGAAGGATCATGTTGCAATCTGTTAGAATTCCTTTCTGGAAACAGATCAAAACATCACAGCCCTCTTGGTCTCTTGAAATAAAATGTGCAGGGCCAATCAAACAATGCTCTTACTGTGACTAACCAACATTCACAGTGTAATTTGTAAACTTTTTGAACTGCACAAAGCTCTTTATCAGGATGGAGGATGGGTTTTTTGTTTGTGTTTTTAAAGACAGGAAGGATATTTATTTACTCAGGACATTTATATTTTCCCTGAGTAGCTTGCATGAGTCTTCCAGGCAATTTCCTATCCAGCCACTTTGAGTATATTTACAACAGGGATAGCCAACAGGTAGCCAAGGAATCATATATATGGAAACTGCTGTGTTTGTCTACATCCTTGCTATTCACTTTGCCTTTAAACGGGGAGCGCAAGGTGAAGTATTTGTTATTACCTGGGAAGCTGGTGAGGCAGAGGCTACTTTTAACTGATGGGTGCCACTGCCATTGAGGAATGAGGAGACACCCCAGAGTCCACTGTGATGCCCGGCACTTATTTTAGCCAAACCAGTGCAGATTCATGAGCCTTTGATGAGGCGACTGCAGATTTTTCTAGAAGCAGTGCAAGAGAGAGTTGTGAGGTGCTTGCTACTCAGCGAGTGCTCTCTTCGCTCTGGAAGTGAACATCTGTGGTGATCTCTCAGTTCCCTTTTTTAAACATTTTTTTTTCTTTTGTTGTTGCAAAATTGTACACATATAAATCATAAAACATGACATAACTAACAAAAATGCATGGCTAGGGGGGTAAACTACTAAACATATTATTTTACAGTACATGATAATGAGGTGAGTATAGTAAAACAGTAAAATGAAATCTTCAATAAATCAACTTGGTAAACATAGAATAATAGAAGTGAAGCAAAGAGTATTGCCTGCTTATCTACACCATGTTGCAATATATGTTGTCAATGTTTTTTGTCCACATGTTTCATTTGTATATCTCATAAAATCATACCATACAGTGTAAAATTTATCTTGTTTTTTCTCTCCTTGCCACCTTCAATTTTTACGACAGCTTTTCCATTATGGCTGTTTGCCAGCCTATATTATGCAAGTGATCAATATTCATTAGTTGCAAGATTTTCCATGTTCTGGCTATTACCATACTAGCTGCTGTTAATAAATGTGTTATTAATTCCTTACTCCTTAATTGGTCGATATTTGAAGTATATAAATTAAGTAAGTGTCCTCTCATTTTCAAATGAGAAGGGTTCCTGCAAAGTGAGAAGTGTGTAGTTCTTTGCCAACTTCTTACCATAGTGGCAGTGGTGGAGCATATGCCTGCTGCGCTGCCCAGGGCGGGCGCACTCCCGAGGGGTGCAGAGGGCGCCCTCTCAGTTGCGGGATAGCTACACACGCGCGCACCCACTGATCCCGCTCCTTCCTCTCCCCTTCCCACTCACCGGCCTCCTTCCCGTCCTTTCCCCTGCCTGCCTGCCTCCTCCAGCCAGGAGCACAGGGCAATGGCGCACGCCCGCCTGGGACTCCCGCGCCTACAGCCAGCTGTCACGGGAAGGGGGGAGCTGCTGCGCCGCGCTCCCGGCTGGAGGAGGCAGGCAGGGGAAGGAGGCAGGCGAGTGGGAAGGAGAGAGGAAGGAACCGGCAAAGCAGCGTAGCAGCTTCCCCCTCCCCTCGAGGCGGTAGGCGTGGGAGTCCGAGTCGCAGGCAGGCGGAGCACCGAATGTCACCCCCGCTTGGGGATGACACCCGGAGCGGTGCACCCCCTGCACCCACCTTCCTCCGCCAGTGCATAGTGGTCTCCCTTGTCTGTGTCCTTGTTTTTGCTGGCGATTGTGAACCTTCATGTGAAGTAGTATCTCGGCTCCCTCCGTCTCATGTGGGCTGAATGGGAGAGATTTCTGGCTCCTGGGCACATCACTTTGGGTGATTTAGAGCAGTGCAGGTGGCTCCCTCACACAGGGCGCCAAGCCGTGGGAGCTCAAAATAAAACAACAACAACAAATATTTATATGGGTACATACTCATAGCTAGGCCCAGTCAGATGGGCGACTGAGTTGCTGTAACTATGATGTAGTTGTACTTGAGAGACTTTTGAGAAGATCAACTAAAAAAGCAACTACATTCATACCTCGAGATAAATACACTTCAGAATAAGTATTTTCGGGTTGTGCTCCAGAAGCACGTGCAGAAGTGGCAAAACGTGACCCGCGCATGCACGCAGTCGCGTCTTACGTCCTGTTCAGGATGCGAACGGGGCTCCGGAACAGGTACAGGTACCACTGTATACCAAAAGGAATTATTGTGAAAATAGGAAATATTGAGTGGGGGAGTGCCATTTTCCTTCCCTCGCTCAGGGTGCCATATTACCAAAGTCTGTCATATAGAATCATAGAATTCTAGAGTTGGTAGGGATCCTGAGAGTCATCTAGCCCAAGCTCTGTAATGCAGGAGCCCTGCCCACAGCTGCCCACCAACCACCAACCTTCTGGTTAGGTAAAGGTAAAGGTGGTTGGTTAAGTCGGTTGGTTAAGTCCAGACAAAGGCGACTGTGGGGTGCTCATCTTGCTTTTCAGGTTGAGGGAGCTGCTGTTTGTCCACAGACAGCTTGTGGCCAGAAGGACTAAACTGCTTCTGGCGCAACCGAACACCATGACGGAAACCAAAGCACATGGAAACATCGTTTACCTTCCCACCACAGTGGTACCTATTTATCTACTTGCACTGGTGTGCTTTTGAACTGCTAGGTTGGCGGGAGCTGGGACAGAGCAATGGGAGCTCACCCAGATTCAAACCACCGACCTTCTGATCGGCAAGCCCTACGCTCTGTGGTTTAACCCCCAGCACCACCCATGTCCTCAAGTGTCCTTAAATGAGCTCTATCATGGCATGAAATTTGGGTCTTTATTCTTTCAATGTGCACATGAGTGAATATTCTGGGCAGGAAGAGCTTCTGCTAGGCTACATCCATAATGCAGATTTGAACCACCAACTTTCTGATCAGCAAGCCCAAGAGGCTCAGTGGTTTAGACAACAGTGCCACCCACACCTCTCTTCTGGTTGAGAGCCAGAGCACTGGCCTGTGCCACTGGGGACATAGGATGCCTCCTCTTTCCTAAATCAGTTTACGTCTGTAGCAAGCTCTGCTTTAGAAATGAAATATCACGTTTCCTCACACCATTACGTTGTGTGAGGGCAGAGATTTAAGTTAGCACTAAAATTACATGTATTACAGTGCTGCTTAATTATGCCATATCACAGGATGTTAGTTTGTGCACGTTGTCCAAAACAGCTGGTGGATGAGGAGGGGGAGAGGACGGGGGGGGGGCGAAGAGCTGTGAGTGGAGGGGGCCTTTTCCCCATCGTCTGGAGCCCCTGGGAAACCCAACCAACACGCTGGAACTGGGTATGGAGAGGGCAGCTGAATGAGATGCAGCTGTGGGCAGCCTGAGGAAGGACCGGCCATCTTGCGCCTCCCCATGAAAAGCAGATTAAGAGACTGTTTCCAGGTACTCTTCTCACTGTGAGACTTTTGCGGGCGAGCTGAGAGTTTGTTTGTACCCTGGGTAAGAACCCGGAGGCTGAGAGGGAGGGTGTGTCAAAAGAAAACAAATTGATACTAGTAATATATAAAAATGGGTAACTTTGTATTAATGTAACATTTCTATATGTAACTGTATTTTTGTAACAGTTTAAGTTGTCAGTTGTTGCCTCTGTTTTCTGTACACCACTTAATATATGTTTAATATCTGTTTAATATATTAAGTGGTATAAAAATTAAATAATCAATCAATCAATGTCTATTTTATTGTGTTTTAAATATATTGTTAGCTGCCTGAAGAACTTCCTTGGTAGCCATGGTAGAAATGCTCCTAAATAAATAACGATGCATCAGGGAGGGAGGAATTCTGCACACAGAGGTGACTGGGGCATGGAAAACAGAATATGAAATCCAGCCCAAAGTCACATTTCTAGATTGTAGGTATTCCGGTAATATCCTCAGAACTCCAAGCTCTCTGACTAGTCAACATTATTCAGGGAATATTAATGCTTTTATAACATTAGTTTATAATTAGTAGAAAAACTTATAGTGCAGCTCCCTTTTCTCTGTATTAATCAAAATCATAGAATTACACTTCAGTCTGAATGTTTCCTGTGACTTGATTCAGTCTGAATAAATATATTCTATCAGCTGTTTCCACATTTTCTTCTACAAGCATGATTTCAATGCAGATTTTTGGAAAAGACTCCCACGTTTTCTTTAAAGCCTTTACATTTCTTTAAATTATGTACATCTTTCTTGCAGGTGTACGAGGCTGGGAATGATAATTTACCATGCTGTGGCACAGCCACCAACTCCTGCACAGGAAAACAAGAAGAAGGATGTGATTTTTGACATTCAGTTCAAAAATAAAATATAATCTACGTATGCCATTGAGGTAATTTTCACAGAATAGTCTTATGCTAAATATTCTGAAGGCCAAAACCATTACAGCGGCAGTCTTAATTATCTTGTCCATCCACAGTGCAAATTTCAGAAAGAGTGTTTCTTTCTATGGCTCTATCATAAGCAATTTACTTTTCAAGGAATGAATCATATTTCATCTTCTTTTTTCCCCCTGAATGGACCATCTTGCAGTTCCTGTGTATTTGCTCATCAGATGCTTTTAATGGCCATATGGGTGCTGTCAATTGCCTCTGTAATGTTAGGAAATCAAGCAGTCCAAACAGATCATTTTCATTTGATGCAGGTGCTGCCCATTTAAAGAGAGAGACGTCCTGGGATGTTTCCTTAATTAAAGCTTCAAATCCTTTGAATAGTAAGAGCCAAATGAGAAGCTCAGCTGGTTTGCATTCTGAAGGGTCAATGTCTTGTACATTCAAAGTTGCCGGAATCTGGTGCTCTGTGCAACTTTGACTGCCCTGTCTTGTAAATCGAAGTCAGAGAGCCTCCTCTGCCGCACGGAACATCCTCTTTATGTAATCCCTTTCTCTCCCCCCGCCCACTTAATCTTCTTTCTTTTTTGGTTGAGACTGTCTTGCTATGTGTATTAGGAGCTATTCCGACAGATTGAAATGACCTCAGTGAAAATAAGCTTAAATTGGATAAACACTGCTGCAGCATGCAGCATGCTCCAAATCTGTGTCCACCTCCTGCAAATTGAAGTATGCCTTATCACACCAATGTGCTTCCATATTAATGCTGTGACTGGTAATTTTGTCACTGAAAACAAGCAGATGGACAATGTGTTCATCATTCAGATTTGGTTACATATAATCCTCCCAAATGCAATTTGTATACCCCCTGCGTGTGTCTTATTCACTGCACTGTATGTACTATATAATGCCATGCACGTTACAGAATATAAGCCTCTAGCAGATGAACAGACAAGTCTATTAGGGACCAATCTTTATATGCATGCTGCTCTGTGAAGCATCCTTAGGGCTGCTTTGCATATCCCTTGTGTATTTTAACTTGTGAACGACCCTGAGACCTGTGGGTATAGGCCAATATATTAAACAAACAAACATCCAACTAGGAGCATTACATGATAGGTGATGTGAGTATACATGTTCATTCATGTACATGGAATTCTTGAGATCCATTTCAGAAAAGGGATGAAATGGCATTATGAATACCAAGGCCTGACCTGGAAGATGCATCCATGCACATGTATTTATTGGTGGTATTTATACTCCACCTTTCATCCATGATGGAATTCAAAGTAGTGTCCATGAAGTCCTCAAGCTATCCGCCAGCCAGGCACTGACCAGATCTGCTTAGCTTCAGCCTGATTGCCTGTGCAACTATTAACCACGTTAAAAACAGCTGTTCAATTTGTTTTAATTAGGAATGGGAGCTTTGAGCAGCTGCTGAGGATTCTTTACAAGGCGTCCCATCCAGACTGGCTCTCATCTGTCACTGAACTAAAGTTCCCATGATTGCTTGAATGCAAGCTATCAGACATTCAACTCTGAGCGTAGACTTGTTTGTAAAGTGAATGTAATAATCAGGGATTAGTTGGGCCCCAATCCTCTCTGACATAGACATTTAGGGGGGGGCAGGGTGCACCCACAATGTCGGACTCTGAACGTGACTTTTGGTAGAAACCGAAGTCGTGTTAGAGGCTTCGCAAGGCCCCAGATGTGACCTCTGAGACACCGCAAGGTCTCAGAAGTGACACCCGAGGCCCTGCCAGGCCTCTGAACACAACTTCTGGTAGAAACCGGAAGTTACGTTGGAGGTCTTGCAGGGCCTTGGACGTGAGGCCCTTGGAGACCCTGTGAGGCATCGGAAGCGCTGCTGTGCCACCAATGCAACACGCCATGATGCCATGATGTCACATTATGTCATAGGTGCACCCATAGGTGCACCCTTGGGCACCCATAACCTGGGGTCCAAGTCAGCGTCCCTGCTTCTCTGCCATATCACTTCACAGGCATAAAGGGTAGAGCAAGTATAAACTCCCTTCTGCATTAAGGCAATCTTGAAAAGGCCAAGCTCTGCTTTGACCTTGAATAAGTGTCAACTAAGGGATTGGCTCTTCTGGATAGAATGTAGAATGGACCTGTAACTCATTAAAAACACCAGATTTCCCCAGTGATGCCCACTGCATGGCTGCCCCATACACAGACAGACTTTATATTTGTGATGCACCTCAAGTGGATGACATCATTCATCGTCTGTTAGCCTGCCCCTTTAAGAGAGACCCAAGAGATCACTTTCTGAAACCTTTGTATACCCCAGCAGAAATCCAGTTTCTTCTGAGTGACAATAATACTTTCATAACACAGAAAGTGGCACTGGCTGCCAAAAAAGTCTGGAAAAAGAGTTCAATTAAAATCACTATTAATTGTTGTGGTGATTCAGAGGCTTAATTTGAAATTAAGCTGGATTTGAATTTGTTGATGTCTCTGATAAGTGCTGTTTTCTGGGGTACGCAGGGGTATGCATACCCTTAAACATTTTGTGAATCTAACTAAAAAAAATAAAATTTCTACTTTCTTCTCTAGCATGGTGACTCGTTAGTTCTGTTGCTCCCCCCCCCCCGGCAGCCTCATTTTCTGTCACGGTGTTTCCTGAGTCTCAAATGGAATGAGAATACCCCTAAATGTTTTTGGTTTTTGTTTTGTTTTTAAAAGCACTGTCTCTGATAACTTTTCTCTTACATCATTGATGCTGGCTCATATTATGGATCTGTATTGTTTTATTGCTGCAGCTTTGTCATGGCCTTTGGCTGGAACAATAATCTTGAAAAGAAGAGTGGATTTGAGTGCAGAGGGTATATTTCATTTGAGCCCAAGGCAAGCCTGCATGATCCTTTATTAAGAAGTCTGGACTAAGCCTGCAGGGCGAGAAGGCTTCACTTCTTGCTTACCGGACATCACTTGAGATTTGAGGAGCAAGAGCGAAGAGCTGCCACTGCCAGCCTTGAGCCTAGAACAAATGACCACAGTAGCAGTCTGGCCAAGAGGCCAGTTAACTGGATTCAGTACCCCAGGTATTTCTCAAGAAAGCACACCACATTTGGAGAGGTAGAGTTATTAAAACTAATTTAAAAATTAGTAGCCTCAAAATAGGACCCATATACCAATAACATACCCTCCAAGTGTCCTGATTTAAGCGGGGCACATCACAGATTGACAGAAGTCACTCCGTCTTCTGATTCCAATCCCAGTTGTCCTGTTTTGACTCCTATGCTCTGGCTGCACCACAGTGCAGGGCCAAAAGACAGACTTTTTTGTTCGGTGCTGTGGCGCAAGTCAGTTGGCTCACACCAGAGCATGGGACCGCCCCAAATGGAAGGAAAACCCTGTGCATTGCCAATCTTCCTCCTCCCTCCATCATGGCACTTCTGCAGCGCTGGAGGAGGTGGAGGCCATGCAGGTTGGCATGGCATCTCTCAATCCTGTGCAGGCCAGTGTTACCAGCAGTTATCAGAAGTAACCGAGGAGGAATGTTAGGGAAAGGGGGAGAAGAGGAGGAAGGGAGATTAGATCTTGATTAGGTGGGGAGCAGAACACAGTTGGTGGACTAGAGGGAAGGGCAAAGGACTTCATTGTGGTGCAAGGTTTATTTTCTGCATCCCGCCCCTCAAAAACGAATCACTGTCTTTTTTATAGTGCTAATTACTGTTCCTACAGATTTTTGTGTAAAGTAACGAAAGGTTGTGACAGCAATTTTCTTTGGCAAGTACTTCCTATAGAGTCCTAATGTGAGTGCTAAGATCTAAGCAGCCTGCTAATGGAAATAGTCAATGTTAAAAAGGAAAAAATAAATATTTTGCACTTTCCTCACCTTTCACCTTCAATAAAACAGAAAACTGGTTTGACCATTCTCAAGAATTCTAGGGTTTATGGCACTGTCCTCTTTTCCTGTGAAAATAAGGAGAAGGGGGGGGGTATGCATCATTAGTAGAAAAATATAAAATTCCCGTTAAAAAAACTGCTAGTCCTATGAAAATGTTTGTTTAATTGCTTTCCGCACAGGAGCTTCTGAAACATTTTGCTTCCAGGGATCAGATAGAAATGCTGGGGGGAAAAAATTAAAAAAATTGTTTAGTCACATTTTAAAGTGAAACGACCTGATTTACAATTCATGGACTAATCACAGATCGGACAGCTGCTATCCTCCTGTTTCTCCAAATTGTGAGCTACACAAGTCCAATAACAGGCTAAAACAACAGAGGGGGACACTTGATGGAAATGAAAAATTGCAACAGGAGTTTAGAACAGTATACTCCAACAGCTATAACCGTGTGCTGTGGATTCTAACAAATGAAGCCACCCAGGTTGTGGGATGAAATACATTTGTACAGCAAACTCTGCTAGATACTTGGAATGACCTCTAAGAAGATATTTTAAATCCCAACATCTGAGAAGCTGCCAGGAGCACCTAAATATCACTTTTGCATATGCTGAAGCAACTCTGTAAGGTGGGCAAATAGAATCCACTCACTATTGATAGGCCCACATCAAATTTGCAACAGCCCACTTAAAGTAAATAAATGCACGACTTGCTTTTCTACTGTCACTAAATTTAGAACTGTTCAGTGGATAAAATGACAGTGGTGCCTTGCAAGACGAAATTAATTCGTTGCGCGAGTCTCTTCGTCTAGCGGTTTTTTTGTCTTGCGAAGCAACCCTATTAGCGGCTTAGCGGATTAGCGCTATTAGCGGTTTAGCGGCTATTAGCGGCTATTAAAGGCTTAAGGGATTAGCGGATTAGCTGCTAAAAGGCTATTAGCAGTTTAGCAGCTTAGAAAAAGGGGGTGGGGAGCGGAAAAAAAATCTCAAGACTCGCAAGACATTTTCGTCTTGTGAAGCAAGCCCATAGGGAAATTCGTCCTGCGAAGCGCATCGAAAAACGGAAAACCCTTTCGTCTATTCTGCTCTGGTCAGATCTCACCTGGAGTACTGTGTCCAGTTCTGGGCACCACAGTTCAAGAAGGACACTGACAAACTGGAACGTGTCCAGAGGAGGGCAACCAAAATGGTCAAAGGCCTGGAAACGATGCCTTATGAGGAACGGCTAAGGGAGCTGGGCATGTTTAGCCTGGAGAAGAGGAGGTTAAGGGGTGATATGATAGCCATGTTCAAATATATAAAAGGATGTCTCATAGAGGAGGGAGAAAGGTTGTTTTCTGCTGCTCCAGAGAAGCGGACACGGAGCAATGGATCCAAACTACAAGAAAGAAGATTCCATCTAAACATTAGGAAGAACTTCCTGACAGTAAGAGCTGTTTGACAGTGGAATTTGCTGCCAAGGAGTGTGGTGGAGTCTCCTTCTTTGGAGGTCTTTAAGCAGAGGCTTGACAGCCATATGTCAGGAGTGCTCTGATGGTGTTTCCTGCTTGGCAGGGGGTTGGACTCGATGGCCCTTGTGGTCTCTTCTAACTCTATGATTCTATGATTCTATGAGGCATTCGTCTTGCGGGGTACCACTGTACTCTCATTAGTTTTACTGGAAAGACTTCACAACAAATGCAGATGGGAATGTTTGAACTTTTAAGAATTCACAAGCATGTGGATACTTTTTTGTACTATTTTCTGTTTCTCCCTCAATCTCTCTTCCATTCAGATGGTAGTAATTAAGCTATTAACAAGCACTGTGCCAGTACATACACCACTGGCAGATAAAGGGGGGGGTCCAGGGGTGTGTGACACGCCCTGGGTGTAATCCCTGAGGGGGGTGACATTGCCACACGTGCCCCCCCCCATGCTTGCCATGGTTGGCGCAACACCAGGACGCTTGCTGCTTTCTCTGCCTCTCTCTCTCTCTCTCACACACACACCACACACACACACACTTTTTCTTATTTCCTCTTGGATACTCCCTAAATATTTTTTGAAATTATGCTCCTATCTTTGTTTCTGTCTTACTGTTCCTCTCTCTATGTGTCTGGGAAGCACAAAGAAATTAGACAGCAGGAAAATCCTGGTGGGATGATATTCATCCACCTCACCCTTAATGTAGGACCACAACCACAGCTTTGTAATCAGCCAATCAATGAATAATCAAAGCTTAAGGGCCAAATAAAATAATACATGAACATCAAGCCACTTCCACTCCATGGTACACATTAGCAGCTTGAAACACAGTGAAGCTGTATGAGTGCACTGTGCTTCAAATTGCATGTTTACATTGCTGTACACACCAGAGAATGGGTGGGCATGACTTCACTTGATGCACATTACCAGCTTGGTTTCCCTGCATCCATAGCCTCCTACCTCCTGAACTCAAGGAAGTCGTCACCTGTGCATGCGCTAGATTTGCAAATCTATAGCATGGTTGCACTGGGAATACTGTGTGCAATTCTGGTTGCCTGACCTCAAAAAGGATGTTGTCAAGTTGGAAAAGGTTCAGTAAAGGGCAACCAAAATGATCAAGGGGATGGAGTGACTCAAGATCAAAACTTTTGGTACTTTTTAGCTTAGAGAAAAGGTGAGGAAGAGATGACATAAGCCATGATGGCGATGCTCTGGCTTCACCGTCAGAGGCAGTAATGCTTCTGAATAAAAGTTGCTGAAAAGTGAAGGAGGGGAGTGTGCTGTTCTTGCTAGACACCACTGTGGGAGCAGGGCTGGGGCGGGAGAGTGCTAGAGCCCTGTCTGATCAAGTTGCATGGAATCAATTTCAATCCGTTACCCCAGAGGATGTGGACAGGCTGCTTGGACATGTGAAACCAACCACCTGTCTCCTTGATCCTTGCCCATCCTGGCTAATAAAAGCAAGCCGGGAAGGGCTGGGCGATGGGCTCTGCGGGGTGGTGAATGCTTCCCTCTGTGAGGGAACATTCCCAGATCCGCTGAAAGAGACGGTCATTAAACCGCTTCTTAAAAAAACATCTTTAGACCCGGCCAGTATGGCCAACTATCGCCCAGTCTCAAATCTTCCATTCTTGGGCAAGGTGATTGAGTGGGTGGTTGCTGAACAACTCCAGGCACGCCTGGAGGATGCGGACCATTTGGATCCCTTCCATTCGGGATTCAGGCCTCATCATGGGACTGAAACTGCCTTGGTCGCGCTGGTTGATGATCTCTGGCGAGCTAGGGACAAAGGTGAGAGCTGTTTCCTAGTTTCACTGGATCTCTCAGCGGCTTTTGATACAATCGACCATAACATCCTTCTGGACTGTCTAGAGGGGCTGGGAGCTGGGGGCACTGTTATATAGTGGTTTCGCTCCTTCCTCCTGGGCCGTGTTCAGAAAGTGGTGTTGGGGGATGAGTGTTCAGACCCCTCACTTGTGGGGTGCCTCAGGGTTCGTCCTCTCCCCCATGCTTTTTAACATCTATATGAAGCCGCTGGGAGATCATCAGGGGGTTTGGACTAGGTGTCCATCAATATGCAGATGATACCCAGCTCTACCTCTCTTTCAAATCAGAACCAGTGAAGGCAGTGAAGGTCCTGTGTGAGTGCCTGGAGGCAGTTGGAGGATGGATGGCGGCTAATGGATTGAGGTTGAATCCTGACAAGACAGAAGTACTGTTTTTGGGGAACAGGCAGCGGGCTGGTGTGGAGGACTCCCTGGTTCTGAATGGAGTAACTGTGCCCCTGAAGGACCAGGTGCGCAGCCTGGGAGTCATTTTGGACTCACAGCTGTCCATGAAGGCACAGGTCAATTCTGTATCCAGGGCAGCTGTCCATCAACTCCACCTGGTACTCAGGCTGAGACCCTACCTGCCCGCGGACTGTCTCGCCAGAATGGTGCATGCTTTAGTTATCTCCCACTTGGACTACTGCAATGTGCTCTATGTGAGGCTACCTTTGAAGGTGACCCAGAAACTACAACTAATCCAGAATGTGGCAGCTAGACTGGTGACTGGGGGCGGCCGCCGAGACCACATAACACCGGTCCTGAAAGACCTACATTGGCTCCCAGTACGTTTCCGAGCACATTTCAAAGTGCTGATGTTGACCTTTAAAGCCCTAAACGGCCTCGGCCCAGTATACCTGAAGGAGCGTTTCCACCCCCATTGTTCTGCCCGGACACTGAGGTCCAGCTCCGAGGGCCTTCTGGCGGTTCCCTCATTACGAGAAGTGAGGTTACAGGAAACCAGGCAGCGGGCCTTCTCGGTAGTGGCGCCCGCCCTGTGGAATGCCCTCCCATCAGATGTCAAAGCGATAAGCAACTACCTGACATTCAGAATACATCTTAAGGCAGCCCTGTTCAGGGAAGTTTTTAATGTGTGACATTTTAGTGTATTTTTGGTCTCTGTGGAAGCCGCCCAGAGTGGCTGGGGAAACCCAGCCAGATGGGTGGGGTATAAATAATATATTATTATTATTATTATTATTATTACGCTCAAATCCTGCTCACCCATTTTCCCCTCCAAAGCCTTTGCCACAGACCACTGTCTAGGATGCTGGACTAGACGGGCCATTGGCCTGATCCAGCATTTGTCCATGTGCAGAGGTTGTCTGAAGTGTGCACACCTCAGCTGAAACATGGCTTGTGTTTCCAATTGGGTGGAAGCTGGTTCAATAGTTCTCAAAATCTAGGGGCTACATTTAGATTGTGACTGACATCAAGTGTCCTCAGGTTCATGTACCAGCGGTGGAAGTGCAGTGGAGCCAGACTAGGTGGCAATGGCTACAAAGTTCGTGCCTCTTTCTCCCTTCTTCCCAGTAATGTGAAGTGATGTGACATACATTAATTTCATTGATGCTTATGTATACATAGCAAAATGGGAAGTGAGAAGAGAAAGAAAATATGACGATGGATCACCATCTCCCCCACCTACCCACCCTCAACATTTCTGAAACTTTTTTCCAGAATTCCACAGGCATTTTAAACATTGTTCAAGTAAATTTGACTGACAAGTTAATTAGTTCCGGAGAGAAAATATGTCTTGTTATAATGAGTCAGTCCTTTGTTTTAAAAGGAATGCATGTTACCCCAATCTATTCTACAAGGCTTTTTTCCATTTCTATAACAATTATTGTAATTATTATGGTAATTATTTGCTGCAGTTAATCTCAACCAAAGTTGATATACTATATGGTAATTCGCAGCAGTGGGTGGTGAGTGGGCAGGTGCCTCTCCCCACTTATTCAGCATTGGGTGAAGAATTGCATCCACTTTTCTACTAGAAAGTTCTTATAGAATGTTTATGAAAATTCAAGAGTACATAACATTATTTTTAGCTATTTTTCAGCTCCATAATTCTAACCACTATAATGATAACTAATAATGATAACTGATCGACACTCCTAAGCAATGCTGATTTTCTGCCAGAGCCTGGCAGGGGGAAGCAAGCCTTTAAAGTCCTGCTCTGTTGCTGAATGGGCTCAGAATCCAGCCTAAGTCCCCTCTCGGGTCCCACTACTGCCATGGCCCTAGGACACTCCTGTTGGACTTACTGTTGGTGGGGAGGAAAAAATATATACAAAAAAAGAATTCCCTGGATGCTAAGATCAAGGTTTGGAGCAAGTGCTCTTTAGTGAGAGAAACCCAGCAGAGTTTTAAAATTACAAATTATGCAGCAAAGTAAAGCGTGGAAATTTAAGCTGTTAGACCTTTGAAATATGCCCTTCTAATTTCCTTCCGAAGTTCTCCTCTGCTGCCCCTAGCAGAGAAAATGCACACATTTTGTAAGTTAAAAAATACGGTTTCCTTACAAATTCCTCAAAGGTCAGATTCAAGTGCTTCAGAATAGGTTGCACAGGCAGCAAAATTTAGCTGTTACAAAGTGGTGAGAGTTCCTAAATTATTGGTAAAGGAACTCAAGAGTGGCAACATGCAGACTTGCCTGCATAAACTGTGAAAGTATTTAGTGGTGGTGGAGCTTCAGTCCCCAGAAGGACAATTGATCTCGCTCTCAAGCCCCCATTTGTAAAAGTGATGGGATATTTCCCATTTTAATATATGATTGTTGTTGTGCTAAACAGGGCAGGAAGTGAATTCCATGAACATTTTTGCCTTCTTGAAAAGCATACAATGTTTGGTTATTTGGAGTGATCATTCAAAATGCACAAAAATTTTAATGTATGTGTGTTTAAAAATACAACCATTTATGCCCATCAGTGCACAACAACAGGGCTTGAAAAGTCCTTCTGTGCACATTAGTACATAACAACAATTATTTATGAAGAGGCTTTTTTCAAGCAAGCAAGCAAACAAACAAACAAACATTATTAATATCACTACACAGTCACATTCCTCCCGCATATATATACATACTATCAAAGGGCAGCATACATTTTATTTCAACTAATTTTTAAAATGCATGATTTATTCTTTATGTTTAGGTTGGGCAGTTTTGAAAGCGTTAAACTTTCTTCAGTATAGGCCAAGTTAGAATAAATGTTGTGTAATTTCATATTAATTTATATAATGTGACTTGCTGTAATAGTTTTATGAATTTACTTGGCCCAAAATCTGAGTTTTCTTGGTATATAATTCTATTTTTTGGCACACCATGCTGACTACCCTTCAGCTGTCAAGTGATAAGCATCTCATTTGAGAAGCTGGACTCCGCTAATGGGTAATGCTTTTATATGATAAGAAAAGTTTATCCATGACAGCTGATCTTTAAGAGCTATTTCAGAGAACCAAACTGCTTCAGAATAGTTGCAATTATTATGTGGTAAAGCATGAATCAACTGCAACCCTAGAATCATGGCCACCTTCTGTGGCTGGGTTTTTGCCAGCAGAAAGTGACTTTAGTGTGCATTTTTTAAAAATATATAAATTAGCACAGTTTTAGTTAACCACTGGGAAGGCTGCAGCTAGGAAACTAATTAAATAAATATCTAGATATATTCCAATGTTCCCTATAGCATATTTGAATTTTGGCAGCATCTAGTATAGGTGAAATGGGGGTTTTGACCTAAGAGATGCTTACCTCCATTTAAATGACACGTTATATTTTGCAAAATTAGGGAGCAAAGACCAAAAAGTTTTGCAATACTCCAAGGAAGAGAAGGACAAATCAATAACACCTCTTGTTCCATTGTGCCCCAAGGAATATAAACATGAACATGTCAAATCCCCATGAACCTTCTTTTCAGTCCCAGCTACTGATACTATTTCAGTTAATACCTCTGAACTTTCTTATCTACACACATTAACGGCCATTTGAATATAGAGATATAGTAATCAGGGTTAGACTGAAAAGTCTCCTTTGAGTAGAACTATTTAAAATCAGGTCACTGCTTTATTGATGGAAGTTTACCCTTAAAACCAGTCCGTTTTGGTCTCTTACTGAATCAAGCTCACCCATTTTCCCCTCCAAAGCCTCTTGCCATTCACCAATAAGAAGCAGGATAGGATCAGCTATAGTAAGATGGGATTTTTCTAGTAGGTCGTTCTGATAACAGTCTTGCTTGGAGGGGGTATATCCTGTAAGGGTACGTCTGCATGCCTCCCAGAATCCCATTCATTGCTGAGGGCAATGTCAGCTAGGGTTTCAAGGTCACTTGAATTGCTATCAAGATCTTGGTTCGATGTATTAGGTCATGCCGGCTGGGGGTGGTGCAGCGACTGTTGATAAAATTCCCAACTCAATTAAACCCATAAAGACTTGGATATTAGCCTTGATGCCAGATAATTCCTTCTTTAGACTATCCTGGATCTGGAAGATTTTCCCACCGGTTTGTGCATTAAGGAGGCACTGGTCTCGGCAGCATCTAGTAGCAAATTTCAGTGTACACATTCAAAAATCTCATTTGGATACCACCATAATACTGACATAACAACTGTTGCTTTGCAACACCATTTTTGTGCCCTTGCCCTGTTTGGCTAAGAGTAGAAAAATATTAATGCAGAGTTACAAATTATTCATTCAGCAACAAAACAAACAAAAAACAAACAAACAAACAAGTAGGATGAGAACTGAACATTGCAAGAAGGAAGGAACACATAGGAAGAAGGAGCATGTTCTAGTTTAGTCCTTGGCTTAGTGAGAGTGTAAGGCCACATTCTGAACTGACCAAGGGATAAAAGGCAGAAGCGTTGCCTCTCCCACTCCCCCCACTCCCGTTTTCTCTTCCTGAGAGCTCGGCTGCTCCCTCACCACACTCCTGAATATGAACAGCTACTGAGGCTTGGAAGAGATTGCATCCAATTTGCCCCTCAGCTGCTTGCTCCCATTTGCCTGATACCGATGAATCTGAGGGGAGAAGGAGGACAGCTTCTGTTGCTGTTTGCACTGAGGAAGAGTGGCTTGAAAGACGAGTTGTAGTGGTGGACTCTGGGCTTCCAAATTTCAGCGGTGTGACACCACAATTTGTCATCCTGCTCTCGCCTTCCATTCTGCACCATTGCTGTGGCGTCTCCTGCAGCTTCCTCTCAGCTCAGCACCCAGTGTGGGTGAGCTGGTTGCACTCCCCTCAACCTTCCTCCGAGGAGTTGTCAGGACCCTCCTTTTTTGAGGGCGGAAAAAGCTGAGGGGAATAAAATGCATCACAAAGAGTCTTAAGTGATCTTCAGGGGTACTTCACTACCTGTGGTGAGCCAGGTGATAAATGGAGGGTGGGCCTTCTTGGTTGTGACGCCCCACTTAGGCAACATTATTCTAGGTAAGCATACCTGGCTCTGACTTGGATGTCTTTGGGCACCAGGTAAATGCCCCCTCCTTCAGCTTTTACTTTTAAATTTTAATCTGTGATGCAACTGTTTTTGACCTGGTTTTGTCTGTCATCTTATTGACTGAATCAAATAATCATAGAGTTGGAAGAGACACGAGGTTCATCGAGTCCACCCCCCTGAAATGCAGGAATCTCAGCTAAAGCATCCCTGACAGATGCCATCCAACCTCTGCTTAAGAACCCCCAGGAAATGAGAGTCCACCACCTTCTGAGGGACTGTCGTTGCTTACTTTTAATCTCTTTCTACCATTGCTTTTTTAAGTTTGATTTTAGTGAAGTATTTTTAAATAGATTTAGGGAGGGGTGCAAATTCATTACAGTCATATCTCATGTTATGTTTGCTTCATGATACTTTTTTTCAGGTTGCGTCCCACGGCGACCCGGAAGTACCAGAAAGGGTTACTTCCGGGTTTTGCCGCTCGCGCATGCGCAGAAGTGCTAAATTGCGCTTTGTGCATGCGCACAAGAGCCAAATCACACTGCGCACCTGCGCAGATATGGCACTTCGGGTTGTGCTCTTTTCATGTTGCAAACGGGCCTCCAGAATGGATCCCGTTCGCAACCAGAGGTACCACTGTATTATGCAAGCAAATAAATACATAAATACATAAATGCACAAAATCCTCATGTCTGTAGAAGTTGACTCCCCTCTGTGAGAAACATACCTGGAAAGGGCAACACCTCATGAAACCACCTTTCCAATGCCCAGGTCATGTGTAATGGAGCCCCTTGTATGACCTTCCAGCACCTCAGTGGAGACACTGTGAGGAACCCAAAGAGGCTCTCTACATGTGTAAGGTGCCAGTCAATGAAGCACAAGCTCTCTGAAGCATCAAAATAGGAAAGATATGGTTTGCATCAGATGGTCAGAAGGGCCCAGAAGGGTTCCACCAGGTCCTTTGCAAGTAGAGATTCTGAAGCTGCCTGCTCATGCATACCTCTTTGGCAGGCTGCCTGCTTCCTGTTTCTTCTCCAAAACACCAACCCAGAACAACATGCCTGCATTGTGCAATTGTGGTGGCCCTCATTCAGTGCAAGAATGACAGCTTCAGCAAGTCTGCTCTTCTGTATCATTGCCTTGGTAGAGGACTACCAAAATGGGTGAAAAGTTTTATCAGATTATTCCCCTCCAATAAATGCCAAGGAATTGAAATGTTGCTTCAAACACATAGAAAAATGCATCATGCCTGCATGTATTATTTCTCTCCTGGGACCTTTGCCACAGTGTATTTGCATTTTCTCTCCCCCTCTGCTTACAACATTTCTTCTTATGCTCTTCTTAAAGCTATTACACTTGGTGTTGCAAAGAAAGGAGGCGATCTGAATTCCCAATATTCCCGGACAGAATAAAGAAGCAAACACATTGGCACAAAGCTTCTTTGAGCTGCTTAATTTACTTTTCAACAAAAGGGGAAGATGACATTGAGCACTTCGCAAAGAACACACTCACACACAAAATCGGGTGATAATTCAATCATTATGAGGGAAAAAAGCCCAGTAAAGGTAGGCTTATTCATAACAGACTCTGAAACTAGAATTCACTGTGTAAGTAACTTTTAAAAACAAAGCTGGACTTTTTAAAAAAACAAAACAGGCACCCTTTATTCCCATTATCTTGGATTCTGCTTCTCAACTTCTTCAGCAGCCCAGAGTGCAAATGTTATGGAATCTTTCAGGGGTGAAGGGACCTTATAAGGGATCTTAGCCTGGAAAAGAGGAGACTGAGAGGAGATATAATAGTCATCTTCAAATATCTCAAGGGCTGAACCATGAAAGACAGAGCAAGCTTGTTTTCTCCTGCTCTGGAGGGTAGCATTCAAACCGGTGGCTTCAAGTTACAAGAAAGGAGATTCCAACGAAACATCTGGAAGAACTTTCTGACAGTAAGAGCCTTTCGACAGTGGAACAGTCTCCCTCGGGAGATTGCGGACTCTCCTTGCTTGGAGGCTTTTAAGCAGAGGTAGGGTGGCCATCTGTCTTGGATGCTTTAGCTGAGATTCCTGCTTTGCAAGGGGTTGGGCTAGGTGGGGGTCCTTTCCAACTCTACAGTTCTATGATTCATTCAAGCCTGTACACCTTGGGATGCACCAAGCTGGTTGCAGTCCAGCAGTTGTTTATGCAGGGGGGGCTCATGAACTGCAGGGGTATGGGACCAGTTTCAGCCAGTGGGCCAGATCTGATTTTGACCAGCCCCTCTATACACCATGTTTTGCCAGTCCCATGACATCGTAGGACATCTGGTGAATCCAAGCCCATGTGAAGAACCATGATTTGCATTCTGTGCCAAATTTAAGCAGAGCCAAGCAGCTTGTGTTTCGCACTGTTGAAATTTGGCACCAAATGCAAGCTGCAGTGCTGGGGCAGATCAGTTCAGGAATGCTGCACTCAGTAAAGGCTCCTGATTGCTCTGTTTACAAGCCCACCTTGCTTTTGTTGCTGAATGCTAGTCACACTGCTTTAGGCAGATTTGGATTGACCCAGGAGCTCCATTCAGCTGATCCTGAGTGGACCTTACTCCAGCAGTGTGTCTTCCATTTGATGCTAAATTTGTGTTGTTGTTGTTTAGTCGTTTCCGACTCTTCATGACCCCATGGACCAGAGTACGCCAGGCACTCCTGTCTTCCACTGCCTCCCACAGTTTGGTCAAAGCTTCACCAAATGCATTCTATAGCTTTTGATTTTACAGCTCTGCAGTCAGATCCTCAAAGGCCTTATATTCTTGGGAATTGTCAGCGTTATTACAGATTTCAGAATCCAGTTAGCTACTTGTATGTCAGCAGGATTGGAAGGTAGGATATGTGGGGAACAGGACGCCTGAGTGACTCACATGTCCTTTCTCACTTTTCATTCTCTCCTATCTTCTGGTGATTAATTGTTAAAGTACCTAAAGGGCTATGCACATTGCAGAATTAAATGCTCAAGATGAAACCTGCCCACAGATCTCCATTTCAAGATAGATGTACAGGGAGAGGGAATTGAAGAGGGCAGGCAGGGCTGGCAGATTGGCTCCTTCAACTCTCTCTGAAGCCCACTTTACACACAGCAGAGAAGGTCACCACACTGTCCCTGGACTAGACCACAAGAGGAAGGAGATGAATCACTGAATGCTCCATCATATGTAAAAACCTCTTCTTGTACACAGAAAATCAGGTGAAAGAAAGAAGCCACCGTAGTCATCTCCATTATATGCCAGTTTTGTATGTGCAGCTATTACCACTGCCAAAATCACGGGGACACATTCCACCAAACAATCCCCAAATGGCACCTTTCCTGGAATGGACGGCAAAGGTTATCAATTTAAACCCCATCAGACTGAGGAACTGTAATACTCTGGCCTACCTTAAAGAAGCAAAACACTACACAATTGCTGTTTCAAAGCCTGCCAAATGAATGGTCCATTTTCACACAATAAGAATGCTTCATGTGCTTTGAGGATGTTCCATGGCTCTTAAAATTGATTTTAAGGAAATGTGCTAGGATATCTACATTAAAGCAGACAGCTTTGATTCATCGTGCAAACTCAGCATCTCCTCCTCTGACATAACAGAGGTTACTGGATTTAAATAAATGTCATCCTGACAAGCTTATTGCTGGCTAACGCTGACCCAGAAAGCATGAAATAAGTGTTTGATATAATTTCCCTATTGAAAATCAATAATTTGTTCACTTATTGTGGGCACAGTATGCAACATGAAAAAATGGCATAAAATTTGCATTACATTTTCTTCAAGGACTCTTTAAGGAGCCACAAACAGCGTCTGCCAACCATTTCCTCTCCTAGATCTTTCATGAAAGTCTTGAAAGGCTTAAGCCTTTTAAAACCATCTGCATAACATTTTGCATTTGTCATTAGTGTGACTGTGGAGGGGAAGGCAGCATTAAGGACAATGATACTGGGTGAGAAAGTAAGCAAATAGGAGTTCTGTAGCTGGAGAGATTAAACTGTAATTGCAACGTTTATCTTTTCATTCTTGAATACAGTGTTTGGATCCTTTCTAATATTCTACAAAGGGGTTATATAGGATTATTGTCAGCTTTTGAAAGGTCCATTTAAGTCCTGAAATTAAGAAGAAGCTGGGAGGCCACCGGCAAAAGCCCCCATTTTCTTTTCGTGTTTGAATTGTGGGATTAGGGCTAACCTTTCTGCATGCCGGCTGATATTTTTAATGGCAACACTATAAATTTTATACCGTCTAATCTCATTTGGAAGGATTTAATTGAAAAGTTCATATTCCAGCCTGCCTAGAAAGCTTTTCACTAAAACAAAACTGTATAAATGATGCTGCTGCCCAATTTTGAGTCAGGTTGTCAGTCTATCTAGCTGTGTACCATCTACTCAGGCTGTGTGTGTCCTAATTTATTCTTCACCAGTGAGCTCCGACTGCTGGTTTCGAAAGTGGTGTGCATATGACATTAAGCACAACTCACATCTATCCTGCCATTTCTTATGAAATACTGCATTTTGAGGTGTTTTCCCTCAAAACCAGTTTCAGTCTGAATCAAGAAAAAGAACGACCTGGCTGTGTTCTCAGCCAGCAATGTGTATACTATCTGTACAAAGGGCTTTGAGCATGCAGAGGTATGTTGTCTTTCTGCATGAAAGGAGGTTCTGAATATTTAAAAGAAGTAGCTTAGCCTTCTCCTGTGCTAGTTTTGCTGCTCTACAGATTTATGTGATGGAAATTCCCTTGGTAAAATAAGAACATGCAGTGTTTCCCCCTCCCCCCATGAGGAATAATTTAAACATCCGGTATCTCACTTACAGTCCAAAGTGAGGTAATCCCAGGAAGGCTGTACTACACATTTCTGAATATATAGAGATGAGACTGCTGTGATTATGCTTCTTCAGGAGAGATGCACAAGCCCCTAATGCGTTGAATTTTTATGAGCACTCAATTTGGGGACTGAAAAAAAGCTTGAGCCTTGTGCAAGTACCTGCTTTTAATGTTCACTAAAAGCTTAAAGGCGCCCATAGAGCACCTGCCTCCATCATCCTGCTGCCATCTGCCCTGCACTCCCAGGGGCCCAGGAACTTACTTGCAGTAGCTGGAAAAGTGCTGGGGACAACTGAAGGTGTCTTCTTCATATTTGACTCCTTTAAAAGGTAAAGGGACCCCTGACCATTAGCTCCAGTCGTGGCCGACTCTGGGGTCACGACGCTCATCTCACTTTACTGGCCGAGGGAGCCAGCGTACAGCTTCCGGGTCATGTGGCCAGCATGACTAAGCCACTTCTGGCGAAGCAGAGCAGCGCACGGAAACGCCATTTACCTTCCCGCTGGAGCGGTACCTATTTATCTACTTGCACTTTGATGTGTTTTCGAACTGCTAGGTTGGCAGGAGCAGGGACCGAGCAACGGGAGCTCACCCCGTTGCGGGGATTCAAACCGCCACCTTCTGATCGGCAAGCCCTAGGCTCTGTGGTTTAACCCACAGCACCACTCGCGTCCCATTTGACTCCTTACAATATCCCTAAAGCTTTCCAATGATTTTAAAGCATCAAATTATTAGAAATGGATTTCAAAGCCCCACAAATCTTATTCTTTCATCAGTTTCTAGGGCATTGTGTAACACATTGCATTACTCTCTCTGTGCTGAGAAGGCAACAGTTCTGACCCTATGCATTGCAGTTTCTTGATTTTAGAGTAAGTGTTGGCCTATTACTTGTGTTGACCGGCTTGATCCTTGAAAGCATTTCTTTTAATTTTGCTTAATGATTGATTTATTTTTTTGAAGATCTATATTAGAACTCCTCTGGGACGTAGGTGGCGCTGTGGGTTAAACCACAGAGCCTAGGACTTGCCGATCAGGAGTTCAGTGGTTCGAATCTCCGCGATGGGGTGAGCTCCCGTTGCTCGGTCCCTGCTCCTGCCAACCTAGCAGTTCGGAAGCACGTCAAAGTGCAAGTAGATAAATAGGTTCCGCTCCGGCGGGAATATAAACAGCGTTTCCGTGTGCTGCTCTGGTTCGCCAGAAGCGGCTTAGTCATTCTGGTCACATGACCTGGAAGCTGTACGTCAGCTCCCTCGGCCAATAAAGCGAGATGAGCGCCACAACCCTAGAGTCGTCCACGACTGGACCTAATGGTCAGGGGTCCCTTTACCTTTTTATGAGAACTCCTCTACATACACAGCAGAATCATATGGCATAGTCGTTCCTGGACTCTGCCACTTCATTTTGTTTAAGTGAAGATCACTTTTTAAAGTGGTGAGCACAGATTTAAAATGTTCAGTTACCCATTGTGATTGGCCAGGGTGGGACTGGAAGCACTGGCGGAGGAAGGGGGTGCAGTGGGCATGCCCAGGGTGTCATCCCTGAGGGGGGTACATCGCCGCGCTGCCCCCCTGGGACGCTCGCCCCCTGCCTCCGGGTGCACAGCATGTGCGCTGCTCCAGGTGCCAGAGCAGCTAGCTCTGCCTCTGCCTGGAAGGGGCAAGGAAAAGTTCATATATGGGCAAGTGCTGGTTAGCAGACAGGGAGTTTTGTGTGTGTGGATTCTGTCAGAGGAAGACTACAGCAATGACAGCAGCAGAAGCAGAGTGGGATTAGTTGAGCCTCTCTCTGCTCAAGGTGGCAAGGTGGCAAGGAAACATCTTCAGGCTCACTTGAAACTTATTTGTATTAGCAGACTGGATATCAATATGGGGCAAGTATGAAGAAGACATACATTTGTACATAGACAGTATTATTGTGGAGAAAAGCAGGCGCAGCATAGCAGGAGGACAATATGATGCATTTTGACAGTGAATAAGCAGTATGACCCACTTGCTATCAGCAAAGAACAGAATAAACAAAAAATGAATGTGAAGGTAAATATCCTATGAAAATTCAGAAGAAAGAACTGCCCAAAGACTAAAAGGTGGGGAAAGAACAGCAATGTACACTTCCTCGTGGCTACATTATCCTTTTCCTTGGTTAAAAATATCCCTGCATTATAAAACTGGCATAACTGGGAGATGGTTTAACCTACATTCAGGAAGGCATCTGGAAACAATGTACATATCCATTTTCTGGAATAGTCCTGAATCTTACCAGCTCAGTATCCCACTCTAATCTCCTCCAGGTGTAGACTGGATCTTAAAAGAATATTCTAGAAGTGCAGCCACCTGTTTATAACTCCATTCATCCTGGCAAATCTTGCATTTGGACTCACTTTTGCGATGGGGTGAGCTCCCGTTGCTCGGTCCCTGCTCTGTCCAACCTAGCAGTTTGAAAGCACGTCAAAGTGCAAGTGGATAAATAGGTACCGCTCCGGCAGGAAGGTAAATGGCGTTTCCGTGCGCTGCTCTGGTTCGCCAGAAGCGGCTTAGTCATGCTGGCCACATGACCCGGAAGCTGTCAGTGGACAAACACCGGCTCCTTCGGCCTATAGAGCGAGATGAGCGCCGCAACCCCAGAGTTGTCTGCGACTGGACCTAATGTTCCGGGGTCCCTTTACCTTTACCTTTTGCATGTGGACTACCTTTTCTTGGTCATTCTGCATCCAAAGTGGTTTGGGGATGTAACTCGCTGCTTCAGACATTTCACAGGAGGCTTGAACAGATATACTTATGCTTTTATGTGTCTGGTAATGCCTGAAGTGTGGGTAGCCTAACTTTAGATATCATAAAATTAAAGGCATCAATTTCAAGCATCCATTAAACACCTCTAAAGAAAAAAGACAAACTCTGGTTATGCATGGGCTAGCCTTCCCAGAAGCAAGAGTGCAGTCCCTAAATGTGTGGAACAGTTAGGGATAGAATAAGAAGTCTTAACTCTGTCATTCCTGGCTTTTGGTGGATTATTTTACACAGCTTTTGTGTTTAAGTAGGATTATAGCACATATGGTCAATAAGATCACACGAGTCTTTTCAGGCCTCCGTAATACCTACAGGTGCCATGAAATGAGTTCAGGAATGGAGAGGAAAGCTGCAGACCTGTGTTTTGTGGCTTTTGTGAGGGTAAATCAAAACCTGCTCCATTTCTTAACAGTGTCCTTCCCATTATGTTTGACACTGACAGAAGAAAGTAAAGGGTAAAAACAGAGAGAGAGACTCATGAAAATATCAAAGGTTTTCTTGACAGGGACCTGACTTGATCTTGTTTGAATAGCAGACGTCTTTCCATTTGCCATGATGGCCATGAGCCACAACACACAGCCATTAAGAACTTTGTCACAGCACACAGATATGGGAAAGATTTGTGAAACTTTTCCTGTTATTCATGATGAGACCTTGTTCATTCACTCAGAAAAGCAGATAGCCATTTTTTTGCAAGGCAGAATGTTCTAATCTGTTTCTTTGTAGATCCTTGCAGTAATATACTTTGTTTTCTTAAGATGAGAGATCTTTTACATTTTCATTTGTTTTTAAACAGAAGCATATTTTTACATCCCACTGAAAACATTTGTTAAAGATTGCTCTTGATGGGGTGGGAAAAGGTGGCTTAATTGTCACTGGTTCACTGTGAATGTTTCTACCTACTTGCTATTGTCTTGTAACCTACTTGTTATAATGGTCCCCATTATACATCCAGCTGACTTATTAGTGCACATCTAGTTCTTGACTCAAAGCAAACTGTTCAGAAACCCACAGCTGGGTCAATTCTACAATCATAGAATTGTAGATCTGGAAGGGTCCCCAAGGACCATCTAGTCCAACCCCCTGCAATACAGAAATCTCAACTAACGCATCCATGGCAGATGGCAATCTGTCAAGGCAGCTGCAAATCTGTCATATTCACCCATAAATAAAAGACAGACATAACAGCATCCTTAATTAGGATATCTGCCATTGAATTTCATGGAGCCATTTCAACAAAGCCATTAGAATATAAGGACTAGCTTAATGAGGAGTAATGTTGGTGGGTGGCCCCCGTTTAAAAGATGGTGACTTCCACCACAGACTTGGCTTGAGTGAAGAGACCAGCTGCATAGTCTTGAACCCTTCCTATATATGTTATTATAATAAATAGAGATGGGTTGATTCTTCATCCTGCCAGCCGCTACTCAGAGGCCCTGTGCAAGTCTACTTCTGAGATTATTTGCAAACCACCTATCCACTTTTTTCTGATCACACCAAAGGCCCATCTAGAGAAATACCATTACTTCTTCAAGAAAGGGAGAATGTTCTGTGTACATTTCCATTCCCATATCGCATATTGAAAGTTATGAAGGAAAACAGAATTTGAGATTTGGTGGAAATCATATCTTCTGTGTCCTGTTCAGTCTTGGAGCCCCTACCATCTGCCATGGAAACTTCTCTGGCCATTTTGCCTCACTGCCACCAGAGCTCTAGCTTTGATAGAATCATGCCGGGGCAGATTAGGAGAAACCAGATGATTCACAGCATTCCCCTTCCCCTGATACATCCCCAAAATGCACGCCAGCACTGAAGACTTGGAAGCAGGGGAAGGGAAACTGTTTTTGCTTTGATTTTATGCAAGTCCCTCCTTCCTACCCTGCTGCCTTGGCAGGAGCTGGGCGGTTCATTTACCGTACATACTCGAGTATAAGCCGACTTTTTCAGCACATTTTTTTATGCTGAAAAAGCCCCCCTCGTCTTATACTCAAGTGAGGTGGGCAGTGGCGGTGGAGGGACGAGCGGCCCAAAAGCAGCCCTTTTGGGCTGCTCCTTCTGCCTTCGCTGCCGCCACCACCAGGTCTGTGGTGTGGTGAACCAGCTTATACTCGAGTCAATAAGTTTTCCCAGTTTTTTGTGCTAAAATTAGGTGCCTTGGCATATATTCGGGTTGGCTTATACTCGAGTATATACGGTACTTTCTCCCCATTTTAGGGGGCATTTCTCCGCAAACATTATCAACAGCATTGCCAGCTCTCAAGTTTCAAGGTGCTCATTGTGCTTTGGAGTTTGGCATAAAGACAGCCTGTTGTATCACTGCAGTGCTAAAGGCCAATGTCAAGTTTTAATTCTGAACTCAATTCTGAAACGCTGCACATTTATCAATGGCAGAGGAGCCATTTTCAGAGGAAGAGTTGGCAGTATTAAATAAAAGTTAAATTCCTGCTTCAGCTGTAGGTGATTTCTTGTGTCTGGACTCCAGTGAAAGTCTGTAGAGAAAGAACTAATTTGTCACAGAGCTGAAAGGAAGTTGCATTCACCTCGCCCTGTCAAGCAAGCTGGTTTTTGAATAGGTTGCCATATAATGAGTTCCACATATCAGATATTAGAACTTGCCTCTGGAGTGAAATCACATTGTGTTTTGTTTTTTATAATTTTCATTTTGCCCAGAAAGAATTTCTAGAGTGCAAGGCTTTATTTATTGTAGCATCTCACAAAAAGCCAACTTTTTATGCCTTCTGTTCTATTGTGATTAATAGTTTACTTCTTGCATTTCCCTTAGATGCTCCAAGCCATAGTCATGGCAACCCCTTTCACAATTCCCTCACACATTCCCCGGCGTTAACATGCATATTTGTGTTTGATCAGTTTCCCTGATGGGGAGGCAGTGGGTACAGTGAGTAGGTGTACCTTCTCTTTAGATTGCACTGTCATTTCTCGATTCACTCCTTTTGGGGGCGTGAAAACTCCTGCCTGCCTGGCAGACTGATTTGGACTCGAGAGAAAGGAAAATCGTTCAGACTGCAAACTTGGGAATTCACTCAAATGAAAAGAATATAAAAGAATATAAAATATAGGAGTTCTCCTTCTTTGGGCTTTTTATTAATACTTGTTCTGCCACCTGAGTATTATGGCTGATCTAATTGGCCAAACCGCTGCTCTGGTTTCTTTCTTCAGTTCATGGCTTTATCTTGACACTGGAAGCAAATCAATATAGATGACCCTCAGAGCTGGGACTCCTAGAAGGAAAGGCAGAAATCTGGAGGAGAAAGTTAATTATTGAAAGAGGAGGAAGATTCTTTCTATCAAGAACCTACCGTAGCCGCTCAACTTACAAGCAATTTCTCTTTTCTGAAGCAGACAGGAGAATCCTTCCAAGGATCCACTGTGGCATAATAATAGCAGTGAAGGCACAGAAGGATAACGCTGGCAATTCGGAATGGAAGAAGTGTTGAAATAATTTAAATCTTTTCTCATATTTTAAGTGGTGATCGTTAAATATCAAAGCACATGTGCGTGTACTTTTAAAATGTGTCATAGTTTGGACAGAAAAGGAGGTAATGCTCTGTATAAATTTCAGGCACAGTAGCCTTCATTTATTTTCAAACAGGCAGCTGCTGAACACTGATATAAAAATTCCTTGATTTAAGTGAAAGTGAGCCTTGTTTAAATGAGTGGGGACTATAATGTGTTTAGGACTGGAAGGTTCCCCCCCCCCTTTTAAAATGGATGAGTATAACTCACAATGATCAGCTTCTTTCTGTACCCTATTCTGACTATCTTGAATTCAAACTACTTCTACCTACTTCTATGGACTGGTTGTTTTGAACATTGTGAGCACAGAAGGAGGAGACAATGACAACCCTGTCTGATGTTGTTATATGGAACAGATTTTGCAGATATTAATATTGCACAGCTTGAAGCAATAGGGTGCATAAAAACTGACTCCTCTTGCAATAAAAATTGTCCAGACCCATAAATATGATTCAAAATCTTTACTTACAAAATTTGCTTAAAAACAGAAGATAAAACAAAAAATGTTACTTCCAAACGTCATGTGTATGTCCAGCACAGGTTCCATCATCTTAGAAAATTGAAATAACTTCAAACAGACCTAAAACCAGGTATGTGTGTCTCTCTACACAGTCTTCATTAGCTTCTCTTCAGGAGAGACCTCATGGGCACATCCTTTGTTCTCTGTGGCTTCCAGAGAAAAACCCAAAGAACCAACTACCTAAAATGGCAATTTGCAATTGAATACCTTTCATGGGTGGTGCTGTGGGTTAAACTACAGAGCCTAGGGCTTGCTGATCAGAAGGTCACAGTTCGAATCCCCGCGACGGGGTGAGCTCCCATTGTTCAGTCCCTGCTCCTGCCAACCTAGCAGTTTGAAAGCACGTCAAAGTGCAAGTAGAAAAATAGGTACCACTCTGGCGGGAAGGTAAATGGCGTTTCCGTGCACTGCTCTGGTTCGCCAGAAGCGGCTTAGTCATGCTGGCCACATGACCCGGAAGCTGTATGCCGGCTTCCTCAGCCAGTAAAGCAAGATGAGCACTGCTACCTCAGAGTTGGCCGCGGCTGGACCTAATGGTCAGGGGTCCCTTTACCTTTACCTCTCACACATGCATGAGAGTCAGCAGAGAATATCAACAGTTAATTAACACCCCATCTAGCTGCTCAGAGAGCTCTTCTTAGCCTCTCTGTAGCTCAATGGAATTTTCAAGTTAAGCTTCAGCAATAGACAAACAGGCATTTTCCATTTCAGTTGTCCAATAGATCATTATGCTTGACAGCAGATGCAGCGGCTGTCCCACCTAAATCTCTCCAGTAATGTTGAAGACAGTTGTGTAGTGTTTTTCCAGTTTCCAAAGGGAAAGAGGCTGCTCCCTCATAACCTGGGGTTCAGTTGTTACTGGAGCAGGACAGAGAGCACACACTGTTGTGACTTTCAGGCCACTAGGGTCGCATCAGAAGAAGCTCTGGAGCTGGCAGAATATTAGCAGTCTAAGCAGGATATCAATGTTTCCTCAAGCAGCCAATTTTGGAACCTGAAATGTCAATAACCTCCACCCATACATAACACACCAGGCTTCACTCTGGCTCCATCACTCTGGCTTGATCCCTCATACTAGTATGTTCTCTAACTTACCTGATTCTCCTCTCCGCTCTATTCCTCTACTTCATCATATTTTGAAATCTAATGCTCGTACCCCTAGGAGAGTCACCTATTCTCAACTCTAGTTGGAAAAATGGGCACTAATACTCTCCCTGCCCCGGTAAAGTTTGTATCACTTATGTCACTTCCATAGATTATATGGGTGAGCTCCAATTAAACAATGTGCTACCCCCCCCCCCCAAAAAAAAAGAAAAGAAAAAAAGAAAAAAAGAAAATGCCAATTGGGGTGAACTGACTGATTTAATTACACAATAAAACAGGGTGTATTTTAAAAACAGATTTAAATAAGGTTTGAATTGCATACATTAGGACCGAAGGGACAAAACTCAGTGTGCCTACCTTGCCTTCCAAGGTGTTCGAAGCAACAAATGATGTATGTTATTTAATGAAGAGATGAGGGCAATACTTTTGTTAACTTTTTTCAAATGCAAATTACCTGGATTTACCCACTGTAGCATGATTCAAGAGCAAGAAGCAAAACCATGAAGGAGTATTCTTTTCCTAGCACGCATTTTATATTCCGTCTTTCATGTTATCGTAATATTGGTAAAGATAATAATACTATGGAAGTATTTTATGTAAATGGTGAAAATTAATCCTTACTTGTCATAAATTAAGTTATTTATTTAAGACATTTACATAGCATTTAATTATGCACATTTCTAAGTGGTGAGCATAAAAACAACCCCCAGAAAATGGGGTAATGTAACAATAACAATTTACCGTAAAACCAAACACCACTTTAAAATGCCTCCAGGAACAAGATGGTCTTAATCATGTGCCTGAAGGTTAGCAAGGAAGGGGCCTGAATGTGCAGCTCCTATTGGTTAGGAGCCATGACTGGGTTATGTGGGATCAGGCAGTCCTAAAGATAGCCTGTTCCTTAAGACTACGGTTCTCCTTTCCACCCTTCATTCAAGTACCCCTCCTTTTTATTCACAAGGATTACTTGTAGCCTCAGTCAACCTAATCTTGACTGTTGTTGGTTTTTGAAGAATTGTATAAAGTACCTGAGACTTCACCACAGAGCCAGTGTGGTGTAGTGTTAAGAATGGTGGACTCGTACTCTGGTGAACCGGGTTCGCGTCTCCGCTCCTCCACATGCAGCTGCTGGGTGACCTTGGGCTAGTCACACTTCTCTGAAGTCTCTCAGCCCCACTCACCTCACAGAGTGTTTGTTATGGGCGAGGAAGGGAAAGGAGAATGTTAGCTGCTTTGAGACTCCTTAGGGTAGTGATAAAGTGGGATATCAAATCCAAACTCCTCCTCTTCATCAAACCAGAAACTGCTTACTACAGGCATGAATTGCATTTATGGAATTGCCTCACAGCAATTTCTCTTTTGATTTTGTTTTATTTTAGGAAAGAAAACACATCCATTTTTTGTTGATTTTAAAGGACAATTAATTAATGCTCTGCTTGATCATCCCTCTAAGTCAGCTTTCTTCTGCAGCTTCTCAAAGCCTCTGGGAGTTCAGAAGCAGAAGACTAGGACAACAGACCTCCCTGTTGCCAGTCACCAGTGCTAAATCTGAAGGATTCTGTCTCTGAAAAAGAGAGAGGTTGCATTTAGTTGTCATGACTAGAAGCTGTAGATGGACCATACCTCCATGGATGTGTACATTTTTTAAAAACAAAAAACAAATAAGCTGCTAGACGTGTTCCACTAGTGCCATGAGTTAAATACACATTGTCAGCCACGCTCTGAAAAGTGTTATTTTTTAAAATTCCCACTGAGCCGTGCAACCTCCCTAGTGAACTCTAAGGAGACATGCCCGAGGCTTTGAGAAGAAAAGTTCCACAAGCCAATCCTGAGAGGACAGACCTCAGAAAAGAGCTGTGTATTCCCATAGCTAACAGGGCAGCTTCTTGAAGCATATTACTTTTGAATTAGCACAAAGACTGCATAAACCCTTTCCCTAAGGTTTTCCTTTAGTTCTGATCCTAAGGCCTTGAGGTGTGCCGCTTGGGAATGGCATGATTCTGCCAGACAGTTTTTCCACACAACACAACAGCAAATCTAGCAAGATTTCCCATCAAAACTGCCTAGATAAACCTTCTTTCTTTCCTTCGATTTTTCTTTTTTCTTTTTCATAACTTGCCTATGGGTTCCATCTTGCTGAGAAGAGAGGTTTGGGTAAGAAAGCTTGAGAGCCACAAAAAATCAGTACAGACCTAGCTGTTCAAGTATTTGCCAGTGCAATTATATATGTGTGACCAAGGAGGGCTTTGGGGAACATGGGGACATAATGGGAGAAGACGCAGCAGCTGACCCCCATGGCTGAGAAGCAGGCTGCTCAGGCTTTCACAACAGCAAGGTGGGATCTTGTTAGTCCTCAGGACAATATTTTAATCCACCGTTTCTGCAAAGGAGGGCTGCTGTTCTACTCATTACATGGCTAGAACGCAAGGGAGAGATGTGCTGAGAGGAAGGAGCGCTTGGCAAATCCACACCGTGATCAACTCCTACCCGGGAACCAACGTCCTCACTGTGGAAGGACATAAGGGACCAGAATTGGCCTCCACAGTCACTTACGGACTCATTGTTAAAACCGTGTTTATGGAAGACAATCGTACTCAGCAACAGGGATCGCCAAAGAAGAAGAAGACATAGTTAGTGACAGAGGAAGGTAGCCAGCCAGCTGCAAAGGGAGCAGAAATAATAATGATAATAATTTATTATTTGTACCCCGCCCATCTGACTGGGTTTCCCCAGCCACTCTGGGCGGCTTCCATAGAAACCAAAAATACACTAAAATATCACACATTAAAAACTTCCCTGAACAGGGCTGCCTTAAGATGTCTTCTGAATGTCAGGTAGTTGTTTATCGCTTTGACATCTGATGGGAGGGCGTTCCACAGGGCGGGCACCACTACCAAGAAGTCCCTCTGCTTGGTTCCCTGTAGCTTTGCTTCTTGCAATGAGGGAACCGCCAGAAGGCACTGGACACTGGACCTCAGTGTCCGGGCAGAACGATGGGGGTGGAAACGCTCCTTCAGGTATACTGGGCCGAGGCCGTTTAGGGCTTTAAAGGTCAACACCAGCACTTTGAATTGTGCTTGGAAACGTACTGGGAGCCAATGTAGGTCTTTCAAGACCGGTGTTATGTGGTCTTGGCGGCCACCCCCAGTCACCAGTCTAGCTGCTGCATTCTGGATTAGTTGTAGTTTCCGAGTCACCTTCAAAGGTAGCCCCACATAGAGCGCATTGCAGTAGTCCAAGCGGGAGATAACTAGAGCATGCACCACTCTGGCGAGGCAGTCCGCGGGCAGGTAGGGTCTCAGACTGCGTACCAAGAGGAGCTGGTAGACAGCTGCCCTGGATACAGAATTGACCTGCACCTCCATGGACAGCTGTGAGTCCAAAATGACTCCCAGGCTGCGCACTTGGTCCTTCAGGGGCACAGTTACCCTATTCAGGACCAGGGAGTCCTCCACACCAGCCCGCCCCCTGTCCCCTAAAAACAGTACTTCTGTCTTGTCAGGATTCAACTTCAATCCATTAGCTGCCATCCATCCTCCAACCGCCTCCAGGCACTCACACAGGACCTTCACCGCCTTCACTGGTTCTGATTTGAAAGAGAGGTAGAGCTGGGTATCATCTGCATATTGATGGACACCCAGTCCAAACCCCCTGATGATCTCTCCCAGCGGCTTCATATAGATGTTAAAAAGCATGGGGGAGAGGACAGAACCCTGATGCACCCCCCCAAGTGAGGGCCCAGGGGTCTGAACACTCATCCCCACCACCACCACTTTCTGAACACGGCCCAGGAGGAAGGAGCGAAACCACTATATAACAGTGCCCTCAGCTCCCAGCCGCTCTAGGCGGTCCAGAAGGATGTTATGGTCGATGGTATCAAAGGCCACTGAGAGATCCCGCAGAACTAGGAAACAACTCTCACCTTTGTCCCTAGCTCGCCAGAGATCATCAACCAGTGCGATCAAGGCAATTTCAGTCCCATGATGAGGCCTGAATCCTGATTGGAAGGGATCCAAATGGTCCGCATCCTCCAGGCATGCCTGGAGTTGTTCAGCAACCACTCGCTCAATCACTTTGCCCAAGAATGGTAGATTTGCAACTGGGCGATAGTTGGCCATGCTGGCCGGGTCTGAAGAAAGGAAAAGAGTCATCACAGGATAAGTCCTCTGTGGTGTTTGAATAGAAAGGATGGTGGGTTTAATGTCCCTGACATCTCACGGGGCTTGAGGAAGGGAGAACCTAAGAAAGGTTTGGATACCAGCAGCATGGTTTCTATCTTTTGACACCATCAGTTAGTCTAACTTTTGCACTAGGCCAAGTCCAGCTGCTTGCCTCCACTGTTGCTCTTTCTGCAGAATGGTAGCGCAATATGGTCTTCTTCCTTGAATCAAGGTGATAAGTTCATTTTAATTTCTTTTTGCTTTTAACTTGTTTTAAACTGTATATGGTCTTATTGTTTGGTTTCGTGTTTTTATGCAGTTGTAAAACTGCTGTTATATATATTTATGATAGAGTGGTATATAGTTTTTTTTAATAAAAACATATTTTTTAAAAATCATGCAAATCAGGGAAGGGCAGGCAAGTTCTCCCATTTTGCACATTTGCCTAGAACTTTCCCTAGCAGGCAAGGAAATATGTGCCCATTCACCAGGTATGCCATTCACGGTGTCCTCAGGACAATAGCACTCTCTGAGTGAATGATTGTTTCACAAGAAGGAGCTTGTGCATTTCAAACTGCTCGGCACCTGGGCTTGAAATCAGTCCATGCGCCTGTTGGTTTAATGTTGTTGCTTTGTGACCCTGGCAATGAAGCTGCCAGCTTGAAGAGTGATTCTCAGAACCAGATAGCACGTAAAACCTGAAAACACACATTCTCCCCCTCCACAGAGGGTGCATTGGCTACAGCTTCCTCTGGCTCTGAAGCTGATCACTTTTAAATTTTATTTTCAGAAGGAGAGAAGGCTACACGGCTTCTTTGGGATGCAAAACTCATTTACTACCTGAGAACAAACTGTTAATGTTATGGGTCTGCAATACACATATTAATTATATTCACAGAGCAGTTTCAAATTTGGAATGATCTTGAAATAAGCTGATGAAATATTACTTTAAAAAAAAAGACAGCAAAATGTGTCACACACCATCTTATACAGACATACAGATAGTTAAGCCTATTAATTGGCCAGATTAATATTTAGCATTTTATAGGAAGAGTGAATAAGTTTTGTCTCCTGTTTTCATGCTTCAGCTATAATGTGTGATGGACAAAGCTACACATGGTAGTTTTCCATATCTGGAGCTCTCACATCTCCCCAAGTGGGAGGTAAGCCAATTTGCCCTTGCTAGCATAAAAGTGGATGCACATATTATTCCTACTTCTTCCCTTCCTTGTAAAATTTGTCTGCATTTTGGCGTGAATTCTCCTAAGAAACATGCAATTTTGCCTCCGAGGGGCTTCTGGCGGTTTCCTCACTGCAAGAAGTGAAGTTGCAGGGAACCAGGCAGCGGACCTTCTTGGTGGTGGCACCCGCCCTGTGGAACATCAGATGTCAAGTAGATAAACAGATATATGACATTCAGAAGACATTTGAAAGCAGCCCTGTATAAGAAGGTTTTTAATGTTTGTTGTTTCATTATGTTTTTATATCTGTAGGAAGCTGGAACAACCCCTTCAGATGTGTACTAATAAAATAGTAATAGTAGTAGTAGTAGTAGTAGTAGTAGTAGTAGTAGTAATACACATTTTTGCAATGCATTCTCTCTTGATCTGGATCTGGCCCTGACCTTCCACTTCATCTTGACTCTACCGTTCCTATTACCAGAAGTTCCAGCTGTCCTAAGCTGTCAATTTCTGCTTTGGTTCTCCCTTTCCTGGTTCCAGGTGGTAGCAAAATCAAAAGTTGTTAAACCCAGGAAGGGTTAGATCCCAGATAAGTTGCATACTTTGCAGCTGAGGTATCCAGCTAATTCAGGCAAATTGTGAAACAAGTTTTTCCACATAAGCAGTCATGAAAGAGGCTGACCCTGAGCAGATAATTCAGGAATATTTTCTCTTCATATTTATTCTTTCTTCTATTTAGGCATGTATATGAAGTAAAATAATCTCAAGATTACACCAATGTCCTGACCTAGAGTAATAATGTTGGCCTTTGCAACTTGCTTTGAAAACCAATGTAATTAAAGACATACTACATTATTGCATTATGGACAAATGAGATCACAGCACAAGATACCTTACTGCAATGTCTAAATAAGTTACCGTATTTTTCGCTCTATAACATGCACCAGACCATAACACGCACGTAGTTTTTAGAGGAGGAAAACAAGAAAAAAATATTCTAAACAAAATAGTGGATATATGATTTTTGTGGTTCATGCTGTGGCCACAGACATGTGATCTGACAGTGAGTTTGGAGTAGCCCAATGCAAAAATCCTGAGGATCCATGTGGATCCATGCTTTGTAACCACGGAGGAGGGAAGGAAGGGGAACCATGGATCCTCTGCTCATGACTGCAGCAGATCCCTCCCGCCACCCGCAGGCATTCGCTCCATAACACGCGCAAACATTTCCCCTTACTTTCTAGGAGGAAAAAAGTGAGTGTTATGGTGCAAAAATTACGGTATATATTATTCAATTGTGTTAACAAAATACTGTTTTTCAGTTGATCTATGTTATCAGTATGTCCACTAGGAAGATCTGGACCATTTATCCAAAGGATCTATATTTACTTTATGTATTGTTAACATTTTATGTATTGTTAAGAAGAATACCTGACCATCTGCAGATCCATATATAGATCATAGACAATAGTGCTGCTTTGCAGGAAAGGATGGAGTTTTAATTACACTAGTCTGGGGGAAAATCCTACCAGTTCCTTTTTGACTCCAGATGCATCATTCCATTGTTCTTATGAAAGGTCAGCTCCAGGACATTCTACATCCTCAAGGAAGAACAAGAGTAGGAAGGTGAGAACACAGAGGATGTTTTCCTTGCATATCCAAAAGAGGCAATTAAAATTGCTCATGTTCTACAAACCAAACAGCAGGGTCTTGTTGAACCTTGAAGGCTATTGTGAAAGATACTACAACGGTATTTACTAGTATTTTTTTAAAATCTGTGTTTATTGAAGCCATTTTAGATATGGTCCTTCAAAGGCTAGTAATTTGTACCTGGTGCAGGGATAATGGAGTATTGTGAAGATGGGATATTTATTGGGAAAGACTGACCGCCCCCGAAACATTAAAGGCTGCTTCACATAGCTCTAGTGCCATGGTGAGGCAGAGGTGCTTGCTTGACATTGCTGGTGTTTACTGGGTGAAGGGAGCAGTGGCAAGGTTGGTGTGGTGTAAGCACGCTGGAGGGAGCATCAGATTGGCAGCAGTGATGTGACTGACCACAGGCACTCCCCACCCTCTCTCCACCCCCCACTACTGCATAAGCACGTGTTGAACATCCACATCAATTTCTCGACACTTGATTAGTTTAGATTTAATGACTTGCTGCCGAATGTGTGCTGACTCACACTAGAGGACTGTGTTTGAGGTCACATGAGGGGATTTGAAAGTTTCAGCTGCTGTGTGTAGATGACTGTTTCATGCATGCAAATCAATGCTGATTTGCAGCCATCAGGTGGTGAATATGCATGTGTGAACCAGCCACAGGAGTATAACTGATGTGGATGACATTTGCTCTTTTTGTTGTCAGAAGAGCTGAAATCTTAAATGGGGAACAGACAAAGGTAAAAATGAGAAAACTTTTTGTTTCAGAACCAGCGTTCTTTTCTTTTCTGTACTTTTCTTTTCTTGCAAGTCTCCTTCACGATATCAAAACGTTTATGAGGCCAAGAGTAAGTCATTTTGACTTTCCTGTAATGAACATGGGAATATTTTGCTTGTAAATCACAGCGAAGGCTTTCTTAAAGCTTAGTGGCCACTTCTTTTTTTTACCCCAAAGTATGACAGATAAGCATTGCAAGTCCTGGAGCTTGCATGTAAATTCCATCACCATGGATGTATTGCTCTTCCAGGTGACACAGCCTGTCAAGGAGAAAGCTGTTTACAATAGACTTGTCATACTCCAACCTTGCATGGTCAGAATAGAGAGCAGATATAAAAATAAATTCTTTACTCATTTATGAGAGCATTTGGTAAGCTGATGTGCCCTTTTGTTTCCCTTTCCAAAGAGTCACAGGCAGATTTGACAAAAGACAAAATATGATGCCACACAATTGCTTGCAAGCTCAAACAGATCCTAAATTTAATAAGCAGTTTTCCATTCCAATGCTTTTACATTTGTTTCATCCTACATTCTGTTGTAACTGTTTGCAAACAAAAAATGCAACCCTTGACCTCAGGAAACTCACTGAAATTGTGCCTTATAGGTGCTTCTTATTGCTCCTATTTTTAATTCCCTGTGGATGTTCTTTGGCTGTTGTTTTTTAAAGCTTGCACTGTTTTGTGTATTAATAAGAAACATTGTGGTTCCTCTCCTTATCTCTTCCATACTTTAGATATGAAAAGCCAGGTGTTTGTGTATGTAAGATTCCTGTTGTCATTGGAAATATATATATAAGACTTCTGTGGCTGTCGGCAAAAACTGTAACTGTACACTTTTCAGTAACAATATTTCCTGTTTGAGGAAAAAACCCGATTGCAGTGACACACCTCCCTGCATATAATGTGGTTGAGATTATGCACCTTGATGTAAAGCTTTGTGCTTAATATGTCAACCTTTATTTCAGAAACAGCTACAGCAAAAACTGTCACATTAGATCCTTCACAGAAGAAACAACTTCTCTCACGGTGCTCTGAATACCCATGATTTGCCTCTCCTGAAGCAAAAAACTATGGGTTTTTTTTTGCAAATAAGTGTACCAAACAGACAACAAGAAGTTTGCAAGTATTATCACATCTGAGAAAGAAAAGCAGTGGCAGAGTGGCACATACAGTTTTAAAGTTCAAGTTAATTGTACAGGTGTTGTGTGGCATTAACTCAGATCTGCACTGATGGTCCCTGCTGCCCCGAGAACAATCCAGGCCTTATCCAAGAACTGGAAATCCTATTGTGACTGTTTGGACCAATTGCAATTGCTCTCAACCAGGATGTGGAATGTAGATATGGAATTATATCACTTTAGCATATTGATTATTGTAGACAATGCCTGTTGTGGCCTCGGGTGATTCCATGGAATTTGTTGCTATAGAAGGATCATTATAACAGCTGCTTATGAAGTTACATATATTTGTTAAAAGCATGCATGCACATAGCTATTTATATAGATCAAGTAATGATTATTGCCCAGGGCATAAAATATTCAACTTCAAATTATACAGGTGGGCTAAAATGGAGAGGAAGATTTTGTGAAAATCTTCCCAGGAATTTAAATTAGTTGTTGTAGTAGTTTGTTTAAAAAACTGATTATTAGCCCATTGGGTCTGGTTTGGAAGTACTGCCTTCACTCAAAACACCCTTCATTGCTTCATATTGTCAAGATTTAGAAAGCATTTAACACTTTAAAAAATACTGTGCATTTATATCAAAAGTTTCACAGGAACAGGCACAATACAAAAGGGAAAGCAAGGACAGAGAAAGGAAAGCAGGCACTGGAGCAGCTGCGCTTTCTCTGTTCAATGGATGCGGCCAACTTAGAGCTTATCCACACTTCTTGTCCTGCAGCTCCCCCACTGGGGAAACCGCTCTTTAGTTCTCAGCTGGAACAAACAGCAATTCGGGTTTTACCAGCTTGCCATTTGTTCTGATCTATCTCTAAAGATCTGGGTGGAATCTACACACATATCCTTCCCTGCAGTTACTCCTTCTCTGGCTGATTGCCAGGGCTGGTTTGTTCTCTTCCTTGCCATGATGATCTTCCTGGGAGGAAGGGGGCACAGACTGCTGGTGGCTGTTGGTGCCCAATTTGCTGGGAGAGGCCAGAATGTTCCTTCTTTAATCTCTGCACTGCCAGGGAAACTGGCAGTTAGAGCAGAGTGTTCTTTCTTGAAGGGAGGGGAGGAAAGCAAACTCCTCACAGTTTCTTCTTTGGCCGAGGGATGGGGTCTCAAGTGGCAGGAAGTGCAGTCTAGTGAAGAGGGCAGAGTGTGTTTCTTTTTAGGTCTGCGATCCTAGGGCAACGGTATTCACAAACAAAAATAAAATTACCACACAGCATTGCAACACCACTGTTCACAATTTGTATAATACATATTTGACACACAACAGATTGCTGACATTGTACCATGCAATCAACTGTGGTTTACTGTTTGTGTTTGGTTGTTGCTTATTCGTTGTTATTCTTGCTAATTAATTGGTTCTGTTCATTGTGTCTAACCTATAAATAAACATTGTTCATATTCATTAGACTCTGGAGGGTGGTTGCCGCTCTGCACCTCTACATCCAGAGTAGTGAACAGGGAAAGGTTGCCTCATGAATATAGGCTTCATTTTAATATCAGGAAATAGAAAAACCTGGCTTGTGGTATCACCATGCCTAGTATGCGATCCCTGATTTGTTAGGATCACTTCAGGATGAATGAAAGAGCTGGGGAGGCGGGGGAGGCATAGCAGCAACAAGTGAGTTTCTGGACTGGACCATGAGCGGCTGCCTGAGATTAGTAAGGAGCTGAGAACCAGAGTCAGGACCAAATGCAATCCAGAGCAGAAGGCAAACCAAGAGGCAGGACCAGAAACACAGGACACGTTATAGCTTGGGTATTTCTCTTCTTTTTTTTAATGCTTTCTATTAAGTTTTCTATAACATAAACAAACAAAATAAATACTTTGCAGTTCAACAATTGTATGTCTACTTATTACCACATGTTCTATCACGCCCAGACTTCCCTCCCCCCCTTCATCCAGCTTTCATATTAAATTTCCACTCTCACAGATTCTTAATTACTATCCACACCACAAGATTCATTTCATCCCTGCTACAGTCTTTAAGCTTCTACAGTTGTTACCTATGTAGTCAACAAATTTACTCCATTCTTTTTTGAACTTTGTTTCCCCATGGTTCCGGATCCTGTGGGTCAGTTTCGCCAATTCTACATATTCGACCCTTTTTGTCTGCCACTCCATTAATGTTGGTATTTCCTGGGTTTTCAAATTTTGGGCTACTAAAATCCTGGTGGCAGTCATGGTGTACATAAATAATTTATGGTCTGCTTTTTTTAGTTTGTCACCTATCACCCCCAGCAAAACTGCCTCTGGTTTTTTTGGGAAAGTATATTTAATTTTTTAAAAAAATTCATTATAAATCATATCCCATTTTTTTCTCTTTTTTTCACATGTCCACCACATGTGGAAAAATTCACCGTCTTTTGTTTTGCATTTTCAGCATGCTTTGCTACTCATATTGCACATTTTTGCTAGTTCGACAGGGGTGCTATACCAGCGGTACATCATTTTCATTTTATTTTCTTTTAGGGTGGTACATGCCATGAATTTCAGACATAGCTTGGGTAGATCTCATTGGTCAGGCAATGTTTCGTTGAGATAGGAAACCATTAGATCCATTTCAGTCCGGTTTCCGTCCTGGTTTTGGGACGGAGACGGCTCTGGTTGCCCTAACAGATGATCTCCGTAGACAACTGGATCGAGGCGGGTCAGGACTGCTGATCCTTTTAGAATTGTCAGCAGCCTTTGACATGGTCGATCATGATCTTCTGGACCACCGCCTCGCAGACGTGGGGATACAGGGCATAGCCTGTAACTGGTTGTGCTCTTTTATCTCTGGTCGGGGACAGAGGGTGGCACTAGGGAGGGAAATGTCGTCGCGCCACTCCTTGGTGTGTGGAGTGGGCGCAATTCTCTCCCAGATGCTTTTTAACATCTTTACGCGCCCCCTTGCCCAGATTATCCGGAGCTTTGGGCTGGGCTGTCACCAATATGCTGATGACACTCAGCTCTATCTGCTGATGGATGGCCACACCGACTCGGCCCCGAACACACTGACCAGATGCTTGGAAGCTGTGGCTGGATGGTTTCGTGGGAGCCGATTTAAACTAAATCCTTCGAAGACAGAGGTCCTATGGCTGGGTCGGGATGGCATGGGGATGAGGAACCAACTCCCTTCTCTTGCGGTGGCCCAGTTAGTGCCATTGCCTTCCGTTTGGGTGTAATCCTTGACGCCTCCCTTTCCATGGAGGCGCAAGTTACAGCAACAGCCAAGGCGACATTTTTCCACCTTCGCCGCATCAAGCAGTTGGTCCCTTACCATTCCCACCCCGACCTGGCCACAGTGATCCATGCGACGGTCACCTCCAGGCTTGACTACTGTAATTTGCTCTACGCGAGGCTGCCCTTGAAACTGTCCCAGAAACTCCAGCGGGTGCAGAATGCTGCAGCGAGGTTCCTCACGGGGTCTCTGCCATGGGAGCATATTCACCCAGTGCTTTTCAAGCTGCACTGGCTCCCGGTGGAGTACAGGGTCAGATTTAAGGTGCTGCTTTTGACCTTTGAAGCCCTTCACGGCCTAGGACCCTCGTACCTACGGGACCGCCTCTCCTGGTATGCCCCACGGAGAGCCTCAAGGTCCATAAATAACAACACCCTCGAGGTCCTGGGCCCTAAGGAAGTTAGATTGGCTTCAACCAGAGCCAGGGCCTTTTCAGTGATGGCTCCGGCCTGGTGGAACGCTCTGCCTCATGAGACCAGGGCCCTGCAGGATCTGATTTCTTTCCGCAGGGCCTGTAAGACAGAGTTGTTCCGCCTGGCCTTTGGCTTGGAGCCAATTTGATTCCCTCTCTCCCTCTCTTTCTTTTTTCTTTTCCTTCTCCTCCTGCGATGAGGCTACATTTTAATATTCTAATGTTCCATTATTTTAATGTTGTATTTTACTTTTGTTTTTAAGTTGTAATCATTCATCTTGTTTTTATTACTGCTTGTAAGCCGCTCTGAGCCCGGCCTTGGTTGGGGAGGGCGGGGTATAAATAAAAAATTATTATTATTATTATTATTATTATCATCATCATCATCATCTCATTGTTCTTCCTTCCCAGTAGGAGCCAATGGCCACCCTGGGCCACATCAATCCAGAAAGTTCTTCTCTGAGAAGCTGTAGAGACACTGCTTGCCACATGTGATCAGCATTATCACTGTACCAAGAAGTTGCAGCGATGCAACTTACCATGTAGGATGGTAATCAGAAGCTCCTCACAGAGAGGACAGTAGTGACTCAAAACAGTAGCAAGCGATTAACGTAAAAGCTGCCAGCTCCCTTGTAAAATCAGCAGCATGGGTGTGAATAGGAAACCTGTAGAACATCAGACTCAGTCCTACAATATTTCTCTGTGGAAATTGCACTATCTGGTTCTTCAGCACCATTATTCTGGAACTTAGGGTTCCAGAATAATTTCTTCCTGAAATGTTTGCCTTTGTTTCTGAACTCCTTGCTTCTAAAGCTTGCATCCAAGGAGCGTGAGTCAAGAGCCAGAAAGGAAGGATAGTCAATCCCATAATTCTGACATGAGTCTCATAAACTTCTCTGGTTCTACAGCCTCTGACTACGAGCTGCTGTAATTGTTCCCATGGCAGAGGTCCATGTTCCTAATGACTCGGCTTTTATATCTCATTGAGTAAAAATTATGATGGCAAAGTTTTTATAATTCTTGACTGAATATTAACAAATCAGAAATGAATGTGGAAGTATAATGAAGTCAACAGATACATTAATCCTCTGCCTTTATTTTTGTATTGCGATCTTCTGAGGTTTGAGTACACAAGAAATCTATTTGGCCGGAATACAAATAAGACTCATTGAGATTATCTTGATTGTAGAAAATGTACAATGGAGTAATATATTACATATTAATGAAGTCACATCTTTTAAAGGTTCCCTCCAAAGACATCCTCTTTTTATAATATTTATGTACAGTTTCGTGGACATCTGAATTGCAAATGCATCAAGATCTCTTGAGGGGGCAAAACATACATAAATTGTTTCATAGAAAGTTTTAAATTGTGCAGAAGAACAATGGCTTAAAAGTGATGGGCTTAAAATAAAACTTAGGATGCAGACAGGCAGACACTCTGAAGTCTGGCTTGAAGATACAGGGGTACCTCGGGTTACAGGCGCTTCAGGTTACAAACTCCACTAACCTGGAAGTAGCACCTCGGGTTAAGAACTTTACCTCAGGATGAGAACAGAAATTGCGGTGCGGTGGCAGTGGGAGGCCCCATTAGCTAAAGTCGTATCTCAGGTTAAGAACAGTTTCAGGTTAAGAACGGACCTCCGGAACGAATTAAGTTCTTAACCCGACGTACCACCGTACATTCATTGTCCTGAGAACAAAGGCAATAAATTTGTGTTCAAAAGTAGTTTCACTTTCACTGTCCAAATTAGATCCTGAAAACAATTGCTTTGTCTACTAGGAAATTCTCCTGCACAAGCCATACTGCTCAGACCCAATCTCAAGAACTAGCCTTGAAGCAGGTTCTCTAGTGGGTTCTTAGGGGGTGTTACAATCATCACAGAATCTCAGCAGGGGAACTGTGGGAACAGACTGTATTTTTTTAATGAACAAATTTCATTAATAACAGCTTACAGAAACATGTAGAAGAAATAAGCACCATCCTACAGAACATCACAGGAAAATGGCAATTTTAAGCTGTTGCCTCTGCATTGTGGAATATTCCTTGGCCTGCCACGAAGCATCATCCATCACTTGGTTCAGATATCTTATAAAGACATATCTTTTTGCCCAGACTTTCCCTGGCCTTTTGGACTGTTAATACTGAATTCTTGTTTCTATGTTGCATTGTTGTAGAACAATTTGAGATTTCTGAATGTTAAACAGTCTCGAAATGTATTTCAATGCTGATTGGTTTCCCTTCTTTGAATTTACTAACAAGGAGGGAGTTTCCCATATCCCTCAAGTTTCTCATTCTTCCTTATGGTTTGGGGTATTTAAAAACCATCTGATATTCAGTGAAGTATGCTTGTAATTTGGTATACAGGTCTTCTGTTTTTATTTCATTCCAGAACTCTGTATTGCTTTTCTCCCCGTTGTTGTTGCTTTTTAGGGGGGTGCCTACATGTTTCTGCACACAAAACAAGACAGCAAGATGTAGAAAATAAATGTATTTAAATAAATAATAAATGGGTTAAAGGTTTTGTGACCTTTCCCTGGTCATGCCGCTGAGTTTCAGCACTGGGGGGGTTTGGAAGAACACCCAAGAACCTCCCCCTCGGTAGAAAATAACAGGCTTTTTACAATCCATACTGAAATTCTTTTAAATTTCTTATTGGCTTTTAAATGAATTCAGTCCTCATCAGGCCTGAATGTGAGTTTGTGTATGTGTGGGTGTGCACACATGTAAAGAGGACGGCTGCTTCTTGAACCAGTGAGTGAATCCTGGGGAATTTCCAAGGCTTCTGGCTTTGTAAGAACCCAGAAGCTACGGCAGAGTAATTTTCCAAATATCTCTTATTACCAAAACCGAATGCAAACCATGGAGAAATGGAAAACTGGGGGGGGGGGGGGGTGAGGGAGGGAGGGAGAGAGAGAGAGAGAGAGAGAGAGAGAGAGAATTTTGTTCTGATTGACTTCCACATGCAGAAGTCTAGTATTACCACACCAGGTATATATTGTTCAAAGCAACTTCAGGCAGGAAAGGAAGAAATGAAAGGCAGGGAAATTGGCAGAAGGCTTGGAAGAAGAGACTGTATTCTTACATAATCAATTTCCTACACCACTGATTAGACAACAGGTGACTTGTGTGAAACAAAGGCCTGCCACGTTTGACAAGAATATCACTTGCCTTTGTGACTCAAAGAGTGTAATCAACATCAATTGGTTGCTGATGAAAAGAACTATTGCGACTGCCTCATCTACATGGTCTCAATGGATGATTGCACAAAGAACAGAGCTTCTCCTCTCTATCTCCAAATACTTTGGTTCTGGTCCAATAATCCTTGGCAACTGTCCCTGTTATCTAATGTGTATTTTATGAAGCTGAATGCACAGCTGTACAAAAGTGATTTGTGCCAGTTGTAAACCATATTTCAAAAGGGCATGTTAAGCTGTGGCATGGCAATGGCTGTGAGTTACAGGGACCTGCGTTACGCTTCAGAGATTATGTCAGGTAGCCACAAAATCCAGTATCATTTACTGCAGTGCTAACCTTTCACTAAGCAAGGAGGCGTGTGGGGGAGGTATCTTCTGCTCTATAAATGATGCTTTCCACACTTCTCAGTTCAATATTTATTTAAAGCACTCCTCCACCCAGTCTTGATTTGGAATGGGCTCCTTTTTTGTACACAAATTCTTCCTCCTCCGATGGCTCTAGTTCCTGACAGTTCCCCGAAATTTTGAAAACATCTGCACCCCACCAATTCTTCCCAAGCCACCCTCTACTGCTGTCAGCCTTCCCTTCAGCCAGTTTCCTCCCCACAAACAACCTTCTCCCCAAATTCCCTACTAGCAGTAGTTAGGGAACAGGGAGGTCTAATTGTTCCCAGAGTTACAGATTTGTTTATTCATGCAGTGAATTCAAAAGGTTCATTCAAAAGGTTAATTCACTTACAACTCTGCATATATGTGATGGAGATGCTTGTTATTACTTAAAGCACTCATTTTAGCCAGACCATGAATTTCTTTGGTTACAAAGCACACTATCTCATCCCATTTAATTGTCACCAATAACTGCTGGCTGGCTCCTTCACTGGAGTTCGCTAATGTCCACAGCCATTGGGTCTGATTTGGGCTTTCTAATAGCACTTAACTACAGAAAAGGACTGTAGACAATATTATTTTATTGGTGCGTTTTAATGGTTTAGCTTCAAAGAGTTTAGACAACAGATCTGCTGTTCCCATGCAATTCAGGGGTTCAAATGGTCTCTCTTCTTTACTGAAGTTTTTATCAGCGAATGCATAATGTACCCTTTTATGAGACATGTTTCCTGGATGATTTTAGAAACCCCCTTTTCAGAAGGAGGCTAATACATGTATTATTGTGCAGGTAACAAAATATCTAAATGTTCATTTCTTACACCTTTTAGGATTGCAAGTTCATAGCTTGTCATTTAAAAATAATTTGTTCTGTGGAGGATGAGATTTTGTGCATTTTTGTAGTATATGTGTTGGTTGGTTAATACATACCAACTGGATTAATGGATTATTGACATTAGACAACTTTTAACTTCATTTTGCTTAGATCTCAATTGTATATTTTAAGCACCCATATACATGTTACCGAAGCTTTAAATGCATTTGTTATTAAATTGTCAAAGTATAAAAAGTAAAAGATTATTAGTTTTACCCTTTTGTATAATTATTGTAATACTCTTGTCACATACCTCCCCAATCTCTGAGACTCCAGGGGCTCCAAGGGTAAACTGTTCTAATAAGTTCCCTGACACATCTTTGGTTTTATGGACTTTGTTCTGTAAAATAAATCTTTCTTATTTGTTCAGCCTCTGCCTGAGTCTCCAAGGATCAAAGTTTTACCTCACACAAAAACCGTAGGATAACTCGTGGTGGTTATATTTAGAGTACTGTATATGTAGAGAGGGTTCGCCAGAATTGGTGGTAGTGTTGTGATACAAAAGAAAACCCACAGGCAGAAGAAAGTTTTATATTTTGTGAGGGGAAATTTCCTGTGAGGAAATGGCACACACACACACACACACACCCCAATAGTCAGGCGGAGGGAAGAACTTCTGAGGGGAGTTTCAGTCAGGAGGCGGAATTGCTGGAACTGGAGAGAGCAGAAGAGGAGACGGAGAGAACAGGGCTTTTAACAAAACAGATTCAGTCAACCAGAAGACAAGCGGAAAAAGGAAAAGAGGCTCGAATGGAGCATGAGAAAGAAATGTTTAGCCTGAAAAAGCAGGAGGCGTGGGGAAGCTCCCTCAGGGGAACAGAAGGAACTTCCCAGATTCCACAAAGGTATAGAAGCCTTTCTGTTTAGTATTGGAAGAACATGTGGAGATGAGGCCAAGGGGTTCTGTCTACTACACCCACAAATGTGGAGACCTCAGTGAGGTTTACTCAGAGATGGGGGCTCACAAGCTGAAAACAACAGGGGAAGTTGCCAGCTTACTCAGTGGGATTGAAGGGGATGTGGGAGGTTTATCATCCCCACCTGCCTTCAAGAAGAGCCTAATAAGAAAATAATCTTCATAATAACAGTCCTCTCTCCCCCACTTTTACAGGCCATTGATTAATAGCCATAGGCCTGGGCATAGAAGAATGATTTTGCCTGGCACCTAAAGACATATAATGATAGCACCAGGCAAGCCTCCCTGGGGAGAGCATTCCACAAATGGGGAGCCACCACAGAAAAGGCCCCGTTCTCTTGTTGCCACCCTTCCAACCTCTCTGGGACACAGAGAAGGGCCTCAGAGGACAAGTGCAAGGTCTGGGTCACTTTGTATAAGATGTTTTATTCACATTTGTGAAGAGGATTCAGAATGAATAAGCTGCCTTGAGTCCCCGCCCAGGGGAAAAGGCGGGATATAAATATAATAATAATTACATTATTAATAATACAATAATATTTCTGTTTGTACACCTTTGGGACCTCATCCCCACCCCCCTTCCCACTCCAACTTGTCCAGGGCAATTTCAAGTGGACATAGCAGAACAGCTGTTTGTGTTTGGTCACTCTAAAATCATGCAGATCAGCATCTGCAGACAATTGGGCTCACCCACCCCTGAAACTGGAAGGGTTTTCAGAGGGAAAATGTATTGTTTAAGAAACCTGTACATGACATTTATAGCGTAATGCAAGTTTCAGATTCAACTTCACCTTCGGATCCAATATTGAGATAGAAAATAACAGTGATAAATTTAATTTCCATTTTAGCAGTCTAATTTAAGCAGGCTATCAGCCTTGGAAAGTTGAGACTCAAAGCCTGGGCAATTATTCTCCCCTAGGCTTCCCAGGAACAAAAGCTGGAGGAATAGGAACCCAGCCACTTAACTTGCACCAGCCCTGAGGCACAATAGTCAGTCATTTCAGCCTCCGCCAGCAAGCTCGCATTCAGTTTTCCCTGGGGATTGTTATAGTGTCTTTCAAACAGGGCTGCAAGAAGCCAACCACAATTTTCTCTTTCATGCTTGTGGCAGCTGCAGAGTCAATATTCTCTGTGAGGAAACTAGGCCTAAATTAAATTAAGTGGTCTATAAAGCAAGTACATGCAATGAAAAGAAGCACCCATGGATAATATTAGTAATGCTGATGCATATATACCGTAAGTATGTGTTCAAATAATATATCTTTTAAAAAATCTAATCTCGTACCAGTGATATTGTCAAAATGTATGTGGGTTTTTTTGTGCTTCAAGTCCAACAATTAAGGGCTTGAAGGAAGCATCACATCCTGGAGGAAAATGTGTGTTACTCCCAATAAATCAATAAATCAAAGCTACCTACCCTGGACTCTGCATGCTCAACATTTCACCCATTTCAATAGAGCAAACTGGAGAGATAACAGTGAGGTTAAGAGAAAGACCCCCTGATATATCCACTTATAATGGAAGGGCAATGAGGTCAAGTTTCCAGATTCCTCAAAGAATTAAGGCTCCCAGGGGAACTACTGAAACCCCCATGTTAAGGTACTCCATTACCTGCACACTTTAGGCTGTCTTTGTATGCACAGCTGGTTTGGGCAATTGGTCAAGTTTGCAAATATATTGGTTCTGAATGTGGCAAGAAGCTGGGCCCTCAATTAGAGTACATCCGGACTCATGCAGTAGTAACTTCTGCAAGCGTCATCCAGTAAGATGCACCAAAAAGGATAGCAGGGGAGGCTTGTATTTAGCACTCACCAAGCAGCCGTGTGTGGGAAGGAATTGTATGCAGGGAAGAGCCTAGTACAGAAACCAGGTGGGCTGCTGGAGAAGGAATGCCTTTTTTTATGCAGTGAGCATAGAAATATATCGGAGGAGGGGCAAAGCACCCACTACCTCCTTTGCCAACCCCTAGCAGGCTAGTATTTTGGCTAGTAACTTTTGTGGGATTATTTACAAGACTGTCTTCATAATATAGCTTAATGCTCATATAGTGCTTTTCACAACTCTTTAAAGCACATCACATACACTTATAACCGTGAGGCAGGTGGGGGGGGGGATGGGCTAAGGCTGAGCAGGAATGGCTCTCCTAATGATATTGTCCTCTCTCCCTCCCCCCCCCCCCCGCCCTGGGTATCATGACCTGTGTCCGCCTGCCCTGCCGGCTAGTAGCACAGTGCAGAACGGATCCTGTGTGTTCATGCAGAAGATGCTGCCTTGGAATGAAGAGGCTGGATGGCAGCCATCTTGCCACTTCCAGGGTTTTGAGATGGCAAATGCAGAGCTTGAGCCAGGCTCACTGGGACTTAGCCGTGAGCAGAATCTTCTCCCCCCAGTGCCATGCCATGGCCAAATTCTAGAATCATGAAGGAGCTGCTTGCAAGAGCCCCTCTAATCATTTGTCAGTTGCCTTTCTGTACTGCTGCTGATTAACTGCAAGCGGCCCTTCTTATCTCCAATAAAGGAGCTGGGATTTGAAATGAGACAGTGAGATTTCCAGACAGATTTTGAGCCATGGCATCTTGCCTTTAATGTCTGTCAGTATGCAAATAGTGGAAGAAAACTGTAAAACTGCAGCTATCTGGCTAACCTACAGTATCACAAACTCACCATTTACAAATGGAAGGTGATGCAAAAGAGACAAAATTATACCTTTAAGACTAACTTGCCTGATTCAAGGTGGATAAAAAATAATAAGATATGGTTTTTCAAAATATTATTTTGAAGAACAAGAATACAGGTTCTTGAGTTTGTGGTTGTGGGCCACCATTTTCTAGATCCATTTCAATCATAGTTTAGGCCCAGTTTTGGCATGGAAATTGCCTTGGTCATGCTGTATGATGAGGTTTGAGAGACAGAGACAGTGTGTCCCTATTAATCTTCCCTGATCTCAGCAGCCTTCTGTACCATCAGCCATGCTATACTTCTAGAGTGGCTGTCCAAGTTGGGGATTGGCACAGATCTGAAGTGCCTCTGATTCTATTGGGATGAATGAAAAGTGTCATTTGTCCCTGCAGAGTTAGTATTCCATGCTGGGGGGTTCAATTTTGTTTAACATCTGTTTAACATCTACATGAAACTACTGAGTAAGGTCATCCAGAGTTTTGGAGTGCATTGTCAGAAATACTGTTAAAGGGAGATGGGAAAGGTTTCTCTCAATATTTTATTCTGTTGCTCTCAAATATTATCTACACATAGTAAATTCCGGCACTCTGCTAGGATGGTTACACAAGCTCAAACCCAAAAATGCAGTTATTTGCAAAGTCTAAATCAGACAGGTCAGGAGGCCGTTTCCTGTCTAACCAGCTACTTGAAACTGCTGATGCTAGCTACAGGTCAGAAGGTCGCTTCCTGCCTAGCCAGAAACTGCTGTTAACCGAAAAAACCACTAGCAAGATGTTTCCTACTTTACTTCTGCTTAGTAATGCAAGAATAAGAAGAGATACGAAGGGAATGCTTAGCTAGCAAAAGAAGACACGTGTACAAGGAGGTGGGAGGGAGTGCTTGGCTTAGCAGAAAGACAGGAATGTTTAGCAAGCAATAAAATGTGTTAAGCAAGCAATATTTGCTAGCCGATTGGGGAAGTCTGGGGGTATAAGAAAGTCTGCTGAAGTGTCTTGCTTTACAGCCAGTGTATTTCTAGGAACTAACCAGCAGGCTGTCTCTGAGTACAGACCTTGACTCTGTGCTCAGATCTCAATAAACTCTTTTTCTCCAAAGAAGATTTTGCTTTCCTGGTACTTTTGTTCCCTCCGAGGTCCAGGGGATGGCGTGGCTAATGGATCCCTAGGTAAATAAGGCTTCATTTCTTTGGGGGCTCGTCCGGGATCAGCCCCCTCCCCAAATACGGACCGGAGGGCCAGGCTCAACCAAGGTGAACAGCTCCAATCGGCGTTCGCATTTCCGGTGCACACCCTGCCAGTTTGTAGGGGGAGATTGCCACACCGTCCTGGAGCGGAGACATCTAGTTGAGGGAGAACAAGAGGACAGAACGGCGCCGAGGGGACAGGTCCGCAGCGGAGAAAGGTAAGCCCGAGGGAAAGGGCTAGGGGCCCGAGGGAAAGGGCCAGAGGCCTGATCAGCCTCACCTGGTAGTTGGCAGTAGAGTGCCCGGCAGTAAGAATGCCACCAGGAAAGGAATTGGTAAAGGTTTGGGAAAGGGAATGGGGCAGAGGGAATTGAGTGTTTTGTTGACATGTTGTGTGTCAGATACTCCAGTGACTGAATTGTTGTCAAGTGTGGGTCGGGGCCTAGCGTTCCCCTTGGCCGAGCGATTGTAGGGTTGTGCATTTTCTGACAAACTGTAGCATGTGAAGTGTGAGAGAATTTTGAAAACCCAGTTAGGAGGGGAGTATCTGAAAAAAAAAAAAAAAAAAAAAAAAAAAAAAAAAAAATAGGGTCTGGAGCAAGCCAATGTATTCCTCTGGAATGCTTTTTTAATAACTGGAAAACAGCCACAAAGAGTGATGATTCACATTGAAAAAACAGAGACTCAAAACTTTATGTGAGGTGGACTTGCCAACCCAGAGAACTGCGTGGCTTTGATTTGCAATTAATCAACCCCCTGTGGCAAATCAACCCCCTGTGGCAAAATATATTAAATGTCCACCCAGACCAGATCCCCTATATCTCTACATGGAAGACCAATGTAAAGAAAAGAATCTACCATGGCTAAAGTCTTGCTGTGACAGCAACACACAGAACAGGATTTGTACAGTGAAGCCTCTGGTGTTAGAAGACCCAGAAGATGAGGAGGGGGAGTGATTAAGCCACCACCTTACACTCCACCAACAGCCCCTCCAAACCCCCCCCCCCCCAGGCCAAGATCAAGAAGCACAGGGAGGTGCTGGTGTAGGGGGGAGGAGGACCTGCGAAGGAGGATAGTGAGACGAAAGAAGAGGAAGATGAGGAAGATAACGAAGAGTTTAGGAAGACACTAGATGATATGAATCAAGGAAAGAAAATGTGGACAGAAAGACAGAAAAAGAGACTAAAGGAGTTTGTAAAGCCATTTGAGGAAGAAGTTGGATGTAAGCCCCTTGTTAGTTGAGGCAGCAGAATGCTGCACCCCTGAAAAGAGGAAGAGATGGCAACGTAAGTGGGGACAGGCGGCGAAGAGAGTTATGTCTCACAGATAGTATGAGAAAACCAGGAAGGATCAGGCAACTGGAGAAATGCCCCTTCAGAGGGTTTATGATCCACCAGCCCCTGTCCCAGCTGAACAAGCGAAGGCACCACAGACCTACACGGTCCAGCATATACCCTTTTCAAGTGCAGATGTTTGTAATTGGAGAAATCAGAACCCCTCTTTTGAGGAGAATCCAGCAAAGATCGTAAAATTGTTTGAAGGGATTTTTTTTTTTTTTAAACCTATAATCCCACTTATGATGATGAACAATATCTCCTGGACTCACTACTAATTACAGAAGCATTGCTTGGCCCCTGCATGAGTCAACTAGGGAATAGAGAAGGATCCTTTTATATGGGGCAGGGAACAGCAGCAGGCTTTTCAGGATCTCAAAGTGACAACAAGCCCCAGTGCTTGGCATCCAAACCCCAAGAAGCCTTTTACGCTGTTCATAGATGAAGACCAGGGGGTAGCCAAGGGAGTCTTATGCCAGAAACTGAAAAATTGGCAGCAACCCGTCGCATACTTGTCAGAGAAGCTAACCCCAACAGAACAGAGATTGCCCCCCCCCTGTATGAAAGCGATTGTGGCAGTGGCCACCCTACTCACGAAGGCAGATAAAATTCACGTTTGGACAGGACACCACCTGTGTGACTCCACATGCAGTCCCAGCCTTACTTGACATGAAAGGCACCTATTTCCTATCACAAGCGAAAATGAGGAAGTGCCAGATGCTGTTATTACATTCACGCCTGAAGTTTCAGGTTACCACAGCCCTTAACCTAGCTACCTTATTACAGGTAGGAGAAGGTGAACAAGGGAGCTGCCCACTCAGTCTTACCTGTGCCTGTAACAAAACCCACAAACCAAGTGGTTAATATAATTGGGGCCACAGGTAAATCACAAAAGGCCCCGTTTTTTGCAGTCTGTTACCTGCTGCCTAGGTGGCCAAGTAGTCCAGCACAATTTTTTGTATATACCAGAGTGTCCCATTCCTTTATTGGGCCAAGACTTGTTAACAAAATTACAAGCCCAGATTTCCTTCCAACCAATGGGGGAAGTAATGATGACAACTGGACCAGCAGGAGAGTTTTCTTTAGAAATGCCCCTGAGAGACCATTGGTGCTTGATGATGGTAAAAGAAGAGGAGGGAATCCTCCCTGTTAGCCTGCCTCATGATGTTGACCCTGGACTATGGGCGAAAGATAAAAACCAATACCCCATCCCACGACAGGCAGCTGAAGGAGTGTGGGTGCATTTGAAGCGATTGCTTCAACATGGAATCTTGAAACAATGCCAATCACAGTGAAACACCCCACTGTTGCCAGTGAAGAAGGAAGATGGTGGGTACCGCATATAGGCCCCAAAGTTCTGGAAAAGAGGAAAGGATGAACAGGACTTTGAAAAAAAAACCATTGACCCAAGAAACAGGGTCTAATTGGGTGTCCATGTTGCCCTTGGCTTTGCTTAGAGTCTGTAGCCTCCCATTGAAACGTATTCACTTGTCACCCTTTTGAAGTGATGTTTGGGAGACCGGTTCCTTATGTGTGCATGCTTTCACCTATCCCTGCTCAAGATGTGGAATTGAACAATTATGTACAGTCTCTCTCTCGAGATTTTCTCTCTCAACCCAGGCCCGAACTTCTTGCATGACCAGTTTGAGCCAGGTGACGAGGTGTGGATGAGACTGGTCCCAGGCACCACTGCCGCCGTGCTGGAAGGGCCCATCTGCTCTCCACACCCACAGCTGTGAAGGTCGCTGGCACCACCCCTTGGGTCCACCACATAAGAAAGCTGCTTCAGATTGGACTGTGTCTCAGCATCCTGAAGATCCCCTCCAGTGACGACCGCCTTGCTGATATCTCTACGCACGGTGAAGAATTGGATGGGAGGGGCGCCCGCAGGCAGCGCCCCCAACGTAGACATTTGTTCTCCAGCCAATTTAGAGGCACCACCGGGACTTTTGATATTGGTACCAGAACTCACTCCAGACGATGTGGAACCACGTTACACCCTTGATGAACAGCAGTGGACCAGCCAAGAAGGAGCAACGCTCCAGGAAGGACCGGACAGCCGTGTTTTTGTGCCCCAACATCTGGCCAGCACAATTGTAAAGAATTACCACGAGTCCACCCATTTGGGAGGCCCAGCTGCTAAGGCGCACCTTGGGAGAATATTCTACCTCAACTAACTGCTGCTATAACTAACTGCTGCTATATCCCAAAATGTGCCCTGTGCGCCAACCAAGAGACTGAGAACTATCACCCTTTGAACTTCTATATGGCAGGCCAACCCCTTTCGTCCGAGGCATCCCCGCCGGTTTGGGCAGATGGGAGATCACATCACCCAAGAACAAGTGCAATCCCTGTGTTTGTTGTGTGTGTTTGCTTTCTTTCCAGGTATTCCCTCAAGCGTACACCTGCAGTCCCGTGGCAGTCTCGCTGAGCCGGTTCACCAGTCCCTCTGAGTGACAGCGTCTGGCGACCCCCTCATCCCTAACTGCAGTGAAAGTAGTCGAGGTGATCCCCTGGGTACATCACACGCATCTGAAGAAGGGTGTCTGGACTTGCAAAAGAAATCCCGCTGACCCTCTGAAGTTGATCATCACCTTGTGTCTGACGCTACCAGGAAAAAGCGTTAGGCCACGGGCAACGAGATCCTGCGACTAATCATCACAAGGACAGTTACAAAGACTTTCTCTTTTCTCTCTTATTTTCTTTATTGACTTGCTCTATGTCTTATTGCCCTGACCCTACCGAACCATACCAACCCTATTGGCCTGCTGGCCTCTGCTACGACTGGTTCGTCTTGCCGGTGGTAAGAGATGGCGTGCTCCTTGGCTATTGGAAACTGGGGTTTGATGAGATTACCGTATTGAGACACCCCACTGCCCCGTTGTGGCTCCTCTCCCACACCACTGACCAGCATGCGTGGACAGTGCTCTTACGGGAAGCTGTAGAGACGATCGAAATCTATCTAGTTCTGTACCGCTCTTGCTGTTGTGGGAGGGTAGTCAACTGTTATCTGGAAGGTAGAGCACTGTACCAACCTCATTTGATAGACCAGGTCCTACTCTTAACCCAGGTGATAGATGGGAGCCTGAGCCAGGTGTGCATTGAAATTACTAAACAAGTGCCAGTAAGAATTGCCACCCCAGGATTTCAGCTTCCATATGCTCTGGTCACTAGGGAGGCAGCACGAGAGTTCAATCCACCCAACAGGGCTAATAGAAAAATTGACCCACATAGTGGGAGCATCAGCTCACCGGTGGGCTCTCATCCTTGAGGCTCAACAGGTAGTCGGGCACAAATATCAGTGGGCTCTTCAACAATGAGCACACCCCCTGAATATTGGTGGGAGGAACCATGGAGATATTGGGTTTGGTGGGTAGGAGTGATATGTACCGCCCTTGTCATATGGATGCTCTCGTATTTCTGTTGGCATGAACGGTATCGTATTTGTGGGGAGAATAGGCCCAATAATGCTTCTATTGCTTTTCTGCTTCTGTATACCCTGCTTAATGCAATGCCTGCAACATATGATGAAAAAGATGATGTCTCGCATGATGGGACCTCGCGTGGTTGCTGTAATGAGAGAATATAGACCCCTACCCCAGAACGAATCTAAGTAATAGATTGTTCAAAAGAAGAGGACGGAGTAAAGGGAGATGGGAAAGGTTTCTCTCAATATTTTATTCTGTTGCTCTCAAATATTATCTACACATAGTAAATTCCGGCACTCTGCTAGGATGGTTACACAAGCTCAAACCCAAAAATGCAGTTATTTGCAAAGTCTAAATCAGACAGGTCAGGAGGCCGTTTCCTGTCTAACCAGCTACTTGAAACTGCTGATGCTAGCTACAGGTCAGAAGGTCGCTTCCTGCCTAGCCAGAAACTGCTGTTAACCGAAAAAACCACTAGCAAGATGTTTCCTACTTTACTTCTGCTTAGTAATGCAAGAATAAGAAGAGATACGAAGGGAATGCTTAGCTAGCAAAAGAAGACACGTGTACAAGGAGGTGGGAGGGAGTGCTTGGCTTAGCAGAAAGACAGGAATGTTTAGCAAGCAATAAAATGTGTTAAGCAAGCAATATTTGCTAGCCGATTGGGGAAGTCTGGGGGTATAAGAAAGTCTGCTGAAGTGTCTTGCTTTACAGCCAGTGTATTTCTAGGAACTAACCAGCAGGCTGTCTCTGAGTACAGACCTTGACTCTGTGCTCAGATCTCAATAAACTCTTTTTCTCCAAAGAAGATTTTGCTTTCCTGGTACTTTTGTTCCCTCCGAGGTCCAGGGGATGGCGTGGCTAATGGATCCCTAGGTAAATAAGGCTTCACTGTATATTCCTTATACACAGCTCTGTTTCTTCTTTACATCTGCAAGTGTGGCAAGTGGATATTCTAGAGTAATGTAATTTTATATGCTCCCCATATGTACATGTTATCTGTTATCAACAGTTCAGTACTGTACAGCATATACTAAAACATGGGGGGGAACATTTTCCTTTGGAAGCATGTGTGCTTAAATTCCTAAAAATGTGTTGCATATATTTGACTTTCCCTGAAGGGTTTGGTTCACTTCGTCTGCTTATTTCATCTGAAGCAATCTGCTAATATTATTAGTTCCAACTGATTCTGGGTTGGCTTATGTTGATCTTTAGGGGCCTAATTTGCTGAAGCAGAAGGGAAAAAAGAGACAGACATAATTTGGATTTAAATGGGCCTTTGCCATGTACTCCACTGACCAAAGGTTGTCACAGTTAAAACAACCAATCTGCCAAATAAGTCCAATTAAATGTTCACCAGGGAACACACAAGGGAAGGCAACGAATACATTATTATTTTTTAAAAAATAATCCTTCATGGCCCCCATAAAGATTCCAGAGACTTTGGATTTACTTGGGAACATTTCCTGAGTCCTCTGATATATCTGTGTGCTGCATTTTCATTTTTAAAAAAATAATAATTCATGACATGGTCCCTCCTCAGTACTCCCAGCAAAGGTAGCAGAACAACTCTTGAGTTTAAGCACTTAAACACTGGAGTGTGCAGGAAATTTCCTGTCTTCCACTATACTGTTTCTTCTCTGTCTGGTTTATTGCTTTCATCTCACAAGTGCTTCCTTTGCAAAAAACAAAAAGAAGCAAAAACAAGGAATGAGGCTCACTCAGATAAAGGCATGTTAGCAGCATGGTTAGACTGTGCTGTTTAAGTACCTGTTTGTATTCATTAATATCTCTTAACTGATTATTTGCCATGGAGCATGCCACATGTTACAGTATTAGTTTTGTATTGGCAGAGTAAATGTTCTCAACTACTGAAGCTGCTACCAGTCAGTTTGGAGTGAAGCAAGAGATTCAACTTTCGCTTTCTTTTTGGCATTACTGGCATTCTTCCTTCCCCTCTGCCCAGTAAATTGCAACATCACCTTCTTTTATTTCTTCCCTCATTTCCTATTCATTGTTTCATGTACTTTCTCGTCATGGTAGCACCTCAGAAATATGAGGAACCCTAAAGTTATGAGCAGGTCAGTCAAGCAAACATTATCTTGAGTAGCCTTGTTACTCAAGGAAGGCAACTATAACAGTGAACCACGTGAAGGGCTGACATGCAATCTTCCTTTCTGTTCTCAACATATACCCTGGGGTAGTAGATGCTTGCTCCCAGAATGAAACTTATAGGCTGAAGTAACTCACTGGTAGAGTTTTCTTAGTTTGAAAGAGTTAGCCCTTAAGTGGCTCAGTTCCACTGATTTCAGGTAGAAACTGAAGCACATGCTTAAACTTTTTTTTGTTGAAATAAAAGGGATTTAAAAGTTTTTAACTTTGGCTGAATCACACTCTAAATTGATTTTGTTTTGAGAAGGAAAACCATTTATGTTGCTTGTGAACATGTTCTGCTTCAGAAGGCAGTTCAGCACAGGCTGAAATGAGTAAATGAGGTTATTCAGTAATGTGCAATGGTGAAAGGTACTTTTGTGAAAGAAGAAATGCGGCAAGTATCTCAGTTTTTGCTTAGGAAATACCAGAGTACATATATAACTAGAATGTTCACTTCAAGCCAAACCAAAAAGCAGTGGCTTTTTGCTAAGCAAATGATCAGTGAACAGCTTTGCCTATAACTTTAATAGCAGGGAAGAGGTGACATCTGCCATAGGCAATGGAATGCAGGGAAAGAGAGAGGTGGGAAGAGTGTCAGGCCTTCATGTGGCCAACTGTTTCAGCCGTCTCCCCCTGCATAACAAAGCTATGATGTACTGTTTGCCTGACCAATGTACCTCTGAGGTGCTACCATTAGAAGAAAGTCTACCAAACAAAAACACTTGAAACAAGGAACAAAGTGAAAACAAATAAAAAAATAAAGAAGGTGAGCTGCACTTAACAAGGGACCTAACACATAAACCTTCCAATTATGTCAAAGCGAAACAAAAGGCAAATCTCTTGTTTTGCTCTGAACCAACTAGTATGTCAATTTACTTTGCCAAAGTGACATTTAATATCATCCATTGTGTCCCACAGCAAAGAAGCAGTTGATAAATGTCTGCCCAGGGGTCTGCCATATGAGCTTCCGTCTCTTTTCTGCTGCCTCGCTCTCCTTGCAGGAGAAAGTAGTGAGCATCAGAGATGGGATGTTCCATGTTCTGGATGGGACTGCCTCTGACAAAATTCCAACTTTTCTCTGATCAGGTAGAAAGCTCCTGCTGTTCAACAGTGAGTTGGCTCAGAAACTGATACTCACAAAATCTACTGACTCTCCAACAAGTAGTAATAAGTCAGAGTCAAATCTTGCCAGTTTCTCATTGCTTGCCAGAGCTATTAGTGGCTATTAAATGTTTCTTTCTATGTTAGTCTGCAGAAACAATGGAAATTAGATATTTACCTGGCCTGCTGAAGTATGATTTTTATCATCTAACACCTTTTAGGAATGGATGCCTTTCTATGTAAATATTATTTTATTCCATTTATACCCTCCTTTTCAGCCAATATTTCCTCCCAAAGTGGCCTATAACAGTTACAATCTGTGGCAAAGAACAACATAGGGTGCTTGTGTGTGTGCGCGCACACACACACATTTGTGTGTCTCATTAAGAAGCAGAGATGTGGGGCCATTTGCAGGTCCCAGTTCTACCTTCCTATGTGCAAGTGCACATGCATGTGTGTGCATGGCTATTCTGTTCCTTCTGCAAATGATGTAAAAGCAGGGTGCAAAGAGATGTAAACACCTTGTTTATTCCAACCTGAAATAAAACATTGCTTAGTTTAGATGGTGGGATGGAGCAAGACTAGATGCTCAAAATGGGCAGAGGAGAAGCTCTCAAAATAAATAAGGCTGTGGGAGGGAAGTAGGAAGAGAAGAAAAGAAAGGAAGAGGAGTCGGGGGGTTTTCTCTAGCAGGAGCAAACAAACTCAGAAATCATAATTCTCACCACGTATTGGAGAATCGTGAGTCCCTAAGATTAATATTTTAAGGCAAGAAATCACAACACATGGTGACATTGCTGGCCTGAAGTGGAGCAGGCCAGGAAAAGTGAAACAGCATAGTTGATTGTATAAATTGTCCCTGAGTCTTTTGCAAAAGTGCTTTCCACTTCCTGTGCCACACACATCCAATATAAATGGTGCTGCCTCCTCTGTGTGCCTGTTGACACACTGCTGGGATTTTCTGAAAATAATAAAACAGGTAAATGAGCTCATGTACCACCCAGACTCATACCATATACACACACGTCATCATATTCATTTGCCATTTTCGGTGTGGCTTGTCCTTTCTGCATTTTATTATTCATTTATGATAGCTATTATAGGCCTTTCAGAGTCTCTCTGGCTCTCCTGAGGAATATTTACGGCTATTACAGGGCTCTTATGAAGAGACCCAACAATGGTTATTGCAGAAATCCCGTGAAATGCTACATTAGTGCAGAGATAGGCTGTGTAGTAAAATACCTGAACTTCTTTCAATGTCCCCCCAGATGAAGATTAAAAGACTGGAGCCTTCTGGTGCAGTTCCCAGCTTCACCACAGACAGCAAGAATTCTGACTGGGAACCTCTTGTATATCTACTATATATTTTGGAAGGTGGTTTGTAAACCAGCAGGATCATGAATCTGTCCCAATTACCCAACCCCCGAGTCAAACACACTAGAACCCCACTCAAGTGGACAAAATGTTTGGAGACAGAGGTTGAATTTCTGTAGATTACTGAAGTTCCCCCTCCCCAACTGTCAAGTCTGCCCTGATGCTAAGTAACATCTTGGGCATCACTGTGTGAGAACAACTCTGTCCTGCCCACCCACTTAGATAATATACAGACCAGGTCAGCTTCCTCCTTCACAATCAAATCATGGATAAGGGAGACCTTATTCAAAGCTAACCTAGAATGGAACACCAGCAGATACAGGCCTGCTGGCTGAAAGGACTGGCCAAAAAAATAGCCACAATTCCTTAGGATGAGAAGGGGCCAGTGTTGATGGAGAGCTAAGTCTGGAAAAGAGATTTCTTACTCTCTCATAGCAAATTTAAGCACAATGGTGATGGGACTAAGCACATTAAAACTTGGTCATCCATGCCCATTCACCTTTAAACAAATGTTCACATAAAAATACTTAGGCTAGAATAAATCACAGACACTTAGCTTTACAAATATGTGACTGTTTCCCAGAAGTTACAGCAAATGACATAAAGAAAAGTACTTGGTTTCTTTACAAAAAGAATAATGCAATCCGTGGGTTATCAAAGATGCAGGTTAAAATCTTCTTTGAGAGAGATTAATTTCACTTGCAGGGAGCCATGGGCTGCATGTCTTATTACTTGTTCCTTGTTCCAGGAGGCACAAAGAGAAGGGGGAAAAGGAAATAGAAGCAGAGGGTGCTGAGAGACTGCTAAGCCACAACCACTTGCAAATAGAGCTGTGGGCTCAGGTTAACTCTTTCATGGACACAGGTGTGCATCAGTAACTGTATATTACAACAAGCAAAGGGTGTAGCCTATAACCACCTGTGTCATGTGCCCTTATCTGGCCTTCCGACTTAGAATAATAGAGTTAGAAGGGACCCCAAGGGACATCTAACCCAACCCCTTGCAATACAGAAATCTCAGCTAAGCCACCCATGGCAGATGGTCATCCAAATCCTGCTTAAAAACCTTCCAAGGAAGGAAGGTCCACAACCTGTCAAGGGAGACCGTTCCGCTAATTCATTTAAAGTAGTTAGATGTTCCATTACCATCTCCTTTCCTATCTTGGGCTGCAGCTCCCTCCTTATATCATTTATTCTGTTATTACCATGTTGGGCATTGCTTTCCTTTTGGGTGAAGACAAAGGCAAAGTAGGTGTTAAGCAGTTCTGCTTTCTCTCTGTCACCCAATAGCATTTCTCCGTCTGTCCCACGCAGAGGACCTACCATTTGCTTGTTCTTCCTCTTACTTCAGTCATAGCTGAAGAAACCTTTTTTCAGTATTCTTAACCTCTTGCAAGTCTGAGCTCTTTCTGAGCTTTATCCCACTGGACCTTCACCCTGCCACTGTGGGCTACTTGTGCATACTCCTCCTTTGTAATTTCCCCTTCCTTCCATTTATTATACATGCCCTTCTTAAACTCAGCTTATATGTAAGTTCTTTATGCAGTCACACTGGTTTCCTTAGATGCCTCCCAAAGTAGGGAGGCAGAAAAAGGTCCTCCTTTTCTTACACTCTGCATTTTTAATCTGAAATCTTAAGTGAAGTACTGTGCCCAGAGATCAGAAACTGCTGGCACTAATGAAATTCCCTGGAGTGAAATGCACATGAATGGGCAATTCTAACTGCTCCAGACTGCAATTCCCTTTGTCCAATATTGTCTCCATGGAAGGTTGCAAGTGGGTTATCAGCATACCCATTCAGGATCAGTAGCCTTGGATTTGAAGGGGTTAGGTAAAAAATGACTCCTCCAAGTCCATCCTCTCCTGTCTCTTTCTCTTTCTGAGCACAGTACCTTTCACAGGCACCTCGGTGTATTCTGAGGTCGGCAACTGCTGTCCCAGCTCCTCTGGCCCAGAATCGGTGTCTGAGGTGAGAGAGTACCTCCGTTTACCAAGAACCACTGTGATTGGCTGCATTCCTTCTCTCCCCAGATAATCCCATCCCAGGCACATTTCCCCATCCCTCCTGAAAGCCAAACACTATAAAACAACCTGGCTGCAGATTTATAATTCAGTAAAGACCATCCCCACAAGAGAAGAAGAGAAAACAAAACAAACAAAATTAAGGAATAGTATCAATAAAGTAGTTGTTTTGCTGATGTTTGCCACTTGACAGCCAACTACTAAATCTAAACACTGGGATTTATAACAAAAATAATACCGGAAGTTTTCCTCACTCACCCCCACATGCTGTTGCTCCTAATTTGTTTTTGTTTTCTGTATTTCCTGTCTTTTGCATTGTAGCCAGTAGCAATTAACAGACAGCAGGAATCCTTTCAGGCACGCCTTGATTTTTTGCAGAGAAAAGAGAGCAAAAAGCCAACCCTTAACCTACTATTTATTACAACCCATGCAGCCCCTACAGGAGAAGAAGGTAGCAGGGAAATGTGCTCTCCCTCATTCTAAATTAAGTGTTTCAAATAATGATTTAATTTAGAATTAGTAAAGCCAATCCTGAGGTTAATTAAGTGCCACTTTATGATTAGAAATGTATTATTTATTCAGATCAACAATTTGTTAGAATGTTCTGTTGCAACTTCTCCTGCTGCGTCAGAGGATTATTTCAAGGTATTTCTCACTTGTAAAAGTTGCACTGCAATTTCCCACCTGCCTACAATGAAAACATTTATTTTTGCAGATTTTTTTTTATGAAGGTTAAGTGATGCATTATACTTGTAAGGGGTGTAATAGAGAAAGGATGTGTGAAGAAAAGCACATACAAGTATTTGTGAATATGATTCACAAATACTTGATTTATTTCACATGTTTAATTTTTTAGGAATCAAATCTGCCTGTAAGCCATATACTTTCCCATCAAAATTCCTTCCTCTAATTTTGGGGTCAACTCTTTACCCACTCAAAATTGTGCGTGATCAAAGCAACTCATGCCTTTAGGCCATTTCACACATCCAAAGGTTGAAAAATAGCACCAAAACCAGATTCCAGGTCTAAGTCCTGGCCCAAGTCCTGGCCCAACTCTAGCCCTGCAATGAGGTCCTTTTATACTACTGGGCCGACAAATGTAAAACCAGTTTTAAACTTGGTTGGTTCCCAACTAAACAATTGATTCTCAGCATCTCCTCATAAAACTGCAGCTCCAAGGGTTCTTGAAATGATGTAATGGCAGTTATATTGGATTTAATGTTGATGTATTAGATCATAGTGAATTCTATTATGAATTGACATGATTATCTGTTCACCTGCGTAGGTGGCCATTGCCACATGGCGTGGCCGCCGTGGGTCTGGGGAGTCTGCCATCTTCTGGCGCGGCTGGGAGGTGATGGTCACCTGGCGCTGCCCACCTCCAGCTGCGTCTGGCTCCCAGATAAGGGCGGGCAATGCCTGCTTAGCCAGTCAGAGGCAGGTGCTAGGGGGTTGTGACCAGACCAGCCCTAGCTTATTTAAGGGGGCGGCCAGGCGCATGCCGCCTTCTTGGCAGATCATTGTGGGATTTTCCACCCAGTCTCTGGGGCCCACCTGGGGGGGAGTGGGCACGTTGCCTCCGGACCTTCTATGGTTTATTCGGTCGCCGTATTCAGGGCTAGGGAGGAATTTTCTCATGCCAGCAAATTGGCCGACGTGTAGGTTTTCACCAACCTCATCACAACTCTGTGATAAGGCATTGGGCTGGATCCTGAGTCACAATAAGAAAGGGAAGAGTCAATAAAAAGACAATTAAAGATCATACAGAATCTAGCACAGTGCATTATAATTGCCACAACAGGCAGAAAAGTAATTAAGCAATCCACCAAGAACCTCAGCAATTTACAATTGGTCAATGGGAAAAATGGTTTTGGAACCACTGCCCAATATAAACCTATTCTGTAGTGTCACCTGAACCCGGTTTACTTTTCCCTCAGCTGAATCTAGTGTTTCAAAATCGTTGCCTATTTAAAAACATGCATAGCTTGATCATGTAAAACTAACTATAAATGATTAGAATGTATTTGAAAAAATGGATGCTGATGTTTGCAAAATAATTACCTACTGACACAATACAAATATTTTTATTACCCTTGTTTGTACTTTGCCTTACAACAATTCTACAAAACTCAAGCTGACTATTAATGACTCCCCAGTTTGCTGTTTCTAAAAAATGAAGAAGTATTTAATCATCTAATTACCAGGGATGGATAATTCTGTCAGTTTTGGTTTCTCTCAGTTTCTCATTTTTTCCAACCTTAAGTTCAATTTAGCACATTTCCACATCAGAGAGTGTTTGAAAATCCATCTGCACTTTAGTCAGCCCTTTCTCCCAATACACACATTTTTTGCAACTAATTTTCCCTAATGTAATGCATTTTTGTAAGTTCTTTTCACTTATATATGCACTTTCTCGTAATATGTGTGTTTTTATATATGTTGTAAGAACTGCCTTCCTTGCAAAAGTCAGAGACCTGCCAGTTTGGAAGGATATCTGTGTTTCAGTTTGTTCATTGTTTCATGAAGTGCAAATTCAGTAGGTTCACATTAAAATGCAAACTCAGTCAAATCCCCCTCCCCTCCCTACCCATTACTGATCAAAGCCAGCAGAACTGTGATTCAGTTAACATCATCTTCTTTGAAACCTTTGTTCTCCCAACAACCAGTTGAAATGCAAGCAGCCTGGCTATGTAAGAGTTCTGTCCATGTTCCTGATAAAGAGAATGGATTATCTTAATTTTCAATGCAGCACCAAAGGTTGGGAAATGTGCCCTCGTACTACCAAGTAGACTTTCCTCTATAGGCAGGTGCAGGTTTAATGCTGCCTCTGCGTAGTGCAAAGCTGAAGAAGTTTTCAAACAGTTGTGAATCGGGGGGCACAATTTCATACACTCATTCCAATTAAATAGCATTAGGGAGGGAATCCAATTAGAGCTGAGTCCCCTTTGATCTGTACTTGTAAGGCATGTGATATGCTAGAAACTGATTTTTTATTTTTTTTAGAGTAATAGCCTAACACACGTAACAAATCTGATTTACAGTATACCTTGGGACATGTGCAAATTGACAAAGACTAGCAATACTACATGTGCATGTTAATGACAGAGGGGTTGGAGGAGGTTAAGTTTGAATCCAAGAGCACAGTTCTTGTTCCTGTAGGACTAGGCATCATGGTTTGAAACACCAGTTGCTGGGGACCATCGGCGTGTATGGGTGTGTGTGGGGGGGTGCTCTTGTGTTCGGGTCTTGCTTGCAGACCTGGACTGGATGAGCATATGCTCCCTTCTTGGGTATCCATACGGACGTAAATCTGAGAAGAGAAAAGTCATCACTGTATCCTTTTCTCCTAGTGCTACTTTAGAAAACAAGGGTCAAGTGTGAAATCAGCCTGTTTCCCAGCCTGTGGACAAAACAGCTTTATAAAAGTTAAGCTTTCACCCCCTGCCCCTCTTTTTATTGTAAGCCAATTCAGTACCAGCAGTGATACAAATTTTGCTTTTTGTTTTGTTTTGTTTCTTTTCGCCCTAGCTGGAAAATCCAGTTGGCAAATTAGGTTGGCCACATTATAGGCACAAAGAGGCCACACAGACGCCTGGCCTGTTTTGTCTTGTTAAAGAGATAGAGAGTGTTGCTACCAGTTCAAATGTAGTTTGCAGGTCCATATGCTGTTAAGAAAAATGAAGTACACTCTTCCTAGCTTTAAGCCCAACATTTTATGACAATCAACACAGCTGTTTAAAAAGTCTGCTAGCATTTTGTTTTCTTGCTGCTGAGTTATAAAATGTGGAAGCTAGAGCAAAATATTTCATAATATTGTTGTTCATAGAAAGAGCAGGCATTTAACATACTTCCCTAAAGACACCTTTCACCCTTCATGAGGGAAAAAATCTAGGTAGAAAGACCCGATTCCTTAAAATCAATGGAAAGTTGGCCAATATGCTTACTTGCTCTGTTCAGTGCTTTAATTGTTGCTTTATCTTTGCAGAACAGATGGAAGCTGATTTTGCACTATTTGAATTTCATAAATTGGAGCTGCCAGGAACTGCTTTGCAAGTGTTACCGAAATTTTGCTGGATAAAATTACTTAATTCCATGGGATAATTAGGATTCCCTGTAAGTTTGAACAGTACAAATAGAGTGGATAGCCAATCAGTCACTGAACAGTCTGGACAGGTTTTGAAAACATCAACAACAGTGAGCAACCTTTGAGCTCAAGCTGCAGCATTTTTACTCGTTATTGAGTACTTGTATTTTTCCTCCATAGGCTAAAGGGATGCAAGTTGTTTCCTCAAACAAAATATAGCATAAAAGGAAGAATCTTTTTATTAATGTCATAGGCCCTGCTTATATTTCCTGGGAACATCTCCCTTTGGTAAGCACATGTTCCAAACATCTGTTTTATGGTTGCGTTTGATTAGCAGAAGCAATGGCTGTGACATTTAAATTTTTCACTCCTGTTCAGAATATCATGGGACCACTTACAAAAGAAGAGAATAAAATGGCACACATGCACCAAAAAAGAATTTGGCCACATAAACAGATTGAGATAATTTTCTTAATTGTTTCATCAGAGTTCCTTTAGGAAATCTAAATTAAATCCCCATCACAAACACTTTGTGACCTTGGTCAGTTCATTCAAGTGCATTGGTTCTGCTGGACCTGTATATTACTCTTACCTTTATAGCAGTGATAGTAATCCAGAGTAAATGTGTATAGTAGCTATCATACAGGTTTAACTGTCATGCCATATGGAACCCTTGGAACAATCATTGCATGAAATTATCCTGTGTGTGAATTTATCTCGTGAACTGCCCCTGAGATCTTTGGATAAAGGGTGGTATAAAAATTAATTAATTAATTAATTAAATTAATTATCCTCTATTTGAGAAATCGCAATTGCAGCGTTCTCTGGTCGTTGTTATGTTCACACTGCAGTTCCCAGGATTCTTTGGGAACCATGCTTGGCACCATTTTTGTTGTTGTTCTTGTTTTTCTATCCTACCTTTCAGCCAACGGCCTACAAAACTGCAGCAGCAGTTCAAATAAGAACAATAAATTCAATCACCATATTAAAAACAACATCAACCCCTGAAACAGTCAAAATGTCTTAAAGCCAATAAAAGTTTAGAGGGAAGATAGAATTAAATGCAAAGCCTCTACCTAGGATTCCTGTAGTCCCACAGAGTCTTTTCCTCCTCTTCCCCCAACTCCACATTCACATGGGCAGAGACACTGAAGGGTCTCAGCTGAAGGGGAGGTCTGTGTCTGCCTTTTGCGTCTCAAATGACTCTTCCATCTCTGCTCAGTGCAAATCACCTTTGCTCTGGAGGATGAGTAATTTGTATGAAGACTATCAGATGAGGATACAGGAGGCACACACGGGCACAGACTTCATCCTAATAGAAAACACAAATCTCTTGATCTAAGAATGCTTGAGGAATTTGGGAGGGGAATCCATCTTCTGGAACAAATTCACCTACCTCACAACTGCCGAATTGATGTCCGGATTGGAACATGGTCTGCTCTCAAATCTACACTCCTGCCAAGTTCTGCAAGTTGATAACAAGGCTGCCTTTTTGCAGGGAGGAGAATGACAACACTTCTACCTACCTGAAGCAACTACAAAGCATGGCTCCTGCCATAAATGCACCCCAAAAAGTCCCCTGGGAGCAGTATGTGATGATGTGCCATCCCTGACACACACACATTACATGGGAAGAGATAGCAGCAGCCCCATTTACTGATAGGACATTTATTTTCCTGTCCAATGACCTAGTAGCCTCCCAGGAACATTAAATGACCCAGGACTGCCTCTCCCCATATGAACTGACCCAGACCCAGATCATCATCTGAAGCCCTTCTTTCTGTGTCTCCTCCATGTGAGGTCAGAGGGTGGCAACATGAGAATGGGCCTTTTCTGAGATGGCTCCTCACTTGTGGGATGCTCACCTGACACCTTTGTTACATATCTTTAGGCACCTGGCAAAAATGTTCCTCTATAACCAGGCATTTGGCTGATTAATATTCTAGAGCCTTTTAAATGTCTTTGTGGGAAGAGGGCAGTTATTGGGATTTTGTGTATTTTGTGTTCTCATTTTGTATTTTTATGTTGTCAACTGCCCTGTGATCTTTGATTGAAAGGTTACTTCACAGGTGACAAGAAACTGTAAAAGAAAGCAGGGGGGCTTAAAAGGCAGCCCTCAAATCACCTCATAAATTTGTAAGTACTTTTTACAAAGAAGTATTTTGTGTGGATTTTCCATGTTTTCCATTTAATCTCACCAGAGTAAGGAAGTAAAAAGCCACACATGTTCTTGAAAATGGCACTGAATGACTTTGTGTCAGTCACGTGAGAAATTGACATAGATCATGTCAAGACTGACCCTTCTTTAATTGATCTAAAGCAATTCTTCATAAACAAGCAATGCGCTTGTGAGGAATCTGGTCATCTCCAAATATTCCACCCCTTCCTTTTAGGCTTATTTCTAATTTGTTACAGCATTAATCACACCTGGTATTATTCAATCTCTACCACTAAGGAGGTCTGGGCTGTGCTTTCACCTGAATGAGAGACACCTGCCATAAATGCCTTTCTAAAATCCCATGTATGTCATTCTGAGCTTTGTAGAGGAAGAGTGAGGTAGACTGTAAAAAATAATACAGATAAAGAATAATATGAAAAGAGACTAATTTTAGATATGACAAGACCATGTGTTTCAGACCATTCTTGGCCCTCTTGAAAATGTGTGTAATGTTAAGAGATGCTTTTCAAACTTGAAGCATAGAATTTACTCCTGAACACATTTTGTTTCAGCTTCCCAGTGTTCAGGGGAAATATCATGTTACAAACAAACACACAAACAAATGGAATGTGATAACTATACCAAAGTAAATCAAATTAAACCTCACTTTGCATGGCTTCTCAGTTTCTCTGGAGTTCAAGATGATCTAATAGTTCAGTGCTACAAGTCAATACAAGTTGACCCGGACTTCAGTGACAGAACTTAGGGAAGTTTCTTATACTTAATTTCCACTCCCAGCTAGTGCTGTAATTTTCAGAAATGTCTCCCTCACTATTCCTGCTATGGTTTAGCTGAAGTAGTGCACATCAAAGGGTCAGCAGATACAATGCATTGCAGCAAAATGGAAGAATGAGTGACAAACTAAAATGTTCAGAAATGAAACATCAGGGTTCTGTTGCAGACCTACGCTAAGGAGACAAGAGATCAAAAAGATGATGTGACGATCTCATACATCAGTAAGAAAACCTTAAGGCTGATGCAAGCTGATGAGCCAAGATTAGTATAATATGGCCAATCTATTTTGTACTGATTACAATCAGCACAGCTGCAATTTTGCACCCGCTATCACTCGCACGTTCAGGGAGGCATGCTGCTGAAGTAATTGTGGAAAAGGGAAAGATGCTCAGGGCCCCATTTTAATCTCAGCAGAGTGAGGAAATAAAGCTCAGGGTTTGGATATGTTTCAGATGTAAGAATGAAGATTTGACATCTGTGGATGAACCAAGTTAGCAGAAGCATCCAGAGAAACTGGCTACTAGTAAAGTATACTGTTTTGCTATTGATCTGCAAAGAAAAGGTGTAGGAAAGGTGTGGTCTGACCTAAACAGGTATAAGGGCTCTAATGCAGAGGGGACAGGTGATGCATATCATAGAATCATAGAGTTGGAAGAGACCACAAGGGCCATCGAGTCCAACCCCCTGCCAAGCAGGAAACACCATCAGAGCACTCCTGACATACAACTCTATGATTCTATGATTCTAATGCAACATTCCATAATCCATTAGAATCTAATTGTAAACAGTAAAATTAAACATCAGCAAATAATAATTAGACAATTTACACTTATCAATTACAATTAAGAATTCCCAGTCTATTATTGATAAAAGAAATAATAGCAGAAAACCAAACTAAAAACATCCCTTGGCCCCCAGGCCTTGTTTCTAGGGCATGGTCTAACGAGGCCCCGGGGCCCTGGGAGAGGAGAGGGACTCTGCTGCTTCTAAGCGGAAGAGCTTTTAAAGCGAAGAGGCTGGGAGTTGGCAGGGTGGGAAGCTCTTCTCTGGTTCAGATTAAAATCTGAGTCCGTGAAGTATTCAGGGGGTTGTAAAACTCACCTCTCATTTGATGCAGACTTTTATGAGCCCCCGAAGTTTGTTTCTGAGCCTGAGATCTTTGCCAGCATCCTTACTTATAATTCAGTCTAATGGCATCATTTTGTTCAATTCTTCATCCTGTAGCAGTAAAAGATTGACAGAAAGTACATAAAAGAGCTTTAAAGTTTATTTATGTAGTTGAAGTGCTACCAAGGCCCATTTCCAAGGACAGTCTATATCAGCCATGTGTACACCCTGCAACCTGGCTAATTAAAACTTTGGTTTTTCACACATTATGCTGTACACATGTGAAATGAATCTGTTTACATATACAGATGTTTGTGTGAATGACTATACACATGGCAAATTAAAAACACATGAATTAAACTCCTCAGCAACTGTGCATCAAAAACTGAGTGTGTAGCAGCACACATCTTGAGTGTATCTGTGTATGATTGTGTGAACTATACTCTACCAAACCTCTTAAGCATGGGGACTTAAATATAGAGATGGCATTTATGCTTTTCTGTCTATTCTCTCAGTGTCTGGTAGCTTAGCACACACTTTGTAGGGGGAGAAGGAGCAGACTTCTGTGCCCTTCTGATGCGAGGTGGTGAGAGATGTGAAAGCAGAGAACAAAACACTTCCTTGAATGCACTGAGAAAGCCTGGCTGGGAAACTCTGGGTTCTTAGTGAACCTCAGGAGACAAAGCTTACAAGTGAGGAAGAGAACAGAAGCCAGGAGAGAGGGGTGGGAAATTCTGGTATGGTTTTCAACTTGGTGAGCCTCAGATTGGAAGAAGAAGGAGCTACTGCTGCTGTAGACTTCCCTTTTCCTTCTCCAAGCCTTTCACCTCATTCCAATGGCCGGATCACTTGCAGTGAGATCAGGGTGATGGCCTGGGCTGGCAGCGCAGAGATCAGCAGCCGTGGATCTTAGATCCCAACACTTGCCTGGCTCCTCACCGCCACGTTCATCCCTTGCTCAGACAGGAATTTCTCTCCAGGACCACCAGCAGCTGGGATCTGAGAAAATAGAAAAAGTGACATAATAATAATAATAATAATAATAATAATAATAATAATACTTTAAATGCATTTTGTATTTGCTTTAAATGTATGGTGTGGATCAGTCAAGTGTTAGGATGGGAGGGGAAGTCTGACAGTGTCTCCAATTTCTCCCTCTATTTTAATGTTTTGATGCTTCAGTGAGTGGTGTGCCAGGGCTCAGCTCTGCCACTGCAAAAGGATATCAGCCACAATAGCTGAATGAAACTCTTAGTGTGCCTCTGAGTATCTGATTCTGAGGATAAACTATGGAAGGCAACTGCTGTCTTCTAGGTCTGCTTGTATTGTCTTGTGTTCTTAATTAGATGATGTTACTAATTGGTAAAATTGAGTTGTATGAGGTCATTGCAGCCCAGTGCAAAAAGATAACTGAGTACTTTAAAAAGATGTTTTATAGCCACTTTGGATCTATGGGGAGAGAGAGAGAGAGAGAAAGGGAGGGAGGGAGGGAGGGAGGGAGAGAGATGCTTGCATTAGGATGCAAACCAATACCCATTTACGTGGAAGTAAAGCAATGTGAAATCAATGTGATTTACTTATGAAAAGACAGGTGTAAGATTGTGCTGTTTGTAGGGATGAATGAACCTGCTTTCTCTCAGTTTCTCATTTTCCCAGGTTTAAGTTTGGTTCTCTACATTTCAACATCAGTTTGTGATTTATTTTTTCTTTTAAAAAGTCATCATAGAGTTGGAAGGGGCCCCAAGGGTCATAGAGTCCAATCCCCCTGCAATGCAGGAATCACAACTAAGTTATCCGTGGCAGATGGCCATCCAAGCTCTGCTTAAAAAACCCAAGGGAAGAGAGTTCACCGCCTCCCAGGGGAGTCTGTTCCACTGTCAAACAGCTCTTACAGCTCTTAATCTTGGTACAAAACTGTTTCATGAAGAATAAAAGAGCCATCATGCTTTGTTGCCAGTAAAAAGGGGTTGTTTCAGTGGTCCTTTTAATGAGACATGAAGGCCATTTCCTATGTAGACTACCTAGATATTGTACTCCAATTGAGTGTTAAGGGTGAGTAACTGTACTAGTGCACAGTGAACTATTTGTGTCAGCAGGGCCCAAAATTGTTGATCAAACATCCTTTTGTTTCCCATAAAATACATTGGATGCTTTACACAAGCATTAATCCTGACATTTAGACCTTGGCAAAATTCAGTAGCAACTCTTCCCAAATTATTTTACACTGCCATTTCCTGATCAGCAGCAGCAGGGTAGGATAAAGAGATTGATCCATCTAACCCTACCAGCCAATCTATTTCCACCCTGTGTGGGTTTCATCTGTTTATGAAACTGGCTTTGTTTCATCCCATTTGTGGGAGGATTTATTTATTTTTAAAATGAAGAATCCTTTAAAAATCTGCCCAGTTTTACAAAAATAAAAAACTGTACTTGCCACATGGTCAGAGGGCTGTCTCTGTCTTTATTGAATATTTTACAGCTGCTTAGATCAGCTAATGGCTCCTTCATGGCCAAGCGTAAAAAAAACCCTGCTTTAAAATGGTCCTTGTGAGAGAAGCCTTCTTTTTCTCCATACAAGTCTTCAGGAAGGAATAGACATTCACTCTCTGGGACCATTTTTTAAAAAGTTCTTTTGTTTGTTTGTTTTTACTGCATGGCCAAGGAGGTGATATTAGCTTCTCTAAGTAATTGTAAAGGGTACAATTGATTGATTGATTGACTGATTGATTGATTGATTAATAAATTAATGTAGCCCTCATACTTGTTTTTAAAAGTCCCAATAAAATTGTAGAGTTGGGACCCCTAGGGTACAGTTTAGTATAGACTGTATAGCATAGAACCTTTTAAAAACAAAAGATTTGCAGATCTGGGTTACTTGTAAACCTTTATTAAGAACTTATGAAATGTCCACCCAATGGTCAGCATGGGTATGAAAATATGGCCATTATGGTAAGCTGCATGGGAGCGGCATGCCAGTACTTCCAAACACTTCAGGCTTGACTTTTGCACACCTTTCTTGCAACTTAGCATGCAAGGAAGTTGTTGTTACTACCTATTGAGCTATATCTTACAGAATTTCTATTTGCTCTAGGTAATAGTTGAGCATACCCTATGAACATGCAATGTGTCTCCAACTAAACCTGATGGAGGGGAGTCAAAAAGCTGTTGAACGTTGTCTCCCTGTTAAATTGACTGGTGTTTTTGTTAATTCCATAGCATAATTTCTTCATATAATTGTAAGCTGTGATCAGGTGCTTTCGATGAAGAAAGCAAATAAAGTTCCTGAGTCATTAGCTGGCTAAATGCAGCATAACAATTCAGCTAAATGTGGAAATATGCTGTGAAACAAACGAAGCATAAAATAATTTGGTCTGCATCAAGCAGGCTATCTACCTGACAAACTACTCTGGCTAGAACTGCAATGGACTGTTGATAGCTTATTCAGCCTCTGCTGAATAAGTCCCTTTGCACTCACTCAGGGAAACTGGACATGCTCACTGCTTGTTCAGCCCAGCATGAAAGGTGCTTGGGAAATGGCAGCACACATTCATCATGGGCAACTGGCAGACGGGGGGGGGGGGGTCAGCCCAGCCCATTTCTGGCCCCCAGAATGGCCCCTGACTGCACAGCACCCTCAACATTATTTTGTTCCGGGTATATGCAGTGGGAAGCCGGCACAGCACAGTGATGGTGGAGGCCATCCCTCCACTTCCTTAGGAGCTCAGCGAAACTTCCTTCTGAATAAACATGCATAGGAGTCGCCTGTAAAAAGATGGAGATTGCTTCCAGATCACCTGTTTGTTTGCTGAGAGATTAGATGACTGTCACTATTTAATGAACATTAATCCATATTTGTTTGTGGGAAGATTAGAAGAAATTGCATCAAGCACTTTCCCATGCAATTTTCTGTCACTTTTCTCATTGAAAAAAGTCTTATCTTTTAGGGAAGCAGGCTTCTTTCACAAGTGTTCCACATCAGCTTACATTGCATGCGTAAATTTGCCAGGATATGATTGAGTCCTCACATGCAAATAGTGAGAGCCTGGAAGTGCCCTGTGCTGCAAAGCAGACCCCTCGTTCAAATGCAGTCTCCCTCATGAATTCAGTATGTGGCAATATGGGCGAGTAACAATACTGATCTAGTACAGCACAATTCCATTGTTAGACTTTGATGTGCAGAAAACTCTTTGGATATTTGAAAGTGCTAAGTGTGGCTTTCTTCTGAAATATGCCATCTCTGGTGCGTGCTGAGATGCCTTGACATACCTCCTCTGAGGTGGACGGCACCAGCTCCCTTTATTATGCATCTTCGTTGACAAAAGGCTCTGAAACTTCGTCCAACAGTGTGAACAGTACAGATAGCAGGGAGTAGGGATGTGATTCAGTTTGCATTTAAAGGCAAATCTATCAAATTTGCATTTTCCAAAACTGAAACAGAGCTATCCTAATCAGAATTTTGAACTGCAATTTTCTAACCAAACAATATTTCTAAAAAAATGTGTATAGTAGAGAAAGTGTGCATAAACATGAATATATTAGTGGAAATATTAAAAAACTGCATTCACTACGGAAAATTGCCTGTAAAAATGTGTACACTAGTCAAAAATACATACAAAAATGTGCTCATTAGAATAAATTTACACTAAAAATCTGCATAGGTTTTCATGAGTGTTGTTTAAAAGCAAAATGCTGGAGAAATATGGAGAACTGAATGTAGTAAGTTTGAATCTGAGAGAACCAAAACTGAGATTTTCTTCCATTCGTAGAACAGCAACAGAGGCCATGTAAGGGCAAGTAAGGACTGTTAGGGGCAACTCTGCCTAATCTTCTGCAGCTGTTCATATGGGAGGGAGAGATTAGTTTAGCAGTATTTGGCTCCTCCCAGAGCATATCAATAAAGAGGGTCTGTGTTCAGTCGCTGCATCCCTTCAGAATAAGCCCCCTGTTAAAAAATAGTTTCCACATCTTGACACCAAAATTAATGTTCAAAATATACATTATGAGGAAATCCACCTGCACCTTCTTTTGAAGCCAAATTCAGCTTCTGCAAGCCATGCCAAAGCAGAGGCAAAATGGGTGGAAAGGGCTGCTTCTTATCTTTCCTTGTGTGGTCACCCACCCAAGCTGTATCATTGCGCCAGAAGTGGTTTAGTCCTGCTGGCCACATGACCCGGAAAGCTGTCTGTCCCTCAGCCTGAAAGCGAGATGAGAGCCGCAACCCCATAGTTGCCTTTGACTGGGCCCAACCACCCAGGTGTCCTTTACCTTTTTTTGTTTCACCTGGATGGAAAGGTATCAATAGTTAAAATGGACTCAAATCATTCTTCCCATCCTGTGGATGGAAAATCAGCTTGGGGTGGGTGATTTTGAGCTGGAGAATGACTACAAGTGACAGGGTTAATCAGTCTCTCCTCAATTTCCCTATTCCCTGTAGCCTATGGAGAAGAAACTATGGGATGCAGGATAGCATGTTATTTGAACCGGAGGCTGCCATCCTAAACACATTTACAACATGCTAAATCTCACAGAACTCAGGTAGAATCCCTACTCTGTTGGTGTTTAGAATTGTTCATAGTAACTCAACTATGAGGAGGAATTTAGATCAGGACCGACACACTGGGGTGATTAGCCCTTTCTGCCCATGCTGCCCCCCCGCCGCCTGTATTTTATCCAGAGGGCACACCCTACAGATACCCATATGATATTTATACACTTTGCCTCATGGACTAAGTTGCAGCTTTAGAGAAGGGGTAGTTTTAACTGAGAAAATGGCATGGTGTAAAGAATGAAAACCCACTCTGCCTCTCCAGCTCATAATCCTGTCAAACGCTTCCTGCACGATATAATACGATATCCTGCATCATCTCTAGTTTGGACCTTCATCTGAGTTTTAAATGATTAGGAGCAGGCTGCATGGTTGTACAACAACAGCATAGCAAACCAAAGCCAGGAAAACAAGGCTTCCAGTCTCAAGATTTGGATCTTTAAACAGGTGGTAATTTTTGTTTTTTTGCATGCTCTCTGTCCTTTTCTCCAAATGTTTCAAGCATTCTAAATCAGCAAGAAGGCAATTTGAAGCCAAAGAGTACGGAAGAGGAAAAAACCAGATCAAATACAAAAGATGTTCAACAGATTTCACGGGAAAACAAGCAGAAAGCACAGAAGGAGTGTGCTGAAAAGAACATGTAAAACGTTGCTGAAATCAAAATTATTGTGCCAAGGAAAAAAATGAGGTCAGCCTAACCCAAAGCAAAATAATTATGATCTTCTGATATTTCTGAAATGAAGAACTGGTGGTGATTCATACACTTGGATCAGAAGATTTTCTCATTATTAATTCTTTTTAAAGCTTCATTAGAATGCTGGAGTCAAGAAGAATGAGGGTGGACTGACAATGGATGTATCTTCTGTTTCACTAAAAAAGATGGCTAATTGCATCCTAGGCTTTGAACATCAGACCTTTCCATTAGCTCTCTGACCTTTCACACTGCTTATTGTCAGCAGTTGAAGCTACCCCACCCAAAGAAGAAATGAGACATTTGCACCATGAAGACCTTGCAGAAGGTATCTGAATATCCCTTTGTTTCTATTGCAGCTTCTGGGAGTCATAGTTTCTGCTAGGATTTTTCAGGTTGCAATACTAGGAACAGGATGTTATGGGACTGAAGCCGGGTCCTCTTTTGTTGTATCTATTGTATCCTGCAGGCTTTCTGCACCACAGGAATACAAAAGAGGACTGCAGCTCATTCAAATCAGAATATGACTGCTGCAACCCAGCACTCTCTTAGGTTGCTTTCACACTAGATTGGTTTAGCACTGCTATGTCATTGCTGCACTTTATTAGAACAAAAGATCCACACGAAGAAGGCCCCAAGTGGTGATCTCAGGGTCTGGGTAGATCATATGGGTGAGAAGCAGTCCTAGTCATTTAAGGCTTTATCGGTCAAAACCGACACTTTGAATTGGGCCCAGAAACTAATTGGCAGCCAGTTCAATTGGACCAGGATCAGGGTAATATGCTCAAACCATCTTCCCCAGTGAGCAACCTGGCTGCCGAATTCTGTACCAGCTGAACTTTCCAAACTACTTTTAGAAGCAGCCCTGCATCTAACACATTGCAGTAATCTAACCAAGAGGTTACCAGAGCCTAGACAAACAGAAGCTAGGCTCTCTTTTTCCAGATACAGGTGCAGCTGGGCAACCAGCTGAAGTGGATGGAAGGCACTCTGCACCATCAAGGCCACCTGAGCCTCAGATCAGAAGAAGAAGAAGAAGAAGAAGAAGAAGAAGAAGAAGAAGAAGTTTTATTTATACCCCGCCCTCCCCAGCCAAGGTCGGGCTCAGGGTGGCTAACAAGCAATAATAAAAACAAGTTGAATGAATACAACTTAAAAACAAGATTAAAATACAACATTAAAATATTGAAACATTAAATTATTAAAATGCAGCCTCATCGCAGGAGGAGAAAGAAAAAGAAAAAAGAAAGAGGGGGAGGGAATCAAATTGGCTCCAAGCCAAAGGCCAGGCGGAACAACTCTGTCTTATAGGCCCTGCGGAAAGAAATCAGACCCTGCAGGGCCCTGGTCTCATGAGGCAGAGTGTCCCACCAGGCTGGGGCCAGTACTGAAAAGGCCCTGGCTCTGGTTGAGGCTAATCTGACTTCCTTAGGGCCCGGGACCACCAGGGTGTTGCTATTTATGGACCTTGAGGCTCTCCGTGGGGCAGACCGGGAGAGGCGGTCCCGTAGGTACGAGAGTGTGATGAAGTGTATGTCTACTTTGTAATTGCTGCTATGGGATAAATGATGGATTCTTTATGAGTAAAGAAAGACTTACTCACTCAGTTTCACAGAAGCAGCCTTGAGGCAGGCTTAAATGTAGTCACAGACATATTTGGTAGTCTGATGGCCTACATCCTTGGTCATGGATGAGGCATTGAAGAGATGAGATGAGATAGCAGGAAGCAGAGAAAGAGAAGCAGGCTGGGGGGTGACGAGGTTATATAGTAGGCTATACCCCCTTTACCTGGCTCTCACAGAGAGGATTTCCTGTAGACCCTGTGAGATCCAACTTCCTCTGTGTTTGCCTTTCTAGCAAACACATATAGTTGGTTAGACGGCATGGTAAATTAATATTAATAATAATACTTTGGGAGTGCTACTAGGGGACAAATAAAATGGTTCTGGAGGCTAGATCCCACTTGTTGGCTGCCAGTCCTCTTATCCAGTAGATCATGATGATGATGAAGAAGAAGAAGAAGAAGAAGAAGAAAATGTTGTGTTAATAATTCACAAAAACATGCAATGCCTTACCTTCCTCAGAAAATATTTTTGGAAATTTTAACTCATCATTTCTTTCAAGCAATTATCTTGCTCATTGCATCAAAGCCTGAGTTCTTTTTTTTTTTTTTTTTTAACAGAGAGCATGTATGAATATTTGCTCACTGAAATCTACCCAAGCAAAGCATTTAAGCAGTATCTAGCACATTCTTAAGTTTTATTTGAAGTTTTGTGACCTGGGCAAATATTCTAAGCTTATGGATTTGAGAATTGAAATTGAAATTTTCCTCTAAAAGCATGTTTCCCAGAGTCAGCAAGATTCACTTCAGTGTGTGGCTTAGCTTGAAGCCCCCAATTTCTAGAATCTAATCTTGTAACATGCTAGACCAGTACTTTATTATTGGCACCCTGCAAAGAAGTATACCATTCATGTACTTCTCTAAGTGATACTAGGACACACCAGTAAAACACATACATGCCATTAATGCTATTTTGCAGCAGGGGGGCCTTCACAGCCTACTACTATACCACAATGAGTTGATATGGATCAGAGTGGACTTCTTCTTCTTCTTCTTCTTCTTCTTCTTCTTCTTCTTCTTTGTTGGAAGGGACCCCAATGGCTCCTCCAACCCCTGCAATGCAGGAATCATAGGTAAAAAATCCCTGAAGACGGGGGCTCAAAGATTATAGATAGAGGTTCTGAGATTACATTCAACTGGGACTCAATTCTGATTAGGCCTGAATCAGATAGGTCCAGATAGGACTGGATCTCAGGACAGCTGCTCAGTCCCTGAGTAGCGAAGCAACCTGCTTCAGTACCCGGAGTGGTGCTTGTCCCAGGAGGCATGGCGCGTGTCCCAGGGGGCAGGGCGGGTGTCCTAGAGGCGTGGCGCCACCGCGGGGGGTACCCCCAATCGGGGTTGGCATTTTGTAACCCTCCCCCTTTGGACTGGTACCCAGGGCAGACCGCCCCCTGCCCCCCCTCCCCAGAACACTACTGCTTTACTTCCTACATGGCCTTGCCAAGAGACAGAGGGAGGCTGGAGGGTTTGCAGACTTTGGAGAGATCTCATGGGATGCTAAAACTGGTTGTGCCGTGACCAGTGCTTCTGGGAACCATGGGAGTAGGAATCACCTGAGCCCATTACAAGGCGAGCCAACACATCGGAGAGAATGAGGCTCAGCTTATTGCAGGCTCAGAAGTTTTCAAACTTGGCAAGTTCATTTTCTCAAGCCTCCAGTTCAGCAGACCTCTTTTCACAATTTGAGGCCCTTCAGTGGTTCCAAAGTGTACCATTCCAATCCCTTTAAATTCCTTACCACTTTAAATGATTGGGGCCATAGTTGGGTAGAATATGTCATTGTCTTGAGATGGCTGCTTACTGACAACATTTATCCACAAGTAGAAATTTGCAGCTTTTTCTGATGGAGTGGGAGATCATTAATAGCTGCAGCATTCCTGAAGCTGTTGCACTGCAAAGGCTAAGCAGGTCTTGGACTTGCCAGTGCCTGGATGAGAAACTACCTGGGAGCCCCACTTAAGCAGCTCTAGGTTCACCTGGAATTAAAATGGGATATGAATTAGATAAATGCATTGCTGCATGGGAAATCTAATGCATGCTCCTGTTTCAAAACTGGAGATGTCCTGTGCAGCAGCTGCACACTTCCCTGTAAATTGAAAGAGAGGAATAGACAACAACTAAAAAGTGATTGCTGGAAGAAATATCAACAACCTCAGTTATGCAGATGACACAACCTTGATGGCAGAAAGTGGGGAGGAATTAAAGAACCTTTTAATGAGGGTGAAAAAAGAGAACGCAAAATATGGTCTAAAGCTCAACATCAAAAAAACAAAGATCATGGTCACTCGTTCCATCACCTCCTGGCAAATAGAAGGGGAAGAAATGGAGGCAGTGAGAGATTTTACTTTCTTGGGCTCCATGATCACTGCAGATGGTGACAGCAGTCAAAAAAAAAAAAAAGCAATGACAAACCTAGACAGCATCTTAAAAAGCAGAGACATCACTTTGCTGACAGGTCCGTATAGTTACAGCTATGGTTTTCCCAGTAGTGATGTAAGGAAGTGAGAGCTGGACCATAAAGAAGGCTGATCACTGAGAATTGATGCTTTTGAATTATGGTGCTGGAGGAGACTCTTGAGAGTCCCATGGACTGCAAGAAGATCAAACCTATCCATTCTGAAGGAAATCAGCCCTGAGTGCTCACTGGAAGGACAGATCCTGAAGCTGAGGCTCTAATACTTTGGCCGCCTCATGAGAAGAGAAGACTCCCTGGAAAAGACCCTATGTTGGGAAAGATGGAGGACACAAGAAGAAGGGGATGACAGAGGACGAGATGGTGGGACAGTGTTCTTGAAGCTACAAACATGAGGAACGGCTAAGGGAGCTGGGCATGTTTAGCCTGGAGAAGAGGAGGTTAAGGGGTGATATGATAGCCATGTTCAAATATATAAAAGGATGTCACATAGAGGAGGGAGAAAGGTTGTTTTCTGCTGCTCCAGAGAAGCGGACACGGAGCAATGGATCCAAACTACAAGAAAGAAGATTCCACCTAAACATTAGGAAGAACTTCCTGACAGTAAGAGCTGTTTGACAGTGGAATTTGCTGCCAAGGAGTGTGGTGGAGTCTCCTTCTTTGGAGGTCTTTAAGCAGAGGCTTGACAACCATATGTCAGGAGTGCTCTGATGGTGTTTCCTGCTTGGCAGGGGGTTGGACTCGATGGCCCTTGTGGTCTCTTCCAACTCTATGATTCTATGATTCTATGATTCTATGAGTTTGACCAAACTGCGGGAGGCAGTGGAAGACAGGAGTGCCTGGCGTGCTCTGGTCCAGGGCGTCACGAAGAGGCGGACACGACCAAATGGCTAAAAAACAACAAAAAGTTATGTTTTCCAATCCAAAAAATGCATTTGAAACCAAGGCATTTTAATGGCAGATTTGAAAGTACTGATCCCAGCACTTGGGCAGTTAGCAGGAACTTGGCAAACCTTTGATAGATGTTATTGATACGAGGGGTTAAAGGATACTTGCCTGCAAGCTTAGGGGTTTTTGTTAGCTTTTGATAAGAGCTAAATCTAGCTCCCAGGGAGGGATTACTGGAAGAAGGGATAGCAAATGCTTAAAAGGGTAACACGTTTTGTTTCTTTCCGCATACTGGCTTAATCCTGCACAGCACAGCTGCAGCGTGTTGCATGTGTGAGTGAGAGGCAAAATGTGATAATCAGACTCTAAACTAATTAGAAGGAGGGCTTGCCAAATTGCTTTTGCTCACGACTGAACACTGTGCAAATTATACATCGTAACGGCAGCAGTTGCAGAATACTTAGCTAAGCATCAGAGTAACATGTGGAGGAAAGTAATTAATGCCCTGCCCTGCCAGGCACATCTTTTCTGTTTCCAGACCTCAGCACCTATCAAGCATATTAATGAGCAAGGGAGGAAGTGCACAAGGATCTCTGGACATGCCCTTCCACCCAGGACAGAGAGCTGCACCTGGCGCCTAGGTCTCACACTGCCCATAGGCAGCCCAGGTTCCTTTGTGTTCTTGGCAGTTCGATTGTCTGCTGCTCATGGTTCAGTGGAGGCACGTATGCAGAAGGCTCTAAGTTCAAGTATTAGTATGTTTGGGTTTCAAAAGTATATTGGGTTGCATGTGGGGAGAAACCTCCACCTGAGATTCTGGGAAGCTGCTTTCAGTCAGAGAAAACAATTGTAAGCTACGTGGATCAATGTTCTGACTCATCTACCTGAATTTTAGGATTCTTCCTTGGATGAAACACCTGAGGAATTTCAAGTGAACCCCCAAAAGTCTGAATCCAAAAGGAGTGGCTGGGGAAACCCAGCCAGATGGGCAGGGTATGAATAATAAAAATTGTATCATTATCATTTATAATTACTATTATTTAGCCTAGCACTTTTTTCCAGTGGCGTTTGTGCACATCTCTTCTCACTGCTGGCTTTTCTTTTCACGCTCACATTCAAGCAACCTGAACTGCCCCTGGTCATGCGCAGGCCCTCCATTCCCAGGGAGCCGTCAGTGTGAACCAGGCTGTGCACATCAGCTGCCGGTAGCAGCTCCCACCATTGTGCTTGCATTTCCCCCCAGCCATTGTGATCACCAGACTCACTTCTGAAGATAGCCCAAAAGGCAAGGATCATCACCCTGCCATTTGAGGACACAGAATAAACAGAAATTTATTGTGTTGTGCACAATGGTACAAAAAGTATAAGGCTTCCACTAATTTGACATAGCAATTATTGTTTTGCATCCATAATCAAGTTCATTCCTTTTTCAAAAATCAGTTAAGGATAAAACATTCAGTGTTTGTCCACAATAATTCATTCTCCATAGGGTCCAGTGATGGATTTTCTACATGCTGGAAGGAATTAGGAGCTTAATGATCTCCAGTGAGATTTTATTTTCCCCCTTTTCGTCATCACTAAAGGTACTTATAGTGTGTTTCTCTTCTCCTTCCATATAGTTAATATGCTATAATATACCCAATTAGTGCCATTGCCTTCCATTAAGAGTTTGGGTGTAATCCTTGACGCCTCCCTTTCCATGGAGGCGCAAGTTACAGCAACAGCCAAGGCGACATTTTTCCACCTTCGCCGCATCACGCAGTTGGTCCCTTACCTTTCCTGCCCCGATCTGGCCACAGTGATCCACGCGACGTTCATCTCCAGGCTTGACTACTGTAATTCGCTCTATGCGGGGCTGCCCTTGAAACTGTCCCAGAAACTCCAGCGGGTGCAGAATGCTGCAGCGAGGCTCCTCACGGGGTCTCTGCCATGGGAGCATATTCACCCAGTGCTTTTCAAGCTGCACTGGCTCCCGGTGGAGTACAGGGTCAGATTTAAGATGCTGCTTTTGACCTTTGAAGCCCTTCACGGCCTAGGACCCTTGTACCTACGGGACCGCCTCTCCTGGTATGCCCCACGGAGAGCCTCAAGGGCCATAAATAACAACACCCTCGAGGTCCCGGGCCCTAAGGAAGTTAGATTGGCTTCAACCAGAGCCAGGGCCTTTTCAGTGATGGCTCCGGCCTGGTGGAACGCTCTGCCTCATGAGACCAGGGCCCTGCAGGATCTGATTTCTTTCCGCAGGGCCTGTAAGACAGAGTTGTTCCGCCTGGCCTTTGGCTTGGAGCCAATTTGATTCCCTCCCTCCCTCTCTTTTTTCTTTTCCTTTTCCTTCTCCTCCTGCGATGAGGCTACATTTTAATATTTTAATGTTCCATATTTTAATGTTGTATTTTACTTTTGTTTTTAAGTTGTAATCATTCATCCTGTTTTTATTATTGCTTGTAAGCCGCTCTGAGCCCGGCCTTGGCTGGGGAGGGCGGGGTATAAATAAAAATTATTATTATTATTATTATTATTATTATTATATCTAAGAAACCTTTTAAAAGAGAATACATGTTTAAAGACATCTTTTTACTCTAAAACAAGGCTCCCACTCCTTTATTGAACTTCCCTGGGGGAAATTGCTTGCCAAATGCTCCCTAAGGCCTTGTTCACACATGCATGTATGCCACATCTCTTTGTTTAATTACTGTGCCCTGGATAATTGGCAATAGAACGTGCAGGAACTTTACTGAAAAGGATTGCGCTTGAGGTGATTTGAACCTAAATATGAGCTCCATCTGAAGTGTTCTCTTTGTGACTGCCTAGTCACACAAGCAAATCATGGCTGATGCTCAACCCCACAGTAGAGGCATTGCTGCAGAGCTGCTCCTTCTGCTCCAGTTGTGCTAATGGTTCTTACTTGCAAAATGCTTGCCGTTCAAGCCCTTCTACTTGTGTCCCCAGGCCCACATATCCATTCCTTTCCAATCTGCTTTGCACTTAATTTTTATGTTTTTTGTGCCAGTAGAGCAGAGCAGAAGCCTGAGGTTGGTTTCTGCACCCCTTCATTGTAACTCCCTCATCCCCTTTCTGAAATTTTGGATGCCACTGTCTAGGGGTAACTCTATGATGTATGCCATCCTCATAATAAAATTGTTGCTCACAAATCCGCAGGGAAGAGAAGCAAATCGCCTTTAATAAGTCTACATCCCCAATCAACTTTAAAGAGTGCCTTGCAAAAACATAAATTCAGCCTATTTATCCATAAGTTAACAACTGTTGTAGTTGTTGTTGTTGCTGCTGCTGCTGTTGTTTTTACCTCAGGCTTCCTCTCACATGGATACTATTTTCATACAAATTGCCCATAAGGCAATAAGGGAGATTAAGTGAATCCTTTTAAACCACCCTAAAACTGTAAAGGCTGAATTATTTAAAAATGATAAGAAAAAAGGATTTGCTTATGAAATCTCAAAATTCCAAAGAGAAATAATAAAATGTGATATTAAAGTACTATCAAGAATGTACAACTTGTTGTTGGAATGGGAAACTAAGGAGGAAGAGGTCAAATGTGTAATAATAAAGTGGGCTAAAGAAGTGGGACATAATTTCCAAATGTCAGATTGGGAAAAATTATGGAGAAATAATTTTAAATTTACGGCCTATACACTGATAAAATAAAATTACATGAAAATGATGTATAGGTGGTACTTAAGGTCAAGTTATCACAAATGTATAAGGTAAGAAATGTTGGAAATGTAAGGAAGTAGAAGGTACATTTTATCATATGTGGTGGCAATGTAAAGGTATAAAAATATTTTGGGAAATGATATATAATGAACTGAAGAAAATGTTTAAAATAACCTTCCTTAATAAACCAGAAGCCTTCCTATTAGGAATTATAGGAAGGGAAATACAAAAAAATATATAAAAATCTTTTCATGTATGCGACTACAGCCACATGAATATTGATAGACCAATGCAGGAAAGAGGAAAAAATTCCCACAAAAAAAGATTGGCAAATTAAGTTAATGGAATATGCAGAGATGGCCAAACTAACTGGTAGACTTAGAAATCAGGATAACAAATTTAAAAATGAATGGGAAAATTTTATTGCATATATGACAAAGCATTGTATACAAGTAAATACATCAGCAAGATTCTAAAAAAACACTTGCAATACTATCATAATAGATAAAAATAGAAATGAATGGATAGAAATATGATTTGGACATGCACAATTTAACAATGGAATAATGGAACCACGGAGGGAGTAGAGGGAAGTCGGGAGACTGGAGAAATCCCATATATTGGTACTGTATTGAATGTACAAACATTATGCAAAATGATACAGTTGTTCACATTTTTATTTTTTATTTCTGAATGTTTATTGTTAGATGTTTGTTATAATGAAAACCAATAAAAATATTACAGTGGTACCTCGGGTTAAGTACTTAATTCGTTCCGGAGGTCCGTTCTCAACCTGAAACTGTTCTTAGTATATGTGCTGCCGAAGCGAGCACACCTGAAACTGTTCTTAACCTGAAGCACCACTTTAGCTAATTGGGGCCTCCTGCTGCTGCTGCACCGCCGGAGCACAATTTCTGTTCTTATCCTGAAACAAAGTTCTTAACCTGAGGTAATATTTCTTGGTTAGAGGAGTCTGTAACCTGAAGTGTATGTAACCTGAAGCGTATGTAATCCAAGGTACCACTGTATTTTTAAAAAACTGTAAAGGCTGTGCTTATGCAAAACCATTCTACTGAAATTTGGGACGATCTGTTCCCTCAGAAGGGACCGCCATGCTTGCAAATGTCATCCAGTTTTGCAAGTGTGTGTAAAACAAACAACAACTTGTGATTCTTTTTTTAAAAAATCAAAGTTGCTCAGGACAAAAAATCCTAGACCTATTAGTTTATAATTTGGCAGATGTTATTTGCTTAGAAGTAGTTACTATGCCTGTAAATTTCATCCATTTCTGTAAAAAGAAGCAGTACTATGGCCAATTTAAATTGTCCCCAGAAGAGTGAGTGAGGCTGGAAGCTTTGTGTTTTCTAAGTCTGGTTTTGGACTCAAAGCCAAATTGGTGTGCTTCTGAAACAATTCATTTCGACCAATTCACACTTGCTTCCAAAACTCTGACTTTGGGTTTGAGTCAAATACTCTGGTAACTCCAGAGTCCTTCCGATGCCAGAATCAATGCCAATGAAAAGTATCTGGATCGAGTGGAGTTAAATCTGTATCATTTCACTCCAGCTGGTACATGTATCCCTTTAGAGGTCTATTACTCATAGCTCTCCAGTTTCTCATTGTGCCTTGCAGAAGTTATGCTTATCCCTTTGGTGGTTCATTGTAGTGCAATGTTGTTAGATTCAATGTCAAAAAGAGCTCACAGCAGCCCACCAGTCGTTAGTAATGCCAGTTGGAAGTGTAAGATCCCATGGAGAGGGCGACTACGAGATCTCTCAGTGTAGCAGGCTTAATCTGCCGGGCTCCATGTGTGAAGCTTTTCCTTGCATTGCACCACTGGGACCTACTTCATCATTGCAAACTACTTCGGAGGAGTTGTGTTAGGTACATGAATGGTGCAGTTAAGTGTCCACATTTTCTCCTATTAAGTTTGTGAAAACTATGAATTATGCTTGGCAGTCTAGGGAAAAAATATTTTCACATGGATTCTGACTAGCGCCTACGAACAGTTTTTTTGTGCTGTTTCAAAGTAATTTAACTCAGGGGAGGGAACAGAGGCAATGATCATCCGTCTAGGATCAGAATTAATAGGACTAGTATTGATCAGCCACAGCTCTTTACACTGAGTTCTGGCCAGAGTCAAATATAACATTTCTTCACATCTGCCTTTGATTTTCTCCAGAGACTTTCATCTCAAAGACGAGCTGGCTTCAGAATGTTGGCTATTTGATTCTGCCCATCAGGAACAGACAGGGAGGGGGGAATTGCCCTAAACCCTGTAAGATAATTGAAAGCAGTGTGAGCAAAAAACACAATTGCTTGCTAAATTTTACATAGCAAAAATATACAGGCATCTGAAAACGGAAGAGCTATATTGCTGTTTCCATATTGCTCAATTCCTTTGGGCAGGGATGCCATTTTGGATTTCAGCAATGAGGGTCAAGATTTCAGTGGGTGAAGGCAAACTTTCACAGTGGCACTTAAAAATGTATAATCAAGGCCTCGTCCACCAGTCAAACTTGGCCCATGAGAGGGTGGGGGAGGTAGTGTATTATCAGCCCCCACCAGCCAGAGTCAGTTCTTTATCCCTGGTTAACAACAACAACAACAGGTGTTGTTGTTGTTGTTGTTGTTGTTGTTGTTGTTGTTATTCCTTTCCCTGGCAGGGACTCAAGGTGACTTACAGATAAAAACAGGAATAGCTAAAAGCATAGGGGGGGGGGAACCATTGAAAAACAATTAAACATTGATAGAGTTAAAACAATGTCTGTGTGCAAATCTAATAGAAACTTGTAGATAATTACAATAAAAACAGCATGGTACCAGCCTTTTCATTAAAAACAGTCAGTTCCCAAAAGTTTGTTGGAAGAAGAAAGTCTTCACCTGCTGGGGGAAGGACAGCACGGAGGGAGCCAGTCTGGCTTCTCTTGGGAGGGAGTTCCAAAGTTGTCTGGGAGCAGCCACCGAGAAGGCCCTCTCCTGTGTCCCCACCAAGCAGGCATGTGAGGGTTGCAGGAGTGAAAGAAAGCCCTCTCCCGAAGATCTCAAAACCTGGACAAGTTCACATGAGGAAAACTGATCTTTCAGATAGCTTCGACCAAATAGGACTTTATAGGTGATTACCAGCACTTTGAATTATGCCCAGAAACATACCTGTGGCCAGGGGAGCTGTTCTAGCAAGTCATCTGCTCCCTATAAGCAGCCTGAGTCTGGCTGCAGCTCTTTGAGCCAGCTGGAGTTTTGGAGCACTTTTCAAAGGCAGTCCCTCATAGAGCACGTTGCAGAAGTCCAGCTAGAAATAATGCAACCTTATTTGATGGACAGATGCTGTCTCCTTTCATACTCCCCTCCGGATTTGCCCTATTTTCTATGTGAAAATACTTCAGTCTTTTTTCAGGGCTGCTGAAAAGATTCATGGGCTGCTGAGAAAACATGAGTCATCTACTCATTCATTAATTCATTCATTTCTGTCCCACCAACATGGCTCCAGGGAGCCCCCAGGGCAGGTTATAATAAAACATTTTTCAAACAAATAAAATCCATTTCCTGGTTTCCTACACACCTCTAAAAACAATTAAAGCCAAATAGCTGCCATATAATAAAGGTGGCCCCTTGTACCACTGACTTCAAGCTGCCACTCCTTGTCCCTCATATATTCATTTATTAATTTAGCAGATATGTAAACCAATTGATCAAAATGTTATCCAAGTGATGTACAAGTAAAATGCTAGATAAAACATCTAAAATCCACAAACCAATTAAAAAGCAAGTATACATAAAACCAACATCATTAAGCCAAAGGTAAAGCAATAAAAAATAAGATAGATATAGGCAACTAAATTACATATCTGTGTATACTTGCCCAAGCGGCAAGGTTTTCAGCAAGCACCTAAGAGAGTAGAGGGAGGGCGCCTGTCTAGCCACAACGGGCAGGTGCTGCCACACTGAAGGATCGACTCCTCGCAAGTGCGGAATGAACATGATCGCCTTGCCCCCCAAGTACACACCTGCCCTCTTCAGTTGGAGGAACTGGCACTACTGCAGGTGCTACATAATCCCCGTTCCACATTTGTAAGTTCCCGATCATTTAGTGTGGCAGCTTTTGCACTTTGGAACTCCCTGCCTATTGAGATCAAGCAGGTTTCTCCACTGTACTTTTCTTGGTGCCTTCAGTCCAAAGGTGGACACTACATACCAGCAGCCCTCAAATTGTTTGAGGGCAAATTGATTGCACAACTGTTATACGGTGCCCAATTAGGCCCCTTCGCCAACTGCGCTCCATTAGAATTGGTGCAATCTAAATTCTTAAGATCTGTCCTACATGTATCCAAATATGTCTCCAACGCCACCATACGCCTCGAAACTGGATTCATAAGAATCGAGGCCAGAGTGTGACTCGCCACTCTTAATTACTGGCTGAGACTAGCCTTCCTTCCGAGCCGCCTTGACACTTAAAGACAAATTTCAATTGACATGGAAATGAGTAGTGGAAATAACAACAACTAGGAAATAACAACTCTAATATTCAATCCACAGATCCTACTCAACATGGGGCACGAACAAGCAAAAAACATTAAACAATTTGTGGTAGATACAGAACAACAGGTAAACCTAGCCAGGTCCCCCCAATTTTTTATTAGTGAAACTAGAAGATACTGTACTTGACTTCCCAAATGCCACGCATAACTAACCTCGAAATACCAAAACAACGAAGGGCTTTCACTTTGGCCCGTTGCCAGGCCCTCCTTTCAGCAATTCAGGAAGGCCGATACAGGAAGATACCTCACGAGGAGAGGAAATGCTCACGTAGCTCTGGGCAGCAGGAAACAACGGAGCGTGCCCTTCTTCACTGCCAGTATTATATAGACATTTGAACTAGGTTTATCCAACCCATCTTATATAAGCTCCTGGACGTTCAGAACAACAGATCATCTCCCTGTTACTACAGGACAAAAGCCCAGAAGTCACGTATTCAGTCGCCAGATAGATATTCGTTGAAGGATGGTCTATGCTACAATTCAGCCCGAAATTGAAGGCTCGCATTGTTAGATCCGTACTTCTGAAGCCCCACCCCATAGAGCTGTTTTAACTGGTCCTTTTAATTTTTCTTATCAGTTTTCATTATCCTTTATTTATGCTTACTTAAGTATTCTATGTATATGCTTTAAGCTATGTTTGGTTCTTGCTCCCATTTATTTAATAATTGTACTCTTAGACTCATACTGTTATTCTATTTATTTAAATGCTTTGCTTATGCTGGTCTGTGACTGTAATAAAGTAAATTCATTCATTCTTGGTGCCATTCCTCTTCAGACAAGCCTACCAAGATGCTTAGAAAGTTCAGGTAATTTTAAACTGTTTTGGTATTTTAAATTTTGCATGCTTTAAAGTATTGTGAATTTCCCTCGATTTTACTGTTCTATTGTTTGTAAACTGCTTTGAGGTTGTTGCTGGTATTTACAATGAAGTAGGTATAATTTTTATGAAAGAATTTAAAAAATCACGTAATAAATAAAGTGTAAATTCTGCAGATCAAGGTGATCGAACAGGCATATATGGGGTATTTATTTTCATGAATATGTGCAATTTTGCACATATTATTTGCTTGGAGAACTTTGCCACAAAATCTGAAGGACAGTCGTGCTTCAGTTTGCCTGTTGTTCTGGAAAGTGCATTTTCCATGTTCTCTCACAACCGCCACTGGTCCTCCCTCCCCGCTCTTCCCCCACTTGAGCGATCAGTTTTATGGGAGCCATTCTGCCAACAACACAAAGAATGTAGTATTTTTCCTCCAACCTCCAGACTCAGAGAACACAACGCGGGGGTTGTGGCAGATAATAGAAGCTGGGGGTTGTGATCTGCAAGAGGCGTTTTACAAGCCGTTTTTGACTTTTTCTCTCCAAGGCTGATTGAATTGTGTCAGGAACCAAAATACATCTATCAGTAAATATAATAAGCTGCTGAGTGTGGAGTGATCTCATATTAGTAAAACTAACTGCGGCTGGCCATGTCACATACTGTCAAGTGAGAGATGAATAAAACAAATCATTATTTTTGAACCAGAACAGACGAGCCTCCTCTGTAGCTGAAGGGAGAGAAAAAAAAACAATTAATGTCTCTTTAGCACAGAGATGCTGGTGGTGGTGTCTGCGATTGTCAAGGGACTTGGGCATTAATTCATGTATTTAAATAAAGGCATCGTTATCAAGTATGTCTTCCATTTATACACAGTGCTGGATGCCCACTGACGTGAAGCTTACGCTATTTGAGAATTGGGGGAGGGGAGAGAGAGAGAGAGGGACAGACCTCTTGGCAAGTTAAGTGATTTTAAAATGAAACGTTTCTGAGAAGGAAAAACCTTGAAACTTTTTAGTCTGTGGAGGCTATGACTGAGCCAAAAGGGGGGAGCTTGTTCATTGAAAATCTTCCATCAGAAGGAATCAAAAGTGGCCTTCCTTGTTTCAATGATTATTTTCATGCACCAGTGCAAAGGGGCTGTAGGAGGGTTTGCTTTGTGATCTCTGGTGGTTTGTCATCCTTGATTGGCTGAGATTACCTATGTGACTAGAAGGGGAATCAAGGCTCTAAATGGCCTTAATTGGTCCATCATGTCTGCATGAGCAGGTGGCATGGCTGCCTGGAAGGAGGCAAGAGGTTGGTCATTCCTGGGAAAAGAACTCCTTGGACCTAACGGCATTTAGCAACTACTGCCCTGTTGCAAATACCCCCATTTTGAGCAAGGTACTTGTGAGGGTCATGACAACATAGCTGCAGGCGTTCCTAGAAGATGGTGATGCTCTGGGACCCATTCCAGTCTGTTTTCAGACCCAGGTTTGGGAGTGGATCTGCCTTGATCATGTTGCTCTTACAAGATCACTTTTATTACCCTCGACCATGGTACCCTCCTGGACTGCCTATGGGAGAGGGGTTTTGGAGGCAGTCTTATCTCCAGGATTGGTTCCAGAAGGTAGCATTGAATGAGTGCTTCTCAGCCTCCTGGTTCCTGAACTATGAGGTCCTGAAAGGAACTGTATCGTCTCATGCTATTTAACATGTATGTGAAGTCTTTGGGAGTGGTCAAGAAGTGTTCTGGAGCAGCATGCTTCATTTGAACTGGGAGTGGCTGATGAAGTCTGGATGCAGTGGTGGGCTGCATGAGGACTAATAAACTTAGTCTGAAGGAGTGGTTCATGGGTTCCCTGCCCTGGATGGAGTTTCAGTATCTCTGAAGGAGCAAGTGCATTGTTTGGGGATGCTCCTTGTCCATCTCTGTCAGTAGAGGTGCAGGTATCCTTAGGGACTTGGAGTGCCTTCTACCAATGTTGGTTGGTAAAACAGCTACAGGGTTCCTGGGCTGAGATAGTTTGACCACAGTTGTCCATGCATTGGTAACTTCACACATGGATTTCTTGGGGTTGCACTGGAGGCTGCAGCCTGTGCAGAAATCAACAGCACATGACACTTTGCTTTCTTGATTTGCACTGGGTCAGGTGTCAATCTGCTACCCGGCAGGGTTGCCATATGTCAACCCAGGTCAGTAGTCTAGATTTTTTCCTTTAAAAAAGCTTGGGCAAAACTAAGAAAAGCTCAGCAACTTTTGCATGGCAACCCTACTACAGGCCAAGTTCAAGGTACTAACATGTAAAGCCCTATACATCTCAGGACCAGGTTACCTGAGAGACTGCTCCAGAGGAAGTACAATCTGGATATAAAAACTGGAAGTTCTCTCAGAATATAGTTGCCAATATTGGGTAAGATGGGCAAGTCTTCTGAGCTGGCACAAGGCCCATATAACTGGGACTTTTCTGCAGAATGAGCCCCCAACTTCCCATGGTTCCTGAGGAAGGTGCCACCTCCCCCAGCCCCTGAAGGACACTTGCAAGCAGCATTGTGAGGAAGAAGACATTTCCTGGAAAGGAACACATGCGTTAAGGATTACAACCCCATAAAGCGCTCTGTACAATCGGTGATTTCTCCCCTGAGTGTTCTCTGATGACAACTCTGTTCTGAACCAAGCCAAGGTGAGGGCACCTCTTCAGCAGAGCCTATCCCAGCATGCTAGTGAAAAAAGGAGAGAGGAAGCAGCACAAGAAGTAACTTTTTATTCACTAAGTTGTGTTTCATTGTACATTTCCTTCCTCCATATCTCAAAAACATACCTTGATTTTCATAATACGGAAATATATTTACAGTTAGTTACATCTAATGAATCAGGTGAGGCAGGAGTGCCATGACCAGGGCATTGTGTGTTCAGAGAAGAAAGCAGAGCAGCTGGAAAAGCAGCAGTTGGAGAAGCAGGGGGGAGGAAATAGGGGGTGGCTGGCAGGAGAAAGTGGAGTAGACAGGGCAGTGGGGGAGACTGGGGTGGGGTTGCCAGAGTAGTGTGTGGACAGCCCTGGATGATATCTTGCCTGGGGGCCCTTCAACGCTGGGAGTGAGATTCTGCCGTGACTGGCGAGCATTCATGGTGGGTGGGTGCAGTGCTTTCCCCCCTTAAAAATGTTTAGTTAGGGGTACTCTCATATTCCTACTCATATTTAAATAGGTAAAGGTACCCCTGCCCGTATGGGCCAGTCGTGTCCGACTCTACGGTTGTGCGCCCATCTCACTTAAGAGGCCGGGGGCCAGCGCTGTCCGGAGACACTTCCGGGCTACATGGCCAGCGTGACGAAGCTGCTCTGGCGATCCAGCACCAGCGCAGCACACGGAAATACTGCCCCTCAATGAGGCCAAACTTAGATTCACAAAATGTTTAGGGGTATGCGTCCCCCCCCCCCGAAAAAAGCTCTCTCTCTCTCTCTCTCTGTGTGTGTGTGTGTGTGTGTCACAGTCTATCAAAAGAAGCAGTAGCTGGGCAAGGGTAGCAGCTAGTAGAATGAGAAGGGCACTTCAAGAAGCAGGAAGGCAAAATGGGGCTGAACAGCATTGAAACAAAGTGAATGTGCAGTGAGGTAATGAGATTGTGTGGGTAATTAGATAGTTTCAAATATGCTAACATAAGAAGCAAATGACTGAATCAGAGAATATTTGGTATAGTCCCACTCAAAATCTTAAACCTCTTAAATAAATAATCAATGTACTTATTTGCAAAATCTTTATCCTTTATAATCGTTAAGCATGCCTTATGCAGATTGGATTTCTTTGCATGGTTTCAGCTTGGAACAGAAGGTGAGTTTAGATGATGTTGTATGCTTATTCTTTCTCTAATGCTTTCATGTCCTTAGCCTTAAAGTTATTCCTGGGAGGTGTCATTTTGAGCTGTATTAGTCACTTAGTGTGGCACCATGTACTTACAAAAAGTAATTTGATGGAACACATGAGCACAAGCCCTTTCCTCTGCAAAGGGGTCAGGCCACCGAGAACCTTTTAAACAGTAATTGGAGAAAACAACATGTAACAAGAGAACTTTCATCTGAATCTTGTTCTTATTTTGCTCTTTGTGTTTTGTAGCTGTTGGTTATCAACAGGCCCTATTTTAGCAACCAAGTGATCCAGCCAAAGATAAGCACTTTTAAGGCTGGAGCTCCAACAATCTAAAGAAACAGAAAATAATGTCACACGCCACCCCAATCTCTGAGCAGGGGTTCCTGGCACACTTACCTGGGGTTCGTGTTTCCTTTGGGGATTGCGGCACAGTGGGGTTTTATGATGTATGGTTTATTTACAAAAGATATAAACAACCTTGGTTAAATTTTAATCTCTACTGTGCCCAGTAATTTAAGGGGTTCTAGCACCCGCAAACTCGTAACAATAAAATGGAACGGTGAAGGCTTGGATTCTGAGGAGCGCTTGATGGAAGTGGGTTGATGTAAGGTTACATTGCTGTTCCTTCCTCATTGCTTGTAGCAGCCGAGCCCACTGCAAAGACCCACTCCTGTGGGTCAGGGTATCCTCCTGAAGTGGGGTGGGCTCTGTTATGGAGGTCTAAGGGCAAGGGAAGGATTATGAAAAAATTGGGTGGAGACACTTTCTTATTTATATAATTATTTATATGCCACCCTATACCTGCAGGTCTCATAAAATGTGTATTTGCATATTCTTCATACAATGAAAGGGACGTGGGTGGGGCTGTGGTGTAAACCACAGAGCCTAGGGCTTGCTGATCAGAAGGTCGGCAGTTTGAATCCCCGCAACGGGGTGAGCTCCTGTTGCTCAGTCCCTGCTCTTGCCAACCTAGCAGTTTGAAAGCACGCAGTGCAAGTAGATAAATTGGTACCACTCCGGAGGGAAGGTAAACAGCGTTTCTATGCGCTGCTCTGGTTTGCAAGAAGCGGCTTAGTCATGCTGGCCACATGACCTGGAAGGTGTACACCAGCTCCCTTGGCCAATAAAGCGAGATGAGCGCCACAACCCCAGAGTCGTCCGCAACTGGACCTAACGGTCAGGGGTCCTTTTACCCCTTTTACATACAATTAAACTGCTGTTACTCCCGCGTCGCAACATTTGGAGAAAAGCAAAATGCATTGGATGCACATTAATCTGAGATGTGCAGATCAGGTAATTTTTCATTAGAATTTGCTAATTCCTCAAACATCTACACATTCACCTGCTTCTGTAACAGCAACCACAGAAGCTTATTGTTTCACCTTACTTTTCAGCCAAGGAGCTCTGGGCAATGTCCTTCGCCACCATCCATTTTTGTCCTCATATCAACCTTGTGCTAAGAGCTGGGACTGAGGGAGGAGTGGCCAACAAGCCCCAGTGAGCCAGGATTTGAACCTTCCCAGATTATGTCCAACATGTTGCCCCTGGCAGTGCAGCAACTTCTACAAGGGCGGTTTAAGCCCTGCCACTTGAAAACAGAGGTTAGGGCCAAATCCAGCACAAAGTAAACCTCCCAGTCCTTTGTAAATGACACACTGACAGTTTTTTTAAAGGTTTTTGAATGCAGCTTCTGTGTACCTCAGCAGAAGATATTTCTCACTGTCCTGTTGCTTTTCCCTTGACTGGAGCTTTCTGCATTACTGTAACACATTTTTTATTCCCTCATCCATACAGTAAAATGAGGAATCGTGGAGATTAAAAGCTATTGCTTTCAGGTCTTGCTCTCCTGTTCATTTCCTGTTAGCCAACTGATATAACCCACCCAGAGGCATTTTTCATTAGGGGCTGCAGCAAACCCAGTTTCTTACCTCTTGATTTGAATTTTGCACAGACACCACTCAATTGGTGCCCTCCAAGCAGTAGATAATATTTGCAGGCAATCCTGAAGGGAAGACACAATGTGTTTTCATCTTAGCAGGTGTTTGGTGATACACATCACTCTGCTGTGTTTCAATCTTTCTCGTGTTAGTCATCTCGAGACCACAGAAGAGATTAAGATTTGAAGCAAAACACTTTTTAATCTATTTCATATCCAGACCTCCACAATATGCCTTCAAGGCATTTCTCTAAGAATGTTTCTGCTGCCATTGAGGACTTTTTAAAAAAATCAGTATATAGAATAAAGCCATTTTTTTTCTCAAAGCCCATTGAGTAAATTTAGAGAAATTGTGGTGGGTGTATTTCAATTAGCAGACCAGATTTTCCAGTCAGTGCCTCAGAGAATGTTGAAAATCTATTAAGGGAAACCTGAAATGCTTTAGGTTCTTGAAGTTTCAAGAGCCACTTTGGATCATGGAATTCAATAGCCTGTTTGAATGCAGTGTTCCTTGTACCTAACATTCCTGAAAGGTGTCAATTCTTGCCTTGAGTTTCTCCATAGACAGAGATGTATAGACCAGCTTCTTACACCAGCCCTCTCTAGGCATTCAAAAGAGTGCACAAGGGCAAAAAGTGTGTAGGGGCAGTGGACATATGTGCCTTCACACACACACGGCCCTGCCCCCAATATCCCTGTGTATGCTGGATGCAGCCACTCTACCCCCAACCTCCACTGAGTGGGAAGGTTGGAAGGGGTGTCTAGGTGAACTCAGCCCTTTCCACTCAATATGGAAAGATCAGGGGTGGATTGAGTCGGGGTGGGGATCTAGGAGCTGGGATGGTACACCTTTGCCCACTTTCCCTATGTACTTTATGCCCTCATGCATTTTTGAATGAAGGATAGGGCAATTGTATGTTCCCCATTTACTCTTTGATGGCAACATCAAGTGACAATTGGCACGTGTGAATGTTCCATCACAGCATCACCTAAAACAACTCCAACACTGTGGGCTGAATGTTGTTGCAGTTAATTAAATTTGTATAATGCCCTATACCCATAGGTCTCAGGGCGGTTCACACCACAGTGTTCAGGACCTATACTGATAAGAGTTCAAGTGATATATGTAAATCCATGTGTGAATCAACTCACAGACTGTATGTTGAGCTGCTCATTCAGTTTGAAATTTTCCTCTTTGAATCTTTAATTCAAAGATGCTTTCATGTAGTGTAAAAGTCCTTGTTGTCGAGACACTGAGAACAATTGGAACTTTGCTGTGTGTGTTTCCTGAAACACCCTGAGTCTGAATTCTGAGATCCAGGGGCATCAGCTCCCAAGACCCCTCCCTATAGCTTCCTTGGTTTGGTCACTTGAGGAAAAGGACGTAGCTCACAGAGCTCATGGCTTCTGGGCTCCACTTTTTGGTAGGACTGGGGAGCCACTGCAAGTCACTGGAGTCAGTACTGAGCTAGAGGGACCAAGGGTCTGACTCAGTATACAGCAGATTCCTAGGTTCTCAGGAAAGCAGGGAGCATGCTCCGATAACCAACTGCAGGCTGAAGCAGATTCATAGTGTATCAACACTAGGGGAAACATCAGAAATTGATGAGGGCTTGAGTTCCAGAATCAGATGACCATATCTTTAGGCACCAGGCAAAAACTTTCCTCTATAACCAGGCCTTTGGCCTTTAACTATTTGTTGCATTTTAGAGGTGGGATCAGGATGTTTTTAATTTATTCCCTCCACCTTGGTTTTAATGTATCTAGTGGTGGGTGGGACTGGGTGGCATTGTTTTGTTGGTTGTAAGTTGCTTTGGGCCTTGGGCAAGATAAAGCAACTAGTAAATTTAATAGATAATACAGTATGCAATAAAATTAAAATATATGCCTTTTTAGGTCCCTCCCCAGCTTATAACCACACACTGTTTGTTATGCACTTGTTTTTATATTATATACAAATGTTCTATATTTTTCTGTCTTCTGGTCTCCCAGTTCTTCTCCCCGCTGCTCTCCTCTTTCAGGGAAGGGCCCACAGCTCAGCTGCAAAGCACATGCCTTGCATGTGGATGTTGCAGAGTCCATCCCCAGCGCTTCCATTTGAAAGACAGCTTGCTGCAGGCTTTGGAAAGAGATCCTAGCATACTGCATTGTGTCAGGGGACAAGCTGGGCTAGACGGGCCTGTGCTCTGACCCAGCATGCAGCAACGTGGTTTGTACTTTTTAGTATGGAGACTGGGGGGGGGGGGACAAAATATATCAAGTGTGGTGTATCCATTGCCATTCCAAACCTTTCTCCCAAATATCAGTAAACTAAAAGCAACACACTGCCGTAAGCTCCTTTCTTTCTTTCTTTAGCCAAAAGGATTAGATTTGTCTCTTAGACAGGTCTGACATAAAGTATAGATTTCCAATGGGTTGAGTTTAGCCAGTCATATCTGTGATTTTGTGAGTGGTGGAACATCAGTCTGAAGACAAAGCCTGTCCCCTACTGGGGAAGAAGATATTTAAAAGATAAAAAAAGGCAGGAGGGCAACATTTATTGGGCCACTTGTTGGTGATGGAAGAGGAAAGGAATGTTTCAATTGATTATTCAACACCAAGAAATATTTTCCACAGTTGTTAATGGATTTATTCAGCAAAATCAGCATGCGTGGTACACACAAGAAACAGAAGAACTGATGCTTGTGTGACTCCTGAAGCAAGGAGATAAGTAACTATGCAACCTAGAAGACATCTGAAGTGTTTGGGGGCACTTCAGGATTTGAACCAGAGCCCTTAAAGTCTCTACAGTATGCATGATCATACCAGTTAGCTAGGAAACCAAACTTCAGTCCTCCCAAGCCAGCAGGGAGAAACCCCTCTGTAGAGTATTTCTGGCCAGGGAGTCAGCAGCACAGGAACAACCAATCTCTTCTCATTTCTTCTTAGTGTTGCTGCTCTTCAGATATGAAAATGAAGAGCAGGTTGCAGAATGAAGGGACTTATACTGATGTAGGGTAAACAGCAAGCAGCCTTTCCAGGGTATCTTTTCTACAGGACATATCTCCCCCACTTTTTCCGAGCTATGGTCTTACTGAGAAGAAGGAGATGTAGTAAACCTGTGCCTCAGGACTTGTTCCATCCCTAGCAAGCCCAGATCTGAACAGTTTGGGGTTTGCCCCACCACTTTCCCCAGAAAAACCCATGCAGATCAAATGTCAATCTGTGGAAACCTCTATTGACATCTGCTCTGATTCAGCAGTGAAGATCATGTTTTCGTGGGGGAAAGTGGCAGGAAAATGTTTTTGTTGTTTTTGTCTGTGTATGCATGGGAACATTCAGTTATTTGAGCTTCACCTGCCATCTACAACAGTATAGTTCTGGTTATATGCTCCATTATAGGCCTGTTCCATCTCATCTTTTGCAGATTAAAATAAAAATTCACAAATAAATTCACATGTAAATTTATGGATTTTGTACACATCTTATATACATTTTATGCCCATTCCCCCAATACACATTTTTATATGTTTTGCAATGGATTGCCCCTGAAATGGTACACTTTTTTGAACCAAAACTGCCTTGTAAAATCCAGAGGTGTGCATAATCTGGTAGCTGAATTCTGATCTGTCAGGGCCTTATTCATTATTCCAGTAAGTGTCTCTACCCTTTCACTGCCTTGACCTCTGACCTGCTAGCCTTTCACTATAGAGGTGTAAAAAATACTGAATTTTTGTCCACCTAATCAGATAAAACATCTAATAAAATCTTGCTTAGAAGATGAAAACAAGAAAAGGACTGGAGAATAAAAATTCTCAAGTCAAGACTGAGACTTTGATAAAATTGAGAAAAGCTAAGATCTCATGTACAAATGCAACATTAAGTAGTATAAAAATTTATAGAGAGAGAGATTGTGTTACAGAACTTCTTCACTCTTTGATAACAGCATTGGTATGTATCAAGATGTATCCTAATTGTTCTTCTAAATATATCTCTGTGTGTTTTGTTCTGACGGTCTCTTTAGGAAAGTGTTAGGTTATCTGATTACTGTATATAATTGCATACTATGCTTCTCGTGTAATATGTACTCCTCTGGAAGTAAAAGTAGTGTTTAAAAATATTTTCTTTCTAGAGACAACTCATTCAGTGTTTATAATGCTAGCATAGTCCTTGGAGCCCACAGAAAACAGGATCACTTCTCTTACCACAACCTGGTAAACACATGAAACATATGGTTTGCTTAAGCGTTAGGATATGAAAACTTACCTTACAGGGATCCATGCAGAGGATCTGCAGCTAAGTCCAGTTCTGGTCACCTCACCTCAAAATGCATATAGCAGAGTTGGAAAAGGTTCAGACAAGGGCAACCAAAATGGTCAAGCGATGGAACAACTTTCCTATCAGGACTTAGTTTAGAGAACAAGTGTGTAAGAGGCAGCACTACAAAAGTTTACAAAATTATCCCTGGCATAGAAAGAGTGGATAGAGAAAAGTCCCAACCCCCCTCATAAGACCAGAACGCAGTGACATCCAGTGAAGCTGACTTGTGAAAGCGTCAGGACTGATAAAAGAAAGTACTTTTTACACAGCATACCATCCAACATTTCCCCAATGAAAATAGGTATGTCCTAAGGAAAAGCAGGATGTTCTGGCATCAGATCAGAAACCAGGCGGCTTCTCTAAATCTGGGGTCATCCCTGAAAAACAGAGACGCTTGGAGGGTGACACAGCACCTAGTTAAACTATGGAACTCACTCCCACTGGAGGTAGTGATGGTCACCAACTTAGATGACTTTAAAAGAGGAGCAGACAAATGAATGGAGAAGGTGTCAAGAAAGGCATGAGACTCTGCCTCCATGGTTGAAGGCAGTAGAGCTTCTGAACACTAGATGCTGGAAATTCTTACGTCCCTATGTTCAGTGCCCAAAGTGAGGAGGAATGGGGCAGGGTGCCATCCCACATCTTTGCAGGCAGCTCTATAAATATCCAACTTCTTTTCAGAAGGCCAGAACTGATTCTGGCCCAAGTCTCCCATCCCCGCCCCCCAGTTAGATATGGGAGGTGCCCTTTATAGTCAATTTTCTCCTTGCAGGCCTCTTTTACACCTGTGCTTTGGAAGGACTTACCTCAGATTGCAAGAGATGTATTCTAGAAAGATTGAGTTGTTTACCTATGTGAAAGTTTCTATTGGCCTTTTTTGGAGGGGAAGGCGACAACTTTTTGCTGTATGTAAAACCAATTCCAGTCATTTTAACAAGTCTGGAAGGGAATAACATGAAGAGGAATTTAAAGCAGAAAATGTACAAACCTAGTACATACCTCTTCCTTAAGCTCCCTTGGAAGACTTGTTGTGTGTGGTTGCAGAGGAAAGAAATGTCTTTCCTCCAACTAGTGTAACTGTTCTGGGAGAATTCAAAACCCTTTTCTGTGCTAAGAAATGAACAATGGTGATGTCATCACCAAAGGGTTTTCTTGTGTGTGTGATTCTTTGTGGCTGATTAGCTGCTCTCCCTGTGCAAAGGTCAGAGGGGGCAGGGTTTCTGTTGAGGCAGGTGATTAGCTGTGGGAGGAGCTTATCAGACCTTGCAGGCCAGCAGCGCGCGCCTAGTGGCGCGCGCAGTTTGATCCATCTTTTAAATTCAGGGGAGCTAGTCTCAAACGTTTGTTGGGGGAGACCTAGGTTTTTTTGGGGGGAGTTATTAGTCCTGTCTTCACACTTTATATGATGCAGGACCGCTGTAGCCACCCCCAACGACACGTTCTCAAGATGGAGGGGGAGGGAACAGCTGCAGTCGCCTGCAGTTCCTGCGCAATGCTTGCCATCTTGCCAAAGGTTGCAGGCAGCTTTACATGCAGCAATTGCATGTTGATTGCCCTCCTAAAAGACAAAGTCCAGCAACTGGAGGAACGTGTAGCTACACTCCAAAGAATTAGACAGCTGGAACTCTTCTTGGAAGCAGCAGAGCACACCGTCTCCACCAAGGAGGAGACAGGAGACTCCCCTGGGAAGGAGGCTAGTTCACCAACGCAGGAGCCCGATATGTGGAGAAACGTGACTCAAAGAAGTAGGAGGCCCAGGGTTCGCTCTGATTGTTTAGAAATACACAATCGCTTTGAGGTCCTCTCCCCTAGCATGCAAGACGAAGAGCAGACTCCATTTGAGGATCTCTCCCTCATTACAGTCGATCACGTATATGAAGATGAGCAGCAAAGTCAGCCCTCAGGGAATGTGCAGGCAACCTTGGAACGGACCGCTCACGGAAGAACCCCGACCAAACCTAAGAGGAGGCGTGTAGTGGTGATAGGGGATTCCCTACTGAGGGGAACAGAAGCAGTGATCTGTGGGCCTTACAAGATGTCTCGGGAAGTGTGCTGTCTCCCTGGGCCTAAGATCCAAGATGTAACTGAACGACTGCCAGGAATCATAAAACCCACTGACAAATACCCCTTCCTCTTGGTTCATGTGGGAACCAATGACACTGCAAGCAATAGCCTCCAGAAGATCAAAAGAGACTACGAGGCTCTGGGCAGGAAATTGAAGCAATTAAATGCACAAATCGTCATCTCATCTGTCCTCCCAGTTGAACGACGTGGCCCAGGGAGAGAGGGGAAAATAGTGGAAGTAAACAGCTGGCTTCGCAAATGGTGTAAACAGGAACGGTTTGGATTCTTAGATCACGGACTGCAGTTTCTTGAAGATGGACTTCTGGCAAGCAATGGGCTGCACCTCACAACGGTTGGGAGGAATGTTTTTGCCAAAAAACTCAGAAACCTCATCAGGAGGGCTTTAAACTGACTAATGTGGGGGAGGGAGACAGTGCTCCTGAAGGTAGGAGTCTATCAATTGATGAAGATGATCATCCAAATGTCATAGACCAAATGGAGCAAACAGCAAGCAGACCTAGTGGTGGGAGGAAAAAATCCTTAAATAAGAGACACGGGGGAATGACTAATGGACTTCAATGTCTGTACACTAATGCACAAAGCATGGGAAATAAACAAGATGAGCTTGAGCTCTTGGTACAGCAAACTAAATATGACATAATAGGCATCACTGAAACCTAGTGGGATAAGTCCCACGATTGGAATGTAAAAATGGAGGGATACAATCTATTTCAGAGAAACAGACCAGACAAGAAAGGAGGAGGAGTGGCGTTATATGTCAGGGATGTGTATACCTGTGAAGAGATCCAAGATTTAGAACCTCAAAGCCAAAGTGAGAGCATTTGGGTCAAAATTAAGGGAGAGAAGAATAACAGTGACCTCATTGTGGGAGTTTATTATAGATCCCCAAGCCAAACGGAGGACATAGATGATGCCTTCCTGGAACAGATGGCCAAGCATGCAAAAGGAAGGGAGATAGTAGTAATGGGGGACTTCAATTACCCAGATATTTGTTGGATGTCAAACTCAGCCAAGAGCATAAGGTCAAACAGATTCCTCACTGGCCTTGCAGACAACTTCATTGTCCAGAAAGTGGGAGAAGCAACAAGAGGAGCAGCCATTTTAGATCTGGTCCTAACCAATGTTGATGACCTGGTTAATGGGGTAGAAGTGGAAGGATCATTAGGCGCAAGTGATCATGCTCTTCTGAAGTTTACTATACAACGGAAAGGAGCAGCCAAGCATACTAGGACTCAATTTCTTGACTTTAAGAAAGCCGACTTCATAAAACTTAGGGAAGTGCTGGGTGAGATCCCATGGACAGTAATACTAAAAGGAAAGGGAGTTCATGATGGCTGGGAGTTTGTTAAGAGGGAGATAGTAAAAGCACAACTTCAGGCAATACCAATGAGACGGAAACATGGAAGGTGCCTAAAGAAGCCAGGGTGGCTATCTAAAGAACTTTTAACTGAGTTAAGATTTAAAAAGGATGCGTACAAAAAATGGAAAAGGGGGGAAACCACCAAAGAGGAATTCAAACAAATAGCCAGCATGTGTAGACACAAAGTCAGAAAAGCTAAAGCACAGAATGAACTCAGGCTTGCTAGAGAGGTTAAAAGCAACAAAAAAGGCTTTTATGGGTATGTTCGTAGCAAAAGGAAGAACAAAGAAACAGTGGGGCCACTCAGAGGAGAAGATGGTGAAATGCAAACAGGGGACACAGAAAGGGCTGAACTCCTCAATGCCTTCTTTGCCTCAGTCTTCTCCGATAAAGAAAACAATGCCCGACCTGAAGAATTTGGAGCAAATGATTCAGCAGAGAAAACACAGCCCAGAATAACTAAGGAGATAGTACAAGAATACTTGGCTAGTTTAGATGTATTCAAGTCTCCAGGGCCAGATGAACTGCATCCAAGAGTATTAAAAGAACTGGCAGATGTGATCTCAGAACCACTGGCAATCATCTTTGAGAATTCCTGGAGAACAGGCGAAGTCCCAGCAGACTGGAGGAGGGCAAATGTTGTCCCTATTTTCAAAAAGGGGAAAAGAGAGGACCCAAATAATTACCGCCCAGTCAGTCTGACATCAATACCAGGGAAGATTCTGGAGCAGATCATTAAGCAAACAATCTGTGAGCACCTAGAAAGGAATGCTGTGATCACCAATAGTCAGCATGGATTTCTGAAAAATAAGTCATGTCAGACGAACCTGATCTCATTTTTTGACAGAATTACAAGCCTGGTAGATGAAGGGAACGCAGTGGATGTAGCCTACCTTGATTTCAGCAAGGCATTTGACAAGGTGCCCCATGATATTCTTGTAAAGAAGCTGGTAAAATGCGGTCTTGACTATGCTACCACTCAGTGGATTTGTAACTGGCTGACTGACCGGACCCAAAGGGTGCTCATCAATGGTTCCTCTTCATCCTGGAGAAGAGTGACTAGTGGGGTGCCACAGGGTTCTGTCTTGGGCCCGGTCTTATTCAACATCTTTATCAACGACTTGGATGATGGACTCAAGGGCATCCTGATCAAATTTGCAGATGACACCAAACTGGGAGGGGTGGCTAACACCCCAGAGGACAGGATCACACTTCAAAACGACCTTGACAGATTAGAGAACTGGGCCAAAACAAACAAGATGAATTTTAACAGGGAGAAATGTAAAGTATTGCACTTGGGCAAAAAAAATGAGAGGCACAAATACAAGATGGGTGACACCTGGCTTGAGAGCAGTACATGTGAAAAGGATCTAGGAGTCTTGGTTGACCACAAACTTGACATGAGCCAACAGTGTGACGCGGCAGCTAAAAAAGCCAATGCAATTCTGGGCTGCATCAATAGGAGTATAGCATCTAGATCAAGGGAAGTAATAGTGCCACTGTATTCTGCTCTGGTCAGACCTCACCTGGAGTACTGTGTCCAGTTCTGGGCACCACAGTTCAAGAAGGACACTGACAAACTGGAACATGTCCAGAGGAGGGCAACCAAAATGGTCAAAGGCCTGGAAACGATGCCTTATGAGGAACGGCTAAGGGAGCTGGGCATGTTTAGCCTGGAGAAGAGGAGGTTAAGGGGTGATATGATAGCCATGTTCAAATATATAAAAGGATGTCACATAGAGGAGGGAGAAAGGTTGTTTTCTGCTGCTCCAGAGAAGCAGACACGGAGCAATGGATCCAAACTACAAGAAAGAAGATTCCACCTAAACATTCGGAAGAACTTCCTGACAGTAAGAGCTGTTTGACAGTGGAATTTGCTGCCAAGGACTGTGGTGGAGTCTCCTTCTTTGGAGGTCTTTAAGCAGAGGCTTGACAACCATATGTCAGGAGTGCTCTGATGGTGTTTCCTGCTTGGCAGGGGGTTGGACTCGATGGCCCTTGTGGTCTCTTCCAACTCTATGATTCTATGATTCATAATCTAACAAAACTGAAAAGAAATGCACCAGGAATGCCAAGGATCAAGATGAAAAAACGAGGGTGTATTTCAAATCCTGTGGCCTTGGAGCAGAGGTTGAGTTTGGCAAAGAGGAGGTCGGCTTCTGGAGAACTCTTAAAAGGAGTTGTCAGAGGAATGGACCGAATCAATAAATCCCCTCAAGAGGGAAACAAAAGAAACGTCTATTAAACTGGGTAACGTTAACAAAACAGTGGATACAGCTCTAAAATGGGGGACGAGACACTGTGTCGGGATCAAGGTCTGCAGGAAAATTACACTAGAGCTCCAGTTCTGCATGTTAGACTAGGAGGATAGAAACTGTCTGAATTCTGAGGATCCCAAGGTTTGTGTGTTCCTGAATCTTCAGGGAGCCAGGACTTACCTGCCTTCCTGGTGAAGTGGCTTAAGGATATGTTCCTGAAAGAGACACACTGAGCACTTGCACCAGACCCTACACAAGGCCCACGTCCCAGGGGAAAATATTCTCTAGATAGCCTGTAAAAGAAGCAGCTATGCAAAGAGCAAGAGCATCACTGAATGAGGGAAAGTCTATTCCCGTTTTTCAGCACCACACTTACAGCAACCACACACCCAGAAGCATGCAAGCCCTTGACAAGCCTGGATTCACAACTGGTAGGGAGAATACAGCTACAGATGAATCCAGCATCAATGGAGGGAGAAATCAACCTGATGACCTGTGTGATTAGAGACAGTCTCTCCATCTTCAGCACGGGGAGAACTCAGTTGAAAAGCACAGTGAAATGTTCAGTACTTGAATATAATGGCTCTGCAACATTATGGGTTGAAATTACATATATCCAGGGTTAAGACAGCTACTGTTCATGCTAGCTCTGTCTTGAGTCTAGGCTGCAAGTGGAGCTGTCCTCTGCATACAGTAAAAAAAAAAAAATGGTGGTAAGGAAAGCAAGAAGTTATATGTTATGGGGGAGCAGGCATGCCAGGTTCTGCCCCACATTGTGGGTGCCTGAAATACTCAGATACTTTATAGCTCTTGGTTCATCTTGTCATGAATTCTGCTCAGTATTGAACCAGAGCAGACTCCAATGTATAGTTAGCAGAGTAAAAACATAAACATGTTGCAGGATTTCCAAAAAATAGATTAAGAGGCAATTAGATTCATCTAGACTAGGACTTGCCAATCAGAAGGTCGGCGGTTCGAATCCCCGCAACGGGGTGAGTTCCCGTTGCTCAGTCCCTGCTCCTGCCAACCTAGCAGTTCAAAGTGCAAGAAGATAAATAGATACCGCTCCAGCGGGAAGGTAAACGGCGTTTCCGTGTGCTGCTCTGGTTCGCCAGAAGTGGCTTAGTCATGCTGGCCACATGACCCGGAAGCTGTACGCCGGCTCCCTCGGCCAATAAAGCGAGATGAGCGCCACAACCCCAGAGTCGGTCACGACTGGACCTAATGGTCAGGGGTCCCTTTACCTTTACCTAGCAGAGCTTTAGTACTACTGAAGGCAAAGGAGCATATCAGTCACAACTCCGATACATTTTCAGGATTGGCACAGTCCATAAGAAATCCAGCTGCAGCAGAGTTAACTTAAACTTACAGTAGGACTAAAGCCTTAACACTTAAACATACTATGTACAGAACACCACACCAGATGAAGAGAGAGACAGAAAGTGAAACTCAGGCTCCTTCTGGCCTATTATTATAGACAGCACTACCACTGCCACCCCTGCCGTGGGCAACTCTAGGAGCAAGGAGCGCCATCCCGCCCTGCAGGTGAGGGGGCGGGAGTTTGTGGTGGTGGCAGCAGATTCCCTCCCAGCACCTATCTGTGGGCAGCTGCCCCCCCCACCTAAATCAAGTAAATCAATCAAAATATTTAACTGAGGTCCTGCCCCCCCCAACATGAAGCCTGCCCTCCCTTCCATGAATCCTGGCTATGCCCATGTAGCTATCCCTCCCTTGAAAACACCATTTCCTCCTGTTCAGTCCATCCCTATAGCAATGATGTTTGTGATATAAAATATCATATGTGCAGTGTGCATGGGAATTCGTTTAATTTTTTTTTCAAACTATAGTCCGACCATCAACAGTGTCTGAGGGACTGTGAGCTGGCCCCAAAAAATGCAACTGACACTTCTAAGGTGATAGGAGGCAGATAGTTCATTAAAGGAATAATTTGGGATGTCAGAATCACAAATGGTTCCTTGCATAGCTGAAACAAAGATGATTTCTTTCTTTTTCTTTTTTTAAATATGCAGTCCAGTGTCTGAAAGGTTTTGATGGGAGGATATGAACTGGGTCAGAGGCCCAAAGTTGAAGGACACATGACTGTGAAGGGTTACGTTTGAGTGATATGCTACTAAAAGGAGAATTGGTTGATGCTTGGAAGGAGGCTAATCCAAAGGTGGGCTTTACATTTTTCTCCAGGATAACATGTACCAACTATGTGCCAAGTTCTATTGTCTGGCTTGTAAATACTCATCCCTCATATATTGGTCTATTAAGGGTTCCATACCATGTCCCTGTCAATGCAATACTAAAATTACAAAAGGCCTGATAAATTAATTACATGGAGATTAAACCCTATACTGTTACAAAGAATGTCCACAGTGGATAAAATTAAAGAGGAATCCCTAATTACTATTCCCGTCATGACTCAGATGAGCACTCCTAGGCCCTCACATGGGACACAGAGATGGCAGCAGTGAGGAGGGAGCTGGCAAAGTGTTATATGACGAGAAAGATAATGGTGGTTTGTCAGTAGCAAATGTTAAAGTGCACTATATTGCTAGTTGTGTTAATTCTTTAACAGAAAGGATAGTAAAATATAATATGAAACAGATGGTTAAGAAACCATTACATAAGGTTCTTTGGTGGACCACAACTAATCAAACTAAGAATAATAAAGCTAAGAATAATTTTCTGGCATCTAATTGTTTACAAAAATAGGATTCTTATAAACTATTAGTAAGTCCAGAAGCCTCTCATCGTCATCTAGCCATAGGTGAAATCCAGCAGGACTATGGTTTAAATATTGGGGGTGGGGGAGAGATTCATTCAGTTACAGAACTGATTAAAAATGGAACAATGATTCAATTTTCAGTGGTCAAAGAAGAATTGAGGAATGCTAAGATACGTTGGTATGAATATTTACAAGTCCAAAATATAATATTAAATTTTATAAGGGAGAATGTGGTACTGATAGAACTAACAGAATTTGAAAACATACTCATGAAGAAAGATAAACACCAATTATTTCTATCACCTGTTGTTAAAGTATGATTGTGAACAGGAACAAATGAAAGATTATATGATAAGGTGGACTCGGGAAGAACATAAGCATGGAGGTGTGGGAGAAACTATGGAGAGAAGATCATAAATTTTCTCTGAATAAAAATGTAATAGAGAATTCTCTCAAGGTTATCTCTGAGAGGCTACTGAGGCTGGCAGAATTAGAAATACGCTGCACTAAATCAGAAATGCTTTGCATAAGAACACCCCATAACCTACAAGTCAACTAAAGCAAGGGCTAGGCTTCAAAATCTGCCCCAACGTCTTAAAGCATCTGGGAGTTATGGAACAGAAAAAACTTAAAACTTTCAAAACTACATTTTGGATGTCTACTTAAATCTCAAATTGGACCTACGAAACTGGACCAGATCCATTTGGCATGGCTTGGCACGATAGCAGCAGTAAAAACGTTGATTACTTCCAAATTCTCATTTTTATTTCAGGTGATGACTATGTAATTAAAGATTAAGTTAAAGATTAAAATCCTACAGAAATTGCAAAAAACCACACCTTTTAAACAGCTATATCCACCGAGCAAACATCAAGGCTTAGAGCAGCCATCAAGAAGTGGCTCAAGGAGGGCTGGACCCACCTAACCTCAAGAGGTATCTTGATGCTCTGAGCTTGAAAAGCACATTGTTATTGATGCAGAATTTATCTCAAGGCCCCTGAGTATGGAATGTGATCCTTTTGAGAGAGGCAAGACACAAATCTTCTTTGACCCATCACACCAAGGTGCTAGAGAGCCTTCTCGCAACCCATGTGCTCAAGCAAACCTGAGGGTAGGGAATGGCTTCCTGCTCCTGCTCCCTGCTGTTCGTGTTTCTGCACCACTCTCTTATTTTTATTTTTTTAAAGGACACATTGGATTTTGTAGTCTGGAAGCAGAAAGGCTTTTTTGTTTGTTTGTTTGTTTGTTTGTTTGTTTGTTTAGAGACTTGCATATAGGGGTTAAACCTATGATGGGGGTTCAGATAAACTGGGGACTGTTCTTCTTAGTTAGCTACAACTTCATCAAGTAATAAATTTCACTTCAAATATGACAGGGAAGGGCCAGGCTGTCAGACCTCCCTGGTCCTAAGCATCACATATGCCTAAACAAACCAAAAACACAATCCTCTCAACAGTTTATAATCCTTTATACAAAGAAATGATGGGTAATTTGGAAGCACTGGGAAACTAATATTGGTTGTAAAATTAACCAGGAAGCATGGAAAGAGGTATGGATCAATTTGGGCTAAGATAAGGGAAAAGAAAGATGCTTCATAGATGGTCTCTCACACCCGACATACGCCATAAAATTAATCTGCAAATAAGGTCCTAATGCTGGAGTGGGTGTGACCCAGGTGGTGCATTTTATCATATGTGGTGCGCTTCAGTGGTGTCCAAACTTTTTTCAAAGAGGGCCAGATTTGATGAAGTGAAGGGCCGTGAGGGCCGACCAAAGTTGACCTTTTTTTAGGATTTTACCCCAAAGCTTTCTTTAAAATTGAGATTGTGGTTGTTGAGCTTTCGTTAGGATTAAACTTCCACAGGGGTGCTGGATTAAACCAACCCCAAAACAGACTTGTGACATGCCTGGGTTAGAAGGTTTTGCATTTTTAGCATTCGATGGGGGGGGGGATGGAATAATCACAGAACAAACTGTTCCCTATAACCTTCAGCTGGCATTACAATATTTTCTAATTACGGAGTCCTTCTCCTTCAGTTAATGTTTTATTCAATAAATAAGGAACATAAATGGAATCCTCCAAAAACTCATAAAAATCTTGGGGGGCAGGGAGATCCCTTGGGATAAGACGAGAACAGGGCAATCACTTTGAGTAGTGGGGATTTTATTCCTCTTTCTGTTTTGCTGGTACATTGAAGTTTACTTTGTATCCTCTGTTCCTTGTTTTCAAAGCTTAAATAAAACTGTTGTTGTTGTTGTTGTTGTTGTTGTTGTTGTTGTTGTTGCCAGCCTTTCCAGAAGTAAATCAATGGCAAATTGTTTACATGAATGCAATTTGGGTAGATTTACATTTCAGTAACCTACTAACCAATTCAGAATTGCTTAAGCAAACAGCACTCTGCTGTTTCACTATGTTTGAGCTTTTTCCATTTAATAAATATCACTTAGGAGAAAAATGCCATTCATGGATTATCATATGAGTGACAAAGACATTAAACTGACAAGATCTGCTTGGGAGGCCCACAGTGAAATTGCATAACTCTTTTTGTTGTTGTTAGCTTTCTCACTCATAATTTTATGAAGCTTAGAGTAATTAACACAGTTCATGGGGTTTAGTTTGTTGTTTCTCTGTAAGAATGCAAATCTGAGACTGATATGTATCTCTACAGAAGACAGCACCAACTGTTCACTGAGTCTTAACTTGCACATTGCCTCCCTATTCTACAAAGAGGTGACAGACAAAGGGAATCTCTGATTTTATTAGGAGCTAAGCATATGCTTTGTAGCCATTTCATACAGTAAAACCTGATTTATAATTAAATTAACAAAAAGTAAAAAGTAAATTATAGAGCATACCAAACCCTAATCTGTGCTGCTAAGTGTGTGTGTGTGTGCGCGCGCGTGCATTTGAATGTGGTGGAGAACATATTGATGGTAGAAAAAAGTAAGTTGGTGAAGCCCCACTTCTCTCATTGAAGCTTTGGATATGAACAGTTCACAGAATCATAGAATTGTAGAGTTGAAAGGGTCTCAGAGGGCCATCTTGTCCAACCCCCTGCAATGCAGGAATCTCAACTAGATCTTCCATGACAGATGGCCATCCAACGTCTGCTTAAAAACCTCCAAGGAAGGAGAGTCCACCACCTTCCAAGGAAGTCTGTTCCACTGTTGAACAGTTCTTCCTGACAAAAAGTTCTTCCTGATGTTTAGTTAGAATCTCATCTCTTGTAACTTGAAGCCATTGGTTCAGGCCCTACCCTCCAGAGCAGGAGAAAACAAGCTTGCTCCAACTTCCATGTGACAGCCCATCAGATATTTGAAACTGGCTATCATAACTCCTCTCAGTCTCCCATCATCCAGGCTAAACATACCCAAATCCCTTAACTGTTCCTCATAAGGCTTGTTTCCCAGACCCTTGATCATCTTGGTCACCCTCAGCTGCACACTTTCCAGCTTGTCAGAATCCTTCATAACTTGTGCATGCAGTGATACACTGAATATAAACTGGTTTTCAGGGAGTGAGCCTGAACCTGCTGCCGGTTAATTAACCTGTTGTGATGTCACTGAACTCAGAGGAGATGTGCAGGACTGGAACAAAGCTGTTGGGCAGATGACCTTTGTGATGCCTTCCAACTCTACAATTCTATTATTCTGTGATTCTGTGAAAGGAAACTGTGGGGCTGAATGTCATTTTATGCTAGGGACCTGAGGGAAAATGGATAGAGAAGTTAGGGTTCAAAGATGGTTGGAGCATTCAGGGTCTTTAGAGGAAAGGGGTCTGGGGGCTAACAGGGTAAAAATCGTCATTGTCCCCCCTCAACACTGGGGCCCTGTTTCATACTATAGTTGTGTATAAAATTAATGTGGAGGAAAGGAATAGGATTGTCTCAGCAAATGTCTTCTTTAAACTCCATATGTTCATTTGAAGATATGCAAAGGTTGAACCTATGGTTGTGCATGTGAAGGAGAATCTCTGTGCCACAGAGTCCATGGGAGTTCGAGCTCTGCTTTTTTAACCCAGTGTTATCTGAACAACCATTATGGTGTCATACAATGTGTCTGTGGGAAATTAAGAACAGGGCCCGGACCCAGGAGAAGATGCGAGCTCTTGGGGAGTCAGTTGTGAAATACTAAGGAGGGCTGCATTTTATATGAATATTCTACAATAGAAAATTCTCTCCCATCACACTTTATATAACAATTGATTTTTCCTCTTTTCCTGATCTTTATTTGCTGTTTACTTTTGCTAAACTCTTAATCATTAATATTTAACTTTTAACTTTGATGGTTGATATTACTTCTGTAATAGACGCAGGACACGGGTGGCGCTGTGGGTAAAGCCTCAGTGCCTAGGACTTGCCAATCGCATGGTCGGTGGTTCGAATCCCCGCGGCGGGGTGAGCTCCCATCTTTCGGTCCCAGCTCCTACCCACCTAGCAGTTCGAAAGCACCCCTAAGTGCAAGTAGATAAATAGGTACTGCTTTATAGCGGGAAGGTAAACGGTGTTTCCATGTGCTGCGCTGGTGCCAGCTCGCCAGAGCAGCTTCGTCACACTGGCCACATGACCCGGAAGTGTCTTCAGACAGCGCTGGCTCCCGGCCTCTTAAGCGACATGGGTGTACAACCCTAGAGTCGGACACGACTGGCCCGTACGGGCAGGGGTACCTTTACCTATTACTTCTGTCTTTTATTTTATTTGGTTTTAGTTTTATTTTACTGTTTTTCTTATGTATTTTCATTCTCTTGTAAAACACTCTGAGGGTCTTGGGCTGGAGAGCAGCATAAACAGTAACAGTGACATAAGAGGAAGAACATAACAGCCCAGTGCTAGGGGTGATTAACTTATAAAGTGCCTGCAGGTTTTCTTTTTTTACAGCTGTGCAGATGTGAAATTATAATTTGCATCCTAGTCGAAAACACACCACAAAGCAGCATACAGATTACAAAATGAAATAACCACCAAAAGAAATTCAAAACACAATAAAAATCTTTTAAAATACCCAAACCTAAAAAAGAAAAAGAAAAGGCCAGCATAAGGACATTTTGCAGTTTACATTCTAGATGAGCTTCTCTTATTGTGGTTTTGAATAATTCCCAAGCATTCTGGAGAGATCTGACCCTCTTGACTTTGCATTTCAACTTCCTTTTTACCAGTCCCCTCATTATTGTGAAGCTTCCTCTTTCGAAGTCAAATGTGACTATGTTGGCAATTTCTTGGCAATTGCCCACTTACATATTTATGTTGAATTTGATAGCACTATAATCAATGTAAGTGTTGTTCAACTGTTGGGGAACATCTCACAGCAGGCCCAGATGGCATCCATAGGAGAACTCAAATGGGAAATTGCTGATCTGCTCAGATTTCACACCTGAGAACTGGAAAGTGGCAACTGTAACACTAATATAATATAATATAATATAATATAATATAATAATTCCATGGAACGTCCAGGAAATTACACAGCAGTTCCTTAATGTCTGTTCCTGGGAAACTGGTGGAAACCAAAGATGGGCTTATCAAACATATGGAAGAACAAGACCTGCTGAAATAGAGCCAGCATGGCTTTGGCTCATTATCCTTTTACAGTTTCAACAAGCTTATGGGTGATCTAGTTAAAGCTATGTACTTGGATTTTCAAAAAGCATTTGGTAAAGTCCCTCACCAAAGATTCCTGAATAAGTGTAATCATGGATAAGAGTGGGTAAGTGTAGATCCATAACTGTTTGGGTTAGAGGATCTGCTTTGTTTATCTTTCTGCTGGCAGGCTAAGACTTTCCTACTGAGGCAGGATTTGAAAACCAGGTACAGTTTATGTTGGCAACGGGGCTGCTCTCAGGGTATTTGGTATTTTAATGCTGACTCTACATTTATTGTATTTAAACTATTGTATTTAAATTGTTTTGTCAGGGAACTGCCATCAGTTCAGAGGCGAGAGGTGGAAGGGCAGTTGTGTTATAGAGAACCTCCGAAAATCTTGCGAAGCAGTTCCTCCTCCGGCGAGGAGGGAAGCCCCACCTCCAGTGGAGAGGAGGTGCAGGGACCAGGGGATGCTAGGGAGAACCTTGACACTGAGCCTGAGCAAACCAGAGAGGAGGGAAGTACCCCTTTGCCAGCGCCCATTCTGCACAGTAGGTTTCGGCGCAGGGAGGGGAGGAGAAGGTTGGGGGTCAAGCGACTGTTATGCTGGGGGAGGTAGAAGGACCGACCACTCCCAGATTCTGCTAGCGATTGAGCCAGACATGAACTTACGACGCTCTTCACTGCAAATAGTTTGCACTAAGAAGAAAGCCTGGAAAAGGCAGGTCGGAGTCTTGCCTGTTTGCTCTCGAGCAACCACACCAGCACCTGACAGGTTTGGTTTTATTACTTTGTGTTTTATAATGATCTCAAGATGCTGCAAGCTGCCCAGAATCCAAACTTGGGAGAAAGACAGGGTATTTATGCATTTAATAATAATAATAATAATAATAATAATATTGGTGGTAGTAGCAGTGGTTGTACTATATCTCAGGTTTTGCACATTTGCTGATTCACTGCTGAAGGTGTAAGCTTCCCCTGTCGAAGTTGCATTTAAGGGGATTCTTCCATGATGTTTCATTCACACATGCAAGCACTAGTCAACAGGTGATTGACATGCATCTTTGAACGAAGCTCTAATTCTTAATGTGCAATGCAAACATTGTGTTGCTTCTTGTGTATTGACCCCATGGATAAAGCCATCCACTGAACTATGAGGATGATGATTCCTTGGAACTGCACTTTCATTTAGAATTATTTGTTCTGTCAATATCTGCAATTAAAAGATTATCTCAGGTCTTCCTGGCCTTCCAAAATCTGCTCCTGAAGTGGCAGGCTGATAAATTTTCGTTTGCTCCATGCTTTCTGCTGCCTGTTGCCCCACTGAAAGGATGCTGCAAGTAAGCAGCGTCTTTGATTTCTGAACCGTTTTAACTTGATGTCCTACTTCATCAGAACAAAAGTGTGTCTTCCTTTCTGGTTATATAAAGGAAGAATGCCAAAGCAGATGCCTGGGTGGCTGGGGGGGGGGCTGCACAAAAAAGATGCTTTCCCCATTATTATAAATATTTGAGTGGTAGCCTTTTCCCACCAGATCTTTCCCACACAGTCTGCATTTCCTTTGTTTCAAAGGTTGTTTGTTGAAATGTATTGCATTTGTTTTATTAAAGTGATGTTTGCACTGAGCAAATAATCTTTCTGATAAACATAGCTGTGGCTCAGTTATACTTATGGGTAGCAATAGCATATCTCCTAATAAGAGTTGAGAGATTACATTGTCTCAGAAAATGCTGCCATTGATTATGGTTATCATTTATTACTACAATTGTGACTACTATTGTCCACAACACAACACTTTATTATGGTTGTAGACCAGCATAAGGAGGGAGGGGTACAATCTTTTAAAATCAGTTAAAATCTAAAAACAACAACACTAAAAGGAGTTAAAACAGAATATATATATATATATATATATATATATATTCTGTATATATATATATATATACTGTATATATATATATATATATATATATATATATATATATATATATATATATATTCTGTATATATATATATATTTTATATATATATATATATAAAATATCTCCATAAGAATCCAAAAGAAGCTAATAAAGCCTAAAAGAAGGGTTAGGAACATCAGACAAGAGTGAAAGCCTACTGTTATCCATTAACCTAAAGATTCTGGTTAGGTGAAATATAATATAGAGTTGTGTGTTAAACACGGCTGATCCACTTTTGATAGTGGGGCAAAAACTGAGAAGTTCAATGGATAGAAATTGTTCCCAAATAAAGGCTTAGGCTGTGCCAAGCTGCTATTTCTGTCATCCCTCCCTCCTGCCCCTGCTCTTGCTTTTTCCTGGGTTAGTTAGGGAATGGGATGTTGCTGCAACACTTCCTAGCCAAATGAGGCTCTGTGGTCATATTGCTGAAAGTAATTAGGGCAATGCAAATGAATGTGAACATTTCCATAAGGAATGCTGAAAATGGGAAGCATTTTTCTGCCTATTGAAAATATCCTGAAACAATCTAAATAGCTTCAGCTTAGCTATTCTCTAGGTTAATATGTAAAAATGACAGCATCACAAAAAAGTATATTGTGTACATGTAAGTTTACTGATGTTTAATATGTGGGGATGGCTAAGATACACTGTGCGTGCATCTTATTCTTGTAAGCACCATGCATGCTTAATAAAGTATATTCTGGTCTGTTGCCCGTGAATGTAGCAGGAGGATTTCAAAGCGGGCTCTTGGGCTGGGGAGCAATGCAGCCTTGTCTTTGTGTATGATCTGAGGTATGATGCCAGCATGAGATGTCCACACACAAATAAGATTCTCATTCTTCTTTGACAGTCTTTGGTTATTGTGTGCCAAAACTGAGACAATCCTGCTCAAAATGCTTGCAAATCTATGTTGGATAAAAGGAGCAGGGGAGTCTTTCCTCTGATGGCTAATTAAAAATGGAAGTCAGGGAAGAGCCAGCTGTGCCAGGGAGTTGATCAATGTCTCTTTACCAGACACAGCAGCCTTGGGGCGCCCAGAAGAGGATGTGGTGAGATCACTTCTGAAGAAATCCTCTTTGGACCCAAAACAACATTCATTCAGTCATTCATTTATCTTGCCATGAGGTATCCCAATGCAATCTGCAAAGTGAAATAAAGTAACACATAAAAAACAATTGCTTATATAAAAACAAAGTCAAAAAAGTCAAAACAGTCTAAAACAAGAACATCCAAGTACAGTGGTACCTCGGGTTAAGTACTTAATTCGTTCCGGAGGTCCATACTTAACCTGAAACTGTTCTGAACCTGAAGCACCACTTTAGCTAATGGGGCCTCCTGCTGCTGCCGCGCCGCCGGAGCATGATTTCTGTTCTCATCCTGAAGCAAAGTTCTTAACCTGAAGCACTCTTTCTGGGTTAGCGGAGTCTGTAACCTGAAGCGTCTGTAACCTGAGGTACCACTGTACATAAAATCAATTCAAATCCATGGCAGATACCAACTGGGATAATTTTTTTAAGAAGGCTTTTAGAAAGAGAAACATTTTTCACCTACACCAGAAAGACAGTCAAGAAGGTGCCTGTCTGGTATGCAAGGGCAGCCAGTGCCAAAAGGTGAGGTGCCACCACACTAAAGGCCCAATTCTGACATTGTGTGCGACAGATCTCCTGATAACAAAGTATCTGCAGGGTGCCCTCTCCTACAGAGCACAGTGATCAGCTGGGGATGTAGAGGATGAGACAGCCTGTGAAATTCTTTCAGCAGCAGCTTAATATTATGGCAACATTGCACCCCAGTGAGCAGTTGAGCTGCCACATTTTGCACGAGTTGCAGCTTGTGACTCGGCTCAGAGGTGGTTCTATGGTAGGACGACTGGTGGGGTTGCACTAGATGCCGCCCTGCAGGGAACACGAAAGCAATGTTGTAGAATGGAGCACAGGAGGTGGGGGTGAGGGAACCAAACGTTAGTGTTGCACAGGGTGCTGCTGAAATTTGAGAGCCCAAAGTCAGTCTCAAGGGCAGCTCCATGTAGACCACATTGCATTAATCCAATCTGGAGCTTACAAGTAGGTGATTGACAGTGGTCAACCTTTTCTACTCTAGAAATAGCTGTAGCTATTTTACCATCCAATGCACATAAAAGGTACTCCTAGCCACTGAGATCACCTAGACCTCCAGCAACAGATTTCTTTGTTTCTTTCTTTGTTTTCTACACTGCCATTCATAGGGATCACAGGGCAGTTGACAAGATAAAAGCAAATATACAATATAACATAGTAACAAACAAAAACAATACCTCCAGTTAAAAATGTGATAGATTGTTTAAGGCCAGAGTCACCCCTGGACTTTGGAAGTCTTCAAACTATTGCTGTAAGTTCACAGCACAGCTCTTCAGCAATAATATCTTTGTTTCCGTTGCACATCAGTGGTTTCTCCAAATTCTTTCAGGCCTTAAGCACATCTTCAACAGATTTTATGTTAATACTGTATATACCACATAGGAAGCCAAATAGGAAATTATATTGTAGCTGTTGGAATGTCTCTCTTCAGCAGATTGTATGGTCCTGTCTAAGACAGTATAGTGTGAATACTTTAATTTCTGCTTTGGATCTCTTGTGGTGTTTTTTCTTGGGCCTCATACTCAAACTGCCATTTCTTTCTCCCTTTTCTAACTTGTTATGTCTCAAAGTTTGGTAGTATTTCTAGCTCCTTTACAACCCCAGTAGCATCTATCAAAACTTGTTGAAAACACTCATCACACCTTCAACCCACAAAGTAATTCTTGGCCACTTGCAATTGACTTGTAGCTAAATTTAAATCAGCTTCCTTGTTTTGTAATAGCTTGCTTGTAAGCTTGACTTCCAAAAGGATGTTGTGCCATGTTACAAAAGATACCACAAACTAACATCAGCAATTCGGGAAGTATTTCCATATAAACCTTTTAGACTTGTGTCATTAAAGAACTCTGTTAAAGCATCATATCTACTACCAAGATGATATCTCAGTGGTTTCAAAAGTGCTCCTCTCCAAAGTCAGTATTGCACCCCTTTGAAGACTGCGCCCTAAGTAGCTGCCTCGTTGGACTAATGATAGCCCCAGCACTGCTGACAAGCCAAATAAATGTCTCCATCCTTATCCTTTATTTCTCCTAAAGAGGCAATGGCATATGGCTTAGAATATTTGTAGCAAGAGCTACTGATCAGAGAGCTATTACGCAGGATTTCATATGTGTGCTGTATGTATTGTTTTTCTTCTTCTTTTTCTTTTTGATGTGTTTGTTGATTTGTATTTTTTGTTCATTGAATGTGGAAAATAAAATATTATTATAAAAAAAAAATATTATCATATGTGTGCTGTCAATATGGCACATGCCACCTCTACGTTATGTGCTTAACATAGTTGTCAATGCAGGGATGTTTTATTTTGAGTATTATGTGCTTTTCAAAGCATGGCTTTTATTATATCAAGAAAAGTCCTGGTTTAACTACAGCGGTGGTGACATCACGCTTACACAGTTTCCCAGATGTTTTAATTGCTGAAAGCATAAAGGCTCATTCAGTCATGCATGTTAATTGCTCATTATCTGTGACAACTTGCACATGTGTGAATCAGCCATCCAAGATTAATTATCATGCATAGAACATTTATGCCATCAAAACTCACTCTAACATGCTGTTTTTCAATTCTGATAGTTCACAATTTTGTCTGAAAGTTACCAAATACTGAGTAACCAAGTGATGAAAGATTAGTGAGTGATGAATGGTGGGAAATTGGCATGTGTGGATCCGTCCTAAATTAGGTGTGCATCAAGGTTGTGCTGCTGCTGCTGCTGAAAAGGGCAAAATAATATATTTGTATATTCTCATTTACTATATAATTGCATTTTGAATAATATTCTCTTTGTACCGTCAGGATTGAGTTCACTTGTTCTTCTCAATAACATAATTGTGGCCCTGTTTACTACATATTTTAATCTAGTGCAGAATATACCCCATTAACATGCCTTGCCACAGCACAGAGTTTTAATCTAATGTGAATGCATGATGAATTGTGTCAAATTGGCTCTAGGTATTTCAGTCTTGCTGACAATTTTCTTTGTATTAAACTTACATTTACTTTCTAATTAAAACTGCACTTGCAACGCCTGCAGCGACGGCAGCTTTAACGTAGGTTTCATCAGGCAGGCAAACTAAGGTAAGTAATCGTTTCTCCAAGCATTTCTGTTTAACTCTAGTTAAAACTTGGCTAGCCTAGCTCATCAGCCTGAAAAGGAGTGGTAATTGCCTGATTACCAATGCCAGGTTTGTCATCACTGACTCTCGGTCCGCTTCTGCAAGGATGTTTCACACAAACAGAGCAAGGTTGTTTCACACGTGGCTTCACATTGATTGCTGTGTCATCTGGTCGCTGTTTCCCAGAAGAGCTCATCTCATGCTGTGATACAGGCAAGGACAGATGATTTAACAATTATTATTTGTGTAGCACACACATATCTATACACACATCCCTATAGGAATGTGGATGCTAGGATTGGAATCCATATTCCAAGAGAATTTAAAACCTTAAAGGAGGTGAGATCTAGTATGGCCTATCTAGCCTGAGCCAGGCAGTTGTTCCAGCGTGAACTTTCCACATGAACCCAAACATGCATTATTATTGCAGGCTGTGCAGCTAAAGGGGCAGTGGAGTTACAGTTTTCTCACTGCCCCCAATATCATGCAGGCTCTTTTGGCTCTGCCCATGATGTCCTCATGTTAGATAGCGGAGCCAAGGAAGTTTACTTGCATGAAATGCTATATGCCTTGGCTTCTACAGATTGGAGCAGATTGGGGAGCGGGGAATAAATAACAATCCAGATTTATTTCATTGTTCATCACTTGCTTTTTTTGCAGTGGAGATCCTTGGATTGCAATCATACAACAGTACTTCAGGAAGTATCCTATCACTAGAAGCAAAGACCTTGAGGTCTATACACACATTGTATATAAACATTGACAAAACACAAAGTGTGTGGGGATGGCTGTTACAATGCAGGGAAGAAGATCATCTGGAGAAGATGGCTAACTGACCCCTTATCTCTACCCCCAATCCCCCATGACTCATAGCTAGTATACAGTATGTAGGCTAGCCTTTAACTGCTGGGCATGTCTGCTTGCTAGTGGCAAGAGGGGAGAGAATTTACATTTGGTTTGTTATTTTTAGCCAAGTCTTCTGTCTGGATGAGGGCAGGAGGAGCAGATGACCTGCAGTTCATTTGTTGTCAAATTATTCCACCTTGGGGGCAGAGGTAGGTGGTAGAGAATCACCCCCCCCCAAAAAAAAAGCAACTGTGTTCAGCAAATGCAACCTCCCAGGAGTGCTGATGAACATTTATGGCTTATGGCTGGGTTAGGTTATCTTTGGTTCTGCCTTATTTCTAGCAAGGGAATAAAAATAACTGAAGCCTTGCCACAGGGTTCAATTCTTTTCTGATCTATCCAGAACTCCTTCCCTTCTTGCACCCATGAATAAAGCATTTTGGTTCCTACCATCATGAAACCACTTTGCTACTGCTGAAAGACCACCAAACCCCAAGAACAACCAATGTTGAGTTGAGTGTGCTCATGAGAAAGCTGGCCAGCCTACAATGAAGTCTGGCAGCAGTGAGAGAAAACAAGCATCAATTTTTGCAAGTTTCTACTCTATAGAAAAATGGGGGGGGGGGTTAGCAGATTCTAACTAAACTATTGAGGATGTTTCATAACCCTGCACTTTCTTTGATCCATGTGGATATGTATGGTTTGGGGTTTTTTTGGTTTTTTTAAATAAATGTTTTATTACATGGCATCGCCCCCCCCCCCCCCCATCTAAGGCTACAGCAGGCGAGAGGAGTCAGGAGATTGCAAAAGGATGCACAGGCTACACATATATAATGAAAAATTCCTGCTTTGAGAATATGGGCATTGTGATGCTGTGCACTACAATCAAATATAGTTAGAAAAACCCACTGCTACTTCACCACAGCACACCTGATGCACACTGGCATGTCTCCTAATTAGCTCAAAATGTGTCTAAGAAGGACATCTTGCAAAAAGAAGAAGAACTATTTTCTAAGGTAGTTATAGCCACAAAAAGATGAAAGTGCCACCTTTTTCTTGCTGAGTAAAATATCCATCATTTAAGTCACCCAAGATATTGAAAGGTTTCTTTTGTGTGTGGTTGATTGGGGGGTATTTTAAAGTGAAGGGTCTCTTTCTATTAGTCTCTTTGTTTCATTTAGTTTTCCCCAAAAGATCAAGTGAAACATATGGAACACAAATAAAAACAGAGGAATGTGCATACTCTAGCCAATTTTTTCTTCCATTGATTTCCGTAAAGGAAGACTTGTCCATATGGAAGTATGTGTACAAGATATAGCTGCCATGTGCTGTAGAGGAAGAGCAGCCCTAGTTCAGTGGCAGAATAGAGGACTTGCACATGAGATTCTAGTCAGGTTTCTTCCATCCCTAGCTTCTTTCCAGCCAAAGACTTCCAAGCAGCAGATCAGAGAAGATTAAGTGATCTGATCCCACATAAAACAGGTTTCATATCTTTAGGAAAGATCCATCTGCCATTTAACTCTGCGTCATTATGCTTTCATTGGGAACTCATTGAATTTCTCCATTGATGCACATCCCATCTCATTCACTGCTCATAACTAGAACCATCAAATATTCCTCTTCCTCATAAATAGACAGTCTTGAAGGGAAGTAGAAGTTGAGTTAGGAATGATCAATGAATTCCCTCTCACCAATTACTTTTCAACTTGTGGGATGCAAAGTGTTTTGATTGTTTCCAGTAATGGGTAAAGTGGGTAATGCCAGCCTCTTTCAAGTGTTCTAATGAGAGTTCCTGGAAGGGAAGTGAGAGCACAATTGTGGTGGAAGATTTTGCCCCAGCCTCTATGCATTCATGGGAACAGCCTTCACGAATCAGGTCCCCGGATCTAGCCAGGATGGCCAAAGGTCAGGGATGATGGAAGCTGTGCAGTTCAAAACATCTGGAGGTCACCAGGATGGGAAAGTCTGCATTTGAACATCTGTAGAGAGGCAGCATGGATACTGTTGCTTTTGCTGTTGCTTTGGAACTCCGGAACGATAGGGATTCCGATGAGAGGGAGCGAGGAAGCCTTTCCTACATGCCGGGGGATCTAGTGAAGCCCTTCTGTTAGCACAAGCATTTTCACCTGAACAACGGGACTTCCTCTCCCTCTCCTCATGTGCCCCCAGTCTGTTTTGGGGTCTCCCTCAACCTCCGAGAGCAGATTAGTGGGTGCATTGGAGACATGTAGGAGAGTGAAAGGAGTACCATTGTCCAAGAGCAAACAGTACCTTGAGCAAACAGGACAGCTTTGTTGGGTATAACCCAAAGAATGGGAAGAATTTTTGTATTATTGAAATTGTTCTCTCCCTACACCACAAGATACCTTGGTGAAAGTGTACGGATGGGATGGTCAGTAATAGAGACAAAACCATCATTCCCTAATATTTCTATATCTGCCAGCATTCCACTTTTGCCATTCAAATTATGAATGCAAAATTCTGATTTTCTTAAGTGTCACTGCATATTAACAATCAGAAATTGTCAAAATACTGAATACCATTGTATGTCCTCTATTATACACTTTCATTTGCTAAATACAATTGCATTTCAATTTTTGATTACTTTCAGATATCATGCCAGGTACCAATAGCAAATAGTCAAAAATCAAAATTCACAGAAGAGGATTGAGAAGAGTGAAGTCTGTATTTCACTCTGATTAGCTTATAAAAAATGCAGAGTGTCTTTGCTGAATTTTGTTAGATGAATCTATTGCACACAGTGAGTGGTATTCAACTAATTTTTACTCAGAATGGACTCATTGAAATGAATGAGCGCTCCGTTAATGAATAAGAATGTATGAGCCTGACTAAGAAAGGTCCATTAATTTCAGAGCAAAACTTTGTTGACTACCACCCAATAGTCACAACAGTTCATTCTGTTCCAAAAGAAAGTAAGTGATAATTCTGGATGCAGTCACCTGGAAAACAAACATTGGGAGTGTGTACCTTGCTACCTGCCAAGCTGGAGGCAATCAATCGGCAATGTGGGCAAGGAAGTACACCAAAGGTTCAATAACTTCATGGTTTTGCTGCCAGCCTAACACTATAAAACAACTGTGTGGTTGTGCATGCGGGGTGGAGCTGCAAACATTTCCATGATCTGCATTTGGTTTAGTGGTGCACAGACTATGGAGGCTTGCCTATTCCACTGCAACAACCAACGTCTTAATCAGAGGGGTGGGGATGAAATTCCACACTAGGGGGAAAATCATGTCCCCTTCCTTCTTCCAACTGAATGCTGAACCATTAAGAATTGATATTTTGTCCTTTTTGAGTTGAAATTTATTTCGCCTGCTGGGTATGCATCTTAGAGCTGCTGCGGCTAATCACCACTTCTTCGTTTTCCTGTGAGAATGTCATGCTGAACTGCATCAAATACTTTATTAAAATCAAGACATTGTATGTCCACTGCATATCCTTTATACGCTAAGCTTGTTATCTGATCAGAACAAGAAATTAAGTTCGTTCAGCTTGATTTGTTTTTGATGAACTCATGTCGCTTACTTATTTACTGCCAATGTCTGCTTTATTAATTACTGTAGCCATATATCAAGTACTGAAGTGAAACATAGCACTCCCTAAGTCTTTGTCAAACAACGGAAAGGCAAATATGATTATTATTTTAATGCTAACTAAAAAAAATTACAACCAGAACCAAATGAATTATCTTTTTATCTAAACTGCAGCTACTGATAATGTTAAACTTCTGTAATAATAAATTCATTAAGAAAACACAGAGAGATACACACCAAAACAGGCTGTTTCCTGCAATACTACTATAAATTATTATGTGTAATTATGTCCTAGTGAAATTGATTTACAACATATAGCAGTGGATCATCCAAATATTGTGCCTACATATAAAGTGTTGAGGTGCTTAAAAAGCCCTGCTGGAAACAGTAGCCAATCTATGGGTTGTATCTTCTCTGGGGGGTCCTCCAATCCCCCAGAACTGATTTTGAGGACATGTGGGGGGCTGGAGAGGAGAGGCAGCTCCATGGCTCACACAGAAGTTTGTTGTGCCATCAAAGCTGCAACACTGGATAAGGCCCTATATCTTCAAGAGAGAGAGGAGGCCTAGATGTTCTGCTACACTGAAACTCCAAAGGGTTGCTATTTCTAAGCGCTACAGTCTTGATGGGTGGGGGGTCACACCTCCCTGCTAGAGCTCATGCTTGGCATGTAGAAATTCCTAGGTTCTAGTCATATGATCTCTGGGAAGAGGACTGGGAAGATCCTCTGCTGCTTGAGATTCAGGAGCGCTGCTACCACCAAAGAACATGTGTACCTATCTATCTGTCAGAAGAGCATGCCAACTTTCTACAAATACAGTGGTGCCTCACAAGACGAAAAGAATCCGTTCCGCGAGTCTCTTCGTCTAGCGGTTTTTTCGTCTTGCGAAGCAACCCTATTAGCCAATTAGCGGATTAGCGCTATTAGCGGTTATTAAAGGCTTAAGGGAACTGCTAAAAGGCTATTAGCAGCTTAGTGCCTTAGAAAAAGGGGGTGGGGAGCGGAAAAAAATCTCAAGACTCGCAAGACATTTTCGTCTTGCAAAGCAAGCCCATAGAGAAATTCGTCCTGCGAAGCGCATAGAAAAACGGAAAACCCTTTCGTCTAGCGGGTTTTCCGTCTTGTGAGGCATTCGTCTTGCGGGGTACCACTGTATGAAAAAAGGTCTGGAAACCAAGCTTTATGAGGTTGAGGGAGTTAGAATCATAGAACTGTAGAGTTGGAAGGGCCCTGAGGGTCATTTAGACCAACCCCCTGCAATGCAGGAATATCAGCTAAAGCAACCATGACAGATAGCCACACAATTCCTGCTTAAAAACCTCTAAGGAAGAAAAGTCCACAACCTCTCATGGGAGTCTGTTTCACTGTTGAACAGAAAATTCTTGCTAATGTTTAGCCGGACGCCCCTTTTCTATAACTTGACTCCATTGGCTCAGGTCATACCCTTTAGAGTAGGAGAAAATTTGGAGTAGGAGAAAACAAGCTTGCTCCATCTTCCAGGTGACAGCCCTTGAGATATTTGAAGATAGCTATCATTACTCCTCTCAGTCTCCTCTTATCCAGGCTAAACGTATCTAACTCCCTCAACCATTCAGAATAAGGCTTGGTTTCCAGACCCTTGGTCATCTTGGTTTCCTCCTCTGCACCCTTTCCAGCTTGTTAATCTCCTTCTTAAATTTTGGTGCCCAGAACTGGACACAGGACTCCAGGTGTGGTCTGATCAAGGCAGAAGAGAGCAGGGCTACCACTTCACTTGACTGGGAGACGAGTGTTGCTGCGGCCTAGAGCAGCATTGCCTTTAAAATATGCTAATATACTAGGAACTTTTAGAATTATTTCACAACTAGATGGGCTGGAGGGAGATGGGAATTACGTTATTCACTTTGATTGATTGCTTTGTCAATGCCTGCGGCTTGTTAATCCATATGCAAATCATATTCAATTGCTAATCATTTAATCAATTTTTACCTATTTTGTATCAATTCCCATATATTCAATTTTCTGTTTTCCCTTTTTCTACATGCATTCTCATTTTATTTCATATCATCAACATTTTTCATCCCTATTAAGCTTTGTATATCAATAAACTGAGTAATTCATTTCAATTACGTTCAGCAGTCTTTGGGGTTTTTTCTCGATGTGTGTGAGATTCACTCCCTGTTCCACTAGGTTGCTACTGGGCAAAACAGAACCTCAGCTGGGATCCAGTGAGTGTTATTGCATGGACCAGGATTTGGCATGGTATATGCTGATGTTGTCTAGATCACCAGATTAACAAGCATGACATGTTGCTGCAGACACCCACAACTTCTGAGTTCTTTCTAGCTCTGCTCGTCTTTTGATACAAGAAGAAGTGCATAGTGGAAGGTACTCAGATGGCTGCGGGGACAGAAAGTCCCACTTGTGCATTTTTTGTTGCTTGCCTAACAGCTGTCACAGATAGATCCATTGAGAAGAGGACCTGAACTCTGGCTAAAAGAGGGAGTGACCCCACATGCTCCTCTGAAGTAAGGAGTGAGCTACTAAGGGTTCCTTGGAGAAATGGAAGTGGAAGAGAAATGGAACTGATTTCCACTAGCTGTGATACCCTCTTTAAAAAAATTAAAATTAGAGGCAGTCTTATATCCAGAGCAGTTTATTTTTAGTTTTCTTCCCAGGAAGGAGCCCTGTGTCACATTCTGGGCATGCCTCCTAATCAAAACAAGGCAGAGCAGTGACTCATTTAGAAACAACAAATGTCTCATCCCAGGGCAGGCCATTTAGCTGCATCTCTGCATGGGAGTGCTTAATTTGCCCCCAGTTGAGGCTGATTGGCAGGAGACAGAGCCAGAGAAGCAAATCATGCAGAGATGCATAGAGCAGTCTCAGTTGGGTGTGTACTTTTGGCTCATGGGAGCCCTTACATTATTTAATTAATGTATTTCTTGTGGCACACTGGCCGTTCTCTCATGTTAAACTGACATGCTCTGGCAGCGAATATGCTCTAGTTCGTCAAGGTATTTTGTGGTTCCCTATGACGTTTGGCAATGTTAATCTGGTATCTGTTCTTTCATCCTCATGTGATTCCAAGACATTACGGCTCCAGATGTGCAGTTACAAAGTATAATAATTGGTGTCTACTGAACTATTGTTGCTGCAAAGCCACAATTATTTGAAAACACTGAAAGCTCCCACCTACTACCAGAGCTGGCAGATGTTACATGGACCCCTGAGGGGGTCTTTCACGTGTTATGCTGTGGAGTTCAAAGTAGGGTTTGGGGGGGGGTTGTACACCTGTAAACTTGGGAATTTGTTGTTGTTGTTCATCAAAAGGGCTGAACTGTGTCCCCACAGCTCAGATGATTCTGTTTTTCAGCCAAATTTCAGCACAGTGAAACTTGCACATTGTGAATGTAATTCAAAATCAGCATTCTCCAAAGGTTCTCTGAATGGATAAAAATCTATGAAAATTAATCATAAACATGTCTGACTTGCATATTGTGGAGAAACAGAGGTGCATCTCAGCATACTGCTGTCACTTTGCCTTAAAATTCCTTTGATCCCAATGTTAGGATCCTAAGTTACTTAGAGTTTCTACATGTTGGGGATCTTAGAAATTCTGCTTCACAACTAGGTGGACTGGAGGAAGTTAGAAGGCTATATTGATTGCTTCAGTTATGATGACAATTTCAAGCTAAGTCATGCTATATATTTTTTATAATTTTTTCTATATTTTCCTTATATTTTGCTTTGGTTTCTTCAAAATTCATGTCCTCATTTTCTCCTGTATTATAATATATGTCTTAAATGAAACATTGCTCACCAATTGATTTGTTTCAGTCATAATCTTGAGTTTGTGGTCTTCTATCACTGGTCATACTTTATTCCCTGTCCCACTGGCTTGCTAATGAGCAAATCTGAATCCTGATTACAAGACCCAAATGATTCTTAATCACGGGGACCATATGTTAAGGCATCAACCTTAGTTTTCAATTTCCTGATTTTATAGTTCTTGAGCCAACACAAGCCTTTACTCTGATCAGGCAGGGTTTTTTATCATTGAATTCCCCTGATTTTTTTAAAGGGAGGAATATCAGGTTCAATTAAACATGAAGGTAGCTGTTTTGTGACTATTAATTTTTGAATATAATTGGTATTCTCAATTATATGTGCACTTCTGCTCACACTTCAAAATCTACACTGCATGCAATCTCTTGCAAAGGTTGTATGCCACAGACTGAAATGCCGTTAAACTAGTAACTTCAGGGCATCTCCTTTTTGATAGAAAGAAAGAAGACTTTAAATTCCATTACTTTCACTTGGCAAGCACAGATAAATCTGGTTGAGCTCTTGGAACCACCTCAGAAAGCTAGGAACCCAGGTCAGTCAAAGTAGGGCTTACTTCTGAGTAACCTGAATATGATTATAATTTAAAGCAGCTGCAGTTCCACATCATGTCTTCTTATAGTGACACTTTCGCTGCTACCTCTACTCACATAGTAAAACCTCCCTGGCTAACTTTAGGATGGGCAAGGTTCGAGAATGTGTGTGGATGGATGCCTATCAGAAAAAACACTGTCCGTGTCCTTGAGCTGCATCAGCTGAAACTGATTCCATAAAACTTGCCTCGATGGGGTTTTGGATACCACATCAGGATTCTCTGTAATACTATCAAGATAATAGAGCAGTTAAGTTGTTTTACCCTCAAAGCTCCTTGCAAACAAATCATGACTGGCAACTGATGGATCTAGGTGCTCCATTAACTGAGGCTCATAGACCTCACTGAGTGGAGCTTTGTAAAGGTTGTCCAGTGTGTTTTGACATTTGCCTCAGTTGAGGATGGCAGTGAAAATATACATTCTTAGCTATCCATGCAGACATGCAGTAGGCACAAGTAGAGCATCAACAGGATCACCAGCTCTGTCTGGTAGAAAATGCCCCACAGCGTTTAGAATTCCATTGGATTCCATTTATTTTCCTAGACAGACCATTTAGATTGGTCTCCCAGTTCTGCAGGGAGGTCTAGGAGCTGTAATTCTAAACACAGCTGGAAGTGGTTGGACCATGAAAACAGGCAAATATTTCCCCTGCCCCAATATCCAGACCTTCCTCCTCCGTACATGGGACAATGCCCTGCTTTAAACTGCCCCATGAAGACCATGAGGTCCTAAGCTGACCTATCACAGTGGACTCAGCATGAATGTTGAAAACATACAGTCTTCTGCTCTTCTAACACTGCAGCTGAGAACACCTTAGTTGGGTGGTTAGTGGGCAGGACACCAAAGGCAACCTCAGTCGCTCTCTGTCGCAGCACCAGAAGCAGCCTCTGAAGAGCCATCCCAAATCAAGAGGCTTCCTCCTGGGACAGGTGCTCTGCCTCGGTTAATCCAGCACTAGACCTGTTTTTTAAAATTCCAAATCGGACATGGGGGATGGTCCAGCAATCACTAGTAATTAGCAACAGAAAGATTTGCCTGCGAATATGACCTTGTCATAGTACACATTTATAGTAGCAAAATAATAAAAATGTGGAACTTAACAATGCAGAAAAGCATGTTTGCCCCCAAAGAATGCATCATAAACACTTTTAATGAACACATGTCACGCTTACCATATTGATGCTGCATATGTTTCCTAAGCCTCCCTTGTCACCTTGAATAGGGAAAAATCGCTTGGGGTGGAGATTTCTTTTCTGCTTAATGCAGCCAGAGAAAAAAGATGCTGCTTTTGCTCTAAGATGTTGTGGCAGAGACAGATGCTATTTCAGAGAGAAAATAACTCCATGAGTCGTTATTCAAAATAAATCCCCGTTGGCTTCCGTGGAACCTTGTACAAATGATAGACTGTGGGTCTTGATCCACAGAGAGGGGAAGGCATCCATCGGTATGTAATAGGAAGCTATAAAGGTACCAAGAACAGCAAAGTGAATATGAGAGTGAAAAACTTAAGTGGCCTTTGAAGTTACTCCCAAGACATTTCTTTGTGTGATTATTTTATCAATAAAGAATAAAACTTGTATCTATGAGTGTTTATATTACATGATTACCTCTCTGGCTTCCATTGGACAGTTGCTTCTTTTTTTCCACCAAAGGGAAATGCTTTATTACAATTTGATGAAAATTCTGCTGCCCAAAATAGTCATTTTAAAAACTGCAACCCACAAGTAGGCATGTTGGATGCCCTGCTCAGAAAGAGGGAAGTCCCTGTAGTCATTTTGCAACATTATGGCAGTATTTTTCACTGCAAAATGCCCATTTGAGTATTTGTTAATGCTCTAATAAGCATTCCCCACTGGAAGTGGAGCTCTTAAAGCTTACTAAAACATTAATGGAAGGTTCTTATACAGAGGCCCAGAGTTCTGACTTCAGCTCAAGGGACTGTATGCCTTATTTTTGATTTACACTAAATTCAATAAACAGGGAGCCTGAAATGAAATGTTTTTGCTCACATGGGGTTGTTACCAAAACAGCAGCCCAAGTATGTTTTACTCAAAAGTAAGTCCTATTAAGTTCAATGAGGCTTACTGCTCTGGCCTTCTGCATGAGCAATGAAGTAAAAATAATGCCTCTAATACATTCTCTAATATTTACAACAGTGCACACCCTTTTCTGCCCCCCCTTCCATTACCAGTTCAGTGATTTTATCTTTTGCTGAATTAGAAATATTTTATATTAGTTTGAATGTTGAAAATCTTCTTCACTTACTAATTCAATATGCTTCACTTTTAGGAAGCAGTTTTTTAAAAAGGAGAAGTCAATGATAATTAAATGCTTATTTCCATTTAGCATTTTTACAGATATTATGTGTTTTGTATTTCTAAATAATATGCAAAAGTAGGCAGATTATTCTGATTCTGCCATTATTTTCTTTTCCAATACAGCATGGTAAACTAAGAATTTTGTTAGGTCAAAATTAAATCTGGTTGAAAAGTCTGATATGCCATTTGCCTCTGTTTAGACTCCAGCTCGTCCTCCAAATATCGTATTTGCTTAGAATACCAACTTTACTTTAAAAATGCTAATTTTGTTTTATTTTTAAATGAAATACCTGAAGAACTCGGGGAAATACAGCTTTTAACAGATTAAGTTCCAGGGGAGGTGGGGGGAGGCTTTTTAGGTACTGTAATCCTATCAAAGAAGAAAAGGCTAAACTGAAGAAGAATGAATGTTCTTTGTTTAGATATCTATGCCCTGGAGGCAAAGGAAGAATCTTGTGGGGAGGTTCTTGGTTTGAGGTGAAATGGACTGTTGGGTGAGGAATGTAAATGATACTGTAGAATATCAAATTGCGAGGAGGGGGAATGGCAAAGCAATACTACTTATTTTGTGGAGGGGGCATCAACAGACATAAAGGGGCTACACAGATTCAATCTACAATCTAGAAAGAAGTTTTTTTAAAAAAACGAATAATTGTTTCATTCTTTGTCTCTTAGAGGTAGATGATTTGCATCTGAGTCGACATCAGTCATGGCATTTGTGAGCCATCTGTGACAGCAAAGGCACGTTCACTCTTGATTCATCTACAAGTCTGTACTGCTAAAGTGGACTAAGTATTGGCATAAACCAAGCCAGTATGATTGGAACCACAAGCACAGGCAAGCAGTGAATTCCTCCCCTCATGTTTACTCACAAGTAAGTCCCACTTGTTGTGTTTAGTGGAGCTCCCAGGTAGGTCTATATAGGGCTGCAGCATAAAAGAATTCCTCCTAATTCATGCAGATGGAAGGGTGAATCTGCCTGCCATTGTATATGCCTGAATCATATTGTTTCACTATGTAAGTCACATTGCTTTCTCCTGCTCTGGAGGGTAGGACTCGAACCTATGGCTTCAAGTTACAAGAAAGGAGATTCCAATGAAACACCAGGAAAAGCTCTCCAACAGTAAGAGCTGTTCAACAGTGGGACTCCCTCAGGAGGTGGTGAACTCTCCTTCCTTGGAGATTTTTAAGACAAAGATTGGATGGCCATCTGTCATGGATGCGTCGGTGATATTCCTGCATTGCAGGGGGTTGGACTGGATGACCCTTGGAGTGCCTTCCAAAAACATAGAGAAAGTCTATCTATGTTTAATTTTTTGCCAGAATCAGAGACAAATTGTAGGCATGGTCTGCCTTTCGGAGGGGATGATACCTGCTGAATTTCAGAATGATAGCTGAGATGGTTCTCCCAAGAAGGAAGACTTTACCATTTTGGGTGGGTACAGTAGAAATCAGAGGGAGGAATCATGAGGGAGAGACAATGCATTCCCAATGAAGACTGGAATGGGTAGCAGGAGCTACCATACACACTCCGAGATATGGGGCCAACAGCTAGAGAACTACCCTTATGAATTCAAATAACTCATTATATTAAGAAGTACTTTGGATTCATTCCTTGTCCTCTGAAATTCACTATTTTTGCATTTTTACTAAAAAGGTAGCCTGGATAGAAGCCAGGGGGGTTAAAAGGCGAAAGATTTATACGATCTGAGGTGAAACCAGAACACTGATGTTCTGGATTTGGAAGTTTTCAATAATGTATTTGGTTGGCATGCATATCTGTGGTATGATAAGGTCAAGGTCCATAGGTCCTTCAAGAACCATATTGTTAGGAAAGCACTGTTTAATGTTTGGATAAGGTACAAGGATCTGTTAGAAAGTAAACCCCCAAGATGGTTGTCACCAATGGAAGCGAAAGCATTGAAAAAACTCAATATGGAGGCCTAGTGGCCGAAATATTCTGAAATTTTGGAGCAAGAGGGAGACAGACTAAAATTGCAGAGCTTTGAAAAATTAAAAAATAGAGTGAGAGATTGGCTCCATTATTATCAAATAATGGAGGCATATAAATTGGACAGAAAATTAGGCTTCCAGGTGGAAAAATCAAAGTTGGAAACAAAATTGTTAGAACCCAAAGTTAAAAATTTGTCAAGAATGTATAACTTGCTGTTGAAATGGAATACTCAAGATGAAATGGTGAAATCTGTTATGATTAAATGGGCACAAGATGTTGGACATAACATTATGATGGTTGACTGGGAACAGTTATGGAACACCGGTATGAAATTTACGGCATGTAATGCCTTAAAGGAGAATTTAATGAAAATGATGTATAGGTGGTACTTAACACCAGTCAAGCTTGCAAAAATCTACCATTTGTCTGACAATAAATGCTGGAAATGTAAAGAAGTGGAAGGTACTTTCTTTCATCTTTGGTGGACGTGCCCAAGGATTAAGACCTTCTGGGAAATGATATATAATGAAATGAAAAAGGTATTCAAATATACCTTTCTGAAGAAACCAGAGGCCTTTCTCCTGGGCATGGTCGGCCAATTGGTGTTAAAGAAAGATAGAACCTTTTTTATGTATGCCACAACAGCAGCAAGAATACTCATCGCAAAGTATTGGAAGACACAAGAGCTACCCATCCGGGAAGAATGGCAGATGAAACTGATGGACTACATGGAAATGGCGGAAATGACTGGCAGAATCCGAGACCAGGGAGAAGAGTCGATGGAGGAAGATTGGAAAAAAATTAAAGTATATTTACAGAAATATTGCAAAATTAATGAATGTTAGATGAATATTGGAATGAAATTATAAGGTTTTAGCAGAAGTGTTATTAAGAATTATATGAACATTGTGTTAATGTGTTAAATTGGGAAATTGAAAGTTAAATTATGTTATGATAAATTACAGATTAAATTGAAGAAGAGGGAAAGGATTTGTTGAACCAGATAATTTGAACCAGAATACAAAAAAGGGAGGTGTGAGGAAGTCGAGGAAATAAGCTAATGAAAGATCTGGATACAAAAATTTGGATTTGTGTTTTTGTATTTTTTCTTATGTTGCATTGTTGTATTGTATTTTTTCTTTTCTTTATTTTTTTGTTGTTGATGTATTGTTTGTTGAATTTGTGTACCGTTTTTCTTTTACTGTTTTCTTTTATAAGTATAAAATATCTAATACATTTTTATTTTTTTAAAAAGAAGCCGGGGGGTTGAGTTAACTGCCTTTCTTCTCTCTGGTAGTGCACATAAGTTCATAGCACTGGGTACCAGAAAAACATTTCTGGCAAGAGGAGATTTAGCACCCAACTTGCCCAGCTTGGTTTCATTATACGGGAGGTGAGGTTCAGCTACACCAATCCTCTCATTAGGTGAAGTGGCTCTTTTTTAACTCTTCCCATTATGTATGTAGTACTTGCAAATATATGAAATTCATTATGAAGAGTGTGCCAAGCCCTTAGAGACAAAGCGATAGGTTCCTGACCCCCACCATTTATCCCAGAGGAGTCCGAGGTGGCCACACAACATCTGAATTTAAAACAATATAAAACAAATTTCACAACAGTCCCCAAAAGAACATTTTCAAAGCTGATAAAAACCATTATATTTCAGTCACCAAATGCCTGGGTGAACAGAAACTTTTTTCTGATTTTTTTCTGAATGATAGAAATGAGAGAGACGAATGTACAGCACTAGGAAGGAAGTCCTATAATCAGGAGACCACCACTGATAAAGCCTTGCCTTGGGTCACTGCCCCTTACAGAGTGTCCCACAGTAGCCCCAGTGGCAGCAGGACTTCATGGATAATACCAACTTCCTAAATTGGGCCCATTAGCTCACTGGTAGCAGGCGCAGTGCATCTAGGACCAGCGAGACATAGTCCCATTGCCATGCTCTGTGCATGAGGAAGCTTCTGAACCATCTTCAAGAGCATTGCAATAGTTCAGACAGCAGGCCACTAGAGCACGGACTACGGATGCCAGGCTATCTCAATCCAGGAACGGCTGCAGCTGGTGAGCTAGCTGGGGTTGAGCATAAGCTCTGCTTGCTACAGAGGTTTGGCCTGCAGTAATAGTTGGAATCAAGGTGCACTCCCAGAAAGTGCAGCTGCTCCATCAGGGAAAGTGCAACATCTGCACTGAATTCCAGACCACCCACCCAAAGCTCCTCCATCTTATTAGCCTCAGTTTCTTGGGTCTCATAGTGAAATTATCCCCTGCAGGGATGGCAACCAGTTACAGTCACCCATCCTTGGAGACTGATAGAATCTGAGGGATTTTCTAGCAGATAGAGCAGGTGATCCTGTCAAAGTTCTATTCTTGGTATGGAATGTGCTATTGACACAATTGCTGCTGAGGGCCCCCTCCAGAGCTGTGGAGCCCATTTTGCTCCTTGGTACACCAAGGTTGATGACATGGGTTGAGCAAGGAGCATAAGCCACATAAGTGGCATAATTCTTTTGGAGACAACACAAAAAACTACTTTGCTGCCTCCATCAGTTATTGGTAGCATGTTCAGGTATGTGTTGGCAGGAAGTTGGGCAAAGGTTTCCTGCATTGCAGAGGGTTGGAGTAGATGACCCTAGGGGTCCCTTCCAACTCTACAATTCTATTATATGATCACATCCTCAAACAGTCTCCCATTGCTTCTTCAAAGAGTAATTCTGTGTGGTCCAGGGGTTGGTTAATGACTATGTGGTAGACCTCTGGAGCACACACTGTCTAGCTGCAATCAGTTTGCAAGACACATTGAAGATACAGTTGTTCATTTTTGCAGGGTATTGTAGCAGTGCCAGCTGATCAGACCCAGTGTTATGGGATCCATTTTAGTTAATGTGGCATGATGATGTGGACAGGCAACTTGCAGTGATGTGTCCAGACAAGCGCTTGTCATATCATTGTCCATCCTGGCTTACTAATACTAGCCAGAGTGGGTAACTGGATGGGTCTACTAAATAAAATATCATGCAATGAAGTGTTACCAGCTGTCCTTAGTGTGGTACATCCACCTTGATCAGAGGCAGTTGAAGGGTGGCCCAACCGGTGAAGCCGCACTGGGCACCATGCTGCAGGAGGCACTCCAACAATGCTGTAGTGCAAGAGGTAAGGGGTGCCAAATTTTAGTGTCACACAGGGTGCTGCTGAAATTTGATATCCCAAATTTATTTTATAAATAAATCCCATCTTTATTGAGAGAGAGATGGGAGAAGCGCAATCTCAGCCATGTTTGATACCCCACACCTGCCTGCCCCCTGTCCCCCAGAAACAGCACTTCCGTCTTGTCAGGACCCAACCTCAAGCTGTTGACCTCAATCCAGGATGTTCACTGTGGGGAATATATAGGATAGAATTCATAGCCTCTTCCAGTAGTTGCATCTGCCCAAGCTTTTCAGCTTGCCAGACAGAGAGAACCCTGCTCCTCCTCCCCTGGGTGCTCTTCTGAGGGTTCTTCTGACCTCCTCAAGCCCATTTTGGGATGTGCACATGCGGAGGGAGAGGAAAGGGAGGAAGCCCTCTTATGAAAGTGGAAATCCTTACACAGGGCTGCCATGGACAGGGCTCCTTCAGTGAATTCTGCCCATAAGGTTTAATTCTAATTCACTTGCCACCTAGATCATTGTTTTGCAGATGGAACTTTTCTTTCAATGGTTTCTGAAGCTGTATTTATGGACCCCCCCCCCCCATATGTGCAGGAAAGAGCTGACAGCACCACACGTTTTTTACAGCATAAGACTACAGAAATGCATTTCCCTGAAGAGAAACATCTCTCTAAACATAATTAAGATCACAGTCATAAATAGAGCAGATTTATTAAGAAACAAAAAACAAACAATTTCTTCCCATCCGAGTATGACAGGAACTGGAACAGACGGAGTTGTGATGATGCAGGAGTTTTTGTCTAATCTCAAAGATATGTTACAGAAGAAAGCAAAGATATAAAATGTCTTAAGAGAGCCAGCTAAAGATTGTATTTCAGACCTCATTCAAAGCAAAATAGCTGCCAGACAAGCCCAGATAAACCTAGGAATTTGGGTTTAAACTGATGTAGACTTCTTGACTTCAGGCAGCAAAATGTCTTGGGCTAGCACTGGGAGAGAGAAAGTCCAATAACCTGGTCTTCACATGCAGCAGAATAAGATGGTTGGGTTTAAGTGGGTTGCATCGTTCTAGACTTCAGGTGATGGTGTCTTTCAAATGTTTTCCCATATTAAGACAACTGAAAGAAAATATATACACAAGTGATTCAAGCCCAGCAACTCCTCCACACCAGCAGTCTGAAATGATATCTATTCTACCAACTCAGGACCATTCTCCATAATTTCCTACTTCGGTTTGTTTTGAGATCCAGCCTGAGCTGACATTATTTGGTTGGAATGGAATGTCTCTTGCCCTGGCTCAGTATATAGTCACATCACATAGCTAAGCATCTAGCCATTAAAAAGAACAGCATTGCATAACGATGGATGAAAGAACTCACTCTTTAGTGGTATTAACTAAAGAGTCTAAGATTATGGAAGAAATAAAAATAGTTAAAAGGAAGAAGAAGAAGAAATAAAATACGTTTCATCAATAGCCTTTTCATTAGAAAAAAATCAAGCAAGCTCTGGGATTTAAAGAGCATAGCTACAAACAGAAATTGCTTAGCACATTAAAGATAATTTGAAAAGCTATACACCACAAGATATTTTCTACATGCCACTGCTTATTACCAATTTTGTCTTTTTATATTACATTTACTGTTGCTTCCCCCCCTTCCCACAGCTATCGAGCTGATGTGTCACACACAAAATAATGATCTTTTCAGATTGTCCCCTCTTTCTCCCTCCTTTTCTTGCTAGTGATTTTCAATTTGATTCTTACCCCCACCCCCGTTTTCTGCCTCTTCCTTAGTGTCCTTGGTGACACACCATCAATTAGGTTTAATTTTTTCCTCCTTAAACAAGCAATACATTGATTACTCAATCCTTTAGGAAAATTATACTCATAATATAGAACAAAGTATCTCTATTGAACAGATTTCTATGGAGGAATCACTTAAGACAAATGAGTTTGGCTACACATCCTAATAATAGATCATCTTTTCCCTCACAGAACAATAGAGATATTGAAGTGCATGTAGAAATGGTCCTCTTTGAAACTGCAATGTCTATTTAAAGGAGGATAGCAACTCTACACCACCATAAGCCTATTGTGCACCCTGTCTTCCAGAGTGATTCTTATGCTCCCTTCCATCTATGGAAGAATATAACATCTTCTCATTTTATTGGTAGCATTTTCTCTTCCTGATGTTTGTGGAAATTGAATCAGGCTCAGGGTGGGATGGGGTGGGAGCAACTCATTTACATATATCTAAGGGGAGGGACTACAACTGAATAAGAGTAAGTGGTGGTAGCAATAATTAACATTAGAATGCACATAGTGAATTCCATGCATTTAAACTGCCTTGCACATATCATTCCAGTCATCCACACATGCCTCCACTGTATTGTTGACCTGGAACCTGGCTTGGTAGTGGAGGGGCAGCCAGTGCAGCTGTTTCAACAATGGGATCACATGTTTTGACCAGATAAACTTGGGCCTCTCAATGACAAAGATGTGTCCAGGAGAACCCCCAAGCTATGCACTTGCTCCTTGCACGAGATGCGCCCTGCAACCCCGCACCTTCCATGCTCATAATCCCCTTCTCCTCTTGAGGCCAGAACAATTCTCCCCCACCTCTGTGCTCCCTCTCACCGCTGAGCCCCAGAGACAGAGGTTAATGGGGAGAGGGAGGGGAGAAGTGCAGACTCCTCCCCCTGAGAGTCTAGGCAATAACTTCAACTCCTGCCAGGCTGAAGCTTGCAAGTTGCATGAACTGTCATCTTATTTTTTTAATAAAAAAATTAAGGTGTTCCAGGAGAATTAAAGTCCTCCACCTGCCATTTGGAGGGAGCAGGCAAACCTGGGGACTCCATGTCAGCCTTGGAGGTCTGGCAACCTTACACCTAAACAAACAAGGGTTGCTTATGCATAGTCAAGGTGAGTCAACTGCTGGTTCTCCCATGTGTTCACATCACTTGATTGCTCTATGTTTGTACATTTGGGACTGGTTTTCCATATTCATGTCCAGTGTTGGCATTATGGGTCAACATTATAGGGTACCCATTGAGGTCCACACTCCTCCCTGCTGACTCCCAGTATTCCATAAATATGTTGTTCTTGCCTACTCACTTTCTGTCTCCAAGCCTGCAAATAGGGACAAGATCAGGTAGCTTCTATTTGCTCTTTCCTTTGGTTAGCAGTATGGCATTAGGCTTAGACAATGAGATGAACTGCAAATCAGTGGTGGACTTTGTACTCTCAAATTTCAGTGGCACCCTGTGCAACACTAACATTTGGCAACACTAACATCTCTTGGACTTAGTTCTACAGCTTTTTGTGGTGCCTCCTGCAGTGTGGTGCCCACTGTGTCCAAACCTGTTGCACTACCCTAAAACTGCTTCTGTTGAGAAAAAATTCTAGAGACTAAACCAATCTTGACAAATGGAAAATTTTGGCTAAAAGCCGTTAAATGGCAATGGAAAGAACAAGTGCAGCAAACATTCCATTTAAGTAAGGAAACAATCACCACCAGATATGAACAAGTATATTATAAGATTGACTAGCATGATGGGTTTAGGGGGTGTAGTAGATGAGTAACTGGATATATGTCAAGGTGACATCATTACACAAATGCATATTTTGCCTGGAACCATAGAGGCTAATGGATCTAAACGTCAGGGAATAATTAACACTGCAATCCAGCCCCTAGGAACTCATGCCCATCATATCACTTGCTGTTCTCGTTACTTTCCATTTCCCCATCAGGAAAGAAAAGTTGCAGAGGAATCTTCCATATATATGTGAACATAACTACCCAAAGCACAGACATACTGTATATTTAAACATTCTAAATGAACAATACCATTGCAAATTTAATTATGCAAGAAACCCATACAACCCCTAGCCATCATGCTCTAAAAAAAAATAATTCTCTACCATTCCCTAGTTCATATTTCAGGTTGGTCCAAAAAACTCTTTGAAATACAGACTTTTTGTGATTGTTGTGGCCTCATCTTTAAGTGGTATGCAGAATAAGGGAGCAATTCAACACCCAAGAAGCTCTCATAAAGCTCAAAGTTAACATGGTGTAAAGGGACCCCAGATCCTAACAACATTTAGCAGCAGGGCTACTGCCTTTTTCAGGGCTTGCACCTGCTTAAGATCCACCAGGCTTAGCTCAGCCAGCTGGCTTTTGGCTGGGCTGGGCTGGGCTGGTGGAGATAAACCGGCATATTACCTGCTGAACTGGGAATGAGGGAGTTAAGCCAGGGCAGCCTGGTTGTACTGGGTACCTCCCAGCTCAGCTGGAGATCCCTAGACCCTAACCCACTCATCACAGCAGATCTTGCTTATAGGATTGCTCCCATAGTGCTACATATAGTGTAGAGATTTATTGTTATACGCAGGAATTGGCTCTCAAGTAGAAAAATAATTCCGGAAAAAAAAATAATTCAAAAATAAATGCATGTTTCAAGAAAAGTTTAATGAAAACAAAGCAGTTCTGAAAACAAATTGCAGCTCTAATGAACAGCAAGTTCAATGCTACAGTTTATATTGTGTTACTCAAACATGAAGTTTGAATGGACTTGTATTGATTGTCAGTTATCCAGTCATTCCTAGTAATGCACATACTTCAGTAGGAGAAAAAAAGTAAAGAAGAACCTCTGTAACATTTACTGCAAGTGGCATGGATGCATTCTTTTGGCAAAAGGGAATGTCAGTGATAGACTTCTGAGAGGTCAAAGAATGCTTTCCTTGTTTAGTGGAGAAAGCCTTTCAGCAGTCTCCCCCCCCCCCCCACCAGCAAGTCAGCATCCATGCTACACTAACTGTGTCATTTTTAAAAGAACGCTTGGTGCTCACCACTTTTTTATTTTATTTTTGGATAAAAATCAGCCTAAATGTATGCCTTCAAAACAGGGTTTGATATCTTTGGTTGTGTAGTTGTGAGCATGGGAAAATGTATGCGGGTGAAATAAATTGTTAATGCAGCCAAGTGGAGTTGGACCTCTGCTATAACAAAAGCAAGTGTCATCCACAAGTCTTCACATTTTGGAGATAAATGGGACAACAGATTGAAAGAAGAGTGAACACTCAGCACATTATATTGTGCACAAACCCCTCCGATGATGCCAATAGAATTAAAAAACAAATAAACCAAGAAACAACACCCCCCCCAGCTTTATGAGTCTTAAGAAAGATGTTTCAAGCTTTTAAATGGTTCCATATGGTAACAGAGATGGGGAATAATATGCAGCAACTCAGAGGTAAATCAGATTTTATGCATGACAGATACAGCTTTAATGCAAAGTGGGCAATTCACTCTTGTCACATAACTTAATTCAACCAATGGAGGCCATGATGCTGCTACTAAAGAGTGTCTCTCGGATCAATGCAAACAGAATACAGCTCTGACTTTAGCTGAGTGGGGGCACAATGGCTTCACCTGCTCTGGTTCTTCCAGAGCCTCAGGCAAAGGTCTTCTTTCCCTGCTCTGCTGCTTGAGAGCCTTTCACAGGCTAGAAATGGCAGAGACTGAACCTGGGACTTTTCAGCACTTGAACAATAGACAGCCAAATGCCCCTTGGAGATCAGGCACACTCACAAGTACTGTGTGCAGGGCTGAGAATTGCCTAAAGAGCCCTATAGACGTAGAATCATAGAATCATAGAATCATAGAGTTGGAAGAGACCACAAGGGCCATCGAGTCCAACCCCCTGCCAAGCAGGAAACACCATCAGAGCACTCCTGACATATGGTTGTCAAGCCTCTGCTTAAAGACCTCCAAAGAAGGAGACTCCACCACACTCCTTGGCAGCAAATTCCACTGTCGAACGGCTCTTACTGTCAGGAAGTTCTTCCTAATGTTGAGGTGGAATCTTCTTTCTTGTAGTTTGGATCCATTGCTCCATGTCCGCTTCGTCTATAGCCATGATTGCCACCAACAATTCATGAGCAAGGAAGTAATGATCTAATTGCTTCATTACACACACACACACACACATATATCCCCCACCCTTTCCCCCAACGGCACTCTATGGGGTCACATTTTCATGCTTACAGAGGGGGTGGAGGTAGGGAATGGCAGGGTGAGGAGCAGACTCTTTCAGTAATATCACATTTTCCTTTGGCTGCTCATTGCCTGTGTCATTATTCATCTCTTTTTAAGGACACGGCTGATTCTGTATGAGTGAATAGTTTATATGGCCTACAAGAGAGTCACTGAGGCCAAATTGATTTTTCTTTACTGAATATATATCATGTGCCCTTGGGCAGTTACAGAGGTTAGAGATGTAATGCAAGTGATTATGAAAATAGCATGCTTAAAATGCAGGTCTGCATAATACGTGCTAAAAATAGGAATTTAAAAGTATATTATGATGAGACCAGGCAAAATTCCCTTACCCATAATATTCAAATGAATGCACAACAGAGTTATGCACAATATATTGATAATTATACACCTGTTTACTGAACCACAGTTGTAGGCCCCTTGCAATTCATAGCAATATGAATTGTAAGATTTTCTATTACCTGGTTGTAATCCTGAGAGAAAGTAAATAGTCATTTCAGATAAATGAGTGGGGTAGGAAGTATCTTGTTTCGGATATTAAATTGGGATTTGATAAATGATGGAAGCAACTGAGGAAGCAGTCTTCTGCTGCGTGTGAGCTCCAAAAGCACAACCGCCAGATTGTGAGATTGTGAGAGGGTAGCTAATCCAAGAAATCCACATATCCTTCCTTCTCCTCCACTTTAAATAACTACTGCTTGAAGGGATTAGCAAGCAAGAGATTGAACTATCAAGTGCTGGAACCAATTTCAATTGAAACAATCAAATATTATGCTTGAAAATAAATCTCAATTTGACCTTTTCTTGCCCCATCAGTGGCCGGGGGGGGGGGGGGGGGGAATCAAGTGTCAAATCCCAAAAGACAAAAGAATCATAGCAGGCTCAATGATTGCTGGGACATGTAGACTTCAGCTAATTTTCTGAATGTGTTTGGTGCAGCGTGAGTGACTTTCAGGGTTGCATGTGTACAGGGCCAATCAATCCTACAGCAAGATCTGCTGCAATAAGCAGGCTTAGGTTCCAGCTACACCAGTTTAACTCCCTCATCCCTGGCTTAGCCAGAGATACAAAGGTGTGTCTTCCCATCCTGACTTACCTGGGATCCAGCTAGCTGAGCAGAGCCCAGCAGGTCACAAGCTATCCTAGAGCCTGAAAAGGGGGTCATTGGGGGGTATGGTGGGGATGGGACCAGTGGAAGTATTTGGGATGGATCCTGAGCCCATTCAGCTCAGTCATGTGAACTGGCAACCTGGAGTAAGTTAAATGGGCAAAAAGGGTGCTGTACCCCGAAACCTCTTTTAAAGGCTAGCTTTTCCTCTGCTGGCTCAGCCAGCAGGAGCTCCACTGCTGAATGGAGTTTGAATCTGGTGAAATTTGACACTAGCTTGGTTTACACCCGTGTGCTTTAGGCCAGCTTCCTGTGTATTGGACTGATCCCAATATGTGATTATGCAATATTATTTATTTGATACTAAAATGCTAATGAAGTTTTGCATCCTGGTATCCTGTGTGTGTGGGGGGGTGTCCAATTAGGGGTGGGAGAGAAATCAATTATGTTTTCAAAATTTGTGCTTTTCTGAATTTTCTGATTAACTTCTCCAACCAATAATATGCACAGAAATTCATATATTTGGGGAAAGTGTGCATAAAATGAATATATTTGTGAAACTAACATACAAAATGCATCATATTAGTGAAAATTGTTTTAAAGATGTGTACATTGGCCAAAACTGCAAAAAAAACAGAGGGCTTATTAGAATAAATTCACACTGAAATGCTGATGAAATTTTATGAGTTTTCTTCACACTTAAATTGCTACAGATATGTGGAGAACTTGTTTTAAGGCTGGAAAATGAGAAACTAGGGGAAATGAAATTGACTGATTCATCCATTTCTACTTCCAGTGCTCCAAGACTATGTTCCCCCCCCTCTTCCTGTCAGAAGGTAACATGCCTTCAATTTTAATCAGAAAACAAATGTGCCTCAGGTACTAGAAGTTTGGGAAGTAATAATTTAATCAATGATTTAATAAGCAGCAATAAAGTAAGACAAACAATAAACATAATTAAGAGGCTGATGCTATGCATGCTTAATCCAAAATAAGTTTTCTGAGTTCAGTGGGACTCTGATACATACTCTTTCTTTGGAACAGACTCAAGTAAACATGCCTAAGCATGGCTTACAGCACTGTTATGCTATGTACACTTACTTGTAAGTCCCATATACCTGAGGTCTGCCAGTTATGTGCCCGCACAGCTACAGGATCAGTCCACTTATAGAACATGTGTGTGTGTGTAATTTGATTCATTTTTATTCCACTTTTCACAGTATGATAACAGTAAAAGGGATATTAAAATACCAGGAGCCCAGGAAGGTCTGGGCAAACAAATCTTTTGTAATTAGCAAAATGATAACACAGTTGGTACCTTCCGGTTCTCTGACAGCAGACCATTGCACAAAATGGCACCACCAATATTATATCCAAATATCCCTCCCCACCATTTAGTGAGCCTGTTGCTAGGTGAACAAACCTGAATCTGAAGAAGCTACAGCCTCTCAGGCAATGAAGCAATTGAGCCTCAAGGATGTGAGTGATGCATTTTTATACTTTAAGCCAAACATTACCTCAGAACATTTGGAATGTGCAAAATCCAGTAGATGATTGAAGGGATGTTCATGGTAGTGGCTTTAAGCACAGCAAGGCTAGTCACACTTCTCTGAAGTCTCTCAGCCTCACTCACCTCACAGAGTGTTTGTTGTGGGGGAGGAAGGGAAAGGAGAATGTTAGCCGCTTTGAGATTCCTTAAGGGGAGTGAAAAGGGATGCGGGTGGCGCTGTGGTCTAAACCACTGAGCCTAGGGCTTGCCGATCAAAAAAAGGTCAGCGGTTCGAATCCCCACGACAGGGTGAGCTCCCGTTGTTCGGTCCCTGCTCCTGCCAACCTAACAGTTTGAAAGCACGCCAAAAGTGCAAGTAGACTAATAGGTACCACTCTGGTGGGAAGGTAAACAGCATTTCCGTGTGCTGCTCTGGTGTTGGTGTTCCATTGCACCAGAAGTGGCTTAGTCATGCTGGCCACATGACCCGGAAAAATTGTCTGTGGAGTGGACAAATGTGGGCTCCCTCAGCCTGTAAAGCAAGATGAGCACCGCAACCCCAGAGTCATTTGCGACTGGACTTAACTGTCAGGGATCCCTTTACCTTTACCTCTAAGGGGAGTGAAAGGCAGGATACCAAGGCCAAACTCTTCTTCTTCTTCTTCCCCCGCTAAATTTAAGCTGCATGTTCACAGTGTTGTTCATATCAGATAGGGGTGTAGAGATGTCTTCACCTGACACACATGACATTGTGGGTTTCTTTCCTCTGCAATGCCTCAACCCCCAAAGTCCTGTTTATTAAGCTGTGATTTGTGCAAGAGTGCTCATCTGTGCATCCACATTGGCTATTAAGGTATATTCGCATTGCCATTTACTCCACATCTAGTTTTTTAGTTGGATTGAAGCTGGTTTGGGGTGGGGGAGAGAAGCATCAGCAGTATGACCCTACATGACTGACATGGAATTGTAGCTAACCTTGTGTGAATGCAGATTCAAAAACTAGCAGTGGGGCAACTTTGGATGCAGAGTAAGTGGCAATGTGAGCACACCCTAAGAGTGTGTTTTGCACATTTGCCTGGAAGACTTGGCTTGTTTCTGTCAGAGCCATCAAATAATGCATTCTCAAGTGTCCTTAAAGGTAAAGGGACCCCTGACCATTAGGTCCAGTCACGGATGACTCTGGGGTTGCGGCGCTCATCTCGCTTTACTGGCCGAGGGAGCCGGTGTACATCTTCCGGGTCATGTGGCCAGCATGACTAAGCCACTTCTGGTGAACCAGAGCAGCACACGGAAATGCCGTTTACCTTCCCGCCAGAGTGGTACCTATTTACCTACTTGCACTTGATGTGCTTTCGAACTGCTAGGTGGGCAGGAGCAGGGACCAAGCAAAAGGAGCTCACCCAGATTCAAACCACCGACCTTCTGATCGGCAAGCCCTATGCTCTGTGGTTTAACCCACAGCACCACCCATGTCCTCAAGTGTCCTTAAATGAGCTCTATCATGGCATGAAATTTGGGTCTTTATTCTTTCAATGTGCACATGAGTGAATATTCTGGGCAGGAAGAGCTTCTGCTAGGCTACATCCATAATGCTTCTTTTGCTGACAGGTAAAGTTTTTCCTGTTTTTAAAGAGCTTTCATTCACTGTCGATGGTAGCAGTTGTGTTTTTAGCTCCAAGCTTTAAAGCATTTTGATTGATTTTTATGTTTTTTAATTGCTCTTTAATTTTTATTATATGATTATTAGGTAATTTGGAATCTTTGCAATGAGACAACGGACAAATTCATATATGAGAAGGTGCAGAAAAAATGTAAAAGACAGTTACAAATAGATTCTGAAGTATTTTCCTTCAGCATACAGATGCTGAAGTATTTTCCTTCAGCACTACTGACTTTTCTAGCTATGTTATTCTCTTTTAATAACCTGGGGGGGGGGGGGGGACAGAACATTCTGTTGTTGTTCTATTACGAGTGAACATCAGCCATTTTGGTTGCCGTGATCTCAAGCAATTTCATAGCGCAATTCCCTCCCCTCCCCAATTTTTTTTCCAGGGCTGTGATCTCATGTGGTGCCCCAAAGTGTGAATTTTTAGGTGCTGTGCCCAAAAAGACCACCGGGGTTGGGGGCACGGCTCAGCAACCAAAATGGCTCTTGTGAATAAAAATGGGAATTTGGCATTCAGGACAATGCAGTCCCAGATTTTGGCTTCAATGTGTGGGAGGGTGGCGGGAAGCACTCAGTTTAAAATAATAGGGTGGTACACTAGATCCCAGAGCAAATTGGGCTGATTTGGGTCAACCCAAATTTAGCAACCCCCAATCGTCCCAGGTCTGATCAGGTCCGTTTCAATGTAATTGGGATTTAAGCCATAATTAAATGCTGTGCAAGGCACTGAATTGATTTGGGCCCTGGACCTAGGTTAGAATGGCAGCCATGTTGTATTGAGGCCCGGAGGGTGAACAGAGCCTGCTGGGCCAGCCTAGCAACCAGATACTGTGTAAATTAGGCTTCAGTCTTACCTAAAGAATCTCTTAGCATAAAATCCCAGGGAAGGTGGTTTGCCATAGACTCTTAAGGACCTGTAGACACCAGCAACCCACAATTCTTAGATGCAGTTGCTCTGAAAAGATTTGGTTGTAGGGCTTCCACGCCTAATGAAAGTCCAATAAGAAGCCCTCAAATGTGTGTGGGGGGTGTGTATATATATTATAAGGCCATTGCAAGGAAGGCTGGGAATGATGGAAGGAAAGCAGTGAAGCATTTGCAAATGAGTCTGGCAAGAACAGACAACCATTCTCCAAAAAAGCTTGGACTGAGGTGATTGGTGTTTGTCCATCCCTGATTTGAAACTGGGACAATAGCAAATGTGCCAATATATTAGGAGATGTCTACTCCCTAACAATCTATTCCAGCACCTGATTTTCTCTTACAAGAGGACTGGAATTGGGTGGGGATCCCAGAATATGAATATATATGTATGTGTATGTATATGTGTATATATATATATATATATGTATATGTATATATGTATATGTATTTGTATTGTATTGATAAAGTGAATGAAATTCATTCTTTTAGGGCCATCAGGCTTCTTTAACTGCAGCCTGAGTTTAGACACTTTTCTTTTGGTCTCATATTCATTAATATAGTTTCCTGTCTAAGGAGAGTTAAGTCCATCACAGGCTCATTGCTTCCACTCACCATCACAGAGAAGATGAGCTTACACTTTGCTGCATGAGTGAGAGATGCACTCAATTTTGCCTCCAGTGCACCTCCATCAATTTTAAAAATAGCAACACCGAAAACAACCTATTTTGCAAAACAGGCCAATGTTTCAAGGTATTATTTTTTTTAAAAAAGAGAGAGATAGGTCTTTGAAATTCAGCATCCCTGTTCAACTTGATGAAGAAGTCTGTTTACTCATCTGGGAGAACGTCTTTAAAAGACAATTCTGTGGTGAGCCTGAGGTCCTAGAATGACTCATTTGGGACTAGCTGGTAGTGCAAGATAAAGATTTATGTGTGTTGAAAATTCAAGATTACTTAGGGTGATATGTGTGAAGTTACAAAAGGCTAGGAACTTAAGTCAGTATTAAGTGCAGGTGAGGTAACGTAAGGGAGAGAAAAAATAGCAAGGTGGACTGTGCTGGGAGAAAGGGAGTGAGTGTGCCACGGATTCAGGTCCCCTGTCCAGCACCGAAGGCCCAGCCAGGCAGATAATGTGCAGCAGCAGTATGCAGGCAACTTGCTGTAGCTGAATGTTTTAATTTGGACCCATTTTAAACATGTGAATATATAATTATAAATATATACATTGTCCTGATGCTATAGCAGTGTTTCTCAGATGTATTGCAGGGAAACTTTTGTCTTGAAGCTAAAATATTTACATTTGATGTGTGAAATAATTAGAATGACACTCTCATGAAAGCCTTCCACTCTCCTTGGTTTTTATGTATAAATCATAGATCCAATCATTCCTCCTGGTTGCATGGAGGAAAGTCCAGAGCAGCGGTTCACGTGGGGACGAACAGACAGCTTCCTCTGAAATTGGGCAATTTTGCCATGTCTCCATATGAGGAGTGACTGAAGGATCCACTCACACCAAAATGCAGAGAGATGACGCAGAATTATCAACCCCCATGATGACTGATTGGAAAGGTCATGAAGCCTGTATCATCATGCAGAGATACAGTGGGATACCTCTTCTATGGGAGGAAACGTGGGATTAATGTACCACCAAGATAGTTGTGAGGATAAAACGGAGCAGGGAGCAGAGAACCACATATACAGCCCTGAGCTCCTTAGAATAATGTGGAAGGGGGAATACACAAACAAAATATATATTCTGTTGCTACAAAGAAGGGTCAGAAAAGTAAAATTAAAATAATATGTAGATAGGTTAAAAATCCTTTGCTAATCAGTAATCCATTTTTTAAAATGTATCTGGAGGACGATACTATTATCTGTTTTCTGTGTATTAATGTCTCACGAGCGTACAAATGAAGAAAAGTCATGCAATCTTTGAGGCAGCAACACCTTCAAACCAGAAGCCAAATAGAGATATCATGAAATATCAATCTATCCTGTGCTTAGCAACTGGATTGTGAAAATCTTTTTTTTAAACTGTACATCAGTGAAGCTTTAAAGGGCAATAGCTAAAATAATGTGGGGAAGTTTTACAAAGGTGCATTGGCTGCTAGTCTTTCGAAGTAATTTTGTCACATAATCCTCTGTGCCATATTGATATAGCTTGATCATGAGCTTGCCTTTGGCTAGGATTTGCGGGTGTACACACAGACATCACTGCCACCACCAAAGGTGATAAGGTGTAACAGTTACATATACTAGACTAATGGCAAATGAGCTTTGCAAGGTTTAAACTATTGCTATCTGTTTACAGTGGTACCTCGGGTTAAGTACTTAATTCTGGAGGTCCGTTCTTAACCTGAAACTGTTCTTAACCTGAAGCACCACTTTAACTAATGGGGCCTCCTGCTGCCACTGCACTGCCACTGCACGGTTTCTGTTCTCATCCTAAAGCAAAGTTCTTAACCCGAGGTAATATTTCTGTGTTAGTGGAGTCTGTAACCTAAAGCGTATGTAACCTGAAGCATATGTAACCCGAGGTACCACTGCATTTATTTCCTGGTATCATAGGGTAGGCTGACCTTTCTGGACTGTCATCTAAATGAGACTTTAGCATTGCTTGATATCCTGTTAGAGAAGGCAAGGCAGAACTCAGCGGCCAGGGTGCTCACTGGAACAAGACGGTTTGAGCATCTTTCAACGATCCTGGTCCAACTGCACTGGCTACCGATTAGTTTCCAGGCCCAATTCAAAGTGCTGGTTTTTACCTATAAAGCCTTTAACAGCTCGGGACTGCAATAGCTTAAGGACCGCCATTCCCATATGAACCTACCCGGATCCTGAGATCATCTTCTGAGGCCCTTCTTTGTGTGCCTCCTCCTCGAGACTTCCAGAGGGTGGCAACACGAGAACAGGGCCTTCTTTGCAGTGGCTCCGCATCTGTGGAATGCTCTCCCCAGGGAAGTTCACCTGGCGCCTTCATTATACACCTTTAGGCACCAGGCAAAAACATTCCTCTTCAACCAGCCTTTGCCTGACCTGACATCCTATACCCTTTTTAAAATGCTGGCTCTTTTCGGGGCGGGGGGGGGGGGAAATCTGGTTTTTGTTTTGCTTTTATGTAAGTGATTTTTAATGTGAACCACCCTGAGACCTTCGGGTATAGGGCGGTATAGAAATAAAACAACAACAACAATTTACGTATTAGATAAGAAAGAAAGAAACACATTTTATTGCAAGTTAATCCTCCCTGCCAGTGCAAGTAAGCATGAGTTCCAATTTATAATATGTCACAATTTATAATAAGTCCTGTGATGCAGATACCACTCCTGTGTGCTTGAGATTCCAGTGCCCAGAGCTCTCCCCACCTTGAAGAAAGAAGATTGGCGTAGAACTCCCCCACCCGCTGTGCCTGTTCTGGCTGTGATTTGAAATCTCTCAGCTATGAACTTGGCGTACTTTTGTCTTGGCATGGTGATGTGCCAGGTTAAACAGGCCCCTATCACTCCTTGAGTTGAGCTGAAGGCATAGGAGAACACCAAGCAGAAAAATATGCAGTTGGGGTGAGAACACAGCCCTGCTTCACACCGCTCTCTATAGGGAAGGCGTCCGAGGATGAACCATGTGCATGTTCTTGTGGAAGGGCACAGTCATCTTGTGGCACTTAGGTGGGCATCCTAACTTCTTGAGCAGTGTGAAGAGTCCTTTTCAGCTGATGAAGTCAAAGGCCTTCATCAGGTCTATGAAGGCAACAGACAAGGGGTGTCTCTGCTCTCAGCATTTGTTCTGAGCCCTAAAACTGCACTGTGACCTTGGATAGACCCTGTCAGTGTGTGACTGTAATCTGTTGAGAACTACATGGGCAAAGGCTTTCCCCACAGGACTCAGCAGAGAGATTGCTTGATGGTTGTTACAATCATGGCGGTCACCTGATGCCTTCCTCTGCCTCACCTGCAGCTAAAGAGGCCTCTCCCATATCTGTCTCTACAGCCACAGCAGGTGCTGTAACTCTCCAACAGTTTGACTTAACCCCCACAAGGGTAATGGAGTACCTGCAGGGGCAGAAAGAGCCACCACTTGTGGGACTAATAATAAGGAAGGTTATTGTTGGGCTTGCATTTGATGTCAGGTAGAGTAAAATGAAAGAGTCTGTGGTATATTATAACTGCATATTCTGTCTGTCTGAATGTATGTATCTGTCATTGTTGATCCACACTGGGAAAGAATTCAGATAAATTTATGTTCTACTGTCCTAAGCTGACCAACTCACAGTGTGGGTTCTCTCTCTATGGAAGAACAAACTCATACAGACTTCCAGAGCCACTGAGTTTTATTTAGAGGGTTATATAGTGGAATAATACAACATATACTTTTCCTTGTTTCTAACACCTTTATAGTTCTATTTTGATTTGGATTACGTTTGTCAGGTTTTAGCTTGTATATTTTAATTACAAACACAAGCTTGTAAGAAACAACAATCATCTTGAAAAACAATGCTCAGCAAATACTCTGGTTTATACAGATACATTACCTTTAATTTTAATTTTTTAAATTAGGACTTCCGGGAGAGGTGTCATGGCTGACTGACTGCTTTTTGCCAGCATGCTGTTGACAGAGATAATTATGTGGTGATTAATTATAGCTAGGCTATAAATCCTAGCTATTGAATTATCTCTGAGGGACAGAGAGAACAAGGATTAACTTTCAATATTCTGAAAGCACTGATTCCATGTTGCGGAATCAAGAAATCTGCGGAGACCCGGATGGACAGGCTGAGTGATGGGAAGGATTGTAACTGTGCTCAACACTGCATAATAACCCTAGACATAAGTCCTTAGGGCAAAGGTCAGAGTAACCTCCCTTTCTTCAATTATCTTCAAAACCCTTATAAATCACGACCAAAACTATCTCTCTGACAGTTAAAATGTTTGCATGAAATATGTCCCAACTGCTGGCTTAAGAAAAGATGCTATTCAGGGGCTGAAATCAAAATAAACAAAAAGCGTGCAACGAAAAAGATTTTAAACAGAGATTTTCCATTGCTGATAAGTTTTTAATTTGCTTTGTTCTGCTTTTAATCCTCTGCTTCATTGATGAATCTGCGGATTGTAATGAGAAACTACATGGCTGCGCGCTGTGAGAGTAAATAAAGATTGTGTGGAACCGAGCAATAGGAGTCAGCACAGTTGAAATTATGGGAAACATCTCACTGATTGTTGGGGGAATGTGGCGGCTCTTGGACTTAGAGCAGAACTGCATGGAATGCACAAGAATGGACTGGATAAAGCTGAGTCTGAAGAAGTTAAAGAGTATTTGGAAGGACTCGGGGGGGGGGGAGGGTACTGATGGAGTATTCCCAGAACAGAACAATGACAGAACTTTTGCAAGAGTGCTGGGAGGAGTGGAACTAGAGGAAGTGAAACAGTCAGTGGACTTATGGTGTGGGAAACCATGGTTAACAAGAAATGAGACTAGAAAATTTGAGTAAGTGTGTGAACTAATGAATAAATAATAATCAATGATTATGGTCTCAATATATGATCACAGTGTAGAGACGCCTGAAGGAATGATTGAGGATGTCTTGTTGCTCAGGACCAGAGGCAAAGCTGGTATGCTGAACTGGAGGAAGACTATTGTTGACATTTATCAATAAAAGGATTTGGAGAGCATCTTTTGGACATTTTGTTTTGAAGGAAAATGAAGTTGGGATGCCTAGAACTGAAGATGGAAAAACACAGTCTAGCAGATGGAAGAACAACTGGATATTATTTGGGATTGAACATTGTAAGTATTTTGAAGAAATCTTGTATATACCACTGACAGACAGACAGCTGAATATTGTTTTTATTTTTGTTTCTTTCCAACTAGTTCTGTTTATTTTTTTATTATCTTCTTATCTTTTTCTGATTCTTATGTTACCTGTTCTTTTTCTTTTTTGGTTTGTTTTTGTTTTGATCGGTCTTTTGTTGCTATTGTCCTATGCTCTGGGTTAAAGAGAGAACTGTACGCAGATGAAGGTTATGATCACTTGGTGAAGGATCCTGTGTGAGACAAAGAGATGGGGAGATCTTTCAGGGTGAGAGGCTGGAGGATGCTCCCAGGTGAGGGGGGCTCACCTTTTTCCTGCTTGGAACAAAAGTTGAGATATAAGAGAAGACTTTACATTCTTCTATATTTTTACCTTTTTTCTTTCTTTATTTTCTTGGTTTTTGCATGTTGTTTTTATTATTTTTGTTCTTAGATTAGTTTGTTTTTTTATTGTATTATGAAAAGTCTTAATAGATTTTTTAATTTCTTAAATTAAACCACTGTTCAAAAGTTGAGAAGCCTTTTTCCTACTGGAGCAACTTCTTTGTTAGTTTTGCCCCCTCCCCCCAAAACGTCTCAGTTTATCAGCATGTATTCTCTCCACGTATAGCACCTTTTAAAATAACAGCTAGAGTATTCTGTCTTTGGTAGAAATAACTTGATGCAACTTATCTACTTGATGCAACCTGCAGCTTGAAGCACCACTTTGTTTATAGCAATATGTACACTTGCAAAAAAACAACAACACACACACAAAACCTGTCACCTTCTTATAAGGCTGTGGACTTGTGGATTTAGGTCAGGATGAAGTTAGGCGGTGACAGGTTTAGTTGAGATTCCTGCATTGCATGTGGTTGGACTTGATGGCCCTCAGGGCCCCTTCCAACTTTACAATTCTATGGTTCTATGAATTGTTCAGTATCAAATAAAATATTGATATGTGTCAAAGAGGTATAAATTCAGATCTGCACTCTGCAGTAAACACATGCAATGAACCTTCAAATGCTGCAGGAACCAAGAGATGAATATCCATGTGCGACTCAGTCCTTAATAACAGAGGTTGTTAAAAGTGAAATCACTGTTCCTGTAAATTTGCACAGGCGATTCTGGGATGCTAACTGGGTTATGGGTTCCAGCAAATATTCATCACACCTCTGTTGCTGCCATGAAAATGACAGAAGGACAGCAGAAAATGTGTGTGTCATCCATTTAATGGTACTGGCTTCCAACACATGATGGGGGGGGGGAGATGTCTGGATAACTGACATTGATATGACCATGATGCTCGGTTGCAATGTCTGTTAATCTGGTATTTGATGGCACTTTGAAGATTTAAAAATAATAATGAGGCAGTCTCCATGCTCACATTGACTGAAAATTAAATACACCCCGCCTAGTCTATGGAAATGGTCTTAATTTCACAACATCCCTTAATTTATTCATTATAAGAGAAGCTGGGAAGGTCATTTTATTGAAATAAATGTTGGGCCAGTATACATTGGATATAACCATGAGCCGGGGGGTGGGCACACAACACAATGATATTATGAAGCACATTTTCATCTATGACAAGTTACAACAACAGCACCAAGATTATTGCCAAATCTACTTTTGCCCGCAGCGGAACACTGCACCTAATTTTATGAGGTTGTTTTACTGCAACAGTTGCCATTTCAGGAACATAAACATTTTCAGACAAAACCTTGCCTTCCATTATTTCATTCCTGTTCAAAACCAATGACACCCCCCCCCCATCTACTGCTGAGGCACCAGAGTCAACAGTCCCCAGATTTTGTGGGGTATGTTGACTGCTAGGCATGAGAAAAGGCTTTGAGATAAGCACGAGGATTGCTGTAAAGCCTGATGACGACCCAAAGACAATAGCCACATTCAGGTGTTCACAGAATGCAGAAGGGAAATGAGCAATGCGCGAACCATGTGCACTAGACGTGCCCCACCCCCCCGACCTTGCTGCTTCCACCCCAGACTTACACCTGAGAGGGAATTATTCAGGTGTTTAGAACATGCTTGGAATCTTCCCCAGCTAGGAAGCTTGCAAACCCACAAAGAATTCCCCTTCAGACTTTCCTGCTCATGTATGGGAAGCTCAGGAGTGGGCATGGGGCCTTCGGAGGTGGTGTGCGAGCATCCAAGTCTACCCAGCTGCTTAGAAATTTGAGGTATTTTTAATCTGTTATAGTATTGTAACTTTTGTATGTTTTAAGGTAGGGTTGTGTTTTCCCCCCTTGATGTTACTGTTTTATCTTTTGCAAACCGCTTTGAGAGGTTTGTTTTTTTACAATTAGATTCTAGAAGGAAGAGCCATTTGGGGACTCCTCTGCAGGTTAACTGTTCAGGTTCTTGAAAGAACAGTGGTCCCCTCTTTCACAGCTTTCAGGTGATAGCCTTTCTGCTGATACCATGCAGGTGGTTCAGGTGCAAAAGGCCAGCAACCTGGTGCATGGCACATTAGAACTGGTGCAACAACTCTTTGACAGTATTACATGTGAATGGGTCCCCAAGATTTAAAGTTTTGGGCCAGCATGTGCCAGCCCATGGATTTGTAGATACAAATATGACCAGAAATTTGCATAATCTTAATCATCCTTGAAATTCCTTTTATCTTAATCTTTTTATCCTATGAATCAGAAATTCTACATGAATATAGTTTCTGCATTTTTAGTATACACATTATTATGCAAACTTTGTAGTAAGTAGGATAAATATTTACATGTAAAGGGTTGCTCAGTGACTTGTGGTAGCTTTGACTATATTATATAAACTGCAGATTGCATGAGATTGTGAGAAAGAGGAAGAAAAGGAGAGGCATGGTGCCACTGAACCTTAAGGCATTGTGGATTTAAAAGCAAATCAGGCTGAGCAAACAAGTTCTCATCGTACAAAATTGTATTATTATTATTATTATTATAAAAAATAGCCATTTAATATTTTTAGAAGTCTTTAAGGTAGCTTATGAAGACCAAACAATACAATAGGAAATATATTAAAACAAAAAAGTATATGTAAACAGAAGTACAGCAGAATTTGCAGCTTTGGCAAATGAAAGAGACTTGAGAAGCTGTAAAAATATAGCCCGGATATTACCAGTCTCTGGAACAGTCACCACTTTTCAGGAGGATGCACAGCTGGGGGTATCCACTAAATGCTATAGATGCCCTTTCTGTGACCAACAGCAAAACTTAAGGAAGTTCAAGCCCATCCAATACAGGCCAACTACTATTCTCATGGGTGTTGACTCATCTAACCACCACACTCGTCTCTTGTCTGGACAGGGTTAAGCATTCATTTATTATCCTTTATGTAGAACACTGCAGACTACAAATCCCTATTCTGGACATGCATAGCTACTTTTGGATAAGATTAACAATAGACTTAGTGTTTGGTATTGTCCGCGTATTGACGGTACTTCCCCTTAGTAGATGGCCTCTCCTAGTGGTTTCATGTAGCATGGTGGAATAAAACCAGATGGAATCCCATAAGATAAATGCCACAGAGTCAATGAATAGTCATCCAGCTCTACCTGCTGGAATCTGCCTGTCAAGTCAGGTGAAGCCGCTGCAACATAGTGTTTCCTATTTGCATTCCAAATAGGCAAAGCAGGAGGACACCATGATTGATGGAATGGTGTAAAAGCTGCTGAGAACTAGAAGTTAATCAAGTATCTCATCCTACTGTAGACTGCCCACAAAGGTTTCAGTTCCCAAAACTGCCAGAAATGGGTTCAGAAATGCCATCCAGAAATGTCTGGTGTTACCTGCCATCACACAAAAAGCTTTCCCAACAACAGGAGTTTTGCTACCAAGTCCATTGATGTTTCTGCAGGAGCAGTCTCACTCACCTCCTCTTGGATCCCCCTGGACACATCCTTGCTGCTAGTGATCAGCCATGATGAGGAAAGGTCAGGCAGAGGGATTGTTGACTGTACTCCTCCAAGTCTCTTATGCACATCTACTGGCTGCTGTAGTGGAAACTCATACAAGAAACTGAGGCGAAGGAAACACTACACATCAGTTATTTGTCCCACTATCAAGGGAAGAAATATTTTCCTAAGAGAAAATCATGCCAGCAGAAAGTTAGTGTGATGACCCCACTGTCCATGAATGGGTTACCCAAAATAATTTATAGTTTTGGTACATATTTAAAATACTTATATAAGAAAACAACAAAATAATATATTGTTTGATAAAATCAACCTGAAATGCAATATTACTAGCATTAGTTTCCATTTTAAGTTGAAAAAACAATGTCTATCACAATGGCAAACACACATATAAAAAGAGATGAAGGCCCCGATCCAGGATGGGGCACCTGCATCAACAGCTTCTGGGTGCAAAGCTAATACCATGCATGTGTATCCAACATTCAAATGGCTGGGTGCCTCTTTTCCTGCAGGGTGGGATGCCCTTGTTTTGTCCACAGCAAATTATTTCCCATGACCAGACCTGGATTAGGACCTGGATCTGCTGGTTTGAGATTGATAGCCACTTGTTAATTTCATACAAACACTTGCAACTTTTTCAAATATCTGTTTGATCTTTGTTATCAAGGTGAAGGACAACCCAAAGACATCTAACCAAAATCACAGCGTGAGAGCAGCATTTCCTATAACTATTCCTGACAGCTGTTTATCCCATCTATTTTTAAAACTTCCAGTGAAAGAGATTCTGCAGCTTCCCTTGTGAATTCTTGTCATTGCTCACCTTTTCTGAAAGTTTTTTTCTAATTAGAATAAATTTAAGCCAGCAACTAAAACGGACTGGTCCCTATCCATAGAAAGTTACAACCTATTGAGCCCTATTAATTTCAGAGGACTTCTTCATGATGAACTATTTCATGAGCAAGACTATAGAGCTGAAACGAAAATGTTCCACATGTATGGGCTTCTCATTCTTTTCTATAAGGTACCACTGATGATGTTTCAGGGAGTGCTCAAGTGCAATAGTGCAGTCAGTACTGCAGCATCAGGACCAGTGTGTTGTAATAAATCTACATGAAGCCTGTAATTGCTAAGTAATACTTAATTTTGTCTCTTACCTCTGAAGAGCCTAGACCTGCTTAGATATAGTTCCTAAAAGGAACTCAGTCAATGAGTCGCCAGGGGGAGCAAGGTCCCGCAAGGCTTGGCGGAATCTATCAGGGTCCATCAGCCTCCATGAACGAGACCAAATTGGCTCGCTACCTAAGCAGGGTGGGGGTGGAAAGTCAATCCTGGCTTTCAGGGCATAGTGATCAGACCATGGTACCTTCATCGATGGGGACATGATCACATCTATGCCTGCACCAAAGATGAAATCCAGCGTGTGGCCTGCTTGATGTGTGGGGCCTGAAACAAACTGGGAAAGCCTTATTGAGTCATCTACAGTTCAATAGATCACTCTTCTTCCCAGGCTGAGAAGAAAAATGGTGACAACAGTTTATTTACTGGGACAGAGCAACTTTTGCAGCTGTTGTTAACGTTCTCGGTGCAAAACAATGAAGCATGGGACGAAGCAATGGAGAAATTTCTGGAACAACTATGGGATATCAGCTCCGCCCAAGGCATGATGGATAACAGCAACAATCGTGGGAAAGAAAGACATAACCTCTTACAAGGAAGAAACAACACAGACAGAATAACTGCCGCACACAGAAAGGATATAGTTTGAGTTCCTCACTTGTAGTTTTATAAATCATTTAATGTGTCAAGACAAATAGAAGTTAGTTGTAAAAGGGATTATTATTATGACTGAAATGTAATTGAAACTAACTGTCACAGCTTAAAATTAGCCCCTGTTTCTTTAATACAAAGGGAACTGAGTCACCATGAGTCAGCGGCTTACAATGAATCGGCAAAGCCTGCATGACTCATGCAACCTTTCAGCTGCATATGCCTGTATACATAGAGTGGTCATTGATTTTGTGTGGTGTGGTGTTGGTTGGTTGGATGGTAGAAAGCTGGTTGTGTTTGATATGTATGAAGCTGTCGGTTTTGGTTGAATAAGAAGACTTTTAAGAATAAAAGCAGCATTCTGCAAAGTACTCTTTCTCAATGACTCTTTGTGCTGACTAGGGTCTGAGGACCAGGCAAAGTAGGCCAGAACCTTTTCCTTTTCAAACACTGACAGGTTATGGGCCCAGTGTTTCTGAGCGTGTGCAGAGTGCAAAACAACTGACAACATCTCAGCAGGAAGCTGGTGAGTCCTGGTGGTGTATGGAGCCAGTGGCTGTGCGTTGAAGCAGTTGGTGGCAAGCTGTAACAGTCTGCAGCGACACTGGAGCAGTTAGAATCTAGAAGATTTTAGAACACAGAAATAAAGAAAATCATCAAATCTAGCATGTGGGGGGCCACTTTAACAAATTATATAATTCACTATTTGAATGATTGGAATTGTGTTATAAATTGGTATTGTTATAACGAGGCTATTATTGAACTGTAATTGAAAACTAATAAACATTTATTACCAAAGAAGAAGAAGAAGAAGAAGAAGAAGAAGAAGAAGAAGAAGAAGAAGAAGAAGAAGAAGAGCAGCTGCAGAAGGGAAGATTTGCAGGAGGATGGTGCTGCTGTGTGGCGGGTTGGGGATCAGGAGTGGGCATGGCTGATGAAAGGTGAACCTCTGGGAATTCAAGAAAGGCATTGATTGAAGCAGTGCCTTCTTACTCAGCCCCCAGAAGCACACGAAGCACCAAAATAGAGGGGAATAATTGGGAACGTGATTGACAGGAGGGTCCTGGTGGGCTGGACATTGCCAACCAGTGGGGAACCACATTTGTGCATCCAAATCACATGTCAAATGATAATTTGATCAATAATGTCAATCTGAATATCAGTTTTGGGTAGAAAGGAAACTGGTAGTTTTTGGTGGGGTGGGAACAATGCATTTTGGCCTCTGAGGCCAAACAAAATGCACCCCCCCACACACACACTAATGGGGGAGTGAAGATCTTCATCAGGAACAAGAGGGTGTGGGATATGCTTTCCCTGTAGATCTTGCTGCCAGAGGCAGTTGCCTCAGCTTCCCCGAAGGGTGGGCCGGCCTTGGGTAGAAATCTGGCTGCAGCTGCTTCAGTGCCTCCCCATAAGGCTGCTGACTCTTCTGGTTGGATTAGCCACATTGACAATCTCACCCAGTCAGGGATCGCACATGAAATGAAATTTCATCCCTCTTAGGTAAAGGTAAAGGGACCCCTGACAGTTAAGTCCAGTCATGGCAGACTCTGGGGCTGCGGTGCTCATCTCGCTTTATTGGCCGAGGGAGCCGGCGTACAGCTTCCGGGTCATGTGGCCAGCATGACTAAGCCGCTTCTGGTGAACCAGAGCAGCACACGGAAACGCCGTTTACCCTCCCGCCGGAGCGGTACCTATTTATCTACTTGCACTTTGACGTGCTTTCAAACTGCTAGGTGGGCAAGAGCAGGGACTGAGCAACGGGAGCTCACCCCGTTGCGGGGATTCAAACTGCTGACCTTTTGACTGGCAAGCCCTAGGCTCTGTGGTTAGACCACAGCACCACCGCATCCCTCTCATCCCTCTTAATTAGGCCTTAATTGGGGGTGGGCAGTGTACAGGAAGTGTTATGTGTAGTATGCATACGCCTTCGTGTGACACATTGTGTGTGTTTGTGCGTGTATTCTCAGTGTGGCCCACAGTTCTCAGCCAATAAACTATTTTGTCAAAAACTTAGCAAAAATTGGTGTTATATTCATTTAGGCATAGGGGGAACAACACTTGAATACTGTTTGCAAATACCATCTATAAACAGACTATTGAATTGATGTGTGAATTGCTCCTTAGATCTGTCTTTCAACAAACTCCTCTCAATATTTAATGCACTCTCTGTAACAATGCTGTCTTTTTTGTTTACATAACATTATGATATCGCCATTAGAATGACAACTGGGAAACAGAAAGGAAATCAAGCATTATGGCAGCAAAGTTCATGCTGAGTTCATTGTGAGATACAGTGTATATTTGAGGACTGGAACCAGAAAGCGCTTGCTTTGATTCTGAAGTTTGTATCCTGCTCTTCCTCCATAAAGCCCAGGATTCAAATTTATCACAGCAGCCCCCTGAGGAAGGTCAGGCTGAGACTCAGCAAACGGCCCAAAGTCCCCAAGGAGGTTTCATGGCCAAAGGGGCTTTTGAGCTTGCATCTTCCAGTGCCCTAGCGCCTCACTTAGATCCGTAGCAGTTCTGGACTCCTGTGAAAAATGAATTTTACATTTTCCTGCTTTACTACAACCTGCCCCTAGTCCTGCTTCTTGTGGAGCTTATCCACCAGATTACCAAAAGATTACACTTTAACCCATATTTCTTCTAAACTAAACAGGTCTCTGTTGTGAAAAACAGTGTTGCGAAATCCAATTCCTTTGCTTTCAAGAGAAGGGCGGAGGTGAAATGGGGAGGGGGACTATTATGTGTTGCCCAAGCAATGCCAGCTTGTTTCCTTTGGGGTTAACATTGGCAGAGTGAATTTGTAACTTATCCCTTCACAGAAAGGAGACTATGCTTTATACAATTTTCCTCCACAGACATCCATAATAGTACGTGTGTGAGGTGAGACAAAAGGTACAGAGGGATAAATCACAGTCGGAGGACATGTTCCTTTTATGAAGCATTTCAGACTTGGAATCTGCCTGTATGCTTCATGCGTGTGTGTGTGTGTGTGTGTGTAAAATGCAATTTGTCATTCTATCTTTTTCAATTAATGTTCTTTTTATTGGCCTTCTTTTAGGCCAGTAACTTTACAATCCCTTTTAAACTCATCTTTAATAAGCATTCACAGTTGACTAGACTTGGCTGATATCCTGTTTATTACTTTCAGACTTCATCAGGGTTTAGGCAGTTTTAGCCTCGTTTCCTTATGTGCTATATTATGATGAAGTGGCAAATAAAAGACTTTACCATGACAGGGTTTTTTCTCCCAATTATGTGCATGAGTCACTTCACTTGTGTACATGACAAATGCCATCTTTAATTTGACTAGAATATCATTTAGGAATTACTTGAAGTAACATGTTGTTTATTAAAAGCTGTGGGGGGTTGCCTAGCTATAGGTATCATGCAGGGGAGACCACTGCCAATGTATTAAAGCATTAAAATTTCAGTATCTTCCTATTTTAATATCTACTCATTTTAAATACCTTGGAGTATTTTTAATACCTCAATTGCTGCATGTTTTTTTTAATAAACAGCCATGCAATGTTACAACTTTAGCTAAGCATATTTTCAGCCATTCCTAGTTAAAAAACAATAAGAAATAGTCACTTTAAGACATTTGCTAAAGTAAAAATATAAGCATTAATTTCTAATATAAATTCTCAGGATTCTAAATAAATTCCAGGAACTTTAGCCAAATAATGGGTTGTTTATTACAAGTAGTTATCCTGGAATAGCAAAACTGAAAGGGAAAAAATGAGTTTCTAGATAACTGAAGATGTACATAAGTGAAGTGATAGCTTTTAAAAAGTACCCTGAGCAACCTTTCAAAAACTGTTCATGTGATGAAGAAAAAAGTGAAATGGGGACCCCAGTGTTCCTCAGTCATCTCTTTTCCTTCTCTTGTGTTTACTGCAAATAAAGTGAATATATTACCTTATGTTCCACCTCGATTGCTGGGGGTCTTCTGATGAGGAAGTTTGGGTGATCCCACAAGGCCACACACCTCTGGAAAGAGCATTCCCCAGCTGGAGTGCCACCACCACAATGGCCTCCTCCCTAACTGTCACCCACCTAACTTCACTAGATGGGCTAGCCAGAGAAAGACCCCTGAAGATGTTGTCAAAGATTATGCAAGTATTTATGACAGAAAACCATATTTCAGGTTACAAGTTGCGAAGAGCTTTAAAGATCAAAACCAGCACTTGGAACTGGGGCCAGAAACAGATGGAATGCTGCTGCAGATGATGAAGAACTGACAAAATATGTTCAGACTGTCCAGTTCCAGTTGGCAGTCAGTCAGGTGTTTATTGTTTTAGCCAATTACCATTACAATGCAATTAACCATCATGCAGCCCTGTTTTGGACTAACTGAAGTTTTCAGCATAATTCAGCAAAATTTTTTTAAGGCAGTCCCATGTACAGCACATTTAAATAATCCAAACAGGAAATATGGTTAACTGAAGCCAGGTTATCTCTCTTCAGGTATGGCTGCAGCTGATATTTCAGCCAAAGCTAAAAAGTGGCTGTTTGTGGCACTAGTGACAATTAATGAACACTACCAAACTGCACATGACATCTTTTAGGGGATTGCAACCCCTTCCAGAGTAGGGTGAACAACACTCACCTGGGCAGGCAATGGAGCACCAGCAGTACCCCCTTCTTGTCTGGATGAAGCCCATGTTTATTGACCCTCATTCAGTGCAGCACCATGGCTAGGCACTAATTTAACATCCACACTGTCTCACTTGGATTAAGATGAAAAATAGAGAGAGAGCGCTGGCTGTCATCTGCATACTGGTGGCACTTCAGTCCAGCTGTCCAGGTGTGCTCACTCAGATGTTTCATGTAGAAGTTGAACATCATAGGTGATAGAATGGAGTCCAGGGCTGGAGGGTGGGGCAAGAAAGGTGGAAGAAGGCCTTGCCTGATGAAGTCTCCATATTGTTTGGCGAACTGTGAGTTAGAACGTTTCATATGATAATGAAAACTGAACAGAATTTCTCTCCTATCCCTATGCATTCAACACACAACTTGGAGAATCCTTCAGGAAGGATATCATGGTTTGATATCAGATGGCCCTGAGAGATCCAAGAAAATCAAGAGGATCTCACAATCTATCTTTTTTTTTTTCCCCATGGCCAACAATGTTTGTTGCCTTGGAATGAAGCCACCTTCATCAGCTCAGGCAGAGACTTCAGCATCCTTCAGCAATAAATAAAAACTGCACTAAAAGTATGTAATAAAAAATACAACAGCAAATAAATGCATCATGGAACCAATTCTGGAAAGAATAAAATTAATTAAGAACCTCGGGAACACTTACCAGAAAGAGCATTTCATAGCTATGGTATCAATGTTAGGAAGACTCTCTTTCACATGGCCACTTCCATTAGTTCAGGGGTCAGTTGAACATGGATGGAGATCTTTGACAAAGATATCACTATATAGTTTGGCTGATACAGAGGCAGTCAGTCTTTTAGCTACCTATAGCCCATGACATGCAGGACTTTGAAGATAAGCAGCAACACACTGAACAGTGCCAGAAAAAGACAGTGAAGCAATGCATCTGTTCCAGCTGTGGCAAAATGTGATCCCAAATCCCAGTTCCAGTAGCTGTATTCTAAACTTACAACATTTTCCGTGCAGTCTCCAAAGGTAGCTCCATGAACACTGCCTTGCTGTAATCTATCCTGGAGATTAGCAACACATGAGTTACTATGGACAGGCTGTCTGTGGTTTAAGATGGTGTGCTAGTCTCTGTATGCCATGTAAGACACTTGTGCATTCAGTGAAAGAGCTACAGCAGCCTGCAGTCCTGTCCATTCAGGTGGAAGATCCCAGGTGGAACTAGCTTGTGCACCTAATGTCTCTATCCGGCCTTGACTGAGCTTCAGCTTGTTGGCCGTTATGTAGCCTATGACCAAGTCCAGGCAGGGGTTCAGTTCTTCCACCGTAAAAGAGAGATAGAACTGGGTGTTGCCACCATACTGATGGCACCAAGCTCCAAGGCCGCTGTTTTGATGTAGGCTTTGAAAAAACAATTGGGGGTGGTTGGGAAGAGACATCCTTGTAGGGCACCATAGCTTAAATGCCAAGAAACCCGAGAGTAGTCCTTCTGCAATAAGCCATCCAAATATAAACATAAATGTCATCATTCAGTTTCACTGAAATTTATTTTAGACCACCTAACCAGGAAGACACTTGTGGTTAAGGTTCTGAGAGGTGCTAAGATGTTGAAGAGAATGAACAGGAAATTCCAAGTTACTCAGAAATGAAACAGATGATCCAACGGGAAAAGACCTCTCTGCACCTGGCTCATCCGCCTTCCCTTCCTGCCTACTAGTTTGCCTGCTCCAACTCTGCCATTCCAGCACATTCTGCAGAGGCAGACCATCCAAAATTACTAATGTGCCTGGCATCCACGATCAGTTCCTGACTGATCTGACTGCATTATATTGGGTGACAAAGGCTGTAAAAGCTTCACCTGCTAATCCTTAGCTGCTTTTAAGGAGCAGCTACAGAGGCTAACTGACAAGATGGTAAAACCTAGCTGCAGAAAAGAGGTAATTTTTAATTTTAATTTGTATTTTACATAGAAACCAAAAGTCGATAAAACACATGGGCTGGTTGTAAATTTGTTGATGTTATGAGCACCACAAAAATGAATTCAAGATCCTGCCAGGGTAGGCCTGATCTGCTTTCCAAAAGGGGCCACTGCTGATAAATTAATGGAACAGTAAAGGTAGTATTAACATGTAAAGTGGGACAACTCCTTACTGTAGTGACAAAGCAACTCCCAATGCTTGTTAAGTGAGTTCCACAGGATCAAGTTTGTTAATGAATTCCAACTAGGTATTTTTATTCTGGTGTCTCCATTTAAACCTTTTCATGGAAGAATGGTAATTTTAAGGTGAGGGACAATGTCCTTGGAGATTTGCAATGCTCTCAATCTGGTTTCTGAAGGTTGCTATTTAAAAATCTGCTATGTGGAGTTAGCACACTTTCAGCACCACTTTAGGAACGCAGGAAGATCCCATGTAGTGACCCCCAGGGTTCATTCTGTGAAGTGCATTGCACTAAGGACCACAGTCTGTTGTGTTGCTTAATATGGCAGATTGAGAAGCCATTTCATCCATTGACAAGTAGGTTATGTATAAGTGATGGACATCCTGCTTGTAGCAAACAACATGCTTGATGTGCCTAATTTCTGATTGCTAAAGAGGGAAGGTGTTTTTTCTTTTATAACATTACACACATAATGTACTTCTGTTTGCCTGTTGTAATCTAAATTTACAGTTTCTTTCCTCTGCTTTCCTTTGTGCTGGTTCTTTTACTTGACTGGAGGCAGCTGATTTGGGGCTGTATTTCTTGAGAGTATATAAAACTAACATTGTTATGTTGTTCTCCTGACAGAAAGAGCACTCATGCAAAGCAAGATGAATGGGGTGTCAGTTTTCCCTATCATGGGATCTCCATTTAGTGACCCAGATGAGACTTGAGAGAACTTGTCACACAGGTGAGGAGACAAGACCAGAGATGTCTTTAAATGGGACTCCAAATCTCACCGAGTTTCGAAGTTACTGCCAGAAAAACAAAATTTGTCATAACAGACTTGTCAGTGCAGAGTTCATTACGGTAAAGGATGATAGCGTTTTATCTGGACACTGGTGTGCGCTCCAAAGGTAGGCCTCAGCTCTAGTTGCTTGCTGTGGAAAAACAACAACAACTGAATGTGCTTTTGCAATGTATTCTTGCAGCTCTGCTTTGTTTTTAAATCTCTGCGGAGCAGCTTATTCTAGCACATAGAAACATTTTTTCCCTTTATTTGTCCTCTTTTTGCCTTCTTTGTTAAACTTGGAGGTGTGTTTGTGAAGTCGACTCAAAGCCACTGGAGACTTGAGGTGAGGTGTTAAACCTCACAAGGCTGAATTGGAACACTTAAGGTGAGAGACAGGGCTTTAATCACCTGCTCTGTGGCTGCCATGCTACAAACTTTCTGACCTTGCTTGAGTTTTCTTTTACTCAAAGGCCAGAATCAATAAAGGTATTCATGACGGGAGGACTGACTCCTGTTTAACTCTAACCCAAATGCCAGGCAAGAGCCAAAGGGGTTTATTTCTCAGGTACACAGAGGTTGCCAGCTCAGACTTTGCCCTTCAGAAGCATACCGCTTCCACATTTGTAAATAATTCACAACTGTTGTGTCGTTCTAGGTAGCACATTTAATCCCCAAACATCAAATACACATTTCCTGCTCCATCCAAGATTTTTATCACATTTTACACTATGCATTTTTCAACAGAAAAGAAGTAGGGATGGAAGCAAGATCTACTGCCCTGGCCAAGTCGGAGGTTAGGCTCTGGGTGCAGAGGGAGGCTGGATGAGGTATCTGCTGCATTCTGCTGGGCAAAGCGAGCCTACATAGCTAACCTTTTCTCACACGATACCACTGACCTTTCACTGCAATCCAGATTCTGCTGCCTGGAGTTTTGGTGAGGCAGAATCAGACCATTCCAGGTTCTCTTTAGAATGGAGCCAAGCGGTCTCCTCCCTGATTCCTGAGATGCTGCCCATTGTGATGATGATATTTCAGCATCCCACAGCTCAAATGGATTATTTACAGTCTCTGGAATAAATAATGCTCCTGCTTTTTTGATGGCACTAATATAGAAGACTGATTTATAATGCATGCTTAAGTATTGAAAATTCCATTACTGCCATTACGTTCTGGGATGCCATCGTCTTAAAAACTGAACCCTGGCCCTTGCCATGTTCATGCGGCCCTAAACATTATAATTCTATAACAGATGCCAGCATTCCATCAAATCTATTTTTAAAATAGCAATGTTGGCTAAAAATAAATGCAGCATTAATGAAAGCTTTTTAATGGAGATGGCCTCTGTCCATATATTGGGAATATGTATGTTGAGTATTAAAACAGCATCCCATTAGAGTTGAGTAAATGTCTGATTAAAGCCTTGTGAAACACATTAAGTCTGTGTTTATATAGCAGATTTATGAGGCATTGGCACCTTTCCTATTTTCCACTCTTTGCCCTGATCTTCCACCCACTATAGTTTTATGCAGATTATATGTGGCCTATGGCTGATATATTTAAGCCAGAATTGTAATAGACTCCCATTTGATCAGATAGACTTAATCCCACCCTTTCAATTTAAATTCATTTATCACCTGCAACGTTCCCAGGTGAATTCCTCGTGACATCTTCCTGTCACTTTATTTGCTAGCTGACCCCCCCCCCCCCCCGTGCATGTATAGCACTCATCACAGGAACAGGAAGCAGGAAAAGAAGGTACAGAGGGAATGAATTGCAAACGTCCTTGTGACTCACCAAGCAGAACACAATCCTCCATAGCGCTCAGTAGTCTGCCTTGAGTTTTTGTGTGCACATGCAGTTGCTGCTTGCTTATAACCGAATAAGTGGTAGGTGCGAATGCATGTGAAGAACTGGGCAGGCAGCCAAGCTGCATTTGTTTTGCAGGGTCACAAGCTATTTAGCCTAATACCACTATATTCAACAGGTGAACATCCCTAGTATTCAGAACTGGCTGAACGTGCCCCCCCCCCCCAGGCAACAAATTCTACCATTGGGTTAGCCTGTTTTCAGGTGTAGGTCCACGTGTTGTTGCACATGGCATGCCGGACTGGCATCACACTTCAGACATCCTCAGCACACTCCAGCCAGTGCTGCCCCCCCCCCCCCCCGTGGATGGACCTCCTGCTCTTCCTCTTAGCTGCAGCAGCACCATTGCCTTCCTCTTCCTTCTCCGCTGCTCACCTTCCCTTCCCAGGCCCCTCTCTTACATTTTGCTTAAAGACATTTTTTGCTTTAGCAATAGTTGCAGCAGCACTGGCAGCATCTCTACCAGCTCTGAGAAAAGAACAAATGAGTCATTATGGCTGAGGAGGTCAGGACAGTATGTCTGCTGTGGATGTAGCCTGCTGAAGCTGCTTGGAAGACTTTTAAACTAGGATTTCGGATGTTGGAGGACAGAGTTGTGTGTGCTATGTGTCCCCAAACTAGCTACTTGGTGGGTCTTCAAGTTCTCAGGCAGATTCATTTACTGATGGTCAGTGTGCCTGCAGTGTGAACTGGTGGAGATCTACTGTTATCGTTGGTATTATTAGCAGAAGTTAGCTCCCTGTAGAGCACATCTTTGGGGATCCCAACATCTTCCATTCTGTTGACATGACCAAGCCAGTGTAGACGTCACTGAGACAGGAGCACAAACATGCTGGGAATGTGGGCTTGGGACAGCACACCTTTGTTTGCCCTGTCATGTGACGCCCCCAATCTTCCTGATGCAACACATGTGGAAGGTGTTGAGATGTGGGGAGCTGGCTTCAGGCACCAGGCCCATTGCCAGACCAACTCTGTGTTACAAAGATGTCTGCAAACAAGACATGAAGGCTGGCAACGTCCACCCTGCTGTGTAGAAATCCCTTGCAGACGTCTGCAGTGCCTGGAGAGAGACAGTCAGGTCACGCACCCACAGCAGTGACCAGAGGAGGAATGACTGCTGGGAGGAGCCCAAACACCTGCATACAACCAGATGCCTTCCTCTGCCCCAGCTGCAACAAAACGTGTATCTTATCTTAGTCTCTCTCCAGCCACAGCAGGCGCTGTAACTCTCCAAGGGCTTGACTGCACCCCTGAAGACACACTCCTCCATTGTTTCCCGAGATGTCAACCAGGGTGGCATATTAGCATTTTTGTTTTAGTTTATTTTTCTCTTTTTCAACTTCCCCCCTTTAACCCTTTCCTTGTTAAATTTGCAAATTTAAGAAAAACAAATTTGCAAAAACAAATTAAAGCTGGGATATAGTGCAACCAGGTACCTAACTACTGAGATATTGCCCTACATCAGTATATTGCCTTAAATCAGCGAGGACAACTCAGATATTGCTGAGGGCCAAATCCCCTCATCCTTGACTATTGGTCACGTTGCCTGGGATTGATGGGACGTGGAGGCCAACAGCAGATTCACCATCCCTTTCCTTAATGGTATGAAAATGTGAATAACTAGTCCAGTGTTTATATTTGCTGCCAGCTTCTTTCCAGCGTTTCCAACAGCAGCTCTCCCCAGCTCTGCTGCCATAAGATTCTTCAGCAGGCTTCGCATTTGTGGGATTGCATCTCACTCTATGTTCACCTGACACCAAATCTGATGGTTTTTAGGCACCAGGTGCAAACAGTGTTCTGGGCTTTTGTTGCTGTTTTTAACAGTTCCTATGAATAACCTATTCCTTTGAATTGAGATGTTGGTGAGATTATTCTACAATTCCCTGGACAGAGGTCAAAGCTGACGTAAATATTTTTTAAAAGAAAATGGAAATGCGAAGAAGTGAGTCAGGACCTTCAGCCTTGCAGGCTTCTATTTTGCATCATAATTAGTAATTGCATTGTTGCAGTAGACAGCACATTTAGAAACATGAGGATCTCCATAGACACTGCTGTCTATTAAAATTTCACACGTTAAACAAGCTCAAGTTTTGAAGAAACCAGCATATGACTAGAGATATCAAGTAGTATCATTTTTGAGGGCCAGGTTAAGCAGATTTGACAGGCTACACATCCATTATGAGAAGACAACTTCATATAAACAAAGCAATTACAGATGAAAAATCTAAAATGACAACTTGTAAGACAAGCTGTAAGACAAGATAAGAAGCAGCAGCTGAGAATAAAATAATGATGTGGTTATGACAGAAGTCCAGTTAAGGTGTTTTGTGCTAGAGGGATTATTATTATTTAAAAAAAGCAGGGCTGTGCCTGTACTTTTTAAAGGCCAATTTTTATCATACTTTTCGTATGATAAGATATGTGAATACTGGGTATATGCTGAGCAGTGAAATTACATTGAAAAATTTATCTGATTGTTTTATCAACATTATGTATCAACATTATGATTCTCCATATCATAGCACAATATTCTAAATTTGGTCAAGAAGTGGATTGACACTGCTTGGACATGCATTTTGTGTGTGTGTGTGTGTGTGTGTGTGTGTCTGCATGACCACACACTTTTGAGCTTCAGCAGAATTGCAAAATAATTTGGTACCTCCTATTCAGAGATGAAAAGCCTAAAAGCCTACTATCTTAGTTGGGTGCCCTTGTGAAAACATAAAGTAACACTTTAGATTCAACCCTAGTTTTCCAAGTTCGGAAGTCTGACCGATCATTAAATGCCAATTTATATGTACAGTTGCTGCCAAACTGTTTCAAATCCTATCAAAACCATGTAAAACATATACAAAGAAAGGGCATGATCCATCCCCATTGATTTCAATAGGAAATCACTTCAAAGGTGCATGCTTACTTTCCCCTGTTGAAATCAATGCATCTTTGAAGTGCTTAACTTGGGCTAGATTGTTTTCACCCAAGCAAGTCCTGCTAAATCAGAAACTCACCAATGGTCTATCAAGCAGGAAAACATTTTTGCTTTCTTTTTCATAGTTCCATTGATCCTGCAGCGTGAACAATTGTGTTAAAGTGGCTGATATGGCTGGAAGACACAAAAACAACCAAGGCCTTGAGTGAGAAAAGTGTGGCTTAGGCACAGTTCTGATTAGGACAAAGCCTCCAGGGTAACCCTGGAGATTGTCCCCCTCACTTGCCAAATTGCCATTTAAGGAATTCATCAGAGAGCGTTATAAGATGTCACGTTCAAAATTTTAATTGCTTTCAAGTGAAGAGGGAATGAATGAGCTGGTGAAATAAGAATATTGTTTCATGATATGAGTTTCTTCAACCTTGCTTCAACTACCTTATCATATTTAATATGCACATGAAGTATTTTTTATTCTTCTTACAAGAATCCCATTTCCAGGGAGAGTCGTCTAGAACATGGTTAGGCAAACTAAAGCCCAGTGGCCAGATCTGGCCCAATCACCTTCTAAATCCGGCGTGTGGACAGTCCAGGAATCAGTGTGTTTTTACATGAGTAGAATGTGTCCTTTTATTTAAAATGCATCTCTGGGTTATTTGTGGGACATAGGAATTCGTTCTCCCCCCCCCAAAAAAAAATAGTCCGCCCCCCCACAAGGTCTGAGGGAAAGTGGACTGGCCCGCTGCTGAAAAAGTTTACTGACCACTGGCTAGAGCTTTTGCAACCTTCAGCCAGAATTTGATCAGAACAAGATCTCTTACTTTTCCTTGTGATATTTTGGCACTCCTTAAATTCAGCTGGAATGATGACACAACAGCACAGTTACTAATTAGCTGCAGATGCCATGTTTTGTGGTAGATAAGTCTGAAGGCATTCTATTTTTTATTTTTGTAATTCTTAAAACAGAGAAGATGAAAAGGAAACAAAGATTAGTCTCATTCATCATATCTACACTGGATAAACATTTCTCCTGGTTAGGAAAGCATATTATATGTTTATAGCAGTAAAAATGAATGACAAGGAGGGACATTGCCATCAATTTTTATATCCCAGAAATTTACAACCAAAGCCCATCTTTCTATGAATTTATTTTTTGAGAGTTGCTTATAGCTCCTGTTTGGTGTGTCTGTTCAGCTGACAATGCTATTTTGTCCTATCCGTTCAGTTATGGGAGAAGGGTTATTTATTTTTCCAATATTGGCCAGTACATGACCTTGCACCTGTTCAGAGACTTGTAAGAAGCTGAACCTTTCTTACAGTCATACAAGTAGATTTGATAGGTGTATGGTATCCAACACCTCATTAATATTATTATTTTTAAAAGTACTTTTAAAAGGACCATAACATATTTATACAATCTGCTTTAATTTTTCTACATCTCCAACTGCTTATATTGACTATAGGAATCTTGCTTAGTCTTCAATGAGTAAGGTGCCGCTGGTATATAGATTTAAGAAACTTCCCTTAAATCATTGCTTATCTGTAGAAACAGTATTGTTTTTAACAGCCAAGCCCATTCTTATTCTTTGTAGAGATTGCTAATTGTCAAGCATTTTCTCTATTTTCTTTTAAATGTTGGCTATGGATGGTTTAATCTCTAATAATATTAGAATTAATAATATTAGATTTAGTTTGGTAATTTGACTTCATCTAGAAACTCTCAAAGTATATGTACCTGATGCTCAGCTGTTCATTGATGTGTCTTGAAGTATTGAAATATTGGAAATTGCTTAGAATTTAATAATGATACAGCTTGTCCATATATTAATTGCCAAATAATAAACCAGCTGGAATATTTTTCTGAGACAAGACTGAAAAATTCATAGTTTTGTACAGATCTTCCTAGGGATTCATTTGTTTATAGGAGATATATCTGGAGCCAATTATCAATGGTGTTTAAACCACAGTTTCAGAATATTGGTTGATGGGAGGCATTTGAGCTCAAGACTGTATATATTTTGTTTAAACCACAATAGTTTCTGTAATTGTTAATTATGAAATTCCTGCTCTGTTGTGATTAATTTAATTTATTACAAGCAGCTAGCTACCGATGCTATGTTGATAATAACTTGTGAGATTAGATTAGATCTATGGTCTCCTTTGTTCGGGTTTTCATTAGTTGTTATGTGAGGTTTTATATTCTTTTATCAACTGCAGATATAGCCACATTCCTATATATTCAGACATAAAATCCACCTGGGTTTCCTAGAAGACTTGTTAAATTGTTTTGGTAATCAATCTCACCATAAACAGGTGTAACTCATCATAAAAACAAAAAAGATTTTTAAAAAACTGCAAGAAGAGTCAGTGCTGAAAGTATCGCACAAGGCTGATTTATTCTTGGTTAATTTGAATGAACTAGTTTAGTTGATGAACGAACGCTGTAAAATTCTGAACTACACATGAAAATAGTTCCCGTAATTGCTAGGTGAAATAAAAGTGAATTAGGTTCATTTTGCGGTAGATCTTTGAACATTTTTTAGTCCATCTTCATGTTCATCCCACACACCTTATATAAGGTCTGGACTCTTAAATTTAATTTTTTAAAAATAAGTCAGGCATATCTATAAAGAAAAAGTTATAAAGCAAAATGTGCAGGCAATGTCCTCAGGCTTCTTATGTAGATATGGAGGTGGTGCTGATGCTAAGGATGTTTAGCTACTTAATCACTGTTGCTAGGCAATCAGAAGGAAAGGATGGAGGCATTTCCTTATATTCCCTGCTGAAGAGATCTGCACTCTTCCAACAAGACCAGTTTTGCAGTAAAATGTACAGGAATAAGAAAAGGGGAATAATGCCTTGTGCCTTTAACAGCTATGTGATTGGCACACCATCAAACCAGATAAGCCTTTTCTAGTATGGAAATGCAATTATAGGGAAAGCTTCACCAGTTGACAGTCTGATTTACTCTTGGAGCCTATATTTCAGCACATAACATAAAGAACGTTGGTTTTTGCATGTGGCAAGGATGATGTTTTTTGAACTAAAAAGTTCATAGAATCATAGAATCATAGAGTTGGAAGAGACCACAAGGGTCATCGAGTCCAACCCCCTGCCAAGCAGGAAACACCATATAGAATCATAGAATCATAGAGTTGGAAGAGAATCATAGAGTTGGAAGTTCATCTGGATTAAGAAGAACTCATCTTGTTCATTTTTTAAATGAACTTCCCAAACACTGATTAATATTGATTGGATCATTTGCTTGCCACAGCTATCCTTTGCCACGGAGTATCTCATGGTCCACTCATATTTTGCCCTGCTGATCTCAGACGCTCCTTTTAATTTTAAAGTTGTATGATTTCCTAGCAAATTCAAACCACTAAAAAGTCTGACGAAGGCTGAGCAAGGTTGAGCAAAATTGATACTATGGCTACTGCTAATTATGGTCAATAAAAAATATGTATTATTATACTTCATAGTTTTTATGAGTGATAGTCTGCAGTAAATATTAATTATTTACCATTGCAATAAACATTTCTTTCAGTCTGTGGCTCCACTCACAGTCAAGATAGTCAGAATATTTAATACAGCTTGTGCCTTCCAAACCTCATCTTAGAGAATGGTGAAAAAAGGTAGGAACTCAAATAAAAACTCTACTTTAAAAAAATCACTTTACCCTTCTGAAATCGGAGGGTTTCAGGGATGGAGCTGGTATGTCACAATTTTAGGTCAAATGCATCAAAATCACAAAAGCATCGTAATGCTCTTTCTATGTTTTTCAGAAACCCATATCCATCACATGTGACACTTTATGTCATCCCATACTGGCATGAAGGCAAGCTGAAGTCAAACTTAGAGGAAATGCTCAATCACCCAAGAAACTTTGGGCTTGGCTTTCCGATAAATCTGGACACACAGTATAGCTAAAATAGCATGAAAAATAATTTTCTTGCATCATTTCTGTGTTCTTTACTTTTCATGCGTGATATGATTTGGATTTTTTCCAAACCATTTACCCAGACCTAGTTCTTTCGAACTGTGTACTTTTTAATAACTTTGAAATGAAGGGTTCTCCCTTCCCCACACATATAAGTTATTCTTGTAGTTTTGTGGAGTGGTGGGAAGTGAAGTGGGGGAGAATAGACAATGAACTTGTCAAAGGAGCCTGTGACACGCAGATCAACAAAATGTTAAATCTCATGTCATTAAAACACAGTGAAAAAAAATTGTAATCAAGCATGTCAAGGATGATATTAACATTTAGGAATAAGATTACAAGAGTACTTTAACAGTTCAAGCTATAACCCAATTAATCCAGTTTAACCAAACTTGAATCAATGTAGCCCACTGAAGCCAACCACCCTCCATTGACATATCAAGTGTGAACAGCCTATTTGTCACTGAGGCAGTCAATCTATGTCCAATTCAGACTAGAGGTGCAACCTGGAAAGGCCCATGCCACCTCATTCAGTCCTAGCGCCACCCTAAATGCCAACATATTGGCATCAGCATCAATGGCAGCACACAAACCATGAATCAGGTGCTTAGGTAAGGGTTGGTCAATCTGAAAGTGCTTGGGGTCTTTTGAGTAAGTCCAACTGAACACTAAAAAAAAAAAAAGCCCAATGGACCACCTTCTGTTGCCTCTAGTGTTATCTCCTCCTCCTTCCCAAAGGGAAGAAATACCTTACACTGAGGGAGGAGGCAGTGGGTATTCCTATTGACACACTGTTTTGTTTTTTCCTTGCTGGGGACCTACAACTTGGCTACAACTCTCAGAATCCCTGGGAACTGATGCTTTGATTTCTTGATTTGTTCCTATTGAAGATGCCCTGTAGAGAACTCACATTACCAACTGGAAGCATGAGACTTCTAATCAAGTCCTATGTGCCCATCAGGAAAACAGAGTGCTTTGTGGGTCAGGGGGAGTGGCCACTTCATCCTGCCCCAAGAAGAAGCTTTTTGCCATTGGGAAAAGAGAGCAAGGACTGATTTGGAGATGCATGAGAACTGTGGGTAGGCTCTGCTAAATGAAAAGCCATGCTTGCCAATTCAAGCATTCTGACTTCCACTGCTTGGCCCTTCCCTACCCTGCGTTGGGCAATCACCACAGACAGGGCAAGTACTTGGATTTGAGGAGGCTCAACATGTTATAAAAACCCACTCAAAATAAAGTTGCAAGTAATTTCAGGCCAGTTCCAGACCCATGTTTGACTAAGTCCTTGAAGTGGGTTAAAGATGTTAAACATGTGAAGCTACATGTGCCTTATCCTGAATCAAGCAACCAGCCCAGTACTGTGGCTGTCAGGGACAATTTAGTCTCCAGCAGAGGTCTTATGGCTCTCTGAGGATGCTTTTAACTGGAGATGCCCGGATTTTATCTTAATGTTTGCCCTCAGACCTTATGCATGCATAACATGTGTCATACCATTGGGTCCTGAACTCCTACTTAGGTTTCAAATACAAATAGCTATTCTCAGAGAGCGCAGTGACACAGGGCACAAATAGTTGTTTGTTTGTTTGTTTGTACTTTCTTTTCCTTTGAACAACTGACAGCATGGCCATATGTCAATTTTAAAGAAAAAGATCCCTCAGTTTCAGAAGTGTTTTGTTGTATGTGTAAGAGAGAATGAGGGAGAATCCAGTAAAGGAAATATAAGTCACATATTAGGTTTGGGATCTTGGCCACCACCTCAGCTGTTTTGCAAATCCTAGCCTGGCATCCGAGCCTGAATACAATGGCAAAGAGATCTGTCCTGCTGATCTAAGTGGGGCAGTTTTCAGTGTTAAGACATTTAGCACTAAGACTTATGGGCGTAAAGCCGAATAAACATCTTTAGCACTAAGATGTGAATCTAGCACTCTAGGTGCATCAAGTTTAAAAGTCAGTGATTGTCAGGATCATGCTGAAAATTAGTTGTAGCACTTAGCCAGGATTGTCATGTTAAAGGTAGGTGCCAGGTTTCTCAGGGCCCCTGTGTGCCCCACCCAGGGACAGGCGGGGTCACTTGTTAGCAGCTGTGGGGCTACTGTAACAGTAATTGTGACTATACTTTAAGGGCACCACTCCTTGCTGGGTTTAGGGCCAGAGAAATGGCAGGGCTCCAGAGTAGGTGGAAAGCTCCAGGAGAAGAGACCTTACGAATTCTGACCAGGTCCTCATTTAAGACTGAGGGTATCAGGTGAAGCAGGAGCAGCAGCAGCAGCAACAAACCACCCTGGCCTAGCCAGCAAACACTGCTGTTGACTCCTCCTGCCACTTTGATCCCCCCACTGTACCTCTGGGGTCCTGACACAGCATCATTCTAGAAAAATAGGTGCCAGAGCTCACCATGAACTACTCCCTTATTTTGTCAGAATGGCAAAAAAGCCCTGTGCCAAACCAATGCTAAAGACTCTGTAAGATAAGCCAGCCACTGCCACCAAGGTTCCAGTAAATAGGACAACTGGGCCTGGATGACTGTAGCCAGCTTTTGGGGTAAATCCAATTATCTCACAAGGATAATTGGACTATAAGCAACTGCCAACACCAGGCCTGATCATTTAAATACCAAAACAATCTGAAGCGTCTGTGTGTGCTCTATGCAGAGTGAGACACATAGCAGACATGCCCATCCCTGTGCAATCCCTATCTGCGAGGGGTGGGTCTCTCAGTGTGCAGGGTGGACGGTAGATCTTGTCCTTGTGCCATTCTCCTCATGATATTATTTACTCATATGGGACAAAGTAAGGGATGTACCACAGGGATAATACTGGAGGTTAAACCTGCACCCTCTAACCATCACTACCATTCAGAATCAACTCATCTTCTATCTGCATAGCTGCTGCTGTTGGATTCTGCTTCCTGGTCACACAAGAGCTGGACAAGAGCTGACTTTTATAGATACTCTCAGTGACAGACAAAGCTGATGTAGCAGGGGAACTTTCAAATGATACAAAGCAGGTATGTGAATGGCAAACACTGTAATTCAAGCTATTTTGTTGTGGGAGGTTGCTTTTTGTATACACTGCATGACAGTGATTGGAAAACAAGTAGTTCATCGCTCACCTATCTCCCAGTAGTTTGATTGCTGTGTGTTTACCCAACACAAAAAATCAGGAAATTAAGTTCAGACAACTCATGTTGCTTTCATAATTTTGTGATGTGTGGAAGTGCCGTTGCTTGCTGTCTTATTCTCACTGAAATACTATTCTTGCATTAGAAGACTGGTAGCATAAATCAAAGTGTGTGTATACAGAAATGATTTTTCATTTGTGAAATATCTGCTTTACTCTCTTCATCCATTTTTCTTACCTAACTTCTGCCACATTCTGGCTAAGGCTTTGGGAAAACCACCCTAGAGATGCCAGTGAAACATGGGGCTCTAACAGGAGTATTTTAACTCTCACCTCAAAGTAGTATTAAGAGCCTCATATTCTTCTCCAGTTTAGATTAAAACTCAAAACAGAGAAGGACTTCTCCCTCCCTCCCAGCCCACCCATCCCCATCAGTATAGTGGTCATTGCACTGGACTTAGACCAAGGAAACGCAGGTTCAAATTCCCACTCAGCCACAAAACTTTCTACAGTTCTGTGTTGCTGTTATTGATTAAGTTGAAAATAAATTAAAACAAACAAAAATACAGGAACTAGAACCATGTCCTAGAAGAATTGCTTTTGGTTTCTGACACTGAGCATCATGCTCCGGGGGATGTCCTCAGAAGGTAGGGTCCCAGTCCCAGGAGATCATGAGCCTCTCACCAGAAGAGTTTGCAGGTGGTGCTAGCAATCTAAGGTCGAAGGCAGAGAATCAATCTAGATCCAATCATAACCCAGAAGCAAGATCAGGAAACAGCCCAAGATCAGCACTTCAGCAAAGAGAAAGCACCAGAAGCCCAAAGCACAAGGCCCAAAGCTCCACAGAGCAAGGAGCCCCCAACCTGTGCTGTGTCCAACCATTGGAAACACAGGGTACTCTAGCCTCCTTGACCATACCCTAACCACAGCTGCTGGGGTGGGGTGGGGGGTGACCTTCAGTTCTCTGTCTTGAGCAGCAGCACATGGAGAAATCGTGTCCTCCCTAAACGAGGGCCCGTGTTGCGGTGAGACCTGGAGACTGACCTCCTGTGTTGTGGGTGGGTAAATGGGACAGCCACAACACCTGATTGGTAGGTCCCTCAATGTTGGGTTTAATCTGGCCAATGGGGCACAGTCCAAACGGATCAAGAGACCTATCTATACCAATGCACGTGACCCAGAGCTTCCTCTTTCGGCTCCTGCATTCAGAACAGCTAACAGCATGTCCTCTGTGCAGCCAAGAGACTTACCTTTGATGGATTGCCTTTGGTGATATTTTTCCGTTATTCCCTTCTTGATTTGTAATTGCATCACCTTGAACTCAATCCCGATACTAATAGACAGACAGTGAAGCATTCTCAGGGGCAGTGTTATGTGGTCCCTGCTGGCTGCCATGTTCTGCACTAAATGAAGTTTCTAGACCATGTTTAAGGGCAACCCTACAGACAACTCATTACAGCAACCCAAACAAGAGATTACCAGATTGTGAGTCACTGTAAATAGACTCTCTCTCTATCCAAGAACAGATTTGTCTGGTGAAACTCCTGGGAAAAGCCAGCTATGAAGGCTACCCAAGATTAGTTTAAAATTCCCTAAGATTAGTTTAAAGCTAATCTCCAGGCTACACAGCTGCTCTTTCAGGGAGGGAAGGTACAACCTCATTCCGAGCACACTGCCTACCCAGTTCCCAAATCTGAAAACCACCCATCCACAGTGCTTCCATCTTGCCAGGATTCAGCTTTACTGGTCCTCATTCAGTTCATTACTGCTTCCAAGCAAGGGTCCAACACCTAAACCACCTCATCCGAATCGAATGGCAACAAGGAATAGACTTGAGTGTCCACAGTTCACTTCTGGTATTTTGTTCAAGATATCTACATATATTTTGGTCCTGAAGGGGCAAAAGAAAACTACAAAGCAGTTGAATGTGACAAAAATACATAATCCCAAACAAGGGAAAACATGGGGTTTGTTGGACCAATCAAAAAGTTCTGCTTTGATATCCTCCAATTAAATCCGAGACTTCTGAAATTGAGGAAGGAAGGAAGGAAGGAAGGGAAAGAAAGAGAGAGAGAGAGAGAGAGAGAGAGAGAGAGAAAGGTGCAGCACAGCAGCCTGACCTTTTTTCTTCTTTTTTATTTTTGCTGCTGTTTTCTCATTTCTCTTGCTGGCAAGTTTCAGTGCTAGATTTATTAAGAACTATTCCAGCCATTGTGCACCTCAGAGAAAATTCTCCCAGCTCTGTGCACCTTGACGAAACCAGACAATATTTCATCACACCAAAGAACATGCAACTGGATGTCAGAGCTCATTCTCTCAGTTGAGTGAATATGCAGCTATGCCCCGTTCATAGTGTGATTGGAAGGAAGGAAGGAAGGAAGGAAGGAAGGAAGGAAGGAATTGTAGATGGCTTGCATTGTGTGGCTCAGAGCAATTTTAAGACAGCAGAGAGCACAAAGCGTGTTTTTCATGCGAGTCACACCTTGACAGAGGTGGTAAAGAAATATTTACAAGCAGGGGGAAATGAAGTAGAGATAGTTCCAAGGTTTGCATACACAGGAAGGAAATGCTTCTTCTTCTGCTTCTTCATTTCCTTTGTCTCCTCCTTCTTCTCCACTGTGTTTTGATTTCATTTTTTGGAAGCCAAAAAATAAAATAGCCAGAAAGATTAGGCATCATAAATCCTGAGATTAAACAATAACCACTGGAAATAGTAGCAATGCTTGACAAGGACAACAAACCGACAGATTATTTGGTCAGATGAGATAAGTAAACCTTTCACAAAATACACATACTGCAAAAGAATGAGTTGGTTTAGTTATATAATGCACTTTATCTTGCCAGTACAGTGGTACCTCAGGTTAAGTACTTAATTCGTTCCAGAGGTCCGTTCTTAACCTGAAACTGTTCTTAACCTGAAGCACCATTTTAGCTAATGGGGCCTCCTGCTGCTGCTGCACTGCCGGAGCCCAATTTCTGTTCTTATCCTGAAGCAAAGTTCTTAACCTGAAGCACTATTTCTGGGTTAGTAGAGTGTGTAACCTGAAGCGTATGTAACCTGAAGCGTATGTAACCCGAGGTAGGTCATTGTTGGACTAGATGACCCTTTGGGTCTCTTCCAACTCTGCAACTCTTAAGGGTGCTGGCATCAATCTCATTTATCATTTCTGTAACACTTTTAATGCACATTTTGTTGGTTTAGGTGTACATGTAATGAATGCACAGATGAAGCTCCATGTGGCATCTGGGAGAAGAACATAAGAAAAGCTCCACTGCTGGTCAGACTTTGGTCTTATCTAGTCCAGTATTCTGGCTCCCAGAGTGGCCACATGCCTGTCAGAAGCCCTCAGGCAGGAATGCCACGGTCCTCTTGTTGGGTGATAATGCCAAGGCCTGGTGCCTCCCCCCCAATGCAGCGTCGCCCGGGATTCTTCACTCTGGTCTCCCGTCACGCTGATGGGGCCCATATCCAGGGACATGAGCACACGATGAGCAGAGTTCCAAACAGAAGCTCAGCCTTGAGGAATAACATCTAAGCCTAATTTATTGCAAATTAAATCAAACGTAACAGAACAAAGAAAAACATGGCCTCTCTCTCTGTCTTTCTTTCTCGGAGAGAGAGCTGCAAAAGCAAAAGCTATACAGAACGGAACAGTGCATCTCAATTTCCGCTCACAAGACTCCAAGAATCAGTGCTGGCATGTAAACAGACATGTGACATGTACCAATCCCACACATCTGCAGCTCAGGAGGAAGGGAATTCTCAACACCTCTCTCATCGTTCCCCAGTGACTGGTATTCAGAGACAGGCTGCCTCTGATCCTGCAGTTGCATACAGTCCACATGACAAGCATCCTCCATACAAGCTGTGTACGTTGGTGGCAATCATTACATCGCATGGTAGTTTAACTATCAGCTATTACTTCTTCTGGTCTGACTTGGTTTTTCTACCGTTTAGCTTCATTAGATGATGTGCAATTCTTGTATTATTATGAGAGGGAAAGAAAATCTTCTCTTTGTCCACCATCTCTACAGCATGCAGAATTTTATAAAACTCTTTCATGCCTTTTTTTTCCTAAACAAAAAAGTCCCGTGGGAAGTTGCTCCAGCTTCATAAATTTGGTTCCCCTTTTCTGAACCTGGCTTTTGGAGATACAGCAAAGAGAACTGTATGCAGCATTCCCAGCGTAGTCACATCACAGATTTTTGTAACGACACAAATAGCTGTGCTTTTATACTATTGATGCAAAAATCCCATGCTCGCTTTTGAAGACAGAGGAAGGTTCTGATGATTTCAGTGTTCTTTTTATGAAAAAGGTGATGCATGGCCACAGCTATAACCAGTGGCATACCTAGGGGCTGGGTAGGTTGGCTCCTGCCAAGGGGGGGGCACAAAAACCACAGCTCTCCATTCTGGCTGAGAGTGGCTAGGGGCTTGCCTCCCACTCCCCATGCTCTCCTTACCAAGGGTACAAGGAATGGAAGAGCCCCAGTGCAACTCGTGGTCTGCCAGTGGGCCTGGCGCCTGTAGAATATGTCCTTGGGGATCATGCCGTCTTTCATTCTGTGTGCTTGATCAACCCACAGAAGTGCAAAAATGCTGGGAATGTGGGCTTGGGAGAGCACATCTTTGTTTGAGACTCTGTTCTGCCGTGTGATACCCCAAATCTTCTTGACACAGCACACATGGAAGGCATTGAGGTGTCGTTTCTAGTGGGTGTATGCTTTCACAAGTCACTTCCATACAACAGTGTGCTCAACATGCAGACCTGGTGGATTTTCATCTTGGTTTTGATCAGTAGCATCACATCCTCCCATGTCCTTTTGGAGAGATGAGTCATTGCCATAGCTGCCTTGCCAATGTGCTTGTCCAGCTCAGCACATTGCAGTTATGGTGGAGCCCAGGGAGACAAAACCGCTGATCACCTCAAGAGTGCAGTAACCAATGCTGATGTGTGGAGTGCTGGTGGCATCCTGACCCAGGATGTTGGTCTTCATCAGGCTGATGGTGAGGCTGAACTCCATGCAGGCTTGGGCAATACGGTTGATTAGCGGGTTTTGTATATCCATATTATTAGAGAATCTCTAATGCATACAAGGGGCAAAGCATGAAACCATGAAACTTCCCCAACACTAAAGAGAGGGGCAGCCCTACTTGTGAGCAGCTGTGTAAGTGGATTGGAGTCAACTGAGTAGAACTTTTATGTACATTTATGTATGACATTTATGTACATTTATGACATTTATGTACATTTATGTATGACATTTTCTTATATATCATGGTATTAAGCAGTATATAAATTGTTGAACTAAATACATAATAAATATCCTTTTGCAACAACTCTGTGGATTGGTTGTAAATATCATCATTTTATTAATAGTAGATTGAGCCTGAGCAGTTGAGGCTCACTCAGAGACACACAATTATTGAACAATTGAGCCGGGATTTGAATTTCTTTGGTGCAAGTCCATAATTTTATTCACTGGACAATGCCAGCTTTCATTCTGGCTACATTACGGCATTGACATATGGACAAACCTCCCATTTGTAAGTAAACAGAAATTAAACATTGCTAAATGGGCATAATTATCCATTTCTGAATCCTTTCAGACTGTGAAAATCGTGTCTTCCTTTTGAGCAGATGAAATTAATAACAACAGCTGGTTTGGATCTCACCCTATGCTGATATTTGTATGATGCCCCATTACTGTGAACGGAAGCTGGTGTTTTGCCAGATTTTGACATGATCACTGCTTGCTCCAAGGAAGAGCCAATAGAGAGCCCAAGTCAATCACAATATGCTTAATCCATAAATACTGTGGTGTTTTAATGATGTGATGTGATGTTAGCAGCAACAGAGGGATGAGGCACAGCGTATCAGTTAAAGGCCGTGTCATAACCCTTTAGTGTTTGCTCACCAAGACTGCGATGATATAGCAGATGTTTAAAGGAGGGCAATTTTCTACTGACTAATATGTTGAGCAGGTACTTCAGCACTCCCCTACTGCTTATGGCAACATGAACAGCTGGGATTACTTAAACTGTGAAAAAATAAAACATCATGCAGCATAGCATGAGACTGGTGAATTGATCATAGAGAAAGGTTCTTCTCCAGACTTTGCAATGCTCGCTGAAGGCTAATTGTCACATTGCTGCTCATGCCTCTTTTTCACTCTCTCTCTCTCCTTAGGTCCAGAGCACTGAGAGGCAGGCTGGAGCCTTCAGCCACCCATGGATCTTAGACCATCTTGCCAAAGCACAATTATCATCAGGTGACAAAGATGGTTGTCCCCAGACAACATGCTTGTTCTTGCATAAGACCTGCATTCCCATCCAGAACTGACCTATCTCCTGGGCATGAGAATAACTCTTCCATAGGGCCTCTGTCTTGCCAGGGTTTCAACTCAGTTTATTGGCCCTCATCCAGCCCACCACCCTGCTCAAGCCCAGAGCCTGCACAGCCACTCCTGATTCACATGCTGCAGAAATTTGCTGCCCCCAGTGACTTCATATAAGTGTTAAATACCAATGGGGACAAAACCGTCTTATTCAGAGATAATTGTGTCCCCCTGGTTCTCTCCATAACACATCCTGTATGTCTGCTATATGTCTGCTGCCTTTAAGACCAAGCACTCCAGTTTGCCCATCTGGGCTGAGAGGCTTTGCCTGACTACCTGGCCTTTTATGTGGAATTGGTAGCATTTCAGAGAAAGCTACCCTGAAAGTCCCGGCCTTCAACTTCCTATCTAGTAACCTAAAATTCATTTTCAGGATCACACAATTTCATTTTTCTATGTTGTTGGTGCCATCATGAACCATGACCAAGAGAGAGATTGTGAGACAAAAAGAGCAATTCCACAAACAAACCAAAAGGAAAAGAGCAACCAACTGGGTTGAAAATGAGATTTGTGATTCTTATAGAAGATAGCCTAATTGTGTGAAATGAATGGCAAAATCAAACAAATGTGGAATTTTGCAAAGCTATCAAAACTCACACCAAGAGCAACTCTTTAGTGCAAAGCAGAATGAACAAGAGTAGCAAAGGGAAAGAAAAGGCCTTGTTCCCCATGGGACACCCTAATGCCACCTTAGCAGAGTTTCTACTCTGCTTTCATTATTATTCTGTCTTTCTTCTAAAACCCCTTTTCATAATAATATTTTTAAATTCTACTTTTTGTAAATGAAAATAAGGGTATAATAATTGCCATTTATAGAGTGCTTCACAGAATGTGAAGTGTTTCCCATACAATATCTTGGCTTGCAACAACCCAGTAAGGTATTGCAAGCTTCATGTTGCCGATGGAGGTTGAGGCAATTGATGGCCATCTAATGACTGAGAAACTATTTTGAGCCAAACCTTCAAGTTGTAGCTCTGTTTCTTATCCACGGCATGTCAGCAGTCATTGAAATACTTTAAATAAATTTAAAAAAATTTAAAATATCATTACTGTTTAATATGAGCCATCAAAAGGTTTGATGAAATGGCCTCAAACTTATCTGGCCACTTGTGGGGAATCCACTTCTTTGTGAAATCGCCAGTTTTGACAAAATTTTAAATTTAAAAAAGTAATCTCGAAACTAATTCTTACAGCACAAGCAAGTCTCCTGAGGTCAATTCAGGTCAGTACCATTGCATACTCTTTTGCAGCTGTGAAGCTGTTAAAGATGCAGGCGGGTTGCAACTTGGTAAGCCTACACTTTGGACCTATTCACACATTCCCTCCTCCAGCCGTGGGAAGATGAAGCAGCAGCGCCCCAGCACTGCATTGCCCACCCAAGGAAGGAGAAGCTTGCAAGGCAGGCAGTCAGAACTGTGATGTTGGGGTGTAAGACCAGCTGACGTGGCCCCACTCTCTGCCTCTAGGGGTGCATGAAGACATGGAGGGAATTCCAAATAGGCTTGGTGTCCATGAGTTATCATGTGCCCAAGGTACTACTAGGTACAGACAATAAGTTTACTGTGAAGTATTTGATGCTGCTGATAATCTGGAAACAAGCCTAAGTGGCCTAATTGATCCAGGCCCAGTTCACACATACATGTGCATCATTTGATTTTTTTTGTGATGGATTACTACAGTCTTAATGACTGACAAGTGAGTGATGAGCTGACTAGGGGTACATGAACAACCCTGTGCTCATGTCAAAGGGGGATTGGTGATGTGCGTGTTCTACTTCCAACCATGAAATATGGATGTTTTGCATGCCATCTGTCCCAACGCACAGAACATGTTCATGTGTGCTTGAAGCACCTACCACTTGCCAGCTCTCCCTTCCAAGGGTCTGCAGATAATTTGCACTTAGTGAACTAAGTGTTACTGTTTAAAAATGACTGTTTATGAAATAATCAGCATCATTCCAGATGGAATCTCCTGCAGAACTTCATGTGTCTCCATCTATTTTCCTATCACAGTGACTAAGTGAGGATTTAGGTGGAGAAAATATCTTCTAAAGTCCTCTGAGTTGCCCAACATATTAATAAGAATAGACAATTTATTTTTTGAAAAAAGTAGACAATAGAGGGGGTAAGCTTTGAAGATGTCTAGACTTTGGAAATAGCGTTCTCTTCAAAGCATTTAGATTGGGGAAAGCTTTGAAATTGGATATGCTCTGGAGTAAAGACTTTGAAGATCATTGCGCTTCAGGGGGAAAGCTTTGAAGGGTCTGGGCAGGGCAGTGTGGAGAGAACTTGCTTTTTTCTGATTCCTTGTGTTGCTGGTGACATCTTTTCTTCTTTTTAATGCACTTTCCAAAAGGTAAAACATTAAATTTAAGAAAAGCATCAAACATCAGTCCAGTTCAGATGTGACAGTTCAGGCCTGATAAATCATTGTTTATTGAATTGGAAATATGCCATATGCAAAAACCAGTCTAATGAGGATTCCCACCTGACCCTTCGGGTTGCTCATCCAGAGGCAAAGATGGAGGGGAATGGCAGTTGTGGCAGTGGGGTACAGGGTAAGCCCACACAGTTACCCAAGCAATGATTCTTCCCACCAAGGATTCTGTAGTCCAAGTGAAAGTCTATACACCCAGAGACTGGGTTGTACGCTTCCTTTCCTCTGTGAAATTGTGTGTGTGGAGGGGGGAAGAGTTTCCCAAACTGAGACTCTAAGTATGTGGGCTTTATGTGAATCGTTCCTAAATGTTTTTCCTACCTTTTCAAAGCATCCTTGCTGCCTGTGTTATACCTGAATGGAACAGACACATGAACAAGGGTGGTTGCCTTGTCCTATCCAGCTTGGCCCTCAGCAGTAACCCAGGATTCCTAAATAAGTACCTCCCCCCAGCTGCTGTGCAAAGTTGTGGAGAAAGAGGACTCTTGCAGTGAAAAAGTGGCCAGCAGGACTGTGTGTAGAATGCCAAACTGCCCCTGCCCACTGCTTTTCTTCTGCCATTCCTACTTTCCCCCTCTTATCTGAGAAACACACCTCAGCACCTAGCCAAGTGGAGGAAAGTGTTGGTTGTGGGGAGTGGTTGCAGAGGAAAAACAAGGAGTGGGGAAATAAGCCCTGTCCCACACACATCCCTATCCACTCCAGGCCAGTTCCAGTGGGGGAGGGGGGAGTTCGGGGGAGGGAGTTGGTGGGGAGAGCCTGGGTAAGGTGCTGTCAGTCGGAACACCACCCTGAGGTGAATCCATCTCCTCTTCCTCTCTTGTGCTGCTGCCACTGCCCATTTGCTCGCCTCTCCCTCTGGACCCAGTCAGCACTCCATCTCCATCTCCATCTCCATCTCCATCTCCATCTCCATCTCCTTCTCCTTCTCCTTCTCCTTCTCCTTCTCCTTCTCCTTCTCCTTCTCCTTCTCCTTTTCCTTTTCCTTTTCCTTTTCCTTTTCCTTTTCCTTTTCCTTTTCCTTTTCCTTTTCCTTTTCCTTCCCCTTCCCCTTCCCCTTCCCCTTCCCCTTCCCCTTCCCCTTCCCCTTCTCCTCTCAATGTTTACTCACCCTGGACACCTTTGATGAAAGGAGCAGGAGGGCCAGAAGATTGATAGATTGGTAGCAGACCCCTGACTTGGGTGGGGTCCTTGGAAGGTGCCTGCCAATGCCGACCCCTGCTTTTGGCTTTGTGCATTGACAGCAGACCCAGAAAAAGAAATCTTGCGTCTGCTGGCATGCATGCAATTTCTTCTGGTGCTACAGGGGTCTTCTCCTGCTTCTGTTCTTCCTTGACCCGGCACCTCTGTCTGGCTATTTGGCATGCACCCTTCTCAATGCAGGGACAGTGTAAGGTGTCGTTTTCTTTTGCTTACTTCACTGAAAGCCATGCAGTGACTGAGTTATGTAAATTGCTGCAGAGGAAATCAATGGAGTCCTAAAAAGGGATGTCATGTGGAAGAGGGAAGCTGTTGTGTCTTAGTGTAACCTAGTAAGCTGCCCACGTCTTAGCATTCTAAGTCTTTGGAGAATACTAGTGCACATGCGAGGAAATCAACAAATCTATAAATGCATATCAAGGTTGTTTTATGCTTTTCATTCTATTTTTGTCACTACGGATTGTGCAGTTCTAATCGCAGGCAGTTTGATTTTGACTTTTAAAAAATGACAACCCCAAAACCTCTATCAGGTTTTCCAGTCGTCACTGAATCACGGCAGCAAGAGTATGGAAACAAAGGCAGCACAGAATTATGGGCATTTTCATTTAGGTAGGTATCAGTTTATATTTTTCAGAGAAGTTTAGTGTTTTATCTACAAGCAGATAGTCTCTGTTTTGTGAAGCACCTACTCTAATAATGCCTGTGGTTGTAAAGAATCATACTTGCATTCCCATTTAAAACCTCTGGCGATGTTGTGGGAATGCAAACTAAGATGACAATCCTAAACTTAAGCACAGTTGTTAGGCTCCACTGAACACAGTGAGACTTACTTCTGAGTAAACATGTAGAGGATTTGGCTGTGAGGCACTCTGGTCTCACACTGAGATTTGGTGTGATTTATTGCTTTCTGTCACAACATAGCTTTAGTTCTAAATTTATTTATTTCTAAATAATTCACCCTGTTCTTCTAACAAAGGGTACTCAGGGTTGTTTATGAAATGCAAAATACATAGTAAATGCAATATACAGTGGCACCTCGGGTTACAGACGCTTCAGGTTACAGACTCCGCTAAACCAGAAATAGTACCTCGGGTTAAGAACTTTGCTCCAGGATGAGAACAGAAATTGTGCGGCGGCGGCACAACAGCAGTGGGAGGCCCCATTCGCTAAAGTGGTACCTCAGGTTAAGAAAAGTTTGAGATTAAGAACGGACCTCCGGAACGAATTAAGTTCTTAACCCGTGGTACCACTGTAGTATAAACAACAATATCACTATTATTAAAAGAGAAGCAATGCAGCAAAAAAGGGGGGGGGACGTAGATGGCGCTATGGTCTAAACCACAGAGCCTAGGGCTTTCCAATTGGAAGGTCAGCAGTTCGAATCCCCGCGATGGGGTGAGCTCCCATTGTTCGGTCCCTGCTCCTGCCAACCTAGCAGTTCGAAAGCATGTCAAAGTGCAAGTAGATAAATAGGTACCGCTCCGGCGGGAAGGTAAACACCGTTTCCGTGCACTGCTCTGGTTCGCCAGAAGCAGCTTAGTTCTGCTGGCCACATGACCCAGAAGCTATACGCCGGCTCCCTCGGCCAATAAAGCGAGATGAGCGCCGCAACCCCAGAGTGGTCCACAACTAGACCTAATTGTCAGGGGTCCCTTTACCTTTCCCTTTAATGCAGCAAAGGCAGATGTGTTATTGTACCTTCATTTTAAAGTTACAGTATTTCTAGCACACTATAAACTGTTTTCTTCCATATTGTTAATTTATCCAGCATTATCTTTTTTTGTGGGCATGGGGAGGGACAGGGAATTCTATGGCAAGATCCACTAGGATGCAGCAGGACTCTGGCTCAGCCAGCATTAACTCTCCAGCCCTGGCTCAACTGATGACATGCCTCCAAACTAGCTCAGCCGGTGAAGCCCCCCCCCCCCCCCCCCGGGCATTCTGGGCTCATGGCAGGGGTGGGCCCAGAGAGAGGGGACTTAGGATCCAGCCTAAGCCCATTCATCCGTGGCTGTACCCTAGCAACCTAGCACAGAACACTCTTTTATAGGCTTGGTTTCCTTCTGTCAGGCTTAGGCAGAGCAGCAGTCCTGCTGTTGAACAAGGTTTGGATCTGGTGCAGTTTTTCAGTACTTAGTGTGCACCAGCTTGCTTTATGCTGACTTCTTCTGCATAAGATTCCTCCCTTGATCCTAGAACAGACTGGCTCAGTTCAAAAAGGACAAGAGGGAAGGAATTACTGCATAAAATATTGACTCAGGTGGCAAGTAAGGGAGGCTCCCTGCTTCACAGTGTCTCTCTCTAGAAGTTGGAAGGTTGCTGTCTGAATGCTTGAAGAGGGTTGCAATGCCAGCTTTTTGCTACCTACTTTGATGGTGATAGGGACATTTTAAGGATGGATGGACTCCTCCTCAGAGTCAACACATCTATCTTTATGTTTCTTTATGTTTGTTCCTTCTAAAATCACATGAGAAGGGAGTTTTCCATTCTCATAATACTGTCACTTTGGCTCTCTACCCCACAGGAACTGCTTTTACAATTTGCTCTGCTACTGTCAAGTGCATCAAGTAATTCTCCAAGTGCTGGTGCCATATTTTATTTAAATTAAATAAATCACTTTAGAAAGAATGATATATAAATGACATTGCATGAAATAGGTGGCATTGTATTTAAATTCCATGCCTGGCATTATGTCTAAGCCTATTTCACAGCTGCTAACAGGTGTGAATTGGTTCTTTTCGGGAGGGGGGGCCCTACTGTTTGGTCCTTTGTTCAATCCAAGCTGCTACAGTGCATTAGCATACTGCAAAAACAATTGATTTTTGTCACAATACAATTTAAAAATACAGGTTTTAATTTGATTGACAAAACTTTTATTTGCTCAATGAAATTGAAAGGAGTCTCTACCCTAATCTCCAATGTTATTAGCATCTTGTCTTTCTTTCTTCAGCTGTTATGCATTAAAGTTAAGGACTTTTCTTTTGCAAGAGTCTAAATTGTCTGTATCTGAACTTTAAAACTTAAAAAGTACAGCTTTCAACCAAAACATAAACCTGAAACAAAGAGGTGTTTTTTTTACTGCACATAATAGAGACTGCCTACCAGCTTAAAACTGAAGGCTTCATCCTAAACAGAGTAAAATGAATTAAATGATTTATTTTAGATAAACAGCCATCTTTCACTGCTTATTACTTGAACATTTTGTCACTATGGTCAACTCGTCAGGGAAAGGGGTGCTAGCATTCCACTTTTAAATCAATATGTTCTGTTTCACAATCCTAGCTGAAATATATTGGAAATAGAGCATTTGAAGGCCACAAGGATTCAGTTGGTGACATTTAGAATCATGAGGGCATGCACCAGGGCTACATAAATCAAGCATGTTGGACAACACAATTGGAGCAGCTGTATTGGTGAACACAAGTTATGCAGACCTGGTCTGCGTAGCTTCTGATCCATGTTTCTTCTTGTGGTTGCAAACTGGGTGTGTGTGAGCTCACTTTTCCACAAAAGGTACAGTATATCTTGACATGCCTTCTAGAAGACTGAGGTTACCAAGTGGTGACTTATATATGTGAATGAACTACCACAAATCAAATATATCACAGAGAGAATTCAACTTTCCCAATGCTTTTCAGAGGAGTCCAGATGCAAATTCAAGTTCTGTTCAAGTTGTCACATATTCAGTAATCAAGTGATGGGTGATAAGGTAAAGCATATTATTCTGTGAGGCAGCAGCCCTGACTTCATCTGCAGGTTTCGGCATTATAATTGCATCCCACCTGGGATCCACTGGTTTGTGATGCAGACCACTCTGTTAAATTAGTAGGCCTTCCCTGGTTTAGGCTTAGAGTTGAGAGAGCATACAGTAACAGCATAATCTGAATCACACCATAGGCTAGTGTAGTGTAATGGTTAGAGTCTTGGACTAGAACCTAAGAGACCAGGGTTCAAATCCTAACTCAGCCAGGAAGCCAGGATGCTGGGGTAAGAGTTATAATTTTATTTTGGTGAATGATTTATGCTGCCTGTAATCGTCTGCCCACTTACCTGAGAGTAAGTTCCATGGAGCACCTTTGTTAACTGAAGAGGAAAACAAGCCCCAGAGTACTACTTCCAACCACTGGGTAGTTGCTGGTTTTCCTTTTTATTATTTTACAGGCTTGAGAGACCACTGCTGAACAAAAATCTAAGTTTGTGCATGCCACTCAGCAAGTATGACCTAGGTGTGGTTGCTAATACAGTCTTAGGGGCAATATTCAAATATCTGCAATAATACCTTGTTTCTGATCAGCCAATGTGGTCCTGAAGGGTGAGGTAGGTGGTCTGCTAACGCTCCACACCAGGCTTGGGGGACAGGGCATAATGGAGAATGATCTTCTCCCTGGTCTGGAATGGTCTTCCCCTTTGAGGTACAAACGTTGCTCTCAATGCTTGTCTCTAGGTGCCAACTGAAGACTTTCTTTTGGAGCCAGGCTTGTATAGTTTCATTCTTCTCAGCAGCAATATTAGTGTTGTAATAAGTTCTTAATGATGCATTGCTATACTTTTTACTTACTGTTTTTTATGTCTGTGTTATGCTGCTTAACACTTGTGCATTGCCCTGAGCTACTCTGCAGGAAGGACAATTAATACATAGCTTAAGAAAACAAACAAGCTCTTCTGGATGTATGAAAGATAGTGCTCCCCCCAAGCTCTCAAGAACATGGGGCTCTTTGCATGCCACTGACATTAATTTCAATAGCTTATTGTGGGATTTGTTGAGCTCCAGTTCCTATATGCAAGGCAGCCGCTGATGTGCTCCACAGGACTGTATGGAGAAACTTCACACTGAGTGGTCTTGGGGCCGAGGGCCCAGGGTCCTAACACACCTCTGGGGATAAGGAGCAGCAGCAACAGCCAATCTCACGTCTTGCACTTCCACTTAGGGTGGTATTTCATCCTTCATGCTTTATGTGACCCAGCCAGCCCATATACTGCCCTTTGTCACTGCCAGTCACCCAAATGCTGCAGCTTGCAGGGGGAAGGGAACAGGAAGTGAAGCTAGGACTTCCCTACAGCCCTTGCAGCTCTTTTGCCATTGGGGGGGGGGGGCAGACAGGCATTTGGTGATGTCAGAAGCTGCCACCCTGGAGAAGGGAGAGTATGGGGCAGTTGTTGACTCCTCTTGCTCTTCCAGGTAGTGGCTCCTGCTAGCTTCCCTCACTGATCATAAAAGCTGCTCAATTGCCCACCAAGATGCATTAGGGCAAATATACACTTCAAACCTTTAAAAAAAAAAAAATCAACACCGGATCAATCTACAGGTCTGACAGAACAAATGTTTCTGAGCCATTCTTTTCTAAGTTTCCATGGATGAAATTTGGCAGGAAGCAAGGAGCTCCCCAAGTGTGGTACCACATTAGAAAAGGCCCTGTTCTGAATCACCACCAGCCTCACGTTTGAAGGAGGAGGCACATGGACAAATGCCTCATTAGAGAGTATCACTGGCTTCCTATTCACTGCTCATGAACTAATTTTAAGAGTTCAGTGCAGGAAAAGGTAGATGGATACCTTGTTAATTGCAGCAAGCTGGCAGCTGACACAAAAAGAACAATATGTGAAAACCGCCAAGGTTATTTTCTGTAACTTTTTTTGTCTGAGAATTAAAACTGTCTCTTGCATGTGTGAGGACTATCAAGAGAACACCAAGTTGGCCTCTGGCTATTATTCTCATCTTCTAGAGGAATCTAATTAACTCAATAATTAAATAGGGACTTTAGTGACATAGTTGTTTTTGTCCATGGTACAGAATTGCAAAGCCATTTTATGGACGGCATTACTTATTTTCAGTGGGACATGTAGTAACTTAAATAACTTCGTTGCTATGACAAATACTCTTAATTGCTGTCACAAATTATATTTGTTTATCACTTCAGGGAATTGAGCAGAAGCAAAATTAAAGGATTTCTGAACAGTATAGAGTATATGATGCTGCTAACTTACACTGTCAATATTTACCAACACTTACTCAAGCTGAATGAAATGTTTTTCATCAATCCTCTTCTTTTGACTCCATGAAACCAAGAGCTTCCTACACACGTTTTCGCTAATAAGGCAGCAAAGGCTTCCAACTCTCATCCAAACAAAGCAAATAGAAGGATAGCACAAACTGAATGATGCTGCTTGCAGGGAAGAAACCTTAGAGGGCAAATTGCATTTGAATCTCTTATAAAGACAATGAGATGTATTGGATTTTGGCATATAACTCAAGGGTGGTCATCTGGAAGTTCACAAGCAGATGCCGTGATCAGAGCAATGTTATCTGGCCTTCTGTGGTGCTCCTTGTGACATTTTACTAAGGATGTGTTTTGTTTTGGTTTTAAAAAGCTTCTAGTTTGGCTTGCTCCTTCCAAAAGGATGAGTAGCAATCCTGCCACTTTCAGAAGACCTTTTAGCGCCATCCTGCAGATGATGACTTCATTTCACTGAAGTGTATGTGGTCCATATATGTGCTGATGTGGCGAGTGTTGTTTGGTTTGCATCTTGCAAATCCAGCTAATTAACACTTTCTACTCTGTGCTTCCTATTTCTTAGTTCGTCATTCACAAGATCATCTCTTGTCCCATGACCGCTAGGCATGCTCATGAGACTTGAGTGAGACACTTTGTCAAAAGCTTTCAGAATGTCCCAGTGCAATGCATCTACTCTGAGTAAAACTAGACCTTTACATTGATTAAAAATATTATGTTGGAAAAAAATGAAAGAAGCCCTAAGAGCGAAGCACTTTCATTCAATGAAATTTAGTGGGAGAGATTTAAGGGAATGTTTACATTTTCTAAACAAAAATCTATGGGACTGAACTTTAGCTGGATCACATCCAGAGACTGGCAGAAAATTGTAAAGGAAAAATACATTTATTCTGTCTGCAAAACCTAATTAAATACAGAAGTGAAAGTGATTGATGTATTGAGTTTAACTAAAACATTTGTAATTTTCCCCAACAAGACAATAATTGAGTTCATATAAAACTAAAGATCACAAGTGCCTAAGTGCAATGGGAGATATATTACAAAGGCAACTTAAAAGGTGAGAGCATTCTTGAAGACACTCCCATCTGCATATAATAGACCATAAATGGGATTTTTCTGGGTTAACCTTTCACTTGTGGGTTTCAGAAGAACTGCCACTGCTGTTTGAGAAGATGTACAAAAAGGAAAGAGGCAGTGGCATTGCTCAAATTGCTTTAGAAGATGTGTCATGCATTTAAAGCAATATTGTGGCATTCTAAACCCAATGTGTTGAACACAACGGCTAAACACAAAGGGGAGAAAGTCTTTTTCCCCCTGAAGCTTTCATCACCTTCAATAAGAAAGCCTTCCTGATGAGATTTTTAAAGCATTGGCCCACTCCACCACCACTGAATTGATGATGTTGTCATGTGGCCAAATGTAACACCATCATGTGAATAATGTGATTCCTATTAATTTGTATCACATTCTCAGGAAGAAGTTGTTCCCAAAGCAGATGCCAGTCTGGTAGAGAAAAGCCCTTGAATTCGTTGCAAAAAAGGTGATCAGGGAAGAGTTTCTCAAACACACAGCGGTACTTCCATAACACATAATTATTGTGAGCAAACAATTGTCATAGTCCTAAATAATAATGAGAAGAACATCACCCTTCAAATACAGGTAAGATGACTGGCTTTTTCCCACTCCCCCCTTTTTTGCTTTTTCTAAAGAAAACTGGTACTTGGAGACTTGGGGATGCTAAACAGGAAAAAGTTTTTGTTTTACAGAACAAAGTTGGTAAAACAAAAGAGGTGTCAGGAGATGGAATTATTTCAAGAAACAGATATATATCAGAGGCAGCCAACTCCCTAGAGACTGCGATCTACTCACAGAATTAAAAACTGGCAGTGGTCTACCCCCTTTTGGGGGGTTCAGGTCAAAGTCGTTGAGTTTTTTCAGGGAGGAGGTAAAATGTTGAGGGTTTTTTAGGGGAGCCACAGTTGTTCAGCTTCTTTGGGGAGCCAATGATCTACCAGATGATCTACCACAGACGTCCAGTGATCTACCAGTAGATCACGATCTACCTGTTGGACATGCTATATATGTATCAAATTTGGTGGATGTTATAAACTTCTAAACAAGGTGGTAAACACACAGGTTCTTTTTACTTCAGTTGCATAAGCTAATTGTATGGATGTGACAGCTTAGGCCTTAATACTTGGAATCTTAAATATGGTGGTCCTTTCTGTCAGTTTCCCAGCCTTCTATCAATTGCACACCTGAGGCTCCTCTAGTCTAGTAGTGCAACGGACCCAGGGGATCACCACACTCCTCTTAACTGGATTTGGATTCTTCTCTTTCCAGAAGATCATTCCCCTTCTGATTGAGCTGAGACCCAAGTAGTGTGTTCCCTCACACCTTTGCTTTTCCTGTCCCCAATTCAGCTTCCCAGATTTTGTCTTGCCTGTATACGCCTAAAAGACACTTATCACGGTCCTTGAGACTTCCTTCTCTGGCTACAGATATTTTCCTCAGAGTGGATTTTACACCCACAGCTCAGGAGCATCAGCCAAGAACCCTCAACCCTTCTCACTGCTTTTTCTTTTCCCTCCAGCCTGCTCTGGCTAGCTGTACCCACAGCCCTTGGGGAGCTGCTCCACTGGGCCGGCGTTTGTCCACTGAGGTAGAATTCCTCTGCATCACCAGACTCTGGTCTTTCTGAGCTTTCTGTCACAACAGGAGAGAAAAGTTAAGGGAATGGAAAGGGTCTACACTTGAAATTGCCCAAATGAAATGTGCCAGTTTTTTGAAACTGAAAATCCAGTCCCTCTTCTGGGGATTATAGTTCCTTGGCATTATGGCAATCATGACTGAAGTCAATGCTAATAAATTCAGCTCATTGTTGTTTCTGCAGCCTAGATGAGGAAAATAAACCATTTCAGAAATATTGCAACATAAATACTAAGAAAAGCATAAAGGGACTCCTGAACATGAAGCCTAATTGTTGCAAAGCAAGCAGCATCAGACCCAGCAGGATCCGTGGGTCTCAGATCCTATAGCAAGCATCCCAAGGTGCCTTGGTCTTTACTGCAGTGCATCTGAGATGGGTCATAATAGTCAACTTGCAGCATCAGTGCTCAAGGATAATTATATTATCAAATAATAATAATAATAATAATAATAATAATAATTTATTCATACCCCGCCCAATCAGGGGGGCCCAGCATATTCCAAGGGGGCCCCAGGTGAAAACCATGCAAATGGAGAGCCACAGCACGAGGCCGAAGGGCACAGTGGGAAGTTGGAAGTGAAGGGGGGAAATCCTGATGGACTGGCTATCTGCTTAGCCAATCACAAGCGGGTAAGGGGGTGGCCCACCAGGGCCTAATGCTCCTTTTTGCCACATGTGTTTTATTGGAGCAGTTCTGGTTTCTTTCCAGAGGGAGAGGGCGATTGCCGAGCCTCCCATTTTGACCAGTAGAGCCCATGACCCAGAACCCCCAGGTCAGGTAATTGCGGGGGTAGGGTGGCAATGGGTGAGCCAGAGCTGCTTGTTGCTGCTGCCAGTGCTGGGCCCAGTGGCAACCTGGGCCTGACTCTGCAAGGTGCCTAGCGGATCAGGGCCTTTGTATGTTGCCCAGGGGCACAGCATTGGCCTGGCTCTGCAAGGTGCAGAGTGAAATCCACCTCAGCACTGAGCTGAGCAGGATCATTTGGTGCCGCTAACTTGCATCTAATAAATAACTAAGTGCCTACTCAGAAGAAAGCCACACTGAGTTCAGTGGGCCTTACTCCCAGGTAAGGGTATGTGGGGCCATAGCGTTTTATCTAGGCAGCCAGGGCTCCTCCGGATGACAAGATCTTTTTGCACCAGGTCAGTGAGGACCACTTGCTTCTTAAAATTATCCCATATTTACAGAACTCCCTATGCGCCTTTTAGACTGCATCTGTAGGTCCCCCCCCCCAGTCAAATAACTGGGGTCAAATAAGTGTTGTTTCCTTTTTATAATTCATGGAAGATGGATCTCCCTCGGGAGGTTCTGGACTCTCCTTCCTCGGAGCTTTCTAAGCCGAGCTTGGATGGTCGCCTGTCCTGGATGCTTCAGCTGAGTTTCCTGCGTTGCAGGGGGTTGCACCTGAAAGATGACCTTCAGCGTCTTCCAGCTCTATAATTGCATGATTCTATGTTTTTCTGCTTCAACAATATTTCATTATGTTCCTATCATTTTATGTAATTGTATTTTGTATACATTATAAATAAATAATAAATAAAACATGTTCTATTTGCAAACAAAACATTTAAATACCTACTTTTCTACTGGTAGGATGGGGGGGCATGGGCAAAGCCAGGATTTTTGTTAGGGGGACAGGCTTTTGTTGGGGGGGTAGAACCTCTGATTTGTATTGATTTTTACTTATTGTGGGGTCAGCTGCCCCTCTGCCCCACTGGCTATGCCTTGGGGGGGACCACATGAAGGAAACAAGGTCAGAAGGGGGCCACGGTTGGAAAAAGGTTGGGAAACACAGGTCTCCATCCCTACTGGATAGAGCAGGAGTGCCTGTGGTTCTGATTATGGAATATTCTCAGGACTACAGTCCTGCCTTCCTCTCCAATATTATTTGATGTTTATCTGTTCCTCAATAGACTAGAGTAACCATACTGTTCAGGAAGTTGGAGGCAGTGGATTTGTTGGAACCCTTGACAAGAATTTCATCATAATGAAGAGCTATATTTGGGCTTTCTGATTGGAAAAGGGTGAAGCTGAGAGGCCTAGAAGGCAAGGCTGAGAAATACCATCTTACAGAACAGGAAAACACTGGATATCAATACAGCTAGAAGTTATTCTGGAATGCATAATTTGAATGTGTTGAATAATTGTTATTCACATAATTGGCAGACCGAGAAACTTTCCTTTCCTTTTTATGTTATCTTTTTTATTTTCTTTTTAAAAATTAAATCCCTGTCAGCCTTATCTATATGTATGTTTTATGTCCTGAAGCCTCATATCTTGGATATAGGACAATACACACAGAAAGGTGATGGCCAGAAGGTGAAGGCCCTGTGTGAGGGACAGGGTGGAGAGGGTCTCTCAGGGTGGAAGACTGAGGGGAGGAGACAAGGCTCCCAGGTGAGAGATGAGCAAGTTCAGTCTTCTGTGTGTGGAATAAAGATCTAAAGAGCTTGGTATTATTATTGTTCTCTCTCTCTCTCTCTCTCCATCCCCACCCCCGCTCCCCTGGTTACTTTCCTATCTTCCTCTTTTTAGATTAGTTTGGCTTTTATTGTATTTTAAGTGGAAAACTTTCAATAAAAATGATTTAAAAGGAAGGAGGCAGTGGTGAGGGTGATGGCTCATTGCTGTGCCTGCCCACACAAAATAAACGTGTGAAGATCTAGATGAAAACTTCAGAGGGACTGACTTTGACTTCATATGGGATGGTGAGTCGAAATTCAAAATGCCAGCATTTATATATCAGCCACCCCAAACTGAACTCTGGAATCATCATCACTAACTCTCAAGCAATTATTGGCAATGCCCTCAGCATATCTAAATTGGTTATTGAAGCATAGAGCATTTAGAACAATGATCTGATATCTTAAACCTCTTAGTGGTTTGATTAATGAATCAAATATGTTAATAGTGAGTCTTTAATTTTTCCCAAACTTTAAAGAGCCAGACTTCAATTGGAGGGTGTTCTTTGTACAGCTGATAGATGGATATCAGACATTCTGCTGATAACTGAATCTACTCTTTCCCTAAGCCATTAACTTGTGGCTTTGGACAAAACAAGGAGGAATTTTAAAGATTTAGCTCTGAGGTGTACAAAAATGAGTTTGTTTAGTTGTACACCAAAAAATGCAACATGAAAATATGTATTATGAGCAAGCACCAAAGAACCAAGACAAGGAAGCACCTTATGTACTGCGGCCATGGTTTCCATATGTAAAACGGTTCTGGTCTTTGGGTGTTTGACTTCAGTGGGGAACTGATAGAATTTTAAGTAGATTTTACATGAATTGTGGCTGTTTCTCCATATGTATGAGAGATCAAGCTTCCTTGTCATGAATACTAATGGAAATTGATGTTAATCTTAGAAACACTGTACACAGAACATGAATTTGAATTTCTATATTCATATCATAATATTTAGAATATGTGCTGTTGGTGTTACTTCTGTTTTTCATAAAGGAAGGGGGAGGGAATCAAGATTCCCCCCCCCCATGTATCTGAACAGCACAAATATGACTGTTCAGAATGTTGTTGTTAGTAAACAGTCTGTCGACAAAAATTAGTCACCAGAGGAATTTCCTAATTTTTTTTTTATAATTAATACATTGAGAGATTCACAATCTGTTTGTTCACAGACAAGTCAGAAAGGAAAGGAAAGACATTTTGGCCGTCTGATTCCTTGGGAAATTTATTATTTCTTTTTAAATATAGTCTCTTATTCTTTCTGAAAACACATATAACAAACAATCCCCATCCTCCAAGTAACATTTCATGTGAAAACAATAGAAATACTACATTCAAATATTAGGCAGCTTTGTAAATAGTTTAGAGTTGATTGTGTTGCAGATATTAATATTGCACAGTTTAAAGTGACTGGAAGTGCAAGAACTGGCTTCTTTTGGAAATGAAGCATTGTCAAGACCCTTGAAAATATTAATCAAATTTTACTGGCAGAACTTTCTTCATAATAGAATTAAAACATCACATATACACCCAACACATCCATACAAGGTCTTGTGCTGTCCAGCATAGGCCAGCATCATAGAAATAAGAGTTATCTTAAAAAATCCGAACTGTCTCTCTGCCCCCCCCCCGCCCCCCAATTACAGCTGGCTGTAGCCTGCCTCTAGCCCCAGGCTGTTGCAGCCTCTTGTTGGAGAGCCATTTACTTGCATTGTTCTCCCTGTATCATTCAGAGAGCTTGAAACAGGCAACTCCCTTCAAAATGGAGATTTGCAACTTAATACCTTCATCACATGATCTAACACTCACATGTTAGCTGCCAGAGAACAACCATTAGATAATCATTTACTCAGCAAGAGCTCAGAACCCTTAGAAAAACAACTGTGGAAAACCCCCAATTGTTAGCAATACACATTTAACCATTTTCCATTTCCGTGTCCATTAAACTTAACAGATTTCATCAGTTGCTTGCCTTTTACTCTCTGTCTTAACAGATTGCCCCAGAGTGAACTGTGAGAAGCTGGTGGTGAGGGGACAACACTGGGAATATTTTTATTCTTGACAATTAGGACATTAAAATGTAGTGAAATGGCTACATACAAATTCAATATAACAGATAATACAGCTCAAAGTAATGCATTGTGTAACAATAGCAATTCCAAAGCAGCTCCAATTAGGACATTAAAAAAAAAAGAATTATAGCAGCATTAGTGTAAGTAAAGTCACTATGTGGGTGTGACGGAATCAGTAAACCAAAAAAACCCCAAGCCACAGCTGGTTCTTCATGAAGACAATTGTTGATGCTCAATAAAGTATAGGCAGAATAAATTACTGGATGCAACATTTGCAGAATTCTTAGCTGCCGGTTCAGGCTGCAATCCAAAATGCACTTACTGGGGAATAACCCCCACAGAACACAGTGGGCCTTAATTCTGAGTAAATATGTATAGGACTGCACTGTCAGAAAATTGTGAGTAAGTGGAGAGGTTCCTCTGAACCATATTCTACTGACTGCCTTTCTGAGTTTGACACTGGTTGATGGATCCTGGAAAGTGTTCTGCAGATGCCACCTTCCTAATTATCTATTTGGCATGCATCAAATCTGTTCATTATTCTGGAATGCCATTTTGCAGAAAAGGAAGGAGCAAAAAAGAGTACAATAAACAGGGATGAACAGCCAGTAAACTAGATTCTGGATTTGCTTTTTCAGCCGACGGATTGAATACAAAGAGCTATTCTAGGCACAGCCAACGCATTTGCAAGAGGTGTGATTTCTGACTTTTCTCTGAATAGCAATTCTTGCCCAATTCCATATCACAATCTGCTTTTGAAACTCCCCACAGTTTCAAAAGAGATTTGCCATGTGGAACGGGGAACTGCTATTTCATAAGTACAAATACAAAGCTCTCTTGAAGCTGCTTGTGTGGTTCTTTCGATCTAAACTGTATATTATACTCATTCTATACATAACACAAAGGCTGTCAGGAAACGGGCAGGCTTTCCTCAGCTGTTGCCTAGTGTTGACTATCAAAATAGCAATCTGCCCCTCACAGGCAATACAAGCCATACAAAATGCTGTAACGAAGTGCACATGATAATTGCTGTCTTTTGTACAGTGACATCACAGAGCAGGGCGGTGAAGGAGATCCAGGTAGCGCAACTTAGAGTAATATTTCATTTTATCCGCATACTAACTCATGGAAGCCGAAGGCTAAGAGGCAGTGCATTTACATTATCTACCTATGATAGTTCTATATAAGCCATTTCTTATGGCTTCCTCCTCCATAATCTTTGGGGGCGGTGGGATGCTGAGAGGTCCAGCAGAGATTCTTCCTGGAGCAACATTTCTGAGAATTCCCAATGAAGGGAAAACTATTGTTAAATAATTTTGGGGGTGCAGCAAAAGAAGTGGGTCAAACTGCTACCTCTCTCCTGAAGTTTGGGGGTGAAGGTGCAAGGGTGCAAAACTCATTGGCATTCTCCTGATTTTTCACTGTTGCCAACCATGTTTAAATCCTCATGTTGCATCTGGAACAATGCTGTATCACATACAAGCCCAGTTCAGCCATTATTCCTAGACAGGGCATCCCAGTTTCTGTAGGATCAGAGATACATGTGCCATCCTGTGGCATCTCCATGTGGCATCTCCACCCACTTCCCTCCCAACTGGAATGAGAGGCTAAGTATGTGTGAGTGAATGCCCTTACAAGCCTGCCCTTGACTGGGACCCCAATAAAGCAGGACTTCTGATCACGAGGAGGCTCCTAAGCGTGTTCACTTGTGTGAGCTCAAAACCCCCATCAGCCCTTCTAGCTCAGAGTGGGACATTTTGAGGTGGACCAGGCAGTGCACAATGCCATGTGGCCCCTTCAGAAACTGGCTTACTTAGCTCAGGAACAATGCCTGGAACAGGGTCAACCATTTGCCCCCAAATGCTACTTGGAACAATGTGACATAATAATAATAATAATAATTTATTATTATGTATTTATACCCCGCCCATCTGGCTGGGTTTCCCCAGCCACTCAGACATCATGAAGTAGTGTTCTTTCAGAGCTTCATGGGGATTTAGCCATAGTGACAGGAAGAGTCAATAAGCAAGCTGATGAGTTTTGCCCGTCTGGCTTCAAAATCCACCCTCTCCCCAATAGCCAAAATACCCTCTTGCCTTTCTGGGCCTCCAATTGAAGCTCCAAAAGTAAAAGCAGACCAGATTTGTGTTCTGCCAATTCTATGACATATGTCCCATTTGTTCTGTGCCATCTAGTGGGCTTCATGATGGACCATATAGAGATGTGAACCCGTAGCTTCATTCTACACACTTACTCCATACTGGCTGTCAATGAAAAATAGTTGAAAATTGGTTTATGGCACAATGTTTGGCCAGCTTGCCATCTATTTTCTCCTTGTTAGAAATGGCCAAGCACAGAATACACACATACAACAATAGTTATGCATGTGTTTGTTTACCAAATGAGCACTGACTCCTAGCTGGGACCTGGCAATCCCAGCTGTAGCCTCATTCATTTAGCTATAACCCAGTGGGAGCAACTTTAAGGTCTCATGAATTCATATTCACCTGTTGCAGCATTAGCTTACCTCTAATTAAATAATAATAATACAACTCCTGTCTCCTTTGAAGTCTTTCAAGTGGTGGTTTGTGGTGATTGTGAGACAGTGGTATGCTCTTGGTGTCAATTAATTGGGAGTGGAGGCCAAGCAAGAGCTCCTCTGACCTCACTAATGCCATAAATACCCCATTGTCTCTGTTGCCGCCCAACAAGCCATTGCTGAGTATCCTAGCCTTGCACTTGTTTTCCTTAGAAGCTGGCTTGCGCATGCTGCAAGCCCCCTAAAGAGATAATTTAGCCTCAAATGTCCATTCATATGGGACTTGGTTTATCTCTGTCACTCCTGCTAGGAGACTAGCATAGCTTCCGGGAGATTTGCACTCTCCTCAACCCCTGTCAGAAATGGAACAATTAATCTGAGGTGCCTCTTCCTTGAATCATGTCATGAGAATCATGAAAAGAGCATTAACTGGTTCTCTTTCTGTTTGCTATGGGAAAAGTTTTGTCCAATTTAATACCTTTACGTTCCCAAAAACCAATTTTAGAGGACTGGTGAAAGAAGGGATCAGAATGATACTGTTGCAATGTACATTCACACATCAGATCTACAATGATGTTTGGGATGAAATTTTGCACCCCTAAAATATCTGATTCCTTGCCCATTAATTTGTTGGCATTGATGAACAGCAAGCATAGGCTGCACACACACACATTCCTTTTCCTCCTGCATTTCCCCACTGCAGGCAGTTTCACTGGGGCAGGAGTTTCAAAGCCCATTGTGGCCATTTAAATTATTTTTAAAATCCACACACACGCACACACACACACACACACACACACACACACACACAGACTTTTCATTCTGACTTTTTCACAATAATATTAAAACTGAAAACTTACACTCATGAAATGCAGCAGCAACAACATAAAAGAAGCCATGTAAAGAAAAACTTACACAGAATGTTTCCTATAGCTGCCTCCACACAGTGAATGCTGAACATATGCATGTTTTATAGCACACATTTTCACAGCGCCAGGAGAAATGTTAAACTCTGCTAGAAAAAACTGATGGTAAACCAGATACAGAAGAAAGCTCCTCATGTCCGCAATGGATAGGATAGATATACATATTTATTCAGCATGAAAATAAAGGAGGAAATAGAGCTGATTCTATCAAGAGAGCACTTCGAAAAACACAGGGTGTGATTGAAATTATTCCTACCTTATGCCTATATTTTTATTTTAGGTTGGCCCCAAAGTCTTTTTTATTTTAATTTCAGTGTGCTTTTCGATAAAAATTGTAAGTTAATTTTTACTTATTACTGCCTTGTGTATTCAACTGTTTTTTTAGAGATTGTGTTAAGACTGCCTGCCTGAAAGATTTTACACCACTATCTTGTGCTGTTATTTTTTATTATTATTGATGCATTTTATAATGTTTCTTTAATGACACTATGCACCCTTGAAAAAAATAGTCTGATAGCTCTCTTTGAAATAACAACAACAACAACAACAACAACAACAACAACAATTTATTATTTGTACCCCGCCCATTCAGCTGGGTTTCCCCAACCACTCTGGGCGGCTGCCAATAAAGATTAAAAATACATTAAAATGTCACACATTAAAAGCTTCCCTAAACAGGGCTGCCTTCAGATGTCTTCTAAATGTCAGGTTTATCTCTGACATTAGGTTTATCTCTTTGACATCTGACGGAAGGGCATTCCACAGGCTGGGCACCACTACTGAGAAGGCCCTCTGCCTGGTTCCCTGTAACCTGGCTTCTCGCAGTGAGGGAACCGCCAGAAGGCCCTCGGTGCTAGACCTCAGTGTCCAGGCTGAATGATGGGGGTGGAGACGCTCCTTCAGGTATACAGGACCGAGGCCGTTTAGGGCTTGAAAGGTCAGCACCAACACTTTGAATCATGCTCGGAAACGTACTGGGAGCCAATGCAGATCTCTCGGGACCGGTGTTATGTGGTCCCGGCGGCCACTCCCAGTAACCAGTCTAGCTGCCGCATTCTGGATTAATTGCAGTTTCCGAGTCACCTTCAAAGGTAGCCCCACGTAGAGCGCATTGCAGTAGTCCAAGCGGGAGATAACTACAGCATGCACCACTCTGGCGAGACAGTCCGCGGGCAGGTAGGGTCTCATCCTGCGTACCAGGGGGAGCTGATAGACAGCTGCCCTGGACACAGAATTGACCTGCGCCTCCATGGATAGCTGTGAGTCCAAAATGACTCCCAGGCTGCGCACCGGGTCCTTCAGGGGCACAGTTGCCCCATTCAGGACCAGGGAGTCCTCCACACCCTCCTGTCCCCCATAGACCATTGGCCCATATAAGATTGCATTGTCTGCACTGACTGGCAGCAGCTCTTCGCGTGTCAGGCAGGAATGCTTTCAAGCCATGCCTTGAGATGCCAGGGATTGAACAGGGAACCTTCTGCATGCAAAGCATCATCTGTATCATGGACTTTCCCTGCTTTTGCCATACCCTGCCGAGGACCTAACATGTGACACAGGCTTCCCATTCCCCGAGAACCTTCATCTTTCGTAAAACACATCCGGGGACAGCTCAGATATTTCCACTGCATTTTGACAGTCAAAGGTGGAGAAGCAAATGGAGTCTCCTGCTGAGTCCATAATTAGGAATGCATGATGCTGTCAAATGTTATTTTCACTAATACAGTATATGCATATCTGTGCACAGTTTCCACTTTTTTAAAAAAAGAGTTTTGTGTACACATGTTTTGGCTGGAAAACCAGAAATCAGGTTTGCAAATTTCAAAGGACAGCTGTTTTGGTTTGTATATTGATTTGGAGAGTGCAAAATGCGAACTGAACAAATTTCTCCTGGACCCCTGCTCAAGGTATATAGGACCAAGGCCTCTCCTCTCCCCCTGCTTGGCAGTAAAAATACAATAATAATGAATTAAGTAATGAAAAATATGGTGCTCTTTCATCAAACTAACTAACTTTGCAGCCAGTTGTGTTTCCATCTCCTTTGTGGGAAAATCACACATTTCCGCCCATTGCTGGAAACCCCCTTTGCCTCAGGAAATGAAACCTCTCTTTTAATTTGATCTCGGGTCTCCCTTTAAGCTCATGAGGTGAGGGTAGGAGAGGAGAGACTCTCTCCAGGATGCCAGACTCAGGCCATGAAGCAGGGGCAGACTTCGGTAATCTTTAATAAGATGGCACCCTGTGTGAGCCCAAAATTTGGCACCTCAAAATGGATCTTCTCAATTATGGATCTTCTCAATTTTGTGCCTTCTTGGCTCGCCACCTTGCGAGATGGGGGTGGGGCTGGAAAAACCTTTATGTCCATGTGGAGATGGCAGTATTGAATCATTAGCTCAGGTGCTTCTGACTTGCACTCTTTATAAAGATTTGAGGAGTGAGATTATTACCCCTCTACTGCTACCCATACCAGGTCGCTCAACCATTGCAACTGTGTCCTTTCTTCAAGCAGATAAAAATAATCAGGGGCAATTAGCAGGGGCAATTAGAATAATATCCATTATTTGATTGTTGATGTAAACCTCCATAATGTATTTTGTATAGTTAATTTTTTACCTCTATCTTCAGTTCATTTAATTTTATTTTATTGCTATGCAAATAAAGATTCTTCTGATTCTGATTCACCAACCTAAATCTGGTGGTGCCATTAACTTTTCTTTGGCTCAGAAACTAACTTGTATCTAATCTACTACACTGATCCCATTGAAACATGCACAAAATATGATTTTTACCTGAAGGGTACTTACAAACTTCCACTTCCCCTTAGCAACTGCTTTCTCCTTCATACGAAAGGCGTACTTTACCTGCTGTGAGCCATGTAATCGATAGTGTTACCTAGGTGTGTTTGAAATAGCTGATGATCAAAGAGAATTGGTAGGAGAGGAAGATTTTTGATCTGTGCTAAGCTGAAGTATGAAACACAATTGGCTGCGGTCAAGAAGCATTTGAAGATTCCAAAAATAAAGTAATATAAATGCCTATCTGGCCATGTTGCTCTATTAGCAGAGGAGATCTTAGGGCAGGAAGACTGCTCTTGGAAATGACACAGTCTTAACATTCCACTGATAAGAGTGAGAACATAATATAAGACACTGAGCTAAACCAAATTGGAAGACGAGACCAGTAATTTAAAGCAATAGACTTTAAAGGGAATGCAACAGAGTGATAAGAGGCTAAACCAGATTATTGATAACGCAAGTAAATAAGGCTGCAGCCGAGATATAAAAATGATTGGTTACAATGAATAAGAGTGCTAAAGTGTGATTTGTGAAGTAGGGATTATGGCTCCATTTGTATGTGCCCTTTATCATTTAATCAGGTGCATCCCGACTCTCAAGAAATTGGGTTCGCATCTTTACCCTACCATTATGGTTAATCAGTGAGAGGATATTTCAGCCTTGCTGGGCTTGAATGAAATTTGTTTTTCTGTATCGAGCTCCCATGCAGGTGAGTTGCTTTTGAGCAGATGGCATTACTTTCACTGCACACAGGCAAGAAAGGGAATGAGAGCCTGGAAGGGTGGGCATTGGGCCATGCAGCCCTCCTGAAAAAGTGTGATATGGTGGGTGCTGGCAAGAAAGAACATCCTCCCACACACCAGTAAGGATTAAGAGTGTCACGGCATTGCTCTTGCATGCTGCAGACTTTCCCTAGGTGAGATACAACTGCAATTAATACAATGAATTTTTAAATATTTTCAGTAATGCCAATGCTGTGTTAAGATTAGGGTTGAGTTTACTGATAACATTTCTGTAAAATAATTACTTTTTTGCACTCAGAAATGTGGCAGTGTCTGTCTGTTCATTTACTTTACCCTCACTTGCTCTCACTACAATTGCTTTCACTTGTTTGAGAGATGTCTTCATGCAGCCAAATCTGATTAGCTACATAACAATGTGAAGTCTTCCCAACCATTAAGTAATTCCTGGTTGCCCCAGACTACCCATGTCACTAATCTTTTCTTGAGTGGAAAAAGGTGCAGTCCTAAAATATCATTTCTCACAGAAGCCAAAGATTGGTGTTTCATTTATTTACAAATTGTCTATGGAGCTTCTGATGGAAGACTTACAGAGCAATCCTGAGTGAGTTGGTGGGGGGAGTGAAGGGGCAGATTACCCACCTTCTTCAAACCCTTGCCAGCTCATCCTGACCATGTTAGGAGGTGGGAGTGACCTTCTTTTCTCGTGTTTGTTCCCAGAGGATCTCTGTTTTGTCAACTGCACATTTGAGAATCCCAGTCCTGGGGACTTTGGAGGAACAAAGCAATTTTGGCTCCATTGTGCCCAAGGCCACTTCTGGCCCACCTCTGCTCTGCCTTGGAATACCTGCTTTTGGCCTAATGCTGCCATTGTAGTGGAGTGGGGGCTTCTGCAATGCATGCGCCCTTCCGTTGGGAACACTGTTCTCTTCCTCCTGCAGAGAGGAATCTCCATTCCATCCTAATCCCCTCTAGTCAACAGATCTGCTGGATAGGATTGCTCTGCCTCTTTTGTTTGAGTTTACGTTTTGTGTAAGCTTCCGACTGGATTTTTATTATTATTAAAGGTTTGCTTTAAAAAAGTGTGTGTGTGTATGTGTGTGTGTGTGTATGTGTGCGTGTGTATATATATATATATGTGTGTGTGTGTGTGTGTGTGTGTGTGTGCGTGTGTATATATATGTGTGTGTGTGTGTGTGCGTGCGTGCGTGCATGTGTATTTATGTGTGTGTATGTGTGTGTGTATAACAACAATCTTTATTACGGTCCAGAGACCCAACAAAACATTACAAATCAATACACAGTTCATACAGCCTACCTCCAGGTTAATCAAGCATTTTGTTTAGAATATAGGGCTCATTTGTTCTTACAACCACCGATAAAAGCTTTGCCACTGCCAACGTTCTAGCTTTTGTCCGGTCTTCCAGTAGGAACCTGACATAGTGAGCCTCTGATTTTCCCAGGAAAGGCACCAGCAAGGGTAGTATAAGTTCAGCCCTAGCCTGCTCATACTTCGCACAATGCAACAAAATATGATTTATGGAATCGATGTCTTGAGCACACGAGCAAAGTCTGTCCTGGTAGGGAACTCCTCTCAACCTACCATCCAGCACTGCAGAGGGGAAGACATTTAGTCTGGCTTTGGTGAAAAGCCTTCGATAGTTAGGTACTGTCAGGTTTTTGATGTAAGATGTTAACTCAAAGACATACCCATCTTGAACTCCTGCTGCCAGCGGACTACAGACTGTGTGTGATCGAGATCGCAAGTCACTGTGTGCATTGTCCCATAATCTTTGCTTTAAAACCTTTTGGGCGCCTTCATAACCCAGGTAATACAGGGGGGGGGGGAGACAGACCAATAGAGGTAGCTTTTTTAGCCATGGTTTTCTGCCATTTGCTGACAAATTCCTCATTGGTCAAATGTTGGTACAGACCCTTCCCTAGATTAAACACTGAAATCCTGAGCCAATGTTTTAGGGCAGCCCACCACGCTCTAGCTGAATATATATATATATACATACACACAATGTAATGTTTTTATAGAGTGAAATTCCTGTACTGCACTGAATATTGGTGGATTCTTTTGAGAATATGTCAAAATAAAATATTTTTCATTGTGGAAAGCTTTTAAAATTTAGCTCTAACTCAACTCATAGTGGAACCACGGAAGGAATACTATCAGAGTGGACTTGAAGGCACTTATTCACCCTCCATTTTATGTCCCTCTATTTGCATCATCTGGTCAGCTCACTGCAGGGGAAGAAATTATTGAGCAAGCAATCAGTCTCTCTTAAGAATGAACAGAGCAATCCTATGTGGGCAGCAGGGGAAAAAAGGGAGGTGAAATTTGGTTCAGTGTGCATTTAAATGTGAATTAACCTGTTTCACACTTCCTGAAACCATATGCAAACTGAAACATAGCTATGCATCCAAATTCACACTTGTCTGAATTTTGTGCTGCAGTTCTCTAATTAAAAATTTGCACAAAAATGTGTGTATCAGGGGACGGGGAAGTATGGTTAAAATGCATGTTGTTTAGTCGTTTAGTCGTGTCCAACTCTTTGTGACCCCCTGGACCAGAGCACGCCAGGCACCTCTGTCTTCCACTGCCTCCCGTGGTTTGGTCAAACTCATGCTGGTAGCTTTGAGAACACTGTCCAACCATCTTGTCCTCTGCTGTGCCCTTCTCCTTGTGCCCTCCATCTTTCCCAACATCAGGGAGTCTTCTCTTCTCATGAGGTGGCCAAAGTATTGGAGCCTCAGCTTCAGGATCTGTCCTTCCGGTGAGCACTCAGGGCTGATTTCCTTCAGAATGGATAGGTTTGATCTCCTCCAGCACCATACATAAAAGACATATATTAGTGAAAAGCACATGCAAAACTGCATTGTATTGGGGAAACTGCTTGCAAAATGTATATTAGGAGAAATGCACATAAAAATGCTGGCAGGTTTTCACAGGGACTTCACAAACTGATGAGGAAATCCAGCGAGTGGGAAACTGAGAGAAACTCAAATTGACAAGAGTAGCTGATTTCTAGCAGAGGAGGGAGAATCTGTGCTGGAGACAGAGCTATTTTTCTAGAAAATGAGGTGCTAGAACTCACCATGAACACCTCCTTTGTTTTCTTGGAATGGCAGTGGCACCCACCAGAGAGGTGCCAGAACTGAGTTCCTGTGAGTTCCCCCTGGAAAAAAGTCCTGGCTGGAGGGAATGTAAAATCCCAGGGCCAGCTGGTCTCACAGACATGTAAGGTTTGAAGGCAGTGCTGGAGAGAAAATAAGTATGCCAGTTGCATGTTACTTTTCTTGCCAGGGTGTGTGAACCCAAAGCCTTTCTCAATCCATCCTGACACACTCATTTCTGCCTCCTATCATTGTTCTGCCAGTTGGAGGGATAGCTGCAGAGGTATCTGTGATTGCAATGAGGAGAGAACTGAGATGTACCTCCATCTCCATGCTTGTGGAGTTCCCTCTCTGCCCATGGAGAGGGAGATCCACAATACCGTATAGCACTTGGAATGCTGTCCTGGGGACTGTAGCACTGCACCCTAGGTCACTGAATTAATTACACCACCGCCACTCCACACCAGAAACTGTATTGAGGAACAGATTAATTTTCTGGGAGAATTTTTTGCTTCCTGAAATTTGTTAAACTCCATATTTGCCCCCTAGTTTCTTGTACCCGGTAATGAGATCATATTTGCATGGAGGCTGAGACACTTTTGTGCCTTTAGGACTATGAATGGCACCCACCTTGCTGTCCCCTACCCCTTGCATTATTTACCAACAGAAGTAAGCAGCATAGTGTGTTGGTTTGTGGCTTAAAGACCTGGAAATTTCCATACATGGTTTTTACATCCAGGGCTGGTGCAATTCCTATAACCCCATGCATGGTGCTCTGCTTGCACTATGCAGGGACCTCTACTCTGCTCACTGAGAAATATGAACGTACGACTTTCCATTTTCTTTCCTTGGTATACCACCTTACATTTGTTGTAGCTGATTGTATAAATCAGAGGAGACCCTATGGGCATTCCTGAACCTTAGTTGCATTACAGCAAAAGCATAGAAGATACTTTGTTTGCCCATCAACTAACTATGGATGCATTGAAATCTGTCTTAACTGAGCCTTGCTCCACCATTTTGTCCATCTCCTTGCATCTCATTGGGTGCTAATTATCTGCCACTGTTCCCGGTAATGTTGCTTTCCAAGATCGTGTCTACCTGCATACCTAACATGCCCACAATAAGAAGGTTTACACTTACTGATTTCTGAAAGCAGTGTGCTCCACTCCAATCAATAATTTCTCTAAATGCAAGCATTCATCTTTGCTGTCCAAGCTTCTGTGCAAGAGTGTTTTAGTTTTTGTCAACACCAGATATCAAAGCTAGCATGTTTTTAAGCTTTATATGCAACATCTTGACAATTTCCTACAGTGGGAGACTTTATGTTATTAATTTGATGGGAAAGAGACAAAGACAGAGACAAAAGGGCTGTGTGTAAATATCACATATTGAGTTGGACTAACCAGACAGGTTTTCAGCTATTTCTTAAAATATTTTGTACTCTGACATCATAGAAGAGGATAGTTTTCATCCCTCCCACCCCCACACCATAGGTGTGAAGGCACTCTCACAAAAAATACCCTTTGATGCCCGCCCTTGCTTGGCTATGCCTGTGGTGGGAATCAGTACTGCAATATGCAGCAGTTGACGCTGAGCTTCCAACCATGGTAACTGCCCATAATGACCTGGCGGAGTGTTGTTCTCATGTCCTGTTACCAAATTAATATGGCAGTTTCCCCATCCACCTGTTGCAACTGCTCAACATAGTTGGGCCTCAGAGAACAGAAGTGCTAAGAGGTCCGTAATAGGTTTCTGGACTGGCTCCCGGAAGGTGCTGGGCCTACCCAACTACCTGTTGTAGTTGCTTTATGAATCCCGCTCTGAGACATGTTCCGTCTCTTTCTCTCTTCACCAGCCCTATTCAATTTAATATGTGATCACTTAAGAGAGCTGGGGGTGGGGAACGTTCTCAATGACAAGTACAAAAAAAGACAGCCCTATCTAGCACACATGCAGTACAATGGCCATGGCAATGTCAGTTTCAAAACATCCTCTACTCTGATCAGGAGGAAAAGCCAATTAGACAAGTTATCCCAAAGCAATGTCAAAAGCTTACAAATTACAGATGCTATAAAACCCAATCCCAACAGATTTCCACAAATATGTAAATGAATGCTGTTTGAAAATGCTATGTAATCAGGTCTCATTTATCATTATAATATCAGCTGAGACACAATAGCAGCCTAAGTGTGTCACAGACAGTTTCCATGAAAAAGGCTAATAGCCAGCACACAACCAATTAGGCTTCCTGAACAAAGTCAGCTATTTAAATTATCCCCCAAAGGAGCCAACAGTGACCTGGACTTGCATTTTTTTTATTTAAATGAAAACAGGTTTCTTGCCAAATGTATTGTTCAGGTGTTCCAGGAAAGGTCTCATCACCTTGCAATATTAAACTATTGGTGCTGGCAAGTTGAACATGTGGGAGTATGCGATAAGTTAATACTTTAACTCTCTTACAGACAAAGTACCCTTAAATAATTCTAAGATAGTTTCCCACTATGTTTTTGCCAGAACTACTGTGTGGCTAATATGTGAAACGTAGCCTGTGTCCCCCACTTGTTAGCCTTCACTGTTCCCTTAGAATAGTTAGTTCACATGGTACAATGAAAAAGACAGAAAAGTGTGGCAAGTCCAATAAGGAAGAGGAGAATGTCAAATGGTTCCATGGACCCAGGGCTGGAATTTGCCAGAACTCCATTCTGGCACTTCTCAGGTGGGCACCATTGCCATTCTAAGAAAACTAAGGAGGCCTTCATGGTGAGTTCTGGCACCTCTTTTTCTAGAAAAATAGCACTGCACGGGCACACGTTTTGCAAGTTCTCTCTCTGGCATCTCCACATGGTAGAGAAAGTCTGAAACTGTGGAGTGCTATTGTCTGTCAGTGAAGACCATGCTGAGCTAGATGCAGTGCTTTTTTTCTGGGGGGACGCATACCCCTAAACATTTTGCAAATCTTTGTAGTTTTGTCCACTTACTGTATTTATTTTTGCTGATTTAAACTATAAAATTGTGATTTTCTTGAGTCAAAATGAGAGTACCCCTAAACATTTTTTAAGAAAAAAAGTGCTGGCTAGATGGACCGGTGGTTTGACTGTATCAGGTGACTTTTTATGGTCCATCTCTCCCAGTGAGAAGCACACGTTTGTTGAGGCCCAGTCAGCAGCCTTTGTAGTCTGTGTCATCTTTGTGGCAAAAATAAACAGCTGTGGAACCTCTTCTCAGCCAGGCCCTTTACTCTTTCTCTGTCGAGGGCTGTCAGATGTATGCTTGAATGGCAGCTTTTGACTAACATCCTTTTGCAGCTGTTTACTCTGGATTTTGTCAGCAATGGCCTTCATTTAATTAAGATTTCCCCACTAAGGTAGAATCTACACATGCATAAAAAAAATGCTGTGAAAATGGTTTTTTTTATAAAATGTTTTGAAAAATACATTGAATTTAGCTAAATATGACATAATAGGCATCACGGAAACCTGGTGGGATATGTCCCACGATTGGAATGTAATAATGGAGGGATACAATCTATTTCAGAGAAACAGACCAGACAAGAAAGGAGGAGGAGTGGCGTTATATGTCAGGGATGTGTATACCTGTGAAGAGATCCAAGATTTAGAACCTCAAAGCCAAAGTGAGAGCATTTGGGTCAAAATTAAGGGAGAGAAGAATAACAGAGACCTCATTGTGGGAGTTTACTATAGATCCCCAAGCCAAACGGAGGACATAGATGATGCCTTCCTGGAACAGATGGCCAAGCATGCAAAAGGAAGGGAGATAGTAATGGGGGACTTCAATTACCCGGATATTTGTTGGATGTCAAACTCAGCCAAGAGCATAAGGTCAAACAGATTCCTCACTGGCCTTGCAGACAACTTCATTGTCCAGAAAGTGGGAGAAGCAACAGGAGAAACAGCCATTTTAGATCTGGTCCTAACCAATGTTGATGACCTGGTTAGTGGGGTAGAAGTGGAAGGATCATTAGGCGCGAGTGATCATGCTCTTCTGAAGTTTACTATACAGCGGAAAGGAGCAGCCAAGCATACTAGGACTCAATTTCTTAACTTTAAGAAAGCCGACTTCATAAAACTTAGGGAAGTGCTGGGTGAGATCCCATGGACAGTAATACTAAAAGGAAAGGGAGTTCATGATGGCTGAGAGTTTGTTAAGAGGGAGATAGTAAAAGCACAACTTCAGGCAATACCAATGAGACGGAAACATGGAAGGTGCCTAAAGAAGCCAGGGTGGCTATCTAAAGAACTTTTAACTGAGTTAAGATTAAAAAAGGATGTGTACAAAAAATGGAAAAGGGGGGAAACCACCAAAGAGGAATTCAAACAAATAGCCAGCACGTGTAGACACAAAGTCAGAAAAGCTAAAGCACAGAATGAACTCAGGCTTGCTAGAGAGGTTAAAAGCAACAAAAAAGGCTTCTATGGGTATGTTCGTAGCAAAAGGAAGAACAAAGAAACAGTGGGGTCACTCAGAGGAGAAGATGGTGAAATGCAAACAGGGGACACAGAAAGGGCTGAACTCCTCAATGCCTTCTTTGCCTCAGTCTTCTCCGATAAAGAAAACAATGCCTGACCTGAAGAATTTGGAGCAAATGATTCAGCAGAGGAAACACAGCCCAGAATAACTAAGGAGATAGTACAAGAATACTTGGCTAGTTTAGAGGTATTCAAGTCTCCAGGGCCAGACGAACTGCATCCAAGAGTATTAAAAGAACTGGCAGATGTGATCTCAGAACCACTGGCAGTCATCTTTCAGAATTCCTGGAGAACAGGCGAAGTCCCAGCAGACTGGAGGAGGGCAAATGTTGTCCCTATTTTCAAAAGGGGGAAAAGAGAGGACCCAAATAATTACCGCCCAATCAGTCTGACATCAATACCAGGGAAGATTCTGGAGCAGATCATTAAGCAAACAGTCTGTGAGCACCTAGAAAGGAATGCTGTGATCACCAATAGTCAGCATGGATTTCTGAAAAATAAGTCATGTCAGACTAACCTGATCTCGTTTTTTGACAGAATTACAAGCCTGGTAGATGAAGGGAATGCAGTGGATGTAGCCTACCTTGATTTCAGCAAGGCATTTGACAAGGTGCCCCATGATATTCTTGTAAAGAAGCTGGTAAAATGCGGTCTTGACTATGCTACCACTCAGTGGATTTGTAACTGGCTGACTGACCGAACCCAAAGGGTGCTCATCAATGGTTCCTCTTCATCCTGGAGAAGAGTGACTAGTGGGGTGCCACAGGGTTCTGTCTTGGGCCCGGTCTTATTCAACATCTTTATCAACGACTTGCATGATGGACTCAAGGGCATCCTGATCAAATTTGCAGATGACACCAAACTGGGAGGGGTGGCTAACACCCCAGAGGACAGGATCACACTTCAAAACGACCTTGACAGATTAGAGAACTGGGCCAAAACAAACAAGATGAATTTTAACAGGGAGAAATGTAAAGTATTGCACTTGGGCAAAAAAAATGAGAGGCACAAATACAAGATGGGTGACACCTGGCTTGAGAGCAGTACATGTTAAAAGGATCTAGGAGTCTTGGTTGACCACAAACTTGACATGAGCCAGTCAGAGTAGACAGTGCTGAGCTAGATGGACCAATGGTCCAACTCGGTAGGAGGCAGCTGCCTTTGGTTCTTTCCCAGCATCCACGAAATCTGAGCATATTCAATGTTGGAAAGTTAAGCCATGGCATACAGGAAGTGAGCAGTCTCTTGTACATTGTGGGAATATTTACTTTTCACATGCACCATCGGAGCTGCTGGTGGGCACACCATTTCCCATGGACATCACACTGATTTAGTATGACTATACCCCACCCCCTTTTGGCCTAAGTGGATGACGTTTGCAGGCACAGGAGTGTCCCCGGAGAGGATTTGGTCTTCTGAATGGCCGACAAATAGACCCAAGGGTTTCTGCGTGTGAAGTAAAAGGAATTCACTTTTCTCCATAAGGTCTTACGAGGAAGCAGGGAGCGGTGGTTGTTCTTTGGATCTTTCCCATCTGAAAATACTTCAGAGATGGCTGAGTGGAGTACATTTTTGCTTGTATATTTTTATGAAATTTACAGTTTCACACCAGTCTTAGTTTCCAGTATTTGTCTGAGTCCTCTGATCTGCCTTACTACACAAGGCTGTCAATCTCTGGCTTTGGTTTGGCTTTTTTAAAAGGAAAGCAACATATGATTCTTTAAAAAATAATACTAATGAAGCTTTTGACTTCTTTTGGATAGTAATATATCCCTGTTGTTGTACTTCAGTGAAGCAAAATAAAAAATTCAGAGCTCTTCCATGCTCTATGGGCAACATTTTGAACAGTCTCACTTCTTGCAAAGCATTGAGAAACCTAGATATATAGGTGAAATATACTCAGAGTCGCAAAGTGATTTCATGCTCTTTATTCAGCTCATAGTGGTGAGGAGGAATGAAAGTCCCCTCAAAGTATCTGCTTTATATACATTATTTACACAATGGGCTGCACGTGATTGGCTATTTCCAGAATTCTCCTGTAGGCCAATCAGGTTGTGGATTCACCTCTATCTGGAGCTGGATTAGGTGGCTCCTGCTGACCAATCAGACTGCTGCATTCTGAATCCTATTGTTCTAGGACCAATCAGACTGCTGCATTTTGGACCCTATTGTTCTAGGACCAATCAGATTGCTGCAGTTTGGATCCTATTCAACTCAGTACATAACACCCCTCCCCTCTAAGTTCCAGTCCTGCCCGGGAGGTCGCATTCATAGTCCTCGAGGTATGCTGGCGGTCTATGTGTGCGTTGCGGCTTGGGGTGTTCAGGTTCTTGCTCGTGTTCCAAGGATGCTGGCTGTGATGGGGCCATTTGGTCTGGTGCAACCAGCTCGCTCAGTCGTGGTTCTGGTTCCGGTGTCCTTTCGGCCTTGCGTGTCCTCTCTGTATTTACTGATTCTGCCTCTCCTGCTGGCCCCTCTTGTTCTATGGGCCTCATTGCCCCACTGTTCCCTTGGGACTCCTCTGACGTGTCCTCCTCCTGGTTTTCTCCCGGGAATCATCGCCATATCTGGTTGCAGTGGCAGCGCCAGCATTGCCCCCCATCCGTTAGCACCTCGTACAACACGGGGCCAGTGACCCTGGTGACTGTGGCGGGTACCCATGCTGAGCCTGCCCCAAAATTCTTTGCGTACACTGGGTCCTGGGCCACGAAGGTCCGGGGGTTCTTGCCTTCTCCCACCACTACCTCATCCTGAGCTCTATCCGGGTGAAGGCGATCCAATCTGATTGCAAGGCACCGACCCATTAGTAGTTCAGCGGGGCTCCGGCCAGTTGTTGAGCTGGGCGTGCTGTGCTGTGGCAAGGCGGTACTCCCAATCCCCTTGCATCATGCGGCGGAGGGTGTCCTTGGTGGTCCGCACCATGCGTTCTGCTTGGCCATTGGTGGCAGGGTGGAATGGCGCCGAACGGATGTGGTGGATGGCGTTCTGCGCTGTGAAGGTTTGGAATTCTCCTGACGTAAATGCGGTCCCGTTGTCTGAGACGAGAGTGTCAGGGAGCCCGTGGGTTGCAAACAGCCTGCGTAGTACCCGGATGGCTGCGGATGTGGAAGTGGACGGTACCAGTGCGACTTCCAGCCATTTGGTGTAGGAGTCCACCACTATGAAGAATGTTTTCCCCTGAAAGGGGCCAGCGAAGTCCACACGCAGGCGTGACCATGGTGCAAGGGCGGACTCCCAGGACTGGACTGAGGCCCTTGGGGGATCTGGGCGGGATTCTTGGCAGGCCTGGCAGTGTTTGACCCAGGCCTCTATCTCTCCGTTGATCCCCGGCCACCACACATAACTCCTGGCCAGGGCCTTCATTCTTACTACCCCTGGGTGTGTCTTGTGTAAGGCTGTGAGGACCCTGTTGCGGAGGGGCTGGGGAACAACAACCCTGCTTCCCCATAACAGGCACCCCTTGTGGGCCGACAGTTCATGTTTGCGGGTTAGAATCATAGAATCATAGAGTTGGAAGAGACGACAAGGGCCATCGAGTCCAACCCCCTGCCAAGCAGAAAACACCATCAGAGCACTCCTGACATATGGTTGTCAAGCCTCTGCTTAAAGACCTCCAAAGAAGGAGACTCCACCACACTCCTTGGCAGCAAATTCCACTGTCGAACAGCTCTTACTGTCAGGAAGTTCTTCCTAATGTTTAGGTGGAATCTTCTTTCTTGTAGTTTGGATCCATTCCTCCGTGTCTCTGGAGCAGCAGAAAACAACCTTTCTCCCTCCTCTATGTGTCATCCTTTTATATATTTGAACATGGCTATCATATCACCCCTTAACCCCCTCTTCTCCAGGCTAAACATGCCCAGCTCCCTTAGCCATTCCTCATAAGGCATCGTTTCCAGGCCTTTGACCATTTTGGTTGCCCTCCTCTGGACACGTTCCAGTTTGTCAGTGTCCTTCTTGAACTGTGGTGCCCAGAACTGGACACAGTACTCCAGGTGAGGTCTGACCAGAGCAGAATACAGTGCCACTATTACTTCCCTTGATCTAGATGCTATACTCCTATTGATGCACCCCAGAATTGGGACAGCAGGCTTGGCCGTGCCTCTTGTGTCGACCTCTCGGCAGCTTCTGTTGCCAGGGCCTCCTCCAGGGCGACCTGGAACGTTAGGTCCTTCTTAGCATAGAGGCGTCGTTGCAGCTTCTCATCCTTCAGGCCACCGACGAGGCGGTCACGAAGCATGTTCTCCCATTCTGAGAAGTTGCAGAACCGGGCACCTTGGCAGAGAGAGGTCACAAACCCAGTTATGGTTTCCCCAGGGGCTTGCCGCTTTGCGTAGAAGGCATTTTGACGAGCCACCACTGAGGACTGCGGCAAAAAATGCCCCTTCAGCCCTTCCATTATTGTTTTGTATGGAACAGTAGCGACGTCTTCAGGCGCAAGGAGAGCCCGGGCGATTTCAAACGTCTCCTCTCCGCAGACGCTGAAGAATATTGCCCTCTTCTTGGCGTCTTCTTCATCGGTGACCCCTTTGGCTTCTAGGAGGAAGGTGAAACGGGAGGCATACGCTTCCCAGTCTCCAGATGCTGGGTTGAACAGCGAGAAGCTGCTGTCGGTTGCCATTCTGAGTTCCTTGTGTCCCGGAGCTGAAGCCTGGATACACGGTGCGAGGCAGCGGTGCGGCAGGTGGCGGTGCTGCGGTGCTGTGTGTGGTGGTCAGCTCAGCGGGATCGCATCTTCATCGCCAGTGAAATATACTCAGAGTCGCAAAGTGATTTCATGCTCTTTATTCAGCTCATAGTGGTGAATAGGGAATGAAAGTCCCCTCAAAGTATCTGCTTTATATAATTATTTACACAATGGGCTGCACATGATTGGAGAACATAGAGCTGTACAAAACATAAAACGACAGAAGCATGGAGGGGCACATGGCTTTGTGAGAGCCTTGACCTGACTCTGTAGTATCTTAACTGTGGGATATTGCAGTTAAACATCACTATGCAGGAATGCTAGCTAGTGCATGAAGGGGTAAATATCATAGAGCTGCGTTCCTAGACTCAGGTCATGCCCCTTTTCTCTAATGAGAGAGGAAGTGAAGCCTTCTCTTCCTGTGTCATTTGACTGACCAAGAAAGACATGCCTATGTGAGCGCCAAGCTTAGAGCATGGGGTTGAAGCGACCTTTCTGTATTTTCTATCCAAGCGCATTCTGCCTGATTCTCCTTGCTGCTGCTTAGATAAATGCATGAATCTGACCTTTTGAACATTTTGCAAGTAGAACATCTTAAACTTAGTTACCTGTGTGCATTCTGTTCATTGCAAGAGAGGCAGAAAGAGAGGAGTGCCCAATACAACTAAACAGGATACGAAAAGCGTTTAACAGCTTATATTCCCATGTTATACTGCTGCTTGAATTCTGCAAATTTAAACTCTGCTCCCAGGGGCCCTCTCCTGCAGGAGAGTTTAGCCCTGCCTTCTGAATCCAGGCACCCAGCCAATTCTTTGGTTATTTATCCCAAACACGTGAGTCCCAGGGATTCTATTTTTCCTCCCACATTAACATCAAAAACCAGTTCGAAAAGGATAAAAATGGGTTATTTATTTACAGTGTTTATATACCACTTTTCAAGTGGACCCCACATATCATTAGTGCAACAAGAAGCATCAATGAAGGGGGTGGAAGAAGGATTTACAGTAGAAAAAGACAACTTCTTTGCTTGTTTAGAAAAAGCTATTACTGCTTCTCACTTCCGTCACAGCAAGATGGGTACCCAGAAGTCCCTTTGGTGGCAGTTGAGGGAGTTGGATGGTGACCATTCCTCAAACATCTTTCTTCTCCACTGAAGGTGGTCCTTCAACACAATTAAGACATTAAGGGGGAAAATACTGTGCCCTAAAAATCCAAAAGTGGTGGTGAAATCGTAGTAGAAGTAGTGTAATAATGATGACGACGACAATGCTAAGAAAAAGAAGCTTTATATTCCGTAGCTAATGTCTCAATTGAAAAAGTGATGAAGGAAGAGATAACAACAGATCACCAAGAGAAGCAGAAGAAAGGACATTTAAAAAGAGGAAATGATTGTTGGATCATGACAAAGAGTTGCAAAAGGACAGATGAGAAATTGGCAGACAAATTGAGTTTGTTTTGCAAAGAAATACACTGCACAAAACACTGAAGAGGGGAATGGAGAAGAAAGAGAAGGAGGGTTACAGAAAAAGTTACAGTGAGAACAGTAAGCACAAGAGGATTATGAAAAAAATTAAATGAGAAAAAATCTGATATCCTTAGCCAGAGAGCAGAAGCAGGGCTATTTTTCTAGAAAAATACGGTAGGTGCCGGAACTCTTATAATAGCAATGGGGCGCGTCTGAGAGGTGCCATAACTGAGTTCCTTCAGGAAAAAAAACCCTGAGCAGAAGTAAAACAAAATTAAAGTACTGGCACATTTTTTCTAGAAGAAAAGCACTGCCTCTTCACCTGGAACTCTGGAAATTGTAGCTCGGTGAGGGGAATAGAGTCCTCCTAAAAGCTCTCAGCACCCTTAGTTCCCACTATTCTTAGGAAGAAGTCATGGCTCTTTAAAGTGATATGATGCTGCTTAAAATGTATAGTGCAGATGCGGCCATAGTTTGTAAACGTTTGGGTTTATTGAGACGGAACCTGTTGCTGCACACACACACACCCGTTGCCCCAGCATGCACTCATTGTCAGTGTCTGTGGAAGGATCTCTCTCAAGTCTCATTCTGCACTGGGTGACTCTATGCTAGTGATTGGCTTCTGCAACAGGGAAAAAGCCATGTTTTGCTGGGAGCATGGCAACTGAGCAAATTGCCTTTGCATCCTCTTTCTGAGCATTCTTTCATTTTTCCTTGGAAGTAGTTTGGGTTGACTTGACATAGAATTTAGAGTGTGTTGGCACAGAATAGGCATGGAACCGGACCTGGGTGCCTTTGTGCTTGGCATACAAATGCCTTTATAAAGCCCTTACCTGTCCTTGCCATTCACAAAGAATTTACAAACTAATTTCAACCTACTCAAAACACTGATTTTTTTAAAAAAAATCTTTAATTGCCCTATGCACATTCATTTTAATTGTATAAAATGTAAAATTCTATAGGAATGAAATTGTTGTTTTCTTTCTAATACAAAATGATAATAGATTTTAATTGCAACCTTTCTATTCCAGTCATATAATTTCACTGTGGATTTTGCTTTGTTAGAAAACAAAGGTCATAGAAACTTTGACAGCACCTGCTTAATAAGACTGCCTATTATTTTTGTACAATTTTTACAAAGAACTTTGCATAAGTATTTTGTCATATGACTTCTTGGTAAGGTTAAATCTTTTGTTCAAGTGCAAATAAATGGTGTGAAAAATAGGTGGTCATCAATATGCATGGGAATGTATTGCATCTCATGGCAGGACTAACAACTTTCACTCATTCAAAGGAATCTTCATTACTATTTAGCTAAAAACAATAATTTTCGCATAATTAACAACTTTTCTTTCACTCACCAGTTATTGGAAAACTACAAAAGGGCAAGAGCACTGAACTCAGTTTTGCAAGACAGATGGAAAAGGAAAACTCTCTTTCCATAAATATTGGGTGTTTAAATTTTCTTCACCAACTGATAGCATATCATCCCAATCACAATTCCCCTGGGTTTAACAGTGAGTCCATAAGTGACAGTAGAGGCCAATTATGGATCCAAACATCCTTCCACAGTGGGGACATAGGTTTTCAGGCAGGGGTTGATCACAGTGAGGGATTGCCAAGAATGCCTGCCTCTTAGTGTGTTTCTCCCTTTTGTCCTGAGTTTGAGCATCTTCAAAACCCATAACAACTTTGGTAAAGGCTGTTCTCCAATTGGAGCGCTCGTAGGCCAGTGTTTCTCAGTTGTCGGTGTTCATACTACATTTTTTTAGATTTACCTTGAGAGAGTCTTTGAACGTCTTTTGTTGACCACCAGCATTATGCTTTCTAGTTTTAAGTTCAGAATAGAGTAGTTGCTTTGGAAGGCAATAATCAGGCATCCGAACAACATAACCAGTCTACTGAAGTTGATGTTGAAGAATCATTGCTTCAATGCTGGTGATCTTTGCTTCTTCTAGTACATTGGCATTAGTTCACCTGTCTTCCCAAGTGATAAGTAAAAAAAATTGAGAGACACCCTTGATGGAATCTTTCGAGGAGTTGGAAATGGCGTTTATAAGTGGTCCACATTCCACAGAAATACAGTAAGGTTAGCAGTACAGTGGAGCCTTTACTTACAACCATAATCCATTCCAGATGTCTGGTCATAACTAGAAACGTACATAAGGAGATGCACACTTTTCCATAGAAAGTAATGGAAAAGTGAATTGATCCATTCTAGACGTTGAAAAACACCCCCTAAAACAGCAATTTAATATGGATTTTATTGTCTTAACAAGACAACGGACTTATGGACCATAGATCCATAAAATGAAGGCAACAATCAATGTACTATAAAATAAATAAGACAGTATTGTAGATGAAAATATTTTTTTCTTACATGCATTGAGGGTGAGTGGGCTTACCTGGCTACAAGCTGGGGGTGGGGCAAGGGTCGGTAAAGAGCTGATTCACTTCGGCCAGGGTCACTTTTTTTTCTTGCCAGGCCAGGTTCTTCTCTGGACTTCCTCAGGTTGGTTCCTCGGTGGGGTTTGGGGCTGCAGTGCACCATGCTGTGCCTCCTGCAGGCGGCACCTCTTCCACAGCTTCGGGGGTGGGATGGGGGTCCTCTCCCCAGCAGCAGAGGGCTCAGCGCTTCTCTGCAGCCAGTGGGGTGAGCTCCAGCAAACCGGAGGCTTCTCCCTGGTGATGGAGGCCCCAGCACTGCCCCACAGCCAGCCAGGCGAGCTCCGGGCTGCTGGCAAGGCCTCTGTGAAACTCAGAAAATTAGAACATCATGGAAAAGTTCATTTATTTCAGTAATTCAACTTAAAAGGTGAAACTAATATATGAGATAGCCTCATGACATGCAAAGTGAGATATATCAAGCCTTTATTTGTTATAATTGTGATGATTACGGGGTGCAGCTGATAAAAACCCCAAATTAACAATATCAGAAAATTAAAATATTAAATGAAATCAGCAAAACAAGGATTGCAAATAGAGCAATATTGGACCTCTGAGAAGTAGAAGCATGCATATGTACTCAGTACTTGGTTTGGACCCCTTTTGCATCAATTACTGCCTCAATGCGGCGTGGCATGGATGCTATCAGCCTGTGGCACTGCTGAGGGGTTATGGAAGACCAGGAAGCTTCAATAGCAGCCTTCAGCTCTTCTGCATTGCTCTGTCTCATGTCTCTCATCTTTCTCTTGGCAATGCCCCATAGATTCTCTATGGGGTTCAGGTCAGGCAGGTTTGCTGGCCAATCAAGCACAGTAATCCCATGTCCATTGAACCAGGTTTTGGTACTTTTGGCAGTGTAGGCAGGTGCCAAAGTCCTGCTGGAAAATGAAATCAGCATCCCTATAAAGCTCGTCTGCAGAAGGAAGCATGAAGTGCTCCAAAATCTCCTGGTAGACCCTGGACTTAATGAAGCAGAGTGGACCAACACCAGCTAATGGCATGGCTCCCCAAATCAACACTTCACACTGGACTTCAAGCATCTGGCACTGGAAACTTCACACTGGACTTCAAGCATCTGGCATTGTGTGCCTCCCCATTCTTCCTCAGATTCTGAGTCCTTGGTTTCCAAATGAGATGCAAAAGTTGCTCTCATCAGAAAGAGGACTTGGGAGGACTGAGCAACAGACTAGTTCTCCCCCCCCCCCCCCCTTTAGCCCAGGCAAGATTCTTCTGACGTTGTTTCTTGTTCAGGAGCGGCTTGACAAGAGGAATACGACATTTGAAGCCCATCTCCAGGAGCCGTCTGTGTGTGGTGGCTCTTGATGCACTGACTCCAGCCTCAGTCCACTCCTTGTGAAAGTCCCCAATACGTTTGAATGGTCTTTTCCTGACAATCCTCTCCAGGCTGCGGTCATCCCTGCTGCTTGTGCACCTTTTTCTGCCACACTTTCCTCTTCCGCATAACTTTCCATTTCGATACAGCACTTTGGAAACATCCAACTTCTTCTGCAATTACCGTTTGAGGCTTTCCTTCCTTACGGAGGGTCTCAATGATGGCTTTCGGCACAACTGTCAGGTCAGCAGCCTTCCCCATGATTGTGCTTCCTACTGAACCAGACTGAGAGACCATTTAAAGGCTCAGGAACCCATTGTAGGTGTTATGGATTGAATAGCTACTGCACCTTTTCACAATATTCTAATTTTCTGAGATTGTTAATTTGGAGTTTTTATCAGCTGTACCCCATAATCATCACAATTATAACAAATAAAGGCTTGACATATCTCGCTTTGTATGTCATGAGTCTATCTCATATATTAGTTTCACCTTTTAAGTTGAATTACTGAAAAAAATTAACTTTTCCACGATATTCTAATTTTCCGAGTTTCACCTGTATCTAAAGGAAAGTTCATAAGTCAAAGCACCTACTGCAGGTTGTAACTGGAATCGTACGTAAGTAGAGCCATACGTAAGTCGAGGTTCCACTGTACAATAGCTTTGTAAACAAGCATTTTGGTTTCCCTATGAATGTCCGACACTCTGCACTTCAATCGGGAGAAAGCTGCACTCACAGAGCTCAGGCGATGCTGGATTTTGGCATCAATGTTGGCCCTTGTGGAAAGATAACTGCCCAGGTAGGAGAAGTGATTGGCTTTCCAACGTTACACCATTGAGTTGGATTTGTGGTGCTGTAGAGGGGTTGTTTTCTGCTTGTTGGTGCAGCACTTTGGTTTTTGGGATGTTGAGCAATAGGCCAAGCTTTTCGTAAGCTTCTGCAAAGATATTTAGGATTGTTTGGAGGTCATCCTCTGAGCGTGCACACACTACATTGTGATCAGCATACTGAAGCTCTATGGAGGAAGTTACAGTAATCTTACTCTTTGCTTTCAGCCTGCTCAGATTGAACAGCTTTCCATCTGTTCGATATATGATTTCTACTCCAGTGGGAGTTTCCCTTCGACAAAGTGTAGGATAATGGCAATGAAAATAATAAATAGAGTTGGGGCTATAACACAACTCTGTTTAACACCTGATCCCACCGTGAATGGTTCATTTTGAGAGCCATTGTTATCTGTGATTGTTGCTGTCATATTAACACGGAGGAACTGGAAAATGTTCACAATTTTTCCTGGGCAGCCAATTTTCATAAGGACAGTCCACAGGGCATTACGATTTACAGTGTCGAAGGCCTTAGTCATGTCAATAAATGCCATATACAAGGATTAGTTTTGCCCTCTGCATTTTTATACCTTTGCCCATGCAAATAAAATAATAGCAATAACAATAATAAATAAATAAATTGTTTGTACCTTGCCCATCTTACTGGATTGCCCCAGCCACTCTGGGCGGCTTCCAACATATATATGTAAAAACATAATAAAGCATTAAACATTAAAAAGCTTCCCTAAACAGGGCTGCCTTCAGATATCTCCTTTTTTAAAATAAAAAATAGTTTTTATTGATTTTTACATTTATATCTTTATCACAACAACATCATCTCAGATATAAACCCAAATCCCACTACAACTTCCCTCAACTTCTTCTTCTGGTTTGTTGCTTAATACTTTCCCTGCTTTTGGTTGCCTTCAGATATCTTCTGAAAGTCAGATAGTTGTTTATCTCCTAGTCATCTGACAGGAGGGCTTTCCACAGGGTTAAGGCGCCACTACCGAAAAGGCCCTTTGCCTGGTTTCCTGTAACTTCACGTCTCACAGTGAGGCAACCGCCAGAAGGTCCTCGGAGCTGGACCTCAGTGTCCGGGCTGAATGGTGGGGGTGGAGCTGCTCCTTCAGGTATACAGGGCTGAAGCCATTTAGGGCATGGGTAGGCAACCTAAGACCCAGGGGCCAGATGCGGCCCAATCGCCTTCTCAATCTGGCCCGTGGACAGAATCAGCATGTTTTTACAAGAGTAGAATGTGTGCTTTTATTTACAATGCATCTCTGGGTTATTTGTGGGGCACAGGAATTTGTTCATTTCCCCCCCTTCAAAATATAGTCCAGGTCTGAGGGACAGTGGACTGGCCCCCTGCTGAAAAGTTTAGGGCTTTAAAAGTCAGCACCAGTACTTTGAATTGTGCTCGGAAATGTACTGTTTGTAGCAAACACAGAGGTTTTTATGTGCTACATTGCTCCTCTATACTGAAATCCTTAATGTTACATTAATGAAATGTTAATGCTAGTAATGGTTATATTAAACTTTACCTTTGCTGTAATATAAACATCCATCCACACTTACCTTTTGCCTTGCACTTTCGAGACACAGGTCCACGCTTTCCTGGTCCATGTCTGAGTGCTGGCTATTTATTTACTGCTCCTCTGCTTTCCCCAGGAAAACCTAATCTTTACCGCTGAATCAGAGCAAACAGTCATTGTGGTTTTCCGCAGTATTTCCCAAATATGATGCTGCCTGTGGTGTCTGTGAGCCAGGCCTTCGCGCAGTTTGCCAGAATATGCCTTTTCAGACATGTTGAATGGGCCACTTTCAGGTGATGGGGGGGGGGGGGTTCCACTCTTATTGGGCAATAAAATTTTAATCAATTGTTTTATCAGTACATCCTCCATATCCTCCATTCCAGTAACCCGTTGTATAATTAATTTTAACACAATTGATTATTTGTCACCCTCATTGCACATTTGATTAGCACCCCGATTAATTCATTACACATTTGATTGGCACCCCCTATTACTTCATTACACAATCCATTTTGATATCGTTTCATAAACACCCCTCTCCCGATTAATTCATTAGCTGTGGGAGTTTTAATTTTAACTCATTTGATGAATTATAGCCCTATCAATCAACTGCTGATTGATAGGTTGCTATGATTAATTTGCAATTCATGATTAATTCATTGGCCATTGGCAATCAGTTATTGATTTCTATATTTTGATAATCAGTGGGCAATTGATAATTAATTGGCAATTCATTAATTATCAATTGATTGGCAGTAACCACTTGCTTATTGCTGGTTCCTTAGCAGTTCCAATGACCACATGAACGCAGGAGAGGGCCTTCTTGGTAGCTGCTTCTAGACTGGAGCTCCCTCCTTAGAGAAGTCAGTCTGGCTCCCCCTTGTCCTTCTGCTGGCAGGTAAATACTTTTTTGTTCCAACAGCCTTTGGGGAACTGATTTTTAAATGTTGTGCTGTTTTTATTGTAATTATTTATATGGTTTTAATAGACTGGAGCATAGCTGTCAAGTGTCCCTTATTTGAAGGGACAACCCCTTATTCCAGTGCCATGTCCCGCTGCTGTCCCTTATTGATGGATGTCCCTTAAATGATGTCCCTTAAATTTCAAAGGAAGCAGCTCCTATCCCTCCCTCCCTGCCGGCCAGGGAGGAGGGAGGCTCCAACTGTGTTGCTTAGCTGTGTTGCTCACCCAATAAGAAGTCTAAGAACGACTGGGGGGTGGAGCTTGCATGCCTTGTGTGTGGCTAGTTAATGCAAGCTGAGGGGGGTTTTGAATACTGGACGCCATTTTGTTGCACGTGCTGCTGCAAACTTTGCAGTGCAAAGCCAGGCGGGGAGCCATCTTAAGCTGAGGCTGCATAGGCCTTGTGGTGCATGTGATTCAGATTCTATTCAGTTGAACCTCTGGTTACAAAGTTGGTTGGACAGTGTTCTCGAAGCGACCAGCATGAGTTTGACCAGACTGCAGGAGTACAGGAAGACTGGAGTGCCTGGAACAGGTGAGGCTGCAGGTCCCTTATTTTGGCTGCAGGTCCCTTATTTTCAAGGCTGCTGGTCCTTTATTTTCAAATCTGTAAGTTGACAGCTATGGACTGGAGGGAGAAAAAGAGTTTAATAGTTGCACCTATTTTAACTGTAAACTGCCCTGAGTCCTTTCAGGGAAAAGGGTGGGGTATAAATAGATATAACATAACCACAATAGCTTGTATGCTGTTGTTAGAAATTGGTGGGATGAAGGGGGAAGAGGGAGTTTGGAGTGGGAGGCTGCTGCAGCCTTTTTGCCTAATGACAAGCCTCCACTGGCTCCTTCTAAGGTTCTTCATAATGAGCAGCACTTACTGTATTTCCAGCTCTGGCCTCCCATGTCTTCCACCTCCATACTCTCTATGCCTGGATTCAGGCATAGCTGCAAACAACAGCCCCAGCCAAGTCCCAATAGTGCAGCTGCACACAAGAGCCTTTATTGCCCAGGGATCCTTGGCACATGCGTGCTTCCTCTTCAGGGAAAGGTGTTGCACTCTAAGTGTTTGCTGTAGAAAACAGTAGCTTATTGCAAGTGTGACTGTTGCAAGCATGATGGTGCAAAGTGTCCCACAAACAAAAATAATTCAAAAGTCGGTTCACAAAATCCGGTGCCAGCCATCAATCAAGTACAGGAAAAAGGTGCTGAGAGATCAAGCAAGGTAAACCATGTACAAATGAGGTCAAAGTGTGGGATATCAAGTGCGTGAACATAAATGCATGTCAGGAATGTATTTGGGGCAGGGACCAGTGTGCATGGGCCATCTGAGCACCTCTAATTTTCTTTTTCTTTTCTTTTTATCACTAAGTTTTTTCTATGTTCCCTCAAGCAATCTTAGCAAAATGTTGGATTTTCATGGAAAGTAAAGAGTCAAAATTAGTGAGACACCCCAAACTTTTTCAGATTTATATGATATGACTTTTATCTACCTTTTCTTTATATAAAAGTAGTAGTAATAATAATGACATTAATATCCCACGTTTTCTCCCAAGAGCTCAAAGTGATGTACATGGTTGTCCCTCTCCCTAGTTATTCCCCACAACAACCCTGTGAGGTAGGGAAGGCTGAGAGGCACTGACTGTCCCAAGGTCACCCAGTGACCATGGAACTGAGCTCCTTGGGCTCCTTGGGGAGGGAGGGCTGGTGTCAGGACTCAGTGAAGTTAAGTCTTTATTCAAAGACATCAAAACAGCTCTGATCCTTCTTCCCTTGAGGGCTCCCGAGCCGGTGCCCCCCCCCCCCCGCTCCTCTGTATCCAGCCAGTCCATGACACAGAGTGCAAATTAGTAAAGGAATATTAGTAGCACCACCTTCTGGAAATGGACTTACAGGTTGCAATGGAGGCACCATTATCTGTGGCCTCCATCTGAGCAGTTCCAGAAGGACACCATGGTCAGCTTACTTCATTGACCAGAGCTTCTCTGGAAACCAAGGAGCCTCCTGGGTAGAATCTACACTGGTCAGTTATAACATTAAAAATGCATTATAAAAATGTGACACCAGAGGGTGGTGTAGAGCAGCAATCCATCGGCAATGAGAAATTGCATTGAGAGCTATATTACATATTTTTTACAGCAGTTTTACAGATCAGTGTAGATCCAGCCCTGGACTCCCCATGGCCAGAGAGTGAGTGTAGGAGCGATCACGTCTAGGCAATCATTTTAGGTGAATGCTATAAGATTTTCTTGTTTAGCTATCTCTCCGTGGCCCAGGGGAGCACAAAGTGGAAGTCTTTGCAGTCTGTGGCATTTCACATCATAGTGAATATTTTCTTCTCTTATATAACATTGACCTGTTTTTTTGAAGCATTGTGTCTATTCCAGTCCCTCAAATTCAGATGAGATTAAAATCTAAATGAATTAAGTAAAGCCACATAATGTAAAGTGATGCATATTTTTCATGGATAGAGAACGAAAGTGGTTGTAAGTTCAGTGAGATCAGATGGCAAATCCTGTTTGAAGGCGTTCTGTAGGGAAAGATATCAATTGTGCTTAAATATTTTATAACATTTGGCTGAGAGAAAATTCATGTGATCCTGATGCGGGCTTGAAGCTCAAGGATGGGATTTCTTCCCTTTTCTGATAACAAGCTGTCTGAACCTAGATGCTATAGATAGAGCAAACAGAGGGGAGGAATCCAGTGTCTAAAGGTACCATGTATCTAAAACTCTGCTTTGTTTCCTCAAATTCTAATTTGGAATGTAGAGATCTAACACAGAGCAGCCATATTCATAGTCATACCCTGATCTGTATATGGTAGAGAAAGAAAGAACAGGCATTTTAAAGGGAGTATTCCACCTTGTGAAATCTGTTTTCTAATTAGTGTATCATTTATATGCTAAATGAAGTGCAATATATCATTTAAGTGCTACAGATAAGTAAAGCTCAATACCAGATACTTACTAATAGTAACATGTGCCAAGAATTAGAGGCTTGTAAATGAAAGAAAAGTTGGATGAAATGCCAGCAAGAAGAAGAAGAAGCCACTTTGCTATACATTAGCCACTGCTTTTGAGAAGCTGAATGAACTGTATGGACACAAAAATCCATGGTTATTTATATATCTGTTGTTTTCCAGTCCCTGCTTAAACACACACATATATACATCCAGGCATATACAAGTAGTAAATTTAGAAACATTCCGTAGTAGAACATCACAAACTTGAAAACTATTTAATTTTTTTAACTATTTGTTGAAAACTTCTACCTCTCACATGCACAAATATATAATATGTCCCTTTAGAACAGTTACCTTCCTTAAGTTTTATCATTATATTATTTTTTAATTCTTCTTTCTTTTTTCTATTAAGAGCTTGGCTTGGTGTTTTTGTAAATAAACATTGTACCAGGAGGTGGGGGGGGGGGGGGACACAGCAGAGGTATACTTGCATTTCTTCCAAAGATCCTCCTTGCCTTTTGGTATTTGAAGCAAGAGAGTGTCTCTTTCAAGCTGATGCATCATATTCATACTGTGGATATCCTGTATATTTCCAGTATCATAGACTTCACCCCATTACTCCTCCATCCTTTTTGCCTTCTTTCCCAAACATTTATATCATCATTATTCTTTCTGCACATATCCTCATGTTTTTTTTCTCCTGCTCCCAACACCACAATTGGTTGCTTGGTTCATGCTCAAAAATGCAGATATCCACAATGCCACTTTTAAATGCATGTTTTATCTATTCTCTTTTTTTTTCAAACAAACAAACAAACAATCAAACAAACAAACAGAAAACTATCCAGGTTATGATCAAATGACAGCCTCACTTGTGATTGGGCCATGGAACAGTTGCTTTGCTTATTATCTTAAACCCCCCCCCCCCCCCCCGCTCTACCAGTTATGTTCCTTCACCTTGTGCTTAGAAATAAAAATGTGGCTTTTGCAGCTGGGGGACAAACAACCCAGCCAATAATATTTTTCCAATTTACAACTTGTTGTCTCCTCTGACAGCAGAGAGTGGCTTCTGTCCTTTTCCCGAACTCATTTTGGTAGCAGCAAGCCCATAGATGGAATTCCCACTATTGTAATCGGAGACCAATTGCTGGTACAATCTTACTTGTTTGTCTACCATGTTTTGACAGATCATGTCAGATATGGTTCAGTCCAGAACATATCAGATGAGCCATTCACAAATGAAGGTGATATTTTGTTGTTGGAGGGTGGAGAGTATTCAAGAGTGCATTCCTGAGGTGGTAGGACAACTTCATGGCAAATAAACAGCATTGAAAATCATGTATGATAAGCTCAGTTTTTAAAATGCATATTGAAGGTTGTTGGGCTATTGCTGGTAAGTTTTGGGCAGCTTCTGGTTTCTATTTTAAAAGCAAAAAAATTAATGAGCATTATACATACAAACAATGGGTTGGACCTAGACAGGCAGATCAATTCAAACTTCAGGAATCAAGAAAAATATACCCTGGAGTAAATTATGCCAATGTAACCTAATTAAAACTTTATTCAGGAACAGGGCTGCTGCCAGCCAAGCCAACTGGAACCAGACAGAGGAGAAACAAAATGGAATTTGATGTGTACTACCCTCCCAGTGCCCCTTCATGGATCACTGCCTTGCTGTGCGAAGGGGCTTGAATAACTCAGAGAAGCTATGAACAGGTCATAGTGGAGAGTTTTGACCAAACGTGATCCACCTGGAGGAGGAACCGGCAAGCCACTTCAGTATCCCTGCCAATAAATGCTTTTGAATTATGGTGCTGGGGGAGACTCTTGAGAGTCCCATGGACTGCAAGAAGATCAAACGAAGAGTCGGACACGACTAAATGACTAAACAACAACAACACCACCCTCCCAGTGCAACTTTTGCTGGGCTGCTCAGCTGCAAGCTGAGCTGAGTTGGGAATAGGCCTAAGTCTCCCATTCCCATAGCCCAGGAATGAGGGACTGCAGGGGAAATCCATACCAGAATATTTTTGTATCCATTTGTACAATTATTCCTCCTGGCTCATTGGCACATCCTAAAAGGTTAAACCCTTTGGGATTTGTCAGGGTTTTTGGTTTGCTTTATGGTTTTGACTCACTGTTTGTGCTTTAATGATCAGTATTGGCAGGATATGGGAGGAACCCCTTGTGCACTCCCTGAAGGCTGGGGCCTGCCAGAAGGGGCGCCCCAATAATGAATGGTGCTGCCCCTGTCCGCTGCTCTTACAGGTGATCTAGCATCTCCCACACCATGCAAACAGTGACTTCTGAAACAGGTGTGCGGAATTTAGATATTAGGTCAGGCATCATGTAGCCACCAAGGGCTTAAAGGGTTTAAAGTATTTAAATCTCCTAGATGGGGTCAGAGCTTTGAGCTGCAAGTCAACATGGAGAAATCTACAGCAAGACTGGCCCCAGTAAAGCAGCTGCCAGAACTGTTGATCTGTGCCTCCCACTTCCCACTAAGTCTGCTCCCATCCAAACAATATTAAACTCCATTGGGGAAGCCCCCCCCCCCCGCTCTCTGTGCTCTTTGCCTTGCTACATGCAAAGCTTTCCAAGACTTGGAGACAAGGCAGCGGGGGGTGGAGGGGTGGGACCAGAAGCAGTGGCGTAGCGTGAGGGGTGCAGGGGGGGCTGGCTGCACCGGGCGCAACATCTGGGGGTCAGGGTTAGGGGGCGCAAATCCACAGGTTAGGGGGTGCAAATCCACGGGTTAGGGGCGCAAATTACTTGCCTTGCCCCGGGTGCTGACAACCCATGCTACGCCACTGACCAGAAGGCTCCTGTGAATCTGTTGCAGCCTCAGCCCCCACCCCCCATTTAAAATGTAATTCTTAATAAAGTGGAAAAATTATTTGGGGGAGATACCTGTCTCTATTTTACTTGGTATGTGTATTCTTTAGCTCTTACTCACCCACTCTTGTTACAGCAACTACAAGTTGCTCTACTTTTGTACTTCAGGACTCTTAGCAGCTCCAAAAGAATTTCCTGATTCTGTGCCAGCTGATCCCATAGAGGTGGAATCTGGATCTTGTTCTTGCAACCATGACTACTAATCAGCATAGGTGATGGAAACATCATCTTAGAATAGAATCCAGAGGCTGCTGAGATCTTGGCACACTGCTATGAAGCACCACTATAGCAGGCACCCCATAAGGTAAAGGGGAGTCCTTTCTCTTTCCCTTGTCATGGCTTGACATTGGAGAGGGGCAGTGGAACACAAACACCTCTCCTTCCCTGTCATTCTGACCCACCAGAAGCCTGGTAAAAGGCATGGGAGCATGGCGGCAGCTGGTGCCCCTTGGGCCTGGTAGAGGAGACGTCAGGGAGGCCACCTCCGTCTCTTCCCTGTGGAGTGCCCAAAGGGCAACACTGGGACGGAGGAGGAGAAAGCCAACCGTCACACATGCCCCCCCCCCCGGACTCACTGTAAGAAAGAAGGCAGGCAGGTGGGGTGGCTGGCTGAGATTTGTGGGGCAGTGCCCCATTCACCCTAATGGACCAGCCCCCACTGTGTGGAAGCTGAGAAAAGGAGTGGCTTGTGGGTACATAGGAGCTGGGAAGAAGGGAATAAGTTGATCTATTTCCTCATTTTTGTTGTTGGGGAGAAGGAAGAAGCTCAACTTATTTCTCAGTGGGGCCCATGTCAGTTGGGGAAAATTTGCCCATATCTAGAAAAAACAGGTTGACTCAGGCCACATGGTGTGATAATGGCTTCTTAAATCACATGGCCCACACCAGATTGACAGAAGTTTACCACAGTCACTAGCTGGTACCGGTATTCAACGGCTTCCCCTCAAGCTTAGGAGTTACAAGCATCCTCACCCCCCCCCCAAGTGCCTTGGGGTTTTCTTTCAAGGCTTCTCCACAGGCCTGCTGCTGCTGCTGCTGCTACTTTGGTGGCAGTCACAAGAACACAGAAGAAGAGCCTTCTTTTTTGAAGCTGCTGCTAAAAGAAGTTGCACTGCGGCCAGAACTGCTTCTGCAGAGCAAAGAACAGGCTCAGGCTTTTAAAGCAGCATAGAGTTCATTGTCCTTTAGGATCGGATATGGTATACAGGATAGCCATTAGTAAGCAGAATTCTGTAAACTCTGTGCTTTCCTTTGTGTGTGTGATTTGTTAGAAAGTTTGCTTTAACCAAGCTACTAGGACTTTCATGAGATCGTTCTATCCCTCAACCTAAACTGTTGATTTTTCAAGGGAATTGTAATAAAAATGTGCATTCTTAACTAAATGAAAGTCTGTACTATGCAAATAATAATGAGTCTGCCTTGCAAGTAATTCTTGCCTCTGTTCAAAAATTACCCAGGGAATAAAATTTAAAGAGAGAGAAAAGGGCTAAATGAGAAAAGCAAAAACTCCCATTTTTTGTTAGAAGCAAATGGAACTGATATTGAAAAAGTTTTCCATTCCTCCCAAGAACTGACAGACTAGCACAGTTCTTCCAGAATGACCAAGTTCAAGACCCAGTAGTATGGCCTAAGCCTGTAGAAGCACATGGATTTGTCCAGCAGGGAGATCACTGAGTGGATTTGGCAGTGAGGTGTGATACTTCCAGGAATCCTCTGTATCCTCCTCCCCATCACAGGCACCTGGCCACCTGGACGCCATCTTGAGCAGGGAGCAAAGTTGCTCCTCCACAGGCACAATGTGAACACATCAGGCCCTCCTGGATGCTCCCACTGGCCTGGACCTTCTCTCTGTTGTCACAATCACTTCTGCAGTGGGATCATTTTTATACCCTACCCCATTTCTTATGTATGTTTCCTTTTAAAAAATCAAGATGGCTCTTTCTCTAGCTAGCACCTGATCAGGGTGGTTTATAGGCAAATTACACTGCCGGAGTTCAATTTAAGACTTTTGCAGCAAAACCAACAAAGAGTCTTGTGGCACCTTTAAAGTTGATGGAGTGGCTAATGGCCCATCGAGCTCTATGGCTGTATTTCTAGGCATGCCTAGTCAGAAGTAAGCCCCATTGAGTTCAGTGCTGAATCCCACTGGCTTTTAAAATTCACAATAGGAAGTAGATTAAGGATGCGATCCTAACTCAATTTACCTGGCAGTAAGCCCTGCTAAATTCAGTGAGAATTGTGTCTTGAGTAGGCAGGGTTAGGATTGTAGTCTTGGTGCATACAGGCTGGCTCTGTCGAAGAAACAATTTATACAAAGTCAACAAACAACACGTCAGAAAAACAGAAAGCAATAAGGAACCTGTTAGGACAGTGGCAATAAATAGGTACTGTAAATAAAGTAGATTACAAAGTGAGTTACATATCTATTTTCACATAATGTGCATTTTAAGACCCCAATAGCAACCTTTATTTGTAATCAAAAAGTATTTATAGCAAGTGACGGGGATCAAATGGGTGGACAGAAGGAAATCCACTTACAGTTCATTTTCAATAGATTCCTCTGACATCCCTTGGTGGCATGATCTAGGTCTGTTTGTGTGCTTACGGAAGGGAACAAAGAATAGAGAATGGAGTTAGAGACTTGGTGAGAGGAAAGCAGAGACAGCGCCTTCTGAAGCTCTAATGCAGGCTGGTGTGGTTGACGGTTGGAGCATTTCAGCTGGCTGCCTCCGCATACATGCAGCCTGCATATTTGTGAATTAACTCCACTATTATAAAAGGTCATCATGGGCTTTCACTGACCTTCTTCCCAACCAAACCTTGTAAGTCCTTGGAACTCCCCTGCTTGGTGAAGGTCCTGAAATAAATTCTTCATGCATACACCCCCATTTCCACTGCTATACTTCTGTGGTAAAATTTCAGGGAAACTAATTGCCGTTGCCTCTGGGTAGTTTCCAGAAAACAATGCTCTGACTGTAGAGTCAAGAAAGTCAGCTCCTTCCTCTGTAGCAGATTAAGTTTTTCTGGAGAAAGAACATATTGGGTAGAATGACAGCATGTTGTCACTTCTGCTTGCCAAAGGTCTCAATCATTCTGGGATCTTTTTCAAGTAGAAGAGAAATATGTAGCTGCAAGAAGTGGCTAGCTTCTTTATAACGTGGAAAGGTTTCACCACAATCAAATTGTTAGTAGCATCATTAGCAAAGGCCTTTCCCAATCATACCTCAGTGTAGTCGGTTTCCAAACTAGTGTAGGAAATACAAGGATGGAAACAAGAAAACCGTGATACATAACCTAATGACCCAAAGGGGAAGCTTTCTTCCATTAAAAATAAACAACACAGAGAACTGCAGGTGAGGATTAAGTTACTTGTGAGATGCAGTAAAAGTAACTCAATAATGAGGAAAATGAAATTCATTATTCTGTCATGAGGAGTAAAAGAATCTCAGGGTTAGATGAGGGCAGCTCCACTCAAATCTAGACTTTGAGGATGTGTTCTGCAGTTCAGAGTAAAGCAGTTCCTGCTATGTACTGCAGGAAGTACCACACTGCTGACCAGGTGAGGACCAAAGTACTTATTCCTAGGATATGTATCAGGCCTGGTCAATAACAAGACTTTAAAGCACCTGCCAGTTGCATAGACTGATGTTGCAGCTCCTCAACCCCTTTACCATTTGAGAAAAGTAATTTTGAAAGATTAGGACACAGATTCTGAAATTCCTAGTTTGGTCCTAAAGTCTCTGATGGATGTGTCAGCACACACAGAAAACTTGGTAGTAGTATTTTTCCAAAAGACTTGGGAAAGAAATCCACCAGATTTTATTTTCCCTGCTGATAGGGGAAGCATTTTAAGCATGTTAAGGCAAAATTGCAGGCAGGGTGGAAGAAGAAGAAGAAGAGGAAGAAGAAGAAGATGAAGAAAACTTTGGACTTGATATCCTGCATTTCACTTAAGGAGTCTCAAAGCGGCTCACAATCTCCTTTCCCTTCCTCCCCCACAACACTCTGTGAGGTGAGTGGGGCTGAGAGACCTCAGAGCAGTGACTAGCCCAAGGTCACCCAGCAGCTGCATGTGGAAGAGCAGGGAAGCGTATCCGGTTCACCAGATTATGAGTCCAGCACTCTTAACCACTACACCACACTGGTTTTCTTAGTAGGGTATGCTGTGACTTAGAATGAATCCAGAATCCAGAAGGTGAAGCAGAGCGCCTTGGAATGTTTATGGATGGACTTTCCCAGTGCAAAGTGGGACCCTTTTATGAGACGCCCCATGGAGAAGCAGAGACCGCTGAAGTGACTTGTGATGCTTACTTAACTCAAAATGCCCAATAAAGTGATGCAACGCTGATGAGATCATGTGTCTGAAAAAGCAAAACTAAGCTTACCATATGTGGGGAGAGTGAGGAAAGGTTAGTGCTGGAATGGCTTCACCAGGGCTCTCCAATCCCAGTGATTTAGGGGAGAATGTAGAAGATGGATAAATTTGTGTCACATTCCCCTTGCTCTTTGCAAGTTATATGTGTCTGCAAATATACCGTATTTTTCGCCCCATAGGACGCACCGCCCTATAGGACGCACCTAGATTTTTTTGGGGGGGAAATAAAGGGGAAAACAATTATTTCCCCCCCAGGCACGGGGCTGGTGCGGGGGAAGCCCGAGCTTCCCCCGACCCCAGCCCCCAGAACAGGCTGCTGCCTGCAAGCCTGGCATGCCCGGCGGGACCTCCCGCCGTGCGCGCAAGTCTTGCGGACATCTGCCCGAAGCACGGGGGGTGCTCCGCAGCGTGCCCTGTGCTTCGGGCTGCAGGCTGCCGCCCCAAGCCTCGCGTGCCCGGTGGGACCTCCCACCATGCGCGCGAGGCTTGTGGATAGCTTCCTGAAGCCTGGAGAGCGAGAGGGGTCGGTGCGCACCGACGCCTCTCGCTCTCCAGGCTTCAGCGAAAGCCTGCATTCACCTCCATAAGACGCACACACATTTCCCCTTCATTTTTGGAGGGGGAAAAGTGTGTCCTATGGGGCGAAAAATACGGTAATATTTAGGCTGCACACCAGGTCAGGCATATTCAGAGGGCCTTGGATGAGTCAGGTATACACAGACACAGATTGCTACCAATCAGGCTGGACTGGCCCAGAGTGGGCTGTGGGGGTCAGGAGTTGGGGTTTCTGGATGGGGAAACCATGCAAAAAGACTGAGACCTACCTGACTGGCAGCTAAGTCTTCCTGATAGAAGGTAGGTCCAATGCTATGGCTCTCCTTCTTGCCTGACACCCTGCCCCACAAGATCAATGTGTCTGCTCCTCAACAGCTGTTAAGCGGAGGCATCAATCCTAGGGGTGCAGGTGCTGCTTCATGAGCTGCTTTCCTGCAGGAAAGCTGTGTTGTGACCACCACACTGGAACAAACCCTTATCCTTACTGGCTGGACATCCGAAGAACCTGACTGTGCACAGTGCAGTCTCTGTTCCTTTGCAAGCAGCACATGCCAGGGCATAGCATGGAGGTGCCAGGGGGGCCGTGGCCCTGAGCATACAATTCTGAGGAGGTGCAAACCAGGTATCCCCAGGGCAGCCTGGCCTGGTGCTCATCTCTGTAAGCATAGTGGGGATTCGCTCACTAAGGGCCATGTCAGCCAGCCAGGCTCTCACCTGCATAGGTGGGCAGGCAATGTAACACAGCACAGCTTGGCTCCAGTGAGGAAGATCACGCTGGCAGCGTTGGCCAATCAGATGCCCATCAGAGGAAACCCACAAGCAGCCCTCTCCCATTCTGTGGCTTCCAGCAACTGGTATTTAGAAGCATTGCTGCCTCCAATCCTGAGGGCAGAGCTGAGCCACCATCGCCAGTAGCTATTGACAGCCAGCTGGTAAGCAGGCTTGGTAAACCTTGTTATAACTGTTTATTAAAATAAGGTTCAACCTCTGTTTTTAAAGGTCTTAGTCCTGCTACCGATTTGTTTTGGAGAAGGCTCCAGACCAGGGAGGGTGACTTCCAGAGTGGCCCACGACGAATGGGCCTGATGCAAGGGCCACCAGTCAGAGCCACAGGGTGGACTGGGGAGGGTGAGGGGACGGTATGCACAGCCCTGATAATAATTTACAAGAGACACCCACCAGAAAATATGGACTGCCTCTGGTAATCATTAGTAGGAACCGTTGTATCCATGTTCAAGAAGGAAAATCAGGAATATATGTTAAAGGTTTGTGCACGCACTAGGATTGCCAGCTCACTAGAAATTACCGTAAGTGGATAAGCTCCCTTGTGTAGTTTTAAGATCAACAAAATCAGCGGGTGAGGGTTTTCAAGAGCTGGAGAAAAGCATAGTCCCCTGCCAAGGTCCGCAAAAGTCTCCCCCCCCCCTCTGCTCCCAGTTAACCCACACTTACCTCTCCTGAACTGCCTTTTTAGTTGCTGCCTTTTTAGTTCCTGTGAAGCTTCCTGGGGATAATCTAATGTGTGTGCAATCCTTTGCATAGTCCATCTCAATTCTGAAATACTTATTACTATGACAGGCTCAACCGGCTTTGTTAAAATAGAGAGGGAGACAGAGACAGAAATCTTAGGCACCTGTCAGCATTAAATGCGAAACATCAAGCTGCTGCTTAGACTAGGGCTTCACGTTCCTGTTTGCGATTTAACCCCTGCTATTATCACCAACTTCTGACAGCCAAAGAATCAGCATACCTGTCTACAGATAATAGGGAAAGGAGCTACAGTCCCCCTCCTGGTTTAAGCATCACATACTTTTGGCACATAATTTTCACCAGGCAAAGGCAAGGGGCTGTCTCATTTTCTCCTTCTAATCTTCTGAAATGCTTGTGTGATTCCGCCCCCCTCCAACTTTGTCCGAGCATTTTCTGAAAGTGTCTAATTTTGTCTTGATGGAAATGTAATTTCTTCGTTCACTAATACAACCCATTCCTTTTTATCCACTCCTCGTCTAATTTTTAAAGATGATGTCTTCTCTCGAGCTCATTATTATTACACTTGTCACTCAAAATGAAAGGAGGAGGGAAAGAATCGGAATGATGGCTCCCTGATGAATACCCACCACGCTTATGGAAATTGTGTGTGTGAGTGTTCATTCTGAAGTGTCGTTGTGGGGGTGGGGAGATAAAAGTAAATTCAAAAGCAACAAACTGCATTAAATAATGAGAAAACTGCAGCTTGAAGGGCCAACTTTCCCTTATTCCTGAACTTTGTTCCTAATAAGCCCATTTTCATTCATCCAGACCCTAGGGGACTATCCATCTTCAAAAGTGCAACATGCTGTAAATATTACAGCTCCTTCCTAGAACAAAGGCAGGTCTCTTTATTTTCTACGGTTCTTGCACATAGAGGTGGGCAGAACTTGATATCTGCCATAGTTTCGGAACCCAACTCTTACAACAAACAAATTGTCCTCAGATTAATGCAGATGCATTAAAAACCATTCCATCACTGGTGGCAAAGCTTTATTTTTCAGAAAGTCTGCATTCTTCATGGCTCCCTCTCAGTACCAATGTGAGAAAGATACTGGTTCAAATCTTGCTTCTGCCATGAATTCAGGATGGGTGTGGACATAGGCTGAAATGAGAAATTACTTTAAATGGATGTTTGCCACTGAAACCAACAGTTACCAGCTCCAACTCTCCACATTCTTGCTTGAGAAATCTGTAGTGTGGCACTATCATTATCATCAGGCAATAATGTGGCAGGGGCTGGAGAAGCACATCATGGTTCTCTAGCTGGGCATTACCAGGCTACAGGATATGCACCTGGAAATGTAGGCAGCACACATGCACTTTTTAATGCAGCATTCTACCAGGCTGCGGCAGAAGGAGAAATGGGAAAGGGTTCACCTGGTAGTAGGGACAAAGCAGTCCTATTGCTTGCTGCAACCAGCTTCTCCTTCAGGGACTCTCAGATTTCATACGACCACCCAAAATCCCAGCCTTGCCCTGCCACTGCTTTTCCATGTATGCAAATTCAAGTAGTTCTCATCACTTGGGTGTGTTAACTAAATATATGCAAGTATTATCACATGCATAGGAGGTTCCTTACCAATGACGATAGATAAGCAACCATGTCTCCTTTCTCTTTTCTAATACATGTTTTGGGTGAACTAAATCCAAGCAGCAGCTGTCCGTAGTTCCCGGTGTGGCAATGCAAATGTCTTCTGAGTAGGCAGGCTCTAAGCTCCTTACTAGAACTGTGAAAACTTGCCATCTGTGCAAAAGTCAGGTCTTAGGGGGAAGATGGTGGTTTGGAGGGGACCTAAAGACAGATTAATGCCCTTCTTGCTCACAAGTGACAAGTAAGTTGAAACATAAGCAGTTTGGGAAGAATAGACAAAGATTTTGAAAAGAAATTCAAAGTTCCTGATAACAATAATATTGTAATCAGGAAAGTTTCGTTCTGGTTTCTTTAAGTACTGCCTCAGTCATGAAGGATGGAAATAGACTAAAGGTAAAGGGACCCCTGACCATTAGGTCCAGTCGTGGCCGACTCTGGGGTCGCGGCGCTCATCTTACTTTATTGGCCAAGGGAGCCGGCATACAGCTTCTGGGTCATGTGGCCAGCATGACTAAGCCGCTTCTGGCGAACCAGAGCAGCGCACAGAAACACCGCTTACCTTCCCACCAGAGCGGTACCTATTTATCTACTTGCACTTTTGATGTGCTTTCAAACTGCTAGGTTGGCAGGAGCTGGGACCCAGCAATGGGAGCTCAACCTGTCACAGGGATTCGAACCGCCGACCTTCTGATTGGCAAGTCCTAGGCTCTGTGGTTTAACCCACAGCGCCACCCGCGTCCCTGGAAATAGACTAGTCTGTAGCAATTTTGTTTTCCACCACTTCTGTTGTAACTGCTGAGGATGCTATCAGGACACTGCACAGTGACATCAATCTTTTAGAATAGTGTTTCTTTTTTATTTTGCTTATTTTAAGACCTGTGTCCCACCCAAAATATGTAGCAGATTTCAACAATTTTAATGTAACAATTGAAAATGCTGTTGTGATACAACAGAATGCATTTAAACCACCACATAATGTAAGATAGCAGCAGATCACATTAGATGACACCAGCAGCCTATCAAGCAAGGCCAGTGAAAGCCCAGCTCTGCAACACCACCTGTCTCTCACCTCCAGTGGAAAATCTCTAAAGCTCAGGGGGCCACAGATGGCCCTGCTGTCAATGTATTCATTGTTACATAGGTAGCCATGAGGAGGTTATGTCAGCATTTGTGGCTGAATGGGCTTGATCTTCATAAATATTGGACCCTTGCTGTGCTTACTGGATCACCAGAAGTTCACATGCAAATAGTCAGTAGGCCTGGTGACACATACTGATGGTGCCCAAGCAGGGTCTCTGTTGGTCCCTGTCTCCAGAACGTCTGAAAATCATTTCTTGCATATGTTTGGAGGGCTCCTCCAGTTTCACCCAGTGGTCTTTCAGTCAACTATGGGTTTCATAGAAATGCTATATATATGGTATGGGAAAAATACAAAAGATATTTGGAACAGAAAACCCCAAGATGGAACTCTCCACTAGAAGCAATCACTATTAAAAAAAAAAATCAAAGAGACCTGGATAACGTATAACACAATATTAAGGGAGGAGGAGGGTCAACTATTATTGATAAGTTATGAGAAAATAAAAGATAACTTTTCTAGTTGGCTAGATTACTTCCAGGTGAATGAAGTGTTCAGACAGGACAAGCAGATAGGTTTTGAAAAGGAGCCTTCAAGATTTGAAAGAGAACTACTGAATAGTAAAACCAAAATAATCACAAAAATGTATAGACTTCTTTTAGACTATGAAGTAATGGATGAGGAGGTTAAGGCTTCAGTGATAAAGTGGGCCCAAGATGTGGGCCGTCCAATTATGCTAAAAGATTGGGAAAACTTATGGAACGCAAATTTGAAATTTACAGCCAGCTAGACGCGGGTGGTGCTGTGGATTAAACCACTGAGCCTAGGTCGGTGGTTCGAATCCCCACGATGGGGTGAGCTCCCGTTGCTCAGTCCCTGCTCTTGCCAACCAGCAGTTCGAAAGCACGTCAAAGTGCAAGTAGATAAATAGGTACCGCTCCAGCGGGAAGGTAAACGGCGTTTCTGTGCGCTGCTCTGGTTCGCCATGCTGGCCACATGACCCGGAAGCTGTACGCCGGCTCCCTTGGCCAATAAAGCAAGATGAGCACTGCAACCCCAGAGTCGGCCATGACTGGACCTAATGGTCAGGGGTTCCTTTACCTTTACCTATAACATAAGAGAGAACATGATGAAAATGGCCCATAGGTGGTACCTCACTCCTTCCAGATTATCAAGAATGTATAAAAATTTGGCGACTGCTTGTTGGACATGTGAAGGAAATAACAGTGACATGATCCACATGTGGTGGACGTGTGAAAAGATTAAGATTTTTTCGGGAAAAATATACGATGAATTTAAAGAGGTGATGGGGATAACCTTCATTAAAAAACCGGAGGCATTCCTATTAAGTATTTTAGACAAAGAGATCCCAGAAAATTCAAGAGAGTTATTCTTGTATGCAACTGCAGCAGCTTGAATACTCATGGCCAAGGGATGGAAAGATCAGGAGGCTCCTAAAATAACAGATTGGCAAATTAAATTACAGGAATTTGTGGAGATGGCTCAATTGACTAGCAAACTCAGAGGAAACTCAAAGCAAAAATTTGCAGAAAAATGGGATGGTTATAGAAAATATGTTCAAAAATACAGTAATAGTTTTACAGTAATGTGCTAGCATTCGAGTGACAAATGAAGTAAAAGGAGGTGGATAACAATTAAGGATTTATTATGTTTTCTGAATGTATTGGAAAATTTATATAGAAAGGTTTATTGTTTTGTGTACATTCAACTGTAAGATAAAACATATGCAAAGGGACCTGACAGGAAGTCAAAATTGAAGAAAAGATTTTGTAAGATAAAAGGGGAAAATATTTATTATTATTATTATTATTATTATTATTATTATTATTATTATATTTAAGAAAGAACAACCTATGGGTTTCACCTGGTGGTGTAACAGAGGACTCTGCACAAGGATATGTCAGGGTGCTGCTTTTGTTTTATCTCCATTATGCTTCAGATTCTGGGGGGCAGAGAGTGAAGCATCAACGCTATTCCCACGCTTGGCAGGTGCACATTGAGCTACAATCCAAGCCAATCTAGCTTTAGTGAGGTTTTCTTACTGAAAGCATTTCCAAAGCTAAACATTATCTCAATACCATTTAATGGACTTATTCGATATAGTCTGCATTTCTTTCTCCGATCTCCCTTGTCCTTTTAATTGGTTTTAAATTATAGCTGTTGGCAACACTTTTCTATACTGCTTACTCATAGCTGAGTCATTTTCCAACTTTTTTTCTTTCCATTGAAAAGTCTAAATTGGGATTTGATAATGCTTGATTTAGATTGTTGTCTTGTTTTAAGTGAATAGTAAATGTAAAGGAGGGCACAGCTGCAGGAATCATGACTCAAGTTCTTCATTTTCAAAAGTATATAGAACCTCCCTAAAAGTGCTACAAATAAACATTTTTAAAGTTTTGAGAGTGTTTGTTTTTGCATAGCTCTTTCAGCATCTTTTTTTTCCAATGGACATCTTGCACTCAGGTCTCTGTGAGGTTAGGAGGTTGCAACCTAGAGATCCTTTAACAGATCTGCAGTAGCTACAATGACAAAGGGTCTTACCTGAGAGTAAGGAAGAGATTTTTATTGAAGCAGAGAAGATATAGAGGCACAGCAGCAGGAAATGAGTCTCAGCAGCCACTACACAGGCTACATGGCAGTGGAAAGGCAAAGATATCTGAGCTGGGAGCAGCAGCCCAAATTTGAGGGGTCTGGGATCAACACATGGAGTTCAGAATCACAGAGCAGCAGCAGAACTGTCCCAACAGGTTCACACACCTGCTCACCAATCACTTTAAGACAAGACAAGGCATGCTTACCTATGAGACGCTTGTGCCAAGCGTGAATCAGGGTTGAGGCCTCTGTTTGCAGCAACAGGGAACTGCCAGGTCCTGGGAGATGGTGTCCTTCCCTCCTGAAGCCAATTTATCCAGTTTATCCAGCATCATTGGGAAGTGGGCAGATTCCCTTCCCAGATTCCATTGCTGCACTCCTACCCCTGGAAGGAATGGGAGAGGCAGGAGTTCTGCAAACTCATCTGAGTCAGCTGCATCCTGGGAGGAGGCAGCACCCACCTTCTCCAGCCTCTCTTCCCTTGTCTCAGGCCCCTGTCCCCCCTTCTTGTCTGCCCCAGACTCCCCAGTGGAGATATAACTAAAGATGGTATTTTAATTGAAAAAATGTGTAGAGACAGAGGCACAGTGGACTCTCCATTGAAGACAGCTTTATAAACAGTCTCCGAAAAATTTAGAAAGTTATTAGGTGAAGAGATTCACATGTCAGTATCAAAATGGTGTACAGTCTTGTCCTGACAGTCTGTCTTTGTCCTCCTCCCTTTCTCCCCCCCCCTTTCCTTATTTCCAAAAAGGATCTTTTGGAGTCTGCTAGTTACCCAAAGGCGGGTCTTGGAGAGGAGTTGCTCCCTCATTTGGCCTTCACCAAGAGGGAGTTTGGGGTATCAGCTATCAAGGGCAGACGGGAATGAAGGTTGAAAACCTTTGCTCTATGCCCCTGCTATATGTAGGCTATAGAAGCTGTGGTATATTGCTGAGGGGGGCAGAAGAAGAGAAGAGGAAAGTAAGTCTTAAACCACAGTTATGTCTATGTCTCATCCAGAAAGTATAGCCAGAGACATTTTGGCAAATTATAAACTCCACATGGACAGAAATTTTACCCCTGAAAAAGAGGACATGTGCTGGGAAAAGAGGACACATGGCAACCCTAAACAGCATAGGATGCAGAGTGTGTTTGCATAAAATTGTCTGGGGCACACTTGCTGCTTTCTGGGATGAGCGTAATCCAGAATGCTCTCCTGGAAACCTCTGGATCAATTTTGCATTTATAAACGACCTGACTATCTCCCCGCTCCCCCCACAAGAGGCTTCTTTGTCACAGTGTAGCATTGAGGATGTTGCAGATAACAATTAAAGCAAACTTTGCTCTGGGTATGTCTTAATTACTAAAACACTGGCTCATTTACTTTTAAAGTGCTCTTGCTCCCGCATCCAGCTTTTAATTAGTAAAAGAGGCAATGCTAGAGCAGACATCTCTTAAAATCTCTTGAAGGAATCTCACCCTGGCAGTTCCCTTCATACTTCTCACCTGCTATTCCAAACAAACTAACCATGAGAGGATGAGACTGGAAAACTGTGATTATGCTCTAAAGCAAGGGGGCACCCTGTGGTCCTCCGGTGGACTCCAGTGTTCATTAGCCCCCGTCAGGAATTAGCCAATGGTCAGGAGGGATGGGAGATGTCATCCAGGGACATCTTTGGAGGGCTAGTCATTAGCCACTCTTGGTCTGGAGAAAACAGCCCGAAATAAACTCTCTGGCTGAAAAATTCCTAGGAAATAAATGGGAGCAAAAAGGACAAAATAAAATAACTAGTAGTTAAATTTGTGGTGAGAATCCGGAAAGCTAACAAAATGAATTTCAGTAGGGACAAATATGAAGAACAAGTTGCACAAATATAAGGTGGGAGACACCTGGCTTATGAGTAGCACATGTGAAAAGGATCTAGGGTTCTTGGTGGACCACAAACAGAACATGAATCAACAGTGTGATGCAGCAGCAAAAAAGGCTAATGCTATTCTAGGCTGCATCAACAGAAGTATAGAATCCAGATCATGCAAAGTAATAGGACCACTCTATTCTGCTTTGGACAGACCACACCTGGAGTTGTGTGTCCAGTTCTGGGCATCACAACTTGAGAAATATATTGACAAGCTGGAATGTGTGCAGAGGAGGGCAAGAAAGATTATCAAGGATCTGGAAACTAAGCCTTATGAGGAACAGTTGAAGGAGCAGGGTATGATTAGCTTGGAAAAGAGGAGACTGAGAGGGAATATGATAGCCATCTTCAAATATCTCAAGGGCTGTCACATGGAAGTGGGGACAAGCTTGCTTTCTCTTGCTCTGGAGGCTAGTACCAAAACCAGTGGATTCAAATTACAAGAAAGGAGATTCCAACAAACATCAGGAAGAACTTTCTGACAGTAAGAGCTGTTTGACAGTGGAACAGTCTCCCTCAGGAGGTGGTGGACTCTCCTTCCTTGGAGGTTTTTAAGCAGAGCTTGGATGGCCACCTGTTAGCGATGCTTTAGCTGAAATTCCTGCATTGCAGGGGGTTGGACTAGATGACCCCTGGGGTCATTTCCAACTCTAAGATTCTACCATTCTAAGTTGGGTTGGACTTTATGCCCTTTAAGAACAAATGTGTTGAGGGGTGTGTACCTGGGTGTGCATGTAAATGCATGTGGAGTGTGTGTGCCAAGCTGAGTCTGACCTGGGTGAAAGAGAACCTACGGTAGTTTATCCCTTGGCAGAGCAATCCTAACGCTCTTGTGTGCTGGAAGGGGGGGGGGTTAATGGGGCAGAGCTGTTCCTCTTCCCCACCCTGTCCAGTTCCACTGGGGGTGTTCCACTGTTGGCAGCGAAGGCCTGCACCTGCCAGGTGAGCAGAAGCTGTGGGCAGTCACATCCACTCCAGCAATGGGGAGCTTCAGGAGCAAGGCAAGCACAGGCTGGCAAGAAATCTGCTGGCTCTTGCGCTGATCCTACAGTTATCACAGTCTGGGAGCTGGCACACTGGCCAGCATGAATGATGGGTTGTGGAAACAGCGGTGGCTCTGCTGCTTCCCCAAGCCCTGCAACTCCAGCCAGGAGTTTGGCGTGCCCTGTAACCTACCATACTTAGGACTTCATCCTCAAAGGCTAGGTTAATTTTACTCTGAGTTCTGGGTAGCACCAACATTAACAATGTTTTGGCACCTATTAGCAACACACTTGTGCACTCGCTTTCCTTTGTTTGTGTTTAATTCCAGTAGGTAGTTATGTTTTGTTTTTGTTCTTAACTCGGCTACAGCTTTTCTTCTTTTCTGTTCAGATTCTAATGGGGATGTGGTATTTCAAAAAAAATTGTATACTGCCTTGAGATGGCTGAAGTAGGTGGTATAGAAATGTTTCAGTAAACAAAGAAACAGTTTTAGTTTTGATGGAGTGTTGGGAATAGCTTTTTTAAAAAAGGGAGATATCCTCAGGTTCCTCTCCCCTCACAAATCTACAGTTCCCTGAAGAAAGGGAATAAGCATTAAGCTAGTTTAGGTTTGTGGCATAGACAGAGGTCCACAGACTTCAATCTGTTCATCTTATCACATAGACCAAGTGTTTACTTGCTTACAACCGACAACCTGATTCACTTGGAAATGCTGCAGAATGCTGCAGGAGGAGATATTCATAACTGCACAGAAAACACAACATAATAGCTGGGAGTCAAAGCTGCATACATTACAAACAGAAGCACATTTCTAAAACAATTGAGAGGGAATCTATGATTGCAGCAGCTTGACAAGTGTGCTGGGGAAAACCTCCCCTGCTTGGATTCTGTAAATAAAATTTGCTGCAAGCTGCATCATTTCAGAAGTTGATTCTGAAAGCTTGCCATCTGAGGTTTCCTTTTCTTTAAGAAATACATAGCCTATCCTGAATTTAATTGTATCTTGAGACAGGGTGCAGTGGTGCTCAAAAGTCACTTCTGAAAGCAACGTGAGAGATACAAACATATATTACAGCCAATCAGAAGCATATCTGGGCAAAAATGTTCCAGTCATTTCATTACTGGGGGGCCTGGTGCAAAAACCTGAGAATATAAAGCAGAATAGTCAGTCTTAAGAGGCTTCTCTTTTGGCAGCTCTCCATTCTGGAAGACAGCCAGGAGATCTACCCACGCACCAGAAGTTAATTGGGCAGTTTACTGATTGCAAGGTCTTCTGCTGCTCTTTGTGGATGCAAACTGCAGCCATGAGGAGTTGGGGGCCAACAAAGAAGGAAGTGTTGGTCCTTAGTGCTCACACACACTCAAGGGGAAATCATGTCTACAGCAGGTCTGGGGAACCTTTTTGCCCTGCAGATATTGTTGAACTCCCCAAAGCCCTAGCAAGCATAGTCAATGGCTAGTGATGATGGGAGTTGTAGTTTAGCAGCATCTGGTGGGCCATAGGTTCCTCACACTGCTTTAGGGGCAGGCAGTACATGACTGCACTCTCAGACACACATGTTTTCTGCTAAGCCCCTCACACACATTCACCCTTTAAATACATATACACACCCTAGACAGAAGGATGCATTGCAATGGCATCCATCGGTCTCAAGAGACATTGGAGTGCGCCTCCAGAGGTGAAGTCATATCACTGCATTAGCAGCACCAAAGTGACCTCCCTGGGGCGCAAGCCTGGGCTTTGTGTCTGGAAGTCCTGGGCTAGCCAGAGGACTAGACCCCACTCTCAGCTTCACTGATGTGGTCCAAAGGAAAGCTGAGCAAGACATTTGGCACCAGCTTGGCTGCAGGAGTTGCCAAAAGAAGGCGTACGAGGCACCATCCAACCACCTTAGGGACTCCACTCTGGATTTGTGTAGGATTTACTCCTTAGCAGTTTCTTCTCCCAAAGATGTCCCACAAGGTTTAGGACCAGAGTTTTCCTTCTCCTAGATGGGCTACCTTCCTAGGTGGACAAGCCTCATCTGCCCCTCACTTCCCTTTACAATATGTGCAAAAACCACCTTCTTGACTATTGGACCCACTATTGGTCTTGTTTACTCAATCTGCCAGAGCCCGTTTTTGCATGCAGGTGAAGTCCCTAACTCACAAATGGTTTGAGACCCATTGGCTCCCCTCATCTGGTTTAGCTGGCCAGACAAAGCTGTTCCCAGGGGGTAGCCACTGTCGCCTGCTGACAACGTCTAGGAGCCACAGGTGGGAGCTGAGTGTGTGGGGGTTGGTGAACAAACTATCCCAGAAGGAGCATGACATACCCCCCGCCAGAGGTACAACCCTAACAACCCATACACCTCACACAGAAGTTACAGTAATATATATTGGATGGACTAATTTCCTTCCTGGAATGTTTACATCTCTGGGCTTAAACATGGCTAATTCCAGACACTATTTTGTTATTACTTAGGCTGGCATTTCTTTGGAAGAGCATCAGTAGAAAAGAAGAAAGCCAGGGGAAAAGAAAGACAAAAGGAGCAAGTGAAATGAATCCCCTGCATTGTGCTTCTAGACTTTGATGTATTCCTGTTGTCAGCCCACTATAATTTGTAAAGATCAATGGTTTTAGTTAAAATCTAGACCAGGGCACCCCACCTTCTAATTCATCTATTCAGCAGCTGCCCCACTTTTTTCTAAGCTATAAAGTTCAAGGTTACTCGGAGGCTTTGTGTGCTGAAGCTCAAGCTCCAGAATTCAGAGGTTTTTTTCTGGTCATGTACTATATTTATTCACATATATTAAAACACATATTACTTTTCTTAAACTAAATCAGAGTGGTATCATCATCATCTAGCCAAAGGTAAGCTCTTTTAAGTCCACTGATTTCAGGTATTACACTGTCTAATTAAGGGAGCTTCCTGGGTGGCCTGTGAGGTCCCAGGAAGAGTCACATGTGCGCTTCTGTCTGTGAAGAGGAGACGCATTTATGGGACAACACTTGTGCCACTGAAGGACCCTCAGATAAAATCCTCAACAGCTGTGTGTTGGGGGGAAAGTGAGTATGCAAGGGGCACGTCAAGGGCATGAGTTGGGAAAGACACAGATCCAAGAGATCCAAAGCTCCCCCTTTCCTCCAGCGTGGCCACAAGCTTTGCCTAATGCTGGGGCTGCTGTGGTTCATTCTGACACAGGAATGGCAGCTGGAGGGAGGAAAAGGCTGAGGTCTCCCCATCCCAAGGTGACTGCAGCGCATGATGGAATCCCCACCCCCACCCCCAGAAATGAAGAGTCTGCCTTTATCACCCTTCAAAGTCCATGGAGAACGAAATGCATTTAACTGGATGGTACCGGTGACAATGGCAATGGTGCACCGCCTCACCAGCCCCCCCCCCCCCCAGCGGCAGAGCATATGCCCCCACTGCCCAGGGCGGGCGCACTCCTGAGGGTGGTGGGGCGTGGAGGGTGCCCTCCCACGTGCCCCAGTTCAGGGTAGGAGAGGGGCGGGGAAGCTGCTGCTCACTCTCCTCCTGCTCTCTGCATCCGGGTCAGACATGACCCGGCAATGGACTGCTGTGGCCAGGTGTGCCTCGCCACGGCTGAGGAGGGCTGCTCTCTGCCTCTGGGCACAAAGTGTGCTGCCCATTCGCTTGCCATTTTGTCACCTCCCTCAGTCATGACACCCGGGGCAGACCACACCCACTGCACCCCCCTTCCTATGCCTCTGCCCCAGCTGCCTTCCTTCTTGTGTATGTCTAGTCCAAAGGGTGGCCCTGGCTCTGAGGTTCTTCCTCTCTAGTCCCAGGTCTCTTCCTGTAGGACTTGGCCGGGTTGTGTGTGTGTGTGTGTGTGTGTGTGTGTGTGAAACCAGCCTGAGTCGGCTCTGCCTTTCGTGGGCTCTGCCTATCAGTCACGATGGGCACCAACTGCATCTGCATGACAATGGCTTCAAGAGTCACTTAATCACAAAGTACATTCAAAAACAAGAACTAAATCCCCACACACTAAGGCAAAGAGACTAAAAAGAGCTTGCAGCCCTGTAGAAGGAAGCAGGCTATGTATAGGGAGGTCAAGAGTTCTTGTTTGGGGCTCCTTGGCTGTATCTTAATTTAAACATGTTTGTTCAATTTCTCTGGCTTACACTTCTTGACTTTCCCTGGATCTACATCCTTACAAGTCTGTTTCCCTTTCCACTTCCTGTTTGCCCTGGGATTTCCTGGCTCTGCCTAAACTTACAAATTTAGCCTTCGGATCCCGTTCAGCCGCCTGTGTTCACATCCTGGCTCCCCCTCTGCTATCTCTCCATCACAGATGGCAGACCCTCAAATAGCTACATTTTGTGATCCAAGGTATCCAAAATCTGCTGGTTGAAAAGGAGTGTGTATTTCATGATAGAAATAAAACCAGGCCACCAACCTAGGGACTACTCACTGTTGCAAAATAACACAGAGAGTTTTCTTTTTAAAGTATATTTGAACACAAGCACTCTGTGTAATCCTCATAAACCATGTGCCATTTTACTTCCACATGCAACATATCCTTGTCCAAATCCCATTTAATGCATTTGTTTCATGCAAAATCACTCCAAGTGATTATCTCATTGTCTATGATGCTGTGCTTAGGTTTCTACCATAAAAGACATTAGTACATACAGTTTTCTCTTTTAAAATACTTTTACAGATCACTCATTCCAAAGAAATTCTCCTGCACTTCATGTACATGACTAAATGGTCCCAAGTCCAATATGAATCTATATGCTAGGTATTTTAAAATTGCACTGCTATTCTTTGCTGTTTTATGTATATACATAACCTTTCCTAGTGAAGAAGATGTGGCTCATTTACTTGCATTCAGTCATAATAGGCCCTCTCCTGGGTTGCTGGTTTCTTTTCCCCTGGCAGCTGCCAGAGGGTGAGTTGGAAGAAGAGAGTTCTAGAGGGTTTATGGTGCTTATTTACAAATATGCATCAATAGGAACTGCAAGGCTTTACAACAAAACCAGTTCTGTCAAAAGTAAACATTACATCTATATAGCTTCCCAACCAGCTTGCATAAAAAATTCAGATGCCTGTTTCCTTCCAAACTTGAACTGTTTCTTTTTCATCTCTTCCTGTAACAAGAGATTGCGCCATAGGAGCCAACAGTCAACCAAAGTCATTGGCAAGCATCTTTAAACCATTGGTGTCAATTAAAGAAAATGGCCAAGGCTCGGCCCATCTTAGTTTCCAGGTCTGTAATAATTTATATTTCCAGTCCATGCCATTTCGGCATGTATTTACACACATCTGGTCTGACCAATTTTTGTATTAATATGTGACTATTATTATTTTAAACAATTTTTGTAGCATTCAACTAATGTCTGTTCAGAGTAGGCCCATTGAAGTAAATGGACTTAACTATCTAATTTTAACTAGTTTCAGTGGGTCTATCTGAGTAAATACTTGGCTTGTTTCTGTGTAATGTATGGAATTGCTCATAATGTTTATGTTACTGTTTCTGTGTAATGTATGGAATTGCTCATAATGTTTATGTTACTGTTCATATGTTGAAGCACTGCGGAAAGCCCATTATAGACAGAGTGTTTCTGGGGAGGCATATTTTTGGGTCTTTGTCATAGCCATGTCTGAAAAATGGAGATGGTATAATATAGTAATATTATAAGCTATACTGTTACTACCCATCATTTATATAATGCCTTTTGAGCACTCAAAATGCCCTATCTCAGCAGTTCTTACAACACCCCTGGTTGTGTCTGTTGCCCTTTTCCCCAACCTCCATTCATTCATCAGCTTTGTTTCACAACGTTTACACACAGAGGTTGCTCTGTTCATGTGGCAAGAGCCCATGCGCACACATTGGTGTTTGCCCACCTTTTTGGACCCGTGAGCACATTTGCAAACTGGAAAAACTGTTGTGGGCACCACCTAGAGCACCACCTAAGCACACACCACAACTTATTCTACCAGGTAGCAGAGAATGCTTCCCCACATACAAGACAGTTTGGAATGAGGCTGAAAGGGTAAGCTGTGGTGAAGTTTGAATGTGTGACTTCCTAGTTTACATGCTTAGCATCTGTCATGGATGCTTTAGTTGATATTCCTGCATTGCAGGGGCTTAAACTAGATTACCCTTGGAGTCCTTTCCCACAAATCTATGATTTTATGATTCTACAGTACATCAGCTCTGTTATGACCATAGCTGTCAACTTTTCCCTTTTCTTGCGAGGAATCCTATTCAGAATAAGGGAATTTCCCTTAAAAAAAGGAAAACGTTGACAGCTATGGTTATGACCTCGGGACATTTGAAGCCAGTTTTCTAAACTTGTCTTAATGACAAATCACTTAAACAAGATGGCTATACACCATGGTTAAATTTGGTCACAATTGCCTCATTATTTTCACATTGCCCCACTGACATGATTAATGCCTGGACTGTAGCATGTCTTCATACATTTGAAATGGATTGAAATGAATACAATCCAATGTGGCCACAGATTCAGCCTTTAGCAAGACTGCTCTGCTGAGTTTAAATTCAGCTCCAATTCTTGGTTGCGTGTCGAGGTCCCCAAGCCACCCCCTAAATAATTCACAATTCACACATAATTTTTGTTTAAGGTTTTTGGCATAATTTTGGCCACAACTTTATTAAAATACATAAATGTTAGTGGTTGCTTAGGCATTGGTTATAACTATCTGTCCCCACGCCCAGGGACAGAACTGACTTCCGGATTCCAGTGAGAGCCAGTAAGGGAAAACAATATTGGGGAGAAATGGAGCTGAGCCACAGGCCCTCACCTCTCCCTGCATGCTCCCAGGTGCTTGCACAGCCCTAGCCCCTTGCCGGGGATATGGACAAATGTATGGCAAACCCCTGGATTCCTTTAACGGAATTCCCTTGCAGCAGCAGCATTGGAAGGGCAGGCACAGCCAACCCTTACCCCTCCACCAACCAAATTTTAACCGAGAAAGAAATGTCACGATGAGCTCCATGGTAAATAAAAAGTTAAAAAAACAAGGGCGCAGTTTCCTCCTCTGCATATGAAGAAATGCTGGATGGAGGTGAGGCAGAACCTTCCAGGCCCTTGCCAAGTCCCCTTGAAGTGGGCATAGCACTTCTGTCCAACTTCCATGGGGAAATTTGCCACACCAGCTTTATGCTGAAGAAGTGAGAGGATTGTGCACAAAATATCATCTTTATTTTTGATGTTGCCATCCCATCCATTTTTTCAAGCATGCAGCAGAATACATAAATTTCATGAAATGGGCTGTAGTCCAAAAATGCTTATGCTATAATAAATTTGTCAGCCCTTTCAGGCGCAACAAGTCTCTTACTTGTGTTTCCTGCCAAAGATGCAACTACCTCTCTGGAATTTGTTTCAGATTTTTATATATGATGCAAAAATTTCACCCCCTAGGATGGTATTCATCATTATACTTTTCTCTAACAGTCTCATGCGTCCAAAAATGCAGTTTGTAAAATCTGGTAATCCTAAATAGCAAAGGCCATGTACCAGTGTCCCTATTTTCCAGGGACAGTCCTGGATTTACAGAAGCCATCCCGGCTTCTTATTTGATACCAGAATGTCCCACTTTTCCTTAGGATGTCCCTATTTTCATAGGAGAAATGGAGGGTATGGAGTTATCTGACTCCTGAGCCATTTGAAGGCAGCCCTGTATAGGGAAGTTTTTAAACATGTTTAATGTTTTATTATGTTTTTATATATTTTGGAAGCCGCCCAGAGTGGATGGGGCAGCCCAGTCAGATGGGTGGGGTATAAATATTAAAATTATTATTATAGAAAAGGATGTTCCTGTTTTCATTGGCGAAATGTTGGAGGGTATGCATGTATTCCAGAAGAGAAATCAGAGGGTAAGAACAGAAGAGGCCCCTTGCTGGGTCCATGGACTGAGGTCCATGTAGTTCAGCATCCTGTTTCTAAGCACAACCAGTTAGACGCCACTGGAAGCTCACAAGCTTAGCAGGGCATGAAGGTCATGGCCTCCCCGCATGGTCTTGCCCCAGCATCTTGTATTCAGAAGCAGACTGTCTCATAAGGCAAGGTCTGTCTGTGAAGGAAGTACATTTGCAGCCTTATCCTATCCATGCTTAATTGAAAGGATGTTCCACCTGTTTCAGTGAGGCTTCCTTCTAAGCAAACATGCTTCAGGTTGCAGACTTAGAAAACATAACAGTACTCATCAGAGTGAGCAGTGCTGAGATAGAAATTGGGGTTGCCCTCTGGCAGCTATACAATCAGAACACATGAGAACAGGTCCTTCCTAAACCCTAACTTGCGCACATGGAACTCCTCCGTGTGTGGAGACATCCTCAGCCAATCAGGATTCCCTGCCTGTCACAGAGGATCTCTGTGCATGTGTGTCCGGATAGGCACATTATGCGCAGTCCGTTCTCAGACCATTGGACAGAACAGTGGTAGGTGCCCATGATGGGGAAGAAATTCAATTCTGTTTGCATTTTAAGCGGGCCTGATTTGCACTTCTTGAACAAATACACAAACCAAAATGCAGAGGTCCTTCAAAATTTACACTTCTCTGAACTTTATTAAGTAATTCTCCAGCCAAACAATGGGTACCAAAATGCATTTATACAGAAGAGTTTGCATGAAAATGCATTATATTGGAGGGGAGACACTTGCAAAAAAGGTGTATATTAGTCAAAACTGCATACAAAAATGAGTTAGGAGAAATTCACATTAAAATGCTGCCAAATTTTCATGAAGTTTTTTGTTGTTTGTTTTTTGGGCAATGCAAACTCCACAGAAATGTGGAGAACTGAATTTAAGTCTGGAAAAGTAAGAAACTGGGAGAAAGCGAAACTGACAGATTCCTCCACCCCTACCCATGACCTTCTCACGCGCTTGTTTTTCACACATGAAGGGGATTCATCTAATTCCAACCCGATATGTCATCGAAAATTCTACTCAATATTGATCCAGAGCAGATTCCAACGTATAGGTAGCAAAGTAAAAACTTAGACATGTTGCAGGATTCCCCCAAAAATAGACCAGAGGCAAATGTATTTCATCCAGCAGAGCTTTACTGCTACTGAAGGCAAATGAGCAAAACGGTCACAAATCCAATACATTCAGGATTGGCAAAGTCCATCCAGCTGCAGAAGACTTAGCTTGAATTTACAATAACTAAATAATAAGACTAAAAGCTTAACACTATATACAGAACTTCACACCAGAAGGAAAAGAGATAGAAAGTGAAAGTGAAACAGAACTGCACTCAGCTTCTCTGAAGGAATAACCCAAACATCACGAACCTTCTGCTTGTTTCTTTCACACAGAGAAGCTTCCTGAACCCTCTTGAATTAAGTAGAATAGGAAAAATCTCTACACATCAGATCAATACTTTCTGCGCTAATAAATGCAAACTGACACTATCAGTGTAAATGGTGCTTTCCAGAGATTCATAAGCAAACTGAAAAAAGAAAAGAAATAATATCTGCCTGCAGAGAACTTACAATCAAAATTGGCAAATATCAAGATAACAGCCTGGAGGGTTGGGGGAGAAGCTTTATTGGGACATTCAGGCTCACGTGACTATAATTGCCAGGGCCAACAGTGGAGGGCTGCACACGGTCACTCTGTGCAACCTGTTATCCTAAGCTAGCCTCTCTCAATGCTATTCCTGCCTCAGCGTTCCAGTTCACAGGAACAGCTGGTGACATTCTGCAGACACGACCGCAAGGCAGGGGTAGCTAGCAGAGTGTGCAGGGGCAGATGTTGGGTGAACATATGCAGCCCAGCTCTCTTCCCTCATGCATTCACAGTCATGGGAGCCGAGAGCCCAAATAGGACTACAGAGAGAAGTCAGGAAGAGACATTTGTGGCAAGGGATGAGCTTTACAGTCGGAATGGAGGCCTGAGCAGTTAATGAGATTTCTGGCTATGCACACACAGAGACACATAGGGGCCGGAAGTCTGTGTATCTGTACAGTATTTCTATATTTTTAGATGTCTTGTTTATTTGTGTTAACATAAATTGGCTTCATTGAAAAGACAATCTGGGTATGCCAGAGGTGAACTGGAGTCTTGACTTCATTTGTTTGAAAAAGATCTAAACATGAAATCATTCCTTTCCTTGTTTGAGTGCTCTTTTTCCAGACATCAAGTAAACAGAGAAGTTTCTGGTTGTTTTAGTATGAGGGGGAGAGAGAGAGAGAAAGCAGAATCTTCCCATAGTCCCCCCCCCCTTAGCACTTAAGCCATCCATGCTTCAGCTGCTAATTATGCCAGTAGATTTCTTAAAAATGAATGCAGAGCATGGCAATTTCATTCAGATAACATAATGAAAGCAGCATGTTTTGCATCCAAAAATTGCTTATTGAAAAATCTGGTACTACTAGCCAGTAAAGGCACATTCTCATGTACTTAGCTTTTAATTTCACTTCTTGTATTAAATCATCAAGAGCAGAATACATGAGAATGACCAGACAGTTCCCTCCAGCATTCTCTTTCTGACAGTGGTCAGCCAGATGCTCTGGGATCTCACAAACAGGATATCAGGTAAAAGGCTAATACTTGCCATTTTGTTTGAGACTTTAAGTTAAAATAAATTGTTCCACCACAGGCACATGTGAGGAGCCTGTCACAGCCCTAAGAACGTTTCTTACTGAATCAGAACTAGAGTCCTGTTCAGCTGTTGTTTGCTTCCATCTTGTTCAACACCGGAGCAAAGAATGGAACTAAGCACCCTGTCCCAGTTTCTTTTAGCTCCTCGCCTGACATCCGCATGTCAATTAAGACAGTAAACAACAACAATTAATGCATCAAAAGGCATCAGAATTAAAGCTCAGGCAAAAGATTCACAAAACAGCAGGCCACTAATTAACAGCTAGCTTGAATAAAAAGGCCTTTACCCATCCAAAGGATGGGGCCTAGCAAATTTCCATTGCAAGGGAGTTGGGCGACTGTGGCATCCAGCCTGGAGCAAGAGCCTTGTAGTGGGAGGGATTCATGAGAAGAGTGGGTGGGGGAAAGATACCTGAGGTCTTCCACTGCTGTACTAAAAAGTAGCAGGTGATAGGAAACATCTGTTTGGGACCCTGAAGAGCCACTGTCAGTCAGAGTGGACCACACCGGGCAGCATGGTCAAAAAGTCGGACCTGGTACAATGCATCGGAAGGGTTTGGGTTTGAGGCCTCTAGCCCCTGATTCTGAGTATTTCATAGCTGTATAGTGCAGGGGCAGAGAGAGTGGGGAAGGGATGTCCATCTCTCCATTAGTGGGTAGAAAGCCACACAGGAAGGGGGTACTCTATGTGGAGGCCTGATTGGTGCAATTAATTTATTTCACACACACACACATACACACAAAGAGGATGAGGTGTGATAAGATATCCAACTAGAGCACCTGTGTCCTACATGTTGTTAATGATGGGATGGAGAGAAGATGGGCAGCCATTTCTTCACCATGGAAAGACTGCCACTGTCTGGGTAAGTTTCTGAACCAGTCCTAGTTCAAAGAGGTCAAACTGCACACACAAATGTGCAGACCAGTCAAGGCTCATCTCCACTCAACGATGTACAACTTGATTTTTAAGGTTTTACTGTCTGGATATGGTTTACAGAGGGCAAAAAAGAAAACAGGAGGAGTGAATGCTATGGGATGGCTATCAAAACAAAGAGCACATAAAGTAATGTGGAATGAAAGAAAAGGAGCTGGATCACAAAATAATACAATTAAAATGAAAGGGGGGAAATGAGGGACTATTAAAGAAAACAACACTGAGAGATGAAAAGAAAATTTGGAGCATATGATGGAGAAACATGAAAGACAGATCTTTGTCTATTTCAGATGATCAAAGGAGTAGTTCCTCTCCCTATGTTACTTTCTGGCAATACTGTGTAATGGTAATATTTGAATTAGCATTAATTTGAGTGAATTAGCCAATGCAAAATAATCATGGATTCTTCTACTCCATGAGGGGCAGAGAGCCTGCCTTTAGTGATTGCCATGAAAGTAGCAAATATCCTAGCCAAGGTTTGGATGTCAAAGTATGTGTGTGGTCTTATGCTCCCCTCCCCCCCCAATTCTCTGGACTGAATGAAGGTGAGTTGCTAAGAGAGAAGAACTTCCCCATGTTTAGCCTGTGCTCAATTGCTGCTAATGAAACAAATGTTCCTCAGATCCCCACCTATTTTTCCAAGAACTGGTTCACATGTTCACTTTATCACTTGAGTGGGTTATAAAATGTAACCACAATAAACAAGCATAAGGTATGATGCAATTTCATCTTGAGGTATATCTAGCAGAAGACCTTTGATTCTTGCTTTGAATCTTGACCCCGTGATTACATCATGTCGCCTCTCCAGCATGAAACAGCACCTGAACCCTTGACACATTCACGTTCCATAGCTGGTCATACAAACTACTAGACAGGGGAAAATAGAACTTCTATGGAACTCTGCATGGCAAGCTCTCTGCAGGGATGTGCACAGGAGGGGACATGCCTGTCCTGTGGTCCCTGGATGTTCCAGGTTGGCCTTCAGGGTCTGTTAGGCAGTGGCATGGGGCAAGCACTTGTTGGTGCATCCCCCCACTTACAGACCTGCTCCCCCCACTTACAGACAGGTTGTTAACTGCTGGTGTTTAGACATCACCTTAAACCATGTTTAGTTCTCCAGTCTTTTAGTGGCTAGTTGCACATTTAAGCACTGATTATTTTACTGCCTGCTGCTGTGTTTTGAGGGTTGTCATTTTAACCAGGGCTTTCGCCCCCCCCCCCCCAGCTGGAACTCAGCTCTGGCACCTCTCAAGTGGGCACCATTGCCATTCTAAGAGAAAGAGGGAGGTGTTCATGGAGAGTTCCAGCACCTCTTTTTAAAAAAAAGAAAAGAAAAAGAAAAATAGCACTGTCTTTAACTGTTGTTGTATGGTATTTGCATTGTGTTTTAAGACTGTCGTTAGCTGCCCTGGGCTATGGCAGGAGGAAGGATGGGATATAAGGGCAATAAATCAATGAACACATAGGCTGATATGCAAATGCAACGTCCAGTGCATGACGTTAGGCAGGAACAGGGCAGGGAAACAATCCCACTTCCTCTCTCCCTCCACCATCCGCCTAACATCTGCTTTGTGCTTGAGTGTTATGGAAAAGGGTTAATATTCTATACTACTGTTCAGTGGCTAATAAATCAACAGCTAGGGTGTTGATTCTGCCTCCCCTTTGCTGCCTTCTGCTGAGCCACGAAAAATGACATTGTGGAACAATGACCCAGTTGCCAAGGGAAGTAAAATCTGGCTGTAAAATACCTGCACATTAGCTTGATTTTATCTAACTGCAAGGATCAGGAAGCCATGAGCCCTGTCACTGCTCCACAACCGGGTTAGAATACACTCCCATTTTACACAAAGCACAAGACCCTGAAGGGTTTAACTCTATTAGCAAATTTCAAAGTCAAATGGCAGGGCTTCAGAGGTTTCCAGAACTAAATTCACTCATCTTTAATTAGCATGCCGTGAGCCAAATAGAGATGTCTCATATAAGGAGATATTGAAGTAAATGCAGGTGCTCTATAATGAAAATGCATTTCTTTGATCCTTGGCTATGGTGTGTGAGTAAGCACCACTTTCCCCCTAGACTTAAATATCCATCAGGCAGAATAGGCAGGAGGACACATTCTCTCTCATATATATATATATATATATATATATGCAACCTGCATTGATTAAGCCTACCAGTATCGTGGTCTTCCATGTAACAATCCTAATCCATTATCCAAGACAGCATTTCCTCACAATCATTTACTTATGGGGATGGTGAGAGGTCTGTGTAAAAATGAAGTTGTGTTGCTCTTATTAATTCAGCTGATTAGCACTGAATTATAATTAACCTCATATTTTAGCATGAATATAATGCAGCTTCAGATGATGTTTGATTATTTCTTATCTCAACAATGCCACCACGCAAAACTATGTTAAGTATTAAATACAAATTTTAAAAATAGGTCTGGACAGTCCAGATCTAGCCGTGCATAATTAGCCAAGCACAACAATTGGTTAGATCCCAGATGGTGGGGTGAATCCTCACCTGCAACAAGTGATACAACCAGACCATTCCGCAGGGCCAAGAACATCACAGTGTAGGTACAGATACTAATTCCAATGTGCATCTCTATAACAGTTGTTTAAAAGGTGAGGTTTCCATTTCTGTGATTCAGACTATCCAGAATTCTGGGCCATGACATTTCCCAAGGGCCACCATGACCTATGCAGCGTATCAGTATCAGATGCCAGACAAAGGGGAAGGGGAAAGAGGAATTCCCTTCTTGTTGCTGCTGGATAATGGCCATTGCCAAGTCTGATGCATCCAGTAAATGTAGTTGGAGGACAGATAAACTGATAATCCTATTTTGGCTCAGAATTTAATCTGAACGTATGAATTTAGGAGCCTCATAATGCTCACCTCTTTTTTGAGGAAGGCATTGTGAAACTCTGGTGGTCGTATACAGAGGAGATTCACATTATCTCTAGACACATAGCCGTGACTTTGACGCATCACCTCTTCCAAGGGCAGGTAAGTCCACTGGCATTTCTATGTTATGAATGATGGAATTATCTGATCACACCAACATATAGAAGCATTATCCCACTGCAGGGTTTGAGGGGGTTTTGCCTGGAGATGCCATGGATTGTTCAAGGGCCAGTGTGGCTTTGTGGCTAGAGGGCTGGTCTATGACCTGGGAGATTAGGGTTCGAATCCTCACCTTGCCGCAAAGCTTACTAAGTGACCTTGGGCTCGTCACCATCTCTAACTTACCTCACAGGGTTGATGTGGATAAATTGGAAAGGAAGTGAACCAGGTACACCACCTTGAGCTCCTTGGTGGAAATGTAGTAAATAAATAAATAAAACAAGCTGGAACCTCCTACATACAAAATGTGCTCTGAGCTATGTCCCTAGGAAGGAGGCAAAACACCAGGGGAGTAAATCTTGCTGAGACACAGTGGGCAACCTCTTTTGTGGAAAATAAAGAATACATTTCTTGTAACAGACATAGTAGTTCTCTTGCAGCACATGAATTTGCTCCAGGAAACTGTCTAGAAGTGTCATTCTGAGCCTATTTGACCTTAAAACAAACAATTGCTTGGATAATGTGGGAATATGAGAAAACAACCATAAACCACTGGTTTGTGGTATTATATGCTGTGCTTTTTTCAGCTGTTTGCTCATCTTTCCCTTTCAGCAAACCTTACATATTAGATTACTGATCTTTAATATAATATCTCCTTGGTAGGATAACATACTGAAGCGACTGCATTTCCTTAAAAGGTGCTTAGGCACCGATTTCCCATAGCCTGCAATCAGGGCTTTGAAACTGTAACATTTGTGACAGAATAAACTCCATTAACTTGTTTTATTAGTACTGTGTGCAGCGAGGAGGATCAGTTCTGTTGAACATGATGAAATGACTAACGGGTTCCATCAGAGTATGACAGAGTGTTTTCATCTCACAGAGAATATATAATTACTGTTCACATAAGCAGGTACAAATTCTTTTAAAAAAGAAGAAATCCTCCCTCCTTAGGCAGCACAGAAATCTTAAGCTTTTTTATTCATGGGAGAAGTAAAATAAAATAAAGTGTGCTCCCCACTCCTGCGTGCCCAAGTGCACACACACACACACACACACACATTTCTGTCTTGTTTTTTTCTCCTGTCGGTTCTGCCTTTCATCCGCATAACAGAAAATGAGCCAGTAACTGAAGCGGGATTCTATAGTGACCAGGCACTCTGACAAGCACAAAGGAGCTTCATTTGACTCATAAGGGCCCATCACATTGTTTTAAGAGCAATACCCAGAATGGAGCATTAAAGAAGGCCTTTTGAGTAGGCTAAATGTCAGTGGAGCATGCCCAGAACTCATATATATATATATATATATATATATATATATATATATATATATAATGCTGCACTGACTCTCTATGCTCACTTCAAACCTGCCGCATCTGAGCCAACGCTGGGCAGGGCGAATGCTCATCTCACGGAGTTGCATCGCATTGTTTCCCAGCTCTGCCTCGCCCTCTGCTGCTGCTGCTGCTGCTTGCCACCACGTCTCTTCTTCTTGGCCGGCAGCCTTTTGCCCTCATGGCCACTGAGTCTGATTGGTGGGATTGACCCACATGGTTTTGTTTATGCCTGTGACATCACATCAGGCAGAGCATGGTAACATCATCTCAGGGTTGGCCCAAGACATTTTTGCACCTGAGGCAAACCACAAAATGGTGCCCCTCCTCCCCACCAGGAACAAAGGGGTGACTGAAGATCTACATCAGGAACAAAGATTGACATTGGGATCTGCTACAGACCCTTTAAGTGTCCCTATTTTCCAGGGACAGTCGTGGATTTACAGAAGCCATCCTGGTTTCTGATTTGATCCGGGACTGTCCCGCTTTTCCTTGCTTTCATTGAAGAAGTGTCGGAGGGTATGCTGCTGCCTCTGCAGATCCTGCCGCTTGAGGCAGTTGCCTTACCTTGCCTTGTGGGTGAGCCGGCTCTGCATCATCTGATTAAGCAACAATGAGGCTGAGGACAGTGAGAAGATGGCAAAACCTGAGATGCAGAAGAGCATTAACACAATCTGGATGCGTCTGCAGAGAATGCTGAACATAACTGAAGACTGGGTTCTCCCTTTTCTTTTCAACATGCTAGAAAAAGAGCGTGGTATGTAGATTTCATTTTATATGTTCTATATGTTCTAATAGGGCTGCGGTGGGAATTTCTGGAAGGCGTCGGTTTGTCCTGGATCTCAAGTAAACTGAGAAATCGCGTCTTTTTGGCATTTTCCTAAATAAAGCTCAACAACTTTTGGGGTTTTACTTCTTGAAATATGGCAACCCTAAATAAATAAGCAAATGGTTAAAAGTTATTCCAGCATTAGAAAACCAAGCCTGACTGTATTTTTCCAAAGCAGGTATCTCATACTGCAGATGGCACAGCTGCAAACATTTATCTGAAGAGGAGAGAGAGATTCTCTTTCTTCTGCAACAACTCCTACAACATTAGCCACTTGAGAAATATAAATGGCTTTCTCTTTCCCCCTCTACCTCCATTTCTGCCACCTTTTTTCTTCCCTCGTTGAAGATGAAACCCAGCCTCCAAGCCAGCAGACACAAAACTTCCCATATAAATGTAGCAGAATACATGTTAGTCTGTAATACACACACACACACACACACACACTCATACACACACACATTCACAAAGGGAAATGACTGGGAAAAAAGATTCCGTTCAGATATTGAAAGGTGACAAACCGGGGGGGGGGGATCTAGCCCATTCTTTTTTTCTTCTTGAGAATGTGTTTTTGAGCTGAACCTCCGTATAACTAAAAATGACTTTTAAAAATAGCACTGATTTATAGATTTATAGATTCACATATCAACTGGAGAAAGGTTCATTTTATGTTACAGCTCTGTCTGTTGCTCCTCGTATAGTTAAGGGGCTTGTCAGCACGGCAATTAGAGAACCTCCCGACATTCTGAGGACTGTAATTTGGACATAAAAATTTCAATGCAGAATGAACTTTGAAATAAGATTTCATTTGGGAGGGTTCTTTTTTAATACTGGCAGAAAAAAATACTTCACTTTTAAATGGATATGGCTGTAAAACAGGACCAGAGACTGCAGTAGGTCTGGACTGCACTGAGGTACTATTCTAGAGAGGAAATTAATTTGCTCTCCACAATTATCCTGAAAATTCCCCTATGTATATTATCTCCAGCTATCTTCTTCATGCATATACACACATACATATGCCAAATATTTACCAGAGAAGTGAAAAGAAGTGGCTATGCTGGCTTCTGGCTTCTGGCACAATCTCACAAGAGCCCCAGGAAATCGTGAGGAGCAAACCTTTGCCCCCAATAAATATTTGAGTGGGCCGGAGAGCCCCAAAGCTGATGGGCATTGTCTTTTGTTTAATATATTTTTTTATTAATTTTTCAACAGATCATTTTCAACAGTAATTAAACATACTTTCATTTCTTACACCATTTTTTTTTACTTCCATCAATCACATCTGAAAATTTTCCAATCTATTCACTTAATATACATTTCTTACTTCCACTATTACATTTAACTCTCAAAACTAATATCACTATTCTTTCTCTACTTGGCAATATTTTATATATTTCTCCTTCAAAACTTCTTGTAGTCCTACTAACGTAAATTGTTGATTACAGTTGCTCTTCAAATAGTTCATATATTTATTCCAATTTTTGGTAAATCTCGTAGATTTCAAATCCTTCCTGTCATTTTATCTAATTCTGCGTAGTCCATTAATTTTGTCTGCCATTCTTCTTTCGTCGGAATTTCTTCTTGCTCCATTTCTGGGCTAACAAAACTCTTGCCGCTCTTGTAGCTGATGGGCATTGCCATCCAGATGACATGCATGGCCCTGTCATGTGATCAGTTATGCAGGGTGGGCCCTACCTCCCCCCCCCCAATATTTTATTCAGGTTGGCACCCCTGACTCAGAGAGGCTTCCCATCACCACTACCAGATCTTTATTATCCTTTGTTTTGCTCACTGCAGCCCTTGACACATGTCTGGTGCAATGCATTTTGGCATTTGATACAAACCACAAAATGGTGCCTCCCCACTGGCTAGGGAACAAGGGTGGGGGAGTGAAGATCTACATAGGGGGGAAGGTGTGTGAGAGGGAATTAAATCAAACTTTCCAATGGGTGAAGTAGGTATGTGTGTGTGGGGGGGTGCTCTGAATTGTGCTGGAGCTGGCACTCAGGAGACCCCAGAGGGCAGCCGCCACCATTTTCTCCCTATGGGCAGGAGGAGCCCACCAATGCCCCAAATTCTCTATGAGTCCTCTGTAAATGTGGCAAAGGGGGGTGGGGCTGCCAAGGAGGCAGTAGATCCAACCTCCAAGGTGTGTGTTGCAGCTGTTCCTCTCACCACAGTAGAAGCAGTTGCTGCATTTTGTGGAGGTCAGGTCTGCTTCCCCTGTAGATCCTGCTGTCCGAGGCAGTTGCCTTACCTTGCTTCATGGTTTGGCCTGCCCTGCCCTGACACCCCTTGGATTAGTGCTGCCACTGCAGAACCCATTCCTGCCTCCTGTCCCTCTTCCTCCTTGACTGTTCCACAAGCCTTGCCAATCACAGATCCACCAGCTTCCCTTCTGATGCAGCAATCAACAGCAAAATCCTTCTGCAGGGGCTGGACTTCCTCATGCTCTGTCACTTGCTCCAAGCAAGTTCAGAAGGCAAGCCAATGCACAGGAGCACCTCAGTAGGAGCAGCAACAGCCCGAGCACCCCTCTCTGCCATCTTGGTTTCCTCAGTGCATAAGAGCTGGCAATGTGAGAGAAAATGGGCATGTATCCCCATTCACATTGACCTTTGACCCCCACCTGGACTTGACTTTGGTCACCCTCTGCCAACTTTTGCCTTTCCCACTGATAGAGCACCTGGCAATTACCCCCTTGACACCAGAAAGGTTCTATTCCCCCTTTTTTGACTGGAGATGCCAGGGGTTAAATTTGGGGCCTTTTTAAAGCAAAGCAAAAGCTCTCCGATTAGAAGAAGAAGAGTTTGGATTTGATATCCCACTTTATCACTACCTGAAGGAGTCTCAAAGCGGCTAACATTCTCCTTTCCCTTCCTCCCCCACAACAAACACTCTGTGAGGTGAGTGAGGCTGAGAGACTTCAAAGAAGTGTGACTGGCCCAAGGTCACCCAGCAGCTGCATGTGGAGGAGCGGGGAAGCAAACCTGGTTCACCAGATTACGAGTCCCCCGCTCTTAACCACTACACCACACTGGCTCCCTTCCTACCAGGGAGGTGTGCGCTCCACAATACATTGGAGCCAACCTTTTCACAACAGGGCATGCAAGTTTTATGAGGCTGATATATATACTACATTTTGGATGTAGAAGTGGGGGTTTTGGCACATAATAAGAAACACAATTTTGTTATTCCTCAGACTTAATACCTGGCTTTTAAAAGCCTTTTCCACCATCCCCACCCCACCCCTGGTCTCAACACACTTAAAAATTTTGATTCCCAACATAAGCAAGCAAGGAAGTGCCAAGTTATCATGCACATTCAAAGATTTACAAAATTATACCCTGCTTTAGAACTAGAGTTCATTATTGTCTTGGAAATGTAATATATACTGTTATGGACAGTTTTCTCAAGAGGAAAGAAATAAAAACAGAGACTTTTTTCAAGTCAGATTGGTCTGCTTCCACTGTTGAACATTTTAAATAAAAACTCTCTTTGGACTTAGCTGTGGTTACCAGATCAGATATGGCCAACAGCTGTAGCCAGTCATTCCTCCGATTGTGTCAAGGTTATGAGTGAACCGTAAGGCTCATTCTTCGGTACTTCTGTGAACTCGAAGGGCATCCATAGACTCCTAATGCTATTCAGCAGTTGGAAATCTCACCCAGACACATTCTTAAATAAATATTTAGCATCAGTTGTGTTCTGTACTCTGTTCCAAAGTACATGAAAGAGAACTCCAGTAGAGAGTAGACTACAATAGCCTGCTGCCTTCTTGGCTTTTGGCAGCATATAAAATGTTAGCGAAACGGTTATGGATGGAAGAAACGAGAGTGGTTTGACTGTTATATGTGGTCCTAGAGCTTCAACCCTCCTGACGTTTATGAACTACATCTCCCATCATCCCTGGCCATTGCCTATGCTTGCTGAGGCTGCTGGGAGTTGTAGTTCAGCAACATCTGGACCTCCAAAGATTCCCCACACCAAGGGCGCCGACTTGGGCCCCAGGTTATGGCTGCCCAGTGCGCATGTGGCGAGGCGTAATGACGTGGGTGCGCCATTTGGGGGGCTTCTGCTGCCTGAAGCAGCAGCTTCACCCGGTCTAATAGCTGGGCCAGCTCTGCTAAGGACGCCGTTTTGGTTGCACCACCTCTGTTCCTGCAAGAAGACCAGCAAAGAAATATCACTCTGGACCCAAATGCATGTTAATGAATTTACTCACTTCTTTGTTCTGGCATTGCAAATCAGATCTCTTTCACTTACCTTTCCCCTCCACACCCCTGCCCTTTTATGTCTATTAATTTGATGTACTTGCAATGCCCGTGTAACAGCATTATTAGTACTGAATTTGTGTTGCTGTGTTTCACTTTGAGTGCTAGTTTTTGGCTCAAAGGTGGGATAAAATATATCAAGCGGACAACATCTTTTCCCAAGGGGCTTGTGAGGTGGGGTGGAAGCAAACTGTTGGATTTACAAAACAAACATTGAAAGCTGTAATCGTATGAACATATCTTTCTTATGAGCAAGTATTTCACAATTCCGTTGGGGCTGTCTTCTAACTAAACATGAATCGGATCAGGTTGCAATTATATATGATTTTCCACAGTGACATATGTTGAATTATTCTGTGCATCTCAGCTGTGAAGATGTTGATTTCACGTGCTTCTAGTACCATTATTAAATTAAACAAAAAAAATTAATGCAATGGGAAACTAAATATATGAGTTAAGCAATAAAAGGAATACTGACCTATTGAAAAATTGGTCTGATCTTTAAAAATATTCCAGAATAGCAATGATGAGACTATTAACAACAGCAGAATGATGACAGATATTCATTAGTGTTTGCATATGAATGAGAAGGCACTTAATTACAAATTATACTTGGCAAATTATTTAGTAGCTGTAAATCAAACGCTAGAAAGATGAAAGATTTTGAGTGCAAGATACTGAAAGATTTTTTTTTTAACACAAGCAGTCTAGAGCAAATTGGAGGAGCTGAACATTCTTTCAAAGCACAGTATTTTAAAAAGCAATTATAATTCAGAAATCCTAGGGCACAATCCACCAGGAAGGAATATGGTGCAAGCTTTATTAAAATGAATGAACTCTTGTGTCGTTCCCCTTATTTCACTGGGGAAAAACTTCCTGTTAGATTGTGTCTCCACTATTTAGTTTGTACATAATAGTTCTTAGACTGCAGTTCACCCAATGATAACAGACTGGATAATTCATGTCTTAAAACCATTGCTAATTGTTAACCAAACTAAAATATCTAAAATAACAAAATAAAGTTGTGAGAATAGTTACAAAGAAAGAAAGAAAGAAAGAAAGAAAGAAAGAAAGAAAGAAAGCTGCAATTCTATGCACTTACTTCAGAGTAAATTGTATGTAATTCAACAAAACTTAATTCCAAGTAAATTTTCCTGGACATGTTCGCTTCCAACTGCAGAATTGCAGGTATGTCCAGGAAATTCTAGACGTATGGCAGCCCTAGCTCTTTCTGTTTTACTTTTTGTTGTGATTTCTTTATCCGAGAGAAAATAATTCCTATCAGAGCAGTGTGATGTAACGTGATGGGCAGAGTTTAGACTATGAAAGGGAATCTTTGAGTCAGCCACTATCTCTGCCTCTCCGAGTTGTTGAGAGCATAAAATGGGGAAGGGGAGAGCTTAGCTCCTGAAAGAACAGTGGAGTAATAATGCAAAGAATTACAATACAGTTCTCCATTGCTTCCTTGTGCAGGCGTCATTGAACTTAGACTTGATCGCTGTCACTTGAGTTTCTGGTCAACATTTTATTATATTTATTTATATAGTGAACCTCCCTTGGGAGAGCATTCTGCAAATGGGAGACCACTGCAGAAAAGGTGCTTCTCATCCAAAGGTCCAAAAGCCTCCTCAGACAATCTCTTGCATCTGATGTATTTAAACATTATTGGTTTTATAATTTTTTTTAGCAATGTGCTTCTCCAGTTCTATTTTAGCATCCCTTCATGTTTCCCTGCATTTATTTTGCCAAAGTTTTGGTTCTTTCTGTTCTCATCACTTGACAAGACTTTTACTTTGTAAAGTAAGCCTTCTTGCCTTTAATAGGTTCTTTGATTCTACTCATTAAACACATTGGCAGTCTTGACCTAGGTGGCATGCTTCTTGAACTGCAGTTTACATGCTAGCTAAGCTTCCAATATTGTGGTTTTAAACAACTCCCAAGTATTCTCGAGAGAGCTGACCTATTTGACTTTACCTTTCCACTTCCTCTAAACAATCTCTTCATTTTTAGGAAGTTTCCTCACTGAAAGTCAAACGAGATTGTTTTGGATTTTCTTGGCAATTGTCCATTTAATATAATGTGCTTCCACACTCCCAGTATGGGGGTCTACACTTCCTTCATTTGAGCAATCATAAAGAATTTAATCCTCTGTCCTGAGGAATGTTTTGTTCTGAACTGGATGCATCTTAGCTCCTGTCAGACCTCCCCCCCCCAAAAAAAAAAACAGTTTAAAAGCTGGTCTGCAATCTTTTTATTATTTAAGTACCAACAGTCTGGTTCCAGACCTATTCAAGTAGAGCCCTGCCTGCTTATCCAGCACTTAGCCAATCCAGACGCTTCTTCCAAACATCACCATCCCATCCATAATCAGCATTGCATGGCTGTTCCAGTGTGTGTAAGAGCTAGCCTTGCAAAAAAAAAGCTACCTGAAAGGTCTTGACTTTCCACTTCCTACCTAGCAACTTAAATTTCACTTCAAGGACTGGACCACTACATTTCCATACATAATGGGTGCCAACATGCACCCCAGACACTTTGTCCTGCCCAGCACTGTCTAGCAAGCTATCTAGGCAACATCTGACATCCACAACCTGCATATCAGGCAGGCAAGTCATAATACAGATGGAACACTTGTCACAAACCCAGCTAGTATATTAACATCACCCACTATCACCATCCAGCTTCCTCCTGGAAGAGAATCCTCAGCACAGGAGAATTCCTGCTCATCCTTGAAGGAATGGCAATTCTTGGCAATTGTGCATTAACATACACATTTAATTTAATAGCAATGGTCAGAGTTCCCAATTGCTCCTTCTAAGAGATCACTTCTGATAATAATAATAATAATAATAATAATAATAATAATAATAATAATAATAATAATTTATTTATACCCCGCCCTCCCCAGCCAAGGCCGGGCTCAGAGCGGCTTACAAGCAATAATAAAAACAAGATGAATGATTACAACTAAAAAACAAAAGTAAAATACAACATTAAAATAATGGAACATTAAAATATTAAAATGTAGCCTCATCGCAGGAGGAGAAGGAAAAGAAAAAAGAAAGAGAGGGAGGGAGGGAATCAAATTGGCTCCAAGCCAAAGGCCAGGCAGAACAACTCTGTCTTACAGGCCCTGCGGAAAGAAATCAGATCCTGCAGGACCCTGGTCTCATGAGGCAGAGCGTTCCACCAGGCTGGAGCCATCACTGAAAAGGCCCTGTCTCTGGTTGTAGGCAATCTAACTTCCTTAGGGCCTGGGACCACTAGGGTGTTGTTATTTATGGACCCTGAGGGTATCCGTGGGGCATACCAGGAGAGACAGTCCCGTAGGTACGAGGGTCCTAGGCCGTGAAGGGCTTTAAAGGTCAAAGGTAAAGGTAAAGGTACCCCTGCCCGTACGGGCCAGTCTTGACAGACTCTAGGGTTGTGCGCCCATCTCACTCAAGAGGCCGGGGGCCAGCGCTGTCCAGAGACACTTCCGGGTCACGTGGCCAGCGTGACATCGCTGCTCTGGCGAGCTAGAGCTGCACACGGAAACGCCGTTTACCTTCCCGCTAGTAAGCGGTCCCTATTTATCTACTTGCACCCGGGAGTGGTTTCGAACTGCTAGGTTGGCAGGCGCTGGGACCGAGCAACGGGAGCGCACCCCGCCACGGGGATTCGAACCGCCGACCTTTCAATCGGCAAGCCCTAGGCGCTGAGGCTTTTACCCACAGCGCCACCCGCATCCCTTAAAGGTAAAAGCAGCACCTTAAATCTGACCCTGTACTCCACCGGGAGCCAGTGCAGCTTGAAAAGGCCATAGGACCTCTGTCTTCGAAGGATTTAGTTTCAATCGGCTCCCATGAAACCATCCAGCCACAGCTTCCAAGCATCTGGTCAGTGTGTTCGGGGCCGAGTCGATGTGGCCATCCATCAACAGACAGAGCTGAGTGTCATCAGCATATTGGTGACAGCCCAGCCCAAAGCTCTGGATAATCTGGGCAAGGGGGCGCATAAAGATGTTAAAAAGCATCGGGGAGAGAATTGCGCCCTGCGGCACTCCACACACCAAGGAGTGGCGCGACAACATTTCCCTCCCTAGTGCCACCCTCTGTCCCCGACCAGAGATAAAAGAGCACAACCAGTTACGGCCTCTGCCCTGTATCCCCATGTCTGCGAGGCGGTGATCCAGAAGATCATGATCGACCATGTCAAAGGCTGCTGACAATTCTAAAAGGATCAGCAGTCCTGACCCGCCTCGATCCAGTTGTCTACGGAGATCATCTGTTAGGGCAACCAGAGCCGTCTCCGTCCCAAAACCAGGACGAAAACTGGACTGAAATGGATCTAATGCTGATGTTTCCTCCAGAAACCTACCAAGCTGTTCAGCAACCGCTCTCTCAATTACCTTACCCAGGTATGGAAGATTTGAAACTGGGCGGTAATTGGATAGGTCTAAGGGATCTAATGAAGTTTTCTTTAAGAGTGGACACACCACTGCTTCCTTCAGTTCCCCTGGGAATGTCCCCGTATCAAGGGACAAATTGATAATTTCAACCAGGGGGGTCCGCGCAACATCTGGACACTCCCTAATCAGCCAAGACGGGCTCGGATCAAGGAGGCAGGTGGTGGGCCTACCAACTTGGAGGAATCTATCCACATCAGTAGGGAGTATCCGATCGAAATGGTCCAACATTGGACCTGAAGTCAGTCGAGGGGCCTCCAGTTCAGTCACTGTATCTAAATTGGGGAGGTCACGGCAGAGCAACAGGACTTTCTCCGCAAAAAAGCTCGTGAATGCCTCACAGCTGTGGGTTGAATTTGTGCTTAAATTTAGTTGTCCTCGTAAGGACGTTATTGACCTAATTATTCTAAAAAGTTGTGCCGGGCGAGAGCTAGCGGATGCAATGCAAGCTGCAAAGTAAGATTTCTTAGCAGCTTTCATAGCCATCTCATAGGCTTTCATAATCGTCCGATAAGATGTTCTAGAGGCTCTGTCACGAGTCTGTCGCCATACTCGCTCTAGCTGTCTGAGATCCCGCTTCATTTTCCGGAGCTCCTCAGTAAACCAAGGTGCCCGGTTTCGACGGGGTCGCAAAGGGCGCTTAGGCGCGATCTCATCAATGGCTGCCAAGAGCCGGTTATTCCAGTCCTCAACAAGGTCATCTAATGAGTTGCCAGGAAGAGCAGAGTTCCGCAAGGCTTGTCGGAATCTATCAGAATCCATCAGTTTTCACAGACGAGCCCAAATAGGTTCGCCACCCGAGCCGGGGAGGAGTGGGAAGTCAATCTTGGCTTTCAGAGCATAGTGATCAGACCATGGCACTTCCACAGCGGGGAGCATGATCACATCTATGCCAGCCCCAAAGATCAGATCCAGCGTGTGGCCTGCTTGATGAGTGGGGCCCAAAACAAACTGGGAGAGCCCTAGTGTTGCCATGGAAGTCACTAGGTCCAGAGCCTGTGAGGAGGGAGCAGCATCGGCATGGACGTTGAAGTCTCCCAAAACCAGTAGGTTTGGGAACTCCAAGGCCCAGCCCGCCACCACCTCCAGCAGGTCTGACAGGGTGGCTGCAGGGTGGTTGGTACACCAGCCAGACAGCCAAGCTCTCCCTGGTGCCCCACATGAGACCAACACATTCAATGCCGGAGATCGCTGGTGATGGCAGAGCTCTGAAAAAGCAATCCTCCCGGAATAACAACGCTACTTCTCCCCCCCCCCCGACCCACAGTCCACGATTGATGGAGGACAGAGAAACCTGGGGGTGTTATCTCATGTAGGGAGACTACTTCGCCTTCCCGTACCCAGGTCTCCATCACACAAGCCAGGTCAATCCCCTGTGAGACAAAAAAGTCACGCATGGTGGTGGTTTTGTTGCCTATGGACCTGGCATTGCACAGCACCAATGACGGAGGTGTGTAATCCTTGCTCTCCCTACCCTCATCCCTTGGGATGATGGGGCGTAGATTGGAAGGGGTTCGAGGATCACTGCATCTCGAAACCCTTCGGCGATAGAGATATCTAGCCCCACCGCCATTCCTCCCTAGCCCTTCAATTGTGGAAATCCCAGATCCCATACTAGCCTCCCTAATAGATGGGTAACATCCCCTCAATAACAAGTCATCCTTGGGCCAGGACTCCCGAGTCAAAATGGTATGGGAAAGAGGTGGAGGTCTGATAGGGTAAGTATCCCTAGAAGATAAAACCCAACCAACCGCACCCCAAGCGGGGGGGACAGTCCCATGGTGTTTCATTAACTGTCAATCCCCCTCTCCCTCCTGGGTTAATTGGAGGATTGTTGGTTCTATCTGTGGCTCTGGAAGTATTAATGAGGTATGTGTTATAAAATGTGGATCACTGGCCAACAAAGAGCCAGATTCGAATTCGAAATATCTGTCCATCCTGTCTCGCCAGGAGTACAGTAGAGAAGGCTGATCATTCTGATAAGCTTTTGGAACATTAGGCAAAGGTCCAGATGTAGATTTGGTGCTGGATATCTCCAGATTGTCAGCAACATAGAGTTCTTTAGGTGTTGTTGCCATAGAAATGTCGGAGGCGCCAAATTCCTCATCTAATTTGGTGTCGTTTGAAAAGGGAACAGGGAGTTGCACTGATGTCTTTCTATGGGATAAAGAGCTGTTGGACGTCTTTAAATATTGTGCCCTAGGCTCTACTGTCCTTATATTTGGGGTAGAAATCTCAGTCTTTATACTCATTAGCCTCTTCTTCAGGTCTTGTAATTCTAGACTTACAAAGTTCTTTTCTTCCTTCGGGCAATTAGTATTTCTAGTGTTGAGCTTGGTTTCCTTTATCCGCATTAGCTTTGACTCTATGCAAGATACCAATTGCCTCCTAGTTTCATCCTTAAATACGCTCACTGGGCAGAGAGAATGGAACCACCAATAGGGTATCCTTTATCTCCATGAGTCGAGATGGGAGGGTTGATGTCATAAATAGGCGCGTTGTGTTTCTCAAGGTAGGCAGGAAGTGGAAATTTTCTAGATCTACATTTCAGTAATGGTAATTCAGGAGCTGAGACAAGGACATAGTAATTTGTCTGCGGTTCATCCACCTATGAGTGTATCGGTGAATCTCAAGCATTATCTGGTTCGTTTGCAAGACTTGACAGGACCTCACTTCATCCATAGTTTGAGTTGGTGAGTTATTAACAGAGTCATTTCTTATCATCCTTTTAAGCCCTTGGGCATTTAAAGGGGAGGAACTAGTATCCAATTGTTTCTCAATGTTAACTATTCTAGTGAGGATTTCATCCAGTCTTTGGAGAATCAGAACCATAGTTTCTGCAGACAACATGCAAATCTCTTGGTAGGGGTGCATATCCCGAATTGGTTGAAAGCAGGCTCCTCTGATATCTTGTTCTAGAGGCATGGGTGGGTCAGCATTAGGAGTGGGAGGAATCCCTCCTGCTCCGGCTCTTGCCCTCTTGGACGGATTAGCTTTCTCTGGGAGGAGGGGGGTCGGGTCATTGACATCCTCCTTAAGGGGGGGTGAGGTTCCCCCAACGTTGGTACTCACTGTTTGTTCTATTTGCTCCGTTTTCTCGGCTTCCTCAACCCGCTCTATTTCTGAGCCAGGGCAGATGGCGTTGGCTCTCTGCCGATTCTTTGCTTTAGAGGAATTGTGAGTCTCAATAATGGTCTTCTGGCTCTTTGCACCTCGTTTTCTCCTTCTGGCAGGCATACCTTAGAGTGATGCCCTCCTGCCCTGAGAGTCTCATCCTCCATGGAAGCAAAGGAGCTGCCACATCCATGGAGGGCTTTCCCACAAATCTTTTTCAGCTTCCCCAGGTCAGACATATTGGCCTCAAGGAAATGAATTTGTTCCCTGTGGGCAAGTAACTTATTGCACAAGAGCACATACCTATGGCTTTTGTCTATCTGGCAGATAGTCATATATGTGACATTCTTTGTGACAAACTGGATATCCCAAACTGCTTCTGGCTATCTCCTTGCATATTTGTTTTGACAGTTTATTGAGTAAGGGATGTTACCTGAAAAACTTCACCAGTTTTCTAAACTTGTTTGGGCTGCCAGGAGATTCCTCAGAAAGCTTTCATCTGCAGAGAAATTCGCCAAATGACTTTGAATTTTGCTTTAGGCAAAGTGCTCAGAGTCAATAATATGCTCAAGGAAGTCTATTCATACAGATTCGATGCTTATAGTTTTCAATTGGTATTTTGATTTTATTCCTTAGAATTGTTTATGTGCACTTACAGAAAGGTCGGATTCTGGTCTGATAATCAGCTCATCCATATTGGCAAGCATTCTTTTTTTTTTTTAAGAAAAAGAGAGAGAGAGACTACAAAATTTTCAAAAAAGCAAATTTACTAGCTGTGGTGGGTCATCAAATCATAATTAACCCACATGTTGCACAGATATTTCTTTATCTAGTTGAATTTGTGTTTTGACAAAGCTCAGAGAACAACTGGGGGAGGGGGCACAGAGTCACTGCTTTGGTGGGAATAAATTCTTGTTCAGAATATCTGCCATGAAGCATAGCTGTAAACATCATGCACGATCCATAGTTCACTGCAACAAATAGCTCCTTGGTGGGAAAGACAAAATCTCAGCAAAGCAGAGAAAAGATAAAGGACTGGCACATTTCCTGGCTTTGCACATCCTCAGATAAAATACCCTGACTACAAGGAACTTACAGGCTGCAGAGCCTAATAAAGCAATTAGGCTTGCTTTCACAGAAAGAAAGAGCAGCACTCACCTTCATTTTTTCTTCAAGAGACAAAGGCGCAGTTCATTGTCATTTTTTATTAAAGCAGATAAGGATGGAACTCCAGGTTGGGACCCTTCTAGTCAATGAGACCTCTAAAAACCACTCAGCTGCAGAGACAGCATTCAAGAACCCCCTTGAGGCAACATGAACTCAATAGCTTCAGAACCAATGAACTGGTAGGATCATGAAGTGATTTCTCTCCCTGCCCCCTCCCATTTCTTCCGGATTGTTTTGTCCCAGATGATCAGGCCTGAAAATGTTTGATGCAAAGCCCAGACTGTTCTCACTGAATCAGTTTGTGTGACTTTTCACCACATGGAAAGAAATCTTTTTCTTTGTGTTTGCATGGATTCTGAGGTACAGCAGGTGTGTGGACACAATCAATCCACATTCTCAAGAATCACCATGAAGAAAAGGCTTCCAGGGCTGACAGGTGTTGCTGGAGAGGAAAGCAAAGAAAAAGCTATAACACTGGGTGAAGCCAGCACCTGGGGAGGGGAAATAAAAGGAGGCATTTCTGAGAGAGGGTTCAGATAGTTGAGAGATAGTTTGTGGGGGAGACTTTGAGACTTTGGTCTCTCTCTCTGTGTGACATCCGCTCTGAGGGAAGGGAGTCTCCTGAGCTTTGACTGGAAGACAGAGTGTCTTGGGAGAGTATTCAGACAGGAATGAACTGGAGGGCTGAGTTTGAGCAGGAGAGTTAGAAGTTGTGAGGATCCAGTCGGGAGGAGAGAGATCTTCTAGGTAGAGAAGACTCCCAAGCCCGTAAAGAGGGGTGAGGTGATTCCCTGGGTCTGCTGCACTGCCAGAAGTACCTCGGGAGTGTCATTGACAGAAGGTTGGGGATCTGACAGAAAGTTCCACCTTGCTTAAGGACCAAAGTATTAAGCTGTAACACCTATGCAAAAACTAAGCTAAGGCGCTGAAGTGAAGTAACTGGAAATAAGCTGAGCATTGACCACCTAGGCTAGAAACCTGTAACAGGTAACTGAAGCATAAGAACTGAATTAAGCAACAGAAATTTAAAAGAAGTTGCATCTAGAAGCCTTGTGTAGAAGCCTGTAAATACAGTGTAATATTAATAAGTTAACTGTTTCCTGAAAGAACATTATCTCCTGACACACCCTTTGTTTTATCAACTTTGTTCTATAAAATATCCACTCACCTGGGATTCCAGGTGGGTGGCTGTTCCCGCATGGCGCGCCTGTGGTGGGTCCATGGAGGCTACCACCTTTCATCAGGCCCTCAGGTAAGGGTAGGCAGTGCCCGCTTGGGCCAATTGGAGACTGGGACTTGGGGGCTGCAAGCAGCCCACCCCAGCCTACTTAAGGGGGCAGCCAAGTGCAGGCTGCCTGCTTGACCAATCGTTGTGGGATTTTCTACCCACCCAGTCTTTGGGGCCCGCCCAGGGGGCGAAGCGGGCACATTGCCTCTGGACCTTGCTATGGTTAATTCAGACGCCGTATTGGGGGTCAGGGAGGAATTTTCTCCTGCAAACAAATTGGCTGGCTAAATCATAGCAACCGTCACAATTTCAGTGGATAAGGCATTGGGCTGGATTCTTAGTCACAGGGGTACCCTGTTAGAGGGGGTGAGTCGTGTGGCAACGGCGCAGTGGCAGCAGGAGGCCCCATTAGCTAAAGTGGTACCTCAGGTTAAGAACAGTTTCAGGTTAAGAACGGACCTCCAGAACAAATTGAGTTCTCCCAATAGTGGCCTGTGTGGGGTCTTGGCATCCAATCCATTTTTGAGTTGACTCCCCAGCACAGGTTTGACACCACCAGGTTCCTATCAGGTAGCTAGCAGGCTGCCTGATGCAGGATACATGCCCAGTGCCTCAGCCAAACCTACTCTATCCTGTAATCAATAAAGTTGTGGCCCAATTCAATCCAACAGCAGTCTCCTGTGTCATTCCTGTGGCCCTCCCTTCGCCTGCCGCAGCCATTATGCAACTGTGCCGGCCATAAATCCTTCTTATTTGTTCAACTTCTGCCTGAGTCTCCAACTATCAAAGCTTTACCTCATGGAAAAAGAAACATTAGATAATGCATGGGGGTTACATAGGCTAACTGTAGGTAGGGGACCTGTCACCCCTGGCTTACAGAGAGGTGGGATCTGCTACAAAATGGCAAGACAACCCTTGGAGGCTATAGTGTCCTATGGAGGGGGTTCCACTTGACTGAGCAGTGGGGTCTCAGCAGCTGCTGGAAGATATCTGGTGCTGACTATGATGCACCACTGTCTGCGGCTCCCCAGTTATGACTTGCACTGGAGCTGGGTGGAGGGGTGCATCCTGCCTATGTCTCATTGCCAGGACCTAGGCTTGTGAGTTATGGACTGTCATCCTGGGCAGGAGAGGGATAGGTGGACTGATAGTTTAGAGGCATGCTCACAGCAAGCAATGGTGCACACACTTTCGAGGGAGAGGCAGACAGAGTAGGAAGGTGAGGATGAGCATTGTGGGGGTCCAAAGAAGGAGGAGGAAACATGTGTCAAGGAGAACCACACTGAAATATGTCACTGTTCACAACAATTGCCAAACATAGCCAAGAAAAGGTGTTTTCCTCTGCTCACAAAAAACAACAACACACACACACACACGAGATAAAGTTGTATTGGCTGAGCCCGCCTTTCTGAAACTACCAGCTGAATGGAATCTGTAATTGAGAGTTCACTGTAGTCAAATGGCATTTGCAGGAGGGGACTTATTTATTTATTTTCAAGAGATCAATCTTGGGTTGTTGTTTTTAAATAGCTGCACCATTTTTCAGGTGTCGCAGCTCAGAGTTGGCACTGATTTTTTTCTAAATCCACATCACCACATTAAATGGCATGTCCCTCTGTGGCCAGAAGTGACTTTTGATCTAAAGAAGGTGCTCTTGCCATATTGCAATCTTCCAGACTGTGGATACTGCACAAATTGCACCACTGTTTTAAACAACAAGCAGAATAATAAGAATAATAATGATTTAAACAGTTACCTTGATCTGTAATTGCAACATTTATTGTCATTCTGCTAGAATAATGCTTATCACTTTGAAACACCTGCTGTTACACACAGCGGTAAATCTTTGGAAACAGACATAGCCTAAGCTCTGGGTTATTAAAGAACACACAAGCACATGCACACACATCAGTGTACACATTTCTTTACAGCAGTGCTATTTGATGTGGTGGACTGACAGCTGCACACCTCTCAGTGTGCTGGGGCCAGTACTATATTGGATACTGAAGCATTCCACCCAACCTGGGCAGTGGTGGAATTGCCACAGACCAGCAGCCAATGCCTCGTGAACTGGACCTCTGCTTTGAGCAGCACTGCTTTACAGGGTATTTCCACATTATTGGGGGTGCTGTGATTTTCCTCTGGATACATCCCACTTGGTTCCATCTGCACTGGTGGGTGTGGCATAGTTGCTGTGGGCTATTGGAAGGTTAAGTCATGTTCACTATAATCTTTGTGGTAGGTGCTGTTATGTACTGAAGTTCTCACCCTGGGCCAGCAGGGGGATACTGTAGATAATTATGCAAATGAAGGATCGAAAGTGACGTTCAGTGATTGGATAGTTTTAGAAAGTTGTTACAGTAACAAGGTACTGGAGCTCTATATAAGCAGACTGACTGAGCCCTTCAGCTCAGTTCAGTTCTGGCCTCAGAATAAAGAAGAGCTGTGTCATCTGATATGTTCGCCCACAGCTTAACAGGTGCCATTTTATGAATCCCATTTTTTATACTATTGAACATTTAACTGTAACTAAAACACTTTCTTATTAGCGACGCGGGTGGTGCTGTGGTCTAAACCACTGAGCCTCTTGGGCCTGCTGATCATAAGACTTCCTTCGATGCAAAATACGGCATGTGATGGGGGGAGCCTTTACCCTTCATGTTTGCTACATAAATGATTTGACAAACACCCCCTTGAATGTTAACAAACTGATAAAAGGCAAGAAGAGATAAAAGAGAACAGGATTATATTTATGGATTACAATGAAAAATAGAACTGTGTGAGAAAATTGAAATGGATTTAAAGCACCAAACTTTCAATGTACTGCTATGGAAGGACCTGGACTTTGTGCTTTGAGGATCTGCCAAGGGTTTGACAAGACACCAGATCATTATTGAGAGAGTTGGCCAAGGAGGAGAAACTTGAGTCTTGTTAAAGCGTTGGTAGGACACCAGTTTACTCTCTATCTAGACTCAAACAATTACAACAACAAAAAGATGGCATGTCTCTGCCTCATTTTCTGGGAACAAAGGAAAGGAAAGAGCAGAAGAGCGGAAGTAGAGATGCTGTGCAGGACAGATGGAGAACAGGAAGAATGAAGAAACAACATGGATAAAATAAACATCACACACAGGAAATATTTTGGATATAGAATCATAGAATCATAGAATCATAGAGTTGGAAGAGACCACAAGGGCCATCGAGTCCAACCCCCTGCCAAGCAGGAAACACCATCAGAGCACTCCTGACATATGGTTGTCAAGCCTCTGCTTAAAGACCTCCAAAGAAGGAGACTCCACCCCACTCCTTGGCAGCAAATTCCACTGTCGAACAGCTCTTACTGTCAGGAAGTTCTTCCTAATGTTTAGGTGGAATCTTCTTTCTTGTAGTTTGGATCCATTGCTCCGTGTCCGCTTCTCTGGAGCAGCAGAAAACAACCTTTCTCCCTCCTCCATGTGACATCCCTTCATATATTTGAACATGGCTATCATATCACCCCTTAACCTCCTCTTCTCCAGGCTAAACATGCCCAGCTCCCTTAGCCGTTCCTCATAAGGCATCGTTTCCAGGCCTTTGACCATTTTGGTTGCCCTCCTCTGGACACGTTCCAGTTTGTCAGTGTCCTTCTTGAACTGTGGTGCCCAGAACTGGACACAGTACTCCAGGTGAGGTCTGACCAGAGCAGAATACAGTGGCACTATTACTTCCCTTGATCTAGATGCTATACTCCTATTGATGCAGCCCAGAATTGCATTGGCTTTTTTAGCTGCCGCGTCACACTGTTGGCTCATGTCAAGTTTGTGGTCAACCAAGACTCCTAGATCCTTTTCACATGTACTGCTCTCAAGCCAGGTGTCACCCATCTTGTATTTGTGCCTCTCATTTTTTTTGCCCAAGTGCAATACTTTACATTTCTCCCTGTTAAAATTCATCTTGTTTGTTTTGGCCCAGTTCTCTGATCTGTCAAGGTCGTTTTGAAGTGTGATCCTGTCCTCTGGGGTGTTAGCAACCCCTCCCAGTTTGGTGTCATCTGCAAATTTGATCAGGATGCCCTTGAGTCCATCCTCCAAGTTGTTGATAAAGATGTTGAATAAGACCGGGCCCAAGACAGAACCCTGTGGCACCCCACTAGTCACTCTTCTCCAGGATGAAGAGGAACCATTGATGAGCACCCTTTGGGTCCGGTCAGTCAGCCAGTTACAAATCCACTGAGTGCTAGCATAGTCAAGACCGCATTTTACCAGCTTCTTTATAAGAATATCATGGGGCACCTTGTCAAATGCCTTGCTGAAATCAAGGTAGGCTACATCCACTGCGTTCCCTTCATCTACCAGGCTTGTAATTCTGTCATAAAACGAGATCAGGTTAGTCTGACATGACTTATTTTTCAGAAATCCATGCTGACTATTGGTGATCACAGCATTCCTTTCTAGGTGCTCACAGACTGTTTGCTTAATGATCTGCTCCAGAATCTTCCCTGGTATTGATGTCAGACTGACTGGGCGGTAATTATTTGGGTCCTCTCTTTTCCCCTTTTTGAAAATAGGGACAACATTTGCCCTCCTCCAGTCTGCCGGGACTTCGCCTGTTCTCCAGGAATTCTCAAAGATGATTGCCAGTGGTTCTGAGATCACATCTGCCAGTTCTTTTAATACTCTTGGATGCAGTTCATCTGGCCCTGGAGACTTGAATACATCTAAACTAGCCAAGTATTCTTGTACTATCTCCTTAGTTATTCTGGGCTGTGTTTCCTCTGCTGAATCATTTCCTCCAAATTCTTCAGGTCGGGCATTGTTTTCTTTATCGGAGAAGACTGAGGCAAAGAAGGCATTGAGGAGTTCAGCCCTTTCTGTGTCCCCTGTTTGCATTTCTCCATCTTCTCCTCTGAGTGACCCCACTGTTTCTTTGTTCCTCCTTTTGCTACGAACATACCCATAAAAGCCTTTTTTGTTGCTTTTAACCTCTCTAGCAAGCCTGAGTTCATTCTGTGCCTTAGCTTTTCTGACTTTGTGTCTACATGTGCTGGCTATTTGTTTGAATTCCTCTTTGGTGGTTTCCCCCCTTTTTGGTGGTTTCCCCCCTGCAAGAGAACTCCTCTTGCAGGAAAAAAATATTAAATGTGTTAATTCGAATGGAAGTCAAAAACTGTCAATAAAGGATTAAGCTGTCAATAAAGGATTAAGATCAAGACTGAATGTAATTGGATTAATTAAGACTCAGAAGCAGGATGAAATAAAATCATCTCACCCTGAAATCTAGCACGCGGAAGTCATACAAAGTGTGTAATTGGCTTTATAATTGATATATATTTGAATTTGAATTGTCATTTGACATTGATAAAATGTGGTTTATATTGGATTTTAATAATTGGAAAGTAATAAAAAATATTTATATATAAAAAATATTCTAATGAATCTGATTGGTATTCACTGTTATTGTTTTCGGTCTGCAAACAATATGTAATTGATTATGGTTTTCTCTCCACTGGCATTATTTTTCCTTTGCATTGAAATAGTGTGGAATAGTAAAATAATAAAATAATTAATAAGGTGGTTTGTCAGATACCAAACTGCAGCAGAACAGAAACAGCGCTGTATATAACAAAAACAGTTTGAGATGGAAATTGATGCCTTCTTACATCCCTGTGTGAGGGTATATCACATCTCTCTCCCAAACAAACTGCAAATTATAGCACTACCACCATCAACCCCCTTTGCAATATCTCTCCGCTCCCTCTTTGTGATTGTTCCCTGAATGTGGCTGTCTCCAAACCCAGCCTTGCCTTGCCTTGACAAGTAATCTCCTCACTTCCACACACAGACAGCAAGGAAGGAAGAAATTACAGTGGAGAAAAGAAATTCAGTTCCTCCTAAGACCTTTCCAGATCTTTGATCATCCTGGTTGCCCTCCTCTGCACATGTTCCAGCTTGTCTACATGCTTCTTAAATTGTGATGCTCAGAATTGGACACAGTATTCCAGGTGTGATCTGACTAAGGCAGAATAGAGTGGTACTATTACTTCCCTTGATTTGGATGTTATACTTCTGTTGATGCAGCCCATAGAGAGATGCTTTATATTACAGGTCCTGGCATCGGTCCATCTAGCTTAGGACTCTGACTGGGAGTGTCTCTTCAGGGCTTTAGGCAAGAGCCTGGGACATTCTACTTACAAAATAGATACTCTACGACTGAGCTTCCAAAGTTGTGTTCTTTCCAGCGGGATGGCTTCTGCTTCTTAAAAGCCGTTTTTCTTTAGCCATGAACTGATATTTCTATCAGGAACTGTCTTGACTTCCTGTTTCACTCGTAGATTATACAATCTTAAAGTGAGAGAAATCCAGCAGACTGCATCTGCATTACTCTGGTTCCCATGTTGACCCAGATGTTAGATCAGATTGTTCTGTGTTTTCGTAAGACATCCAGAAGCATGGATCATCATGAAAGGGAGGAAATCCTGTTTATAGCTTCTTCTGATCTAAAAATAGTGGACATTTAAATATATATTCAAAGGAAACTGTTTAAGCCAGCTTCTCCAGCACACTTGTCTCTCATACTATTAATGATGCTCCTCTACAGTGTGGAGATAGAAATAATCAGCAACACTTATATCCCTACACATTGTCATTTTTACATATTTTAGAAGGGATGACATCTTCAGCATACAAAAAATTGTAAAGGAACCTCTTCAGAGTTTTGCTGTCATGTTAGGAAGAAGAATTGAAGATCTTCTGCAACAAGATCAAACATAGCCTATGTTTTTAGAAAAGGACAGCTACTGAAAACTCAGAAGCATTTCTTTGATGTAATTTAATTGGATAAAAGCAATTGAATTCATGCAGTAAATTCATCAGACATGATTTTGTCTTTAGAGATCTAATGAAATTTGGATTTTGTACATAACATCCATGATTTAATCTGAGATGTTATTCTGTATAAGAGAAAAATGCAATTAACTGACGTATACACCAACCAGACCCAGACCATGTCTGCTTAAATGTATTGGTACTGATTGCATGTAGACTTGCCCTGTGATTTTCTGCCTACAGCCAAGTCCTTAGGTGATCTGCATCTGGGAAGGTTATTCCTTGCAGTATCTGAGCTTAGATTTGTTTCTTTGTATCTATTCATCGGACATATAAGGATTAACAAAAGGAACTGATATCCATATGAGAGTACTGTAATATAAGAACATAAATAAAAATGACACAGACCAAAGTATATACATAAAATTTTTAATACAGCCACTATTTTAACAAGACACAGCATCCTCCCTTTAAAATAATCTATCATTAATTGCTGCCTATAGAAAAATGTGCAAAGTTTGCAGTTACAGAGATATATTGTCCTCACAAAGCAGATAGAGTGTAGTCTCATGGACAGATCTTTCCATGTAACTCCCTAAAAATTGTCCAATTAATCATCAACCTCTGCACATTATGCAATGATAATGCATTCAAGGTTCAACCAAATTTAAACTATAAGGACAAATAGAATCACAATAAGGTCTGTCAGTAACATGATAATTCTGTAAGTCTTCTTGGTCCAGTCATTTTCAAACTAAGGAATCTTTGTGTATCAGTCATGGAACCTGTGGCAGTTTTAAGGGGGGGGGGGAGGCATGCTTAAGGGGGCATCACCTACTGCAAATGGGAAGAAATGAATATGTCAGTTTTGATATCTCTCAGTTAGTCATTTTTCCTGTCCTGAAATCCATTTCCTCACTTCTGCACAAATTAGCAAATCCATGTGCTTTGTTTGTTGCATTAATATATATTTTTATTGAATATTCAATTAAAAACACTTTAAAAGGTTCATGAAAATGTGTATGCATTTTTGTGCACATGTCTCCTGATATGCACAATTTCATATGCAGTTTTGCAGTGCCCCCTAATATGCCCCCTAATATGGTGGATTTTATACCTTGCTTTCACTAGCACATACATTTTTGCACAAAGCTTTTGGTTGGAGAATGGCAATAAGAAAACTTGGAGATGTGTTCAGTCATGGTCAGCAGGTGGTGCAGGAAGGTCTTTGCAGCAAAAATTACATCCCAGCCCATACTAAATGCAAAAGTTGTGACAAATGAATAAATCATCCAATTGTGAACAACAAATCATAGAATCATAGAATCATAGAGTTGGAAGAGACCACAAGGGCCATCGAGTCCAACCCCCTGCCAAGCAGGAAACACCATCAGAGCACTCCTGACATATGGTTGTCAAGCCTCTGCTTAAAGACCTCCAAAGAAGGAGACTCCACCCCACTCCTTGGCAGCAAATTCCACTGTCGAACAGCTCTTACTGTCAGGAAGTTCTTCCTAATGTTTAGGTGGAATCTTCTTTCTTGTAGTTTGGATCCATTGCTCCGTGTCCGCTTCTCTGGAGCAGCAGAAAACAACCTTTCTCCCTCCTCTATGTGACATCCTTTTATATATTTGAACATGGCTATCATATCACCCCTTAACCTCCTCTTCTCCAGGCTAAACATGCCCAGCTCCCTTAGCCGATCCTCATAAGGCATTGTTTCCAGGCCTTTGACCATTTTGGTTGCCCTCCTCTGTACACGTTCTAGTTTGTCAGTGTCCTTCTTGAACTGTGGTGCCCAGAACTGGACACAGTACTCCAGGTGAGGTCTGACCAGAGCAGAATACAGTGGCACTATAACTTCCCTTGATCTAGATGCTATACTCCTATTGATGCAGCCCAGAATTGCATTGGCTTTTTTAGCTGCCGCATCACACTGTTGGCTCATGTCAAGTTTGTGGTCAACCAAGACTCCTAGATCCTTTTCACAGCCACACTAACTCTACGCCATGCCCCAAGAACAAGAGCAGCTGGAAATAGGAAAAGGTGCCCCACATGCCAACCAAGGACACCCAAAATATCTCTACTCAGCCCCTGAAAAGGCAAGTAATGGCCTCCTACTTTTCAGAGGATGTGTGGGCAGGATGCTACAAAGGGAAAGAGGAAGTTTGTGGGGTGATGTTGCCCTATGGAAAGCCAAGCACCTGCACTCCTCCTCTGATTGGCCTCATATGGCCGTAATTTTGCTGCCTCCAATGAAGCTTTCTGCTCAATGGAGGTGGGGCAAATTTGCCCCTTTCAGAAGGATGCTGGGGCAGCATTTTCCCCAACCAAGGATACTTAACTACAAAACAGTGCAAGAGTTAGGTGCCATCAGAAGTGACCCCCCCCCAAAGCATCACATAACAGATGTTACAGCTGCTATATTTCACAAAGACAATTTGGGATTCAGTGAAATCATCTAAGGTCTGAAGTCAATGCCCAGATTTGCACAAGGAAAATTATACAGACGTTAGGAAGCAGACTCTCCCTTTTCACTGCAATGTTGCCTGGCTAGAATGAGATCTTCAGAGAGATTTATGCAGAACCATATCTGCAGGAAGATGAAAAGAGAATGCTGTCTTAGAATCAAAGCCAAGGGGTGGGGGCGAGAAAGAACGGAGAGAGGACAAAACCTCCATCACTCATACAACCACAATATTCCCGAAACCTGGAGGGATTTCAGGCTCTTTTGGGGATATCAGTTAACATTCTCAGGGAAGAGGCCAAGACTTTTTATATCTTATTGAAATCAAGCCTTACTTTTTATGCCTTAAAAAAACCTTTAATAGCAGTAAAATATTCTCTTAGAATTCCATTTTATTTTATTTAACTTAACGCTTGACTCCAAGAATGCTGGGTTTTCACTGGAAACTACTATGTATTCAGTGAAAGTTGTCATTTTGCTGCAAAGTATTTTGAAGGCAAGATAACTTTAAAATCTCTGCAAAGCTTATCAGCAGCCCTGAAAAAGGAACATCCTTCATGGGGTAAGACTTTGATTTCTCCCTCAAAAAGAAGAAGAAAGCGAGGGTGCCCAGGTAAAAGGGAACCCCAGGCCATGCTTCATAATGTACCAGTGTCATTATTACAGACATCAACTTTTATTTTGTTCTATTTATCTTTTGCTTTGCTTTTCTGTTTGTTTCTTGAACTAAAGCAGCATCTGTGTCTACCTCTGGTAAACATCAACAGCTGTCAGAATTTCTTTGCAGCTATTTTGCAGAAAGCTGTCTCGGTTCAGGAGCACACAAGATAGTGCCACAGTTTTGTGGTAACTGTGATATTGAAGATTTTCCTTGTTTTAATCTCTACAGGTGAACTACATCACTAGAACTGCCTTGTGGGATCTCCAGGCTCATGGTGACAGTTGTAGTTCAGCTGGAAAAAGTGGCTTATGATGCAGTGTGTCTGTCATGTGACCATTTAACCGAGGGTATGTTCACCTTTGCCTTTACTTCAGTCCCATTGTGATCCCACTGCAAGTACTCATGACATTAGCCACAACTCATAAGTAACACAGACATTTGGGGGTTTAATGATGTTTTGACTTTTTGGAAGGTGTATGAAGAAACGTTGGGGCCTGGCTGTTCCCTGATGTGGCCTCAAAGAGTTAAAATTCCAAAGTGGTCTACATGAAGCTGCTCTAATCCATGGTTTTAATTTGAGTGGCCAGTCAGTGCTCTGCAGATCTACCTGCCTGCTTTGATATTAGGGTCCTGAGACTTTGTCTAGGGAAGTTAATTATATTTGTGCCAACTATTGACTTTTTGATCCATCCTGGTTTATTAACATATAAATTATACATTTTTTTCATAATAAAAGTTTAAAATAAGAAGATGGTCCTTGTATTTAATTGTGTATCCATGGCTTAGCTGACATGAGGCACTTCAACCCTCTAAGGCCCAGATGAGTCCAGGCTCAGCTGCGGATTCTCCTTTGGAAAACTGCCGTCATTACGGTGGATCTTGGCTTTGGATTGGTCCCAAAATAAGTGTATGCAGTGCTTCTTTTCTGCGGCTACTCAAGGGTTTGCAGTACTGGAACTCCCCCCCCCCAAAAAAAAAATGTTGTTGTTTTTTAAAGTGTGGCACTTACTGTAACAAGTTCATGGTGAATACCAGTACACACACACACACACACACATATATATATATCACTGAGCATGTAAGATTGAAGGCAATCGAGAATGCAAGCTCTAACCCCTTAGCCAGCCTGCATTAGCAAACATGCCTAGTTGTGATACCAAGAGAGTTCCAGCAACCAGCACTCATTCCCCTGGGCTTCAAATCTGTGCAACACACATTTATTTAAAATATTTATGCAGTATTCCTGGCTCAAAGCAGTCTACATAAAAGTGTAATATAATATAGCTCTCAAGTTCAAACAACCCTACACAATGAAAGTGCTCCAACCAAACAATATAGTCAGCAAATTCAGAAGCCAAAACATAGTATTTCAGAGGAGCCCTGCTCCCCAAAGTCTGGAAGGCTTACGGGAGGTGCCAATCCTGACCTCCAGGAGGGAGATTGGGCCTGGGCATTGGATCAGCTGGAATAAAGCCCTTCTCCAGCAGGTGATGGCTTTACTGTACATACTGGGTTGGATCCAAGCCACGTTAGCCAAATACCTTTTCTGATTTCAGTGGAACTGAGCAGCAGTCTGTGGATCCAGACCCCTGGGAGAGTGCCTGATCAGAAGCTATGCACTGACATGAGGGTTCATATGGTAGGGCTGCCATATGTCCGGAATTTCCCAGACATAGCCGGGATTCGCCTGTTGAAAATGGTGTCTGGGCAGAATTTCTGCAAATTGGTTAAAATGTCTGGGAAAACTCAGGCACATGGCGGCCCATATTGAAAGCATGGATTGTTTGGCAAATTTCCTTAAAAATTGGTTAAAAACTTCCTCTTTTTTTCCTTTGAGATTTTGCCAAAAAAACCTCAGCCAAACTTTGGCCAAACACAACTTTCCCCAAGAAAGCTCAACTACCGGTACCTTTGTTTCCGGATTTTCACTTTTTGAAATACGACAACCCTGTCATATGAAGAAAGACAAATGCTAAGGCAAGCGGCTCTCAGTGGGTGGGACCTGCCAGTGGGAACAGGGCTACCTTCAATGCCACAGCTTGGCCAGTTCCTCCTGCCTTCCAAACACTGCCTCCATCTGCCATCATTTTGTGGCAGGAAGGCCTTAGTAATTTTTAGCTGCCTCAAGTGGGCTCTGGGGGTTAGAAAGTTTGAGGGTCCCTGCTCTAAAGTATGTTGGTCCCAGGTTGTGTACCAGAATCCCAAAGAATTATATATACGAGGATGTACACAGTGCACCTTAAATGAATATTTCCTGACTTACGGAGTTGTCTCTGAAACATGACATGAAATTTATTGTCTAACCTTTGTAGCCATGCAAGCTATTGGCTGTCGTAAAATTATTATGATAGGTACTTTTTAAAATTCAAGCACAGTAATTGGTTCAGTGGCCTAAGGCAGTTAATGTCACAGGTTCACTTTACTTGTATCAAGACTAATTTCCCTTTAGCACTTCTAATTAATTGGTATTAATTGTCAAAATAAAGTTGCTCCAGCCTGGTCAATTTTTAATTTCAGTTCAAAGGCATAGCAAGATCACTTGTGTTGCATCATTAGACTGATCACAATTCGGCAGCAGTCTTTGGGTGAATGTACTTTTCTAAATGATAAAAGTGTACCACACACACTTTTTCTCAGCCACCATGACCACAGGAAATGATGCTAATGATGTGTGAACTCCCCTTTGTTTGAATCATAATTGAATCACAATATGTGATAACCTTGTCAAACACTTGGGGGGAATTACTGCTTTATTTCAAGAGTTCTAAATTGGCCTACAACGTGTTTTCTCACAAAGCACCCTGGGATTTGTAGTGTGTGGATGAACAAGAGCAGCACATTTCCTAGACTAAAGCCTCAAGGCATGGGTGATATAAGGCGTTTTCACCTCCTGCCCTCTGGTCCCCACCTGCTGGCAAGGTCTTAAGCAAGGCCAAGAGACAGCAGAGATGCTCAGCTCTGACCTGCCATACACATGATGGGGCATGACTTCCTCAAGTCAGTTTCTTGCTCGGGAGTCAAACCCTTTAGCTCTGAATTCTGAGTGTACGTCATGCTACAAACACATTTTAGTACAGTTGACCCATTGAAATATTTGAAAGCAACAGAGGGCATTGACATGTAAGCCACTGCTTAGCCGCTCCATGCTGTAGGCGAAATGGCATGTTCAGCTTAACGCATAGCATGCAGGTATAGATCCTTCTTTTTTCTTAATTTAATTACAGGCATGGGGACCATTTGATTGTTATTTGTACCTCAGATTTATCTTTTCCCTCCCCTGAAATTCCCCACCCTCAAAAAATAGATATGAGATTTTTTGGGGGGGGGGGGGGTTGCACCCATGTACAGTAATTAGGTAAATAAAAAATGGTGACATAGCTGCATTACATTACATATAATGTAATATAAAAATAATTTAACCCCAATACAGTTTCCATCATGACCACAGCACTGGGATGTGAGATGGTACAAAGTCTGTGTTCCCATGTTCTAGATAATTCTTGGGTCACTCAGAAGTTGGTCAAAATGAGAAGGTATGTGCTGGCAGAATATTTCCTGCTGCATCCAGTCTTCCCTCAGTGGTGGACTTTGAGCTCTTAAATTTCAGTTGTGCCCTGTGTGGTGCTAAAATTTGCTGCCCTCTGCCTCTCGTGCTCTGTTCATTATCATTGTTGCAGTGCCCCCTGTGGTGCTCTCGGCATTGCAGCCAAACCAGCAGACCTCTGCTTCGCTAGCTATGAGCAGCCAAGCTATGGGCAGCTATTTTATGTGTTCCTAAATGTGCCCTCAGCTCTCCTCAGTGACAGCCAACAAATATGGCTGCTTTCTAAACCACATCCCAGTGTCCTATTAAAGTGCTTTCTTGTTAGACAGTTTAATGTGGAAGGGGTTCCCTGGTCATGAGAAGTTTCAAAACCACTAACTATAGCCTGTGAATAACCTGAGTTGCCATGGACTCATGTGCAGGATTGAGGTGAGCAGTGGAAAAATAACTTTCAGCCTGGCTCTTATTGGAAAGCGGGCCTCAGTCTCTTGCCTATTGTCTGCTGCCCTTTTAAGAAAGAAGTCTCATCCCATGCTAAGATATATATTTGCTATTCTCCTTGGCTATTTCCTGTAAAGTTAGTGTGCAAAACATTTCCAGAAACTGGCATGATTTTGAGTATGACAGTGACCCCTTTTATTAATTCATTCTGGTTTAATGTATTTGTTTTATTGATTTCTAACATTGATGCCCTCTTTTATGACATAAAATAAAAGAGGCGTAAAATGGGATAGGAGTTAGTCTGCCACAGGGACGCTGAATGGAGGGAGCAGGTGGGCAGCTCCCCTGAAAGAGAGTAGGAAGGGGAAGGTTGGTTTAGGCAGCGTTCCAGCTCCACAGGACCAGAGGAGGAAGCCCAGGGCGGCCGCCCTGTATTCAGCCATATTAGGAAGAAGTCCAGCTAATCAGAATACTTAATAATACATGGCACTTAAATAATTAGCAGTCGTGTCATCTATCTAGAGCTGAGCTCAATTTTTCAGACAATGTTTTTCTCAGGAAATTGCTGCCCTAGAAAAAGGCTACTTTGCAAATCATTCTCCACCATTTTGTGGTAGCAGATGCCTTTACACACACACACACACAGACACTGCTCTGAGGCAGGGATAGTTCTGAGCCACTGTGAGGGGTGGAAAATGGGGCTTGGGCTGCTAACCAGTAGTGACACCAGAAAGAAAATTCAGGGGGGCGCACAGAAGGGTCAAGGTATATTTCTAGGTGGGCAAGCAATGTCCTACATGTTAAGATCTCTGGGGGGGGGGGGGATAACAGTATATTTCAGACTAAAACTGCCATTCTAAACTTTTCCCCCCTGAAATCAGCCATATGTTGTTGGCATCTTGAAAGGAATGTCAGTAGCTGCAAGATGCATAGCCCTTGTTGCCTCAAGAGCTGCAACTGAAATGTCAAATCTACAGAAATGATAATGTATGAATGCAGCTGCTTATGTTAACAACAAGAGTCTAGCAAAGCAGGGGGGGTGGGGGCAAGCTCCTTGTTTGGGGGGATGCTTGCCTCCTCCCTCCCCCCGACCCCACTGGTGCTGCCTATGCTGCTAACAGATTTGTTGTTGTTGCTGCTGCTGCCACATCCAGCTGCAACAAAAAATAGCAAAACAACAACAACCAAGCCACACACACTCATGCACTTGAAGCAATCTTCCCTTAGCAGAAGCAGCCATCAGGCTTTTGTTATATGTTAGCTTGAAACACATACTGTCGTTCAGGTCTGAGGGTAGATTATTCACTCACAGATCCATTTAAGCTTACAGTGGCACTGGCTATGTCCAATATTTTTACCTGTTTGGTTTTTTAAAACGAGCCTTTTGCTTTTTCAGGGATACATATGGGGCTTAGGTACGGCAGCAAACTGTATCTTTTAGCCAATTTGCTATTCACAGGATCTTTGATCATAGATGCCAGACATTTATAGTAGGAAAGAAAAGGAAATGGGGGGAAACTAGTGCAGCATCTGCTAATTTATTTATTGTTTTAAATAGAAGCATTTTAGAACTGAAAAAATATGCAGAACCTTTTTTTCCTTGCCACTGCATGAATGGATCGCCAGTGAGTTTGCTGTAATGCACTAGGGAATTGTACATAAATGGGTAGCAATTTGGTGGTAGTGTAAATTTTGGAGCTAGCATAGTTTAGTGGTAGCCCTGGGCACTTAATAAAAATGAAACGGGGAGAGTTATAATAAAGTAATAAGACTTTGGTGATAGATCACAGTATTAATTTCCCCCCTGTAGAAGCAAATCACCAATTCAATTCCTGCAGTATCACTTTGGAGAGCCTAGTTGCAAGAGCCCTGAGTAAATAATTCCACATCCTAGCCTTTGTACCTACAAATCCCAGGTGTAGTAAACAACCACAGAGAAACTGGAAATCACAATGGCATTGCAAAGCTCTGGATTTTACATTGGAAAGGAAATAAGTTTGCAGGGGGTTTTTCTCCCCCTGTTAAAGAACAGAGCTTCTGCATGATCAATGTGGTACTTTATTCTGACGCTTATGCCAGCCTGCTTTACAACAGACTTTTATTTGAAATGTTTACTATGTGTTAGGCTCAGTTCAGTGAGATGCAGCATCATGCAGAAAGACAAATGGCCTGGATGACTGAGAGCTTAAGTGCTTCCTTGGAATTCAGGTGATGTGGCTGATTTTGCCAAAGTCCTATGGACAACATAACACACAAGAATGGCTGCCTAGCACAGCTTTGCCTTCAGCAGGTAAGGATGCACTCACATCTCTGAGGCCTGTAAAAGACAGCCGGGTGGCCTAATTAGTTGTTGTGTATTGGAAAGGAACCTGGCAGTCTTCTCCTCTGTCTGCACCTTGGGAAGCGCCTCCTCTCTCTCATATGCCGTTTCAGTCTTCTCCATTACTTGTGGGTAGAAAAATCTGCTGTTACTGTTTTTATTTTTTATGAGTTTCTGTTAAAACTAAAGTTAAAACTGAATAGCCAGTAGGGGGCACATATAACTTGTGACCCTCCAACGCAAACACAGTGGACGATCGGGTTGTGAACGTGATCCGTGCGGGAGGCACGTTCGCAACTCGCATCGTCCGCAACTCGCAGTGGCGCATCTGCACACACACGGGTTGCGATTTAGCGCTTCTGCGCATGTGTGACCGCTGAAACCCGGAAATAACCCGTTTCAGTACTTCCAGGTTTCAGCAGTCCGCAACCTGAAAAAACGCAACCTGAAGCATCTATAACCCGAGGTATGACTGTACAGCTCATCCACTGCCATTATGATGGTCCTCCAGTGATCCAATAAACCTCTAGGTTTCATTTTTGCGCTGAAAATGAAAAGGAGGTCATAAGGTTTTTTAACCCCTTGTATGGTACAGTGCATGGCTCCCCGGCTACATAAAGGCAACATCTCCAGACTGACCCTACCATTCAACACAGTGATGCAGCCATGTTGCTGTGTTGGGGGACAGGGAGGGATGAGAAGGTGTTGGAAGATAGCCTGACTGGGCCTCCTAAGCAAGGCTACCCAGGAAGGGGAAAACCACACTCTTTCTCACTGTCCTTGGGACCATTGACTCTGAGGACTACTTTCACACATGCTGCTGTGGCACTTTTCTGGGCACTCACTCCAGCCCCACCAAGGAAAAGTACACCAGGCAGCATACTATTTATATACAAAAGCCAGGTCCTAAAGTTCTATCACACTTTAATCGACTGACACCCCCCCCCCCAAAAAAAAGGCAGGATTGAGCTGTGCGGGGCTCTGTCACCTGAGGCAGAGGAAGGTTTTGTGCCCTTCTCCATAAAGGCTGTCGCTGAAGAGGGATCCTGCAGGGGGGGTGCACCATAGTTAGCTGTGTGCAGGGCTACTTTGCTCGTTATCTTATATAATACAGCAATATTGCAGTACAATGATGGTGTCTGTTGAATATTTCTTACAGGCTGGGAAACATCAGGGTCGACACAGGGAGCTAATACAGCACAGTTCGACAGGCAGTCATACAAAGGACTAGCGCTTTCTTTCCTGGGAGAAATGGCCTTTATAGATCCCAAAGGACTGCTACTTCTGGAACAAAAATAAAAATAAAAATCAATTGTTCTACCCAAAGAGTGGCAAAGTATACACAGCTACTCCATAGAGGTTGCTTGAGCTTAGCCGCATGTCATGCAATTTCAAAAGTATGCTTAAGGAAAGAACTGCAAAAGACTTCAGCAAGATTTGTGCCAGCTGTGAGTTGTCAAGAGGCCAGGCAGATGGGATCATTTATAGTTACTGTAATACCAGCCAGACCCCAGAAAATTGGGCAGAAGCTGACAACTGGATGACAGGGCCTTGGTTGCAGTTCACTATTCCTAGATACATATTTATGTAACCGGTTGAATCAGAGTGTTATGTATTACCTGAACAATATATTTGCTTGCATGGGGGGGAAATCCTGCTGGATGTGTCATAGACAATAGGCAAAGGTTTGTCACAGTAGACTACATGTTCTTTATAGGCAGGTATAACTCCCAACAGTTTTCTACTTGCTGCCATTTCCACTCATGTGCAAGGTGAGGAGCACAGGACATAACCCCTCAAGTTTCTGGAAGCAAAACAGCCCATTTCCTGATTGTCACAGGGAACAACCCAACAAAAACAGGGCAAATGACATTTTGCACAAATTGACAAGTTACATGTTTTCACAGGACTCAAAAACTGCATTCCTATTAATTCAGGGAGTGTTTCTTGGAAGCTGGTGGGGTTCTTCTGCAGTAATGGTGACGCTTTGTCCACTGTTGTGAATATCCTGCACAGCCAGAAAAGTCACGGGTTTCTACAAGACAGAAAAAATAAACAAGGCACAATTCAGCACAAAGTGAAGTTGCTGAGGTGTATAATACACCAATGAAGTAAGTCTGAGATTTTCAAGATGCCAAGTATTGGGCAAAGTAAGTTAGTGCATTTTAGGCATATCCTCAAAGTGAGACTCCTAACCAGCCTGGCCAGTGGCATGAACCAGGGTCCTTCTCGATCATGTCCTCAGATCATCTGCAGCACACACAGGTGCAACAGCAGCTGCAGAAGGGGTTACTCAGCAGACAAACACAAGTGCAAGGGTTTCGGGGGGTGAGTATTCAGACCCCTGGCTGCTCACTTGTGGGGTGCCTCAGGGCTCTGTCCTCTCCCCTATTATTTTAAACATCTATATGAATCACTGGGAGAGATCATCTGGGGGTTTGGGCTGAGTGTTCACCAGTATGCAGATGGTACTTAGCTCTACCTCAGTAAGATCGACTTCTGAGTAGACATGTGTAGGAAATTTTGCAAAGTCAATGAGCTAGCCAGAAAGGCATATGCCCTGATGAGGTGGATAAGGATGAGGAATGCCCTCTACAGCCTCTGAAAATAATACCTCTGTTTGTTACACAAATCAATAAATACTTAAGCTGGTCTGTATTTCAATACCAGACTATGTCACACCAGCAAAGACACTTCCACTTAAGTATGGGAAAGTGGCCATAGCATTTGCAGTCCTGATGAGGGCTGCTGTTCTCTACTGTTTTCCCTCACACATTGCCTCTGCACAAAACCCAGCCTTGATTTATGATTCAGTTGCAGAAATGGTATCTGTAATATATTTTATTGAAAACTTTTTCTTCTTTAGAAGGGTAACATGATTATATCATTGTCTCATTGAAACTGAATCTCTTCTGTGGGAAAGGAAATTAACATCCTAATTATATACTTGTCTTTGTCTGATAGAAGAGCGCAAGTCTACTTTTGGATTTATCTACTGTAGATGGGGAAATCTATACTGTGTGTATTTTTAAAAGCTTGTGAGAATGAGCCACCCCAGCAATCAAGGGGGAGTGGTCAAGGTCTGGAGGTCAGGATGGTTGGGAATGGGTGGGTGCAGGGCCAGGGGAGAGGGATGGATGGAGTCATTTGGAGTCTTATTAAGATAGTGCATAAAAGCAAGTGACTTACATTTTGTCCCTGGATAGGGTGGAAGCATGTTTTCTCCAGCATCCAGACTTCATTTACACAGAGGAGAAAAAGAGAGTGAGAAACAGCTGTTTAAATCAGTTCATCCAGAACCGCTTGGTCATCAGCCTTATTCATCTAATGGTGTGGGGTAAGAAAATTAGAAACAAGTGGAGGAAACTCTAGATCTTGGGGCCATTCACTTCACCATGATGTGCTTTCTCTTGTTAGCAAAGCAAGTGCTTATTTGGATATCCAGGAGATTATCAGAAAAGTTTGCCCTGTTTTAATGGTACCAGACAGGTAATTGTTGTTGTTGTTGTTTAGTCGTTCAGTCGTGTCCGACTCTTCGTGACCCCATGGACCAGAGCACGCCAGGCACTCCTGTCTTCCACTGCCACCCGCAGTTTGGTCAGACTCATGTTTGTAGCTTCGAGAACACTGTCTAACCATCTCGTCCTCTGTCGTCCCCTTCTCCTTGTGCCCTCCATGTTTCCCAGCATTAGGGTCTTTTCCAGGAAGTCTTCTCTTCTCATGAGGTGGCCAAAGTATTGGAGTCTCAGGTAATAGCATGAGCAAAAAAGAGGCTTTCTTGACAGTTGGCCCTCTCTATTCATGCAAGTCTCAATCAGTGTAAGTTTGTGCCTCTTTTGAAAGCACTGTATGCCCTCAACTGTTGACCTGTTCTTTGTGGAGTCCCGAGGTGCGCTGGGAAAGAGTGGTGAATTTTCAAGTGGTTGTGGTTGGCATCCTCCTGTCTTGGGAGACAATGGAGGACTGTGCTTTTGTGAGTGAAGTCAAACTGTTGGAGAGTTATAGCTCCTGCTGTGGCTGTAGAGCAGGCACCCCCAAACTCGGCCCTCCAGATGTTTTGGGACTACAACTCCCATCATCCCTAGCTAACAGGACCAGTGGTCAGGGATGATGGGAATTGTAGTGGTCAGGGATATGGGAAAGGCCTCATTTATTGCAGGTGGAGCAGCTGAAGGTGTCCAGTTGTGCTGCTGCAGATGCCTCATGGCGTACTTCTCTCTGTGCTCCTCACAGTGGTCATGCCCTCTACCTATTGTTCCATGGGAACTGTCGCTCTGCATGGGTGACTAGAATTTTTTAGTTAAAGTCATAAAATTATGGCAAGGATGGAGAACTGCCCCAGGCAGCATGTCCAATGGTTTGGGATGATAGAAGTTGGAGCCTAACAACACCTGAAAGTCACAGGGTCTGCATCTCTGATTTATAAGTTGTATTTAATATGGCTTTCTGTGGCAACCTCATGCTACAGCTTCCTCCACAGATAATTCTCACAGTGGAGAAACAAATATGTCACCTATGAAGTATCCTTAAATAATGAGCTGCTTTCATAAATGATATTACTACTCAGATGTCAGACGTGAGAATTCCACAGCTATTTAGCTAATGCAAATCTTCCATGAAAAACCAATTACAAATATGGAAGTGATATTAAGTTCAGTCCAGCTTCAGGAAATTACTTTGGTGGATTTCACTTCTCTGCAAACATTCATGTTTACGACATGACAAAGACTCAGGAAATGTAGCCGTTTATAGTGTGCATATATCTAATTCATATAAATAATTAAAAAGTAATGATCAATTAGCATATTTTTAAGTACCTGTTATAAAGGCTTCATAATTAGTGGTTTCCCCAGGAGACCTAAACATCTTCTACTCTAGCCCATCACAAAACAGTGTACCTTTGCTTATGAAATTATCTAATTACCCCCGAGACTAACATGATTTCCTGGTTATATTACTATTCTACAGTAGACTATAAAGATAAAAAATGCTTTAAAAATATTTATATCATCCTAGTGATTAGATTGCATATATGATCAGGGCTTGCACATGTGCAAATCCATGGTGTAGCCTGCTGGGAAAAAGAGATGGGGGGTGGATTTAGACATAAATTGGTATGCTCCTATGCTCACTTTCCTGTGAGTAAAGGTAAAGGTAAAGGGAGCCCTGACCATTAGGTCCAGTCATGGCTGACTCTGGGGTTGCGGTGCTCATCTCGCTATACTGGCCGAGGGAGCCGGCGTACAGCTTGCGGGTCATGTGGCCAGGATGACTAAGCTGCTTCTTGCGAACCAGAGCAGCGCACAGAAACGCCATTTACCTTCCTGCCGGAGCGTTACCTATTTATCTACTTGACTTTGACGTGCTTTCGAACTGCTAGGTTGGCAGGAGCAGGGACCGAGCAACGGGAGCAACGGGATTTGAACCGCCGACCTTCTGATCGGCAAGTCCTAGGCTCTGTGGTTTAACCCACAGTGCCACCCGTGTCCCTGTAAGTAATCCCCACTAAATACATCAGGATTTATTTTGAGGAAGCATACATAGATTGGACTGTAGGCTTTCCTAATCACAAAGACAAGAACCAGAGTGGTGAGAGTTGTGGGCAGCCATGAGATCTTCAGTTCAGCACCTACAAGCTCAGCACTTCATACTGGAGAATCAGGAAACTATAGCTCAGCAGGCAGAACACATTGTTCTGTTAGCCTGGCAAAGAGAGAGGACCAGACTTCTCCCAGTGCTGATTCCAGGATTGGCCAATCCAGAGCCTTCATACTGCTCACTAGTTGCATAGACTTTACTTGGAAGAGTCACTCTGTTCTATAGCTGTTTCCTAGGCTAAGCCCCAGCTTCCAACTCTGAAAGCTCCTGGCTTGGCCTCTGGAATCCTCTACAGGGTAAGGTGAATTACTATTTGCCTCTTTCCTAATCTGTGAATAGGCATCCATACTTCAATGTGTATGAAAAGTTTACATCTCCTTTTCCATGCCAGGTTGCCACATATCTATAGTCAGGTACATGTATTTCTAGATGTAGCTGTAAAAAGGCCAGCACCCAACAACAGTGCAAAGGAGGGGGGGATAAAACTCCAAGAGTGATACAAAAATTGGAATTACGCTGGCAGCTCCCAGCAAGGGAAGATTTGCCTCCATCAATGGCTGAGCAAGTTTCTGCTTCTCAGTGCCTCTAGCTTGCTTTAGTGGTCACCAGCAGGAAGGCAGTGCCTAAAGGGTGACATTAAAGGATGCTGATCAGGGAAGGTCCAAGGAAACCACAGGAACCTCTGCCTCAATCATGTTGTCACCATGAAGAATTTCTGTTCCACATATTAGTCTTTAATGTGATGTGATGTCATTAGAAGAAACTTCAGGAAGCTGTGTTGAGAACCACTTGAGGCTAAAAATGAAATATTAATATTTAAATACAAATATTATTATTATTATTATTATTATTATTATTATTATTACAAATCCAGAGGTACCTATTTTTAGCTTGTATACTAGTCTTTCCTATCCTGGTTCCCTCTTATGTTTTGGACCACAGCTCCCATCATCCCTGACCATTGGCTTTGTGAGCAGGGATGATGGGAGGGCATCCAACTGGGAAGGGTAGTTGTATTATCAGGGAAAATATATATCTTGCCAAGTGTGTCTGACTTCATCCTATTCCATTTCTGGTCTTTTGGCTACGTAGTGAAGCACTCTAGCTAAGCCACCAAGGTACGTCCAAAGAGACCTTGGAGCCAGAGTGCTGAAACACAGAGGACTTGTCCAGCAAGATTGGCAGGAGGAACAGAGTCCTGAGCCCTGAATAGCAGGAGAAGTATCTAAGCAACACTAGGGTTAGAATATGCTTTCAATTGCCCTAGTTGTCCCATCCATCTGGGTTTACTAGTAGGGCCCAAATCCTGGCCCTAGTTAAGGCAAGGATTCTTCTTCCTGAGCATGGTTCTGAAACAGTTTACCTTCTGGTCCAGATTTTGGCTGGGGCTCATTACCTACTGCTGGCACCTGTCACGAGACCCTCCTCCATCAAGGAGGTGTCATGAGATTCTGGTTCTGGGTGTGGGCAGCCCTGACAAAGTAGGAGTTGGATATTTGTATTTGTTTTTCTGGTGATGTGTAACTACATTTTCAACTTGGGGCACTCTGATGCTGTAACTTGTGTAGATTTGCAAGTACAAATGCACTTCATGTATGCCATCAGGACCATGCATGAGCTGATACACAGATCCAATCCACACATTTTCAGAGCCAGCTTTCATGAGCCACCTATTCATATGGCAGATGAGATGCTCATAAAAACTCATAACAAGTTATATATGCAGGGATTTCTATTTTCCAACATATCCTGCCATGCTCACACCCAAGTTTTTTCCACACGTTACATGTGACTGCAAGAAGATCAAAAGTATGTAGTGTGACAAGAGGGGTCATGCTTTTAGTCTCACCCTCGACATTGCATCTTTCCCCCCATGTTGTGTGTGTTGTTGTGTGAAAGGAAAGCCCAGTGTTTTAGTTCCTGCTTGTGAGTAAGGTCCCTCTATCATCAGAATACCTGGTTAAGCCCACATGGTTATCACATAGATCCTTGGAGGCAGGAACCAAAGAGTGATGGAGGGCACTGCCATTGGAAGACTGAGAACAGGGCAATAACCCAGGCATTATAGGGAAGCAATGTTTGCTTCTCTTGCTAATACCAGCTTTTTTTTAATGCTGCAATAGTGATTTTAATGCAGGGAAGGATTGTAAGATATTTCTGTTGAAGCCAGATACATTTCTAACAGGCAAACAAATTCTTTAAGTGTACTTGGTCAGTTGTGTTAGCAGAGATAGCTGTCACCACGCCACTAAAGGGGGCCCTTCACTCTTTCATGGCTACTGGTTTTGAAATGACCCAGATCCTGTGAGCAGAGAACTCAGAAGAATCTATGAGCCAGCTCTATGCTGATCCAACAGACTGGAATCTATTAGAGCCTCAACTATATATAATGCATCAGCCAGAGACCACAGCCTTAAAAGAAAACTCCTATGGAAGTGAATTGTATTTGAAGGAGAAAAGGATCACAGTGGCCGTCCCCGTCCTCAACTCATATGCATTCATTTGAAGCTTAGAACAAAGGCCGACTCTTGGAGCTCTTGCTGTGTAAATGAAATCATGCTTTTTCCGCGTTCCCAGTCACATAGAGAAGGCCATACACACAGAGACTTTATTATTACCTCCAAACAAACATACATAACTTGGGCACAGAGGCAGCTGATACTATCTAGCTCCCCACCACCACTGCATTATCACACCCCTAAACTTCCCAATGTTTTGCACTACAACTCCCATCATGCCTGTCCATTGGCCATGCTGTCTGGGGCTGGTGGGAGTTGTAGTCCAAACACCTGGAAGGCAACTGGCTGGGTAAGGCTACCCTTACTAAGGGTCAGAGAAGTGCATCCTTACTACCCAGGCCACTGACATGGTGCCTGCTTCAGATTTCTGTCCCACACACTGGAAGGCTTGGTCACTGTTTTTCATGCACCCTATATGCTTCAGGTGTACATGGTGATGTGGATGTTTTAAGTCACACCCATCGGAAACATTACAGCAGTATTTTGATTTGGAGAAGAGGCCATAGGCCAGCAAAGCAACATGTATCTTGTATGCAGTAGGTCCCGCTGGCGTGGAGATATTCAGTTCCTACCACCTCAGTCGATAGAGCATGGAACTCTTAATTTCAGGGTCGTGGGTTCGAGTCCCACATGGGGCAAAATATTCCTGCATTGCAGGGGGCTGGACTAGATGATCCTTGTGGTCCCTTCCAACTCTACAATTCTACGATTCTGTTACTCAAGTAACAGGGTTAGGATTTAGCTCTCCCGGAGATTCTGGAGTGTCACTGCCCATCAGAAGAGACTGCCCTAGCATAGACGGACTAGTGGCCGAAATCAGTGGAAGTCATTTTCCTGCATTCAATCTCCCACAATATAAATATTTCTAAAAATGACAAATTGTAGTTGGGGATACCAGAAAATTGATGGCCACTTAAAGAAACATGCTAGAATTAATAGCTTTCCCCTTCAGTCTATTCCCAATGGTTTGGGTGTCAAGTCTGTCATTTCCCGAGTTTCAAAGAAGGTTCAGTTTCCTTCCTTGAAATCAAAGCTTCCCTGAATTTCATATGCTTTTGCCTTTGCAAAGCATCTGCATATGCCAAAGACAAATAATCATAAGGGTTTGAAGAAATCTGTGTTTGGAAGACAAAATGCAGATTGTTACTGTTCCTAATGTTTTCCACAGCTTATGAGACAAGCCCCTCGGGACACAGTGTTTTGGATTCTAAACTCTCTCGTTACCATATTAATTGCTTTTGTCATGACAGTTTTGGCATCCATAAATGGCTGCAGCCATGCTGTGCTCCTCGAGAGACCAATCAGGGCGGGCAAAATTGGTTTACTGGCTCCCAAAGCAGCTTGTGCGAAAGGTGCTGCGTTTCAAGCACATCTTTTAATTCCTCAAGCCTGAATGGGGAGCCAGTTATACTCCAGGCTAAAGAGAGCAAGAAAGCTTTCCTTTGGAATGAAGCTGCACACAAAATAATCATCTTTTTTGGCCAGGGCAACCTCAGAGAAAAGATTTCTCTGTGTGTGCGTATGACATGTATACCCAGACATTTAAGAAATACGAACAAAGAGGGCTCTGTTTTGAGGGGGGGGTGGCGGGGAAGGAGAGGAGTTCACAGAATGGTTCTAGAGTCTAGTCCTCCGGTACGAAATTACAAAAACAAAGTATTTCAACAGCACTTGTGGTAGTTCTCTATATATCCTGCAGCAAATAAATGTATCAGATTCCCCTGAAGAAAAATCACATGTGGTCTGGACAGCGAGGAACATAGGGAGAGGCCTTTCACTGAGCCAGACCAGCCTCTCGGGGGTTTCAAGGCAGACTTTCTCCCAGTCCTACCAGAGATACTGGGAATTGAGCCGTGGCTCCTTCTCCGTGGCTCCCCCCCCCCCTGCACCCTGGACTCCAGGGAGAACTGTGGTGGAATCCCCCCTATTGTTCGGGGGATTCCATGGGGTTACCCCGGTAACAGTGACAGGAGTGGACAGCAGGAGTGCTCTGACCAGCACCAGATGGGAGCTGCTGTTTAGTTTCTCCTCTGATGTAGCATTGCTCTAGAACACTGTGGAAAATTAAAATGGTGGCCTACTGGTCTGGCCTACTGGTCCAGATGCTGCAGCTGGGCTTGCCCAAAGAGCTCACACATGTGAAGAACTGAGTCCTTCTTGAGATAACTTCAGCTCCTTTCTAGTCCTAGTCCTATTCAAGTGCCTTCTAATCCTAGTTACTGTTGTTTACAAGGAGTGGGTAGGGAGGTTTGCATGGTGGCAGAGGTGCCAAGTTCCACATGACATTGGGGGTTCATTGTGTGCACATGACATCACACATGAGACACACATCTGTGACATCATGTGCACTAGGAGGAGCCTGTGAGGCCTGAGGAGGCCCTCTGCCACCGCAAGGAAACCCAGCAGGGTCCTCTGCCACTGTGGGGAGGCCTGGTGGAGCTCTCCACTGCCACGAGGAGGCCCAGCAGGGGCCAGCCCCTCAAAATGGGAGGGGCTGAGCTGGAAACTCACCATGGGCAACAGAGGTTCACTTGCAGGAGCCAGTGTAGTGACTTTGCCCCACTTGGCCAACCATTTCAGGTCAGGTCTAATTCTGTCAATGACCATGGTGGAAAAGCTGGTTGACTCTGGTTGAAACCAAGAGTGTTCACCAGTGGGCCCTTGTCAATGCACTGACAAATGGGGTTCATTCTGTCCTGCACCCATGGTTGTTCAACATCTTTAGAAATTACTTGGATGAAAGAATAGAGGGGATGCTCATCAAATTTGCAGATGACACCAAACTGGGAGGGGTAGCTAATACCTCAGAAGAAAGAATCAGGATTCAAGATGACCTAAGAATTTGGGAAACTTGGCCAGAACCAACAAAATGAATTTTAACAGAGGCAAATGTAGGTTCTACACTTAGGTAGGAATAACCAGATTCACAAAATTTAGAAAATAGGGACCCATTGTTTGACACCACTACATGTGAAAAGGAGCTTGGGATCTTAGTAGACTACATACTTAACGTGAGGGAAGCTGATGCAATTCTAGGCTGAATCAACCAAAGCATAGTGTCCAGACCAAGGGAAGTACTATAACCACTGTATTGCACCTTAGTCAGACCCCACTTGGAGTCCTGTGTCCAGTTCTGGACACCACAATTTAAGATGGATCTTGACAAGCTAGCAGGTGTGCAGAGGAGGGTAAGCAAGGGGTTAAACAGTCCAGAAGAAAAGTCTTATGAGGAATGGTTGAAGGAGTTGAGTATGCCTGGCTTGGAGGAGAAAAGACAGAGAGGAGATATGATAGCCACCTTCAAATATCTGAGGAGCTGTCACATGGAATTGGAGCAAGCTTGTTTTCTGCTACTCCAGAGGGTGGGGCCTGAACCAATGGATTCAAATTACAAGAAAGGCCATTCTGACTAACCATTTGGAAGAATCTTCTGACTGTAACAGCTGTTCAACAGTGAACACACTACCTCAGAAGGTGGTGGACTCTCCTTCATGGGTAGTTTTTAAGCAGAGGTTGGATGGTCATCTGTCATGGATGCGTTAGTTGAGATTTCTACATTACAGGGGGTTGGACTAGATGACCCTAGGGGACCCTTCCAACTCTACAATTCTATTATTCTAAGTGGACACAGGTCACTCCTCTCCACCATGCACATAAATTAAGGTGGGATATGGATGATCCATGCAGAGCCTATGCACAAGAACCCCTCACTGAAATCAGACATGTGGGCCAGTTCAAAATGTTCACATCACAAGAAGCATTATTTTGGGATATAAATGGAATAGATAATCAGTACCGGCATCCCCACCCCACCCCCATGTCAAAAGTGTGGCACTTCCTGTAACAGCTTCATGGGGAGTACCCACACAGGTTTTTCTTTTTTAAAAAACACTGACAATAAATAATATTAATATATGGTAGTTGGAAAGAGTGTGTATTCTCTACCAAGTGAACATTGACACCATCCTGATAAGTCCTGATAAGTCATAAGATGATGAGTCATGCAGATATATTACCTTTATATTCCTGGATGTAGTCAATATTGGCATTAATCTTAACAGTAGGAGCCAAACTACATCATCTGTAGTTTCAAGGCTCTTTTCTTTCCTTACAATGGCTTTTCTTTTCCATGCAAAGCAGCTGCAGGTGGCCTCAGGTTGAGCAGAGAAAGGGAGATATTTGACTATTTAACTTTTTTCTAACCAGCCATTTGCCGGCTCCAAAGCTGTGGTTTCACACCAGTGGGGAAAAGGATATGAGGACACTGCCTCTTTTACCCCTCGGGGAGAAAAGAGCCCATCTAGGTGACCTACCTCACCCTTTCAAAATAATGGCACTGGGTTAATGAAGGATTTCAATTTTAATACAGCATTAACAGCTCTCAATAGCTTTATCCTTAGGAACCAATGAAAGGTGAAGGAAAGAGCCATTATGAAATGTACTCTGCAATTATCTTTCCCTGTTAAACTTTGTCCATTTGTGACATTCAGTGGAAATGTGGTGCAGCGAAAGTAGAAGGATCAATGTGGGAAAACTGAAGTGAGCACATGAGTAGACACCGGGGGCAGTCAATAAACAGCAGAACATCCATTATTCATTTCTAATTCCCCTCCAAATCAAGAATCAGAAGTGGAATCATTTGACAGACAGGACAGGTAGGGAAATTGTCCACCCAAGTACATAATGTGGAGTTGATGAAATGCTGGAAAATGCAACACAATGCCAAAACCTTGCCAGATATGTACTGTTAAACAACTTTTTTCTATGACAGTATGAATTTTAGAGTCCTTTTCTATTTGCAGAGTTGAAGAGGTACTTTAAGTTATGAAAATAAAATTTGGAGGTGCTATTACACTACAATGAGCAACACATTTCCCCAGTTTTATTCAACTTTCAAGAAATGTCATTAATTTTATCAGAGGGTTGTGGGTTTTTTTGTTTTTTGTTTTTTTGCTTCTCTTAAAAGTTCTCAGATGATTTGAACAAGCAAGAAGCCCCAAGCTTCCTCTATGACCTTATCAGATGCTGCTTCTGGAATGTTCAGCCAGCAGTCTGCACACAACTTGCAACTACTTGACATCCTTAGCTTTGTTCTACAAGTGAATGCAGTGTGAGTGCAGGATTCTTCAGAAACACAACCAAGGCTTAAGCTGGTTGCACAGTATGTGTGGCATTTAGAGCAGCACAGGTTCTTGATTCTACCAAGGCATAATTATGTACCTGCACCATTTGGCATATCTAAATCACGACCCACCCACAGTGGCAGAAGAGGTGGAGGAGCCTGCTCTGCTTTTGAGGAGAGGAGATATGCTGGACCAGCCCTGGAGGACTCATACACCACTGATGGACAGCAGCTGGCCTGGACAACAGACTTCAGACTGGGGTGGGGAGAATCCTTTTTTAAAAAAAACACCACTGGGTTGATGTGCATGGTTTTGGGGGCTAGGGTGGATGCCAATGTTGCGCTTTTATTCATTTATTAATCTGTTAGTGGGTGGGAATATTGTTTCATTTACTGTTTGTTTGATGTTTTTTAATCACAGTTAATTTTTGTTTCCCCAGCATTGTTGTATGGAATATTAATGTGTTATATGATCCCAGTTTTTTCTATGGCATAATATATTTATGAATATTTTCCCCCAATGTAAGTTCCTTGAGTGAGAAGCAGTTTTAAGAGTTAAATAAATAAAGCATATGCCTCTCCTCGGTTACTAATTAGCCTAGGCTAACTCGAACATAATCATCCTTCCACCTAATGCTGCTTGCAGGTAATTTAGTCAACACGCCGTTCTTAAGTGGGAGGTCCAGGCATCTCCTTCCTTGGAGGTTTTTAAGCACAGGTTGGAAGGCCATCTGTCATGGGTGCTTTACCTGAGTTCCCTGCATTGCAGAGGGTTGGACTAGATGACCCTTGGAGTCCCTTCCAACTCTACAATTCTATTATCTTGTTTTGATTAGCTGAGGATACCTCAATACAGCTTGATCAGTCTGAGATGGGATAGCTATTTTTCCACCTGCTGCCACAGAGTGTCTACTGCACCCAGCCTTGTATTCAATATCATCCCCTTGGTCTCAGGAAGCCCCGTGTTTAACCATATGTCCCTGAGGCACAATTTTGTTCCATCTTTTCTTCCCAGCTTGTACTTTTCTCTGGGAACCATCCTCCTCAGCCTTGCCTCCTCCACCCACTGAAGTTTGCATGGCTGAACAGCTGCTAGAGCCTAAATTTCCACCAAACCTTCTATCTTCATTTTCTGGGCTTTGGCTATTTCATACACAGGTTTAGGATGTTTACAGGGAACGTCCCCATAAAGTAAATAAATAAATAAATAAATTTTATTTATATCCCGCCCTCCCCAGCTGAAGCTGGGCTCAGGGCGGCTAACAACAATAAAACAGTACAACAGTACAACACAACAACACAACACAACACTCTAAAATCATTCATTATAAAGTTAATTCAAATCAAGCCACTGGCAACCATTGGGCCAGAGCTCCGCGAAGGTTGCCGAAGAAGGGAGTCAGGCTGTGCCCTGGCCAAAAGCCTGGTGGAACAGCTCTGTCTTGCAGGCCCTGCGGAAAGATGTCAAATCCCGACGGCCCTAGTCTCTTGTGACAGAGTGTTCCACCAGATTGGAGCCACCGCCGAAAAAGCCCTGGCTCTAGTTGAGGCCAGCCTAACCTCTCTGTGGCCTGGGACCTTCAGGATGTTTTTATTTGAAGACCGTAAGTTTCTCTGTGGGGCATACCAGGAGAGGCGGTCCCGTAGGTACAAGGGTCCTAGGCCGTATGGGGCTTTAAAGGTTAAAACCAGCACCTTAAACCAGATTCTGTACTCCACCAGGAGCCTGTGCAGCTGGTATAGTACTGGATGAATGTGATCTCGCAGCGAAGACCCCATAAGGAGTCTCGCCACGGCATTCTGCACCTGCTGGAGTTTCTGGGTCAGTCTCAAGGGCAGCCCCACGTAGAGTGAGTTACAATAATCCAGTCTGGAGGTGACCGTCGCGTGGATCACAGTGGCTAGGTCAGGACAAGAGAGATAAGGAGCCAACTGCTTAGCTTGGCAGAGATGGAAAAATGCTGCCTTTGTTATAGCTGTAATTGCGCCTCCATGGAAAGGGAGGTGTCGAAGATTACACCCAAACCCTTAACGGACGGTGCTGGCACTAATTGCACCCCCGCAAGAGATGGGAGTTGCCTCCCCCAATCCCATATCGTCCCGTCCCAGCCAGAGGACCTCTGTCTTCGAAGGATTTAACTTCAACCAGCTCCCACATAACCATCCAGCCACAGCTTCCAAACATCTGGTCAGTGTGTCTGGGGCCGAGTCAGGATGGCCATCCATCAACAGACAGAGTTGGGTGTCATCAGCATACTGATGGCAATCCATCCCAAAACTTCAGACAAGCTGGGCGAGGGGGCGCATAAAAATGTTAAAAAGCATCGGGGAGAGTATCGCACCCTGAGGTACTCCACACATCAAGGAGTGGCGCGATGACAATTCCCCCCCAAGCGCCACCCTCTGTCCCCAACCAGAGAGAAACGAGCGCAGCCATTGAAGGACTGTGCCCTGGATCCCCACGTTGGCAAGGTGGTGGTCCAGGAGTTCGTGATCGACCATGTCGAAAGCTGCTGACAGATGTAGAAGAATCAGCAGCCCCAACCCACCTCGATCCAGCTGTCTACGAAGATCATCTGTTAGGGCAACCAGAGCCGTCTTGGTCCCATGACCAGCGCGGAAGCCGGACTGGAATGGATCCACAGCCGATGTAAATTTAAAATGTTTATAGAACATTCCAAAACCCAAAACAATGCAATACTGATGGCAGAAGTGGGGCATGGGCATGCCTCTGGTGAAACTGAATTCAATCTGTCAAACCCCACAAGTTTCCTCTCAAAAGAAAATTAAGTGGAAAAGTGTGTGTGTGTATAGGAAAATCACTCATTTAAAGTAGCTTATAAAACTGATCTTATAGACTAACCAGGTTCATTAACAATGCAAATATTTTAGTTGCTTCAGGTAGGTAATGTCTTACCAACAAGCCTTGAGCACATCAAAGAGGTTTTCTTGCACTTTAGATTGTGCAATTCCCTTCTGAATGTGAGCTGATAGAGCGTTCCATTTCTGAAGCTCTAATCCTCAAAACACATAACCCCCAGTAGTTCCTCTGGGTCCAATGGGGCTCCTCCAGAGCATGTAGTTTAAGTATTGCACCTGAGTATGCAACGGGGGAGGGAAAATGACTCTATTTATCTAAGAGAGCAGTGACTTTGCCCAATCGTCTCATTCGGGTTTAAGGCTGACAGCATTACTGCCTCTGCAATTTGATTGCTTGTCATTTTGATATAAGCACCCAATAATAAGCTTTATCCAGGCCATTAGATGGTTGGATGCATTTGAAAGGTTAGTCTATAATACTATTCTCAGCATTTGTAGAAAGCCTTCAGAGGTGTGTGTGTGTGTATGTGTGCATGCGCAAGAAATGGACTGTGGGCCAATAAAAATTTAGGCACTCACTTGAGCGAAAGGTGGGATGCTGTTGTACAGGTAAGATTTCCGAATGTGCCCCCCAAGGTCTTCTCAGGTTGCATAATATCATAGAATTTAAGAGCTGGAAAGAATCCCAAGGGTCATCTAGTCCAGCCCCTGCGATGCAGGAATCCTGCCCACAACCACCCCTGGGTGGACTTGAACCACCAACCTTCTGGTTAACAGCCAGATGCTGTTAACCCATTGTGCCACCAGATTTTGAGCTCATACTGCAAAGGTGGGGGGGACGATCCTTTTCTATGATGGATCATAGCTCAGTGCTGGAGCACTTACTTGGTGTGCAGAAGATCACCAGATCAACTCTGAGGAAAGGGAAAAGGTGATGGATGGGGAAAAGGAGAGCCAGAGAACCTGAAGAGCTGGTGCTGTTCAGGGTAGAAAATACTGGAATAGATGAACAAGATGATCTGGTATGAAACAGCTCCCTAAGCTCAGGGATGATGACGATGATTTTGCACTCATTGTGAAAAAGTTAGCTTATTTAATCACCCTTGCTCAGCACTATCGTTCTATAGTCCTATCGGGCCAACTGTGCGGCAGCATCCTGATTATTCAGTACATGGGAATGCTCTCCCTCACCAGCACACACTTAAAGAACAGAGGGTTAAGGTGAAGGCGAGACTTCAAAGATGTTTTACTATGTTGGAAGATGTTTGGCTCTTGCTCCTTAGCACCCACCCACCCCGCTGCCGCTGCTGCCGCTGCCTCTCACCCCTATCTGTAATAAGAATATTTGATTCTCTTGCAGGTTGTTGCTAACGATTATTGAGAAAATACACCTTTAGCCTTTGTTAGAAGTGCAAAGGAAAAAAAGAAAATATATCTTTAAAAAGGCTCCTGTAAGTGGGAGCCATTTAAGGGGGGGGTGGATGTGCATATGAATTAAACTTCCTCAAAAAACAGAATATTTTTAACATTGTCACAGAACATAGGGCAGAAGAAAAGGGCAATTGCACAATTTAGTAAAATTGCACAGAGGTTTTCAGCGTCCAGCTGGGGTTCTTTGATGCAATGAACACCTGCAGTTTTTGAATCCCTAAAAGGCTGTAGTTAGAAATGTGGATTTTTGAGTTTTAGTTTTCCAGAACAAGTCCCCTTGCCTGCCATACATTACCTACCCTCTTCCACATAAGTCTCCTTGTAATTCCATGCTATGGAATTCCAATAAGCTCTTTACAAGGGTGCCAATTAGAGATATACATAACCCCCTGGAGAAATGCTTTTGAACCTCTTTCAGCATATCTCAAAATCCTTCAAATGCCGTGCCTGATGAGCCGCACACCCAATTCACTTTGAATTCCACTTTCTAGACAAAATCTCAACTCTAGTGTTGACCTGGATGCCAGCATTTTTCTTTGGAGTGCTTTCTCCTGTTTAGGTAGATGTCAACCCCAAGATTAGCCGTGAAATGTGCAGATGGCGTCAGTCTCTACATTCCTTGAAGGACTATAATAAAGGGTGTTGGATGGGCAAAAACAATTATTTGATTAGCTTTCTCTCTCTCAAATCCTGTGCTCCACTGCCTTTCAGATTTCCAAGCTGCCCAAAACTCAAGTTGGAAAAGTGCACTTTAGACCCACCATGCATGGGTAGCAGAGATTTCACATGGTGAAAGAAAGTGGATAATTGTAGTAACTGCTGGAAAATTACTACGAGGTCACTGCGATAAGCATGGCAAATGTTTTCTGTCATGTCAGCCCTCTTTCCTTGCCTATGGTGCAGAGCGGGGAATTGTTTTACCCTGAATATTTGGTCCTAAAATGACTGATGTGGCTGATGGTTCACTGTATGTGGAGGACAGCATGCTAGACAGAAAGAATTGCCCCCCTTGGTTAAAACACAGCAAGAAATCAGAGAAATATATTTTAGCCAAGGAGATGAGGCAGAAAAGATGAATGGCTTGCAAGAGACAAAACTCTCCTCCCTCAGCTCAGGAAATGAGGTAGGCACATAGCAGAAGCACTGCTGCCCAATGACTTGCTGTTTTCTTTTCACCGTGGAGGCTGAAAGTCACTGATCTCTCTGTCTATGAACAAATAAACAGCAGTCATGTGACACTGGAGCTTTGGGTGAACATCCCCAAATTCTCCTGCTTCTTCACAATGGGAAACTATGCCGTGAGAACAACTCTGAGCATTAGAAATAGATTAGAATATTTCCTGCATATTGCACTGTCCAGCAAGCACAATGCAGCAAAAGAAGCACTGACATCAGGCTGGTCCAAACATCCATGTGTATATTGAGGTGTCTTCTCATCATTAGATAAGCTGCATGTGTGAATGGACTCCAAAGTGGGGAAAACTGAGGTGATGTGAAATAATAGGGACATCATCATCATCATTTGTATATTCTGCCTTTCTGCCAAGGAGACGGTGAGAAAGGCTGAGTGGCCTCAGGTCACCCAGTGGCTTTAAAAGCTGAGTGGTGATTACAGGCAGAGCCTCCCCAGTCTAAACCAAGACTCTAACCACTATGGCAGGCTGTTTCTCAGTGTCAACGTAGGTGTTGATGAGTGACTCAGACCTGATGTAGTAGAGTGCTTTTCTTAAACTGTTTTCTGGTCTTAAGTAGGAGTAGCCGGGTTGCTGTATTTTTACTCTGATTGATTGATTGACTATATTTCTATGCCGCTTTTCATTCAAATGAATCCCAAAGTGGGTTAAAAATAACATGATAGAACATAATAGAACATCACAAATACAGCATAAACCATATAGAATAATTAACAAATTATCAGTATAACAATTACAATCTATAAAACACTGCTAACAAAGCAACAACTAAAAAATATGCTAAACATCACTATTAAAACAAAAGGCATATTATATGATTAACAAATCAATACGGCATTTATAATCTATAAAACAACATTAACAACATTAACAAAATAGCAACAAAAAAATAAACTAAGCAGTTATGCTCCAAGTCGAGAAAACCCTCATCCACAGTTCCAGCCTTGCCAGAAACACACCCCCCATTCAGCAGTCCATCATTCCCTCAGTCTCCACCTCCCCATCTTCAATACAAAGGTAAGAATCTTGACCTATCCTACAGGTGCAGATTGCTGAGAGAAGTGCATGAACTGCTTTGAATACATGAATGTTTCAGCCATTTGAATCACATGTAAAATTCTCATTATTGCTCAGCACCCTTCAAAACACACAAATGCAATGTGCCATCAGTGTACATGATACTTTATGTAGTAACAGAAAAGCCGCATCATTTTCCTTGTGCCGTGTGCATATGTACAAAGGTAAGATTTTGCATTCAGTTTTGAAAAGGGCCATCTGTTGTTGAAGTGATGAAAATATGTTATCTGTTTAGCAGGGAACTCAGAGCTACCAACACCTTCCTATTTCATAGCAAAAAAAAACCCTCCTGATTCAACTGTGAATGTGTGTTGCATTCTCTAACTGGTCTGCTTTTAAAATATACTACTTGTTTCCTTTATCACAGACTTGGATCTGCCCTGTGGGGGTGGGGTGGGGGTTATTCTATCTCTCATTTGCTTTGTTCTCTCCCTGCTCATTTGTTTTCTTGGCTGTGGATACAGCCAGCTCATTTATCTAAGTAAAATTGTCCTTGAGTGGTTGTTCTCTCTCTTTGTTCTTTCTTTTTTTGCTGGTCACTTTGTAACATGGAATCCCTGTAATATTCTATTGGGCTCATTAACACACTACATTTATGGCTGTAAAGAAAGAGGAACAGACAATCATTTCAGCAGAGCTGCTTTCAAAGTTAATGTCACAGATTTTTAAGAAATCACACTGATTATTCTAGTCTTAGGGAACAATTATGAATTCATAAATATTAAGATAAAACAGGTATAACAGTACATACCTAACTCTGAAACACAAGGTTCACTTGGCATTGGCAATGAGTGAATCTGTCAATTTCTCAATTTCTCATTTTTTTCACTCTTTAGTTCTCCGCATTTCCACATCAGTTTGCAATTTTTTAAATCACACACTCAAATTGTCACAAAAATTCAGCAATATTTTAGTGTCAATTTTGCCCAATAAGCACAAAGTTATGCAATTTTGGCTAATGTACACATTTTTGGGGAATGAGGGATTACATTTGGAATTACAATTTTCACTTACAGAAATTGCATTTTGCAAGTATTTTTTCACAAATATGTGCATTTTATGTGCTCTTTACCCTAAAGAGGTGGCGGGAGGGGGAATTACTAGGCATTGCAAAACATCAGGGGAAATCCAGCCAATAAGGAGACAGGACAGATGCCCTTATTGGGACATGCTGCCCACCACTCCAGACTATTTAGACCAGCATGGTAAGGAGGAACATCTGCACCATGAAGCCTTCTTGGGCAGGCTCAAGCTGAGTCCTGTAAGAGGTAAATAGTGTTTGGTCTGGAAGCAAGCACTTCTATCACAGTGGCAGAAAAGAATACCCCACTATTTCAGGGGTTGAATACTTTATGAATGGAGGGGTGATGATTAATGCTGGCTAGGTATTTGGTGTCCTTCCTATTCCAACACTGAGAAGTTCACCTGTAGGCATAGTACCAAAGAATTCAGATTGATACACAATAAATTAGACTCCAGAGGCTCACCCACCAATGACTACTTACAAAGTGAACTTAGTTTGATGCAGTGTACATATTTTAACAAGGTGATGTGCATGGTCAAATCAGGTGGAAGGGTAGCCTTGATGGGGAAATGTGAGATCAAGTCAGGTTTTCAGATATTTCCCATCTACCTTCATGGTTTTTCCTGCTAAGGTTTGGGTTTGAGGGGGAATATGGGTACAAGGCTTGAACTTGGCTTTCTCTACATTTAGCATCATGCTGGACTCAGCCCTGATGGATAGGTCCAGACATGAAATGGGACTCATTACCAGGATGAGTCTTTGTTTCCCCAGGCATACAGACTAATTGCACAAGTTTTATGTACCACTTTACAGAGTTAAATGGATTTTAAAGGGTATCTCTGACAGAGGGTAAAATGGAAGGGCCTCTTTCATGTTCAACCTTTTTGAGTACTGAACTGGATATAGTTCAACAGACTAGCCATCTGCCTGAGGAAAAGGCAGGGCAGTCTGGAAGAGATTCAACTTTTGCTACAGGGCAAAGAAAACGGCCTTTCTTTAGCTTCAAGAGCTGCTAGGCCAGGCCACCTCACCTTTGCCTGTGAAGTGATTGCTTCAGGCTGAGACTTCCTTTCAAGGCTATGTGATGCAACAAAAAGGATGGTATCTTGTCACTGTCGCATATGGGTTTCGGGACAAATGTGTGTCAACATTTCTATGTAGAAGGAACTTGTGGTGCATCATAATGTGGTATCCTTTGCATTGGATCAGAACCTTTGTTTCACATTGCTTTTGTTTCACAGAGAGTTTGGAACTTTAGTTAAATGATAGAAAATGCCAAAAAATGTTTTTAAGTTTGACTTTTTCCTGTACCCCAAGGCCCCAGTTCCTTCCTTCCTTCCTTCCTTCCTTCCTTCCTTCCTTCCTGTATAACCAAGGTTGACCTTTGTGACCTTTGTTTCAACCAGCATCCCGATGGAGTGTAGAACACTACACTGTGTCATTTTCACAGGCAAAGTTCTGTAACTGCTGTAAATGACAAGTCCTGTGCTCAGGGTCTTCAGGTAGAGTTGGGAGAAGCTCCATGAAGCCCTTGCTGTTCATCAGCCAAGAGGGCAGAAAGGGAGACTGCTTGTTCCAGGGCAGCATATAAGAGAAGCTACCTGCCTATGATAGTAGTCAAGGCAAGTTCAGAATAGAGTTCCCTTTTGGTGGAAGAATGTGATCTGCATTAAGGCCTGTTCAGTGTAATTGTTACCTGGTTGTGGAGATAAGACAAGCTTGAGCAGCTCAGCATCTTGAGGCACCTGGACATTGAAGGACTGTTTACCCAACATACTTCTCATTGCTAGGCAGCTCACTGGGATGTTGGAAGAGAACAATCCTAGAGTCCATTATAGCCCATTGTATATCAACCAGGAGAAGCAGGGACTAGCAAGCTGCACACCAAGGCTCAATTTTTGATGGGAAGACAATGAAAGGCACAAATCAGCAACAGGTTTGACATGGTGCATTTCTCCAGGATGAGGCAACAGGAAATCTTGCAGTAGTCGCCTTAGATTTCGAAAAGCTTGCCTTTGATTTATATAGATCTGGTTATGCTTGTTGAAGATCCTTGTTGTTAACAAAGCTGTCTGCTAATCCAAGCAACTGTCTTGCGTCTTCATCCTAGTGCAGTTGGCGCAAATGAAACAGCAGGAGGAATGTGTAATTTTGCATCAAAATGCTCAAATGTGGATAGTTTTCAATTTGAGTAAAGCATTCAGTTCTCAAGAGAGACAAGTTTAGAGACAAATGCATGTCATTTTAAATAAATGCTCTACCGATCTTACGGTGTTATTGATAGAGACCTCAAAGATGGAGGCTGGCAGATTAAGGACAGAACTACCATGTATGAGAGCTGAGCTGAAGGCCACTGTGGTTGCAGTTGCAAGAGTGTATACCAAAAAGACTGAGATATTAAATAATGAACTGGAAATGCAGTTGGGGGAATTCAGAGAGCAAAAGTTTCAAAGAGATTTAGATGACTATGAATAGACCAGAATAAATAATTGGCACTGAAAAGGTTCTGATAGAAAAAGAAAACAACCAATTACTTTTGGCCTCACTCCAGAAAGAAGTCATGATGATCAGGACAGAGAAAAATCGAGTAAGGCCAGCCTACGTTTCATGGGTAGCAGTAGAGATTGGGGGGTACTTTTGGGGGGAAACAGAGAGGGGGAGGTATAAACTCTAGCTCCTGCAATGGCAATACATCTTTTTTCAGATGTATCTTGGAAAAAAGGCTATGCCAGTGGTTCCCAAAACGTTTCCCCCCATGGACCTGTTGAAAATTACTGCAGGTCTTGGTGGACTGCTTAATTATCTCCATTATTATTATTATTTTTTAAAAATATATATATACCGCTTGATTTTTTAAAAGTAATTTAGGAGGCGATATAATCTTCAAATATCTCAAGGGCTGTCCCATGGAAGATGGAGCAAGCTTGTTTTCTCCTGCTCTGGAGGGTAGGACTCAAACCAATGACTTCAAGTTACAAGAAGGAGATTCTGACTAAATCTCAGGAAGAACTTTCTGCTGGTAAGAGCTATTTGACAGTGGGATGTTCTCCCTCTGAAGGTGGTGGACTTGGCTTCCTAGAAGGTTTTTAAACAGAGGTTGGGTGGCCATCTGTCATTTATGATCTAATTGAGAGTCCTGTATGGCAAGGGGTTGGACTAGATGACCATTGGGGTTCCTTCCAACTCTACTATTCTATTATTCTTTGATTTTATAATTCTAAGTGCAGGTGCTGCCACACTACAAGATCAATTTCTTATAATAGTACTTCTGCAAAACGAAGCAGTCATGTGGGAATATCTGGGTATAGGGTAAAATGATGTTTCAGGGAAACTGGTCCCAAGCTATAGAGAGCTTTATATACTTTATATATACTATATATACTTTATATATATTGGAACACCTTTGACTTGGTCCAGGAGCAAATTGGCAACCAGTGCAGATCTTTGAGTAAAGGCATTATATTCTGATAGGGTCTCATTCATGCTGCAGTACTAACTGCAGATTCCGGATCTGGCACAAGGGAAGCCCCACAAAGCACACACGGCAGTAATCTAATTGTGAAGCAACCAGTGCATGAACTATTGTGGCCAAGGTTTCCCACCCAGGAACGGTTGTACTAGCCGCAGATGGTGAGAGGTGCTTCTAGCCACGGAGCATACCTGAGTCTCCAAACCTGGGTCCAGCAGCACCCATAATTCCATTTAATTCAACTCATTTTTCTGAAGGGGTTTGGCCAGTGCTACCTGTTTGAAGATTAAGAGGCTTTCATTTTGAAAGGGAAATATTTTATTACAGCATATCTTAAATGTGGTGAGCCCCAATGTCAATCAATTTTAGAAGATTTTCTGAGTATAAGTTATAAGGTATAAGTTATATGCATAAAGATACATAACAGATCTTCTGGACTGATGCTCAAGCTGGTGTTCAGAATGTACTATCTGGCTACTGGCTGTTGAATATATCAGGTTCGTGTATTTTTTTACATGCCACTCACCCTAATTTATTAATGCATTTACATATACCTAGTTTGCTATTGTGATGTGGCTATGGCATTTATTGGGCATTTTGACTATGGTATTTATTTTATAAAGGTGTTATTTTAAGTTACATTTCCAGGTTGGATTTTAAATTGTATATTTTATGTATGGAATAGATTTGTATTAAATCCATAGAGAACTTTGACTCATTTGCATGTGTGAATGTCTGGAGGCAGTTGGAGGATGGATGGCAGCTAACAGATTGAGGCTGAACCCTGACAAGACAGAAGTACTGTTTTGGGGGGGACAGGGGTCGGCAGGTGCGGGGGACTCCCTGGTCCTGAACTGTGCACCCGAAGGACCAGGTGTGCAACCTGGGAGTCATTTTGGACTCACAGCTGTCCATGGAGGTGCAGGTCAATTCTGTGTCCAGGGCAGCTGTCTCCCAGCTCCATCTGGTATGCTGGCTGAGACCCTCCCTGCCCACAGACTGTCTCACCAGAGTGGTGCATGCTCTAGTTATCTCCCATTTGGACTACTGCAATGCGCTCTCCGTGGGGCTACAAATGGCTATTATGGGATTAATATCTTGAAAATCACACAGATTCCTTAAGCAGAGTCCTAGATATACACAGTTTCCCTGGCAAAATAACAAATCCTTCCATGAAGCAAGTGAGTGTCTCTTCCAATGGAGTCACCTCCTGCATTTAAAGTAAATTTGACCTTCCCTCTTTATTTTCGTTTTTTGGTATTTCAGAAAACTGTATGAAAACATCTCTGAACAGAACTTTAAAGAATATTGAATCAAAAATAGTTAACCAGAAGTCATTGAAAATGCCTGCCACACTTCACGGAGCTGCATTTGGGCTTCATTTGACATGCTCTCTCTAGATCTAGATGTATAGGTATAAGTTTAACACTCAAGATACCTTGCTGATAATCTTAAGAGTCTCATCTTCACACTTTACATTTAAATTTACTCTTAAAAAATGTAAAGTGTGAATACTTGCATATAGGAATATGGCACAAGGTTCTCTTTTGAGAGAATGAGGATTAGTTTCCATTCCCTGTTGAGAACACACCTGATATCAAATCACTTTTGCTACATACTACACACTATTCACAACATAAATTGTCTTGGGGCTATGCAAGAAGCATGCTGAGCTGAAGACATTTAGCTGTCATCCATGGCTCTCACCTAAAATGTCCTCCTCAGGGGCCAGGATGAACTGCCACCATGCTTATTTATTGTAGACCCGCTGCTGCTCGTGTGTCAGGCGCTGTTGCAGTTGCTCAAGAGTAACCAGGCTGGACTCCGACCTGTGTTTTACAGGCTTTATTTTGGTGCAAAACTATTTACAGTGAAGAGTCCCAAAGCTCATGCCTGGCTCAGTCGCTAGCAGAATCCGGGAGTGGTCTTTTATTGTACCTTCCCCAACATAAAAGTTTCGTTACCCACAGCCATTTCCGCCCCTCTCTGCGCAGGATGGGCGATGGCAAGGGCGTGCTTCCCTCCTCTCCGGCTTGCTCAGGAGCGTGTTAAGGCTCTCCCTAGCATCCTCTGGTCCTTGCACCTCTTCTCCACTGGAGGTGGGGCTTTCCTCCACCCCAGAAGAGGAACTGCTTCGCAAGATTTACGGAGGCTCCCTGTGACACAACTGCCCTTATGTTTCTCGCCTCTGAGCCGATGGCAGTTCCCTGACATTGTGCATGCAAGTTTTGAACAGTATTCAAATGATATTGTTGTCATCATATTATTCCCCCCCCCATTTAATCCAGATTTATTCTTTTGATTGAAAGCCTAATAGTGGAAACAGGAAATCTGGATAATAGGGGCTGGGAGCCATATTGATGAAGATGACATCATGCAGATGTCAGAGACCCCAGAGAGCAGGTCTGGGCATGAGAGGAGCCATTGGTGTACACCACTAACTCTTTGCAGTACAAAGGTATTCCACATTTCCATTACACAACGTTGTAGTAATTCATTTCAGCATGGATTGATTATGTTTAATTGGCACTGCAGAATGAGTTTTTGATTGTCTGATCTTATAAAGCTTTTATCTCATGGTTCAAAATGAGTACATTCCACATTTTCACAAACTATGTCAGGCTTTCCTAGATCTAGATGCCAAATCAAGTCAGCTGACATGCAGGAGAAAATAATCAGGGTGCCCTCTACTTTCTGAAATGTTATCATTTTATGGGTGGGGGGAATCTTATTTTACTCATGCCCCTGGTCCACGTCAGACTCTGTCGTATAATCTATTCACAGGAGGCACTAACACAATGATTTGATTGTTCTTACATCTCTTGTCCATGCATCCCTGTAGACCTGCCAAACAGCTGGCCATTCTGTGGGTGAACTATTGCCTTGCCCCTGACCTCTCTGTTACAACTGATCATTACAATATAAAAAACTGTCCATTTATCCAAATCAAGACTTGCAAAGTATGAAGCAAGCATTCGTAAGGAAGCCTGGGTGGTTGCTAGGGGAGACAAGACTGCACCACCAGCCTTGCATATCTGAGATCCCTGTCACTGGGCGTTGCTTACATGGTCACTTATCTTAAAATGAAACAGAGATTAGTCAAGAACTTTGTCTTCGGATTTTGCTTCTTATACAACTGAATGCATGCAATGAATAATAAATTGCTATACTAGGAATACTGAATTTCTAAATTAGAAGTAGAAAAATTCAGCCACCCAAGCCCTTCCACTGGAATTTCAAGGTTCTGCCCGGCTACAGCTGCTCTCACCAGTCCTGCTCTGAAACTGTCCAGAGTGGTTCCGTTCAGATAAATCTTTTGCACACCCCTATAATGTAGGCACTTTAATGCACACTTTCCTCTAATATAATCATTTTCTCACTTTTTTCAGTTGGAGAACTATATCACAAAAATCAGAGGGCTACAAATTTTGCAGGATCACTGCATTGCAGTCTGCATGTTGTTTCGGAAAGTACAAATTATGCAAATTTTCATCAAAATGCAAATGGAATCACCCCCCCTTATGCTCGGGTACAACCTTGTACTCATAAAGAGGGAGGCGGTTACAGAAGAGGGAGATCAGTTACAGAAAACGAGGAACCACCATTCTCTACCATAAAAATAATATTTTTTCTTTCTTTGTTTGTTTTTTAAAAAACACAGCCATGAGAACTGAAGCAAGTTCAGCTCAGATGGGCTTAAATGTTCCAAATAAACCCATATATTTATGTGATGTTGCTACTTTTCAAACTCAAACAGAAATCTGAAACACCGAAGAAGCAAAGCAGAAAATAATGCATTGGTGATAAGCTTTCATTACAAGAAGCTTAAATTAACTTCTATAATAATTAATTAATATTTATTCCTTGTAATAATTAATCAGTGAAAGCAGCTGCAGGATGCAATCCTATACCCACTAACCTGGATATTACTTCTGAGTAGATCTGTATATGATTGGACTGTTAGTCATTTGTACAAGTGCAAATTGAATTACTATTTTGTTAATGTGGCTCTCAATTAATTATTTGGGGTTTTTTGCTGATGTGGCACCCACTAAACTGCTAGCCCTAATTGTAAGAAGAACATTATAGTGGCTGGTCATTTGCTTATCATTCTGCCCCTTTCTATTTTCTGTTCAGATTGGCCACTGATGTATTTCAGGAGCTACACACTTTAAATTACTTCAGTAGTAGCAGTTGACATACCTTACGTTTAATCAATATTTACACAGTACAAACTATGCTTAGTCCACCAACTAGATGTTGGAGCATAAATAATAGTGCAGCCAACACTATCGCTCTGTGTATCTTGGAACATATATTAAGGATTGTGGGATAGTGTTGTAGTATAAAATGATCTCAGACTGAAGCCTTGAAACTTATAACAGTGCCTTATAATAGCACTGTCCAACAATATGAATGGGGTAAAATAAAACGCAGCAGCAGAGAAAACAGATGAAGCTGTGTATGTTTAAAATAAATTACAATGAAGTAAGAGAAGGATCGGCTATGGATTCACACAATGCAAATTACTGGGGGGGGGGGGCATTTGGGTTTTACAGTATAATCTTATACATAGTTTCTTTAAGGGCCTATTCCCTACTCAGAGTGTTTTATGTTTGTAGCCCTGCACCCATTTACCTGGGAGTAAAATCCATTAAACTCAATGGGACTTACCTCTCAGCTGACTCTTACAGGATTACACTGTTAGAACAGCTTTTGGATGTCATGATGCTGTGAGTGGAGCAAGAAGCCCCAGAGCCACTTGTTCCCTCTGTCTCCATGTCAATGTCATGTCCGAAGCTCTTGCTCTGAGCTGTTTCCATAGATTAAAGAAAAGCCTGAACTCTTGCAAATTCCTTGTGACCAAGGGCGTGAGGTTGCTTCTGATTGCTTCTCTGATTACACAGCTGAGAGATACACAATAAACTGCAGAATGTGAATTGCAACTATTGTAGAACTTTCTGACCCTTTGGCATTAATCCCTAGGTAGGAGAAGAAGAGACAGCATTTTTTGGTTTAGAGAACCAAGTTCCATCCATGAACTGCATGAGGTTGCCTGCTCAGTTACATTAAACTCACAACATTTTTAACATAGCAGATATCCCAATGAAATATTCCGTCTGACCAGTTCTATGTTCAACTTCTGTGAGACTAACATGACTATCAATGATAAGGCAGCTGGATAACACTGCAGCAGAATTATTGATTGTCCCCATCCTCTTGAGATTATAATAGGAACTGGATGAAGGACCTCCGGTACCAGCACAGGAACCCATCCTTGACTAGCATCGGCTAAATCAATTAATTTACTAACAGTTCAATCATCTACTCATCTAGTCAGCCCAATTGAACACACTCTTTGCTTAAGGGCATAAAGGATTTCAGTCTCAATGTACTTGATTGTTGTTTGCAAGGCAGTTCTATCCTGTTGTGTAGTAGACAGTGATGTTGATTCCTCAGGTCAAATCTCATCCTTTGCGGCTGTATTGGCTTTGAGTGCTGCTCTTTTTTCAAGTCCTTCCTCCTCCATCTATCAGAGTACATGTAGATATTCTTTCTCTGACTGTTTCATTGGGAGTAATATATCCATAGGCAGGACATGGAGGGATTCTTTCATAATCCACAAAGAACACACATAGAGACCGCATGGTCTCTTCTACAGCCAGCTTGTTTGTTTTACATTTTCAGCTGCTGCATTTGTTAGATGCTGCAAGTGCAATGTTTAATGACTAATATATGCATGCGGGTTTTTTTTCAAAAAAATCTTATTCAAATGTTTTATTGTTTATGCCAGAAACAAGGTTTTCAGTTGCATTGTCAGAAAAACAAAGCCTGGCATAGCGAACAAACTATGTAGAGAATGAAAGGCTACAGCAGCTTAAGACAGGTATGTCGGTAACAACATCATCAACATTTTGCAATTCACCGCAAGCAACAAAGTCTATTGTCACATTGTGTGCTGCGGAGTTGATTATTTCCACAATGAATCTACAAAATAATATATTCTCACCAGATATACAAAGCAGGATTCATAGCTTAAGGGCATTTCACACGATCACATGCCAAGAAACTGCAATAGGCATAATAAGAGAGAAGGACAGGTAGCAAGGAAATAAATGAAAAGCCAGCCTTACCATGCAGCAAACAACTGCCTCTGACAGCATATTTGGGGCACCATTAAAGGTGGCAGAGGGGCAACCAACATCTCTCTGTAGGCACAATCCATGGGAATGTTCTCCTACCCAAGCCACATGGAAATGGAGATAAGATGTACCAGAGCAGACAAAATTGTTTTATAATAGTTTGGTCTCTTCTGACAGGCATCAGCTCTCCCTGGTCTTGGCTCTGTGCTGCCTGTGCTGTGCTTTCATTGGAGTTGCAAGCGACTTGGGATCTCCTGCTTGCAAAGCATGAGATTTCCAGTGAGCTATAGTGTCAGCCCCGGCACCTGATTGCAATCCCAACGTAGCTCCAATGCTGTTGGTGCTGCCTTGCAGTGATTTCCCAGCCCTGCTTCCTGAGATCTAACAGAAGATAGAGCGCATGACCTTATGCATATGCTCTGGAGAAGCTGTCCAAGTTGGGGTTGGGTGGCACCACTTTGTGGTGGTTCCGGTCCAATTGGATGGTGGTTTCCAGAGGGTGATGCTTGAGGGGTGCTCTTTGGCCCCATGAAGCCTTCAATGTGGGCTTAAATTTATCCCCCACACTGCTTAACATCTACCTGATAACACCCAGCTCTAATTCTCCTTTACATTTACAGGTGGGGCAGTGGATGTGCTGGACCATTGTCTTGCCTCGGTAATGGACTGGATGAGAGCCAACAAACTGAAGTTCAATCCAGATAACACTCCGACACTGCTAGTGGGCTGTATGGGTGGGAGGTTGCCTGCTCTTGCATACCCTCCACATTTCCTTAGAAAACAGGGACAGCCTTGATGGGGTCACACTCCCTCTGAAGCAGTGGGGATGCAGCTTGGGGTGCTTCCGGATCCATTGCTGTTGCTTGAAACTCAGGTCTCCTCGATGGTGTGAAGTGCCTTCCATCCGCTTTGGCTGGTGGTCCAGTTGTGCCCCTATCTGGACAGGGATAGCCTAAATTCTGTTGTCTGTGCTCTAGAAGGCTCTATGTTAGATTACTGCAATGTGTTACATGTGGGGCTGCCTCTGAAACCTCAGCTGGTGCAGCATTTGGCAGCCGGGCTGCTCACCAGAGCAAGACAATGTGGGCATCTTACACCAATCCTGGCCCAACAGCACAGGCTGCCAATTAGTTTCTGGGCTTCTTTGAAGTCTTGGCTTTGACCTGGAATACCTTAAACGACTCAGGGCTGCAATACCTCAAGGACTGCCTCTCTCTGTACATAGTTGTTCTAATTTGTCCTCAGTGACATCAGCATGTAGTGAAATCTTTTTGGTGTAAAGTTGTGATGCCTTCATTACACTTGCCGTAGCCCATTGGGTGTGTTTTGTATGCATGGATACCGGATGCATGAGGGGAGCAGGGGAAGGACGTTCACTAGCCTGCAGGTCAGTGTGTGCACCAGCCTCATAGCCTGGTGGTTGCATGTTCAGTGTGAAGGGAGCCTCTATGAATGCATAGGCATGTGTGGAGGGTTCCCTGCATGAAGGGGAATCCTGGGATGAGCTCCTACACCTGTACATTTGCATGCACAGTCATCCCAGGCACATAGGTGCCAGAGGTGTGGTTAAATGAGTATAAAACTGCTACAGTCCATCATGCATCTGACATCATGCATACTACACATGTAAACAAGACTTTTTCATCCTTACTCATCAGGGCCCCATGTGTGTAATGCAGGTGGGGGGGGGGACCAGGTGCCAACACAGCAGCAGCTGGGAAAAGCACCCAAAGAAGCCTGGAAAAAAAGATTAATAGTTAGGAAAGAAAGATTAAAATCCTTGCCTTATTAGAGGAAAATTTCTACACCTCCATTGAAACAGCTAATTTGCGTCTTCAATTAAAAATGAGGTGATATTAATCAGAAACCAACAATATAATATACATGATCTAGCAATTAATAAAAACCCATATTTAACATTTTCTTCCCCTACACTAATACAGCAAAGCCAAACTGTCTTTAAAAGAAGGTGTGGCCTTAGCTCTCACGCCTGCCAGCCAAAACTTCCCCAGTAAGAATTGCTCCCACTAAATTAATCAACTAAAGCTTTAGTTGATTAGTCAGTGGAGACCAATTTCAAACCAATTAAAGCTTGGAGCACTACAAAATAGCCTTTTAAACTATTGTAGAAGGCAGTTTCGACAGCTAGAGGGAATACGGTATCATGAGATCCGTCACTTGTTCAAACCTTCAGTGTTAAGGGTCCCATTGGGCTTCCTTGGTTGTGCTCTGTTAGCTATCAAGTGCAGCACTCAAGGCAATAAAGTTCTCTTCATCTTATTGGAAAAGTGTCCTTATAGGTTTGTCTGGGAGGGAAAAGGCAAGTATGAAATTACTTTGCGTGTAAATAGGTAGGTAGAGATATAGGCATATCTATCACAAAGTGTTATGATTTAACAGATGGAAAAAATGAGCCACAAAGAAAGGAATGGAAGGATGCGCTCCTGGACACAGGTCTCTGTAGGCTTGGGCATTTTAGCCTAATATATGTGCTTCTATGCAATTTTGCCCAATATAAACATATTTGCATAGTGATTTTCCAAACTACTGTTCATTTGTCTATGCTATTTTCACTAATACTTATATGTTTATGCATACTTTACTGAAGTACAGAGTAAAGCAGTGCTTTTCTTCTTTAAAAAAAATGTTTAGGGGTACTCTCATTTTGACTCAAGAAAACCACCATTTTATACTTCAAATTGGAAAAAATAAATACAGTAAATGGACAAAAGTACAAAGATTCACAAAATGTTTAGGGGGTTATGCATCCCCCTGTGTCTCCCCAGAAAAAAAACACTGAAGTAAAGTATAAAAACTGCACTGAAAAAAATGGAAAAGTGTAGGTTTCAAAGAAAACAGTGCTTTAGTTTGCTTGTGGTATTGGATAGTGTGAATTAGCTACTTTTGCCTTTACATGGGAACTGAATCAAATCTCACTCCCTACCCTCATTCCTGCCAGGAATAGCAAGCTGACCCAGACAGTTACTGGAGACGATGCCTTCTCTCCGCCTCATTGTAGCGCTCAGCATGAGCTGGAGAAACTCAAGTGGGAACAGAAGACCCAAGGAACCTTGTGGTGGCCCAGGCAGCCCAGCTGGCCAAGAAGTGTCATATGGGAAGGGTATTTGGGGCTCTTTATTGTTATGGGAATTTCTAAATAGGTTACCTTACCTTGAAACGCAAGTTGAACTGAATTTCTCTGCCATCTCTATTTGGGAATATGATGTGTGGTGGGTGGGGAGCTTTGTACATTGCCCTGAGCTCTCTGGAGGAAGAGTGGCCTAAAAATGTGAGGAATTAAATAGAATTGATACAGAATGGCATCCTCCCCTCTTTTCCTCCCTGTGTGTGTATAAACACAAACAACAACAACAACAACATAATAATAATAATTTATTTATAACCCGCCCATTCTTGATTTTGAATGATTATCAAATTGTGGGGTAAAGTCTAAAAACAGCACAAAAAGTTTCTCTTTCTGCCATATATATTTCATTGTCTTATAGTCTGACTTTGAAAAAGCTAAACAGGGGGAGAAATTAAGCCCTATTTCCTCCGGGATGCATGTTATCAGTATTGACTTGTTCCGAAAGCAGCAGCAGCTGAAGGCAGAGATACACAAGGTGTTCCTGAGTAAGCTGCAAGGACTTTTTGTAATGATCAAGGAAGAAGAACTCAGACTTTCATGTTGTCTTTTCAGCATGGGTCAAGTAATTGATGGAACAATACCTATTCTGTTTCATACACTTTAGATCAGTAGGGTATCAATTATTACCATCCTGTGATTCTCAAAGTGGGGTAGGATATGTTCCGAAGTCTCCTCCTTTCCTTTAGTAAATTGATTTTGCTAAATTGATTGTACTGATAGCCTTCAGAGACTGTTGTTCTGTGGCCAAAAGAGAGAGGGAGGGAAGGAGGCATTTGGTCGACTTGCATGGAAGAGCATCTGTTTCCTTCCCCATTGGATTTATGATTGCTTTTCTCCCATGTTTCTTTGCCCAGAGGGAAACTCTTCATGCAGTCATTATTATTGCCACCATATATAATGCCACTCCTTTACAAGTTATCACCAGATTTTTTTAAAAGTAGGATCCTACCTGAAGCAAAGAAAGAAGGCAGCAGCCACAAGCAGGTGCTTCTGAGCCAAGTCTAGACATGAGAAGGGTAACATTTCATTCTTATTTTTCATTAGCTAACCACCTTAAAGGCTAGTGGTATTTTATATCTATTTTAATGGTGACCTATGGTTTAACATTGGACACCACCCTGATATTTTATTATATGGCAATATATAAATACTTTTAACAAACAAACAAACATCTGACCAACAGAAGTCAAGCCAGAGGTTGTATATTTTATATTCTTAGCTAAAGGAGTTTGTTATCCTGTGTATGTTTACTGAAAGGGGAGTCTTGTCTACTATCATGGAACTTGCTCTCACATAAGCGTGCTTTGAACTGCAGCCGTAATAGCTGCACAAAACAAGCTTCCAGGTGAGAGCACATAATGCTGTCCTAGCTAGTCATCATCACTAGCAATAAGTCATTGGCACCATTGTTGCAGACCAGATTACAAGAAGACATTTTTCAGAAAGCTCAAGTTTCCTGCAGTTTATTTCTAAAGACACCTGAATTTCCAAGTCTAGATTTTATAAGTGTTCCATTGAGTTTTTCACCCTTAAATTCTTGCATGCATGTGTTCAGATTTGTATTCCTGCAGTCCTTGACAATTTTTTACTACTTATTTGAATCAATACAGGAGAAAAATCATAGCTTTAACGGTGCGATATTGTCATTTCCAACAGAGAACAAGATCAGGGCTTTCGGTTTGTTTCAAAAGCATCAAGTAAAGCAAAGGAGAGCTCATTTAATGGCTTTCTCCTGCTGATATTAATTCAGTGGCAAACCTCCCTTTCATTTCAGTGCATAAAAGATTGTGGAAGTATTTATGAACCCAAAACTTATTCAGAAGTCTAACGGGGGGGGGGGGGGGCATCTATTCCCACACAGCAGAAGAGCTGTGAAAATAACTGCCATGTATATAACCTTATAAAAGTAAGGAGTATCTTTCCAACGGAAGAAGAGCTGAAACTGACCAGAATGGCCATGCATTTGCTTTCAGGGATAAGTAAATTGCCCAGAGGCCGGGGTGGTTTTTCCGACATCTGTGCATCCTTGTGTGTGCCATGTCCACCTGCCACATGAAATGCCACATCCTCGCAAGGTTCAGGCGTCTCACCCACAAGTTCTGCTTGACAGCACCTGTAAACTGAGGTCAGAATTATTTACGTCTGTCTTCACAGGAGAAGATATTATAGGGCATATCACAGTGTATGAACTCACTTTTGAAGGAAGCGAGTCTGAGGAGTCAAAACAGAAACTGTGAGAAGAGATGCAGTTCAAGGCCGGCCTAATAGACAAAACAAAAACTGTCAAATTGCTGGATCAGCATAGCACCCACCCAAGAGAACAGAAGTGTGAAATTGATGGTCTTCTAACAAAAAATATGTAGCTTAGCACTCAGAACATCCCTCAGATCCAATGACTGCAAAGCGGCTAATGTAACACTGATTTTTAAAAAGGGATTCAAGGAAGATTCTGGAAATTACAGTCCAGTTAGCTTAACATCTGTGCTGGGAAAACTGGTAGAAAGTATTGTTAAAGATAAAATAAGCATATAGAAAAACAAGCCTTGCTAAAGCGAGAGAGCAGTGTGGTGTAGTGGCTAGAGTGTTGGACTAAACTCTGCTAAAGCAGGGGTTTGCATTCCCACTTAGCTGTGAAGCTCGCAGGATGACCTTCGGCCAGTCACAGTCTCTCAGCTTAACCTACCTCACAGGGTTGTTCTGAAGATAAAATGGATCTCTCCAGGCTGAGTGAATGGGCAGTAAAATGACAAAGGCAATTCAATGTAAAAAAAAAAGTGTTGCATGTCAGGGCAACAAAAAATTATTTCCCCCACACACTTGTGGGGCCTGATCTGGTGGTACCTGATCAGGAACAAGACATTGGAGTCATAGTGAACAGCTTGATGAATATGCCCATGCCGTGTGTGGCATCTGTGAAAAAGGAACATAGGTAGCATGCTCGGGATCATCAGGAAAGCAACTGAAAATAAAACTGCCACTACCATAATGGCGTTATACAAAACTATGGGGCAACTGCACTTGGAATGCTGTATACATTCCTGATCAGCTCAGCTCCAAAGGGCTGCTGTAGAGCTGGGATGGAGAGGCCCTTCTGTGAGGGAAGGTTACAGAATGAGCAGCATTTTAGCTTAGAGAAAAGGTGAGGAAGACGTCAAAAGGATTTTGTTTAATACTTGAAGTATATGGGGGTGTATATTCAGCAGAACTATTCTAAAGCTGTTGTATAAAAACTATTCAGTCAAGTGTGTTGTAAAGCTACAGAAATCATTGCTTTACTCCCCCTCCACAGTGTTTCTGTATTATTTTTAGATATGTCTTTATAGAGGGCATACTAATCACAGGAAGAGGAGTAAGTATCATGAAGGATAGCATTGTGCTTGTTGTATTCATCTAATTCCCATTCCATCACTGAGAAAGGCTTGTGCTACCACTATTAAATCAATTACTCTGTGAGCCTCTATTCTTAAAATTGAATATTTACTATAATTTTGAGACCTTTCTTATATAGTGACATAATTTGCATATCATTTGCTGAATTTGCTAGGTGCCCTGTCAAGGGTTCTCATGTAACCATTCTAGGTTCTTGAATGGCTACCCATCAACTTCTTCTCCACCACCCTAAACTCTGGTATACAGGAAGCCAGAGGAAAAGCCCAGACTTGGGGAAACAAGAGTGAACTGTTGAATTTCTAAGCAAACTACCAGCCTTTGAAACAAATCACCACAGAATAAGCTCAAGAAAGAAAACTCTTACTCATCTAATATATTTAGATAGATGCAAAGCATTACATACATTTGGGTAAATACAGAAGAGGTTTTATGCCACCTTTGAGGGCAGGCGAGCTCTTCTGATAGAATTTTTTAATGTGAGTTTGTCTTGCAATCGTGACTTGTATCAAATATGTCTGCAAAACACCACATTATTAATGCACTGCAGTTTGTGAAGCAAATTTGTCAATTATGTAGTGCTAATGAATATTTGAAGATTCCAGTGTATCTTTGTCTGTACATATATTTGCAAGCATGCAATCATTTGCAGTCAGTCATTGCACAAAAGAAGCAGCATTGCACAAGGCATCTTTCAGGACCTTCACTGTATAATTCATGGCAATTACTGTGAAGCGGCATGAGCTTTGTAACCACATTTTCAAAAATGTGCCACAATATTTGTTTTGTGTATGTGTGAAATACCCAGTCATCAAATATGTTAAACATTGGCTGATGCCTTTTATAGGAACCCCACCCAAACTAAAAATAAAAATAGATATATCCAGACACCCATTCCAAACATTGTTAACATAGAGTTTGGTTCATCTACATTGTGCTAGGTAGCACACAATCCTTTAGTTTCTATTATTTTCATTTAAATGCATTAAAGAGAGTAGAGTTTTCTTTTTTCCCCACTAGCACCAAGTCTCCTTATTTCCTCCTGATAAACTGCTTTGCATTGTACTTTCTAACTTCATAGTTTTATTTTAAAATTTCATTTTGCCATTTGTTTCTCTGAAGTCAGAACAATCTTGACTTGCAGGAGACCACCTTGGTAATGAGATAGGACTGTTTCTATTGACCACTTGTGCTCTGCAGTTGGACTGTTGCTACATGCAAATATTTCTTGCCTCCAGGTTCCCCCACCACTCTCCATTACTAAGCTCTTTTTTCCCCTCAGTGATTCTTATGGTTCCTCTTGCTTTTCCTGTGAGAAAGTCCAGCATGATTCTCTCACTTTGCAAATTCCAATGCTTGAAAAAGCAGGCCATTGTCTGCTTTGAATATGTTTGAGATTGCAAAAGTATTTTTCCCCATCTGAATTTTGAGACACAGTTGATTAGTCTCAGTAGGCTTCTAATCTTGCATACACTTCTTGGTGCATTTGCTGTTTGAACAGCTCGTTATATTCATTGGATCTGTTAAGACCCTGTTTTTAGAAAGCATATATCCATACAATTCTAAAAAATTCATATTTATCAATTCACATTTTCTCTCATTGAATGATGCTTTTCTTTTTTTCCTATCACTGAAGTTCTGCTGTTGAGCAATTTCTTCTTGAGAACTACATAAAATACAATTGCCTCATTTCCATGTCACGGTAAACCAAACTGTGGCTTGCCAGAACCCCACAGATGCATGAGATCCAGGAGAGGAGCTTGCAGCTGCTTTGCTCCTTCCTGGTCCTTTTTACTTCTACACATGGAGGTCTCTTTGGAGAGAGACAAAGTCTATTTACAGTCTTTATGCAGCAATTATTATTATTATTATTATTATTATTATTATTATTATTATTAAACTTTCTATACCACCCTTCAGCCAAAGATCACAGGGCAGCTTACAATATGCAGTTGAAACCCAGCACATGGTGCTGAAGGAAAGCAATAAGGAGAGTGGTGAGCTGTGCCTGTTGGTGATTTTCTGTATTATATGGGATTATACATTTCAGAACTATGTAACACCCTAGATCCAGCTTTTCCTGGTAGCCACCGCAGTATTTTCAGATGGGATGTTCTCATGCCCTGCCTGTACCTGGACGTCTTTCTGTCTCTTCAGAGGCACACATATTGGGTTCTACTTGAGCAATCGGATAAAGTAGTATCTCCAGTAGGTGTCTGTAGCTCACTTCTGCTTTTTAAAGTAGTTGAGGTTATCCATAACTAAAGAAACAGCTCTGCTTCTATGCTCTTTCCCTCTCAAGACATTATGTAGGAAATTTTTTGCTTTTCTTTCAACCAATCACAACAGTAGAATTCATGGGGCAATCCTATGGCATGGTCCACTGGGATGAGCAGGATGCAATGGATCTTTTTTTCTTATTCCTGAATTGCATCCCACCTCCTTGTTTTGTTTTTAAGGAAAAGATTCTCAAAATGTGTTCAGCTCAATGCTAGATTTTATTAAGACATCTTAAGGCAGCCCTGTTCAGGGAAGTTTTTAATCTGTGATATTTTACTGTATTTTTTGTTTCTATGGAAGCCGCCCAGAGTGGCTGGGGAAACCCAGCCAGATGGGTGGGGTACAAATAATAAATTATTATTATTATTATTATTATTATTATTATTATTATTATTAATTATTTCACTTTATTCTATTTTATTTTTACAGTAGACACAAACATTTTGGCTGCTCAGTTTTGGGCTTATTTGGTTAACTCGGCACTTAGACTTATTTTTCCCACCACACTCTGCAGCCTTTGTTTCAGCCTGCATAGTTCAGCAAGATGATTTTTCATTAAACTGTAGTTTTTGCCTTTTGCAGGATGTGACTTTTTATGGCAATTGTAGCTGCCATGACAGAAGAAGCTGGAGCTTTGTTTGAGGACTGACTCAGCCTCAGTCTTATCCAGGTTCTACATTTTCTTATCTTATGCCCTATTTGAGTCTGTTGCATATTGATCTTTTTTCTCTGAAGGATTGATCAGACTTTTCAATGTGAGCCACTTGCCTTTCAACCATTTTCACAGAGCATGAAAAATCTAATAGTTCTCTTAGTATAATATCACAATCAATGAGCCTTCAGTAACTCCATTGGGCTGAACTGCAAGGCTGTATGATCTGTGGTTTTATCTCTTTATCGGTGCTTCCAAACTCATAGTGTTAATTGCTAATTGCCTTAACATGTTGTGGTTTTCATCTCATACTTTGCTTCCCTCAATGTACACATTTTTAACTCTGTTGCATTCTTATGAATTAATTAGTCTATATATCTTCAAATATTTGTATGGCAATCTATCCAGGTGCAAAAACTTGTTGCAGAATAAATATGTAATATATATTGTGCATTATGAACTGACTTTATTAACTAATCAGTCTATATTGCTTCAAATATTTGTAGGACTATCTGTCATGGTAAGTAAGCTTCATCATGAGAACATATAAAATAAATATTGTGCATCTTAAACAGACATTTCAACCTAACTGGTATGGAAACCATGACACACACACACACAATGCATGTTTGCGAGCGAGATAAAGATTTGGACATTCAGAATGACTAGTGTACACCATTGCTATATGATAAAGTCATTCTGTCTACCCATAATGACTGCAGTGCCCTTCCATTCGTGCAGCTAAGAACAGAATGGAGCAATACATACTTTTAGGCAACATTCAAATAGAATAAATTTTGATCTTTTCCCAGCTGAACCTTTTGCTTTATTAAGTTATATCAAATTGCTTACCTTGACAGAGATTGAAGATTGCTAATTAAGACTAGCACAAACTAATAAAAATGAAGAGATGAAATCAGCATCAATATTAAACACAGTGATGGCTGGCATGAATAGTCCCAGGAAGCATACTGTGGAAATATGCTTTGGAGAGGCAGTGGCAACACTATCTTGACAGTGCAGGAAATCTCAGCAGACGAGTAGTGAAACTTAAGGTGACCTTGTAAGTAGCCTATATAAAACATTTTATAAAGCAGTGGTTTCTCAACATTCTTCTTTTTTCAGTATTTGATGTCCGGTTACATCTAGCTGAAATGAAACGATAAGAAGAGCCATCCTTCAGATATTAAGTTCCATCAGTTTTTTTGCTGCCTCCCAGGGCATGAAAAAAGCAACCCCATCTGCTGTTCGTAAAGTTGCTTGATGGGTTTGCAACAACTGATATGGACTTTCTAGGATACACGTCATCATGTTTGTTCTCCTTCATCCTGAATATGCTAGCATAAAAAACTCAGATATTTATGAAATTCAAGATGCTTCTGTTTAAGGTTGTGCCAAAACCTATCCACCAATTTTCCAAAATTTTATTTGCCTGTCAAAGAAGCTTCCAAATTTCTCCCTCATTTGCAAAGTGCTCTTGGATTTCTTCACAAATGCAGTGGGTGTGGGGTCGAGCTTACCTTAAGACTGCAAGGAGCCCAAGTTGGCAGCTGCTTGATGTTTTCCTCTAAACATTCCATCAGCCTCCCTGGCTGCAGACATTCGACAATCTTTTACAAAGGCCACAGAAGGAGGTGCCTCCTGATATCTTCTGGGCTTTAACAGAAGGATGGGAAGCAAGGAGTCCAGCTATTAAGTGCTTGAGACTTTTATCTGAGCATATGTGTGGTTGAAGTGTGGCTGAATGTGCATACGTGTAGATTGACTGAGGTGTGGGTGTGTTAGTGAGGTGATATTTGTGCAAGGGAGCAAACTTATACATAATAATAATTTATTATTTATACCCCACCCATCTGGCTGAGTTTCCCCAGCCACTCTGGGCAGCTCCCAATCAAATGTTAAAAAGAGTACAGCATTAAATATTAAAAACTTCCCTGAACAGGGCTGTCTTCAGATGTCTTTTAAAGATAGAATAGCTGCTTATTTCCTTCACATCTGAAGGGAGGGTGTTCCACAGGGTGGGTGCCACTATCGAGAAGGCCCTCTGCCTGGTTCCCTGTAACCTCACTTCTCGCAATGAGGGAACCGCCAGAAGGCCCTCAGCGCTGGAACTCAGTGTCCGGGCTGAACGATGGGGGTGGAGACGCTCCTTCAGGTATACAGGACCGAGGCCATTTAGGGCTTTAAAGGTCAGCACCAACACTTTGAATTGTGCTCGGAAACGTACTGGGAGCCAATGCAGATCTCTCAGGAGCGGTGTTATGTGGTCCTGGCGGCCACTCCCAGTCACCAGTCTGGCTGCCGCATTCTGGATTAATTGCAGTTTCCGGGTCACCTTCAAAGGTAGCCCCACCTAGAGCACATTGCAGTAGTCCAAGCGGGAGATAACTAGAGCATGCACCACTCTGGCGAGACAGACTGCGGACAGGTAGGGTCCTAGCCTGCGTACCAGGTGGAGCTGAGAGACAGCCGCCCTGGACACAAAATTAACCTGTGCCTCCATGGACAGCTGTGAGTCGAAAATGACTCCCAGGCTGTGCACCTGGTCCTTCAGGGGCACAGTTAGCCCATTCAGGCCCAGGAAGTCCCCCACACCAGCCTGCCCCTGTGCCCCAAAAACAGTACTTCTGTCTTGTCAGGATTCAACCTCAATCTGTTAGCCTCCATCCATCCTCCAACCGCCTCCAGGCACTCACATAAGAAGCTGGCATAAGGTAAGTTGGTGTAAAGTACAGCAGAACAAAACTCCTTTCAGGAGTGGGGCTGAACAGCTGGAAATAGTGTTTGATTAATACCAGCCTTTTTCCAGAGCTGAACAGGCTTAGGATCCAGCACTAAATCCCCTCTCCCTTGCCACACCCCTGAAGCACCCCATTTTCAGGGCTTATACCAGTTTAAGATCGGCTCTGCTCAGCTGGGGTGAGGAAGACACGTTGGTGCATTTCTGTCTGATCCAACAATGAGGGAATTAAGCTGATTAGCTTGGCTATGCCAGGATCCTCCTGGCTTAGCCAGAGATCTGCTGGATCCTAACCCTACACCTCCTGACAGATTTTGCTACAGATTGCACCTTTAGTGGAATCCTATTTTAAGGATGTTGTCTGTCAGTCAGTACATTTTATAAAAAACGAACAAACCCCAGCACAAATAATAGTATACAAAAGATAGAATTTATCCAGTTTAGCTAATACAGACTTTAAGGGTGTATATGTTTTATTGTTTTATATACTATAGTTGCACACCACCCCAATCCCTGAGCGGAAGAAGATTCCAGGGCTTCCAGGTGCTTCCATAGAGCTCAGTTTCCTTGGAATGAGGAATAGTGGAGACTGAGGTGTCATTAGGATCAGGGACGTAGCTAGTGGGTGGTGAGGGCGCAGGCGTTGGGGGCGGCACAAAATCAGGTAAAATATGTCCATAAATATAAATATGTATTATTGGCTCATAAGAAATGGTTTTTAATAGAGAGTGAATTGAATGGGTGGAAGGGGGAGGGGTTGGAGGAGAGGCGGAAAGAAGAGCTAATTTGTCTGTGGCTGGGGGGCGCAATCTGGATGGTTCTGCCAGAGGCAGGAGATCACCTAGCTACCGCTCTGATTAGGATATGTGGTTTATTTACGCATGCATGCAACCTGAGTCTACAATAGAGGAGTTCACAGTTTTAGCACCCAAGAGAACCTTGCTTCTCCACAGACTTGGATTCAAGCATCTCCATCTCTCTCTCTCTCTCTGGCTCCCATCTGCTTCTAGCAGGCCCAACAACCATCTTCTAGATTCAGCTCAGTTCTGCCCTTTGTCTTTTCTAACTAAGTACCAGCAAGTTAGGGGAGGTGGGGCCCACCCATCTGCAAGCTGGCACAGAGCCAAGCCACTTTCTTTGTTCTCTTAATGGGCCAGTACCTAGGCCATCACCTCTCCAGGAAACCAGCCTGGCTGTTCCGGGAACTGGAAACCTTACTTAAATTTTAACACTTGCTGGATCCAGTAGTTAAAAGGGTCCTGGCATCCAGCCTACTCCCCACTCCCCACTCATAACACTATATTATTAGCTTGTAATGTTCAATGTCCTCTGTAAAATTGCTCTGTGATCTTTTTTGATCAAAAGCAGTATATAAATGCCTGGGAACAAATAATTTGGAACAACAGAGTTGTGAGTAAAATAGTGCAAACACTGTTGCCTGCTTTCCTTCCTTTTATTCACCCTTCTTTTGTCAAGAAAGAACATTTCCCTATTTTGGAAAGAAATGCCATTGGCAAGAAATGATCTGCAGCTTGGCTAATAACACCTCTTGCAGACATTGTCTTACTAACTGTGTACAAATCTGGTTGCTGTAGCTTGCAGGGATTTTTGTTATATATATACCCAACCCAGAGGAATTACTGATGTTGCCACGAAGCAAATATTTCATCAAAGAGGGAGAGGAGGAATCCCTCTTTTTTCTGAAGGAACTTGTGTTTTTCAATTAACAATCCCTCTAGAGCTGGGATTGTTCCAGCAACCAGTTTGTGTGCTATCTATCAGAAGAAGTGGGAAGCCCTACAAAAGTTAAGGTATTCCATTTTAATGCCTTCCAGCAGGACCTTGAGTCCATCCAATAAGAAGAGTCTTCCAGTCACAGAAGCAGGAATCAATGAGTGCGCTGGATACTGGGTTAAGACTAACTTCCCTGCACAAATAATTCCCCCTGAGATTGTCCAACTCCCCAGAGCTGATCTGGGGGACATGAGGGGCCTGCAGAGAAAAGAGAGGGGGAAGCCCCATTGCACTAGCAGGGCTCATTGTGTTTGCTCATGCAAGCATAACTGTTTTGTTGAATCGGGCCTATATACCCCATACCCTTGAGTGTGTGCTGTGGTAAGAAGAGGCGGATTTAGGGGAGCACAACTGGTTTGGTTGCACTGGGCACCGCACCTCAGGGGTGTTGCAGAGGGTGCACAATTATGATTTTAAACGGAACTTGAGAAGCCAGCTGACGCTGAATTTTGGCATCACACAGGTTGCTGCTGAAATTTGAGACCCCAAGGTCTGTCACTGGTGTTATTAATAGATCTGTAGGCAGATCTGCTAGGCACCCTTTCACACAGCTTCTGGATGGAAGAGAAAAAATGACGCACACATGAGTTATGCTGGATGAGGCCAAGGATCCATGTAACTGAGCATCCTGTATCCCACAGTGGCTGCCCAAATGCCTCCAGGGGGGTGAGAAGCCAAAAAAAGAAGGCAACAATCATCCCATCTTGTTGTTTTCCTGTAACAGGTATTGAGACACAGAAAACCTCTGAACATGGAGGGTCCTTGTAGACAGAAGAGCCACTAAGAATTCTGCCTTCAATACATTTGTCAAATGCCCTTGTAAAGCCACCGAAGGCAGATGCTGTCACCATGTCTTATGGTGGTGAATGCCAACATTTTATTATCAGTTGTGTGAAGTGCATTCTCTTGTCTGTCCTAGATATACTGTTAATCATGTTCATAGGATGACCCAAGGGAGAAATTATTCTAACATAGCCAGAGTGTGCATAATTTTAGAAACCTCTATTGTATACTCCCCTTTGTTAAATTTCCCCCTTTAAACAACAAAGCCTCAAAGGTTTTACCCTTCTTTATTGATAACGTGGTCCAACCCACTAATTATTTTGATTTCCCTTCTGTTCCATTTCCACGATGTCCTTTTGAGGCAGAGCAACAGGAATGTCGCACAGTATTCCAAATGTGGTCACACTGTAGACTTTGGGGTGCTGCCAAAACTCACAATTAGTTGGTCCATAATTCTCTAATTTATTATGAGCCCTGACTTTCAATTCAACAATTGTTTAATACTATTGTAATTTAAATGGGGATTGAGGATGAATTAATTTAATTTCCTGCACCTGCACCTGCATAGTCTGCATGGCTGGCAAGACTGAGGAGCCAAACTCTGTCATCCTTGAACATGTTGTGTTGTTCAATGTTGTAACTTTTCACTTCTGAAGGAAATTAAAACATCCCTTTGGCAATGCACATATGTGGAATGGCTTTCTTTCAACTCCTCCTTGCATCAGCCTGCCAAGACGTGAAGTAGCTGCTCTTGTTGCTGGTCCCTAGTCTGCTTCTGCAGCAACTACCTCCCAGTCCATGTTGATCTACTGTTGTAAGCAGTGTGGCATGTGACAACAATCCATCAGCGAAGAATGTGCAATGATACACAGAGTGGAAAAGAACACCATATTACACTTGTCACAGTTCTAGGTTGCCATTTGGTGAAGCACGCATACAAAATTTTGAAAATTTTAGTATCTGTTAATTACAGAGCACTTTTGTCCAAAGAACTGCTGTCTTTAAACAAGCAGTACTGCATTCACATTTTAAATCTCTTTCCTAATTTTTCTTACTATAGGGAATTCATCTTTCTTACCACTACCGCACCCTGACTTCATTTTCACCAAACTCTCAAAAGCAACAGGAGGATCATTTATTGGCTAGTTACAAGTTCAGACATCATCAATATACATATGAAGGAGAGATTTATTTATTTCCATCCCAATGTACATCATTTTACACTTATCTACATTGAATCTTATTTTCTATTATATTCACCAAGCTTGGGGAGCTCATTTTGGAGTCCTTGACAGAGCAGTCCCAGTCCCAGATAACACCAGAGCATCCAGTAAGAGCTCACAGCGTAGAACATTCCCAACTGCTAAGCAGGGGCAGAGGAAGGGGGTGCTGGGGGTGCGGTCTGCCCCAGGTGTCACCACTGAGGGGGGTGACAAAATGCCGGGTGGCGCTCACCGCAGGGCCTGCAGCATGCCCGAGCCATGGGAGAGACGCGGTGGATTGGGCACGTGCAGGCTCCATGCTGCCCAAACAGTCCACCCACTGCCTCCCCCCCCCCCCCGCTGCAGGGCGGCTGAGTGGGAGGAGGCAGGCAGACTCCGGAGGCCCTGTGGTGTGCCCCGCCCCAGGCACCCAAGTGGCTTCCTCTGCCACTGCTGCTAAATTGCTCCTTAGTTGAATGGGGCCCCAATTCAGGAGATGTGTCTTCTTCTCCATGGACAATGACCATGCATTAGAAACAACTCTGTTTTGTTTGGGTTGGTTTTCACCTTTTCCAGCTCATTGCTGATTAAAAGAAATCAATTTACAATAGGAAAATTGCACCTGCCAAAGGTGGAAAGGAGACACAGAGCTCTGTGTATTTTGTGTATTGATGATGTGTTGCTCCATATCTCCATACACTATCTTCCAGTGGATCATTGTATATTTTAGAAAGCACAAATTGGATGGGGGGGTTGGGGGGGCGTTGAATGAAAGCCCTGACAGTGTTTTAGGGTTGAATGAAAATGGTCTCCAACAATTTGTCCATGTCTCAGAAAAGTTTGTTTTGACTCAGTTAATACTGGGTGAAATTAAGTTGATGACAGTGCATGAATGGCTAAGAAAGGACTAAATTGTTCCCTTCAACAATATCAAAATAATAATAAAGTGATGGCAACAAGAATAGTATCTGATGGAAATAAATATTTAACACACAGTGTTTTTTCTCCTTGTGTCCCAGAATTAGGCACAATGTTCCTTGTTTAGCACACTGTGCTAGAGATCACCAACAACAAATTCATACACCATCCCATTTTATATTGTGATTCGTCATCTGACCTGTGCTTTTTCTTTCTTATTTCTATTACAAAATATATGAGAACTAGCCTTCAGTGCTTTAGTTACTTGGTAAGTGCAGCTGAATGGAAAAATAGGGGTCTTTCCACATGTTCCACAGGCTAACCCTTCTTCTTAATGTATCTTTGTATGACATTTGCTTATACAGTGGTACCTCGGTTTACGAAATTAATCTGTTCCGGAAGTCCGTTCTTAAACCAAAGCCATTCTTAAACCAAGGTGTGCTTTCCCTAATGAGACCTCCCGCTGCCGGTGCCCTTCAACCATTCGGATTCCGTCTGTAGACCAAGGTAAAGTTTGCAAACCAGAACACTACCTCCGGTTTTGTGGAGTTTGCAAACCAAATCGTTCGTAAACAGAACTGTTCTTAAACCAAGGTACCACTGTGCATGTTTTCACTTGTTCACTTATTACATTCTCAAGTGTATTCTTGAAAGGCCCACAGACACCCACACACTGCAAGTAACACGCCTGCAACTCTGCATCTCACAAGGGTGTTTTAGTGAGGCTGATGTTACCATGACCTCCTGCAGTAACCTTTGTTCCTTTCCAATAGTTTTTATAGCTCTTTTGTTTCGTGCTGCTTTTCACCAAATCAGATTGTTAATGAATTTGTTTAAAATCTATCATGATTATATTGACTTAGCTATCGATCTGTAAAGAAAAAATGTACTGACAGCAACTGTATTTCTTTCGTTTTGCAAGCTGAAATTGAGCAAAAGCAGCCCTTATATAAAACTGAAATGCATTTCAGTGGATGCAATGACACTTCACCATCTGTCCAACTTCTCAGATTTACTCTCCCAGATAACTCCATATTTCACCCTGCAGTCCCTATAGAAACATCACTTTAAACAGAGCCACATGGAAAAATGTGCTCCAATAACAGCTGAAGGTCTTGCAGTTAGCTGCAAGGGCCTCTAATCTAAATGAGCGATGTTCCTACCAAGTGAACTCCATTTGGAGTTAAGGATAACAGGGTGGAGCACATGCAAGAGAAGAAATGCCTGCCTTTTTATTATTTGTCATTTGAAAAAGGAAATCCATGGCAATGGCAGGGTTCTTTTTTAATTTAAAAAAGACACAGGGATTTACCAATAAAGTGAGGAGATGCTAGAAGCCATCTATCCAGCTGACTTGATGAAAAAGGTATTGGAAATTAACTCGGGAGTCATATGAATTACATTCAATCCATGCTCTAGGCTAAGCACTTGTCAATTTCAGCCACTATTGCAACCTATTACTTACAGACTACATGGCTGGCAAGCTAATCATGCTGGAGCGTGTTAAAAAATAGGTGAAGGAACACAATGCTGCCAGGGACCTCAGTGACTGTGCATATTTGCCAATAGCCCCACTGTGAACAATCAAACCTTCAGTTCTGCCTGCACAACTTGTGACTCAACAAGTCAAATGCAGCAGACCAGACGGACACCACTTTGTGTGTAGATCTAGGCAAGCAGCAAAAAACTGTAAGTTCTGTATAGACCTGTAAGATCACTTGGATCATCTGGGGAAATTCTACTCTAGACGCCAAGCCCTACAGACTGTTATAGAGTGTGCTGACCTGAAAAAAGGCATTTTCTGTGGGATGCCCTTCCATCTGCCAGACATGAAGCAGCTGCCATCAGTTGCTTCAGATGTCTTGGGAAGACTGATCTTTTTGCCCAGGTGCCCTCTGACTCATAAGACCCTGTTTTCTGTGTGTGATCCCCTGATTCTCTGTTTATTTGCCTTTGTATACTGCTTTATTGGTCTGAGGTTGTACTTTAGTTTTAATGGATATTGCTTTTATGTTGTACATTGCATACACCGCTTAGAGATTTTTGAAATATTTAGACATTTAGAAATGTTTTAAAACAAACAAACAAACAAAAACTGCAGGTTTATTGAATACACTTTGAAGCTCGATAGATGGTGGGTGCACTGTGTTCTTCCTCATGGGTCATGTTTGGTACAGGCCTGGCCTGAATGAATGGTTGCTTGCCAATCACATACAATGGTAAATAGAATTCCACCAGTGAATCAATGACTGCACATAGTCTAGGAGCTCCTCATCATGGAGAGGCTCTCTTATCGATCAATGAAATGATGGGCCACACTAATCCTACAGATTTCCTTCTAAAGTACATGCTATTTCTGATTTGTACAGAAGCTAATAAGGCACTTACTAGCCACTTACTTCCAAGGTTGCCAGTAAACCTTGAAACTTTACTTCAGTTTGCTTATTGGACACTTCTGTTCCAGTCTAAAATAAATATGGTTATCACATGATTTAAATTGTACTGACTGGAGACCCGGCACTGGAAGACTAAAGGTGAAATCCTATGCAAGTTTAGGTGGGAGTCAGTGTGCAGATGGACATGAGTTGGCATGCATAGAATTGTACTGTAAGTATATTCATAAAGTGTAATAAAATACACTGCTTTAACATTCAGCTTATTAATTTAATAAATGCTGTAACTTTAATTGGTTGCAAAAATATTTTTAAATTTGTATCCTGCCCTTTGTCCCCAAGAAGCCATGCATTATTAAAATACTGCTCTAAAATGACTTTAGAAAGTATCACTTCACATTCCTGAAGGATAGCCATGTTATTTTCTAGTAACAATAAAACAACACCAAAGAGTTCTGTGGCACCTTAAACACTTATGTATTTACTGTAGCATAAGCTTTTGTAGGTCAAACCCTCCTTCATCTGATGAATGAACGATTTTCCTCCATTGAGAAATGTCTTGAGCTAGACGGATACAGAGTGAGGCCAGAATGCCATGAAATGCAAAAGGTATCATTGGCTGTCACATTTCTAAGTAGAGCATAGAGTGACCCATTAAGAATGATAGTCACAGGTTGCAATACTACTTTGAATGCCTCATACAACATCCAGAGTTGGGCATTAGCTATATGATGAAATAGGCTTCCAAGTTTGATTATGTCATAATTGAATAGAATCAAATTTGCTGGAAATTTTTAGTTCAGCAATTTCACTCTGGAGCCTCTCTGATGCCTTTCATTGAAGAATGGTGAACTCAGCTACCTGTGAAATATTTGCCTACTACTGTGATTGTTGCCATTTTCTGCGACAGGTATATTATTTTGTAGAATGCACTAGCTGGGATGCTGTCCTGCTGATGATACATTATGACAGCATTTTTTAAAACTTCTGATAGCTGGGTACACTTTCTTTTGAAATAAAATTGGAGGTAGGTTTCATTCTTACACAAAGAAGTCATACGCAGGGGAGTGAATCATGCATTGAGACACCGTGGACAGCCTTCCTGTGAGGGTGAGCAAATAAAGGAATGAGCTTCAGAAAAAAATGCAGTGATACTGTTGTACAGGGTTGGGGAACATCAGGCCCAGAGGCGGAATGTGGCCCTCCAGGCTGTTGGAGGAACTGGACATGGAGAAAGGGCTTCATTTCCTTTATGAGCATAAATTACCCCAGGGATGAGATAAGCTAACAGGTGCATGGTCAGCCACTAAACTATTTTGGACCTTAAGCTGACTCTGTGAGGTGACTGGAACCGTAGGCAATGCCGGCTTCGTGGGCACATTGCAGGCCTCCCTGTCTGACTCTTGGGACTACCGAAGTAACACACCCTTCCCCCAAGCTGCAGTCCTGGCTGGTCCTGTGCTGCATCTTCCTACAGTGCCTGGATTGTGGCTATGAACTCTCATAATCCCATTCCCTAGGTGGAGGTTTGAGAGTGGTATTCATCAGGCCACACCCATTTTGTCATGCTTGCAACTGGAAGAATGCCCACTAGGCAATGTGGCCTTTGTACAAGGCACTGCTGAAAGGTCTGCTACTGCCAGAACTGCATGAGAAGAGGCTTTTTAGTGACGTAATAAGGCAAAGCGATACAGAGTAGGCAAGAAGGGTAGGCCCCATGGCCAATCATAGGCCTACAAAAAAATCCCTACTCATTTCCCAAAACAGGTTCCCCCCACATCCGAAGAGAGCAAAGCAAAAGCTGTGAGCCCCATCCCAGTCAAAACAGGAGGGAAGGACAAACCCATCCACAGTGCCAGGCTCAGGGAGCGACACCGAAAAATAAATCAAAAGTTTTGCGTTGAAGCATTAGTAATTTGTGTTAGGAAAGGCTCTGTGTCATGGATAGAATATAACTTCTATTCAGCTGATAAATTTATCTAGTATTGCGGTATTTTAATAAGCAAGAACACGGAGGGTAAATGTCAGCCTGCGTGATCCCTCTGACTAGCAGATGCTGTTCAATGGGACGGCGGGGGGCAGGCAGGAGGCGAGTTAAAGAAGTGCCAAATACTATGAAGGCCAAATTAGAACAAATGTTTGTCAAGCAAAAAGGGCAACTTGTCGTCTGATGGAAGGAATTTAATTAGAAAAGTCACAGAGAGGCTGCCTCAAAAGTACTAGTCCCATTTTCTTTAGATAAGCTAATGAAGCTCATTGAACTCTGCAAAGAATTGCTGAACCAGTAATATAGAGAAAAGGAATCCAGGGGAAGAAAATGCTGAAACAAACCCTTAGAAATGAGAAAGATCTATTGTTTACACCACTCTAGCTCACAACACAAAGTTATAATTGCATATTTACCTACTGATTCCTCTTCCAGAAGCAAATGAATGATCACAGGAGAAATACTATAAGTTTCTCTTTGCAATACATTCAAAATTTAAATTTTATGTAATACATGCTAAGTCATCTACATGGTGCATTATTTACCCAGTTTGTATTCTAATTCCTTCAAAGATCCCTGACTCCAACAGCAGCCATAACAGAAACCTATTAAAGAACATCATGCTTTGAATTAGCCAGGGACAAACAAAATTAGTGGTAAAATGGCAATGTAAAACATGCTCAGACAGGCATAAACCTAACATACTACCGCAACATGCTTTTTCCATTGGGCTGTCCTTCTTAACACGTTGGAGCTTCAACTAATGCAGAGCACTGCGGCCCGCTACATGCCAGGGGTGTGCAGCCCATGGGAGAATTTCAGTGTTTGGAGCAGCTGCCCCTAGCATTATGCATTGCATTGAAGTTGCTGGTGGTGACCTATGAAGCCCTAAAGAGTGTGGGTAAATAAACGTTTGCCACTGTGCTCCACTATGGAAAACACCCACCCACACTGCCACCAGGAATGCTCTCTGAAGCAGAGCTATTGTCGCAATTAGCTTTGCAGGATCAACAAGGCTATGAACAGCTCAGTAGCTGTATAAGGTCAGACAGGACCTTCTTAGCTTCCCTCATCCCACTTAACTCAAAGCTACAGCCCACCTCTGGCCACAAAGTTCAGACCAAGGACTTCCATGGTTTGCAACCATCTCCTGGCTGAAGAGCTAGCAACATTTGGGTATAGTACCAGATGATCTCTGGCCATGAGTACAGCGTCCCCTAAAATTCCTTGGAGGGTATGTTAAAGTCTAATGATAGATTTACTCTGGTCTCTGGTATGCTTGGTTTTGCTTGTTTGTTTTTACATCTGACAAAGCATCTTGACAAGCTTAAAAGGTAAAGGTAAAGGACCCCTGACAGTTAAGTCCAGTCCCGAACAACTCTGGGGTTGCGGCTCTCATCTCGCTTTACTGGCCGAGGGAGCAGATGTTTTTTCTACAGACAGTTTTTCCAGGTCATGTGGCCGGCATGACTAAGCCGCTTCGGTGAAACCAGAGCAGCGCACTGAAACACTGTTTACCTTTCCGCTGGAGCAGTACCTATTTATCTACTTGCACTTTGACGTGCTTTCGAACTGCTAGGTTGGCAGGAGCAGGGACCGAACAATGGGAGCTCACCCTGTTGCGGGGATTCGAACCCTGACCTTCTGATTGGCAGGCCCTAGGATCTGTGGTTTAGACCACAGCGCCACCTGCATCCAAGCTTACTTTGTGCCATTGAATGCAGTGGGACTAGCTTCTGGGTCAGTAGGTGTAAGTTACTCAGGTCCCATCTGCACAATACATTTCAAGCAGCACCACTTTAAACAGTCATGGGAATGCCAGAAGAGCTGCTGGGTCAGGCCAATGACCCATCTAGTCCAGGGTCCTATTCCCACAGTGTGAAGCCTGTGAGAAGCCTCAAAGAGGATTCAAGCACTGAGCCCGGTCTCCTCCTGTGGTTTCCAGCAACTGGTATGCAGAAGCACTGCTGTTTCTAACCATTATTACTTACTTCCCCCAAAGAATCCTGGGAAATATAGTTTGGTTAGGGTGCAGAGAGTTGTTAAGGTAAAGGTAAAGGTACCCCTGCCCGTACGGGCCAGTCTTGACAGACTCTAGGGTTGTGCGCCCATCTCACTCAAGAGGCCTGGGGCCAGCGCTGTCCGGAGACACTTCCGGGTCACGTGGCCAGCATGACATCACTGCTCTGGCGAGCCAGAGCCGCACACGGAAACGCCGTTTACCTTCCCGCCAGTAAGCGGTCCCTATTTATCTACTTGCCCCCGGGGGTGCTTTCGAACTGCTAGGTTGGCAGGCGCTGGGACCGAACAACGGGAGCGCACCCCGCCGCGGGGATTCGAACCGCCGACCTTTCTATCGGCAAGCCCTAGGCACTGAGGCTTTAACCCACAGCGCCACCCGTGTCCCTGCAGAGAGTTGTTAGGAGGCCCATATTCTCCCTCGGAGCTACAATTCCAAGAGAGGTTTAATGATCAAACCCGTTCCCCCGGGAACTCTGGGAATTGTAGTTCTCTGTTCAGAACGGGGTCTCCAACATCTCTCAGTAAGCTGCACAAACAGCAGTTCCAGGATTCTTCCTGAGGTGCCATGACTGTTTAAAAGGGTGCAGCGCTGCTTGCAATGCCTGGTGCAGATGGCGTCTGTCTGAACTAACTGGCACAAATGAGCATTAAACCACTTTAAATCTACCTTAGAGTGGCATAGCAACTCAAGAAGAAATCAGTTGATATTTCCAGCATATCTAATCTGAGGGCATTATTTATGCTGGTCAACAACAAATTTGATATCTGCATTTTTTCAGTTGATTTAGGATGAATCTGATGCGCTGAATCCAAAAATCACATTGGTTTTGCTCAATCAGGTCAAGTTTTTGAGCTATGGCCACATGTCCTTTTTTACGTTTTTGTTCACATGTACGCTTGTGTGGAGCATTTTAGAAGAAGGTGGTGGGGGTAAAATGCCATGTTGAATAATTGTTTTGATTGGAAATGATTATGTTGAAAAGGGATCAGTTTGAAGTCATAAAACCTCCATTTTTTCTCAGAAGAGAAGGACTTGGTGACAAAGAAGGACTTTGACAAGGTGCCCCATGATATTCTTGTAAAGAAGCTGGTAAAATGCGGTCTTGACTATGCTACCACTCAGTGGATTTGTAACTGGCTGACTGACCGGACCCAAAGGGTGCTCATCAATGGTTCCTCTTCATCTTGGAGAAGAGTGACTAGTGGGGTGCCACAGAGTTCTGTCTTGGGCCCGGTCTTATTCAACATCTTTATCAACAACTTGGATGATGGATTCAAGGGCATCCTGATCAAATTTGCAGATGACACCAAACTGGGAGGGGTGGCTAACACCCCAGAGGACAGGATCACACTTCAAAATGGCCTTGACAGATTAGAGAACTGGGCCAAAACAAACAAGATGAATTTTAACAGGGAGAAATGTAAAGTATTGCACTTGGGCAAAAAAAATGAGAGGCACAAATACAAGATGGGTGACACCTGGCTTGAGAGCAGTACATGTGAAAAGGATCTAGGAGTCTTGGTTGACCACAAACTTGACATGAGCCAACAGTGTGATGCGGCAGCTAAAAAAGCCAATGCAATTCTGGGCTGCATCAATAGGAGTATAGCATCTAGATCAAGGGAAGTAATAATGCCACTGTATTCTGCTCTGGTCAGACCTCACCTGGAGTACTGTGTCCAGTTCTGGGCACCACAGTTCAAGAAGGACACTGACAAACAGGAACGGTCAAAGGCCTGGAAATGATGCCTTATGAGGAACGGCTAAGGGAGCTGGGCATGTTTCGCCTGGAGAAGAGGAGGTTAAGGGGTGATATGATAGCCATGTTCAAATATATAAAAGGATGTCACATAGAGGAGGGAGAAAGGTTGTTTTCTGCTGCTCCAGAGAAGCGGACACGGAGCAATGGATCCAAACTACAAGAAAGAAGATTCCACCTAAACATTAGGAAGAACTTCCTGACAGTAAGAGCTGTTTGACAGTGGAATTTGCTGCCAAGGATTGTGGTGGAGTCTCCTTCTTTGGAGGTCTTTAAGCAGAGGCTTGACAACCATATGTCAGGAGTGCTCTGATGGTGTTTCCTGCTTGGCAGGGGGTTGGACTCGATGGCCCTTGTGGTCTCTTCCAACTCTATGATTCTATGACTTGGTGTACTGTGCAGATATTGTGCAGTTTCTGCTCAAGCTTAGAGTGCCACAGTACGAACCCAAAGATTGGAGACTGTTCATTGACAGCAGCAAGTGATCACTGAAATGTGTTCTGCTACACAACGGCAACCAGTTTGCCTCTATACCCCTGGCTCACTCGAGTACACTGAAGGAGAACTATGAAGCGGTGAAGTATGTGCTGGAGAAAATTGGTTATGATCATAAGTGGTTGATTTGTGTTGACCTGAAGCTGGTGAACTTTTTGTTGGGACAACAGTCTGGCTTCACCAAGAACCCATGTTTTCTGTGCATGTGGGACCGTGCTCAGCATTACACGAAGAAGGACTGCCCTGTGCGGGAGGAATTGGTGCCTTGCAGAAAAAGGAACATCATCAACGACCCTCTGGTGGACAGAGACAGAATACTCTTCCATCGCTGCACATCAAGCTCGGCTTAATCAAGCAGTTCACCAAGGCTCTGGACAAGGATGGTGACTGCTTCACTTACTTGTGCCAGGCTTTTCCAGGATTGACCATGGAGAAGTTGAAAGCTGGCATCTTTGATGGTCCTCAGATCCATCTGCTCATCAGAGATCCAGAGTTCGGAAACTCAATGAACGAAGTGGAACTGGAAGCGTGGAAGGCATTTGTGAAGAACTTTCTTGGCAACAATAAGGCCAGAAACTACGCAGAACTTGTCAACAACATGCTGACTGCTTTCAGAAACCTGGGCTGCAACATGAGCGTCAAGATGCACTACCTATTTTCACATATGGACCGGTTTCCTGAGAACCTGGGTTCAATGAGTGACGAGCAGGGGGAGAGATTCCATCAGGACATGAAAGAGATGGAGACCAGGTATCAGGGTCGCTGGGATGCAGTCATGATGGCTGACTACTGTTGGACTCTGAGGAGAGACCTCCCTGCCGCTGAGCATTCCAGGAGTTCCAAGAAACGGAAGTTCAAGCCCTGAAGTTTGAAAAATGGTGAAGCAACATGCAATTTACGTGTACTTACCTTTATCAATGCCCACCATTCAGTTTACAGTAAACCTGACCTGATGGAGAGAAATGGATGACATTTCCTGATTCAGCAGTGCAAAAATACCCTAAATCAGTTGTAGAAATCTAGACAACATTCAAAAAGTAAAAAATTGTTGCCCATTAATTTATTAGGAGAATTCCTATCAGGCCTTTTTGTTATCAGTGCACAAAGCTGCTCACATAAATGTTAAAAACAAGTTAAAGGAATCCAATAAAGCAAACATTATAGCATAAGTAAAACAATCCAATTAAAAGACAGGGTTATGCTTAGAAAAAATCAACCCAACCGAACAAAAATCCACCAGCTAACCAAATTAATAAGTCAAGGCAAGCTTGAGTCATGTATTCCAATGAACAGAAGCACTTCAATAAACAAACTTATTTACTACTAGTACTACTACTACTACTACTACTACTACTACCCTGCCTCTTACCTGACTCAAGGCTGCTGACAGATAAAATAAGAACAGCTAAAACATTATGGGGTAGGAAACAATAATTTTAGGAAAGGGTTTACTGCTTCCATTTTGCCCCATAAAATTTATAGAACTCATATTTAAGGGCTGCCTAGGTGGTAGGGCTGTGTGGGTGTTTTGAAATCAATATCGGGGAGGGAGCTGGCAGTTTTGCTTGGGACCCCAACATCCACACGAAGAGGGACTGTTTAAGCCTTTCCTTCCCATTTGCACTAAAGAGGACATGGGTTTCTTTGGGTTGCATTGTGTGAAACAAGGGCTATTTATTTATGATATTAAACCACGTGTCTCACCCTTCTAATGTAAAATTGTGAGGGGTTTTTTTTCTTCTTCACACAGATATGTTAAAAACCCTGAGCACAATAAAAATACTCTGTATGTGTAAATTTAACCTAGGGGCGTGTCAGAGGTGGGGCCAGAAAGGGGGGACTTAAGATGGATCTTAAGTCCCTCTCACTTGGTCACATGACTTGACAACATGGGTGGTGTAATTCAAACACGCTCTTAAAGGCTTGCTTGCCTCTTCCAAAGTGTCTCAGTGCTAGACAGATAAAAGGAGGCCAGTGGCAGCCACAGAGGGCCCTGGCATTCGCCTCACTTGGCAGGGCACATGTCTGGCGCTTTGGGCTCCTGCACTTGATGTGGGGTTGGGCCTGACTCTGAAAGCTTTTGTTATCTTTCAAAACACGCAAACTTTATTTTTCTGTGTATTTTTTGTACATCCTAAATCTTCCTCTTCAGAGCAACTAGAAATTTTTGTTTTAAAAATTCATCAGGTTTACCAATTTCACCCTGTAACATGTTATGAACTCCCATCAGGATCAATGGCAATGTTGCTTATCACTTCACCCTTTGCTCAGCCATCCCAAATGCACCACAATCACACTTATTCTCTTAAACTCCAGTCAGAGGAGAAAAAATAAAATGACCTTCTTGTCATGTATACTATCTAGCCCATATACCAAGCTTACTACTCACCACAAGAAATAATTATTGTGTAGTAGCTCATCTTGGCCTTCCTTATTGCTGCATCCTCTCACCAAAGGGACATGCCCACCCAGCAGTGCCACACCAGGAACTGCCCGCAATCATCCCTTATAGTTGGTGCCTCAGCATTCAAAACATCCCTTTTAACAAAGTCTAGGGACACCTATTCCCAGGTTGCCTCTCTGCTGCAGCAGAAATTGAGCACTTGACTCAATGAGCAGCAAGAGGCGAGTCCCTTCCTACTGCCGTCATCCATGCCACGTGGAGCATGCAGACATCTTGTACAGTTTGCTGTGCTCTAAAATGTGTGCTAAAAAGATCCATCCAACCAACCAACCGCAGTAACTCTGCTTACTAGGTCACCTGTTCACTGCAGTATAAAGGAGGATGTGGGTGCAAGATGCTCCATGAGAGGCTGTAGATATTTCTTCCCTATAGGTGTGGCTCACCTGCTGCTGCCTTTGCCGGCCTCTATGGAAATCATGAAACCCCCTTTCTTGTCAATGGAGCTTCCACAGGGAAGCATCTTAGCTGATGGTGCCCTATAGCTTTAACTTCTGCTCTGTGCCATAAAAGTTAGCTTCTCTGTGGCTGGAGTTAGAATTTTATTGTGTACATTTCTTATCACAACTTTGCAATAATTGCTTTGCATTTTAATATGGGCGAAGATAAGGTACCTGTGGCTACTTGCAATTAACTTAATTGATATCTTGCATTTTCAATTATTTACAATACCGATTGTCTGCAGTTACTTAAATCCGCTGCCTCCTCCTCTTTTTTCATTTCACGTGCGGGGTGAGAGTTTGCAATGAGCCTTCAGGAGTTCTTTATGCTTCAATGAAATATACCTATAATTTTCCTTTTTTAAAACTTTTAGATATATATAAAAAATGAAAGTCAAACTAGACGAATGTAGCATGTGATAAATTGCTATACTTTTCATTACTAAGGAATGTGTGCTATTTTCTCCACTATATATTTAGCTGGTTTTGGCTTTGAACTTTTGCACTTCAATCAAAGTGTAATTTTGAAGAGAATTGTTTCTTATCTTTTAAAGGTAGCTCAGCTAAGATTCTTTTCCACTATAACTAAATACATAAAATTGTATGTCAGGGCCTTCCTGGGCTGCCCTCTCTGAAAAGCCCCTATCACTCAATAGCCTAACCTAGAGGGAATGGCATCTCCTGCAGTGGGGGAAGGAAGTCAGAGGAACAGAGGTAACCCACCCTCATATCACACTGGTAGCTGCTGAAATATTAAATGAGCCAATGTTCTATATCTGTTAAGAAGAACTAAGCCTATTTCAAGGCAAGAGAAGAAAATCTCAAGGGCATCAGACTAGGCAAGATAGCACCACTGCAACTTCCCTCAAATCTGGCAGAGCAGTCCAGAACCTTTTGAGCTACTGGGTTCATTTCACTTCCCACTTGCCACCACCTGCAGAGTGACACCAGCATTGCCCACTACCAGAACTCCCCCTTCTGGCTGCAAACAGGCAGGCGAGGAAAAGTGACACTGGTGGGAGCACCAGAGACACCAACCACAGGAAAGCCCCCAAATGGCCAGTGTTTTATGACCCAAGTCTTACCATCAGTGCCAGTGGTGCCAACTTGAATGAAATTCATGCAAGCCTTGCCCCACAGAATTGATCACAAGACACAGTGCATGCACATTATTTGAATGGCAATGTTCATTAACTCTCTTTTTTTGGGGGGGGGCCTCTCAAAAAGGAGTTGGATCCTACCAAAACATGAACACAAAATGGCAGAAAGTAGCTAGCCTTCACAGACACCAGCACAGAAAGCACTCCATATCATCTCAAATACAGCTGCTAGTTGTCAGTTACAGAGAACTGAGCTGATGGCCTGAGAAGTGTTTTGGATCTGCCGCTCTGCCACTCTCACCCTGATTGAAGTGAGTGATTGCCCTGCCTAGCCAGGTGGAAATGGCAGCAGGTGGGTTGAAGGCCGAGAAAAGCACTTTCTCCAACCCCACTTTCATCCTATCAGTTCCCTGCAGTCATCATGTTTGAGATGACAGCTCAGCTGAGCCCAGGATGAGAGAGAGGTTGTCCCCTCTGCACCCCCTGTCCTACCCCCCCCCCCAACAGCAACTGGACTCTATCTGGAGCACAGTCAGTCTTCCTAGATACATCACCTCACCAGGATAGATTATTCAAATTGGTACCAAGGGAGTAGATGTAGAGAACATGCTGTGTCATGAATAAAGTTATTATATATTCTGGTGGTGGTGGTTGTTCATAATTTTAATTTATTACCCATCCTTCACCCTCAGGTTCCAATTCAAAATACAACATGAAAAACCATTTTAAAAACAGACAATTATTTTAAAATGCTATCACTAAAAACAGAACGGGTCCTGAAAAGATATAGAAAACTGGTTTCTGCCACAGATAGCTTCCTTCTTCTGCCCCATCCAGGTAGTGTAACCACTGTTCCTTTAACTTTGAACTTGCAAACTATGCTTCCAACAGTGTCTCTCGGAACATTCAGTGGCCTCACTATTTTTTTGTATCCTTCTCCTTGTTTGTGAAGGGCAATGATCTCTTCTCTTACCTTCTCGGACCATTCTCTTGACTTAACCATATTTCCAACATTTCTAAATTTGACACTCAGCAAAACCCTGGCCAGTTCAGGTATTTCATTGTTGCAGCTCAAGCGCAACTATTGAAGCCCTTGATTAGTTGCATCAGGTATGCTTGAGACAACACTTGTGGTATCTGTGCTGTTGTGAGGGATTCTGTTCAGCGGGTTGAGACTAGGGAAGCCAGTATAAGTTGCCTTTTCAGCTGAATTTGGGGAAACCACTTGAAGCATCCATTATGTTGAGCTATTTCAATTGTTTTTGTTTTGTTTGCTCATTGCAAACAGCTGACAGTCTGTAAATTTTGATAATAAACCTGATTTGCTATAGGGGTTTAATAATTTCTATTGCAACTGTCTATCCCAGGTCTCAAAGGCCATGATAAGGAGGTGCATCTTCAGCATTTGCCGAAAACTGTAGAATGAAGACTCCAGGCACAATTCTGTGGGGCAGAAGTTCTATAATTTAGGAGCTGCCACAGAGAATGCCTTCTCCTCGGTCACCATCCCCTGAGCTTTGGAGGATGGGGGAACTACCAAGAGGGCCCCCTCTGCTAATCCTAACACCTGAGAGGGTCTGTAGGAATGGAGGTTGTCTTTCAGATAGCTGGGGACTGAGTCATTTTAAGGATTTAAACACCAATGTGAGTACCTTGAATTGAGCTCAGAAACAAACCAACAACCAACGCAGCTGTTTTAAAACAGGGATTATATGGGATCCAAATTGTTGTGGGAAGTTTGGCATCAAAATGAACCACAGCTAGTAATCTAGCCACTGCATTTTGGACCAATTGAAGTTTCCAAGTCATCTTCAAGTGTAGCCCCATGCAGAGCACATAACAATAATGCAGTCTGGAAGGTACCAGAGCATGGAGTGCAGTAGCCAAGTCATTTCTGTCCAACAAGGCGCCATAGCTGGAAAAAGGCACTCCCAACTACCATGGCCACCTGAGACTTCATTGGCAGTGTTGAAGCCAGGAGCACCCTCAAGCTGCACACATGCTCCTTCCAGGGAAGCACAACCCTCTCTAGGACTGGCCATCTCCTCATCTCCCGGATGTGAGAGTGCAGGATATATAAGACCTTTGTTATGTCTAATCCCACCTATTGATGTCTGTTCTCTTCATTTTCTCACTGCTGGACCGCTCACGGAAGAACCCTGACCAAACCTAAGAGAAGGCGTGTAGTGGTGATAGGGGATTCCTTACTGAGGGGAACAGAAGCAGTGATCTGTGGGCCTGACAAGATGTCTCGGGAAGTGTGCTGTCTCCCCGGGGCTAAGATCCAAGATGTAACTGAACGACTGCAAGGAATCATAAAACCCACTGACAAATACCCCTTCCTCTTGGTTCATGTGGGAACCAATGACACTGCAAGCAATAGCCTCCAGAAGATCAAAAGAGACTACGAGGCTCTGGGCAGGAAATTGAAGCAATTAAATGCACAAATCGTCATCTCATCTGTCCTCCCAGTTGAACGACGTGGCCCAGGGAGAGAGAGGAAAATAGTGGAAGTAAACAGCTGGCTTCGCAAATGGTGTAAACAGGAACGGTTTGGATTCTTAGATCACGGACTGCAGTTTCTTGAGGATGGACTTCTGGCAAGCGATGGGCTGCACCTCACAACGGTTGGGAGGAATGTTTTTGCCAAAAAACTAAGAAACCTCATCAGGAGGGCTTTAAACTGACTAATGTGGGGGAGGGAGACAGTGCTCCTGAAGGTAGGAGTCTATTAATTGATGAAGATGATCATCCAAATGTCATAGACCAAATGGAGCAAACAGCAAGCAGACCTAGTGGTGGGAGGAAAAAATCCTTAAATAAGAGACACGGGGGAATGACTAATGGACTTCAATGTCTGTACACTAATGCACAAAGCATGGGAAATAAACAAGATGAGCTTGAGCTCGTGGTACAGCAAACTAAATATGACATAATAGGCATCACTGAAACCTGGTGGGATAAGTCCCACGATTGGAATGTAAAAATGGAGGGATACAATCTATTTCAGAGAAACAGACCAGACAAGAAAGGAGGAGGAGTGGCGTTATATGTCAGGGATGTGTATACCTGTGAAGAGATCCAAGATTTAGAACCTCAAAGCCAAAGTGAGAGCATTTGGGTCAAAATTAAGGGAGAGAAGAATAATAGTGACCTCATTGTGGGAGTTTACTATAGATCCCCAAGCCAAACGGAGGACATAGATGATGCCTTCCTGGAACAGATGGCCAAGCATGCAAAAGGAAGGGAGATAGTAGTAATGGGGGACTTCAATTACCCAGATATTTGTTGGATGTCAAACTCAGCCAAGAGCATAAGGTCAAACAGATTCCTCACTGGCCTTGCAGACAACTTCATTGTCCAGAAAGTGGGAGAAGCAACAAGAGGAACAGCCATTTTAGATCTGGTCCTAACCAATGTCGATGACCTGGTTAATGGGGTAGAAGTGGAAGGATCATTAGGCGCAAGTGATCATGCTCTTCTGAAGTTTACTATACAACGGAAAGGAGCAGCCAAGCATACTAGGACTCAATTTCTTGACTTTAAGAAAGCCAACTTCATAAAACTTAGGGAAGTGCTGGGTGAGATCCCATGGACAGTAATACTAAAAGGAAAGGGAGTTCATGATGGCTGGGAGTTTGTTAAGCGGGAGATAGTAAAAGCACAACTTCAGGCAATACCAATGAGACGGAAACATGGAAGGTGCCTAAAGAAGCCTGGGTGGTTATCTAAAGAACTTTTAACTGAGTTAAGATTAAAAAAGGATGTGTACAAAAAATGGAAAAGGGGGGAAACCACCAAAGAGGAATTCAAACAAATAGCCAGCACGTGTAGACACAAAGTCAGAAAAGCTAAAGCACAGAATGAACTCAGGCTTGCTAGAGAGGTTAAAAGCAACAAAAAAGGCTTCTATGGGTATGTTCGTAGCAAAAGGAGGAACAAAGAAACAGTGGGGTCACTCAGAGGAGAAGATGGTGAAATGCAAACAGGGGACACAGAAAGGGCTGAACTCCTCAATGCCTTCTTTGCCTCAGTCTTCTCCGATAAAGAAAACAATGCCCGACCTGAAGAATTTGGAGCAAATGATTCAGCAGAGAAAACACAGCCCAGAATAACTAAGGAGATAGTACAAGAATACTTGGCTAGTTTAGATGTATTCAAGTCTCCAGGGCCAGATGAACTGCATCCAAGAGTATTAAAAGAACTGGCAGATGTGATCTCAGAACCACTGGCAATCATCTTTGAGAATTCCTGGAGAACAGGCGAAGTCCCAGCAGACTGGAGGAGGGCAAATGTTGTCCCTATTTTCAAAAAGGGGAAAAGAGAGGACCCAAATAATTACCGCCCAGTCAGTCTGACATCAATACCAGGGAAGATTCTGGAGCAGATCATTAAGCGAACAGTCTGTGAGCACCTAGAAAGGAATGCTGTGATCACCAATAGTCAGCATGGATTTCTGAAAAATAAGTCATGTCAGACGAACCTGATCTCATTTTTTGACAGAATTACAAGCCTGGTAGATGAAGGGAACGCAGTGGATGTAGTCTACCTTGATTTCAGCAAGGCATTTGACAAGGTGCCCCATGATATTCTTGTAAAGAAGCTGGTAAAATGCGGTCTTGACTCTGCTACCACTCAATGGATTTGTAACTGGCTGACTGACCGGACCCAAAGGGTGCTCATCAATGGTTCCTCTTCATCCTGGAGAAGAGTGACTAGTGGGGTGCCGCAGGGTTCTGTCTTGGGCCCAGTCTTATTCAACATCTTTATCAACGACTTGGATGATGGACTCAAGGGCATCCTGATCAAATTTGCAGATGACACCAAACTGGGAGGGGTGGCTAACACCCCAGAGGACAGGATCACACTTCAAAATGACCTTGACAGATTAGAGAACTGGGCCAAAACAAACAAGATGAATTTTAACAGGGAGAAATGTAAAGTATTGCACTTGGGCAAAAAAAATGAGAGGCACAAATACAAGATGGGTGACACCTGGCTTGAGAGCAGTACATGTGAAAAGGATCTAGGAGTCTTGGTTGACCACAAACTTGACATGAGCCAACAGTGTGACGCGGCAGCTAAAAAAGCCAATGCAATTCTGGGCTGCATCAATAGGAGTATAGCATCTAGATCAAGGGAAGTTATAGTGCCACTGTATTCTGCTCTGGTCAGACCTCACCTGGAGTACTGTGTCCAGTTCTGGGCACCACAGTTCAAGAAGGACACTGACAAACTGGAACGTGTCCAGAGGAGGGCAACCAAAATGGTCAAAGGCCTGGAAACGATGCCTTATGAGGAACGGCTAAGGGAGCTGGGCATGTTTAGCCTGGAGAAGAGGAGGTTAAGGGGTGATATGATAGCCATGTTCAAATATATAAAAGGATGTCACATAGAGGAGGGAGAAAGGTTGTTTTCTGCTGCTCCAGAGAAGCGGACACGGAGCAATGGATCCAAGCTACAAGAAAGAAGATTCCACCTAAACATTAGGAAGAACTTCCTGACAGTAAGAGCTGTTCGACAGTGGAATTTGCTGCCAAGGAGTGTGGTGGAGTCTCCTTCTTTGGAGGTCTTTAAGCAGAGGCTTGACAACCATATGTCAGGAGTGCTCTGATGGTGTTTCCTGCTTGGCAGGGGGTTGGACTCGATGGCCCTTGTGGTCTCTTCCAACTCTATGATTCTATGATTCTATGATTCTATGCTACCTAGGACCACCCAGCCCAAAAGATCTTACTTACACTGTGAAGTTACAGGCATATTGCTTTCAGTTTTGCAAGATCTGAGGTTTGGTTTGAAGGTCTCATAAGACTGTGGGAGATAAGGCATGGCCCACACTTATATTTAGCTACAGGCAGGGCAATCAGGCAGGCAAATCTACCCCCACACTTGAATAAAGGAGCAGACTGGCTGTTGGCTCTTTCAGTGAGTGAGGAAGGTATTTTGGTGTCATCCCTGACTGGCCATATGGCTGGCATGTTTTTCACATCGTGTGAGATGTTCCGTCTTTTGGGTTGGCCTTTAACTGTGATATGTCAACTAACTGGCTGTGGCCATTTTGTTCACGTCTTGCTTTCTTCTTGTGTTGTGTCTTTTTGCCAGAAGGTAGACAGCGGGAAATACCGGTGGCAGCATGAGTATGGGAAGGTGCCCAGAAACATCACCTTGGCTGACAAGGGTGCTAGCAGGACACTCAGAAGTCTGGAAGAACTGGAACAAGACTGAAGGTGGCCCAACGTGATAAAATCTACCTAAAAAGAAGTTATGTCTTCCTGCTACGTGAACCTGTAACAGTTGCTGTTTCTAGAGGGAGCCAAGTCATGCCAGCAGGCCATCTCAGTTAGTTGACCAGGCCAGCTGTGGGACTAATCCATGAAGAGCTAGCATCCCATGCAGTCTCTCATCATATCTGCCTTGAAGTTTAAAAAATTGTAGTCCTCGTTCAACCCACTTACTTGTGTCTTGCCTCTTTATTTCTGGCTCTGGGTGCTGTGCACTTTTTACCAGCTAGCCTGAAGACAGCAGTCTATTTATTTCAGAACACTGCAGATGTACTCCAAGAGATAAGCCATCTGTCAGCTATGACAGGCCACATGAAAATGTATTAAGAATAAAATGGGCTTTAATTTTTTTTCCTTGACTAAATATTGACATCTATCATTACTAAATGCACTTTTAATAGCCCAGGACTTTTCTTGCCATCCAGTAATCTCATTGATTTTTGCTATGCGCCTTAAACCAAATTAGAAAGCAGAAGTCCAGGAACTTGTTAAAGAAGGCAGGAAATATTTCTTCTGGCTGAAGGTGCACTGAATATTCTCTAGGTTTGGCACTCACTTTCAAATTAGCATATTTGAAGCAGTCAGTTAAATTACAGGCAGCGGGGGGGGGGGTGTCATTCACCTTGTTTTTATGTTTTTCAGCACCTTTTAGATTTTCTGTATCTGCTTCGTGGCTCCACTTTCCTTCCTTTTCTTTGCTTTCTTTGCTCTTGGCCTCATTGCCCAGAGAGCTGTTTAATCCTATTGTCTGTGAAGTCGCTTGGGATTTTGTCCATGAGTGTCTATTACAACATCAACCAGATGTAGCATTATGACACAGTCATGACAGATATATCTACATGATGTCATCAACCTAGTCACATGGGTGACCTCAACCCATTGGATCAAATGGCATCACAGCAAGTCAGTTCTGAGCATCAGCAACTGCCCACGGCTGACTCTGAGACAATCTGTCAAGGTGGACAGAAGACACTTAACTGACATAATCAACTCTAAACTATTATATAAACCTGCTTAATTTTATACTGTATCATTTACATTGTACATGCATGGAATGCTTCTTGGGGTGGGGATATATGGGAATTGTTTCTTATAAGTACTTTCAGACACTGAAAAATTAAAGTTTTTAAAAATAGCAAAGAAGAAGCAGAAAAAGTGGTGCAGAGAAGTCTAACAAATGCATGCTTACATGCTGAAAGGGGGGAGTAGCTTTTTTGATTTATACACAAAAAGAAAACTGGCATGAGGTAAGACTTCACTCAGCCTTATCTGTGATCAAAGGAGGGGAAATCTACCAAAATTTAAGTTATGGCAAAGCATATGAAAGCACAGAGAGATTGTATAGGCTGTGAAGTCCTCCTTTTGCTTCCTAATTACTGGTGTTACACTTGTAATGGCAGCATCTGTGCACACTCAACACTCCTTCTGGACTAATGAATTTTAATTGATGGCATTTTGCATGGCTCTTGGTGGAACATCCCGCCCCCACTTGTAGAGGTGTCTGTGACCTTCTGCTCCCATTTCCTAAGCGAGTGACTTGTCTTCTGGGGATCTCATAAGGTCAGGTGGTCAACAATAGGTGAAGAATGCTTGGACCTGCTGACCACCAATATCTTTTCAGCTGAGATGAAGCCAGATTGCTAAACAGCTTAGTGTTTCCCTCCTCCTCCTTCCCACCCAAATGTTTTATGCTCTGGGTTTAATGATGGCCTTTCTTTTGAGAAATGTTTCCTTAGAACTGAAAGGAAGGCATCATCAGGCATTTCTTTTGAGGCTTTCTGATTGGTCATTTTGAATCTAGCCTCTTCCTGAGGTTTTTCAAATTATTTTTCTTTAAATGTGATGTGTAATTATTTCAGGTCCTCTCAGGAGCCCCTTTATAACAGTGAAAAAATGGCACCTGAGTACAAAAGAGCTAAGGAACATGATTGCGTATACAAGGGAGTGAAAGAAAATTGGTGTGTCTGGATGAAATTCTTTTTAGTTCTATAAATGTGTTAGATTTTTATTCAGAAAAAGGAAAGGGGGCAGGGAGAACAATAGTTTTTCTATGCCCACTCATTTCTCTAGATGTGATGACGAGACAGTGCAATGAGAAAAAGTACATAGCTTTATAGAGAAGCTTGCATTGATGGTACTCTCTGCCCTTTTACTAGGGATTTAATAGGAAGAAAATAATTTGCAAATGCAACAGCAGTAGCGCTTTAGATTACTGGAAGAAAGTCCCCAATCTGGAAAACCATAGCTCTTAAAAGATCCAATACATCAGAGGCAGCAGACTTCATAGAAATGATGCTGCACTCAGTGTCTGGTTTATAGGCAGACAGGAAATTGGCCACCCCCTGCCGGCTAATTAACAAAGCAGCTTTGTCATTAGTTTTAAAGACAGCCACTTGCCTGCTTCCCTGCCTGTCTGCCCACCCAAAGGGAGCAATCACCAAGTTCTAATGAGAATGTGTTAATTGTGAGTGATGTCTCAGACTTGTAATAGTCTGCGGTCTTGTGTCATTAAAACACACACACACACACACAAGTGTACCTTGCCTCAAAGCAGCAACCCAGCAAGCTTTTTAAAGGAAGACTAAAGGAATGGTTTCAATAGAATCAAGGCATATCCTTGCTTGCTAGTCAACTAATTTGCAATATGTGTAGCTCCTATGCATTGTTCTTTATCTATTAGTAGCAGTGGTAGTTATTGTAGTTGTCATTCGATTTCTACCCCAAACACTATAAAACAGCTTCTACTCCACAACCACAGCAGGAGCTGTAACTCTCCAACAGTTTGATTTCACCCCCAAAGGCATATGCCTTGATTGATTCCCAAGACAGACAGATGTCAGCAATACCCTTCCAATACTCTTCCATGTGGCCAACATGTTCTCACCTATTTTTCCCCCTGGGGATGCCAACTCTGTCTTTGTCTCCATCAAAGGTGAGTGAGGGATCTTCTCTACCTGCTATATCTTCACTCCGCCACCAAAAAAATGCTCTGTCTGATATGGTGATTTCGTGGTAATTCAAAAACAAAATCACAAGGTTGCCACAGCTAGACAAGTTAAGGGCAGTGAGGGCAAAAGAGGTTGGGAAAAGTGAAGGCAAAGAAGCAGCAATTTGGCAATTTGGCAAAATGAGCCTTTTTGAAGTTAGCTGAGAAGGGCAGAGTATGCTAATTGCTTGGAGAATGTTGAATTAAGTGAATATTTTGTGCAGCCGTTTTGGCTGATGGGCATTTGTGTACTTTGCAGTGCTTTTCATTTCAAAAAATTTAAAGCATTGCTTTTTGTCCTGGACCAGAAGGCCTTTTCTTTTCGGTCCAAGAGTCTGACTTGAAATGTCAGAGATTTAGCATTCTTTTAAAGGTCTCTAAAAGAAAGGCTAAAAGATCAATGTGTGGGAACAAAACCAAGGGGCAGGCTACCTTTTGTGCCACATGAATGCTTTTGCAATTAAGTCCATCCACAGACATCGTGGCTGCAGACCAGAAATTGTCAGCTGCAGAATCCTATAATGGGAGACCTGAGTGGGAGATGTATTCATGCCCTGGCTCTCAGCATGTGGATCTGTTGGCGCCAGAGTCTGCGTCTCACTGCTGAACCCTCTGCCACCAAACTCCAAACAGGATCTGAGAACCTTCCCCCAAGGAATCTCTCACAGTCTGAAACCCCACTGCCTAAAAAACCCAGTGGCTGCATTAAAAGGTACCAGCGCTCTATTGGCAGGGCAGACTGCAGCTTCCTTGGGCTCTTGCCCCTCTTGCCCTGTCCCTTTCTTCCTCAAACCACACCCCTCCTCCCTTTATAGGGCGCCACACCTATGAAGGGATAGAAATCTTGACCAATATGGCAACCCCCTTTTGCCAGAGGAAAATATATATGCATTTGAATTTGTTGGGGGTAAATCCACTTATTTTGTATGCCTCAGCTCAGCTCCAAAGGATTCATTATGGTATACTAATGCTATTTATAGGCAGATTATATTAATAGACTGAATTTTCTACAGATTGCACAAACTATTGAGAAACTATTCTCAGTTTTGCTTGTTTCTGTTTACTCAGTTCTTCACTTCAGTGTTTTCACAGTCAAAAAATGTGTATGTTAGGGGATAGAATCCATCCTTTACTGGCATCTCCAAATATCTTTGGGTGGGGGAGGTACTTTGCATAAACATAACTTACTTCAGTTCTCCACAAGGATTTTCTGCTTCACCTGCTGTGCTGAGATATTAGAAGGTAATCTAGGACTGGCCTAACAATACCTTATTATCATGTTGAACCAAATAGAAAAGCACTAATGTAAGCCAAAGACAGAATAGCAAATGAAAGGCTGCCCTATTAAAGTAAATACTGTTTTTTAAAAAATAAATTCAATTTCTCAAAAAAAGCCTTTCATAATAATTTAACTGTAGTTCATCTCTATATTAAGCAAGTGTGCATATCGTGTACAAAAATGGCACAGGAAGGTCCACATTGTAGAGCTTATATGGCAAGGTAACAAGGTTGTCACATACATGACCCATATAAATAGACACAGCATAATCAATCAGAAAAAAATCAAAGAAGAGGAATCATCTTTGATATGCCATGCATATTCAACACAGTACATTGTTGTTGTTGTTGTTGTTGTTGTTGTTTAGTCGTTCAGTCGTGTCCGACTCTTCGTGACACCATGGACCAGAGCACGCCAGGCACTCCTGTCTTCCACTGCCACCCGCAGTTTGGTCAGATTCATGTTTGTAGCTTTGAGAACACTGTCCAAGCATCTCGTCCTCTGTCGTCCCCTTCTCCTTCTTTCCCAACATCAGGGTCTTTTCCAGGGAGTCTTCTCTTCTCATGAGGTGGCCAAAGTATTGGAGCCTCAGCTTCACGATCTGTCCTTCCAGTGAGCACTCAGGGCTGATTTCCTTAAGAATGGATGCGTTTGATCTTCTTGCAGTCCATGGGACTCTCAAGAGTCTCCTCCAGCACCATAATTCAAAAGCATCCATTCTTCGGCGATCAGCCTTCTCTATGGTCCAGCTCTCACTTCCATACATCACTACTGGGAAAACCATAGTTTTTACTATACAGACCTTTGTTGGCAAGGTGATGTCTCTACTTTTTAAAATGCTGTCTAGGTTTGCCATTGTTTTCCTCCCAAGAAGCAGGCGTCTCTTAATTTCGTGGCTGCTGTCACCATCTGCAGTGATCATGGAGCCCAAAAAAGTAAAATCTCTCACTGCCTCCATTTCCTCCCCTTCTATTTGCCAGGAGGTGATGGGACCAGTGGCCATGATCTTCGTTTTTTTGATGTTGAGCTTCAGACCATATTTTGAGCTCTCCTCTTTCACCCTCAATAAAAGGTTTTTTAATTCCTCCTCACTTTCTGCCATCAAGGTTGTGTCATCTGCATATCTGAGGTTGTACATGTGGAGATGTAATGCTGTGAACACTGTTAAAAAGGAGCATTGGATGAAAAGTTGGAAGCATGCAGTCCTACCATAAGGCATTGCAGCCTGTCCTGCCCCACAGTGCTCTTGTGGTTATGAAATGAGGAGGGGGAGGACCATGCATGCCACAGGGAGTAATACAGAAAATGCACATATCAAAAGCACAACCGTCAGAATCAATGTTACTCCCTCTCTTGTCATTGGAAACTTAGTCTAGAAATGTGTTGCCCCCTCCATTGTTTCAATGCAGCCAGAAAAAGTTCATTTCTCTTAATTTCTTCGCCTCAAAGTGAATTCCTGACAGAGGTGGAACTTCACCTGCAGTCTTATAAACTTTCTCATTTAACTCAATGAGGCTTAATTCTGAGTAGGTGTTTGTAGGATTGCACTCCTGCACAATATATTTCAGAGGTGGCATTCCTGTCCATCAATGTTACACTAACAACTAACAAACAAATTTTGTGTAAGATAGCCTAATATGGGCAGGAGTGGGTTTATGCCACAATGTTCACTGCCATATATGTCTACTTTGACATAAGCCCCACTGAATTCCACAGGGCTTATTCCCTGAGCCGGGTTAGTATGCACACGATTGCAGCCTAAATTGGCTGCTCTTAAGGTGCTACGGAGTATTTTTAAGGGGGGAAGAATATCTTCACCCCACCCTACCCTTCTTTTCAACAATGTGGAGTAAGGGTATTAAGTGGGCTGGGATCTGGGAGAGAAGCTTACTGAGTGACCTTGGGCTAGTCACTGTCTCTGAGCATAACCTACCTCACAGGGTTACTGCTAATATAAATTGGGGTTGGGAAGAAACCTGGGCTCCTTGGAGGAAAGCTGAAAGCTAGCAAGAACCCCCACCCAGATTGAGGCTGCACTCCTACATATGTTACCCAGGAGTAAGCCTCATTGACTACAGTGCGACCTACTTCTGAGTAAGCACACACAGGATTCAACAATAATGGGGAAGTTTCCAGTTTGGTGATTGTTTTTGAGGATGGGGAGTAAATATAGCAAACAAGAAATAAAAAAACTCATTCCTGCCTGCAGCATAAGCAAGTGCCCCCCTGTATACCCCACAATCCCTCCCTCACCCACCCTATCCCACTTCCATCCTGCTCCATTTTTCTTAGCTGCTTCTTCTCCCCATTCCCAACTATGTGAGGGAGGAGGGAAGAAGCATAAAAGATCCCAGCTGACCTGTCAGCTCCTCAACATCACAGAGAGAAGAGAGTCTGTCTAGCATAGCTATTCCCTTATCCTGCTGATATGTATCACAATGGATCAGGGCATCTGGATCTGCCCCCCTGATCCACCACGTGCCATCCTTCACTGAGCTCTATCTTGTCCAATCAGAATCCCTCTTTCAGCTTCTAGCCTCTGTCCCTTGAGTCTCAGAACCTTGACAAGCTGAGGTGCGGTGGAGCATTAAGCATCAACCATCAACAAAATAAACTGTTTTATTATTCCTTTCCCCCATAAGCCAGGTGTCTGGATCACATTTTTATTGTCGCAGGAGTCTCCAGAAGTGAATGGCTGACCCCCTTCAGCTGCCTAGAGTTCACTGCCCCTATCTAAATACACACTCTGTAACTACACTGCAATGTACCTGCTCACCTATTTGCACAACTAGCTCTTTGGAGAGAAAATATGTGGTCATTAGGAATGAGAATAGATGGACACACCATGGATCCATCCATTGCCAATTCATATTTGTACCTGAAATTTCCTCTTTCCTATTAGACCATTGTGTGCTCAACTTCACGTTCTGCCTCAGACTGCTTGTCTGTGAAAGAGGGTTGCATGAAGAGCAATTGATGAAGCACTGAACAAAAATGAAGAAAGAGAGCTCTTGAAATCACTCATTGATTTTTAACTATTCATTTCCTTTGGTTTCAAGGCTACAAAAATGTGTGGCATTGTAAAAGCCACAACTGCTTTACATTTTGAATTGCAAAAATTCACTTAGAGGCTGAAAAGGTTTGATTTCTTAATTTCACATATTCAAAAACTGAATAGAAATACCCTGGCGCACACTCTCAAGCAATTGTGGCTGCTGGGTCGAGAAAAGAAAGGATAAAAAGACAGTTACAAATACATTTAGAATGTATTATGCATTCATTTGTACATCAGTACCACAAAGTTATCAATCTCAATTGTAAATCTCTTTAGGGCAGGAAAATAATTACTCAAGTCACTAGCATCAAAAGTGATTTGCTCAAGCAACAACAGTGCAAGCAAAACTAAATCAATAGCAGTTTGTGGTACATTTGCTTAATGAGAATTAAATAATAGTCCATACTGAATCTGGGGTGCAGGATGAGAGTCTGCTTTAGTCACCTCTACTATGTCTCATATTTTGTTTCGGGGGGCAGGGACGACGATTAACTCTAAGGCTGTTGTGGAGGGTCCCAAATTTGATCAGAGCAGTAAAACCAATTCCCCTTTTTCATTGCCACAAATGTTGAGAGACCCAGCTATGGCTCCCACACACAACGACCCTTTTCTCCTTGGTCATGTTTAAATGTGTGTGTATGTGTTTGTGCGTGTGTCTTCAAAGACCTTTTATCCATTATAAGTAGTAATATCATTCATTAGGTACCTACAAATGTTTTATGCGCTGCACAGAGCTAAGAACATCTCATGTTCTTGTTTCTAGATTGCCTTATAAAATATTATTTCCTAAAAAGCTCAAGTCCATGAGAATTTGGCTGAGCAAACATATTGATTTCTTCCTGCAAGGAAGTACTTTAGTATGCCATTAAACCATGTTTATATGGTGCAATAAATAAATAAAAAAGTTGGGATTGTTTGTTTTTAACAGAGAGTAATAGATCACTATGCTGTCCATGGCAGAGAGGAATAACTAGCTTGGAGCACTCCTAAAGCAACATTAATACTGGTCTCCAGATGACAACCCAATGATCACAGAATCATAGAATTGTAGAATTGAAAGGGCCTCTTAGTCCAACCCCTGAAATGTAGGAATCTCAACAACGCATCTATGACAGATGGTCATCCAACCTCTGCTTTAAAACATCCAGTGAAAGAGAGTCCACCACCTTCCAAGGGAGTCCGTCCCACTGTCAAACAGCTCTTGCCATCAGAAAGTTCTTCCTGATGTTTAATTGGATTCTCCTTCCTTAATTGGATTCTCTTCCTGCCTGGTTCGGGTCCTCTTTCCGGAGCAAGAAAAAGCAAGCTTGCTCCCTCTTCCATGCAATAGCCCTTTAGAGAATTGAAGATGGCTGTCATATCTCCTCTCATTGTCCTCTTTTGCTGGCTAAACATACCCAGCTCCCTCAACCATTCCTCATAAGATCCTTGATCATCTTGGTTGCTTTCCTCTCCACATATTCCAGCTTGTCAATAGCCTTCTTAAACTGTGGTGCCTAGAACAGGAAACAAGACTCCAAGGCAGAATAAAGTGGTACTATGACTTCCATTGACTGGGACACTATACTTCTGTTAATGCAGTCTAGAATAGCATTCACTTTTTTTTTGCTGCTGCTGCATCACACTATGGACTCACATTAAGCTTGTAGTCTACTAAGACCCATAGATCCTTTCCACATGTACTACTGGCAAGCCAGGAGTCTCCTGACTTATATTTGTAAAGCTGTTTCTTCCTGCCTAAGTGTAGAACCTGAAATTTGTCGCTATTAAATTTTATTTTATTTTGTTAGTTTGGGCTCAATACTACTGTTAAGGTAATCTTGAAACCCAATTTGGTGTCATCTGCATCCATTCCATCATCTAAGTTGTTTATAAAGATATTGAACAGCAATGAGCCCAGGAAAGAATGTCACTTGTCACTTGTTTTCCAGGATGATGAGGAACCATTAGTGAGCACTCTCTGGGATCGGTCAGTCAAGCAGCCACAAATCCACCTAGCAGTTACCTCATCCAGCCCATGTTTTTCCAACTCCTCCACAAGGATTTCATGGGGAACAATGACAAAACCCTTACTGAAATCAATATACACCACATCTACAGCATTCCCCTGATCCACCAAGCTCATTTCAAAAGAAATGAGATTCATCTGTCATGCCTTGTTTTTGATACACCCATGCTCGGTCTTAGTAATCACAACATACTTTTCTAAGTGCTCAGAGACTGACCATTTAATTATCTGTTCTAGGACCTTTCCTAGTATTGATGTCAAACTGGGTGGTTGGTAGTTAATGGGGTCTTCTCCCTGCCACATTTTTGAACATTTGCCTGCCTCCAATCTACAGGGACCCCAGCTGTTCTCCAAGAATTACAGACAGAGATTACAGACAGAGATTACAGACAGAGGTTTTCTGAGATTTCTGGGATTTTTGAGGAATTCAGTATTTGAGAATCCCTATACAAAATGTCCCGCTTCTTATTCCTTGGGCAGATTGGAACTTTCCAGAGTTCACTCTTTTCTGACCCAGTACTTGGCAGTTTAAAAGTAGTGAAACAAGTATTTAAATACTGTTTAGAGATAGAAGACATAATTAAATATTATTTTGAGAGGGCATTTTTTAAAATTTGCAGATTAATACAGAAACAGAACACAGTCATGGATAAAAACATGAAAAGAGTTAAAAGCAAGCACATTCTCTGCTCAGCCACAATCTAATGTCAATGTAATGTAAGAGAGAAAAAACCCAGGCAACTGACTCTGCTCTCCTGCAAATTTCTTAGGAAATTTATGCCTCTCACACCCAAATTTCATTAGGATTTCTACTCACACACAAACACACCCCGCACATCATTAATGGTCAAATGGTTAAATGACAGTCAAAATATTGGCCCAACACTCAGCTAAACTAAATGAGAAAGAAATAAAATATTCAGATTAAGTTATACTAACATTATGCTGGTGCACACTGGTCACTGTCTTGGTAGTACAATAAAATGGCCTGGTTATGTCAGGATTGATGTGATCTGTTTCAGAGTAGTGACATAATCTGGGTTGTTATTGTCAGCTTGATCACAAACAAAGTAGATAATACATTTCATTGGATTGACTTTTATTAATGTAGATGCATGTAAACCTATTGTTTGTCAGATAAAAGTATGCGCAATTCATGTTGTCTGTGTAATTATCGTTCACATCTCTCTTTATTCAGACTACAGAATGTTCTTTCCTATATATCTTCAGTGGCTCCCCAGCCCTTTCTGCATTCAGAAACTCATCATTCTCAATGCTTTAACACTCACCAAAATGTTGCTCCAGCCCTATTTCTCTGCACTGACTTTCCATGATACTCATGCATGACCTTCACTCTCTCAACTCTGCCAAACTCAGCTATCCAAAAAGTTCTTGCTTCATTAATTGACTCTGCCCATTTGCTCCTGCTCGCCCTTATGCCTGGACTCTTTTCCGGAATGCTTGTTGACAATTTTCTGTCTTGAGAGACAATGGAGTATGCTTCTGGCAGTGAAGTCAAGCTGCTAGAGAATCACAGTACTTCTTGTGGCTGCAGAAACTGGTATCTTGTAACTACTGCTTCCCATGTTTTTGCTGTGTTAGCAGCACCAAAATGGTCATCCCAGGGCACAAGTCTGGCCAGTGTGTATGGAGGTCCTGGGCTGCATAGGCGACAGGACCTCCCTCCCAGCCTTGCTGATGCAGTCCAAAGGAAAGCAGAGCAATACGTTTGGCAGCAGCTTGGTTGCAGCAGTTCCCAGAAAAAGGCGTTTTCTTCTTAGCCCTTTCTTCTCCCAAATATGTCCCATAAGATAGCCAAGATGGAATTTTCCTCAAGGTTTACTCCCAAAGCCTTTGTCACAAGTGAGTATAGCCACAAGACAGCAGAGGTTTGAGATCAGAGTTTTCCTTCTTCTAGATGGGCTTCCTTCCCAGGTGGAATTCCCTCAACAGCATGTGCAGAAACTGCCTTCTTGACCGTTTGACCCACTATTGGTCCATTCTATCCTTTCTCAAAATAATAACAATAATAATGATGATAATGATAATCTGTGAAGGCTTTGCAATGAAGCCAAATAACATATTAAACACATTAATGAATATTCCTTCCAATTTCATGAAGCAATTACCTTCTTCTGACTTATTTATCCTGTAAGGTGTCATATACATTGATGGTGCCAGGTAAAACAAACTTGCAAGCAATCATACCAGAGTCGTTCTAACTTGCAGAAATCTTTCATTCTTCCTGACCAACCTCCACCCCTCTGCCCAGCCAAAACCTTAACTTTCTTTTTAAAAAAGGCAGAAATACACAATCAATCCTAGACAAATAAGAATATACTGAACCCCTAGCCAAACAATAAAGAGAAACTGTCAATGAGATCAGTGTGATGAAATGTTGTTTCTCTCTTTCTTTCTGGCAGCTGTAGCTAAGGCAAATTTTGAAGCCCAGGTTCCCAAAATGTTTAAGCAGAGTCCCTTAGCAGAGAAATAAGTAGCTGATATCCACACAAACACCTCATCTTTGAAGTTAGGCAAACGATGTCCTTTTGACAATCAATGCTATAAAAAGCCTTTAAAAAGGACAGTGAAGATAGAACGTGGCAAGATGCAGCCATTAAGAAGTCTGCAGCGTCTCATGCTTTCACAATTACAAGGCAGTGTCACTGTGAATGAGTTAAAAATCAATAAAAAGAAGGCAAGGGAACTAACATGAACTACATTTACTCCTGTCCTTATTGATGTTGCATTTCATGAAGCTGCGACGTAGCTGTGCTGTCTGCTCAGCCACCTGTCACTGAATTATAATTTTTTTAAAAAAAGAAGGAAAGCAGTGTGAATGCATTTAATTCATTTTGCCAAAGCAACTTTATTTAGAAAGCTGTTTACCTTTCCGCAAAGCCTCATTACCCATAAAAACAAAGAATGAAGTTGATTAATGTGCTCTAAGTGTGATGTTCAAATTGTAATTTTCATATACGCAAATGGATGCTTCGGCAGAATTTTGTTTGATAATTTACAGAGTTAGCACCGTCCAAACCACTAATCAGTTTCTTTTTATGATGACAGCTGTGGGAGATCCTTTTTGAATGCTAATTTTCATTAGCGCCTTCTCTCAGAGAGCACTGGGGACTTTCTCTTAGAGAACTCCAGGGCAGTGAGAAGTTGTTTTGTGACCTGGGCAGTTGCTTCTCTAAAAGATGGAAACTTGGCGAAGAGTCTTTGGTCTGGGATGAGCCACTTGTGTGGGGAAAGGATGACTTCCAGGGTGAAGTTGGCTTCAGTCAGTGTCCTGTAAACAAAGGAAGAGAAATGAATTATCACAAACTTTCCTGTAATTTTTTTTGCAGGATAATGCAAAATACAGATTAATAGTGCACAATTTGCACAGGATATCTACCAGTCCCTTCTACTTTTCAATTAATGACAAAGCGCCAAATGTAACAATGCAGCCTGTGATAAGAAATGGAAAAGACAACTGGATTAATGTTTTAGCCTATCACATATGAAGGCTGTCAGGAGGAATGCTGCTGTGCTATAGCATGCTTCGGCTTTGGGTTGCTTTGGCTTCTCAGATCAATTTTCTGCAGCAGGATGAATGTGGTGTTTCTTTCTGTTAATTTGCAATCTTCATGCATGGACACCAGTATTAATGTTTTATGCCAGTGTAAATGCTAAGTAACCAATCCAAGGTTCTAAATATATGAGTGTTCTGCTGCTCTGCATCGGTATGAGGAAATTAGACTGATGCTGTGCTGTGCAAAAATGTACTTTTGGTGAGCAGGAAGGGCATACTGTCATTAACCAGGGGCTTTTTCATTCTGCTTTCCTTTATGGCATTATTCAATACAGAAATTAAAGATATAAAAGTCAAAAGTTGTTTTTAAAAATCCCCAACAACCCAGAACATCCTAGAGTCGAATAAGACGAAATGTTTACAAGTTTATCTTGCAAATAAAAGAACTGTAATTCAGCAAATTCATTCTACGGGTTCCTTTGTGGTGATCCTGAAGCAAAGAAACGTCAAAGAAACTTGATGCAGCAGTGTGAACTGCTGAATTAAAATATATCAAGAGGGTGACTCCTATTGCTTGTGAATTGAACAGAGGCAAGGGAATTTTTTAGCATTCTGTAAGAGTTCATTGGCTTGCCAATGCCAGGATATCTGTGTTAACAGTGCTAATTCACAAATCAGTTGTTCCTAATTGCTTAATTATAACCACCTGCTGCTCTGCCTCACCTCCGCACCATCCCAAAAAGTGGCAGTCCACACTGCTTCCCCTTCCCACTGGGTGTGCCTGTCACAATATATCCCACAGTATGTCAAAAACTCAGTGCAATAAACATGTTTAAATGCAGAGATAAAATCTGTATCTATATACTGAAATAGATGAATCCTTGTTTTAGAACCTTTAATTCTCTTTTATAGCATATGGAGGCCTCCATATAGAACAATTCACTTCACTGGCTATGCAGAGGATGTATCTGTAGGTATTCACAGGTAGCTGAAGAAAAATGACCCTGACTCAGACCAATCTAGGGCTGCCCAAGGTCTTACTTTATCACACATCTATTTAATCAATAGATGCAAGATGGTATCTGGGGCATGGATGCTGAATCCTGTTTACCCAGGGCACAATCTAGCAAATGTTTGTCATGCCTTAGTTTATGCATTCGTAAGAATTCAGCTTTGCCCAGAAGGTGCCACTTCTGGCTGCCGTTGAGGGATCACAAATTTACCTCCTTCAGTCAGGAAGATTCAGACTAGCCTTCTCCATGCCATTTTTAATGTGTAGAGTGCATCCCCCACCCAGCTCATGCGAAAGCATTTTTCAACATGAAATTCCCACCTGTAGTGTTGGATGTGGTACATGGTTGACTTGAGGGCTAGGGAATCACTATTGCCTTTTTAGAGAGGAAAACATAGGAAACCAACATGGCATGGGCATATTTGGTCCTCTCTTTCCAGCCTGTACATGGCCATATTCTGCTGGGATTCCATCTCTACCTGCTGAGAGTATACCTGTTTTCAGTATTCCTGTCCTTCCCAGGTTGCTATACAGAGCAGAACCCCTGCTGCCTGTAGGGTATGTCATCTTGTTATCTTGCTACACGGTTTTAGGGTCAGTGCTTTGGCCTATCAACTGCCTTAGACTGCCTGTTCTGCAGACACAGCATACAGTTTCCAGCTTAGTCACAAAACCAAATAAAAATCTTATAATTCTGATGGTTGTGTGCTACATTTATTGCAATGTGTTTGCTCCTGCATCATTTCATCTCAAAATGGCCATGCCAAGAATTTTATTCTACATCTTCTCAGGGATTTTAAATTTCCTTTGTGGTCCTCAAAAAGTCGCATTCACATTAAACCAAGAGTGCAGTAACGACACCAAGAAAACAGGATCCTACAGCAAGGCAAGACCATTTCATTACAAGTTAATCCTTACAAGGAAATGCTAACCATGCATAGCTCAATCAAATATTATAGACAGGAACCAGTGCTACTCATCTGTAAACCAGGTTCAAATTTGGGGTGGTTTGTCACTCACAGGTTCATCAGCAGGAGCCAGGGTTATTTCTGTGGCTACAGATTCATCAGTAGAGCAGCAAATAGAACACCTGAGGCCTCCTCAGGTGCCTCTTATGTTTGTTACTTGGAAGCAAGAACTGCAAAAGACAGCAGCAGCAGCAGCAGCAGCACCCCAGCTGGGGAAGCCCTGCCTTGTGAGGCACTAACAACTGGAGCTGCTTTGGTAATCTTTTCTAGGCTGGGAGTATGCTTTGAAACCTACTATGGCCCACAGAATCAGATGCAGAACTGGGGCAGCTGGGGAGGGGAAGGAGGGCTTTTATACAGCTTTCTCCTCCCCACATACTCTTGTATCTACCACCAGAAACCAGGAGCCCCACGCAGCTAGGGACTCATTTTTCTTGATTTAAAAAGTATTATAGCACAACAGTTTTCTTGGCAGGGACACTGGAGTGGCTTGCTGGTTCCTGCTCCAGGTGCATCACGTTTGTTCAAAACTCTCCACTATGACCTGATCTTGGGTACCCTGCACGGCATAGTTCATAGCTTCTCTGAGTTCTTCAAGCCCCTTCACCACGGCAAGGCAGTGATCCATGAAGGTGCTGGAGGAGACTCTTGAGATCAAACCTCTCCATTCTTAAGAAGATCAAACCTCTCCATTTTTAAGGAAATCAGCCCTGAGTGCTCACTGATTTGGAGCTGAGGCTCCAATACATTGGCCACCTCATGAGAAGAGAAGACTCCCTGGAAAAGACCTGATATCAGGAAAGATGGAGGGCACAAGGAGAAGGGGACAGCGTGAGGACAAGATGGTTGGATAGTGTTCTCAAAGCTACCAGCATGAGTTTGCCCAAGCTGCGGGAGGCAGTGGAAGACAGGAGTGCTTGGCGTGCTCTGGTCCATGGGGTCACAAAGAGTCAGACACGACTAAACGACTAAACAACAACATAGCACAACAGTCATGACCCTATATCAAGGGTGAATCAGCTAAACCACATCCTGCCATTATAACAAGAAATCAGTAGATTCTACTGCTCAGAAACTGGTTAAACAAATTGATCTGAAATGGGACAGCATAGGAGAGGAAGGCTTGAAAATGGCCCATGCCAAATATTGGCTAGAAAGGATAAGAAACGGCTCATGAGCTAAACATTTATGAGTGACATTTTGGCAGGCATTGTGGGTTTTTCATCATAGGCTTTGCTAGGATGGAGGTTAGGAGAAAATTACCCCCTTTGTATGATATCTTTTGGGATATGGTTTGTTATGTTAGCTCAATGGAAACTTCTGCTGTGCACTACTTCCACCCAGTAGTACAGCACTGTAGTATAGTACTGTAGTAATTTTTGTAGTTTCTGGCCAATTTCCCAGCATATGTAATCAATTAAGAAATTCCCACTTGGGCTCAAAGATTGCCTGGCAACTGCTTGAGATGGAACCACACAGAATGGAAAGTTGGAAGGGACCTTGAAGCTTATCTTGTCCAGCCAGTGCAAGGTGGGTTTGAGGTGAATCACTCCTCCTGCATACTGCTTCCCGCCCCCTCAAGACAGGATGATTTTGTATTTTGAACAAAAAAGTTTGAAATATGTGAGTACATATAAAAAGGAAAAATTCGGGGGGTGGGGAGGGATCATTTCACCAAATTTCTTTCAGTAAAAGAAATTATTCAACACTTTCTTAGTGCTCAGCTTCTTTCCTTTCCCATACATAGATTTGCCAACTGCAACAGTGTTTGCAGTCCTGGCTCCACTATGCATCGTCTACAATGCCTCATATGTAGCCTCATTCTGGGGCAGTGTATGTGGGCGCTCTTGCTCTCTCCCCTCCATGTGTGTGGAATGGTGTCATCACCAAAAAGGGGGGAATGTTCTGAGAAAATTTGGTTAAGTGGTCCTTCTTTTGAGAAATTTCAATCCAGCTCTATTCACATGGACAATGGACTTAGTGTCCACTACTTTGACTTTCTCCCTTTACTTAATGTCCACTACTTCGACTATTCCCCCTTTACCACACATGTAAACATATTTTCATATCTTGCTAGAAAATAAAATCTACCAAAAAGAAAGAAATGCTCCTTTTCCAGGCTCTTGTTTAAGCCAAAGGTTGTCAGCTTGGCTTTCACACCTCAAAGACAAAGGAGAACGTGGATGTACTCCCAATCAATTGCCTTCCAGATCATGCCCTGCAGTTACTTAAATCGATGGACACATTTCCCCCAAGACTTTCATTTCTTCAGGGATAATGTTTTAGCTCAATTCAGAGAAAATAATTTCATGACAAGGGCAGCCAGATTTGGAAAGTTCACAATCAGCAAACAAAATTATGTATCATACATACATCATTACATGCATTTTTATTCATTAAAATTCACTCAAGGAGAATAAAATTGCAACTTTTGTTTTTCATCCACAGAACTATTAAACAACTAGAATTCCACAGAATCACACCCACACAACCCGACACTTTCAACTACAACTCTCATCAGCCCCAGTCACCAAACAAATGGTCAGGGATAATGGGAGTTTTAGTCCAAAACCCTGGGGAAGCGCCCTCTTGGAAGGCTGGTGCAGACTAAATAAGATTTTCTAAATATATTTTGATTCCTGCACCAAAATGTGTAACTTTAGTGGACAATGGAGCTATAGGTCTGATATGAAGGAAGTCCTCTGATGTTCCCTGCTATAACAACTAGAAATGCTACCCATGTGACACAGGCACAGCCTGCACATTATGATTCTTCCTTTCTACCAGTAGGACCAATGGCATGGGATGGCAGCAGAGAAATGCATAGTTTGATTATCCAGCATCATGTCATGAGGATTTCTTGGATGGCTGCTGTTCATAATGTGATGATGGTGCATCACACTTCTAGGCATGGGGCAAACTTGGGAAAAATTGGCACAGTGATGCCGTATCATGTGAAATCTTCCTGGCAGGCATAATATGTACCTTGACTCTTCCATTTCACAAGTCCAGGACCAATTTCACCAACCCATAATCCTGTAACTGTGGGGGTGGAAATGGCATGCACCTTCCACTGTGTGTAAGCTGGATGCTGGTGGCACAGGCACACAAATCAATATTAAATTCGGAGAAATATGGAACATAAGAAGCTGTCTTATACAGTGTGCCCTGACTGGCAGCAGCTCTAATAGTTTTTAGGCAGGTTTCATTCCCAGCCATATCTGGAGACGTCAGGGAATTAAACTGGGACCTGTTGCATGCCAAATATCTACTCTACTGCTAAGTTACAGTCTCCAAAGGGCCACGGTCTTCATATCCATGCATTTGGTTAACACCCATGTACAATACTTTTATACTTGGTCTTCTTGACTTTCATTGTTGATTTAAATTTTATTTCTATCTTTCCAATATTCAAATTTATTGAGATCATTGTGAATTTAGATCTGAGGGTGAGATACTATTCAGTGTGAAGCACAAAATTCATTATTCACAGTCCTAAACTATTGGTCCACTGCACCCTAATGGATTTCTTTAAGAAGTCTTCAACTGCCTGGAAGCATAGCAATATTGCTTCAGGGATCATGGGCCTCTTCACACAATACATTTTAAGATATACTTTTAGTACCTTTTAAAAGGTAAAGTGTGAATGTAAGAAGGGAACAGAGAAAGGAACACAGCTTTCCCAGGTGGAAGTCCAATCTATTGGGCACCAGCATCTCAGGCAAACACTGAATGCAAAGATTGCTAACAATGCTACATATCATCTGAATACTCTGTATTTTGGAAGAGACAGCACAATTGTGCTTTGCAATCACCATTTATGGATGTTAGATTGTGCAGCACACATCTTCCATCTTTCTTTGCTGCACAAAGACTGAAACACTTCTGACTTTCTGGGAATCCATCTATAGTAACTGGGCAATTACACGGCATGCTCTGAGCATAACAAAGTCAATCTTGTTACCATCTCGGTGCTCAGAAATTACCAAGCTTCATTTTAATGACCTCCAGATGCATTACACCCTACTGTGCTTCTCATTTTAGGAAAATAGAAGTGAAATAACAATGCACCAGGGAGCAAGTATGAGGTTCATTCTATTCTTCAAGACCACCACTTTATGTCTTCCATTAGCAGTTAGGGATTAGTTAAGAATGTCTGCACAAGGGCCAGAGATCATGTTCACCATCCTGAACCAGGCCTATAACCAATTTCTAAGGTGTTAGCTGGAGTCTACCAGCTAATAAAGCCATACTGTCCAACATTCCACTGATCAAAATTGGGACAATCATTTTTGGTCCTGAACTCTTACAGCGCTCTGGTGAGAGCCCTAAAAATCAGCATCTTTTGGTCTGGCACTCTGGTGCAAGCCAGCAGATTCACATCAGAACACAAGACCAAAAAATGTGCATTTTTTGGTCCAGCTCTCTGGCATGAGCCAGCTGATTTGTGCAAGATTGCAAGACAAAATACTAAAACAAAACACAAGTGTCCAAACCTTTGTCAGGAAGACTACTGTGAATTCTGCCCATTTGCTTGCTTTTCATGGAATTTGCCCATTGGAAGTGCTAATCTTTTGTTGTGGGACAGAATTTATTCCCTCAGGTTCACAACATCATGCACACCTTGGCCCGTCTTAATTGGCTTTTCACAACCTCCCTTCCTGAACAATGGTAATTGGTCCATATCAGCCATTTACCCCCTGCAAGGTTCTCGTGGTGCTACCTGGGTCAAGGCAAGGACCAGCCAACAGGCAATGATACCCCTGAGAAGATTATCTGAACAAGTCCTTTGAGATGTAGCTAGGTTGGCATTAATGTCCTCTGCCCCAACAGGAAGTTATGGGTCCTCCTCCTCTCTTGAGATAGCTTCTCCCACTGCCTAGGTGTGTGCTGCTGGCTTTGCTCCCCCACTTCTTTTTCAGATCCTGATCCCTGTAAGCTTATTGGGTCACTTCCCTTTCTCCAACTGAACCTCTCTTTTTTTGACGTTTCTCCCTGTTCCTATCTCCTGTCCACACCCTCTTCTCTCTCCTCCAGTCTATCCGGCTAGGTCTTCTGCCTTGTCTTGCATTCAGTTGCACAGGGCTCTCTGGATCCAGCCTCTCAGATCGTCCCTCCAGCCAGGTCCCATTCTTCCAAGCTCAGCCACTCCTTCCTTGTTTGGTCTTTGCTCTTTCACTCCACCAGTCAACCAAAGTGAATCGCTCAGACCACAGACCTCACCCTCTTGCTTCACCACATTGCAGCAGCAATGCCAGCCAGTCTTTGGACTGCCATGCAATCCCTCAGCACTTGCTGCTTGAAGTGACACGGGTTGCTGCAGACTGGCACCAGCCCAGTCCTTTCTCCAACAGCATGCAGAAGGGGAGACCATTGCAGGAGACTGACACCTCCATATTGTGTCAATGGTTAGTTGAAGTATTAAGGACATCCAATGAGCTTCATGGCTGGGTCTCCAACATTTAAAGAAAAACTATACGGTATCAGCACGGTAACAATGACATTCAAATGGAGAGATGCTATGAATTTCACCAGCAACAGAATTCCAAGCTGAATTTAGGGACTTATGCTTGGAAGGGAAAAGGTAAAGAATGTATAAAGAATAAGACTAGCAACATTTCTCAAAAAGGGGCTCCAAAGTTACAACCTAAATTAAAGTTCTTGCCACATTGGAGGTTCTGGCTTAGGCAAAGTAAAATAAGGAATTTTGAAGAAAAGTGTAAAGGAAGCAATAGCAGAATCAAAATTTTCCAGGGGTGCAGAGTGGAGGAGGTTTGCATATCCTGGACAAAATGTAAAACCCTTTTACACTGTAAATTAGCCTGACAAGCAGAACAAAGATTCCAGACAAATGGCTAGATGGTAACAGTTTCAGCAGGGTTACAGGAAACCACAAACAGAAGGGTTGCAAAAGGAGAGTGCTATTTAAAAAAAAAAAAAAAAAGTTATATCCACACCACATGATCAAAAGATTGCATGTTGATTACATTTAAAATTTATTCTAGCTCTACATGAATTCCCTCTCTCAAATTATTGCCTTATCACAAATTATCTGACTGTGTGTACTCTTGGCTGCTCAGTTTGGCTAGAGACCATGCATGCAACATGCATTTTGCACGCACCATCCCCCATCCAGTTAGGGATACACATGCAGAAACTTAGAAGTGCGGAAGGGAAGCCTCCAGCCCCACATGGACGAAAACGGCTGACCAAACCACGTCAGAAAGGAGAACTATGAGGCTGCTAAACAAACGTGCAGCACCAACCACCTCAGGAGCAGCCCTGCCCTTCTGGCCCTTCCTTCCTTCCTCGCTTACCCACCAGCTCAAGGGGGCATCCTCAGGCTTGAGAGGCCTAATAAATCTGCTCCCCACCACAAGCATAAACTCTAGGGGGGCTGAGGCATTTTTACCCCCTTCAAAATTTGTTGGAAGGGGGCTGAGTGTCATATGATGCATGCCTGAAGTCACACATGCACAATGCAAAATGGGGCCCCTCAATCTTCCAGGCAACCTGGCACCTCTGCTCCCCACCAAATGGAAATAACTTGTGTGGGATGTAAAAGTCAAGTACAACATTCCAGTGGACATGTTAGTGGGTGTTTTGAACCACTCAGGCTTCCCCTTTCCTCCTGAGCTGGGACAGACTTGAAGAGGACGCGGTCTGTTGTTCTAGCATGGAGGAGCACACAGCCTCCATGTTCGGATCAGTGTGTCTTCTCCATTTTGTATGTTGCTGTGTGTTTGGAGAAGCGACTGCTTAGTCACAGTCACTTGGGACTGACTTCTTTATGGAATAGTTCTAGTCGTTATGTAACCTAAGCCTGCCTTCAGGGATATGTCTGTGAACCTGAATGAATCTGTGAGTAAACTACTTTTATATTAACGTTAATCAGATTCTTGTGTTTATTCTTTTTAAGAGGGATTAAAAGGGATTTTACCAGGAAGGAATCTTTAATAGTTAAAACTCAGATGAGTCAGCAACAAGCTGGTTGCTGCGTAATTTAAAAAGGGGGATGTCTGGAACTCTGCTAGAATATGGAACTTGCGAGCACAAGTTAGGAAGGAGATCATTAAATAATATATCCTCTCCTGCCTCCCTAATCATCCCCACAACTTGCACCCAGCCAGAAGGGAGGCCTGGAAGCATGCATATATCTCAGTCTCTGAAACGGTTCATTTTACTGCGTGTGTATGCACTGAGGGAAGGTGGAAGTGGCTATGTTATGGTGATTCCTCTGAAAATGGGCATGTGCTATTACAGATTATGCCCTGAAAAACAAACAAGCCTAGGTCTTCCAAATGCCAGTCCAGACAGAAGGGTGGGTTTTTTTCTAAACAATATATAATTTTTATTTTATGCTTGAAACAATAACAATCTTTCAAATAAAAGAAATACACAATTAATATTGACTCCCCTCCCCCCCTTCCATGGTACATTTTACTACAGTCATACCTTGGAAGCTGAACAGAACCCATTCAACTTCCAAAACATTTGGAAACCAAAGTGTGACTTCTATTTGGCTGCCATTCGGAAGCTGTGGAAGCCCCGTCGGACGTTCAGCTTCCAAAAATAGTTCATAAACTGGAACAGTCACTTCCGGGAGGTTTTCAGTGTTGAGGAGTCAAAACGTTTGAAAACTAAGCCATTTGAAAACCAAGGTACAACTGTATTTTCTTATTCATGACATATTTTAATTTCTCCCTATATCTTATTTTCCTCATCCTCATATCTCAGTATTTTTTTTCTGCTAAATTTAATGTTAACTTCATAATAATAATAATAATAATAATAATAATAATTTATTTATACCCTGCCCATCTGGCTTTCCCCAGCCACTCTGGGCAGCTTCTAACAGAAGTTTAAAAATACATTAAAACATCAGTCATTAAGAACCTCCCTAAACAGGGCTGCCTTCAGTTGTCTTCTAAATGTCATATAGTTGTTTATTTCCTTGACATCTGATGGGAGGGTGTTCCACAGGGCCGGTGCCACTACCAAGAAGGCCCTCTGCCTGGTTCCCTATAACCTCCATCTCGCAGGGAGGGAACCGCCAGAAGGCCCTCGGAGCTGGACTTCAGTATCCGGGTAGAACGATGGGGGTGGAGACACTTGGGAAAACCTTTATATAAAGGGTCTCGGCTCAGTATATCTGAAGGAGTTTCAGATATACTGAGCTGAGACCCTTTATATAAAGGTTTTCCCAATCACATGATTCATAAAACTCTTATGTACTTTATCTTACCAGAAATATGCATGCCAACCAAATTTGGTTGGTAGATTTGGCAGACAGAAGGGTTTTAGCAGCTCAGAGAAAGGGCTTACCCACACTTACTTTTCCTCTGTTTTATCCATGCACAGATCCGCGCAGGTTGCAGCTACAACAAAGGCGGCATTTTCCCATGTCCACCATACTAAGCAGTTGATCCCTTACCTCTCTCGCCCTGACCTCGCCACAGTGATCCATGCGACGGTCACCTCCAGGCTTGATTACTGTAACTCGCTCTACGTGGGGCTGCCCTTAAAGCTGACCCAGAAACTTCAGCGGGTACAGAATGCTGCGGCAAGATTCCTTATGGGGTCCTCACCATGGGATCACATTCATCCAGTGCTATACCAGCTGCACTGGCTCCCGGTGGAGTACAGGATCAGGTTTAAGGTGCTGGTTTTAACCTTTAAAGCCCTATACAGCCCAGGACCCTGGTACCTACGGGACTGCCTCTCCTGGTATGCCCCACAGAGGACCTTATGGTCTGCAAATAACAACAGCTTGGAGATCCTGGGCCCCAGGGAGATTAGGCTGGCCTTGGCCCCAGCCTGGTGGAACGCTCTGCCACATGAGACATATTTCCACAGGGCCTGCAAGACAAAGTTGTTTTGCCAGGACTTTGGTCAGGGCTCGGCCTGACTCCCCTACCCTTTTTGTATAAGAACTAGTATGAAAGAGGCCTCCCAGCATTCTCACAGGCCCATATAAGATCAGCGTACACAGCTGGGCCTGATGAGCATTTACTATTCCCAACCCAAATCCTGCAGAAAGCCATCTAATTCACCCTGACTTGTTTTTAAGAGGTGATGTAATTATTGTTTGATTTTATATCAATGTTTATATTTGATGTTAGCCACCCTGAGCTAATAAAAGTTGTTGTTGTTGTTGTTGTTGTTGTTGTTGTTATCATTATTATTAGCCCATGAAAACCCACTCTTTAGCGCTCAACTGGAGTAAATGTCAATTCTGGTTTTCTTCAGATTGCCATTTGCTCCAAATGAGTTTTAAAGAGCAGGTTTCCCGGAGGAGGAAAAGGGGCACTCAGAGAAAGAAGCTCTAAATCTTGGACTGTGCCTCAAAAGAGCAGAGCTTGAAAGGTAAGTGTGGATAAGCTCACATGCTGGATTTCGTGAATAATGAGACTCTTCATATCCATATGTGTGTGTACATATATATGGAAGAATGGGATTAACAAAAGCTTTAATTAAAATGAACTGGGTTAATGTAATCTGAATTAGATAGGATTAAGAAGATCCAAATTACTTGAATTAAGATAAAATGTACAATTTAAACACTCTTATCTTCCATTTTACTGAAGGAACCAGAAAGTCTGAATATACTACATGCTCTGGGATTATCCCCTGCTCTGGTGTCTATGTTTCGCACTAAGCAGCTGCTGATTTTATTTTGATAAATGTAAAGCAATTTTAAAGGAAATAATTAAATAAAATAATAGTGGCTAGGGAAAACTGTTGAAGAGGAGAAAATATGTTGGCAGCAAATGTGATTCTGTAACATGGATTTATAAACTGATAGATTCTAAAGTTCTAAAAATGATTGCGGCACATTGGTCTTTTCCCTTTACAAAATGTTAAAAGTCACATAAACAGGGTGTGAGCAGGACTCCATATTTGAGAATGCTAATGTTAGGATGCGAATGACACCTGGCCAAAAAAAGTATAATGCCCTGCATTGTGGTGAGTTATGCATATGTGGAGCCCATGCAAGATCCTGGAAATATGCATCTCACCTTGTTTTCCCCATCAGTAGAAGATAGGATTCCCACTGTCAGAGGTTTGTATATCCCTGAGGACTATTCTATGTATCCTCTATGTATAAAATGGGAAGTGGGATTGCCCAGTCTCAGTTCCCATGCATTCAGCCAAATCTCTAGCCATAGCCTGCACACATGCAAATTGCACCCACAGAGATTCTATATCATTACAGATTCCCAGTCATGGCTCAGATTCCCAGTCATGGCTCATAGAACTGTAGAGTTGCAAGAGACCCCAAGGGACACCTAGACCAACCCCCTGCAATGCAGGAATCTCAACTAAAGCATCCACGACAGAGGGTCATCCAACCTTTGCTTAAAAACCTCCAAGGAAGGAGTCAACCACCTTCTGAGGGAGTCCATTCCACTATCAAACAGCTCTTGCCCTCTGAAAGTTCTTCCTGATGTTTAGTCGGAATCTCCTTTCTCGTAACTTGAAGCCATTGGTTCAGGTCCTGCTCTCCAGAGCAAGAGGAAACAAACTTGCTCCATCTTTTGAAGATGGCTATCATATCTCGGTCTCCTCTTTCCCAGGCTAAACATACTCAACTCCTAAAACCATTCCTCATATGGCTTGGTTTCCAGATCCTCGGTCATCTTGCTTGCCATCCTCTGCACACATTTCAACTTGTCAATATTGTTCCTAAATTGTCATGCCCAGAACTGCACACAGGACTCCACATGTGGTCTGACCAAAGGAGAATAGAGCAGTACTATTGCTTCCCTTGATCTGGACACTATACTTCTGTGTCACACTGCTGACTCATGAGAGCTTATGAGGATGCAGGTTGTAAATACTTAAGTTGTACATTTCACAAGGTGTACACACCTCAGAAGTTCAGCTTCATGTATAAAGAATTGGGGCAGAAGCAATGGGTGAATCATTCTTCATGCATTCAGTATGTATGGAATAATGATCTAACAGGGTTAACTATATACAGACACAGGAAAAAACAGAGATATACAAAAATACATAGCAATTGAACTAGATGAAATACGGTACTCTTATTATATTATGCAGAAATAATTTGTGCAAAGAGGAAAGCGAGTACCTGTTGTTGCCCTCAGTTTGACAGGCTGTTACCACAGGAGAAGAGAGTTAAATTTAATATCTAAAAAGTACCCTGGATTTGAAGCTGCCCTCATTTTAAAACAGAAAGTATTTCAATGAATGTCTCAACTGTTTCCCCATGATATTCAGATAAAAGTTGTATGTAATGGTTCTAGGGGTTGCTCGTTCGTAAGCCGGTGCAAACACCTGGCTGGATTGCCTGAGTGAACCTTTTCTGTCCGGACAGCCACTCACCCGTGGCTGTCTCAATCACTGGCAGAATCCGTCAGTGGGCGTTTCTTAAACTTCTTCCAGCAAAGAAGCTCTTTGACGCCTAGTCTTCTCCTACTCTCTCTGCGTGAAAGCCTTCTGCGCAAGGAGGGCATAGGCAGCGGAGGACCTCTACTCTCCCCGCTGGTCCCCGGCAAGGAGTCATGGGACCGCCTCGCCGCTTCCCCCATCTGCCCCCCTTCTCCACTGGTACTGCGCTGATTCTCTTCCCCAGAAGATGGGCTGCCTTTCCCAATCCCGGGACGCTCTCTGGAATCCCTCTGGATTTTGCTCTCTCCCTCCGGCACTGATGGCAGTTCCCTGACATTGTAGTATGGTTATTATAAGTTACCACTTCTAAGGAAAGAGATATACTTAAGTATATGAAAGCAATGGAAGGAGACTACAAAGCACCGATCCTTTGATGTGCTACGTTGCTGCAGTGTGTTCTGCAACCAAATCAGGATTGTGCTTTAGAATATCACCCAACTTGAGGGTGCATTGGAATTTGAGGTACAGCCTTTGCCTCTCAGTGAAATTAAAATGTCACACACTTAAGCCTAGAATATGCAGCTACAGTGCTACCTCGGGTTAAGTACTTAATTCGTTCTGGAGGTCCGTTCTTAACCTGAAACTGTTCTTAACCTGAAGCACCACTTTAGCTAATGGGGCCTCCCGCTGCTGCCGCTGTTCTCATCCTAAAGCAAAGTTCTTAACCCGAGGTACTATTTCTGGGTTAGTGGAGTCTGTAACCTGAAGCGTATGTAACCCGAAGTGTATGTAACCCAAGGTACCACTGTATTTTACAAAATGTCATTATGTAACCCTTTACGTTAAGGCACAGTAAAGACTCTGTGTGTGCCATTTCAAAGCAGAGCACTACGAAACATCTTTCAGGTCCACAGATTTCTTTACCTTGGACTGTATTTGGCAGCATCATTCTGAAATTTCATGCACAGCCTCCAGATACATACCTATAAAGCAGAGGTGGGAATCTTTCTCTTCAGCCTGAGGTTCACATTCTTCTCTGTGCAATCTTCTGAGGCCCACAAGGCTGGGGCCAGAGGCAATAATGGGAGGGGCAAGGAATGCCAATATTACCTTTGTGCAGGAGGTGAGTTTCCACATACCTTGCTCTCTTTCTCGTCAATCTAGACTAAGGATACCAGACATCCCCATTTCCCGGGGACGGTCCCCAGATTTACAAATCAGTCCCCTGACAAAATCCTATCATTCCTACTAAAGTTGAAAAGTGTCCCCGGACTCATTGAAAAGAATCTGGTAACCTTAATCTAGACAAGCAAGAGATATTATTAGAGCAAATTCCACTCAATGCAAATTCCAACCAGACAAAAACACTGGGAATGTGAAGAAAGGCCAAGGAGGGGTGCAGCCTACAGAGAGTTTTAAGGGGCACATAGAGAGGCCTGGAGGCTGTGGCATAACAAGCCGCTGAGGTGGGGGCACTGGCTGCTGGAACTGTGTCCCTCCCAGCAGCTGAGGGGGCGATGGCAGGTGGACACCTTGCTCAAAAAAGCAGCACAGGGCCTTGCAGGGCGCCAGGGGCTCCACATCACTCCCAGGCGCCCTCCTGCTTGAAACTTTTGTGACACCAACGATGAGTATTATAGAGAGAGACAGGTTGAATGGTACCTGCTGAAAATGGCTGGGAGTGATTCTGTTTGAGCAGTAGGTCCTCTTTCATGTGACAGGAGCATTTGATCATAAAAAGGTAGAATGCCTTAGAAAAATCTGGTTCAAAAATGTGCTATTTCTTTACTCCCCCCCCCCCCAAATATCTTAGCACCCAAATCAGTCTCTACCATATGGTACCCACAAATGTCCTCAACAGAAATTTGCTACAACGTGAAAGATGTGTCAGATTTATCAATGTTTCAATTAGCCTTAATTAAATCAATCTCATCTCTTTGCAAATTTATTTTTGCCAAGCTAGCTAGCCAAGTCTTCATCTACTGGCTGGCTGCTAGTGTTAAGTTTTTCTTCTTTTTAAAAATATACAAAGCACTTTGTAGGTCCAGAACAAGCGGCTGTTTGTTGATGAACAGGCTAACATACAACAAAACTGGAAAATGAAAGTAACCACAAGGGTACACAATAGTGGTACATCTTTTTTGTTGTTAAAAAGTGTGGCACTTAAGGTAACAACGTATTGGTGAGTAGCTGCACTTATTTTCTAGAAAGAAAGCAGTGGCTCTGACTCAAAACTAACTGGTGACAATATTTAACTCTGTGATTAGCAAGTACTACAGCTAGCATCTTTCTCACAAAAATCATAAGGCACAATATACTTTGCTAAGGCACAGGGGAAATTACTGCCAGCCCCAAAGACTACCAACATGTACCAAGAGAAGCCCTCAAAGATTTTATTTTGAACCCTCACTTCTGCTGCTCTAATAAATTTCTTTGTTGTAGAGAGTTCAGTGTCTTGCATCCACAAGGCATTCTGGAAGGCCTATTTTAATCAATAAAAACACCAACTTCTAATCGGTATAATTTTCATGTAGCTGCACATGTGAGTGCTTTAAAAAAAACCACAACCCTGTAAACTCAACAGGATGCAGAATGGAAAGAAAGGAATCTTCTCTTGTTTAGAGAGTAAATACTATAAGTCATTTTAGATTCTGGTCCTAATCACAAATACGTTAGCACTCCAAACAATGTACAGCACAATGCATTAGCCAGCAGGAGGTTACAGATGCTCATAATGACCCAAGAAGCCAAAATAATTAGAAGATTCTCCCTGCTGGTTAATTCAGTGATATTGAATGTTGTTTGATGTGCTCTTTATTAGATCAGCTTTTGCTAATGTAAGCAGAAAGACAGAAAGCTATGAAGCTGAGAGAGAACTGAGCTCCGTTTCCATTCTGCTCAGGAAAGACTTGTGCAGAGTGGCAAAGATTGCCTGTCCCAACCCCACCTCTTTCTCTCAGATGCAAACACCATTTCATAACACAATACTACACACAAAAGTGAGCCTGACCTGCCTGATGTCCTATTAAATATCACAAAATCCCATTTGGGAGGCAGTATGGCCTGCCAGTCTCCAAAACTGTCACAATCCAGATTGATGACAAAGTACCACACCTCATTCTTCTCCTTCCTCCATCTTATGCAGTTTCTTAGTCATTTATGGTTGGTTCTGAGTGCATGACTTCTACCAACTCCTTCTTTGAATCAATATGAAAGAGAAGTGCTAGTTAATTTATGGCACACAAAAGAGAAAAAACCCCCAGTATTTTCAGTCTTTGCTTTGTTAAAGTGGAAGTTACATAAGTTATGTGAAGAGGACATCTCGTGAGTGTGTGTTGGGGGGGGGGGGGCACGTTTCATGATCACCTACCAGTATTCATATCAAATTACTGCTGGCAAGATAAGGACCTTTGTCCTAACTAAATGAGGACAAACTGATTTTCATTAACAGAAGTAGGTCCAGCTTTTTCCATTTTAAAATATACTACTCCCACACTATACACACAGAGGATTGGAGCAAGATGGGGCAGCATCAGGCAAGAGAGAGTGTAATCTGTAGCAGAATCTGGCATCAGTAGGCCCTGATAATAAAGAGCAAAAGATCTGTTGGGTTAGCTGTGATGTTTACTGGTTTTTCTGATCTAAATACTGCCATTGCTGGTAAGAATAAGAAATACTGGCTAAAGTGGCAAACATATTCTACATAGAAGGCCCAAGAAAGAGTCATAGGATGATGGCCAATGTTAGCCATAATTAGAGTAGGCCAACTGAAATAACCAATTTAAGAAACTTTATTAATTTCTGTGGGCTGGATTCAGCGTCACAGTTGTGCTAGTGGGAATAAAAGAAAAGATAATACAGTGGTACCTCAGGTTACAGATGCTTCAGGTTACAGACGCTTCTGGTTACAGACTCCGCTAACCCAGAAATAGTACCTCAGGTTAAGAACTTTGCTTCAGGATGAGAACAGAAATCGTGCTCCGGTGGTGTGGCGGCCACTGGAGGCCCCATTAGCTAAAGTGGTGCTTCAGGTTAAGAATAGTTTCAGTTTAAGAACAGACCTCCAGAACGAATTAAGTTCTTAACCCGAGGTACCACTGTAATGAGAGAAGGCAGTTCTCTACCTCAAGCAGTTTACATTCCACTTTGTCCCTTTATACAATTGTAGGCATGTACAATTCCCAATGTGCTTTTGTGCAAGTTCCCTAGCTGCTTTCATTTCAGCTACTGCGACTCTTCTCCTTTAGCTGCTGCAGCAGGCTCTGTTTCCCAGACAAGAGTTCCAAAGCCTTAAACTGCATTATGCCTTTGCATGAAGGGAGAGGAAAAAACCCTCCAGAATTCACACAAAACACAATGACCCAGTGAGAAAGTGGTAGGAAAGCCGTCGACATTAACTGGGTCTGTGAAATCACTTGAACATCAATTAAACATTGCATTTATATTAAACTATGGAGATATTATAGAAGAATGCAATCACAGTTGCAAGCAGTTTCCATAAAGGAAGCTTTTTTAAATAGAGGAGACATCTAGCCTATTGATTTATAGAACTAATCAATTTTTAATTGACTTGACTTGGGTAACTTACTTGTAAACGCCGCTCTGAACACTTAGGGCAGTTCTGCACTACAACGTATATTAACTTTATATCAGTTTAATTGCCATGGCTTCCTCCAAAGCATGTTGGGAATTCAAGCTTGGTAATCGTGCTGAGACTTCCCTGGAACAGATTTCGAGCTCCCCTTGCTGAATTACTGTTCCCAGAATGAGATCGTGATTCTTACATCAATTTAAATTTATAACTATCAAGTGGCCCTCCAGATGTTACAGAACTCCTCCTCCCATCAGCCCCAGGGAGCCTGGTCAATTATCAGGAATGATGGGAGTTGTAGTCTAACAACATTCAGAGGCCTGTAGGTTAGCCACCCCGATCTACAGCACAGAGCAGTCTTTCTTAACTTTGGATCCCTCAACTCCCATTATCCCTAGTTAGCAGGACCAGCAGTCAGGGAGGATGGGAGTTATAGTCCAACAACATCTGGGGACCCAGGGTTGAGACAGGCTGGCATAGGCAGTGTGCTCAAATTAGTCGCTTTCAGAAGAATTGTTCACACATGGGGCTGCACCAACGGCACCCGTCCCGATGGCATGTGCTCTAAGGACTCCCAGCTCCTGACGTCTGTGTGGGCAGCATAAAGGTCTGCAGGGAAGGAGCGTGTGTGTGTGTGCATGCAGAGAGAGAGAGAGAGAGAAGCTGCTTTGGTATCTGTGACTCTGTGTGAGCAGGGTTGCCCCTGCAAACATTTGTAATGTTGTGGGTGGGGGCTACATAGAATGTACAACTTCAGAGGCAGGGCTAGTCAATGAGGCTCTGCTCCCCATTCATTATCCATCAGTGGGGAGAATGTGTGAGCTGTTATTCTGAGGAAGACTCGTGTGATTTGATGTTCCTCATTCTCCTGCTGCGGCATCAAGGCCTCCTGCACTAATCAGCATGTGACGGTGCCTCCCCAGGTGAACTCACCTGAACCCTGCAATCATCCTCTGAGGCCCTTCTTCATGTGCCTCTTCCACAAGAGGTCCTGAGGGTGGCAACACAAGAACGGGCCTTTTCTGAGGTGGCTCCCCATTTGTGAAATGCTCTCCCCATGGAGTTTTCCTCTTCTCCCAGTGCTCTGGCTAATTAAACAAACTACGCGCCTTTAAACCGTGTGTGTGTGTGTGTGTATGTGTGTATGTTTTACAATTCTATATATTTTTGTGTTTTTACATTGTAAACCTCCCTGTGATCCTCAAATCAAGGGCACTATTGAAATTTAATCAATATAAATAGTTTAATAAATAATAATTGCCTGCAGCTATGATCTTTAGATATGCTTGTTTTGATTTCAGTCCACAGTGTTTCTCTGGCTCCATCAGTGTTACCAACAGACCCTCCTAACCTTCATAAACTTGGCCTAAGTTTCCTAAGCTGAATTCCACTGCATGTTTATTCTCAAGCAGTTTGGCTCCTTCAAATATGCAAAATAACCGAAGTCCTCTTTGACTTCAGAATCTGATGAAGAGATCATGTCTGCATGCTCACTCTCACCAACAACTCCCTACAATTTGAAAGCCAGCACACCTTGCCCAGATTTCTCCTGGCATGCTACCTTTCCATATGGAGAAATTATATGGTAGGAGGAAGCATTCGCATTTCTGGTCTTTATTTGCATTCAAATGTCTTTAAAAACAAAAACAAAACAGAACTCTCAGATGAGCAGTGCATATCCTGGTTTATTATACCCATCCATGCCTCGCCTGTAAATATTTTCACTACGACCCCCAGGCTCGCAAATTCAGCTACATCACAAAGATATATGTGCTTTATGTAGCTTAAAAACAATGAAATGCTAAAATACACAAATAATTAAATACAGTACATCTGTACATCAACACTTCTCTCCAGGCTTTTCCAGAAGCCTAGATGTGAGAATACTGCTACTCTTATTTATCCAATAACTCTCAGGCTGATCTTAAATGTTGTGAAAGCAGGAATTCAAAGCCCAAACTATGTAAGGCTCTGTAGATTTAATCCAATACCTGGAAATGCTCATGGGATGAAGCCAAAAGCCAAAACAACCTGCAGAGTGAAGGTGTAATGAGCTCCCTGTAGTTAATGTTCTGCAATTGCCAAGTGACTGCATTCTTCCCCCAAATCAACTTGGTGAATGGTTTCAGCTATACATTATTGCTGCTATCTTTTCAGCAACACTTCCTGGTCTGAAAAAAGAAAAGATTAATTAGTAACATCTGTTTTCAGTGATGCTCAAGAACTATCAACCTATTGTTAGTGCCTGCTGCAAAACTTCAGTAAGTCCTAATGTGATCTGCTTAAAAAAGGACAGGAGGAGAGTGCTTAACTACTAAAAAGCAGGAGTGGAATCCAATGCTGTGACGAATTACTGGAATGAGTCTTAATCTCGTGCACTGCAGCTCCCCCTTCCCCACTCTTCTGGTGCAGCCACAAGATCAGAAACCCCAAACCATGGATTTCAGATTGTCACTGGAGTCTCAAGTGCCCATTGTGGCTCAGAGTCCTTCTGCCTTCCTTAGGCTGGTTTGCCACCTATGGACATTCCTGGACTGGGATAGTCTGGTCTCAGGTGTCCATGCTCTGGTGACCTCCCAGCTGAACTGTTATAATGGAGCTGTTATTGAAGATAAACCACAGGCTGCAGCTGGTGGAGGACGTGACTGCTATGTTATTAGATAGGGCAGCCAGATGGAACCACGTACCACACAGACCCTGCACTGGCTGCCCGTGAGTTACTGGGCCCAACTCAAGAGGTTACTACTAGTGTACAAAGCCATAAAGGGGAGCCAAGAACCTGAAATACCAACCAATATCTATCAATACCCCCCAAATCAATCATCTCAGGCACTACGATCTACTGGGGAGGTTCAGTTGGTGCTGCTCCTTTTACCACTGGGTGTTGCTCAGTTGGCAGTGACCCATCAAAGGGACTTGATTTAGAGTAACACAATTGTATAGGTTTACTAATTAAATGCTTTGAACCTTTATCATGGGTGAAAGACCCTTTATCTGGGGGGGGGGGTAAGTCAGGGTTGTTGCTAATTTTATGATACACTTTCATGCATACACTTAAGTCCCATTGAACCCAGTGAGACTTATTTCCAGATAAACAGGCCTAAAATCATTCTGTAATTGTGTCACAAATTGCTAATAATGCTCCAGCTGTGAATACGCTCATTTTAAGAAACAATGCATCTGCTCGACAAATGATTTATTTATTTATTTATTCAACTTCTAAACTACCCTTCATCAAAACTAGACCCCACAGCTATTTGCAAAGCATTGCGTAAAGCAAAACACAATCCCACAACTACTAACAGCTGTGAAACTATAAAACCAGCAGCAACAACATAAATTTCTCAAAAATATAATTTCAATAGATGTGGCAGCAGTTCACCATCATAAAAGCAACACAACTTTGAAGAAAATCATCCCTTTTGATTGAAAACCTGAGTGGACAGATACATCTTCATCTGACACCAGAAGTCCCAAAGTATTAGGGTCATTTGCACCTTCAAAGAGATGTCCACAATCAGGGAGCCACTACACAGAAGGCCCTATTGTGCGTCATTGTGCAGCAATCTGTTCTTGCCAGTGGAACAGCGAGAAGGGCCCTCCTCCCTGCCAATCTCTGGGCCTGCATTCACTGACGTCAGAGGACCCTTTCTCTCAATACTTGGGGTGGTATTCAATTTGTCTTTACTTAGAGGAGACCTATTGAAATTCATGCACCTAATTTAGACACGTTCACTAATTTCAATGGGTCTACCATGAGTAAAACTTAGTTGAAGACCACTTTTGAGTCCCAAAGCACTCAGGGCTTTGTAGATCAAAGCTAATACCTTGAATTAGGTCCCTTGGCATATAAACAGTCAGTGCTGATTCAGCAAAATGGGTGTTTTGTTCAGGATTATGCAGGCCCATCAGCCTGGTGGCCATGTTCTGCACCAGCTTTAACTTCTTGGCCATCATCTAAGGTAGCCCTACATAGAGCACATTATTGTACAGTGGTACCTCTGGTTGCGAACGGGATCTGTTCCAGAGGCCCGTTCGCAATGTGAAAAGCCCACAACCTGAAGCGCCGTATCTGTGCAGGTGTGTGGCACAATTTGGCACTTGTGCACATGCACAAAGCACGATTTAGCGCTACTGTGCATTCATGAGTGGTAAAACCTGGAAGTAACCCTTTCCAGTACTTCCAGGTCGCTGTGGGACGCAACCTGAAAAAGCGTAACATGAAGCAAACGTAACGTGAGGTATGACTGTAGTCAAAATGCAAGACTTTGGACTCAGCTACATTGGTAAAGAAGAAGCGCTTTATATGTGTTATAAATGGTGCTGTGGAGTTCTGACTTTCGCCAACAGGATTTCCCTTTTTGACTTTTACAACACATTTCACTGAATCACTTTTTTGATATGTCTAGATTCAGCCTTTGACAGCCTGGATCAAGGCTATCCTGGTACTTTTGATATGTAATGATTTGGGGATGGGGGAGCAATCTATTACAGACATCATTTTATGAAATCTGTTGAAATCTTCCTTCTAATTATTTCTCCAGTACTTAATTTCTGAGGACTCTTTCTAGCTTTAGCCTACGAATTCCGGTACTCCACATTCCATAGCCACTTAAACCAGCTGAGTAAGGTTAAGCATTCATTTTAGAAAGTGGAATCTCACCCTAAAATGAGACATCTTGTCAATATTTCTGCTGTGTGTCATAATCAGTGTTATTCACCAAGTGAGGTGTGCATTTCTAAAAAGCAAAATAAACACAGGAAAATTACATAGATTTATCACTTGGTGGTGAGATTCCTTTTTTTCTATATTTTTGTAAAAGCAATGGTTAAATTTTGGACTTAATGATTTAACCCCAAATCTGAGCTCAAAATAATTTCTAGTGTGGATCCTCTATCTAATGTGTGGAGAAAAGAAAACTTGTTTCTGACTTAACCAAGGATCTCAATTATATGAATGTGGTACAGGAAAGAATTTCCATTTTTCCATGTGTTCACAAACAAATCAGATTAGGAGACACCAAAACTAATCTGAACTAATCTTCTGATCATGGCTGAAGCCCAACTGCTACAGCAGGCTAGAATCACTGCATGGCATCTCAAGAACAAAGGCCAGGTTGAAATACTGTAGCTCAGTGCTGTAGTATCTTTCTCTTCATGCTGTTTTCTTCTGCATTCTGAGCCCCCTCTGTGATTGGCTCTGAAACTGGCTTGGCGCTGGAAACAGGGAGGTTAGCTCAGGTAATGGCAGAACAACTGCTCTGATTCTTGAACTGGCCACTGAGCAAGACAGCTTGGCCTGGCATGAGAACATCCTCTCTTAATGTCATCCAATAGATGCTTTGATACTCCAGTTTTTATACTCTCCAGTTTTGTACTGATCACAGTGTCATGAAAATTCTTTGAAAACTTTTCTCTTCCAAATCGCTTTTTGAAAATCATACTTTTTAGCTTTTTAATTTCCCTTCTGATTTAAATTCTTGTGAGTTCCAATTTAGAAGAACACTCTTTACCACCCCACCCCCTCCACAGACTCAAACCAGAAATGGAGCACTTCAAACTGGAAAACTCCAGGTTCTCCGCTCCCTAGTGAGAATCTCGGAGAAATATAAATTAAAATTAGTTTCAGCACATTGAATTAATTATTCCATTTATTGCTTATTATCTTGCTTTGTGGTTTTACGTGCCTCTGAACTGTAGATGGGATTAGAAAGAAAAGGGAGAGCATCAACTAATTAAACTCAGGCCGCCAAAAGAGACAAAAAAGCTTGAAAGCCATGGGGAAAAGGGGAGGATATTCATTAAACTTCATTACGTTAAAAAAATTAAGTCATGGAACATATATCTATAGACAGCATGAATACGTTTTGGTTTATTTACTGTAGCTACTCAGCCAAAAAAGGAAAATAAGCAGTATATTGGCAGGAAATCTCACATTTCAAAAAACCTCAAGAGATTACAAAAGAATGTTCATTTAGATGCGAGCTGTATCTCGTTAAATAATTTCCCCAAACTATTTCAGTAGCATTGAAAGAGCCCATAGGTTTATAGCATATGATGAAGTTGCATCACTTGTAAGCCACTTGAGGAGAAAATCATCAGCCAACGGTAGGAATTGTTCAGTTCCAGGGAGAGAGAAAATGATGGGCCCCTAAACCTCTCCTGCACCCGCTGCGGAAAGGACGGAGGCCACAGTGGAGGGACTGAGAGTCAGAATAATTTCATTCCAAGCTCATGAGTGGAGTCAGCATTGGCGACTCATCAATCATCAATCAAAATATAGCAAAGTTACTGAGCAGCTATGCAGGAAAAGGCAGAGATGAAGAAACACTCAATTATTCGTGTCTTTGTCAAGCTAGAATAAAAAATGGAATCCTACAGCTGCCTATGCTGCTATCAGACTTTTTACTGGAATTCTTGATGTCCAATTTTTTTAAAAAAATTTGTTTGCTTTTTAAAATTTATTAAATAAAGACTATGTGAGGTTTAAAAGTATAAGGATTCAACAGTGCAAACAATAGGTGGCATTTGACACTCATCTGGGAATCTGAAATCTCAGTGACATTTGAGCTTTTGAAAATACGTGCTGTGTCCCTGCAGTATTCCGTCTATGACAAAACCTTCAAACTTCATTTTTCTCTTAGAAAAACTTCTATACTCTATTTGGCTGCTCTGAGTAAGGACCCGGTCTTACGTTTCGAGAGCAGTTCTCTTGAGGTGCCGTCCCATGCTCCTGTTAGAATGTGGAAAGCAGCACAGAGAGCACCCGTGAAGGGATGTTTTCCCACCCTGGATGCAGCCAGGGTATTGTGGCCTGTGAAGTCACCTTACCCTCATTCAGTGATGGCCAGAGTGGCGCAGGGTAGAGCCCTGGAGAGCAACAGGCACCCTGCTCCGGCCCTGGAAGAAGCAGCCCCCAGTAATTGGAGCTGCGGCAGACCTAGCTCTCAGTTACAACTTAAGAGCTCCACACAAAAGCTTGGTCTCTGTGTTTTTCAGTGCATTTAACCTTGGCACTCCATCAAAACCACACCAATAAAAAAATCCTCCCCATGATATTCTGAATAAATGAAAAAAGCAAGATTAGGCTATTTGATTTTTATTACTAATCTGTATTCACATTAGGACAAATCTCAATGCACATTAATGGAATCATTGAAAAGTGATCATAGCAAGTGAACAATTTTAATTTAATTCTATTAGAAGGCCAGGGTGTGCAAAAAATATCTTCTTTTTGCTAACCTACCTCGAGTATTATAGTGATACAAAAGTCATTGCCTAGATGGATTAAAGAAATGGGGTGACAGACAAAACTGGTGGTACGTTTGGAGAGGAAAGTCAGGGTGCCATTTCCAAGGGCCCTTGTTCTCTGCTCCAAGAAGGAGCCACTCAAATATAACTCCATGAATTACGGCATTCTTATTTTCCTAACCGCATGCTTTAACTTAGTAGTTAATAAATGGGAATTTACTTTGTTTATTTCATAAAATTATATTATCACATTTCATAGAAATGTCAAATAACTTAATGAAATGTTGTCTCAGTAGTTTCAGTGGCGCTAGTCAAGAAGACACGTTATTGCTGGCATTTGAGAGGCAAACTTGGTCATATGACTGATCAAGTATTATCAGAGGAAGTAATTGGAGCATCAGCACTTGAAGGACTCAGGGCATAGGCCTGTGCCCAAATTAAAGAGGCTAGGTATTTGAGGTCTCACCAGCACTGCACTTGGTAATATATCTAAAGGTGCCCTCTAATCAAAGTGCGGCAGGTTAAGGTTAAAGGGGGCACAGCTCAGCTGGTAGAGCATGAGACTCTTAATCTTAGGGTTGTGAGTTAGAGCCCCACTTTGGGTGAAAGATTTCTGCATTGCAGGGGGTTGGACTAGATGATCCTTGTGGTCCCTTCTGACTCTATGATTCTGTGATTCTGCAAAGGTTCAAAAAGATCTGAGGTCTGGAACAAAAGACCAAACACTCAAGCTACCCCATTGCAACACACCTGTCTAGCATTAAAAATAATTAAATCAATAACAAACAACGGGAGAGAATTGTGCTAGGTATCAAAACTCCTGCCTTCTAGAGGTCTCCTGAATTCAGTGCTTCTCCGTTAGCTTTATGCAGTGAAGTGAAGGCCCCAGCCTTCAGAAGAGCAAGCACTGAACGTGCTTTAAGCACAGCATGGTATCAGCAACTTACAGAATGAGCACACAATACCCTGATAATAAATTGTTTGCAGGAAAGAAGGAACTTGGACTTCCAGAATGAATAATGTGACATTTTTATAAGGGAAAGGTAAGATCCACGGACTTAAGGAAGCAGAACTTTTAGTGCAGGTTGTAACTCTCTGTTGAACTCTTCTAAAGTGTAATAATATTCAATTAGCAGCACACAAATCTACCCTACTAGCAGGAATTTATTTTCGTAATGGACACTACTGTAGCATGAAATTGGAGTCGGATTTTCTTACAGCCCAAATGGATTACAATACGTTTTCAAATGAAAAATAGTTTCAAGCTGTTGGCTGGAACTTGGCTCCCATTGCTGCTGGTGAGCAAAATCAGCTTGTGTGGCATTTAGGAGCCTATGCACTGATTCACACATGCATGTACATCACTTGTTTAATTCTGTGCTTGATGACTCACAGCTGAATGTGAGCGGGCTCAGCTGAAAAGCATTGTGTGAGAGATGATGATAAGTAATGCAGCAGTTCTCTGCTCCCAGCTCTTTATAGCTGGCTGCTGCTCTTCTTATGGATTCCAGTGAATCCAAGGTACCCATTGATGGGACAGAGCTCCTGTTGCATTTGGCAGAAAAGGTTCCTTCGGTATTTTTTTTAAAGTGAATTTGGAGTCGACAAATGATTGAGCAAAGACAAAAGGAAAATGATTCCCCACAAGCAAGATTATCTAAAATCAATAATCAACTCAGGAGAGAAAGCTTCAAGTAAAATTAAAACTCCATGGAACATTACTAAATGAGTTCCCCAAAGATCAAGACAAACAGAAGTTGGCTATTTTGCCTCCTGGGCCTAAGGATATTTAAAAACAAACAAAAACCTTAGACATTACCTTTATATCTCATAAATCATCACTAAAGGGCAAAAACATTTTGTCATCTTTCCCCCCTTTCATTTTCACCTCTCCATTTCATTGCTGAGCTGCCTCTATTCCATAAGGCCGTTAATTGACAGAAAAATGCTTTATATAGCTGCTATTAAAGCTGAAATCATGGCCTTAAAACAAACAAAAATGTCAAATTTTGAAACTAATCATCTGGGGAAAAGGCCCAACAGTGCAGCCAGAATGGAGCAATTTGTCAGAGGACAGATACCATTGCTCACAGGAGCCAAGAACACCCTAGAGAAAGCAGATAGCTAACAGTCTTAAATAATTAGAGACAAACATCAGCCCAAAATGGCACAGTGAAATTTCAACGTATTGTGACTAATGAGGCAGTGGGTGCAATCCAGCATGCGTGTGAGCATATCCTGATCTGAGGCAGAGGGGGCAAGTCCTACCCACAGGACAAGTAGCTCACACTCTAACACTACTCTCAAATTGTTTTTTCTCAAATAAGAAATCTAATATGTCTGGCATATGTTTATGCTTGCTTCTTAACATGCTTTCCCTGCTCTGTGCCCACAATATATTTTTCAGGTGCCACCACTTCAGTTAAGGACATAATTCTTGTTAGGATGAGAATGCTTAATGGCAATGGTTGTGTCTAATGACAAAGGCCAAGGCCAAATTGTACTATATAAAGAAGTCTGCCTGTTTATGGCCGTGGTCATAGTAATGAAGTAAAACCCCTGCATATGACGCTGAAAGAAGATCACCCCATACAACAACGCAAATGAACTGAGAAGCAAACAAAAGCTCTCTAAATATACAAGTGCCTGGTGGGCGCTACAATGCACAGAATCCAGAAATGCAAGCTTTGGGCATGTATATCAGGGAGCCCAAGTGGATGAGTGAGGGAGAAGGATTGCTGCACTTGTGCCCATGCAGTGTATTGCCTGCACAATTCCTACACACTGCAAACGGTTGATTCATAGGCTCTGCTCAGGGAAAGCAATGGATCCAAACTACAAGAAAGAAGATTCCACCTAAACATTAGGAAGAACTTCCTGACAGTAAGAGCTGTTCGACAGTGGAATTTGCTGCCAAGGAGTGTGGTGGAGTCTCCTTCTTTGGAGGTTTTTAAGCAGAGGCTTGACAACCATATGTCAGGAGTGCTCTGATGGTGTTTCCTGCTTGGCAGGGGGTTGGACTCGATGACCCTTGTGGTCTCTTCCAACTCTAGGATTCTATGATTCTAAAGCTTGCAAAAAGTGAACCGATTGTGCATTAGTCAGGGCCCTGGACACCCATACACATTCAATGAACACAGGCAGAGGGTGGATGTTACAATTAAATCCCATTTGCTCCCAGTTAAAGTACATGCCCTGATAAACCTTTGAGCACCTTAGCATCGTGCTTAACAATTGCTGTATTTGGATGATCAGTATGTTTTCTCTCAATGCGGGGCATACATGTGGCTTAAATATTCCTGGTATCATTGCTATTTATTATATTTGTACTTATAATACAAATACGATATAATAATATAATTTGTATTATATCATATTTGTATATATTATATCATATTTGTATTTGTACCATATTTGTATTATTTATTGCTTGCATCTTTGTGTGCTCATATATTGTATTGTATATTTAGAGTGTTTTTTGGTTGGTTGGTTGGTTGGTTGGTTGGTTCTCAGCTGGTTGACTTTTTTTGCACAAGGTAGACCCCTGTCTATAGTTGTTCTTGCAATGGTGTGCTCCTTCACCCTTGTTTGAGCTGCTGTATGTCAGGGATGGGGAATCTGTGGCCCTCTAGACATTGCTGGACTGCAACTTCCATCATCCTTGACTACTGGTAATGCTGGCTAGGGCTGATGGGAGTTGGAGTCCAGCAACATCTCAGCAGGTGCTGGGAGGCATAGGTTTCCCATTCTTACTGAACATGATTCTTCTAATGCTATGATGTAGGATTAGAGTTTGCACTCCGTAAGGCTATTTTGATTCTGTTTGTTACTCAGTTGAAGTTATGGATTGTTAAACCATTTGAATGGGCAAATCTCACATATACAGCTTGTTCCATTCTCCTTCCAATTCAAAACTCTGTCAGATGCTAGGATGGGAATTGCACACTTCCCCAAATCTTGTCCCACCTAGACTTTGACTTGCTGAGTTTGAGTTGCTGCTGATACAATTCAGACTTGACTACATGTTTTGAGGAAAGAGAATGGATAAATAAGGTCCTATTAATGGCTCAGGACCACACGGACCATCTCTCCCCATATAAATTGACCCAGACTCTGCAATCATCATCTGAGGCCCTTCTTTATGTGCCTCCTCCATGAGAGGTCCGGAGGGTGGCAAAATGAGACTGGGCCTTTTCTGTGGTGGCACCCTGCTTTTGGAATGTTCTCCCTAGGGAGGCTTGCCAGGCACCTTCATTATATATCTTTAGGCACCAGGCAAAAACATTCTTCTTTTTCTTGGCCTCCAGCCTTTTGAGGACGGTATTGTTTTTGTTTGTTATTATGGTATGTATTTTGTGCTCTGTGATCTTCAGAAATTTATAGAAATTTTAATAATGATAATAGTGATAATAATAATAATTTTCCAATTTCTTGTAATGAAGATGTGCACCAAATTTCAGCTTTTGTTCCACTGAGAATGCGCAATTATCAATAAATCATTATCTAGGAGAGGGAGATTCCATTCTTCCCTGATTTGGTTTCAATCAAGTTTTTTAAAAAGGAGAAGGACATGATAGCCACATGGCAGTACAGCGTGCCATTAGTCAGATCACGACCCATCTACTGAAGCCCAATGATCCTTGCTGAATTCAAAAGTGCACACTGCTCTCTAGAGAGTTAAATAAATCAAACAGGAGAAAAATAGAGGAAGACTGAGGTTAAGTCAAAGCAGGATCTTCATCATACAGTATCAAATTGTTGTAACCCACCCTGGGACCTTGGGGTGAAGGACAGGTAATAAACAACAGCAACAACAGAAGTATTGGTGGTTTTTTTGCTACCAGCTACCTGCACCCTGGGCTGGAGGCTAGAGAGAATCCGTTCAGAACCAAAATGCAGCCAACAAAGAAGTCTGAATATTGCAGCTAGATAGAAGCACAAGCACAAGTTCCAAAGGTATATCATGTTTGGGGGAGATTGCTTTAATGACCAGCACTATCTGTGTTTCTGCCCACTGCTCAAGCTCTGTATGTGAAACATATTACAAGCATACCATAAATCCCCAGTACTTCTCCTCTAGAGAACAGATACTTTATCAACTGCCCCAGGACTTCTTGCCACTTGGCTGGGACTCCACATGCACACATGCCAGGGGTCTGGGTGAGCAACTGCAGTGTGCATACCGAGTCTGTGTAGACACATATGGAAGCCCATGCAAACAAAGGCCATCCCACTCTCTTCAGTTGTTGCTGTTGTTGATGTTTATTAAATTTGTATACCGCCACAGGTCTCAGGGCGGTTCCGCAGGTCTCCCACGTTCTACAGATGTCCCATTCAGCAGGTGAACATTGTGGAGGGCGATGTTCCAAGTCAGGAGCAGGGCAGGTGAGCCAGGCCTTGATTTCTCTCTATGCTTTGAGTGCATGTGTGTGTGTGGAAGGGGGAGGAGATCAGACATACTGAGCTTTTTCTCTCCTCAATATGAAAAGCTATAAGCCTTTTTGTTTCCGTTTGCATTTGGTTGATTTTGACAAAGCCAGGCTGACGGCTGTTTTCTTCAGTCAAGCTTTCTCTTGGTTTGATTCTGCTTCTGCTTTTAATTATATTTTCAGATTTGTGAACCACTGTGAGCATTTTGAAAAAAGAGCAGAGAAAAATTGTAAAGAAATAAATGAATACATCTCAAGGCAAAAGCAGTGGCAAAAAGCGTCTTTTCTTTTAGTCTTTTTCTTTAATTTCTAGCTTCATGTTGCTTGGAAAACTAAGAAATTTGAGTGTGTGGGTCTCCGTGCATATTTTCTTCAGAGGTGCGCAGTTTATTTCCCGGCTGAAATCACTTATGCATTTTCAAGTGGAAAAAAGATGGTTAAAGCCCTGCTATTCCACACACCTATCATTTATTTATGCCTCTTTCTCTTTATTTATTTATTTATGGGCATTTCAGTGGCACTCATCGGTGTAGTATTTGAACGCTAACAAACAAAAGGTCATTCCTCAGAGCAAATTCCAAAAAAAGAGGAAAAACTCTCCACCTTGTATTTCTCCATAAGTCTTTTGGCATCGGAGGATCACACAGTGGAGGCAAACAGAACTCCAGGACTCCGGAGCAGCCCCTTTTGGCATCCAAGGAAGTCAATGACATGAAAACAGATTTTCTTCTTTTCAAGTCATCCAAAGCCTCTCCTCTTATTCTATCATTAACACTGCTGAAGGGAATCATCTCCAGCCCTGCAGATCTTCATCCTCTTTTCTCTTTCTTTCTTTCTTTTTAAAAAACACCCCTTTTTTTGCATTCCCACAGCATACTGTAGGTCTAAAAAAACAGGAGGGGCTGATGGAAATCAATGTTTTTTATTATTTTAAAGGACCTGGAGATTTTTTTGCATCAGTGGAAACTATTGTGTCCTTCAGACTCCAGCTGGGTGCTTTAAGCCTGAATCAATAGCTAGGCATCATAAATATATCACTTAAAACAGCATTCAAGTTGCCCACAAACAGTGACCTCAGGCTTGCTCCCCTTCAACGAGCTTGAATTGTCTGTAGGCCTGAGGTAGATAACATAGGTTTTTTTAAAGATCAAAAACAAATGCTAAATCATAAAGTCTGAATTGATATACCATAAATATAGTCTAGCCAATATGTAGTGGACTGAAGAAAATCACCAGTCTACCTCTTTTTCCAGCCTCACCCCATTCACTAAAATTCAGTGCCTTAAAGTTTTTTGGATATCCAAAAGACTCTTACAAAATAGATTTTTAGTTCACCTTTCAAGATGCCATTCTCTATCTTCACAAGGCAACTCAGTGTTAAAATTAACAGCCAGCCACAGATAAAACAATCATGATAACAGCACCAAGGACAATGAAGTTTTAGGGACTCTCATAAAGGCCAACAAAGAGGGAGGCATATGTATTTCCCTCGGGAGAGTATTCAAAAAATGTGGAGCCACCATACAGAAGACCCTGCCCATGGTATTCACCAAGCTAACCACTTTCCCTGGTAGCCCAGAGAGCATGTGCCCTGCCTTTGAGCTAACAGTCCTTCCCCAAAGTCCTGAGATTTCCCAGACCTTGTGGAGCCCTCTGTGGTTTCCAGATCCCAAACCCCTTGATGGCTCAACAAAATCTGATGTGTCCTTCAACATCCCAAGCCCACTTCAGGCATTCAAACCTCACATGACTAGGGAGAAAGGAGGGACAGCCCCACTGGGGCCCACTCTATCACATCCCTGTCACTGGCTTCATCACCTTCCACATGTTGAGAAGGCAACCTCTGCTTTAGTGAGCCTTTGCTACTTGGTGTAGGATCCCTGCATGATGTAGGATATGGAGAATCAGGGGAGGCAGCCTGCTATATTAGTTCTTTTCTCAACATGGGGCAACCAATGCAGCCAATGGGAGCATTGTGATGCAAGGAACTTGACCAAGAGACTCACCTCTGCTCTCCTCTACCCCCCTACTCATTTAAATAATATTTATTGAGTTTTCCAATAACACAACACAACATATCCACAAAAGACACATAAAAAAGAAAAGAATAGAGGGAAAAAAGAGATAAAAACAAAAGAAAACCCAAACGAAGAGGGGGAAAAAACCCTCTTCCCCATCCCCCCCCCCCCACAAAAAATCTCAAAAAACAAAACTCAAAAAAGAGAAAGAAAAAAAAACCCAAACAACTCAAGGTTTCAAATTCCTTCTTTTTTAACCTGTTTCTTTGACTTCCTCCCACCTCCCTCTTTGTATTCCAATTTTTAATCTAATCGGCAAATTCCATCCAACTTTTTGTGCTTTTTCACTTGTCTACCTTTACCTCTTGTAAAAAAGAAAAACAATAATAGAAAAAGAAAATTTACTTTAAATCTTCTAATCTTAAACCCTATAATAACATACCCTTATATCCTAATGTTTCATCTTCCTTATCTTACTCCCTGGAACCAAAATAAATTCCTTCCGTCATCCCCCAAAAATGCTTATTAAAACCATATTATATCAAATTTTACTTAAAAGTTTCCAAATTTGTCCCACCATCTCTTCCCCCCGGTTTCAGGTACTGCCAGTCTTTTTTACAGCTTTTTAAGGTCTTTCCAATCCATAAGTTCAATCAGTCAGCCAGGTTGTCTTATGTCCGAGGCCATTAAACCATATTCCTGGCCTGTCAGCAGAGTCTTTTTCGAGCCTGAAGTTATGTCCAAATGCACATTCCCCTCCACATTTCCTTTGTCCTTCTTGAGCAAGCTTGCCCAAACTCTATAATTCCTCTTGTGAACCAAAAAATTGCCCAAGACTTGCTCCACACACTCCTTTAAGTTGCTAATTTTCCCTTCTTCAATTTTTCTCAAAGTGCCACTTTCCAAAATGTATCTTGTCAGACCTGTATCACTCAAACCATATATGGCACTACTTTTCCAAATCTGTCCTTTGGGCTCTTTACTCTCATAGTCCATTTTTTGTCCATCAATCTGAGGCTCTATTACTATATTTTCCACTGACGGTTTCTCTTGCGAAGACAACGCCTGTTCTGTTTGATTCATATTCTTCTCATGTGTCCATCCTTGTTGAGTTGATTTCAATCCTTGAGCCGAGTTTGCTAGTTTTTCTCCTTGTTGAGCCAGGCTGTGTACATTTTCCTTCAAATCCGAAATGCCAAATTCCAAAATAGACAGGGTTTTTTTGAAATTGTTCAAACAGAGCTGTTATTTTTTCTTCCATGTTCCCAAGCCTGGTCTTTCAATGTTATCTTACTATCAAGGTCAAATGCTTCCTCTGCTAGATTTCAGCCTATGTGGGAATTTTCCATCCAAAGGTATAACTATGTGACAGTCCGATATGTGTTTCTGTAACTTTCCACAACAGCCTGATACAATTCCTTCGGTTATTTTTTATCCACCTTTCAGTAACAATTATAGCTCAACTCCATTTTTCCTTTCCAACAAATAAAAGACGAAAAGATTCAGTTCTCCCTTGATCTGTTCTTTTTGGTGATTATTTCTAATTATAGAAGTTCTTTCCCTCCTTTTGGCAGCCCGGTCCCGGGCTCGAGACGGTAGAAAATAGATTCAAAATCCACTGCTCTGCAGGGCTATAAACAGTTAAAAGAATCTCCCCCTCTTCCCCTGCTTCCGAGGGGGGGTTTAGAAAGCTTAGATGGCAGATTTGTTTCTTTGCAAAGTATTTTTTAAAGGCTCCAGTCCTTTCGCTTTTGCCTTGATCTTTCTACAGAGTGGAAGGTGGGCTTCCTGTTTTAACCTTCCATCCAATACCGAATTTCAATAATTTATAATCCAATTTCCGTTTACTTACAGAAGTTTCTTTAATCCGAATGTCCACAGGAAAAGTTGGCACTTCCCTGACAGCAGCTGTGCGGCTTCACTCCCCGAAAACAGCGATCGATCCAAAGTGCCGCGCCGCTCACCCCACGTCGCTCCGGAGCCCCGAAACCGGGTCTCCCCGCGAGTAGGGGAGGCGCTGATGGCACAAGCCGGATCCCAGGTCCACGGTCTTCCTCCGACCATGGTTTTTTGCGGGTCTCCGCCTCGCCGTAGGCGGTCAGACCCTTCTTTTCGGAGAGCAGTCCCCTCCGAGAGGAGGAAATCTGCCATTGCCAGGCGCGCTCAACCCGGAAGCCTTACCCCCCTACTCTACCCCAGGATGATAATCATGTGGGGAAAACATTGACTGGCTTGGGAGTAGTTAAGGACAATCCTTTTCCATCCAGTCTTTCCCCAGTACTTACCGGTACTTTAGTGCCAGAGCAAAGCAAAGGGTTAATAAGCTCGAGAACTAAGCGCCATCCACAGTCGACCAACACCTTCCCCCTCAAATTGATGCCTGGGGTTCTCAGAAGCACCTACAACATGTCAAAGGCCTACAGTTTCTTTCTAGGCAAAATAATTTATTATGCCAAATTGGTACTTTACAAGAGAAAGGAAGGAAGGAAGGAAGGAAGATCCCGAATTTTTAAAAAACAAACCAACAGCCCACTCATTGAGCAATTCCTGTATGAACGAAAGGCAGCAGTTTTGAAGTTCAGGTAAGACTTAACTTTATAAAACTTAGAGCCAAAACAGAAGTAGTTAATAGCTTGTCTTCAGAGATTTTAATGAACATGCAATTAATTATTAAGCTGAGAGAAACATGGCTGGAGCTGGTTTAAACTTCTCCGTTTTCAAAGCAATCCCTCTGTCAGGACAAAAGGGCATTTGCATTTTACCTTCTAAACAAAACATCCTGCATGTCTGCACCTACACTTTGGAGCAATTAAAGCTACATAACAAAACAACCTGAGAGCTGACCCCATTCAGGGACTTCATTAGTGCAGGGAGAGGCTGCCCCATTGTTTCTGAGCTGGGAAGGGCAAGGTTTTTATGCTTAGTAAGTTTCAAAGGTGTCAGTTCCACGCAAGAGTTGCTGGAAAGGCAGACAGTCCTTAATTATTTTGCAAAAGATGTCTAGATGTCTGACCCTTTCATCTGAAAACCCAGAACATAGGAAGATGCCTTATGCCAAGTCTGATTCATATAGTTCACTCACATTGTGAGAAGGCCAGATGGGGCTTGTTGCAGGCAGGGAGGGGGGAGGGAGGCACCTATGACACCACCTACATCCACGTACTTGAACAGTATTATGGCTGTCCACAGAAGCAGCATGCAGGTATGAATGAGAGATTACATTCTCCCTTATTGCTCCAGTTTTGCACTTGGAGTCCTGGCCCAAGGATGACTTGTTATTGAGGGGATGTTACCCATCTATTGGGGAGGCTAGTATGGGATCTGGGATTTCCACAATTGAAGGGCTAGGGAGGAATGGCGGTGGGGCTAGATATCTCTATCGGCGAAGGGTTTCGAGATGCAGTGATCCTCGAACCCCTTCCAATCTACGCCCCATCATCCCAAGGGATGAGGGTAGGGAGAGCAAGGATTACACACTTCCGGCATTGGTGCTATGCAATGCCAGGTCCATAGGCAACAAAACCACCACCATGCGTGACTTTTTTGTCTCGCAGGGGATTGACCTGGCTTGCGTGATGGAGACCTGGGTACGGGAAGGCGAAGTAGTCTCCCTACATGAGATAACACCCCCAGGTTTCTCTGTCCTCCATCAATCGCGGACTGTGGGTCGGGGGGGGAGGAGTAGCGTTGTTATTCCGGGAGGATTGCTCTTTCAGAGCTCTGCCATCACCAGCGATCTCCGGCATTGAATGTGTTGGTCTCGTGTGGGGCACCAAGGAGAGCTTGACTGTCTGGCTGGTGTACCGACCACCCAGCACACCTGCAGCCACCCTGTCAGACCTGCTGGAGGTGGTGGCGGGCTGGGCCTTGGAGTTCCCAAACCTACTGGTTTTGGGAGACTTCAACGTCCATGCCGATGCCGCTCCCTCCTCATAGGCTCTGGACCTAGTGACTTCCATGGCAACACTAGGGCTCTCCCAGTTTGTTTTGGGCCCCACTCATCAAGCAGGCCACACGCTGGATCTGATCTTTGGGGCTGGCATAGATGTGATCATGCTCCCCGCTGTGGAAGTGCCATGGTCTGATCACTATGCTCTGAAAGCTAAGATTGACTTCACACTCCTCCATGGCTCGGGTGGCGAACCTATTTGGGCTCGTCCGCGAAAACTCATGGATCCTGATAGATTCCGACAAGCCTTGCGGAACCCTGCTCCTCCTGGCGACTCATTAGATGACCTTGTTGAGGACTGGAATAACCGGCTCTTGGCAGCCATTGATGAGATCGCGCCTAAGCGCCCTCTGCAACCCCGTCGAAACCGGGCACCTTGGTTTACTGACGAGCTCCGGAAAATGAAGCGGGATCTCAGACGGCTAGAGCGAGTATGGCGACGGACTCGTGACAGAGCCTCAAGAACATCTTATAGGACGCTTATGAGAGCCTATGAGATGGCTATGAAAGCTGCTAAGAAATCTTACTTTGCAGCTTCCATTGCATCCGCTAGCTCTCGCCCGGCACAACTTTTTAGAATAATTAGGTCAATAACGTCCTTAGGAGGACAACCAAATTTAAGCACAAATTCGACCCACAGCTATGAGGCATTCGCGAGCTTTTTTGCGGAGAAAGTCCTGTTGCTCCGCCATGACCTCCCTGCCAATTTAGATACAGTGACTGAACTGGAGGCCCCTCGACTGACTTCAGGTCCAGTGTTGGACCATTTCGATCGGATACTCCCTACTGATGTGGATAGATTCCTCCAAGTTAGTAGGCCCACCACCTGCCTCCTTGATCCGTGCCCGTCTTGGCTGATTAGGGAGTGTCCAGATGTTGCGCGGACCCCCCTGGTTGAAATTATCAATTTGTCCCTTGACACGGGGACATTCCCAGGGGAACTGAAGGAAGCAGTGGTGTGTCCACTCTTAAAGAAAACTTCATTTGATCCCTTAGACCTATCCAATTACCGCCCAGTTTCAAATCTTCCATACCTGGGTAAGGTAATTGAGAGAGCAGTTGCTGAACAGCTTGGTAGGTTTCTGGAGGAAACATCGGCATTAGATCCATTTCAGTCCGGTTTTCGTCCTGGTTTTGGGATAGAGACGGCTCTGGTTGCCCTAACAGATTATCTCCGTAGACAACTGGATCGAGGCGGGTCAGGACTGCTGATCCTTTTAGATTTGTCAGCAGCCTTTGACATGGTCGATCATGATCTTCTGGACCACCGCCTCGCAGATGTGGGGATACAGGGCATAGCCTGTAACTGGTTGTGCTCTTTTATCTCTGATCGGGGACAGAGGGTGGCACTAGGGAGGGAAATGTCGTCGCACCACTCCTTGGTGTGTGGAGTGCCGCAGGGCGCAATTCTCTCCCAGATGCTTTTTAACATCTTTATGCGCCCCCTTGCCCAGATTATCCGGAGCTTTGGGCTGGGCTGTCACCAATATGCTGATGACACTCAGCTCTATCTGTTGATGGATGGCCACACCGACTCGGCCCCGAACACACTGACCAGATGCTTGGAAGCTGTGGCTGGATGGTTTCGTGGGAGCCGATTGAAACTAAATCCTTTGAAGACAGAGGTCCTATGGCTAGGTCGGGATGGCATGGTGATGAGGGACCAACTCCCTTCTCTTGCGGGGGCCCAATTAGTGCCATTGCCTTCCGTTAAGAGTTTGGGTGTAATCCTTGACGCCTCCCTTTCCATGGAGGTGCAAGTTACAGCAACAGCCAAGGCGACATTTTTCCACCTTCGCCGCATCAAGCAGTTGGACCCTTACCTTTCCCACCCCGACCTGGCCACAGTGATCCATCTCCAGGCTTGACTACTGTAATTCGCTCTACACAGGGCTGCCCTTGAAGCTGTCCCAGAAACTCCAGAGGGTGCAGAATGCTGCAGCGAGGCTCCTCACGGGGTCTCTGCCATGGGAGCATATTCACCCAGTGCTTTTCAAGCTGCACTGGCTCCGGGTGGAGTACAGGGTCAGATTTAAGGTGCTGCTTTTGACCTTTAAAGCCCTTCACGGCCTAGGACCCTCGTACCTACGGGACCGCCTCTCCTGGTATGCCCCACGGAGAGCCTCAAGGTCCATAAATAACAACACCCTAGTGGTCCCAGGCCCTAAGGAAGTTAGATTGGCTTCAACCAGAGCCAGGGCCTTTTCAACTCTGGCTCCGGGCTGGTGGAACGCTCTGCCTCATGAGACCAGGGCCCTGCAGGATCTGATTTCTTTCCGCAGGGCCTGTAAGACAGAGTTGTTCCGCCTGGCCTTTGGCTTGGAGCCAATTTGATTCCCTCCCTCCCTCTCTTTCTTTTTTCTTTTCCTTCTCCTCCTGCGATGAGGCTACATTTTAATATTTTAATGTTCCATTATTTTAATGTTGTATCTTACTTTTGTTTTTAAGTTGTAATCATTCATCTTGTTTTTATTATTACTTGTAAGCCGCTCTGAGCCCGGCCTTGGCTGGGGAGGGCGGGGTATAAATAAAAATTATTATTATTATTATTATTATTATTATTATTATTATTATTATTATGTGCTTTTGCCTGGCAGGAATAGGTGCTTAAGCTCTGTCTGTGGTTGAAGCAAGAGAAACAAAGAACATGATGAGGCATTAACTGAGTTCCTTCCCACCCCTTGGGAAGCAAAGAAAAAAGGAGGAATGGACAGTCGGAGTGGAGGGGAGGACAATGGCAAGTCGGTGGGACTCCCGTATGAGAAACAGTGAGAGGGACAGCAAACTCAGTGACCACCCCAGGCGGCAAAAGCCCTAGCTACGCCACTGAGCTGGACTCAGCTGTGTATAAATGTGTGTAAATAAACCGTATAGCATAAAGACTCCACTGTCTCCGCTCTGCCTCATTCCAAGGAAACTGACCCCTGGGTTCCTGGAATCTTGCACCACTCTTGTGGTGATATGCAACAGTGACCTTTGGTAAACCTGCATCATATTTGCAGATCACAACCCATCTGTTAAAGATCAGTGGTATGCATGTGCACACCAGTGCTAAAACCCCATACCAAGTGCCTCCCTCCACAGCCAGTGCTTCAGGTGGCACTTAGGAGGAGCAAGTGAAGTGGTGCATCAGATAATATTCATCTGCCACCTTTGACAGCAAAGGGCAGCCTGCCGCAGTCGCTAGTAGGTGTTTGGTGGTCAACAGCACAAAGGCCCTAGTTGTTGACTGACCAGCAGTGCCCTATGTGAGCATGGGCTGGCACTCAACGTCCATGCTCCTGACTTGTATTGAAAACCTGCTTGCTTCCTCTGGCTCTCTCATGGCGTCTCCAAGGGCACAAGGCTGTCCTCCTACCAGGATTTCCTTAGCTGCCTGTTCTACCCCAGTCACATTGCGCCACCTCTGTACATTTCATCAATGTGCCACTGGGGAAATGGTAATGTTCGCTCAATAACTGATATGTTGCGCCAGCTTTGGGCAATTTCTTTCATATGTATTACTCCTGTTTTGTTTTCCTTTATTTAAAGATACTCCTTCACTGTGTTTAACCAGAAACCCAGGGTTTTTCAATAGTTTGTTATTGCAGAGAATTAATTAACACACAAAAATATTTCTTCTCCTTTTGCTTTATATTTGTGTTAATTGCTTCTCCATTGTGCTTCTCAATAGGAAAGCTGCCTCTTTGCAACAAGCAGCTGTTGAGAGAATAAGAAAAATTCTGACTTAACAGAATTGAGTTTGGACAGGAATATACTTTGGACTGATGAAGTGCTGTAATAGCGGAGAATATAACAAGCAGCATTGCTGATATAGGCTTTGTATCGATAGAGGAAACCTTATGACTGCCACTTAATGTGAACTACTGGTGTTTCTTATTAAAATAAAACAGCCTGTATTCTGTCTATACAAACATACAGACCCCCTTTATTTTTCTTATCTGCTGGAAATGGCTAAATATAACAGTCATGTTTATTTTCTAACCTTTCAAACCTGGTAAACTTTACACTCATTATAAACTTTATACTCATTATCTGTCAAAACATTCTGCTCAACCGTGCTTTCTGAAAAAGCTGAGGTGAAGATGCAGGTTTATATTTTAGTTTAATACAATAAATAAATGAGGAAGAAAGGAGAAGGAGAGGAAAATTAAAGCTTGCCCTTAAATATAAATTTCTTTATGCTTCACTGATGTATGCAACTTATTAATACAGTGGTACCTCGGGTTACATACGCTTCAGGTTACATACGCTTCAGGTTACAGACTCCGCTAACCCAGAAATAGTGCTTCAGGTTAAGAACTTTGCTTCAGGATGAGAACAGAAATTGTGCTCCGGCGGCGTGGCAGCAGCAGGAGGCCCCATTAGCTAAAGTGGTGTTTCAGGTTAAGAACAGTTTCAGGTTAAGTACGGACCTCCGGAACTAATTAAGTACTTATCCCGAGGTACCACTGTATGATCTATTCAATACACTGGTATTTGCAGTGCTTTTTCTGGGGGTACACAGGGGTATGCATACCCCTAAACATTTTGTAAATCTTTGCACTTTAGTCCATTTACTGTATTTATTTTTCCTGATTTGAACTATAAAATGGTGATTTTCATGAGTCAAAATGAGAGTACCCCTAAACATTTTGGGGTTTTTTTAGAAAAAAAAACACTTTGTATTTGTATGGGCATCTTGTGCCATTAATGTCTTTAATGTGACCTGTCCTGTTTTCCTACTGTCATCATCATGGGAACTTAAGAAGAGCCTGCAGGATCAGGCCCATGTCCCATCTAGTCCAGCATTCTGTTCTCGCAGTGGCCAACCAGATGCCTGTGGGAAGCCAGTGAGCAGGACATGACCATGTGGTCCAATGTCCTTAATAGATGTGAGATGGAAAACGGTAACCCTGGTAAACCTATCTAGGAAAAAGTGCCTGGCTGTAGGTTTAGGTAAAGGTAAAGGTACCCCTGCCCGGACGGGCCAGTCGTGTCCGACTCTAGGGTTGCGCGCTCATCTCGCTCAAGAGGCCGTGAGCCAGCGCCGTCCAAAGACACTTCCGGGTCACGTGGCCAGCGTGACATCGCTGCTCTGGCGAGCCAGCACCAACACAGCACACGGAACGGCGAGCTCACCCCGCCGCGGGGATTCGAACCGCTGACCATACGATCAGCAAGTCCTAGGCACTGAGGTTTTACCCACAGCGCCACCCCGCGTCCCTATGGCTGTAGGTTTACACAGTAACAAATTTCATATAGTTACTGGTTCTCTTAATTTTTTTTAAAAAGTAGTCCATATTAAGCTCTGAGCATCTTTTCCTCCCAGGAATTCTCCTCATGCTGGTAGAGCATGAGACTCTTAATCTCTCTCTTTTTAAAAAAATAATATTTATTAGTAGTTTAAATGTTACACAAAAAAGAAAAACAGAGAAAAAAGAGAAGAGAAAAAAAAGAATAAAAAGTTACATAGAAAAAAGGCAAAAAAACACAATACATCAAAACACAAGAAAAAAAATACATAAAAAACCCACAATACATCAAAATCCTTATCTTTCATTAACTTATTTCCTCGACCTCCTCACATCTCCCATTTTTGTATTCCAGTTGTTAATTATATCAGCAAATCCTTTCCGTCTTTCACTGCTTTCTATCTTTTAGTTATCTTAATTTATTTTTACCTTATCTTATCATCAAAACCTTAAAATTTATTTATGCTTAGCTCCTTATAATATTTCTACTAAAGTCATGTAATTTCATTCCAACATTTCCTAACATTCATTAATTTTACAATATTTCTCTAAATAGATTTTTAAAATTTTTTCCAAACTTCTTCCACCGTCTCTTCTCCCTGGTCTCGGATTCTGTCAGTCCTTTCTATCAGTTCTACATAGCCCATCAGCCTGGTGATCTTATATCCGAGGCTCTTAACTCTTCTCCATGTCCCATCTGCAGGTCTTCTTCAAATTTATGCTTACACTTTACCTCCATCTTGACAAGTCAGCCCATACTCCATAGTGAAAACTAAAGTCCAAAAGATGTTTCAGGGCATGCTCCAAAGTCCCTTCGAGGCTAAAGGCCTCCACAACTCCAATCTCCCCCTGGCCCAGATCCGAATCACAAAGTCCAGAGCATCCCTTCATAAGGGAGTCTGTCCAACTTTCCTTCTCCGATCCAAGCAGGGCATCGTCTCTCCAGATCTGACTTTCAAAATCAATCACGCATGGCATCAGCTTATATCCATCAAATTGTCTCTGTGAAGACGAGACCTCCACTTGTATTACTTGAGATTCAGAAGCAGTTTTTTCCATCGTCTTCTCCACAGCTTGCCATTTCGAAATGGGTTCCTGAGTCAATACCCGAATATTTTCTGTATAAATGTTCACTTTTTGTCCAAAATCAGTTGTTTTTTGTCCCAAATTGTCAATTTTATTAGCCGTCACATCAGTCTTCTCATGAAGTTGTTCCAGTAGGGCGCTTATCTTGCAAAATGCATTCACTAGGGCTTCTTGTTTTGACATTCTTGACCAAGGTCACTTTTATTTCTCACAGTCCTTGATTCTATGGAAAATTCCTTCACTCATGCAACAATTTCAAAGGCTCCCTCTAGAGGAAACGATTTCTATTTGTATCTGTCCTTTTAGACCCAAATCCAATAACAAAGTTAATTTTCAATTTTGAGTTACTTTTTTCTCCTTTTTAAACGCAGAGGAAAGCAGTGGAAACAATGTATATCTCTTATTTAGCTATCTATCAGCATATGTTCTATTCACAGTCAATGAGTTTTCCCAGACTTACTGACAGCCCGGTCCCAGGTTCAAAACGGTGGAAATTTCTCTCTCCTCACTCTCTCTCCTGCAGGCTTAAACAGTCCAAAAAGAATTTCCCCTCTTCTCCTGCTTCCAAGGGGGGGTTTAATATTTTAAATGGTGAAAATTTAATCCTTTACAAGAGGCTTTTCCCAGACTTTAGCTTGCGACGTCTTTGCTTTGATCTATTTACAAAACGGAAGGCGAACTTCCTGTTTAGAACCTTCCCGTTTCAGTGTCGAATTACGATGTTTAAAAATCCAATTTTCCGTTCTACTTACAAGTAATTGTTTAAAGTCCAATTGTCCACAGGAAAAAGTCAGCGCTCTCCAGCAACAGCAATGCGGCTTCGATCAATTCGAAGCACCGCCGCTCACCCCACGTCGCTCCAGATCCCCGAAACCGGGTTTCCCCACGAGTAGGGGAGGTGCAAAAGGTGCCAGCCAAATCCCAAGTCCACAGGCTTCTCCCGCCTGTGGTTTTTAATGGGTCTCCGCCTCGCCGTGGCGGTCAGACCCTAGTTTTCGTGGAGTGGATTCCTCTAGATTAGAGGAAATCCGCCATTGCCTGGAGGCGCTAACCCGGAAGTCCTCAGCATGAGACTCTTAATCTCAGGGTTGTGGGTTTAAGCCCCATTGCAGGGGGTTGGACTAGATGACCCTTGTGGGTCATCGTGCAAAGTAAGTTAGGGGAATATCAGGCAAATGGAATAAACTGCAGTTTACAAAAGCCCTGCTCTCACTGCCTGCAGGGGCAGAGAGAGAGGCCTTCCTGTTCTCCCCACCCCTTGCACCCTCCTGCCCTTTACATTCTCATGGGCTCCCCAGAGCATGCTGGGAGTGGGAGAAGGTGACCAAGACAAGCACTTCAGCCACTGCAACTTTGATTTGAAGCATCGTAGGGTGCATAGGTGCCAATGCCCTGGGGCCCTTTGTGCCCAAGCACCCACAAAATTCCCAATGAAGGGGCTGGGCACCCACAAATTTAGGTGCCCGGGCACCCATGGTTGTGGGGCCAAGTTGGCACTTCTGATGGGGCATGTTGTGGGAGAGGAAGGAAAGTCTTGCACCACAGCTGCTGCACTCAGTCAACAACATTAAGCAGATGGGGGGGGGGGTTGGAAATAAATAGCTCTCACTGCCAATGCTAAAGAAAGCATCCCATCCAAGACCGGTGAATTGCTTTGATTCACCCCTGCCCCACATCTCACCCCTGGGGGGGGGGGAATAGCAGGTCCCACTGCTACCACCAACTGACATGGAACCCTGCCCTACATAGACCCTATGTAAGCACCATTAGTGGTTTTTATAGGTAGGTATGTAGGGACGCGGGTGGCGCTTGGGACGCGGGTGGCGCTGTGGGTAAAAGCCTCAGCGCCTAGGGCTTGCTGATCAAAAGGTCGGCGGTTCGAATCCCCGCGGCGGGATGCGCTCCCGTTGTTTGGTCCCAGCGCCTGCCAACCTAGCAGTTCGAAAGCACTCCCGGGTGCAAGTAGATAAATAGGGACCGCTTACTAGCGGGAAGGTAAACGGCGTTTCCGTGTGCGGCTCTGGCTCGCCAGAGCAGCGATGTCACGCTGGCCACGTGACCCGGAAGTGTCTCCGGACAGCGCTGGCCCCCGGCCTATAGAGTGAGATGAGCGCACAACCCTAGAGTCTGTCAAGACTGGCCTGTATGGGCAGGGGTACCTTTACCTTTACCTTTATGTAGGTCATGGAAGAGCATTCAGTTGCCTGAACTCTGACCTGTAATCTGATATGGCACAGCTAAGGCTCAGGCCCACTACCAAAGCCAGACTCTCCCGGCTCTTATAACCGCACACTCAAAAAACACATTTGCATTTGCATGTGTTTCATTCACATTCATAGCTTAAGTAGTGGGTATATTTTATGAGTCGATTGCAACAGCAAATCAAAATATTATTTTAAATGTCAGTATTGTACCTGGAAAGGTAGCACGGTTGCTTTTGTGGAACAATTAAAGTAAGTTAGCTTAATTCCAAGCAGCAGGAGCAACAGATGTTACTGTCGGCATTTATTTTCTTTTGTTGCCAGATGGGGGTTAGAGGGAATAAACAGTTAAAACCAACAGGGAAGCAAGGGAAGAAGAAGAAAATGGGCAGAATTCCCTTTAGGTTTGCAGTTTAGCAGAGGCATGTGGGAAACCCACTGGTAGAGGGGGGACATATGTCAAACCTTTATATTTCATTTCCTTATTCTGGTAGGGTTGCCATATTTCAAACAGTGACAATCCAGACAGAAAAGTTGTTAAGCTATTTATTTATTTTTTTAGTTTTGCCCATAGTTGGTGAGCTTTCTTTGGCAAGCTCACAAAAAAATCCATTTTTAAACTATTTTAAGGGGAAATCGGGCTGCCATACACCCAGATGTTCCTGTACCTTTGGCCAATTTCCATCTGGACGCTGCTGACAAATGAAGTATGGGAGATTCTGGAGGCATGGCAACCCTAATAATGGCATCTCGCATTTGGAGCCAACACCTCCCCCCCCCCACCATATGTGCACCAGACCCACTTCAGACCCCTCCACACTCAGCTGAATGCTCTTAGGACCCTCCATTCAGTCAAATCTCTGCCCTGCGTTATCTGAGTTCCCAGTCATGCTCCCCTAAATCCGCCTCTGTTTGGAATCCCACTTCAGACCTTTGTGCTGAATGTATGGCCTGACGTGACCTGAGACACGAGGGGATGCTGCTGGGGTGAGGCTGAGACGTACAAATACCCCTCCCCACCTTCAGCTCACACATGTCCACCCCAAATATCTGAATAAGGCTGCAGAAACCAAGCAAGGCTCATCTGCACTATCAATTTGAAGCAGTATCATACCACTTTAAACAGTCACTCATGGCTTCTCTCAAAGAACCCTGGGAACTGCAATTTGTTAAGGGTGCTGAGAGTTTTTAGGGGACCCCTAATCCCCTCACAGAGCTGCAATTCTTTGAGTTTCCTGAGAAGAGGGATTGGTGGTTAAACCCCTCGGTTGATAGTGTGAAGTCAAACAAGTAGCAATGCAAGAAAAAATAGCCCCCCCCCCCCAGGCTGCAAAAGTGCAGCTCTGAGTAGGAGAAGAAATGAAAAGTAGAACCATGCATATTAATGAAGCATTGCCAGCTAATCAAAACTCATTGTCTTGTGCCAGTTCAATCAACACATTGTTATGGAAGATAATGTTATCCTTATGAATTCTGAATGTTTATAAACAACTTCAATGGCAACAATGCAGCAACATGCCTTTGAAAGCATTCAGGTTTAATAGTTTATAAGAAGAAAAGGAGAACTTTGTAGATGATCAAATACTAATGCACAGAGAAAGATGTTAAGTCACTGCTTAAAATGATATTCATACTTGTGGCTTCTGCAAGCAGTCTAAGGCTGCAATTAAGTATCCATTTACATGAGTTGAAGTCTGTTGGACTTACTGCTGAGCAGGCATGTGTAGGATGGCTGCAGAGAAACAATTCTCCCGTAGACAGGAATTCTCTTATTCATTTAGAGAGAGGTTTTGCTGGGATTTTATAAGCACAATATTTAATTTCGCCATTTTTATCCCACCCACCAGCATCCAAAGGTTCCCCCCCACCCATTGATGCTGACGTCAGTAAGATAAGCGAGACTGAGAGACAGGAACCCAGTTTCACCCAGTGAGATCCTCATGGCTGAGGAGTTGACTCCTGGTCCCTCTGGACCTTGTCTGGCACTCTAATCACTACTCAGCACTGTCTCCCTTGAAAAGCTATGACATGCGAGGGAGCCCCTAACCAGAAGGATCTTTCTACCCATTTGCGAGTTCCGCTGGCATTTGCAGCCAGGAATGCGTGGAAATGTCTTGAGTACACGGGAGTTCATTGCCAGCAATATGATGATTGCACACAGCTCTGCTTTCCCTTTGTATGTGCTGGAACCAGCACCCGGAGCGGGGTGTCAGGGGGCGGGCCAAACTGCCCAGCGGTGCATGTGCGTGCAGGATACATACGGCGCATGCGCAGCAGCACTACTTACAGGGCATGTGCGTATCCCATACGTAGTGGCGGCGCTGGACAGTTTGCCGACGCTGCCGCTCAAGTGCCATATGGACGGCGGCAGGATCCTCATCTCGCAACTGCAGCAGAAGGATCCTCCGCACGCAGCTACGGCGGCACAACGGCGGCGGCTCCTGCTGCCGTGCCCAGGGACGGCGGGGTGAGCCTCCCGCGGGGGCCTTCTTGTCAGCCCCTCAGAGACGGCACCCAGGGCCCCCTTCCTCCGCTACTGGCTAGAACAATGTCTTGCCTCATTTATGTACAGCATGAGAGCCAATAAACTTAATCCTGCAAGGCTGAGGCACTGCTAGCAGGTGGTTCCCTGAACCAGCTGAATGGGAAATGGCCTTCTCTGGGTGGGGTTGCACTCCCTTAGAAGGAGCAGGGACATAGTTTGTGGGTCCTTCTGGATCCTTTGCTGTCTTTTGAGGCCCAAGTGACCTCGGTGGCACGGAGTCATCAGCAGAGTCATCAGCACTGACTGGTGGCCCAAATGCACTATGCAGTGCAAAACGCACAGATCTGCGAGAAAACTGGAAGGCTCACACAGCTTGCCCACCCTTCTCCTGCTTCCTCCACCTCTGCTGGCTTGCACTTGTGGAAACTGGTGGGGCTTTCAACCCCTCATTTGTAGTAAAAATTGCCAGGGGTTCATATATTCTAAAATTGTTGAGAGAACAATTAACAAAGCAGATTGATTTAATCAATGTGATTTACCTAGTTTGCTTTAAATCATCACATGATCAAAATCCAGTTTAAGTCACAGGTGTTAATCAAGTGTCCAGTACTGTAATTCATAAATTTCCTGAACAACCAAGTGCACAGGAATTGATTATACTGATTAAAGTGTGTTGATTTTTCAACTAAATTCAGCATTTATATAACCTAGGAGCATAATCCCAAGCCTTTGATTATGTAGTCAATGTGCATTTGGCCTTAAGAGAGTTCATACTTGTTAAGAGACAAGGGGATGGAACCCCTGTCTCCTTTTGTAATAGCAGGTAGTGTTTTTTCTAACATCCCTTAGCTGTATAATTTAGGGCCCATTCATATGTTTATGAGCCAGCTGCTTAGTTTCTCCCCACAGCTCCTCTGGTGTATAGGAACACATTAAGAAATCTCCATGTAGGCCACATTCAAGATGAATTCCTCTCACGCCAATTTCAACCCATTCCCATGATTGTGGTAACTTTTGTTCCAGCTGGTGTGCTCAATTATAAATAGCATAAGATCCATTATAAATAGCACGGTTAACTTTGTACCCCCCTGTGTACCATTAAACCAGCCTTCCCCTACCAGTTGCCTTCCAGTTGCCCCAGCCACCATGACAAATGGTCAGGGATGATGGGAATTGTACTCCAAAATATCTGAAGCATATTAAATTGGGAAAGACTGCCTTAAACTACTCTAAATCATAATCAGGTTGGACCCAGAGATCAGAATAGGGAACTCTCACATCCCAGAAATAGATGCTGGGGGGAGAGACAGCCCATTACACCAGGAATGTGGTCCTCCAGATTTTGTTGGACCACAACTCCCATCATCCTTGACAACCCTGCTGGCTGGGGCTGAAGGGAGTGGGAGTCAAACAATTTCTCAAGAACACCACCCCAGCTATCCCTGGCCTAGAACTTTACAGAAAGGGCTTCTCATTTCTGGGCATCTCTTCGTGAAACCAAATATAAATAGTGTTCTTGTTTAGTTGGTAATAAATATTCAGAATCTGAGAAAGGAAAACATTGCACAGCTCAGGGACAGGGGTAACGGCATAGATCCAGTTGGCGTATGATCCTGGTGAGATACAGGAAGGTGTGTCTTCAGGTGCCCAGGTGATCTCCTGTTTCCCAGGTTTAGTAGGAAACCCACACAGAACAATGCAATGTATGGTCTCTTAGGTTCTATTTCAATGAAGATTTTGCACAGGCAACTCAAAATATTATCTGGAAATCACACACACACATTTTGCAGTACAGTTCTCCAGGCAAGTAATGTGTAAAAAAAAATTCACACGGGGGAAATGCATACATTGGTGAAAGTAACACACAAAATGCATTACTCCTGGGGAAATTGCTTTGCAAAATGTGAATATTAGGAGAAATTGTCATTCTGATGAATGTTCAGGAGGATTTTTTTTTTTTTAGTTCACAAACTGATATGGAGAACCAGACTTAAGGTGGGAAAAATTAGGAACTAAGTGAAACCAAAATTAACAGATTCACCCATCCCTAGCAGAATGGCTTAAAGTCACACACCTCATTAGTTCTTATCTTGAGGGGAAAGTCCTTTTCTCTAGTTTATTTTAAAACCACATGTGGCACAGGCAATCTACAGTCATCATATTTTCTACTTTAATATATAGCACAGCTCTTTAAAACAGAGCTTTGAATTTTATTGGAGCAGCTGCAGTTGTAGAATGTGTTTAACAAAGGGGTGGGCAATCTAAGGCCCGGGGGCCGGATGCGGCCCAATCGCCTTCTCAATCTGACCCGCTGATGGTCCGGGAATCAACATGTTTTTACATGAGTAGAATGTGTCCTTTTATTTAAAATGCATCTCTGGGTTATTTGTGGGGCATAGGAATTCGTTCATTCCCCCCCCCCCCAAAAAAAAAGGCCAGCCCTGAGGGCCTGGTCTGAGGGCCTGGTCTGAGGGATGGTGAACCGGCCCATGGCTGAAAAAAGTTGCTAACCCCTGGTTTAACTCTTTTCCTACTATCCTAATTGCCTCCTAAACTTGCTATTAGTTCATAGGTTCTCTATATCTATCTATCTATCTATCTACCCATCCATCCATAAGTGATACAGCAGAAGGGGCAAAGGTTAAATTGACCCAGTTCTGCTGCTCCAATCAAAGTCCCAGGCCTCATTAATTCATTAATTGTTTCCTTAAAAGAACGATCTGATCACATGACAATAATTTGGCTGTCTTGGTCACAGTTTTAAACTAAGGCGTTCGGTTTCTAAAATAGTTTCATGGTGCTTTGGGTGCCACAATAAAAAAAGACTTCTATCCAGTATTGCACAAGTGGGCTTTCCCTTGCACCCAAATAGTGGTGTAGAATGGGGAGTGCCAGGGGGCGTTGTCCTGGGCATACAATTTGGGGGGGACCAGGTGCCCCCCCCCCCGAGATCCCCGTCATGCCCTGCCTGGCTCTGGCGGTGAGGGCTTCTTCCCCCTCTGTGCCCTGACCCCAGGAGCACCCACCTGGCATCAGCAACGGCTGGGCAAGCGCCTGCCTGATGCCTGTGGGGCACACCCACCCCAGGCACTGGCGAACGGTGCTACACCCAAAACAGCAAAGGGTCCCCCAACCTCTAAGGCTGATTTGGAGATGCTTAAGGGTCTTTGGCAGGAGGGGAGGAAGGACAGGGCAGAAGCAGACATCCACAGATGGATATCTCCCATGAATATTTGGAATAAATAAAAATAGTCAGATCTTGGGCATCAGATGTCATTCCATGGAAAAAGATCTGTTCAGTCATGATTTTTTATCTCTCCTGTTCACTTCAGTGCCCAGCCACCACCGACCCATCAGTTACTAGCCTACTGTGAAATATATCATGGAATTTAGTTAGCCTCAACCTTTGGCTACAGAGTTGCTAGCCCTCAGCAGCAGTGTTTGCTGTTAGAGGGGGAAAGATAATGCCTGCATGTGGGATGCTGTGAAAAGAGTTTATATGATTGTAATAGAAGCAGTAGTTCTCAGAAGTAGTAATAAGCATTAAGTAGTAGTGTAATTCCCAAAACAGTGTGCCATAATAAATATATTAATTAAATAATTAAAGGCTCCTGTGAACCCAATGTACTCATCATCACCTGAAGAAGTTGCCTGCTACTTCTCTGCATGGGTGGGTGGGTGGCTATCCCCATGTATTGGTCTACATTTTAGGAAGGAAGTGAATTCAAATTTGTTATCACATCATAGGTACCTTAATAAGAACACAACAAATAAATGAATTCCTGTGAACTGTGTTTGAAGTAATGGCTTTGGATTAGAGCTGTCAGTAAATTTGGCCTGAACTAAATTTGAGGCAATTTAGGAGGTTCTTGAACCAAATGGCTGAGGGATCATAAAATAGTGAATCCCCCCTCATCTCCAAGATTATTTTGAAGATTGCTGGCCAAGTGAAGCATCTGAGGGTATTTTAAGAAAAGCCGAGAGTTTTGATTGACTAGCAAAACTCTACGGGGTAGGGGGCTTGATCACCGTCTGTGTGTTGTGAGATTGTTTTACACTGCCTCCAGCAAAAGTCAAGGTGAATGGGAAGGTTCCTGCTCAGGGAAAACATCTGAGGAATTGTTTTAAAACAATGATGCCAGTATCTAATCCTCTGTGAAGCTGTGGGAGGAATCCCTGTGAGGTAGTCAGGTCATCTTGTGCCAAATGCCAGTTCTAGCCCACCTGAACAGCTTAATATATTTATATCTATATATGTATATATCCATCTATATCAGCTGCTTGGATTTAAATCTGCATGGCTGTCTCTGGGGTGCTTTTAAAATGGAGCGTGCCTAATGTAGATTGTGTTCAGACACCATATTTGAAAGGATCCAACATCACCAAACTTCCATTGCAACAGATACTTCTGCCCTTAATGAGGCATCTGGTGAAAAGCAGCATTGTAGCAGCTGCAGGTGCTGTGAGCTCAGCCTCCTCCTCCTCCCCTGTCATGCTGCCTAGCACAGCACAGGACAGAGCTTTAAGTCTCATTCGTTTCAATCGTATTTAAGCATGCCTGACTTCCTCTCAATTGTTTCCAGGGCCTCCTGGGTAAATGTAGATCTTTTGATGGCTAGTGCCCTAAGCAAATGGCTTTTGGCAATAAATCACAAAAGCATGAGCTCTGTTTCCCCTCCAGGCTATGTTATGCTATGACTCGCAAGAAGAAATCATTAGCGGCTTTGGTGAGGCATATAGCTATAGTTTGTGATAGGAGAGGGCATTACTCTATGAAGAACACATTTATTATAGTCCTGATAGAGAAAGTACACAGAAGAAAAACTGGAGGAGGACAGGCTAAAGATATACGTTAGACTGAAGATTTTGGGGACCAAGTGGCCATGTGACTACTGGGGGGTGGGGATCAATAGGAAGATTCTTAATGATGAATGAATGAAAAGGAGTGGGAAAGTGCAGCTGCAACACCAGGGAGGCCACTTTGCTAACAGACAAGCGGATGTTGCGGGGGGGGGGGAGGAGAGACACTAAGGATGCTGCAAATCTTTGTTTATTATTTAGGGCATTTCTCTCCTGAGTTTTCAGCTTTAAAAGTTCTCAAGGATACTTATAAAACAAAGTTGCACACAGACACAGAATCCCCTTCAACCTGTGTTGTTTTCTTCAACCACCATCAGGGAGTGGAAGAGGCAAATGGCAACTGGTTCCACAGCATCCCCTGGAGGGGCCTGGACCTTCCCTCTGGTGCCACTGCAGGGAAGCTTGCTGACTTTCCTCTCCCTCCAATGCAGCCAAGTGGAGCAGCTGCAGGTGTTTGGGGCATGGAGGTGCTAAATGGCTCCAGTCAAGTCAATGCAGGAGGTCCTACCTCAGGGGAGCAAGTCTTGCCCCACTCTCTAACACAGTGAGACTAGCCATGATTTCCTGCTCCTAATATGAAAACTGCATATTTACTATCGTGGATGAGTAGCTTGAACAAAATGGTTGAAACAGCATTTCTAGAGCATTCAGCCATCAAGCCGAGCCTTGTTTTCGGTGGGAGGCAAGGTGAAATTAAGAAATGCAGCAAAGCTTCTTGCATTCTAACTGGAGGTGGTTCTGAGATGCTGCCCAGGGCCACTGCATCTGCCTTTGATTGGCTAGGTCCTTGGCCAACTTCAAGTCCAAATAAGGCCACCGGCTTTTGTTCAGTGGACCCCATAATAGGTTTGTTGTTGCTTAGTCATTTAGTCATGTCCGACTCTTCCTGACCCCCTGGACCAGAGCACGCCAGGCACTCCTGTCTTCCACTGCCTCCCGCAGTTTGGTCAAACTCATGTTCATAGCTTCGAGAACACTGTCCAACCATCTTGTCCTCTGTCATCCCCTTCTCCTTGTGCCCTCCATCTTTCCCAACATCAGGATCTTTTCCAGGGAGCCTTCTCTTCTCATGAGGTGGCCAAAGTATTGGAGCCTCACCTTCAGGATCTGTCCTTCCAGTGAGCACTCAGGGCTGATTTCCTTAAGAAGGGATACGTTTGATCTTCTTGCAGTCCATGGGACTCTCAAGAGTCTCCTCCAGCACCAGAATTCAAAAGCATCAATTCTTCAGCAATCGGCCTTCTTTATGGTCCAGCTCTCACTTCCATACATCACTAATAATAGGTTTTGTTTCTGTCAAATGCCTAACAGCCTCAAGCACCAAGCATGCTGAACAGGTAGCATTTTGTATTAAACTTTCAGCAGAAGAAAAGTATCTAGAAAACATTTGCATATGAAAATGTTTATTTACTTTTAAGCATTTAAGCTTCACCATGTGGTCACAGCTTAAAATAATTGAATTATGTAAGCCCTTCCACCACTAAAGGCCTGTACAAAAAGGTCCATCTTGACTTACATTGAAATGTATACAGGGAGGAGGCCAGATGCACCTTGGATGGTGGCTTTTGACAATCTGGGGGAAAACTCAGAAAAGTCCCTCACATGGTGATAGAACTGTGAGCAGGGCTTCCCTGCAGATCTTAACATCCAACAAGTCTATATAGCAGGGGATGCTCCTTCAGATAAATATTTGTGCCTTCAAATGGAGAACATGATGTTCAGTAATAAAAAGGTGATGATGCATATTATAATTCAGATTATTATTATTATTTTTTTTAAAAAACTCACTTTTGCAGTAAGTGTCTTGAATTTGAAAGACACATATGTTGATCCCAGTCTAGTTGTACTTGTAATCAAATCCTTCCCAATCAGAATCACTGCTGTGCATTTCATGTGTGATTGAAAAGTATTGGCTCCAGTACAATCAACTAAAAAGCGTCTTTAAATCAGATTTAAAAAGAGGATTTGGTAAAGAAGAATAAAAATTACATAAGGTATTGCTAAAAAAGAAAAGAAAAAACATTATCAAAGGAATACAATTTACTATTAAAGTGGGACCTACAAGAAGAGGTAAAAGAGGTGATGGTAAAATGGGGTCAAGACATCGGCCACACAATCTATTTGGAACAGTGGGAAAAACTCTGGAGTATAGACATTAGGTTCACCACTTGCTATACTATAAAAGAGAATTAAAAAAAAAAAAATTCAGATGGTACCTAACACCATCCAAGCTTGCTAAAATCTACAAACAGAAGTCCAACCTATGCTGGAAATGTGGAAAACTGGAAGGAACAATGTTTCACATCTGGTGGAACTGCGAAAAAACCAAGGCTTATTGGGGTATGATACATGAAGAACTTTAAAAAATGTTTAAAACATCTATACAAAAGAAACCAAAGGCATACTTACTTGGCCTGTTGGGAAAAGACATACCTCAGAAAATGAAAGGAATTTTCTTATATGCTACAGCAGCCGCCAGGATAATATATGCTAGCAAATGGAAGAGTGAAGTAATACCCACGAAAGAAGAATGGTTAAACAAACTACTAACTGAATTCATAGAAATGGCAGAGCTAACTGCCTATACAAGAAGGCAGACAAACCAAAAACTTAGATCCGAATGGCAATGTTATATAAATAAACACTGTTCAAAACAGAACATGTTGATATGCTTAGACTAAAGGAGTAAAGTGGAAAGGATAGAACTAATTAGGATGCGATAAGGAGATTAAAATTCAACAACATGAAGATTGCAATGAGAGTACTGAAATTAAAAATTAAGGAAGCCGAGGTGTGGTGGAAGGGAGTGACGGGTGGGTGGGACTGCACGAGGGGGAGGATACAGGTTTATATATGTTTATGTCCATGAGTGTGTTTTTTCTGTTGTATTGGAAGGGTATCTTCAAGTTCAAGAAGGACACTGACAAATAGGAATGTGTCCAGAGGAGGGCAACCAAAATGGTCAAAGGCCTGGAAACGATGCCTTATGAGGAACGGCTAAGGGAGCTGGGCATGTTTAGCCTGGAGAAGAGGAGGTTAAGGGGTGATATGATAGCCATGTTCAAATATATAAAAGGATGTCACATAGAGGAGGGAGAAAGGTTGTTTTCTGCTGCTCCAGAGAAGCGGACACGGAGCAATGGATGCAAACTACAAGAAAGAAGATTCCACCTAAACATTAGGAAGAACTTCCTGACAGTAAGAGCTGTTCGACAGTGGAATTTGCTGCCAAGGAGTGTGGTGGAGTCTCCTTCTTTGGAGGTCTTTAAGCAGAGGCTTGACAACCATATGTCAGGAGTGCTCTGGTGGTGTTTCCTGCTTGGCAGGGGGTTGGACTCGATGGCCCTTGTGGTCTCTTCCAACTCTATGATTCTATGATTCTATGATTCTATTCTATCTTACCCTTTCTATGTAGTTTGAAAATTTAATAAAATATTTAAAATTTAAAAAAGATTAAAAAAGAAAAGAAAAGTATGGCTACACGCACCACAGTATGTAACTGGGGAGGCACATCCCATTGAAAGCAATGCAGTAGTAGGGATACACAGCACTGACATTCAGAACTGCATTCTGATCCACATCTCAACATGCTTTACATTGACACAACACATACTGATACTGTAAGTGATATGCACATTGGTGTCCTTACTTAGATCTGAGTATCTCAGGTCTTCACTGGAGATCAGGTCAGCTTATAAAGTGGCTAAATACAAGCAAACAATGTGACAATGATATCAGCTGTGTGTGATCTACAGTCCCTTTAATACTGTCATCCACTTTTATTCCCAACTAGAACTTTTACTGCAATGCTTTTAATTTATAGCATGAAATGTATACCGCTAGCAGTTTCATAGTTCCATATCAATATTTTAGAATTACTCGATGAGAAAGGAATAATTCTTAGAGAATAATAGTTTTGTCAGTGTTCCTGAAAACATTTTGATGTAATAGTCTTTCTTATATGAAGCTGAAATCTTTATGCTTTTAGAAATAATTGATATGTATCAAGGGAAGAACATCCATCAGTAATTCATGGGAAGATTCCGGGGCATATTAACACAATATGGAATAGATAATCCTCTGAGAAACTTTGCTGCAAAAGCAACATGGAGATCTCAGTTACCAGGCCATGGATGAAATGAGATTTGCCTGATTTCCTTTTGCTGGAGGAAGAGGGGCAATGTCCTAAGCCTACTCTCCCACAAATGACCAACCAGTCTGATGGCAAAGCAATATTTGGAAAGGCTCTAGATCAGATCACGACGAAGTCAGCCTGTGAGCATTCAGAAAAAGGTGCTGTATCACAAAGGGGGGGTCCACATGCAAGTATTATTTATCTGTTAATTCATTCCCCACCCCTATAGTAGACTATATTTGAATTTGAATGAAGGGCGGTGTGGCGTTTGCCTCCTAGGATGGGTGAAGGAAAGGCTTAAAATGGGTGTGATGTGATTGGCCAGTGAGAATGCAAGGGGGAGTAAAAGAGTGGGAGGTTTTGAAAAGTGAGTTGAGGTTTGGGAGTTGGGAGTTGAGGCTCGGGTGTCGGAGAAGGAAGAGGGTGAAATAGGCAGTGGGTTGGTCGAGTTGTATTGTGAGAGAGTGAGAGGAATTGTTAGGGAGTTAGATAGATAGTTGGGAATAATTCAGTGGGAAGTTGTTAGGAACTAAGATTTAAGAAACTGACAAGGGGAAAATAAACCGAAACCATACGCTTATTCCTGCACTTAAAAATAAACTTGATTATTTGTTTATGTTAACAACTGTCTGGACTCCGTGTGTCCCCGTGAGAAGCGGGGTGGTGGCAGCGAAGAAAGCAACCGCAGTGGTGGCACAAGGTCAATAGGCCGTGAAACGTCCGGGGGCCCTGTGTGATCGCCACAGGCGGTATGCCAATCTAACAAATAATAATAATATAAGAGGAGCACACTTATTTGGTCACGTAAGCGTGCATGCTTTAGAACCCTAAACTTGTGGGGAATCTACATGACTAAAGCAAACTACTCACTGCAGAATTTGCGCCCAATTCATGGAGGATAACAGGGGATGGGGCTAGCACCCTCATTTTCACCTCTCATGTGTGCATACCCTCCAAGAGTCCCTATTTTCCAGGGACAGTAATGGAATTACAAAAGCCTTCTGATTTGATCCTGGAATGTCCCTCCCCCCCCCCACCAGCGCTGCTGCCACTGAGCTCCGGGAGGAGGAGGAGCCAGCAATTTTCCTGAGCAGCAGTGGTGGGAAGGAAGCATCCCATTGCCTCTCCATGGCCGCCACTCCCGGCCTCCTCCCTTGGGCAGCTCTGGGCAGGAGGAGGAGGAGAGGCTGCCACCGCCGAGGCCCAGCCAGGGCCGTCCTGGGCGGGAAGAAAGGGAGCAGAGTGGAGCACAAGGACTCTGGGTTTTATATATGTATGTTTTGTGCATCTGTGTCTATTCTTTTTGTAAATCTACCAAAATATAAAATTAAATTGGGATTAAGGAGTTTTCTCAGTATATAAAGATAAAAAGCAAAATATAACCAGGTAAGATTGAATAATCACTTTAACGGCATTAATATCAGTAGGTTTGGAAAGTTTTTTTATACCAGAAGGTCTGTTGATTACCGGAGGAAAAACACAGAAGTGGCCTGGGAGATCCCCTTGGACAGCGAATGAATGAATGAATTTATTATTTCAGTCATAGACCAGTTCCAGCAATATCAAGGAAGTCATAAAACATGATAGGGATACATTTGAATTTGCAATTAGGTATAACAGGGACAATACAGATATAGCAAGAGTTAAAAAATATATAAATTAAAACTTAGTCACTAAGATATAACCTAAAATTATCATTTAAGGCCTTAATCATTATAATACCACAGCTTGTTCCCTAAGTTTTATGGCAATTGCACAGAATTTGGCTACCCTTAACATGATCTCAGGATCCTTGTCCTCTACCAGGGATTTTAGACATTGAAGTTCGGATTCATTTGGAGATTTTTTGCTTAACAGGGGTAATAAATACCGAGCGTATATCCCCGTAGAAACGGCAGTGTAACAAGGCATGAAAGACAGTTTCCACCTCCATCAAGCCACAGGGCAGACTCGTTCCGCGTATGGTTTACCCTCAAATCCACCCTGCAATAAGGCAGATGGCAGCACGTTGAATCTAGCAAGGCTAAATGACCGTCTGTATTTAGGTATTTGTAATTTTGACAAATAATTGGCTCGGGTAAATCCCCTCCCATTATCTTTTATTGCTGGGTGTTCCTTGGACAGTGAGTTCCTGTTCACACATCTCAAACAAGTTTGCTTCCAAGGAGAGAACAGCTGACGTCGCCTTCTTATTTGGTGTGTGGATTAAAGCACACATGAATTAATGTTCTGCTTTATAACAGCTTTGTTATAAAAAGAGTCTATATTGTACAGCCTAGATTTTTCCACACCATTGTGGAAAGTTGCACATCTCATTTGTGCAGTTAAACAGATTTAGATCTATGTCATTCATTTGGAATACTGAATTATGGTCATTATTTTTATATCCATTCACTGGTTGTGAATATTAAATATTTTGGACTAACCACTAGATAGATGGGTTTTGTTTAGTACAATGCTTCCTTCTGATTCTTCATTTTAACCACTGTTATCAAATGAAACAATGTTGTCATATCCATTTACCTGAATGCGGCTCAAGCGGACTTGACTCGCAGAGCTGGAATCCATGATCTGCACTTGTTTCTTCTGTCTTCCATCCAGATGAACAGACAATTACACAATTTTATAATTTAGTGTATTTCACAAGCTTCCAATTATAGCCATAGTAGATCATTAATCTTATTCAGAATCATTTACCAGTGATAGCTGCCTCATCTCCCAAGCCTACTCTTAATTTGTATACTGTAATTCATTTAAATATATGCACATTTTAAAAATGGCTAATTGTCTTTCCCTGAAGCTATATTAAATAAAAAAAGCTTAGGTGTAAGAATCAATTCAAGGGGAGTATAAGCTATTTCACAATTTGAGGGCATGGTGTCTGTGTGTGCGCGCACGCACACACGCACACTTGTAATAGTAAAAAAATGCATTTTCAAAAATTCATAATTTAAAGTCAGCTTGCAGACTTGTTTATTTCTGGAGAATAAACTCTGAGTGATGTGGTCTTGGAAATCAATAAAGGCATCCGCTTGAAGTTATATATCTGATTTATGTTGGTCTCCTCATATACTGTCCAGGGGAAAGAAATTGCCATTTAAGCATATTGCCATTAAGATATAGTGTCTGAAGCATGCATGATTAGGTAATTGCTATCAATCATCCACTCCATGCTTGTGGCAAGAAGAGAAAATGGAGCCATGTCCAAATACAATAAAAAGGGATAAATCTTGGTATTGCATTTAAAGCTTGCATCGGTTCCTTTTGATATGTCAGAACAAAATTCCTTTGTTCTGTCTCCTCTGCCACCAGTCATTTTAGATCATTTGCACACAGTGCTTATGGCAGCACCTCATAAGTTTTTAGGAGATGCTTAAAGAAATGGCTCCTTTATGTCACTCCCTTCTCAGTGTTTATACATATAAAAGGGCATCTTGTGTGCTAGAATTTCACAGTACTTGTTGAGGAGCCGGTCCTGTGTCTCACGGCTCAAGCATAGGAATTGTTTTGCAGCATCAGATCTCAACAAGGCCACAGGAAGCATGGGGGGGCCCCCTCAAAATACATCTTTGCTGGGGGTGGGAGGCCAGTTTCAGCAAGGACTGAAAGATCACTCTTGGATAAATACAAGGTTATTTAAAACAACAACACAGAATCAAAAGCACTTGTCATTTGTTCAAATCCTCTTTATAACTGTACATTAGCAACCTATGAGCTCCGTTTTTTAACTAGTCAGATGAACATTGGTCCACTTAGTCAAGTGCAATCTCTCCAGGGTCTTTCCCAGATGGCCTTCACTCTCTTTCCTGGATAAAGAGGTAAGTTTAGTTGGCACTGAAATCCAGGCAATGTAGGTGCCAGCTGGATTTCAAGAGGGAGATTCCACAAAGGCCCTTTCACAAGACCCATTTGGTGATGGAAACATTCATTTTTTGTAATTTGGGTAAAGACTAAAAGAGAATTCCCTGGCTGCTTAGATCCATATTTGGGGGAAATACTCCTTGGTACTTGGTACTCCCAGCAGGGATTTAAAATCACAAAACATGCAGTAATGGAAATATAAGTTATTAGACCTTTAAAATCTCTCATTCTAAATTCTTTCCAAAATTTCCCACTTCCTTTAGCATAGAAAGAGACTACACATTTGGTAAGTTAAAAATGGTTTACTTACAAACTCCTCAAAGGTCAGATTCATGTGATTTTCCGTGCAGGAAGAAAAGACAGGCAATACAACTTAGTTTCAAAACTGGTAAGTGTTTCTGCATTATTTGTTTAGAAACACAAAGATGGCTTGTTAAAGCCACATGATCTGGGCTTGGAGCAACCATCCCTGGCATCCTTACTGGTTGGTTCACATGTTGGAAAGGAAAAAAAGAAAGGAAAGTGGGGGAATAAAGAGTTTGATAGCTAGCTAAGCCTGGCAGGACAGCTTACTCTATAGTCGTAAGCCAGGCACATGCAAACTCGGCCCTCCAGATGTTTTGGGACTACAACTCTGATCACCCCAGTTAACAGGACCAGTGGTCAGGGATGATGGGAATTGTAGTCTCAAAACATCTGGAGGGCCGAGTTTGCCTATGCCTGGCTTAACCCCTTGAGGTTGATACATCCCAAAGAAAAACAAGTAGGACATTTCCAGAAGAACTTACAGCCTGAGAAGGTTGATATAGGGAGAGTAACTGAGCCTTGAGTAGTTCGGGATTTTAAGGGTCCATCTTAAAACCTTGGTAGCATACAGGCAGGTCTAAGTGGACAGCTGTTGAAAACAGTACAGAACCAGAGTTGGGCAGGACTACATGTACTCCTGTGGAATAATAATGTGTGCTCTGAAATACTAGGAAAGTGCAACTGCTCCTCCCCAAATCACAGAATCACAGAACTGTAGAGTTGGAAGGGACCCTGAGGATCATCTAGTCCAACCCCCTGCAATGCAGGAATATGCAGCTGGTCCATACAGGGATTGAACCTGCAACCTTGGCGTTATCAGCACCATGGTCTAACCAACTGAGCTGTCCAGGCTCATCAAAAGAGGCATCAAATGGTGCCTCTTACTAAGGCACATCTGGATCCAGCACATCTGGATTCTAATTCCTCTGCTTGTGAATTGTCCCCAACATGAGACACTTGTGTTAACCCAAGAAAGTAAAAAGTAACACAAAAATATTAGCATCCCCCATTTTTCCAAACTCTTCCATCATTCTTCAGATACAAATGTGGTTTAGGGGACATGTGTGTCCTGACACCACCTCTTTACTAATGCAAGCCAGAGAGATGCAAAACTGCAATATTAAATTTCACTCATCTTAACGGCATTCTTTTCATTACCTGCAGGATTCTGACAGAAGTAGCTGAAGTGGACCTTCTACATTCACCTCAGATTTCCTGCAAGATGGAATTTTGTGACAACTCTGTCACTAACCTGCTTGCTGTCACAATCTCTTGAATGGTTATCTATCACATATATCAGCTGTTAAGATAGCAGGACACTCGAGCTGTGGTGCTGACGATCAGATTGCCTCAGATTGGATCTGAAGCAAACCTGACCCACATATTTCTGACTTTACAGAGACATCCTTAGAATTTTGCAATTTGTAGAAAACGATAGATAAAGGCAGAAAAATGATGGAAGAATAGTGGCAACGGAGAACTCGATGGGTATGGTATGTTTAGCTTGGATAAGAGGAGACTGAGAGGAGATATGATAGCCATCTTCAAAAATCTAGAGGGCTGTCACATGGAGGTTGGAGCAAGCTTGTTTTCCTCACTCCAGAGGGTAGGATCTGAACCAATGGCTTCAAGTTGCAAGAAAGAAGAGTCTTAACTCAGGAAGAACTTTCTGATATTGACAAGCTGGAAGATGTGCCAAAGAGGGCAACCAAGAAGATCAAGGGTCTGGAAAACCAGCCTTATGCAGGATGGTTGAGCGAGCAGGCTATGTTTAGGCTGGAGAAGAGGAGCCTGAGAGAAGATATGATAGCCATCTCCAAATATCTGAAGGGCTGTCACATGGAAGATGGAGCAAGGTTGTTTTCGCCTGCTCTGGAGGGTAGGACACAAACCAATGGCTTCAAATTACAAGAATAGAGATTCAGACTCAACATCAGGAGGAACTTTTGGACAGTGAGAGCTGTTCAACAGTGGAATGGACTTCCTTGGAAGGTGGTGGACTCTCCTTCCTTGGAGGTTTTTAAACAGAGGTTGGATGGCCATTACTCATGGATGCTTTAGTTGAGATACCTACATTGCAGGGAGTTGGACTAGATGACCCTTGGGGTCCCTTCCAACTCTACAGTTCTATTATTCTAAGTGTGGGTGATGCCACACTGCAACTGTTGCTTTGTCTTGCCACACACTGACTTTTTTGTCTCCAGCTCTCCACAATCACCAGCAGGGTCTTCTCTCAGTTCTTTTACCTGAGATTCCAGAGGTGCCAGGGAGTGAACCTCTCCAGAGGTGCTCGCATGTGCTGCTGAGACTCTCATTCCACTCTCTTATAACTAGTTTGAGAGAGAAAATGAAAGTGATTTCTTAAAAATATGGTCTTTTTATCATTCATTTTGAATTGGTTGATAGGCCACCCAGAAAATACAAGGCCATATTTCTTTAATAAATTGGGGGGACGAGAGTAGTCTAGTCATTATTTATTCATGCAAGTATTTATATACTGCTTTTAATCACAAAACAGTTTACAAAAAAAAAATCAGGTTGAATAATGCAATATATAAGATAACAAATAAAACATTAAAATCTATAAAATGAGACAGCATAATAATTCCATAAATCAGAGCAGGCCAGCCAGATTTTACCATAACTCTCATTGAATAAAAATGCCTTAAAGAAGTGTAACAAGGATGTGGGAAAGAAAGGCCCATGGCTGTGGTGCTGCTATGGAAAAGGTGCCCTTTCATCTCCCCATAGTGAGCAACGTTTGCTTGAAGGCAAGAAGGCGGCCTCCCCCAATTTCAGAGTCCAGGCAAAGGTACTCTGTCAGATGCCCAGGTATCTGTGTATTCAGGGTTTATGCTTTACCACCAGCACCTTAACTTGTGCCTGATTATTACAATGAAGATCCTTTACGGCAATTTTATAAGTGTGCACTGAAATGCCAGTCAGCACTTTTGTGGCAGCACTAGTAAAGTGGGGACGCTATTGGAGCTTGCAAAACTCTGGCCAGGAATAGGCACAACTGGGAAAATGTAACTGTAAACTAAAGTTCCATGCCACAGGAATACCCCCAACCTGTCCAGAGAAGGCTGAACACCAGTTTCCCAGACGCAAGATCCGCTCACCAACAGTGCTTCTGTCCTGTTGGGATTCAGTTTACTGGCTCTCTTCCAATCCGTTACTGCCTCCAAGCACTGGTTCAGCAATGACACAGCTACATCTGACTCAGATGGTACGGAGAGGTTGAACGAGGTGTCCTCTGCCTATTGAGGACACTGAGCCCCAGACCTCTTGACAACTGTATCCAGCGGCCATGTCTTTATGGGGCAGGCAGGGAAGACTCACTAATAAATAAAAAATGTTCATGCTCTGTTGCCTGGTGGAAAAAAATGGTTGTAGGTTTTGATTCCTATATCCCTATTATTTTAAGCTGCATTTGCATCTGGTGTGCATGTTCCCCCCACAGATACACCACCGAGAGGTCTGTACATAATGGAAGTTGCTCCTTCCTTGTTCTCTCCCACACCACAAAGAGGGAGTTCTAAGGTAAAGCAATTTTAGTGTTATCCATTCCTTTACACAGGAGGAATTGATGATCTGCTCTTTCACCTGTTTCTCTTCTTTGTGACAAATTGATCTGATAAACCAGAAAATTAAACTGTGTCTGGAGGAGCCAGACTAAATTCTGTACAAATACAAGGAGAGAGTGGATAAGTATTTCTAGGTAGCAGATGGGCTTTTTTGATGAAACTTTAAAAATTCACAGCAACTAATAGTACTGTACACACACCAGCCCCATGAGATAAAGGGGAATAAAGAAATAGTTGAGATATTATTACTGGGCTGGAAACTTAGTTCTATTTCTTCTGGAAATAGAAGGGACTCTGATCTAGCAGAGGCTATGAATGGAAGCGAGTTGTTTTTGCCCATTCTTCAATCCACTGGCATTCTCCCACAACATGTTTCCCCTGTTTCAGAGTGTTCTCCAAACTGCAGAGTACATTTTCCGATGATGTGGGGCATGGGTGGGAAATATGTGGCCCTCCATATGTCATTGGACTCCATCTCCAGCATGGTCATTGGTCAAGAATGATGGGAGCTATAGTCCAGCACCATCTGGAAGGCCACAAGTCCCCCACACAGACTGGTGGAGGGGTCTGTGTCTCCCCCAGCATCTATTTCTGGGATCTGAGAGTGCCTTGTTTTGTGAGTGGAATGCTGCTCACAGATCTCAGTGTCCAACTTGATGGTGATGATTTAAATAATCTGGCAGCATTTCTCCATTTGATACACGCCATATATTTTGAACCATAACTCCCATCTTTCCTTCCCCGTGCTGGCTGGGGCTGATGGGAGATCTAGTCCAAAACATCTAGAGGACATCAGGATGGGGAAGCCTAGTTTAAGAGTACAAAAGGAGATACCAAGTTGACAATGGCAGCTGGAACAAAAGTTATCATAACCACAATAATGGATTCCAATTGGTGTGAGCTGAATTCCCATCAAACGCAGCTTACATGGAAATTTCTTAACTTATTTCTGTACACAGGAAGAGTGGTGGAAAGAAACTAAGCAGCTGGCTGATAAACATATGAATGGGCCCTGTATTGTACACCAAAACCCTGGAATAAGGTACACTCCAAATGGCCCCAATGTAAAGCCTCTGCTGGGCGTAACAGACCCCTACTCCCTTCTTAGTAGAACTGAGATTATTAGCCATTCCCTTTCAAATAAAAGTAACATATTTTGGCATGATGACAACTGACAATACACTGCCCTGTGATCTTTGGCTAAAGGACAGTATATAAATTTAATACAGGAGAAGAAGAAGAAGAAGAAGAAGAAGAAGAAGAAGAAGAAGAAGAAGAAGAAGAAGAAATTAATCCCACAGGTAAAAAAATATCCAGTGAAATAGGAAGTAGCATTATCTCTTAGCTTAATGCTAACAAACCTTGTTAGCTCATCATACCCGATTCCCAATACAGCTTTATTATATGATTATATGCAACACCTTTTACCAGATCTCTCCATAGCTGTGATTTTTTAGGTAAGACAACAATAATTGGACACATTAGTCCAGAATGCAGTAGTATTCTGTGAAGTGCTGTTCTATATTTGTATCATTTCATTTTCCCTGTTTTTTAATTCCAGAGTTTTGTCACAAATTGTTTTCACCATTTCTACATTTGAGAGAAATGAGATTAATGAGTTATCCAGTATATCTTAATGATGGCCACAAATTCGGAAAGCACGGAGGCTGGAACTGGTCAAATAAGCACCCAGCAAATATGTATACATTTCCCAGAATTTGCTTGCAAAATGCTGAAAGAGGAGAATGCTCTCCCCAAACCACACAGTTTTTAGAAAATAAGTTTCATGAATATGCATAAATAAATGGACTTGTACTGTGTGCAGGAGAGCAAACTCAAACTTCATCTTGGAGGGGTCTGCAGTTGCCGTTGTGGTGAACAAGTCAGTATGGAAAACAATACATGGCTCATTTAGTTACCCTTCCCCTATTTAACTCCACTGGTGCTATTTCTAAATGACTATCACAATGTTCTATAACAATGAAATTTCTGCTTAATTATTGTGCATTTTATACATAATCAACTATCTTCTTACCTTGATCTTGCTAGCAAATAATTGATGTAACTAAGACATATGTGACCATGGTCAGGTCCACCTTCTTGCTGCTCTTTATTTTATTTTATTATTTTGTGTTTTCATGTTTTTAAAATAAAATGTGCTCCATTTCATAGGAAGGGTGGGATATAAAGCTATCAAATAAAGAAATAAAGAAATAGATGCACTAGAGCACCAGTCTAAGCCACATAAAACCACTCTTGGTCACTGTAGCCATCTGCCCATGCAGGAGAAAAGCTGGGACCAGAAGCACTTCCCAACTGAGGGCAACTAGACGTTACTTGAATGGTTTGGTTAGCAACCATGCCAGGGGATTTTCCATGTGTGCAGGCACATGTACTGTCAGGAGCAGGTGTCAGAAGCAGGTCAGCAATAAATTACACGCCTCAGTGAAGTTAACCCTTTGGTCAAGGAAACAAGGTCAGCTCAGGAAACCAGGCCAAGCAAGCACAGCAACTCATCCTGGTAGATCTTGCCCGTGACCCAGTTTGGGGAACTTCCCATAGTTGCCTGTCTCCTCCTCCGGGTCCTTCCCTCCGGGTTCTGTGAGACGGGGGGGGGGGGGAGATTTGGTTGCTGCAGGAAGGGGAGACATCCTGCCTTCTTCACCAACAATAAGGGAAAAACACACAAATGGGCAAATTGCTGGGAGTTTGTCAGGATCATTGTTGGGGAGGTAGAGTCAAACTTTACCTCTCCACACACTGCGGTTCCAGTGAAAATCACCCTGCCACAGTTACTTACTAGGCAATTAAACTAACGTTTAGTTTGGTCCTGGAAAACAACTGATTCTCTAGGTAGAGTGCAATGTTATCCAAAACAGATTAAAGCCCCCATTCCTGTGTGAACAGTTTAACTGATGAATCCTACTGATTAGGAGTCCTCCTGCCAATATCCAGTCCAAGTTAAACGTTCGTTATTTACCTCTTTCCATTGAGAACACTGACAGTGTCTACTCTTTTAGCCAGTTCTTAATTTTCATCAGAGGATCTATCCTCTCATCTTTAGTTGCTAAGCTTCATCTGGAGCCTTTCTGAGGAAATTCATCAAAAGCTTGTTGGAAATCCAAATGCAAGCATGTTCTCCGGATCATCACTCTGTACATACTTACTGAATACCTCAAAGGAGTCTAATAGGTTTGAGACAGGACTTTTCTTTGCAGAGTGCCTTTGTGAATAATTGGCTGTGCCGATCAGTTACCCTCTTCCAGTTTAAAATGAACAGCCATCTTTGAAAACACTTTGATCTAGAAAAGAGTCAAAATAATTTTACCACAAAGATAAAAGTGAACAAACACTCATCTGTGACATTAACATATGGAAATAAGAGAACATGGAAAACAAGACACACTGCTTAGTGCATGTTAATGATCTGGTGTATTCAAACTGCCAGGCTGTCTATCTTCTTCCTTTTAAAAAAACAACAACAAAAACTTGAGAATGCTTCGCTTTAGGTAGAACTCTATGATGAAACAAGATGGAAACAAGTCCTTGTAATGCCTTGTTCAGGACCAAGATTGTCCTCTATCAGAGAAGAGCCCTGTATAAATGGAGGATTGCATGGACTGGGTTCAGGAACCATCTCGAGAGAGATCTTGCCAGTAGGGGCTGCAACATAGAGGGCTGCCATGCTCCACAGCAGTGCCTCTCACTAAGCAATGCTATATCATGACAACATCCTTCCATTGTGTTATAGAGGGGAGAGATGGGGATTGTTATATCTCTTAGTAACGCTTAGATACTTTGCAGCAACTGCTACCCATTCTTTGTTAGACAGACATGTTGCTGGCCAGCCTGCTTGCTTTGCTCTGGCCAGGACAAGACTAACCAGGGTCCAATTGTTGATTTTAAGGCTATTACTATCCAGTAATGCTTTTTTCTCCTTTCTGTACCTGTTTCATGGACAACCAGCCCTTCCAGCCTTCCCCCCCCCCGCCCCCCGCCCCCCACTTCCCATTTCATTCTATCCTGTGTAGCAGACCGCAAACTGGTCCAAAACTGCATATTAATGCATCAAGGACATATTCACAAATGTGCAAAGCTGAAATTCTGGGATGGGAAAATGTATATAAATATGAAATCCATGAAGATTGGTACTAGCACAATTGGAGATGAATGTGAATTGAAATATAACTGTGTTAGTTTGTACATAATCTGAGGCAAGAGGCAAAGTGTGTGGGAGTACATAAAAGGGAATGGCAGGCAGCGGGATCCTGGCAAATGCAAGCCTGAATAACAGAGAGATTGAGAGGGAAGGGAATGAAATATAAGGAGGTCTGGGAGAAGCCTGCCAGAACTGAGCAAGTTTAAGCACTGCCCTGATTAAAGAGTGAAAGATAATTGTGAAAAGATAATCCATGTGCTCTGCCTTCAAGTGACTCCGTGAGGCCCTGGTGTGGCAAGCCCTGCAGACGGGGACTCTGACTGGAAATGAGGGTGGAATCATATGCATATGAACATTTATGGATAAGAACAGAAATCTCCTGTTCTTAGCAAGATGGCATGCAACAGTCTCCTTCCCAATGACTAAATATAAATTAGTGTTTCTTTCTAGGTCACTAACACTGATGTCTCCTAATCAGAGATAGAAAAAGACAGAAACAAAGACCCAGTGCATAAAGAAGTTTTGATATGACAGGTTTAATTAACTAACACAAATATTATAATTTATTAGCACTTTTTAATAACTTGACCTTCAGTTGCTCCTTAGAGAAAATACACAGTAAAGACAAAGACATTCTTAAAACTGACAGTCATAGATAAAACAGCTCCCTTTTATTAGAAATAACAATGCTCTTTGTTCCAGGGCAAATAGTTAGTTAATTGTAATTTATTTTGTGAGGTTACTGCACTTTTCTTGCAGTCTTGCTAGCTGAAGCCTGAAACGTCACAATGAACCAGCATTGTCACTTGTATCGTATAATCAAAACATGGTTTGAAATATTCAAAGGATGGCAAATATATATATATATATATTTGGCATTCACATGGCACAGTCCATGCAGTTACACCAATTGGCATGAGTAACAAAAGTCCTGAGCAAGGGAGCATCAAATGCACAGCCAATAGGAAATGTGGCCAGCTGGTACATTGGAACTGGGAGCATGGCCCTGATCCTCCTTCCCTCTTCATTCATTGAATGCTGGGCGTGTGTGTGTGTATGTGTGAGAGAGAGAGAGAGAGAGAGAGAGAGAGAAAGTTCATAGTCTAAAGAATGACCCTGATCGTATTTGTGAGGAGGTTCTGTCAGATGATGAAACTATAGCTAAAGTCCCTTGCAACAGATTACTTTGACTGCAGTCCTATGCACTTTCTTGACAGTAGGGATACAAATGCTGCAGGGTCCAAAACTGGAAAGGTTGAGATCAAAGGTCACTTCCCCATGGATCATGCACAGGGGTTGCCTTTGACCCTCACCTTCCCATTTCACCCCACCACCCTGTGCAATTTAATGGCACAACCTAGCTCCATTACACTGGCTTCAGCCACAAACCCCCATAATCCTTAGGTCATGATATGCCAAGTCTTTGTCAGTCACCAATTCTTGTGCTGTATGGATTTCTGTCCAAGTGGGAGGAAAAAGGTGAAGACCAAAAACCCACCTGTCCTTTGAGATGCATTTTTATGATCCCCTGAAATTACTTTCTGAGTCTGGCTTTGGATAATTTTGCCACCATTCCTCCTTGAGAGTAAGACTTTGTGGGACTTAACATCTGAGCAGCAGCAGATGGCTTGATGGAGCTGTGCCACTCTTACCTCCCTCCGACTGAGTCACTGCTGCATACTGAGGAGAAGGGGGCAAGAGGACAGCTAGGTCAACTGTGCAAATGTGCTAATGGAGTCAACCTGATGCTTCTCTTGGTGCATTTGCATCATGCCAGCCTTGCAGCCATCTCAGCAGTGACTCAGCCGGAGGAAGGTCAGGTGAGTTATTGCATCTGAGAAAATAGTCATAACTGCACATGCACAGTTCTTAAATACACTTATTCAGAAGCAATAGGAAGGAAAATGTCATCCATAGTCATATTCATATCCATATCGTATTGTGTTCTAATTTGTTGGAAGCCACCCAGAGTGCCTGAGGAAATCCAGTCAGATGGATGGCATAAAAATAATAATAAGTAAACAAACAAACCCCTGTGTTGCAAAGCATGTTCTCCTTCAGGGAGAGCACGTGTTGCGGTGGGGTCTACTGAGCCACCCCTCTGTTACCAGGCAGGGTCTCTAAAGATGGCCTGGGGCAGTGATTGGTTCACTGGGTTGCTGGGGTAAAAGTTATGTTGCAATTTTGGTGGGAGGGGTAAAAAGGTTTTAATACTCTGCACGCAGCCTGGAGCTTTCTCTTTTGCTGCGTGCAACGGATCACCTGGAGCACTTGGACCGTCTGGAGGACAGTGGAGCGATCTTCTCATTGTCTGGTTACATTTCTTTATTTTCCCCTTCTTTTTAATCTTCTCTAGTCCCTTAATTAATTTAATTCCCCCTTTTTTCTGTTTGATTTCCCACCCTACCCCTTTCCCTGCCCTGTGGAAAGATTCTCCCTGTACCTGTGAGCACTGCCTGTGCATAATCCTCCTTGGCTTGCCTTTCCCAATAGGGAGAGAGCCCCCATTAGGGGCTTTCTTTTGCAAAAAGGTTTTTTCCCATTTTCGCCTGTTTAATTGTGGGGCTAGCCAGGGCTGTTCCCAGCTTACCTGGAATCACTTTCATTTATACTCGGCCCGCACATATCATTCAAGCCTAAGCCTGCTGCAGTTAGCAGTACAGTAAATTCCCAGCTTACCTGGAATCACTTTCGTTTATAGTATCCCTATAGGTTGGCTTTATTTTGGGTGATTGCTGTGCTGTTGGCCGAGTTTTAATTTAGCCTTGGGCGGGAGCACTATTTTGAGTTCCTTTAATATTGCAATGAGACAAAAAAGGGCAGAGAGCAGAAGCTGGGAGGCCATTACGGCCTGCACATATCATTCAAGCCTAAGCCTGTGACATGTGACTCATTCTCTCTCTAAGAATGTATCTGTTTGTTTGCAGGCTCACTTGTTGCTAATGTATATCTTAGGAAGACAGAGTGGAGCCAGAGGCTCTCTGTGCCTCCAATGAGCACTCTGTGTATGCTCTTTAACTATGCTGTTTCTGAACAAGTTTATTTTCTTCAAGTTTGTTTTGCCCTGATAGTGGCGACTGCCATTTTAGAGACGAGCCATTGTGGCTTAGTGGCTAGAGCGCAGGACTAGGACCTGGGAGACAGGGTTCATATCCCCCACTTAGCCATTGTTATCACATAACAAAACAAGCTGCTCCTTTTGGACTATTCTGTTGCTGGGTAGTTTGGCGCATTTGTGATATTGCTCCCAAAAAGAACTTGGGGTTTCTTGAGGAGGTGCTTCCCTCTAAAGGGCAAGCAGGGGTACCTGGACAGGCGGTGGGCTGCCCCGAGTTTGTTATCTTATTGGAAACATTTATGTCTGGCCTAGCAGGTGATGCTAGGGCTTGGCCCGCTTGGCCCTAGAATTTGATAGCCTCTGGCAGCATTTCTGGCCTGAATAGCGTCCCCATGCGGTGCACAAAGCATTGGTTTCACCTGTTCCTCACATTGTTTAGGTTTTTTCTTTTTGCAGACTATGACAGGGCCTTTGCAGATGCCTCCAGAGCTTGTCTCTCCTGCAGAGGATGACTTGCTGATGCCCCAGGTGCCTTCTTCCGGAAGGAAGCGTCTTCAGAGGCAGGAAAAAGCGGAGCAGGGATGATGCTTACACCTCCTTGCAGGTAAATCATCCCTGGGCTCTGATGATGATTCAGACATCACCTTGGACCTCTCCAGGGGTCAGGGTGAGGCTGTTCCAGGTCTTTAGGGATCATCCTGGATAGCTCAGCTGGTCAGCGTATGGTGCAGGTAATGCCTAGGTTGCAGGATTGGTCCCTGTATGGGACAGCTGCATGCTCCCTCATCACTTTACCCGGACACTGAGGTCCAGCGCCGAGGGCCTTTCTGGTGGTTCCCTCACTGTGAGAAGCCAAGTTACAGGGTACCAGGTGGAGGGCCTTCTCGGAAGTGGCACCTGCCCTGTGCTACACCCTCCCACCAGATGTCTACTCCAGACTTTTAGAAGACATCTAAGGCAGCCCTGTTTAGGGTAGCTTTTAATGTTTGATGCATTACTGTATTTTAATATTTTGTTGGAAGCTGCCCAGAGTGGCTGGGGAAGCCCCGCCAGATGGGCGGGGTACAAATAGATTATTATTATTATTATTATTATTATTATTATTATTATTATTTTATTATATTATATTGTGGGAGAGTGGACTAGATGATCCTCGGAGTCCCTTCCAACCCCACTATTCTATAAGTGGTAATTCACTATGATGGGAATGTTAGACGCAGGGCTGCCATCATCCCCTTAGCTCGCTAGGATCGCAGGGACGGGGACATGTGGACAGCTCCACATTTCAAATGGAAATTCCCTGAGCAATAGAACCTGAAGCTGGTATGCAGGAAGCTGGCCTGGTGGCAGCTTTGTTGGGACTTCTTTAGGGCTTCTGGCCAGCATTGGCCCTGTAAATTTACACATCATGGTGGCAACACAAGGCAGGGCATCTTGCCCAAGCGGGGGCTGGCAAGCAATAACTCAATACATCTCACCCAGCCTGGCTAAAAGGTTATCTAGATGGGTCAGTAGCTTTGTGCTTGTGGGAAGGGTTTTTCCCAAGGTTTCGGGATTCCTCTGGCTTTTCAGCCAGTGGCTCAGAATACAGCAACTCAAAAGCCAGTTAGAGAGCTACCTGTGGTAGCCAGAAAGAAGGTTAGGAAGCAGCTTGCATTGGGACGTATCGTGGGATCCCCTTGATTCTCTTACTAGTCCTGATTTTCATTTATCCACACTGGGGATCGTCCCTAAGAAAGCCCCATATAATTCCATCTGATCCATATTTATCACATCCCAAAGGCACCTCAGTGAATGATGCTATCCCTCCGGAATTGTTCCGTGAAATATGCATCTTTGGATCAGGCAGTTGAGCTTACCAACAAATTGGAGGAGGTGCCTTGTTGGCATTATGCAATATTGAATCGGCTGTTAGGCTGCTGCCGGTTCACCCTCAAGATTTTAAGTAGTTAGGCTTTAATTGGATGGTCCTTATATTGATAAGGCGATGCCAGTGGGTTGCTCAATAGGCTGTGCAGCACTTGAGTCCTTTAGCGCCTTTCTGGATTGAACATTGCGAGTCAAGACTCGTTAACTGGGGGTTTCGTTATGTGGATTATTTTACTGGCTGATTCTTGTGACACCAGCCTCTGCTTAGCTTACTAGATGCCCCTTTATTCCCTGAGGAGCTGGGTTGTTCTGTTGGCAGTGGAGGATAGTGGGTCCTACTGCCCCTTTTAAAATATTTGGGGGCTAGCTGGATACCATTGCTCAAACATCTGCTTGCCTGTGGAAAAGCTGTTTGCCTTGAAGGATGTTATTCTTGTAATACTTCCTCTGAAGCAAGTGTTGCTTTGTCAGATCCTATCATTCCTAGGTCAGTTAAATTTTGCATGCAGGGTGGTCGCTCCAGGCTGCCCCTTCCATTCCTGCTTGGTCAGGTGGTCTCATGGCCCGGGGTCCCTTCATCATCATGTACAGTGGCCTTGAGCCTGGCAGGGCAAGGCAATCACATGTAACCTAACTTTTCTCGAGTTTTCCCCATTGTAGTGTCAGTGCACATCTGGACTGCGGAGTTTAGGGACCGTCGGGTCTGTCTTGGTCTGATAACCAGGCAGTGTGGGAGTCCTGGCAAAACGGTCTTCATGCTCTGGCAGAGTCTTCGCACTGCTTAAGGTTTAATATTGCGTTACTGCTCGCTTTATTTTGGGATCATCTAATGTTTTTGCTGTCACTCTATCCCGTTTTTTTTTTCAGTTGGAGAGCTTCGGATCCTGGGCTCTGGACGCCCAGCTATAGCCGGATTTTTCTGGAGCTCCTGTGGCACTTGGCAACAATTAATAATTATGAGGAGTAGTAGCTTACGTTTCCCCATCCGCTTTCAGGTCTTATGAGAAGGCCTGGACTGATTTCTTAAAATTTAGCTGGCAGTCCTCGGCCATTCAGAGGAACCTGCCCCCATCCTCTGAGCAGGACCTGCAGTAATTCGCCCACCTGTTGCAGATCGGATGCAGTGTTAAAACTATCAGAATTCAGTCCGCTGCAATGTCTGCTAGAGTAAAGCTTTAATTTTTCAGAGACCCTTCTAAAAGTGTGTCGTGCGCAGGGTCTCGGAAGGTTGGAATAGGCTCCGACCTTCACAGGACAGCAGGCAGGAAGCCGGTCAATCTTTGACCTATGCAGTATCCGCAACAAGTTAAGACTTGTTGGCTGGTTCAAGATCAAGACAAGACTTATTTCAGTATTCCATTGTAATTTTGGTGTACTGAGGGTTGGGGAAATTGTGTTGGAGCCAGCATGGGGCTGAGAGTTTGGAGGCTTATTGCCTCAGGACTTTTCCTTATCTGCTTTGGAGCTTGTCATAAGTGTCTGGAGCTCTAAGTCAGACCTAGTGAGCAGGGTTGTCACCATCAGGCTTCCAGTCACAGGTGAGGTGGGCCCTTGCTCTGTTATTGGATACCGGAAATATTTGGCTTTTCGTTGCCCTGGGGGGCTGGCTCGATCCTAGTGCACAGAAATGGGTTCTGGTTCGACAGGCATCTAATTGCTCACGTCGTGCACCAGTTATTGCAGCCTGCGGCTTGCCTACCGCTGAACACGCCTCATTCCTTCCAAATAGGTGCTGCTGCAAAGGCTGCGCACTGGGGCCTGTTAGTAGGCAGGATTGTGAATATGGGTCATTGGAAGTCTGACGCTGACAAAGGTTATGTCAGGAAGCATCGCCAATGATGCCTGTGCTGATGCCTGTCTGTTATTCCTTTTTTCATAGGAGCAGCTGTGCGCATTTGGATTGTCGGCCAGAGCATCATGCACTGAGCTGGCAAGCACCCTGACGAGTCTGGACTGGGGGCGCCATCTCGGCCTTCCTGCCCATGTTTCTAGCTCCAGTCCGCATCTGGATTGTGGGGCACAGCATCGTTTACTGGGCTGGCATCAGAGCTAGGCAGTCTGGAAGGGGAATGGGTCTTGGCCTCCCGCAGCATGTGCAGGTGTTGTGGACGTCCAGGCGCAGAATGCAGTGGAGCGAATTCATCCCGCTAATTAAGTAGAGGGTGTTTTCGGATGGCCCCCCCATGGCAATTGTGGTTCAGCTGGGGGAGAACGATGTGGCAACTTATGATTGCTTTACTTTGCGCTCCACAATTCAGAGAGACTTGGGGGAATTGGTGACCTTGATACCCACAGTTAAAATATTTTGGTCACAATGGCTGCAAAGGCGCAATTGGCACGGCATTTCTCGAACTGAGGCTGCTGAAAGGGCCAGGAAGCGCATTAATTCTGCAGTGTGTAAGAAGGTGGCGGAATTGGGTGGATTGGTTATTTCCCGCCCGGATATTACCTTCAAGGCTGTGGCCCTTTACCGCAATGATGGAGTACATCTCTCTATACTGGGGAGTGATGTTTGGTTGGATGCGGTAACTGCAAGGCTGAAGGTTGGGTTGGGATTGTGAGTGGTTGGCAGCGAGCGTAAAGGGCTCGATTGGCGGTTAGGCATTGGTTATAAATTGGTGGAGGAGGGGTTAGGATAGGCTGGGCCTGCCCCTCCATGGTTGCTGCGGAAAGGGAATTCCGTTAAAGGAATCCTGGGGCTTGCCATCTTTTCGTCCAATCCCTGGAATGGGACTAGCGCCGGCAAGCCTTCGGGGAGCAGGCGGGTGAGAGTTGAGGGTCTGTGTCTCAGCTCCAATTCCTCCCCGACTTGCTTTCCCCCGCACTGTCTTTCGGTGGTGCCCGGAAGTCAGTTCTGTCCCCAGGCGGGGGGACAGATAGTCTTAACCAATGCCTAAACAACCACTCACGGTTTGTATTTGAATAAAGTTGTGGCCAAAATCATGCCAAAAATCTTAAACAAAAATTACGTGTCTGTTGTGAGTTATTTGGGGGGTGGATTGGGGACCTCGACACGCAAAATATGAGACAGCAATATCAATAGCAACACAATGGCCAGAAACAATTACAATGTGAAAAACTTTATGGAATAATTCAAAACATCAAAACTAACAAACTGAAGTCTTTTAAAATTGGCCCTGGAAAGAAATTAATGACCAATGTCATTGGTTAAAAACTGCCCTAATATTGTCTAGTTGACTGGTGTAATATGTTCTGATACTCTGCTAGTGTTCTGGAGTCTCGTTTTGTACTTAGGTTGTTTTGCAACCTCTCTTTAAAAGCAGCACCATATAGAAAGCATTCCTGGGGAGGAATTAGTGCATAGGTTTGCATATTGAGCTTTGCAGATCAATATGTTGTTTGTATGCCTTACTTCCCCCAAGTGCTTGAAAATTCCAGGGCAGGTTTTACTAGGTCAGTTTCTCTTGAGAGAGTGTGCTGGAAACTAATGACAATTCCATAAAATTAGTTTTTCCCCTGCAAATATGTACATTGAGCAGGGAGGAGAAGGCAGGTACCTAGAGAAGTAGCAGCAATTCTTCCCTTTAAGTATCAGCAGACTTTTGCAGCTCCCAATGTGGCTTCTTGCCAGACAGGCATTACACAGTCTTCCTTTATTCTTTTTCCAGCCATAGACAAACTGCAAAATGGTTTTCTTCACCTTGATTCATGGGGCCGACAGCCCTCAAGGACTATTAAGCAAGAGCATTCAGGCATCCAGCTTTGCACATGTGGAAAGAAAATGTCTCTTTTCTTCACACATGAACATAGCCTGACCCATTATAATATGGAAATATCAGGTCAGCTAAGTTTTACTCAGAGCAGATCCATTGAAATTAATGGATCTAACAAAGTCGTACTAATTAATTCCAATGGGTCTACTCTGCATAAAACATAGTTGAATGCCACCAATCTGATACAGTTGTCACGGGTTGAGAGCTTGTCATAGAACCATACAGCATCAGAAGAGGCAAATGAAGCCTCATGTGCTGTCCTTTGGGCGCTCCAAAAGTTCTGCATGCAAAGTGTGAAATTCAGAGGAAACTGTGATGCTCCTCTTAGTCAATTCATCATAGAAATTTCAAGTCAAGCCAAAAAGAGTTTCGAAAGATTTGCAGCTACACTCTTGGGGGTGGGGTTGTGCACTGCTGTCTGTGTTTCAGTCTCTAATGTATGTAATTTGGATCAGTGGCGTAGCGTGGGTTGTCAGCACCCGGGGCAAGGCAAGTAATTTGCGCCCCCTAACCCGTGGATTTGCGCCCCCTAACCCTAACCCCCAGATGTTGCGCCCGGTGCGGCCGGCCCCCCCTGCACCCCCCACGCTACGCCACTGATTTGGATCATTCCCCCACTCTGCCTATGTTTGACCATTTTCTCTACTTCCACATGAATCAGCCCAAAGCAAAGCTGCTACAGTTCAGTGCAAACAGCATAAAAGTTTGACATTTTGCAAAGAGGTAGCTCTGCAAGCTTCCTGTGTCTCCTTCTGCGATTATCAGGAAGAACTGCCTGCTTTACTTCTCTGTGCCTTTTCAGTTTAGATAAGCATCCAAAAAGTGCAGATGCTTATCTATTACTTATCCAAGCAACTTAGGTCAGGATATCAGTTGGAAAATCTCCTAAGAACAGGTGTTTTTGTGTGATTTGCAGCGCTACAAGATTCATTGGGTTTAGAAATAACAATGCAACCTTGTAAAGCTATATTTTATAGTTTCCATTGAGGAAAATGACAAGACTTTATAATTCTTAATGAATCCTCACAGGTTGCCCACGAAGCAAGAAAGTCTTTTTATTAAGAGAGGGAAATGTGGTTTAGGAAAGTCAAGTTGCTTATACATAGGCTGCAGTTTTCTGTAGATTTACCTGGAAGTAAATTCTATTGACTTTTGTAGGGCTTACTTCTGAGAAAAAATGCAAAGGACAAGCATACTCTGTCAGTGTACCTGGAGAATAATACATTTTGTAGCCATCAAATTAAGCAACATTTACAGAATTTACATGCCAACCTAGCTATACATCTGCAGCCAAAGACATAGCAGTTATTTCCAACCAGAATGTGAAATTCAGATACAGTCCATCCTCTCCCCCAGTGCTTCATTTACCTCCTTTGCACGCAGCTTCCAGGTCCCCTTCAGTCCCTGGGCTCAGCATGATGGCTTCCCCCTACTGTCTGGTTTCATCAGCTCCAGTTTCCCCTCTCTCTTCCCCATATTCTGGATCTCTGCTTCTTAATTCTTTGTCTGATCTTTCTTCCTTCAGTCACTCTGATTCTCCCTCCTCCCACCCAGCTTCCCCTTGGACATCTTCTTGCCAGCACTCCTCTCCTTTCCCAAGGCCCTGTGTAATTCCTCCACAAGCCACACTGACCTTTCCCTTCCATTACAGAAACTCTGCTATCTGCTGACACATACACATTGCAAGGGAGGAGAGAGTCCCAACTTCACATATATACTGACAGGCTGTAAATTAGCCTATACTGTCCAAGAAAAGAAAGAGATCTTGGGGTTGTGATGGATAATAGCAGGCTAGAAACATCAATTCAGTAAGCTACATTGAGTGTATGGCTGAGGGGGAGCAAATTCAAGGTTAAGGTGTATAAGGAAAAGTACTATCCAATTTGTTGTTTTTTAGTCATTTAGTCGTGTCCAACTCTTTGTGACCCCATGGACCAGAGCACACCAGGCACTCCTGTCTTCCACTGCCTCCCGCAGTTTGGTCAAACTCATGCTGGTAGCTTCGAGAACACTGTCCAACCATCTTGTCCTCTGTTGTTCCTTCTCCTTGTGCCCTCCATCTTTCCCAACATCAGCGTCTTTTCTAGGGAGTCTTCTCTTCTCATGAGTTGGCCAAAGTACTAGAGTCTCAGGTTCAGGATCTGTACTTCCAGTAGGCACTCAGGGCTGATTTCCTTCAGAATGGATAGGTTTGATCTTCTTTCAGTCCATGGGACTCTCAAGAGTCTCCTCCAGCACCAGAATTCAAAAGCATCAATTCTTCAGCGATCAGCCTTCTTTATGGTCCAGCTCTCACTTCCATACATCACTCCTGGGAAAACCATAGCTTTAACAATATGGATCTTTGTTGGCAAGGTGATATCTCTACTTTTTAAGATGCTGTCTAGGTTTGTCATTGCTTTTCTCCCAAGAAGCAGGCATCTTTTAATTTCATGACTGCTATCACCATCTGCAGTGATCATGGAACCCAAGAATGTAAAATCTCTCACTACCTCCATTTCTTCCCTTTCCATTTGCCAGGAGCTGATGAGACCAGTGGCCATGATCTTTGTGTTTTTTTATGTTGAGCTTCAGACCATACTCCTTTCCCAATTTTGAACCAATCAGTTGTTCCATATCCAGTTCTAACTGTAGCTTCTTGTCCCACATAGAGATTTCTCAGAAAACAGATGAGGTGATCAGGCACTCCCATTTCTTTAAGAACTTGCCATAGTTTGCTGTGGTTGACACAGTCAAAGGCTTTTGCATAGTCAATGTAGCAGAAGTAGATGTTTTTCTGGAACTCTCTAGCTTTCTCCATAATCCAGCGCATGTTTGCAATTTGGTCTCTGGTTCCTCTGCCCCTTTGAAATCCAGCTTGCACTTCTGGGACTTTTTGTTCCACATACTGTTTAAGCCTAGAGAGTTCCAGAAAAACATCTTCTTCTCCTTCATTGACTACGCAAATGCATTTGACTGTGTTGACCACAGCAAATTATGGCAAGTTCTTAAAGAAATGGGAGTGCCTGATCACCTCATCTGTCTCCTGAGAAATCTCTATGTGGGACAAGAAGCTACAGTTAGAACTGGATATGGAACAACTGATTGGTTCAAAATTGGGAAAGGAGTACGACAAGGCTGTATATTGTCTCCCTGCTGATTTAACTTATATGCAGAATTCATCATGTGAAAGGCTGGACTGGATGCATCCCAAACCGGAATTAAGATTGCTGGAAGAAATATCAACAACCTCAGATATGTAGATGACACAACCTTGATGGCAGAAAGTGAGGAGGAATTAAAGAACCTTTAATGAAGGTGAAAGAAGAGAGCGCAAATTACGGTCTGATGCTCAACATGAAAAAAACGAAGATCATGGCCACTGGTCCCATCACCTCCTTGCAAATAGAAGGGGAAGAAATGGAGGCACTGAGAGATTTTACTTTCTTGGGCTCCATGATCACTGCAGATGGTGAGAGCAGTCTTGAAATTAAAAGATGCCTGCTTCTTGGAAGAAAAGCAATGACAAACCTAGACAGCATCTTAAAAAGCAGAGACATCATGAAGGAGGTTACCATTCTGCCTGGTCATTATAAAGGTAAAAAGGTACCCCTGCCCGTATGGGCCAGTCTTGACAGACTCTAGGGTTGTGCGCCCATCTCACTCAAAGAGGCCGGGGCCAGCGCTGTCCGAAGACACTTCCGGGTCACGTGGCCAGCGTGACATCGCTGCTCTGGCGAGCCAGAGCCGCACACGGAAACGCCGTTTACCTTCCCGCTAGTAAGCGGTCCCTATTTATCTACTTGCACCCGAGAGTGCTTTCGAACTGCTAGGTTGGCAGGCGCTGGGACCGAACAGCGGGAGCGCACCCCGCTGCGGGGATTCGAACCGCCGACCTTTCGATCGGCAAGCCCTAGGCGCTGAGGCTTTAACCCACAGCGCCACCCACGTCCCACGCCTGATCATTATAGATGTTGTTTATTTATTTATTTGATTTCCAGTTTGCCTTCTGATCCAGAATGATCCACAAGGCGGCTTATACAAAGGTATACTGTACAATTACATGTAGCCTGCTTCTGTCGCCTCTTACAAATGCCATTGCCCTGCAGTAACACACCCTTCATTGCCTCCGAGACTGAAGATCTTTCTGCTATCCAAGGGGGGTGAGGAAAGGGTACAGTTGCCTTTGCCTTGGATGAGCTGCCATAGTTGTATCTTCCATTAGCAAATAGTATGAAAGAGCTGGTACTGAAGCAGCAGAAGAAGCTTTTCCTCTCTTTCCCTTTAAGCCATTATTAGGAAATATAAACTACCCTGAACACTTGATCCAACTTTGCGTGTCACACTAAGCCAAACCATGGCTTAGCCTTAAAGTGAAGCCATGAATGTGCCAGCTCCTGGAGAGGAGCTTGCAACCTCTTCATTCCTCCCTGGTCTGCTTTGCTGTCCCCTTGTGCCAAGTTAAACCAAGGTTTAGCATGCTGTCTGAACCTGGGTCCTTGGTTTAGCTCTCCTCAGCTAACCACGAGTCATAAACCCAGAACAAATCTTGATTCCTGCTCATATTTAATTTATGTCATATTTTAAAGAATCGCTGTTCTAATGTCTGTTGTTTTTGTTCCCAGCTCCTGAAGAAGGTTTTTATCACTCCAAAATGTGTTGAAGTATAATGAAAATAGTTTAGCATCAGTGAGCACTGGAGCTTGATCTCCTTTTTGTCTTGTTCACTCAGGAGCTCCCCCACCGCCTGCCTTTACCATTATATAATTAAAACTAAATGGAATGACCTTCCAGTGCAAATTATATCTTTTTGTTGCAACTCAATATCAAATGTTTCCCTTTTTCTTTACAAATGAAGTACCAATATTGCTTACGATTTGCTGGAGACCCAATGGCATTGTGTTGGGAGATTGGATCCAGTCCACTATTGGCCCATGGGTCGCCATCTCCCTTTGGATAGATATTTGTACCTGATCCCACACTCATCCATGAAATGACAGACTTGCTTTGGAGATGTATATGGTATTATCAGAAATCTGAAACTGTGCATGTAGAATCACCCTCGACAATATAAGACAGCAGAGTAAACAGTGCATTGTGCATTTCATCCAGGTTTGTATTTTACTAAGATGTGTACCAAAGCTATCAGCTTTCAATTTGAATTTTGCAACCAGTGGGGGGGGGGGGAGGAAGTTTCAGAAATAGCACGCATTGCTTCAAAACTCTTTATGACTTTTTGAAACCAAATCTATCTTTCCTTCCTGCAAATTATATTCAAATCTGTATAGAATCTCATTTTTTTGGCCTTGCAAATATGGCAATTACATTAAGCGAAGGCTTATAAATTTCCATACGTTTTACACATTACAATGGGCCTTGACCATTAGCATAATAAAAAGAGGAGAAGGAATCCTGAGGATATTACTTAATATTTTATATCTGGGCTAGGCAAATTTGCATTCGTTTAGACTGAAGACATTGCTGATTATGCAGGAATTTGCCATGGGTTTCCTCTGGCCTTGATAATAATACCATATACATACCACTTTCCTAAGAGCTCTTATTAACTGGTTTTACCTTGTAGCAAAAAATCTAAACTAGAGAACACCAGTACAACTGCCCTAAGAATGCTATGGTTTCTGGCCTGGTTGCTTGTAGTGGGATCCTGATTTCAGTGAGTTTTAGTAGGTAGGGGAGCCAGATAATTTTAAACAACTTGAAATAAAATTCCTTCCCTTTATAAGCAACAAAAGCCACCTGCCTCCTATATTCCATACAAATATTGCATCAAGCCATTTCAGTCTGGCGTCGGGCCTGGTCAGGGCATCCAAACTGCCTTACTGGTCATCATTTCTTATCTTTGTCAGGAGCAGGACCTTTCTGCAGTTTTTGACGCCGTTGATCATGGAATCCTCCTGAACTGACTTTGTGATGGGTGAGAGAGGCAGTGGCACAATTTTATGCTGGTTCGGCTCCAACCTCTGGGTTTGCACATAGAGAATAGCAATGTGGAATCTGTCATGCAAACACGTAGGAATTGTGATAACCATTTTGTCCCTCATGATACTTAAATTTACAATGAAGTCCCCATTTCTTTGTTTCATTTCAAAGGCTTTTTCTTTAGGATTTTGGGTGCAGTCTTCCTGAAGGAAAAAAAGGTTACATTTAAAGGTTGCATTTAATTAGTCCAATTTACCACCTGTGTGGAGTGTCTGATGCAAGATTGTGTCACGGTCAGAGTAGCTGTGCAGAAATCCACTTATTAGCTGCATGTACATTTTTGGTCCTGGGGGGAAAAGGCCCTAGGCCTTGATTGGCTAAAGGAGAAATCTACCCTCCTGTATCCAAGTCTTTTTGTATAAAAACTTCTCTTTGACTGAGTCTGCATTTGGATGAAGGACTGTGTAGAATAGAATGTCCCTATTTTCATCTGAGAAATGATGGAGGGTATGCCAAGGAGAGAGTTGCCTGGCAACTATGCTGTGGTCCATTTCTCGCCACATGAAGACCTTTTTATTTCCACAGGGTTTCCACAGTTTTAAATTAAAAAAATGTGTTTTTTGTCATGGTTAGTAGAACTTTGGCATTATACACTCTCTGCTTCTGATTTCCTTTTAGTTTTATTCTGATGCTGCTTTAAACTTGCTGCTGGTTTTATGTCCATGTTGTAGTTTATGTCTTGCCTCCTGCACACTGCCCAGAGAACTATTTGTTAATGTGTGGAATAAAACTAATGTAAATAAAATAAATTTAAAAAGCGGTAGCAGCAAAGCCACTTTGCTGGCTTACTGCCCCCACTAAGCCTCAGTGATAGTTGATGTATGGCTTGTCAGCTTTCGTTCCAAACCTTAATTACTGAATTTTTAAAAGCAGCATGAACTCATGTAACATGACCTTAATCTTGCATAACCAACACATCTCCACTTGCAGCCATATCTATGTTCCATCCCCGAGGTCCCCATCCTCAAACACACTGTTGTAAAAGTCAAGATTTAGGACACCATCATGTTGATGTGTCAAAAAGCACTGATGGAGGTCTACAGCTTCCTTATTCTAAATGCCCATGCAGCTGCACTCTTAATCTAATTATTTAAAACAGGAAGCTTACTTCTAATCCGTCAACATGGCACCCAGTCATAAAAATATCTTTTCAATCTCCACCCACGAATTATTCATATTCCCCCCAGGCAGTGTCCTCCATATCATGAAATAAATAACTGTTTGATTATGCCATTATCAGAGAAAGCAGTTTTCATGATGAGAGCAGAATGCCGTAGATATATTCATCCCACTTCCTGGCTGTCCTTGTTCTAAGCATTACTGACAGTTTTGCACCCAGCTGTAGAGCAAGGCTGGTGCTGCTGGGGAGCTTCAGGGTGGGGGTGGGCGTGGAGCAGAGGCAAGGCATCTCGTCATTCTTTGAGTCTTATAATTTTGCCCAAATGCAGCAAGAGAAAGTTTTTCCCAGCATGGTGACGGCTAATCAGCATTTCTATATTATTCCATTAAAATAGCAGCATTAAGATGAATGCTTAAATCCTTTTTAATCCTCTTTTAAAACCATAACTGTGATTTCCCATTAATTTTAATACATGGAAAATACAGGTTACATGAAAAATATACTTGGGCCAAATCTCTGACAATGCAGAATCAAAGTAGCTTTTAAAAGAATGATTGAAGCAGGTCGGTGCTGGGGGCATATCCAGAGAGCTGGTGGAAATTGCTAAATGGGTGATTCTGGGGATTTCAACCCCCATGCCAAGGCCACATGGATGTGCCTCAATTCATATCTGGTTTTATGCACCTAACAGGGCATCCCATAGTTTTAGTGCTTTCTGCTAGTCAAGAAAAGAAAACTTTCTTTGTGAGTGGGAGAGTTTGATAGAATTCTTTTGTCATGGGCAAATTGCTACCTGGTAGAGTTTAGGCAACCTTTGCAGATGGATCCAGATGGATTCCTCTGTATCTGAGGCAGAATCATGGTATGCTTTATTCTGTCGCAATCCTTACAACAATCCTCTTAAGTAGGGAATATTATCTTTTTCCATGTTGCAGACCGAGATCTTTGTGCTGAAACTGCAGTTTTTCAAAGTCTACCTAGTGAATTACTGTCAGAGGCAAGATTTGAACAATGGACTTCCTGATTCATTGCTCAATCTCTTAAATATTATGCTACATCAGCTTCAACTTGAGCAGAATGTAGAGCCTAACATTTCTCCCCCATTTGCATGTTCAGATCCAGAGACCTCCCCCCTAAATAAAAACACATTTGACTCAAATTTTGGTTTGGGGCAGAATTTAGGCCACAACTTTATTGATTACAGAAAGTGATTGGTTGCATAGGCTCTGGTTCAACTAGCTCCCTGCCATGCAGGTAGCACTGACCCAGGATTCCACCATAGGTCAGCCAAGGGTGAACACCTGGATAAGCAGAAAGCCAGGAACAGGCTATCTCCGCCACCCAAATGTTCCCCTGGACTCAGGCACGAGCACAGCCCCTCTCAGGGGTTGACCAAACCATCGAGTCCCTGGATTCCTTTAACGGAATACCCTTCACATAGGGATGGCGAGCGTGTTCTCCCATCCCTATCACCTGAACCAAGAGCCTATCCGCCACACGAGCACCAGCGCTCGCCGCCAACCACTCACACCTGTAACCAATCCCTTAACCCCACTGACACGGCAGTCAGCCACAAATCATTCCCAATTACAGACAGATGAACCCCATCAAGCCTGTAACAAGACGCATCACGGAAGGTAATGCCCAGGTGACGGATCACCGTTCCACCCAAGGCCAGAACCTTCTTGGCCACTGTGCTCTGGACGCGCCTCCTGGCCCTCTCAGTGGCAGCTGGGCATTGGCTACCTTGCCCCATACGTCACTGCAACAGCTGTGACCAAAAAACTTTGAGTCCAGGAAGAGCTGCCTTCAACTCTTCCAAGTCCTCCTGCACACGGGTCTGCAAACTCAAGCTGGGAGCTTCTGGCAAATCATTCTCTTTTTTTAAAAAAAATATATATTATTTAAAAATTAATATTATTTTAAAAATTTTCCCCCTCTTCTCCTGCTTCCAAGTGGGGTTTTGTAACTTTAATCGATGAAAATTTAGAACTTTACAAATAGCTTTCCAGGCTTTAGTTTGTAATGTCTTTGCTTCAAACTATTTACAAAAGCGGAAAGGCAGACTTCCTGTTTAGACCTTCCCGCGCCGGTGCCAAATTACAAAATTTAATAATCCAATTTTCCGTTCTACTCACGGGTACTTATTTAGAGTCCAATTTGTCCACAGGAAAAAAGTTAACGCTCTCTGACAACAGCAATGCGGCTTCACTCCGTGAAAAGAGCAATTGATTCGAAGCGCCGTGCCGCTCACCCCACGTCGCTCCGGATCCCCGAAATCGGGTTTTCCCGTGAGTAGGGGAAGCACAAAAGGTGCCAGCCTAATCCCAGGTCCACAGGCTTCTCCTGCCTGTGGTTTTAATGGGTCTCCGCCTCGCCGTGGCGGTCCAGACCCTAATTTTCACAGAGCGGGTTCCTCCAGATCAGAGGAAGCCCGCCATTGCCGGTGGCGCTAACCCGGAAGTCCAGCAAATCATTCTCGCCCAGCTGCACCACCATCGCTGCAGGCATGCCTTCCCCCGCACCATCAGGAGAAGCTCCTCCCAACGCATGGAGAATCCTCTTTGTGCTGCCTCCAGCACTACTTTGCCCACATGCGGTGCACCAAAAAATGCAATAGAATAAGCCACCGAAAAGAGTCTTGCCTCTACGTATGTGGTGGGAGTGCAAAGAGATAGTGGGATTCAGGGAAAATATCTATAACGAACTGAAAAAAGATGTTTAGATTTTCATTTGAAGGAAAACAAAAAACAAAAAACAGAATCCTTTCTCCTAGGCATCATGTCAGAGAAAATAAAAAAGAACGGTCAGACCAATATTTATGTATGCAGCTACGGTGGCAAGGTTATTGATTGCCAAAAATTGGAAAAGCAGCAGCGTCCCAACTAAAACAGGCTGGTTATCTAAAATGATGGAATCCTTCCATATTGCCGAACTAACAGGGAGGATATGAGGAGATATGGTACAAAAAGTGAATAAAGAGTGATGGCCCAGAAATGGAAGCAGGAAGAAATGCCGACCAAGGAAGAATGGAGAATGAAATTGACGGAGTATGCAGAGATGGACAAATTGACTGGAAAAATAAGGAACCAACGCGATCAGAGATTTTCCGAGGACTGGAGTAAATTTACAGAATATATCAAAACTGAATGTGAGGAGCAACTAACGCTTGTTGGCTTTCAAGAAGCTTTGTGAAAAAGACTGATAGAAATGTTGTTTAAAAGAAAGGTTAAGACCAAGAGATATAATGTGCAATATAAATGTAAGAAGTGTGAGACGTAGTGAGAGTATGGAGAATTTTCAGATAGGCTGATGGAAGTCAAAAAGATGTTTATGTCAAAACAAATGTTAAATTTGGAAAAAATGTTTATTGGAAAGTGAATAAAAATTATTTATATAAAAAAAAAGTGAATAAAGAGTGAGCTATCTTTAAGGAATACATCAAAATTTATGTGGAAAAAGTAGAATTTCTAACAGATATTGAGTGAATCCAGAAAATGATTAGAGTGAAAGGAGAGTAAAGTTAGGATAGAAGAAGAGATTTTAAAAGTAATGAAATGTGTTTAAGCTAGTTGGAAAAATAAAGTAGCATAACGAGAACGGCTGGAAGTCAAGTCACTAGGTGGGTGTCCGTGTGGGGTAGGTGTGTAGGTATGTTGATATGTACAGTAAAGATAGGTATTTATATAATTACTCTATTTATATAATTACCTATTACTCTATATTAGGTATGTTTATGTTATGAAAATAAGGTAGTGTGTTATGTACGTGTATTGTGTAATTGTGTAAATGTATGTGTTTTATATGTTAATAAAAATTAAATTAGAAAAAAGAAAAAAGAAGTGTCTTGCCAGCAACCAAGTCTTAACGTGCTGTGCATCTTAGATAAAAGGTCAAAGGTGACCAGCTTCTTAGCTGGTGACTTAAGTCCACACACACACCCCACATAGCGCTTATATGTGCACAAGTGGCATGTGCGTAGAATGGATTCCCTGCACACTCCTATGCCTTTCAAAAGGCATGTTGCCAGATCACACATGCGCAGCGCCCCGTCTCTGCATGTTGAGTCTGCTCATGTGAGAGTGTTTAAGAAGGGCTTGGAAACTGGAAGATAAGAAGCCAAGGCAGAGAGAGTGACATAAAGATCACAACAGGAGAGAAGGGGGTGATAGATATCAGGAGGGAAAGATTGCAGGAGTCACATTAATTTCCAGAGGCTGCAGGAACTGTATAAAAATGTCAGGTGTGAACTGGCCCATGGGGGGTTGAACTATCAGTTCTTTTTTTCTTTTCAGGGATGCCTATAAAAGAAGATGGGGATGGAGATGTATCCATGTAGGGGGCGGGGGGGGGGGAGATACACACAAACACTTTGTGTACCATTAACCCTTTGCTTTAAAGAAGAAGGGCGACTGCATAATCTGTGTTGGTAAAAGTGCTGCAATGATTATTATGAAGTACATAAACAAAGCATATACCCAGAACAAACTTAGTTGGTCTCTAAGGTGCTACTGGACTCTGTGTGTGTGTGTGTGTGTGTGTACACACACACATATGTACACACACACACACACACCAAGAAAATAATAATAATAATAATAATAATATAATATAATATATAATATAATATAATATAATATAATATAATATAATATAATATAATATAATAATAATAATATATTGTTGTGAGTTTGGTGAGGGGTTAGATTATATACCTGGGTCCCTTCTATTTCTTGGATTCTGCAAGGATTCAATTGTTGGAATAGCCAGGTCAGCTTGACAAGTTCTCAAGATGGAGGGGGAGGGAACAGCTGCAGTCGCCTGCAGTTCCTGCGCAATGCTTGCCATCTTGCCAAAGGTTGCAGGCAGCTTTACATGCAGCAATTGCATGTTGATTGCCCTCCTAAAAGACAAAGTCCAGCAACTGGAGGAACGTGTAGCTACACTCCAAAGGATTAGAGAGCTGGAGCTCTTCTTGGAAGCAGCAGAGCACACCGTCTCCACCAAGGAGGAGACAGGAGACTCCCCTGGGAAGGAGGCTAGTTCACCAACACAGGAGCCCGATATGTGGAGAAACGTGACTCAAAGAAGTAGGAGGCCCAGGGTTCGCTCTGATTGTTTAGAAATACACAATCGCTTTGAGGTCCTCTCCCCTAGCATGGAAGACGAAGAGCAGACTCCATTTGAGGATCTCTCCCTCATTACAGTCGATCAGGTATATGAAGATGAGCAGCAAAGTCAGTCCTCAGGGAATGTGCAGGTGACCTTGGAACGGACCGCTCACGGAAGAACCCCAACCAAACCTAAGAGGAGGCGTGTAGTGGTGATAGGGGATTCCCTACTGAGGGGAACAGAAGCAGTGATCTGTGGGCCTGACAAGATGTCTCGGGAAGTGTGCTGTCTCCCCGGGGCTAAGATCCAAGATGTAACTGAACGACTGCCAGGAATCATAAAACCCACTGACAAATACCCCTTCCTCTTGGTTCATGTGGGAACCAATGACACTGCAAGCAATAGCCTCCAGAAGATCAAAAGAGACTACGAGACTCTGGGCAGGAAATTGAAGCAATTAAATGCACAAATCGTCATCTCATCTGTCCTCCCAGTTGAACGACGTGGCCCAGGGAGAGAGGGGAAAATAGTCGAAGTAAACAGGTGGCTTCGCAAATGGTGTAAACAGGAACGGTTTGGATTCTTAGATCACGGACTGCAGTTTCTTGAAGATGGACTTCTGGCAAGCAATGGGCTGCACCTCACAACGGTTGGGAGGAATGTTTTTGCCAAAAAACTCAGAAACCTCATCAGGAGGGCTTTAAACTGACTAATGTGGGGGAGGGAGACAGTGCTCCTGAAGGTAGGAGTCTATCAATTGATGAAGATGATCATCCAAATGTCATAGACCAAATGGAGCAAACAGCAAGCAGACCTAGTGGTGGGAGGAAAAAATCCTTAAATAAGAGACACAGGGGAATGACTAATGGACTTCAATGTCTGTACACTAATGCACAAAGCATGGGAAATAAACAAGATGAGCTTGAGCTCTTGGTACAGCAAACTAAATATGACATAATAGGCATCACTGAAACCTGGTGGGATAAGTCCCACGATTGGAATGTAAAAATGGAGGGATACAATCTATTTCAGAGAAACAGACCAGACAAGAAAGGAGGAGGAGTGGCGTTATATGTCAGGGATGTGTATACCTGTGAAGAGATCCAAGATTTAGAACCTCAAAGCCAAAGTGAGAGCATTTGGGTCAAAATTAAGGGAGAGAAGAATAACAGTGACCTCATTGTGGGAGTTTACTATAGATCCCCAAGCCAAACAGAGGACATAGATGATGCCTTCCTGGAACAGATGGCCAAGCATGCAAAAGGAAGGGAGATAGTGGTAATGGGGGACTTCAATTACCCAGATATTTGTTGGATGTCAAACTCAGCCAAGAGCATAAGGTCAAACAGATTCCTCACTGGCCTTGCAGACAACTTCATTGTCCAGAAAGTGGGAGAAGCAACAAGAGGAACAGCCATTTTAGATCTGGTCCTAACCAATGTCGATGACCTGGTTAATGGGGTAGAAGTGGAAGGATCATTAGGCGCAAGTGATCATGCTCTTCTGAAGTTTACTATACAACGGAAAGGAGCAGTCAAGCATACTAGGACTCAATTTCTTGACTTTAAGAAAGCCGACTTCATAAAACTTAGGGAAGTGCTGGGTGAGATCCCATGGACAGTAATACTAAAAGGAAAGGGAGTTCGTGATGGCTGGGAGTTTGTTAAGAGGGAGATAGTAAAAGCACAACTTCAGGCAATACCAATGAGACGGAAACATGGAAGGTGCCTAAGGAAGCCAGGGTGGCTATCTAAAGAACTTTTAACTGAGTTAAGATTAAAAAAGGATGTGTACAAAAAATGGAAAAGGGGGGAACCACCAAAGAGGAATTCAAACAAATAGCCAGCACGTGTAGACACAAAGTCAGAAAAGCTAAAGCACAAAATGAACTCAGGCTTGCTAGAGAGGTTAAAAGCAACAAAAAAGGCTTCTATGGGTATGTTCGTAGCAAAAGGAGGAACAAAGAAACAGTGGGGTCACTCAGAGGAGAAGATGGTGAAATGCAAACAGGGGACACAGAAAGGGCTGAACTCCTCAATGCCTTCTTTGCCTCAGTCTTCTCCGATAAAGAAAACAATGCCCGACCTGAAGAATTTGGAGCAAATGATTCAGCAGAGAAAACACAGCCCAGAATAACTAAGGAGATAGTACAAGAATACTTGGCTAGTTTAGATGTATTCAAGTCCCCAGGGCCAGATGAACTGCATCCAAGAGTATTAAAAGAACTGGCAGATGTGATCTCAGAACCACTGGCAATCATCTTTGAGAATTCCTGGAGAACAGGCGAAGTCCCAGCAGACTGGAGGAGGGCAAATGTTGTCCCTATTTTCAAAAAAGGGAAAAGAGAGGACCCAAATAATTACCGCCCAGTCAGTCTGACATCAATACCAGGGAAGATTCTGGAGCAGATCATTAAGCAAACAATCTGTGAGCACCTAGAAAGGAATGCTGTGATCAGCAATAGTCAGCATGGATTTCTGAAAAATAAGTCATGTCAGACTAACCTGATCTCATTTTTTGACAGAATTACAAGCCTGGTAGATGAAGGGAACGCAGTGGATGTAGTCTACCTTGATTTCAGCAAGGCATTTGACAAGGTGCCCCATGATATTCTTGTAAAGAAGCTGGTAAAATGCGGTCTTGACTCTGCTACCACTCAATGGATTTGTAACTGGCTGACTGACCGGACCCAAAGGGTGCTCATCAATGGTTCCTCTTCATCCTGGAGAAGAGTGACTAGTGGGGTGCCACAGGGTTCTGTCTTGGGCCCGGTCTTATTCAACATCTTTATCAACGACTTGGATGATGGACTCAAGGGCATCCTGATCAAATTTGCAGATGACACCAAACTGGGAGGGGTGGCTAACACCCCAGAGGACAGGATCACACTTCAAAACGACCTTGACAGATTAGAGAACTGGGCCAAAACAAACAAGATGAATTTTAACAGGGAGAAATGTAAAGTATTGCACTTGGGCAAAAAAAATGAGAGGCACAAATACAAGATGGGTGACACCTGGCTTGAGAGCAGTACATGTGAAAAGGATCTAGGAATCTTGGTTGACCACAAACTTGACATGAGCCAACAGTGTGACGCGGCAGCTAAAAAAGCCAATTCAATTCTGGGCTGCATCAATAGGAGTATAGCATCTAGATCAAGGGAAGTTATAGTGCCACTATATTCTGCTCTGGTCAGACCTCACCTGGAGTACTGTGTCCAGTTCTGGGCACCACAGTTCAAGAAGGACATTGACAAACTGGAACGTGTCCAGAGGAGGGCAACCAAAATGGTCAAAGGCCTGGAAACGATGCCTTATGAGGAACGGCTAAGGGAGCTGGGCATGTTTAGCCTGGAGAAGAGGAGGTTAAGGGGTGATATGATAGCCATGTTCAAATATATAAAAGGATATCACATAGAGGAGGGAGAAAGGTTGTTTTCTGCTGCTCCAGAGAAGCGGACACGGAGCAATGGATCCAAACTACAAGAAAGAAGATTCCACCTAAACATTAGGAAGAACTTCCTGACAGTAAGAGCTGTTCGACAGTGGAATTTGCTGCCAAGGAGTCTCCTTCTTTGGAGGTCTTTAAGCAGAGGCTTGACAACCATATGTCAGGAGTGCTCTGATGGTGTTTCCTGCTTGGCAGGGGGTTGGACTTGATGGCCCTTGTGGTCTCTTCCAACTCTATGATTCTATGATTCTATGATTCTATGATTGTTGGTAATGGCCCCCTAAGTATGGGTCATTAGTGTAACAAAGGAAGTGGCTTTGTGCCAGATGGCATATGGGTGGGGCCCCTTTCTCACCTGGCTAGTAGTGAAAAGGACAAGGGGTGTGAGAGAGGAAGCTGGGGTAGGAGCTAGAAGCAGGCAGAAGCCAGAGAGGCAGAGCCATGCTTGATTTCTGCTTGAATCCAAGGCTGTGGCTATGTGAGAAGCAAGACCTTCTGGGTTGTTAATGCTGTGAGCCCCTCCATTGTAGGTTCAGGTTAAATAGACCATATTTCCTAAAGACCTCACAGTCGTGATATATCATCCCTCTGGAGGGAACATTAAGGGTGAGTGTGCTAGAATTGCAGTGGCAGCCAGTGATTTCCCAGAAAATCTCTGTTGTTGCCAACATCACCACGGTTGGCAACAAAATCACAATGTTAAAGGTTAAACAAAACAAACCGAAAAATGTCCCTGCTTGCCACCAAGAGCTCACCCAATCTTCCACTTGCCCCACTGCTTTCCCTGGGGAAACCTGATCTTTACCACTGAATCTGAGCAAACATCAATTGGGTTTTTCTGCAGGTTGACATTTACTCCAATTTAGCACTAAATGCCAGGTTTTCCAGGGGGAAGTGGTAGGGGGAAGACAAAACTGCCCAGCCCTGTGCTTTCTAGACATGGAGCAAGCAGAAGTGTGGACGAGCCCCAAGTGCAAGAAAAGTGGAACAAAAACAATTCTGAACTTTTTATTCCACAAAGTTATAGAATTTCAGCAGGAAGTTATGGGATATGCACTGACTGGAAATAAAGCTGTGTGTTTGCCCAAAACCTATGAAGGTACAAATAGCATTAAAAGTAGTGATTGCATCTGACTGCCCCAATAGCATCATGAGCACAAATCATCATAAATGCAGAATAAATTGGATGTCTGGAGGGACCCTTGGGGGATATTCCTGGTCAGTGAAATTTTCTAACTTTTCAGACCTCAGACAAACTTCATGGTTCCTGAAAACAGACCAAGGCAATTGCCTTCCCCTGAAACCTCAGAGCCAAGAATTTACAAAATAAAATTAATGCTTTCTCCTGAAGTTCCAGGTGAAGCAGAAGTCACACATGGGGTCTACAAAAGCAGAGTCAGTCTACAATGAGTCCCAACAACAGCAGTTCACAGATGGCCTGGGCACCATTCTTTGACACTGTCTCCCATAAAGATGTATCTGGATATCCAAATAGCTGTTTATCTTGGCGAGAGAGGGAGAGAGAGAGAATAGGAGACACCAAGGATAACTGTAGTGCTTTGGCCAAGCACCTTTCAGAATATTGCTGAGTGTTCCTTCTCCATGGGTCAACTGTGCAGAAGCTTCTGCCATGTGCACTTTGGGAATAAAAAAATACTATTATTTGGAAGATTGTGTTATTAATCATGCTTGTATCCTGCACACCTCACAGAACATCAGGGCTTGTACCTTACCCACCTCACAGCACAGTAGTAAGTATCCCATCCCACAAATCCTCAGTGGCTTTGCCTGAGGCTATGCCTTGGCAGAAGTAAGAAAACCACTTTGGAACCTATGGCTTGCCTTTCAGGAGCATGCCTGTTACAGCTGTTAAGTCTGGGAAATGTAAGTGGTGACTGGCTTGTTCCCATTATAGAGGGCTGAGGGCTACGGGAAAGAAAGAAAGCTAGCTGATAAGCCTGTCCAGACAATATCTGTGTGCTTTTTCAACTCAATCACTGCATTCAACGTATCTCACTTTATTATAAAGTATGAAGGTGGCACTGGTGGCGAAGGAGGAGAAAAGGAATCATTATTGTTTTTCTGCATGTTCCTTAGAGCTAAGGGAAATAATGGAACAATTCATATTTTATTGTTTTGTAAACTCATCTGTGAGCTCCAGCAAAATCTAGCTACCTGCTTGTCAGGCAGAGGTCCCTCCACTTGGTATCTTGGCAATCTGGCCCTGAATGTAGTCAAGAGGAGATGCTATTCCAGATGTGGAGGCTGACCCACCACCCCAGAAGACTGGTTTGTCACCTCCCACAGAGATCTGAAATGCCTTCATTTCCTTGTGTCATCTTGCCTCTGAAGCCATGCCTTCATTACTGCCCCTGACAAAGACAGGCTCTTTGAATCGAGTAGCATCAGTGGTAGATGTAAGCTGTGCAGCTGCCACCATGAAGGGCAGACACCACTGACAAGTGACGAGGGTGTAATGGAACATCTGTCTTGGAAAATGACACAGACCACCAGGGGTGTGTCAACTCAAAATGTACATTAGCAAAGAATCCTGCCTGTGTGAGCAGTCTGCTGAGGCAATTACGCTACAGATATTGGCTCCATGGGACAAAAATCATCAGCATAGAAGGGACTCAAATAGAGCTCAAGAAGCATGGTGTGAAATAGCCCCAAGGAACAGGCAGTCAGCCAAGAGAACATCAAGGAGAATGGACCAAAATGAGATTTGTGTGGCTTTACACAGGAGATTTTCCTTTAAAAAGGCAAAATATTTTATGGCAGATTCTGTGAAACATAATCAAAGTTAACAACTAGGTATATGCCTTTGCATTTAAAGCACTCACACATTTCAATGTTTTCCTTAAGGGGCAAAAGTGCCATCTAATTATTTTCCCTTCGGCATGGGGGGGGATCAGTATAACAGGCCACAATTGTAACCTGCATTCCTGGCCCCGGCCACATCAGCTGACCATCAGTGTCCATTATACCTGTGCCACCAGCCATCCATCTATATAAAAAGCCCAGAGCATAGGTCACATCTTTGTTTAAGACAACAGAACAGTGTGGCTATCACATCAGCTTTCATACACACCTCTGTCTGTTTACTCCTGTCCAAGCAACATGCTTCCTGAGTCTTGTCTATTGAAAGAAAGAAAGAAAGAAAGAAAGAAAGAAAGAAAGAAAGAAAGAAAGAAAGAAAGAAGAAAACACCAGAGACGCATCCTTTCAACAACTTCTAATTAGTTGGCGGAGGTTAAGGCCTGAGCGCAGCAATCTGAGGGAAGCTTCCTTGAACTGGCTCCACTATTTCCTGCTTCCCAAGGTTCACTGCTTTAAGAAGCTTATCAGTAAAGTTCCTGCTGGCAAGAGTCTTGCCAGTCAGTTGATGCTGCCCCTTCCATGTATCAGCGACTCAAGCTGATGCTGTGAAAATAGTAAAAATATAAGTAAAATGTAGATTGACCGTGCAGAATGAAGTTTCCAGTTTTGATGCAAACATGTAATTGCTTTATGTAAATGAGAATAATTGTTTGTTGCTCCCCAGGAAAATATTCACTTTGGATCTTCCCTAGCTTATGATTTTGATACTCAGGCTTTTTATAGGAAGTTGAGAGTGGGGGCTTATCCACACTTCCTCTCACTGCTTTCCCCTGAGAAAAACCACTCTCCAGTGCTCAACGAGAGCAAACAGAAATTCAAGTTTTCTCCAGATTGACATTTGCTCCAATTCAGCACTAAAGAATAGGTTTTCCCTGGGAAAGGAGCTATGGGGAAACTGCTTGGACCATGCTTTCTAGGCACGGGACAAGCAGAAGTGCAGATTAACCCAAACTAAGATCTGCCAGGATGATAGAGTTTGCATTCAGTAGATTTTGGGGTTTGCCAGCTCAGCCAGGGCACTGCCTTGACAAAGCTGACGTAAGTCCTGTGACTAATCCACACTGGTCAGTTAAAATGTTTCAAACATGTTATAAAAATGTGACACCAGAAGGCACTCACTGCAGAGCAGCAATCTGTCATCAATGGAAAACAGCACTGAGAGCTATATTACTTTTCTAAAAGTGTTTTACAGATCAGTGTAGATCGAGCTCTGCACTCTGCCTCAGCCATGGCTCTGCCAGCTCAGCTGAGGCTCAGCCCGTGGAACCTAAGCCAGCAGAACATAACTCCCCACATTTTGGCAGGGGGAGGGATGGGGAAAGCAGAGACTTACACCTATGTCAAACCCTGCTCAGCTGAATCGTGTGATCTAGGGCACAATCCTCCAAAATCAGACCCATAGCCCTTACCACCAACTCCTGAATAGTTTGGAATGGGGGTAAATTACACTGGCCAAAGTAATGCCAGCTACCAGGAGCTAGGATTCCCTTTTGACCTAAAGTGGTCACTTGGGGCCAAGAAATATAATAACTGGACCTAAGTGTGCAGTAAATAAGTGGTGTAAATGCATGCTAGCATGAAGACTATCTGAGGAAGAGATAGTTCTTCAGCTAAAGGGCCTATAGGCTATATCTGTGAGTTCTCAGGGTCAAGATGAAGCAACTTTCACTTTTTCCCACTAAGTCATTTTAGGGGGTTGCCTTTTGGACTTCTGCAAGACAGCAGGAGGGTTAAAATCCACCAATACCCACCAAATCTGCCTCAGACTCAAGAAAATACATGCACCACACCAACGAACCTTGGTAATGGGAACACTTCCTATTTATGGAAACTAGATCTAAGCCAGAGAAAGGAAGGCTGAATAAATGAGCATCATATTTTGACACATGATATGCCAATAGAAAAAGACTTTCTCTTTCTTTTGTTGTGATCTAATCTTTTAGGCAGGCTCTCTCTTTCTTTACAGAGAAGACAAAGCATATGAAATTAAGTGTGTAAGAGCGATCCAGCGATAGGATGACAATGCAAAGCCACAGAGTGCTCCAAGATGCAAATTCACAATCAGCTTGAACTTATTAGAATAACGCTGTTCTCTTGAGCATTTCAGTGATTTCTTTATATAAATAAATTCTTCTTATGGACTGATTGGATCAGTGCTCTCATAAGATTAGGCTATCTTTGAAATGAGGAATGTCATTTGAAATTCCTTGCAACTTTTTCAGTGAGACTGTTAAAAAGAATAACATTTTAATAAAGGAATCATGAGAGAACAATGCTGCAAAGTTTTGCTTTTTTGCACCTCAGTGTTAAACTATGGACAAAATATATAGATTGGCTGGCCAATGTAACTCCCTTTCCCCTCCTATTTCCCACTTTATCTCCTCATTTCAGGAACTAGCAGCATTGACGATGGTTGATCCATCTTTCAACTACATGCCCAAATACATAGAAGGGAATAAGGAGAAGCAGATAGGGAACTCAGGCCATAACAACCATCAGATATTATCATGTTTTGAACCTGAGGGCTGAGGGAGGCTCCCAGGTGGCATTAAAATGGATAGGATAGGTTAGGATAGGATCAGATAGGATAGGATTGGATCCTTTCAGCCTGTTTGTGACTGAAAAAGGGAGGTGGATACTAAAATGCATATTTTAGGAGAAAACATACTTAGTGTCAGAGACTTGGCAGAGGAAGAATGGTGGAGACCGCCTCCCCAGCCTGACCCTCCCAGAGAAGAGGAAGACAGTTCAGAATTACAATAGGAGGAAAGTTGGGAAATAATGGGAGAGGAGGAGCGGGCAGAGCCCAAGCAGCTAGTTGACATGTTATCACTTGGAAGCATTCCAGACCCACCATCTCTCAGAACCCGGTGAGCCTTAAAAGTAGGAGAGCAAAGAGCTTGGAGACAGATGGCCCTAAGCGGCAACCATAGGGGTGATGGTACTGTTGATGAATGAGGAAGTGGGAGAGAGGGGGGTGGAGATTAATTCAGGATAACACTATTATTCCAAGAGGCTGCATTCTCAAGCCTCTCTCTGTAAATATTGAGTAAAAAGCAGATGGTAAGGACTTTTCCTTGTCTTATCTGTTCCTGGCAACCTGCCGTGGGGGTTGTTCCTCTGCCGCCTGACATTTACACTTTGAGAGAAAATACATTTAAATATGAATTTCCATGTAGATTTTGTTTAATGCAGTAATGGGACAAAACAGACTTAGGAATAAAAACATGCAAAATTGATATGGTCCAGAATCAGACTGATACGTCCATCCTTACAAATGATTCTATAAACTTGGGGCCACTGCTGCAAGGTCCCTGCTTCTAGAAGTACAGTAGATGCTGTGATCTCATATAGTGAGATCCTACAGAGAAATAGGGACTTGTTTATCAGTTGTGATAGTACAATGCAACATTGACTACACTGACTACACTGAGTAAGAGGACCTGTAAGGTTCGTCCCCAGCACTTGTGGCCTGGCCTGCTTAAGAGAATTCTATCCAATTCCTTCCTTTACTCTAGCAGCCATACAGTATTCTATGTTGGCTTTTTCCTCTGTGTGTTTAACAGTGGTTTAATTTTTTAACAGATGAGAAGAGGGAGGGAGGAATCTGGAGGATTATAATAGAATTGCAAGTGACACTCCTCTGCTATAATTTGTGGAGTGTGTGTCATTGACACAATGGGTTGTTAAAGCTCAGAGGCATTATGGTCTGTCATGTCATATCATACTTAGGAAGCTTTTAATATGTGGATTATGGACACATTAAACTGTACTCTTTCCTGCCTATTATGTCAATGGGATTTTGCATATTTAAATAATACTACAGTGTATAATCCACGCACTGTGCCATGCATGCACAATAGGGCTCAGCAATAGACAAAATTACTGTTTGCAAAGTAGGCAGACTTTCCTAAACTTATAAGTTTGCTGCATCCATGTTTCTACATAATAGTACATCTATCTAGAGCAGGGTGGCCCAACACACAGCCGGGCCGCATGCAGTCCTTGGGGCCCTTTTTGGTGCCCCTTGGCAACATGTGACACACCCAGACCTCATGCCGCCTTCCCAAAGCTGGGAAAGGTCTAAGTAGGCTTTGAGAAGGAGGTGGGAGGACTCTAGGACCAAGCCAGAGCCCTCAGGTCTGCTTCCCAAAGCCCAGCATCTTGCTTAGCCCGGGCGCTGGGGTGGGGCATCAAATTTTGTGCCTCCCCCAGTGCACGATAAGGCAGTGTGCAGCCTGGGGCTCGGTGTCAAAGTACTCTTGCAGCCCACTTGATGTGAAATGTTGGACCGCCCTGCACTATAGGATGCCCTCCTGCTTGCTCCACACACCAACCCTGCTGCCATTCCACCCACATTAGTCCCCTAGAGCTTCCCCTTCCCACCCCATGCAAGTACTAAGCCCCTTTCTGAAACCCCTTCTCTCTTCTATTCTGCAGCCCTGCTTTGCTCCTGTTTTGACCTTCACCCTCATGTGCTTGCCTCCGACCTCCTCTGTTTCTTCAACCTCTCCTTGCAAACACACCACTTCCTGCAGAGCCATAGCTACAGGAAGGTTAGCCAGGTTTTTTGCCCTGGGTGAAGCCTCCAGAGGGGCACCATTGAGGCTCCCAGCCTCTCTCTCTCTCTCTCTCTCTCTGTGTGTGTGTGTGTGCATGCCAAACTGGGTAGTTGATATGGTAACTACTAAGCACTCTTTTCATGTTCCACCCAGTTATGAATCCACCATCCCTTCCTATTCTGCAGATTTTCATACCACTGCTTTCCATGCCTCCTACTCCCTTTTTGGCAACCTTATTTGCACCTTTCCCCCTTCCCGCTCCTCCTTACTTTTCCGAACTCTCGCACACAGATGTTTCCACACCCTTTCCTCTCTCCTATTCTGCAGCCTCCTTATCGCACAGGCATTGCTATCACACATACAGAACAACCCCGTTTTCTCTCCTGTTCTGGTTGATTGATTAGTTAATTTCTATATTGCTTATCATATTAAAAACATCTCCAAGCAGTGTACAAAAAACTGAAGCAGCAACACAACTTAAACAAAATATGACACAAATGCATAGTTTCATACAAAAATGTTGCATTGATACAAAGTTACTAATATATAAATCAATATCAAATTTTTTTCCTTCTGACGCACCCTCTCAGCCTCCCCCTTTGTGCACACCCCCTGTGATGATGCATACCGTGTATTTAAGATGAATAGAATCTTAAGAGAAGGTTGGGTTCAGTTGATTGATGCTTTATGCCACACTTCTTGCCAGATCCCCTATTGGACTGAGGAGAATGTTGCAAGCTCTACATGAATACTGTGATCAGCATGAGCTCCAACCCAACTATGCTAAGACCAAGATTATGGTCTTCTCTGCCTGACCGAGAATCCATCGATGGTCGATGAACGGGATCCCCCTAGAGCAGGTTAACTGCTTTAAATATCTGGGACAAGTAATACAGTCAAATAGGTCTTTTCTGGCCCATAGAGACTATATAACAACTAATGCATCTAAAGCAGCCATCCAGATTAGATCTCTATATGCTAAGAATCAGGCTCAATCAGTAAAGATAGCTTTGAGACTCTTTCAAATGAAAGTCCTCCCCCTTCTTTTGGTGGGCATCTCTTTAGGCTCCCGTAGGGATTTTTTGAAACTGGATTCTATCCAAACGCGATTCCTTAGAGCCATCCTCAGGATTCCCCCCTCGGTAGCGGGTGCGGTTATGAGATTAGAGGTCGGCTGGCAAGCTCTACGGTACGTGGCCTTGAAGACGAAGCTCTGGCTATGGCTCAAGCTTTGTTTTAAACCAGTGGGTATTGCCCCCTTGATATTGAGGGACGATTTCCAATCATCGTGGGAAAGGGAGGTCATTAATGAGGTTCAATCCTGCGGATTGTCTCACCTTTACTTTGAGTCTACGACGTACAATCAAGCTAGAACTGTGATCTCCCGGAGACTGAGTGACATTGCCAGGCAAGAGGACATAGCCCAGGTAAAACCAGGGATGTTCCTAGGGGACCAGATTTACCGGACCATACCTTGCAGAAATCTACTATGTGGAATACCGCAGACTTTTTACAGCGGCTAGATTAAATGTCCTTGACTCTGCGATATTGTGGGGAAGGTATAGGGGAGTACCATACGCCCAGAGAACCTGTCATTGTGCCATGGGCGTGGTTGAGTCCACCGAACACATTCTCTTGACTTGTCCTTCTTATGCAGGGCTTAGACAAAATTTTATAGACCCACTTCTAGGTCAATTTAGCTTCCTACCCGGAGAAAACCAGGTTTTATACTTGCTAAATAATGTCACTAGAGCTATACCTTCCTTGGTGGCCAAATTTCTTTTTTTAGCTTTTAAGCGTTGCAAGACTATAATTGACTGTATTGATATGGGGCTATCTGTTTAACCCATTTTAGTGTTGGCTAAGTTTTAAAATCTTTTTCGATGTTTTAACTGTGTACTGACAAATGTTCCTTTTTCTGACTGACTGTCGAATAAAAGGTTGATTGATTGATTGATTGATTGACTGATGCTTTACATATACGGCTGTATGCTTCTTAATAAAGGATCTCTTCTACACTACTGCATTGAATCTAGAACTTTATGTTGAAGACAAAACATGGTAGAAGGGATGAAAAAAATATGTGCAGTTACTATGGAATATTTGAGGGCTCCACAACCTTGATCTCATGAGGCAGCCAAGGAAGGGCTGGGGAGAGATGGTTTTAAACAACAGCAGAAGTTTGAGTAAAGCAGGGATGGAGAAACTCTGAGGGGTTGTTTTTTAAAACAAAAAAACTGGTTTTGACAAGGAGAAATGGGTATACCACAGGGATGAGTACAACACAGAAGCTAATACCAAAAAGAAAACACAACCTTTTCCAACGCCTTTCTTGGTGTACTCAAACCTTTTTTTTAACTGCCACCCCACTCCCATCAGTGTCATCCCCTGCTCATTCTACGCAAACATCTGCCGTTGTTTAAAATGCTCAGTTTTTTCCTCTCGGTTTTTCACCATCCCTGTTTTATTCAAAGCTCTACTGTTGTTTAAAACTGCCATTTTCTTCTCAGTCACTCTCCACCCCTGATTTCTTCAGCTCCCGTTTTCCCTGATGCCCAAATGCTATGTCTAAACAATGATTTTCTTACATAAATACAATTTTACTTGTAAAATGGATTCTGTTTTTTTAAGGTTTTCCCAAGGCCCACCTATGCAATGTGCGAATGAATTATCAACTAAGAAGTTTACTTCTTGGATCATGCGGGGTTTGTCTGGGGTTTCTTAATACACTGGCATCTTCAGCTGCCTGATTTAAACAGCCGCTATGGTGGTAGCTGAGATTTTTATGGATTTTGGTGGCCCACTATAGGCCCCAAGAGATTGGTCAGTCAGTCAAAAGAACCAATTTGCGTTCCTGTTTGCCACACTGGCTCTCTCTCTCTCGTTATTATCTTTGCAGTCTTCCAATATACATGTGCATTTACATAGTTCTGCTATTTATTTATTTATTTATTTGATTTCTTATTTTGTCCATATGATTTTTGTTGAAAAATGTTTGCTGCATTTGGTGATCATGTGCCTCAAGAAAATATTTCTGTAAATGCATTAGTGGAAAAACTAGGCAACTAGCATCTACTGTGCACAGCTTCTTTTTTAAAAAGGTTTATGTGTAAAAAGAGACATTTATGTGGCAGCTATTTAAAGCAGCAAGAAGAGAGCCATAGTAACGGATTGGGTGGGTGAAGCTACACTACTGACAGCATTGGCCAACGGCACCGCCGGCTCCCCCCCCCCCCTTCCGTTTACTGCTGTGAGAGGCTGCTTACAGCTCTCTAATGGCAAGGCCAGCACTGTGTGCAGATCTAAACTTCATTAGCTAGTCATGATGGAGTGCCCTTATAATTTTTCCTCACTCTGTTATTTGCTGTCATGGTGTCCTATCCGAGCGACTGACTTTTTGTTGTTGTTGTTGTTATTTTGGTAAGCATACTTCATTTTACAGTAGGAAATTACAGTATGGAGTCAAATTGTTCGGGCTTCAAGAGAAAATTGCTCCTGGGAAGGAAAGTAAAGAAACCATACCTTCTGCTCTGTTATAGGATTCCAGCAGTTAATGAGTATGTGAAGTATCAAATTAAAAAGTGCTAGCAGTTTATCATAGCTGAGCAGTCACTGAATGAGTAACAGGTTTCCCTTTCACTGAGCAGTAAGGACATGACCTGAGGCTGATAAACATTGGTCATCGGAGCCAACATCTGATTTAGGACTGGCATAGCCCATCAGCTAAAGCAATCTTCTCCGTTTGTCGCTTTAATCAATAATGTTTTAGAGAGCATGGCCAATTGGGAGGGTCTATAGTTCTGTAGTTGCAGAATACATGCTTTGCATGTATAAAAAGGCCCAGCTTCAATGTCCAATTGAGGGAAATCAGAGAGCAGGGCTGGGAAAGACCTCTGCCAGTCACTTTAGAGCAATGGACTGACAGTCAGAAGAGAAAGCACAAGCAAGACAAGCCAGTGCTCTGACTCAGAACAGGGCAACACTATATATCTGACAGAGAACAAAACTGTGGTAGTGCATTATACCACCAGGGCTGCCATTTGGACGGCAGAGAGAAGCAGTGCTCCCTCCCCCAAAAGTTGGCTAGCTGTGAACATGAGCATCACTAGACCCTTGCAGGCTTTCGTATATCAGCGCAAGTGAACTGGGTGATGGTGCAATTTGTCTTTACACCTACTGCCACTTTGAATACCCTGAACCAAAAAGCAAACAAGCTTCTCTGCTAATAGATGTTTAGCACACAAAGCATAAAAGTTAATGCTTTGCCATTTTTCTGTCTTGCTCATTTTATATTTTTATAATGCAGGGTAGTATTAAAAAATAGTACAGAATCATAGAATTATAGCGTTGGCAGGGTCATCCGGTCCATCCGCCTGCAATGGTATATCCCTCTTGCAGTCCAAAGTGGTGCATGCAGCCCATTCTAGGGCCTCAACATCTCATTCTGCTGCATGTAGGCCAGGACTGACACAATCTACCAGACTGGCTTTACAATGCTCTGCGTCTTTCTCCCCTTCTCTCACAGATACAAATATTGATGTGAGGGGTCAGGCACAATCTAGAAGGAGAGCCCACTTAGGTGTTCCAAAGAAGCTAACACCACTTTGGTCAACGTGAATACGTATTTATTTTTATTATTAGTAATAGTAGTAGATCAGTGTACAAAAATCACAGCACCCACACCAATTGATTAAAGTTACAAGAAAGGAAATTCCAACTAAACATCAGGAAGAACTTTCTGACAGCTGTCAGTACAGCTGTCAGTGAAACAGTCTCCCTTGGGAGGTGGTGGACTCTCCTTCCTTGGGGCTTTTTAAGCAGATGTTGGATGGCCATCTTTGCTGGATGCTTTAGGTGAGATTCCTGCATTGCAGGGGGGTTGGACTTGTTGATCCTTAGGGTCCCTTCCAGCTCTACAGTTTCTATCCTTGGCATCTCCAGTTGCAAACGATTTCAGAAAGAAGCACTAGAAAAGATCCTTCTGTGTCTTGTGACCACGGAGAACTGCTGCCAACCACAGTGGTCAAAGCTGGAGAGATGGACCACTGGTCTGCCTCAGTATATGACAGCTTCGTATGTTCATATGTAAACAAACTGCAAAAATGAATACATTCCAGAGGCAGCTGGGTATTCCATTGAGCCTGACTCCATCCAAGTGTCCAAGCATGAAACATGAAATGAATTGTATAGCTCATGTCGCTGACTTGGCAACAATCCTGCTGGAGATCAATGAGGCTTCAATGAGACTTCTTCAGTGTAAGTACCTTGAGAACCATAGCCTTAGGCATGATGCAGCACCTAGCTACACCATCTCTGTATTCATAGTTGTCAGGGGTTCAGGAGCAGAGTCACAGGAGAGGGAGGAAACGGAGAGCGAGGGGGAGGAGTCTGAAGGAAATGTCAGCGACGACAGTAGTCCGAGGTCTCTGAGTCTCTCCAGTGACTCGGAGGATTCACAGAAAGGGGCCCCCATGGTCAGGGCAAGGGGAGTACCCAGGGGGACACCTCGGGAAGAAGGGGCCAGAGGAGACTCAGAGAGTAGCAGTTGGAAATCAGGGCCCGCGTCCCCCCCAGAGGGCAGTAGGGGGGAGGAGTCCCAGGCATCGGGATCAGGTGGAGCGCTGCCAGCGGGAGAACATGAGGCAGGATTGACCACACCTCCGTCGGGGAGTGAGGAAACGGTCATCAGGAAAGTTAAACGCGCGCGCGCGCCAAGTTCAAATGTACAGGAGGGAGGCACAGTGGGCAGCCCGGGAAGAGAGCCAGGTCCTAAAGCCCGCAGAAGAGAGCGGGAGGAGTCAGGGGGGTCGTCATCGTCAGCCTCAGAGGAATCCAGGGAGACAGGGGCCCCGGAGGGCAACAGGACCCAGAGGAGAAAGAAGAGGTGGAGTAAAGCTAGAGTCTTAAACTGGTGTACAGGGGGCGGGGACTCAGAGGGAGCTTCGCCGGTCTAAAGTTTAGACGTAGGGATGGAGCGCTGCGGCGTGGAAATGGAAACTGTACTTCAATAAAGACTTTTGTACATAAATACCAGCCAGCGTTGGTCCTCTGTGAGCTGGGACCAGGAGCCAGCCCTGACAGTAAGCTCCCTCCCCTGAGAAGATTTTCCACCAAGAACCTCGCAACGTGAGTCGACGTAGCGAGGGGAGAGAAGTGGTGCTTTGCGAGCTCACAAGAATCAGACAAGATGACTACAGAACAGGAATGGACAGACCTGCGAAATGCTGTGGTTCAACTCAACGCAGAGGTGCGTGCCTCCAGAAAAAGGGAAGAAGAAATGGATACAGTCTGCAAGGATCTCCAAGCCAGGTTGGACATGCTTACTAGACAAGGGCAAACGGGAGCCAGACCAGAGGGCATAGGGCTGGGGAAAAGGGGGGGCAGCCTGGTATCGCATTTCGACGGGAGTTTACCACAGTACCCTAATTTCCGAGCAGACTTGCTCTTTGCGCTGAATCTGCTGGAAAAGGACTTTAGAGATGAAAGAGAAAAAGTGGGGTTTATCCTATCCCATTTGCATGGGGAAGCCAAAGCGTGGCTGAGAAATTTATGGAGAGATAATGATCCGGCGCTCCAAGACGCGGATGCGTTCATTAAAGCGATGGATGCATGTTTTTTATCAAACATAGACGTCGATATTGCCAGAAGAGACATACATGGTCTCAAACAAGGCAAAGCCAGTGTAAGGCAGTATCATGCCCGCTTTTTTGCATTAGTCCACGCGCTGGGGTGGGAGAAGAATTCTGCTCCAGTCAGAGACCTTTTCTGGGAAGGATTGAATGCAAATGTGAAAGATGAGATTGCAAGAGGAGAGAGACCTAAGACCACTCAGCAAGTGGTTCAGAGGGCGCTGGAAATCGGCGTGCGTTTGGAAGAACGTCCATGGAACAGAGATGAAGGGCGTTGGGGACGCACACCAGCGAAAGCACCTCCCCTTTTTCCCAGAGATGCAGCGCATGCGCAATCCACACCCCCCCAAGGAGGGGGGGAAGAACCGATGGAGCTCGGAGGTGCCAGGGCTCAGTCAGCTACCAGAGCCCTAACGCCGGGAGCAGTCAAAACGAAGCCTCCTAGAGGGAACAGGAAGTGCTACATCTGCGACAGTGCTCAACACATGGCGAAAGAGTGTCCCCAGAGGCTCCACAAGCACACTGCAGCCTCGGCAACAGTCAAAGAAGCAACTCGACTGGGAACACAGCAACAGTTAAACGACAGAGTCTGGCTGGAGGAAGAGGCACTGGGGTCCAGTCAGACAAGTCCATGAAGCAATCCCCAGCACTTTTGCAGCCCACAGACCCCCTCCCACCCAAACCAGTGGTGCAGCTTACAGCGTCTCTCCAACTGCCCAGCGGCAGCACTCTGGAAGTGCCGATCACCATTGACTCCGGCAGCAACGCCGACTTTATAGGACTGGATTTTATTCAGCAGCACAATATACCACTGCTACCAGCCACGCTGCCCCTGAAGGTTGTCACGGTGGATGGCAGAGACTTGTTAGGGGGGCAGGTGGTGCAACAAACGCAGCCAATGGTGATGCGGATTGGAAATCACCAAGAGGTCATCAGTTTCAACGTCACCAAACTGTCGGACACGCCGGTGGTCTTGGGCATGAGTTGGCTGCACAGGCACAGTCCAGCATTGGTGTGGTACCAACGCCAACTGACCTTCGGTTCCTCCTATTGCGCGGAACATTGCATTCTTCCTAGCCCGGAAGAAGGAGGGGAAGACACGCAGCTACAATTAAGCACGCTGCAAGCAGTGCCACACAAGTACGCAGCGTTTTTGGAGGTTTTCTGCGAGAAGGAAGCAGACAAGCTGCCTCCCCACAGGCCCTATGACTGCCAGATTGACCTCCTGCCAGGGGCGACGCTGCCAGCCGGGAAACTGTATTCCATGTCTGAAGACGAGCTACAGGAGCTCAAGGAGTTCATAGACCTCAACTTGAAGCGCGGTTTCATCCGGGAGTCGAAAGCAGCGGGGGGCAGTCCTGTATTCTTTGTGAAGAAAAAGGACACGCCCCAAAAGAGGCTTGTAGTTGATTTCAGGCTCTTAAATTCGAAGACCAAGCCCACAGCCTTTCCAATGCCCAAAATAGATGACCTGCTTGCTACGGTGAGGAAAGGACGCGTTTTTACAAAGTTGGATCTGCGAGGGGCGTACAACCTGATTCGCATACGGGAGGGGGACGAGTGGAAGACTGCCATGTTCACGCCCCTGGGCACATATGAATACAGAGTTATGCCCTTCGGTTTACAAAATGGCGCCCACTGTTTTCAAGCCTTCATGCATCACGTCCTGGCGGGTCTCCTCTACAAGAAATGCGTCTGCTTCTTGGACGACATCCTGATATTCTCAGAATCTGAGGAGACCCACGAGGGGGACGTCAAGGAGGTTCTGCAGCGACTGCAGGAGCATCGGCTATACGCCAAGCTGGAGAAGTGCCAGTTCGACAGGAAGGAGGTGGATTTCCTGGGCTACAAGCTGTCGGACAAGGGGCTCGCCATGGACAGCGCCAAGGTTCGCGCAGTGTTGGATTGGAAGAGCCCGCGCAATCGGAAGGAGGTCCAGCGGTTTGTGGGGTTTGCCAACTTTTACCGCAAGTTCATCAAGGGGTTCGCGATGCAGACAGCGGCCATTACCGACACGCTCAGCTCCAAGAAGAAGAAGTTCATCTGGACGGAGCAAGCGGAGCAGTCCTTCCAGAACCTTAAGCGTCTCTTCTCGTCCGAGCAGCAACTACTGCATGTGAATCCCAGCAAACCGCTGAGAGTTGAGACGGACGCCTCAGACAGAGCCGTGGGCGCCGTACTGTTGCAGGAGGACCCGCATGGGGACTGGAGACCGTGTGCCTTCTACTCTAGGAAGCTCAGCAAGTCAGAGCAGAACTACACCATCTGGGACAGGGAGTTGCTGGCCATTCATGCAGCATTCAAGGCGTGGCGGCACTTCCTCATCGGGGCCAAACACACAGTGCAGGTTCGCACGGATCATAAGAACCTGGAGTACTGGCGCACGGCAAGGTTCCTGAACCAGCGGCACATCAGATGGGCGGAGTTCTTTGCGGATTTCGACTTCAGGATAGAATACATCCCAGGCGACAACAACATCATGGCAGATGCACTGTCCAGAAAGCCGCAATACCTCGAAGAAGCGGCGCCAGCAGCGGCCAAGCACATTTTCGCCCAGAAAGCGTGGGCGTGCGCTTCCGCAACCGTGGACCTGGAGGCGGTCCGTCGAGCACTGCAGGAGGACTCCTTCGCACTAGCCAAGATGGAGGACGTGCGCAAGGGCACGGCGAAAGACGACGAGTTCCAAATACGGGACGGATTGCTAATCCGCAGAGGAGCACTCTATGTACCGGGAGACGAACTCCGTGCGAAAGTACTGCAGCAGTTGCACGACGCGCCAACCGCCGGGCACTTCGGCAAGGAGAAGACGGCAGAACTCGTTGCCAGAGATTTCTGGTGGCCCAAGATGAGAGGGGAAGTCGCGGAGTACGTCTCGAGGTGCGACACCTGCCAAAGGGCCAAGTCAGTGCACAAACCTCCGGCAGGACTGCTCGAACCACTACAGACCCCGAGCGAACCGTGGGAGAGGGTGGCCCTGGACTTTGTCACGGATTTACCCAGCTCAAGGGGCAAAACGGCAGTGCTAGTGGTGGTGGACATGTTCACTAAAATGGCCCACTTCATTCCGTGCGCGAAGGTGGCCACGGCAGAACAGACCGCCAAACTGTTCATAGACCACGTCTTCAGGGTGCACGGACTGCCACGGTCTATCTTGTCCGACAGGGGGCGCCAGTTCATTTCGAGCTTCTGGCAGAAGCTGATGGGTTTCCTGAATGTCAAGATCAACCTAGCGTCGGCGAGACACCCGCAGACCAACGGGCAAGCGGAGCGCGTCAACGCCATCATGCAGCAGTACCTGAGATGCTATGCAAATCAACAGCCGACGACATGGGTGGACTACCTGCCGCTCGCTGAGTTCGCTTACAACAACACGAAGCACGTGTCCACAGGGGTGACGCCGTTCTTCGCCAACAACGGGAGGCATCCCAGAACCTTCCCGGGATTAGAGAGACTGGGGGAGGGGGAGCCACAGGCAGCGGAAGTCTTGGCGGCGGAATTGCAGGAAGTTCACGAGCAGCTTGGGAGGCAGTTAGAGCTTGCAAAGCACGCATACAAACTGCAAGCTGACAAGCACAGGAGGGTTGGGGAAGACATACAGGTGGGAGACTGGGTGTGGTTAGCGGCCCACGCAGTGCCGACCAGGTCCTTAGCTAAGAAGAAACTCGGACATAAACAGCTAGGACCTTACCTAGTTGAGGCACAGATCAATCCGGTGGCCTTCCGGTTGACACTTCCGGAGGGATCCAGAATGCACCCAGTATTCCATAGGTCGGTGCTCACGCCCTACAAAGCACCTCACCGATTTCAGGCGCAGAGCACAGCACCAGACCAGTATAGGGAGGTCCCCCCAAGGAGGGAGTCGCCAAGAAGGGAACCCATCAACCAGGTCACAGAGATTTTGGACTCGAGATGGGGGGAAGAGGGAGTAGAATATTTTCTCGCAAGGGAAGGTACCCCGGCCAGCGCCAACAGTTGGGTGCCGGACTATGCCCTGGACGAGCCTCTCCTCAAAGAGGAGTTTCATGCCTTGTTCCCACACAGGCCCATGCCAGCCGAGTATTTCGACGACTGGCTTTTCACACCCACGCTTTCTACCAGCACGTTCCAGGGATTCACCTCGGACGAAGAACCAGCATTAGAAACACGTTCACCAGAGGGCTCGCCCTCGGGGTTTGCCTCAGACCGCTCATTTTGGTGGGACAATCGAGGAGCGGAGAGGTGGCTGAGGGGCCCTTGGCAGGCAACGGACCCAGAGGGGAACGAGGGTGAGAGGGACATGGACGTGATGGGGGAGGACGTTGGGTTCGAGCATGGCGGCACGGAGATGGAAGCAGAGGAGAACGAGGTCGGCGAAGACACGGAGGACGAGCCGGATTTATCTAACTGGATGCACGCCACGGGGGACGAACTGTATCCACCATTCACCCCCACAACGACGGAGCGCCCAGCACCCCCGCAGGAGGAAGGGGGGGGGAAGGGGGGGCTTCGAGGGGGGGATGGATGTCAGGGGTTCAGGAGCAGAGTCACAGGAGAGGGAGGAAACGGAGAGCGAGGGGGAGGAGTCTGAAGGAAATGTCAGCGACGACAGTAGTCCGAGGTCTCTGAGTCTCTCCAGTGACTCGGAGGATTCACAGAAAGGGGCCCCCATGGTCAGGGCAAGGGGAGTACCCAGGGGGACACCTCGGGAAGAAGGGGCCAGAGGAGACTCAGAGAGTAGCAGTTGGAAATCAGGGCCCGCGTCCCCCCCAGAGGGCAGTAGGGGGGAGGAGTCCCAGGCATCGGGATCAGGTGGAGCGCTGCCAGCGGGAGAACATGAGGCAGGATTGACCACACCTCCGTCGGGGAGTGAGGAAACGGTCATCAGGAAAGTTAAACGCGCGCGCGCGCCAAGTTCAAATGTACAGGAGGGAGGCACAGTGGGCAGCCCGGGAAGAGAGCCAGGTCCTAAAGCCCGCAGAAGAGAGCGGGAGGAGTCAGGGGGGTCGTCATCGTCAGCCTCAGAGGAATCCAGGGAGACAGGGGCCCCGGAGGGCAACAGGACCCAGAGGAGAAAGAAGAGGTGGAGTAAAGCTAGAGTCTTAAACTGGTGTACAGGGGGCGGGGACTCAGAGGGAGCTTCGCCGGTCTAAAGTTTAGACGTAGGGATGGAGCGCTGCGGCGTGGAAATGGAAACTGTACTTCAATAAAGACTTTTGTACATAAATACCAGCCAGCATTGGTCCTCTGTGAGCTGGGACCAGGAGCCAGCCCTGACAATAGTGTACAAGTTTAATTCTATCAAAGCACTTTGGTAGTTTGTGCCCTCTGTTAAAGCTGACAGCACTTAGGCTATGACCTCCTGTTTTGTTGCATCTCAGCTGTTCCTGTAATATCTTGTAGAATTCTTAGCTCTCTTAGACCCACCAAGCCCTAAATAGTTGCAACCCTATGCTATCTTTTCTTACATTCCGTCACAGCCTTCCATGTCAAAATATAAGCATCCTCTTGAACTGTAGCATTAGTTTAGTGTGCTTTTGTAAAGAGGACACTGAGTAAAGCATTTATGGAATTCTTGTCTACTGGAGATTGGGTAAGCAATATATTGTATCTTCACAAACAGGGCTACTTTGCATGTTGTTCCAATGTAATAAGTGGCCCATGATCTTCTCTGATATGGTTCTTGGCTTTGAGACTTCACTTAATTTATTTATTTTTTAAAAGCCACCAACTTAGATGGCTTCTTTCATTCTTTTATTTTTTTCATCTTCCTGTTTCTTCTTCCTACCTTTCTTTGGTTTGTTCTTGCTTCTGGAGTTGTGTTATTTTTTATTATTTTTTAAATGTCCTCTAATCTGGGTCAAGGAGGGGATTGTATGCGCACGGCTGGCTGGCGAAGAACCCTGTTTGAGAGGCAGGGAAGGGAAGGTCTCCCAGGTGAGAGCTGGGAGGGTCGCCTTCTGTGTGAGACAAGGATTAAGATATGCCTTTAAGAAAAGACTTTGCATTTCTCTCTTTCTCTTGTTTTTGTTTAAATTAGTTTGTTTTTTATTCTATTGTACTATGAAAAAGCCTTAATAAAATTTTACAGTATTTAAAAAAAGAATAAAGAATAAAGAAATTATGTGCAAAAAAATAAAGAGAAAATGTGCAAAAATTGTTGCATAGACAATCTAATTTGTAACTCTATACAAGTTGCAAGATCTCAGTCAGACATTCAACAGATGCAGCTTCTGTCAGCACAGACGTGATAGTTGGCAGCTGGATGTAGACGCTATTCAGCAGCTGTTATAGGTGCATCATATAGAATATTTTTTTTGGTGGGAGGGAGTTCATATATGTCCCTTTCTCCTGTAATTTCAGCAAAGCATTTTCCTGCTCTCGTTTTTCTACCATTTTGTATCTTTTCCCATATTCAATATGAATGCCATTAACGTGGCAGATTGTTTTCATTCATCTTTAACATTCATTTATCATTTGGAGGAGTTCTACCATAGAATATCCTGATTAATTACTTTTGGGCACTTCTGGCAGGGTAGAAATTTACAAATATAGTTGTATTCTATGGGCTGCTCACAAAATCCACTGAATAAACAGAGTAGTATTCAATGTTTGTTATGCTCAGAGTAGACCCATTGAAATCAAGGAGCATAAGTAACTCAAGTCTCACTATTTCAGTGAGTCTACTCTGCCATGAGACTTAAAGAGTGGCAGAATTAGTGTTTGGATGCTAATTGCTGATGTCACTGTATCCATAAAAGATGATCAGTTATGGGCACAATCCAGATACAGTTAAGCATCTGCTGGTTTTAATAGCAAGAATCAAGCTTATGTTTAAATATTTCCTATTGAAATAAATGAGATTTTAGATTGCTCAGCTTTGGCTGGATTTTGCTCTATATTTATATACATCAAAGCAACACTGCTGAGGCCTTTTTTTAGCCCTACAATAACAAAATGTGTGTTTAACAGTTAAAAGTATTGTGACTTGTTAATTTAAAGTCGTTGCCCTACTTCACGACAATGCACATCTACATCAGCTACAAGCACGGGTCTCACTTGGTAGACTGCGCACTAACTTTGCACACTCCAAAACACAGTGTACAAAGAAGCTCGGCTTTCAGTTCTTGGATTCACATTCCTACTGCCGCCTCTCTGGCAATTAATTCTTCATTTAGCAGACCACACAATCCACTAAGAAAAACACTGATAAAATCCAATAATGGTATGCTTAACAAGGTATCTAGGTTGAGGTGAAACTACTAAGAAATTTGATTGTTTATGCAGCATCCTACCCTCATGCCATTCCTTTTTTTAAAAAAATAATAATTTTATTAAATTTTCAACAAAAATAACAAAAATAAAAAACAAACCACAACAACAACAACCACAAAGAAAATTAAACACAACAACAATATCAAAGCCATAAAATGGGATTCTCCGAATCCCATGACTCCCCCCATCCCGTCCCTTAAATTCCCTTTTCAACTGCATGTCATTTCTACTCCAAATTATTTTTTCTACCTCAGATTTCCTATATTAATTCTAAAATTACAAGTGTCCTTGTATTTTGCTGTTATTTCATCCGGTCCTGGTGAGTTCCCTTTCTTTGCTTGGTAAATTGCATCCAAAACCTCAGAGAGACTTATTAGTGCATTTAATATAGCTAATTTTCCATCTGGGATTTTTGGTAATTTATTTTGTTTTATGTATTTTTCAATTTTGACTCCCCCCCCCCCCAACTGGCTCAATATAGATCTGTAAAATATTTTACAAAATGTTTTTTAATGTCTCTCAGAATGTCAATTATCTTCCCTTCTACATTAAGTTTATTTATTGAATTTTTTGTCTGTTTTTTATTTAGTTGCCATGCTAACAACTTTCCTGATTTATTAGCATATGCAAAATTCTTCTGTTTCATTATTTTTATTTTCCATTCCACTTCTGCATTTATTATCATCAAATATTGTGTTTGCAACATTTTTATTGCTTGCTTTGTTGTTTCTTTTCCTGGTTTGCTAACTAACTCTTTTTCCTTCTTAATCAATTCTTCCAGAAACTCCTTTTTCTTTCCTTCCTTAATCTTTTTCTGGTATGTTGTATTAAAACCCCTCTCATAATCACCTTAGGTAAAGGTAAAGCTACCCCTGCCCGTACGGGCCAGTCTTGACAGACTCTAGGGTTGTGCGCCCATCTCACTTAAGAGGCCAGGGGCCAGCGCTGTCCGAAGACACTTCCGGGTCACGTGGCCAGCGTGACATCACTGCTCTGGCGAGCCAGAGCCGCACACGGAACGCCGTTTACCTTCCCGCTAGTAAGCGGTCCCTATTTATCTACTTGCACCCAGGGGTGCTTTCGAACTGCTAGGTTGGCAAGCGCTGGGACCGAACAACGGGAGCGCACCCTGCCGCGGGGATTCGAACCGCCGACCTTTCGATCGGCAAGCCCTAGGCGCTGAGGCTTTAACCCACAGCGCCACCCGCATCCCTCATAATCACCTTACTGGCATACTATACTATTCTGAGATATGTTTTTTGGTTCAGATTTAATTCAAAGTAACCTTTCAATATTTTTTCTGCTTTTTCCTGTATATTCTGATTATCTAACAATTCCTCGTTCAATCTCCATCTAAATGTAGTGCTTCTTTTCCCTTTTAATTCCAGGATTATTGAATTATGATACAAGAGCATTCTTGGTAATAGTTCTATTCTTTTAACCATTAATGTTAACTCTTTCAAGCCCCATATCAAGTCGATCTGTCCACTAGATTGATGGACTTCTGAATGAAATGTGTACTCCCTATCCAATGGGTGTTTGAACCTCCATAAATCTATTTGAGTTTAGATTCTCCATCATATTGAAAAAAGTTATGGGTAATTTCCCTTCCTTGGTTTCAGTTTTCCTTATTGTCCTGTCCATTTCCAGGGAGACTACCCCATTCATATTTCCCATTAAAATAATCTTCTGATCCATATATTCTAAAAAGTTATTCTATATATTTTTATAAAATTCTGACTTTTTTTCATTTGGGGCATAAATTCAATTACTATAATCTTCTCACCTTGAATCATTATTTGTATCGCTATCACCCTCCCTTGTTCATCTTTGAATAACTGTTTTGGGTCTAACTTTGGTTTGATGTATAAAACCATTCCTCATTTCTTCGTTTATAAATTCCATTCCAATTCTTTTGCTTATTAAAATTCTTCTATGTCTCTTGGGCACATGAGTTTCTTGTAAACAAACTATGTCTAAATTTTGTTTGAATATTACCGTATTTTTTGCTCCAAAAGACGCACTGTTTTCTTCCTAAAAAGTAAGGGGAAATGTCTTTGTGTCTTATGGAGCGAATGCATGGTCCCTGGAGCTGAATTGCCCAGGGGCGAAAAGCAGATCATACTTTTTTTTGTGAAAGAGGGAAGTGGGTGTTGAAACAAAGCCGCTGATCACAAGCGATCGGAAGCAAGATAAGGGACGCTAGCAATAAAAGAGGCTGCCTGGGAGAGGGGAGATAAAGACAGCAAAATTTGCAAGGAGAGGAGACAGGAAGACTAAATCAATGAGGATAGAAATTAGAAGAAAAGGAGGAGCAAAAAACTGTTCCAGCTTAGGAAAAGACACTTAGGTAAACAAGAGGGAAGGGAGTGCTGAAAGGAAGCAGCTGATTGGTGGGATCGGGAGAGAGATAAGGGACGCTAGTGATAAAGGAGGCTGCCTGGGAGGGGAGAGGTAAAAGCCCATGGATCCTCAGGATTTTTACATTGGGTCACCCCAAATTTACCCCAAATCCACCATCAGATCTCATAGCATGTCCATGGCTACAGCCTGCACCAAAAAAAATCACGCATCCACTGTTTCCTGGGGCTGCAATGGCGCAAAAACATGGTTACAAAGCACGGATCCACATGGATTCTCAGGATTTTTGGATTGGGCTACTCCAAAATCACCATCAAATCACATGTCTGTGGCCACAGCATGAACCACAAAAATCATACATCCACTGTTTTGTTCAGAATTTTTTTTTTCTTGTTTTCCTCCTCTAAAAACTGGGTGCGTCTTATGGTCAGGTACATCTTGTGGTCAGGTGCGTCTTATGGAGCACAAAATACAGTACATGGTCAATTTTATTCCTTTTTACATTACTATTTAATTCATTTACATTCCAATTTAATATCTTCAAACCAGCCATTTTGATTGTCACTTATTAATGCCTTGTTTTCCCTTTTCTTTCTTTCTTTTTCTTGATTATCTATACTATTGTCAGGTATCTCATGCCATTCCTTATGTTATTGCTGTTTGGTTATGATCACCCAGAAGACTAATCCAGGAAGGAAGAAGATATAGTAGCAACAGCAGAACTAGCTAGAAAAAACATTGCTACTGAAAAGGACTAATGAAAAGCAGAAATATTCACATTATATACACACACACACACACCTCAGCAAAATTACTACTTTTGAGACCTGACAATGCATTCATTCATTTAAACAAACTATTTCTTACCTGCTTTTCATTACCAGAGCAACACTGTAAAATCAGGAAAACTGTAAAATAGCATCATAACAATGCTGCACACCGACAAAAAAACCCCCCACTTATAAAAATACTAAATAGGTCGCCCGATTCACCTGAATGGCCTGGGTGAGTAGGAAAGCCATCAGCTGACACCACATGACACTTAAGATTTGGCACCAGCTGTATTTGGGAGCAGAGGGGATGCCACAATTGATTGAACTAAATCAACTGAAAATGGAAATGGTTTGCTTGATGCTGACTAAATGACTGCCCACCTTCACTTGAAAGAATACAAAACTTGAGCATAGAAAACAGACAATCTGCAATGGTCTGGTCAATTTGTCAGTGGATGGCAATCCTTTTCACAGGCATTGTCATGGTTTATAGTTGTCTTCTTGCTTCAGCCAGTGCTTAGTTCTTTAGGTGGCCACTCAGTGTATTCCCCCCACACTGCACTTTTCCCCCATGCTCAACTCATTTGGACTATTCCTTTGAATAGACACCTTGTTTCCTGGCCCCCAGTATCTCAGAAGAGGAAAGGTAATTCCATCTGTGAATGACACATCTCCTCTTCCTCCTTCACCTTTTTCTTCTTATAATCTCACAATAGAATCTGTTTCTCTCAAAAATTGCCTTATTCCAGCAGTGCTGTATTCCTGAAGTCCTTTTCAATCTCTTCCCTGTGGCCTTTAAGGTTCAATATAGTTAACCATCACTTACATTTCAGTAGATATTGTGCTAAGCTCACCAGCCTTTGGGCCGCCACTTCCTGTGAGAAATCAACCTCTGTGCATAGTATTGCTTTGCATCTGGCATTGAGACCGTAGGTCTGTCAAAGCTTAGGATCTATTCTTCAGTTCAATGCTAATTACTCTCTCGCCAAGCATTCCTAATTGAATTTGGGTGGTTTTCCTGGAGATTAGTTTTTCTTTCCTCACCTTCCATCTTCAGTGTTTGACATAGACCAGTTCGATAGGACAAACTTTGCAAAGAGACTGATGATGCAGAAATGAGTCAACTGTTTTCAGTATGGCAAAAGTTGAGGATATCTTTGGCTTAAGTATAGCCATTGGCAAAGAGTTATAGATGTGTGCTATCATTACTGCTTCTTCACTCAGCAGGGAATGCCCTATACAACTGTCAGATACAAAGCACCAAAAATCTGCTGCACTCCAGTAGTCTGGGCAATGCATTTTCCTACTAGATCATCAGCCTGGCTGTTGCCATCCTTCCTGCTAGCATAGATGCATGTATCCAGCATTTCTCAGACCTGAGTGCCTGACATCCTCTATAGAGGAAAATAGTAATCAGGTCCCTGTATCTCAATGTTGTCTGTATCAGCTGTGGCTCTCCAGATGTTGTTGGGACTCCAACTCTCCTTGGTCCTGGCCATCATGGCCAATGGTCAGTGAAGAAGGGCAGTGGAGTTCCGCCACACCTGCAGGGCCAAAGAAGAATGCCTTTTGGTCCCCACTGCCTGGCTACAGCTACCCAGGGCTTCAGTCTTGAGCCTTTCCAAGCCTTGCCAAGAGATGCCAAGGATTGTGCCTGGCACCTTCTGCATGCAGGGCACCCGCTAAGCTGTGGTCACTCTCAGCATTTGCTGATTGTCTTTTTAATGGGCTGTTCTCTGGATTCCCTTGCATTGGGAACCAAATGTGACTAGACACCTGTGGCAATGGCCAGAGCTTTTTTTCTCTGGCCAGCAGATTATGGAATGATGTCCCACGAGTGATATGCTTGTGAAATCTTCATCCTGGCCTTTAAATGGCCATGTCACATGGGCTGTCACATGGAAGATGGAGCAAGCTCATTTTCTCCTGCTCTAGAAGGTTGGACCTGAACCAATGGATTCAAGTTACAAGAAAGGAGATTCTGACTAAACACCAGAAAAAACTTTCTGACCGTAAGAGCTGGGAACTGACACCTGCATCCCCCCCCCCCCCGCCAGAAATAAAGCACTGAATAAATATAATAATAAGTAAGCTTTGAAAGTGTTAAGGTAGTCTAAAAGAGGAAGCAGAATTGCACACTGATAAAAGCAGAACAGGGCTGTTGTTACTGCCTGTTTCTGTGGTACGTACGTATAACAATAAGAAATATATAGCAATTATTAGCATTAAGTTTAGAATTAATAGCAAAGTACTTAATCCTGGTCTGAAAACCATATTAGCCACATTACCTTTGGCCAAAAAAAGCAAAAGAAAAAAATCCACTATGCTTGTTTAAGTAGTTTGCTGAACTATAGTCTAACAGAAAACTTTTAATTACCATTTATGCTCATATAGAGCTCAGCAGAATCAACACCTAACCAATAAAATCCTCTATGAAGATTACCCACTGTGTATGTGCATTACTTACATTATATTCTCACTGTTCTCTAGTTGTGATTATATACGGTACTGAAATTGGTACAATTCATAGACCTCTCCTATAATTATCTAGAAAAGGTGATTGCTTCTGGCTAATGGACTTATTCACTGGGAACTTTTTAAAAGATTCCTGAGTTTCTTGTGCAAAGTGCCTTTTCCATCTAGCTGGTGTAAATGGGTGAGCTGAGGGGGACTGTAAGCACTGCAAGAGTAGGTGGAATATTAGAAAAGAAGGTTATATATAGGAAAGAACAGGTGGGCTAATTAGTATTGATTTAAAGTTTGCTCTGTTATTCATAGGTTCTTATATACACACACTCACAAATTACCTCCAAGTGCCTCACAGGCCGGCGTCAACCCGCCCACTACCAAAAAATAGTTGCCTGCATGGTGGGAATATGCCAGCCATTCTGTAACATGGAGGCAGCCTAATAGAATAATTGGATGCAGCTGCTCCTTTTCCCATAAAATGCAAGATTATCACATTTTCTTGCAGATATCGTGACTAAAAGGATTAAGAGCAGAACCTTATATGGGAAACAAAGAAAGAAAGGGTGGCAAAAAGGAAACATAAGGTGGCACAGCAGTAGGTACACTGCAAGTGGGCTTTGCTGTACCACTATACCATTTTGACCTTTCAGGGAGAGCTTATCCACATTTTCATTTGCCCCACTCCTTTCCCCTGGGAAAACCAGCAGTTTAGTCCTGAATCAGAGCAAATGGCAGAGGAACTGGGTTTTGGTGAGGATTGCTGTTCACTCTGATTTATCACTAAAGAGCAGGTTTCCCAGGGGAAAGCAGTGGGGCAAAGGCAAAACCGTTCAGACCTGCACCTAGAAAGCACAGGGAAACCACTCGGATTGGCACAGGGCGAGCGGAAGTGTGGGCGAGCCCCGGCTTCTGAAGGACACTTGTCTCTGTCTGCCAATGGTGATATGAAGAAGGGTCTATATCCTTTGCATCTGTAAGGCCACAGATACAGTCACTGATCACTCCAGTGGAAGGATATTTTTCCCTTGAAAATGCAAAGACCACCTTTGGAAGATGCACATTTTCTCAGGACTGTGGCAGGGGCATCTCAAGCATTTATTGTAGCTGCAATCTTAAAAGTACTTACCCTGGAGTAAGTCCCACGGAATTCAATGGGACTTACTTCTAAGTAGAGATGTTTAGACTTGGAACCCCAAACAGCCACTTCTAATAAATAATAATAATTTGATTATTTATACCCCACCATTCTGGCAGGGTTGCCCCAGCCACTCTGGGCGGCTTCCAGCATATATAAAAAAATTAATAAAACATCAAGCATTAAAACATCAAACATTAAAATCTTCCAGATACAGGGCTGTCTTCAAAAAGTTGTGTAGTTCTTTATCTCCTTGACATCTGATGGGAGGGCGTTCCACAGGGAGGGCGCCACCACCAAGAAGGCCCTCAACCATCTGGCTTTCACTGACATAAGAAAAAACATGTCAGTTAATTGCATTCACACAATGAATTTCACACTAGTTGTCTGTTTACAAAGAACAATGGAGAAGCACAATAAGGTGATACTATTGCAATTATTTTGCTTCACTGTTTTGCTTATTTCAGAATGTGAGCTTGAACCCTTGCAGGTATGGAAGGCGTTTCTACTCACGAAAAGGGAAGTGTCTCATTTCCACTAAATCCTTCCTGCCCAGTTGCAACTTCCTTGCTGTCTCTCACATGGTCCAGAGTCCAGAGTCCACTCACCCTCGTGAGGAAGTGGAGGGAAACAGCACGAGGGGCTGCAGCCTCACAATTTTCTTGAATCAAGCTGATGGGATTTCTCTGTAGATGGTATATGCACAATGGCTTAGGAATATTCCTCACCTACACAGACTGACAATCTACTGCTAATTTTTGACATGCAGATTTAGTAAATATCTATGCTGTGGTTCTAGAAACACTGGGTGATTGCTTTCGGTGCTGCTTTTCCCCATCTCACACCAGTTTCCCTGAGAGAGCTGTAAATCTCTATTAAACTAGTTTCTCAGCGCAGAACCTCATAAAGCAATGAGTTCACTGCATCATTCATTGCTTTGAAAACATAAAATACACGGTATACTGTACTGAGGAAACGCCTCCCTTTCCTAATGCATATTTCACAACCCACAATACACACCATCTCTAGCCCCATCCAGACCCTACATTCAATATCTTGGTGCTCATTCATATAATACAACAACAACAACAACAACAACAACAACAACATTTTATTATTTGTACCCCGCCCATCTGCCTGGGTTGCCCCAGTCGATCTGGGCGGCTTCCAACACATATAAAAACATAATAAAACATCAAACATTAAAAACCTCCTCATACAGGTTCTATGAGATGGTTTCAAACATAAATCACCTTCTTGGGCAATCCAGTACAATTCAGTGCAAAGCACAGGTGCTTGTGGGAATGGGAACACTTTCAGCTGAGAACTGCAGTCACATGCCAGTCTCTTGATGTGCCAGTCTGGGCTCCTTGGTCAGTGCTCTTGGTTCCTTAGGGAGGAAGGGTGGCAAAGAAAGTTAATGAATAAATAAATAAAACTTCGGGGCTGGAATGCTGCTCTGATCCTTTTTGAAAGAAGGAGAGGGTCCACCTGCCATCAACAGGTATCTGCACCTCATTAGCCTACCTTTTACAGACGTGGATCATTCTACTTTTGCTGAAGGGAAGGTTAATGCCATATGTTTGTTGGGCCTCAGAATACATACTACTGTTCACCCAAAAAGGTGGAGGCTGATTGGCTGAATAAAAAAACAACTTTTTTGGGGGCTATAATTTATTTATTTATACATATATTGCTTGACTGTAGAAAAAAATTCAAAGCAGTTTGCAAGAAGATAAAACAGTCAAATTTTCACTAAAAACTTTACAACCTTAATTTAAAACAAAGAAAGTTAAAACCACAATAGAGTAGACTAAAGCCCATTAAAACTTTTATAAGCTTTCTAAACATCTGGCTAGGCTTGTCTAAATAGGAATGTCTTCAGTAGGCACCAAAAAGAGTGCTGTGAAGGAGCCTGCCTGAAATCAAAAGGCAGGGAGTTCCACAGTGTCAAACTAAATGATCGGATATTTACAAATGCAAGTAAGGGGATTGTGTGGCACCAGAAGTAGTTCCAATTCCCCTGATCAAAGTGGTTGAGTCAGCACATGTGCAGTAAGACAATCTCATAGTGGTTAAGGGCTTTATATACTAATAGTATCACCTTGAACCTTGCCCAGCAGGACCAGCCAGGGCCATGGGAAGCACACCTAAACCTAGGTGGCGGCTGTTGCTGTTTGCTTTTTTTTTGGGGGGGGGGGGGTCCAGAGTCCTTGACTTCATAAATACACAAGCCTTGATGAAACCAGCAGTTTTATTTCAGAGTTCCATGTGCAGCATTCTCTCCCCCCTCCCTCATGATCCACAGAAGGGAACTGCTACAATACCTGGTGCAGTCTTTACCATTTTTCCTGTAGCAGCTTCCTTTGCTAAAGAGACAGACAGTTTTAAAAGGTTGTCACCCAGCTGACTCCTCTGTGCAGTGTGACCCCCTCCCTCCTCAAAATAAAGCAGAAATATTGAAGTAATTTTCTAGCTCCGTACTATATGCAGGGAACACAAAAGTACTGAGATGACATCCTAAATCTCTTGGGCATACCAGAAAAGAGACCCAATTGTCTTGTTACAAGCCAAGCAGCAGAAATGTCTCTTTTACCGCTGGCTATAGCAAGTGACACGAACAGAAAATTAAATGCAATATGTCTCCACATTGCTTTGTTATGAACTGGAAAGCCAAGAGAGTAGTAAGAACATCTTGACATTCAGATACAGTTTGAAACCAATGGCAGGAACCAGATATGTATAGGCAGAGCTGTGAGTATACATATTCAGTACTAGCAGAGAAAATGTCAACTTTCATTTTTAAAAAATAAAAAAAGGAAAACTATTATCTTTTTTGATGCAACTCTTAAGATTGAAGGTGCCTTGTAATATTGCAGTGAACTGAATAAACTTCTCAATGAACAGAAATCTTATATAACTTATTGCTCCACCTTCATGGGGAATGTGATTAAGTTAATTATGCATATATCAGACTACAGTAACCTGGTTGGCATTTGTTTGCTTCAGGGGACAATGGATGTGCCTCCTGGGGTGAAGTCAAACCACTGAGTTAGCAGCACTAAAGTGATCTCCCTGGGGCACAAGCCTGGCAGTGTGTTTTGAGGTCCTGAGCTGCACACACAACAAGACCCCCCTCTTGGCCTTGCTGTTGTGTCCAAAGAAAAGCAGAGCAATATGTTTGGCACCAGCTTGGCTGCAGGAGTTGCCAGAAGGAGGTGTACAAGGCACCATGCAACTGTCTTAGGGACTCCACTCTGGATTTGTATAGGGTTTACTCCTTAGCCTTTTCTTCTTCCCAAAGATATCACAAAGGCAGCGGAGGTTGGGGATCAGAGTTTTCCTCCTCCTAGGTGGGCTACCTTCCCAGGTGAACGAGCCCCATCTGCCCCTCACTTCCCTCTACAGCATGTGCAGAAACCACCTTCTTGACCACTGGACCCACTATTGGTCTTGTTTGCTCAATCTGCTAGAGCAGGCATAGGCAAACTCAGCCCTCCAGATGTTTTGGGACTACAACTCCCATGATCCCTGACCACTGGTCCTGTTACTAGGGGTGATGGGAGTTGTAGTCCCAAAACATCTGGAGGGCCGAGTTTGCCTGTGCCTTTGCTAGAGCCTGTCTTTGCATGCAGGAGAAGTCCCTAAGTCACTGAGGGTTTGAGACCCATCAGCTATCCTCACTTGGTTTAGCTGGCTAGTTGAGTGGCCACTGTGGCAGGCTGACAGCTTCTAGAAGCCACAGCTGAGAGCTGAGTGCAGGGCCAAAGGTGGACAAACTACCCCAGAAGGAGCATGACAAGTCCCCCTCCAGAGGTCCTACTTCTCCCCTAACACCTCACACACCCAATAGATGGATAAATGTATGTCATCCCAAACTGCAATTTCTTATTTGTGATGTCTGGCATTCAACTCCTGTGCAAGGATTTTCACTTGTGCAACAGGACTTTCTCCCATCTCCCTGCCCTGGGTTTGGGGAACCCCTAAAGGTAAAGGTACCCCTGCCCGTACGGGCCAGTCTTGACAGACTCTAGGGTTGTGCGCCCATCTCACTCAAGAGACCGGGGGCCAGCGCTGTCCGAAGACACTTCCAGGTCACGTGGCCAGCGTGACATCGCTGCTCTGGCGAGCCAGAGCCGCACACGGAAACGCCGTTTACCTTCCCGCTAGTAAGCGGTCCCTATTTATCTACTTGCCCCCGGGGGTGCTTTCGAACTGCTAGGTTGGCAGGCGCTGGGACCGAACAACGGGAGCGCACCCCGCCGCGGGGATTCGAACCGCCGACCTTTCGATCGGCAAGCCCTAGGCACTGAGGCTTTAACCCACAGCGCCACCCGCGTCCCTTTTTCTAGAACAGATAAAAGTGACATGTGAAAGGAGAAGGGGTGAATCCTTGTGCAGATGGGACATTCCCATAGCGCTAGGTTGGATGCAACAGATGGATGATGCCTATTATATCTCCCCTCAGTCTTATTAGGCACTTAAAAGTCTTCTATGAAATTTCACCCCCTAGCACCACAATTTTAATTAGATTTCTGCATCTTTCACATTTGTAGGTTGCTAACAGGCTACAGTGATTGATACTGAAACATCAAGGTTTCTCCACCTCCCCTTTTGTTAGCTTTTTTTCACCTCGAGAGAGATGCTGGAGCAAATATAACAAAGATGAGAAGTCATAATAAGTATCCAAAGGAGTTCAACATCTGGAAGAAAACATAGTCTATTTGTCAAATTGTAGTCATGCTTTTCCTTGTTTTTGACTTGAGGAAGTTAGTTTTTACATTATGAATGCAATTAGGCGTTATACTGAACACAAAGCAAGGAAGCTTATGACATGTACTATTATTAACATTTTTAGTAGCACATGGCCTTCAGTATCCAAACAGTGTTATGTAGCTGAAAACAGAAAGGAAAAGGCAGGTCCTTGTCCCAAGGGGCCCCCAACCTAACATTTACACTTCACTAACCTCCAGATTTGACTACTGCAATACTCTCTGTGTGGGGCTGACCTTGACAATCATTCAGAAACTTCAGATGCTATAAGCAGAGGCTTCCTGTTTCCAGTGGTGAGAAATGGCTGAATCTCACATATGATCGGACCCCAGCCATGCCAGTAATTCAGGGCTGATATGGGGGTAATTAGCCCTGGCAGACTCCCCGGGGGGGGGGGGAGGATTGTCTTGTAGACCCACAGATCGTCTGAGATTGTCAGCTTGCATCAAGGTGCAAGCGGCAGGACGCTGCTTCCCAGAGCACGACACGGCTGGCACTCTCCGAAGTCACTCTCATAAGCTAGAAATATCTGTTTGATAAAATAATTAGATTTGGACAATAAACAGACATAGTCTGGACCAAAGACTGAGAAAAAACCTGTAGAACTGCACGGTCCCTGGTGTTTAAGCTCGGCCTCCAAAAGATTCTCATCATGGTGTTTGGATTACGGAGGTGATTTGTATGTCCTTTTTGCTCTTCTTAATATCTACAATTGTTTTTCTATGCCAAGCCTCATCAAGAAACTTAATTTTTTTGAAAAGTACAGATGGACTTCTACTTATAATTAAGTACTCAATTGCGCAGCTTTATCAAGACTTGAAAGACTTGATAAAGATAAAAGAAGAAACACGATGCAGCACGGAAAAATGAGAATCCCTCCCTTTTTCGAGGGAAGTGGGAAATACCTGCTAGCTGACTTTATAATGACTTTATAAAGACAACAATTTGGGATAACATACAGTGCATCTGTTTGCAGAATTTCATCATTATGAGTGAGAGAGAAAGCTAAACAGATGTCTAGCAACCCCCTTCTAGGGCCCAGGGGAGGATTGTGTGGTGTCCGGGAAGGCTGATCGATCACCAAATGACTTACATCTGTGGATTGCAGTTCATTTACATTGCAATATTGCAAACAGTATGCTTAACAATTTAATCATGAGAAATCATTGTGTACAGCAACAATTTAACAGCATGGAAATTTCAAACGACAGCCTTGGACAACAGACCGGACTGGAATGATTTAACAACTTGGGAGTTGCTGCGTCATTCAGCTTCAAATGATAGACTTGGACAACAGCCCGGATTGGAAGATTGGAATGAAGTCAGGAAAAGCTGTGCTGGCAAATAGATAGTTGAATACACACACACACACACACACACACACACACACAAATAAAGCTGTATTCGATGGATATATGATTTCTAACATGACTGAGAATCACACAGCCAGGGATGGAGAACTTTAAAGTGTTAAGATGTAGAATGTGGAAAATATTAGAACAACAAGAACGAAGATATTGGAGAGATCCAATAGGCAGGAACGAAGATATTGGAGATATACTTCAGAGGTCCAGACTATGGGAAGCCCGGAAAAATTAATAATTAATAATTTGGACTGTAATTCAGTTTTTTTATTTTAGTTTATTGTTTTTAATTGGATTATGATTGTGGATATGTTGTTGTTGTTTAGTCATTTAGTCATGTCTGACTCTTCGTGACCCCATGGACCAGAGCACGCCAGGCACTCCTGTCTTCCACTGCCTCGCGCAGTTGGGTCACTCATGTTTGTTGCTTCGAGAACACTGTTCAACCAGTGGATATGTTAATTGGCTGTTTTTATTGGAAAACTAATAAAAATGATTTTTTAAAAAAATGCTATAAGTAGTTTGTTGATGGCTATTGGTAAATTATCTGCATTGCTGGCCAGTTATCTTCTGGGTCAAATTCAGGATGCTGGCTCTTACACGGGTTGGGGTGCAAAATGACTTGGGGCCCAAGTATTTTAAGTAGTCATACCTTGGTTCTGGAACGCCTTGAGACACCAACATTTTGGATCCCAAACACCGCAAACTCGGAGCGAAGTGTTCCACTTTATGAATGTTTTTCAGAAGCCGAACGTCCAATGTGGCTTCCGCGGCTTCTAATTGAGTTTGATTGGTTTTCGAACATTTTCGGAAGTCAAACAGACTTCTGCAATGGATTCCGTTCGAGAACCAAGGTACAACTGTACTACCTTAGCTAGGCAAGAGAATTTGCCAGGTTTTAAGGCTATTTGAGGATAATTTGTTTGCTCGGTTGTTTGTTTGTTTGCTGTTGTTTACCTGCAGGATCCAAATCTGTTTGTACCTAAGTGACACAGTTTAGCTTTGTCCCTAAATCCAAGGGCAGTAGCCGAGATGAGTGATGCCAACCCCTTCTCAGGATATACCGTACTTTGCCCTTGCAGCCAAACTTCTTAACCGGTTCTGAAGGAAAGCTAGCATTATCCCAAAGCTTTTTAGAGACCTAAGTTGAACAATTACAAAATGGCAGTCAATTAAAATTTATTTTGAGCAACATTGCAGCACATAATCTGTACAAAATACATTGTGAAACCAATTGTGAATGCTTAATGTCTCACATAGAACATTAAATGGCACAGTCATTTGCAGACTGCCCTCCCTGCAGCAGTATGGCTGGCTCCATTGTTACAATCATTACAGGGCCAGGTCTTATTTGTTCAGGCATTTGCAGGCTTTGTGTCTGATCTGTTCTGCCTGCTTTTAACTGCCTCGTGTATGTGCTTGTGTTTGCTTGTTGTTGTTTTAATGATTATGTTGTTTTATCTTTGTTACCGGATTTGTTTTGGTTTCCTTTGCCTTTGTATACCACCTTGGTTTCTTTGTAGACAAAGGATGGTCTATAGGCATTTTAAATAAGTAAATAATAACTAAATAGCTTGTTGGATAAGCTTCCAAGCAATCCCAGGATTCCCCAGAACATGGGTTGAAAACCACGGCACTAAACCACCACTTGAATTGGTTTCTGAATGTCAAACCTTCCTATTGTTCCAGAGATTCCATTACTTTATCCAAATGGGATTTGAAATTAGCTTCTTTGTTCATCTTCCCTCTCCTTCTCCTCAAAGTCAAAACAACTGATGCCTTTCAATCTTTCTTAGAGAACTAAATCAAAAGAGCTACAGATGTTCCTGACAGTTACCATGGTTATAAAATATGTGCGCCTTCATCAAGTTCAATGCACATTGTGGAACAACAATAGAGATAATGTTACTGTATCTATGAAATGCAGTTTGATAAGGGAGAGGAAAGATATTGCATAATTAATAGTTTGCATTACAGTAAGGGCAGTAAAAAAAAAGCCATTACATTCAGTGGAGTTATGACTCAGTCCAAATATTCAGCATGATACCCTGCTATAGCTCAGAGCAATATAAAAGGAAGTCATATTGCACAAAAAAATTATATTGGGGTAACACTTTAAATAATTGTTCTTTTTTATTTAACCATTTAGACATCATTATCTTTTTACGTTAAACATATTGACAAAACCAGCTAATTAAAAAACACAACCCAATGCTAAACATGTTTACTGAGAAGTAAACCTAACCAAGTTTGGTGGAAATTGCTTCCTAGAAAGCATGCCCAGGATTTTCAGAGGTTTATTTACAAAAGTGGTGGTCCCTATTTTAGCTTTCTTTATTTTTAAGAATAGAGGGGGGGGGAATCATGGAGGATAGATTTATCAAGAATTGTGAAAGCTATATGCCACGCCTATGTTCAGAGAAGATCAGAAAATAGAAACATATGAGAAGAGAAACAGGTCAGCTGCAGGTTCTATTGTTTAGTTTCCCAGGCTTATCTGGATCTGCCATTGGAGACGGAGGACTGGGTGGGATGACTCTTGGTCTGATCCAGCAAATCAGTTATAACATCCACTATGTTCTAGGCCCTTAGTTCCATTGGATTCTACAGGACTTGCTTATAGAATAAAAGAATTGTAGAGTTGGAAGGGACCCAAGTAGTCATCTAGTCCCGCCCCCTGCAATGCAGGAATCTCCACTAAAGCATCCATGACAGATGACCATCCAATCTATGCTTAAGAACCTTCAAGGAAGGAGAGTCCACAACCACTCAAGGCAGACAGTTCCACTGAAACAGCTCTTACTGCCAGAAAGTTTTTCCTAACGTTTAGTCGGAATCTCCTGTTTGTAACTTGAAGCCATTGGTTCAGGTCCCACCCTCCAGAGCAGGAGAAAACAAGCTTGTTCCCTCTTCCATGCGACAGCCCTTGAGATATTTAAGGTGGCTGTCATATCTCCTCTCACTCTCCTCTTTCCCAGGCTAAACATACCCAGCTCCTTCAACCATTCCTCATAAAGCTTGGTTTCCAGAACCTTGAGCATCTTGGTTGCCCCCCCCCCTCTGCAAAAATTCCAGCTTGCCAACATCTATCTTAAATTGTGCAGTTATGCAAACACTCAGTTTGATTCGTGGCTCTTATAGTGTTTGCAATCCAGTAATGTGGCTATTTTCTCATAAGCAAGTCCTACTCCCAAGTTAATGCAAACAAAGCAATGTCAGGGCACTTCATATAATGAATGAAGATAAAAATGGAGACAGTCCAACTTTCCATGTATGCACGTCATGTGACTCAGGGTCAAATCATATGGTTCTGTTGGCTTGTAGAAGCCATGTTTTATAGTCAGTTCATGCTAAATTTAAGGTGTGTTGTTGTAGGCTGAGCTGCTGTCATGCATGCCAAGACCCGTGCATTGATGTCAGCATGAAATGGCTTTTTCTTACAAATTGTGATGGTGCTTCATTTGGAAGTAGTGAATGAACTGTTCTGGAAAACAATAAGTGATTGCAAGCCAGGTCCACACCTTCTTGAAGCTCAGACCTAAATGGCTCCTCTTGGTCCCAGAAATCCCCACTACCAGCTAATTCTTTTGCCATTTCCCAAAACGTACCCTGTGGTGGAGACCAGCTGAAGGTGCCTGTCACTGAATTCCCACTTAGTTCCCAGAGTACGGGAATGGGAAAACCTGTGGGAGGAATTGGTGTAAAGCTCCCCTGGGCTTAGTCTGTCTGAGTTTTCTCAGAAAGAACTGAAGTAACCCCCCCCCCAAAAAAAAAAACTTTATTAGAAAATTTAGAAAAAAATAAGACACTTACAAAGCACCACTTTCCAAGTCCCTGGTGCTAAATTGGGTCACAGCATTTTTCTTTCCTTTACAAGTACAGATAGCAGTATTCTAAAGGTAGAGTCAAAAATAATGTTCCGGGGGGGGAGGGGCAATCATTTAAGTATCTTTTCCATCTGATATGCTGTCAGCATCCATTTCTGATTGAGAAGCACTGTTAGTACTGTCACCAAATTTTGTCTAAAGTAAAATTAAATGCAAATTTGGAAGAAGCTGCTTAGGTAAGACACCCGAGTAGCTTCCTAGTTAAGCCAAAAGAATGTTGATGATTCTAACAACATTGCTCAGGCATGGAGCCTACACAGCATTGTTGTTGTTTAGTCGTTTAGTCATGTCCGAAGCATCCTATTGGGAAGACCCAGTTCTCTGAGTGCACGTTCTGGAAGTTGGGCAAAGTTTTTTGCAGATAAAGTCGCTCAGATTCGGAAGCAGGTAGACTCCACCGTGGGAGCAGGGCCAGGGCGGGAGAGTGCTAGAGTCCTGTCTAGTCATGTTATATGGGATCAATTCCAATCTGTTACCTCCGAGGATGTGGACAGGCTGCTTGGAAGAGTGAAACCAACCACCTGTCTTCTTGATCCTTGTCCATCCCGGCTGATAAAAACAAGCTGGGAAGGGCTGGGCGATAGGCTCTGTGGGGTGGCGAATGCTTCCCTCTGTGAGGGAGCCTTCCCAGACCCGCTGAAAGAGGCGGTCATTAAACCGCTTCTTAAAAAAACATATTTAGACCCGGCCAGTATGGCCAACTATCGCCCAGTCTCAAATCTTCCATTCTTCAGCAAGGTGATTGAGCGGGTGGTTGCTGAACAACTCCAGGCACGCCTGGAAGAAGCGGACCATTTGGATCCCTTCCAATCGGGATTCAGGCCTCATCATGGGACTGAAACTGCCTTGGTCGCACTGGTTGATGATCTCCGGTTGGCTAGGGACAAAGGTGAGAGCTGTTTCCTAGTTCTGCTGGACCTCTCAGCGGCTTTTGATACCATCAACCATAACATCCTTCTGGACTGTATTGAGGGGCTGGGAACTGGGGGCACTGTTATACAGTGATTCCGCTCCTTTCTCCTGGGCCGTGTCCAGAAAGTGGTGTTGGGGGATGAGTGTTCAGACCCCTGGGCTCTCACTTGTGGGGTGCCTCAGGGTTGTGTCCTCTCCCCCATGCTTTTTAATATCTATATGAAGCCACTGGGAGAGATCATCAGGGGGTTTGGGCTGGGTGTTCATCAGTATGCAGATGACACCTAGATCTACCTCTCTTTTAAATCGGAACCAGTGAAGGCAGTGAAGGTCCTGTGTGAGTGCCTGAAGGCGGTTGGAGGATGGATGGCGGCCAACAGATTGAGGTTGAATTCTGACAAAACAGAAGTACTGTTTTAGGGTGACAGGGGGCGGGCAGGTGTGGGGGACTCCCTGGTCTTGAATGAGGTAACTGTACCCCTGAAGGACCAGGTGCGCAGCCTGGGAGTCATTTTGGACTCACAGCTGTCCATGGAGGTGCAGGTTAATTCTGAGTCCAGGGCGGCTGTCTACCAGCTCCACCTGGTACGCAGGCTGAGACCCTACCTGCCTGCGGACTGTCTTGCCACAGTGGTGCATGCTCTAGTTATCTCCCGCTTGGACTACTGCAATGCGCTCTACGTGGGGCTACCTTTGAAGGTGACCCGGAAACTGAAATTAATCCAGAATGCGGCAGCTAGACTGGTGACTGGGAGTGGCCACCGGGACCACATAACACCGGTCCTGAGAGATCTGCATTGGCTCCCAGTACGTTTCCGAGCATAATTCAAAGTGTTGGTGCTGACCTTTAAAGCCCTAAATAGCCTCGGTCCTGTATACCTGAAGGAGCGTCTCCACCCCCATCGTTCAGCCCAGACACTGAGATCCAGCGCTGAGGGCCTTCTGGCAGTTCCCTCATTGAGAGAAGGGAGTTTACAGGGAACCAGACAGAGGGCCTTCTCGGTAGTGGCACCTGCCCTGTGGAACGCCCTCCCTTCAGATGTGAAGGAAATAAGTAGCTTTCTTATCTTTAAAAGACATCTGAAGGCAGCCCTGTATTGGGAAGTTTTTAATATTTAATGCTGTATTGTTTTTAACACTCAGTTGGAAGCCGCCCAGAATGGCTGGGGAAACTCAGCCAGATGGGCAGGATATAAATAATAAATTTATTATTATTATTATTATTATTATTATTATTATTATTATTATTATTATTATTCCAAAGAACTCAGGGTTGGCACACATGGTTATTCCCTCATTTTATCCTTCTGACAACTCAATGGGACAGATTAGGCTGAGAGAGAAGCTCTGTTCAGGCGTTCCCAACTCTCACATGATTAGAATAATGCAGGGAAGACTGGGATGAGAGCATGCTAGCTCCGCCCTCATCACAATTCTTTGTCCTCCACAGCTTGGAGGCTTCCTGTAGGACCTTGGGTGATCAGGGTTATGAGATTCTCTCTAATGGGAGCTGTCCATTTAATCCTACGCTCCATTTTCCTTCAATAGTTACTGATCTGTAAGAGGACCTTTTTTTCTTATCCAATCATTCCTAAGCTTACTCAGGAGACTTTGGGTTTTGGACTATCAAAAGTTGTTTGAAAGTCTATGTACACAGTGCCAACTGGATTTATATGGTTTGGTGTTCCCATCACGGGACATAATTAGGAAGACAGAGGTTCATGCAACTTTGCCTGGCAGCTTCTTTGCTACTTCTGCATTTGGCTTCTATTCCAGCTTTCTTTGTGAGGGTGAGCATGTAGGGTGGGGAGTGGCTATTCCCTTAAATCTGGGAGGATGGAAAGGAGGGATTTTCCCTTGAAAAAGGGTAAATCAGGAGAGTCGGAGAGAATGCAGACAGATAAAGGCATTTAGTTTATTGTGAGCAGCAGGTTACTATTTTGTTTGTCCTAGGGAGAAAGAAGTCCTGGATGGGATATCCATTCATGTTTTGTAGCCTTCAGCAAGCTTTCTTTTGTCACAACCAGAGAGGGAAAAAGGCTCTTAGAGAGAAGACAGTATTTGAAGGCTCTAGTTTCTCCTTACAAAAGCCTACTTGAATGGTTTGGTAGGTACAGCCAACGTGGCCCAGCCATGAGGACAGGGGTATGTGTGTTGAAGACTAATACTACAAAAAGTCTCTCTCTCTCTCTCTCTCTATATATATATATATAAAATAAAAAATTGTCCAGTAGCACCTTAGAGACCACAAAAAGTGTTTCCTCCACATTGTTGCACCTAAACAAGCCTTACAACTTGCCAGTGCTGTTGCAGGACTATGGGCAATGAGCGCTCCCATTGAAAGGTATCAGACCGTTTTTAATTTGAAAACACATGTCAAGTGCATGCACCTCTCTTTGTTCCAGTCTTCGTTGTTCTTCAGTTCAGCCATCTTTTCATTGAATCATTATTATAAATTTATTTTCACCTTTCTGTGTTGAGTATATGTCAGTATCCACATTATAGACCTCCTTCAGTGACTCTGCATAAGCTTTCAAATTCCATTATCCTCATTGGAAGCACATTCATATTTTTGCTTTCATCTTTTCCTTTAAGAACTTGAAGGATGACAAAACATTTTTCAAAGAGAGCTGGGTCAGGAGCATAAGACATTTCTGATAAAAATTTCTCTACCGTGCAAAACAGGAAACAAGACGAAGCCAACTAGGACTGTGTGAAATTGCTCCTTTCCTTTTAATAAATTGTTTTCTCAGAAAACATAGGTTGTTTTTTATTAAACCTGTTGAAGGAGTTGGAAAGTACAGGGGGAAAGACGTTCATTCCCATTCTTCTCCTAAATCTAATGCTATATTTTTAAGTCTGTTCATGTGTCAGATAGCATAATCGGAGCAAAATTCACTCCTGGGTAACTGAACACTGGAAAAACACAATAAATGTTGCAATTTTCTATCACATACAAATTAAACAAGCCTTCTAGCTAGAATGATTTTCCAAAACCTTTTCTAGGAAAGTGGCAATTTTCCGAATCAAATAGCAGCCATCGTTAATAAATGTATGTTGGGGGAGGCTGCAAAAATGTTTCCAACCTTGAAGTGTGTGAAAGTCTTGCAAGGAAAGGTCAGGGGAGCAACAAGCTTTGGTTTGAAAGTTGTACTGAATAAATTTACGAAGTGCGTTGGATAATGAGCTTTTATCTGATTCTGCAGTATTGTGCTCAGTAAGGATACAGGCTTTCTTTCTTTGCTCTGGTGAATAAAAAATGGTCGTAGCTGGGGATTTTCAAAAAGCAGGCACCATGGAGATATGCGGAACAGCAGTGAGAGTTTGAGTAGACTCACTGACGGGGTCTTTACATAATGTTTGAGGTGAGACAGGTTTTTGTCTGCTTCAAAATATGCCAATTTCTTTTGGGTCAGCTTGGGAAGTAGCTAAAAGGGTTTCTGATACTTGATAGTATCAAATAAGGATTAAAACTTAGGTCAAATCTGGACCCAAATCATGCCTAGCTTCATGCCTAGCTCTCCACCTGCTGTAATAGCACAAAGAAAGTACTGAGAGATTGTTGGTGGAAAAAATAAGACTTAGTAAACTACTTTTAGGAGATGGTGTTGAATGAAGTTGGCCTTCAACAGCCTTCCTCGAGGAAAACTAATTGCTGACCAGAGGGTATGTGCTTTATGATTTTGTGAAATCTGGGATTGCTGTGGTCCAGGCATTCATAATTTTCATAGCTGTCAACTTTTCCCTTTTCTTGCGAGGAATCCTATTCAGAATAAGGGAATTTCCCTTTAAAAAATGGAAACGTTGACAGCTATGATAATTTTGAGACTGGATATTTAGCTACCCTGAATATTGGTCCAAAGGTTGCAGCTAGTTCAGAATGTCGCAGCTTGGCTCTTGACTGAAATGAGCCATCAACATCATATAACACCTCTGCTGGAAGGCCTGCACTGGCTGCCAGTAAGTTTCTGGGCTAAATTTAATTTTTTATTGTTAGTGTAAAGGTAAAGGGACCCCTGACCATTAGGCCCAGTCATGGCCGACTCTGGGGTTGCGGCGCTCATCTCTCATCTCGCTTTATTGGCCGAGGGAGCTGGCGTACAGCTTCCGGGTCATGTGGCCAGCAGGACTAAGCCGCTTCTGGCGAACCAGAGCAGCGCAAGGAAACGCCGTTTACCTTCCTGCCGGAGCGATACCTATTTATCTACTTGCACTTGGACGTGCTTTCGAACTGCTAGTTTGGCAGGAGCAGGGACCGAGCAACGGGAGCTCACCCCATCATGGGGATTTGATCCACTGACCTTCTGATCGGCAAGTCCTAGGCTCTGTGGTTTAACCCACAGCGCCACCGACATCCCTATTGTTAGTATATAAAGCCCTAAAAACTTTGGATCCAGGTTACCTGAAGGAGTGCCTTACCCCAAATATTTCTATCCAGCCACTACCATGGTGTGAAAGGCACTTTTAATAGTGCCCCCCAACGACTGCTGTGTGACTACTGGGAACAGGGCATTTAGTGTGGTGGCACCAATACTGTGCACCTCCCTCCCTGTTAATATCAAGCAAGCACCCTGAATAATAATGTTCAGATGCTTGCTAAAACCTTCCTCACACATGCTTTTCCTGGAGTGTGACCCACCCAGTAGAGCATGAGACTGTTAATCTCAGGGTTGTGGGTTTGAGCAACACACTGAGCAATGAATTCTATGAATTATATGAATTCAATAATTCTACCGGATGAAACAGCCTTACTTTTTTCCCTATTGAATTCATATTGTTTTATGATAATTTTATGTTGTACACCGCTTCCTTTATTAACATTAAAAGAAATTTCAAAGTGGTTTACAGAAGTAAAAGCAATTTGTGATTCCTGCAAAAACAGATATGGAATTAAATCCTTTCCTCCTGTGCTTGATGTGTGGGGAAAAGGGCAGAGAAAAGAGTCCATTTTCTGTCTCTGTTAAAGCACACCAGGGAGGGATCAGGGGCAAGCTCACAGCTTTTGTGATAAACTTGGAGAGTCCTACCTCACACTGTGAGGACCCTAGCTATCCATAGTTCCTTGCTTAAGAGGTTCACTTACATTTTTACTTTAATAGCTCTTATTTTTCTTCTTTCATGTGCATAGAAATCCCATCTCAAATATCTACATGGTGCCATCTCAGTTTTCAATGTTTTTCAACCCCCCCCCCCCAAGTTCATTGTTCTCATCAAACTTCTGTCTTACTCCCCCACCCCTCCTCTGGTCATCTTTCAGTCTACTGTGTTTAGTCCTTTAGTCATGTCCGACTCTTCGTGATCCCATGGACCAGAGCACGCCAGGCACTCCAGTCTTCCACTGCCTCCCGCAGCTTGGTCAAACTCATGTTGGTAGCTTTGAGAACACTGTCCAACCATCTTGTCCTCTGTCGTCCCCTTCTCCTTGTGCCCTCCATCTTTCCCAACATCAGGGTCTTTTCCAGGGAGTCTTCTCTTCTCATGAGGTGGCCAAAGTATTGTAGCCTCAGCTTCACAATCTGTCCTTCCAGTGAGCACTCAGGGCTAATTTCCTTAAGAATGGATAGGTTTGATCTTCTTGCAGTCCATGGGACTCTCAAGAGTCTCCTCCAGCACCAGAATTCAAAAGCATCAATTCCTTTGGCGATCAGCCTTCTTTATGGTCCAGCTCTTACTTCCATACATCACTACTGGGAAAACCATAGCTTTAACGATATGGACCTTTGTTGGCAAGGTGATGTCTCTGCTTTTTAAGGTGCTGTCTAGGTTTGTCATTCCTTTTCTCCCAAGAAGCAGGCATCTTTTAATTTCATGACTGCTGTCACCATCTGCAGTTATCATGGAGCCCAAGAAAGTAAAATCTCTCACTGCCTCCATTTCTTCCCCTTCTATTTGCCAGGAGGTGATGGGACCTGTGGCCATTATCTTAGGTTTTTTTGATGTTGAGCTTCAGACCATATTTTGCTCTCTTCTCTTTCAACTTCATTAAAAGGTTCTTTAATTCCACCTCCTTTCTGCCATCAAGGTTGTGTCATCTGCATATCTGAGGTTGTTGATATGCAGATGACACAACCTTGATGGCAGAAAGCGTACTAAAGGTAAAGGTACCCCTGCCCGTATGGGCCAGTCTTGACAGACTCTAGGGTTGTGCGCCCATCTCACTCAAGAGGCCGGGGGCCAGCGCTGTCCGGAGACACTTCCGGGTCATGTGGCCAGCGTGACATCGCTGCTCTGGTGAGCCAGAGCCGCACACGGAACGCCGTTTACCTTCCCGCTAGTAAGCGGTCCCTATTTATCTACTTGCACCCGGGAGTGCTTTCGAACTGCTAGGTTGGCAGGCGCTGGGACCGAACAACGGGAGCGCACCCCGCCACGGGGATTCGAACCGCCAACCTTTCGATTGGCAAGCCCTAGGTGCTGAGGCTTTTACCCACAGCGCCACCCACGTCCTAGAAAGCGTACTACTTGCACCTAAATTTGTGCCTGTTCACCCACAGAGCTGGTCCTAGACTGTTAAGGAGGGTGAGGCTGTCTCCTCGGGCCACAGACTTTGGATGCCATGAGGGTGATAGGGAGTTGTGAGTTTTTTCTGCATCAGTGACAAAACAACTTGACTGTCCTCAGACACTATGCACCTTGACTGGAGTGTGGACGCCATTTGCTGCTCCAGCTCAGGTGGAAAAGTTTCTTAGGCCAATCCAGTTCATTGCATGACTGTTCCAACTCCTTCACTCCTTGTGCTGACTCAAACACAGTCAACTTTTAGTGTTTAAGCTCCTGGCAGCAGGGACCTACATGCTCCTTTCTTCCCATTATAAAATACAATGTACATTCAGACAAACCATTTTAATTAACTCTAGAATGAAAATATTTGATATTGACTCAAGTAAAAGAAAACATCTGGATATTCATAAGCAGAAACTGGACTGCCTAAGGAGTCCATATTTCTTGGTACAATAGGAGTCTAAAATCTAAATAACAAACAACTGAAATTAATCAAAATCAGTCCCATAGAAATTTGGAAAACAAGGCAAATATTCCACTAAACATGCCATAAAAAGGAGTAGAGGAAACGTACTGATGGGAGATGTGCTTTGGACCAGATGCCTCCCAATGAAAACACTGAATGGTTTCCTAAAATAGCTGCTAAAAGTATGGCAGCAGTGATATGGAAATGAAGAGATAAGCAAACAAGTTAGTAGATACAGCAATCAAAAAGACCCAATTTTTAAAAAGCAATGGAAACATAAAATACAGAACTATTGGTGGAAACACAAAGAAATTTATATTTCACCCACATTTTTCAGGAACTAAGAAAGATTATATTTCTCTGTACTGGTCAGATATGTTCAGTTTACCTAGCAGTCCCTTTAGGCCAAAAAACTTTCATCTGCTTGCCAACGATATTCAAAATTCAAACTTAAATTATTGTCCAGAGAATAAACAATAACCGGATCACCAGGAACTGAATTATACTGTTGTCCAGATCAATTTACTATTGATCCTGTAATCATGAACAATGCAATCAAGGAGAAATGCAATCTTTTGTTAACAATATTGATTGCAAGACAGTCTTTGATCCCTTGCCACATTCTTGGCTACTTCGTGTACCAAATGGATCTTATTATTGTATCACTGGTAGAAATAGCAAAATATGAAACAGGACATGAAATCAAATCAAGACGGGCATCAAGAGGAGGATTCCATGAATCTAGTGACAGTAAAAATACTACACACACACACACACAATTTTTTATTTACTGGACTCAACAGCCTCTAACAACCACAAATACATTTTCAGTAAAAATGTAAGCATGTCTTGAAAAATGTGCAGCTCTTTCCATAATTAAAAAGAAAAGCGAAGATCCTCTATAACAAGAACATCTGGCAAATGCTGGGATATACAGTACCTACACTCAGTTGTAATTGTTACAAGTACCTGGGGATCAGTCACAACAAAACAGCCCAGCCAAGTTTATTCATAGAGTTAGATCTTCTCTAACAACACTGGAGGGAGCGGAAGAGTCATTACACTTTTTGTGTCAGTCTTGTACAACTCAATGTTCCAAATGTTCCTCAACCTTGATGGTGAGAATTGCTATATGAGTCCCTGTCAGGGAAAAGGATAGGATATAAATAAATAAGTATAATAAATATAACTACGACTATACGGGACTCCCTGAAAAGCAGTGGTCAAGGCTCATCAAAACTTCACTCCTCTTATCTGAGTGATGAATTTTTCCAGTCAACATAGTATTAAAACTGGAAAGAAAGAACTGGAACATGAAAATCAAATATTTATTATTATTATTATTAATAGTAATGCAGCCTCTTCAGCAAAATGGCTCAAAAGCAATACCTTCAGTATTACTGATATTCAATACTGTATTATTCACACTATGTGTTATCAGGAGCAGGACTCCGCTTTATAACTGTTTCCGATGTCATGTGTTCTTCTTTCACTTAACCCCATACTACTACTACTACTACTACTACTACATCATATTTGTACCCTGACCATCCTGACTAGGTTGACCCAGCCACTCTGGGCTGCTTCTAACAAATATAAAAGCATAATAAAACATCAAACATTAAAAACTTCCCAATACAGGGCTGCCTTCAGATGTCTTTTCAAAATTGTGTCATTCTTTATCTCCTTGACATCTGAAGGGAGGGCGTTCCACAAGGCAGGTGCCACTACCGAGAAGGCCCTCTGCCTGGTTCCCTGCAACCTCACTTCTTGCAGAGAGGGAACCACTAGAAGGCCCTCAGGCGCTGGATTTCAGTGTCCGGGCTGAACGATGGGGGTGGAGACACTCCTTCAGGTCTACTGGGCCAAGGCCGTTTAGGGCTTAAAAGGTCAGCACCGACACTTTGAATTGTGCTCGGAAATGCTGGGAGCCAATGAAGATCTTTCAGGACTGGTGTTATATGGTCCCGGCAGCCACTCCCAGTCACCAGTCCAGCTGCCACATTTTGGGCTTGTTGTTTTCGACACACCTTCAAAGGTAACCCCACGTAGAGTGCATTGCAGTAGCCAATAATACAACCCATAATAGATGAAAACAAAGAGTCATGGGACAAGGCTAAAAGCATGGCCCCATTCCTAGCTCTACATATTCTATTTACACATGAGTAATGTGTGAATAAAGGTGACTAAGACCTGTGAAGAAAATACAACAATAAATAAGGAACCTTAGAATATTTAATAAGTGAGTGTCCTGTCTTATTCATGATATAAAGTATGTATTTATTATTATTATTATTCTATCCCACATTTCCTCCAAAGAGCTCGAGGTGGTGGGCATAGTTCTCAGCCCTGCCCCTTCCATTTAAATCTCACTGTGAGGGAGGCTAAGCAGGCAGACTGACTACCCAAGTTCAGCCAGTGAGCTTCATGGCTGAGTGCAGATTTGAACCCTGGTCTCCCAGGTTCTAGGTCCAAGACTCCAAGCACTACACCACACTGCCTCTCATATTGGGCATGCAGCACCAACCATACCATTCAAAACTGCTCCTCCTTATTACAAATATAGCCTGGACCCAATTCTTGAGAGTATTTAGATAAACCAATGGCAACAGATAAAACAATAGATTGCAGCTGACTGAAAGGCAGGCAACTTCCTCCCCAGCAACTGCTATAATATACATTGTAATATTTTGCTCACATGGAGGAAATACAGTTAATAAAAAGCCAAAAATAAAACACAGCCTTGGATATAAATTGTGTCTGGAAATATAAAATGATTAATATACAATGGCATCCCTCTTAATATCAACAACAGAAGTAGTTATACATACACTTTTTTTTAAAGCACGGAAGAAAACACATGCCACCCCTCCTTTTTAGCACAATCAAAAACATGGCATTCTCCAATCTTGCCAGCAAATCCCTAAACAATGATGGATTGACACTCTTCACAGAATGAGTCTTGGGATATCACATCACCACTGAACAAGCACCAGAAATGTGGAGAAGAAAGAGGATGTTGTAATTGTTGTGGTATTATAAGAATCCCTTTGGATTACTTCCCATTGTTTTCTCTTATGAATGTATATTTTCATTGTCTCCACTACAGATAGGCATGCTCTCCGTCACTCATTCACTATTGGGGAATTTACTGATTATTCCATTGAATTCCTTGCTGATCATCTGCTCTATTTGCCACTGCCATGACTCTTTGACTTCTGTAGAAACTGTATAGCATTTTTATTGTATGGGATTTGTATGTGGGAAAGCTTCAGTGACTTCCTGGATTTTATTTCTTTCTTCGTTTAATGCATCATTAAAGTTATCCAGTCAGGATTATTCAGTCATCTCTCATTAGAACAAGAGGCTATTGTCAGAAAGTATCCTATGCTAAGCAGCTTCTCTTAATAATTAATGGGCACAGTGGTTTTTAACACTATTGTTTTAATACAGGCCGTCTCATAAGCCAGTTTATCTATGTGAATTTAATAGCACTGCACAGCCAGTCTAGTGTGCATGTGCAAGCTGATTTTGCATCCTGCTAAGGACATTTTACATTCATATGAGACTCAGGATGCATCATCTTTCCATGAGTTTCCTCTTTCAATGGGAAACAATACTTTTTGCAAGCTTTCCGCATAGTCTATCAATCAATCCAATTTACATTTATAAAGTAGCCTTCCTGTGAGCACCCCTAGGCACTGTGAACAACTAATTTAAACGCAGATACAATAAATATTTAAAAGATTCCAAAAGCCAGAGAGCTGGTTATAATTTTCAGCATCACAGAGAGGCAGTAATGCCAAAAGGATGTGTGTGTATATTAGGGCCTATCCTGAAATGTTCACTGTACTTTAGCATCACAAAGTACCAATTTCCAATTATTTTTCAGCATTTTTAAAGCAACGTTCACCTCTCCATTCCCATTGCTCTCTCTTTCTCTGCTTTATAGAACTTTCCTGCCTTCATTGATGTCATCACATGCTGCATAGCATTTGAATGCCAATCCAATCACTGGCTGGAATTATCCAAGTGACTCAATCTAGGACTGCCTCTCTCTTGGCATCATTATGTGGCTAAATCTGATTGGTTACATAATGCAAACGGCAATATGGCACTGAAGTCACAGCAGCTAGTTGCACAATTACTCCAAACAGTCCTGGATAATGCAGCAAATGTGATGATATCCCAATAACGTATAATTGATTTGACTGTGAGATAAAGCCAAGGGCAAATGACAAACAATTGCAGCTGCATATAAATTTACTCAGAAGTCCCGCTGACTTCAGTGAGACTTATTCTCAAATAGAACTGGGTGAATCTGCCAATTTTGGTTTTTCTCTGTTTCTTATTTTTCCAGTTCCACATCAGTTTGCAATTTTTAAAAATTTATCAGCATTTTAGTGCGATTTCCTGCTAATTACACTTTTTTTGCATTCTATTTTGCCTAATATACCTTTTTTAGTGACCAGAGGAGCACGGTGCATCTGCAGCAGCACAACAGGATGCCTTCATCTGCACCACCTTCAACAAAACATGTCTCTCCCATAACAGTCTCTGTCAGAGCAGGCACTGCAGCTCTCTAATGGTTTGACTTTACTCCTGATAGAACACTCTTCCATTGTCTCCCAAGACAGACAGATGTCAATGAACTGCAGAATCACACTGCAAAATTCAGAAAAGTGTGGCTTTTCTGGACAGATGTGTTTCAGGTCTTGTATTGATTCATAAAGTGCGAACTAGGAATTATCCCATCCCTACTTTCAGGGAAATGGGTTTAGGATTGTTGTCTATGTGAACAGTTTTACAAGGAGTACTGGAAAATTGCTCTTGCATATTAAGACTGCCAAAGAGGAACCTCTTGGCCATTCCATCACCCTTGGTTGTTAGGGGGATGGCATTGTTGAAAAAGGCATTCTCTGTGGCAGCCTCTGAATTGTGAAATGCTTCCTTCACAGAAGTGCATCTGGCATCTTCATTATATATCTTTAACTATATGCTGATGATGCAGCTCTTCACTCTGCGCAGTGACACATGAGATACATATCTTTAGCGTGCACCCTATTTTTTTGAATTCAATTTGTTTTAGCTGATTTCAATACTGTATTTTTTCTCTGTGGAAACCTACCCTGGGACCTTATTGTGAAGGGTGGGGAAGAAATCTAAAATATAATAAGAATAAGAATAAGAATAATAGCATAAAGGGAAGTAAATAAATAAATAAGTGTAAGTAGCTTCAGCTCTGCTCTGGAATAAATGAAGTATAACATCAAGCCCACTAGCAAGAAATTCCCCACAAGACATAAAATTTGCTGCACCAAATAAGTCTATAGATCACAATACTAGACATGGTAAGGCTGGAAAATTCAGCTTTCAGTGGAAAGCTAAACACAAGCCAAGCTAACGGCTGTCACTGAATGGTATGGAAAGACTGCCACCAGCTACAACATTTTAGAATATATTCAGGAAAGAGCTAATCAATAGCAAATCAACTTAATATATGTTCAGCTAAAGACATCTTGAAGAGATACGTGCTTGAATATCTCATCTGCAATTAAGAAATACATGAAGCTGCTTCACAATCTTTTGGAAGATGTGAGTGTCATCTAGCTGTATGTGAACAGAATACTTACAATTTGGGCAAATGAGAAGTGCAAAGAACTGGATTCAACTAACCCAGCAAGCTAACGGAAGCCAGAGCAAGGGCTCCTGCTAGTGCCATGGGCTTCTTTCTCTCCTCCTCCTCCATCCTCTCCCAAATCCACTCCGGAGAGTGGGGAGAATCCCCAGAAGGGGCTTTCGTCTCTCTGGCAAGCGGAAATGCTTGTGCAGAGGGAATGATCAGAAGAGGAGGATGCTGAATTCCTCCCGCAGGAAGAAAGTAAGTAACACACACGCAGAGCGCCAAGATAGTTCCTTCACCCCCATTTCAGTGGTCTTCTTTTAAACCAATTAATTATTTAATTAATTAATGGGTTAAATGGAAACACATTAACATATCGGCAGATATGTGCTTGGAGGAAGTATAGCAACTTGCAAAATGACTCTATTTTATAAATGTTATTTTACTTTTTATTTCCCACTACAAAAACTAAACAACTGTGTTTGGGGAAGTTTTTAATGTTTGATGTTTTATCGTGTTTTAATATTCTGTTGGAGCCGCTCAGAATGGCTGGGGAAACCCAGCCAGATGGGTGGGGTATAAATAAATTATTATTATTATTATTATTATTCATTCACAAACATGTCTGTATTTTCTCACACAAATTTCAACTGGCTAATAAAATTGCAGCCCTCCTATTTAGAAATTTGCACAATTGTCTCTCTGTATTTAGCACCTGCTGTGATTGAGCAATTCATCATTTTGGCAAAAAAGTCAGTGTTGTACATGCGATGACTCAATTCCAACATTAAAATATTGGGAATATTACTTACTGTTCTCCATCTGTGAAATGGAAGAAGAGTTTTGTGAGTCATAGTGGAGTAGACAAAGCAGTACTATTCTCTCATCATAATATTAAACTAAATTACTATTTCATGCAGGTGAATTTCCATTTGCCTGGAGAGGAGGGTGTCTCAGATACTGCAGGAATCCAGTGACAGATATAATATGATTTGGGTTGGGGGGGGGTGTTTTTTAGAAACTGGAACTTTATTAGCATGTTAGGCAATGCCCAGCCCAGTCATGGAACAACAGCAATGTGGAAAAATTCTGTTCTTCTTTGAGCATGGGTTTCCCATCCATTGTTTAAAAATCTTTTCAAACAGGCTCAGGGAAGACACACAGCTCTAGTTTCGTTCTGACTTTTTCTCACTGATTTATTTCCATAATAAAGTTTTCACAGCTATATGCTCCAAAGAGCACCTCAATTAACATATCTTTATCCTGCAATTTGATTATTCTCAAATTATAAATTTAAACAAGCTCTCTTTCACACTTCCCTTCGTTCTCTCTCACACACACACACACACAGACGCACGCACCCTTTCAGAGTAGACAGGCCCTGATGATGCTGCCAGGCTAAGGTCTGGAAGCATTTCCCCCTGAAAGGCCCATCTGGCTTCTCTGAATCTTCTTGTGAGGAGAAATTCACAGCTTACCCCATGGGGAGCTCTGTAGCACTGTTAACAGCTTTAGAGTAATTTCCTCATTAAGTAATAATGTAACCTGGTCAGGAGCTTTTGCTAAGTGATAACTGTTTAGCTAGAATTAATTAAGATGTTTAGCTAATCTTTAGTAAAAAGAAAGACAGAATGGTTTAGGAGACAGGGAGTACAACTGAAAGTGTGCTCTAAGAACCTAAAAGCCATGTTGGACCGGAGGAAAGGTCCGATATTCAACATCATGCTCTTCTGAATGTTCGTCTGTACAAGCATTGCAGTTTGCCAAATGGAACAACCCACCCTTTCCTCTCCCAGCATGCTATTCTGGATGTTTTCATGACACCCTCCCCCCAGGCTAATGTGCAGGAAGCACACTTGGGGGAAGCTTTGAATGAGAATACTGGTGGTCAGGGCTGATTCAAGAAGCCCATAAATTATAGGAGTTGTCCCACTCAAAGATAGACTTTACAAAGGAGTCTGGTAGATCAGTCCAAAGGCCAAATTGCTTTCAACACACTCAGACCTTTCAAAACATTTATCCACCTGGGAATTAACAGATTATTTCCTCTTAACCATGCTAGGACAAACATTAGTGCCTGCCCTGTATCGTATGAACTGTCTGCAACTTCCATCATGGGATCATATTTGAGAGTATCTGATGCCCCCAAGAGGCTGGTGACCCAGAGGGGATTTTATGAAAGAAGCTGTCGTGAGAACTGGCACATGGGATATGAACACCCACCATCACAGAAGAGATTTGTATTATCTTGAAGGCTCACTAAAGTGCTTTCACAATAGCAGGATTTGTGGGGACTTTTGATGATTTTGAAATGGATGTGCCATATTGCTGACTGCTCTGTGCTGAGTGCTGCCACAGGTGTTCATTGTAAACCCAACCTAAATCCTAAGGTTCACCAGCTTCCATCATAAACATAGTGACTCAAGATCCTCCACTGTAAACAGTGATCCGAGATCAAGGCATTAATTGGTAGCTGTGCAATACTTTATCTATGCACCCATAAAGAGAAGGAAAGAGATGGAGAGAATTAGTCCTGGCTTCACATCCTTGACTATTTATAACACAGTGAGACCATTCTGGCCCCCTGGAGGTAAAGAAGGATTTACTACTGTACCTGCAGTCAGTAATACAAAATCGAAGTCATCTATTTAAGCCTGTGTGCTGACATTTTGGGACTCACAGTACTCAGACTTCTCCTCAGAATCCAAACACTACAGAATTATACTTTAAAAACACCACCTCCCTGGCATTTGAATTCAAGACTGTTCTTAAAAGCTGAAGTACCTTTTGTGCCTACAGGGAAACAACTTTCCCCTTCTCCTCTTTCGCTGCCTGTAGTGTACATGCCCAACTTAGTACACATTTATTCTTGAAGTCAGAGGGGGGAAATGATATATGGTAGTAATTTTTTAAAAATAAATTGGATCTAAACATTATACAATGGAATGGAATGTACGTGGGAATATAGTACAGGAGGTGCTTGAATGAAAAGTGTTTTAACAGTGGTGCCACTTATGAATGTAATAAATGAGTGAACCATTCATTTGAGTAGTTGTTTTTGCCCATTCAAACAACATCTGCACCGGGTCTGAAATTTAGCAGTTTATATCTCCAGCACCCTTGGGAGAGGGTCCCTGCAGAAGACCACATCTCCTCCATGATGAAAAAGTCTGTATCTTGCAGAGAAAGACAAGATATTCTATTTCTCTGAGAAATAGAATCTTTTTTTCCTTAAAACAAAAACAAAAACACAATTGTTGAGTGGATGAGGCTGAAATGAAACCCTCCTGAAAGCTCAGGGGAAATTGTTACGAAGTTTTAGGCAGCGGGGTACTATTTATCTTACTTAAACTTTCGATGCAGTCACGGGTTTCCCAAGTTTTCCTTGCTTTTAAAGTGTTTTTAAAGTTCTGCACTGCTCACGTCGGGATAAGGCTCTCTCAACAGCTTTCTCCTGGCCACCCTTTCAGCAATGCTTTCATGTCATGTCCCTCCCAAGGCATTCCTGGATATGCAGCTAGGAGGAAGCTGTGGTGAAAGCTTTCCCCAGTTGTGAGCTGTTAAAAAAGCAAATGGGAGAATGGAACACCCTCAGTCACCTATCCTGTAAGGTTAAATGAGGTAGGCTGTAACCTCCTCAGAAACAAAACAAAATCTGGTTTTGCAGAGGGAAAATATTTTTGGGGATCTGGCCGAGGTGAGTTTTGGCCCAGCCTTCATGAGAACCCTCCTCCAAGGTGCTCATGAGAACACCGGAAGTCAGACCACTGGTCTAGCTAGCCCATTATTCCCTACACTGCTGGCAGCTGTCCTTCAGGCTCATTTGAGGCCATGCACAGAAACAGATATCTGCATAGGTAAAACTTCTCTAATAATGCCTGTGCCAGTTTTGACTGAGCAGCTGTTTATTTGGATCCTCCCTAAAATTGCAGCCAATATATCTTAGTAATATACGACCATTTCTTGCAACCCAGCTGGTGCAGAAAAAATGTGTTGAAGCAATTGCAAAACTAGATGGTTTGTTTGTTTGTTTGTTTGTTTGTTTGTTTGTTTGTTTAAAGTAAGAGCAGTCATAAAAAGGAAGAATAAAATTGCAAGATGGTGAAATAATAATCATAGAAGGCTTGAGTGAGTGGTCTACAACATATTCTATAATGGAATACAAGATCCATATTTGTACCAAACCTGCCATGAAACATACATCTGTATTTTTCTCTCAACTAGCTGAATATTTCAGACTTTGGCATGTGTTGACCTGTAAAAATAAATGAGCATGAGAAGTGTTCCTCCTTGTAGATTTCATACATGGATTATTCAGATGATGTATGAAAAGTGCACCAAGAATGCTGTGGGAAAAGAATTATGTAAGTCTTGTTTGGCCCTTCATTTTAAAGGCCAATATAGCTAACTACAGACACTTTCAGAGGCTTGAATTCTGACCCCTGCAAAGAGTGTTAGCAATGCCTGGCTCAGAGGTGGATTTGGGGCAGCACAACTGGTTCCACCACACTGGACACCTAGTCCAGGGGGGCCACAGGGCATCACAACTATGACATAGTGAGTTGAGCTGAACAGAAGGCGGGAGGTGGGGGACATCAATTTTGATCTCATATAGGGCACTTCCCCCGCCTGTTTTCTCGGGGGGGGCACCATTTCCGATTTCAGGGGGGGGAAGGGAACACGAATCTAGTATATAAGCAAAATTCATGGAAAGATTCAATGGATGGATTCAAGACAAGACCTTCATAGAAGTATGTATCTGGAAGGAAATCTAACTGAGCTCAGTTTTAAAAGAAGTATTTTACGAACATCTGTGTAACTATTTTATTTTTTATAACTCCTAATAAATACATATGGCAACGGTCCGGCAATTTGGCAGGAACAACCTACTCAGTCAAAGTCACCATGTTGTCTCCTTACTCAACTTGCTAGTTATTGCAGTTTTCTGGGATCACAGCGCGGGGAAGCAACTCAGACATGGGTTGTGTGCTGGTGGTCTAGTTCCAAACACCAAAAGCACTCTTGTCTTGTTAACAACAGTCCTTCTCCCAGGTGCCACATGACAAACAGCTTTGGAAAGCGAGGGGGAGTTTCAAAAGCACTTTGTGATATGGCATTCAGGTTTGCTGTTGAAAGAGGGGGAAAGTCAAGAATCCCGCTGGGAACAAACTAGCCTTTAGGCATGCCTCCATCCTGGTCTCTATTGTTGTTTTGAGAACACTTGATCCTGGATCAAGCAATGCACTGCAAATGCAGCCTTGTTACTTGAAACCTCAAGAGATCAAATTTGTTACCTTTAAAGAAGTGCTTCCTTTTTATTTTCTTCCCTTGGATGGTTTTCTTTTGTCACCCCTTTGTAATACAGGGAACATCTGAAACCAAAAACAATTTACGAGTGGCAATTATATAGCCTGCCAAAGCTATATTTCCCATTACCATCTGGCTTCTCTTATCCTTACAAGCTAGACATTGGAAAGATAAGCAATAGAATTAAAAAGAATAAATCTTTTGTTGATCTTGAGACAAATAATGATGGTATCATTATGAAAATGGAGCTTCTTCTTTTTTTAAAATGTCACACATAATTGTGCATAGCCAGAGTTAAATGAACCGGTAAATGGATTGGTGTTAATAATTATATTGGATATGCATGAGATTTTGAGTATTAACTAATAAAAATGATTTATAATTTTTAGATAATTGTGCAAAAGAATATGAAAGAAGTTTTAACAAAATGTGACTTGTCACTTTTTAGAGGAGTTAATTAAATACATGTTAAACATAATAATAATTTATTAGATCAATGGTGGCTTTATGAATAAAATAAAATACAAAAGAAAGCCATTTATACTTTTTTTAACTGCAGTAAGTGTCAGGGACCTGTAAACATCGATCTTCATTCTTTATGTCTACTCCAAGCTTATTTGGCTTTTTAGAATTTATATTTGGTCTCGCTCCCATTAATCTACACAAAGAATCCTGCATTTGCTTCTTATTATGGGCTTCTTGCTGAGATAGCTGATAGTTGCAATGGCGAAACAGAGAACACTGAAATTACTGAGCATTTCAAGCCTTCTGACCCTGGAGCTTTATGGAGATACTCAAGATTGAAGACAGAATAGGACAGGGGAGCGGGGGGGGGGGCAGGGAGACTAGCACTTTTGTTATTGTAATAAAATCCAAAACATTCTTATCACTTGGAGTTGGCGCTCAGGCTGTCAATCCAGGGAAGTGATAATTGCTTCAAATAATGGGTCTAATTTCCACAGGATATAAAACACATTTCAAATATCGGCTTTGATTAATAAATGTGCACTAGACCTCTAAAGCAGTGCTTCCTAAACTTCTGATAGTTGTGGCACACTATTCAGAATGAATATTGGAAATGTGTAAGAATAGAGATGCCTCAGAGATTCAGATTTCCTGGCTTGGAAATACAAATCTCACTGGACTGTAATAACACTTTAACTCCCAAATTCTTCTCTGGTTAGGATTTTAATACAATGCAGAGATGTTCAACTCTTTCCCCGTCCTCATCCTTAGACCCCTTGCCTCCTACCACACTTAACAGCACACAATGAGCCTGCTGGATCAGGCCAATGGCCCCTCTTGTCCAACACTCTCAGAGTGGCCAACCAGATGTCTGTGGGAAACTCGTGAGCAACATTTCAGCCCCCCTCCTCTGGTTTTCACAACTGGTATTGGGAAGCATTGCGCCCCCCAACTGCAGAGGCAGAGCAGAGTCATCGTGGCCAGCAGCCCTTGACAGCTCTCTTCACTTAATTGCTGGTCTAATGGCAAGACTTCAGAGGGAGGGGGCTCTCTCCCCACTCCAGCACCTGGCATGCACCATAGATGCCAGCAGAACTGGGGCTTCAATAGCTAAGGTAGACATGGACAGCTAGTAAGGAGGGGTGGGGGGCATCTGGCCTCACTGTGGCTTACCAGGAATGAGTGGAGAGGGGCTGAGGCACTGTGCCAGCCACCCCACTCCACCCCCATTCCCTCCCCCTGCCTGCTATAAGCCGCAAAGAGTGTGGCTGCAGTGTCTAGGAGCCACAGGTGAGTGCAGGGTGGGGACCAAAGGTGGGTAAACTACCCCAGAAGGAGCACAAATTGTCCCCCATCAGAGGTACTGCCCCTCCCCTAACACCTCATTAATTGTAGTACTGTGCTGGTTCTTACTTCCTTGATTTTTAGTATATTGTATTTGTATCATTTTTGCTTTAAATAATTTTAATGCATTTGTCACTCAGAAAGCATGTTATAGATAAGCCATGAAAAATAAAATAAATAAATGAGATAAAAGGGAAAGGGAAAGGGACCCCTGACCATTAGGTCCAGTCGTGACCGACTCTGGGGTTGTGGCGCTCATCTCGCTTTATTGGCCGAAGAAGCTGGCATTTGTCCTCAGACAGCTTTCGGGTCATGTGGCCAGCAGAACTAAGCCGCTTCTGGCGAACCAGAGCAGCGCATGGAAACACCGTTTACCTTCCCGCCGGAGCGGTACCTATTTATCTACCTGCGCTTTGATGTGCTTTCGAACTGCTAGGTTGGCAGGGGCAGGGACCAAACAATGGGAGCTCACCCTGTTGCAGGGATTCAAACCGCTGACCTTCTGATCGGCAAACCCTAGGCTCAGTGGTTTAACCCACAGCACCACCCACGTCCCCAATGAGATAGAAACACTCTTTTTGTCACCAGCTTTTGAAACATTCCACTGCAGAGTGTAAGGGGATGATTCAGGCAAGACAAGCACATTTAAGTTTCAATGATATGGACAGGAAAGATTTAAGTGCATACAGAACTTTCTTATTGAAATCAATGGAACTAAACAGTGGTTTACTTTGCCTGGATCATGGCCTTTGTTCAGAGCAAAGGAGCATCGAAGAATAGCAACTATCTTAGCTGCCCTGCCCTCTTGTGTCTGATAAAAAACAAAAACGCAGGAAATATATTCTACAAATAAATATAGCTAGACTGTATCAATATTGATATGACTTGGAACCTATGTACAGTAGTACCATTGTTAATAAAAATAGCTGTCTGTAAGGAAGTGAGTCTATAAGGAATTTGTGCTAGATGCACTAAATGAAATTGTGTTAAATTTTTGCAATAAGCCCAGAACCATGGAATAAATACAGATATAGCATTCCAAAGCAAGATCAAGGACAGTTCTGTTGTCAAACATTTCTCCCCAGCAGTGCATAATGAAAAGGATTTGCATTGTGTAAGTGCAGAAAATATCATTACAAATCAACTTAAATGCTGATCTCCATGCAGCCAACAAACAAAAGGCACTTTAAAGGATATACTAACAAAGACGTTGAAGGCTTTGTGGGGTTTAATTTACAAAATGTGTATCACCTTAGCACACACCACATCTTCAGACATGAGAATCATGACTTCATCTCAAAGCAAGTAGCTTCTTGGCCTAACAACAAACCCACAGAACAAATGATAAGGCCAACTAGGAATGAGCTAAAACTGTTCACTTGTGATTACTTTTCATCAACATGTCTTTGAGGGTTGTTCATTATTCCTTGTGAAAACACATGTTTATTATTTGCATCCACAACCAGAAATAAAGACAATGAAATTGAGTTACCGTAACTAAGGTCACAACTTTGTAACCGTCAATCTGCAGCAAAAAACCTGAAAGCTATGTGGACAGAGGCTTTGACACCTCTTTCTGACCTGCCAAGCCAATCCTGAACATAAAAACTATATGTTTGAGTGTGTGCCCAATTGGACATATCTTGGTCGAAGATGACTTGTGCAACTCCCCCTCCCCCAAGTCTCAAGACTCTCCCAAGTCTCCAAAGAGCTTTGGACTTTGAAGTGGGATCCCTTCCCTACACTGGAATCCCAAGGCCATTGGAGCAAGTCTCAGAATCCCCATTTAACCTCTGTTTAAAAAGCTCCAAGGAAGGAGAGTCCACCACCTCTCGTAGGAGTCTGTTCCACTGCTGAACAGCTCTTACCGTCAGAAAGCTTTTCCAAATGTTTAGTCAGATTCTCCTTTTTTATAACTTGAAGTCTTGAGTCATAACCTCAAGAGCAGGAGAAAACCTGCTTGTTCCCTCTTCCATGTGATAGCCCTTAAGACATTTGAAGATGGCTTTCATATCTCCTCTCAGTCTTCTCTTTTCCAGGCCAAACATACCCAGCTCCTTCAAGTGCTTGGTTTCCAGACCCTTGAACATCTTGGTTGCCCTCTTCTGCTCACCTTCCAGCTTGTCAATATCCTTCTTAAATTGTGGTGCCCAGAATTGGACACAGTATTCTAGGTGGGGTCTGACCAAGGCAAAATAGAGCAGGACTATTACTTCCTTTGATCTAGACACTATACTTCTGTTGATGCAGCCTAGACTACAATAAGCCTTTTTTGCTGCTGCATCACACTGTTGACTCATGTTAAGCTTGTGGTCACCAAAACCCCTTGATCCTTTTCACATATACTGCTAGTAAGCCAGGTGTTTGGCATCCTATATTTGTGCATCTGATTCTTCCTGCCTAAGTGCAGAACCTTACATTTGTCTTTATTGAACTTCATTTTGTTAGTTTGCACCCAATTCTCCAATTTGTTATGGTCATTTTGAATTCTAATTCTGTCTTCTGCGGCATTACCTACCCCTCCCAGTTTGGTGTCATCTGCAAATTTGATGAGCATCCCTTCAATTCCTTCATCCAAGTCATTTAAAAAGACACTAAATAATAACGGGCCTGGGACAGAACCCTGCAGCGCTCCACTTCACCTTTTCCCCAGGATGATGAGGAACCATTAATGGTTTGGTCAGTCTTTGGGTTTGGTCAGTCAACCAGCTACAAATCTACCTAGCAGTTACCTCGTTCAACCCATATTTTACCAGCTTCCACATAAGAATATCCTGGGGGACTTTGTCAAAAGCCTTACTGAAATCAAGATACACTATGACCACAGCATTTCCCTGATCCACCAAGTTTGTAATTCCATCAAAAATGGAAATCAGATTGGTCTGGCATGACTTGTTTTTGAGAATAGCCCCAGCTCTGCCCCTGATAAGAGATGCCATAGCATCATCATCATTGTCATCACTCGGTTGGGAGGCCACCTTTCCACACACAAAAATTATGCTCAAAGCATGTGTAACAGCATAGAACAAAACAGCATTTCATTACTATAGAGGTAGTAACATTACACATTCTGGCAGTAGCAAAAATAGCAAGAGAGTCTGAACAGTTTCAGCTTGGTCCTAGCCACTACTTATATGTCTACTTCAAATTAGCCAGGAACAAGTTAGTCTAATGCAATAGCAACATCTCAGCTTCTCATGTCCCTTCAGCAGCAGCATTCAGGCAACATTAAGGCTTTCCAAGGTCAGGGCCGGGGAGCTGGAAAGACCCCTCAATCATGCTACACTGGACAGTGCCTAACTTATCCTGGGTGACACAAAGCATAATCTACCACCCCACTCACTTCATGAAGCTTTAGGGGAATAATAAGGGAGGAGATGTTTAATTTTCTCTCTTGGCCTCATTGTCTTTATTTTCCTTTAGTGACATCTTCATACAGCAAAACTGAATTGTTTGTGTACAGTATAACAGTGGTATCATCCCTTTCATCTGGTTCCTGTTGTGTAGGATCTTGTATGTGATAAATCTGGGAAGGAGAAAGCAGGAGGATGGGAGGGAGAGGAGTGGTACCCAACCAGCTTACCAAGGAGGGGTTTGGGGAGGCGTCTGGCATAACTTTATGTGAGCTTAACTTACACCACCTTGCTTTACACCAGCTTCTATGTATATGATTGTTCCCTTAGGCTCTTCACAAGCCAAAATCTTTTTGTTGCTTTTCTTTCATTTTCCATCTTGTAGCCTTGTAATTTTATGCCTTACATTTCCCCCTCTCTAGTGATTTGGCCTTGAGAAAGAAGTGGAAAATGGTAACATGAGTCTTGAAAAATCAAGTTCCACTTCAAATAATGCATTTCGGTGAGAAAGTGATATACATTTAATGCAGTGTGGCACCCTTCATTGCTGAGCCACATTTTTTTGCAACTTCAGGAATCTCATCTGTCTCTTACGTCATTCCCTTTGAGTTTTAGAGGGTGCAGTTAGTTCCCTGATGTGACTTAGTTCCCTGATGTCAATGAAAGTTAAACAGACTAATAGTGTTCAGAATCCCCAGTGCACTGCAATGTTCTCCTTCATAAGCCCCATTGAAACAAATGGGAACAACCTCTTCATTTCAGGAACCCTATAACATGAGAACGTCCTACTGCTTTGTGCCCAAAGATTCCCCCCCCCTTTGCATATTTAAAGTTCTTGATTATAGGTTTTAATAACATCTTTTTTAAAACACTACTTCCTTAAAAAATAAGCCTAAGCCCTATAATGTAGCATTCACCTTCAAAAGTATATTCAGTCCCATTCATTCCAGTACATCTTGTTTCAAAGTCATATTATAATTTAGCTTTTTAAAGAATTCTTGATTGCTGGTATTTAATTTTTTTTTAACAGTCTTTAAACAGGATTTCAGAAGCATCTCTCTAAAAGAAAGCTAATCCATATAATTTACCATTCACCTTCAAAGCATATTAGATTGTCCTGTTCTTTTTGTTACAGAACATAAAAGTGTAAGGACAAAAATGACTGCATAGTATTTCAGTCAAGATTGCTTCTGGAAACTAAGGAAAGTCCATCATTGTTATGAGAAGTACAGTTATCAAGGAAAAGCGGGATTCAGAAACAGATTTCTGAAGTGTACCTTTTCCCCAGAGGATACAATGCAGTAGTAATAGGGCAGAAAAAAATACAGTGCCTCCTTCCATCGATTGTATTTTGTGGAGAAATAATTGTCTTGAGTTTCATATGATATGATTGTCTGAGATCAAGTACACAGGATTTTAGAAAATGTCAGTGTATACATAGCTCATTGTAAACAAGAAACAGATCCAACTAATCCGACAGGTTTCTGGAAATGATCCACAACCTCCGACGTCTGTAAGGAAGAGCTGCCATCTTCTGTCTGAACTGAAACCACCAGAAGGAGACATATTTGCAAAAAGCAAGCTGTCGTGTGCTTAACACAGCAGTATTAGGCTGTTGTTTTTCACCCTCAACTGTGGGCTCTTAATATGTCACTTCACCTAATTAGGAACTGGAAATGAAATACAAACTAAAAGCAGATTCTCAGGAAGGGAAACAGACATAAATCTGGCATGCTCATACCTCTGTTTTGCAATCTCAGGGCCCGTTCATGCCATTTCTACATGCTTTTTCTTTGAAGATGAAGAATCGCAGTAATTGAGCCTATACAGAAACAACCACACACACACAGAGCAGCAACATCTCACATCACATCACAGCTGAGACACATGAACAAGATTGAGAGCTGGGCTATCCCACCTTTCTAGTGACTTAAATTCAACTATGTTCATATTTAAAGGCTAATCAATCACATTTGCACTTTCCAAAACAATATGGGGGGGGGGAATACAGCCACCCTTAATATTTTGCATCTGTCCAAATTTTCCAGTACAGTTCTCCACCCAAGTACAAGAATGCATAGGCTACAATAAGTTGTGCATTAAAACACATAAATTAATATACAAAAATGTTTTGTATTAGAGGAAATGATTTGGGGGGTGTATATTAGAAGAAATTCTCACTAAAGCCCTGATGAATTTTCATTTTTATATATATATATTAAAAAACCCAAACTGATTAAATGCAACAATTCAGTAAAAAGCAGAAACAGAATAAAACAGAATTAGTCTGAATGAGTATTTAGAAAGTGTAAGCAGTTTCATAATTCTGTCCCACCCAAAGCAGTAGGATATTCACCCAGAGATGCCTGAGTCTGTGACCCCAGCCGCCACCCCCACTTCCTGCACACCAACAGGCAGTTCTGGGTGTGAAGGGAGAGTCACACATCTCCACGGTGAAACACATATGAACCTGTATCTGAAGAAGTGTGCATGCACATGAAAGCTCATACCAATAACAAACTTTGCTGGTCTCTAAGGTGCTACTGGAAGGATTTTTTAAATTATTATTTTATGTCCTCTTTTGGGGGGGCAACATGCCCATCTGGGCGGATTTTACATTTCAAAGGAAATTTCTGGGTTTGTTTGTTTTTTATTTGGGAGGTTGGGGTGGGGTGGAGCATAGCGCTGCAGTGGAGCAAGACCATCACAGCAAAGATCAGGTAGAAGCTGGGGTTCTGCCTCCACTTGGGCTGGCAGTGGCTTGGACTTGGGCTCAGGCGGCTCTGCATACTTTGGCTGCTGCCAGCCCGGGCCAGGGAAAGAGGCATGTGGACGTAGAGGCAGCAGCCCCTTGTGCCTGGGCCCTCTGTCCTCGGCTCAGGCTGGCAGCAGCAGCTCAGGCTGTCTTCTCTTTGCTCTTCAAGATATGGCAACCCTACTCTAGACCTGTTTTCATGGGGAGGCCCAAGATGGCTGGTCCGTCCTCAGGCTGCCCACAGCTGCCTCTCATTCACAGCTCTTTTCCACCCCTCCGTCCTCTCCTCCTCCTCCTTCTCTTGCTCCTCCAGCTGATCCTCCTTAGTCATGACTAACATAAGTCCTTGATTTCAATAGTGCCTGCAGCTAACTTCTAATGTTGTATTTTAATGCTATAACCTGCCCTGGGAACTTTGTGTAAAGGATGGTAATCAACAACAGCAACTCTGGGTCCCACCCCTTGTGTCTTTCTTCTTCCAAAAACAGCTTCTGTTTCTCTATCAGTCTAGTGTAATTTTGCTGTGTGTGACCTGGGAACAAACTGAGTAAAAGAGAAAGAGAGAAGAACTTTCAAATTCACCATAAAAACAACTGCATATAATTTACACTTTGTAAAGTTCATCTTCAAGCTACATAAACTGAAGTGCCATAATGGAAACAAATGAACTTCCACTCAAATTATACTCAACACTCATGTTAACATAACAGATTCTGTCTCCTTCATGTTCCTACTTCAACAATTCTCCTGCTTTGACCTTTTTCAGCAAATGAAACTCCTTAAATTTTCAACACCCACTTCTGAGCAAAATAGCCTAGAGTGGGGTGGGGGGGAGCAGGGGTACTTGACAAACTGGTTTAAGATATAAGGGGGATTCTGTTCATTGATTCTCTGCAATTCTTCACACCAGTAATCTGTCATTTCAATGCCTTCTAAAAATTTCTAATGTATTTTGGGATAATTCATTTCTGATGGGGTTCCATTGATTTCAAAGGTATCACATCAGGGATTAATTTTGTCCAATGTGCTTACCGCAACACTCAATTATCACTTCAGCTCACAGCCATTTGTAGCATTAGAAGAATTCTGTTCTTGTAAATCCCACACACCTCATAATCCTGCCTGTGACTTCTGTTTCTCAATTGTATGGAATGTTATCACATTCTGTTGACTGAAGTCTTTTGTGATCTGATGTTATGTCAAAAGTATACTAATCCCCTGATAATTCACTGTAATGTCTAGTGTAGTCATTTCTATGCAGTAAACAAAAAAGCCAAAATTTGACTGACCATGGCATTCTAACTAGTGCAGAAGCAAAACTATTTACCTCATTTCATGTTCCTTATTATTAGTGTTAAGAAGTTGCTTTCATTCTCCTAGTTACAGAATCATAATAATAGAATTGTAGCATTGGAAGAGACCCCAGGGGTCATCTAGTCCAACCCCTGCAATGCAGGAATCTCAACTAAAGCTTCAGTGACAGATGGCCATCCAGTCTCTGTTTAAAAACCTCCAGGGAAGGAGAGTCCACCAGCGTCTGAGGGAGTCTGTTCTACTGTCAAACAGCTCTTACCATCAGCTCTGAAGTTTAGTCATATTCTCCTTTCTTGAGGTTACAAACGCCTCAGGCTACAAATGCTACAGGTTACAAACTCCACTAACTTGGAAGAGTTACCTTAAGTTGAGAACTTTGCCCCAGGATGAGAACGGAATTCATGTGCAAGAAGCCCCATTAGCGAAAGCACGCCTCTAGTTGAGAACAGTTTCAGGTTAAGAACGGACCTCCAGAACGAATTAAGTTCGTAACTAGAGGTACCACTGTAACTTGAAACCTCTGGAGCAGGAGAAAAACCGCTTGTTCCCTCCTCCATGTGACAGCCCTTAACATATTTGAATATATCTCCTCTCAGGCTCTTCTTTTCCAGGCCGCACATACCCAACGCCAGCATTAGCTACCACTCCCATTTTGACAGCATCTACAAATTTGATTAGCATCTCCTCAATTCCTTCACCCAAGTTGTTTAGAAGGACATTGAAGAAGAACTGGCCCAGGACAGAACCCTGTGCCCCCCCCCCATTTGTCATCCCCATTTGCCATTTTTTTCCAGGATGATGAGGAACCATTTGTGAGCATTCTTTGGGTTTGGTCAGTCAACCAGCTACAAATCCACCTAACAGAAACCTCATCCAGCCCCCATTTTACCAGCTTCTCCAGAAGAATATCATGGAGGACTTTGTCAAAGCCTTACTGAAGTCTAGATATAAAATCTGAACCCAGATTAGAATGGAACTAAATAATCTGTAAGGGACGTGGGTGGCGCTGTGGGTAAAACCTCAGTGCCTAGGACTTGCCGATCGTATGGTCAGCGGTTCGAATCCCCGCGGCGGGGTGAGCTCCCGTCGTTCGGTCCCAGCTCCTGCCCACCTAGCAGTTCGAAAGCACTCTTAAGTGCAAGTAGATAAATAGGGACCGCTTTATAGCGGGAAGGTAAACGGCGTTTCCGTGTGCTGCGCTGGTGCTGGCTCACCAGAGCAGCTTCGTCACGCTGGCCACGTGACCCGGAAGTGTCTTCGGATGGCACCGGCTCACGGCCTCTAGAGCGAGATGAGCACGCAACCCTAGAGTCGGACACGACTGGCCCGTATGGACAGGGGTACCTTTACCTTTACCTTTAAATAATCTGTGTCATCTAGGAATGTTTGCAGCTGCCCCACCATAACCCTCTCCACCACCTTCCCCCAAAATATGTCATTTGTGACTTGTCAATAGTTGTCCCAGTCTAAGAGCGGATTTTTAAAAAAAGTTCCTATTTTTTTAAAAAAAATAATTATTAAGTTTATGGTTATGGTGGGGCAGCTGCAAACATTCCTAGATGACACAGATTATTTAGTTCCATTCTAATCTAATCTTAGGTAGCTTAGAAGGGAATGTACAGAAAGACAGGACTACGTAGCATCTCTAGAAATACATACTCTACAGTGTAAGAGCTGATTTCTTTAGGAATGGCGTCACCACTGCTTTTTTCAGGCCGGAAAGGATCATTCCTTCCCACAAGTGAGGTATTAAATCATGCTCTGGATACAACCAGTCAGCCCCTGCTCTGCTAGATCTAATAAACCAGGTGGGAGAGTGGTCAAAAGGTCATGTGACTGAACATATTTCTGTCTGCACTTTGTTCACATCAGCTGACTGCATAAAGTGAAATAGATTCCACAACACATTTCTGATGCTTTCATTGAATACGTTAACCGGAGCTGCAACAAGTGTAGAATCTAGATCACTCTGAAGTTGAGCAACTTTGTCCTCAAAGTGTGTAGGCAGCTGTTCACAGCAGGTCTTTGAATTCTCCAGAGGTCCCCCTCCCACAGTGTGAATCACTAACCTCTGGACCAGATACTAGAGGATGCAATGCAAGTTGCGAAATGAGCCTTCTTTGTAGCCTGCATGGCCACATGGTAGGCACAGTTTTATGCTCTAATCATTGTCCGGTCAGCTTCAAAGCAAGACTTGTGCCACTGGTGCTCTGGTCTTCTTTTGACTTCCTTCATAGCTTGAAGCTGCTCAGAGTACCAAGAGGCCGCTTGTGCTCCAAAACACCAGAGAGGATGCTCAAGAGTGAGCATGTTAACTGCCCATTTCATCTCACTGTTCCATAGTGAGGCCAAGGCTTCAACAAGATCATCAGCTTTCTAGAACATTCAGGAACCCATCGGGTTCCATCAGTCAGCGGGGGGGGGGGGGGGGACCTGAACAAGCCCAACACCCTTTTGTCTTTTTAGCACCTTACTGAGAAAGTCAAGAAAATTCAAAAATATGTCAGAGAAAACAAAACTTCCCCAGATACTTAAAAATGGAATCATATTTCTACATAATTTTAAATTATAAATCTGCACCATTCAAGCATGTCCTCCTTGATCCCGCAAGAGAGAGATCAGGGTGAGGAAGCAGCCTCCCCCACACTTAGCTAATCAGGATTCAGGTGAATTATTTCCATCTGCTTTGCAATGCTCACCTCTGAAGTGTCTGGATTTGTCTTTTGATATGAATGGTGTTACATTTCTCCGTCTGAGGCCATCTGTAATTACATACGACCAATTAGGCATGACTAGAGTTGGATAGGGGCCAGTGCTTTAGTTTCCCCCAGAATGGCCTTATTTAAACTCTAGCGTGTGTACACAACTGATCAAGTCTCGTACACTTACAGGCAAATTATGCTTACCTAAATTTAACACCCCCCCCCAAAGTAATTATTCTGGCAGGTAGTGCTTTTCACTCTTTTATGCCAACTTTGATCATTGGCCAGCCAGCTCTGCCTTTCCTGGTCTGTATGATGCTTTCTGTTCCTGCAGCCTTAGAAGATGGCAAGCAAATGGGTCAATGCATCATGTCAGAAGCAGGAAATAGTTCAGAACTCTGAGGAAATATCTTATTATTGTTGTTTGTGCATTCTCCAATGTTTGTTTAACATCTTTTACATTTTCCATCTTACAATATTTCATTAATTTGTTCAAGCTTCCCAACCTAACCCTCATTGGCATTCTGGAAATAACTTAGTTTGCTGCAGCTCCATTTATTTCTCCACCCTTCTTTCACCCTATCTTTCCCTTGGCTTATGTTGACTGCTGTTCAGAAAGTTATTCCTACTTGCAGATTAAATCTGACATCTTCTCTTTTTAAGTATTCCCCAAGGTATTCCCGTTCAACCTTTATTTATTTTTTCATTGCAGACCCTTATCCTGGCTGGCATATCTGTTACTGCTGTGGATGTATCCACTTGTTCATTCAGGACAATATCATGAGAGTTGGGGAACGAAACAGGTTGGACAGTGCTGGATCACAAATGGCAGGTCCCATTGCATAGTCAGCTGAAAATGTGCTATGGCACATAATCATACCTTGTGCATTATTGTGTGGCTGGTTAAGCAGGCCTCCTTGGCTGCTTCATTGCATCCTCAGCTGAGCTTTTAAGAATTTTCTGACGGTTGTTGACACCTTTCTCAGCTAATGAAGTTTTGGATCTCTTAATGGCTTGCTGTGACGCTTTGACATGGCACCTTGAGGATAAACACACCAGTCTCTTTGTTGAACCTGATGCTGTCTTAAGAGTAAGTCCAAGTGAGATGTGCAATGCTATGTCTAGACCAATTTTGTGGGATCAGTTTCAGTTGATGTGGCCTGATGATGTGGACAAGGTGCTTACAGCAATATGTGCCCTATGTTTCTCTTGGCTAGCTTGGGGGAGGGCAGCTTACAGTCTGGGTCCAGGGTCCACAACATGAGACAGTGGTGCCTGCCATCCTCAAGGTTTTCTGCATCTACCATTCCATTAGTAGCACACACACCCTTTTAAATACAGTGGTACCTCGGTTTTTGAACGTAATCTGTTCTGGAAGACCATTTGAGTTCTGAAATGTTCGAAAACCAAGGCACAAAAGGCGGTCTGCAAATTTAATAAAGAAAATTGAGAAAAATAATATATACACCCAGTGGAAGCCATTTGACTTCTGAGGCATGTTCGAAAATGGAAGCATTTAGTTTTGGGTTTACAGCATTCGAATTCTGAAACGTTCATCAACAAAGACGTTTGAAAACCAAGGTACCACTGTAGTTGTGGCATGACTTCAGGCAGGGCCGAACGAAGGCGTCGTGACACCCGGGGCGGCAAACTGCTATGTACGGCACATGTGTGGCGTCGCTACGTACAGTGCAAGCGCCATACGTAATGACGCCGCACATGTGCTGTACATAGCAGTTTGCCAGTGGCGGCACTCCAGCACTGTACAGACGGTGCTGGGATCCTCTGGTTGCAGCTGTAGCAGCGACGGAAGGATCCCACCACCGTCTGTACGGCGCTGGAGCACCATCACTGGCAAACCGCTATGCACAGCACATGTGCAGCGTCGTTACGTAAAGTGCTTGCATGTGACACCACACATGTGCTGCCTTCTTGTCACCCCCCCCCCCAGACATGGCACCCAGGGCGCACCGCACCTCCCCCCCCCCCCCCCGTTGCAACACCACTGACTTCAGGCACGCTTGGTGGTTACTTGTTATTTAATCTCATTTCAATATGTGTTCAGACATAATTTTGAGGTTAGATATTGTTGTTTGCCCTGATGGATGACCTTTATCAGGAGAGAGATGGGGGAGTAAGTTCCCATTATTCTTATTTGATCTCTCACTGGCTTTTGCTACCATTGACAATGATATCCTCCTGGACTGGTTTGGTGAGATGAGAATTATGGGTACCAACTTGTACCCTAAGCTGTTTAACATCTATATGAAGCTGTTGGGAGCAGCCATTAGAAGATTTGGAATGTGGATTAGGAAGTGATGACACTCAACCCTATTTCTCTGACAGTTGAATCATTTAAGGGTGTGCGAGCCCAGAACCGTGTCTGAGCAAATGGAGGACAGAATAAGGCCCAATAAAATTGCTATGAACATAAGAAATGCATAAGGGCAAATGTAATATAATAACTGCCTTAAAGAACACACTCTTAGTTTAGAGGTCAGTGGTCCTCATATCCCGAAAGAACACTAAAGCAAGATGTAAAAAGTTAATGTGATTGTATTAATTAGGTTGTTATAAAGAGCAGACCTTGTCAGTTTTATTGCTGTGCTAAGGACCATAGGGTATTTATGCCTTTTGGTCAGAACAGCATTGCTGAAAGCCAAAGCTAAAAGTAGTATCCTTTGGACAAGATGGTTGTGGTTACCCCAAAGGTCTAAACCAGTGATTTTCACACTGTGTTACAGAAAACCAGGAGGATATTTGGAAGGTTACCAGGAGTAAGAAAACCAGCAATGGCAGCGGACAAACTGCATGGAAAGACAGTTTGCTCACCACTATCAACCTTTCCATTCAACATTTAAGTCTCCTTTATGCGTACAGGATCTATGAGACGGTGGGACATGAAGCTGCACAACACCCTGAACATGTTTATTGGCACTGATGTCTGCAGCGGGGAAATCTATGCAGAAGTAGCTGCTCACAAATAGGCTTCCCTGGCTTAGAAAGCTGCATCAATGTGCAACATCCAGGAAGCAGGACAAGGAGCAAGACTCCGTTTCCCAGTAACTCTCTGGAGCCCCTTTCATTCAGTGGATGTGTGAAGAGGCCTGCAGCCAGGGGCGGACTTGTTCCTAAAAGGTAGAACATTTGAACAATATTATCTTAAAAGATCGTGATGGAGTTTTGATTTAGACAGAGAACAGAATGAACTTCATTTCCATAGTTGGACTATATGCAGGGCTTTTCTCTTGAGATTTCTCATTTGTTCCCAGTTTATAAATACTGACACACATCATGCTGTTGGGAATACCAATACTGGCTTGGACTGATGGAGCTGTAGTCCAAAATTTCTGGAGAAGCCAAGGCCGGGGAAGGCTAATACACACTCTGATCACTTATATTGGCTTTACTGGCACAGCTTCCCCCAAAGACTCCTGGAAATTGTAGTTAGTGAAGATACTGAGACCTTTGTTAAACATTTCTAGGTCCCCACAGTGCTCTTTGTTTCCTGAATTCCCAGGTGAGTGGGAATGTTTGCTAAAACAATCAAAGTGTGAAATCCATATACACTTGAGGTGACTTGATGCCTAAGTACACTAGGAATAAGACCCATTGAACTCAGTGGGACTTAGTTCCAATAAACATAGCTCAGATTGAAGAATTATTCAGAAACTTATTAATGTTGTGTAGTCTAATTAATAGGAGCTGTTACACTTTTTTTGGGGGGGGGGATAATGATTCAGTCTCTGTGCCCTTGATACTCTACCATTCATGCTGACATAGACAATGACTATTGGAAAGTATTTTTACATATAAACATGACAACTGGTAGAACCTGATCATCAATTATGCAAATCTCACACTGAAAAAAGGAAGACATTAAGGAACAGCCTCTAAAACGAATCTGTAATATAATGTCAACCCCTTTACCTTAAGTTCATAAAAAAATACCCACCACTGGCACACTTTAAAGTAGACCATAAATAGCATGCTTGAGCATAGTTCCCTGCTGATTTCTACCTAGTGCAATCTGGACATACTGAATATTAAAGGCCCAAAACCTGCTCATAAATTGCTCAAAGTCCCAGTTTGTAGTAGAAGGAAGTGTGGAATAAGCAGCCTCGTATAACCAACACACTTAAGTCTAATTACTGCATGAAGGAATTAAGCACTGCTGTGCATGTGTACCAGGTTTGGCGGCAGTGTGCTCTCCTCAGCTTAGTCTGTCCTTCCCATGGCTTGGTGAGAATCTACCCGCTCCACTCCTTGTGGCCAGTCCACTCAACATCCTCAAACTTCATTGGGGTTGGAGCCAGCTGTGGAAGGTGGAGAGAGGGGTAGAACTGTTGGCAAGAAGGGGACAGGAGTCTGTTGTCTTAACACCTTCATTCTCTTCCTAGGCAGGAGGAGAGAAGGCGCCTGGAAGCCATTAAATTAGTCTTGGGAAGGAAGGAGGTGGCCCCAGCCGGGACGGCCTCTGTAATTCCAGGATTGTCCCTGGAAAATAGGGACAGTTGGAGGGTATGCTTTCTATGTTATAACTGAAGAGCTCTCTCCTGTCAGATGCGCCACAACGGAGTTTATTCCCAGTGTGCACACAGGATTGCAACCTAAGCCATCCAAAAATCTCCTATTCCCTTAAGCAGCTCAGGCTTTTCTTCTTTGCTGACCCTTATAGCCAATATTCAAACCCAGAATATCTGCATGGTGAGACCTCTGTCTTCTTTCAAAGCTCAGCTCTTCTATGAAGATTGTGGCTTAACTACCGGTATACTTCACCCTCAACCCCTCACCAAAACAAAGTCTAAAGATGTGTAAAATCTCTTCTTCCCTTTAATTTTGCCTCTCTCACTTTCATTTCTTCCCTATGTAGCGTTCCCATTCTTTTAAATCGCACTCTCTTCGGGGCAGGGACTTTCCTCTAATGTTACTCTGCACAGTGACTGCATATTATAGATGGAAAGAGGAGCAAACGGTTTGTAATGATGGCTGGGAATTTACCATTCATCCAGAGGGTATAAAAATGTACAAATGTTAATGAGCACTCTCTTGTGATATTCTTAACAGAAAGTGAGTATGGATTCCTACAATTAGCCTCCTGCAGTTTTTCAGTTACTTTTATAAAATGAATGAGTACCTCAATAGAGCTGCTTTGGTCTACTTGTTAAGGAGTAAATGCTCGGAAAGTGTTAGCTTCACAGTAGAGCTACCTCTCTTCCTAGATTGCATTGATACCAATTCAAGAAAAAGCACAGGGTGTGATGCAGTCAAAATTCAGCATTAAGAAGTCCCACTGATTCCAATGGGAAAGTTGATTTTGTAATTTAAGGTTATGCAATGACCACGAGATTTGGGTTGGACCCCAATTACTGCTTCAAAAAAACCAGGCAAATGTGGTCTGAATCACTTTGGAGGCTGCCTGATTTGTTTTAGGTCTGAATGCCCCTAGGTCAGAAACCTGCCAAACTGCAGGCAAATAGACACAGTGCTTTTCTTGCTAGGTACCTTTAAAGGTGGTTTTGGGGAGGAGGGAGAGCTAAAAGGGATTTACTTCCTTCCCTGTGGTTTTGTGGGCAACAAGTTTGTTATAAAAACAATATAAATTGTAGAGGTGTCCACATTTCAGGATGGGGGGGCGGTTATGATGAATGGAAAAAAGAGCTTCATGCACGTGTTTAGCTAAATTGGCCCCAAAGGTTACAGAAACGAAGACGTTGGCTTCTATTTCCCATGGTTGAGTCCTCCAAAACTCTTGCAGGTTGCAACACAGTGGAAAATTCAGGTGTTTACTCTGAGGGCTTCTTCTCACTTTACTTGTTTTAGGAGAGCTGTTGCAATGCAGCTTGTTTCTGCCTCACAAATATACATATGAAAGGAAGACAAAACCACATGGAGCACCAGTGTTGCTCCTCCGAGAAACTGAGGCAATACTGGCATGGAGAGGAGCTGCAGGATGCGTCCTGCTCCATGACCCGAGTCTTCCAAAATTACTGACGTAGTATGAGAGTACACGGAGCAGTAGATCCCTTATCATGAAGAAAATGTGAAAAGGGAGGTCTTGGTCTCTTCTGGAACCATTTTGGAAACAGCTTGAGAATTTATTGTTTTGCCCTACATCTGTCAGTGCCTGAGTACCCCTTAAACAACAACACCCCAGTTAGCTGCCCAGTCTACTTCTATGACTTCACTCTCTACATCTCACTTCTCTTTCCTGTCACCAGAAGGAGAAGAGGATGATCCGCTTCATAAAAATCTGAGCTTAAAAAAAAGGAAACCAAGGAGATGTTGTAAATGTAGGAAGCTAATTGGATTAAAATGAGAAGCCCGTCTTTCATTTTTCGTAATTGCTGCCATTGTACAGAAAGGCCATTCTGGAAAGATAATTACTCTGGACAGTTTAGAAGACTTGCTTTGATTTTCCTTTGTTATCATCTTATATAAAGTAAAAAGCTAATGATAACTGATTTAATTTTTATAAAAGGTTGACATTCTATCAATGTAAAATATCATACGCTCTCTCCAGGACCTCTTATGTTCAGCAATACTCTTGGCTCAAAAGTGGAGCATGGAGGTGGCAGCGATAGGCGAGGGTGGCCCCAAAATCAAACAAGCAGCAGCTCCCAGAGGCATTCAGCAGGCAGAACAAATTCTGCATCAGTATCACACCAACCACACAGCTACCAGAGGGTGCACAGCAAGCTCTTTATTATTTTATTTTATTTATTTAGCACTTTTAAGTGGCATACGTAAAAACAATTCACAGAAAATGGGACAATATAACAATATAAAATTATCATACAACCAAATGTTACCTGAAAATGCAAGGAAGTCTAGTCAGCAAGGAAGGTGCCACCAAGGCTTGGACTGGAGGGAGTTCCACAGGCTTTTGCCCACCACACTGAATGCATGGCTTCTAGTTCTTATGAGCTAAGCTATGCATCTGAGCCATGGCTGCCACTAGCAGAGGACCCTGCCCAAGACCTCAGTGATCAGGCCAATGTACAGGGGATCAGGAGGTCCTTAACAACATTCGTATACGCACATTTAACACACAAGGGGGCTCATCCACACTTCCCGTTTGCCTGGCCACTTTCCCTTGAGAAAACCTGCAGTTTGGCACTGAATCAGAGCAAACAGCAATTGGCTTTTCCACAGATTATCATTTAGCCAGCAGCTAAAACAGGAAGAGAAAGAAGTACTGCTGTAATTAGAACAGATCAAACAAATAGAGGAGTTTGATATTGTGTTATATTAGGAAGGGGAAACTGCTCAGACCTGTGCTTTCTAGACATGGGACAATTGGAAGTGTTTTCCAACTTTTTGCTGCTTAACAACCTCCAAAACTGACTTCCAGGGGAGTAAGTAAAGTGCACTAGTCGTAAGACATTAACACAGAGAGGGGGGGGGAGAGAGAGCTCCTTGCCTCTAAGGAGCTCATATTCTAAATTTGGAGCAGGAGGAAACCACAGAGGGAGGAGAGATAAAGGCAACAGAAGAATGATCCCCTTTTGTGCATTCTTCCATGCACATGGAAGGAAAGCCCATCTCCTGACACCGTGACATCCTGCTGGCCCTCCTAACCCAATATCCATACACTCAGCAGGATATCTGCAAAGGAGGGGCAATTTGTATACAACTGCCTAGACACAGTTGCACAGTCATGTGACAAAGGTCTTTGAAGAGCAGAAGCAGTAAAGTGTGGAAAGTGTTGAAAAATGCTGAAAAGTGCAGATTCATTCAGCTTGCTAACTCACTCTGACTCATCCTCTAGATGACTCATCCTTTGTACAAATATTGTATCTTTGAAGACCCACGGAGCCAGGAAGGATACATACAATGAGCTCAGTGTGCTTCTCTAGCCTAGTCTAATCTTCTTCTGTTTTACCTTGCTCCTCCTACATTATGCGTTTGTAAAGAAGTATGTTTTGCCTCAGTAAAGTTTTATTCATTTACCGTGAAGACTCTGCATTTTGACTTCGCTGCACGACAGCACATGTGTAGATGCTCCATGTGATTGCAGGTAGTGGCTGTTCCTTGGGTCTCCTGGGCATACACCCTGCTTAACATACAGAGATAAGTTCGGGTTAACATGAGGACCAGAAGGGATGGTCCTCTTCCCCTTCATCAATTCAGCCTACACATGGACTGACGTGTGAAAGGGGACTGAAAAATATTGAGAAGTTCTATTAAACTTCATTGCCAGCTACAATCTCTCACTCAGGCTTCTTGAATCCCACTGAAACTCTGCAGGATTTACAGCGTAATGGTTTAAGCCAAAAGCCTTATGGGAAACATGGGTTTTTCCAAAAGGTACTGAAAGAACCAAGTGGCACACACAGGTGTTTTAATAGTCAGCCATGCATCTGGAATTTCATAGTGGGGAAGCCCGTTGGCTTTATATCAAGCCTATTTGAAGAATAGTTTACATCAGAGACGCTACAAAACCCTCCCCCATTTGTAGACCCTGTTCTGCCAAAGGCAAAGAAGAAGAAGAAGAAGAAGAAGATTCGACATCTCACGCACTGGCAAAATCTTCCATCTATCTCCCTCTTTGTCTCTACAAACCCCAGCTGCACTCGGGCTGTCCTTCCATTGGCATCAACAAACAGATTGCTGGGGGCAAATGGTACTGGTGCTCAAAAGAAAGAGAGGCGAAAGCAATTGACAAGGAAAGGCATTTCAGACAATCTAGAAACAGGATTTTAAAAATTGCAGCTTAGAAAGTCAAATTCTATTATCAGGAAAATAAGTTGCTGTACGCAATACATGTACGCAATGTGGCTGAGTTTCAGAGCATCAGTCTTAAGATCAGAGCGGGTTCAAATCTACACTCAGTCACTTGCACCTAGGGCTGACCAAAAACATTTGGTAACTGAGGTGAACCACAGAATGGAGCCCACCCCCGGCAGTTTAGTGAGATGGAGGTGATGGTGTGGAATAACTTTGCTTTATCTGAAAAAGTACAAAAGCAGATTTTTAAACACAACTGCAATGCATACCACTTGGTGGCCCCCACACAAAAGTTGACTTGTAGTGTTTTGTGCCCCCTGGAACTTTCAAAAGGTTACCAGCTTTTAGCATTCCAATTCCAATACATGTGAGCACTGAGTTGCCCCAACCACACCTGCCCAATGTACACAGTGACACACTCAGGTATCAGGTTCAAATCCCAGCTTCTGCTTAAAGTGAGGCATCTGATCAAGGCCTGTATTTTAAAATGAGCTTAAAGATATATTTGCAAATGTTTGTATGTTTCATGCCAGGCAGAAACCAGCTGGCTAAGTACTCTAGCAGTTGTTTATCTTCCTGCTCTCCTGAAAAAGGGCCCCCCTGATTTATAGCAGTAGCAGGAGACAAGTTTCTCAAAGTTGTAAAAGGGAATTACAGGCTGGGAGCAAAGGTTATACTGACCCTACATATTACAGAATACAATCAAGCTGCAAAAACACTAATTAAGAGTTGGTAAATAGTAAGATTTATTGTTTAACAGAAAATAATACTATGTGCCTCCCATCAGACACTAGCCATATTTTCCTAAGGTTTAAGGTATACTGAGAGAGTTAAAGGGCAATAAATTTTGGGAAGGGCTAATGGGAAAAGCAGCTGGCAGGGAAAGGGGGGTGTAAAATGAAGAGGCTTCTTTTTACTGAGTTCCTTTTACTTTGCAAAGGCCTTTTCTTCTAAAAAGCTATCTATGTTGTGTATGAAATTTGTTGGCTTTAATGATGCAAAGGATTTAGAAAGTAAGAAATGTTAGATTCTTATGTTAGATTCTTATTTCATTGATGGTGTGTGAGAATGTGAACCCAAGATCTCTGTTTAGATAGAATTTAATACCATGAGCCATTTGTTTTAGCCATTTGTTTTGAAGGGGCAACAGGGGCAAAGGGTGATCTTATAATTAAGGTGCCTTGTCGAGGCAAATGTAAGATATATGGCTACTTGTCTGCCATTTATGGATAGAAGGAAATATAGCTCTTTGTCTCCCATAAAAGGCAATAGGAAATGGGTGTATCTTTTATGATTGGTTCTAGCAAACAGCCAATAGGAATTTCAACCAGGCTGATTGGACAGAGGCAGCCAAAGGAGGAGCAAGGGGGCTGGGCTGAGGAAATATAAGTGCTGGCCATCAGGGCTGGAGTGGGCAGAGCTTTGGTAACCATATACCACTGTGCCTATCATTTATTTGTCTGACAAATAAATTATTATTTTAATTTCTCTATTGCTGCGTTGAATATTTCATTCCAGCTAAGCGTTAACCACAAGCAGGGTGCTACAAAAGCTCATATGGTCACCTGGAACCAATGTCAGCCTCTCATCCTCACCTATGTCTCAGGGTTGTTGTGCTGAACAAATGTGGAGGGAAATGGGTCATGGTCAACACCTTTATCTCCAACCAATAAACAGAACCTACTTCACAGGGTAAGGGACGTGGGTGGCGCTGTGGGTTAAACCACAGAGCTTAGGACTTGCCGATCAGATGGTCGGCGGTTCGAATCGCCACGACAGGGTGAGCTCCCGTTGCTCGGTCTCTGCTCCTGCCAACCTAGCAGTTCGAAAGCACCTCAAAGTGCAAGTAGATAAATAGGTACCGCTCTGGTGGGAAGGCAAATGGCATTTCTGTGTGCTGCTCTGGTTTGCGAGAAGCGGTTTAGTCATGCTGGCCACAGGACCCGGAAGCTGTACGCCGGCTTCCTCGGCCAATAAAGCGAGATGAGTGCCGCAACCCCAGAGTCGGCCACAACTGGACCTGATGGTCAGGGTCCCTTTACCTTTACCTCACTGGGTTGCTGTGGAGATTAAACGAGGAAGAGAAGAACCATGTACACCACTTTGAGCTCCATCTGTTGAATAAAAAGGCAGGTTCTTTACTACTTGTTTTTCAGGCTGTGAGGGGGCTCAACTTGGAAAGGTAGCCCATCTAGGAGAATGAAAATTCTGATCCTAAACCTCTGCTGCCTTTAGGATATCTTTGGGAAGAAGAAAATGCTAAAGAGTCAACCCTACACAAATCCGGAGTGGAGGCCCTAAGGTGGTTGTGTGGCGCCTTGCATGTCTCCTTCCAGCAACTCCTGCAGCCAAGCTGGTGCCAAACGAATTGCTCTGCTTTCCTTTGGACCACATCAATGAAGATGAGAGTGGGGTCTTGTCCTCTGGGTAGCCCAGGACCTCCCCACACACTGCCCAGGCTTGCACTCTGGAGAGGTCACTTTGGTGCTGCTAGGGCAGCAATTTGACTTCACCCCCAGATTGCTGACGGATGCCAACAATATATATGAGATATAGAACTCACAAGATTTTGACAGGCAATTGAATTCCACATTAAATGTTGTACTCTGTATTTCTAGCTATGCAGATTTCTCAGTTTAACCCAGGTGATGTACAGTTTTGTTTTGTTTTTAAATCTGAACTTTGTAATGGAGAAACAGCTGCCTCTAAATCTGCACCCCCAGTGAGTTTTTAAAGTGATCAAATAATAGCTTCACGTGGGACACCGCACCCCGCAATATGAGTACAAGAGTACAAGAGAGAATTGTTAACTGAGGGAAAGAAAGCCATTTCTATAATATATCCAGAGCTACACTTTGATTTAAAATCAGCCAGATACATTGTTGTGTGGATGATGACTGTATAGATAAAAGGGGCATTCTGGGCTGGTGATTGCAGAAGTGAATAATGAGAGGATCCTTCCTTGATTGAGACAGAGAAAATGTTACCTTTTCACATTCTTTGCTGGGAGAATAAAAGTCATAGATGAGGTGTTAGAGCTTTGAAGTAACTTCCTTGCAGGGGAAAATGAATAATGACACTTTTCAGTGAGGCAGCACAGATATAATGCTATGGTGGTAATAGGACTGCGCAAGATATGTGACAGAACTAAGCAGAAAAGGGGGCCCTGGGAAGGAGGGAAGGTCACTTTAATGATCAATGCAAGAAAGCATTTTTACTACTAATTTTTTCCTTTCTTAAAATACGTCAGATTAAATTAACCTCAATTCCTGTGTAGTAACAGGTAGGTTGGAATAGTCTAGAAGGAAAATGTATGGATTGTGTGAAAGCACCAAAGCGGGAAGCAAAAGTGCATCATGATGCAACTAATTTTTTCTAAGGTTACCCACAGTGTCTGAGGGGAGAATTGTGCGACAGAATGGCCTCTTTCTCCAATTCAGCAATGAGCGTTGGTTGCAGCCATTGCTGCTCCCCCTCCCTAGCCACCACAGAGCAATCTGGGCACCACCAGGCCCTCTCTTCAAATTCAGCCAATCGGTGGCAGCCTGGGGGCGGGGCCTGGGGAGCAAACCTGAGTGTTGCAGTCTTCACTCAGGTCCACTCAGAAGCAGCCTTGTGCTCCTGGCCTGGATGTTCTCACTAGCTCTGCCCCTGGACTTTGGGGGGGGGGCTTCAGGAGAGGGATTGCTCTTCATCAAGAGCAACATGGCCAAGACATCAGTGGCAGTGGCTGTAACTTTGGTGTCTTGTGCTAGAGCTTATTTTTTCTTTATTCCACCCATTCCTTTTTCCTCATATGCTGTGTCTTCATATTGTGAACCTAACCTAAGGGCAGGAACTATCTCAGAAATATATTTTATTTTTTTTGGTAAAATGTGCTGAGAGTCATTTTTCTGGGAATGTTGAGGGTGGCAGGAGAGGATATATTGTTTATTAATATCCTTCCTAACTTGCATTAGCAAGTTTCTTCACTTAGCAGAGTGCATTCCCCTTCTTACACAGCAAAAAGCTGGTTGCAAACTCATGTGAGTCTCTTAAAACAAATAGCAAATCAATCCGGCTTGTCCAGATTGAGATATGTTCTAATATTCCTGGTAAGACCGCTTTGACTCCCCCCTAATAGAATAAAGACACCATAGTCTTATTCATAAGTAACAAAAAGTAGTTTTACTCACGATCAGGCAGAGCACAGCGCGATCCCTGAAGGCAGGCTTTAGGCTTAAAGTTACAAAACATGTACAAAGGTTTACCCCATATGGGAGAACTGGGGCGCTGCTGTGGCAGCCAGCAGTCCAGTCCAGGTGAGACAGAAGCAGGTAGGACAAACGGGAAGCTTGAAAAAAGAGGAAGGTAGCAGCGTGACTTGGCCTTTGACCAGGTCTGGAAAGGTCACGCCCACCTCCTGGTCACATGCAAGGAAGGATGCTCCAGGCCAGGAGGAACAGGAGGTTCAACTGGCTGGACCAAACTTTTCCTTGCATGTCCACTCTAACAAAACAAGGAATGTTGTATTTGGCTGCTCCCAGTGGATTACATCCCACACTTTTTTCTGGAAATGAGCACTAAACTTGCACTATATGTCGCTATATGTCCAGAAGGGACTTTTCCGTCATGTGAAAGCTCAGATATAATGTGGAAATTGTCAGTTACGGAAGCACTGGGGAAATTAAATAAAACTGGCATATGAATGCAGCCTGAGAGTGACTTAAGAAAGCCCATGAGAATCACCTTCCAAGGAAAATATGGATATATGTTCATGTCTCAGAAGGATGAAGCCACCAAACTATGCTGGAAGGTACTGAATAAAGGTTATGGGGTAACAAAACATATCATTGTGAAATAATTAAGAGAAATGATTCAGTCTGGGTGTTAACAGTATAAGTTGGAGTGGCCATATATTAAGTAAATGCATCTTGAGAGGAGAGGCCTTAAGGAAAGTAATAGTTACCGTATGTAAAAGGTGACTGCTATTTTGTCATTTAAGTTAGGACTCTACTATGGGGAATATATACTTTGCAGGACAGAGAAACTGAATGGGCAAAAAAGGGACATGGGACGGAAATGGTTGATGGGCCAACATCTCTTACAATTCCCAATTTTTTGAAAAAAAAATGCTAAGACTTTACCTACAACTATCTGCATGGCTCAAATATGGACATTGTACTTCCTTGGTAAGGGAAAATCATTCTATTTCTATGGTGCCTTTGCTTCCCACTTCTGTGTGCTTGTAGTTGGAGGGGAACTTCACTCAGTGTTAGGTGGAAAGGATTTTCTTCTGAAAGAGGAAACTTTCTTACAAAATAGGAAGCAGCTAGCATCTTAGTTTTCTCAGTTTCCAGATGGCTCTATTTCCTCAACATGTACATACATTGCTTCAAAATGTGCTGCGGGCAGAGGCTGCTTCCTTCATCTCTCTTACATGCATTATTATTATTATTATTATTATTACTTATACTATACACACACACACACACACATTATTTAAACCACTGAGCTCCTGCCAACCTAGCAGTTCGAAAGCATGAAGTGCAAGTAGATAAATAGGTACCTCTCCGGCGGGAAGGTAAACGGCATTTCCGTGCGCTGCTCTGGTTCGCCAGAAGTGGCTTAATCATGCTGGCCACGTGACCCGGAAGCTGTACGCCGGCTCCCTCGGCCAATAAAGCGAGATGAGTGCCGCAACCCCAGAGTCGTCCGCGACTGGACCTAATGGTCAGGGGTCCCTTTACCTTTTATACCCCACCCATCTGGCTGGGTTTCCTCTACCAGCCCTTATGCCTTTCCATACATATGAAAAACTAGGAAACAAATCCGATCTCCCAATGAACCACAGTCAGACTGGGAAGAGGCCCACAAACAAGATGTCTTGTTTCTGTCTTTGCCCAGGACAGAACATCACAACCAAGCTTTGTACACCAATTTCTGGCTTAAGATATATCTATGCCCTGCACTGCTTGAGGGTAGGAAAAGATATAAACCAGATTTATTGGCTATGTAGTGGACTTTACAGATCTCTCTTCTTGTGTTCACACTAAGTAATTGCTGTGGCTATTGCTCTGGTCCCTAGTTTCTCTTTGATAACTGCCTGATGGCTCTTCTTCCTATTAGCAGCCTTTGATGTCACGCTTCCAGGCTGCCGTTTATCCCACCACATAAAATGTGTGCAGAAACTGTTCAAGATGACAGTTGCCCACATTTATCAACCCCCAGCCATTCCTGGCTGTACAAAATATGATGCTGTTCTTTATTGTTATTTTTATTAATCAGAGAATCTTTACCCCACACCTTTGTAAGGGATATATACAGTAAAGCCAGTCCTTTTATTTTGCCTGCCTTCATACTTTTCTACCCCTGTTTACTACCCTAGTTATTAATTATTGTTTATTTTAAGAAGTTTTACTCTTCTTAAAAGCTGGAGTGGTTTTCCCAGTGGGGTGCATACAGACAGTGCCAAGATCAATCATTGGCTTTGCCAGTGCTTCTGCTCAGCTCCAACCTTGCCACCTCATCCCTCTCCTTCCTGGTAAGCTGTGTGTGTGAATTGTACATTTGGAAGGGACCCCAAGGGTCATCCAGTCCAACCCCCTGCAATGCAGGAATCTAAGCTAAAGCATCCAGGACAGATGACTATCCAACCTCTGTTTAAAAACCTCCAAGGAAGGAGAGCCCACCGCCTTCCAAGGGAGACCGTTCCACTGTCTAACAGCTGTTACAGTCAGAAATTTATTCCTGGTGTTGAGGTGATATTTACTTTCTTGCAACTTGAAGCCATTGGTTTGAGTGCTGCCCTCCAGAGCAGGAGAAAACAAGCATGTTCCCTTTTCCATGTGACAGCCATTTGAAGATGGCTGTCATATCTCCTCTCAGTCTCATCTTTTCCAGGCTAAACATACCCATCTCCTTCACCCTTTTCCAGACCCTTGATTACCTTGGTTGCCCTCCTCTGCACATGTTCCAGGTTGTCAACATCATGCTTAAATTGTGGTGCCCAGAATTGGAGACAGTACTCCAGGGCTGGATCTACACCCAACCTTTAAACATTATTAGAATGATATTAAAAATATCGTTCTAAAACATAAAGACAGAAAATATCCCATTCCACAAGGTCTACCTGGTTTTTGGAAGGGGGATTGCTCTGCAGGGCCCTCTGGTGTCACATTAAAAAGAACATCATATTGCTATATCGTTATCAGAACCATTCCTTAACTCTTTTTTTGTATTTATAACCATGAGTGTAGATCTGCCTCTGGTGGGGTCTGTCCAAGGCAGAATAGAGTGCTACTATTACTTCACATGATCTGGATTCTATACTTCTGTTGATGCAGCCTAGAATAGGATTCACTTTTTTTGCTGCTGCATCACACTGTTGACTCTTGTGAAGCTTGTGGTCCACCAAGATCATTTTCACATGCACTACTGCAATCAAGTGCAGCTTATCACATGAGTTACATGCATTCATGAAACAGATCTGAGTCACTGATGAGCTGTGATTGACAGCAGTTCCCTGTTGACATACCTCTAATGGCAACCCTGGGCTTGTATGACATGTTAAAGTAATGATGGATGCAGACCCTTCATTCCTCCACAATTTAAAAGCACTGCAAACAAACAAAAAAGAGAGGCATCATTCTTCATTGTAATACTGTATATAATGATGCCTTGGTGCCAACACCCAGTGTAAACAAACAAACAAACAAAAATCCTCTCATGGCATCGCCATTACTTTCTCCATTTCCTGGAGACAAGCAAAATAACTGACAAACGTAACTCCACAAAATGAAAAGGAGAATCTTTTTTTCTTTAAAAGACTGGGAAGGAAATAGCAAGGGATTTCAAATTAATTATTTCATGAATATTTCTGTGGACAACCTACGGGAACAAATAAAAAAAAAACTTATTTCAACCACAGTCTCCAGCCTTACCAGGATGTTGGAGGACACAGCCCAAGAAGGAGCACTTGGTTTGCTCTGTGCTGTAAAGTGGCTCCCTGTCTGAAATAAATGGAGTTTGTTTAAGGCATTCCGGGCTGATAGGGAGAGCCTTTGTTTCCCCAGATTTTACTGTTTGCTGTTTCTGCAGAAGCCCAGCATAGGCCTCATCCAGGCACCACATGAGGCACCGCGTGAAACATCCAAAACATCACCTGCCACAAAAGTGCACAGCTGGGAGCATATAATGTTTTATTTAACATTCATTTGAAAATAACTAAAAACCTTATGGTTTGAAATATCTGCTGAAACAGGAACCTTCAGCTTTAGCCTGAGCTGTGCTGACTGTCACTTGAAGTGTCAAAACTAGCTTTGGACATTGTCCCCAAATTGTGGAGAATGGGAGGAAAAGGGGAGTTGTGGCTTGAAAATAAAGCTTTTTTAAAAATCACACTCAGATGCATCAGCCAAAGGGAGCAGGTTCAGATGCACAAGATAAAAAGCCATTGTCACTGGAAACTCTGACTGAGGCTGAAGTTGAAAACTGGTGACTTCTGTCAAGACTTGAAACTATATTTTTCTGGTAACTGATAATTAACTGGGCTGAATAAAAAAAAAAAGAAAAATTCTGCTGTGTGCTACCCAGTACAGTGGTACCTCAGGTTAAGAACTTAATTCGTTCTGGAGGTCCGTTCTTAACCTGAAACTGTTCTTAACCTGAAGCACCACTTTAGCTAATGGGGCCTCCTGCTGCTGCCATGCCGCCGGAACACGATTTCTGTTCTCATCCTGAAGCAAAGTTCTTAACCTGAAGCACTATTTCTGGGTTAGCGGAGTATGTAACATGAAGCGCATGTAACCCAAGGTACCACTGTACTTTAATTTCCTTGGACAAGGGATCTATGGCAGGGGGGATCTTGGTTTTGGATTGAAGTTTCTTTTTAAAATGTATGAAAGGATTTATAGATAGTTCAACGTAATGGGTTGAATTACAAACTGTCATCACTTTCAGCAGGGAACTGTGGCCTGAATGAAAGTTTAACTCTCACAGTTAAAGAAGTCAAACCAGGAATGGTACTCAGGAATAGTAAACAGAGTATCTGTTTTTGTCCTACTTAGTTAACCTTAGTTAGAAAATAGAGGCAGCTGTAATAAAGGATTAGGAAAAAAATAAGTCATAAGTCATATCTAAGAAAAAACCACTGTAAAATGTGAGGCCTCCCCCTGCCCTGTAATACAATTTAAATGTTGCTACGTATAAATTTATTTATTTTTTGAAGTTTTATACAATGATTGCTAAATCATTTGAAAGCACGCAAGGAGATTTCCCAACGTGTCAGTGGTCATTGTGTGAGACCCAGGGCTTCTTTTCAGCCGGAACATGCCAGAACACAGTTCCCGCCCCTCTCAGGTGGGTGCCATTAACATTATAAGAGAACAAGGATGGCGTTGAATTCTGGCACCTCTTTTTCTAGAAAAATAGCGGCGGTGAAACCTCTAAACAGCAAATTTTAAAATAAACGTAAAATCAGCCTAGTCTCACACAGCCTTAGACAGCAAAGAAACAAGTAAAATTAAACTCCAGTACAACCACTAGTTGTTAACAGCTGAAAGGTAAATGTTGTACAAGGCGACAGGATTTCAGCAGTGAATTTCCCAGTCAGGTCTTTTGTTGCTGGTGGTGTGACTGATGTGTCCAAGTTGTTCTCTGTTGCTGATTATACACGATGTTGACTGCTTCAGGTTTTGTGGCAGCTTCAAAGATGAACACCTAATCTCTTCCTTCTAGCTTACAGTTGAACTTAATTCTCTGTCTCTCATGCCTGCCACAGACTGCTTTACGTGGCCCCGACTGAAGGGTTTCACTGAAGCTGACATCTTCCCCTCATCATCTTCCTCCTGCTAATCATTGAACTCCAGAAAACATTCCTCTGGGACATTTGAAAAGCAATCACAAATGACAAGCCATGTTCTTCTCTGTGACTTTCCCCCCCAGCTAAATCACTGGAATGTTTCTTTATTTTATGCTAGTGCCTGGGTTTTAGAATCACTTTTCTGTTAAAGTGTAGTTTTCCTTTGGTGTCTGTCAGCCCTGCTCCCAGATTGTCCTCTTCCCGCTGCTTTGATACTTCTTTTCCCTAGCTAAAATTAGAACTCCTAGACACAGATTCTTCCCTGGCAGTTTTAAATACGACAATGCTAGCTTTTAACTTTAATATTTTATTACAGAGTTAAATCTTAATGTTCATTATGTTCCAGATTTGAATCTCCCCCCAATATAGTACTAATGTTATGAGTCAGAACATCAGTGGGGAAAGTCAACAGAAAGCCACCTGTTTCCATGGATAAAAGAGATGTGAGGGACAAGGCAAGGTTTCCTTAGTTCCAGGTAGCTGCTTAGCTGTCATTCAAAAATCTTGTTCTACATAGTCTGACATCACATTGCATATTTTACATGATCTTTGGACTGACAGGACAAGCAGTTATACACAAGTGTGATCCCCATGCATGACGATGCCCTTTGCAACAGTGCTCTAATGGTGCAGTTTTGCCATTCACACCTAGTAGTGCCCATTACAACAGTTGTACCCACCTCTGAAACCCAGCGAATGTATCTGGATGGTAATTGCAAAGATCATACACATGCACACTTTTAAATGTGTACATTGAAAATGTTTTGTGCCTGAAAATACAGAACTGTGAAGCAGGGCTATCACATATCGTGTATTTTGTCACAAATACACAGATGGGGGAGCAGACGACTATACCAGTGTGTGCGTGCGCACACACGCATCGCAAAACAAGCCACCAAGCTAGCCATCATGCACATGCAAGCTTTCCCCTAAATGATGGTTATCTCAGTGTGAGAAGAATGTTGTGTCTAAATAGGATGTAAGCATATGCCATTATGCCATCAAATTCATGGCTGTGGCCTGGCCTTATTGGTGTACCAAAAAATAGGCTTGACAATTTTACTAGCATGAGTAGCAGAATACAATTTTTTTATATTTGTAACTAAAATATTCTAATTTCAGTTCTCCTGTCCTGTTTAGCAATAGGTAAACTCCACGGTTTATTTATGAGTTTTCTCATAGAAAATGTCTGTGGGGGATTAAGATTCCAACTTGCAGATGTTTCCCACCCCCACCCCCAGCTATGCTGGTTTTAAGGTAACTACCATTCAGAGTTTAATTACTGTTATCCCAAACATCATAACTAAACAGAGCTTTGGCAGAATTGTGCAAAACCCTCTGAAGAATGATTTTTAAGACCTCAGGGAAGTGTGTGGTACCCTATGGAAGTTCCTGAATCCTCAGCACAAGGAGTGTGTGTGATACCTGAATTTGTCTGACCAAACATGGGGAAAGTCCATGACCAAAATTCAATGCAGCTTAGGTAGAGGCTCTTTGTATTACTTTATTTGCAAGAGGCAAGAGAGTAAAAGTAAGCTGTAGCCAGGCTCTCCTGCTGTGGTTTAAACTTGCCACAAACCCCCAATGGCTTGACACAGCTTGCACCCACCCTCCAAACACACACACGCTGTAGCTTTGGATAGTTAAAGTAGGCCAGATAATATTTGTTTCCTATAGTAATTTTTAGCCATGAAGATTTTTGAGGTATCTGACCTTCAGCTGCTGGCTTATTTTCTGTTCTAGTCAGTTCACAAAACACACCAGGGAATAATTTCACCCACCAGTGAAGTGCAATCATTTCTGGAATAAAATACAGAAATTGCTCATGAGTGCACAAAAAAACCTTACAGAGGTTAGGACACGTGTGAAGTAGATATTACTGCAGAAGTATTTTAATGTGTTCACCATCTGTTCATGAGCTGCAAACAGATCAACATGCTCTAATGAATGCTCCTGGAGGCCAAACCAGACGTGACGGTGACAGGTCAGTGCATTTAAACATAGATCCAACTGAAGCACATTGGAAGAAAGTGGCAAGGAGTCTGTCTGCAAGAGCAAAAAAAGGGGTGCACAGGTTAGGAGTGCAGACTTCTCTTCACAGCTTCCTTCCCCCAGCACACTTCCCTTGTCAGAGTGGGACTGATAAGAAAATCACTTGGAGACCAGGTCTCCTGTCGCCAACCCTCATCACCCCTTATCACCACCCAAGTCATGACAACAGGCATTTTCCCAGTAAACTGTAAGGGCAAGTTGATATCCACATCATATTTTCCCCAGAAACTTTTCTTACTTTAGGATTTGTTTGTTTACTATTTTCATAAACCAATACCATTTTATCTACCCTTCTAAATATTAATCAGTTTAGTGCCTGCATTTTCTTAGCTTACCAAATTGTGAATGACATGTTAGCAAGCCAGCTTGTAGTTCCCTAAGCTGAATTCCTCTGCATGCAGACAGCGCAGTTTATTTCAGTCATTTGTTATGGATTGTTTCACATCATCTCAGCTGCACGAGCCAAAGTTATTCATATTTCTTCTCTTTTTCAGAGGAAGAAATGCTTTTTATCCTCTGCCACTTTAAAAAATTATAATTAGCCTAGATCTCTGCTTCTAGGTTCATTCATCATTTTCTTCTATTACTCTTCCCTTTTCACCAAGCTTCAGAGAATTGGCTAGTAACATTGCTACTATGTCACGTTTGAAATAAGGATATCAAAACAGATCAGTTTAAATGCCACTTCTTTGCTAAAAGTATAATTGTAAAGAATAGTATACTATGGCACTGGAATGGAAAATTCTCAGCTGGCATGAAGGCTGTTCTCCTTTCCTTTCCCCCCTCCTGGGCAACTTTGTTTAAAAACCAGCTGGAAACTACAACTAGTCCAGAAAACAGCAACTAGATTGTTGAAAAGGAGAGCTGAAAAGTTCATATTACACATATTTTAAAGTGCCAACGTAGTGAGTGTATTATTCATATCTCATTGTTTTAAAAAGGTACACCAGAAACAGCATAAATTTCCTTTTTTCCATGTTTTTTTTGGGGGGGAGTCCTTTTTGGGGGGGTCCTTGCCTTCCCCTGCTGTGCAAGAAGCAAGCTGCCACTGGTGCAAGAAAAAGGAGTTTAAAAAAAAACCTCTGCCGGCCACTATAATCCCAAATCTCACTATTTAAAACAAATCCACATCCATAAAATAGGGCCATGGATTTCACCCCTCCTCTAGTTGGTCCAAAGGAGCCACACTGGTTTCCAAATCGAATAAAGGTTAGCAACAGGAGTAGTGGACCTTGGGCAACGCTGTGCAATGCCAAAATTCAGTGCCCCTTCCTCCCTTCCATTATATATTGTAGATGCAGCGTCCTTCGCAGCACCCAGATTGCTCTGCATCCCTTGTGACTGAACTGGCCACACACCCCTAAATCCGCCTCTGGCAACAGCTTGAATTGTACCGGGAAAGCCTAGGTTGGGCCTAGATTCATATGAAGGGACACCTTCTCCAGTATGAATTAGGCCAGACATTGTCAGAGGGGAACCTTCCATTTCAGGGAGCAGGTTTGCTAGGGAACAAGATATTGGGCCTTCTCTATAGTAGTCATAAATGTAAATGCATCCCTGACCATTAGATCCAGTCGCGGACGATTCTGGGATTGTGGCACTCATCACTCTATAGGTCGAGGGAGCCGGCATTTGTCCACAGACAGCTTCCGGTCATGTGGCCAGCATGACTAAGCCGCTTCTGGCGAACCAGAGCAGCACACAGAAATGCCATTTACCTTCCTGCCGGAGCAGTACCTATTTATCTACTTGCACTTTGAGGTGCTTTCAAACTGCTAGGTTGGCAGGAGCAGGGACTGAGCAATTGGAGCTCACCCCGTCGCGGGGATTCGAGCCCCCGACCTTCTGATCGGCAAGTCCTAGACTCTGTGGTTTAACCCACAGCGCCACCCGCGTCCCTTAGTCATAATAATGTCCTATTCTAGACCAGACTAATAGTAGGGGTAATATTATCCATTTACCTGGAGAGGATGGAAATTGTGAGTCTGGCTACAGACCAAGATCATCAATCACATCCTTTGTGCCAGTCTATCGTCCTGGAGGACATAACCCAGCTGTTTCATTTCTGGATTATTCAGCAAGGGGAAAAGATTGCAAAACTTCAAGTAGCATTTGCCCGGGCAGGCACATTATGTGACCCATGAGAGTAGCAAAAGAATGAGAATGTGCAATGGTGATGTGCCTGTTGTCTTTGTCCATGGAGTTTTTTTGGGAGAAAAGCAATGACAAATCTAGACAGCTTCTTAAAAAGCAGAGACATCACCTTGCCAACAAAGGTCCATGTAGTTAAAGCCATGGTTTTCCCAGTAGTGATGTATGGAAGTGAGAGCTGGACCATAAAGAAGGCTGATCGCCGAAGAATTGATGCTTTTGAATTATGGTGCTGGAGGAGACTCTTGAGAGTCCCATGGACTGCAAGAAGATCAAACTTATCCATTCTGAAGGAAATCAGCCCTGAGTGCTCACTGGAAGGACAGATCCTGAAGCTGAGGCTCCAATCCTTTGGCCACCTCATGAGAAGAGAAGACTCCCTGGAAAAGACCCTGATGTTGGGAAAGATGGAGGGCACAAGGAGAAGGGGACGACAGAGGATGAGATGGTTGGACAGTGTTCTCGAAGCTACCATCATGAGTTTGACTAAACTGCGGGAGGCAGTGGAAGACAGGAGTGCCTGGCATGCTCTGGTCCAGGGGGTCACGAAGAGTCGGACACGACCAAACGGTTAAACAACAACAACAATGGTGATGGGATAAAATCAGACCAAATCTTTATTGACAGCAGCAGGCAGGACAAGGGTTGGCATGGCATTGGGTCCCAGGCTCAGTTCATCGTTCCACAAGCCCCATGTTGATGGAATGAATCCGCTGGGTTTGGATCGCTCTAAAGCTATATGATGGGAGTTGACCAGTGTTGAACCTTGTTGTGGTGCAAGCCAAGGAAGCAAGGTTTCACTGGGGGACCAGGGTGCAGATTCCAAACAGGCAGCTACCCAACACCAGCTTGGTTTTGCCATGGTCAATCCTCCCCTCAGAGTCCATATGGGCCCCCCCCCCTATACCATGCTGATCCTGATCAATGCCTTTTCCTCATACAATGTTCTTCCTCCTAACAAAGGAAAGTCATAATTTCACTGAGGGAAAGGCAAAAAAGCCCCCAACCAAGTTCCAATCAGGTTGAGAGAGAAAAATGCCCTTCTGGCCCTGTCAACCAGTGACCCAAAATTGCACAGTGAAGGCTCTAACCTGAAGCTCTCAAAAGCAAAATGGCTATGAGCTGCAGGGGAAGCAACCTTATATCGGCGGCAAGGGCTTGTGGGACAGCTTTTCCCCATGAGCCTATCACACAGGGAAGATACTGAGCAATACCTTGCCCAGTATTTAGCTGCAATCCATGGGCCACAGCGCTGCCAGGCAAAGGCACCCTCTGCTTATTAGGCATGCAACGGGGCTTCTTAATTAGAAATTTTATATCTATCATCTTGACTTAAAATCATCTTAAAATCATGTGCCTGATGTTATTTTCTTGCTGTATAGCCATGCAGATAGCATAGTCCATGCCTTAGAAGAGAAAAACAATATCCCCAGAATTCTCCATACCTTTTCAGGTATTACCACAGGTAATGAACAGAATCCAACCTGAATATTCACATCTACCATCTAGAACTCCGAAAGCAAAATTAGAAATGCAGAGGGCAACAAATTGTAGTTTAGAAAGTCAGCAAGCCAACAAAAATAAAATAATCATTTCATTCCAGGTGCCCCAGAGAATTCTAGGAGAGATGCTTAATGGAAAAAGGTAAAGGTAAAGGGACCGCTGACCGTTAGGTCCAGTCGCAGACGACTCTGGGGTTGAGGTGCTCATCTCGCTTTATTGGCCGAGGGAGCCGGCGTACAGCTTCCGGGTCATGTGGTCAACATGACTAAGCCACTTCTGGTGAACCAGAGCAGCGCACGGAAACGCCGTTTACCTTCCCGCCAGAGCAGTACCTATTTATCTACTTGCACTTTGATGTGCTTTCAAACTGTAATGGAAAATGCAACATTAAATAGCTTCATGTTTGTGTCTACAACTGTCAACTATAGATGGGAGGACCTCTACAATGTTATTTCAAAACCCAACTTGTCTGTTGGGAATAAATTAATATTAGCAAATGAAATGGAATATCCCTTTTGTTATCGCTTCAGTGCAGAGCTGACTGTGACGCAGCTCCAGGGGTCGGCTTCTTCCCCTCCTCCTGCTGCTATGGAGGGGAAGGAGGGTTGAAGCAGCCGCTGGCCATTGAAGCTGCTCAGCCACCACGTTTTGCTCCACCCCGGTGCCTCCAGGTGTCCTGACATCACAAGCGTGACATTGCCACCCCCCAAAACAAAATCGCCCTCGCAAGCTGGCGCCTCTGCTTCCCATTGAATAAACGTGTCGTCTGCTGATCTACTCAGTGTAGGACTGAGGTTGGAATTTTTCACAGGTATGAGCGCTGCATTCTTTGACATTTTCATTTTATTTCTCAACTAGAATTGAAGCCCAGCGGAATCTAACAAAATCCAGGTCCAATCAATCATTGCTGCTGTCCCTAAGGGAACATGGGGTTTTAAGGGACAGTACTTGAGTCTATCCTTTGGTGAAGAACAACAGGTAGTTTCATCCAAAAAAAACCCAAAAACTATGACACACAGGAACTTCTATGAAAGTTTAAGTACACTTTCTTGTACACCTGTGCTACTTGGTAAGTTTTTGCATTATTGAATATTGAAAATGCAAAATGATGTTAGACCCAATTTCCAATTGGATGGTGATAGTTATGCAATTTATTTTTTAAAATATTTGTTAAACCGTATCCCAAAAGCTACTATTTTAAGTGAACTATAGTAAATGATTTTGACACATTCTTAATCTGCAGTTTAGTGAAAGCTGATTGGTTCTCCTTTTGATATACAAGAAAAAATCAAGGTTAAGAACAAGGGTCACAGAAGTCAGTGAGATGCAGAGGAAAAAATGACAGGAAATATCTGAACTACGTGATGCACCTCAGAACACCTGGGAAAACATGGCCCTCTTGGCATTCTGAAAGTTGAAATAAATACACCCTTCAATCATTTTAATTAAAGGCCATTAATTATTTGGCTTTACACACTTCACAGACTCTTTAGCAATGGTGACAGAGCACAAGCAATTACATCCAGGAGTTCCTTTAGACACCTTTAAAAATGGGAACCAAGAAAGAAAAATAAAGGAGATGGGGAGCAAAACATTAGGGGGAAAGTTCAAAGCAAAAGCACGCATTTGAATAGAGATTCTTTGTAAAGGGTCAGTCTGGAGTTGAAGGGGCTTTACAAAGAAAATAAATAAGGTACCTTGCACTGTGCAAAAATGCATGTGGATTGCACATACCTGTGTCATGCACTTCATAGCCTTAATAGGTGCTTATGCACTCAATATATCTTTCTACCAGCAGGTTTCACAGGGCTTCCTGCCTTTAGACCTCTAAAGCTGTGAGGTGTGCAGTAGTGAGAAGTATCTCAGAGGTTCCCTGTTTGCTGAGGTTCCCTTTCGTCCATGGCGGAAGAAAGCCAGTGCCATTGGGGGGGGGTGATAGCCAGATTTTTTGACTTGGGTGAAGCCTCCAGAGGGGCACCATTGAGGCTCCCAGCCTGTGTGTGTGTGTGTGTGTGTGTGTGTGTGTGCAGACGTGGGGGGGGGGTGTCCATACCCTCCAACATTTCTCTGTTGAAAATAGGGACAGCCTATTCCAACATCATCATAACAATTGTTTTATTATTCATACCCCACCCATCTGGCTGTGTTGCCCCAGCCACTCTAGGTGGCTTCCAACATATATAAAAAACATCATTAAACATTAAACATTATACAGGGCTGCCTTCAGATATCTTTTAAAGGTTGTATAGTTACTTACTTCCTTGGTTCATGGGGGTCTCATAACTCCTTACCCTGAAACCTTTCTCTGATGAAAATAGGAACGTCCTTAGGAAAAGTGGGGCATTCCAGGATCAAATCAGAAACTGGGATGGCTTCTGTAAATCCAGGATTGTCCCTGGAAAATAGGGACACTTGGAGGGTCTGGATGTGCCAAACTGGGTCTTTGACCTGGGCGAAATAAAGCCCAGTTTCGCCCCTAAGAAAGCTAGTGTACATTTGCTAGCACACCTTTTCAAGCGAAATGGAAAGTTTTTAAGCCAAGTTGCCAGGAAAATACTCAGAATGGCAGGGGAACATGTTTTCCTGACAACACTTCCTTACCATCTTCCTCTCAGGGACACCCCCCCCACACACACACACACTCCCACAATCATGGTCCCCACTCTCACTGTGTGGTTATAGGACTTTACCAATGAAATCACTCCACTAGATCCTGAAGTCCCAACCATAATATACAAAGTTTCAAAAATCATAAAGTCTCTCCCGCACACTCCCATGGTTGCCTCTCATTTAGGAAAGCTTCCCTTGCCACAAACAAGCTAACTTCCAAGCTTGTATTGCCCTGACTCACTGAGCTGGGACAAGCAATTTCAGCACATTTTATAGTAGTCCTGAAATAGTTTAACCACTGGGAGGGGGACTCAGCATACTCTGCCATATCTCTGTTTGTACTCTAAATGCCTCAGAGACCGACTTTCCCCATTGTGCCACCAAGATCAGCGGAGGACACTTACTGGGCCAGCCATGAGCCTGAACAGCAAGGCCTTGTATATAGTAGGGTGTTCTGCTGGTTGAGAGGAGAGGCCACAGCTCAGGGATGGAGCATCTGTTTCAAATACAGAACACCCAGGGTTCAGTCACTAGCACTTCCAGTCTGAAGGAACTCAGTTTGCAGTGCTGGAAAGCATCTTTGCCTGAGACCATGGACAACTGCTGCCAGTCAGATAGACTGCACTGATCTAGATGGATCAGTGGCTTGATCCAGTATACGGCAGCTTCCTATGTTCTTATGTTGTGGGACTTCATTTTATATGAAAATCCAGACCTGAGTGCATTCCAGAAGCTTTTCTTCTTTAGGGCTGGTGGACAATAGCCAGGATTAAGCTGGTGTGTGATGGTTAACCAAAATGGGTATTTGGTTTTTAAATTGTGTTTATTGTGTTTTGTTTTTAACTGTTATCCCTTGGGGAATGTACATAAAAGGAACTGAACTAAATTCTCTGCAGAACCAGCCATTCTTCCTTGACTAGGACCTGGATTCCTTTGTTAAAGAATTTATAATCTAGGCATTTCCTCAATGCTATTAATGGCTGCAGTCCCAGTGTATTATAATCAAGAGCATTTTGACATTGATTTCAATGGAATGCAGACTGTACCCAATAAAACAGCATATCAGGTGGGGAGAGAATGGAATGTTATTCAGGAAAATTTACTCACTTCAAGGCTTACCGTTTTACACTCACAAGGCATAACTTGACAACTCCAAAAGCGTATATTGGCATCATGACAGCATTATTATAGCTTAACTTGCATTTACTCTGTAATTACCAGAGGAGAGAGAGATGCAGAGGTCCAATGATACAACAGAGCAAACAAAGGAGATGTGTGATGAAACCCTACACTACAAAGTCAAAAGAGTTCACTAATTCTTTCATTGTGGCAACCAGTACAGCCCCAAACAGCAGCATCTGGTCATTGTAGCCGTCATTATTCACCTTTGAGAGTCTAAATATATCCCTAGTGTTAGCTCTTTCCAGGAAACAATTACTTACTCTATTTTCACAATGTATTTTTAAGAGACTAGGAAATATTGCGTGCCATCACAAGACTCAAGTACTCAGCACAAGCACAGTGGAAATAACCAAAACAGACTTATTACAGTTTTGCACAAAAGTATTCAGGCGAGTGAGCAGATGCTGGATTTATGATCAACCAAGTACATTCCTTAAGGTAATTAATGACAGATTTTAAATTAAATCAATCGGCCATGAACAATTCTCGTCTTTCAGTAGCAAATTCAATGCCTTTAGCAAATAAGAGAGTAGAAAAGGACAGACAGGAAGAAAGACCAAAATGTGGTCTGTCAAGCAACAGAGAACAACAGAATCATATTTTCTCTGCCTTGAAGAAGAATTTTCATGCCACTCCTGAAGTGATGCAGGAACTCTTCATCAAAGCCCCAGAAGGCCACCATGACCAATGCTGTATGTTGCAGTCATGGTGGGGAAAGCCATGTCTCCTTGCATGACACTGCTAACATGAACTTGGATTCCTCTGAAAGCCTGGAAGGTAGCTGAAGATGGGCTCTGGCATTTTTATACCATTAGCGGTAACATGCAGGTCCTCACAGCTGTTTCCTGGTTCTGCTGGATCTCACCAGCTTTTGATACCATCAACCATGGCATCCTTCTGGACCATCTAGGAGGGTTGAGAGTTGAGGGCACTGTTACATAGTGGTTCCACACCTTCCTCCTGGGTCGTGTACAAAAAGTGGATGATAAGGAAATCCCTGAGCCCTCACCTCAGGACTCTGTCCTCTCCACCATGCTTTTTAACATCTATAAGAAGTTGCTGGGGGAGATCATCCGGCTGGTTGTTCACCAATATGTAGATGATACCCAGCTCTACTTCTTGTTTAAATCAGAACAAGTGAAGATGGTGAATATCCTGTGTGAGTATCTGGAGGCAGTTGGTGAGTGGGTGACAGTCTATAGATTGAGGTAGAATCCCAACAAGATGGAAGTACTGTTTCTGGAAGCAAGGGGCAGGAAGGTGTGGTCCTGAATGGGGTAACTACCTAAAGGACCAGGTGCATAGCCTGGGAGTCATTTTGGACTCACAGCTGTCCATGGAGGCACAGGTCAATTCTGCGTCCAGGGCAGCTGAACCAGCTCCATCTGGTATGTCAGCTGAGACCCTACCTCCCTGCACCCTGTCTCACCAGTGTAGTACATGCTCTGGTTATCTCCTGCTTGGACTACTGCAATGTGCTCTACATGGGCTTTGCTACCTTTGAAGGTGACTCAGAAACTACAATTAATCCAGAATGCAGCTGCCAGGCTGGTGACTGGGACCGGCTGCCAGTACCATATAACACAGGTCCTGAAAGACCTATATTGGCTCTCGGTATGTTTCTGAGCACAAATTTAAACTATTGGTGCTGACCTCTAAAGCCCTAAATGACTTTGACCCTGTATACCTGAAATATCGTCTCCACCCCCATCATTCATCTTGGACACTGAAATCCAGTTCTGAGGACTTTCTTGCAGTTCCCTTGTTGCAAGTAATGAGGTTACAGGGAACCAGGCAAGGACCTTATCAGTTGTCACGCCCACCCTGTGGAACACCCTCCCGTCAGATGTCAAGGAATATACAACTATTTGACTTTTAGAAGAGAACTGAAGGTGGCCCTGTGTCAGGAAGCTTTTAATGTTTGATGTTTTAATTTGTTGGAAGCCACCCAGAGTGGCCAGTTCAATCCAATCAGATGGTTGACATAAATAATAAATTACTATTATATTATTATTATCATCATCATCATCAGAGGAGCACCAGATACCACAAATCTCCTTCCCTGCTGATCTCTGGGAGCATGGAAGTGACTGTCATAAAAGAGGCTCCCATTCATAAGTTTTGCCAGCTTGCAATTCAAAGCAAACCTCCTGAGTTCCAGAAACCAACCTGGAAATGCAGCAATCACTCAGGATGGCAGGTCCTCTCTCCCACTGGCGTCTAGGTTTTCAGCAGGCATTCCCCCCTCCTCGCCCCACACTCAAGCATATATCACAGGCTGTATGGGCTAGAGCAGAAACTTGCTGAACCAGGCCAATGGAGCAGCCAGTCCAGCATTCTTTTCTCACAGTGGACAACCAGATGCCCATGGGAAGCCTGCAAGAATAACGTGAGTGCAACAGCACTCTGCTCAACTGCGATTCAAAGCAACTGGTATTCAGAGGCCTACTGCTTTTGACAGTGGAGGTAGAACATAGCTGTGGAGGTTAACAGCCATTGATAGCCTTATCATCCATGAATTTGTCTAATTCTCTTTTAAAGACATCCAAGTTGGTGACCATCATTGTCTCCTATTGAGCAAGTTCCAAAGTTCTATTTTTTAACTATGGAATCCACTGTTTTCACAGCTGCTGCACACTGGGGCAACAACTTTATTGAGTTATATCCACTATGACCCCATGATCTCATTCCTGGTCAGCCCACATGAGTGTACAGGTGTAATGAAGACTTACCCCCCACCCACCATGTTTACATTGAATTGCAGTTCCCATTTTACTGCCCATTCACTCAGTTTGGAAATACAGTCATACCTTCACACTTCAGGTTGAGCGCTTTCGGGTTGTGTTCCGTGATGACCTGGAAGTAACGGAGTGCGTTACTTCCAGGTTTCGCCGCTCGCACATGCGCAGATGGTCAAAATGACGTCATGCATGGAAGCGGCGAATTGCGGCATGCGCAGACGTGCAGACGTGGGCTGCGTTCGCTTCAGGATGCGAACGGAGCTCCGGAACAGATCCCGTTCGCATCCTGAGGTACCACTGTATCCTTTTGGAGCTCTTCACAATCTCTTTGTATTTTAAATACCCTGAACAATTTGGTATCACCAGCAAACCTAGCTACCTCACTGATTCCCTCTAAATCTAGATTGTTTTTGAGCAAGTTAAAATGCACAGGTTCCAACAGTGATCTTCAGGAGACTCTCTCTAGTTTGAGAACTTTCCCTATATTCCTACTCCCCTCTTGCTGCCTCTTAACAAACAACTGATTCACAAGAATACCCCAAAAGCTTTTTGAAAGTCCAGGTACACCATATCAACCAGATGACCTTGACCGATATGCTTTTTGATACTCTCAAAGAATGGAAAAAGGTTTGTGAGACAGGACTTGCCTTTGTAGAAGCCATGTTAGCTCTGCTTGACAAGGCTTGTTCTTCTGTGTTCTTGGTTGTTTTATCTTTAACAATACCCTCAACCAGTTTTCCAGGGACAAATGTTAAGCTAACCAGTCTGTACTTTCCAGGATCTTCCCAGCAGATCCTTTTTTAAAAAATGGTGTTGTATTTGCTGCTTTCTAGTCCTTAGGTATGGCACTCTTATCACTTGGAAGCTGAGACTCTTGAGAAGATGGGGTTTCATACCAGAACTACACAGACTTGCCCCCGGTAATGGAATCACATCGTCAGCCTTTAACAAAAGGATCATACATAATCCAAATGTGCTAATGTTATATATTACTCTTCTTCTGAGGCAGATATTCACAATAAACTTTACCGAGGATGTAGCAGCATTCAGAAGGGCTCCAGTTACAAGATTTATATCTGATCTCATTTTAAAATGACATTTGAAGAGAAAAGTAAAGGCATCAACATGATAATTAAACAGGAGGAACCTAGTGGAATGTGTTTAAAAGCAGAGAACTTTTTATTTTTTTAAAAAAGCTGAAAGATCACAGCAGTGAGGACTTTGGCTAGGAAAATGAAATTGCTACATCATATTTTCTACAAAACTTTATATAGGGGAGGTGCATTAGATGCATGTCTGTTAGTTTGCAAAGACAGCAAACGAAGAGACAGAAATAAGGGTGTGATTCCAAGTGCCAAAATTAATCTTATAATGACTTCCCATGCTTATATTGTACACACATCTGCCTCTGCACACTATCACACAGAGCATGGACAAGTCACTGACAAGACTGTACTTAACATAATCTCTCTATTTCCCAAATGCCCTTAATACTGTCCGCAGATAAGTTATTTCAAAACCCAACTTGTCTGTTTGGAATAAATTAATATTAGCAAATGAAATGGAAGATCCCCTTTGTCATCACTTCAGCAAAATATACTTAAGAGTGACATTTAGAAAAAAGATAATAACACATGAAACCCCATTGCCCAGCAGTTCTGTCTTCAATCTGGTTGAGCATTTTATCTGTGATGCTAGGCTGGCAGTTCTTGCAAACATGCTCAGAACCTCACTGATCAAAATTTAAAAGGAGACTCTGATGGTGATCATTGCACGACTTTTGTTTCCCCCATCCTGGCAGTATGAAGCACTTCCCCAAAATATAAGTTAAATTGAGTTAACGGAGCAAAGTTAACATACAAAATGGGGGTTGGGGGCCTGCTTTTTGCACAAAACAGCACATAGGGAAGGGAAACCAATTCTTCTCTGCCTTATTTACATTATTTGTAATTATGGAGCTGGAAAGATTCAGAAACAAGCCAGCTAAATGCTAACGCAGCTGGTGCAGCTTCCCTGCAAGAAAAGGGTTCAGTGTATGGGACTTTTAAGGTTAGGAAAAGGGTGTGGAAGAGGGGACTTAACAGGGCGTATAAAACTATGTCTAATGTGGAGAAAGTGAATTCAGCGTTTTTATCCCTCTCTTATCCCATGATTAAACTGAATGTAGGTAGGAAAAATCAGGACAGATAAAAAGAAGTACATCTCCACACTGCAGACATTTAAGCCAAGGAATTCACTTCTACAAGGGAAAGCAATGGGCACCAACAGATGGCTCTAGGAGGGGGTTAGACAAAGTCATGGACTACCAGCCGTGGTGATTGTTTACTGTCTGCAACATCGGAGGTGGGATGTCTCTGAATGCCAGTTGCTGGAGAGCACAAGTAAGGAGCATGCTGTTGAACTTATGTCCTGATTGCAGGCTTCCCATAGGCTGGCCCCAGCAAAAACAGGAAGCCTTTCTAGACAGGAATTTGGCCTGATACAGTGGGGCTCTTCTAATGATTCACTGACTAAATCTGCAGTTCTGTACCCGGTTATCTGAATGTTGCAGCAAAAAGAAAAAAGCAGGTAAGTCAAGCTGTTGGTTGAGGATGTACCCACATCCCATCCCATCAGAATTAAAGTTCTGATGTGGAAGGCAGGCATAAAGAATGATGGCAACACAAAAACTGGTTAAGGACTGGATCCTTTGACATGATGGTCTAGCACTGTGGCCTAATAGAAGGGTTTAGTCAACTGTTATACCTTGAGGTGTTAATTTTACAGGATCATACAAGATTTTTGTTCCTTCAGCTCTACTACCCTTAGCAAAATGAAATTCTTAACAACATTTTTTTGTCTTAATCCATCAGTCTTTAACATTTTAGACCCTCTCTTAAAATTTAAACTGCACGTTCCCTGGAGCAGAGAGTAGAGACCTGTCTTTTGTGCAGGCTACACTGTAAAGTGGCATGTAGACTGATGGTATTATTTAAAACCAGCAACTAAAACTACAACAGAAGTACCTTGAAGAGGTCTGCATTTTCTGGGAGATGACAATTGCCTAGGTCTGGTGAACAGTGGCTGGTTATTCTCCAAGGCACCTTTATCTGAAATGCTGCTGGTCCCGCATTCAGGACCAGCTAGGCAGGCACAGCTGTCTAGTATCAACGTGTGGGTGTGACAGTGGCATCAGGAGGGATTGTGAGGCACTGGGGAACAATTTGGGACAAGCCACGCCTGTACAAAAGGTATGGGTTCCACTTGAACCAGAATGGAACCAGACTATTTGTGCTTAAAATGAAAAAGCTGGCAGAGCAGCTTTTAAACTGATTGTTTGGGTGAAAGCTGACAGGAGCTGTGGAGGGACTGATTGGAACAAATCTCCCCCCTGGGATGAAGCTGAAGGTGAAATAAAGTATGATTTGAATGTGGGAAAATTATAAGCATTATAAGTGCAGAGGCACAGTACGGCAATTCAGAAAGAACAATGCACTGCAGGCCAAAATGCAAGTGCCAAAGTCAAGTAGAGAGCAACACAGTACAGTGGTACCTCGGGTTACATACGCTTCAGGTTACAGACTCCGCTAGCCCAGAAATAGTACCTTGGGTTAAGAACTTTGCTTCAGGATGAGAACAGAAATCGCGCAGCGGCAGCACAGCAGCAGCAGCAGGCCCCATTAGCTAAAGTGGTGCTTCAGGTTAAGAATAGTTTTAGGTTAAGAACAGACCACCAGAACAAATTAAGTACTTAACCCAAGGTACCACTGTATTGGAAACCTGGTGGAATGGAAAGAACTGGTGCAACACAGTTGTATCTGGATACAAACTCTAGAGGAAGGACAGGGAAGGATGTGGTGGAGGTGGAGGTGCTCTGTACATGAAAAGAGAGCATGGAATAGGATAAGCTAGAAATCCCAAAGGAGTCAGGTTCCTCCACAGAATTGTTGTGGGTTGTGATACCTGGCTCCAAAAATAATCTATTACTGAGGTGATGCTATTGTCCCTCTGATCAGACTGTTCAGGACATCTAGAGATGGAGAACGAGATCAGCGATGCATCACAAAGAGGAAAAGTTGTAGTGATCAGTGGCTTCAGCTATCCTCACATAGACTGGCTACATTTGTGTTGCTGACACAACAAAGAGGTAAACTTTCTGGCTACCCTAAAATGACTCTGCCCTCGAACAGCGGGTCATGAGCAGTGGTGACCTGGATTTAATTTTAAGTGACACCTATGACCTGGTGTGCAATGTGGGTGTTGTTAAACCACTTGGGAACAATGACCATAGACATATCAAAGTGTATGTAACCAGCCACTTGCGAAGAAAACCCAACACAGTCATTCTGACTTCAAAAGAGAAAACAAAAGCAAAGTGAAAGGCTAAGTCAAGAGAGTCAAATCATTTCAAAATGCTTGGGAGTTGATTAAAACCACAATATTAAAAGCTCAGCTGGAATGTTTGCTGCGCATCAGCAAAGTACCACCAGAGCCAAGAGGATGCCAGCAGGGCGACCTAACAGAGTCAGAGATGCTATTAGAGGCAAGGAGGCGCCTTTTGGAAAATGGGAGTCTGGTCCACACAAGGAGAGCAAAAAGGAACAGACGCTTTGGCAAAAGAAATGCAAGCAGACAACAAGGGGTGGTAAAAAAGGACTTGAAGGGCACATTGCTAAAAACATAAAGCTCATCAACAACATGAATTTTAAACACATTAATAGCAGGAGACTGGCTAGGGAGGCCGTTGGACCCTCGGATGACAAGGGTGTCAAATGTGCGCTACAGAAAGATAAGGAGATTGCAGAGAAGCTGAATCTTCAGGGCAGATTTACAGTGGTACCTCGGGTTAAGAACTTAATTCATTCTGGAGGTCCGTTCTTAACCTGAAGCACCACTTTAGCTAATGGGGCCTCCCGCTACCGCCGCGCTGCTGGAGCACAATTTCTGTTCTCATCCTGAAGCAAAGTTCTTAACCCGAGGTACTATTTCTGGGTTAGCGGAGTCTGTAACCTGAAGCGTATGTAACCTGAAGCGTCTGTAACCTGAGGTACCACTGTATATGCAATCTGAGGAACTGAGGCAAAGAGTGATGGCACAAAAAGAAGTTCCAGGCTTTAAGAACAAATTGCCAGGTCTGGGTGATGCCTCCCTGAAAGTTCTTTGAGAATTCAAATGTGAAATTGTTGGCCTCCCAACAAGAGACCAGCAAGTGTCCCTGACTCCCTGGGGAACTAGGCACCCACCAGGTGCGCCCTGAAGTTAGGGTTCATTCGGGGGGTCTGAGTGCTCCCAAAGCCCACACTCTTCCGCTGAGCTACACCTTGGATTCTCTCTGTCTGAGAAAGTGTTATGAGGATAAACGCACATGAAGCCATTTCCCATCAAATCCTAAAGGGAAAACATCACATGTACGGCAAGTTGGAACACACGTATTCTCTGAGGTATGCCCACAGTATACAGTACTTGGCTGCTGTCTCTTTATCTCTGGGTCACCATGAGAACAATGAAACACATTCTTTTCCTTGCACCATTTCACTTACTGAGACATCTATAAATCCCTATAATAGCGGTGAAGGTCATCGTCAAGTATCAGAGACTCACACATTTTTTAGATTTGCCGGAGGGATATTAAACTTCCAAAGAATATTAAGCATCCAAACAATTATCCTTATTAAATGCAAGCTGTATCTTTAGAACAAAAGAAATTACAAGCCTCCAAATCAGCACTCTGGCATAAATCTGTAGCAGCATTTGATTCTTTAAGGAGAATCTTAACTTTATCAACTGCACTAATGGAAAGGCAGCTCCCGTTATGCCTTTCTTAGAGCTGCAAAGGCTGGAGGAGGGCAAGCATTGTAGTTTTAGGTGATGTGACTTATCCAGATACATTTTTTAAAAAGTATTTTGTGTCAGATATCAAGGAAGACTCATGATGAAAGGGATTGCAATGGTAAACCATACCACGCTGGCCTACGCAAACAACCCGACTTGCTGAGTAATGTGAATGCACATGTATTCTTTCCACATAGGTCCCACGATCAGAACACTCATTATCTGAAATTTTGGTTAACCGGACACAAAGGAATTATACCCAAACCTCATAACATGAAAGACAGATTCTTATATCCAAACAGCCAGAGTTTGCCCACTTCCTTATTTGTTTGTGTTTTGCTGCTTGGTGGCAGACATTTTGGGCAGAAGTCATGGAAGGCGGGAGAGATCAGACAAATCATGAATTAGAAAGGTTCCTATAGGAAATAATGGAAATGCTTGCCTATTGAACAATTTCCTAGGAATGCGTTTTGTTCAGATAGCAAGACCTGCATGTGTACTTTGTTGTTCATTGGTCCCAAGGAATACCTTTTCACACACATATTACTTTATTTTATTTTATTAACATTTCTATCTCACCTTTCCTTCAAAGTGGCAAACACGGATCTCCATCCTTTCCATTTTGCCCTTACAACAACCCTGTGACATAGGTTAGGCTGTGAGGTACCAACTGGCCCAAGGTCACTGTGAACTCCATAGCTGAGTGGGGATTTGAACTCTGGTTCCTCTGGTCATCCTCAAAGTTATAAGGGAATTCTGAAAGCGGATGGTCCTTAAGAGTCATTTGGAAGCAATCCCGCTTAATGGGATCTTGAAGGGCTTGAGTGTTCATTTTGCGCCTTGGTTTCCTTCCTTGAAGCCTGTGTTGAGGTATAATCTTTATCATATTGTTCATATTAGTATTATTAGTCATATTAGTCATATTAGTATTAGACAGTGATCTGTCCAGCAGTCGTCGGCACTCATCATAGCTCTGGTAAGGGGCACATCTTTAGCATGACGATCTTTAGCACGGAAAATAACATAGTCTAAGAGGTGCCAGTGGTTTGATTGAGGATGCCTCCATGAAGTTTTAAATTTATTTTTCTGTCGAAAGAGTGCGTTGGTAATAACAAGGTTGTGCGCTGCACACATCGTCAAACTAAGATTCCGTTCTGGTTGCTGTTGCCAATTCCTTCTTTCCCAATAGTCCCAGGCCACAGACCGAAATCTCGCCCAAATCTTGCTTTTAAATCGCCCAGGAGGATAATTTTATCTTCCTTAGGTGTCTCTGATAGGACAGTATCCAGTTGAGAGTAAAAAATTTCTTTAGTGTCATCATCAGCAACCAGTGTTGGTGCATAAGCACTTATAATAGTAGCCTGTTAGTTTTTGGGAAGTTTTATTTGAAGGGTTGAGAGTCGCTCATTTATGCCGGTAGGGACTTCTGACGGGAGCGTCACAAGATGGTTTTTGATAGCGAAGCCTACACCATGTATTTGATGTTCTTGTTGAGATAGACCTTTCCAGAAGAATGTGTAGCCTCCTTTTTCTTCCTTCAGTTGTCCCTCGCCTGCTCTTTGATTCTCTTGAAGTGCTGCAATATCGATGTTAAAATCTCACAGCTCTCTTGCAATGATGGCAGTTCTGTTTTCAGTTTCTGTGTTATCTGACAACGTCCGTATATTCCATGTTCCAAAGCTCAACTGTCTTTTACGACTGCGAGGTGGTGACCCCACTAGCTGCCGTAATCAGTCAGGGGGAAAGGGAAGCAGACTATGTTTAGGGCACCTTTTCTAGCCCCTCCCCCTTTTCAGGATGAGCAGAGTGGGCCCTAAAAAGGGCTTCTCAGTCATGGATACAGCTGCCGAGCTGCTCAACTGCCTCATTGCTTGAGTCAGAATGATTGAATCTGTATCCACCGCCCATGTTCGTGGCAAGGGACTTTCAGATTTCATGATTCTGCCCCCGTTAACATTTGCCGATCACCATGGAACTTTTGGGGCTTGGGTTTGGGAAGGGTTTTGGAAGATGCCTGTGCATGAATTTGTTTAATGTGTGTAGATCAGTGCACGCTGACCAATGCACAGTCTTCACAGTAAGGCTCTGTTCCGATGGCATGAGTAGTCACGACGACCGGTAGATTCTTATCTGCTGTGGCCTTCACAGCCGTTTTAACATACCTTTTGTTATCTTCCTCCTGCTCTGCCATTGAGGACTTCTTGGATCATTCTTTGTCTAGCTCTTTCCCTTTGACCTTACCGCCTTGGGTGACCCTGCTGGGAGTTCGAGATTCCCAATGGCTTCACTCACAAGGGTCATAGGAATGTGCATGCCCACTCACCACGACAAGGTGATGATCCAGTGAGTGAGTCTCATAGTTAGGCGTACAGTGATCGTCTTTTTATCACCTCTACCCCTTCCCCATTCATCAGCAACTTCAATCATTCACCAAGGAACAGTGTCAGAGATATCACCTGTTCAACAGCTTCACAATCAGATTAGGAGATATATCCAAGCAAAGAAAATATGAAATAAACAAATAAACCTGTAATGGCAACAACAACAAAAATACAAACTGAGAACATGGCAAACTGTCCATGCATCAATTTTGAAATTAAAAATTTAAAAATTCTCCAAGTTTAACTGGAAGGGTAGGTGGAGTGGAACACAAGGCAAAACTAATCCATGGAACAACAACAGAATTTAATAGAACCACAACTCCCTCCTGGCTTCAGTGATGCCCATGGAATAATATTTTCTTTTTTAATATAAGGACAATTTGTACTATTTGAATATTTAAAGGCCATCACATTAGGAAAGATTACATGTGTTTGTCAATCTGGAGATAAAAATATATTTATTGATTAGTTTAATTAACACTTTTTTAGATATGCAATGTCCTGAGCAATGGCTCACTTTTAACGTAGAAGCCCAAAGGCCAAATCAAAGGGGGGGAGGGGCTTCAGAGGTTTTCTGGGCTTGTCCAAGGTGTACAAGGTGCTCCAGGTTGAAGCAGGATCTCCCTCAAAGCACTGCATGGTTCCTTGGCGTCTCAGACAGCAAAAAACATTGCAGATGAGTATCTGTGAAAAGCAAAATGAGTGTCTCTAGGCTGACAATATAAAGAAAATGCCAGAGTGGTGGCAAGAGAGGGCAAAGGTCAGGGTGGGGGACAGGAGCCAAGAGAGCCTCATTGGGGCAGGCAGGTCAAGACTGTAATGATTTAATCCCAGTGCTATGGGAGGGAAATTGACAGATATCAAATAGTGTTTTTGTCTCGTGCTTCTTGCTCTTTGTCTTTGAAGGGCAGCAGTGTTAAAAAGTTCTGCTGGAGGCTTTTGCTGGACACATCATTTCAGCCTAGTTCCTTACTCATGTCTCCCTTTTCTTCCAAATTAAAGGTAAAGGGTAAAGGGACCCCTAACACTTAGGTCCAGTCGTGACCGACTCTGGGGTTGAGGCGCTCATCTCGCTTTATTGGCCGAGGGAGCCGGCATTTGTCCTCAGACAGCTTCCGGGTCATGTGGCCAGCATAATTAAGCTGCTTCTGGCGAACCAGAGCAGCACACGGAAACGCTGTTTACCTTCCTGCTGGAGCGTTACCTATTTATCTACTTGCTTTTGAACTGCTAGGTTGGCAAGGAGCAGGGACCGAGCAACGGGAGCTCATCCAGTCGCGGGGATTTGAACCGCTGACCTTCTGATCGACAAGCCGTAGGCTCTGTGGTTTAACCCACAGTGCCACCCACGTCCCTTTCTTCCAAATTACTACAGCTCTTTTTCATTTGTTCATTTGGGTTTAATTCTGCTTTATTTTTTCTGTTTTGCTTGGGTCTGTCTAAGGGAGCCATCCTCTACACAAGAAGTTGGCATGAAAAAAGCTTAGCGTAAATTAAACAGGCATAACATTTCACCAGATCCAAGCTGTTCAGCAGCTGGGCTACTGCTGCCTAAGCCTGCCCAGGCCTAGCAGAGCGAAAGTGAGCCTTTATGAATTACACCACCTTTTTGGTTGTCTGAATTTACACTGAATTGTCAAGTCAGATGACCAAGCTGAACATGCACAAGATCCATCCTAAGTTAAGGTTACCAGGTTTTTTTTAATGAATCCAGGGACACTTTTCAACTTCAATGGATTTTGTATGGGGACTGATTTGTAAATCCGGGAACTGTCTCTGGAAAACAGGGACGTCTGGTAACCTTATCCTAAATGCCCCTGACATCCTGCTATGTCATGCCACCAGAATGCCATTTTTCAGGGCTTACACTGGCTTAAGATCTGTCAGGCTTGTTAGTCCACTGGGATGGAAGGGAAGAGATACACTGGCATATCTCTGGAAGAGCTGAGCCTGAGGGAGTTAAGCTGGTTTCCTCTGGATGTGCCAAGAACCTTCTGGCTCAGCCAGAGATCCACTGGATCCTAACCATCCTCACACAGTGGATCATGATATTGGATTGTTCCCTAAGTGTAGCTTATTTGTTCTTATTATAGCCAGTGAATAGAATAGCTTAGAATTGTTCTTTAGAATAGTTCTGAGTTTGTAGTCTCCTTTACACCGTCTCAAGCTATTTTGTTATTTTATTAATTTATCTGCCAGTGTGCCTTATTAATTATTGTACAATTTTTCTTTGTGGGTCTGTTTCACTCACTATTGTCTGTTACTGGGCTTCAGTGCTAATGTGTGCACAAGTGCTCACTGTTGTAAGCAGGAGAGTATCACACAATACAATTACTCCCTATTGCAAATAGGAGGCTTTGCCCCAGTGAAAATAGGAGCATAGCAGAGACAAAGATTTGAGCCCCGCACCCTGCTAGAGCCCCGTTTCTAGTTGGGGGCTTTGCACCTAGACATTGCTAATTGCATCACAACTACGGTAGTTTGGCCCTCTGTGATTCATGCTGTTCAGAAGTGACTCAAAACTGACATCAAAATTATGTGGCAACTTATTGTTTAGCCATTGAGTATTGAAACTTTGAAGCACTCTTCACTTTGAAAATCTTGACAACACTGCCTGAAATCGTTACGACAACTGAATGACTATACATTAAGGGGATTACATTTTTTTAATGTTTCCAGTGGCAACATTTTAATCAAGTAAATCACTTCTTGTATAGAAAGTGGATGCAAGGCTACTTAGAACTTCTAATAGACTTTGCTAATCTTCATAATTGCTTAAGAACTTGGACAATTAAATACCTCAGAATATTAGTATCCTGAGGCTGTGTACAGACAATAGTTTTTCATAGATTTGAAGGAGATATAATGCAGCAATCATTGCTCATGGTATGCATTTATTTTACCCATCCTTTGCCAGTGTTTGTCAAACTGGCTTTCTACATATTTTTATAGCGCGCCAAAATTCTGCAAAACCTCTTCACTAGCAAACATCTCATAATAGAGGCAAGGTAACACTATTCAAATGTTTCATTGAACATGTGGGATGGGAAGTCAGATCACTTGTGTTGTTCCCAATCCCAGACACAAGAATGTTCAGCTTAACATGGGCATAGTTTATATGTGCACATGACTGGGATCTTTGCTTTTCCAAGGTTCTTGATTGTACATAAAGAACTTGTTCCACTGTACGAATCAATGCATGTAAACGGAACACATGGAGGTTGGAAATGGAGATGGCAAGTGTGTGATCCCACTCCCCCTACCCTCAGCACATCAAAGAGCAATTATTCCTCCAGAAATACTGTGGGAAGCCTCCTCTGCAAGTGATTGCTTTAGGCTCCCAGGGCCTTTTTTAGTTAATCTATTGAGCTTTGTTTTTGGCATACTAGTGTCCACCATTAGCATGAATTGCTGCCATGATGGGACCAAAAAACTCTGTGCACCACAGACAATTATAGCACCAGCACACAGCAGTGCTGCCTAGATCATAGCAGTATCAGAGCAGGTGAAGGATCTTAGAAAAGGGATCAGAGATGAATCAGGGGCCATGGGAAACAAGGTTGGAAGCCGGCCATGAGGGGCAGAGCAGAAGGATAGAGTGGCTTTTCTGAAAGGGAAAGGAAAGGCGACAGGCAAACAACAGAGATGTTCGTGGTGCAACTCTGCAGAGCTAAGAAGAGCTGAAATTCAAATATTAATCTGATAACAAAAACAGCTAAATCCTTGGCTGCAAGGCTCTGGAAGAAATATGAAAGACAGCAAAAATTCTGGTACCCATGAAACATGTCTTAAGCCTAGGATTGGGATCCTGTGTCTTCCAGGTGGTACTGGCCTCCCCCTGCCACTGCCTCGTGGCGTGGTCAGGGATAGGGGGAGTTGTAGTCCACACCAAGAGCATCTGGGGGGGGGGGCACAGTTCCCCACTCCTGTCCTTAGGAGAACTGTGGTGCCCCATGTTGCACGTTCAGAAAAGTGATGGCATTCCTACGATAGTTGGACAACTGGGCTCTGTGGGGGGGGACCCCATGTACTACATTATCAGTCAGCCTGATTCCTTCAACAAGCTCCTCAATTAGGCAAGCACCAGCTTGCTTCAAGGGGAGAAAACTGAATGACTCACATTGTGTTTCTGGCTGATAGCAGAGTGTCCAGGTTTCTAAGACAATAACAAATTCTGCCACATCCCTCTGTGAAAGAATTATAGACATGGATACTAGACAGGAAGAGTGTTCCAGGACTTATAAGCTAGCCCCACCGGATGCTCACATCAGTTACTAGTCTGGCTAGGTTTAATGGAGCTCAGAAATAAATTTCATGAACAGAATGTGTGCAGCATCCCCTTCCAGATTTTTAGTATGTTTTGTCTGTCACAATTTGACAAGAAAGCAAGAATTAGCAAGTTACAGATGCAACCAGACTCTTTTAACCTCTAATTTCATTTTATCTATTTTTTTTCTTGAATTGCACTGAGACTCATGTACATTTTTTATAGCTATAGAGAGTAAGTTTACACCAGAGGTTGTCAAACTTTGGACCCTCAAGGCCCATTTGAGACAGCTGACAATTACTGCTTCACAAAAGAGTGGTGAAGGGGCAGAGCCAGTCACTTAGGGGTTGTCCGCACTTCTGCTTGTCCCATGCCTAGAAAGCACAGGTCCAAGTAGTTTTCCCCTTGCTCTACTCCTTTCCCAGGGAAAAGCCACTCTTTAGCTCTAAATCAGAGCTAAATCTAAATCCATGGAAAACCTGACTGCTGTTTGCTCCGATTGAGCGATAAAGAGCTGTTTTTCCAGAGGAAAGCAGTAGAAGAAGAGGAAGTGTGGATAAGCTGTAAATGGTGGCAGATGGAGACAGAGTTTGGGCATAATCAGCTTGCAATTACTGGTATCTCTGTTGATATCCAATCCATCTTTGGCAACTGCTAAATTCTTTGCCACAGCATTTTATTTGTGTTAAGGAGTTCCATAGTTCATCTTTTCTCAAGCTAACTAGGGGAATTTGCTCTGAAGGTCTTGTGAGAGCCTTGCCAGTTTAATCAGAATTTTCTTTTTCTTTCATATTTTCCCGTTGCCTACATCAAATGCCTCACAAAGTATGTGTATATATTTCCTGTAATTTCCCTGTTTGAGAAACACCGATTCACACTGTTTCAAATTGTTTCCATTTATAAGCTTGTCCACACAAAATATGCATGACAGCAAAGCACACTTTTAAAAGGAAAATAAAACAAACCTTAAAACCTTAGCAAAAAATAAACACACCAAATATTTACATTTTGAGTCAGAACAGTAAACCACACTTATTTGTTAACTCCATTTTTTCTGTTTTCCCTTTGCTTTTGTTTAAACCAATTCTAAAACCAAGAACATATTTTCCACTAATAATGAACCATTTGTCATTGACATTACTACAAATTTATTATGCTACTTTTGTGATATAAAAATGGCACGTGAAGACTTGGTCCATTTATTTATTTAAATCATTTATTATTCCTATGATCCTTGTTTATAAAACCCAATGCAAGTTTAGAAAGAAAGAAAGAAAGAAAGAAAGAAAGAAAGAAAACAATATGCTACACATGAGTGATTCACTTTCCTTTTTGTCTTTAGGAGCTGCAAAATGCATCTGCATAGGGCCACCAGGTAGCAGGAGTGGCAGCTCAAGGAGGCTGAAGGTACCTTTGTTTTCAGGGGAGCAGACCCCTCAATCTCGAGGCTGCCCTATGCATGTCACACACGCTGCAGGTCCAGTGGCTCCTCCAGCGCGCTCGGCCTCCTCCATCGTGGGCTCTCTGGGCCTGCCCAGTCTTGGGGCAACCTGGCGCCTCTGCCATTCATTATAGTCATGGAAACTCTGGCCAGCCTGATTTGTCAAAGCACCAAGATGGAGGGGATATCGGAAAATGGTAAAGAATATGTTCTCATTTTATTTGAATATGATATTCTACTCTTTCTGACCAGTCTTACCTGAGATTCAAGCTGTGTTGGAGTCCTTTCACGCTGCAAATAGACTGGAGGTTAATTATCACAAATCCATTATGCTATGTAGGTAGGTATGCCTCTGGATGATCAGTTTATGGGCTCATTCTGCAACCAAAAATATCCAACAACTTAAGAGGAGGAATTATAATCCATTAGTAAAGGAAGTAAAGGCTGATTTACACAAATGAGGCTCTTTAGATCCCTCTTGGTTGGGGAGAACGTCCACAGTAAGAATGACACTCTATTGACCAAGTTTTTATTTTTCTTCCATTTGCTTCCCAGTTGGTTAGGTGGAAAATGACGTTATCAATGGCAAAAACTCCCCCACAGCCCACAACCACATTTAAAAGGGGATTAATCAGCCAAAGAGGAATATTTCTGCCTGGTGCCTAGAGGTGTATAATGAAGGTGCCTAGAGGTGTATAATGAAGGTGCCAACTGAGCCTCCCTGGGGAGAGCATTCCACAAGCAGGGAGCCTTTCTCATCTTGCTGCCCTTCAGACCTCTCCTGGAGGAAGCACATGAAGCAGAAGGGCCTCAAAGCTCTCATCACTGGTTGTGTTTGATGGTGAGACTGTCACTCCCCACCTAGCAGAGGCTGGCCAGGTGGGCGGGGACACAGTTGACCCCTTCATCCCCATGCAGCCCTTCACATATTAGTGTACAGAGTTGCCAAAGGGCCTGTGGCTCAAACTCCACATTATAGGAACGCCATGTTTTGTTGCTTCACAGATACGTTTCCGAGCACAATTCAGAGTGTTAGTGCTGACCTTTAAAGCCCTAAACGGCCTCTGTCCTGTGTACCTGAAGGAGCGTCTCCAACCCCATCGATCAACCCAGACACTGAGGTCCAGCGCCGAGGGCCTTCTGGCGGTTCCCTTGCTGCGAGAAGAGAAGTTACAGGCAGAGGGCCTTCTTGGTAGTGGCATCCGCCCTGTGGAACGCCCTCCTATCAGATGTCAAAGAAATAAACAACTATATGACATTTAGAAGACATCTGAAGGCAGCCCTGTTTAGGTAAGTATTTAATGATGTTTTAATGTATTTTTAATCTTTTGTTGGAAGCCACCCAGAATGGCTGGGAAAACCCAGCCAGATGGGTGGGGTAGAAATAATATATTATTATTATTATTATTATTATTATTATTATTATTATTAACAGAAAAAACAGCTGAACATGTGGGTGGAGGAAGAATTACGGGAGAGAAGGAAAGCTGTGTAACCCTTTGTCCGCTGGTCGTTTTTCACCTTTCCCCACACATTTTGACTCACAGGTGGAAATGTATCAGGAGAAATATAGAACTCCTTTATGTTTCCCTGTGGTTGGGGCAGGGAAGAACAGCTTCATAGAGAGCAATTTTGAACTGGAAAAGGACAGGAGGAGAACAAATTAAGCAACCGCCATGGCTCCTTCTACTCAAACACAGTCAGACTGATTGTGCTTTAAAATGTCAAGGAAAGACACTCTCTGTAAAATGTGACTTAAGACTTTCTCAGTGGTAGCCCTGGGCCTCTCAGAAGAACTGTCTCTCAGAGAAAGCCCATCAGAGCGCAGGGTGTGGAGGCTGACTGCTTTTAATCTCTTGCTGTGGGAAGGGATTCTCCTTTGTCTGACTAGCTTGTCAGTGCATTTCAATTGTTCAAATGTTCCAATTGCTTCAAATGTTGCTGTGAGCAGCCTCAAGCCTAGGAGAGGCAGGCAGGGCAGAAACGTTCTGAATACATTTTACACTTGCATGGTGCATGTGTGTATTTTGTGTTTGGGGTTGTTTTCCTGACAACAAAAAGGCATATGAGATTCAGTTCAGGTATTGCCCTCCGTCTGTTCACTAAAGGAAGTTGCCCACAATGCAGATGAAGCATCATTCATACTTTTGATCTGGTGGGAGATCATCTACACTGCAGCTGAGGCAAAAACTACACATGTTGGGGGGCTCTGCATTTTAAAACTGTTAGTCTGGGCAGGCAGTGAGTCAGAGCAAGGGAGTGTGGAGGTGTTTTCTCCTCTGGTCCTTTTTCTGTTTGAAAAACCAGACTCTTCAAGCTGCTTTTTCACTCCAAGCTACAGAAAACCTATGGAGAGCCTGTATTTTTCCCTTCTGTGAGGAGGAGGAAGTGTTTGTGCTGAAGAACCCTGAGATGAAAAATAAGTATGAATTCTCCACATACCCTTTCTCCACTTCAACTGACCGTCTGCCCAGGTAAATTTTGTTGTTGTTGTTGTTTTAAAAAAAGAACTGAAGGAGGGGGAAAACCAATGTAACATGGAGCTTGAGCCCGAAACTGAATGGTGGGCCCATTCTTCAGGGGCAGGCTCTAGACGGAATGAGTTTTAATGAACTCCAGTCACCAAATGTAATTTAAGAAGCTCCATGACGATTACTCATGAGACAGGGCAGGTGGTTTAACAGCAGTTAACACCACATCTTTCTTCATAGACTTTGCTTTGTTCTCCTGCTGAGCATCACCAAGGGAGCAGAAGTATTATAGCTGCCTACAAATATCTAAAATATTATTTTGTCTTTGTGAAAACTTTCTATGTTTTAACTTGGCAAAGCCATTCCTATTGGCATCATTAAACAATTGTATTTAACTGGGAAATGTTTGCTACTGATTTGGGGAGTGCAAACTGATTTTCATTCTGTTGCCTTGCCTTGCCTTCCCCCTTCTGCCTTTCCAGCTCTTTGTATACAGGTTATAAAGGATCAAGAGTGAGAATAATGAATGGTCAAAAATCCAGCTGCAAGACGGCTGTGCAAGATGGGGGTGTATCTGGAGTAATGACCTTTAAAAGCAGACAGATACAAATGGGCAGCCAGGCTCTATTCAGCCTTTCACACACAATTTTTTTATGGTCTCAGTGGGATTTCTGTTGTCAGCAGTACGAGGAAGAATATGCCTGAACTCTCTGCTTAATGACCAACTGAAGGGGAAGAGCTGAAGCTGAAACGGTCAGAATCACACACAATGTCAGTCCTGTAAAGGATCTCATATATGCAACATTCAGGTGTAATTTTTTAAAGTGCATGTGTTACTTTCCATTATCCTTGGTGGAATCACACATATATTGAAGGGCAAAATAAATGGTCTATCTTCAGAGCATGTGGATATCTCCAGGTAGTTACTGAATGTTTAATTTAGCAGTTGATGAATTGTATTGTTGGTTTTGTTGCATGTCACATCTGGTGCTTTGGGGGAAAGTGGAAGCAACTGATAAATACTGTCACAGATACTGGCTGACCATTCATTGTTAATCTGATCACTTAGAATCATAGAATCATAGAGCTGGAAGAGACCACAAGGGTCATCGAGTCCAACCCCCTGCCAAGCAGGAAACACCATCAGAGCACTCCTGACATATGGTCGTCAAGCCTCTGCTTAAAGACCTCCAAAGAAGGAGACTCCACAACACTCCTTGGCAGCAAATTCCACTGTCGAACAGCTCTTACTGTCAGGAAGTTCTTCCTAATGTTTAGGTGGAATCTTCTTTCTTGTAGTTTGGATCCATTGCTCCGTGTCCGCTTCTCTGGAGCAGCAGAAAACAACCTTTCTCCCTCCTCTATGTGACATCCTTTTATATATTTGAACATGGCTATCATATCACCCCTTAACCTCCTCTTCTCCAGGCTAAACATGCCCAGCTCCCTTAGCCGTTCCTCATAAGGCATCGTTTCCAGGCCTTTGACCATTTTGGTTGCCCTCCTCTGGACACGTTCCAGTTTGTCCGTGTCCTTCTTGAACTGTGGTGATTATCTTGAACTTGATAATCAGAAAAGATTAACTGATATTTCATCACTGTGAGTTAAGAACAGGAGATGTCCTCCAGACAGCTGGGAATTTTTCACCAGATTTTGGACTTTTGAATAATTCCACAGCAAGTAGCCCTTCCTATGGGGAGAAAGGTTGTGCTGTCTGCTGAAGGTGTACATTTTCTAGAAATGTGCACAGGCCCCAAGATTCACCTGGTATCTGTGCATTTAAAAAAAGAAAATCCAATCTGAGTACTCTGCGCTCTCTCTCTCTCTCTCTCTCTCTCTCTCACACACACACACACACACACACACATTGAACTGTTATTCTGGTTTTGTATAAAATGAAACTCTATGTTCTTCACTCACTGCAATGGGGGATCTAATAATGCCAACCACTTTTCCCCTCTTTGGTCAAAGTGAATGAAATGTGCCTGCAGAGGAGGCCCTCCAAAGTGGATTAAGCCTTCCAAATTGCAGTCAAAGATGGCTTTTCATGGGGGAAGTAGAAAAAAAGGATTAAAATTTATCTATAATATATTGGGGGGGGGTGGGGAGCCTGGGCTTGTCTTTCTAGCCTTCAGATAATTAGGAGGCAGCCCACTGGTGCATTGACAGATCTCTCTCCACAAAAGGTGGTGAGTAACAGGCTCCTTGCCAGCCACCTAAAACACACTCTGGCCCTCGCAGGAACAGCTCTCCCACCCCACCCCACCCCCCAAGCTGTGTGCGCTGCTGGCAACCCTGGCTCAGACAGAGGTGGGCACCCTGCTCTGCTTGGGGGTGCAGAGCACAGCTCGTTGGAAGATGTGCAGCAGCAGCCACCTGGCTGCCCTGCTGAATCTAGAGCCCTGCTGCAGCTGACATTAGGATGTGCCTGGTCCTCTGGATGCCTCTGGGGGGCACTAAATAAAAGTGAAATTCTTTAGCACTGCCTATGGGCTTCTCAGGAATCAGGCTAGTGGAGAGACATATAAATTTAGGAAAGAAACACCCCCCCCCCACACACACCTTTGCAGGCTAAGCACAGCACAGACATCACCCACCCCAAAAGGGGTATGTCCCTTACACCAGATGCATGCTACATCTGAACTAGGAAATATTACACTCAGAAGGGGATGCATGCTTGATTGGGCAGGTTTTAAGAACACTCAAACAAAATAATCTGGATGGATTGGGGAAATCTGCAATCAAAGCAACATGCTAGGCTAGGCACAGCTGCCCAAAGAGTCTCAGGACAGGTTTGAACTAGGTGAATCCATCTCAGATGGTTGTATGAAATTAGCTCCTGCAGGCTGCACCCATAACTTATCCACCCCAAGTAGCTTTAATTACTCAGAAGCACCCCATACTTTGAGCAATGAACTCACCTGGGAGGAAACCATCAAAATCATCCTTGCCCTGAATTAAACCCCCGCTTGGCAGGGGGTTGGACTCGATGGTCCTTGTGGTCTCTTCCAACTCTATGATTCTATGATCTCCCTAAGCATGCATGTCTATGCCTTCCCAACATTCATATCTACCCACAACATAAATCAGACACAGAACCTCTTGGCCACAATAAGGAAATTTTGCCCATAGTATGACTATTTTCCACCTTCCCATTTTGACTCTCTGGCACCCTATCTGTATAACCTAGCAATTCTAAAACATAGGCACGCTTTTATTGTCACAAGTTTGAATGTATTGCCCTCAGCTGTACTCAAGGGACGATTCCAACAGATTCCACACACAAAAATGCTTATGCCCCTGTGGAGATGGCAGTACCAAATCGGTGGTACATGCCCTTCTGGCTTGCACTCTTAATAAAAACTTGAGGAATGAGATTATCACCCCCTTTTATTGTCCATTCCAGGTCGCCCAACCACTGCCAAAGTGTCCTTTCTCTTGGCAGATCAAGATGAGCAGGTGACAGCAAAGGTTGCAAGGTTTTTAGCTGGGGCAATCAGAACAAGATCCACTATTTGACTACTGATTCAAAACCCTAAAATGTGTTTTATAGAATTGACTTTTTATTACTATTCTTTGTATATAGTATTGTTGTTTTATTGCTATGGCTGATGGCTGACGCAAATAAGATTCAATCAATCAATCAGACACAGAGATATTTTTTAACAAATCTTTGTTGCTTGCATGCAGTTGACCATATGAAGATTTCTTGGGGCATTTGGGTAGTCGTAGTGTACTTGGGCTTCTGGAAAATTGGAGCTGCCTCCTATATCTCAAGGGCTGTTTCCTCTGCCACGCCTAGTCAGAATATCTTGTTCTGCCCAGAACACAGATAAGAAACTGAGCTTGAGTTGAAACCATGGTGGAACTCCCTTCCTTGTCTTCTGGATTCCTAGTAACTCTTTCCCTGATCCATTCAACTATGGCCTAATATCAGATATGTAACAGCTGGATCACAACTGGAATGCTTTTTCATACGAGATGAAACATCTCAATGTCAAGGAAAACCAAAAGACTTTTTGATAAGGCTAGTGAAATTTATCAGTGGTTGACACATCCCTAATTCTGAGCAGGTTTCCAAGTGAAACAGGTCCTGCCTACGTAAGTTCTTGATTTGTCTTTCTTGATACCAGCAGTCAAACGCAATTACCCAGATTATGCCAGCAGAAGCTGCCAGTGATGGATCAAGTGATTGGCTACCCATGGCTGCACTCTCTGCTAAACCATTCTATGCACACACTTGGGATGAAAGTGCTTCAACTTTGAGACTTACACAACATGCCTTACATGCTTTCCATTAGGGTCACACAGTCTGACTTGCAGTGCCTGACATTGCTGAGGGAAGAGGAAATATAATGCAATGGCTTGTTTTTATTAGTAAGAGGAAACTGAAGAAAGGGAAGCCAAAGAAATTACCTATTGCTTCTCTTCTGTAGCAGAGAGATACTGAAAACACAAATTAGTCATTAGCATGGCTCAATTTGTTACATTGCTGCCTTGGAGCCAAAATGGTTTTGTTGCTCTTATTATTTCTGCCACAGTAATTCCTAGGGTACCAAGCAAAGGGACTGTGAGATACAACCTGCCAATTATTAAACAGAAACATAAAGTAAAGGGACATTTCTTCCCCACCCCCAAATCTATCAATCTAATTTGTTGAAAAACAATGCTGAACAGTGTGAAAAGAGGGTCGGGAAATGTCAGGGGCAAGTCTTGGTATTTCATTCCCATGCTAGCACTTGGCCTGATCCCCAGAATTAACACTAATGATAACACTGGATGCCATACTAATAGAGCTGTAATCCTCTTGATGAGACGCAAGACTGGTGGCTATCCAAAGTCCCTTCTGCAGTGCCATTTCATCTGGAAATATACTAGGTATATATTTCCTAAGGGAGTTCAATCAGAAGACTGTCCAATTACTGCCTTGCTAGCAGAGTGAATGGTAACACTCACAGAAACTTGAAATGGCTCCCCTGGTTATGAGTACATCTGATAGAAACATGAGCCATGGTTCATCCTTCCTTTCCAACACTGAGTCCTAATTCTGGTGGAGACATTTAAGGGGAAAATGGCCTGTGAAAAATAGCCCTGCTGCTCAGGAGAATAAAGCCAGTTCAAGCAAAGAAGATACAGGTAACCCTGAAAAAATGTGACAATCTGTTGCAAAGGAAAAGCTACACAGCAAAAAGCAATGGAGGCCCCAAACAGCATTTTCAAAAAACAGAACACTGGTAATCTGATAGAAGAGAAGACATTTTTTCCAGGCAGTATATATTCACTTTTAGTCCAGTGATGTGAACGTGAAGGGGGGGGGAATGCTGTTTATTTCTGTGATCTGTAGGCTACCAGCAACTGTGTCAATGCTGGAACATTATGAGACTCCTTCCAAAAATGAGACATACAAAATACAAACAGAGATCTACTCTTTCGAGCAGATTTTTCTTTGAATGCTACAGTTGAAATTGCAGAGCAGAATCACAAAGGGGCTGCTCACCTATGAAATAGGTTGGACAGAGCAGCAGTCTCACGTGTGCTCCATGACGGGCTCACTCTACCTTGTTTTTTCCAGATTTTGTTTAATGCGTGAAAAATTCATTTGAATACAGAATTGGTGTTTAAAATGACCTTAAAAAGGTAAAAGGACCCCTGCCCATCAGGGCCAGTCGTGACCGACTCTAGGGTTGCGCGCTCATCTCGCTCAAGAGGCCGGGAGCCGGCGCTGTCTGAAGACACTTCTGGGTCACGTGGCCAGCGTGACTAAGCTGCATCTGGCGAGCCAGAGCCGCACACGGAAATGCTGTTTACCTTCTTGCTAGAAAGCGGTCCCTATTTATCTACTTGCACTTAGGGGTGCTTTCGAACTGCTAGGTAGGCAGGAGCTGGGACTGAACGACAGGAGCTCATCCCCCCGCGGGGATTCAAACCGCCGACCTTTCGATCGGCAGGTCCTAGGCTCTGTGGTTTAACCCACAGAGCCACCCGCGTCCCCAAAATGACCTTAACAGAATGGAAAACTGGGTCCAAACAAACAAAATGAATTTCAGTAGGGATAAATGTAAGGTTCTGACGTAGGCAGGAAGAACCAGATGCACAAATATGAGATGAGAGACATGCAGCTTACTAATAGTATATGTGAAAAGGATCTAGGGGTCTTAGTGGACCACAACATGAGTCAACAGTGTGATGCAGCAGCAAAAAAAGCTACTGCTATCCTAGACTGCATCAACAGAAGTATAGGATCCAGATCAAGAGAAATGATAGTACCACTCTATTCTGCCTTGGTCAGACCATGCCTGGAATCCTGTGTCCAATTCTGGACACCACAATTTAAGAAGGATGTTGACAAGCTGGAAGGTGTGCAGAGGAGGACAACCAAGATGATTAAGAGTCTAGAAACCAAGCCTTATGAGGAACAGTATGTTTAACCTAGGTATCTTTAGCCTTTGTCCATGGAGTTTTCTTGGCAGGGATACTGGAGTGGCTTGCCAGTTCCTGCTCCAGGTGGATCACGTTTGGTCAAAACTCTCCACTATGACCTGTCCATCTTGGGTGGCCCTGCATGGCATAGCTCATAGCTTCTCTGAGTTATTCAAGCCCCTTCGCCACGGCAAGGCAGTGATCCATTCTTAAGGAAATCAGCCCTGAGTGCTCACTGGAAGGACAGATTGTGAAGCTGAGGCTCCAATAGTTTGGCCACCTCATGAGAAGAGAAGACTCCCTGAAAAAGACCCTGATGTTGGGAAAGATTGAGGGCACAAGGAGACGGGGACGACAGAGGATGAGATGGTTGGACAGTGTTCTCGAAGCAACAAACATGAGTCTGACCAAACTGCGGGAGGCAGTGGAAGACAGGAGTGCCTGGCGTGCTCTGGTCCATGGGGTCACGAAGAGTCGGACATGACTAAATGACTAAACAACAACAGCAACAACAAATCTTTAGCCTGGAAAAGAGGTGGCTGAGATATGATGGCTATCTTCAAATATCTCAAGGGCTGTCACATGGAAGATGGAGAAAGCTTGTTTTCTCCTGCCCTGGAGGGTAGGACTCATACCAATGGCTTCAAGTTACAAGAAATAAAATTCCAACTAACATGAAGAATAACTTTTTGTTAGACAGTGGAATGGTCTCCCCTGGGTGGTTGTGGACTCTCCTTCCTTGGAGGATTTTAAGCAGAGGTTGGATGGCCTTCTGTCATGGATGCTTTAGTGGAGATTCCTGCATTGCAGGGGGTGGACCAGATGACCCTTGGCGTCCCTTCCAATGATTCTGTGATTCTATGAATTATTCTACTTTCTGGTGAAATATGCCTTTTGAATGAATTTGTTTCCTGAGACACATTTCATATGGTTTTCAAAGCATTTTTCAATGCATTCTTTCTGTAAGATACACATCTTTATCCACACTTTTTGAACTGTACTGCAAAAATTAGTGAGTAATCTGATTTATTGTGGCATTCCAATCTGCATTTAAGTAGAGGACCAGTCAAAAATAGAATAAATGTATGTGCTTTGGGAGAACCATGTCCTGCTTGCTAAGATTTCTTCTCATTTCACTTTATAGGAGCTTGTGAGGGGAATAAACAAATACCTCATTTATGACAAAAAGAATACTGTTTCAGTTAGGCTATTTGATTTTACTTTTAACCACGAGTGTTCAAGATAGAATACAGAGCAATTAAGACAGTACAAATATTTTACTATACTTTGGTGTGACAAGAATTAACTTAATGTTTTATATAGTCAAAAAGAGGAGCTCTTAAGAGTATTTAACCAGATAATTAATCAAGCTATATATAAAACAGTAAAAAAAACTGCAACTCCAGTTTATAAAAAAGTATTATTATTACTGGTTGAAAGGCAGCAACCCTGTGCTCATGTTACTAGGAATAAGGCTCAGTAAACATGCACAGGATGGCACTGTAGTTTCAGAAGCTCCTACTGTGATCTCCCACAAACAATTTATGTTAACATGATAAGACACTGTAGGGTGGCATACCAGCATGATGAAAGCTTTTGGGCCAACATAATTGCTTTCAGCTAAGCATTATTGGCTCTAAAATATTAATAAATAGGTTGTAAATACTCAGAATCCCCTTCATGGATCACTGCCTTGCCATGGCGAAGGGGCTTGAATAACTCAGAGAAGCTATGAGCTATGCCGTGCAGGGCCACCCAAGATGGACTCCATGGACAAAGACAACAGGCATATAAAAGTTATGACGCTGGAAGATGAGCTCCTCAGGTCGGAAGGCATCCAACATGCTACTGAGGAAGAGTGGAGGACAAGTACAAGTAGATTCAGAGCTGATGAAGGGGCTGGGCCAAAGCCAAAAGGTTGCTCTGTTGTGGATATGCCTGGTAGCGAAAGGAAAATCCAATGCTGTAAAGAAAAATATTGCATAGGAACCTGGAATGTGAGAACCATGAACCTCAGTAAGCTGGATGTGGTCAAAAATGAGATGGCAAGAATAAATATTGACATCCTGGGCATCAGTGAACTAAAATGGACGGGAATGGGTGAATTCAGTTCGGATGACCATCATATCTACTACTGTGGGCAAGAAACCCGTAAAAGAAATGGAGTGGCCCTCATAGTCAACAAAAGAGTGGCGAAAGCTGTACTGGGATGCAATCTCAAAAATGATAGAATGATCTCAATACGAATCCAAGGCAGACCTTTTAACATCACAGTAATCCAAGTTTATGCAACAAGCACGGGTGCTGAAGAAACTGAAATTGACCGATTCTATGAAGACTTACAACACCTTATAGAAATGACACCAAAGAAGGATGTTCTTCTCATTATAGGGGATTGGAATGCTAAAGTTGGGAGTCAAGAGATAAAAGGAACAACTGGCAAGTTTGGCCTTGGAGTTCAAAACGAAGCAGAGCAAAGGCTAATAGACTTCTGCCAAGAGAACAAGCTGGTCATCACAAACACTCTTTTCCAACAACACATGGACATCACCAGATGGGCAGCATCGAAATCAGATTGATTATATTCTCTGCAGCCAAAGATGGAGAAGCTCTACACAGTCAGCAAAAACAAGACCTGGAGCTGACTGTGGCTCAGATCATCAGCTTCTTATAGCAAAATTCAAGCTGAAGAAAGTAGGAAAAACCACTGGGCCGGTAAGATACAATCTAAACCAAATCCCTTATGAATACACAGTGGAAGTGAGGAACAGGTTTAGGGATTTAGATTTGGTGGACAGAGTGCCTGAAGAACTATGGATGGAGGCTCGTAACATTATCCAGGAGGCAGCAACAAAAACCATTCCAATGAAAAGGAAATGCAAGAAAGTAAAGTGGCTGTCCAACGATGCCTTGCAAATAGCGGGGGAGAGAAGGCAAGCAAAATGTGAGGGAAATAGTGAAAGATACAGGAAATTGAATGCAGATTTCCCAAAAATAGCAAGGAGAGAAAAGAAGGCCTTCTTAAATGAGCAATGCAAAGAAATAGAGGAAAACAATAGAATGGGGAAATCCAGAGATCTGTTCAAGAAAATTGGAGATATGAAAGAAACAAGATTACCATAATAAAGGACAAAAGTGGTAAGGACCTAACAGAAGCAGAAGACATCAAGAAGAGGTGGCAAGAATACACAGAGGAATTATACCAGAAAGATGTGGATGTATCGTACACCCCAGGTAGTGTGGTTGCTGACCTTGAGCCAGACATCCTGGAAAGTGAAGTCAAATGGGCCTTAGAAAGCACTGCTAATAACAAGGCCAGTGGAAGTGATGATATTCCAGCTGAACTATTTAAAGTTTTAAAAGATTATGCTGTTAAGGTGCTACACTCAATATGCCAGCAAATTTGGAAAACTCAGCAGTGGCCAGAGGATTGGAGAAGATCAGTCTACATCCCAATCCCAAAGAAGGGAAGTGCCAAAGAATGCTCCAACTACCGCACAATTGCACTCATCTCACACGCTAGCAAGGTTATGCTTAAAATTCTATAAGACAGGCTTAAGCAGTATGTGGATCAAGAACTCCCAGAAGTGCAAGCTGGATTTCGAAGGGGCAAAGGAACCAGAGACCAAATTGCAAACATGCACCGGATTATGGAGAAAGCTAGAGAGTTCCAGAAAAACATCTACGGTACTTCTGCTTCATTGACTATGCAAAAGCTTTTGACTGTGTCAACCACAGCAAACTATGGCAAGTTCTTAAAGAAATGGGAGTGCCTGATCAGCTCATCTGTCTCCTGAGAAATCACTATGTGGGACAAGAAGCTACAGTTAGAACTGGATATGGAACAACTGATTGGTTCAAAATTGGGAAAGGAGTATGACAAGGCTGTATATTGTCTCCCTGCTTATTTAACTTATATGCAGAATTCCTCATGCCAAAGGCTGGGCTGATGAATCCCAAACCGGAATTAAGATTGCCGGAAGAAATATCAACGATCTCGGATATGCAGATGACACAACCTTGAAGGCAGAAAGTGAGGAGGAATTAAAGAACCTCTTATTGAGGGTGAAAGAGGAGAGTGCAAAATATGGTCTGAAGCTCAACATCAAAAAAATGAAGATCATGGCCACTGGTCCCATCACCTCCTGGCAAATAGAAAGGGAAGAAATGGAGGCAGTGAGAGATTTTACTTTCCTGGGCTCCATGATCACTGCCGATGGTGACAGCAGTCACAAAATTAAAAGACGCCTGTTTCTTGGGAGAAAAGCAATGACAAACCTAGACAGCATCTTAAAAGCAGAGACATCACCTTGCCCACAAAGGTCTGTATAGTTAACGCCATGGTTTTCCCAGTAGTGATGTATGGAAGTGAGAGCTGGACCATAAAGAAAGTTGATCGCCAAAGAATTGATGCTTTTGAATTATGGTGCTGGAGGAGACTCTTGAGAGTCCCATGGACTGCAAGAAGATCAAACCTCTCCATTCTGAAGGAAACCAGCCCTGAGTGCTCACTGGAAGGACAGATCGTGAAGCTGAGGCTCCAATACTTTGGCTACCACATGAGAAGAGAAGACTCTCTGGAAACCCTGAAGTTGGGACAGATTGAGGGCACAAGGAGAAGGGGATGACAGTGGATGAGATGGTTGGACAGTGTTCTCAAAGCTACCAACATGAGTTTGACCAAACTACGGGAGGCAGTGGAAGACAGGAGTGCCTGGCGTGCTCTGGTCCATGGGGTCATGAAGAGTCGGACACGACTAAATGACTAAACAACAACAAATACTCATATTCTTTACAAGAATTACTGAGGTTTGCACCCAGCCCATCATCTGTCTGCTACAGACTGGTGATTTTATGGTTTGCTACTACATGAATAAACCTGAATTAACCTTGGGGTAGAGATTGTGTGGCCCCACAAGCCACCCACAGATAGAAAAATGAAAAGGCCTATAATTCAAACATAGCACTAAACCACTACTTGAATGATTTAGAGAACCCTCAGCCTCGCACAAGGTTAATCCCTGCCATCCAGTCCTGAGTTGAGGCGAACTGTAACTCATTTCAGCATCCAAATAGTTTGGATTATTCCATGATCCTGCAAGCCATGGTTGCAAATTAGGAAAAAATCAGCCTAGGTTGCATTTTTTTTTCAAAGGACAAGTTGGGATGATGCCATAGATGCCCTGGAGCTCCATGGAACTGACTAAAACTGACTGTTTCAATCTGTGAAATTAAAAGGAACAACCATTTTTAGTCAGGCTTTTTATGCAAGTAAACTGCTTAATAATTGCATGCAAGAACATACAACGTTTTAGAACAACAGCAGAAACAAATTTAAACGATAGGGCAGGTCATCAGTTGACTTAAACCAATGCCAAATTCTAATTACATTTTTTGAATCCTGGGAGTACTGATCTTTTTAACACGCCAGCACTTGACATTTGTAGTGATCTTTTAGCAGCCCCCATCAATATAAATTCAGTGTTTCAAGATGCTCACCCAACATATTTGCTGAATCATATCCGAAACATTCATTAGCGGTTACAACACAGGTTTAACTCACTGTGGCTAAGGGGAGAGATAGAAGAATCTGTCAATTTTGGATCTCAAAGGCCAGAACACAGCTATTTTTCAAAATCTGCACTTATCTGAATTTTGTGGTATAGTTTTCCAAGCACAATGTTTACCAAAATGCATGTACAAGGGTAAAGTATGCATAAAAATAAATATGGTACTGGAAACATTGTGCAAAAAATATATTATATTAGAGAGAACCGCTTACATTATGTGTACATTAGTCAAAGCTGCATATAAAATGTGCTTTCTAGGAGAAATTATCACTCAAATACTAAAACAAAATAGTAAAATAGTAAAACAAATTGCTGCAAAATGTGAAGAACAGTATTTAAGATTGGAACAATGAGAAATTGAGGGTGAATCCAATTGAGGGTGAACATTTGAATCCAATTTCTCTTCCATCCTTAGCTGAAGGAGTTCTAGTTAGCTGACAAGAGAGGAAACATTGTTTAATCACTACTTGCTCCCTATCTGTAAGATATACAAGATTACAAAATACATTGGTCACTTTCACAATTTTGGGGGAGATGTTTTAACATATGCCTAAGAAAGTAGCATGAAAAGATGTGCTGAGATACTCATACTAATAGTCAAGACACGTTTGTGGGGAGAAGATGAGATATGAATGACAGGCTGCTCTCTGGAATTTTGTGCAGTTTTATGAAAATGCATTGACACCAACCCCTCAAGGCCCTTATTCTAATAAAGCAGAATATTAGGGAAAGGCTGGCTTTAGCCTTCACATTTGAATTGGTATTTAGATGCCCCCTTTTGGGGCCCCAGTGCTGACTCCTATTTGCAAAGCTGCTTTATGATCTGGCATTAAGTGAGGGTCGTGCTTTCATCGAGGTTCGTCCTCGTCTGAGTGTCTGAGACATGAGCACCCTTGAAGTCTATTTCCTTGATGAAAATAATATTTCTAACAAATGACAATCAAGTGGTGTTTTCATTATTTCAAGTAGTTTTCTGCCCGTATTTCAAGTCTCCTTAGTAACAGAATTTGGGGGAGAAGGGTAGCTTTTCAATGCTCAATAGTATGCATCTTACTGTCACTCACTGGGAACAGAAGTATTTAGTAGAGACACTTGTAGATTGGAAAAACACTACTCACTCCCCGCACATCGTTTCTTCCTTCCCTCATGCCCCTGTAATTTTATACTTATTTCAGTCAGAAAGTGCTGTTTCCACATCTAGCTTCAAGTTACAACTATGATGGAGTGGAGCTTTAAATTATCGGCCCAGAGGGCAGCCGACACCTGGTGAGTGGGCACTACTCACCCTTACCTGAGAGTCTGACGTAGTCAGAGGTGGGCAGTGCCAGCCATCCCCTCCCCAGGCCACACCTGGAAAGATGGCAGCCTTCTTAAACCCACCATGGCTGCGCCATGCAACAACGGTTGCCTACTTGGAGTCCCAGGTGAGCAGATATTATTTATTCATCATCATCATCATCATCATCAGTGAGGCATTGAATACATATAACAAAATGTCCTTGCCGAAATACATATATAGGCTGCTTCTAACAACAACTTACAGAAGTCAACAATCAACATCAGAAAAAGAAGAGCAACGAGGCACCAGTTGGGACAGCAGCAATTGTACATTGGTGAATAGGTAACTAACATTCTTTGCTAAGCAATGTATGCAAAAGTTGGAACCATTTTGCGTGGGAGTTCCATTCCCAGCCCCCGCGCTCGCCAGCGGAGCACATATAAGCAAGGCCTGCCCCCCTTCCATTCAACCCCATTCCACCTCCGTTCTGCCTTCTTCTGGGTGCAAAAGAACCCACGCGACCCTTCCCCTCTGCAGGGAGGTGGAACTGATTTGGATGGTCCACCCCCACCACTTAATGGATCAAAATGGTTTCCAGAGAGTGGTAGGGGATGTTTTATCCCATGTTGATGGCCTTTCAGCTGATTCCCTGGTGGCCTGCTGGAATGTGGATTTAACTAGGGCTATCTACTGTCTGGCTCCGAAGCACCCTCTCCAATTGCATCGAGCCCGGACAGCCCCGTGGCTCTCAACGGATCTGAGGACAATGAAACAATCGCTGAGATGGTTAGATCGCCAGTGGTGGAAAACTCACTCTGAATCTGACCAGACACAGGTTAGAGCTCAACGTCAAGCCTACAAAGTGGTGATGGCAAAGAGGACCTTCTTCACCGCCTCTGTTGCAGCTGCAGAAAACATCAGTGGGAGACTCTTTCAGGTAGTTCACAATTTAATGGAACCACCTTTGCCATCAAGGCCTGGTACGGACCCCAAGATCTCCTGCAATTGTTTTGCAAAGTTTTTTTGCAGATAAAGTTGCTCCGATTTGGAAAAAGTAGACTCCACCCTGGGAGCAGCGCCAGAGAGGGAGAGTGCTAGAGTCCTGTCTAGTCGAGTTGCATGGTATCCAATCTGTTACCTCCAAGGATGTGGGAGGGCTGCTTGGATGAGTGAAACCAACCACCTGTCTCTTTGATCTTTGCCCATCCTGGCTCATAAAAACGAGCCAGGAAAGGCTGGGCGATGGGCTTCGCAGGGTGGTGTCAGGAGTGCGTGCAGGAGCCGGGCCTTGTGACCAGTAGGGCTTTGCAGGACTGGGGCCTTCCTAAGTATGTTCTGGAGAGGCAAGGCGCGGCAGCACAGGTGAGGCCGACTGGTAACTCACTGTACCTGGTGGCTAAAGCTAGAAGGGATATAAGGTCAGCATTTCCCTTCAGCCCTTTGCCACAGAAACACGTTTCCTGGCTTGGTGCGTTTGGCTTCTTGCTTCCTGATCCTCGGACCTTGGCTTCTTGACTCCTTGCTTCTTGACCCTCGGACCCTTGACTTCGTGACTCCCTGCTTCCTGACCCTTGGACCCCTGGCTTCTGGACTCTTTCCTGCTTCCACCCCGCCATCTTGCCCCCAGTCCCGATATCCCCAGCTGGGACTTCGATCGCCCATAGACCGGACCGTGACAGAGTGTTAGTGCTGACCTTTAAAGCCCTAAACAATTCAGAGTGTTAGTGCTGACCTTTAAAGCCCTAAACAGCCTCTGTCCTGTGTACCTGAAGGAGCGTCTCCACCCCCATCGTTCAACCCAGACACTGAGGTCCAGCGCCGAGGGCCTTCTGGCAGTTCCCTCACTGCGATAATTGAAGTTACAGGGAACCAGGCAGATGGCATTCTTGGTAGTGGCGCCTGCCCTATGGAACACCCTCCCTTCAGATGTCAAGGAAATAAACAACTATATGACTTTTAGAAGACATCTGAAGGCAACCCTTCAGGGCAAGGCAAGGTTTAGGGAAGTTTTTAATTTTTGATGCTTTATTGTATTTTTAATATTTTGTTGGGAACTGCCCAGAGTGGCTGGGGAAACCCAGCCAGATGGGCGGGGTATAAATGATTGATTGATTGATTGATTGATTGTCAATTGGATGTGCCTAAAATGGTCGCCACCTGTATCGATTTATGTATAATGTGCATGTGTTTTACAAATTGTAGAGAACTAAAGTGTAAAGCATTCATAGCATGATGCTGGGCTATGATGGGGTTGAATGTGTGAATTGAAAGAAATCCACACAGATTCCTCTTACATCAACCCCAAGCAGGGATGATGTGAATTGCAGTCCTCGTGTGCAGCTGCAAGGAATTCAGAAGCAATGTAATGTAGACCCAGAACTGTGGTTAACATTAACAAAGGTTAGCTTAAACCAGCCAACTTCAGGAATGACAGCTTGAAACTGTTTGAAACTAACCATAATTAATGTTAACTACAGTTTGTTACTGGGATGCGGGTGGCGCTGTGGTCTAAACCACACACCCTAGGGCTTGCCGATCAGAACGTCGGCAGTTCAAATCCCCGCGAAGGGGTGAGCTACTGTTGCTCGGTCCCAGCTCCTGCCCACCTAGCAGTTGGAAAGCACATCAAGTGCAAGTAAATAGGTCCCGCTCCAGCGGGAAGGTAAACGGCATTTCCGTGGGCTGCTCTGGTTCGCCAGAAGTGGCTTAGTCATACTGGCCACATGACCCAGAAGCTGTACGCCGGCTCCCTCGGCCAATAAAGCGAGATGAGTGCCGTAACCCCAGAGTTGTCCGCATCTGGACCTAACGGTCAGGGGTCCCTTTACCTTTACAGTTTGTTACTACAGACAACACAACAAGCCTTGGTGATCCAAAAGCGGAAGCAATCCCTTCCAGACTCCTCCTCACAGCCCAACAGAAGGAGGGGGAGACTGTGCAAGACTAAGTCTTGCTGCAGTGCATTCATGCCACACCAAATCAAGTTTAACATGTTGTTCATATGCAAACATTTCTCAATACGGTATCCCCAATCTTTTGTGTAGTAGGAACATAAATTTTAAGGAACCAATAGCACAGTCCACAATATATACTATTGTACCATAAGGTGTGATGCTTGTCCTCAAAACAATATGTTATATTGTATTTTTTCCTGCTGAGATGTGCACTAAGGCTACTACAAATACATGCTTTTAATAGTGCATGTGACAAAGCATAATAAGTAGTACTTGAGGCAGGGAAGCTGTGAAAATGCATTTTCTGCTCCTGACACAAAATCACAGTTGCTGATGGAGGTGCCCTGAATAGACAGCAGCCTGGTCATGGGGGTTAAGGGGGCATTTGCTCCCCCCCACCACCATATTCCCTGGATTCCCGGCTTTAAAAATAAACAGCAACCTGATCCTTTGCCCTTGTAGAACCTGAGAAACAAGGCAAAATATACAGACTGTATTTTCTTTCTTTCTTTCTTTCTTTCTTTCTTTCTTTCTTTCTTTCTTTCTTTGTGAGAAATTAGCCTGTTCCTGCCTCAGTATTAAGTCAATGAAAGAAGTCTGAACAATGATTGACATTGAAGAATAGCCTATATAGCCAAATGGACAAAAAGAAGTCTAGAGGAAAACACTCATTGTACATAGAAAGAACTTTTTGCTTTATTTTTAAGCCTTTCTCTCTATCCTTCCTGCTGGAGAAGTGATTGCCACCCAATAGAAAACAATTCAGTTATCCAACATTTTAGTCTAGCTCTGATTGGAGAGTGCTTTATCAACTCAAAAACAAAAGACTGCAAGAAAAAAATTGGAGTTCACAATCTTTTTAACTTGGGTCTTACTTCATACTCAAACATGGCTTATTATTTTTCCTGAGCTTGTAAAGTTGTTGTTTTTTTAAATGCTATTGCAGACAAATGATTTGTCACAAATCCATATTATACCCATATTGCAGGGAACTGTGCTGTGGCTTACACCACCTTGCATAATAATAGTGTAATATTACCCAAGGCTTTTTTCAGAGGGAATTCACAGGAACCTCTCAGGTGGACGCCATTGCCATTCTAAGAGAATGAGGGTGGTGTTCATGGTGAGTTCCAGCACCTCTTTTTCTAGAAAAATAGCACTGGTTTGTTGGGGGGATGGGGAATTCGAGTAGAGTAGTCAACCCTTAAATGTAGTCCCATCTTTGAAGGTAAACATGGAAGCAATGCATGGAGAAACCTAGGGAAAGAAATAAGCCTTTCATTTGTGGGTCAAAGAGCATTGCTCGGATGCCAGGGCTATCTGCAGATCAGGGGTGGCAAACCTCCAGCCCATAAACCAATTTTGGCCTGCCAAATTTCCATTCTCTCTCCCAGCATTCCTCTTTCACAAAATCACAGAATTAAGGGATCCCCAAGAGTCATCTAATCCAACCCTCTACAATGAAGGAATCTCCACTAAATCATCCATGACAGATGACCATCCAACCTCTGCTTAGAAACTTCCAAGGAAGGAGAGTCCACCCCCTCTCATGGGAGTCTGTTCCACGGTCAAACAGCTCTTACTGGCGAAAAGTTATTCCTGATGTTTAGTCAGAATCTCCTTTCTTGTAAGTTGAAGCCATTGGTTCAGGTCCTACCCTCTGGAGCAGGAGAAAACAAGCTTGTTCCCTCTTCCATGTGACAGCCCTTGAGATATTAGAAGATCATAGTGGTTAAGAGCAGTAGTCACGTAATCTGGGGAACCGGGTTCGCGGCTCCGCTCCTCCACATGCAGCTGCTGGGTGACCTTGGGCCAGTCACACTTCTCTGAAGTCTCTCAGCCCCGCTCACCTCACAGAGTGTTTGTTGTGGGGGAGGAAGGGAAAGGAGAATGTTAGCCGCTTTGAGACTCCTTAAAGGGAGTGAAAGGCGGGATATCAAATCCAAACTCCTCTTCTTCTTCTTCTTCTTCTTCTTCTTCTTCTTCTTCTCAGCCTCCTCTTATCCAGGCTAAACTTACCCAGTTCCATCAACCTCATAAGGCTTGTTTTCTTGATCATCTTGCTCACCCTCCTCTGCACACATTCCAGCTTGTCAATTTTAAGCAGTCCCTTCAACTTCTGAAATTTGGGTGAGTTGCAAAGGGCTCAGATTGGCTGTGTGTGCCTGTTCCCTCCTGGGCTCAGGCATGTGCAGCCAGGGAAAGTAGCCTCTTTTAGAGACAGTTGCATTATGGAAGATTGGCTGTGTGAGGAATTTCTCCCACAGGCAGCTGATCCTTCCCAAAGGCACCTTTCCCCCTCTCAGCCAGGTGAGTCCCAGACTACCTCAAAAGCCTAGATAGAGTGTGTGTAGCAATTTGGCACAGACTTGCACTAAAAGGGAAATGTGAAGGGTATATCTGAACTTGGGACAATAGTGGCAGAGGCCCAGGCAAAGGAAGCAGTATTTTCAGACACTGCTGAACAGCTGACTGGTTGTATCTGCAAAGCTCTGTGTCTTTGCCCCATGAATTTTGAAACCACACCAAGTGTTGCAAGGAAATTGAGTTAAAATGGACGGTGGGGTTTGGGAGAGGCTGGATCCAGTCCCCACCCCACCCCCATTTTACTCTGCTTATAGTCACAGAGGCAGAGCTAAGCAGCCTAGACGAGTCCGACACAATCAGCACAAAGCAATCTATTTGATAAACTATCAACAGCACAGCTACCAATAGCACTACCTCACTGTCAGAACATCATTACAGGACTGAGAAAATTGTGCTCCAAAGAGATCTCCCTGGTGGTCAACAGTCAGTGCTCATCACAGATCATATATGCAAAATACTGAAATACGGTAAACTTCCTTGCTCAAAATTAAGTAATCAGGTATTGTGCTATTGCAGTGGCTTTCAAATGACTACACAGACCTTTTCATTGCTGGGAGCAGGAGGAGAGAAATCCTTACACAAGCCCCAAAGACAAGGCTGAAATGCATGCAGCCTACACAAAGGATTAGAGAGGGTTGCTCTTATGTGCTGAGATTGGCTGCTTCTTCCCCTTTGCAGAGGAGATTGCTTACACCATTATCATGCATTTGAAAAAGGCGAGAGAACGTAAGCTGACATGTTTAAAGCAAAAATATTTAAAGCTTGATAGGATCTGAAGCGTGGACTCTTTTCTCTTCTCTCCCTTGCCGCACACATCTGTCAGGATGCGGCAGTGTGCCTCTAATAACACAACCTGCCCTTTGTTTTCTCTTGTCATTTAGAATTACACTTAATGTACGGCTACCTGCTGAGACACTAAACAAGGCTCCTCTGTAGTTTTTTTTCCCAGTCAGAGATTCACTTCCCAAGCTTGAGGGTAGTCAGTCTGAAATATGTCTCTAAGGGCTCAAATTAGAAATTCCATGTCATCAAAGATGACTTAACACAGCCACTATTCATAAGGGTGCATTCTCTCCTCTATTAATTATGCCCCCTTCTTCCATCTCACCAATACTAGAGACACATCACTGTACATATTTAATGGAACATAACTAAAAATACATCAGAATTAATTAATGGCCATTCTGTCCCAGAATGTTCAAACTTACCAATGCTTTTGCCCCCTTAAAGACCAGCTGCTTTCTTGCTAGAAAATCTAGGAACAAAAAGGAAGAGGTTGCAATAAAGTATTATTTTCACAATATTCTTTTATATAGTCTATGTGTGGGGGTTTGTGTCAGCATCACTATTTGGGTTTTTTATGTTGTATTTATTTTTTACAGTATATAAAAGAAAAGCAGTGTTCAATGTACAGAGCAATATAAAATTATAATTCACGGTTCTTCTCTTGCCAAATGCTTAGCACCTAAGATGTCTCACCTTTGTTCAGAAGGGGCCCCTGTTGTCACACTGTTTCTCTGCACTCACAAAGCCTGCATGGTATAGTGGACTAGGACCTCAGAGACCCGGGTTCACATCCCCACGCAGCTATGAAGCTCACTTGGTGACCTTGGGCCAGTCACTGCCCACTGAGGAGGGGGAAGAGATCTGTGTACATCACCTTGAGCTCCTCACGAGAAATAGGTGGGATGCAAATGGAATAGAATTGTTATAAGCACCACCTCCTCTCACTGGGCTCCCCTTCAAAACCGCTCCCTCCCTTTGCCATTTTGCCACATTTCTATCAAATGTGTTGTTTCAGCCCCAAATCTTCAGTCTTAAGCCACTCGACAAGCAAAACCTGCTACAGAATTGATATACTGTAATACAACGAAAGCAACACTACTTACCGCAACCAGTAATGGTTCTGCACAAAGCAGTAATATGCCGAGAAGCTATTTTCACATCATGTGTTTAAAGGAAGACACTTGCTGGAACCAGTTGCCAGTTTCCCTTCTCACAGCAGCAAAAAGAGCAGTTTCCACCACCATACATAGAATCATAGAATTGTTGAGTTGGAGGGGACCGTGTCAGTCATCTAGTCCAACCCCCTGCAATGCAGGAATATTTCACCCTGAGGTGAAGAGTCTCATGCTCTGCGCACTGAGCTATCTGTCTGCCACAAGCTCCTGGCACTTTTGCTGCTGTGCTAGGGAGCTGGGGATGAGGAAACCTATGCCAGCATTAACTCTAAATTTTATTTGGAAATGCTTGGCATAGACATCATACATGAGATGGTGTGGAAAGACTCTGCTTGCATTAGACTGTACCCTGCAAGCACCTTCAAAACACATTATTTCCCTCAAGGAATTCTGGGCACTGCAGTTCACCCCTCCGCTCACCGAGTGTCCATGATTGCCAGAAACCCTTAACCAACTACAGTGCCCAGAACTCTTTGAGGGAAATATTGTGCTTTAAAGATATAATGTGCACACAATCTCTAGCATATGAGTATTGGAGCATAAATTATTATCATTATCCCAAACAGAAAAAAGTAAATCCCCCCCTCCCAACACACACACACACACACAGAGAGAGAGAGAGAGAGAGAGAGAGAGAGAGGGTTTTTTCACACCTTGGAAAATCCCCTTATTTTCCCCCCAACAACTGGGGGGGGGGGAATATCACTTAATTTATTTTCAGATTTATAGCAACACACCAGAAACACGTTTTTATGGCCACAATTAAACAAAATATCAGTGTATTTATTTCCCCCACCCAAATTGCTTCATGAATGTAATTTCCTTTTAAAAAGTTCTTTCCTTATTTTTTATTGACAATTTTTATGAAATGCAATAACAATAAAACATCAGGCACTGTGTGGAAGGCCCAGTACATCTGTATTGCCAATTCCAGGAAGATGACATACAGCAGGTCACGCACGAAAAATATATCCAAAGAAGATCCTGCTAAATTATGTCAAAGCAAAACAAAATGGGTTCTGGCCCTCTGGGTTTTCTTGCACTAAACATGTTAACCATAGCAAATATTATGACATTTACATGAACTGTTAACTATTCCAGGTACAGAATGCAAAGCACGTAAAGCAGCATAAAATGCTTCCCTAAACCCAGCGGAGGTTTGCCCCCCAGGGGAGCCATGGCACTGCCCTACCAGATGAAATTACAAGCAACTCCTGAAAGTTGCCCCCACAAATCAGAACAACCTTGAAGCCAAACCTGTCCTGTCCCACCCCAATTCATTATCTTTCCATTTGAACTCATAGAAGGACTCCTGGTGACAGTTCCTGTCAATCAGAACTTAGCAATGCTCAGCCAAACTTTTTTAAAAAATCTTAATTATTGATTTTTCACTCCATGCCAAAACTATTGCTATTGCCAGGTGGTCCCTCCCACCCATCTCCAGGCAGAAAAATACACAGTTAGCAACTACTAGGAATTCAGGGGGCCTTATTGGCATCACCTCCTTCTCATGTCTCTTAACTGGGATTTGGAATAAATTAGGAAAGGGGTCTAATGTTAGGGTGTGGGCTTTAAAACTTTAGTAAACCCATCAGCCTAGATATTTTTTTCTGTGTGGGGGGGGAGCGTTAATACTGAATTTATCCAGCGTTTGCTAAATTGTTGGTTTTTGTTATTCTGAAGTTACAGACATGTTCTGTATTTTGTATATCTGTATTTCCAGTTTTGAGGTTTTGCATGTTTGATGTGAGCTGCTTTGGGCACACCTCGTTGTGGGAAAATGGCATGTAAGTAAAATCAGTCAGTCAGTTGGAATCATTCATAAATTCTGAGCATTTTTTTCTTTTTGGAAGAGGGAAATGTGAAGAGAATGGGTCAAATCTAGTAATCTAAATTATGCAAGCTGTTTGGGTCATTTAAAGCTGATTTGTCAGTGGAGGGGCATCTAAAAGCTCTGAAGTCTGCAGGCAACAGAAATATTGTCTCTCAGTACAGCCTACAGGGCTGCTCTGAAGACACCAAGGGGAAGAAATAGAATCATGAATGGCATCTCCCCCAAATTGCTCAAGGTGCCATTCATGGTTCTCCTGTTGCCCATGCTGTCTTCAGAAGTTTACATTTCAGGCTTAAGTTACTGTTGTTAAATAAAAGCAGTTTTTCACCACGCCTGCCCCTGCTCATATTCTGTGGTGGATAGGAATGATTTCTTGGTATAATAGTTCCACCACCCTGGGCAGCAGCATGCTTTGAATTGATAGGATATTGCCTACACATTTTCCTTCTCTGAAGCCAACGGCCAAGCCTCTTGTCTTCACACTTAAATAAAATCCCTGCCCACTTATTTTGGCACCTTATTTAAAACCCCTCATTTCTGTCACAGCCTCATTGTATGGTGCTCAGTACTTTCAAAGGGGCAGCCAACTAGCCATGGCTTCAGCAAAAAAATGAAACAATGGTGGAATCTACACACCTATAAAAACTGTTCCGAAAATGCTTTTTTAAAAAAAGTGTTTGTAAAAATACATTGAATTTTTCATACGGCTCACCATCGCCATCAAGTGTCACATTGTCTATTGCGCTTAAAACACACTTAAAATGTTTTATTTGCAGCTGTATAAAGGTAAAGGTAAAGGTACCCCTGCCCGTACGGGCCAGTCTTGACAGACTCTAGGGTTGTGCGCCCATCTCACTCAAGAGGCCGGGGGCCAGCGCTGTCCGAAGACACTTCCGGGTCACGTGGCCAGCGTGACATCGCTGCTCTGGCGAGCCAGTGCCGCACACGGAAATGCCGTTTACCTTCCCGCTAGTAAGCGGTCCCTATTTATCTACTTGCACCCGGGGGTGCTTTCGAACTGCTAGGTTGGCAGGCGCTGGGACCGAACAACGAGAGCGCACCCCGCCACGGGGATTCGAACCGCCGACCTTTCGATCAGCAAGCCCTAGGCGCTGAGGCTTTTACCCACAGCGCCACCCGCGTCCCAACTTTGCAGCTGTATAGCTGAGCCCAAAAGTCCAGTGCCTACCTAAAGCCTAGCAAATGTATTGTTCATTAAAATTTCACAGATAACCAAGAAAGTTGAACCTGTGCTCTACTCTAATAAAGCTCATGCCATAATATATTCATTAAGTCTTCAAGGTGCTAGTGCATTTGTTGCTTTGTTAAAATTACAGTGTGCTGCTGGGTTGTGGTGGGGATTAAAGACTAGAAAACACTTTGGCAAATTTGAAACTCTGTTACCAAAAGTGGGATAGTGCAGATATATGAAGTCTGGGAGCATGGAGGGCCCCCTCCCTGCACACACACACCCCAGGCAAGCCTGTCCCAGCAGACAACCACAAATCGGCCTTGCTATGGAAAAATGTTTGCAGACATTGATTTCCCGACTGTGTCCCAGATTATGATGATGATGATTGATTGATTGATTGATTGGTGATTGATTCTAAACCTGGCCAACCTGGTCTCTTCCAGTTCAAAAGAGGGGGAGGCAGGATGGAGAGATACGGAGAAATAATGTTTAAAAAGTATTACTTTTATATCCATCTCACCTTTCGTCCAAGGAGCTTAAGGTGGTATTCACTGAGTTTCCCTGTCACCATGTTATTGACACAACAACCCTATGAGGTTAGGCTGACACAAGATCACTTAGTGGTCTTCATGGCCAGGTTCTCCCATGATTCATCTTGTTCCACCATCAGTGAATTCCACTAGGTGACCCCGTGTAAGGAGAGTTGCAATCCCAAAAATGGAATACTTTACTTCTATTGTATCTGCCAAAATATCACTATTGTAAACCTTCTGGAATATAAGCCTTTCTAAACATCCTAGCAATAGTCCGAATGACATTGACAATAGAGGTAGACCCACTCATTTTCAAACATACCTTTCTAACCGTAGGAGGTAAATGCTCGCTTTAAATTTAAAAGTCAGCTGTCTTTACAAAGCTGAATTCTGCACCCAACCACAATATTTGTGCTTTCTCATCTTCCCTGTGGGCCCTGCAAGATACACACAGCCCTGCCAATAATGATCATGAAACCTTGTTGTAAGGTAAGAATAAAATTTCTACACTGGGTGTTTCTGGGAATTTAGCCATTATAAATCAATTGAATGTTGTTGCGTGTGTGTGTGTGTGTATATATATATATATATATATATATATATATATATATACACATATATGGGATAAATCAATTGTGATTTAGGTTTACAAGAGCTTATCTCAGTCTTCCAATCATTCTGATCTATGTGTGTTTCCTTGTTCCAGCTTCACTTTGAATTTCTGGTCCAAATCAATCACAAAACCTCCAAGCAAAACTCACTCAAAATGACCTTCTTTAAATTGTTTCCACCTGAAACCATAAATCTGCCAGTGTTGCTTCCAAAACAGCCCTGCACCAGTTGACAAATTCACAAATTTTAGCTCATCTTTTGACAGGTTTCTCCCGCTTCCGAAGTCTCAATGTCCCTGATGTTGCCACCTTGGCAATGGTCTGTCTCTGATCCACAGGCCTTCATAGCAGGCAGAGGAGTAAAAGCTCAAATATCATTAGCCAAATGCAAGTCTACCAATATTGGCATTATGCTTGTCAGTCTAAGCTCTCACCAAGACAATTTTTAGGCATAGCACAGACGGCAATGTGTATTCTGCATGATGACAGCTCCATGCAGCTGCCTAACCTGGTGTTCCTGGCTGCAATTACATAGGGTGAAAAGACCAGAAACACTAATCACAGGAAAAGGTGTGGTGCTGAGGTAGAAATTTACAAGATAATCCATTCAATTAATGTGCTTGCAATTTAGAAATGTACCATTTAGAACACGTTTTGTGAAGGCAACCCTATCCTCTTTACAATGTTATAAGAATAGTTTAGCTCTAAGGGGGGCTACTGTTACTCAAAAATTCAATACACATCCTGCATAATGCAGACAGAAAGCTGATCTTCACACCATTCCAAACACATCTCAGCATTTCCAAAGAAAGCAAAGTCTTCCCTTCTGCTGGGTCACACTTGTGGAAACCACATCTGTCATGCCTCTCAGCCAAGCCAAACCCATGTGTTCCCCTTTGTTCGAGGTAGGTTGGATTTGTCTTCAGAAAATGCTTTTTTGCATACAGTTTTAGAAACCCGGTTATTTCTAGGTATGGGTCATAGAAAATTATCTAGCAACTATGTAATCATATTATCCAAATGATTACACCACCCTGAATTTAGCACACCCAATATTACTTCAGTGAAGAAGGGAAAGTCAAGTTGTGCTGCATGTTTACCAATGCCATTGATTTTACTCAAATTAGCTCATCTGCAACTCTGTGTATAGGGCTGAGGTTGAGTCATGCAGCCCTATGATGGAGAGGGCAGGGCAAAGAATAAACGGCTACAATATTAGCCAACTGAGCAACCAGTTAAGAGGAAAGAGGAAAAATCTTTGAGTAAATGAAACAAGTAAATCATTCCATAACATTCCTTGGGAGAGAAAGCAGCTGAATGCAGAAAGAAGGAATCTTCTTTAATAAGATATTATGAAATATTACATCACATAGCCATGAAATGCAAGAGGTACAGCCTGTGATATTTCTAGCTGAAGCAGGACCTCTGCCCATGGACAGTGGGCACACACTGTTTGTACAAACCAAGTGGCCACAAGTGGGCACTCAGGGGTCACCCAACCTGCTGCAATTCCATTCTATCCTCAACATTCATTTATTGTACCCAGAATGGCCAGGCAAATGATACTAAACTAAGTTCACACAGGTCCTGCTATCCACCCACTTGTTATCCAAAAATTCACTTATCTGAACTCACTACATGCACGGCTGATTCAGATATCCAAACAACCAGAGTTTACCCACTTCTTTACTTTCTTTTTTGTTTGCGCTTTGTTGATTGGTGGTAACCATTTTCAGGCAGAATCCTTGGAAAGAGGGAGCAGGGGGAGAGATTAGACAAATCACGGAGCAGGAGAGATTGGCAAATAAATTTTTCCTTTGTCTCTCTTTTGCTAGTAGGCAGCAGCCATTTTAAGAAGAAACTGTGCAAAAAAGGGGAGGGAGGAGGAGACAATGGATTAGAAATGTTCCCATAGAAATAATGGCAATGGTCAGCTCATTGTGCGAATGCACGCCTGAGGAACAATTTCCTGGGACTGCATTGTGTTCAGTAAGTGGGACCTGTGTGTATAGTGACAATTCACAACCCCAGTGAGTGATAGCAAGAGATGGGTAAATCAGTCAATTTCAGCTCTGATTTTCATTTTTCTAATCTTAAATTGAATTCAGTGGCATAGCATGGGTTGCCAGTGCCTTGGGCAATGTGGGGGGAGTGGGTAGGAGGGAGAGAAGCGGACTGAATCCACATGCACATTCACCCAGGGGATTGCAGCTGCAGAGTTAAGAAAAGAAGATTCACTTCATTGTCTGGAGAGGTCACTTCCTCGTTCACATGGAGAATCTGTTTTCAATGGAGCCCAGTGACAGAGGCGCACAGCTGTATTGAGGCAGCACCGGGTATTGAAATTTTGCACCCCTAACAATTTTGCACCCAGGGCTACCACCCCTGTGCCCCCCACACTATGCCACTAATTCAACTCTGCACATTTCAACATCAGCTTGAGATTTTTATTTGAAAAAGTCTTCTTGAAAATTCATCAACATTCCAATATAAATTCCTCATAATATACATATTTGTATGTGGTTTTGTCTAATATAATGCATTTTTGTATCTTATTTTAACTGATAAATGCGTTTTCATACACACTTTACCCTGCTAAATGCATCTTTGTGCACATAACCTGACTGGATAATTGCACTGCAAAATCTGAAGAACTGCAAATTCTAAAAGATCGCTGTATTCAAGTGCTCATTGTTTTGCAGACTGTGTATTAGGTAAGTTCACCTCCACATGCAAAGTGATTTGATTTATTCCCCCATCCCTAGTGACAGCACAAACTTCCTAGCTTTGCTATCTTAAGCTAATATCCAAGGCATTCAGGTACAACACAGAAGCAACATTTGCAATGCTGTAAGCAGTCTTGTCATTCGTTCGACTGTCAAACAGTTGTTATAAATATTTGAAACACTACAAAAACTGGAAACCTGTGTTCTATAATGTCAACTTCAACTGTCTGGAGAAAGATGTTGTCTGTCTCCCACTCAGCCCTGCAAGAAATAGTGGTTCCTTGCCATTTTACTCAAGGAAAGAAGGCTCTCCTTAGATTTCCTTTTATTTTAAACAAATTATGGGGTTGTTGATTTGTAGGCAGTCAGAAGGTGATGGTCAATGAAGCATGTTGACTCAGAGTTAAATCCATGGGGCTTACTCCCAGGTAAACATGATTAGGAATGAGGATTTTGTCTCAGCTATTATATTCCTATGTAAAAGAATTTGAGTATCTTTTAGTGACTGGCACTACAAATAGGTTATGTTTTTTTCCTGCTTGGAAAAAGAAAGAAGAACAAAAAGTCAGAACCTGTCTCCCTGGATCTTTCACAGTTTTTACTCATGTTACAGCAAAATTTAGGAGGAAAGGAATAGTGTAGATGACAAAATAGAAATCTCCAATAGTTTTAGCCCCTTCCCCTTCCTTGAGCAACGTGTGCTGCTCTCTGAAGTGACCTTTTTGCCTTTTGTGATGAGGTCAAAAAACTTGCTGTCGATTATGATTAATGATCCATCAGCAGTGACAGAAACCCAGCCACCCTTTCCGGAGTGCAGTGTGGCCGTCTTAGTGGGCTTTCACTGCACCAGCAAAGAGTTCTGTCTATAGCAATCAGTAGCTTCAATTTCAGGATGGCAGCCTTGAATTTCTTTCTTGAAAAAAATCATATTCTGAGAAGTACAGGAGGCATGGCTGTAAAGAGGGGATAGAGTTATATAAAAAAGACTTTTTGTACCAATTAGCAAAATATAGAATAATGAATAATTAAACCCTTAATAATGTAATCCTCTTAAAAGCATAGAACAGCTATGCAAAAAAGATTAAGCACTTAACAGCTTTCCTGTGCAATGAAAATGGTATAAGGAATAGGAACCATTGCCCTATCATTTTTCTTCTTCCTCTTAAAAAAGAAAGAAAGATTTGAAGGTCATTAATTGAATTAAAGTTACTATATACATATTTTTTAATTATTCAGACAACAAAGCAGGTGACATTGAACAAAGAAAAATATGCACTACAACATCATGTAGACTAAAACTGTGTGATGGAAACTATGTCTTAGTTGGCTTGTATCCTGGAAAAGGGAGTTATTTATTTATTTTAACTCCTCTTTTCTTCATAAAACAAACCCAAAGCAGCTTACAAGAAAGTTCATAAAAGACATAAAATCCAATTAAAGTTCCTAGTGCCATAAAACCAAAAGCAGGGTGAATCAATTCAGCATAAAAACAGAGAGGCAGGTATGGTGCAGTACATCAGCTGGTCCACTTGAATCCAAGCACAAGCAGTGCTCTGAGCAAGTTCCCAGGCAGAAAGATGGTCATGAGGCAGTTGCCAAAGGAGCATCCTACTTGCTCGGCATGTATGCTTCCTCGCCCAACTCTACCCTAACTCCTATTTCCCAAGGAAGAGAAGGGACTAACAACTCATCTATTTTCTCAGCGTGTGTCTCACAGAGACACACACAGCTGCCAAGGGGGGTTCATGTAAGGATCAAGTTGAAACATGTGCAGCTCTCTGGTTTGGTTTGTTGAGATGAAGATTCTTCCATCACTTTTTAAATTGTATATATTTCAGCTCAAACGTTTTGGTAGTTGTGAGAGTGAGCCTGGGCTTTTTCTGCCACCATCCATCTTTATCTGCCAGTTTCACAATGGTGCTTTCATTAGCACCCATCATTCCCCTGCCCTCTGGAATGCCTCATGTCAACACTAGTATGTGACACAGCCTCATACTAATATTTCTGAGAGAATAAACAATGGCTGCCAGCCACTGGGACGAGTGTGCCCCACTGCCACAGAAGCCACTCCTTTCAATGCCACCTCTCTCCCTCACAGGTAAGTGGGTATAGGATTTGCATTTTCCTATAGTCTGAAACATTTTAAAATAAATAATAGGGCATGATGCAGTCATAATTCGGTCACTTTAAGGACCCACATGTTTCAGTGAGAAAGACTGGCATGCCCTCAACTCCACTGAAACCACTGAAACTTCAGAATAGAGGTGGCTCTCCAGATTGTTGCTGCACTACAGCTCCCATAATTTCTGATCATTGGCCATATTGGCTGGGGCTCAAGGAAGTGCAGAATAGAAAAGAGAAGTGGCTTCAGAAATAGAATTGCATAACCTCCATTTCCTGATGTTGGGAAAGATGGAGGGCACAAGGAGAAGGGGACAACAGAGGACGAGATGGTTGGACAGTGTTCTCGAGGCTACCAGCATGAGTTTGACCAAACTGCGGGAGGCAGTGGAAGACAGAAGTGCCTGGCGTGCTCTGGTCCATGGGGTCACGAAGAGTCAGACACGACTAAGCGACTAAACAACAACAAACCTCCATTTCTCTGGCCACTATGGGAGGCTTCCAACATTTATAAAAACATAATAAAAACTAAACATTTAAAAACTTCCCTACACAGAGGTGTCTTCAGATATCTTCTAAAGGTTGTATAGTTACTTATCTCCTTGACTCAGGGATCACATAACTCCATACCCTCCAACATTTCTCAGAGGAAAATAGAGACGTCCTGAGGAAAAGCGGGACATTCTGGGATCAAACCAGAAATTGGGGCAACTTCTGTAAATCCAGGACTGTCCCTGGAAAACAGGGAAGGTCTGGAATTGGGAAGGTGAAAAGGGAGCTTAGTAGTTGCTTAGGGTGTAAAGGAGAACATCAGCAGTGTTATTGTGGGCTGGTGAATGGAGTGAGCAGCATGGCAGAGATGCCCCTACCAGGATATACATAATCTTCTTCTGGATAGACCATGATGAGTTTCTCAAGAAAAACATGGATGTTTTACTTGGGGCAGCTGAGTTATTTGCAGCAGAATACTACCTTCAAAGAGCTGTGCTTCAATCTGATAATATGATCTCCCTGTTGCGTAAGCCTCTCCTATGGCGCACTTCCCCTAGCGTACAGGAAAATGCTAGGATATGTACTGAAGGCTCGTTCCCTGGCCTTGACACACATGGAACATCCCCTTTAACTAAATGGAATGACAGGGAAGAAAGAGGAGGAAGCCGTGACAGGGTAATGAGAATTTTTAGCATTGAGGGGGAAATGGCCTTCATAAAACAAGGATAAACAACCCTGCAGCTTAAATTACCCCCACATAAAATTCAAAGTAAGACTCAGCATGTAATAAAACATGAGTATCTTTACTGCCAGCATAATCTTAACTAATCACTTCTTATATTATTTCTACACTCTCAGTATTTCATCAGCACTAAACAGAATAACAGCAAGACCACTCTAGTTTTCTTGGTTCCTCCCTTCATTAAAATAACAAAGAGTCTTGTGGCACCTTAAAGACACAATTTTGTTGTGGTGTAAGCTTTTGTGAATGACAGTCCACTTTCACTGGATGCATGAAGAGCTATCCTCAGGATGAAATGGACTATGGGCCATAAAAGCTTATGCCATAATAAATTTGTTTGTCTTGCTCCCACAAGTCTTTTTGTTCTTTTTGCTACATGAGACTAACATACCTACCCTTCTGTGGATTGATTCATCAAGCATTTCATGAAGATTTGTACTTATGTCTCAGCTGCTCCGTACATAGAATCCTCTTCCCAGAACCCTGGATTAACCATGGTGCTAAACTGCAAAGTAGGAACCTTCAACGAGTAGTAATGCCTGCTGTGTTGTGTGCCTAACTCTCCACAGAATTCCCGCTCAGTAGAAATCAAGAAGGCAGCATCTATAGCAAGCTTCAGGTGCCGGGTGAAAATGGTTTTCTTTCAGGAGGCCTTTGTACCATGATCACTTTTCTAATGTTTCTATTTTATGATGTTTAAATCTATGTTTTAAAGTTTGTGTACTGTATGTTTTATTTTTTCTGTAAGCCATTTTGAGATATATAGTGAAAAGTGGGGTATAGATTCCTCAATTAATTACTGGGATGTTTTCCTGTACAGTGTCAATAAGGCATACCTTCCAACACAACATACCCCAAATCCAGGAAGCCATCTTCCAGGTCTGCACTTCCATTGCGTCATGTGACGCACGCAAGATTGCAGCCCCCCCCCCAAAAAAAAACACTTTTCTGACATCACCCCAAAACATGCATTCTGGGGTGACATGCAAGATTGCTGCCCCCAGAAAAATGAGCAGTGATCTCTCACAGCACCTCAAAATGTGTGTTCTGAGGCACCATGCCCCGCAAAAGTGCAGCCTGAAACCATGCAAGATTGCTGCAGCCATTTTGGCCCCTGTCCTCTTGCAAGAAAAAACGGGCAGTTGATGGGTATGATCTGGCTCTGTAAGAATAGTGACCCTGTCCTGCAAACCTGCACAGCTTTAACCTCTTTGCAACCCAGAATGTAGTGATCACATGCTTGCCTCATAAATGCCTTCAAGTTTCTGGTTATGGGGGGAATTAAAGAAGCTTCATGGCCTGTTCAATATGATCCTGATTTGTTTGTTTTTTACACTGTGAACTATTTGAATACGGTCCTATCAGACATTTCTCTGAGAACAAGAGACCACCCACATTTCTGAAAATTCTTGGGACTGGGTGTTGGGATAGAGTTGACATTGAATTTTCCAGTTTAAACCTAAATCGAAAACAGTTATTTACATGATGCTAGGTGGACAAAATACTTACTAATGGTTACATTTATTGTTCTCTCTGCCCTGGTAAATTGATGATAGCATATTTCACAAACACCACCTTGGGACAAAATCGCTCAGAACATTAATGGAGCTCTACATTTGCCAAACTTTTTTGTTCAGTATGCAGCCCGGGCTACTGCTTGCTCGCATTATGTATCATTACTCTGAGTGTGTGTCTTATCAGCAGCTCCAGTTGTTGGGAGACGATTGGAATTAAGCGCAGAACACAGCTTTATTATTTATCTTACATGCTTTATTCCTTCTAGATTTTCAGCTTATAAGCTTCTTTCTTCAGCTCAGAATTGGATATATCACCAAGCATTGTAAAAAAATTACATCTTGTGGTTTTTCTTTTCTTTTTGGTATTTGTTCCCAAATTGGATTGAAAACAAAGTATGTTTTTTAATTAAAGCTCCATCGCACTCTAGACACCCCTCCCCGATCTTCTTCATGTGCTGGAATTTCTGATCACTTGTGAGGATTTTGCAAAGGTCTCAAGCGGTGGTGTTCACTAAGCCTCTAGCACAACTTCAATACCTTTTATATGCTAGCAGAGGCTGTAGTAATCACTGTACATTACGGAGTTCATACAGCTTGAAAGTTATAGCCAGCTTTCCTTAAACCCAAACCTAATAAAAAGCTATAGCATTTAAAGTGGACGTTACTGTATGACACTGATCCCCAAACTTCTGAGAGCTGAAACCCTCTTTTCTCCAAATTAAAATTGGAGGCCTGCTTTAATCTGATGTCTGGAGAGGTTTACATGAATAGTTCATGAATGATGTGGAAATGCGGAAAAATCTCCTCCCTCCCCACTGTGGAAGGGTGAGCATTTCAGAAGGCAAGGTGGCCAGCGCCCCACTGCCCCTAGGGAGACAGCATTGCCTTTACAAAAGAGAAAGGAGGGGTTCTTGATTGTATTCTCTAAGAGGGGTGCACATACCCACACCTGTTTTAAGAGTGCCTCCAGAATGAAAAAAAGGCAAATCCAGAGCAATGGCTCAAATTACACTCTTCTAAACTGGGTAATTATCTCTGCATTGAAAACTCTAGCAACCCCATCAGACCCAATGCAGAGGTGTAATGAAAGAAGCCACCCTCAAAGGCAAGAATTTGCTGCTTGAAATGGAGCCGCACCTCAATAAGCAGTCAGATTTGATTATAAGTGCTATGATCCGTCTGCCAGATGCAAAGGACAGCATTCCAAGTTGGGTCTGAATCTCTCATAGCCAACAAACAGTTCAAACAGTTCACCGTCCTCAGAAGCAAGCAGCTCAGCAAATGCTGCTAACTTGTAAATTTTCTGCTTGTTATCTGTGCAAATTTCATACTTCCGGGACAGGAAAGTGGCACAAAGGGGAAGCTGAATTGCTCTCCCTTCACCTGGGAAGGCATGTTGCAAATACATCCTTAGATTCTCTACAAACAGGGTAAGGTAAAGGCAAAGAGGTAAAGGACCCCTGGTCAGTTAAGTCCAGTCAAAGGCAACTATGGGGTGTGGCACTCATCTCACTTCAGGCCGAGGGAGCCGGTGTTTGTCCACAGACAGCTTTCCGGGTCATGTGGCCAGCAGGACTAAACCGCTTCTGGTGCAACGGGACACCGTGTGAGTGCCAGAGCACACAGAAATGCTGGCAAACAGTGAACACAAAGCGGGGCATACAATAAATTCTACTATTTTTGTTAAAATCAACTGTGTTTTTATGCTGATGGTGCCAACTTGATCAAACCACAAACACAGTATGATATCATGGGTCAAACAAATTAACCATTTGGAAATACATTAAAAGAAACCTGGGCATCAAAACTTCCTTTTCCATCTGAATAAACATTTTTCACATCTTAGCATTTTCTGCTTGGCTTACTTCTAATGAAATTGTATACAAGGTGAAAATAGAAAATATGACCCTTTGTGTCTTTTTCTGTCTTAATATCTCTAATTATACATTTTGGGGAAGTAATTACCAAAGTATAAGGAATTCCAGAATTGCTATAAAATCAGCTTACAGGATACCAAGTACACACAATTATATAATATTGGGAAGAAGGATTTAGTTTCTGGTCTATGCCACTTTTGCATATGTTCAAGTTGGTTGTATCCAGCTTCCACAGTAACCTATGAATATGTTTATAAAATCTGCAAGAAAATTTGCATTTAAATACATTTACATATACATATTTTTTACTGAAAATACACTTAAAAAAAAACAATTTCAATGCATTTTTGAACCAGAAACTGTATCACAAAATTCAGTTTGCTAGCTCTATATGATTGAGAAAATAACAATAGGATAAAACTGTATTGTTTTGATGTTTCCATTTTCTTTTGAACCTATGGCCTAGCTCAGGGGTCAGCAACCTTTTTCAGCCCTGGGCCGGTCCACCTCAGACCATGTGGTGGGCAGGATTATATTTTGGGGAGGGGGATGAACAAATTCTTATGCCCCACAAATAACCCAGAGATGCATTTTAAATAAACGGACATATTCTACTCACGTAAAAACACGCTGATTCCTGGACCGTCTGTGGGCCAGATTGAGAAGGTCATTGGGCTGCATCTGGGCCGCAGGCCTTAGGTTGCCTACCCCTGGTCTAGCTAATTTGGGAATGCCTGGGCCTAGCTTGTACAGTATAGAACTAGTTTTTTTCAGGTACTATATGTAACAGATGGTCGTTCTGGAAAACTGATGGAATGCATGGGCATTAAACATGGAAAGAGAAACAGTAGGCATGGCAATTGTGATTAATCTTGAATTATTTTGTAGATATTGGTTATTGGGAGACATTTAATGAAAACGAAAATTAGCCAAAGTCTTAAGAAAGAAAGACATTGAAAAATGATTACATATAATCACATGATATTATGATGAAGGCTGGTCTGAAGAGCTAAAGGATTTTGATTGGATCAGGATGACAATATTGAGTTGCAACTGCTAAGATTGCCATGATCTTTTGATTAGTGAATAGAAGTCGTCCGCGTAATTTGTAAGTGTATAAGAAACACTGCTTTGGGGGGGGGCATGGTTCCTCACAGCCTCCTTCTTATTTTTGAGGATGTCCCTCAAAAAAATAATGTCCTTCTCTTTTCATTTTGAGCCTACATGCTTGTCTTTTGGGTTTCTGTAAGGGATACCGACAGTCTAGGAACCCCTTTTAAATTTCTTCAACCTGTTCTGGTATGTACCAGGGGGTGCTTCATATCAGGTTGCTTCATATCAGAATTGACAAATAATAAATAATTCACACATTGCTAAGCATAGTACAGGGCCTTTGGCAGAGATTGCCAAGATTAAACCTTAATTTAAGGTTACCAGATTTTTTTTTCAATGAATCGGGGGACACTTTTCAACCTCCTACTAAATAGATGGATTTTGTCAGGGGACTAATTTATACATCTGGGGACTGTCCCTGGGAAACAGGGACATCTGGTAACCTTACCTTAACTGAAACTGCTCACAGCCAAGTGCAGGTATTAATATTTCACATCTGTAAGCAATAGAATGAATAAAAACTGACTTTTCTTGAAAGAAAAATTGTCCAGTCCAAAAATATGGTTCAAAGGTTTTACTAACAGAACTCGTTCCAAAGTAGACACAAAAGCAAAAAAAGTTACATCCAAATAGTTGCATAGTATCATGTACTGGTCTAAGCACAGCTACAGCATCTTAGAAATATTAAATATCAAACAGAGCTGGGGGGGGGGGGCTCAGTCTCTCACACAGTCTGCATTCCAGCCTGGAGGGAAATCATTAGCACACAAAGACCACTCTCACAAAAATGGAGATTTGCAACTGAATATCTCTCCCGTGTAATCTAAAGTTAAACACCACATGAAAAAAGCAGAGATACATTCTCAGTTAATTATCAACCTATTAGGCACTCGGAGAGCCTTACTTCAGTGGAACTGAAATGAATTTTCTGCAGCAGTTTTTGCAGCACATACCTCTTTCTGAAGTCTTTATTACCAGTATTTATAAAATTTGTATACCGCCCTCTATCTTTAGATCCATTGGCTTTACAGAACACTTCTATAGCAAGATCTGCTGGGATGCGCAGGTTACGATCCAGTGGATCTGTGGATGAGCCAGGAGATTCCCAGCACATCTGATTAGCTATGCATGTTTAACTCCCTCATTCTTGGTTCAGGCAGAGATGCAGTGACATATTTCCCCCAGCCCAGCTCAGCCAGGACCCAGACTGCTGAGTAAATCTGGAGGATATTAAAGTAGTATAACCCTAAAAAGGGGAGGTTCCAGTGGCATGGTGGGGGCTGGGCCAGAGAGGGGGGATTTAGGCTGACTCATAAGACTATTCAGCTAACCAAGCTGAATGTGACCTGGCAACTTGGCATAAATTAAGCTGGCAAAAAGGGTTATGTAAAGCAAAGCCTATTTTAAAGGCTTGTTTTCCCTCTGCTAGGCTTAGGCCACACCCACCACTGAACAGAGTTTGGATCTGGTGTAATTTTAAGACATCTTAATTTATACGGGCTAGCTTTTTGCTAGTTTCTTCTTTATAGGATTTGCCTATTGTCTATAGGATTTCTTTATAGGATTTGAATATGGTCCAGAATGGCAATGAAGGGAAAAAAGGACAATTAAACTAATATTCTTCAGAACCAATCAGACAACTCAGCAAAGAAGAAACTTACTGCTCCTTTGATAAACTACAGTTTAAAGATTCTCAGAGTAGTTCTAACTGAAAGACTACAAAAGAGACAGCCACAGCCACACGCCACGCACCTTAAGTATATAGAAAGGAAGCAGGAAAAACAATACATAGGAAATGAAAGGCAAGTTTCAGGTTTGACAATACAAAATAAAAATAGGTTATAGCCAGCTGCCATATTTGATACTGAAAAAGTATCTGACATGGGCCAGTGGAAATCCCTTTTTCCACATTAAAGGCATTTGGTTTCCTAGCCTATTTCAGTCTTTATTTAAAAATAAGGTACATGCTATCGACATTGATTTGTAAAAGTAGCCGCTACTCTCAAGTGTACACGAGTCAGGAACAGCCACATATACAACAGAGAGCCACATTAAAGTTGTTGCAGTTCTTTTATTTATATTTTTCTTCAGCTTATTCTCTTGTGGCCAGACAATTCAGCAAGCTGTTTTGACTGTAATTGCTCCACAGAACATGAAATTTGGTCTCTAACTACTGATTCTAATGAAGTTTGCTAGCAGGCTTGCAGTATGAATATGCACCGATAATAGTTGTTTTCATTACAAGTCAAGCAGCCTTATTCTAAATTCTTACCCCATTCCCAACAAATAATAAGGTATATTTCAAACTGATGTCCCATTTTTGTACCTGTATGGTCAACATATATCAGAACGGGCCAGTGAGGTTAATGGTAACTGTTTGTGCACACTCAGAACTTATTAAACTCTTATTCGCTCTCAGTGAAAAACTGTCCTTCTTTCATGGTAGCTCCATTTTAGTTTAGTCCTAGAATTACCACGTTCCTTCTTGTTCTACCAGGAACCTCACAATGTTGCTTGCAGGCAACAGGAGCAGCTTCCACCAGGGAAAGAAGGCACAGTAGCGAATGGAGATGCACAGTGCTGGAACATGCATTTGCTATGAGGCAGCAGCCATCTGCCACGTGAAACGAAAGACAACCACCACCAGAAGCAGATTTAGGGAAGGGGGACCGGTGCAGTCACACTGGGCACAGAGCCTCAGGGGAGATGCAGAGGATGCCAAAACTATGACTTAGAATGGAGGGGAGGGACACCAAATCTTGGTGAAGCACAGAGAAAAGCAGAAAATTGGGACCTCAAGGTCCACCGCTGCCACCACAAAAGCTGCAGATTGGTCTTTTTCATCCATATTCCAGGGCTAGTCCATTGTTACATCATGTGCTTAGTAGCTGATTGAGTAGTTGAACCCAGAGTTTCCTAGGGCAAGTCAGCTGCTCAACTCACTAGACATCACTCTGACTCTTGATGTTCTTATGCAAAGAGCAGGACATCCAGTTACACATGCCCTCGGCCCCACCCCAGAACACCCCTAAATAAATCACTTTTTCAGACTTAAGATACACAAAGAGTAAAGTTTAAGAAAAAACTACTCTGAAGATTATCTTCTTTGTTGTGTCAGATGAAGGGTCCAACTAGTCCACATTTGTTTTCAGAAGTGGCCATCCAGGTACTTTCAAGAAGCCCATAACAAGAGGCATGAAGACAACAGTCCTCCCCCGTTGTTTGTCTCCCGGCAAACTGACACTCTCAAGTGCACTGCTGAAATGAAATGCTTCCATTTACCTGTCATGGCTATAGCTCAGTTACACATATCCAGATCTTTGGCAAGCACCCAAAGGGTCTGGATCACAGCCCAGGACTGCCCTGCCCCTGCATAACTATTTTTAAAAAAGAAAAGCAAGATGGGCAGCATCCATCTTTGAAAATGGTCCCCAATTACATAGTTTATTTTTACCACAAGTAACATTAGCTGCCCCACCCAATAAATGATGATGTCTGTGGGCCCTGCTACCCTATGGTTTTCATGAAACTGAATGCAGGGGTCAGGCCTGGATTTGAATATAAGGTGCGACCTGAACAGGCACACTAACTTGTATTCTGTGTCAAATCTTCCAAGGCAGATACATATCACATCTTCTGTTTTTCCCCTCAAGATTTTCATACCTCAAAACAGAAAAAGTATGTTATAAAAAGACATAGTGGGTTTCATTATGATCTCTCAGTCTTCAAACCAGACGTCACATTGTGTGCTTGTATGTGCGATATATACATTGCTCCTCTTGGAGGCAGCCATCATGGTGGGGATTTATCACTGAAACAGAACCTTGTTCTGAGGTTGCAAGTTAAATTGCATTCTTAGATCTCAATGTTCAAGGGTCATATCACATGGTGCTATATTTTTCTTTGCTCTTAGCTCCTTTCAAAATGTGGAACTTGAGCAGTTATTCAAACCTGAAATATAAAGTAGTATCCTAAACATGTGAATAACATTTCAATCCAGAATCCCAGTGCTGAACAGGTTCACTGTGCTACGCAGAAGCTGACAAACATGGTATTCCAAATGGTGCTTGGACTACAACTTCCATAATCCCTAACAATCTGTGATGCTGGCTGGGGCTGATGGGAGTTGGAGTCCAACAGAGCACCAGTGCTGGAGAGCACCAGATTCCCTATCCCTAAGTTAAGCACGCATTTTAAAAAGTATATGGTTTACCCAGTAGTGATGTATGGAAGTGAGAGCTGGACCATAAAGAAGGCTGATCGCCGAAGAATTGACGCTTTTGAATTATGGTGCTGGAGGAGACTCTTGAGAGTCCCATGGACTGCAAGAAGATCAAACGTATCCATTCTTAAGGAAATCAGCCCTGAGTGCTCACTGGAAGGACAGATTGTGAAGCTGAGGCTCCAATACTTTGGCCACCTCATGAGAAGAGAAGACTCCCTGGAAAAGACCCTGATGCTGGGAAAGATGGAGGGCACAAGGAGAAGGGGGACGACAGAGGACGAGATGGTTAGACAGTGTTCTCGAAGATACAAACATGAGTCTGACCAAACTGCAGGAGGCAGTGGAAGACAGGAGTGCCTGGCGTGCTCTGGTCCATGGGGTCACGAAGAGTCGGACACGACTGAACGACTAAACAACAACAACAAAGTTAAGCACAATAAATTCCTCAGACATATCAGTCAGTCAATAGAGCTGAACTGTCTACCATAAAAGTTGCTTTAAAAAAATTAAGCATAATTTAAATTTTTTTCAAAAAAAAGTAAATTTGATGTATAGAACAGACTGTATTTGTAAAGTGAGTAAACTATATTAAGTACAAAGTCCAGCAGTACAAGGTGCAGAAACCTTCTTAGGTTGCATACACACTTACCTAGGAGTAAGTTCCAGTCACTTTACCTCTCTGTCTCAGGGAACATGCAATGCTATTCCATGCATGTTTACGCAGAAGTAAGTCCCATTGGGTTCATTGGGGGCTTACTCTCAGGTAGATGTGACTAGCATTAGGCGGCAGTCTATGCATGCTTGCCTAGGAGTAAGCCCTGTTGAACTCAGTGAGGCTTACTTCTGAGTAGAAAAACAGAGGCTTGCTCGATTAAAGTGTTTTGCACAGATGTAAACCAGATACGATGAACAGAGTTCAGCTTCTGGGCTATTTTCAAGATTTGACCATTGCAGAAACCATTGGAATTATAGCACATTACAGATCAATCAAGAGCTAAAAGCGATCTTTGGAAGGAAAAAAAAAAGAGAAATCTTTAGATTACTTGAAAGAAAAGATTTGGGGGGAGAGTCTTGAAATGCGTAATCTTCTGTTTTTCTAAATGTGCTCCCTGACTCAGGCCGTGTGTGCCAAGCTTCACCCTGAAGCAAATTGTTATAGCAAAGCTATTAACTTCTAAAAATAGGGAGTTGTAATGGAAACATTAAGAGAGGCACTACTGGGCAGAGCTACAAAACCAGAAAAGAGGTAACAGGAACAGCCCTGTATTTTCCTCTGACTTTCTAGCACATCATAGCGCCACACATTTTGCCATAGAATACTAGCCTGCGGCATTATTGTGGCTATGTGGGTGTATTTTAAGCACCTTTCTTCTTGGCATCTTTTACAAATTCTTGGGTGAATAAAAAGGTATTTTTCATCAAGCATCTAAAAGCAATAAATGGTTCAAAGTTTGTTCAATAGAGCTAAATGCAGACAAGCCTTTGTAGAATTACAGCCTAGCAGGGTGCTAAGCAAGGCTCCCTAAGGTGAGCATTCCATAAACAGGGTGCCAGGCTGAAAGGGGCTTCCCCTAGTTGCCTCCTGCCTAATTATGCAGGGGGGGGCTGTGCAGAAAGGCTTCATATAGTGAGCTTAACAATTGGGCAGGTTCACGTTGGAGCAGGAAGGTCTTTAAGTTCCTTAAGTTTCTTGGCCAGGTCACCCGGAGTCAACTTTTATCTGCCACACAGGCAATAAGATGAACTGTCATTTCAAGACAAAGCTAAAGCAAGGAGAGTGTTGATAAAATAAAATTACTTTTAAAGCGAGTGTTCAGAAAGTGTTTCATCTATGCTCTGTCACCTTCTTCCTTGTCAGACCAATGGTTCATCCAGCCCAGAGGTGGGACAGCTTTGGTCCTCCAGATGTTGCTTAGCTACAGCTCCCGTTACCCACAGCAAGCAGAGCTAATGCCAAGGATGATGGAAGCTGTAGTGCAGCAACAGTGGAGGGCCAAAGGCATCTCACTCCTCATCTAGCCCAGCTTCATTCACTGTGAGTAACGGTGGCTTTCCAAGGTCTTAGGCAGGGATCTCTTTTCCAGACCTGCCACCTGAGATTCTTTTAAGTCAAGAATGGGGACCCACGGCCCCCCAAAAGTTGCTGGACTCCTGTTTATTTATTTATTTATTATTTATATAGATCTTTGTTAAACATTCAGCATTTATAAACATAATAATATGCAATGTAACATATATACAAACTACATATTTAAACTTTGCCAAGGAAGGAAAAGAAAAGAAAAAAGAAAAAGAGAAAATAAAAGATAAAGGATAAAATAAATAAAATAAACTTCCGATTATTCTCATTATACTCTATTTCAATTTGTAATTTTACACATGGTGTCTTTTTGTTGTTTTGTGTTTTCTCAGTTCTTATCAAAAGGTCGTATTATTTGTCACCTTTAGGTTACAAGAGTCAATCTAAGTCTGCCAGAAGATTTTTGTTATCACAATAATTATTCAAATATTCTTTAAATACTAGCCATTCTTTATTCACCTTCTGCGTCGAGTATCCTCTAAGTCTCCCTGTAAATTTTGCCAATTGTATGTATCATTTGTGCCTGCCAGTCGGTTTTTGATGGGATGTTCTCACTTTTCCAATTTTTCGCCACTAAAATTCTGGCTGCTGTTGTTGCATACATGAAGAGCGGTCTGGCATTTTTCTTAATTTCTGAGCTTGCCAGGGATTGAACATGGGAGGTGGTACCTTCTGCATGCCAAGCATGTGCTGTATTACTGAGCTACAGAATCTCAGAACAAGATTTCCAGTAATAGAATCAACACTGTTCCGTTAACACCAGGGTGTTTTTAGTTACTATTGAATTTTCCAGTCCAAAACGTGATCAGATTTAACAATAACCTACCTTCGGCTAAAATGAAGAGTACACGTGGGTAAGTGAAATTTGAGAAGGTGGCTCCAAAAATAAGGTGCTCCCACTGAAACTCACACAAGGCAGTGACTCAAAAATTGGTATTTGGATTCTTGTTTTTCAACTGCCTGTTTGTGCTATGCAATAAATAATCTTCAAAAGTAGTTATCAGTAATAGGACACAGAACTCCTTCAAAGTCAAAAGTGTGGAATGTGCTCTGCAAGGGAGGTGGCTCACAACACAATCACCCAGAGCTAGGAACAAATATACAAGGAAGGGAAAGAGGGAAGAGAATTATCTTTACTGAGCAGTGGAGAATAGAGAAAATTGATCTTGGGACTGAGCATAAGCTATTTATGGAGGTCAATCTGCATCAGGACTGTTGTGCAGTAAAGACATTGATGCAGGTCTTACAGAGGCTTGATGAAAAGATCAAAAGATGAGCACAAGAAATTTGAGGTTCTTTCTCAACATATAGTATATTCCTTTTCCATGTTGCCAGGAATAAGGTGCATTTTGATTAGAAAACAACTGCAAGAAAAGTACGGGCAAGAAACCAAGTGTTCAGGTGCAAAAAAACATCCAGCCAGAATTGGGGAAAAGATTATAATCTCCTGCCCAAATACTTTCTAATACCCTACATTACAGAGTGTTTATATGGATGTGTCACTCCTCACCCCATCCGCAAAATAATAAAGGTTGTTACAACCACTTTCATATTCTCTCATATCTCCGATATTTTTGTCCAAGTGGGAGCAGTCCAGATTTGTCTCAAGTTGTGATTGTGGCAACAGTCTGTGACAGTGGTGGGAGTCACTCCCGCCACCAGGAATTTTTGTTCATTTTGTCAAGCTTCCTGAGTCTCCAGATCAGAGGTATGTGAATCTAAGAATGCTCTCAATTCTTCTGCATTCCTTTCTTTACTTTAAGATGGAGATGCAAAGGAAGAATCTTTGCAGTCATGGCCTGACCTCTAGCTGTGGCTGTAAAGATCCCTGTTGAAAGAGGAATCTTGCAATCAGCACATGCAAACCCCACTTTGGGGGAAGATAGCTCAATTCAGGAACTGGTCCCAATGGGGCTTGCATTTTATGCCAGATTTTAAAGGAACTTTATGAAAACTCCACCCCCAAAAGAGCAGCACATTCTAAGATTCCCAATTCTTCCTCTCTAACTGTGGTTTTACCTGCCCACTTCTATGGGAAAATGGCCTTGTGGGCCAAATTGGGATATCTAACAAATTTAATTTGGCCTGTGGGCTGGAGCTTCCCCATTTGGAGTTAACAGTGGTGCTCCAAGGTTTGAGACTGGGGTCTTTTCCTTCCCTATCCAAAGAAAGAACTTACCTTGGACCTTCTGCATGTGAAGCATTGAGCTATGCCTTCTCCTTATGCATGCACATGTACAATATTACTCCTTGATACACATTCCTATCATCCAGCTGTTCTTGTCCCTCCTCCTGCGCAGATTTGTCCATGCCACTGATCTCACCTTTCTGTTCCTTTTGGTTTTTAAGATTAATTGATCCGTTAACCTTGACTTCTCTCTGTTCTCTTATTTAAGATGGATTAAAGGGGGAAATCTTTCCCTATTGAAAGCAATGGGATCAAATTGTTCAAATGCTGAAGCTTAAGAGGGCAAGATCAATGTACCCGAGGCTTTAAGTGACCACAAGTTCCATGAAAGCGCTTCTGATTTCAAGTACTAAAGGCGGAAATAACAAACAGGAGTCAGACATACCCCCCCCCCCCCGCCGCCACAAGTACAGAAATTGAAACTAAGTAAATTAATTCCACACATCAGGCAAACCAAAGTCAAGGGAAAGACTGGTGATTCTCATCAGGATTACAGAAGGAAAGGGCAAAGGCTCACCTTTCTAAGGTGCAAGGAACCAGCAACCACAACAGTTGAAATAGCAGCTCTAAAAGTTTAATTAGCTGCAGCCATTGGACCAGATGCTCAAAAGCTCCCACACAATTGTTTTAAGGTCAGAAAACATCTCTCTCTCTCCTTTCCGGCGTCCAAGAATCAAAGAGGAATTCTTGCCCACAGATTTGCAAGGTTTTTCCAGGTGATAAGCCAGAAGTGTCTGACATCATCCACAAGCTCACTAGTTTGGGGAGGGCTGAGGGGTGGGTCCCAGAAGCATATCAGGATTTCATCTCACTTGCCAGGATTCCTGTATGTATGAGCTCCAATTCTGAGTTTGTGTTACTAGTGCTAGGCAAGGGGAACATATGTAGGGTTCTATTGAATTACCAACAACCCCACTAACATTACCCCTTCCTGACCCTGACAGAAGGTAGTGGGGAACCCCAAAATGGTGGGCCTGGAGGATCATAATATCCATCATGGGCATAGCCGGGGGGGCATTTGCCCCCTGACCAAGTAAAACAATAGAAATACTTAACTAACTGACCAGTCACATCAATTATGTTCCCCCCAATAAAAATCCTGGCTATGCCCATGATATCCATACTGAGACACCCTTCTAGGAGGCTGGAAACCAAGCCTTATGAGGAATGGTTGAAGGAGCTGGGTATGTATAGCCTGGAAAAGAGGAGGCTGAGAGGAGATATGATAGTCATTTTCAAATATCTCAAGGGCTGTCACATGGAAGAGGGAGAAGACTTCCTTGCTCTGGAGGGCAGGACTCAAACCAATGGCTTAAATTTACAAGAAAAAGGAGATTCTAACTAAACATCAGGAAAACCTTTCTGACAGTAAGAGCTGTTTGACAGTGGAACCGTCTCCCTGGAGATTTTTAGGCACTGATGCATTAGTTGCAGGGGTTGGACTAGAGGACCCCCCCCCCCCCGAGATAGGACTGCCTCAATATGACATTGTTCCAAGGCAGGTTATGCATGCGTTTGGTGTTCTGAGTGGTCTGGGTATGGGACATTTGTCCTTCACTCCTTTGCCATGGTCAGACCACATCCTGGCAAGGTCCTGCAGTGATTTCTTCCCTCCAGTCACAATTGGATTACATTATTGGAATCCATTTAATCTGGTTTATGGTCTCATCCTGATGTGTGGCCTGTGCTGGGATAAGTACAACCCTGCCAGTTCTCTTGTGCCTTTTATGGTCTTGGGTACCATTCTCTGAAGTGTGGATTGGGGGCCCTGAGGGGCTGCCTCCAGATGGTGATACTGGGAGAGGAAGGCTTCTGCTCTACCTCATAGCTGTTGTGTGATGGTGCTTCATCATGCTCTGTTTCACCCACCATCCAAATTAGCATTATTATTATCAGTACATAAATGTACTTTATTTTAACATCAATTGAGCTTCAGCAGTTATCTTAAGTCAAATAAAGGGTCTGCTGGCTCTATTTAGCACAACACAGTGTCAAAGTGAAGAGTTCAGCTATAACATAGATCCACACAAATGCCATTTAATTTCAAAATATAATCTTAAAAGTGTGCAACTGAGGTGCAGGGAACAGTGCATTTAGATTAATCAGCAGAAGCTTCTTTTGATTAATCAGGGAGGCTGAGAGTTAAAAGCACACTTGTTAATTTTGAAGCTCTGGCGTTTTAATCAATCAATAAAGGTGGCCTCTTTTTCTATGACTGTAACTAATACATTTTTAAAAAAATTGTTGGCTTGCTTGATGTTGCCCAGACTATCCCCTGCCTTCACAGCTTCCGACAGTGTGGGATTGCCACAACTTTTCAGAAGGCAATCAAAGATAGAGTCAAATAAATTTCCCAAGGGAGTTCCATAGGTGTGGTGCAACAATGTGATGTTGTTGCAGTCAACAACCTGAGGTGGTGACATGCAGAGCAGAACTTCTTCAAGAGACCTAAGAGCATGAGGAGGTTCATACAAGAGCAATCAAGACATTAGTTACTTAGGTCTAGGCAGTGAAATGTCAGAGGACCTCACACATACATAGTTCCTTCTTATCACTTTTTGAAGCAGTTGTAGAAAAATAGGCCAACTGTTTATCAGACTTCTGGGCAAGTCCCACTGGAGTAAAATGTCATCTGGGCAAGTGAATGAAGCAGGAAGAGAATAACAGCTGTCACTCAATGGAGCTCTAGTAACAGATTTTCATGGACAGGCACAACAAATGACATTATAATCGAACTGCACTCTTGTTGTTGCATGGTTTACCTTTGACACCAGTCTCTAAGAGTTATTCACAGATAGCTTCAGCAATGAAAGACCTGGCCTGGATTTCTGTACTCCTTTTAACATCCACTGTTTACAACAGCATAAGACATGGAAAATTACATTTTTTTATTGCTAAAATATATTAAGTGGAGAATGGGCATAAATATAAGTGATTCTCTGCAAAACAAAACAAAAAAACAAAAAAAACCACAAAAAACCACCACCAACAACAACCCAATGTTATGAACTGGATTTTACACATTACCTGTCCAACATGCATAGCTGCCAAGAGACGCTGGAAAATTTGCACAAGTAGACAAGGTCTGTCAACCTGTAAGTATATTTGTCAGTCAATGAATATAGCCTTTGAAGGGCTAGACATATATCTTGGGCAATGTACAGAACTGGCATGGACTCCATGAATATTAACTGAGCAATATATGAAAAGTCTAATCAGTGCACATTCTCTGATGGGTGATTGTCCATATTGATGAAGCAATATGTGAAATCCCCACTAGAAATTGTTACTTTGTGAAAATTCTCCATGCCTTCCTATAAATGTACTGAGTTTCTGATGTTTATACAAATTCTCCAGTTGATTCAGATTAATTCCAACATTTTAGTGTTTCTTTTTCTTCAAGGGCTAAGAAATAACAAGACTTGAGCTGATCCACGCAGTTCATCAGAATCTGTATACTTCTACATGCGACCTCAATAAGCTCCAGCCCCAAATACAGCAGCACCATTCTGACTGACTCATTTGCCAAAAACCATACTTTTATGCTATTTCACACTTAAAATGTTGTAGCAGAAATGCAGTGAATGCATTTTGCCAGCAACAACCAGTAAACACAATCCTTTTTGGAGTCTTGTCAGCTCCACCCTAGCCAATTTAATGAGCTGCTCTAATGTCACAAGAGCCCCAAACAGGGAAAGGCAGCAAGGAATAAGGAAAGTGGGCAAGTAACACTGACAAGAGTTCTAAATGCAGGCTTTTAATTTAAGCTAAGTACTGAAATGGGACTTTGTTTCCAAGCATATATAAAATATAGCTCTTCCTCATTAAGTAAGAGTTGACAGCGCTAGATCTCTGCAGTTCAAAGATGGACAAGCAGTGACTTCTAGCCACCTGGTATCCTCAACTCGTCTCATTTTGTCACTACTTGAATGTCATTGATGTGAGGGTGAATGAGAAGGAGGTGCAGAATGGTGGCTATGGCCATGCTTCTCCCTTAGTCACTTCTGTGAAGAAGAAGAAGAAGAAGAAGAAGAAGAAGAAGAAGAAGAGGAGGAGGAGGAGTAGTTTGGATTTGATATCCCACTTTATCACTACCCGAAGGAATCTCAAAGCGGCTAACAATCTCCTTTCCCTTCCTCACCCACAACAAACACTCTGCGAGGTGAGAGGGGCTGAGAGACTTCAGAGAAGTGTGACTGGCCCAAGGTCACCCAGCAGCTGCATGTGGAGGAGCGGAGACGCGAACCCGGTTCCCCAGATTACGAGTCTACCGCTCTTAACCACTACACCACACTGGTGGTGAGGGTAGCAGGAGAGAAGCAAATTGGGGAAAAGCAAGGTGGGAACTGTGCCCTGGTGACCACAGGCCCTTCTAGAACATGGGTGAGGAATCCTAGGTTTGTGGGCCAAATGGGGCCCTCTAGGCTTCCTTATCCACCCCTCAGTGGCCCAGCCCTGTGCCCTCCTTGAGGGCCGGCTCAAATGTGCCCTCATCCTCTTGCTGGAATGAGGCCTGAAAAGGGTTCTCCACCCATTCTGGAACATTAATCACAGAAATATACTTTCAGTGTGTACACTTTAAAGGGAGCATAGGAGAACATTTTGCAGCGTATTTCTGTTCTTGGAAGTAAGCCCCTTTGTGTTCAATAAATGAGGCCATCATTTTATTTATTTATTTATTTATTTGATAAAGTGTATAGACAGCTTAATCAAGAAATAAAAATATATCCGCACTTTAGCATTGCGATCTTGCTGAACGTAGCCAATATATCCTTGCATGTTGTTAGTGGGAAAGGATGTAGTCCATGAAAAGAAACAGAACTGAGAATAAAAAATCTCCATGAGGTAATTTGTACTTCTGTGGAATTAATTTACATTTGTCTTTTATTCTTACTATTGTTGGAAAAAATGAAAATGAGAGTTCCCCTTTCTTGCAAGTGCAATTGAGAAGCAGTTTACAGGTTGACCTTTCATCATAACAAAATCCCATTGACTAGAAAGCTACATCTTTGCAGATGTCTGCTGACATCCAGATTCAACTAAGCACCTACTGAGGCAATGTATAAACATAAGTTAAAGCATGATGTGACCTTATTACTGTTATATAGTTAGGCCTATATCAGATGGAGAAAGGACCTGACTCCCAAGCATGCCTGGTAATTCTCTGCAATTTACCATTGCCTGCCATGTGCCGCCCTCAGTGGATATGGCAAACAATTGTTCTCTATGCTTCTGGCTTATTATATTTCATTTTATTATATTGTTCTTCTTCTCTCTTTGCAAAGCATGCACAATTCTTCCAGCACACAAGTGATAGGCAAAGCCTTCTGAGTTTTTCCTTGTGGATGTCTCTGGCATCACATATTTGATTCAATTTTCATAGGATATTCAGTTCCAGCTCTTTCTCTTCCCTTTCAAAAGCACTGACAAGCTATTTCCCATCATGCTGAGCCACTATTCATCAGTTCCCGTTTACAGCACATCCACGGTTTGCTATTGTGTATGCTGATGGGCTATTGCCAACAACTTCTTTGCATTGATCTTACAAGTTTTGCAAATCTGTTGCTTGTGCAAGGTATTTATCACAAGCCTGTCATTTTTTGCTTTCAGGGTGGAAAGGCAGGAACATTCACAGCACACCTAAAAGTAGCCCTTTACTGTTTCATTAATGCCCCCCTTTAATATGAAAATTCTGAGTTTCCTAAGTGCCCACATTTCCAGTCCTCCTTAAAAGACTTAGTGCCTCTATCCTCGTGTTTATAACAAATACACATCTAGGTCACCATAGCAGTCACAAACAGAAATTTCTGGAGCAGAAATTAAATATAACATTTTCTGCAGTAGCACAACCTTATGTCTTAACAATTAAAGTACACTCCTAGTCTTAGGTAACCATGAAAAAACTCTGTACTGCTTGGAACAGTATTGTGCTAGCTCAACATTAGAGTTTTCAGAAAAGCCATATGATGCAGACACCTTGGCACTGTGCCACCCAAGACTGCAGATGGGAATACTTTTATTAGAAAGCTCCCAATGTAAGCTCTCTGCTGGTGGGATACTTGCTTGGCAAGGAGAAAACTCATCTGGAACTCTGCTCCTTTAGCTTCCCACATGCAGGGTACTTCAGGCAAGCAGGAGTCCAAGACCAACCTAAGATAGTTTCCTGTCTGAGGGAAAGGACAAGGTCCCTTTTGCCTAACGCACCAGAAGTGCCAGTGGGCATCAAGTAAGTAAAGCAACACAAATGTAATGCCTGGTGCAGTTCATGGCCAGCAGCAACTGCTCTATCTGTGATGCATTGGGAGAAGGCAATTAGGTTGGCAATCAGCCAGTACAGGTCAACAAGGAGCAAGTAGCATTTAGGAGGAAGAGCCAGTGTCATCTCTTTGTTTATTTATCATATAAAGGTAAAGGTACCCCTGACCATTAGGTCCAGTCGGGGACGACTCTGGGGTTGCGGCGCTCATCTCCCTTTACTGGCCGAGGGAGCCGGCGTACAGCTTCCGAGTCTTGTGGCCAGAATGACTAAGCCGCTTCTGGCGAACCAGAACAGCGCACGGAAATGCCATTTACCTTCCCGCCAGAGCGGTACCTATTTATCTACTTGCACTTTGACGTGCTTTCGAACTGCTAGGTTGGCAGGAGCAGGGAGCGAACAATGTCCGTTGCGGGGATTCGAACCGCCAACCTTCTGATCGGCAAGCCCTAGGCTCTGTGGTTTAGACCACAGCGTCAACCGCGTATAACATCCTTCTATACCACTTAATACCAAGACAGCCTCTAAGCAGTGTACATAAATAATAAAGACAATGTATGTGTGTAATAACGAAATGTGAAAATTACAATACCAAGCAATCCACTCAAATCCCCCAAAAGCAAAAGCTTAGCAGCACATTTTGAAAATCTATTTAAGATTCACCCTCCCTCTTGCCAGGCACTCATCCCCACTGACACATGCCTAGTATACCCAGAGTCTGTCTTCCATCTAATCCCAACCAATTTCCTTCTATGTAAACCAAAATCATGCAACACTCACTACTTACCCAATATCAGTCATCCCATTCTACTCCCACACCTCTCAATATATCTATCAATACAAGCAAATCAACCCTCACAGCCACCAAACCATTGCCACCAATCACTCCATCTACTCTACTAAAAATGTACTGCAAACACACCAGAAGACAATGAAACCACTCTCTAGCAGAACCATATAAAATACAAAAACAAATTGTTACCCACCAATCACACAGATTTACTGCCCAAAGGTATGCCCACCCCCATAAAGACCATTCATGCCAAAATGCAAGAAGCCTTTCTCAAACTTTTACTACACTGCCATTTGACACCTTTTAGGCTGTCACATATTCTGAAATACACTTCACCACTCTGCTGGTCACAAAGGCACCTTCCTTCATGTGTGGTGGGAGGGACAGCTTATTGGCAGCCTATATTCATGGGTCTTTCTGCAATAACAAAACAGTTTATAACTGTGGACCCAGTATTAGCTCTCTTGGCCACATAAAGTTATTTAAAGCCCACCCTTGCTCAACAAGCAGCTGCAAGCACTACTGCTGGCTGAAGCCAAACTTGAAATACCCAAATAGTGGAAGTCTGCATCAAGCTCCTCCTCCTCAAGCATGGTTTAAGACTGTGTGGGCCATTGCTTTGTTCTGCATTTAACCCATCATAGAAGGGTTCTAAGAGGGATCCTTCAGAATGCCTGGAGAACAGGTGAGGTCCCTGCAGACTGGAGGCAGGCAGATGTTGTCCCCATCTTCAAAAAGTAGAAAAAAGAAGACCTAAGTAATTACCGGTTGGCCAACTTGACGTCAATACCAGGAAAGGTCCTAGGACAGAAAACTAAACAGTCAGTCTGTGGGCACTTAGAAAAGGTTGCTGTGATTACTAAGACCCAGCATGGGTTTCTCAAAAATAAGTCATGGTAGACAATTCTCATTTCTTTTTTTGATAGTGTTACAAGCTTGATGGGTCAGGGGAATGCTGTGGACTTATTGTATTTTGATTTCAGTAGGACTTTTGACAAAGTCCTGAATGATCTTTTTTGTGGAAAAGCTGGTAAAATGTAAGACAAGGTAACTGTTAAGTAGATTTGTACCTGATTGACTGACCAAACCCAAAGAGTGCTCACTAATGGTTCCTCATTATGTCCTGGCCCAGAGTTGTTCAATGTCCTTATAAATGACTTGGATGAAGGAATGCCATTTACCTTCCTGCTACAGTGGTTCCTATTTATCTACTTGCACTGGTGTGCTTTCAAACTGCTTGGTTGGCAGGAGCTGTGACAGAGCAAATGGAAGCTCACCCCATCATGGGGATTCAAACCCCCATACTTCTGATCGGCAAGCCCAAGAGGCTCAGTGGCTTAGACCACAGCGCCACCTGTGTCCCCCTAATGGCATTTCCCTGTGCTCTGGTTCTGTCATGGTGTTCCGTTGCACCAGAAGCGGTTTAAGTCATGCCGGCTGCATGACCTGGAAAGCTGTCTTTGGGCAAATGGCAGCTCCCTCGGTCTGAAAGCGAGATGAGAGCTGCAACCTCATAGTCACCTTTGACTGGACTTAACTGTCCAGGGGTCCTTTGCCTTCACCTTTAGGGACAAATAGCAAGAGCACAATAGCACAAATATAAGATGGGAGACACCAGGTGGCTTCCCAGCCATACATGTGGAAATTATTGAGGAGGGCTTAGTAGACTTAGAATGAGTCAGCAAGGTGGTACAACAGCAAAAAAGTTAATGCTATTCTAGGCTTCATCAACAACCAAGCCTTATGAGGAACAATAACTGCCCAAGTGCACTAAACCTGTTTATTTTATTCCAAATACAATAATGTGTTTTATATATTTTTCTTTATTATTTGTATGTTGTTGTTTTTTGATATTTTTTTAATAAAAAATGTACTGGCCTAGACAGCAACCTGGCTCTCACCCGGGATGGATGGAAGTGCACAACCCCTCCCTAATACCCCCTGTCCTCTCCCCCTTCCTCAGACACTTTCAAACAGGAACTCCACACCACCCACCCACACAAATAACTCAGCTGAAAGCTGGGTACCCTCCCTGCAATTCCAAGGCTGTCTGTTATGGGCTTGTCTGACTGGCTGGCAGTCATCTGCTCCTGCTGCTTCCCCTCCCTTCCTCCATGGCTCTGCCCCAACAAGACGACCTCCAGAGCCTGTAGGGCTAGCAGGGCATCAGGAGGATGGATGTTCCCATCTGTCTCTGCTATCCCTTGCTCCTTACCCCCTGCTCTGGTCATCTCACAGACAGCACTTCCCCCAGCATCTGGCACGTCACTCTGTGCAATGGTAGGGCCGGCCTTGCAGTAGCCTAAAGTGACACAGTCCCAGAAAATCAGTCCCATGTGGCTTTTCTGGATGTTTGCAACATTTTGATCAGGGAGGGATTTCAAACATGAATCAGAATCCTGGAAGGGCCTCATCCTGGTTCTCTGGGGGAAGGCCTTCTGTGTCTGCTTGTTGAAGGAAGCAACGCCAGATATGGGCTGCACCCGGCCAGCCTACACACTGCATTACTTAGCGCTTTTTAAAGAGTGCACTTAAGGCTGCCACCAGGCCCTGATCTGACACTATGTTTCCAATCTGGGCTGGTGGCCGGCACCACCTTCTAGTGAAAATTACCACCTCTGGCTGCTATTTGCCCTCAAAGGGGCTGCTGGCTGCAAATAAAAATGAAAGCTGTATTTAAATAGCCTGATTCATTAATGGACTGTTTGCAGAATGCCAGCAAAGCAATGTTGTTGCTGGCAGAGGTGAGGCTGGGTCACAGCATAAGAGCAAGGGGTGTCCCCTTGTACCAGCACAGGGGACCTTTAAAGTGAAGAACGCTGTGGGTAGGCAGAAAAATTGTTACCCTCTTACTCAACAGCAAAGGGATTTGGGCAAAAGTCACTTGCTAGCCTCTGCTATTAAAACTCATAAAGCAAATGGCTCTGGTGTCTTTCAGGAGAAGGATGAAGAGGTACCCATATATGTAATTTAAATAATTGTTTCTGCTTCTGTGATGGAATTTGTCTGCTTCAGCTGAATGCACCATAAGCCCTTGCCTAACAAATGTCTGAGAAGCAAGACACTAAGTATTACAGCATATTCGACGGCTACCGATTCCTGAAACAAATTAATATGCAGCTTGAGTAGCCACATTCATCTTGCTTGGAAAATATCCTCCTTTTATTTCATCTTGATCTCCGACCACAGCCTCATCTGCAGGGTCCCAATAAGCTAGGCTAGTAAATTACCCCGGCATCAATTTTCAATCTGAAGGATTAATAATTTGTATTATATTTTAGGGATTTGATGCATATATTTTTCTTTAGATTGCAGAAAGCAGAATACCTTTTATTACACCGTGCTTTTCATTTAGGCAAGAGTCTCACATAAAAGCCTAAGAGGATTTTCTAAAGCATGGAAGAGATGGAAAAGAATCCTTAAAAAAAACCACAAAAAACCATACACCTGTCAAGTTATTTTTCTCATGATTGTGCAAAGAAAGATCTGTGGCAGTATTTGTCACAACCTTGCTGTGGCTTAAAAGAAATTTCAAGTGTTAATGGAGAGGAAACCGAGGCATGTTCACTCACCCTGCCTAGAGCCTCTGGCACTTCCATCCCACAGTTTAAGGACACAGTTGGATTGCATTCAGGAGAAGCCATTCAACTCCTGCGGTTGCTAGCCTCCCATTTAAGGAACAGCAGCTTGATTTTCATAGACTTTGGCACATTGTCTCATTACCCTTCCATCACCTTGAAGCTTACTATAGTTGACAAACAAGTTGTCTGATACAGTGGAAGTGCAAAACCCGTACGCATGCCAGGCTCTCTCATTCCACACACAAATTGCTATAATAAACTAATAGTCAATAGTTCTTTGTACAAAGCTACAGCATCTGCAACTAGCAATTGCTTCTGTACCATCATTATAATTGCACAGAGAAGGCACATTAAACAGAGCAAGGCCATAAAGAATAGCAAAGATAATAGAGAAAAGAGACAGACGAATGAGCAATATCACCATATATTGTTGCAAAGGATTTTTTTCTTCTAGAAACAACTATGCCAAACATTCTCCAGTTTCACTTTTCTGGTAATAACTAGCAATTTCAGTGGCCTAATTAAAATTTTTAGAAAAGCATACTCAGGTGAATGTTTGCATAATCTTTTTCTGATCCCACTTGACATCACCATTTCCCCAGGCTTCTTTCTCCTTCCTGCATTTGTCACCTGGCTGATTTCTCCAAGTCAGAGATCACACAGTGAATGGGACAGTGTAAGCAACGCCGTCTCTAGGGACCAGTGAGAGCAATGAAAAAGACACGCGGCTGCTTTCAGCACTAATAAAAGTGTTCATGAACACCTGAGTTCTCTGGCTGAGTTTAAGTTATAAGAGCACACATTCTTTTGTGTATTGTTTTCTACTGTGATAGTCCAATAGCGTATTGGGCTGTAATTCAACTAACTTTTATTAAGAATAGACCCACTGAAATTAATAACCATGCCTAACTCATGTCCATTAATTTCAACTGGTCTACTCTGAGTAAAAGTTGGTTGAACTCCATCCCTTATACTATCATCAGATATGTTGGTCTTTTCCAGTACAGTGGTACCTCCGGTTGCAGACGGGATCCGTTCCGGATGTCTGCACATGCACAGACCACTTCTGCTCATGCGCGCACAGCGAAACCCGGTAAAATACTTAGGGGTTTGCCACACGCACATCCCGAAGTTTACCCAGAGGGTTACGTAAATGGAGGTGAGGTACGACTGTATTGTTTTAATTTTGGGCTGTGGCAAATATGTGCAAGATATTGTTATTTGGGAGGTACATAAAAGTGAAAAATAAATAAATAATATAATGGGAAACATCATTTCATCTGCCATAGAAATCATTCCACAGAGCTTATGCATTTATGTTAATTTGTGTAGATTAATCCATATTTGTAAAGGCCACTGGACCAAATATGAGACTAAACCTTTTTAAGTTACTTATGAGACACAAGCATAGAAACTGAGATCAGTTATCTAAACATAGCATCCCAGTTGTCAGACTCACCTCATTCCCACCTCTAAAACCAACACACTTTTGAGAAAAATAATAATAATGCCACTTGGGGAAACTGCTTCATGGTTGACATACAAATGTGTTGAATGTGTTTAAATTAAATTTGCAGTTCTAGCTCCCCAAGTAATGGTTCATGTGGAATTTGCTCACTGACTTTTTTATTATTGCTGTATCACTGAATAAAGATTCCAAGCCATGAGTATTAATAACTGGTTGCAGACAGCAAATACTTAACGAGGTTGTACAGCAAACCCAATAGGATACAAAAGTATAAAGTATATTCTTTATGCATCACAATGTAATTATCACATTTTGGAACTGAATACCATTGGATGTCAAAGGCTCGTGCCAAATACACAGTGTATACTGAGAACCAAGATTTGAAGAGTATCTGGGAAATACGCAACATCAAAGTTCACAGCAGAAAACTCAAAACAGAATTTTGGGAATAAGCACGTTTCAGCTGTAGCTGGAAAAAGAATTCTAGATATCTAGCTGAGTTATTTTTTTGCCTGTTTTGACTCAATGCCTAGGAATAATTTCTAGAGTGCATCCCCCTATAACCTGCCTAATATTAATTATAATCATAAATATATTATTTATACTCTGTGCATCTGGCTGGGTTGCCCCTGCAACTCTGGGCAGCTTCCAACAATATAAAAACATAATCTAACATTAAAAACCTCCTGAGACAGAGTTCCCTTCAGATGTCTTCTAAAGGTTGTGTAGTTTATCTCCTTGACATCTGACGGGAGGGCATTCCACAGGGAGGGTGCCACTGCTGAGAAGGCCTTCTGCCTGATTCCCTGTAACTTCCCTTCTGGCTGTGAGGAAACCACCAGAAGATCCTCGGAAGTGGACCTCAGTGTCTGAGCTGAACGATGGGGGTGGAGACGCTCCTTCAGGTATACTGGGCCGAGGCTGTCTAGGGCTTTAAAGGTCAGCACCAACACTTTGAATTGTGATCAGAAATGTACTGGGAGCCTGTGTAGATCTTTTAGGACTTACGTGGTTCTGGCAGCTGCTCCATTCTTGGTTAGTGTAGTTTCTGAGTCACCTTCAAAGGTAGCCAACAGCTGTGCGTCCAAAATGACTCCCAGGGTGAGTACCCGGTTCTTCAAGAGCACAGTTACCCCATTCAGCACCAGGGAGTCCCTCCACACCCACCCGCCCCTTGTCCCTCAGAAACAGTACTTCTGTCTTGTAGCTATTCAACCTCAATCTGTTATCCATCATCCATCCTCCAACTGCCTCCAGACACTTGCACAGGACATTCACTGCCTTCACTAGTTCCAATTTAAAGGAGAGGTAGAAGTGTGTATCATCTGTATAAACCCAAACCCCTTAATGATCTATCTCAGAGGCTTCGTATAGATTTTAAAAGCATGGGGGAGAGGACAGAGCCCTGAAGCACCCCACAAGTCCAGGGGTCTGAACATTCATCCCCCACCAGTACTTTCTGGAAAACGACCCAGGAGAAAGCAGCAGAATCACTGCATAAGAGTGCCCCCGACTCCCAGCCCTCCATGGAGGATACCATGGTCAACAGTATCAAAATTTGCTGAGCAATCCAGCAGAACCAGGAAACAGCTTTCCCCTCTGTCCCTAGCCTGCTCTTCTTCATTAGTCTGTTCTGTGACGATTACCTGGTCTACATACATTAATGAAAAGGGGTCTTTGTTGGTGCTGTCCAGAAGGTGCCAAAGAGCCTCCAATAGAAAGATCCAAGTATGGCTGAGGATACAAAAGTGTGAAGCAGCAGCAAAAAAGCTAATACTATTCTAAGCTGCCTCAACAGAAGTATAGTATCAAGATCAAGGGAAGCAATTGTACCACTCTGTTCTGCCTTGATCAGACCACACCTGGAATACTGTGTCCAACTCTAGGCACCACAATTTGAGAAGGATGTTGACAAGCTGGAATGTGTGCAGAGGAGCACAACCAAGATGATCAAGGGACTGGAAATCAAACCTTATGAGGAGCACTTGAAGGAGCTGGCTATGTTTAGCCTGGAAAAGAGGAGGTTAAAAGGAAATATGATAGCTATATTCAATTATCTTGAGGACTGTCACATGAAAGAGGGAACAAGCTTGTCTTCTCCAGCTCTGGAGGGTAGGACTCTAACTAATGGCTTCAAGTTACATGAAACGGGATTCTGGCTAAACATCAGGAAGAACTGTCTGACAGAAAGAGCTGTTTGACCGTGGAACAGACTCCCATGAGAGGTGATGGGCTCTCCTTCCTTGGAGGTTTTTAAGCAGAGGTTGGATGGTCATTTGTCATGGATAACTTAGTTGTGATTCCTGCATTGCAGGTGGTTGAACTAGACAACCCTTAGAGTCCCTTCCAACTTTACGATTCTATGATTCTAAGTAAATAAGATGCTGAGGAACACTGAAAGAACTTTCCAAGGAAGAAAAAGGTGTGAATGTTAGTGGGTGCATTTCCCAGGCATGAAGCACAACTGCTCTTCTTCCCAGCTCCTTCCAAGTCATCCTGCAGAGCAGTCACAGCCAACCCTTTTCACATTCTCTTCCAGTGCAATGTGCTCTTTGCTGCTGCACTCCAAGTCTCCTTCCCCCGCAATGAGGAATGGCCTAAAGATGCAGGCACTGCCCTTTCTAAACAAGGGGAAGCAGGTAGGCAGAGTGCGCCAGAAGCAACAACCATGGCAGCAGAGCCCCATTGCTGGCTGAGAGGGGGAGGAAGGGTCATATCACCCTCTTCTTCTTGGGGCACCTTCCTCTTTCTTCCTGCTGCTGCAATTGCTTCCGCCCCAGTGAAGTAGGGTTGTTGGTGGTGGTTTAATTCATGTGCATCATCATCATTTTAAGAACTAGATAGAGCACTTTCACACGCTGGAATGCAGAGAGGGGTAACTGAAGAAAAGGCACTAACTCTCCCACCACAACAAGTGATGCAATTGTGCTAATCACATCGGAAAATTTGGATAACAATGGAGAACATGTAAGAAAGAGGGGGGTGTTGTCAGGATTCACAGTAATAAATGGGGGGGTAGTGTCCATTATGGGGGACATGGCAGCTGTGAATATTCCCACAGCAGGCGGGGGCAAAACTCTGAATTCATCTCTTTACTTTCTTTCATATGAGTGAATTGCAGTCATGCACTCCTTTGGGGGTGAAATAAGGTGCTCAGTTTGTAGCTGACATTTTAGTGGAAATAAACCCTGCTTGTGTCCCCTGGCACCAGGAGTCCTGGCCTTTCCTTGCAGCAACCCAACAGGGAGTTGAGTAGATCTGCATGCAGAGACCTATATCAGCCACCATCAGATATCTCCCCCCCCACACCGTGCATTCTGATGGCGGGAAGTTGCTGATTAATCATAAGTCTGGAATGCAAGAGGTAAGTTTAAAGATAAGCAAATAAAACTCCACACCAGGCATTTATCTTGAAAGGACATTGTTTACTCAGTTTTTATAGGAAATTCAGATACTGTCACTGCAAATGTTACATACCAGTGGGTTTTTTCTTTTTGTCCTCCTGCTTATTTTCAGACCTGATTTGTGCTGAAATGTATGCAGGCTACCATTGTAAGCATGTGTGTCTAGTGTGGATTGGAAAAGTGCTTAAGGCTTTTCAGACCTATTTCTTAATTATCTCTAGATAATACTAGATAATACCTCAACGTAATTTGAGTTGCTTTCTGTTCATTTGCCATGGTTGCCGCATTCCTAAATTTCCCTTAATCAGTACCTGTTCCCTGTGTGGGTGGGTTAATTACTTGATTCCTCTGAAACCAGAATAATTCCTCATATTTTTTTTCATTGGGTGGAATTCAACGTCATGCTATCACAAATGTCCACTCTGGGTATGAGTATCAAGCTTGCCAGACAAAATGGTCTCCCCTCCTCCAAATGCTGTTCTGGGGGTTCTCCCAGCACACACTCTGGGGCTGGGGTGGGAAGTAGGCATAGCCAGGATTTATTGGGCGGGGGGACAGGACACCCACCTGTCATCATCCTCTGTCTGGCTCTGTCTAGCAACTTCGGAAGAAAATGTCTCAAAAGCAGTTGTTTTAAATTACTTTCTTTTGACCCTGAGTACTCAGAAAAATCTGTCAAAATCTTTCTACCATTTCTACTTTTAGTTACTCATTTTTATTTATTTACTTGATTTGGGGGGACAGCTGCCCCCACCCCTGGCTATGCCCATGGGGTGGGGGAGGAGAGGTGGCAAGCACAGAGCTTCCACTGATGAGGTTCATTAGGTGATTTCCGACCTTTGCAAAGGTGATTCCCGATCATAGTTGCAAAATTGTGCTAATAAAAAAATAAAAAGAGAAAACCAGAATTAAAGCCCCCCCCACCCACGAACAAGAGGAGCTAACTAATTAAAGGGAATTTCATCGCATTGCACTGTAACTGAATAAGATGAAACTAATTAGTTGCCACATTAAAAGAAAGTAAAACTTTTTGACACAGTGGACAAAGAGCTGAACAGTGGGGAAGCATTTTCAGATTTTGCATTCAGATAAGATAACCCAAAAAAGAATGTATGGATTATTTTTCACTGCAGGAATTTACACTAATGAACTTTCCTGTGAATTTCACCGGGGGGGGGGGTGATATAGTTTGGGCAGGAAAGGTTGGTGAGAAACTTCAGAACTGAACGGAATGGTCTCCATTTCAGTTGTGCCAATAAATAAATAAATGCATGATAACACAAAGAGGATTGTAAAAGTTTCCAATGAATATTTTAATTTGCATTTCTCTCACCATAGTGATAGTTTGGCATCAGCCAACATGCAGGCCCAATTTTGACTTTATATTTCCTATGAGAGCTCGATTATCTGCCTACAAGGAAATTAAGGGGAAGGGAAATCACTTCAGCTGAAAAGACTGCTAAATACTGTTTGAGTATCAAGTTCAGAATGAAAAGGGAAAAGGACAGAAGAACAGTCGCTCTGCTTTTGAAAGTTAACAAGAGTTACTGAATTTTGCATAATAAAAGCTTTTAGTAAGGCTAATTGCACATTCCCTACTCAATTTCAGTTACAGTTTTTCCTCTTGTCTTCTCAAATGTTATTAAGCCAACAATTAAGTAATTTCTCCAGCTGAGCTAAGTGATTGCAAAGACACAGCGATTTGGTGGCTTTGTGTAATGGTCACACTTGAAATGTTCCTTTCCATCTAAAAGTTGCCACAAAGGAATTCCCTTCATTTGTCTAGAAGGGATTTCCATCCTCCCACATTTACCCTTTGATTGAGCCGCCAAAAAAAACTTTCCACAGTCCACAGCAATCGGAGAGCTCCTTAAGTCCTGGAACGAAAGATATCCGCTTGAAATTCACATTCAAAGCACTACCAAATAATTACTAAAACAGGATGTTACTGGATGGTCAAATGCATACAAAACCAGGACTCCCGTACCTCAAAGAGTTGCATAGAAGGGAAAAAAATTGCAGGAAAATTTATTTCATTTCATTTCTTTTGTTTTGTATGCTGCTTTCCCACAAAAAAAATTATCATGCTCAAAGTGGCTTACAACAAAGAAACAGGGATGAATGTCAAAGAAACACAATGAAAACAATGTCATAATAACACAGCAAAGCAAAAACACAGGAACAATTACATAATATAATAGAACAAAAAATACAATAACATACAAAAAAACATATTTTAATACAGTGAGGCCACAACTTACAGGCATTTAACTTGTGCACATTCAGCTTTATTTGTGTGGCAATGAAGGAGAAAAAAGAAAAAAAGGGAGAAAGAATTTTGGGGGGAATGACTTTCAAAATCTCACCTGCCATTGAACCCAATGTGTTTTAATTATGTAAGATTTTGGCTTTAGGCACGATCCCTGGAATGTAAACCCCATATAAGTTGCAGGCTTACTGTACTATGACTATAACAAGAATGTTTATAAACAAAATACAACATTTAATAGCAAATATAACAAGGGAGCATCACCATGGGTGTAACCAGGATTTTTTTTTGAGGGGGGAGGCACTTTCCTGGGCAGTATGGAGGTGAGGCAGAGAGCAGCAGGTTCATGGATGCCTGAGTGTAACAGCAAGAGCACCCGGCCGGATCTACTGCAACACCTGTTGTTACCAGGTGCACCTCTGACTTACACATGTGTCCAGTGCTCATGTGTATTCAGTGTTCAGCTCAGAGAAGACTGGAACCTTTTGCACTGAGTCAGTACATGTGCCCATTAAAAATGGTGTGTGCCTTTACCCTTACACCCAATAAAGATCTTTGCACAGCAGAAAATTGAGAAAGTTCGTTTTATTTCACGGAAATGAGAAGAGAGTATGTGGGTGCTGCTTCAGACAGCAATGTTACAAATATGCAGGCAGTAATACAATCACTGTGGGTGGCGCTGTGGGTTAAACCACAGAGTCTAGGGCTTGCCAATCAGAAGGTCGGCGGTTTGAATCCCTGTGATGGGGTGAGCTCCCATTGTTTGGTCCCAGCTCCTGCCAACTTTGAAAGCACGAAGTGCAAGTAGATAAATAGGTACCGCTCCGGTGGGAAGGTAAACGGCGTTTCTGTGCATTGCTCCGGTTCACCAGAAGCGGCTTAGTCATGCTGGCCACATGACCCGGAAGCTGTACACCGGCTCCCTCGGCTAGTAAAGCGAGATGAGTGTCGCAACCCCAGAGTCCGCAACTGAACTTAACGGTCAGGGGCCCCTTTACCTTTTAATATAATCACTAAGGACATGCAACTAAGATCTAAAGAATCAAGAGAGTCCCTAACACACCCAATGCCTGAAAAATGGGTGTAGCAGGTGCAACAGACCTGTGCTAGAAGAAGGGGGGGGGAGGGAAAGGCATGCAGTTTCAGAAACATAAATTCACTCTTGAAAAAGGATTTCATTGTCTTCATGAAGTCTGGTTCCTGCTTACAGGAGGGTGCTAATTAAAATTTGCTACTAAATATAATCTCTACTGTAACTATTAGGGTTCAGGATGTTTGCTGTACTTTCCAGGTCACATTTAAGAAAGCAGCTTGTGTCAAGGTCATAAATAGTTCTGCTGCCGGCAGAAGCACCAGCGGGGAGTATAAAAGGAGTAAACTGCTGCTCTCTATCTAGCTGACTTCATTCATGCACAGAAGCCTGGCATCAGCAGTCTTGGGGGAACCTTGAGGTTTGCAGAAGTACTAAAAAATATTTAGAGGAAGAGGAAGTGCGAAGAAGGGACACAAAACAGTCCAATAAGGACTAAGGCTCCTCAGTGACCATGGAAAGCTCACTGTCCACAGAATACTAATTGAGCAAAAGACCACATCAGATGAGGGATGGAATGAGGTATCCCAAAGAAGGAACCACCCACAAAGAAACATTTTGTTGCAGACCCTACTTGTTCATACAATTAATAACTGGTATAGTAGTATTTGCATGATTTTTAAAAAAAGAAATGGCAGCTGTGAGTGGCCTAAGTATCAATTGATACCAAGATGCAGAAGTAGGAAAGCTTTATCTCTTTGTCCCTACCACAGTCCTGATTTAGGGACAGGTCCCCCACAATTGCTATTTTCATAGAATCATAGAGTTGGAAGAGACCACAAGGGCCATCGAGTCCAACCCCCTGCCAAGCATTGGGACGTGAGGTTTGGGATTAAAAATTGCAACCATGGGGGTGGGGTCTGGTCCAGAATAGGACCACATGAGTTTCAAAGGGTAAAGCCTTTCACACTGTGGTCACGATATGGGCTGGGGGAAATCAGGTAGTATTTACTTCAAGATGTATGTCACATGTGTTTAGGCCCTAAGAAAAGACAAGATCTGTGAATTTAATAATACAAAAATCTCCTTCCACATTTCAGGAGTTTTATGCAAGAGCCCTTCCCCCAACATGCTAGTCTTGTAAATGCATGGAAGTTCTTGCAAGGGGCTCAATTCAAAAACATAATCCCCTTAGTTGCACTCAGCAACAGACATCTAGGCCACACAAGCCTGCTGATCATGTAACCTGGCTCTCACTCTGATAAAAGGCTGGGAGCACACAGTCCTACAGAGAAACCTAACAGCTATACCTGGCACTGACTGTAAATATTTTACTGATATGGTATAACTCTCTTGACTATAGCCTATAAAATCCTATTTGATCCTTTTTTTTGAAATGTAGCCTTCATAAAGATGAGATAAAGCAGGACTTCCTACTTCTGTCTCGTTAAAATTATTGTGGAGGCGGGGAATCAACTCTCAAGCCTCTTTGTTGAAAGCTTATGAGCTTACATTATAACATATCATAATATGTAAATACAATTTACTGTACCAAGACTATGTATAATGATTTACTGGATGTTACAATTCACAAAAAAATAAAGTTTAAAAAAATCAGTCTAGCTCCAGATGCACATATACATCAGACGGTTATTGAGATCATTTTAATGTGAGTCAGCCTTTATTGTATGCTAACCTTGTAAGGCTAACAACTTCCATATTAGAGAACTCTGCATAATCTATGTTAGAAAACATCAAAGCGTGGGGGAAGAAAAGAGGAGGAAAAAAGATGCTATGAAGCTATAATAATCCTTGTTCCTTTAAAAACTAACAAACTAACTAAAACCCTGAACTATTATATTCTGTGCCATTTATCATGAAGAAAGAGGTAACTATCACAGCAAAAGTCAGGAGGCCATAAAAAAAATATTGCTCACACACACAGAATTCTAGCCTCCCTCCTGAAAATAGCATGGTTAAGATGGGGGCGTAAATTACACGTTTTATTTAAAAGCTTTGCTTCTCCTACTGAAACGTCACGCTCCCCCTGTTCCGCCTTCCACCTGCCACCTGCCGCCTGCCATCTGACAGCTACACGATGTGGTGTGAAGAGCCTGGGTGTGAACGCTGTGAATAGTTGAGAGAAATGTATGTTTTGTCAGCCTAAAAACTTATGGTCATGAGTTTGTGCAAGGCAGGCAGGCACATTTACCCAAAGATTTAAAGCTCTTGGTGTTAGAATAAGATGTAGCAATCACTCAGCAAATACGGGGGGAAAGTAAAGGTGCCACAACTGGTTCAGTGCTTACACAGCCTCCCTGGAAACTCCAGAGAAAGAGATCGCCCCATACTGTAAGAATCACCTGTACGCGGATGACTCTTTAGTCTGAATCGCTGGATGATTTCCTGCAGCAGTTTCATGTAGAATCTATACTGTATCTGCCGAAAAGCATTAGAAATAATAAATATGCACCAGGAATTTTGTGGCACACCCAAAAGCCACTGGCCATGCGCAGAACAACAGACAACTATGGACTTCTCTACAACTTCTTTCATGAGAATATACATCAACACAATCCTTGATAATGATGTCGGCAAGCAATTGTAAAGGCTTGACCTTAATAGGCCTTACTTCTCAATAGACATGCATACAGTTGTGCTATGAATATGCTACCCTGTTTAAGGCCTTTATCCTAGTTTGATCAAGCATTTCTTCATTACAGTTTTCCCCCCATCTCCCTAATGTGTCCCATGGTGGCACAAGGAAAAAAAATTATTGAGGGGGGACAGAAGGGGCAAAGTATATTTCTAGGTGGGCAAATTGTGTTTCACATGTTAAGATCTCTGAAAGGATAGCAACACTATATATTAATGACAGGAGTCCAGCAATGTGGGGATTGGGGTGAGCTCCTTGTTTGGGGGGGGTGCGCTAGCCATGTTGGCTATGGGTGATCTGAGTTGTAGTGACTAGAATGTACATTTGGAGGGCACCAGGCTGTGGAATATTGGGCGGTACCCAATTAAACAATTCCAGGAATGCAAGTACTTTTGGCTGTGCAACAAAACTTCGTTTGCCCCTCCCTCTCCCCACATGCGCCCTAAATATGTTCTGGGATTTTCCCCAACCCTCCAGAGCAGATTTAGAGAACATGGAAATGTTTCACTGGATAGCACCCATTGTCTCCTCTGACTAGAAATTGCTCACTAGGTTCAGGGACAGGTTTTTTATTTTTATTTCTACCTCAGATCCTTATTACTGGAAATTGGGCTGGAACCTTAGGTTTTCCCCCTGAACTGTGGGCCTTCTGGCCTTCCTCCCTGACCTGCTCCCTCCAGCAGCCAAGTACAGGTTTTCATAAAACCCATACTCCACATGGATGCATTTCCAATAATATAAAGACTTTGTATTTCAAGGCTGAATCTCTCATGAGGAATACCCAATGGAATCCCAAGAACATTATTAAGATTATGGAGTTTGTTCAAAAACAACAACATCCCAGTCTAAGATATCGCCAGTAACTCCTTAATTTAAAAGTCTAAGACACAATATGGGGGAGACAATATGAATAAGAGACTTGGTTATTGGAAAGTCACCTTCTTCTGATTTATTTCTGGAAAAGATACTCGGAAGCCATCGTAATGTTCTACAAAATAAAATAATAGAAAATTGTTTGATCGAGTGAGAATCTGCTGTGCTTTTAAAACGGGGGGAAACCCAGCTTTACTAAAGATATAGACTGGACAGAAAGTAAATAAAGCCACTTAGACAAGAGGTTGCCTTGTTTGGAGTAAAATATAAAAAAGCAATTTATCTCTTAATAATTATGGGTCCATTAGATGCTGTATTCTTTAGCTGAATCAATGCATTCAATGCATGAGTCAGTCCTTTGGGACCCCTTGTTTTTCAAACTGTTGTAGCTGAAGCTTTTCAAAAAATGTAATGATTTGGCTGATCTGTCTTATCATAATAGTTTACGTTTATGAATATTTTAAGCCAGGATCTCTTTTACCCCTATAGCAACGCTGAGAAATTGGGAGTTACTTATTTCCAATTGTACATTTTCTTTGCATTGGTATAAATTTCCACAAAGTTCCTTTTATAGAAAGTATTGGCACTTCTATTCATTAGCGGGAGCCAGCTGGGGGGGGGGGTAAGGAATGTATGTTATATTATTCACACATACACACCAGGATTCGAACCGCCGACCTTCTGATCGGCAAGTCCTAGGCTCTGTGGTTTAACCCACAGCGCCACCTGCGTCCCTACAACAATCCTTGCTCTACTCTGCTGTAAATTTGAAGATTTTAGGGGAGTTAATTTAGTATGTTAACTTCACATTTACAAGATGAAGTCATCCCTGCCTGAGATTTTGGTGTGTTATCAAGTTTACAACAAACAGGTAATGAGGTAGCATCACCTTATTCTTCCAAAAGTTCAGTGCAAAGGCTCTCAGCTGGAACAGCAGGCATGCCTCCATTTTGTATTACAGTACACCTAATGCACACTGGGGTCATTCAGCAACTCATAGCTAATTATAAACTGCATTTCTGTTTTAAGGGATTGTTTAAGTAACTGCTTGTGGTGCAAAATACAATGGGTTGTGTATGTTTGGCACATTTGAGCCTAGCTAGCCGTCGGTAACTGGTAATTTTGCACTGACTACACACACACACACACACATGTCCACACAGGTCCGCACAGAAGAGCAGTGAAATCAGCAAGATCGTGTGGGCAGCAGCACAGCACTGCAGAAAATGTTCCTCCAAAACAACATGCAAAACTACACATTTGGTGAAGTATCACAAAGGATTCCTCAAGTGCAAGATTACTGGGCATGCTGAAATCCCACACCATCAGGTTGTTGTATGTGACACATAATTCAGCTTCCTGAGTCAGTCAGATTTCTTTTGGTAAAACAAAAATAAAAACCAAGCTTCCAGCTTGTTCTAGCTTTATGCAATATGCAGCTAAGCATATGGGCGATGCCTAATGAAATCTCAGGAGCCAGAGGGAGAGCCGAATTAAGATTTCCAGTGGTCAGGATTTCAGAACAAATCTCTCCCCAGGAGCAACAAAAGCCGAATAAATTTATGCAAAATAAGAGTAAGCACACAAAATTGCTTCATTTGTATTACACATGGAGGGGTCACAAAGTTTGTGGGTGTGTTTGTTTGTGTCTTTGCAGTTTGGGCTGCAAGCAGAGTGCGCACATGTCCTGCCTGCCATCTTTCTGGATCCGTCCTGAAAGCAAGTATTCCCTACAGCTTCAAAGAATGAGACAAACATGAAACACTAGACAGCAGCTTTTGCCTCTATAAAAAGAAATGTTAAGTCGCTTGTAATAAACATCAGTAGCTTTAGTTCCAGTTCCAAAATAAAAATAATCAAGCATAAAACTACACACAACAAACTTCCTCTGGGGTATTGAAATTTTCAGAGGATTAGAATGCAAGAGATTATATTTGTTATGTCAGCTCAGTGAGCTGGCATCAGTTTTACCTACTACTTTGCAAAAGGTCAGGGTTAAGGAACAAGCGCCAGATTCTTTGCATTAGGAGCTGCTGCAGGGAATGGAAGTGTTGGTGACCTTCTTGGCTTGGGGAGGGCTGACGGCAGCTAATGCTTCTGCTGAACCCACCCCAATAGCCTCCAAGTGCATATTGAGCTGGTATAATGACAACACTAATTACAATCCTGGAAACTATAAAGAGCTGAAGAAGCAAAGAGGAATATTAAAAGAGAAAGATCCTCTGAAGGTGGAGAGAACTCTCAGAAGCCGGGAGGAAGAAACTGGCCCTGGTCATTCAGAAGCACTAAAGGTCTCCAGGCAAAGGTTCAGCGGGGGAGACGAAGTTTGTGGAATTCAGCCCTTCGCCCACATGTACAGCCCCTGCTTTGCCTAGCCCCATAGCTTGTAGTTCCTTTCTTCCCCACCCCCAAACAAAACATAGTTCCTTCTCTTCCTAGGAGCAGCTGACCAAGGCTTCTCCCCAGCTGCTGGGCCTTCCACCTAAGAAGATTCCACCTAAACATTAGGAAGAACTTCCTGACAGTAAGAGCTGTTCGACAGTGGAATTTGCTGCCAAGGAGTATGGTGGAGTCTCCTTCTTTGGAGGTCTTTAAGCAGAGGCTTGACAACCATATGTCAGGAGTGCTCTGATGGTGTTTCCTGCTTGGCAGGGGGTTGGACTCGATGACCCTTGTGGTCTCTTCCAACTCTATGATTCTATGATTCTATGATTCTGTTTCCTCCACTCCCTCCCTTGTTTCCCTCTTCCACTCATTCTCCTCCAAGGAACCTGCTTTCTTTCATCCTTCCTCAGCGGTCCTGCAGGAGCAGCTGGTCACTGTTGGAACTAGTGGGGTGGAAGGCAAGGAGCTCAACAGTAGGGAGCACCAGAACCAATGACAGGCAGAGCCAACACATGCCCCCATCTTCCTCACTGCTGAGATTTACAAGGGCAACAGACTTAAGACCAGAGAGGAGGAAGTCAGCTCCCAGCTTTTTGGCTGGTCCATAACTGCTGTCAACATCATTCTGCCCCACCCGTGGGGAACTTTAGGTCCAGGGCCCAAATGCATCTCTCCAAGTCTCTCTGTCTAGCCCACAGGACTCTCCCCAAATCACACCCTCCTGCCAGCCACACACCCTAACGGCTTTGATTCAGATCCTCCTTGAGTGTTTTTGACTGCTTAGGATGTTCCCTTGAACTCTGATACTGCCTCCTCTTGCTTCCCTTGATAGGAGAGTGTGTGTGGAAACGAGGCTACTGGGTAAAATTAAAGTTTGCATTCAGTCCTCCACCCACTTCTGACCACAACCAGTGGCATAGCATGGAGGGACACTGGGGTGATTGCCCTGGGCACAAAATTGTTAGGGACACAAAATTTCAACACTCGGTGCTGCCTCAATACAGCTGTGCACTTCCATCACTGGGCTCACAGAAAACAGCTTCTCCATGTGAACCAGAGAGTGACCTCTTCAGACAACACTTCTTTTCTTAACTCTGCAGCTACTCTCTCCTGGGTGACAAGACACCATTAGCCAGTAGGATGTGCATGGTACTCCACCTGTTTCCCTCTCACCCCCTTCAGCGTGGCCTCTGGCGCTGGCATCCCACACTACGCCACTGCTGACATGTGTCCCCCAGAAGAGAAGGTGGCCCTCCATGTGAAAAAGAGTCCCAACCCTTGACCTAAAACTCTCATTTCCTTTGCATTTGTACTATTTATCACTATTATAAGGCAAGGAAAAATCCAAACCCACTGCCTTGTATGGCATCTCCAGGAGAAGAAAAGGCTAAGGAGTAAACCCTGCACAAATTTGGAGTTGAATCCCAAATATTATTGTATGCCTCCTTCTAGCAACTCCTGCAACCAAGCTGGTGCCAAACGTCTTGCTCTGTTTTCCATCAGTGAGGCAGAGAGGGAGCTTGTCGTCTCCAGGACCTCCGGACACTGCCCAGGCTCGCAGCCCAGGGAGGTCACTTTGATGCTGCTAATGCAGTAAAAACAATGTGGGAGGCAGCAGTTATGAGTGACCGGTCTCTGCAGCCACAGCAGGTGCTGTGATTCTCCAGTGGTTTGACTTCACCTCACCCCCCTGGAGGCACACTCTGTTTTTTCTCGAGTCAGATGAATGCCAACAAAAAAAAGATCTCGTGACAGCAGGTTTATTAACAACTGGAAGAAATGAGTGAAAGATAGCAGGCATAGGAATTTAGGAAGCTTCCTTCTGTGGAGTCAGACCCTTGGTCCATCTAGCCATGTGCTGTCGACACTGACTGGCAGCAGTTCTCCAGGAGTTCAAGCAGGGTTTTTCTCCCAGCCCAACCTGGAGATGGCAGGGGTTCCACTTGCAAAACAGATGCTTTGCCACTGAACGACGACCCATTTTGCTGTGCAGAGGGGTGGGCACGATGGCCCTAGAGGTCTCTTCCATGCTACGGTTCTATGATTTTACCCCTGATGATGTTACCTGAGCAGATTATTCCCTGCAACAGAAAAGTGTCCCAGGAGTCTCAGGGTAGGTGTCCCCCAAGCCCCCTGTGCCATAGTGGTTGTTCTCTCTCACCTGACTGCCTCACTTTCTGCTACACACCAACACTGCCCTGTCCACTCTATTATTCTTCCTTACTACTGCATGCCTTTTTCTTTTCTTTTTAATAACAATTTTTTAGAAAACCATTTGACCCGCCATTTTCATTTCTCCAGAAGTGCAGTGAATGCTGCTATGGAGTCTGCAAGCTGCAGGGCCCAAAGTCTACCCCAACAACATCACTAAGAAAGAGTTATGCCTTAAACATGCAATAGACTCATCCAATAGTTTGTCTGGTCCAAGAGATACTGGCACTCCTGAGGAACAGTCACACACGGGCTGGGGGGGGGGGGTGTAAGAGCCCACCTGTCCTCCCTAAACAGCAACTGCCTCTCCTGTGGAGGCAAGAGCAGGCCCTCTGCTTCTTCCTGCTGAATGGCATCCTTAAAGAACAAGCATCACTAAAACAAAGTAGTAAAGAAGGTGATGAATCACCCTTTGCCATAAGGAAATAAAGGGATGAGCTCTCAGCTAAGCTGAAGTTCTTGACAGAAAGAGTGACAGCCATTGAGAAGACAATAACACTTTCACCACCTTCTTTTGTGGCAGCGGTACTAGTCCCAGATCTTGTGTGCCAAGGCCCTGTGACCCGCAGTTCCCGAGTGATTAATAAACAGACGGACACGAGTATTTAGGTTTATGGGATCAAATAGGTCACAACATTATTGGTTGCAGATGTGAGGGTTTGGCATAGGCATTGGGTGAAGCCAGGCTGTATCTCGACTCCCACCTGTCTGCACGGAGTCTATCTAAGGGTAAACCACCAATAGAGGGAGCCCTATAACTTATATCAAATAGGGGCACCCAGAGGGGTCCCCATTGGGGTCATGGCATGGCCTTAGCCCACGTTTGGGCATCAGACAAGAGCCACGGCCCTGAATTCCTTAATGAGGAAGGGCAGGCGGAGGCTACAACCTCCCCTCCCTTAGACAAAGGCTTGCCCAATGCCTAACCTCACAAAGTTGTGACAATTGCTACAAGGAAGGTGAAAAGCAAATGGCTGGTGCCAATGTGCCAAGTAGAAAACAACCCTACCCAATGCCAACCATATGGTGGCTGACATTTGTCCATAGCAAGGTCGTGTGCATGAAAAGAGGGTGGGTGGGTTGGGAGGTCTGGTGAAAGGGCGAGAGAGGAGGCCCCAGGCTACACCATGGTTAAATTTCCTGCAACCACACCCCCTACCAATGCTGACTGGTTGGGGCCAAGCCCAGTGTGGCCCACCCAGTGCCGGCGACGTGGCCGGGACTGCATGAGGGGAGCGCCCACTCCCCCCCCAACGCCCGGTTGCCTGGCCACAACACCGCCCACCAAAACAGGTGAGCACACTTACAAGAAGAGGAGTCTGCCGTCTTTTCAAGGTGCCATTTAAGAGTGATGGGTTCAGATGCAGAGTGTTTCAACCAATCACTTAGTGCAGAATTTTAAATAATGGCTTACAGTTCTGTTTATCTATAGGCTCTGAAATGAAGCAGTTAACAAATAATGTGCACTTTTCAGAGGTGTGTTGTGAATATATGAGCTTCAGTTCATATTCATACCACATGAAGTTGTAAAAATATGGTATGCAGTGAAAATGTGGAATTTCCTATTAATTTTAATGTAAATAGTGTACTGCTATTCTTCTAAATTAATGCGCCAAGAATAAACAAAATTAATGTTAGCAGAACTGCTGTGAAGCCTTCCAATTATGAATAAATGGATTTCCACTTTTTTAGCAGTTTTTCAATGGTTTGACAAAGTGTGGGCTTTCCTCGTTGCTGCAAAGATTACACACAAAATTAAAGTTAGTATACCTTGCTCCTTATTTTGTGTGTATACAATGAGCTTGAAAGAAATCTTGATAAATAAGCATCCAAGCCCAACAAATAATAATAATAAATATGTGTTTATTAAAGCTTTCTCATTTCAGCCTCTGACTTAACTTAGCAGTTTACTTTAGCTATTAAAAGTGCTTACTGGGGTCTGCAGCTAGCTTCATGTGCACGTATAACACTGAAAGTGCTTCCAGATTGTCACTGTTTTGCAGGAGAAATTCAAGCACATATAATAAAATTAGGCTTGCATAATTACAGTGGACAAAAGTGTTGCAAAAAATCCCTGCACAACATATCCATTTTAAAAGAGAAACAGACTTTCTGCAGTTAGGAAAGTGACATAGAAGTGCATTGCAAAATTTGAGATGAAGAGATGATTGGCAGGAAAATGTTTAAGCAAAGCAAATCAGGGTGAATGCCCATAGTTGTATAACTGCCTCACACACAAATCAGAATGCAGGGCTGGCCCAAGACATTTTGTCAGCTGAGGCAAACCACAAAATGGTGCGTCCCTCCCCAGCCAGAGAAGAAGGGGGTGTAAAGTCAGGAGGGGGGGGGAGAGAGATAAAGATCTGCATTGAAAGCAAGGGAAAGAGGAGACCAGCAGCAGCCACTGTCCCCATATATATTCTCTGATTAGTTCAATTCTTTGTTACTGTCCACATCTAATCTATATCTTTTTAAAAGTATATGAAAAATGTTGCAATAATCTTTACAATAAGAGTTTAAAAATAAACAAGCCAACAAACAAAATCAGCCATGCATCTGAGACACGCAGAAAAGGCCCGCTCTCCTGTTGCCAGCCTCCAGACCTCTCACGGATGAGGCCCACAAAGAAGAGCCTCAGAGGATGATCTCAGGGTCTGGGTCGGTTCCTATGAGGAGAAGAGGTCCTTGAGTTAGTGTGGGATCTGTGACATTATAAATGTTCCCCATTATCCCAGGCCAATGGCCATGAAGGCTGGGAGACCACAGTTTCTCCAGCCCTCACATAAAACCGTGGGGACTGAGGGCTCTTTCCACATAACTGGAGTCCCTGATCACAGGAAGACACCTGTCCAGTCATGCACCTCACTAGAGAGAAAACATCTGGAAATCAAAGATGGACTTTGCTGCCATAATGCTGTTTTCCTGCACTCACCCCCCGCATGTACAGACAAAGATCTGTAAGCAGCTAAAATATTAGTGGAAAGTCTGAAAACAAAAATAACAAACTACATCATAATGCCAGTGTGAACTGATAGGTTGCCCCCATTTGGCAGATTATGACAGGTCCCGAAACCTAATCTCAAAAGGAGTATCAGCACTGGGGAAAGTAAATAAAATGAACAACCAAAATGGCTGTGTGTACTTATGAAGTACATCTCCAAGGGAGTTACTTTAGAAAGACAAACAATGTGACATGAGGTGGTTTATAAAACTATTAATATTGTGGAGAAAGATAATTTATTTTTCTCCCTCCAAACACAAGAACTTGGGCTACCCAATTAAATTGACTGGCAATAGCTTCAAGATAATATGGGGAAGGGCTTCTTCATCATTAACAGTTGGCATTTATTACCACAAGACACTGAGGTCCAGCTCCAAGGGGCTTCTGGCGGCTCCCTTACTGCAAAAAATGACATTACGGGGAAGCAGGCAGAGGATTTTCTCGGCAGTGGCACCATCCCTGGGCACGGCTTGGTGAAAATACTAGCATGCTTCTTTTGCACCAGGTGATATTATTCACTTGAAACCACACAGTGCCCACACGGTGGGAGACTGCAGTGCTATTGAACTATTCGGGTTTGTTTTGCAATCATAGAAAAGTAGAGCTGGAAGGAACCCCAAGGGTCATCTAGTCCAACCCCCTCACTGTAGGATTCCTGCCCACATCCTTGCATGGGATCAAACCACCAACCTTCTGGTTAATAGCCAGACACACTGACAATCCAATTGGAACACTAAAATTCAGAGTTAGGTCATTAAAATTAAATCAAATACCATTTAGTCTTAGTTAGAACTGACTACGGTAGTTCCTCCTTTGGGGCATAACTCTCAACACTTATAATTCCCTGCCCATGGCTCTGAAACAGTTTCAGGCTGAATAATAACAATTTCTTCTGTGTATGTGGTTTGGGTACACCTGTGCTTGTATGAGGAGTCTTCCCTATTTTGGAAATATAAGGTATTTCTAATAAAAAGGAATATTTGGTTTATTAAAGAAATCTTCTCGACACTAAATTATGCTCCCAGAAAGCAGATTCACACCAGCGTCTCCATTTCCAACAGACACACCCTGCAAAACAACAACAACTAGGGACATCTGTCACAGTTAGCAGACATATCTTAACCTGCTTCCTCCGTGATCTCATCTGTCAGATACTTTTGCTGCCAAACAGAAATATATAATAGAAGGAAACTCCTGCCCTACTCTGTTACAGAGATTAATCTCTCTCTCCCTCTCTCTCTTCATCTACCCCATATTTTCCCCTCTCAGCTTTTCTTTCCTTCACATGGATTCTTGGCTTAAAACCTCCTCTAACGTGTTACATTTTTATATTGACATTTGTGTCACTTCTCTACATTTTTCTAGATCAGACATGCCTTGAGGCCTCTGTGTTGGGCTACGCAGCACAAGAAATTTCAGCTGTAGTGCTTTCTTACACATGCTCTGACACCTACACAGAAAGCATAAAGCCAGAAAGCCAAAAGTATCTACGCTGCGGTTTAATTAAAATGATACAGCCCTGTTTCCAGGAACAATCATGCGCCGTGTGTGAAGTCATGCCCCAACTTTCTCTCTCTATCTCACAGACACCCTACAAGAACAACCAAGAGAGAACTGTGTTTTTAATCTAGCCTTTGGGACTAAAATATCCACAGTTTCCCAGGCTGGGACAGGAATCACCTTTTCAAACCACTCCTTGTCAGCTTCATTCTAAGCAGGGGTTACAACGTGTCTCCTTGTAGAGTTGTTGGGTTTTTTTTCTGGCTTCATCACACATTTCATAAGCTTGGGGAAAACAGTCTTTATTTCCCCTGTGGGAAAAGAAGTGTGACCTACCTTCACAGGTTTGCTGAAAAGATAAATATGCAGCTAATAATGGTAAAGGATGAGTGTGTGCAATGGGAATGAGAAATAGTAACTATTTAAATTTTGACATTCAGCTTATTATTTTTACCCTTCGCTAGTGTCCTGTTGGCAACTGTCTCAGGTTCCAAGGCTCCTTTTTAGTGGATGAGGAAGGATTTACCCCTCGCCATGCAGGCGATTCAGTAGGAGACAAACACAAATATAGCCATCTCATCTACTTCTCAGCAACCTTGCCTAATTCATTTTGGCATATCTACTATTTTCTTCTGACCACATTTATTAAATCACTTTTCAGATTCAGATATACATACACAATGGCTGGGCCACAATGAGGGCACATTATTTGATCACTTCAATGTCAAGTGATGGCTGTCATCTGTGAACAGGCCCTCATGAATATATTTGTTGTTGTTTAGTCGTGTCCGACTCTTTGTGACCCCCTGGACCAGAGCACGCCAGGCACTCCTGTCTTCCACTGCCTCCCACAGCTTGGTCAAACTCATGTTGGTCATGAATATATACTCAACCAAAATTTTCACATTATTTCGAACCACAGACACACTTCACATATTCAACTCTAGCATATAGGAATTAAAGATGTGACCACGGATCACTCTGAAGTCAGTTTTTAAAAAGAAGCTTACTGACTTGACAATGAGAACCACCATCCCATAAATGAAAGCACAAAACCTCATTGCCTTTTAACATAAAGAGGATCCTGCCCAGCCCACACTTTCTTTTGTGGCCCCAAATCAGTATTTTAATAAATAGTAAGTTTGCATGTTAAAGAATGGTTTCTAGTTGAGGTCTCTCGCTTTACACTGTGTTATTTAAGGCTTCTAATCTAAACCTTTCAACATCCTTGTTTTTTCCAAAAAAACATTTCTGATTCTTTTAACTGCTTGTTGTTTCCTTCCCAACCTGTGGGATTTGCACTGGGAAAGAGTTAAGTGTTGTTTACTTAAATCTGAAAGTATTCAAGGTTAATTTGTTAATTTGCTCTCAATGTTATCAGCTGAGAGGGAGACCTTGCTGATTTTTGGTGTTTCTGCATGACTAAAATGGGCTTCTTGTGTGTATCCAGAGGACTTCACCTACTTCTGCTTTTTTCTACTAACCTTTGTTGATTTTTTTGAAGACTTTGTGTCAGCGCTTGTGATATGGAGTTGTTGTCAAGAAGGGTCTAATAGGTGTGAGGAAAATATTGACAGGATTGAACTCAGAGGAATTACTGCTACCATTACCTTTGCTGACTGGCCAGAAACAGGGGAGGCTGAAGAGCAGCTTCTGAGTGGTAGGTGCTGCATTGATTTCATATTATATCTATTATGGGCTCGCAAGGGTACAATAAGAAAAAGAGATCAAGAGGCCAGTTAGGGCCTCCAGCCGTCCCAAATTCCAAACAATCTAACATTGACAACTTTCTGTGTGGTAGCTCTGGTACGCTCCCTCGGACACCCTCACTGGACAGCCCTGAGCCCCCGGTAGCCTCTCTGATGTATTTAGCTAGTAGCTGATGATCTTAGAAAGAGCTGGCTCTGTAAGCTAACAAACTCTGTGGTTAGAAGTTCCCTGCTATTGCCAAAGTTTCCTTTTAAAAAGTGCAAGTACAGTGGACGTTCTGGTTGAGAACGTGATCTGTGTGGAAAGTACGTTCGCAAACTGCAGCATTCGCAACCCGCAGTGCCGTGTCTGCGCACGTGCGGGTTGCGATTCGGCGCTTCTGTGCATGCATGAGCGCCAAAACCCGGAAGTAACCCATTCCAATACTTCCGGGTTTCGGCGCATCCGTAACCCGAAAACGTGCAACCTGAAGCACAACCTGAAGCGCCTGTAACCCGAGGTATGACTGTACTCTTGAGGAGGGTAGTCAAGGCAGCACCTGCTGAACCTGCTTGAGCTAGTTTGTAACGCTCAAAGCCTAGCTGAAGGCTGACCACAGAAATTCTGTTTTGCTTGCACCGAAGTTATATCAAATAGGGCATAAGTTTGCTTCATAGAAGGGAATGCAAGGCTTAAGCAAAACGGGTCCATATAAGGACCGCATACCCTGCCCAGCATTCAGTGGAGTGTAAGAAGACTATATATAACGGGCTTTGAAACTGGTGATGCTCACCCAGTCTTTGGAAGTGACTCCACTGGACCAGCTGCAGCTTCAATAAACCTGTGTTCTTTCCACACACTGCATCTTCACTGGCTCAGGAAACTGGTGGCGCTCAGGATCCATGTGCATAAACAGGAATTAGGTTGCGGGGGTGGGGGGGCAGGACACCCACCTTTCGTCATCCTCTTGTCTGGCTCTGTCTAGCAGATTCAGGATGAAATGTTTCAACAACAGTTGTTCAAAATTTCTTTCTTTGGCCCCATGTTCTCAGAAAAAACTGTCAAAATCTTCAGTCATCTGAAAACTATGAAGTCAAATAAAGAATTAACATCATGGGGTACTTTTCATGTGGTTAATGAGTATATTTTGCAAAATTACAAAGATACATCTTTTTCTTCTCTCTCTCTTTTTTGAATCAAAACTCAAGCAAGCTTTATTGGACTTGCTGAAAACCTTTTCAGCAGATCCTTCTCATTTCCCCCCTCTTTTCTATTGCAGTTTTTCTGTGTAAGCAAAGCCATTGAGATGCTCCCCTGTCATCATCAACCTTATCCAAGTCTTTACTCTCTGCAAGGGACTTCCCACACGGATCACATTCGCAACCTGAACGTCCACTGTACTTGCACTTTTTAACAGGAAACTTTGGCAATAGCAGGGAACTTCTAACCACAGAGTTTGTTAGCTTACAGTGTCAGCTGTTTCTAAGATCATCAGCTACTAGCTAAATGTGTCAGAGAGGCTACTGGGGGCTCAGGGCTGTCCAGTGAGGGTGTCCGAGGGTGCCTGGCTGACCAGTTCGACCTCTGCTGTAGTATCCTAAATTCTGATGTTCTGCAGAGAATGGCTCACACATATCAATGAAGGATGAAATAATATGCTACATGCATAAGTGTAACAAAAGCAGGCACTACCTTTTTCTAGGGAAATGCTTGCTAGGGAGGGAGAGCATTTCAATTTTGAATATTCTGATTATTTCTACTTTTAGTTTTTATCTATTGATTTACTTGATTGGGGGGGGGGGCAACCACCCCCTGCCCCGTTATTACGCCCATGATCCGTTCTAGCAGCTTCCCAGATTGAGGAAAATGAGGCAAATATTTAATAATAATAATAATAATAATAATAATAATAATAATAATAATATCTTTATTGTCATTGCCCCCTTCGGGGACAATGAAATTACTTGGCTGCTCCATTAAAACACTAATTAAACAATATAGTAAAATACAGCAAGTTTTAAAGTTTTAATAGTGAGATCTATGCCATACATACAAAGTTTGTGTCCTTCCTGGTATTATCACATTCTAGGCAGATTTCACTTTCTCTGTTTTTGGCATTTACTACATATTCTTCCCTATGTTTGTGTAGCAAACATGTTGTTTTGGTTTTACTGTACTGTATTTTAATTTAAAAAATATTAAGGGAAGACAGGAAGGAAAGGGATATAGAGGCATGGCTAAGCAAACCATCTCTTCCTCAAACGGATACTTCATGGAGAGTCTGGTACCCAAGCAACAGCATTGTTCAGAGAAAGACATAGTGTGGGAGTCCACAAGATTCAGGTTCTTTGTGTCCTTGCTGAGAGGTGTGCAGTAAGGTCAAAGAGGTGAGCTACACAGCGCTTTTGAAGTGCTCTTTGAAAAAGGACATTTATTTTCTGCTGTTTTGTCTTGTTCTTTGTTGGTTTGCAGAAACCAGCCAGTGCCTTTGTGCTGCACTTCCGCCTGCAAAATGTGTTTTTTCTGCCAGGGCTCCGTGACCAAAAACCTTGACATTAGTGGATTTAAAAAGGAATTACGGTTGATGCAAATGTAAATCTGGTGGTAAGCAATGTTAACAAGGTTTCTTGCTTGTCCCTTTATATGGTTTTGTCATTTAATGGTGCCATATACAAGACCTGCCCTTTCTTCCATCATGGGCTGAACTTTTCATTGGATCCTGTTAACAGTATAGCATTTAAAAATCACAATCTAAGGCCTGTATTATTTAGGTATATTTTGTAAGTATCTTTTATATTCTTTGTCAGCCGCTTAGGGACTTTTTTGCAGTTAACACATTGTTAAATAAATTAAAGACAATAAGTCTTACTGGGTTGGTAAACCTGTGTCTGAATGGTATCACTTAGAAAGCATATCCTCCAACATTCCCCAGTTGAAAACAGGGACATTTCTCACTCCCCCCACCCACAACTGACCCTCCTCGACCCCCCCATTCTCCCCTGGCAGAGCATTTCCTCCACCACGACACCAACAGGACACAGCACACACACCTTCCACCATCCTGAGAAAACCCTTTAATCCTGATTTGGGTTTATTATTTGGTAGATTGACAAAAAGAAAAGCACACACCAATAAATTAATTTTAGAAAGGGGCAAGATTTGATGTGGATCCACAAAGCATTTTTTTTAAAAAAAAAAAACACCAAGACTCCTTGCACTCTGCTCCACTCACCCTTTCTTCCCACCCAGGGTGGCCCACCCCTGTGCCTGCCCCTCAGAGACATGGGGTGGGCCTCTGCCTCGGCCGCCTCTCCTCCTCTCAGCAGCTGGCAGTGGCAGCCATGGAGAGGCAACGAGATGCTCCCTTGTAGCCATCACTGCTGCCGCCACCACTCAGGACAAGCGCTGGCTCATCCTCCTCCCTGAACTTGGTGGCGGCACTGGGGAGGGAAATAAAGACATCCCGGGGGGGGGGGGATGGATAAAATCATTCCAGGATGGCTTTCATAATTCTAGAAGCATCCCTGGAAAATAGGGACACTTGGGGGGTATGAGATGTGGGGCACTCACTTGATTGAATGCTCCTGCATGCAAAAAGTTTGCTCCAGTCCTGGTGAAGGCTAGGATAGAATCCTCCCATGCAATGTGCTAGCTTTTTATGTTCTTTTTTGAAATGGAGAAGAAATTGGTCTTGCGCAGTCCCTCCTATAGTCACAACTGGCATATTATAGACCCAGGTTTGCCAGCTCATTGAGAATGAGATCTAGTGCACAGGATTTCAATATATCCATTCTGTGTCACAAATGTTATTCTTAACTGCAACAGGTTTTGCAGCCTTAACACTGGAGAGATGAAGATAAGACAACAGGTGCTGGCAGACCAGGAGCATGAGGTTGGAAAGATTAGAAAATGCAGCAGAAACCAATTACATACTGGTCATTTTTCTTCTCTAAGCAAAAGAAAGTATTAGAAAAGAAAAATGACTACAGCAGAAGTTGCTGTAATGTCTTTAATGAGCAAAAGATCTACATTTCCCCCCTCCGAGAACCAAATTCCAGCTTCAGAGTAAATTACAAATAAATTGTCTGCCTTGCCATGATTATTATAGTTCACTGCACTGGAAATCATGCCACCTGCACAGAGAGAGATTCATTCAATAACCTAAACAATCAAACGTAATTAATGTGATAGTCAGAATTAATATGATGTTTTCATATCTAAGACATAGCAGGCAGATGGGGAAGAAAACTCTCAGATGCATCTGGTACGAAACAATAGGAGCCTGACAAAAGACCCCCCTCCCTTTCAGGGCTTGTTATTTTCATATTTGACTAAATGCAAAGGGGTCTTTGCTGTTCTTGTGTAACACAGTGCAAGAATGCATAGAATCCTACATGGTCTATATGCTAGGGGTCTAAAAATGAGGTGTCATTACCATCTAGAGTGAAGAAATAAGGTAGCCTTTTTTTATATAGCACATGACCCCAATAAAATTATCAGCTACTAGTAGTGTGTAGCTTTTACCAAACAAAAAACCCCTTAATTATGTGAAAAAGAGAGAACCAAACAGCTAACACCCAGTTTGGAGTTATAAATTTTACAGCTGCCCAATCTGGGTCCAAGAGAGCTCAAGGGGACTAGAAGAGGCCCATAATGTATTGAAATAATTTTTGAAAGCATCACTGAAAATATTTGGATCAGACATTACAAAATCTGTAAATAATGTGTGGGGGCACATTACTTTTTTGGATTTCACTTATGTGTTGTTGAAATATATTCAATAACATAATATTATTCACAGAGGCTGAGAAACAATCTATCATCTGCATATCATACAGCAAAACAAAGACAAAAAAACATTTGGTCTGCTATCTCTTACTGATTGGTGAAAGATCATACATATATCCATTGAGGTAACATTCCTGATGTAAAACAATACTCTCACGCTGTATAGTTAGGTAGTCAACAGCTAAAAAATAAAAATGCAATTGAATGTAAGCAACCAAAGGACAAAGCAAGCTGACAAATGGCGAATTCTGTCCTTCTTATTATGCTGCAGTGACCTTCCGAGACCATTCACAAATCCATAAAGACAGGGAAGTGGAATCAGCCCAGCCCCACAAATTGCCACCATTGAAGGCCAAACCTGGGAGAGCTATAGGTTACATAGCACTTTCAGCCTCAGCCTTGATGTAGAGCATACTTCAGCTCTTTTTAAAAAATAAAGTTTTAAAATGGTGTTTGCACTTCTCTTTGAATAGAAATGTAAAAAATAACTCTTTGGTATGGTGAAAATAAATGGCCGCTCAACTGCTTTCCTAGGTGGGCAATCTCCTTCCCCTCACTCCTAGCTGCCATCCCTGGGTGGCTGGAGATCACTTTGCCAGCTGGCTGGCTGCTCTGCAGGGCATAATTGCCCGCCAAAGCCTTCAGTTCAAATGGGCCAATCAGAGGCCCTTGTTGCTGGTCAATGCCTTGCTGGTTGGCCAGGCATTGTCTGTTTTCATGCCCAGACACACTGACGCCAACTCTATGAGGTCCTGGGTTCCCACAATTTTGTGTGTGGAGGCTCAGCCCCCACACCGGGGGGCTCTGACATGACTTCTGGTTTTAACATGCACACTACATTGTGCACTTCCCAGGGCTGTAGCTAGGGGGTTGTGAGGTGGGCGCCTGCCAGGGGCGCAGGCGAGGGGGGACACAAAATCGGCTGCCAAGACCCTCCAGCCAGCACTCCCTGCCCACAGCCCAGGCAGGGCGGGGAAGAGGGTCTGGGCGGCAGCTGCTCCCGGCTGCTCCCCTCGCCCCTTGGCCCTCCTGGCAGCCAGGCACAGCGCCCCATCCCATTTGGCTGTGAGGCACCGGCTCTGCCTCTCCCAGACCTCGTGGGGTCAGGGCAGGGAAGGTCCACCAGCCTTGGGCCCTGGCGCTGCCCAGCCCTCCTCACTGCCCACACCCCTGCCTCTCCGGGCGCCAGGGGGAGTGTCGCCAACACAGATAGTCCTTCAAGGGTGCTAACTTGAATAAAATATATGGAGGGGGGGCAGGTAAGCATCGCCCTGTGTAATCAAGATGGAGCAGATGCACACTATTTGAATGGCAATGCCCATTAAGTGGGGCAGGGCGAGGCAGAGGAACCCTGGCCCCAGGGAGTTGGCTCCCATGCCCTCCTCCCTATTAGTGGGCTGCTTCCCATTTTATGTGATTTCACTTATGCATGAAGGGGCCCAGAACATAAGTTGCGAGACGCCTATATACCGTCATCTAGGTCAGCCTTCCCCATCTTGGTGTCCGCGCTCTGTTTTGGCCTCCTTCAATCAGAATTCATTGCAAAAAAAAGAATTCATTACAAGGTGAAGTGCGTGAGGCATTGAATGGGTGCCCGGGGGGGGGGGGTTGGAGAAGAGGCAGAAAGAAGAGCCAATTTGTCCGTAGCTAGGGGGCGCAATCTGGATGGTTCTGCCAGGGGTGCAAGATCACCTAGCTACGGCTCTGGCACTTCTCCACCCAGTGGCTGGGTCCACATTTTTTGTGGCAGTCTGCAGGAACAGAGAAACACACATAAATACATCACAACACGAGGTAGATATATTACTACACTTTACAAGGGAGAGAAGTATACTAATCAATATTTCCGCCGCCATACTAACTGATATTGCGGGACTGTGGTAGTGACTGAGATAATGTAGGTATATGAAATGCTCTCAACAATTAAACACTCTATATAAATGCTATCATCATCATCATTATTTATCAAGTTACTATCGGCCAGCCTGCAAGGATCAGCATTTTTGGGATGCGTTTACTGAACAGCATTTTACATCAGTTCATATGGAGGTTTCAGAAGGCTCCTTCTCCCACCTCAGCCACCAGCTGGGCTTTCAAATGTGCCTCAACTCTTGCAATCCTGGTCAGCAGATACACCGGGGGAAAGTTATTAAATGCAACCTGTAGTGATTATTCAGCAATTCCAGCTGAAAATGCAGCACCACATGCTCACCACTCTTTTCCACCAGGTGCATGAAAGAATGAAGTGCCCTTTCAGTGAGGGATAAGTAGCTATGGAGGCAAAATAAAGTATGCAATGTCCTGGAACAGGGAGCAGATTCCATATAGGTATCAGAAGGTGTAAGACAGTGGGCAGCAAACTTTTTCAGCAGGGGGCTGGTCCGCTGTCCCTCAAACCTTGTGGGGGGCTAGACTATATTTGGGGGGGGGGGCGGATGAATGATTTTCGCCTACCTACAAAGAGGCCTGAAGACGCTTCACTTTACCTGTCCCAGTTGTCGTCCCAATAGCCACAGTTGGGCTTCTCCAGCCGGCCAGGCATCATGGTGGGGTAGAAGGCTACGTTGGCTGGTGAAGACAGAAGTAGCAGCCCCAGCAGAGGAGCCACAGACGGAGGTAAGGTAACCGTGGCGCCGCCAGAGCTTTTACCCACCACAACCTGCTGCTGCTTCCTGAGTGGCACCGCGGAGAAAAGAGAGCTGCCCGCCAACCCGCAAGCAGCAGCCGCAGCCACTGCAACGACCCACCTGAACGCCATGGGAGGAATGAAGGAGGAAGGGAGGAAGGCAGGCAGGCAGGCAGGCAGGCAGGCGGCGGCGAAGAAAGAGCGTGAGGAACTGGCACGGAAAAGGGGCACGAAGAAGGAAGGAAGGGCAGACTGAGGGAGAGGGAGGAGGAGCAGGAGGAAAACGCAGCGACAGCCAGCGTCACACGCCCCCTTCACAGCGCCACCCTGCTGAGGCGGGCAGGCTGGTGAGCCGACTCCCGCCGTTAACGGCTCCCAGCGGGGCCAAGATTGCTCCGTCCCTGAGGAGAAAAGTGTGTGAGGGAAAGGAAGGGAGAGGGAAAGAATGTGCACACTGGTGATCCACACAGAAATTCCCGGGCCGTCCGTGGGCCAGATCGAGAAGGCAATTGGGCCTGATCTGGCCCGCCAGCCTTAGTTTGCCGACCCATGGTGTAAGAGAACAGAGAAAAGGGCTGGCCGGGCCATGAAGCAGCGTGAGGCAGCCTCAGGCAGCATATCTGCTCAGCGCAACATCCCTGCTTACTGCCCAACAGCAACATCCACTTCTTTTTACTCCCAAGGCACCTCAGGCAGCATCCGTGTGGCAACCCCTCCTGGGCCAGCCCTGGTTAAGGAAAACCATAGGGGATGAATTAATACATTCAGACCTCAGCTCCTGAATGGCTCAGTTTTCAAACGTTTCGGCTCCTGAGCACCAAAAACCCGGAAGTAAGCGCTCCATTTTTTAAAATGTTTTTCAGAAGCCGAATTTTCGACGTGGCTTCCGCTTGAGTGCAGGGAGCTCTTGCAACCAGTCGGAAGTTGTGCCTTGGTTGTTGAACGTTTCGGAAGCCAAACGGGCTTCCGGAATGGATTATGTTCCGACAACCGAGGTTTGACTGTACCAGGAATTAGCTGAGAAATCAGGAGAATGTTGCCTGAAGGGGAGGCAAGTAAGGAGAAGCCCATTTATCCACTGGCTCCTTCTGCAAGCAGAAGCTGTGGTGTCCGCTCCCTGGTCTTGCCTCTTTCAAAGGATCAGAACATAAGGGGGGAAATCAAGCAAAAATCCCATCTAGTCCAGCATTCTGTTCTCACAGACTGGGTGAAGCCCACAAACAGGACATGAGAGCAATATTACCCTCCCTCGTGATCCCCACCAACTGGTATTCAGAGACATATTGCAGAGACAACTCCAGCAAACCACTGAAGGTAAGACTGTGACTCCTTAACAATGATGGGCATTCAGGTGTGCATATTAGTGCACGTGCGCACACACAGGGGAAGTTCATTGTGACCACAAGACAGGAGTGGGGGTCCATTTCCCCCCTCCCACTCAGCTTCTTCTATTCTCCATTTCTTGATGGACCCCACATCATACCATCATTTTAACTGCTTCCTCCTCCTTGCCCTCCCTGTCCTTCAAGTCCGCTGCTGAAGATGAGCATGTGTAATGGAGGCAGAGCTCTCCACCGTGTCTGTGAATCTGGGCAATGGCGCCAATGTCGGTGGCCACAGCTGGCAGGCCTTCTGCCCAGGAGCGGGTCCCAAGTGCCAAACAACAGTTCTGGATATGGATGTCTCTCATGTAGGAAGAACTGCCTCTTCTGTTGCATCCTAGAAGGGGCTACAGGATGCACATGTCTCTCTGCTTTTGGCTGAGATGCAGAAATATGGTGAAAGGAAGAAGAAAAACCCTATTCACATCATGTCTATCCAGAGAGTGATTATTCTTAACACATCTTGTTTCTATTGATATATATTATCCAACCGATCCTTGAGGGGAAGACTCAAAATTCTACAATATGGGATCGGTGCTTTAAATTACTAATATATTTTAAATATATAATGTGGATATATTGTGTTCAGTTGTAGAAACAAGCTTGATCACACACCCACACCCAGAAACTGTCTTCAACATGTGAAATATCCTCTCTCTGATTATCGCTCATTTCTAGGAAGAGGTCTTTATCCACTGACATACAGCGTGTGCTCTTTGCCAGCTCTTGACGATAAATAGGTTCCTTCCATGAGGCTTTAACAGCCTCTAGAGGAAATCACTTGTAGGCAGCATTAATACATTCTGGAGGTGATGGATGTAAAAGAAGCTCATTAATATTCAAACAAGTATGCTGTGTGTCTGAAGGAGCTTGGAGAAAGGAATAAAGCATGCATGCTTTCGTCCCTGGAACCAAAGCTGCAACTAATCTTCTCACATCTAAATTCCTACTAGTAAATTAACAGCCCATGTAGGACTTGGAACTTAGGATGAAACCCAGAGATAAGGAGCTAAGAGACTAAGCTACCAACAAGCAACTTTCCATTTTGTCATCATCAACAACTTTATTGCTGTAGCCATGGGCCTTGGCACTTCACCGATAAAATTTCCCTTACAGAAAGTTACAATAAAATCTACTTCAAATCTCATCTCTGGCACAATTTTACCAGGAGGCCTTAGGCAAGCACTAACTCACAATCTTAGTTCCCCATCTGCAATATAGGGATGACAACATCAGTCTACCTTATGGGGGTTGTTGTAAGGTTAACTAAGATAACAAGCACTGTGGTTTGAACATGGCTGACTTATAAATGGTACAGTGGGAGGAACTCCACTAGGGCCCAGACTGCAAGGACTATGCCAACAAGGCAGGCAAAGCCACTGCCCAGGCACCATGCCCGCGGTGTCTGGCTACCTCCAGAGAAGCGTGGCCACCATCAGTGCTACTATTGGGCAAGATCTCACCTGAAATTGGCAAAATCTCCCCCCAAATCAGTACCAATGGCTGTGCTGCTTCTCTACCAGTGGTGGATGCTGAGGGGTGTGTGGCGGTCGCAGCAGGATGAGGTGGGTGGTGGTGGGAGCAGGGTAAAGGAGCACTTCCCATTTTGCCTCAAGTGGCAAAGCAGGACCCACCGCCCCAGCTGTGCCAATAGAGTTCCTTCAGTGCAGCAACACTTCCATTTCCTCTATTTGTCATGTGCTCCCTCCAATTTTCTTCAGAAGGTACCCAACCCTCTGGAGCAGATTTCAAGGGTGCACTTGGGGGGACTGCAGGGAAGGAACTGACCAATAATGCTACACCCCTGGCTGACAGAACTGGTCAGATCAAATTCAGAATGTGAGGATGAGGTTGAGGATGGCGAGCATGAACCAGCCAGCTGAAACCTGCAGAAATTTTCTCAACTCCTCCAAGTCCTAAAATACACAAATGATCTGATTGCAGAGTTTGACACCCCTCCCTCCCCCATGAAATGCAGTCTCAAGATCATCCATGAGATTACAGATACTCTGAGGCTGTACAAGCAAATGTTTGATGACCTCAAGAGACAACAGCAGCAGCTGCCAATCACCAGGTTCATCACGAAGAAACCCCCACCAGCAGCAGGTGTGCACAGGCAACCCACCTCTGGATCTGAACCACAGCCAAGCATTGCTTCTGGCTACTGGTCAGCTCCCCTGGTCCTCACATCATCTGCAACATCATTCAGAAGGGAAAAGCAGGCAGAAGGCTAAGAAGACTAAGAGCAACATTTGTCCCTCACCAGTAAGTGCAGCAATTTTTTAAATGGCTTTTAAATAGTTTTCTAGGGGTCATTCTGGCTTTACTCGATTTTGCTTAAACCTGTGATGGCCAGGAAGATAACCCCCACCTAAGATGCAAGTTGCCTGTATTCATTTAAACAGTTGCGTTAGTGCAATGATGTTTAGCTGCACATTGTAACTTCCTGTCCTCTCCTCTCACTCCCCCCCCCCCATGGGCAGACAGAAGAGAGGGGGAGGAAGCAAAGTTGTTGTGCTAGTTCATGCCAGCCTTATGCATGAGTGTAGGGGGGGCAGGGGAGCACCCCCCCCCCCAAATCAAGCAAATAAATACAAATACTTAACTAACTAACCAATTATGTCACAGATAACTCAGTTCTGCGGCCCCCTAACATGATGCCCGTTTTTATGATGATGATTTGTCTTCTTACTGATCTTTATAAGCTACTCTGCAAGCCTTTTCTGGTTGAAGAGTGGGGTAAAACCACTTTATTATTCTCTGAGTTAGATCGTATGCAAAATTTTAAAAATGCTACTTCAGCACAGTGGAGTTTGCGTAGGTTCTTGAAGCAATGAGGCATGTTAGTAAAAAGCTAGAGTCAATAAACCAGAAATAAACAACCATTTTTTAAAAATGGTGGGCGGAGTTCCTGTGAATCTAAGAGTAACTGAACTGGGTCCATCTAGCCCAGCATCCTGCTTTCCACAATGACAGTCAGATCCAAGAGGAAGCTCATAAGCAGGGATTGAGGCCAATAGCCTTTTCCTCTTGTTTTGTCTCTCCCCCTTCATCATATTTAGAGGCAGACGGCTTCCGAAGCTGGAGATGGAAAGGTGGCCATCAAGGTGATACTTAGCCGAGATTGGTCTCTGACACCTCCAGGTTCAGAGGAAGTCTACCTCTGAATATGTTGAAGTTGTGGAGATTAGCAACAGAAAAGAGCATTGGGTCTCAAACCCTGCTTTGTCTAATCACCCTTAAAAGGGCGTGCAAGCGAATGGTGAACAGCACATAATGTGCTACGTGAAGTAGCCCTGAACGTACTGCTCCCTTTCATGTTTCACTGGGAGATCCTGAGTTTTAGTGCTACTGAAATTATGAATACCTATGAGTGCCATGCAAACATTTGCACAAAGCAGCATCTGGAAAAATACCTAAAAGGCAACTCACAATCTCTTCTAATCTCAGATCTACGCAATGCACTCCTTTGCATGTTTACTCACAGTCCTAGCCATCCCTCCCATCCTCAGGCAGCCTTCAGGCTCCAAATCCTGTCCTCATGGGGTTTGAGCCTTGCAGTGTGTCTTTATAGGTTTCTCCTCAGAACCTCTGGCCCAATGCACTGATTTGGCCCAATGCAGCCAACACCCACCACCCACGATACTCTTTCACCAAATATTGGGAAACAGCCATCTACAGTGGCCCAGGGATCAAAGGGGAGGGATTGGCACCTCCAGGAGCAAAGAGTTGAGCCCAGGCTCTTTAATAATATGCATGCCCTTTCTTTTTCATTGTGGAATACCCCACAGCTGACTGAAGAGTCATGGAGAAGACAGGGAGTAAAGAAATCACTCCCAACTATTAGCCGCTCCTTCCCTTGACTATCAGGGGCAGTAGGTAGAAGGGCTGGGGAGGATAATGGTTTGCTCCACATTTTGGAGCAAACCTTCCCATTTTGCTCCCTTCAGGCCCATGCATAGAACCAAATTGTTGATATGAGGATTAAGCCACATAATCAAAAGACCAAACTGTGCATGAATCCATACTGTATTTAGGAGGTGATATGAGGGCTGCCTCTTCGCTCCTTTTGCCTTTGTTTAGATTGATTGGAGCAGCTCTGTGACTACACCCTTAAAAAAAATCCATTTAAAAATGCTTCCAGGATGTGACTGTACGTTACAGGGCAGCCATTTTCCCCCTGTATAGTTCCCCAGGAAGGGACTTCATGTTATGATGTACAGTCACTTCCTCGAAGCATTTTTAAAGGGATTTCTCTTTTTTTGTCATGAAGCCAGAGAACTGCTTCAAGCAACTTCAGACATCTAAAGGGTTAGAGGAAGAAAGAAGTAGCTTTCTGAACACCTCATAAGTGCCTTTTTTGTTGTTGTCCTTCCATGGTCAGGTCAAAACTGTTTCATTTCTGCAGGCTTTCAGGAACCGACTGCTTTTAAGGAAAGGGCTTTGAATAGCGCTGTGCTGTTTTCACTCTCTGCATTTTAATAGATGTTTTTACAACATTTAAATTCTCTTATAGTTTAATTACTTTTTAACTATTATATTTTATATGTTTTAGCTAGCTGTTTTAATTTTTGTGGCCTGTTTTGAGTCCAAATTCTGGGAGAAAGGAGGGATATAAATAAATGTTTGTTTATTTGAAGAAACTTACCAAACAGATTCAGAAAACAATGGGCAGAGAAATATACAAATGTTTTAAAATAACATGGTCACCCTATACAGTCTTTTCAGAAAGACAAGTATGCACTATGGATGTGGTTTCTTAGTTTTGTGATCTTCCTCTCACACATTTATAAAAATGCTATACATACTCACCTCTCTGCTTTTATAATTCAAAATATCACTAGGAATATATAGATAGATAGGCAGATACAGCTCACAACATTTTTTCCTTCTTCAGACATTATGGGTCTTGTTTTGCTGTTAACAGACTTCTTGTGTCACACCATTCAACTGGGGCCAAAAAAGAAAAGCTTCCTGATGCAGAAGCAGATGATTCTTCTGCAGCTGACCTCCCCAGCCTGGGAAAATTAAAACCATCCAAGTTAAATATAAGTTCTCCCATTTAGAAAATGTCAGTCTGGCAGCCTTTACCTGACCGTTTAGCTGGAGCTCCGAACTTGACAGAGAAGTGAGCCTTTTTGGATAGCGAGGGGTTAATCCAGTCTGCCATCCAAGCCAGGGGAGAGAAGCAGATTCCCAGATGCCCCTGCTAGAGAAATTAATCCTGGAGCTTAGCATCTGGATCCTTCAACTGCCAAGCTTGCCCCAGTAGTCTGTTTCATCACTGGGCCAGATTAAATAAGAATGATGAGCAGGAGCAGGTTCTGCACTGTCAGCGACAAGGAAAAAAACACACCTCCAAACCAAATCAGTTTCACCATTGCGTGTTCCCATGCTAATGTGCATTTAGACAACGTGCCACTTTAAAGCTATATCAAAGAAATCACAGCCAAGCTGTCAGTGTGCTTTTCACAAAAGTTAGAGGTAGGGGAGGAAGTGTATATAGACAGTTCCATTAGGACACCACCTGTTTCTTATGTATACAGTTTATAGTGTGGGACTAATGTATTTTGTTCCAGGCATCTTGCAAAAATTGCCTGATATTTTCCTCCATTTATTAATGCAACTTGCAACAACAGATGGGGCTTGAGCTGCTGAATTCTGATCAGGATTTCAATCCCTTGAAGCTCAGCCATTTATTACAGCAGGGAGATTACTTTAGAAGTAGCAGCATCCTGCAGCATCTGAATATTGAATTAGATTTTGAGCAATATAAAAGTGAGGGTGTTTGGGACATCACTCTGAGTCAGCAAGAGCTGACCAGCTCACAGCCCTAAACGTGCTGACTGTTTACAAAAAGGGCACTGATATCAGCAGGCTTCATGTGGGGACTCAGGGTCAGCTTGTGTGTGAGCTCGGACACAAGTATTCTCTGGTTTCAATCTGATAGTAATTTTAGCCCTGTTTCTTACATTCATTTCTGACAAAATGTGACTTTTGCCCATAATTTTTCACATGATTACTTTTCTTGTGACATCTCATGCTATCTTCCCACCCTTACCTCTCTTTATATCCCTGATTGTGACCCCCACTCTTTCAGCTTGACCTTTTTTCCTTAGCTGTCCATAAAGGCTCCTGCTAAATAGCTTTGCCCAATGTCCCACGCTGGAGCTTTGTGGCTCAGATTCCCAGAAGGGCAGGAGGACTGCCCTGCAGAGCAAAACAGAGAGTAACTCAAGAGCAAAACTGAGGAAACAACAAAGAACCTCTCCCCCTACAGCTAAAAACAAGGAGTTATGCAACAGAGGTGTTGCATGAGCAGCATCTGAAGGGCATATGGATAATACCCGACTTGCAACTCCATATAAAATGAAAGTGAGGCTTGATGTCAGTAAAACTGAAGTCAATGGCCATTTGTTGAGAACAGTGATAGGAAAGGACCATACGGTCCACCTTCTAAACACTGATGTAGAGCTACGTACCCGGATTCAATGGGCTCTTATGTGCCCCTTCATGGCCTGCATTCTGGAGTTTCCATTTGTGCACGTGGGTTTCTTGTGCCCACCTCTAGAAATGTCCCATCTGATTTATTTGTGCTGGAACATTCTACTTGAACACTTACAGTGAACCAACTCTCTCATCCCTTAAACACAAAACCCATTTTTTACACGGCTTAAAGGTAAAGGTAAAGGACCCCTGACCGTTAAGTCCAGTTGTGGACAACTCTGGGGTTGCGGCGCTCATCTCGCTTTACTGGCCGAGGGAGCCGGCGTTTGTCTGCAGACAGCTTCCGGGTCATGTGGCCAGCATGACTAAGCCACTTCTGGCAAACCAGAGCAGCGCACGGAAATGCTGTTTACCTTCCCGCTGGAGCAGTACCTATTTATCTACTTGCACTTTGACGTGCTTTCGAACTGCTAGATTGGCAGGAGCTGGGACCGAGCAACGGGAGCTCACCCCGTCACGGGGATTCAAACCGCCGACCTTCCGATGGGCAAGCCCTAGGTTCCGTGGTTTAGACCAAAGCGCCACCCGCGTACCTTTTCCCATGGCTTAATGCCCCTTAATACTTATCCCAACTGAACCAATGTCTAAATATGTGCAGAAAAGTGAGTGATTAATTCCTGATCCACATAAATAAGCAGATTAGAATGCAGCTATCCTTCAGTTTTCACACTTCTCCAAATTTTGCAGTATGGTTCTGATTTAAAAACCTAGTCAACTGCACATAAAATGCAAGTTTTCATGCTTTTTAAAACTGCAGGTTGATGGAGAAATGAAACAGAACAGACTTAAGGAGGAAAAACTATTCTGGAGCAGAAATAGATGGATCTGGCCATCCTTAAGAATATGTCATTTTTCTGCTTTCCTTTTTAATGTCTAGTTATCTCATGAAAGAAAGGTTAAAATTCTACTGGTCCATTTAAAAGAAATGCTCACCATTCCAGCCTAGCATGGAAGTTGGTTCTAGGCATTACTTTGGAAAATGCAAAACAGAGGCACAAAGTTTGTAGGACTATTACAATTAACACTCAAATATCAAAGTGTATTTTAAATTTGTTAGAATTGCTTCATAATAACTGCACAGTGTTTTCAGCACAAGCAGCAGAATCGCATTTCTTTGTCCTCTGTCTCTGCATTGCTTTTTGGACATAGATTCAGCATGCACAGGCAGTTCTTAGGCACATTTAATTGTTTATTGTTTAGAACGGCCTTCCACTGGGCCTGGTAGCCATAGGTGACGAGGAATTGTATGCCAGCAAGGAAGACTTTTTTTACACTGGCTGCCACAATCAGGGCAGGTTGCCTGCTCTGCCTCCTTCCCTCTGGTGCTTGGCATGGCAGTGATTGGGCTGGTGGTGCCTACTCACAGCTGTGCAAGATTTAATCCCAAAGAATCGAATGAAAAAATTATGCATACAGTTTTGTTCTGCCCATAAATAGGCTAATTTTGTTTTTGTAAGTTGGTAGCTTTTGTAGGTTCATTCATAGGGCTGGTATAAAATGAGAAAGTTGGTAAGAATTACAGTGGTACCTCGGGTTACAGATGCTTCAACTTACAGACTTCTCTAACCCAGAAATAGTACCTCAGGTTAAGAACTTTGCTTCAGGATGAGAACAGAAATTGCGGCGTGGCGGCAATTAGCTAATGTGGTACCTCAGGTTAAGAATGAAGCACCAGAATGAATTAAGTTCTTAACCCAAGGTACCACTGTATAGATTGCAAACCTGAAGAATCATCACATTATCTTAAAGCCAGGGAGTTAGGGAGAGTTGCTGTCCACTAAAATTAGGGCCTAAATGTTGAGCTTCTGAGGCATTTGAATACCTGCTCTTTTGATTTTCCAGTGCCCAAATGACCTAGGTTCTTTTCTATGCAGATTTTGCTTCATACTTTTTCAAAACATTTATTTATACTGAGGAATTTTGATGATATCCTTGAAAAACAGACCTGCATGAAACCTTTTTATTGATGCTGCAGAAGTGGCTTAGGTTTGTGAGGCTACTCACCTACAAAACTCTGATTTCCAAGCAGCACCCTTAAAAGATAATGAGTTCCCAAGAGAGAGAGCCTATATTTTACATCAACACTGAGTTTTCTTCACTGCTTGAAGGATTTATTTTGGTTTGTCAGTGTGACATGGGACTAGGTTAATTTAAAGGTGGCTTTGGGCTCTGATGTAGATGTGCAATCTGTTGGGGGAAACTCTAACACAAAGCAGAGAAGGTGGCGGTTTTTATCTGATGAATGCCTGTTGAGATTTAATTGTACACTGCATGTATTAGTGAACTGGACACCTATTCATTTGTGAGTAGCTACAGACAGAGCCCTGCTGCTTGGCATTATACTTTGTCACCAGCTTCTCCATTTTATTGTCTCCATATCTTGGTTACTTCAGCTGAAATTTTGACAAGTGACAGGCTGGTGACCTTAATCTGTCCATTTTACCCTCTTTGCTTCCTCTTCGATGAAAGCACACAACTGGGTGGTCAACCTTTGGTAAGGACCCAGCCTATTACAATGTCAATAAATTGTTATTACGGATGTTCCTAACTTAATGCTCCTCACTAATATCCCCGCAGTAATGATTTAAAAAGCAAGCCCCAACCTTTATACAGTAGGCCAGCATATCCTACATTACAAGTGGAAAGCTGAGGCTGAGAGATAGTGACTTGCCTAAGGCCCCCTCAGTATAGGCCAAATTAGAGGTTATCTTGCCAAAAGCATGCAATCAAGTCCCAAGCTTTTTATAATGGGAGACAAGAAGGTCTGAGGGGAGGAAGAGTGTGGTGGGAGAAGAGGATATTGAGCATATGAAAAAATGCTACACCTGCACACCTGAAGTGATACAGTCCAGACTGTTGCCACTTCAGTCTCCACAATACGTAGATCTGCTTACAGAGGCATTTAGGAAACAGCAAGGAAATTAAAGTAGTTTCAAATTTACCTACAGGATTTCCACTTCAGAACACTATTTTAGATTGAAATTCACTCTTAGAAATGTGAGGGGATACCTACCCCCCGTGAGCTAAGATATACATTGCACTGGTATTATCTTTACAGCATTTTTCAAATAACTCATCATAACAAACCATTGTTGCTTGGGGCACATTCAAATTATAACATTTTCCTCACTGAGAATGAGTACAATGTACCTCTGGAGCTGTTAAGGGTATCCAAATATGCTCTACAAACATTCATAAGCTAAGAGCACAAACCTAGGAGAGAGCGCCAAATTAGCTTTACTTAAAAGGATTTAATGGGAACCTAATTTTTAGAAAGGTTACCGCCATTTGGCAATTAGACGATGATAGGGAGACAGAAAGTTCTATGAATTAATACCAAACTGCTGTGAGTAAGGTAATTAATTTATTCTCACCCTTTGGTGACATTAATTTGATGCAACCTTCCTTGATTGGCACTGTGATAGTTCAGAACTAACAAGATCAGACCATCGCTGTTTTCTCTTTGGCTGATCATTTTTTCTGTATTTTTCATGTATTGTGGTGGAGATGGCAAACTAGGCATGACCCATGGGCCAAATCCTGTTTTCAGGGATTTAGATCCTGCAAAATAGTAAATCAGTTTATGGTAATATGGTTGCCCAGTTTCACCTATAAGAAAGAAAATTTTCAAGCTGCATAAAAAAAAAGAACCTGGAAAAGTTAATAATTTAATGATACACCTTTTTGATTTTCTTCTTTTCATATGTAATATGCATGTAATATGTGCACATTTGTATAAAATACTGTGTCTGGGTGTAAGGGCTCCGTGGGTGTGACCCATCATTGCTGGATGGTCCCAGCTTTATTATGCAGCCTGAGGTCTCGGTTTAAGTGACAAAATACTTCCAGCCTTTGGTCTGGAGATCCTAATAGCTCCAAAGAATGCAGAAATTGTTCACTAGTGCATTATGAAATTGGTATCTCATCAATATATGGGGAGATATATTGTGTTTCTCTTTGAATTATAGCCATTATTCCTTAATTTACACCTAAAAATATGAATCCTCACATGCAAATTTTATGCGTTGGCATCGCTTTGGTCTTTTTTTGCTGATGCAAGTCCTCCTTTATCGGCAATTCATAACTGGCCATCCTATGTCTGTCTCAGTTTGCTCTTAGAGCCTGTGTTCATGGTTCCACCTGGTTCAGATAATTGTGTTTTCTAAAGAAATACACCAGTGTTCTCTCTGCCTAATTTGCACATCAAGAAAATGTTTTGTGTGGGGACTGTAGCTTGCTTGAAAGCTCTTCTCCCTGTTTGCTTTCCTTGCTGTAATTTCAATTCAGTTGGTTAATACTTTCTGCACAGAAAATTATACCACCTAAATTTGCTTTGTCAAAGGCAAAAGGACTTCAGGGGGGGGAATATGTTTAGGATGGGAGTGTTAATGAGAAATAGGCTGTTATTTCTCTTTCAGAAATCTAACATGGGCTATAGCTCACACACCAATAAATGCATTTTGTCTCTCCTCAATTTTCTGGTGCCACACTGGTTATCTTTTATTAACTTGGTAGTCATAAGAAGAGCCCTACTGGCAGAGCCCATCTGGCAGAGGCAGACTTTGGGCTCTCCAATTTCAGCACCCTGCGCAACACCAAAAATTGGCGCCTCCACATCTCTTGTGCTCCATTGTACAGCATTGTTGTGGCATCCCCGACAGCACATCGCCCAGTGTGCCCAAACTGTGTGAGCTACCATAAAACCACCTCTGTCATCTAGAAGGGCTGTGCAACCACTTTGTCCAAATCCCAAATACCAAGGCTAGCTGGGCATATACTGTCAGAAATGGACCTCCAAGCTATTTGGAGACAACAGATTAAAAACAACAACAGTTACAGGTGTCCCTCTCATATAAGGGAGATGCCAGGGTGGGAGGAGGGATCTGGGGTTGGCCAATTGAGAGGCCCATCTTCCAATCCAGGCCTGGGATCTCAACTAACGCTGTCCAATCACAGTGTTTGCAAGAAAGAATGTTGATTCTATAAACGCTTTAAAGGTAAAGGTAAAGGGACCCCTGACCATTTGGTCCAGTCGTGGCCGACTGTAGAGTATCGCTTTCCTACATTGCTACATTGCTCTGGGGTTGCGGCGCTCATCTCACTTTACTGGCCGAGGGAGCCGGTGTACAGCTTCCGGGTCATGTGGCCAGCATGACTAAGCCACTTTCTGGTGAACCAGAGAAGCGCACGGAAACGCCGTTTACCTTCCCACTGGAGCAGTACCTATTTATCTACTTGCACTTTTGACATGCTTTCAAACTGCTAGGTGGGCAGGAGCTGGGACCGAGCAACGGGAGCTCACCCCATCGCGGGGATTCAAACCATCGACCTTCTGACCAGCAAGCCCTAAGCTCTGTGGTTTACCCCACAGCGCCACCCGCGTCCCCATAAACCCTTTACTCAAGTGCATTATACCCCTCACTCTTTGGCTAGTTTTCTGAATATTATAGAATCATAGAATCGGAGAGTTGGACGGAACCCCAAGGGTCATCTAGTCCAGCCCCCTGCAATGCAGGAATCTCAGCTAAAACACCCATGACAGATGGATGAGCCCCCAAAAGGTTGACACAAACAGGCAGGTCTTGCAATGACTCCAAATGGTGCTCAGGTTTAGATGTTTTATGGAGAAGGATCTCCACAGTGGGGGGGGGGGTGGCAGCTGCACCTTGTTTTCTGCCCTTGCTGGCTGAATTTGATGCATGGATGTTATCATTAGGAGAGCATCATGAGTGGACAGAGCTGACCTGCTCATGCGGTGAAGTGGTTGCCTTAGGGCAGCAGGATCCAGACAGTTGGAAAGGTCAGCAGTTTCAGGCCCACAAGGTCTCTGCCTCTTGTCTCCTCTGCTGCCACTCATTGCTGCTGCCTGCCTCCTCCTCCTCCTCCTCCTCCTCTGCCTCCCCACTGCCAATTTCTCTGCTAACTCACTCAACCCCCCCACTGCCAGCTCCCCGCCCCTTTTGCTGGCTTCTTTTTCAGCCTCTATTTCTCCCCTTTTTCTAGTCATCAATGTGAGGAATAAGAATATGCTTTTTCAAAGGCCATAAAGTTAAAACGCTGCGTAATCACAGACTTGCTTATAGGGCGTATCTTTAGAACAGCGTGTGGTTAGGATGCTCATAGATAAGGTCCATTTGCAATTGAAATGCTGTTTATTGTATACTTCGGATAATATGGAGCTTGTTTACACCCACTAGTGGTTGGTATGTGGCTTAAAGGTAATCAAGGGTGGTAGTCGCCAAAATTAGAGTAATGGGTATAAGAAATGAAAATGTTGCTCTTTCATATATAAAAGCCACAAGGCCACTGCTATTAGGCAATTTCAAGACATGGTGTTGCTTTGCTCAAGGCCATAGCTACGCATAAAGTTGATTTGTAATCTCAGACAGTTCAGATTAGCAGGCGTCAGCAAGAACCGGCTGACACCTGCTAGTGGTCAGAAGGTGGCTCTGATAAGTAGACAAGTGTCAGCAAGTACAGAGATCAATTCACACTTGTCTCCAGGTATTTTTGCTTGGCTTAGCAAATAGTTGCATAGGAAATAGACCAAATAAGGTAAATAATGAATAATGTTAATAGATTAATTAGGTGGTCGTGATAGGCTGTAAACCTTGTAGTCTCCACCCAAGGGAGAGACAAGGGAGGGAAGCTACGCTTCAAGTGTAGGGAATATAAGCTGGTGTTTTATCAATTTTGGGTCCCCCTACTTTTGGACACCTGTTCTTGCAAGAACGTTGTTGTAATCAATAAACTCTTTGCTGCTTCACCAATTTTGTTCAGATTTTATTTTGAGGGTCTCAGACCCACTTCTAACAAGCAATGTGTAATCTCAGACCCTTTGTCTATAACCTTTGAGAATTCTTGGAGAACAGCTGAGATCCCTACAGACTGGAGGCAAGGAAATGTTGTCCCCACCTTCAAAAAGGGGAACCTGCAAGGCAACTTGTTGTTGCTGTTTAGTCGTTCAGTCGTGTCTGACTCTTCGTGACCCCATGGACCAGAGCACGCCAGGCACTCCTGTCTTCCACTGCCACCCGCAGTTTGGTCAGACTCATGTTTGGACCCTTCATGGATCACTGCCTTGCCGTGGCGAAGGGGCTTGAAGAACTCAGAGAAGCTATGAACTGTGCCGAGCAGGGCACCCAAGATGAACAGGTCATAGTGGAGAGTTTTTACCAAACGTGATCCACCTGGAGCAGGAACCGGCAAGCCACTCCAGTATCCCTGCCAAGAAAACTCCATGGACAAAGACAACAGGCAAGGCAACTTACAAGCATGAAATATAAACCACAGCTACAGACAGCACCTTATTGTGGCTGGCTGGTTGGCTGTAGTTTGGTGGCCTCCTCTACTGCCAAGACAAAGGAAACTGGTTAGTTGGGCACTGGTGGTGGTGAGAGTGAATGAAACATACAGTTCCAAGAAACTACAATGAACATATCGCTACTGTCAGCATGAAGGTGTGAAATGTACCTATTTTCATTTGACAAATATTTAGAGGTATGGAATCAGTGAAAATGCCTCCTCTACTTAGTCTTCCCTGTGATCAGACAGACAGTTCAAATATCCTTTCAGCCACATTCGGGGGGGGGGCATGGGGGAGCAAGGAGGCGACAAATGAATGTCACACTTCCTAATGTTTAACATAAGTTAAAATGATGTTTAAGGCTAAAACTAGTGGCATACAAAAGTAACAAATAAAATGTTTCTAGTGCAACACCAGGAAGTGCTCTGTTAACAGGAAGAACATTTTGCTAACATTATCACCTCCTTGTGCAAAGGCATCCAATTAGTGTTTGTGCCTGCACAAATGGACAGATCTTTAAATTCTTATCTCTGAATACTACCTTCAGTCGTTGCTGTTTTTCCAACAGTTAACAGAAGACAGCTGGATAAAATGCTTGGTCTCAAGGACAGAAAGAACAGTCAAGGGGTTTGGAGGGCTCCCCCCTTTTCTCTTTTGTCTGGGAGCCTAGTGGAACTGCAGACTCCTGCAGATATTTAATAAAAGCCAGCATCTGTGCTCATCTCCCTCCAATTAGCTAGCATTATCCTGAGGCCAGTCGACTGTTTCTTACACGCAGTGATGCTTGAAACAACAGCTACAACAACAGAGGACCAGAGTGACCATTTCCTTTGCCTCTAGCAGCAACCGCTCAAAGTTCTGTTTGGTTTTATTTGCCTCTAGGACGGCCTTGGCTAAAGTACCATAAATGATAAGGCCCACAGCAACTGCTCCCTTATCAGGGACAACTTCATCAATCCCGAGTGCCTTTGGGGACAGGAAATCTGAGTAAGAAGTGTTGTGTCATGCATGAGAAACAAATGCAGTGATAGTACAACATTGCTGGTGCTTTCGTTCTGTTAGGCCAGGGAACTGCCAGAATGTAAAGGGAGGGACCACAACCATGTAAATGAAATTCCATCAATTCTGAATAGCTCATGCTGGAGAACAGTAAGTTTTTCCACTTAGAAAACAGTTTGAAAAGAGAGCTTGCTGCTCACTCTCACTTTGGGGATGAGGTTTTTGCATTGTGTCACTTACCTATTTGAATAAGGTGACCATGTGGCCAAAGAAGAGCTCTATGTGTGAGAGAGAAGAACAGTGGGTGTGACTGGTCCATTATTCTTAGACTTAGAACATGGTGTTCTACCTGGAAGGTGAGTGGGTGGGATGGACTGGAAGTAACCAGGGGAGGAGGCTCTGCATTCCTTAGAGGAATAAAGCCACGGCTGAAAGCAAGACAGGGGAAGGAGTGAAGAATCGATACATGGGCAGAAGGAGAATGAATGCTGAATCTGACATAAGACTCAAGCTGACAACTGTTACAACAAACATCAAAGATCTTTGTTTAACTGGCACATCCACAGATCCACTGCATTAGAATATTCACACTCATTTTGAACTGAATTGCTTCTTATGCTTCTTTATTGTATTTTGTTGTATTAAAATTTGAATTCCATATAATTTTTTGAAAATACTTCAACACCTAGTGCAGCACAACACTACTGCAAAACAATGGACAGAAAAATCATTAAGCTGTCACCAAGACCCTCAGCAATTCACTGCAATCCTGGACTTAATCTTTTGTGGTGGCCAGAGTCTGGTATAAAATGCATGTGTTGCTGAACTGATTGGGAACAGTGACCACAGTGCTATCAAATTCAACATATGTGCAAGTGGGCAATTGCCCAGAAAGTTCAGCACAGTCACAAATGATTTCAAAACAGGAACTCTAGAAAAATTGGGGGAATTGGTAAATCAGGAGGGTCAAAGCATGCTTCGGGGTCTTGGAGCTTATTGCAAATTACTGTTGCTAAAGTGAAATATCAGGACAGAAGTTTGGCTTGGCATTGAATTAACTGGACACTTTTGAAGTAAACAGATCAGCATCAATTGAGCCTACCTTTAAAATGCATGTTTCATAATCTAGGATTCCCCAGACACATTCATTCACTTTCCTTCACATCCCTATCTGACCTTGTGTCATAGCAGTCTTCAAATATTAAACAAAACCTAACGAGAGAAAGTCATTGTTTTTTTTTAAGCACAACAATTACGCATTCCAAATGGGCCCTCCATAAATTCATTTCTGCAGAGGGCATCTGCATGAAGATCCAAGCCTCTCGTTTAGAAAATCCCCCCACTGCAGGGGGTTGCACTAGACGACCCTCAGGGTCCTTCCAACTCTACCGTTCTATCATTCTATGAAATATCTCCAGAATGTTTGGGGAATGGTCAAACAATAATAGAGGTTCAGCTAGGATGTATTCCACAGATCAGAAAAGGTATCACTAGGCCTAAGAGAATTTAGAGCCAAGGTTTCCATTATGCCTTGATATCAATGCCATCCTCTAAGACCAAGCACTCAGGTTCACCTGTCTTAGCTTGGAGGCTTCTGAGGCTTCACCCATATTGGCTCAGAGAGAAGATGACATATCATTGTCGGAAACTAGTTAAAGAACAGAGATGAGGGAGTAGGAATAAACTGACAGGCCTCCTGAGGAGGGATGTAAGAAGTGGGGTTCTTCAGGAATCAAAACCTAGGCTTTTCAACTTGCTTACAGATGACCTGGAGTTTTGTCGATCAGAGAAGTGGCCAAGTTTGCTGATGACACCAAATTATTCAGTGTGCTGAGAACAAAAAGGGATTTGGGGAACTACAGAAGGATCTATCCAAACTGGGTGAATGGGCACTAAAATGGCAAGTGTACTTTAGTGTAACAAAGTGTACAGTGATCACATTGGGGCAAAATTTTGGAGCACACTTCATAGATAATCTTTTGGAGTCTGGGCTAGCAGTGAATGACTAGGAAAGAGCTCTTGTAGTCACGGTGGGAAGCTCCATGAAAATGTCATCCCATTGTGTGCCAACTGTGAAAACTGTAAATTCTTGACTAGGGATCATTAGGAAAGGGATTGAAAATAAAAGTGCTGCTGTTATAGTAATCTATGTACTGTGTACAATTCTGATCACCATGATGTAAGAATTAAAGACCCAGGGTGTAGATTTTTTATTTTAAAAATGTTTCAATATTAATTGCATTGAACCTTTGGCTAGAATGTATTAGGCTTGATTTTTATGTACCTGCATTTTGTAACCCTCATGCCACTCTCCTGCACTGTGCAGAGCTGTGCAAACATTGCTTACCACTTCCAGCCTTATCTGGCCCTAGAAGGGGGTATGGAACACATACCAAAGAAGTATGTGTTAAGTTAGCATCCGAGTGAGAACTAGCAATTCTCCTTGAAGCTAAGTGAGGCCCAGAAAGAGGAAATGGGAGAGGAATTTATGACCCTCTTCCCTTCTCATGGAACGTCTCGTTGTCTAGACAACTGTCCAACAAGTTGTATGCCGAGACCACATGTTTTGGGACACCCCAAGGAAGTTGATGCCAGTGTGGAGTCATGACCCATAACCTTTCTTAATGTACACTGGAAAATGTTCAAGGGTGTTTTGATGGCTTTGTGTGCTGTGTGTTAGTAACCTATATAAGCTGTGTTCTGATATACCTCATAGCAGTCTTTCTAACTAGCAGTTCTGCTGAGCAGCTGGTTGGCAAGGCTGCCCTATTGCAATAGCTCTAATAAACCGGGTTCCTACAGGATGCCTCATCTTGCTATTCTATTGGGCTTTTGTTTTATTTAAGGTGTTCCCTCACCTGGTAACAAACTGATGGTGTAGAAGTAAATTCTTATCACAACTGCACCTCAAAACAGATATTGTAGAGGTGGAAAAGTTTGGACACGGGTAGACCAAAATGATCAACTCCCCTAAGAAGGAAAGTTACAACATTTGGGGCTTTTTGGTTTAGGGAAAAAAAATGTATAAGCAGGCATATGAAAACGATGCATACAATTATGCATCATGTGGATATAGAGGGAAGTTTTTCTTTGTCTCCAATAATACTAAAACCTAGGCTTACCCACTGAAGCTGAATGCTGGAAGATTTAGGACAAAAAGAAACACTTCTTCGTCCAGCAGCACATGGATAAATGATAAGATTCACTACCACAAAATATGCTAAAGCCCACCAAGGGCTTTAAAGGGGGATTAGACAAGTTCATAGTTCATAAGGCTACTAGTGGGTACTAGCCTTGATTGCTGTGTAGTAGCTCCAGCATCAGAGGTGGTATGAACACTGCTTGCTGCACAGCACAGAGAGCGTGAGCTGTTGGCCTCAGGTTCCACTCGCAGGTTTCCCACAGGCTTCTGGGTGGCCACTGTGAGAACAGCATGCCAGACCAGATGATCCAGCGGAGCTCTATTTGTGTTCTTTAAGTACTTTCAACGTCCTCTTCAAACTATTGTCTGTTGCCAATATTGCAATCAGTGCAGAGATCCCTAATGAGGAGGGGAGGGGAGCCCGGTGCATCTAAGAATCAATATGTGTTACAGGCATATTTACTGATAGTAAAATAAAGACTTCATTTCAAAAATCAGCAAACTGAGCACGCCACAAGTTTGAAAATGGAAAGTGAGATGAGGAGAAGGAAAGAGATTCTCTCATCATCACCTGCAATCCCAAATTTGTATTGAAGTGCTAATGCAACAAAGAATATTCATGCCTATGTCTAGCTCATTGCCAAGGAAAACAGACACAAAGAGGAAGCGTCACATGGAATCCCCAAGCTGATTCCCAGAAGCAGAGAAGGTGCATTTTTGAGACATTTTGTAATTGGAAACCAATACAGGAGCACAAAAATTCACATGACTCTAATAATAATGAATGGTGGTGCATATATAACTCATGTTTTCTCCATTATATTGTATGGACAAAGGGACCCAACCCTTATGCAGTCATGGCTTAGGAACACTTTACAAGGTAAGGCAGAACACCCCAAAAGCTGGTGTAAATTAAGCCAGTCTCAAGTTAGACCAGATCCAAACTCCATTCAGCACCAGGCTATTCCTGGCTGAGCTGCCCTAAGCCTGGCAGAGAGAAAACAAGCCTTTAAAAAATGTCTGCCAGCATATGCCAGGTTGGTTCTGGGGCGCAGTAGAACAGGGTGGCACAACCAGAGCAGGCTCTGACATTGCCTTTGCCTGCTCCCCTCATTCTTCCTTTCACAGGACAGACGGTGTCCATTGATCTCAGAGTGGGTCACAACATGCAACTATACAATCATCTCTTATATACATAGAAAACCAACCTATAGGCCACACAGATAAGTTGGGTAGTTTGCCAGTTATCTTACTCCAAAACATACTTTTGTTCGTACAGAAGCTTGTTATAACAACAGTGTTTTCATCTGGTGCTAAAAGCAGGTTAATGGGGGTACCAGCCTAAATTCAGGGTGTAGAACATCCCAGAGTTTCCAGACTGCTGGACTTTACTTGATGATATAATAACCTGAAGGGACATCTCAACACATCTCAGATCATGGACAGGGCCAGGCCTGGAGAGATGCTCCTTCGGATACCTGGTTTTTAAGCTGCCCTTCAAACAAATATCAAAATTAGCACCTTGAATTTGGCTTAGTAGCAAACAGGCAGCTAGTGTTATATGGTCCTCTTGTACTCAGTTGCCTCATAGCTGCAATCGATTAATAATCTCTAAGGACATTTCAAATACAGTAAGCCTGCAACTTTTGCAGGGATTGCACCAAAAGCCAAAATCAGGTATATTCAAAACCCACTGGGTTCAATGGTGGGTGGGATTGCCAAAGTCGTTTTCCCCGGAACTCCTCCCTCTTTCTGCCCTCCCCCCCCCCTTTTTAATGTTTTTTGCCAAGCGTATAAAACAGAGTGTGCATTAAGTTGTGGGCTTACAATGATAAACAAGGTAGGAATTAACTGCTTTTTTTAAAACCACCAGAAGTAATACAAAGGAAAATGAGCTCAAAATGAACAAAAGATTTTGGGATAAAAATGAAAATATTTCATCCATGTGGCAACAAAAAGGGAAAGGCTGTGGAACCCCTATTACTGTATATTTTGAAAACGACTTTAGCCTGAAGAATAGTTGAGATATGTGAAGTCTAATTGGTCTTGCTTCAGTGCCAGATGATGGACTATTGAACTTTTAAGATCCTCTTCAGGCCTTGAAATCCTATGATTTGATGCTGCAAAGGTTAGGCAAATCCACTTCAGATGGAAGTGCTGCTATTGGGATAGCACTATGGCACCAGCTTGTAGAGGTTGGCAGTCTGTCACTATAAGCTAATCAATCATTCTGAAATTTAAATACTCCGGTACAATCTCATATCATTATACTAGGTTGTACATGTCAGTCAGCGAAGAACTGCATGGAAAATTTCCAAGTCAGTTCAAAAGCCTCAAACATCAAATCTTCTCCCCCCCCCCCTTGTGTGACTGATTTTCACAGCCTCCAAGTTTCTATTAAATGTTTTTGTTCTGCTCACAAATAACTGCGTTTTTTTAATGGTTTTCCTTTTAAAAGAAGTTTTTTCGAAAACAGCTTACTACAAAATACATCCGCTCCTGCCCAAATTATTTAAAACTAGCCATGCAAACACAAGTGGCTCCACATGTTATAATCCTAGATATGCAGCACCACGTTGAGCCCCATGCTTTTGTAAGATATAGTAATATTAAATGTATATATTAATGGACTGACTTCTAAGCAGTTTATTAGCAGAAGGTCAATTAAGAAATCCATACATAATCAAAATATGCAAGAAAACAATTCCATTGAAACATTAAAAGCATCTATATTTAAAATATACAGTAGAACAAGCCCAATAAAAAGCACAACAATTAAAACAGTTAAAAGAGAAAGAAGTTCAGGTTCAGGCGGATGGTTGCCTAACCAGGTGTGTCTTCAAGAGGAAGCAGAGTGCCAATGTGGAGGGGGCATCTCATGTTTCAGGAGGGAGGGCATTCTACATCCCTGATTTAATACTGATTTAATATGGAACACAGTTTGACCCATATCTGAAGTCATAATCCAAACTGCGCAGGCAGAGGGTGAGTCCAGTGGGAGCAGAGCGAGAGCGGGAGTTTATGCAGGGTGGGCAGAGGATGGGTCTGGTAGGACTGCCCCCGAATTACAATTATTTCCTTTCCTGTCTTGTGCACAGGAGAACTGTGGACAGCAGGTTTGAGTTCCTTTGTCCTTTTAGTGAAGAAGTTCTTCATGAAGAATTTGGCGAAGCTAGAACTGTTGATGTCTCCCAGCCGCTCCAGGGTGCTGAGGTGGTGGCTCACCTCAAAGGTGTTGCAGAAGTTGAGGTTATGCCCTTGAAGGCCAGTGAGGGCAGGCAACCTTCAGGAAGAGAGGTACTCGTCCTGGGGCTTTCATTCAGGTCTTGCTCCTGGAGGCCTTGCTCCATTCTTCATTGGGGTGGCTCCATCCTTCACAGCCTATTCTCTAAGTTATGTGATCAATAAGATGAGCACCAATGGTACCTCTTATGGCAGGTAGCTGAGACTAGTGTGAGGACCTTCCAGGCCAGACACAATAATATGTGGTGACTGCCTCTACAATTACAACCACAGTTTAAGGTAGGTCATCTCATAAAAGCTATTTCTGATAAGTTCCCATATATCTGTTTCAGTCCAGCTTGATATAATAACCGCATGGAAGCTTGTTTCCACTTGCATATTCCTAGATAGATGAACCAATCACCCACAAAAACACATGTCCATTGTATTTCCTTGGCTGATCCAGGAGGGGCTGAGCTAGACCTTAAAAGACACAAAAGCCATAAGGATGAAATCAGCTCCCCCAGGGGCAGTAGGAGGCTGACCTGATTGGTGGAATTTGAGCTGTATTCTATCCAGTATTTTTATCTTATGAGCTGCTCTGAGATCTTCAGCCAAAGTCCAAAACATGGGATATACATTTTCTAAAAACAGATCACCACTTTGGTGACAGCTCAGAGTAATGTACAATGCACAGGCCCTCCAAACTGACCTGTGCAAAGTCTTGCAACTTGATTGTTGAACTCTGTTGTGGATAAATCCAAAAAAGAAACCAGACAACAAAAAGATCTCTGCCCTCCAAGAATAGTAAATAATCTCGCTTCTGCTCTACTGCTCTACTACACCAAGACACTAAGCCTCTGGAGCAGATTCAGTCTACCTTCACTCAACTGCTCTGCCTGAGGCATTGACTGGGAAGACAACCTGACTGTAGCATACACTTTTTATGCCAACTCATTTGCCTCCTTGCCAAAAGTGAACTGGGCAAAAGATTTTTACATTCACTCCCAAACTTGCAATTAATTACAACTTTAAGGTCCTTTCCAAAGCATTAAACACCTCTCTCTCTCTCTCTCTCTCTCTCTCACACACACACACACACACACACAACCTTTTTCACAATGTTATTCTTGTGCAAGCCCAAGATCACCACTAGTGGAATATTTTATATATTTATATTTTATAACAATATTTATAGTCATATTCTCAAGGGCTCCCAAGGTGACTTACACTCATCAGCATAAAACAACTGATAATATAAAACATCATTTAAAAACTTGAAAACTATTAGAGAAGCATGTCTCACCATCACAGCAACACAGCACCAATTTATGCACCTCAGTCATGTAATGAAGCACTGAAATGTCTGGGAAAATCTGGACGTATGGCAACCCATGACAGAAGTGGAGGTATTTCTCATAAAAATAGCTCAACAACTTTTGTGTCTGAAATATGGCAGCCCTAGTCACGAGGCCTCTGCCTCAAGGGCCTTTTGCAGCAGGAATGTCTTTGTCAACCCTTAGAAGGATAATAGAAAGCAGGCTTAAAGGATCTCCCTGGGAAGGAAATTCCACAAATATGTTCACTATTTTATTTTAATCAAACATGCTGAAGTGGGAGACTGCACAGCCTTAAAGGAAGCAAATAAGATCCTTATTGCAATGGTGAGCAGGGCCGGACCAAGCCAAGTTGGCACCTGAGGTGAATCACAAGAAGGCCACAACCTCCCTGCCGGGGACGAAGGAGTGGGGGGGGGGACGGAGGGCGAGGGGACAGATCTACCTCAGGAGGCAGACTGAGGCAGTTGCCTCACCTTGCCTCATGGGTGGGCCAGCCTTTTCCTGGCATTTCACCTTTAGCATGGAATAAATGCAAACAGGGCCACAGGGACACCCGAGAGAAAGTGGACTGGCCCCTGGCACTCTGCTGCCTGACAAGACCGGCAGCTAAATCTTCTTCTTTAACACAGGGAAAGGGACAGTGTCTTCCATTCCACCTGCAGGGAGGAGGCTGGCAGAGCAGTCACAGAGCAGGAGACTGGAGCACAGACCACTCCATCCCCAGACAGATGGGGGAAATTGTGGCCAAGGGGTTCTGCCGTCTCTCCTTCAACATATGCTGCCTGAGGTTGCCTCACTCTGATTAATGGTACGGCAGAACTCAAAACAGCATCTGCTAAAGCAGATACAAACACAATTTCGTTCTCCTCTCACCCTGCCCCACATTTTCCCATTTCCCCCATCACCAATGGAAGAGAGGCATAAAACTAGGCAGTAACTGACAGGTGGGAAAACCATCAACATACTGAGAATTTAGAACATGGAAAAGAGTTGTGTTGCTCACAGCAACTAAATATTGCCTTGAGTATTAGAATGCCCAGCAACTGCGCAACAGAAACACAGAGCTGAAGGAGGTTGTTTGTATAACAAATGCACAATTATTGGGCTGAAAAACCAATGACATATTATTATCTGAAAAATGCTTCAATTTCCTGCAAGAAGTGTGCTCAGTTCAGAAACATCACTTCTCACAAAGCACTGCATCAAGGAAGAACCAAAGACAAAATATGAATATGTATTATATTTTCCCCTCCCCTCCTCCAAGCAGCTCTGGCAATACACAGGTCACTAACTTCATTTATCCTCATAACAATCTAGTGAGGTAGGTTATGGTGATATGGGAATTACTGAACCAAAGTCACTCAATGGACTTTGTAGCTAAGCAAATATTTGACTACCAGCTCTCTCCAGTCCAAGCACACCATCTACTGCACCACAATGGCTCCTAATTATTTGTGCACAAGTAAGCAATAGGTGTTCATGTGAGAAGACCATGCAGATTAAATGTACACACCAAGAGGTAGAAGCATATTCCAGCTTCCCTATTATACACACAGAACACGAGAGAAAGTAACCAAGGTTACATATGATCATGCTAAGCCATCCTAATGTGAAGCCAGCATTATTCCAAATTAAACAAATCTTTGATTTAAGTAAGTGTGCAGTGCCTTTTGTGATGCCATTTCAAGCTTTGTCCTTTCTCTTTGCCCGAATGCCAATTTGATGTCGGTCTTCTCAAATGTCACAACCATCACCATTTAAGTATCAAATAAAAGCCTGCCTTCTGCTCCCATAATTGAGGTAGTTCCCCATCCCACCCCCCAAATTAAACCGGCCTGAGATGCAACAGTATATTTAACCCAGCCGCAGTGACACCTTTCCTATACATAAATATGCCACAGGTTTAAAGTCCATTATCTTGCAACCCTCTATGGCTAGAAACGACAGTTTTATACTATGTGAAAAGGAGTGATTTCCCACCTTCCATTCCAAGAAGGTCCCAAGGTATTGGATGTTAATGTCATGACATTTTTAGGCATAGAAAAGCTTTTAGGTTATCCAGAGAATGTTTTATGGCTCCCATTGAGCCTTGGTGAGCATTTGAGCCAGTGGTAAATGGATGTATCTATTTTTACAGGCAAGAACAGCATGAAACGAGAGGGCAGAAAAATACAATGGAAACTAGAAAAGCTTTCCACACTAGCTGAATGCAGTGCACTTTGCTTGTGCAAAGTACACTTTCCCAGAAGGTTCAAGTACAAAACAAAATGCATTGCAGTAGATATATTTAATCTACATTTTCCAAGCACATAATATCCAGACATTATGAACATATGAAGCTTAGTCATGAAAGGAGTAGGAGCGTTGCTCCACCTCATCCATTATTGTCATTTCTGCTGGCAGTAAGACTAAGGTCACAGGCCGGGGATTTGTAATATTTGACTTAATTAACTTCGCTGCAGTTCAACATGTGGGGGGGGGGGGGCACAGATTCTTTATCCTTGGCCCACATCAGGTCTCCAGTGAAAGGCAGACAGCCCTCCAAAATGCTCCCGCAGTTGCAGATTCCCACACCCAGCTCTCTGCCTCTTGCTCTGCCTCTCTCTTATTCCTCACTCAAATCTCTAGTTTCCATTTCTTCTTTTCACCCACAGACCTAGATCACATCTAGGAAGAGGAAGAGCAAGCAAAGGAAAATAAGAAATGTACATCCCCTTTCAGGTATTTCCTAGACATTCAGAAAGCATATCTGGGCTGTGTCACCACCAAGTTCCCAAAACAAAAGGCCTGTCCAACCCCTGAATCTCACAACATAAAAATGCATATCCAATATTTAAAGACATTTCTGTATGCCATTGCAAATTCAGGAGCAAATATTCCTTCATAACTTGCTGTGATGATAAACTTATTATAAAGAGGACCCTAGGCCTAGGACTTTTTTCAGCTAAGCTAGGAGTTGCATACATGTATACCAGTGAACTGCATACAGCTAGTCAGTCCCATGTTGTGGGGTGGGGGAGAAAGCAAACCTCCCATTTCAGGTGGGGATTTGAAAGAAAAGAGAAAATGGCACAGCTCCTTCTGTCACTGGCAGCTGGCTTCAGGATACTAGAAGTTATAACCATTTTTCTGTAACTTGACTGTTAAGTTGTGGGTTGACATAGCAGACGACACAGCGATTTCTCCAAGCAGCTCTTTATTTTGTAAGCTGGAACAGAACTGAACTGAGGAGCTCAGTCAGCCTGCTTATATAGAGCTACAGAACAATTGTAACTGTTGCAACGTTCTAAAACTATCCAATCACTGAACGTCACTTTTCGATCCTTCATTTGCATACAAAACTATCCAATCACTAAACGTCACTTTCGATCCTTCATTTGCATAACTATCTACAGTATCCCCCTGCTGGCCCAGGGTGAGAACTTCAGTACATAACATTGACCACTCTTATTCATGCCAGAGGAGCCACTATGTCTACAAATTTCACCCAATTCTGTTAAAATAAAATAAAGTTTGAGCCATTTTTTATTTCTAAATACTGACACGGGGAATTGAACAGGTAATCAAAAGTACAACAGCTGCCCTTATGGGGAAAGTACAGCAGCTAGCTGTCTGAAATTTAACTGAGTTCATGCCTCCAGAAGGAGTGACTGCTAATTTAATCAAATTGTGGCCAAAATAATAACAAAAATTATAGACCATTCTGGGGTGTGTGTTTTTTTTTTGGGGGGGGTCCAGATTAGAGATGGTCGGCTCCCTGGACTATAATTTGATAGGTTTTAGCCAATACTCTGTGCAATATTCATCTACTTCTGTCAAAAGTGGAAAAGGTTATCACAGATTTCCAAATAGTGAATGGGGGAAATGAAACAGACCTGGACTGCTGAGCCACATCAGACGACCTCCAAATATTGGTCCAGCCCAAATTAAGCTGTTTCACAAAGCACCAAATTGGGGTCCAGACCAATCTTGTGGTCAGCACACTGATTTTTAAATCTCTCTGATAAAATTCCACATATAGCATGATTCAGATGTATCCATGTGGGAGATCCTTTAATTCCAATAAGAGTTAATAACAAGTTTTGACTTTTTAAGAAGGGCTTTAGCTTGAAATTTAGTATTTGATATTCCGTTGTGCCAGAATATTTATTCTCCTCTGAACCTTCTGTTGCAACAGCCATGGTATAAATTCAAGGACAAATGCCTGCTTCTTTATAAACTTGAATTAGTAAATTGATCCTCTTTGCCCAGCATGTTTTTAATGAACTCCGAGATAAAATTTGATAAGTTCATGAAAACAATTACTGGTAAATTAGATAGCACAATGAACAAGAGGCACTAATATAGTAGAAGCTATTCAGTGCATTCAATAAACCCAAGTGCACCGGATTGTGCAAATAAAATTCTACCATACAGTGGCAATTGTATGATGATGCAATGATTAATACTGGATTTGCAATTTTTAAAAGCTTTTATTTGCACCACACTCTTGTATGATGTTGCAAGAGGTCAAGAGAACATTCCACTGCAAGGACATATCTGACTACAAATTATCAGAATGAAATTGGGATCAAGGTTCAGGTATCTGAAATGATGGCAAGTGTAACCACTGGAAAGATATTTCTTTTAAATATATATATGCACATGCCCCGAGACATTTATTATGAGGAGTCATGTCTCAACCTTAGACACATGGGCTCAAGTCAGCACACTAGGGCTGTCTTCCCACTTACATACAGTCAATTCAATTAATCTGAATGAGGGTCATTTCCATAAATTTGCTTGGAGTTAAATAGATCCAAGAGAAGGAAAGTATGTTAGAGACTATGCTTAACTTTTAAATAGTCAGTGCTGAAAGTGAAAAAAGCTGGTTCCAATAGATTTATTACTTCCAATTGGACAGCTCAGTTGGTTAGGGTGTGGATCTAGATGATCCACAGGGTTGCTTTCCAATTCTATGATTCTATTTCCTGCCCTGTTTCCTAGGAATTCAATGCAGCTGTTTTGCCTCAAAGGCCACTCTGTTAAGACAGCCTATGCTGATAAAGATTTACCAAGGTCACACAGTCTGGCACTCTGACATTCTTCTAGAATACATTTTTTTCCAGACGAGGTCATTCCTTTTTAACCAGATACCTATTCAGACATGCATACAAATTCAGATGTGCTGTGGTCAAAATCTGACTTGCAAACAAATGGAATTACCCAAATTTCTTCTTCTTCTTTGGCGATCACTCACAGCCGAGTAAGATTGTCTTCCATAAACAAAGTTTTAACAATGAGTCCATAAGTGACCGTGGAGGCCAATTCTGGATCCAGATGTCCTTCCACAGTGGGGACATTGGTTTCCGGGCGGGACTCCCCCATAGCTGCTGAGGTCCTTTCACAAATTCCACAAAAACAAGTTAGGGATGAGCTTGCAGTATCTCCAAATCTGGGAGAGTTGTGTTCAGCTATTAACCCAAATTTAATCTAGGTCCCAATCACAGAACATGTCTGTTTTTTCACAAGAAGCACGTTAATGTCTTGAAGCCCAGAACCACATAGGTGGGACCAATCATATAATTCATTTTCAACTGACCATCACCAGATGAGTAGGAAGACAGGGTGACAATCAGGTAAAAGGAACCAATACAGCTGGTTCTTCCCATATCAGAAATCCCATATCAGAAATTCCCAAATCTCAGAAACCTCATCAGGAGGGCTTTAAACTGACTAATGTGGGGAAGGGAGACAGTGCTCCTGAAGGCAGGTGTCTATCAATTGATGAAGATGATCATCCAAATGTCATAGACCAAATGGAGCAAACAGCAAGCAGACCTAGTGGTGGGAGGAAAAAAATCCTTAAATAGGAGACACGGGGGAATGATTAATGGACTTCAATGTCTGTACACTAATGCGCAAAGCATGGGAAATAAACAAGATGAGCTTGAGCTCTTGGTACAGCAAACTAAATATGACATAATAGGCATCACTGAAACCTGGTGGGATAAGTCCCACAATTGGAATGTAATAATGGAGGGATACAATCTATTTCAGAGAAACAGACCAGACAAGAAAGGAGGAGGAGTGGCGTTATATGTCAGGGATGTGTATACCTGTGAAGAGATCCAAGATTTAGAACCCCAAAGCCAAAGTGAGAGCATTTGGGTCAAAATTAAGGGAGAGAAGAATAACAGAGACCTCATTGTGGGAGTTTACTATAGATCCCCAAGCCAAACGGAGGACATAGATGATGCCTTCCTGGAACAGATGGCCAAGCAAGCAAAAGGAAGGGAGATAGTAGTAATGGGGGACTTCAATTACCCGGATATTTGTTGGATGTCAAACTCAGCCAAGAGCATAAGGTCAAACAGATTCCTCACTGGACTTGCAGACAACTTCATTGTCCAGAAAGTGGGAGAAGCAACAAGAGAAACAGCCATTTTAGATCTGGTCCTAACCAATGTTGATGACCTGGTTAGTGGGGTAGAAGTGGAAGGATCATTAGGCGCGAGTGATCATGCTCTTCTGATGTTTACTATACAGCGGAAAGGAGCAGCCAAGCATACTAGGACTCAATTTCTTGACTTTAAGAAAGACGACTTCATAAAACTTAGGGAAGTGCTGGGTGAGATCCCATGGACAGTAATACTAAAAGGAAAGGGAGTTCATGATGGCTGGGAGTTTGTTAAGAGGGAGATAGTAAAAGCACAACTTCAGGCAATACCAATGAGACGGAAACATGGAAGGTGCCTAAAGAAGCCAGGGTGGCTATCTAAAGAACTTTTAACTGAGTTAAGATTTAAAAAGGATGCGTACAAAAAATGGAAAAGGGGGGAAACCACCAAAGAGGAATTCAAACAAATAGCCAGCACATGTAGACACAAAGTCAGAAAAGCTAAAGCACAGAATGAACTCAGGCTTGCTAGAGAGGTTAAAAGCAACAAAAAAGGCTTTTATGGGTATGTCCGTAGCAAAAGGAAGAACAAAGAAACAGTGGGGTCACTCAGAGGAGAAGATGGTGAAATGCAAACAGGGGACACAGAAAGGGCTGAACTCCTCAATGCCTTCTTTGCCTCAGTCTTCTCCGATAAGGAAAACAATGCCCGACCTGAAGAATTTGGAGCAAAAGATTCAGCAGAGGAAACACAGCCCAGAATAACTAAGGAGATAGTACAAGAATACTTGGCTAGTTTAGATGTATTCAAGTCTCCAGGGCCAGATGAACTGCATCCAAGAGTATTAAAAGAGCTGGCAGATGTCATCTCAGAACCACTGGCAGTCATCTTTGAGAATTCCTGGAGAACAGGCGAAGTCCCGGCAGACTGGAGGAGGGCAAATGTTGTCCCTATTTTCAAAAGGGGGAAAAGAGAGGACCCAAATAATTATCGCCCAGTCAGTCTGACATCAATACCAGGGAAGATTCTGGAGCAGATCATTAAGCAAACAGTCTATGAGCACCTAGAAACGAAAGCTGTGATCACCAATAGTCAGCATGGATTTCTGAAAAATAAGTCATGTCAGACGAACCTGATCTCATTTTTTGACAGAATTACAAGCCTGGTAGATGAAGGGAACGCAGTGGATGTAGCCTACCTTGATTTCAGCAAGGCATTTGACAAGGTGCCCCATGATATTCTTGTAAAGAAGCTGGTAAAATGCGGTCTTGACTATGCTACCACTCAGTGGATTTGTAACTGGCTGACTGACTGAACCCAAAGGGTGCTCATCAATGGTTCCTCTTCATCCTGGAGAAGAGTGACTAGTGGGGTGCCACAGGGTTCTGTCTTGGGCCCGGTCTTATTCAACATCTTTATCAACGACTTGGATGATGGACTCAAGGGCATCCTGATCAAATTTGCAGATGACACCAAACTGGGAGGGGTGGCTAACACCCCAGAGGACAGGATCACACTTCAAAACGACCTTGACAGATTAGAGAACTGGGCCAAAACAAACAAGATGAATTTTAACAGGGAGAAATGTAAAGTATTGCACTTGGGCAAAAAAAAATGAGAGGCACAAATACAAGATGGGTGACACCTGGCTTGAGAGCAGTACATGTGAAAAGGATCTAGGAGTCTTGGTTGACCACAAACTTGACATGAGCCAGCAGTGTGACGCGGCAGCTAAAAAAGCCAATGCAATTCTGGGCTGCATCAATAGGAGTATAGCTGCCAAGGAGTGTGGTGGAGTCTTCTTCTTTGGAGGTCTTTAAGCAGAGGCTTGACAACCATATGTCAGGAGTGCTCTGATGGTGTTTCCTGCTTGGCAGGGGGTTGGACTCGATGGCCCTTGTGGTCTCTTCCAACTCTATGATTCTATGATTCTATGATTCATTCTGGACTTAATGTACCAGCATGGGGAAAAATCATGGAGAAACAACTCCTGTGCCACTGAAATAACAGAAGAGCCCCGCTTACACAGCCTTTCTCGACCTTGGGTCCCCATGTGTTATTGAACTACAATACCCAACATTGGCCATGTTAGCTAGGAATGGTGGGAGTTGTGGTCCAATAACATCTAGCGACCCAAAGTTGAGAAAGGCAGGTGTAGGCTCACCTTTTCTTTCTTTTTTCTCCTAGCCTCACCTCACCATTCCCTAAATGATTGACAGCTGTGCAAGCCTTTGCTGGTGCAGAGGATTCAGCTGGTTTGGCCTCACTTGTGCTGAAGTTCTCGTTGCAGAAGTGCATCTAAACATTTTAAAAGAGATGTAGCATATAACTTGTTTCTAGAGTGGACACCTATTTATAAACATTTACACACTGTTCAGAGAGTTTCATCCATAAAGAAGTAGAAAAAAATGGTTAAGGATAGAATCAAAAGCCTGAAAGATAAGAGCAAATTTCATATGAATTACAGATCATAGATTATGCATTCACTTTTTGATAAGTAGCCTCTGTAAATATGCCCCTGTGGAGATGCAGTGCAGCTTATCAACCCACCTATCCAACTTGATGTTACTTGAATGCAGTGCTGCCAAACTGGGACATGTTTTCCTTCATATATTAAAACTGTTATTATGATTTATCATTGGCATTTTTATCCTGCTGTTCTGCTGAAATAGGCTTCCAGAGCAGCTTACAAATATCAGTGAGAAGACAGTCTGTGCCCACAGTAAGAGAGAGGTGACACAAAAGGAACGGGGAGCAAACGAAAAACAATACATGCACTTAATGGAGCTTTCTTTTCTTTAATTGTTGTATATCACGTCTCCACCCCCACCCCGTTCACATCATCATGACTTCATCAGTGCCCCATTTGTTTCTGTTTGTGTACACACCAGGGGACACTGAGAAGGCAGGGGGGTCCTTAGCCTATGCAAATTAGCAATGGCTTAAGTTTGAGGTTAGTTTGAGTACCAAGGCATCATACAGTCGTATCTTATAATAAAGCACAGGATACATATGCATGTGTGAAAGTGGATTAAAAACTCAGCACTGGAAAAGCAGTGAGTGTACAGTAAATGGAAGTGTGAACACAGAATTAGTTGCAGAGATCTTGTAGTAAACAGCAAAAATATAAGTATTTGGGAGATGAGCCAAAGGTTGCTAGTCTTTCAGTGGTTGAAGTGGTTCTGCCCCATCTTTCTCACTCTCCTATAGCTTGAGCGAAGGTTATTGGTGGCAGTTGAAGGAGGAGCATGGCGCAACTGGTATTTTGACAGTTACATTTTAAATTAATGAATACATTAATTATATTATATTAATTTGTTAACATTTTTGTAACCCAGAAATGCCTTAATTCTATTGTGGATGCAGTAAAGTCTTTAATGAACTTCTTGCAGTGAATGTCTGGGGTCTAGATTGTCCATCATTTGTGAGGGTGGAAAGATCACTTGCAAGCTTATTTGTTTCACAAATGGTAGTGTGAACACAGCAACATGCTTGATTACTTCATACTTTCACAAAGGCAAAGCAGCGTCTAATTTTTTTATTACTAATTAAAATGGGGCAATTAACACATTTTCTGTATGTGAAAATGAGGTGATGAGACATGGAAATTACACTGCTTCAGAAGCAAACACAAAAGGCCTTTGGCTACACAATCACAGGTGCTGGCAACTTCCCTCCTCCTCACACTGTTCAGCAGCGCTTCCTGTATGAAGAAAGGCTCACACAGCACATGGCCAGCCTCCCTGGCACTGGCAAGCCTGTGGACCTTCACAGAAACATTCCATTCCATTTATGATTACCACAAGCAGTGCATTTTCTGTAGAAACAGAAGGTGCCCATACTTGTATCCTGATAAATTGCTAAATACCTCTCCTCCCACTCCCCGTTTCTCTGTTGATTTTGTGATGAACTTTATTATTAAAAAGTTGATAATAAAATTCAAAATGTTTACCATTTTATAGATGGTATTTATTACCTTGAATTATATAGAAGTAGCAATTAAGACTGCTACCAAGGGCATCAGTCCCAAAATGACCACTGGGAGGTGTGTGGCACAGCACAAAATTAAGCGAGAGTGGAGTCACTGCTGTTTGCCCCATCCAAACTCATGCTTAGCATGAGAAGTCGGTGCTATGCCCTGCCGGTCCTGTTTGTGACATTCGCACAATATTGATTTTCCACACAGAGATGCCAGCGCCAACACTGCCCCCACCCCCCACCCCCCGTGCACATACAGTGATGCTGTTATTGTCCATTGCAAAAGTTCCAGGGGAAATATATGGAAAGGCCATGGCATTCTCTCTAGTACACAAATGGAGCATTCACTTAGCACCCACAAACCTCAGGCACAGATGCATCTATCCATCTCACCCACTCAGACTTTACATTTACACAACCACACATATAGGTCTCTCTCTCTCTCTCTCTCTCTCTCTCTCTCTCACACACACACACACACATACACACACCCCTTGCATAGATCTCCTCCTCACTATTCAGGTGCACCCCTCCCCCACATACTGTACCTCACATACATATTTCCTTTCCTCTCACATGCATACACACAACTCCCTCCATCACACATGCCACAAATACACCTCTCTATCTCTTACACAAATCACACATTCATAACTCTTTAAAGTATATGCACGACTTATGTATGCACAAGTACGCACACCCCATTCAGAACAGCTCTTCCTTGGGGCCAAGGGAACACTCGCCACTGGCATTGCCTGGCTAGAAGACCATGGTAGCCTGAATGCAACTGAGAGCCCTGACACTCCTTCCTTCCCTCCCCAACCTTTAAAGAAGCAGCAGCAGCAGCAAGCCCAGTATGGGGTGAAAGAGGAACCTGCCAAGCCAGTACATGTGGGGATACCCCTTCTCTCTCTCTCTCTCTCTCTCTCTCTCTCTCTCTCCCTCCCTCCCTCCCTCCCTCCCTCCCCCAATCTCTTTTTTAAAAGCAAGTCCCAGCATGGAACACAGGGGCTCCCTTTTGCTGGCTGTAGCATTAGCCTGGTACCAGAAAGATGGTCACCTGCCTGAAGAGATCATTCCCAAGGCAGGCCAGTGGCGTAGCGTGGGGGGTGCAGGGGGGGCCGGCTGCACCGGGCGCAACATCTGGGGGTTAGGGTTAGGGGGCGCAAATCCACAGGTTAGGGGGCGCAAATCCACGGGTTAGGGGGCACAAATTACTTGCCTTGCCCCGGGTGCTGACAACCCACGCTACGCCACTGAGGCAGGCAGCCACTGCAGAAAGGCCCTTTCTTGTGTGGACCCTCTGCACCTCCTTTGGAGAGGGTCCTGGAGAAGGAGCTCCAAAGATGGCTGGCCAAGGGTCCAGGCAGGTTCATATGGGAAAATACACTATGAAGTAATGGGGTTCCAAGTCATATAAGGCTTAATAGGCTAACACCAGAACTTTGACTTTGGCTCAGAAACCAACTAGCAGTCAGTGCAGAAGAGCAAACTGGACCATCTGGTCTCAGTTATAAGTCTGCACCTTTGTATCTTTATTTTCTAGTAGCTACTAAGGAAGAATCTCTAGATTCAAAATGTACAAGGCCTTTAATAAACCAATTATTGCGCATTGCTGAGGTTTCTCCCTCTTCCCAGTTCAAGTTCGGCAAATTTCCCAGGAAAGAAACTGGATTCCTCTTCAACTTTCACAATGTTTACTTCTACGAGAGCTTAAACCTACATGGCCATTTTAGACATGTTGCTTTATAAAATACCAAATTCTTAAGTGTGCAACTAAAGCAGCTGTCTACATATATTTGCTGATTAAATGCATGCTTTAACTGAAACCTCTTACATTGATTCTGGTAGATGCTCAGGTTGGAAAACATCTGAAAGAAGGAAGTTGCAGAATATTAAGCATCCGTGCCTTCAAATGTGTTGTGACAACTTTTCTTTGATGCCTTTAAGGGCACCACAAAGGGCTCATCCACATCTCTGTTTGCCCTGTGGCTTTCCCCCAGGAAAACCAGCAGTTTTGCACTGAGTTGGAACAAATGGCAATTGGCTTTTCCCATGAATTGATGGATTGCCCTTTGTTCTGATTTAGCGCTAAAGAGCAGGTTTTCTGGGGCAAAGACAAAACCGCTTGGACCCATGCCTAGAAAGCCTGTCTGGAAACCTTTCAGAAGTGTGAACAAGCCCAAAGAGATGTTGAGCTCTGGCGGCATTTAGAATAGGGCAAAATTAGAGAAATGGCAGGTTAATCTGAATAAGAAGTTAAGAAATAGGAAATCTGTCCATACCTTAACAGCATCAGGTTCTTTTTCCTTGTGGTATTTAGAAGTCTTCAATGTGCAGGTCAAATCATTTATTCTTCAATATATGTTTAGTAACAGTAACAGATTGACCTGCAATTAAAGAATAAACATCAATTAAATAATAAAACATTGAATGACCTAATTCATCCAAGCAGTGACCCACATGGGTGGCTGCTTTTAAACATGACCATGCAGGGGCTGCACTGCAACTGTTCAGCGGTGACTGTGCCCCTTGACACATAGCCTCAGTTTGGCTAAATCACATGTGTAGACCATTCACATAAGAAGAGCCTGGGGGGTCAGGTCGATGGCGCATCCAGTCCAGCATCTTGTTCTCACTGTGAGCACCTGGAGGCCTGTGAAAAACCCTCAAGCAGCCCCCAAACACAATAGCAATGGTTATTCATAAACATATTGCCTGACCAGGCAGGCAGAACATAGAGGAAAGCATATGTGCAAAGCCTACGTAAATCCCCCAGACTTAGAAACCTTTATTCAAAGTAACAAAGGGACATCGGATGAACTCTGAATTTGCATTTCTCTCTACCTTTCCCTACGATGGTCCATCAGTTGCATCCTGTAAGTTCTGACTGGCCAGAGATTGCTTCTGCCGTTGCTGCCACTCTTCAGTAGGAAAAAAAATGTATTGTGATGTCTTCTGACAGTTCACTGTGTAGCTAGCCATGTTTTTAGGCTAGAAGACTTTGTGTTAAAGTTGACACCCCTCAAGTAAGTCTCTTTCTGATGACTGCACACCTCTCACCCCACCGCCCAGCGTGCTCTTTCTCCCCTGAGACTGCTGCAGTCCTCCATGCTCCCCCTCCCCCCTTCTTCAGGCCTGCTCCAATCCTGTGGATGCCTGTGGGAGTTCGTCCTCTTCCCTCCTCACTCTGTATCCCTGCTTCTCAAGTGATGTTTGTTATTTTGCCCTCAGGGTTAGGACTGCAGGAAGCCAGCATTTCTCAAAAGGAAAGGTCTTTTTTCTTTTTAAAAATTTTCTTCAGTGGATTCAGAACACTGCAGGGTTGTGAGTGGACTAAGCTCAAAGGCAACCTATGAATTCCACATAGAGCAGCAACCAAAACCTGTAGAGTCTGAAGGGACTCCAAGTGTCATATAGTCTACTCCCCTGCAATGCAAGAAACACAGCTAAAGAATCCATTGCAAGCAACCGTCCAACCTGTTTAGAAAACCTCCAGTGAAGGAGAGCCAACCACCTTCCAAGATAGTCCCTTCCATTGTCCAACAGCTCTTGCCATTAGAAACCTATTGCTTATGTTTAGTCAGAATATCCTTTCTTGATTGAAGTCATTGGTTTTCTGTCATTCTGGAGCAGCAGAGAACAATCTTGCTCCATCTTCCATGTGTCAGCCCTTTAGATATTTGAAGGTGGCTATTATATCACCTCTCAGTCTTCTCTCCTTAAGGCTAAACATACCTCATAAGGCTTGGTCTGGCCTTTGCCATCATCATTCCCCCCTAGGTCTATCTGGAACACAGGCCATTACTCTCCTTTGGAACTACTAGCAGCTTGCTCCTCTTTCATGTATTGACCCTTATTTCCCTAATCTCACTGTCTCTGAACCTCCCAATAGTCCAAAGCCAAGTAATTTCCATTTCAAGTTTTCCATCTGGTGTGTTTTAGGCCCATTTCATTTTCCCTGGTTGCTTTTTCCCTAGCACTCTGCTACATTCCATATAAGGCAATATCTTCACCTATTCCTATCTCTTTATTCTTATTCTACAATTCAGACAATGTGGGTGGTTACTTACTGCTAACCAGCTTATTATTTTATCTTTCTGTAATAGGACTCTAAGCCACAATGCTATTTTGCTCTTTGTCTGCCATTTTGTGTAAATAAACTATATTCATTTAAATTGGCATATGTTTGCTTCTTACAGTTGCTGCAAATAAGCAGGGTATTTCTAAAAGTAATAATGTTCCTTGCAGAAATGTCTGTTGCACACAGTTCTCTCCGGTAAAGTTTCCAAAAATGATTCTTCCACCTACACTTGTGTAAGATGCTGGTTTGTGTGTGTGTATGACACATGAACAGATCTGGTAACACACAGGTTTCAATTGTGAGAACTGGGTGTAGTTTATGGCAAGTTCTGAGATGATGAAAGCATAATAACTTCTACACAAACTGGAACTCTCCAATTGCTCTCATTTCCACTTCTAGTCCTGTTTTAATGAATCAGTGTCATTCATAGCCTCTGTTATCACAAAAAATAATCTTTGTAGACCTGCTCAAAATTCACACGTGGGTTATACCTCCTTCATAGATTGACATAACCTGCTCAGTAGCAGATATGAGTGACATGTGTCCCCCCCCCCATATAGACAAGCCTTTAAGAAAAACTATTGAATTAGTTATTTAACTTTGAAAACAATTTGTATTGTGTTCAATAAATGCAGGTAAGTAATGCATTTGAAAACCTCCCATGCCTCCCTTCCTCTTCATGCTTGTCTGTTAATTTGTTAATTTTTAAAAAGTACTCCTTGCAAAATAATTAGCTCTTATGTCTCCTTTAACACTTGAAAGGTTAGAGCAAAAGGAAAAGCAGGGTGCTTTAATTAAAGAATAAATTATTGAATACTTGGTTTTAATTGATGGAGCTCTTCTGTTATGGTGCATGTTTATAGATATTTTATGGGGATCTGTAATCAAAATCTCTCTCACACAGTGAGCGCCTTTACTGCAGAGGCTAAAAGAAAGAAGGGGCTCACGTTCAGCCGTTTAATTTCCAAGAACCATGTGAAGTGTGGTTGCCATGGCAACAAGACACTAATTGCCAACATAAAATCAAAACCAACCTTGACTGGATCCAGCAGCTTTGCCAAGACTATAAAATCCTTTTTAAAATATTAAAATTGTGTAACGTTTCCTGCCCAATAAAAATAGGAATTGGTGAAGGGTGTCCACACCCAGTCTTCCAGCAGAGGAGCCTGCCTGGAAGCCCAGGCTTCATTTCACACCACGCATTATCATGTGAATGGAAAGAGACTGTCGTTGCTTTCTTAAGGATGCTGGCATCACTGGGAATAGCAAAATACTATGAAGCAGAATAAAAGGAAGAAACAAAAGACAAAGATGGCAACACATTTCCAGAGGGTGGAAGCAAAACAAATCAGGTGGGCATGAGAAAGGGTGCTAACATCATGAATACCTCTGGCACTAGCTTGTTAGCGAAGAATCTGAGATGCTTCTGGCTAGGAGGACATTAAAGTCCCTTTTGAGAAAGTGGTAAACAGTCAGAAATGCAGCAACACTCTTCAAAACTTTGCAAGTTCTTTTCTGTTCTGTTTTGTTTGAATCCTCAGCCCAGATTTTAACTTTCAGAGCCCAGTAGGCCGATTAGGTCACCAGAAGCAAATAACAACATTTTCATAATACATTGCCATGGAAACAGAATTTAACTATCAGAAAGGGAATCCTTTACGTATTTTTGCATGTTTTCATTCTTCAACCATTTAGTTTCCATGGCTCTTTTCCAGGACTCTAATTCACCAGGAACTGTTTTCCCTCAGATCAAAGAAATAATTCAGTGGATGCTTCACTCTCTTGTTCCATCTAATGTAAGAGCATGTAATCTGTTTTTTCCTTATTGTGTTTTTTGTTTACAGGATAATTAATACAAACAGCTTCCTTGTTGTTCTGCTGTAAGCCGCTGTTAATGTTCCCTTTTTACTCTTATTGCTCATCACTGTATGTGGAATATATTGCAACTTGTGCTAGAGTTGGTTCAAGTATTCCCAAGCAAAAAGGGAATGTGATGACCCTGAGGGACAAAGGGAAGGTTTATTGGGTGCAGTGTATGAATGGAAGCATCTTAATGGAAGGTCTTTGTTAGCATGAAATTGACTCATCTAAATTTATTTCAAAAGTTGACATTTTTTAAAAATAGAAATCCCATCATAATTGGGTGGGAGATCTGTGCCCCCCAGTGGTTATTGGATGGGAGTTACCCATCAGCCCTAGCCAGCATGACCAATGGTCACAGATAATGGGAGTTATAGTCCAACAATATCTAAGGAGCCACAATCCTGCATTAGGAATCTTTCCATTGATTTCCATAACCCTTGTCAGAGGCAACAAAAGACAAATGATTTGTCTTTCTTCCATCATACAGATGTTCCAAAAAAAGCAAATTACCATGGATCAAGCCCAGCAGAATAGTGGGTTCTTTAGGAGTTCTGAAAAGCAGCAATGGCCAAACCAGTACTTATCATCCTTAATAGCTGTTGATATCTCTCTCTTTCATTACTTTGTCCATAAAGAGGCAAACCTAACGCTCAATTATGCTATTGGCACTTTGAGTGACAGTGTTCCAATCCACAACTGCCTTGCAGCAACAAAAGGGGCAGCTAAGCAACTGCCATTTCTTGTTTTGTCTATGTCTGAGGCCTCACAAGACCTCAGACATGTATCCGAGGCCTTGCGAGACCTCAGAACCAGAAGTCAGGTTGAGGCTGGGGGAGGGGCGTGTGACGCCCTGACGCCATGTCACAATGTGATTTCATGGCGTCATGCACGCTGCACACCCATAACCCTGGGCCCAAGTCAGCTCCCCCTGTTGTTTTAGTTGAGATTCCTGCACTGCAGTGGGCTGGACTAGATGACCCTCGGGGTTCCTTCCAAATCTACAGTTCTTCTATGATTTTATGCTTCTATGATTTTGCAATCACCCAAACCCCAAAGGGGACAAAGGCTGCGTACACACTAAACCATTTGTAATACAAAAATGTAGTTTTTCTCAATTCAGAATCGTTCATGCTTGTCCTCAGCTAGCATGCTGCTTCTATGCTAGATTGATTCTAGGCCTTGCCATCTGCAAGACTGGCTGTGCTTACTTTATGCACATTTGGACACCCCCTCTTTGATTACGTAGTTTATACAGTGGTACCTCAGGTTATGTACTTAATTCGTTCTGGAGGTCTGTTCTTAACCTGAAACTGTTCTTAACCTGAAGCTAATGGGGCCTCCCACTGCCGCCATGCGATTTCTGTTCTCATCCTGAAGCAAAGTTCTTAACCCGAGGTACTATTTCTGTAACCTGAAGCATCTGTAACCCGAGGTACAGCTGTACTGTACATGCATTTTCCTCCTTTCACATACCTAAAGTGAATGAAGGAAGTGGCAATTGCAATCTTGATCCCCCCCCCCCCATGGGCAGGTGCGGCTACACCCCCATTGCCTGGGCTGCCGGAACCTGTTTTCAAGTGGACACACTGCTTGGACAGAATCAATCTGCAATGAGCTTTCATTTTCAGAATGAAACCAGTTTCTCAAGAAGTACTTTTCAGGGACAAAGGCAACATATCTCGATTGTGTGTGGAATATGTAAAACAACAAGAACAAGTACCCAGACTCCACTGATTCTAGAATAAGATTTTGTGTATACACAGTCCATGATGCATACAAGAAGCAGGTTCCTCTAGTATTTTGCTCAAAACTGGTCTGAAGTATATAGCGGATGGGAGGGTGTAGCATAGTCACCAAGTCTATGAGTCAATATTTGGTTCAATTCCACATTAGAAGATCATTGCTGAATTAGACAGATAGCCAATGTAGACTACTAGCAGAAAGAAAAAATTCCATAAAACGAAGACAAATTTCAAAACAAACTCCTACGACTACTGTGCTTACTGATAAGTCCTCATGCCTCTGACAATTTTAAAGCTTTCACTTGCCCCCAACTGAAGTAGGTTGCTGAAGAATGTCTTCCTACCTTCACATCCTGCAGAGGGGGCTGCAGAAGTGGGAGAACAACCTTTGCTCACTCTTTTAGCCACACAGCTGCACCAGTTATAGGCATCCCAGTAATTACTGCCATTATCAGAGCTGCAAATGCACATGTTGTTGTTATAGCACTATTAAGGGCATAATGTGTACAACAGAAGCTGTTTGCAGTGGAAAATGTAGGTTAGCTGCTCTAATGGACTGCATGTGATGTGCAGAAGGGGGTTCTTTTTTCTTTTCTTTTTTACACAACCCTCACAAAAAAGGCAATGCAGTAAATCAGTCTTGATTTAAAACAGCAAAGGCAGGGAATGTCAGCCACTTGAGTAGATGTGGACAAGCATAAGCCTAATGACTTCTTTTGTTCATCTGCCATGTGGAACTATTCCAACATTCTTATCTAAGATGTGAATGAGGTGCGCTAATAGCTCTGTGTGCTTCTACTCCTGGAACTGAGAAGCTAATGCAGGTAGCATGCCCTCAGTCGTTTTGGCATTAATGATGTGAAATGACTCAGCCGGCTGCTCTCGACAAATCTGAATTGGCAAGGCCCAGAGTTGGAGAAGGGGCTGCACTGGGCTTCCTTTGCAAACTGGCTGTGACCTTCAGCCAGCTCCAGACGCTAGCTCTTGTCATTTCTTGTTAAAGTTATCACAGGTGAGATATGGATATAAACAACAGTTGCCTCAGCCCTGCACACTTGCTAATAAGTGTCACAGAATACACAGGGGAACTCCCGTGCAGATCGTTAGACAAACGGCAAGAATGAAAGGAAGGACGGCTTGTCAATCCATCTTAAATCAAGCTGGATGCCCTCCTGATCTAGGTTAACCTAGATTCCACATACAGGCCAATACCACGCATTGAATGCCACACCACCAACCCAGCCTTGGCAAGGGTAGCCAACGTGGCATCAGGTTAGTGATCTCTGCTATACAAACTGTCAAATAACAGGCAATGGTGGTGATTGACTGTAAAGGAGAAAAATGGTTCTCTGTCCCTACTCCCAATATCTGATCAGTGCCCATTGTGGACAGGCGGTGGGTGCACATTATTACTACAGGAACAATATGAAGCTACCCCATCCAGCCATCTTTAACAGGCAGTGGCGCTCTCTCCCCTAGGCCTCAGGCAGAGTTCTCCCTAACCTTGCTACCTTAGCGCACCCAGGCGCAAATGCTGGGGACAGAACCAGGAATTATTTCCCTACAAAACAAGGGCTCTGTCACTGAGCCACAGCCCCCCCCCCCCCCCCCCGGGCAAGTTCTCAACCTGCTAGGTGTATCACATAGAAACTTGCCTCCATGTACTGGACTGGGGCCGCAGTGCGGAATAAGAATTGTATGCCAAAGTTGTTGGAGCAGTTACATTTTTTAAAAGGAACACACACACAAATCACTCACAATTTCTTTTTTCTTCTTTTTGCCTAATAAGGGTCTAAATGATCTAGCCAAGCACTGTGAACTTTAACTAATCATTTCATGCTCCAGTAATAGCACCTATTATTTGACGTCACTCCTCATATTGGCAGGAAATCCAGACATATTCCAGGCAAGAGACATTTTAAGTGACTTGTGATTTCCAAATGTGCTCTCTTTAGTATGCATGGACCAACTTCAAGATATAATAGATCTATATGAGCACAAGGCTGGTGTCATTTTTACTCTCATCAGTTGCGTTTAAAAGTTCAAGCTACACAAATCATTTAAGTTTACAGCACAGTTACACTTGGACAACCTACAGAGTAAAGGCACCCAGCAGGCTTTGCGTGCCAATGGCTGACACCCAGAATTTGGAGTCACTGTAGGGACCATTGTGGGTACTGAACTGTTTGGTGGGCATCTGTCTGTCTCGGGAGACAACAGATGTGTGTGCCTTTAGGGGTGAAGTCAAACTGTTGAATGTTACATCGCCAGCTGTGGCTGTAGAGACTGATACAGGAGAGAGATGTTTTGTTGCAGGTGGGGCAGACGAAGGCGTCCAGTTGTGCTGATGCACATTCACCAAGGTGTTTCTTCTCTCTGCACTCCTCCCAATGGTCATTTGTCCTCTGGTCAACCTGACTGTCTCCAGGCATTGCAGGGTTAATGTTGCCAGCCTTCATGTCACGTTTGCAGACATCTTCTTAGCACAGAGTTTGTCTGCCAACAGGCCTGGTTGCCTGAACCGAGCTTCCTGTAGATCACCTACTTGGGGATCCTGCCATCTTCCATTCTGTGGACATGACCAATCCAGTGCAGATGTTGCAGAGACAGGATAGTGGACATGCTGGGAATGTGGGCTTGGGAGAGCACGTCTTTGTTTGCACAATCTACACTATCCAAATGCATGCTTTAAGCAGCCATTTTGGGATGAGAAATTCGGAATGGAAAATCAGTGGGGAAAGGGCATTGCTCTGCTCCAGTTAAGCCAATACTTTGCACAAGGGTTCAAAACCCACATCTGTAAGATCAGGCATGCATCTGAAACTGGAGAAAAATACCTGCTGAAGGTACAATTTGTAGAAGGGGGGAAAGTGGACAATGAAAGGGTTGAGCCCCTTTCTCCCTTGCAGTTCTTCATTCTAAATCTCCCCTTTCCCCAAAGTGGCTATGTTATATATAACATCCAGGGGATAATATACACTAGCATGTAATATGTAACTAGCCCATCAGCACCACGGAAAAAAGCTGAGAAAGAGAGTTGGTTTGAAGGTGTTTTTTAAAACCTTATAATTGAAAAGATTGTGTTCTTGGAATGTGCTGAAAACCCATTTTGCCTGTGGGCCTAACCTTCCCCTAAAAACCTATTTCTAAAGAGCATCTGGGCATGCAGAAGAAAGCAGCCTGTGGGTCCAGGCTGTGGCAGTCTGGGTTGGCAACACTGCCCTAGCAGCAGCCGTCATTTCCTTCTGCTGTGTTGGCATTGGGTCTGCAAATTCTTCTTGATGAAGAGAAGCAGAAAAACAGCCCCAGCCACTGCATGTCACAATAGAAGAGCCTGGGAAGGTATGTGAGGGGCAGCAGGGAGAGAGGCGGGAGAAGAGGCAAGCAGACAACATCAAGATGGGAAGGAGAACCACCCTTTCTGGATGCATTTTGCTGGAGCCTGAGACAGCCGGCATGTCTTTCAGCAGGAAAGCCCTCCACTTATGGCACCAAGAGGAGCAACACACAAATGCCAGTTGGTGCAATTGCCCATAAGAGGCTCTTGCAGTCAACTCAACTGGCTAATTAACCAAAATAACAGCTAGGCTGGCAACTCAGCAGCCAGCTGGCAATTCTAGCAGTAGCTAAATTTCTGACAAAATTCTGGAAATAAAAATGAGCTTGCAACAGTGCTGAAGAGGGAGCTCAGGGCTGAAAGAGGGCAAGGCTGCAAAGCTAGGGGAAGGTTGGGGGCTTTATAGCTTCCTGTAAAAGCAGTAAAGGTACAGCCTGGATACATGATTCAAAGTCAGTTCTCAAGATTAAAAAGAAGCACCTTGGCAATGTACTTCACAGGATACACGCCTTCAATAATAAATGATGAACTCATAAATCAAGGTTGTTGCAAAAGCGGACTTCAAGTTTCTTCGAGGTTAATATCAGGCAACATATCAGATTCTGTTTGTCTCTAGCTGGATACAATCCCTTATTAGCACTGAAATGTGTGGTAGGGGTATTGTCTTCAGGCTGTTATTTTGCCAGATAAGACTGCGACAAAACAGGTTTCGCAGGCCTGGGGAAGAACACCAAAACCTGCAACCGCCCTTTGTAGCCTTTCAAACAGCCACAAAACCTCTTTACCCGATGTGGTGGGCAGATGAGTATACTCACTATGGGGAGCAGTACCTCTCATTTAACATCTTCAGCACTCAGATAAAACTATTGTCCATCGCTCGCCTCTACTAACTACTACAACAGACATTCCTGCTTCCTTGAGGAGGTCTTTATTTCTGGCCAGAACAGCTGAGAGAGCGGGATCTTGTATGAAGGTGGAATTCTCCCGTACTTCTGTGCAATGGGTCCAGGGCCTGTCAAACCACTGGGTGTGAAGGATAAGTCCCAGGGTCCACTTTATTATTATTTTTTTAAAAAAACTAACATTCACTCTAAAGGAATCAGAAAACCAGGTTAGCAGAAAACTGGATAAACTGACAAGCATTTAGCACACACAAAAGGAGCCAGGACACTTCCAATACAAGACAGAAAATAAAACTGGGATTGGAACCATGAAAACAAGTCAAAACAAAAAGGGTCACACACATTCGTTTTGTACATCTATTGTTTGATTGCAGCTTTTATATGAGCACCAAACAGGGGAAAGTAAAAATAAATAAATAAAAGTTGAAGCATGCTGAGGAAACTAAGTTTGCTGTTGCAGGCTGGAGAGACCACTGGAAAACTATCCTACAGGGAAGCTGGGGAAAGAAAAAAAGGAGGTGGGAGCAGACCACCCCCAACACAGCTCCCGGGTAAGCAAGCAAACCCCATTCAGGAGCTGTTTTAGGGCTGGTTCAGAAGAGGGACAATTTTGTATTTGTTTTTTCCACAGATCGATGTTTGATCTGATTCAGCAGTAAATAGTGGGTTTTCCCAGGACATTACCAACAACAAAAAACCCTCAGACCTGTGATAATAGACCAATGCAAAATAGTAGAAATCGTGGGGAAAATGAAAGTGTGGATGGCACACAATTTAATTTTCACAAACCTATGAGAATTTTGCATCATTTCAAAGACATATCAGTTTGTCTTCAGAGAGCTAGAAATCCATGCAGAACTGGGTGATTTCCTCCTCCATAACTGAGGGAAGCAATTTTCCAATGGGTTATGTGCTGAACTTCCTTTTACAGATTAACAAGTTAAATCCTTTCTGATTAAACCATTAAGAAAAATGCACACCCTTTGAACCATCCCATAAATGCTATTGATGACAAGTAGCTCATTCCTTAAGACAAAACATCAGTGCCATCATGACGAGTTCTGCTGTGGCAGAAATTGTGGCTGAGCTAAAAATAATAAATAAAAATAAAAATCAGCATCTCTGGCTTCAGTAAACTGGCATCATGTGCTCACTAATGCCAAAGTCAATAACAGCTCCTCTCATGATAGTGTTACAGTCTAAGCACTGCTGCAGGCCTTTGCTAGTCTTGAACATGGGGATCAAAGAGATAAAAGGAATGAAACTCTGTGGCTTCCACTTTATTTTCTAACACTCTGAGGAGCTTTACATGAATTCAATTGTCAGTGACATTGTGTCATTGATCTCTCTTAATATATCTTTTAAATCAGTAGGGCATCCGTCCCCCCCACTTCATTGCCTTCAAGGAAAGACCGGGAATAAAAGCAGTTGAGTGTGTGAGTCTCTTGAAAGAGCCACAAATGAAGTGGGAGTTTTCTTAAGGAGAGAAAATATCTGAGCTTTGCAGGTGGGATGGAGAAGAACTTTTACTTCCCAACATGCACTGAACCAGTTGAAAAGCTGCCGGTGCCATAAGGTTCTTCATATTCTATTTGTCTTGCTGTACTCATGACATGAACAGTGGGTTTCCTTTCCAATCCTATTTGCTAACCCTAAACAGTCTATAAAAATATACAACCCAATGGCAAGAAAGCCATAGATCATTGAATCACTGACACCTTCCAATGGCCCTCCTACCCTCTGTAGAACATTAGCATGTGCTAATGTTCGCCAATATATATTTTTTAAAGCTACGAGCTGTTCCTGGTATAAAACTGAGTTAGAAACTATTCCGAGGTGGAGGAATGTGACTGAACACCTAACGAGGTTCAAGTATATTGTAACAATGTCAAGAAATCATTTTTCATGCATTAAATTATTCTACCATCTCTATTCTTCCCAGTGGCTGACAGATGTTTGGAGGAGGAAATACCTCTAATTCATTCTCACTAAGCTGTCCCACACATCTCTTTTTCATCTAAAAAGAATTCCCTTGTGATTCCACAAATGTGTGTACTTTCTGCACAGCCCAAGGACATACACAAAAATTTGCAAGGGGCAAGTGAGGGAGGACCCAAATCCCATCAGATAGCCAGAAAGGAAAACACCCTTCTGATTTCAATTTGTTTTGCCCACATATCTCCATGAGAGGCTCCCGTGCTGGAAATAAATCATAGTAGGCATTTGTGATAACAGAATGTGTCTGCTTTCTCACATTTATCATTACATTAGAAGCGTTTCTTGCTAAACACCTCTGGAGAAAAATCTACATTTTAAGAAGATTGGATATTGTAGATTTAGCAACACCGTACAGCTGAAAAAAGTGCACAAAAGGGCAAAGCAAATGATCAAAAGGCTGGAGCTTTTCCCCGTTGTGTTACAACGTGAGTGGGGGGTTAAATAAATAATGGATGGGGAAATGATACAGATGTACATAATTATGCATGATTTGGAGAAAGTGAGTAGAAAGATGATTTGCTTCCTGTCCTATAGAAGTTCAGGACAGACAAACAAAGAACTTGGTCACATGGGACGTATTTAAACTATGGAATTCACTTCCACAAGATGATGTGGTGGCCATCACCTTGAGTGGCTTTAAAAGGGATCTGGACAAACGTGTGAAGGATAAAACCACTACTAGTCATGACAGAGATTATATATGGCCTCCAGGATCATAAGCGGCCTGCCTCTGAAGACCAGTCTCTGAACTGCGGTGGAAGAGGACCACAGGTCTCCTCGGCTGCCTGCAGGCTCCCTGGCGCATCTGGTTAGCCACTTTGAGAACAGGGGGCTGTTGGTCTGATCCAGCAGACCTCTTATTATGTTCTTATGGCAGGGGAGACAGTGAGTTGTGACTATGTGAATAATACACCTGGAATATCTCAAAACCAAGCAGGGGAGGAGACAAAGTAGGAGACAAAGGGACAAGAACAATGGAAGGTAGGAAACAGGAAGCAGAAGACGGCTTAATAATTTAGAATGGGGAAATTTATCTAATCAGGAAGTGTCCTTCAGTCAGAATCTATTATCAATTCCCCAGCTCTAAACAGATTTAGTCTAAACAGGAACAACATCCTATACTGAATAAACACATTCTACAAAATGTGTATTTTGAATCTAGACTTGAAGAAATGCTGCAAAACAGAATGGTACTGTTGAGAAGACCACCCTATATTCTTACACAGCTATAATGGAGAAATTCGCTTAACCAGGATTTGAAGCTGATAGCAACTCTGGCTAAATGGAAATCTGATGAACTTTCACCTCTGTGAACATCTGCGCTGGAGCAGTAATGCCTCGCGTTGATTAAGGTGAGCCAGGAGAGTACCAATCTCATGATAGCCTAACCACAAGTTTGTTAAATCTGCACTGCTCCAACATAACTTGCGATATATTTGCAAGACCACAATGAATGTTGCAGATGTTCAAAAAGGCCTGAGGTGAAGTGTGGTTTAGCTACCACAGAAGCCACAGCCCAGCTGCTCATGGTGGCTGCAGCAGCAAGTGAGGGGGGACAGGGCAACTGGGTCCAATCTCTGCACCAGCTCCAAGCCGGTCTGGATCAGGCCCAATGTCATGCAGCAACAGCAGCAACAGCAGCAGTGAGACAGGCCAATATGCTATAGTTAGCATTACATGGCGGGATGCTATGTTGCTGTTGGTGGTGGCTTCCCAACTCCCTACAGTGCTTTTTCCATTTTACTCTTTTTTGCTATCTATTTCACTTATTTTCTTCCTCTTTGAAAATGTTTCTCTCTTTGCCTACTGTTCTGTGCACAATTCTATAGTTGAACAGTAAGAGCATTTATCAAAAGTGGATATTCAGACAATCCTTGGGTTCTTGCTCCTATCTATAAGGTGCCTGTAGGTAATTGTATGCATTACATAGTGCAGAATATAGTCACTGTTAATGAATTAGCAAGTGCTAGAGATTGTTTATGCAGTTTTCCACAAAATTTTCATTATAGCAATAGTCTGTGCACCTCTGACAGCATTCTTGGCAGCAGTTACAGGAACAGCATCTTTGGGGAGAAAGCCATAAGGAAGAAGCTTATTAAATTTTGTAAATCATCAGGCTTGTCTGCAAATGCATGGCTTTGTAGTTGATTCAGTTGTTGGCTTTGAAAGTCTGCTATTAGGTCCATTAAACAGGCCCAGAGTTTAACTTGCCTTGTAAATTACAGAGAGAAGAAAAGGAGACACAGCACCTTCTTTTTAAAAGAATACAACACCTGCATTGCAGTACACAAAGAAGTATGTTGAGAGCACATGCTGCGTACTGTTCTTCATGAATATAAACTGATGGACCTAGAGCCTGGATCTTGATCACCAGGTATGCAGACACCCAGTTCTCAATCGTAAAACTGAGCCAGGCTTTGCTATAAGATGGCCAAGAACCAGATCATGTGCTCAGAGCCTAGGCTCAAGTATTTCACCAGGATACAAGGCAATTTCACTCTGTACTGGAAATGGGAAATGAAGCATTAGCAACATCTGGGTTCATACCTGTTGAAAGGAAGGTAACATTAAACAATACTGTACAAATAATCTGCTTGCATGGGCATAGCCAGGATTTATATTGCGGGCGAGAACCAAGTTACCTGTGACGCAAGAGGTCAGTTTATCACTATCACTCAGTTGGATTGCCAGGGGCATCACCCCCGCCAAATTGACACACCTTTGCAGCCCCCTCCCTTTACACCTGATGAAAACTCCTCCCTCTCCCTTTACAGCACCCCAAACCCCCCTCCCATCAGAGCTGACCCCAAATCACCCCTCCCTTTGCACCTTGCCAACCCCAAACTCCACCTCCAGTTACACCACTGGCAGGGGAGAGGGGAATGAAGGGGAGAAACTCCTTATCCCCTTCACCATCCCTCTGCACTCACACACATCTGCACTCACACACATGCCGAGAGAGAGAGAGAGAGAGAGAGAGAGAGAGAGAGAGAGCGAGCGAGCGAGCGCTGTGGGAGGCTATTGCAGTGAGGAGGGGAGAAAGAAGTCTGCGTTTCAAAATGTCAACTTTTTCTCTCCTTTCTCAAAGCAGCAGCCATGGCTGTGGCAGCAGCGTGGAGGAGAGCAGACCAAGAGCAGACTTTCTCTCTATCAGCAGTGGCAGAGGGACCGTAGGAAGGCTTGAAAAGCCACCCTGCCTGCCAACTGCATCCACCTCCAGTTCCTTCCTCCTCACTCACCCGCTTGGCCGGAGAGCAGCCCAAGAAAGAAAGAGCCGTCCAGAACCGCTGCCACTTTTCCTCCTTGGCCTGGGACTGAAATGGAAGCGTTGGTATGAGGTGGCTGTTTCTCTGAGACCCAGCTGGACTGGCCATCACCTGCACCACTTGCCTGGGCCTCTTCTGCCTGCCCAAGCCGCCTGCCTGCTGTTCTGTTGTCATGCTACAATATGTGTGGCCATCTTTGGGCAGCCACAGAAAATGAAGTGTGTTGACATTCTTACAATCTTATTATATACTAATATTTACTTAATGCATTTTAGTAAAGCCTTCTGTCATATTAACACAAACAAATGGTCCAAACTATTTTCAGGCCCACTTCAAGAGCTGATAATTATGTGCTCTCTGGCCCAGGCTTGCTAGCTTTTGCATTCCATCAGGGTTCATAGTAGCCCCAAGGAAGGCAGAAGAGGAATAAGAATCATTTTAAGTTGCATTGACAAATGTCAGTATAATCAAGTTTTGGGAAATGATAGCCCTTCTCTGTTTGGGACACACTAGATCTCATTTTGAGAACGGACTCAGGCGAAGACAACTACATGGCTGATAAGAGGTGTAAAAAGCAAATAAGACGAAAGTTGCGTGAAGGAACTGAGGGCTACTTCACACACACACATTGCTATTGATAGATCAGTTAAGACTTAAGAATACACTTGCATGTATAACACACCAAGGAGACCCATTTGGAAGTTTGCATGTTTTACAGGGACATGCATAAGAAAAGCAAGAATGACTGTAGAAGCCACTCCAGTGTACACCTGGTACCAAATCCATGTCTGTTGCCATGTGCAAAGGGGAACAGTCCTATGTGTCAGTAATTAAACACAAACAAGGCAAGTGCTTTTATATATGCCACAGAAAAGAGCAGCTAACAAATAACCTAGCACTCCACTTTAGAATTTAAAATCTACAGTTTAACCGCTGGCTTTTAAATCTAATCCATTACCATCACATGGTATTTAGGATTTTAGAAAAGATATGTAAACTATTTTAACACCCATCATTTTAGCTCTTTTTATTCTATTCTATTTTATTTTTTGCTTCAAACACCACTGAAAAAATAATAGAATTGTAAACAAAAGCTTTTCAATTCATTTTTGCCTACAAATACTATTGTATGTTGCCATTATTGCTGTGTTTTCCCGCTGCTGGGTGTTGTCAAAAAATGTTCACCACATCTACAATAAAGTGAGGGTGGGCAGACAGCATTGCCGGCTTGTGTTCTTGAACTGTTCATACCAAAAGTTCTGTCCACCAAAGCCCGGCCCATTTGCCCCCCTCTCCAGGGTCCACCCACCATTCCTCTCTCCAATAACACTTTGCATCCCATTGGTTATTTTATCTTTTGTATGAGAGATATTTTCAAGAAGGTATCAAATATCTTCAAAGCATTTTTAATGAGGTGCTACAACTGCGGGGGAGGGGGATCATAAAAAAACATACCTAATTACCCTTTGGTAAAGGTAAAGCTACCCCTGTCCATACGGGCCAGTCGTGTCCGACTCTGGGGTTGCATGCTCATCTCGCTTAAGAGGCCAGGAGCCAGCGCTGTCCGAAGACACTTCCGGGTCACGTGGCCAGCGTGACGAAGCTGCTCCGGCGAACCGGCACCAGAGCAGCACACGGAACGCCGTTTACCTTCCCGCTAGAAAGCGGTACCTATTTATCTACTTGCACTTGGGGGTGCTTTCGAACTGCTAGGTGGGCAGGAGCTGGGACCGAAAGACAGGAGCTCACCGCGCCACGGGTATTCGAACCGCCGACCATGCAATCGGCAAGTCCTAGGCACTGAGGTTTTACCCACAGTGCCACCCGCGTCCCTTTTTTTTTTTTTTTTAGTAATTAATTATGCAATTATCCAAGGTTTTATGAAGTTTTTACCAAAGTCACCATCCTTCATAAGGAATGCCCCCCTGACATCTTTCATTATAGGCAGGAGAAAGGAGATTGGCCCCCTTCCTCCCAGGGTGAACAGCAGTTTCAGGGGAATAACTTTTGGCATAAAGCGAAATGGTTAAATCCTGCACATATCCACCACCACCCCTTCCAAAATAGACTCAATGCATTCATAAATGTAACGTCACAACTAATTTGTCGTGGAATCTTGCACATATTGAACTCAATTGTTTCATTTGTATTTTATTCATATTCAGCTCAACTCTTTTCAACATATTGGATCCTCAAAGCCGCTTGTGACAAGAACGCACTTGCATTTTGCAACGAGAGGGAATCCAGTTTCTATGGATGTCTCTCTCACACCAGCTGCCGCCTCACAAGCCACATTATATAGTGTTCTGTAGAACCTGTTGACCTTCCAGAGTGGCTTTTTAGGAGCCCGGAGGCTGTCCCATTACAGGGATGGAAAAGACACAAACATAAACACTTCATCTTCCTTATATTTTCTAGGTGAATATATCCAATTTATCCCAGAAAACCAAGAATTTCACTCATTCAATTGCCAGAAAATAACATTCATAATATTGGCAGTGCTTGACTAGGCACACTCCAGGTAGTAATCTGAACAAAACTTTAAAACAAAACCTGAATAAATGTGTGACAGAGGCTATAACTGCTTTACATTTATCACAACATTTCCTCCTTGTTTTTTTAGCAGCTCCCTTTACTCTGACATACAACGCAGGCTGTGTTAAAGGGCAATGTGATTAGGAACCAATCAGGATTGAAGTTTTTCTTGAACAAAGGAAAATAAGATTAGTCACAAGCACTGGGTTTGCCTGTGTTGAACCAGCATGCTAGAACTGGGGGAAATAAACTCAAAGGATTGCTTCGAGGCACTGAAAATAGGTACTTTACATCCTCAGCTGACAACAAGCCCTTTTGTACTTTAGACAGATAATCACATCATTATGCTAAATTATAATCTATAAGGAAGTAGTACACCTAAATGATGAAAATTCGGCTCCATGCTGAAAATTGTAAATCATTTTATGCCAACTGTCAGCAGGAAGACTATTAATTCATATTGTTTCCATCTGAGTAGCAGTAACAAGCACCTTCCTCCGAGTCATCTCTGTTGTGGATTTGCAGGTTTGGTGCCAGGATAATGATCACTCTATAATCCCAAAGTCACAAAACACAACAGAAGTTTTAACAAAACTTTTAAAAACATAACGAAACAGGTATGCACACTACTTGGAAGGTCTGCATTACAATATTGTGTGTCCCAGAAGAATACTTTTTTAGAGTTCCTATTGAAACAAAGGAAATAGTACTGTACAGCTCAATGATGGATGGATGACAACTATAGAACAACTATAGCTATATCTTTTAACTCGGTGTAAATGAAATGGTATTAGGCTAAAGTATTCATCCCAAACTTCTTATCTGGGAGGGGAAGACATCCTGGAGGTGTCCCCCCACCCCACAACCTGCCAGAGCCATCTCTTCACTGGCTCTCCTGGAGCAGATCTGGCCGCTGAGTGAGGGGAGACCCCACCCAGAGCCTGTGAGCAGCACAGCCGGCTTGCTTGCTTGCCCATGGAAGCGGTGGGAGTGCATCCATCCATGCCCTGCTGGCCCCTTGAACTCCTTCTCTCACCACCTGCGTGCCCGGAGCCTGCTGCTGCACCACTTGTGGTCCTCTTGGACCATTGTGGTGAGGAGTGAGAAGGGATGCTGGCTTGCTGAATGCACCATGGGATGCCTACCTTGATACTCTGACTTCTTGCCCTCACCTCCCAGCTGTGGGGACAGTGAAAGAGGAAGGGTTGTATGCACGGAAGTCCCAAAGCCGGCCAGGGGAGCTGTTCTGCTCTCCCTCTTGTATGGGGTAGTGGTTCTTTAACTGGGAATATGAAGTGTCGTTTAGGTTTTCTCCTCTGTGGGGAAGACAGCTTGGCAGCTGAAATGATGCTCCCAGACTGGAATGTTTACATCTACTTGCCAGAAACTAGTCAGGGAGCTACTTCTGCTCCTCTTTGTGGCCACATCTATGTCCCCCTGCCACCTGAATAGTCAAGCCTGCTGGCAACTGAAAAGTGGCTGCTCAGACCTCTCTTGCAAAAACAGCCAAGAACTGTGCTCTCTTGGCAGACAGACCATTGGGTAAACATCCTAGAAATTAGACCGAAAAGTAGTACAACCATGCCCCTTTATTTTACTTTTAAAAAGCATATCTGCTTAACCCCACACCTCAGCCTGCATCCACCACCCTGGGTTGTCTGTCTTCATGCGATGAAACCTTGGGAAGCAGCTGATATACGGGTCCAGGGTTGTAGGAAAGAGTTGACATGCTGCCAGCAGAACCATCCTTCTCACAGTCACACTTTGTCGCATCCTGAACAGGGTGGAAGGAGGGGGAATATCAATAGCTGAAGCACAGGCAAGATTGTCATAGAATCATAGAATGGTAGAGTTGGAAGAGACCCTGAGAGTCCTCTAGTCCAAACCTTGCAATGCAGGTATCTCAGATGAAGTATCCATGACAGACAGCCATCCAACCTCTGCTTGAAAACCTCCAAGGAAGGAGAGTCCACAACTTCCGGAGGGAACCGTTCCACTGTCAAAAGGCTTTTACTGCCATAAAGTTAGTCGCAATCTCCTTTCTTGTAACTTGAAGCTATTAGTTCAGGTCGTACCCTCCAGTGCAAGAGAAAACAAGCTTGCTCCTTCCTCCATGTGACAGCCCTTAAGATATTTGAAGATGGCTATCATATCTCCTCTCAGTCTCCTTTTTTCCAGGATAAACATACCCAGCTCCTTCAAACATTCCTCACAAGGCTTGGTTTCCAGACCCTTGATCATCTTCATTTTGATGAGGTGTAAGTCCCATTGGTTTTGATGTTTACTCCTGTGCAAGTGTGCGTTAAAAGTAAAGCCTTCATTTTTTTTACCTCAAGTAAAAGGTGGAGCAGGCACCAGAATTATATGCCTCCAGGCAACCTGTTTATTGAGCATCCATCTTAATTTGTTTGCAGGGAGATTAAAGGACATTGGCGTTTTAATGAGCATTCATTCTGATTTGTTTTCAGAGAGGTGACATGTCAAAGGTAGGGCTACCACATACTTTCCAGTGCATTTTCCTGGCATGTTCCCTGTTGCAGAAAGTCTGATCTTTGGGGAAGTGCAAGACATCCCACTCAACTATAATTGCACAACTTAAATTTTCTAGTACAGTAGTACCTCTAATTACGAACTTAATTCATTCCGGAGGTCCGTTCTTAACCTGAAACTGTTCTTAACTAGAGGCGTGCTTTCGCTAATGGGGCCTCTTGCTGCTGCTGCGCCGCCGGCACACGATTTCCATTCTCATCCTGGGGCAAAGTTCTCAACTTGAGGTAACTCTTCCAGGTTAGCAGAGTTCGTAGCCTGAAGCGTTTGTAACCTGAGGCATTTGTAACTTGAGGTACCACTGTATGCTAATGAAAATAGCAAGGAAACACAGCAAGGAAGCACAGCTAGTCTATTTATTTATCTATTTATTGCATTGTCTACAAATACATCTATGCCCTAAGTGGTTTTTCAGGAGCACAGTGGGGCAACGCTGTGCCCCCACCCTCCCAACAGCAGTTACTGGGGTAGTGCAGAGGAAGGGCAGCAATGAGGTAGGGCTGCGTGGAAAGACATTTTAAATGTCCTTAAATGCATTTTACTTTAATGACATCAGTATTTTCTTAAAGATCACTGCAGATGGTGACAGCAGTCACGAAATTAAAAGACGCCTGCTCCTTGGGAGAAAGGCGATGGCAAACCTAGACAGCATCTTAAAAAGCAGAGACATCACCTTGCCAACAAAGGTCCGTATAGTTAAAGCCATGGTTTTCCCGGTAGTGATGTTTGGAAGTGAGAGCTGGACCATAAAGAAGGCTGATCGCCAAAGAATGGATGCTTTTGAATTATGGTGCTGGAGGAGACTCTTGAGAGTCCCATGGACTGCAAGAAGATCAAATGCACCCATTCTGAAGGAAATCAGCCCTGAGTGCTGACTGGAAGGACAGATCATGAAGGTGAGGCTCCAATACTTTGGCCACCTCATGAGAAGAGGTATATGTCACCTTCATATTTGTTTACTTCTGGTCTATAACATTTGCATGTTAATATGTGCATTAGAATCTTCATGAAAGTTCACTTTTGAAATGCATTTTATCTCAATATACACATAATACGTGCAAAATTGAGTGGACAACTGTCTCCATCCCCATATTAATTCAGCAAGGACAGGTCAGCCAAGTTGTTAGAAGAATTCTATTAGCTGCAACAGGAGTTCTCCTCCTCCTCCACCACCACCAGTCTAATTGTGGTGCAGGAGTCACGGTGCATGCGATGGGGAGGATGCGCTGCAAACCCTGCCCCACCAAAATAAAAGCCCCCTTCACAATAATTAGACTTGAAGAAACATTTCCTATGATCCGATAGAGGGTTTCCCCCCAGCCCCATTTCTGTGAGGGGTGTGGATGAGATGCTGCAGGTTGGATGGGGAGGCCACAGAGCCTTCATCCAGCCCATGGGTAGTAGTTCCCCATCCCTCCCGTGGCCCCAACTACCCTTGAACCCAACTAAGTTGTCTGCCATATGTTGAATTACAGATTACAGATCCCTTGCAGTAGGGGGCATCTTAAACCTTTCTGGAAAGCTCCATGTACATAGATTGTAGTAGTAGCAGTAGCTGCATATCAAAGCCTGTAGCAGCCATAACTACTGAATTGCCCCTGCACGGAGGGAGGGAGGGAGCGAGGAGTTTGGGGCCCTATTGAGTCTTATGCTGATCTTCTCCCTCTGCAGGCAGCTGCAGCTACATGAGAATTATGCCATAAATGGGTTTGCCTAATTTGTCTGGTTTATTTAAGCCGCATAATTTCTCTCAGATGTACATGAAAGTTTTAGTGCTCATTTTCAGACACTTTTATCTGATTAAAGAAATCTTCCTCATAAAACGGAAGGATGCTGAGTAGACAAGATATTGTACACAGCAGTTTAGGCTTCGGGGGTGAGGGAATAACATTGCAATGCCAAGTGACTAATGCCACAGAGAGTAGGATTTAGCAAACAACACAACAGATTACAATTCAGTAAGGCTGCACTGTGTATAAAACCATAAAATATTACACTGAGAAGTATTAACAGGAGTACAGCATGCAAAACAAGCGAGGTAATTATTTTGCTCTTTTTGACACTGATTAGGCCTCAGCTGGATTACTACATTCATTTGGGTGGGAGCAAAATATGTTTGAGAGGACAGACAAATTGGAGTGAGTTCAGAGGACAGTAAGGAAAAAATGATAAAACGTTTGGGAAAATAGGATCTGTGAGGAAAGGGCAAGTTATTTAAACATGTTCCATCTAGAGACAAGAGGACTGAAAGGAGACGTGACCCATCTACAAATTCACAGAAGATTGCCTGAAAGGAGGAGGATAGAGACCAATTATTCTCATTAGTGAATGAGAACAGAACAAAAACTAATAGGCTTATATGGCTGCAAAGAAGATCTGAGCGGAATATGAAGGACAAGCGTAAGCCATTAGGAGCAGAACGAACACAGTAGCCAGAGTCTTCCTATACATGAATCTGGCTTGCTCAAAAGCATGCTAGGGCCATATTGCGCATTACACAGCAAAAACTGGGTTTGTTTGTTACCTTGTGTATATTTGACCACAGCCCATCCTAGCTCTTTTAGCCCTCTGCTGGCAAACAGGTCAAACTCATACCATACATTTTTAGATGTGCACCTAAAAACATTAAAAGCCTGAAGAGGTCTTTAGGAGGGACCAAGAGGAAGGGCTGGCACAAATTGCAACTTTTAGGTTCCACACTTCTTGCAGTAAATCATATCATCATGATATTGCAATGAACACCGAACTCTGCAGTACGAGTGGGAAACAAAGGCAGGCCACATCAAATGGCAGTTATTTAGCATCAGAATGACAGACCTTTCACTCCACAGGTGTTCACCAGAGAGTAAGGTATAAATATTACCAAAAGGTACATATGGAAGCAAGGAAGAGAGGGAGATCGACCAGACTCAAATGGAAAGAGTGTTCTATGTAGCTGTGTGACTTGCTGGGTCCCTCACCCAAGAACTTCCTGGAGGAGAAATCACTGGGGAAATCCTCTGTGTCAGTGGCTGCATAGAATGGATTATTCATTTATAATTAAATTTCTATCCCACCTTCTTCTCAGAGGAGCCCAGAATGGCAAATACAGTGGTACCTCAGGATACATACGCTTCAGGTTACATATGCTTCAGGTTACAGACTCCGCTAACCCAGAAATAGTGCTTCAGGTTAAGAACTTTGCTTCAGGATGAGAATAGAAATCGGGCTCCGGTGGCGCGGCAGCAGCAGGAGGCCCCATTAGCTAAAGTGTTGCTTAAGGTTAAGAACAGTTTCAGGTTAAGTACGGACCTCCAGAATGAATGAAGTACTTAACCTGAGGTGCCACTGTACATCAGAGCAATAAAAAATATAACAACATCATAGCCGAAAACATCTAAAAGCATCTAAGTGAAGAGAAGCTGTGACTGTGAGCTGCGTCCCACCATTGCTATAACAAAACCTCTTCATGCAGGATTTATAAATCAGTGAATCCATACAATCTTGTAGGGAATCTTCCAGCTGTGAACACTTTCATGGTGCTAACGCAGTTATTTTGAATCTTCAGTTCAAAACAAAAAATACAGATACTACCCCCCAACCCCCCTTAAAGGATACGCAGAAGGACATGACAGGAGTTCCTATGGTAATAAAACAACTAATGTTATTTTAGTACTCAAGAGTCACTGGATGACATGGGGGGAAATAGGATGCCACATGAAGTATTTCCTGGCATTACTCATTGCAGAATACATGTTCATCTGGAACTGTAGTTAAAGCTTTCATAGGTTCATGGGTTTTATTTGCATTTCCCCCCTTTGCTTTAAGCTTTACTGCTTCGCTGACGGCAGTAATAGAAGGAAGGCGTATTTGTCTTTCCCAACTGTCACTGATGACACAAGATAAGCAAAATGGATGTGGGTGTTTCTGTTTTGTTTCTTGCTAATGAGGCTTTTCAAGTATTTTTGTAATGAAATGAATTTGACATTCAAAGTGTTTATATCCATTTCCCTCAGCGGGGTTGCTTTGCGGGAAGAAAATATCTACAAAGTTTATGCAAAAAAGAAAAAGGAGGAAGGGGGGAAAGACAACATATATCTGACAAAGGCAGACAAAGGCCAGCTATAGAATTTGAACCATTAATTACCACCCCCTGCATTAATTTTGTATAGCGTGTTCTCCTTCCTGGAGAGCACGTGTTGCGGTGGGGTCTGCTGAGCCACCCCTCTGTTACCAGGCAGGGTCTCTAAAGATGGCCTGGGGCAGTGATTGGTTCACTGGGTTGCTGGGGTAAAAGTTATGTTTCAATTTTGGTGGGAGGGGTAAAAGGGTTAAATACTCTGCACGCAGCCTGGAGCTTTCTCTCACCTGGACCACCTGGACTGTCTGGAGGACAGTGGAGCGATCTTCTCATTGTCTGGTTACATTTCTTTATTTTCCCCTTCTTTTAATCTTCTCTAGTCCCTTAATTAATTTAATTCCCCTTTTCCCTCTTTGATTTCCCACCCCACCCCTTTCCCTGCCCTGTGGGAAGATCCTCCCTGTACCTGTGAGCGCTGCCTGTGCATAATCCTCCTGGGCTTGCCTTTCCCAATAGGGAGAGAGCCCCCATTAGGGGCTTTATTTAGCAAAATGGTTTCCCCATATTTGCCTGTTTGTTAATTGTGGGGCTAGTCAGGACTGTTCCCAGCTTAGCTGGAGTCACTTTCGTTTTAGTATCCCCAAAGGTGGCTTTATTTTGGGTGTGTGCAGTGCTGTTGGCCGAATTTTAATCTAGCCTTGGCTGGAGCACCATTTTGAGCTTCCTTTAATATTGCAATGAGACAAAAAAAAAGGCAGAGAGCAGAAGCAGGGAGGCCTGCATGGCCTGCACATATCATTCAAGCCTAAGCCTGTGACATGTGACTCATTCTCTCTCTAAGAATGTATCTGTTTGTTTGCAGGCTCACTTGTTGCTAATGTATATCTTAGGAAGACAGAGTGGAGCCAGAGGCTCTCTGTGCCTCCAATGAGCACTCTGTGTATGCTCTTTAACTATTCTGTTTCTGAGCAGGTTTATTTTCTTCAAGTTTGTTTTTCCCTGATAGTGGCGACTGCCATTTTAGAGACGAGCCATTGTGGCTTAGTGGCTAGAGTACAGGACTAGGACCTGGGAGACAGGGTTCATATCCCCCTCTTAGCCCTTGTTATAACAAGGCAAAACAAGCTGCTCCTTTTGGACTATTCTGTTGCTGGGTAGTTTGGCCCATTTGTGATATTGCTCCCAAAAAGAACTTTGGGTTTCTTGAGGAGGTGCTTCCCTCTAAAGGGCAAGCAGGGGTACCTGGACAGGCAGTGGGCTGCCTCAAGTTTGTTATCTCATTGGAAACATTTACAGTATGTCTGGCCTAGCAGGTGATCCTAGGGCTTGGCCCGCTTGGTCCTAGAATTTGATGGCCTCTGGCAGCATTTCTGGCCTGAATAGCTTCCCCATGTGGTGCACAAAGCATTGGTTTCACCTGTTCCTCACATTGTTTAGGTTTTTTTCTTTTTGCAGACTATGACAGGGCCTTTGCAGATGCCTCCAGAGCTTGTCTCTCCTGCAGAGGATGACTTGTTGATGCCCCAGGTGCCTTCTTCCGGAAGGAAGCGTCTTCAGAGGCAGGAAAAAGCGGAGCAGGGATGATGCTTACACCTCCTTGCAGGTAAATCATCCCTGAGCTCTGATGATGATTCAGACATCACCTTGGACCTCTCCAGGGGTCAGGGTGAGGCTGTTCCGGGTCTTTAGGGTCATCCTGGATAGCTCAGCTGGTCAGCGTATGGTGCCGGTAATGCCTAGGTTGCAGGATTGGTCCCTGTATGGGACAGCTGCATGCTCCCTCATCACTCTACCTGGACACTGAGGTCCTGTGCCGAGGGCCTTTCTAGTGGTTCCCTCACTGTGAGAAGCCAAGTTACAGGGAACCAGGTGGAGGGCCTTCTCGGAAGTGGCACCCGCCCTGTGGTACACCCTCCCACCAGATGTCTACTACCAGACTTTTAGAAGACATCTAAGGCTGTTTAGGGAAGCTTTTAATGTTTGATGCATTACTGTATTTTAATATTTTGTTGGAAGCTGCCCAGAGTGGCTGGGGAAGCCCAGCCATATGGGCAGGGTACAAACAGATTATTATTATTAGTAGTAGTAGTAGTAGTAGTAGTAGTATTATATTGTGGGAGAGTGGACTAGATGATCCTCGGAGTCCCTTCCAACCCCACTCTTCTATAAGTGGTAATTCACTATGATGGGAATGTTAGACGCAGGGCTGCCATCATCCCCTTAGCTCGCTAGGATCACAGGGACGGGGACATGTGGACAGCTCCACATTTCAAATGGAAATTCCCTGAGCAATAGAACCTGAAGCTGGTATGCAGGAAGCTGGCCCGGTGGCAGCTTTGTTGGGACTTTTTTAGGGTTTCTGGCCAGTGTTGGCCCTGTAAATTTACACATCATGGTGGCAGCACAAGGCAGGGCATCTTGCCCAAGCGGGGGCTGGCAAGCAATAACTCAATACATCTCACCCATATTTCCATAAAATATCTCCCTTGAAAGCCTGGCTAAAAGGTTATCTAGATGGGTCAGTAGCTTTGTGCTTGTGGGAAGGGTTTTTCCCAAGGTTTCGGGATTCCTCTGGCTTTTCAGCCAGTGGCTCAGAATACAGCAACTCAAAAGCCAGTTAGAGAGCTACCTGTGGTAGCCAGAAAGAAGGTTAGGAAGCAGCTTGCATTGGGACGTATGGTGGGATCCCCTTGATTCTCCTTCTAGTCCCGATTTTCATTTATCCACATTGGGGATCGTCCCTAAGAAAGCCCCATATAATTCCATCTGATCCATACTTATCACATCCCAAAGGCACCTCAGCGAATGATGCTATCCCTCCGGAATTGTTCCGTGAAATATGCATCTTTGGATCAGGCAGTTGAGCTTACCAACAAATTGGAGGAGGTGCCTTGTTGGCATTATGCGATATTGAATCGGCTGTTAGGCTGCTGCCAGTTCACCCTCAAGATTTTAAGTAGTTAGGCTTTAATTGGATGGTCCTTATATTGATAAGGCGATGCCAGTGGGTTGCTCAATAGGCTGTGCAGCACTTGAGTCCTTTAGCGCCTTTCTGGACTGAACATTGTGAGTCAAGACTCGTTACCTGGGGGTTTCGTTATGTGGATTATTTTACTGGCTGATTCATGTGACACCAGCCTCTGCTTAGCTTACTAGGTGCCCCTTTATTCCCTCTGGGAGCTGGGTTGTTCTGTTGGCAGTGGATAGGTCAGTGGGTCCTACTGCCCCTTTTAACGTATTTGGGGGCTAGCTGGATACCGTTGCTCAAACATCTGCTTGCCTGTGGAAAAGCTGTTTGCCGTGAAGGACGTTATTCTTGTAATACTTCCTCTGAAGCAAGTGTTGCTTTGTCAGATCCTATCATTCCTAGGTCAGTTAAATTTTGCATGCAGGGTGGTTGCTCCAGGCTGCCCCTTCCATTCCTGCTTGGCCAGGTGGTCTCATGGCCCGGGGTCCCTTCATCATCATGTACAGTGGCCTTGAGCCTGGCAGGGCAAAGCAATCACATGTGACCTAACTTTTCTCGAGTTTTCCCCATTGTAGTGTCAGTGCACATCTGGACTGAGGAGTTTAGGGACCGTCGGGTCTGTCTTGGTCTGATAACCAGGCAGTGTGAGAGTCCTGGCAAAACGGTCTTCATGCTCTGGCAGAGTCTTCGCAATGCTTAAGGTTTAATATTGCGTTTCTGCTCGCTTTATTTCGGGATCATCTAATGTTTTCGCTGTCACTCTATCCTGTTTTTTCAGTTGGAGAGCTTCAGATCCTGGGCTCTGGATGCCCAGCTATAGCCGGATTTTTCTGGAGCTCCTTTGGCACTTGGCAACAATTAATAATTATGAGGAGTAGTAGCTTACGTTTCCCCATCCGCTTTCAGGTCTTATGAGAAGGCCTGGACTGATTTCTTAAAATTTAGCTGGCAGTCCTCGGCCATTCAGAGGAACCTGCCCCCATCCTCTGAGCAGGACCTGCAGTAATTCGCCCACCTGCTGCAGATCGGATGCACTGTTAAAACTATCAGAATTCAGTCCGCTGCAATGTCTGCTAGAGTAAAGCTTTAATTTTTCAGAGACCCTTCTAAAAGTGTGTCGTGCGCAGGGTCTCGGAAGCTTGGAATAGGCTCCAACCTTCACAGGACAGCAGGCAGGAAGCCGGTCAGTCTTTGACCTATGCAGTATCCGCAACGTTAAGACTTGTCGGCTGGTTCAAGATCAAGACGAGACTTCTTTCAGTATTCCATTGTAATTTTGGTGTACTGAGGGTTGGGGAAATTGTGTTGGAGCCGGCACGGGGCTGAGAGTTCGGAGGCTTATTGCCTCAGGACTTTTCCTTATCTGCTTTGGAGCTTGTCATAAGTGTCTGGAGCTCTAAGTCAGACCTAGTGAGCAGGGTTGCCACCATCAGGCTTCCAGTCACAGGTGAGGTGGGCCCTTGCCCTGTTATTGGTTACCGGAAATATTTGGCTTTTCGTTCCCCTGGGGGCTGGCTCGATCCTAGTGCACAGAAATGGGTTCCGGTTTGACAGGCATCTAATTGCTCACGTCGTGCGCCAGTTATTGCAGCCTGCGGCTTGCCTACCGCTGAACACGCCTCATTCCTTCCGAATAGGTGCTGCTGCAAAGGCTGTGCACTGGGTCCTGTTAGTAGACAGGATTGTGAATACGGGTCATTGGAAGTCTGACGCTGACAAAGGTTATGTCAGGAAGCATCGCCAATGATGCCTGTGCTGATGCCTGTCTGTTACTCCTTTTTTCATAGGAGCAGCTGTGCGCATTTGGATTGTCGGCCACAGCATCATGCACTGAGCTGGCAAGCACCCTGACGAGTCTGGACTGGGGGCGCCATCTCGGCCTTCCTGCCCATGTTTCTAGCTCCAGTCCGCATCTGGATTGTGGGGCACAGCATCGTTTACTGGGCTGGCATCAGAGCTAGGCAGTCTGGAAGGGGACTGGGTCTTGTCCTCCCGCAGCAGGTGTTGTGGATGTCCAGGCGCAGAATGCAGTGGAGCGAATTCATTCCGCTAATTAAGCAGAGGGTGCTTTCGGATGCCCCCCCCCCATGGCAATTATTGTTCAGCTGGGGGAGAACGATGTGGCAACTTATGATTGCTTTACTTTGCACTCCACGATTCAGAGAGACTTGGGGGAATTGGTGACCTTAATACCCACAGTTAAAATATTTTGGTCACAATGGCTGCAAAGGCGCAATTGGCACGGCATTTCTCGACCTGAGGCTGCTGAAAGGGCCAGGAAGCACATTAATTCCGCAGTGTGTAAGAAGGTGGCTGATTTGGGTGGGTTGGTTATTTCCCGCCCAGATATTACCTTCAAGGCTGTGGCCCTTTACCGCAATGATGGAGTACATCTCTCTATACTGGGGAGTGATGTTTGGATGCGGTAACTGCAAGGCTGAAGGTTGGGTTGGGATTGTGAGTGGTTGGCGGCGAGCGTAAAGGGCTCGATTGGCGGTTAGGCATTGGTTATAAATTGGTGGAGGAGGGGTTAGGATAGGCTGTGCCTGCCCCTCCATGGTTGCTGCGGAAAGGGAATTCCGTTAAAGGAATCCTGGGGCTTGCCATCTTTTTGTCCAATCCCTGGAATGGGACTAGGGCCGGCAAGCCTTCGGGGAGCAGGCGGGTGAGAGTTGAGGGTCTGTGTCTCAGCTCCAATTCCTCCCCGACTTGTTTTCCCCCACACTGTCTTTCGGTGGTGCCCGGAAGTCAGTTCTGTCCCCAGGCGGGGGGACAGATAGTCTTAACCAATGCCTAAACAACCACTCGCGGTTTTGTATTTAAATAAAGTTGTGGCCAAAATTATGCCAAAAACCTTAAACAAAAATTAAGCGTGCGTTGTGAGTTATTTGGGGGGTGGCTTGGGGACCTCGACACGCAAACCAGTAACTGTTGAGTCAACAGAGGCTTCAGCTGGGAACCTCGAAGTCTGTGGTTGGGGCCTGACCTAACACACAAAGTTCAGAGTCTCTTTCATGTAGCTAAAGCAGCAGGGATATTCATCTTCAGCCCCAGTGGTGGGCAAGAAGTGTGAAGGCTCTGACTTTGCAAGATCCAATATTAAATCAGTCCTATATGTGTGGGAAGTTCCTAGTTTGGGCATGAAGGGGGGGGGCTGAGGGGGGAGGAGTTTCCAGAAGGATGCAGGAACACTAGAAGCACAAAGGCATATACCCCATGCGAAGTCCTGGAATATATTATATTTAATAAATGGATGGGCAGGGAGCTTAGGAGCCTAGTATTTAGCACTTGTCTAATGAGGCAGAAGATTCCATGAGCAACAGCATCCAGATTCCACAACTCAAACCTCTAAATCGGTGGGTCTGCATTGGGGTCCCCAGCCTGGCTTCAGCTGCTGCTGCAGCCTGACTACGGCCTTATCCACACTTACCTTTTGTCTCACGCTTTCCAGGCCCAAGCACACTTTGTTTTTGCCTCAGAACTTTCCCCGCAAAATCCTGCTCCTTAATGCTGAAGCACAACAAATGGCAATTCAGGTTTTCTGCATATTGTCATTTGCTCTGATTCCAGAGTGATTTAAAGAGTGGGCTTTCATGGGGAAAGTGTCGGGAGAGAGAGCACTTGGACACGGAGGTTTAAAGCATGGACGATGCCTGGAAAGTAGAGGAAAGATACCGTAAGTGCGGATAAGTCCTATGTTACACACACACAGAATTTTACCTGTGAGTCCTGCAAGATCTGCCTCCTGCTTTGCTGATTTAACTCTAGAAAGGCAGGAGGCCAAACTGATGATGCCGATGCTAAGGATGTAAGAAGAACCAAAGACCTGTTTAATTCATCATCCTGTTTTCCACTATGGCCAGATACACATGGAAAATTCACCAAAATCTTCACTCCCATTTCATCATTTGTGAATGCAATTATGATGGTTTTGAATAACCCTAAAGTTTTCTGGAGAAACAGACTCTCCCTTCCAGTTTCCTTTTCACCTCACTTTTTAGAGCTTTCCTCTTTTGAAGTCAAATGTGACTGTGATGGACTTCCTTGGCCACTTGCAAGTATGTTGAATATGATAACACCAAATTTGAATTCAAGATCCATTCCAGGCAATGAATGAGAAACATGCTTTAAAAAAGAAAAAGCCTCATAATACTCTCTCAAGGTAACTTTACCGTAGTTGAATTGCTAAAGGAATTATTAGATAGACATCTTTTGATAAAGCAATTCACAGCAGATTTTAATTTCCTTGGGGGAGGGGAGGGGAGGAGAAATCTAACTCTCAAAGCTCTTTGTGTCTCTGTAACTGACACTCCAGATGCAAAAGATAAGGAAAAGGCATTATTTTCAGGAACATACTGGCTCACTTTTGCCTTTATGTTTTTCATTTATGAGGACGAAGAGCTAAGCAAGCTCTCAAGCAAAAAGCAGTGTGGTTTTGTGATTAGAACAAAGTGGGGGCCAGAGAGAGAGAGAACCAAATAAAGGATGACTTTTAATGTTTTTCTGGATCTGCTGTGTAGAGTTGTTCCACTCTTCTGAGCTTTTCCAAATGCAAAATGGGATGGGACACAAGCCTTTATTCCTACTTGAAATATACTCAGAGTCGCAAAGTGATTTCATGCTCTTTATTCAGCTCATAGTGGTGAGGAGGAATGAATGGAAGTCCGCTCAAAGTATCTGCTTTATATACATTATTTACACAATGGGCTGCACATGATTGGCTAATTCTGGAATTCTACTGTAAGCCAATCAGGTTGTGGATTCACTTATATCTGGAGCATGATTGGGTGGTTCCTGCCAACCAATCATACTGCTGCATTGTTCTAGGACCAATCAGACTGCTGCATTCTGAATCCTATTGTTCTAGGACCAATCAGACTGCTGCAGTTTGGATCCTATTCAACTAGTACATAACATTACTGTTTTGAAATTCATGGTGATAGCAAATCCAACACAAAGAGAAGTCTACATTTATTTCAGCCATGCTGTTGTGGCCAGTAAGACCTTCATTTTAAAGTAGCTCCTCATATACTCTCTCAGTGCAACACACACGGTTCAAGCATCTTTCCTCTTGTCCCACAACTTCTCCCCAGGGAAACCTGCTCTTTACTGCTGAATGCCAATCAGGTTTTTTCTGGATTGACGTTTACCCCAATTTAGTGCTAAAGAGTGCATTTTCCAGGAGAAAGTAGTGGGGCAAAGGCAAAACCAATTGGACCTATGCCCAGCAAGCACCGGACAAGAGAGGAATCACTCAGACCTGTGGCTTCTAGACTCAGGGCAAGCGGAAGGGTGGATGAGCCCCTGTCCTGGTTCACCTCCAAACAGCAGACACAGAATGCAGCAAGCCATGTTTCACGCAGTGGTAAATTAATCAATGCAGTCTTCTTTATGAACAGAATAAAACTTTTACTTGAAGAAAATAAACTTGTTCATAAAGAGCATAGTTAAAGAGCATGCACAGAGTGCTCATAGCAGCTATCTTAGTCTTCAGAGAGGCACAGATCTTAGTTTCTGATTAACTGGAGCCACTCTGCCTGCAACTCACATACTGAGCTGAGACTGACTCAGACTTGGAAGAGAGATGGCCAGTTACATTTACAGGGAACCCAAGACGAGTCACGAGTCACAGAGACCTGGCAGTTTACTGCTAGCAGGCTTGAAATGATTGTGTAGGACCAGACAGCCCTTCAAACAGGGTTCTTCTCTGTAAAGAAGGACAACAAGCCCCCTAAGCCCACCCCAAACATTAAGGTGTAGCTGTTTCTAAGCAGGAGCATTAAGTCGAAGTGCATTATTTGCCCAAGAGGTGAAGAAATCAATAGCAAAATTCAGAGTGACTTTATAAAAGTAAGGATGCACCTCTTAAGTTACCAATTACAAGAAGTTTTACTTTTTTGACAGCCACAAATCATTAATGGAAACATTTAGGGGTCAAAATGATTCACTACAAGCTATGCTGTAAAAGGTTTTTGGTTTTTTTTAATGAATTTATGCTATTATTACACATTTAAAAGATAAAACCCAAACATTACTGTTTTGGTTAGTTGGAGGCAGAGTGAGAAAAAGAGTCAAAGTGAGTTTTCCACTTGATGGAGAAAATTGTTATTGTTATTGTTATGTATTGAAGTTCTCACTCTGGCCACCATGAGTATTGTGTAGGTAGTCTTCACTCAGGTCCGCGTCAGTTACTTTAGGTGGGAAACCCTGGGTTGTCGTTGCTACAATGTTGACAGCCGGCTGCCTATAAAAGCAGGCCGGCTGAGCTGTTTGCTGTTCAGTTCTGTTCCAGCTTACAAATAAAGAGCTGCTTTGGAGAAATCGCTGCGTCGTCTGCTATGTCTACCCACTACTTAACACTGGCGACGAAGGTGGGATCAATGGACATCAGAGCACAGGCAGACGTGGCCACCCTCTGAGCTGAGCTGAATCACAGAGCTGAAACACTGAGCGAAATCACAGAGCGGAACCAATTCAGAGCTGACTGTTCTGGCTAGAGCACTGTGTTCCAACCATCGCCTCCACGTCGCCTCTACCGCTGTTTGCCCCAGCCTCTGAATCATGGGACTCGTACCTCGCTCGGTTTGACTGCTACCTCCAAGCAAATGAGCTGCCAAGAGGGTCTGTAGAGCAGAAGCGGGGGCTATTCCTCAGCCTTTGTGGCCCTGAGGTGTTCGCGACGGCCCGAGCATTGGTTGCGCCTTTAGCAGTACAGGCAGCGACATGGGACACGATTCAAGAGAAGCTCCGCAACCACTACACGCCAAAGCCGTCCAAGATTGCTGCCCGCCATGCGTTCTACCACCGGAACCAGGCAGAGGGGGAGTCAATTAACAACTACACCGCCGCCGTCCAACAGGCTGCAATGCACTGCGAGTTCTGAGACTTAGACTGATGGATCAAATCGTCTGCAGGGTCCAGGACATCCGTCCGCAACGGCGTCTCCTCGCCAAGCCAGACCTCACGCTGCAGAAAGCCATTGAGGAGGCCGTGACCTCAGAAGCTGCTGAACGCTCTGCCCAGGAGATCTGCAAGGCCAGCAGCCCGTGTCACATTACCGTCGTGCCTGACCGTCCGCCGAGTCCACTCACGGCGGTTCCTTCAACAGCAGCGGAGCCAGGGAACTCGGGCTCAATGCCACATTTGGTCACACCACAGTCACAGCCATAATTGGAAGGCCACCCGGACTCTGGTACTGGCCCTCGGCGATCCAGCAGGGTTTCCAAGCGCCCAGCGTATTTAAAAGACTATGTTCACTGGACAAACTGCACATGTAAAGCTGTATGGTGAATAGGGTCAATTAATATGCTTATGTGCCTTACTGAAACCAATAAGGGTATTGCTGTATGTAATGGAACCACTATGATTGTAACTAATGCCTTTTCTCGGTGTGGGGGGGGGTGTTATGTATTGAAGTTCTCACCCTGGCCACCAGGAGTATTGTGTAGATAGTTTTCATTCAGGTCCACGTCAGTTACCTTAGGCGGGAAACCCTGGGCTGTTGTTGCTACAATATTGACAGCCGGCTGCCTATAAAAGCAGGCCGGCTGAGCTGTTAAGATACTTGGCTGGCTTAAATGGTGAAACTGTCTGTTAACTTCTTTTCTGTCTGTTCAACCTGTGTATATGTCAACAAACTGTTAATTTCAACAGACATTAAAGTCTCCAGAACCCTTTCCTAAAAAGGGAACGGATTCTGTCAAATGTCACTCCTAGAATATCTTACCATTCACAGTAGGGAGATGCAGGAGAGCCATGAAAAGGCCTGTGTCGTATCCTTCCATATGGAGCCAGGCTGGCCTTATCACCAGGAGCCATCAGTAGGATTAAAATGACCAGGTAGTTCTACAACATCTGAAGGGCGCCACATTGGTTACCCCTGGCCCCTACCTAGAACACAGCTGCAGCCTAGATGTAGAATGGACTTTTGGCTACAGCGACGTGAGTGGTTTTTGTAAGTTGTCATGTAAGGAGTTCTCTTAAACACTTGGTGAAAATGTTTTAAATAATAATAAAAACTGATTGAGCAAATAAATAAATAAATAAACAACACACAATTTGGAGAGTCTTGGCCAGGCAAGAATCATGTAGGAATTTTGAAAGATGTTAAAAGATTAGTGAAATCTCTCGAGGGGGTGTCTCACTGCTAAGCAATCTTAAGAAATGTAAATCCATCTTGTTTTACTGAGTCTAGTGGGGGGAATATATATTATAAATAAACACCAGCTATTTTTTAAAAAGAAAAAAAAACCACCAATGTGACACAAGACATTAGGCAGAGAAAATTGAATGTGGGTGTGGAGACACTGCACACAAACATGCACATGTGTAATTAAACCTTTAAAGTACAGCTGAGTGATTTTCTTACCCCAGTCCAAGATTTATTAATACACATGTCAATGTCAAATCTAATAAAGGCACTGTGTTAATTGTAATTGTAGAGCCAGCTGCTAACACCTGTCAAGGTATTTCTGGCGCAGAATATGCTCATTGTGTGTGAGCCTGGTGACAGCCCTGAGTACAAACAAGGCAGTCTTGTATTTCCACGCTCTGTATTTCAAAAGTTGGTTTAAGTGTCAAATGAGTTGCTTGCTTTGCATCACTAAAACCATGAGATGTGACGCTGTTCTGTGCAAACAGAAATCCAACACTCAAGAAAGGCCCAAGAGTAAAATAGCATGAGATTTGCTAATAAGCACTAGGTAGAGTTGCCCATGGAATTTGCCTAAAGCAAACTCCGAGGTCAACTTGAAGAGTCCTGCTGTGGCAAAAAAAAAAATATTATTAAGGACCTAACGTAACGAAGTGCTGTACAACAGCAGATGCCCACAGGCTCACAGTCAAGAATAGAAGCCATCATCTTTTATTCAGAAAATGCTTGAAGTTCAGCACTATACAAAAATACTTAAAACACAGAAACATAAGAGAATGGGAAGCTCGATTCCTGACCTTTCTATCAGTAACTACAGCAGCCATGTGGGACACGTTGGCTCAAGAACTGATGGATTGCTGTGTTTGGGTTGCTGCTTTTAATGTAGTCCATCACTGGGTTCTGTGGTTGAGTGGATGGGATTGAAGCCAGCCAATTCAATCTGCTTCCTCCCTCTCTACCAACAAGCAGACCAAACAATGAAACTCCGTGATCATGTTTTTATTTACTAGCCTGTTTCTTGGCATAGGGGAGCCTCCAGACCATGGGCCTAGGCCATTCCCTACAAGCCACACCCACCAGCCCCAAGGCCAACAGCACATCATGTGTGGAGCAGGTATGGACATGGCCACAGAGGAGCAAGCAGGAACTTAATGTGAGCTCCTGCCTGCTCCTGCGCAAGCAGGGCTCCCTTTCCCTGACAGGAAGCCCCAGGATGCAGCTGTGGGGGCTCTTTTGCTCCATTTTGAAGACGCATTCAAACTGCTTCCTAAAATGGAGTGCTCCATTTTGGGAAGTGCTTTGAAAGGGAGCAAGCTGCTTTGGGTGCCAATTTGAATAAAATATGGGAGGGGCAGGTAAGGCCTGACCTGCATAATCAATCACAAGACACAGCACACAAACACAACTTTTGAATTGTTCATCTACTTGGGGGGGCAGCCCCCTCAAATATTTTTTTGGGTGGCAAAGGACCCTCAGCTGCTAGGAGTTGGCTCCTAGGCTATGGTTACCAGATTTTTTTTCAATGAATCCGGGGACACTTTTTTCTTTTTCTTTTTTGGAAGTTGAGTAGCAACAGGGAGTCAGTAGTGGGGATGGTGAGGCAAAAGGCCCTGGGCCCAAGCACACATGCATATTGTATAAAGGTGCAAAACCCTTCTTTCGCACCCTGTGAAACATAAATGCACAGAGTTTTTAAAAAACTGGGCAACAGCTGCCCGCCTGCAACTCCTGAGCCTCCCCCAATCTGTCAAAACAAAGGGGGCAGGAGATCTGTACCGCCAGATGTCCCCAGTTCCCCTTTGGCAGTGGCAGCAGCAGTTAGCAACCTGGAGCCAGCCTGGTAGCGCAGTTGGCTCTGGCTGGCTTCAGGAGCTGCTCGCTGCCGTGGCGCCCACCATTTTTCCTTTCCGGAAGTCCCCATATGATGTGTTGCGCACAAGACACATCATATGGGGAATTCTGGTGAGGAAAAATGGCAGGCGCCATGGCAGCGAGCAGCTCCTGAAGCCAGCCAGAGCCAACTGTGCTACCAGGCTGGCTCCAAACTGCTGAGACTGCCGCTGCCACGATTCCCGAGGACATTTAATGAAATCTGGGGACATTCCAGGAACGGAATTTGTCTGGGGACAGATTTGCAAATCCAGGGACTGTCTCAGAAAACTGGGGACATCGGGTAACCCTATCCTAGGCCTCTGATGTCATTAAGATGCCATGTGATTGACAGATAGGTGTTCCTACTTACCTAGCAAAGCTGGCTTGTGAAGAGTGGGAGAATTAAGAGATCTAGCACACTGCCCAGATTGGGCTCCCTACTCTTGCTGAAGCAGTCTGCTGACTCTTTGATCATACAAAAATTACAAGTTCCAAGCTGTAAACAGGCTTAAGCCAAATTGCACTCACTTTGCTATTTTTTGTTCTGTGTTTCCTGCAGAACTGCCCATTTGCTCCCTATGTGCCAGGTGCCCTTTTCCAGATACACTCCTGCCCCCTTCAGTTTGTTTGCAAGCTTTGTTGTTTAGTTGTTTAGTCGTGTTCGACTCTTCATGACCCCATGGGCCAGAGCACGCCAGGCACTCCTGTCTTCCACTACCCCCCTCAGTTTGGTCAAACTCATACTGGTAGCTTCAAGAACACTGTCCAACCATCTCGTCCTCTGTCATCCCCTTCTCCTTGTGCCCTCCATCTTTCTCAGCATCAGGGAGTCTTTTCCAGGGAGTCTTCTCTTCTCCTGAGGTGCCCAAAGTATTGGAGTCTCAGCTTCAGGATCTGTCCTTCCAGTGAGCACTCAGGGCTGATTTCCTTAAGAATGGATAGGTTTGACCTTCTTGCAGTCCATGGGAATCTCAAGAGTCTCCTCCAGCACCAGAATTCAAAAGCATCAGTTCTTTGGCTATCAGCCTTCTTTGTGGTCCAGCTCTTACTTCCATACATCACTACTGGGAAAACTATAGCTTTAACTACATGGACCTTTGTTGGCAAGGCAATGTCTCTGCTTTTTAAGATGCTGTCTAGGTTTGTCATTGCTTTTCTCCCAAGAAGCAGGCGTCTTTTAATTTCATGACTGCTGTCACCATCTGCAGTGATCATGGAGCCCAAGAAAGTAAAATCTCTCACTGCCTCCATTTCTTTCCCTTCTATTTGCCATGAGGTGATGGGACCAGTGGCCATGATCTTAGTTTTTTTGATGTTGAGCTTCAGACCATATTTTGCGTTCTCCTTTTTCAACTTCATTAAGAGGTTCTTTAATTCCTCCTCACTTTCTGCCATCAAAGTTTTGTCATCTGCATATCTGAGGTTGTTGATATTTCTTCCGGCAATCTTAATTCCGGCTTCGGATTCATCCAGCCCAGCCTTTCGCATGATGAATTCTGCATATAAGTTAAATAAGCAGGGAGACAATATACAGCCTTATCTTACTCCTTTCCCAATTTTGAACCAATCAGTTGTTCCTTTTCCAGTTCTAACTGTAGCTTCTTGTCCCACATAGAGCTAGGGCTTTATTAATCATGGTGTGCCCTGTCTCTTTGCAGCATTAACCCACATGCTTTGATGTGGAAAATATTTGCTATGTATTTTCAGATTAGATACTGAGTGATCTTATGGAGAAAGATAATTTCCAACAGAAGCAGCAACGCCAGTGTTGCACAAACGGAGACTTTTCTTCCTTGCCCACAATCTGGAGTATTAGTAAATGGATCATTGGTTCACATAATGGTGCATATAGCCTAGGAGAGCAGACTCTACCACTTATGTATCACTCCTCAAAACACAATAGAGGCTCCCTCCCTAAACATGAACCAAGGGGCCATATAGTTTTCAATTGGTATACACAACCCAGCATGTAGAGTATAGGATTCCAGCAGGTGATTACTTTCTGCACCATGTGATGACAAGGCAGGGTCAGAGGAGTCTAAAGTTAAGTGACTGGTATTCTTGGGTGCAGCTGGGAGGTTGAAGTGCCACCCATTTTAATTTCTTCTTGCACCCAGCCCTCCACACTGGAAAATTCCAAGTTACATATTGATGCTAAACTCCCCAGTGATTGGAGCATAGTCTCCAAATCACACTACAAATTCAGACTAAAGGATATCTATTGGGGTAGCTGATGTTGTCCTTCCAGATGTGGTAAGTTATGACCCCATCACCTTTGACTGGTTGCCATATTGGCTAGGGTTGATGGGAGATGCCACTCCAAACATTGGGAAGGCACTACACTATCCCTGATATATGCCATTTCCCAATCTCTTCCTCTTTCCCCCAATCCACACACATATTAAAGCAGCTACCAATGTGGTCAGCAATGTGACGCATGTTAACACATGTCAGTAGGGGAATCCACAGTCAGCAATGTATGTAGATACAGGATACTGTATCTTCCACAATGTCTGTTGTGAGGTCTTTTAGAACCAGGTGAGGCAAGCTGATTCAAAACCTGGAATAGGAGACTTTGAAATGTCCCAGCTTTCTGCTAGACTGGGAAATTTTAGAGCTTGAGCAGGAAGCAACCAGAACTGGAGCCCAGTGCAGTACGCAAAAGATACTGCTTTGCTCAACCCCATTCTAATCACTACACTATCCAGGCACTCATTTCCCCCTAATTTCAGGTAAACTGAAAATATGCTCCAAATTAGGTACAGATCACAGATCCTATTTTCCCAAAGGTATCATCCACCACTCTAATAAAGTAACTTGTAGCAAATTTCTATCTTTTGCTAATGTAAGGCAGAGCTTTAAACATTCCACTTATGTCTGTGAATATTAATGTTTCCTTAGCAATTAAGGCAATGAGTAGATAGTGATAATGAGGAAATGCTATTTGCGTTACATTATTTGATTTTGCCTTACCGTTGCCATTGGCTGCTTAATTCAACCAGCAATGTCTTGTCATTTTAAATATTAGTCATGCACATCAGCCATCAATGACTAGATGAATCAAAGGGATTAGGGTCTCACATTCCCAAGTCAGAGCTGAGCCATTAACAAGGCATGTTGAGGCATATTAGGGAATACCCAACCCAACACACAACCTTGCTTTCTCTTCCCCTAAGAAACAAAACCAAGCTAACCAAGCTAATTGGAGAAATGTCCAGAGCTGGAAGAAGGTAGAGAAAAGAGGAGAAATGGTCAGCATGGGAGAGATTTTGTTTTGATAGAGAGGTCTAGTTTTAATTTCTCATACTGGAAAAAGTGGCAAGTGGGGTGCCACAGGGTTCTGTCCTGGGCCCATTGTTGTTCAGCATCTTTCTAAATGACTTGGATGAAGGAATTGAGGGGATATTCATCAAATTTACGGATGACACCAAACTGGGAGGGTTTCTCACAGAAGACACAATCAGGATTCAATATGACCTGAAGAGATTAGAGACCTAGGCCCTATATACCTGAAGGAGTGTCTCTACCCACATTGTATAGCCCAAACACTATCTCAAAGGGCCTTCTGGTGGTTTCCATCCCTGTGGAATGCCCACCCATCAGATGTCACGCAGACATCTTTTAGATGTCTATATGACTTTTAGAAGACATCTGAAGGCAGCCCTGGACAGGGAAGTTTTAAATGGCTGATGCTTTATTGTATTTTTAATATTTTGTTGGGAGCCAACCCAGTCAGATAATTATTAAATTATTATTATTATTTACAAAATGAATTTCAACAGGGACAAACATAAGGTTCTATACTTTGGCAGGAATACCCAGCTACACATATATAAGATGGAAGACACCTGGCTTACCAGATTTAGGGGTCTTAGTAGACCGCAAGCTTAACATGAGTCAACAGTGTGCTTCAGAAGCAAAAAAAGCTCATGCCATTCTAGGCTACATCAACAGAAGTATAGAGTTCCAATCAAGGGAGTAATAGTCCTGCTCTGTTTTGCCTTGCAGACCCCACCTGGAATACCGTGTTCAGTTCTCAGCACCAAAATTTAAGAAAGATATTGACAAGTTGGAACGTGTACAGAGGAGGGCAACCAAGATGATCAACAGTCTGGGAAGCAATCCTTATGAGAAATGGTTGAGGCATTTGGATATGTTTGGTTTCCTATAGGGGCCATCCAGGCCTAACTCATTAGTTCCTATATCAGACACCTGTGCTTGACTTTACCATCAGCTCCAGGGCGGCTTAAACGGAAAATGCCACAGTGTTCACCTCACCTTTCCATAGTGAGTCCCTGTGATGCTAGTGGTAGTCAAATACAGGGGTTTGCTATTAGGAACCACTGGATCTGGTCTGGAGGGCCCCTCTAAGAAACCAAACACTTTTGCAGAACCAAAATGCCCTGCAAGAGCATCACAGCTAGAGAACCAAGCACAGAGCATATGTTAAAATTGCACCACTCACTTTCTACCTGGATCGGTCGTCTGGGTTTATTCTCCCTCTTTGCTAGGGATGGATGCTAAATTGTTGGGAGTCCAGGGATTCCAGGCCATGGATGAGATTATTCTACAGAAGCATGATAACAGGAGTTTGATTTCATGGCGCTGAACACCCATCTTGAAGGGAGCAGGTTATGCTGCAAGGAACCAAGCTAATTTTGTGTTGCAAATAAATCTACGGTACATGTGATCTATCACATCTTTGCCCAGGTTTTCCTTCTAAGGGTCTATGGCAAAGCTGCATCCTTAACCCTTCTGTAATTCCATTAATGCCTTGGGTTATGTGCTTTTAAAATCACCCAGCACTGAAATTCTTCCCCCTGTTAAAGATAGTGGGATTGGATTGTAAATGCGCCTAAACAAGGCTGTCACACAAATGACATGCTCATTTTTTACCAGATAATTCACCTCAAATGCACGAATACTCAACTATGCACCAATTAAAATACATGTTCCCTTGCACTCTGCACCTGAAGATTGTGACTTATCTTCCTAATCCAGCATGGCCCATTAAAAGCCACTTAACTTGCCAGGCTTATCGCCTTCCAATTAACAACATGTCACAATCCTCCAGAGAAATGTAACAAACTTCACTATTCTGCATGTGCTAGGTGTATCAGTGACAAATAAACATTAACCTTTTCAGGACAATGCTGTCCCGGGACTAGTCCATCTACTATATAATTATCATGGGGATTTACAACCACAACCTGATGGGAAAGAAAGCATTGGCTCGGGGGAGGGGGCATAGGAGCTAGCCTATAGGGACTGAGGTCCCTTCGCCCCCCATTAAATATTTGAGGGAGGCGGGGGGGCCCATCAGATGGTGTGTGTGCACCATATCTTGTGAATGATTATGTGGGTGGAGCTTAGCTTCTCCCCTCCATATTTTATTCAAGTTGGCAGCCCTGGGCGGAGCCAAATTGTTACGCATGAAGACTTTTTAGGCCAAACCCATGCTGCGTGCATGTCATTGCAGGCCTAGCCCTTAGTGCCTCCTGGAGCTTCAACTGCATAACAAAAGACAGGGAGGATTCTAAAACACTCCAATGAGGTTGTCGGTAGCTGGCAGGCAGCCAATCCCCCGCTGCGAAAGGGCCAGTGTTGTGATTTGCTAGTTACAACACAAGGTGACCTATCACCTATAAGCCTGGGCTGGCTTAAAGTGTCTATATACTGTGTTCGGGGTCGGCAACGTGCGGCCCATGGGCCAGATCCGGCCCATGAAGACGGTTTTACCGGCCCATAAGCTGCCCCCGAACTGAGCCACCCACTCGGCGAGTTCCCTGCACGCTGCGCTAAACTGGCACAGCACGGCGTGGTGAAGGGACTCACCGAGCAATGCCAGAAATTTCGTCTGCGCATGCGCAGATACCGAAAATTGCTTCGGCACATGCCCAGACACTGAAAAATGCTTCTGCACAGGTGCAATTTTCGGCATCTGGGCATGCGCAGAAGCGATTTCTGGTGCCGCGGACATGTGCAGACACAATTTCCGCATGCGCATGTGGTGAGACCTGAAAGTATACACTTCCAGGTTTGCTGCATTCGTAACCCGAAAGTTACGTATCCAGAACAGTGCGTAACTAGAGGGTCCACTGTATAGCTAATGGGCACCACTGAGCTTTGTTTTATACAGAGTGATTAGAAACCTGAATTGCATATTGAAGCTGAGAGCTCAGAGGAACTCTTCAAACCGATCATAGATAGATAGATAGATAGATAGATAGATCTCATGCAAGGCCAATCCTGGGGCCTATACACACCCCTAGTATTTACATATGAGCAAGCCTAGGAAGCACATATGATCAAACAGGTTCAGACAAGTGGTATTTACACACTGTCCTCACATAGGGACATGGCTGGAGAGAGAAAGGAGCTGGCTGCTTGAAACTGCGAGAGAGTATTTACTTCCACCAGCAGTCAGAATCTGCAGAGCTGTGTCCACATGCTCCCATTTTAAAGGGAGTACTACCTTTTTATGGAAGTAGTCATAAGGGTTGGTTTGTCAGTGGCTGTTAAAAATCCATTATGCCCATGAGTCTGAGACCATTAAAAAGCTGTCAGCAAAAAAAACCAGATTGCTCTATCATCATGTTAATATGTTACAATTAACCTGTGATTAGTCATTTTGCACATTAAGATCAACTCTCTCCTTCATAAAGCATTTTGAAGCACTCTCAATTTGGGCCTATATAAAGCAGGACTAACCCTTCTCTGCACCCGGCAGCCCAGTCTTGAAATGATTTCCCTCCAGCCATTGCCCAGGCATTCTTGTTGAGAACTTTAAACTTGGTTCTAATTATAATCAACGTTTATACCCCGCCCCTTGCCTCGACAAGCAAACATTGATGGGCTATTGTAATCAACTTACATCATTTTTTGAAAAACTGGAGACCAAATTCCCCAACATCAATCTGCTAAGTGCAAGCAATTTCAGCCCAAGAGTGGGAAAGACAATTTTGAGCTTGCAAGAGAGCTGGGTTTTGACACCAAGGACCCCCTGCCCAAGCTTCTCTCTAGCATGCAGCATTCCAAAGACACCCATATAAATGAGGCCGGAGTTTGCCTTGCCAAGTTGTGGGCACGTTTTGACAGTAATCCTGAATGGTTCATTACCAGGTGATTGGCTAGGGGAGTTCACATTTGTCTCTGGGACAGGAAGTAGCATGATCAACTACATCTTAGGCTCCTCTGCTCTGAACTAGGTTGAAACCTTTGAGGTGGGATACCACAGTGAGAGCGATCGCCTCCCTGTGATTCTAACCATCAGCTCTTCCTTCCCCGTGCACCTTCTTCATGAACCCCCTGCCAATGGAAGGGCATTGATCCAGCATGAGCCATGAACTTTGCACCAATGGTGATTATTCATCTTTGACTCCGGCCACCAAATTTAAAAATCCTGTGCTCACATCTGCATTGCCTCTGACTCCTGAAGCAAGCTAAGATTTCCTGCTTAGAATCCCTTGGACCAAAGACTCAACTCACAAACTTCTCCAACAGTCCCAAACTGAGATCATGTTGGAATGTAGAGCTTCTATAATTAACTCAGTAATCCCCCAAGATGCTATTGAATCATTTGAAATCCTAACAACATCTCTGAATGAGTTTCCAAAACAACAATTCGTAGTGCGAAGCCCTTTGCTGCAATCTGGTTTGATAAGGAATGCAGAGATCTCAAAACACACATCTGGAATATCTTCCAACAACACCGTAAGGAAGAGGCCACTGCCCCACCCCCAGAATATATCAGATCTAAAAATGTATTGCAGCATCTTATTAGAAAAAAGAGATCTGAACATACCAACAAACAATGGGAAAAGCTCCACTATGCCATAACCTCAAACATTGCATTGTTGAATTCTCCTCTTCAGCAATGCCCCTTTTCAGAGTACTCCATTGCATTCCCACTCCTCCAAAGTTTTATATTTACACAGAGAACAGCAGTCAAACAATTTTAGATTTATTTTATTTTTAAAAAAGCTTATCCAATCCTTTGGGTTTTCTTAAGCAATTAATGTGCATATTAAAAGCGTAGCCTGGCAGCAAGAACACAGTACAGGTAACATAATTCTTCTAGCCCAGGGGTTGGCAACCAAAGGCCCATGGGCCACAAGCGGCCCAGGGGGTCGTTTAACTGGCCCATGAGCCACCCCCGAATCAAGCCGCCTGCTCAGCGAGTCTCCACACGCTGAGCTAACCCGGCGCAGCGTGGTGTGGGGACTCGCTTCTGCAGCGTCGGAAATGGCGTCTGCGCAGAGGCTGGAAATCATGGGCATGTGCGTGCAATCTGGCCCACGGAGGGATCTCTGCTGGAGTGAACTGGCCCAGGCGAGGTAAACCCTGCCGACCCCTGATCTAGCTGGTATCACCTTTGTCTAGATATTTAAATTACTGGCCTTATTGTCAAGCTTTTTGTTACCCCTCTGCAAGAAGTTTATTTTTCTCTGCTATTCTACCTGAATTACTGCAAATCCATATAACCTGTTGAGTACTACAGTCCCCTTTGTGTATGTGAAATGACACACTGGTATTTCAGATGAGAAACAGAACTGCTTTCTGACGTCAAATCTCTACAATCACCAAGCAGACGGTTCTATATTTGCAAGCCTCAGAAGGTTTGGGGTTTAGATGATAAAGGGCACTGCTTTTTATAATCTATTATTAACTGCCATGTGTGTGTCTGTATATATTACCACCAGGATTTCTCCAAAGGGAAGCAAAGCACGTTTTAGACACAGAGTGATTAACTACTTTCCCCATCTCCACCTTTTATGTATTGTTTACAAGAATAAATTCTTTAAAATACTGCTTCCAGTATTTCCCCATCTCTCAAATATCAGAATCCTACGGAACATTTTGGTTTTAGTACAAGCAATGTCTTTAAATAAGAAACATTTTTAGAACAAAATAATAGAACTTTTCGGTTGCTTTCAATAGATTCTGTTCAAATGCATTAAAATTTGGTTTTGAATGTCTCACCTGAATGATTATTTTATAATCTATTGGGCTATCTACATTCCTTACTGCTGCTTCAGTGGTAAATAAAACCACTATAAACATGGGATTACACACACACACACACAAGCACACCCAATTAGTAATGTTGTTGTTGCAGTAATGGGGGGGGGTAGCTCAAAAGTAGGGCCATCACATTTGAAATAAGCAAAAAAGCACCTGCACACATCTTTGACCACACACTACTTTTTAAAATATAAGATTTGGGCAATTTCATTTGGGCAATGAAAAATTAGACAGTAGCTATATTAAACAGCCAAATTCAACCAAGTCTACTGGCTCTCCTCCAGCCTAGACAAAAGGAGTGGGGGTATCAATCTAAGATGGGTCACAACTGTCACCAGATTCTGCTGCAGAGCTCCCTTTCCCCTTGAAAATAGATAACTTTTCCAAATGATTTATTGAGTTAAGAATCCTTTTTCTCTCATCCTGAAGAACAATTGCACCAAGCAACATTTTCTTTGGTAAGCCTGAGCTGAGCTAAGGAAGAATCTGCATCCTTTACCCTACAACAACTCCAACGCTACTTGTGATCTGTTGCTTCAGTCTTCTATCCATAACAAAAAGTGCTGATCACAAACCAGCTGTGTTGCTTTTTGTGTTAGCACTCAATCACCGTAGGAAAAAATACCTGAGAGATTAATGAGATCTTTTTTCTTCTCATATTGCTCAGTTTATCTCATAAGATCTATTTCCTGTACTTTGATTTCAAGGAATGTCATCTCTCTGTTTCCACATTCCTCCAATTTTTCATTTTCTTTTGCTGTGCCCTCTCAGCAGTTTCTCAACATTGCCTCATTATGAGACAGAGAAATAATTGTTAACCTCATGTTTTCCCCATAGGTTCTGAAGTCTAACAGTGCAGTGAATCTGAAAACAGAAAAATACCCATTACCCAAAAAGATACAAAAAGAGAGCCATACACAGAACAAACCCAATTATTTGGAGATTGTCTATTCTGATGGGACTTTTCTATCAGACATGGATTATGTATAGAGATCTTCTAATCTGCTTTAATCTGCTTTAACAGCAGCCCAACATCAGAGTTCATCCAAGGTGGAGCAGAGAATCAAGTGAGAAGTCTTAGAATCATAGAATTGTGGATTTGGAAGGAACCCCAAGGCCATCTAGCCCAACCCTCTGCAATGCCGGACTCTCCACTCAAGAATCCCTAACAGATGGCTAAATATACAGTCTTGATTGACTTATATTACAAATCTTTGAATTCACATTTTAAGCTCAAACTGTGATTCCTCAGCCCTTCTGCAGTTTACCTCTGCAAGACAGTAGGAAATGGACTCAAGAGCTACTCTTCAAGAATGAGCATCCGGTAAGTTCAGCTGCATTGATGCATGGACCAGTTTTGGAATACTGCAGGTATCCAGTCTAGATGGTTCTGGGAAGGAGAAAATTCACTTTAAACCTATCAGTGAAGTGACTGAACAAGATGAGCAACCATTTATTTTATTATTACATTTACCTATCATATTTTCTCCAAAGAGCTCAAGATGGCAGACATGGCTCTCTCCTCTCCATTGTACCATACATGGCTGGTATGTTCTGTTTGGCTTGGTGGGTCACACAGTGCAGACCCTGCCTTCCCTCAGTGCCGCTGTACAAACCCCTTAAGTAGGATATTATTTTGTATTTTATTTACCACATTTTTAATCAAGGAGCTCAGGGTTGCCAAGGGTCAAATTCTGAGGTTGTGGATTCATTTTCAGGAGGAGCAGTAGGAGAGTTCAGAACTGGAACTCATAGCTGCATTCACCTCAATAACTTGGGGATTCCTATGGTAGAAATGCATTTTATAATGATGTCAAGTTCTACCTCTCTGTATTCTGCAATTTCAGTGGTATCCAGATGCCATTACAATGTATATTTTCCTCCCTGCATCACTAGCTCCTGGTGGTGGGGAACTGCAAAACATAATGCTGTAAGGACATGATTATAGTGAAAGAGCGGGAGAACTCCACCTAGGCTGCCAGCCCTCCCCACCTTCCTTTCCCCCAGGCACTGGAGAATGGTGAAATATTAAACTATCAGGATGATAATGACAGGCACCTGGCATATTTATATAGAATGGCATATTAAATGAATGAAGTCATTGATTTGAGAGTGGGGCAGGGTTTTTTTTGTAAAATCTGCTCTTTTCTAGACCACCGTCCTGTCTCTGCAGACCAGAGAATTACAGAATCATGGAATTGTGGAGTTGGGTGGGACCCCAAGGGCCATCTAGTCCAGCCCCCTGCAATGCAGGAATCTCAGGGAGGTGGTGGTAAAAACAGTTTCCAATTACTTTTTTTGAGATTTTTCAACTCTGGCTATTTCACACAGTTCTAGCTGGAACAATTTTGACAGTATGATTCACCTGAAGAAAAACTTCCTGCTCTTTATGATGTATTATTGAGGCTGCAACAAGCTTTATCGGTATTGCTTTCCACCTGTGCCAACCACTCCAGACATTGCCAGAAACTGGCATATATATGTGTGTGTTTTTCATTTTCCTGGCCTTCCAAGCATGTCAGGTCAAATGCTCTTTAGCTCCAAAATTGATTTCTGATATCATATGATAGAAATTCACTACCGTGTATTTTTAAGAGGACTTTAGAAAGGGTATGTGATTGGCCCTGATAGACCTTGACACACTGAATGCTTGGAAGCAGCTATCCTTTGACCTTATCCTGCTAAATGCTTTTGTATCAGAGCAGCACTGCAATTGTACACCTATAGAATAGGTAATGAACTATCTTTTGTTGGACCAGTTGTAGCAGCTGAAATTGATTCCCCCCCCCTTTTTTTTTTCTTTGCAAGCTGGATTCTGGGAGTCATGGCCAGCCCAAATCATAAAAAGTTTTAGTATCTGTCAAATGACCACCTTTTGTGCTTGATTGCCTGCTAAGGGTAGTTGATGTGTCTAAAATGAGACTTGATGGTTCAGAGCTATTACCAGCCAGGTCACAGCTGAGATCAGTATTCCGCCAGTATGTCTTTGGGGCAGAGAGTGAGGGAGAGAACAGCTTGGAACTGCAAAGTAGCCAGATCAGGGAGAAACAAGCCTGGCTATTCCAGCTGGCGGGAAGGAGCTTGGGCCGGTTTGAAGCAGATGCTGCTGGTTGAGGGGAGCTCCCTCCCTCCCTCCCTCCCCACCCGTGTGTGTGTGTGTGTGTGTGTGTGTGCATTGCACATACAAGTATCCCTAACTTTAATCCAAAGATAAATCGACCCCTGTAGGGCTGTTCCTTGAATCTCTCACTTAAAAGAGGACGGAAGGAAGTGGGTCTGTTTAGCCAGAAATAGAAAGGGGGTTGGGGGGAGGGTGGCACACGTGATAAAGGTAACGGGACCCCTGACCGTTAGGTCCAGTCACAGTCGACTTTGGGGTTGCATGATGCTGCTCTTCAAACACCTAAATGGCTGTCACAAAGGCTGAACACACATTATACCCTTAAAGAACAACTGAAGCACATTATTTTGCTCAAATAATTCTGGGCTATGTGATTTCACCCTCACAACATTCTACTCCCAGCAACCCTTAACAAACTACAGTGCCCATAATTCTTCAAGTGGAGGATTGTGCTTTGAATGTGCTTTAAAGGTCTGTATGCAGCCAAAGACTTGCTTTCTGCTATCCCCACAGGGAATGACTCTGCCTAAGGGGCTTGAGAAGTTATGGGAGGGTAGATTTTGACTGGGCTTTAGGAGAAACAACTCAACAGTAACAGCAGCTTGACAATGGGACCACCTTCTTTATAAGGGTGATATGCTCTTCCTGACTGGAGGCCAGCTGTCGGCTGGAGATGCTCTCACTCTGGGTTTCCTGCATCAGCAGAAGATTGGACTCTATGGGTGGAAAGCTCCCTCCAAATCCCAGTGGCAGGAGTGATTTCCTACAGGTACATCATGCTACACAATCATCTTCCCAAATTCACCTTAGCAGCTAAGTGGTATTTATTTGGTGGGGCCCTTATGAAGTTGCAAGATTAGAAAACAACAGTCAACAGTGTGATGCAGCAGCAAAAAAAGCTAATGCCATTCTAGGCTGCATTAACAGAAGTCTCCTGTCCAGATCAAGGGAAGTAATAGTATGACTCTCTACTGCCTTGGTCGGACCACACATGGAATGCTGTGTCCAACTCTGGGCATCACAATTTAAGAAGGTTGTTGACAAGCTAGAACATGTGCAGAGGAGGGCGACCAAGATTATCAAGGGTCTGTAAACCAAGCCTTATGAGGAACGGCTGAAGGAGCTGAGTATGTTTAGATTGGACAAGAGGAGACTGAGAGGAGATAAGATAGCCATTTTCGAATAACTCAAGGGATGCCACATGGACGAGGAAACAAGCTTGTTTTCTCCTGCTCTGAAGGATAGGACTCAAACCAAGGGCTTCAAGTTACAAGAAAGGAGATTCCAACAAACATCAGGAAGAACTTTCTGACAGTATGAGCTGTTTGACAATGGAACGGTCTCCCTTGGGAGGTTGTGGTCTCTCCTTCCTTGGAAATTTTTAAGCAAAGGTTGGGTGGCCATCTGTTATAGTGGAAATTCCTGCATTGTATGGGGTCTGACTAGCTGACCCTTGGAGTCCCTTACAACTCTGTAATTCTATGAAAAATGAAGCAACCAGCCACTAGGTATTTGCAATTCCTTCTCAATTTTTATGCTTCTTCCAAATCCTGCATCAGAGCTGGTGTCCTGGCCCCATTTCCAGTTTATTCTGAACTCAAGAAACGTGCCCAATGCAATGCTATATATGTTGAATAAGTACTACTTATTATCTCCCCAAAGACAAAGAAATGGAAAACAGTGTGACACATATGAACTTGATAATGTGATTTACATGTGAAAGTGCCCCTATGGTTTGATTTGCATATGAAAGAATCCCAAGACACAAAACAAAGGATTAGAAAGCATGGCAAGAGTGCTATTAGCATAGAGAACAGAGATTGTCCTACAGACCAACCTTTTTAAAGAATTTCGGTATATTTATCACTCACAAGTAGATCGCTCTAGTGGGTTTTTACTGCTGTAAAGGAAGGGGAGGGGAGAGAAAAAGTTTTTTATCATCTAAAAGGGAGGCACACTGACTGAAGACATAAATGTCTGGATTCTCCTTGACTTTTGCTCCGCCACTCCTTTAATGTGCGCATTTCAACAAATAGCAGGATTTGCCTGCCCTGGCTGATGCAAATGTGTGTGAATATGACTTAGCAACCCAAAAGCAGAGTCCATTGCAGAGGTGGTGAAAGATTCATCTCACTAGTAGAACACAGGATGGCTATGTCTGTCCATCCAGCTGATCCAAACCAAATTGAATTCATTGGCACAGAGAATTCAATATTCTAACAGCTCCCCATGCACCAAACCCCATGGAAACAAATGCTCCCTAGCTATACCAGCCTGGTGATAATAAAACATTACTGGATGATATAGCTGGACAGACTGTAAATAATAGAGAGATGAGCTCCCTTTCCATCACCATGGATGGAGCATCATCTCACAAAAACCCTGTCACCAAGGAAGAGCATTGAGGTCAAGGAACCCAGGAAAACACGATCCACAGATGTGCTACCTGTCTGCACCTACCTGCCATTAAGAGGGGGTCAGGGAAGGGGGGGGAACACCCCACCCTCTTTCATGAGCATCCGCAGGTCTCTTGCGAAGCACCTGAGCAGTTCCTGTGGCAGCAAGCTATGACAAAGATCTGCCTTGCACTCTGGGGTTTGAAGGCCAGGATCATAAGGTATGTTCAGCCTGGAGAAGAGATGACTGAGAGGAGATACGACAGCCATCTTCAAATTTCTAAAGGGCTGACCCATGGAAGATGGAGCAATCTTGGTTTCTCCTGATACAGAGGGGAGGACCTGAACTAATCAAGTTACAAGAAAGGAGATTCTCAGTTTACAAAAGTATGTGCATTGTAAACCTTTTAAAAAATATTTTAAAAGAAAGAAAGAAAGGAGATTCCCACTAGACATGGAAAGAACTTTCTGACGCTAAGAGCTGCTGGACAATGGAATGGGCTCCCTTGGGAAGTGGTGGACTATCCTTCCTTGGGGGTTTTTAAGAAGAGGTTGGATGGCCATCTGTCATGGATTCTTTAGTTGAGATTCCTGCATTGCAGGGGGTTGAACTAGTGGATCCTTAGGGTCCCTTCCAACTCTACAGTTCTGTGATTCTGTGTAATCAAGAAGGTGAGGGTCTGGCTACAGAGAAAAGCTCTCAGGCTCTGCCAGAGGAGCACCACATGTTCTAGCATATGGGAACTTTTTTTTTTTACCAATTTCTAGTTTGTCTTCATTGGTTTCAGTGTCCTTCCAACATCAGCACACAAGTGCTGCAAACCCTTTTCTATATCAACTATAGTCCTCTTCCAGCTGAGGATTCAAGTTGCTTGGCCCACATAGATGAAGAATGGTCCTTGCACACTGGAGGGGGTGGCTAGGAAGTGTTTTACCACGTTTCTCACAACTTATGTTCCATAACAAGAGCTATGCTTAAACCACACTGTTGTCTGCTAAAAAGATAAAGGTAAAGGACCCCTGACAGTTAAGTCCAATCGTGAATGACTCTGGGGTTGTGGTGCTCATCTCACTTTACTGGCTGAGGGAGCCGATGTTTGTCCGCAGACAGCTTCCAGATCATGTGGCCAGCATGACTAAGCCGCTTCTGGCAAAACCAAAGCAGCGAAGGGAAACACCATTTATCTTCCCGCTGGAGGGGTACCCATTTATCTACTTGCGCTTTGACATGCTTTTGAACTGCTAGGTTGGCAGGAGCTGGGACCAAATAACAGGAGCTCACCCTGTTGCGGCGATTTGAACCGCCGACCTTCCGATCAGCAAGCCCAAGGCTCAGTGGTTTACACCACAGTGCCACCCACATCCCCTGTCTGCTACTCATTAGTAAATGACAGTGTCATAAAGGGTGTCATGGAAGGAGGAAGACAAGGAAGAACAGAGCTCAGGAAACGCTTTATGTGCACAGAATGAATCCCCCACCCCTCTTGTGAAAACAATCTTCTTGGTGCTATCTTGGGCAAGTCACACATTCTCAGCCTTCTCATCTGTAAATGAAACGTGGTGATGGCTGCAAACTTGGATGGCTTTAAAATGAATTGAGACAAATTCCTGGGTGAGAAGACTATCAATGGCTGCTAGTGCTGGTGGCTGTGCACTTCCCCTTGTATCAGAGGCTGTATGCCAACGAATGCCAGCTGCTATGGAACATGGGCAGAAGAGTGTGCTGGTGCTGATAACTTGCTTAAGGGCACCTGGTTGCCCACTGTTAGAACAGGATACGCGTTTGGTCATACCCAGCAGGGCTCTTCTTACATGATGTTCTTAAGTAGGGATAATAATACTTGCCTATTTAACATGGTTGTCGTAAGTGCTACCCAAGAATATATCTTCTTGTATTACCTGCTTGGTAATAGGTAAAGGTAAAGGACCCCTGAACGGTTAAGTCCAGTCAAACTTGACTATGGGGTGCAGCGCTCATCTCTCTTCAGACCAAGGAAGACGGCGTTTGTCCACAAACACTTTTCTGGGTCATGTGGCCAGCAGGACTAAACTGCTACTGTCACACAGAGGACCGTGACAAGTGCATGGAAATGCCATTTACCTTCCCACCACAGTGGTACCTATTCATCTAGTTGTGCTTGACATGCATTTGAATGGCTAGGTTGGCTTGGTAATATCACCTGCTTGGTGAAGGAAAAACAATTAAACTGGCACAGTCTTCTAAGACCGGGGTGTGTGTGTGTGTGGGTGTGTGTGCGCGCGCGCGCACGCGCTATAAGACTGGTACCTTCCTTGGACCTTTGCAATAGGATGTAGTTTCAAGCCAGTTTCATAAAAACACATGACCGTGCCCTGTAGGATTTATATTTCTTAGGATCTATTCCACTCTGCTTACCAGGCAGTAAGTTTCCACAGTTGTCAATCAGATGCCTATAAGAAGCCCATGAGCAGGGCATAAGAACAATCGCTCCCTCAGTCTTACTTCTGAGAAGTAAAGGATTATGCTGTTAGACTTATGCTTTTCAGTGGGGACATGGCATGGCCTTAATTGTATAATCCTGTACGTTTCTACTAAAAAGTATGGCTCAAGTTCAATTGGACTTACCTATAGATAAGTATATATACTGTAGGATTTCCACTGAAGCAAATGGAAACATGTGTGTAACTCCATTCATTGAGTTTTTTTACCACACACACATATAGCAGTAGCCTTTAAGCAGAATTGTCCATTACATGCAAATACTGTTCATTTCGTGATGTGAGATCACTTAGTATGATTGCACTTTTTGTTCAGTAACTGGACAAAATTCCAAGCCACTTCACGCGATGGAGACCACTTAACACAAATATTTGCATGTAATGGGCCATTTTACTTAAAGAGCCCAGTGTAACTTTAGAAACAAATTAAGAGCAGAAAGAGTTCACATGATGCTATAAGAATAGCCTTTGTGAACATGCACAGAAAAAAGCAGCAAAGGACATACGGGATATGGGGCCACTGAAAGCCATCTCAGCTGTACACACACTAGATCTGATAAACGACCCTTTTCTTAATGGTTTCTGTCCAATTTGTACATATGTAGTTAATTTGACACTATAGTTTACTAAGCTACTCTTTTATACTATAGTTTAGTATAGTTTACGAAGCTACTCTGTTATGGTGCCCTTTCCCCATTTTTCAGCGACTTTGTGCCCTTTAAAATAGAGAAAAGGGGCATGCATTCAATAACTGAGATACACAGAGTGATTCAAAGAGTTTTCTGGAGGCCAGGATGTGGAGATGTGGCATTAGTACATCCCTATGCGGGAATGAAAGAGTGTGTCGCCATATGCTATGTAAGCTTATCAGCTTTGGTGTTTCCAGAAACATGAAAACTCCAAAACATATTTTCAAGAGGGTATAGTCATAACATCTTCTAATACATGTTTAATTTTGTTTTTACTTGGAGGTTACCTTTGCTTAGATAACTGCTTTGTCCCATTCTGCTGCAGAAGGAGATCAGAACACAAATGGATTAAGAATGAATCTGCATGTAAAAACTTCAACCCACCACCTGTGACCATAAATTGCAGTGAGATCTTTGTTTTGTTCTCGGCATAACTCCACACTTGAGATTTAAAACCTGTGTGATATCTTCATGGGACCATGAAGTCTGCTGAGGCTATGAGGCTAATTGTCCCCACATAATATTTATTTAAAATGCATCCCCCTTTTCTCCCACAAAGTAGGATTGAAGGGAGTTAAGTGCATATTAGTAAATCATCATAAAACAGTCATTATAAAGACAAAATAATTTACCATTACATGCAACTTTCAGTAGCAGCAAAATAAGTATATAAATCCAAAGGCAGAAGCTAAAAACTGTATTGAAAGGCAAATTAAAAAACTTACAACCAATGAATTAAGCTTCCCACCAAAGGAATGAGAGAACTCCTAGCCTTTCACCAGCTGTTTATTATGGGTAGCTGTCTTAGACATTAATTGATGGATATCAATATTTATAATAGTAAACACATATTGTGAGAATGATTCTGTGGGACCTGGACAATCTGAACAAAGCAAGTTGTGTGATTCAACAGTGGTCACTCCTACCAAGACTGAGAGACTCCCAGTCCAACAAAGGCACTCCTGAAGATGCCTCAGCCAAGTGCCTTGCAATAATCAGTAATGCTGTTCTGTAGCTAATTTGTGTTATGGGTTTATTTGGAAATTTTCTCCTTATTCTGCAGACAGAAGCTTTGCCCTTATGACACTTCTATTTTTTTATTCACTTCCATTTAGTGAATAGCATTGCCTTTCAATGCCCACTAATTGTGCAATTTGCAGCTCCAGCTTTGAAGTGGACGTGTGTGTGTGTGTGTGTGTGTGTGTAGGTCACTCTATTTGTACAGACCTGTGGTTCACATCCTGTGGACTGCAGACCCACAGTTATCCCAAGGGGTCCGCGATTAATACTCTTCCAGACAGTGCTTGGTTTAGTTCTTCTGCCACGCTCCTCTTCACAGCAGCAACATCTCCAAGAACCTTGCTTATCTCCAGGAGTGCTGCTTGCATCTGTTGCAAAGTGCAGGGACACAGTTCAACAGCTTTGGCCTGTGTCTTCCTCACTTCCCTTGCTGATGCTCAGTGAACTTCAAAGAGCCTGGCACTGAGGTGCAGGAAATCAGTACTTTGGGGGTTGCATTCCCCGCTTTGCCGTATTGTTTGTGGAGGCACATTTTGCCCAGGGCCTTTTATGTTGCACCACACAAAGGACTTATTAGTGGGAAGCAGAATACAGCTTGGCAGCTTAAAGACCCCAATTTGATTTCAGCAGGCTTTGCATTGTGGACCATTGGTGGGCTTTCTGCAGAAGAATTGCTTGTTGAATTCTGTTTCTTTGGTTTACTTCTGGTGCCTTATTGGAATAAATTCTATGGCTGGGGCTTTCCCTCTGGTTCCCCCCCCCCCCCCCCCGGTTTAGGTGATTTTGGGAGTAGATCTTTTGGGGCAGGTTGTTGTCCTAAGTGGCATTCGCTGCCCATGCCCTCCGGCTTTTAAGAACAAAAAATACTAATAAATACATAAATATAAATATTTAATTATGTATAAAAATAGATTTAATTATAGGGATTAAGGATTGCATTGAAATATTAAGTCTTATTTCTAGGTACATTAATGGCAATAAATGTTTCCATTTTAATTCTTTTGGGATTACAGTGGTCCCTCGGGTTAAGAACTTAATTCATTCCGGAGGTCCGTTCTTAAGCTGAAACTGTTCTCAACCTGAGGTCCCACTTTAGCTAATGGGGCCTCCCGCCTCCGCCGCACCGCCCGAGCACGATTTCTGTTCTCATCCTGAAGCAAAGTTCTTAACCTGAAGCACTATTTCTGGGTTAGCGGAGTCTGTAACCTGAAGCGTATGTAACCTGAAGCGCATGTAACCCAAGGTACCACTGTATGTCAACTCAGTTCCGTTGGAAATAAATAAACAAGTAAATTTGCATTTTGTTCAGATCGATTGGTAAATTGCATTGTTGATTGTTGCTGGGGAAATAAATGAATGTATTTATAATTATAAATAAAAAACTTATCTTTCATACCTTTTTAAATTTATTAACTGGGTTGATCAGTGAGCATATTTGTGAAATAAATAAATGAATTTGTAGTTATAAAAAAACATATCTTTTAAATTAATTAACTGGATTGATCAGGGGGCATACTGGAGAAAGAAATGAATTTATGTTTATAAATAACACAAATATACATTTAACAGCTTTTGGAATTAATTGCTTGGGTCGTTGATGAGAGAAATAAATAAATTATTTTTTTCTTTCTTTCTTGATTTTGCCACATCCATGAATTTCTTCAAAAGTGCTACTAAGTTCATAAAAGTTGTTTGTCATTTTGCATTTTCTCAATTAATGGAGCCTAAAATTGCAACAGTTAGCATGTGGGGCTCTATGAATTTTTTTGAGATTAGAAAAAGGCTTCTCACACAAGCAAAGGTTGGAAAATGCTCATATAGATGAAGGGCAGGTTATAATTTTTTAAAAAATAACAGTAATAATAATTACAGTAAACCCTCTGTGGCCAGCCTCAGCATTTATATGGGAACCTTAAAGGAGGAATGATGGAAGACGGGGTTCAGCGTTTGCCCAGCCCCTGCTTAAAGGCAGAATCAAAACAAATGCGCAGGCTCCTAACATTGCTCCCCTGAGTGCAAAACTAGTGGGTTTATTTTGTTTTCCCTTTTAATAGCTTCTCTTGGGTGCTTTATGGACCAGTTCTCTCATCTGAAGTGTCTGATCCCAAGACATAAATTAATTTTAGATGCACCTTTTATCCTTTGTGGCTGCTAAGGCAGTGCTCACTATTTGTTTTCGTTGCCATGGAGATAATTGACTTCCTGCAGTGGCAGAAGCCTTGTTTGGGGTATTAAAAGGGTTTGGGTCCAGGGATTCTTTAATTTTCATGTGGCGAGAAAAAGTCATTTCATCAACAAAACCTTCATAAAAAACCCTCTCCCCTCATAATTTGTATCACTCTCTTTATAACCCTGTGAACATTTTCTTTGTTTCCCCATGTGCTCCATTTTGTAGCTCTCCCTGCACACTCCACAGTAGCTGCTAAAACCACAGCAAGAGACATATTGCCTATGCATTACAATTCTGCAAAAATTGGTCAGGCAAAGTCTCCCTCCAGAATATTATTTGGCAGCATTGTAAAGCAACAGCAGACCTATAATAAAACAGCTGATTGCCAAGGCGCACAAGAATGGAATGGAATTTGTGTGCGTACACACACACACACACACACACAGCACCTCATCCTAGGGTTGCACCAAATATTCTCCAGTTTCAAAATTAGTTCAAAATTAGCATATTCAACAAAGGTGAACAAATCACACACACACCCCACGTCTCCCCCCAAACCCTCATTGATCATGTGTGTTGATTTTGCAGTGCTTGCTGACTTCTTCTTCTCTGTTCTCTTTATCTCCTTTGCCAACAGGGGCATCTCCTGCTTGCAGGGCTGCAGGTGCAGAACCCCCAAGGTGGGTTAAGGATAAAGAAGAAATGCAGTAGCAGCAATCAGCAAGGCTGCCCTGATCAGTCACTTCCAAAACCCAAACTCTTGAGAAAAGCTGCAGCTGCAGCTGCCACTGCTACCACCGTGTGGCCCTAAGAGAGGATTGAATCTTTGCTAGTAGCCCATCCCCACCATTCCTCCTGTTCCTTCTCCCATCTGCTGCAGCCCACATCCATGGAGAAGGCAGGCTGCAGCAACTCCTGCTTGGTAGGCAGGGGCAGGCAGGCTTAGTGGTTAGGGTGATGAGGCAGAATGGCCACGGCTTGCTTGTCCTGTGCTCTCCTGTGCCCTTGCCTGCCCATTCTGGCGTGTGGAAGAGGAGGAGCTGCCAATGCTGCCCAAGGAAGAATGGGATGCATGTCTTGCTCACACATCTGCTGGACCAGGAAATTAAGAGCAGCAGCTGAGCGGGGGGGGGGTATAAGTGGCAGAGGTGGGGGCAGCTTCTTCTTCTTGTCACCCATTTTGTTGCTGTTGCAGTGGGCAAACAAGCAAGCAGCTTTCTTGCCATTCCTTCCCAGCTCTCTTCTCCATGCATAGGCTGTGAACACACTGAGGTGGTAGCAAGTTCTGCTGCTGCCCTTAGCCCTGCGCTTTCAGCTCTGAAAGGGGCTTCTGTGCACCTACAGCTGTGTGCATAAAGAGCCTACGTGTGTCCACAGTGGCCCTTTTCAGGTCTTCCTCTGAATACACAGACATCGGGGGTGGGAGGTGTTAGGGTGTGAAACCTAAGACGCTGGCAAATTAGCAATGTCATGTGACTTTAAGAAGTCAAGCTCGTTAAGTTGTTAAGTTGCTCAGTATATAAAGAGTGTTTGTTTTCTCTGCCTGTTGGGGGCGTGCTGGATGTGAAGCAAAATGTGTGAAAGCTCCGGAGGTGTTTCTGTTATCTTTCTGCAATAAACCTGTCTTTGGAAAGACAGGCTTCCCTGTGTCGTTTTTTTTGCTGCTGAGCTTTTGAAGCTTGTACTGCAACAAGAATCTCTGCACTGGACTTAATTAATACTCTGCAAAGAAAGCTGTTGCTGGTGGCGCAGCGGAAGCGCTTACTGGACCAGTACACAGACTCTCTTAGGAGGGAGAACAGGATTACTAGAGCCAGTCCCACTTCCCAGTCTGCATGTGCAATCTGTGTGTGCCTGAAGGTGTCCAAGAGGCTAATAAAGCAAACGGAAAAGGACCTGTTGCTGCCATTCCATCAGCCGCAGCAACTGGGAAGGAAGGCGGAGGACACCAAGAAACAAAAGGCACTCAAGAGCAGTGCAAATGTTTATTACAATGAGGGTATGACGGAAAGAAAAGGAGGGCCAGCACTTGAAGGGTGAGGCTTCAGCTGTTCAGTATTGCAATATGTCTGTTACAATTGCCGCAAATGGGTGTGTGTGGGGGGGGTATTTTTCAACACTTGCAAAAGGAACACACACAGATCAAGACAAAAAAATAAACTGGCTCCGTCCTGCTTTATAGCCCCAATGCATACACTTTCCTGAGTGACGGCAGCACTGCTTTCTCAAAGCTGCACCCCAAGCTGCTTCAGTAATGTACTAAGTATAGGACCACTTTTTAAAGAAGAGAATTGGGAGGAGCAGCTCCACCCAATCTGCACAACTTACTGGACAGGAGCGAATGAGGTCCAAAGACTCTTGGCGCAGGGAATGAGTCTCTGGATGCTGCAACAGCACCTGGGAATGCCAGGGTCTGGAGGAAATGAAACTCCATTACCTGGGGGTGGGGTGAGGAAGCAAGTCACCCAATTGCAGAGTTTGTCCTACCACTATAGCCAACACACTGTGTGTAAGCTGAGGTGGTAATATGGAGAGTATAAAGTGAAGTCCTTTATTGCCTTTACTGTCATTGTTAGAATAAACTACTACTGTTTGAAACCATAGGTGGGAATACAAACTTAATTTACTTCCAGCAACTGGGCAGATAAAACAGAAGCTCTCTGGGTTGATTGCTTGTTGCTTTGCCCTTGGCTAACCTCTCTTGCTCATACGCATGACATCAGTGTGACTGATAAAAGATATCCTGGTACGCAGACAAGAATAAAACTCTAGTGTAAGAAGAGCCCTCTGGGATCAGGCCAAAGGCCCATGTAATCCAGCATCGTGTTCTGACAGTGGCCAATCAGATGCCTATGGGAAGCCACAAGCAGCACCAGAGTACAACATTTCCCCCACTTTTGCTCCCTACCAGCTACAATTTGGAGACATGCTACTCAGATACTAGAGGTAGCTAACATTGCTAGTAGCCACTGATGGCCTTATGCTCCTTAGATTTGTCAAATTCCCTTTGAAGGCTGTTCAAGTTGGTGAGCATTACTCCACACAGTGGTACTGCAGAGAGGAACCTCCAGCCTTCAGGTCCAGTTCAGCTCCGCAGGGGTCCTCATCATTAGGGCTGCCCTACGCCCCAGTTTCCCCCGACATGTCTGCGAATGGGACTGTTAAAATGGCGTCTGGGTGGATTTTCGCTGAATTGGCAAAAATGTCCAGGAAAACACAGAGGTATGCAAACCAGGGCGATTTTTTAATTTAAAAGCTTTAAAAATCTCCCAAAAGCCCAATGGCTCAACAACTTCGGGGCGGTGGAGGTGAGGAGGTCAACAATTTTGTCTAGATTTTCACTTTCGGGAATCTGGCAACCGTAGCGCTTTCTAAGTCTGTGTCCAATTGCTGCTGCTGCTGTTCTGCTGCTTTCCCCAGGAAAAGTCACTTTTTAATGCTGAATTGGAACTAATGGCAATTTGCAGATTGTCATTTGCTCTGATTCAGTGGTAAAGAGCAGGTTTTTGTATGGAAAGCACTGGTGGAGAGGGATGCTTGGACAGGGAGCTTTAAAGAGCAGACCTGTGCCTAGCAAAGGTAAGTATGGAAGAGCCCTGGGTCTCTCTCAGAAGCTGACAGCACAATGAAGAAGCAACTTACTTATTTGAATCTCTCTTTGGGATCAGAGAAATAATAGTTCTTAGACTATATAGACAAGTAAGAACTTAAAGAAAACTGGACTGCATTGCTCATTGTTTAAGAGCAATGTGTTGGTTTGTATGTACAACTTTTTGTAACGAATTTAAAGACAATTTGCAGTAAAACTTTGGAACTCTTTCTTGGTGTGGAGAGCTTATTGAGTCATACTCTGCTGCCAGCCTTTTGCAAGATGCATCTCCTCAGAAGAGGCAATGTAGCCTGCAAATTTCATCCAATTCTGGTCAAAAGTAAAATACAAAACAAAACAAAAACAGATAGACGGTTCCTTTTTTTGGGGGGGGGGGGGGAGAAGAAACAAATCACATTTTAGAAGTGTCCAGCACAGAACTGCAGGACCTATTAGCTTGTAATTCATCAAGTTTTATCCATTGGGCGACCCTACTCTGCTGGCAAATTAGACCCACATGTCAAAACACAAAAGGTTACAGCCATTATTTGATGTCCCAAAAGTGAATGCAGATGGTAGGGAATGAAGCTCTCTCCCCACCAAGCTCCATAAGGCAGCCTCTGAACAGGTCTAAGCCAAATGGTGCTTTTTCATAGCTTTTCATATTAAGCAGCACAGTAAAACAGAAGGTCATCCAATTGATATGGAAAGAGCATCACATTATCGCTACTACTGGGATACATTTAAAAGCACAAACAAGTCCTCGCCCCCTGGGCAAAAGCTTACTTTGAGAATCGAGGTGCAGCAAGGATTATAGTCTACTACCAAGCTAGAAATATGAATAAACCAGATCCATATTTACATAACCTCCCTATTAATCACATCATTAGCCTCACAGTCCCAAGGTGCTGCTTCAAAGACTAAAGACTATGACCTGCAAAGGAACAGGGCCATTGGAATTGGGCTCAGGTGGCATTTCCTTGCCAGCTCAGAAGATCCCCCAAAGAAGGATGGGGAGTCTATTTTGCCTCACAGAATATGTGCCATTTGTTTCTTAAAATGACAAGCCCTTCTCAGCAAAGGAAAGATGAAAAATAAAAAATCAATAGTACAAATGGAAATCTTTAAAAGCAAGTCATACAGAGACAACCCCCCTGAAAAATCCCCCTCAGTTCTTTTTAGTGTGCTACACAAAATCAATCTGCAGTGACCCGAAGAGTGAGCCATCCTCACCCCTCTGACAGCCAGAGAAGGAAAAAAGAGAGAAGGAAAATTTAGCTCTTCTTTTGCTTTCCCAAGGCTTTAATAGGCTTTTGAGCTAGGAGGGCACTAGAATCACCCTTGTAAGTTTTTATCAATTCATCCTTTTCCCTGAATGAGGACAGATATCAGAGCATTGCTCCATGGGTAACTTAGTGCTATTCTGTGATTTGTGTTCATATCTGCATCTGCAATTTTGCTCTCCATGAGACACATACTACCACTGATACTGGACATTTTTACAATTCTTTCAAATTGTGGCCTTATCTGCATTTAAAAACTCAATATTTGGTACGGTGTTGATTCATACCATTTCATTCACTCTTATTTTGTTTAAGACTCCTGTCCTGAACGCTTGTACCTGCTCATATGCTCCTCTTACTGTTCCCATGTCAGAATCCTGTCATGTATCTGGATTGTGTTGGCTTTATGTATTCCATCCACATCGGCTGGGACAGGAACTGGAAGTCTTGGTCTTCTCCAACTCTGTCAAAGATTGGAATACCCAAAGCTACTGCCCTAAGTGTAGACAACGTGGTTTGGCAAAGAGCATATTTCATGCAGGTACACTAGGACTGATCCTCAGAACAGCAATTGTTTTCTTTCCTGCCTGCTCAGTCCTAGACATCTCTACCTGAAAGGAAGTTCCACTGAGTTAAATGGGGCTTCCTCCCAAGTAAGCGGGGCAAGGATTGCAATCCAGGACATTAGACCTGACAAGCAACCAGAAAAGTCATTTACAACACATTGATTCCCAAATGGTTTAAAATATGTTGATCTACAGTCCCAGTAAGCTCTGTGGCAGACATATTCAGTTTGCACTCCAGGGAACCCTGTGATTCCTTGGGAGCATCTCAGGAGTTCCTCAGTGACATGATCAGCAACAGCGGAAAATCAGCTCCCTCAGCACAGATCTTCTCCAGAAAATTGAAGCATGAAGGTGTTATCTGGTGTACTGTTAGTAAATATATAGGGAAGAAGCAGCCCAACACAGCTGGATGACACCCCACTTTACCTAGAACAAACCTTATAATCCTTTGTCCATCATCTAGGGCTTTTCTTGCAGACTAGCTGGAATTCCCTGACAGGCACCTATGAGGAAAGGATTGCTTTTAAATTGATATGAGGTTTGAAAACCACGGCTTGGGCTGGAGTGTGGTGGGGGAACCCAGCAACACTGTAGGAAGAAATATGTATACATACTAGTATAATTGAATACAGCAGGTGTAATAAAATAATCAAATACAACCCAAGTACTATTATATTTACAGGAAACTAGAATGCATATACTACATTTCATGAGTCATGCTGTTTTTACTGCATTATAAAATCCTGAATGAGAAGATCTGATTTTTGTATTATAAAAAGGTCAAATTGCATCTAGTGCTTTCCGGTAAAGAAGACTTTCAGTGGTTTACTAGAATGTTAATATATCTAAAACCGCTGAGACCCAATATTGTGGTCTTTCACAATGATTTACAGTAGATGGAACTGACAATTGATCTCGGCAGCTCTTTAATACACAGAATTTTACTAAGTAGCAAAAAAGAAAATATGTGTTGAAGATAGTATATTCGCAGGTACAGATGCAGTCAAATCTATTGGATTTGAGGCTCTGCATTCAAATCACTCATGATCAATATATATTACAATCTTAAGTTTATATAGGGTTGCCATATGTCCAGGAAAACCTGGACATGTCCTCTTTTGGGGGGCCAACATGCCCCGGAAGCAGAAGCGCCGCAGCAGAGTGAAGCCTTCTCAGCAAAGACCAGGGCGGAGCTGGGGCCCTGCCTCCCCTCAGGCTGGAAGCAGCTTGGACTGTCCTTCTTTTGCTCTTCAAGATGTGGCAACCCTAGTTTATATTGGCTTTTTTATGTCAATCGGAGCTTTAAAATGATTACAAGTTTGGTGTGTGGTAAAAAATGCATTGCTGGAGCCTCTCTTTTCTGACTATTCCCAACCCACCCTCATTAATTCAGTATTTACACAACAGAATGCAAAGTTTCATAAGTTTACAAGAGGTCTCTGGTATATGCAGCCTTCATTGATCTGCTACTGCAATAACATTTCTTTTTATGACAACAAACTCATGTAAAAACGGCCCAATCCTTAAACTATGGTGCCAGTATAAGCCTCACCAAAACAAATGGGACGTGCAGCTGCAGAGACCCTTGAGAATTACAAAACGCATCTGGCAAGGAATGGAGCCATCAGCTACAGCAGATGTTCATAATACAGAGGTTCTGGTGTGGAGGTGTAATAACCGCAGCTGGTACATACACACAAAGTGCACTGAAGCGGCTGGCAAAAGAAACTGAGAATATCACTTTTTGCCATTTAAACAGGCAAACACTGAAAAAGCGGTCAGATAAATTCCTCATTTTTCATATGTATGAATCTACACAGACAATGCAGTCAGGGGAGGGAACTCTGGGGCTCTGGGAACACGATAAAAGTTGGTGAATTGCTGGAAGTCTGCCCTAGGATGGTATTCAGTGCTAAATGCACAGGGACAGAGGCAAGTCATAGAAATTAAGCAAGATTTAACAGTGCATACCTTGAGTCGAAATACATACAAGTATTGTGGTGCTCAGCAAGGAAAGCAAGAATGCAGGACCTTGGGAAGCTCAGGCATGAGCAACTTTCTGCCATGAAGCCCAGGGCTGAACTGAGACCTGTCATTCTTCTAGGCTCAGATCAGCCTCGCACCAAAGAAGGGGAGGCCTTGCACTGGCCGTGGTCTGGCCCATCACTCTGCCTCTTCGTTGCCTCTCTGCCTGCCCTAAGGAGTAGGCATAGGGGTGCACAGGGTCCCTAGGGAAAGGGGTCCCTGGCTCAAGCAGCCCCCGAAGGAGAGGCTCTGGCTCAGATCCAGGTGTGGTGCTACTGCCTGGATTCTTATCCAGCCTCGTTGCTTCTGTTGCCACTGGGCCCACGGATTTGGCTGGGCCCTCTTCTTCTGGGTCACATTCACAATTAAGACTTCTACTTGGGGGGGGGGTGACTTCTTCAGTAACTGAAAAGTGATCACTGCCCCCAACTGCATCTTCAAGGACCCTCATCTCTTGTCGGCTCTCCTCCAGAATGCACGTACCATGTGGGGAGGGAGCAGACTCTCCTCCCACACCTCACTGTACTTGCGTTCAGGGGCATATTTGTAATGTCTGAATGCTGACATATTGCAGGCACCTCTCTGAGCCATGGCGATCCCTGCCTTTGCAGATTTCCACTTCACAGGTGCATTGCAGACATGCCAGTGAACGCAGCACAATCATCCATTGCAATGTGCCTCCCCTACACACAGCAAACTATAGAATACTTCTGTGAAGGATCCACTCTTGGAGAGACCCGCACAACTAGGACTGGCAAATAAGGTTCTTGGTGAGTCTGTGGCTCTGACTCTTGCCATTGCAGAAACTTCAGTGCTGTGAAAAGGGTTGGTTTCATGTATTTCAGCTCTCCAGCTGTGGAATTTTGAATTGCATGAGGGATCTAATGCAGAAAACAATAGCCAGGATAACTAAATAGAAAGGCTTCTTAATGAACTAACCGCCGGGATATGCTCTGTAGTTCCAGTGTGCAATTATTTTTGTCTCTGCCACAGCAGACTCAATTTGCTCAGCTATCCAACCTGCTCTCTATACAGTTAGGTCAGATTCATACCTTAATCATTCACTATTGCTGGCTTCTCAACAAGTTGATTCTGATTCATCCCATCAGCCATATCTCCATCCCAGCATGCAGAAAATCTTAAGTAATATATATTCATCAGTACCCTTTAACTGCTTCCTGCAGGCACTGGCAACTACACAGAAGTCTGTTTAGATGTTCTAGAAAGGCATAAGCAGGGAAATTGGTTTTCAGTAACACAGGAACTAGAAATGCGAGTTTAGTGACACGCTCCCTGCAGCCGCTGCCCCACACACTCGGTGGCTCCACACCTTCCAGGCAGCGTCCACTTATTAGAAGTGGTAGGTGGATGGTGAATGGCATGCCTCCATCTGCCACATCGTGTTGGCGCCAGGTCCTGACTCTTCCTTCATGTTCTGCTGACGCAGCAGGGACATAAAGGCGGGTTCAGGCTTTGATGACAGATGCAGTGTGGTTGACTGTGCTCAGAAGTTTTAATTGGCTGGAAGCTGCCTAGAACGGCTGGGGCAACCCAGTCAGATGGACAGCAAATTTAATAATAATAATAATAATAATAATAATAATAATTCCTGCTGCAGCTTCTCACCTCTTCCTCTTCCTAGGGCAGGCAAGGAGGCAGCCCTTTCTATGGAAGCCTGCATGGGACATGAAGAGCAGAAAGACTTTCTCACCACCTCCACCCCCATACACACACATTGGTGCCACCCATGGGGCAGACCAGTGCAGTGCAGACCTTTGGCCCCTAGGGGAAAAACTACAGATACAGCACTGATATTAATGGGGGTCCAGAAGGTTTGGGGGGCCGTCTGGAGAAGCATAGAAAGTGATGCAGGGAAGTGCAAAGGAAAGAGAGAAGCAGGGAATCAGCAAAACTCTGCTCCCCTCTCCTGTAAAGCTTCCCGTTGACAGAAGTGAGAGTCTGAAACCAAGTGCCTGGCTGTGCTGTAATGTCTAGTTCTGGCTGGCTGCTGTTGTAAACAAGACGCTTGACTCCATGAACCCTCCACCTGATCCATCAAGGCTCTTCTTGCAGATGTTTGACTGTAAACATTCCAGGCACCAAACCAGTTCACACAGTGCATGTCAGGGGCTTCACTGCCACAAGGAGAACACAATATAAATGGAAAGTTAGGGAACCCTAAAGTATTGCATATTTCATACAGCAACCTTGAATGCATTTTTAAGATAGATATATGAAGAAATTAATGCCCAAAAGCTACACTAAGAATTATCCCTCCTGGGCTTTAGAATATTTTCCCAGAAATTAGAGCTAAATAGATGTAAGTGATTTAGATTTGTCTTTGAAATTCTTCTATTAGTGAAATCCATTACACTGTTGGATGTACAATATATCTTGTTTACATTATTTCATGAAGCATCAGAAAGAAGATGGTTTTATTCTGATGCTTACATCTGACTTAACAGCAAATTCTGAAGTGAGGATTCCAGCCTCTCTCCGTCTTGGGTCCGTAGATGTTATGAAACTACAACCCCCATTATTCCTAGCCAGGAGGCCAGGGGTCAGGGATGATGGGAGTTGCAGTTCAAGAACATCTGTGGACCAAGGATGAGAAAGACTGAAACAGGAAATATTAAATGAAAGCAAATTAATATATACTAATTAAGCCCTTCATCAAGCCATACTTTATATGGCATATGGGGAAAAAATTAGAGCATATGGAGTATCTTGAAAGACAATGAAGGCTTAGAAGCAGAGCCATCATATTGGAATGTGCAGTTTCATTTTTTATTTTTACTTTGCATACTTTTAACAGGAAAGCAAGAGAGGAAGAAAAAGAGATGCACCACTGGATGATGTCGCTCTGCAGGTATGCCAAGTTGCAAAAAGGGATAAAAACATGCCTATTCTTGCTCTAAGGTATTATAAAGAAAAAGTGGTCTGAGTTTCATTCCTTTTTCAGTTAGACATCAAGAGTGGGAAAATCCATTTCAAATGAGAAGAGCTCTTAACAATCTCAAGTGGCTAAGCTTTCTTTTTTTTGCGGTCAGTTGTATACCATTTCTAGGCTACTGACGCACTTCAGCAATGCTTTCCCTGGTTAAAAGCTTATACACTTGATCCAAGAGACAGAAGAAAAGATCTTCACAATTAAAAGATTGTGGGAACCAGAAAAACATAAAACAAAGGGAAGTTTGTGAAGTCTTTGAAGAATTCTCTGAATATCTTTGTGCTTTGGGGACTCAGGTTTCTGGATAAGAAAGGTCACATTATACAGGCTAATGTGTCTAGCAATTCAGCAGAACAAAAAAGGGCAGACTCAAATATCCTCCTGAGACCCAGGAGATTCAAAAGGTGATTTAAAATCATGCCAAAGGGAAAGGCCTCCAGGCCAGGCAGCTACTCCACCAATGTTCCTTTCATCTTTTCCTTAAGGGACTTCCCAACAAACTGCCCCTGTCTAGCTGCTTTGGGGACAGTAAAACTTCACACGCTGCCACTGTCCCTGTTTGCTGGGCCTGCCTCTGTTAAACCACTGCCCTCTTTTTGCCCTTGGGTGATAACTTTTTAAAGTTTTGTTCGCACGCACACAATTGCACTAGAATTCCTCAGAGATTTACTGCGCTCCCCTTGAGTCTGTTCAGGTTAAATTTCTGAATCAGAGACATGCAGCTCCGTTCTAATGCACATGTATTTAAATGCATGCAGAGAAACAACCACCAGCGCATTGCTTGCTTCCCTTCCATCATTTCTCCTTACAAAAACCCACAAAGTGCCACGACATGCAGCCTTTACTGCAGGCTCCGGAGCCCCTTCCCAAGGGAAGCTCAACTTGCCTCCTCATTAAGGACTTTTTGCTGCATAGTGAAAGCCTTCCTCTTCCAGGACGGCTTCTGGCTCTTAATTGTTTTTAACTCTGCTGGAAATTATTTTAATGGGTACTTCATAATGCTATTTTATCCAGCCAATCGTAGTTTTGCTCCTTATTTCTCATTTTTAAAATCTATAGGATATTGTTCTTTGTACGTTTTTATTGATTGCAAGTAGTGTTCTGTTCTCTCTTGAGGAAAAGTAGGATTTTAAAAAAATAAATAAATAAAGTAATACAACACAATCAGATCCATTATTAATCTAAACATAATACTGAACATTCTTAAGTGAAAGGGAAATATTGGAGTATACTGCAGGCTGATGCAAAGTAATTTAATAGAGAGCAGAGGATTCACAATGCGCTTCTTTAACAATCTGCAATGGGCTCATGCAGTGATTGTTGTTCTAAGGATACATGTGTGCCCCATTTATCATTTGGGAAATGCTGGAGACTGTGAAACAGTTCTGACACCTAAGAGGCTAGTTCCTTGTGGGCAATCTGAAAGCCACTTGCATATGTGAAGTCCCATTCACACACACTGCAGTCCTTTACATGTCTACTCAGACCACTAAATTCAGTGGGATGTAGTGACTCAGTTTTTAGTTATCTACTCATTCATGACCTTTCTAGATCCCATTTTAATGCTTCACATAAGGTCTTTTAAATTAAAGGGGTCCTTTTCCCACAATATATCAAGTCCAGCTTATATATGTGACATATGTCAATGAGGAGGCTTTTGTTTATAAAATCTGAAAGAGATCTTGCACACGACACAGGCATGCACACAGTTCCAGTGTGAGCACAGCAACACTGGTCTGAACCGGAGCAACTTCAGATGGAAACAGGAAACCAACTGAGGAGGGGAAATCCAACTTGGAATGGCTTCAGACATATAGGATTTCTTTGAAATGTCTCCATGCAGAAGTTTCCTTTTCAACATAACAAACTGCATCCACACACTCCTTGTAGTATGTGAAGCAGCTCTGAGATTCAAACCTGTGGTCCAATTGTTTCAGAGCTTGCTAAAAGCTATTGAGGGTCCAAAGTTAGAGGCCTTTTCTAGCCCTGCTAACTGTGATTGAAGATATGCTGAGGAGTCAGCGTGCAATACTCTAAAAGTTGGGCACATGCTCTACAGGTGAGGTGGGCCTTTCTGCACCCGCTTATACTAGCACAACTACAGCAGAGTTGCAATATCATCCCAGGGAGTTGGAAGATCCACCATTACCAGATGCAGTTTTGTAAAAGCGGTTGCATGCCATAGAAATAGGCAGTGGAGGCAAGGTGTGGGAGTGGAGAGCAAAAGTCTGCAGCCTTTCCCCTGGTGCTCAAAGAGAAAAGACTTAACTTTAGAAGGGAAAAGACTCACACCAGACTTGCCAGCAGATGAGTTCACTGAATGGCTGGAGAGCTATTGTAAGCTGACCCCACGGGGTTCAATGAATATGTCTCCAGGGCTTGTCTCATACAAGGAAAAAATACCTACTTATTTGGAGAAGGAGAGACCTGACCAGAAGGATCAATATTATCCCCCCCCCCCCCAGTATATACACATCACTAATATTGTGTGGAAAAAGTACTAAAACAATACATTGAAATGTCACTCGCATAATGAGGGCATGATACATTAGAGAGATTACATTTGCTAATGAGTTGCAAAAGCCCTAAATTTGCAGCTACCAGAATGGGGGCGTGGTTTCACTCCTGAAAAGCCTAACCTTTCCATGCATCTCATTAGTCAACTGTCATAACTCATTAGTAAATTTAATTTTCACCTGAGTGGTGGTAGGAAAAGCATAACAATACATCTTACTAAAAATCACATTACCACAGCTTCACTGGGAATGCAATACATACTATGTATAGACATTTATGTGAGGTGTCGTTTTTTACACAGCATCACAAACATGCACAGCATTTCCCAGCGTAACATAAAGGGAGCAGTGACAGACCCCACCCCCCAATCTAAACTCTGTTGACTCTGGTGCACAGAGGGAAGAAAGAGTAGCCAGAGATGAAGAAGCAATTACAGGGAGTTAAGATTTCATTGTGGAGCTGAGCCAATAAGATTTGCCTCATTTTTGCATGCATGTTGGAAAAAATGTCCTGTTTTATTTTCTTATTTTATTGCTCATAAGGTGCAACAAAGAGAAATGGCAATAATTGTTTAGGTAGCCAAGGATGGTGGAGATTGTGGGCAGGGATGAACAGACTGGAGTAAAGTTACATTGCCCCTCCCATAAGCAAAAAGTAGGTTCTCCCCAGCAGACACACTGGAAAGCTGACCATGTGCTCCTGTCACATTTCAGGGTCAATTGCCTGCAAATATTAATGTATTTGCTGCTTCATGAATGCATCCAATTTAAGCAAATTCTTTAAAAACAACAACAACCCAACACCTCACCAATAGTATTTTAAGGTTGCTTGACAACCATATGTCAGGAGTGCTCTGATGGTGTTTCCTGCTTGGCAGGGGGTTGGGACTCGATGACCCTTGTGGTCTCTTCCAACTCTATGATTCTATGATTCTATGATTCTAAGAGGTAATCACCTTTGTACCATCAGTTCCATTGCTGAAGAATAGTTTTATGGAAGATAACATGAGATAGAAAGCCGAGTACAGAAAGATCCTTTTGGTTCTTTCATATTTTACTGAATGGCAGTGCATTAATGGAACCACAAGGATACTGAAAGGCGTAAGCTTTGAGCACGTTTGAATTTTCTTATCAGAATGAGAAGCATAAATGTTTGCCTTTCCATCCTCATCAGCTTAGAGGCAAAATCATTTTGTCCTTTTGAGGGTTTTGCCAAGGATAAAATGAGATGAATCATGTTGGCTCTTTGTCTATCATCCGATGCTCCTATTGCCATCAAAGCTGGTCACTCTAGTCTTAACTTTTCAATGGCAGATGGATGCATGTAGATGCTGGCAGGGGTTGCAACAGCATTGTGCAACAGGAACCCCTGAATGTCTCCTCAATGGCTCTGCGCTGCACTTCTGATTCTGCTTGTCACAGAGAATCACAAACCAAAGTTAAGAGTTGCTTAACAACCAGTAATCTACTGTTGCACCTCTTAAATGTCTTTTCGGTATTTTCTATACAGTATTTACTGTATAGAAGTGGGTAAATTAAGTCATCAAAAACCTTTTCCCGCTTTGATCTGAAGAGCAAGACCCAACCGCATAGGAACCGCCTAAAGAGAAGAACTGCTACCTTTATACTACCTATTTTAATACCAAGATGAATCTGCTAGTAGTAAAATCAAGAATATTGCCTCACAAGAGTTTTAACTATGAGCCACAAAGCATTGCCTCGTGTCTTTACGAGCTGAAATTTTCCAACCAGTTTTTATAAGTATCATAAATTTTTAAGTTTAATTTTTTTTGTCATCCGATTTCCACAAAACCTGTATTTGTCAGAAAATCAACACAGTTTAATCTACTAAAATTATACAATGGTGGGTGGATAGCAAATTCTTCCACAGCTAGTGAACACAAGCCCACCCATCATTTAGGTTAAAAGGGGATTTAAATTCCAGTGACATCTTCTGCAACAAATAGACATGAATGTGTTGGTTGTGAATTGGAAAAGCAACTTTTACTACATGAGGATGATTAGGATGTAAAGTGTTGCAGCAAGTACGTCTGCTCTCACTGCCTCCACATTTTGCTGTTTCTCAGAAGAAACCATTATAAATTTTTTGGGATTCTCTAGCGCAACCTTGCTCAGGCAAATGGTGTGCCAGGAAGAACTAATAATATTAAGGAGTCCTGGTGAACCCAGAGCTGCCTGCAACCTCTGATTCATTGTTCTGGCCTTGGCTTTTTCCAAAGAGCCTCTTGCTGAAAGTAGGTTATTTTGTTGTGCCTGCACATTAGATTTGACTGGACAAATCACTCCCAGTGCAGAGGGGAGGAATGATTTCCACTTGGTCAAGGCTCAGTTTTGGGAAGCTGTCAGAGGTGAGCAGGAGATAGGAATCAGAAGTCAGAGATTTGAGGCAAACCAGAACCAGAAGAGCATTTTTGTGTGCCAGTAGCTTCTAGTAAGAGCAAACAGAACTCTTGTAAGATCTTGCAGAGTTCAGCCAGATCTCTCCAGAAGCAGCTGCTGCAGCCACACAATCCCAGCAGTCGCAGCACCAGGCCCCCAGCAGCAGCAGCAGCGCTGGGGCCAACTAGAGGGGCCCCTGGGTGCTCAGCACCCACACAGCGGGGCTCCCACTCCAGTAAAAACCGTCAGTCACATTGGAGGTCTCATGAGGCCTTCAGCGTGGCCACTTAGGCCCTGCGAGGCCTCAGAAGCACGACTGCGGTGTGCCAATTTCACGACATCATCATGCCACCCACGTTATGTCGCGGGTGCCATTGGGCCCCCATAATCTGGGGCCCAAGCCCTGAGCAGCAGGAGAGGAGCAGCAGTCAGGTCAGCTGCAAAGCAGGTAGAACTCTGGTTCCTGTTTCCTTCCTGCTTTGCTTTGTTGCTGCTCCCCATGAAGTGAAAGGAGAGGCGCCAGGCTGGAGGCCCCACCATGGATGTGTAGCAGCTGGCCTTGACCCCAGACGTCTGGGTGGGCGGGGAGGTTAAGACAAGAAATATTGGTCTGGTGGGAATGATTTTTGGACTATGGGGAGTTTGAGGTTTTGTGTATTTTATTTCTTTGGTAATTAGTGGGTCTGAGCATTGCTTTGTTTATTATTTAAATATGGGGTTTTTGTGTGGATATTATGGTATATGAAATATTAATGCATTATATGACCCCCCCCTTCCCTCCTACAGTAATTTGCAGTGTATATTTGTTGTTGCTGCTGCTGCTGCTGCTGCTGCAAGTCGCTTGGAGACATTCTGGTGACAAGCAGCTAATAGGGCTAATAAATGCAATGCTATGCTATGCCAGGGGCTGGTGGGGCACCTGTGGAGGTGCCACCCAAGGTGGGCTGCTCCACTCTGCCCGATGGGCGGGTTGGCCCTGCCTTCCATTTCAGGAAGACCCAGTAGCTTCACAGGTGGGTGGGGCAAGTCCAGAGTCACTGTTCAAAAGGATGCTTTAAACTGCAGTTCTGATCATTCACCGCATGGGCCAGTTCTACATACAGCAGGACTAAACATTCCCAGTTCTAGCCCAACAGTTTCAGGAGTGCAAAAGCCTCTGGGCTTCCTTCCTTCTGTGCACCCAGAAGCATTGCCTGATCAGTGGTTCACAGAGAACTGCACAGTGCGTTGTCCTCTGAGGGTGCTTGGCACTCAGTCTTATACCCACACATGTTTACAGCTTATGTGCAAGCAAATTTTGCCTCCAATTTTATTTTGAAAGAAAAAAAAGCCTCGGCTATCAGCCTTTAAGAGGGACACCGCTGTATGTCCAAGTTAAAATTAGGCATGCTTCCTAAGGGGTTAAACCTATTGAACGCAGTGGGACTGCCTTCCGCATAAACCTTCTTCAGCATGCGCTTCAAGGCTCCCAGGTATAACACTGAAAGCATTGTGCCCTTAATTGTTTTCAGATGTGACTTGCATGTGGAATAAACATGCGTGAAGTACGGCATTATGGCATCAGCCTTGAAAACCAACCCGCGTGTCTTTATTAGAACACTTGAACAGAATCCCTTGTACACAGCTGTATGCGAAGAAAGCTCTCTGCATGCAGCTGGAGCACCAGCAAGCCATGGGTAGAGATGGATACACAGCCCCTGCTCTTCTAGTATTCCTGTGCAGGTGGCCCAGCAAGCGCACATTCAACAACCAAGCCGTGCTCAAGGCCTTGCACTGAAAATGTCACAGAAAAACTAGTGCAGCCAGTACTAAATTAAAGGGAACTATACTGTGTTTTTCAGGCATTCAGCTGTAAATCAAATTGATCTTATGGATATTTGGAAGCACCTTGTGAATATCTCTTACCTGGTAACAAAATCCTGTTGAAACATCAATAGATGCTCCCACCTAAAGGTTTATTCAGGCTTGGCTAAGAAGATCTGCACTTGTCATCCAGGCACCATCAGCCTCCACCACTAGGCTGGGTGTGGGGCACCACCTTCAATCAGCAATTTGGTACCAATAAAAAACATGTGCTACACACATGTAAAACCTGCTTCTTACAGGATCCCAAGCTGTATAGTCTGCAAGTATAGTCCATATGCATATGACATCTGTTCAGGTGACCCGCTGAAAGTATATCTTCTGACAGAAGCCCGCTTCCCTCATCTGTGTGAAACCAGTTCTTGTACATGTTTAGCTCATTTACAGAGTCCTGGTAGAAGGAAGGAAGCAAGCAAGTAACAGTGCCATCAAGGCAGGACTTTGAGGCAGGATCCTCAGGGCCCTACTCAGCAGAATGAGCAAAAGAACGGTCATTTGCAGCAGGCCTGGCTCACCACATTCTAAAGGGAAGCGATACACACAGTAGTGCCATCTAAAGAGGAGGCTCTCCTTAAGACCTTTAAGTTCAAAGCATAGCATTACCTTTTTGTTCCTGAATAAAATAGGAGACCAGGGTAGTGATTTGTGTCGAAATTTACCTTAACATGTGGAGTTTGGGGAATCCTGGTCTAGCCTAAATGTTCCTGGATCTCATAAGCCAGTCACTTTTATTAGGATGACCTCAGAGACCACCCCTGCTTTATGCAGAAGTTCTTTTGTCTGCACCAACAGAGATGGTGTGCCAACCTTTTAAGGGAGAAGAAGAAGAAGAGTTTGGATTTGATATCCCGCTTTATCACTACCCGAAGGAGTCTCAAAGCGGCTAACATTCTCCTTTCCCTTCCTCCCCCACAACAAACACTCTGTGAGGTGAGTGGGGCTGAGAGACTTCAGAGAAGTGTGACTGGCCCAAGGTCACCCAGCAGCTGCATGTGGAGGAGCGGAGACGCGAACCCGGTTCACCAGATTACGAGTCTACCGCTCTTAACCTGACTGAATTTTTCTTACCAGCTCCCATCACTGAGCATGTAAGACCTTCTAGCACCTGCTTTGGAGCATATGAAGTAATGCAATGAGAAGTCATAAAAACCTGGATGCATGCTGTAACCAACTGGAGCTTTTCCTATTCACCAACTTTTAAATCCGTATGCCAGCGCTGCCTTGGAACGTTTGCTGTCCAAGCTACATCAAGGGACAACTCTTGCCTATTTTTTTACAATATAGCTACAATTTGGCGTTCATTCTAAGGCTTATTGTCCATCTGTGTACAGTACTGCAAAAATATGAAGAGAACACTACCAGCTCAAAGATGGCTAAGCATCTCACATTACTGTTGATCTTCCAAGTGGGATTACTAGGATGGGCAATAAGGAAGATGGGGGCTGGATCTGATAATCATCTTCTACCAAAGCTTCCCAAGTCTTTGCTCCTCCTCATTTGTTATGCTCTAATCTTCTGAAATATCTCTGTCTGTCTGTCATTTGTTCCTCCTGTTGCAGAAGTCTCAAGTAGCTGCACTCCTGGCCCTTTCTGGCCTTGCCTGGAGGTCCCACCGATAGAATCATAGAATCTTAGAGTTGGAAGGGACCCAAGGGTCATCTAGTCCAACCCCCTGCAATGTAGGAATCTCAGCTAAAGCATCCATGACAGATGGCCACCCAACCTCTCTTTAAAAACCTCCAAGGAAGGAGAGTCCACCACCTCTCGTGGGAGTCTCTTCCACTGCCGAACAGCTCTTACTGTCAGAAAGTTTTTATGAATGTTTAGTCAGAATCTCCTTTCTTATAACTTGAAGCCATTGTCTTGAGTCCTACCCTCAAGAGCAGAAGAAAACAAGCTTGCTCCCTTCTCCATGTGATAGCCCTTAAGATATTTGAAGATGGCTATCATATCTCCTCTCTCTCTCTCCTCTTTTCCAGGCTAAACATACCCAGCTCCTTCTAGCGCTCCTCATACGGCTTGGTTTCCAGACCCTTGATCATCTTGGTTGCCTTCCTCTACACACCTTCCAGCTTATCAACATCCTTCTTAAATGGTGGTACCCAGAATTGGACACAGGACTCCAGGTGGGCTCTGACCAAGGCAAAATAGAGCAGGACTTTTACTTCCCTAGACCAAGCACCCCCAAACTCGGCCCTCCAGAAGTTTCGGGACTACAACGCTCATCATCCCTACCTAACAGGACCAGTGGTCAGGGATGATGGAAACTGTAGTCCCAAAACAGCTGGAGGGCCATGTTTGGGAGTGCCTGATCTATACACTAAAAAGGTAAAAGGACCCCTGACCATTAGGTCCAGTCGTGACCGACTCTGGGGTTGCAGCGCTCATCTCACTTTATTGGCCGAAGGAGCCGGCGTACAGCTTCCAGGTCATGTGGCCAGCATGACTAAGCCGCTTCTGGGGAACTAGAGCAGCGCACGGAAATGCCGTTTACCTTCCCGCTGGAGCGGTACCTATTTATCTACTTGCACTTTTATGTGCTTTCGAACTGCTAGGTTGGTGGAAGCAGGGACCGAGCAACGGGAGCTCAACCCGTTGCGGGGATTTGAACCGCCAACCTTATGATCGGCAAGCCCAAGAGGCTCGGTGGTTTAACCCACAGCGCCACCCACGTCCCGGATCTATACACTACACTTCTGTTGATACAGCTTAGAATAGCATAAGTTTTTTTGCTGCTGCATCATCACACTGTTGACTCATGTTAAGCTTTTCACATGTACTGCTAGTAAGCCAGGTGTTCCCTATTCTATATTTGTGCATCTGGTTCTTCCTGCGTAGGCGCAGAACCTTACATTTGTCCCTATTGAAATTCATTTTGTTAGCCCTGTGCCCAGTTCTCCAATCTGTTAAGGTCATTTTGAATTCTGATTCTGTCTTCTGCAACATTAGCTACCCTTCCCAATTTGGTGTCATCTGCAAATTTGATGAGCATCCAAGACATAAAGATGCCAAACAGCAACAGACCAGGACAGAACCCCGTGGCACACCACTTGTAACTTTTTTCCAGGAGGACAAGGAACCATTAATGAGTACTCTTTGGGTTTGGTCAGTCAACTAGCTACAAATCCACCGAACAGTTACCTCATTCAACCCACATTTTACCAGCTTCCTCGCAAGAATATGGGGGACTTTGTCAAAAGCCTTACTGAAATCAAGATATACCATGTCCACAGAATTTCCCTGATCCACCAAGTTTGTAATTCCATCAAAAAAAGAAATCAGATTGGTCTGGCATGACTTATTTTTGAGAAACCCATGCTGGGTCTTAGTAATCACAGCATCCTTTTCTAAATGCTCACAGGCCAACTGCTGAATGATCTGTTCCAGGACCTTCCCTGGTATCAATGTCAAGCCCACCGGTTGGTCTGGGTCTTCCTTTCCCCCCTTTTTAAATATGGGGACATTTGTCTGCCTCCAGTCTGTAGGGACCTCACCTGTTCTCAAAGAATTCTCAAAGATAATAGACAAGGCTCTGAAATTACATCCACAAGCTCCTTTAAACCCATGGATGTAGCTCACCAGGTCCTGGAGATTTGAATTCATTTAAAGTAGCCTGGTGTTCCCTTACCATCTCTTTTCCTATCTTGGGCTGCAGCTCCCTCCTTACGTCATTTATTCTGTTATCACCAGGTTGGGCATCACTTTTCCTTTGGGTGAAGACAGAGACAAGGTAGATGTTGAGGAGTTGCACCTTTTCTGTCACCCAATAGCATTTCTCTCTGTTCCCCACACAGAGGATCTGCCACTTGCTTGTTCTTCCTCTTCAGACATAGCTGAAGAAACCTTTTTAATTATTCTTAACCTCTCTTGCAAACCTGAGCTCATTCTGAGCTTTAGCCAGCCTGACTTTCCCCCTGCAACTGTTGACTACTTGTGTATACTCCTCCTTTGTGATTTCCTCTTTCTTCCATTTCGTATATATACCCTTCGTAACTCTCAGCTCATCTGTAAGCTCCTCATGCAGACACACCGGTTTCCTTAGATGCCTCCCACTTTTCTTTCTTGTTGGTATTGTCTTGATTATTACTGATACAGTGGTCCCTCGGGTTAAGAACTTAATTTATTCCGGAGGTCCGTTCTTAACCTGAAACTGTTCTTAACCTGAAGCACCACTTTAGCTAATGGGGCCTCCTGCTGCCGCTGCGCCGCCGGAGCACAATTTCTGTTCTCATCCTGAAGCAAAGTTCTTAACCTGAGGTAATATTTCTGGGTTAGCGGAGTCTGTAACCTGAAGCGTCTGTAATCTGAAGCGTCTGTAACCTGAGGTGCCACTGTATACTACTTTATTTCCCTCCCCCCTTTATACCCCAAGTTCACATATTCTGAGAAACCAAAACTCAGTCCCAAGTATACTGAAGCCTGTGTACACGCAACTTGATTTGCTCTCATTTATCTTTCGCTACCTTTACTTCTCCCATTTTTCCTTCAGCCCCCAAGCACTATAAAGCACCATGTAAATGTAAAGGTAAAGGGACCCCTGACCGTTAAGTCCAGTCGCAGACGACTCTGGGGTTGCGGTGCTCATCTCGCTCTATAGGCCAAGGAAGCTGGCGTTTGTCTGCAGACAGCTTCCGGGTCATGGGTCCAGCATGACTAAGCTGCTTCTAGTGAACCAGAGCAGCGCACGGAAACGCCGTTTACCTTCCCGCCACAGCAGTACCTATTTATGTACTTGCACTTCACGTGCTTTTGAACTGCTAGGTTGGTAGGAGCTGGGACCAAACAACTGGAGCTCACCCCATCGCGGGGATTCGAACCGCTGACCCTCTGATCGGCAAGCCCTAGGCTCTGTGGTTTAGAGCACAATGCCACCCACATCCCTAAAGCACCACGTACAATGTACAAAGAGTTCCAAACTGGAGGTGAGCAAGGGTTTGCCCACACAGGAATAGCCCTGTGCCTAGAAAGAAGCAGCTACTGCAGTGCTTGCTTTGAGTTTCATAGAATCAAAGAATCTTAGAGTTGGAAGGGACCCACGGGTCATCTAGTCCAACCCCCTGCAATGCAGGACTCGCAGCTAAAGCATCCAAGACAGATTTAAAAGATTTTGATTACAAAGCACACCAAATTATATCAGAATGGAATCAAAGGGAGGAGTGACCCTTGCCAATCCCCAGACCATGTGGGGAAAAGAAGAAAAGTTTGATTGGACTGGGCACAGGCATGGAATACGTATATGACTTCCAAGCAGAATTACAGGACTGGAAAGCATTGCCATCGCTAACTTTTTGTGAATCATCAATTTCCCCAACACAGAGATGGAAATATTTTCCTCCACAGTGTCAGTTCATTCCTTGAGAGAGTTAAGTGTAAAGGGGAGAGAGTTTTAGAGCAGGAAACTCTGGGCTGAAGTCTCTGCTCCGTCAGAAAGCAAGTCTCTCTTTTGACCTCTCCTATCTCACAAGCTTGCTGTCATGAAGAAGGTGGCATGGTGGCATGAAGAAGGAAGCCCCATTAACACGGCTCTGACCTCCTTGCAGGAAGGGTAAACTAAACATGCAATAAACCCATTTTTCTTAGCTTTTCAATCATAGTTCATTCATTCACCTGCACTTAAAGCACTATTATATCGCATTAACAGCCCCGCCTTTCCACAGATAATCCTGGGAACTGCAGTTTGTGAAGAGTGCTGAAAATTACTGAGGCTTCAGGCAGAGCCATAGCTACGGGGCGGGGGGGCAGGGGGGGGCTAGCCAGGTTTTCTGCCCCGGGTGAAGCCTCCAGAGGGCCGTCATTCAGGCTCCCAGTCTGTGTCTACACAAATGGGCACGGTGTGGGTGGGTGTGTGCACCAAACTGTGTCTTTGACCCAGGTAAAATAAAGCCTAGTTTTGCTCCTGCTTGAGGTCCCCCTATTTCCCTCACAGAGCTACAATTCCCAGGGGGATTGTTAAACCCCTCTGGGAATTATAGCTCTGTTAGAGGAATAGGGATCTCCTAACAACTCTCAGCAGCAACAAACCACAGTTCCCATGATGCTTTGGGCAAAGCCATATCTATCAACATGGCATAATCATGGGCAGCAACAGAATGAGACAAGCCCCCCCCCCCCCCCGCAAGCAAGGAGATCACCCACTCCCAGCCCATTGCTGGACTCCTCACTAGTAAGGGCAGAAAAAGCAAGACTCCCCTAGTAGGTAGTGCCAGCTGTCATTCTGGGAGGCCAGAATGCCCCGCCTTCCCCTCCCAATAACACAACTGTATGTGCAACTGACATAAAAGAGAGACTATATGTGGTTGGCCAAATCCTTGGAAATGAGCTCACATGCACAATTTTTGCACATTGTCACACCTTTTATCTTTTAATGGGATTTTCTTCAGGGTTTCACTGCAGCTTTCGCATGCTTATAACACTCGCAAATGCCAACATTCTGTACTGAAATTGTCCTGCTGTTGTCTCACTTCCCTCATAGTATCAGTATAAAATTTAATTACATAGATTGAACTTTTTAGTCTTGTCTCAGGATATAAAATTAGTTTCCATAAATCACTCCCTCCACAGAGTCTGCTGGGTGAGCTCCCCTTTCTGGACTCTGGCATAAACAACGATCTTCAAGTGGAGGCCGACAAAGCTGCTTTTTGCAGCTACGTCTCAGAGTTCGGGAGATAAGCACAAAAACTACCACTTCTGTTCAGCGGGGTGGGGAGAGGGAGCAGTTTCATATGCCATTTGCTAATTGGACAGTACATTTAAGGTTCAGCAGTGATTTAATCAAATCATGGTTCAGAGAAGGATGCATTTTCATTGTGATTTTTCTCTTCCTCTGAAATCACATGAATTTTAACTCATGCATATCTAATTTTAGTATTTCATGTTTCACGGTGTCTTAACTCTGCATTTTACTGAACCCTGATACTAAATTTCTCCCCTCCCCCGTCAAATGTCAGATATTAATAGGACAACTGCATGCTATAGTTGCATTCCCAGATGATGCTGGATGAGAAATTTTGCTTTGCACTAGAACTCTGAATCACCCCTCCTAGGCGCATAAGGAGAGCCTCCTGGATCAGACCAAAGGAGCCCCTCCAGCACTTAGTCTGCCACCCACAGAGGACAACCAGAAGCTAAATGAAACCAACAAGCTGGACCTGAGCAGGACAGCATGGCCTTCACACAGCAGTGGGTATTCAGAGCTTACTGGCTCTGGCAATGGCGGCAGAACATTGCCAACATGGCTAGTAGTAGCCAGGATCTTGATGACGGGTTGGGCATATAGCTGTTTTACAGTTCCAAACAGTATTTTTTGTCGTCACCCCAGGGCAGAGAGACAAATGGGGGCTGGGGAACCTGAAAACTACTCCTTCATCTTGGGGGCACTGAGGTGGAATTTACACACATATAAAAAATGTTTTGAAAATGCTCACAACACACCCAAAATACAATGTTTAAGGGCAGCACCTCAAAATAGCTTTTTCATGCAGACTCCTAAATGAATCTTAAAGGGAAGTGGGACTTCTAGTGAAAAGGGGAGAGGGACACCTGTCACTTTTTGGGATGATAGATGATAGTTCCTATAAACGTCTTACATCATATGGTATGTAAGAACAGCCCAGGCACCTGTTTCCTTGCTGCAAAACAGTACTGGAAGTGGGTGGTTTGGAATGAAAACACGGGGTGGGAATGGGGCTGCCTAGTTCTTCCCCTGTCCACCTCTCAACATTGTTATATTGTGTTTGAGGGGGCGATGGGAGCATCCCTCCCAGCTTGTCGGGTGCGGGTTGAGGCTTCTCAGAACCATGGCAAAGCAGGAAGAAGGGTTGAACTCATTTCTCCCCAAACGTGATCAAAGCCAGCACCCAGTTACTATTAATACTTCTGGATTCATAAAACTGAAATCAGGGGTGGAGAAGCTGCACTTCTCCACATGCTGTTGTGTGCCTGGCTATGCATTTGCCTCCAAGAGACACACAGGTCATCCAGTTGTCTGTCTTTTAAATAGATATATTTCCTTCTTTTTCCCAGCAACCCTGGCTCAGGACTCTCTTCCTATCATCCCACATTCCGTTACCCTGGGAACCTTCCAAATCCCTTGTCTCTGTTCACTCCTCAGGGCAAGGGGAAAGGACAGTTCTCTTGCCTTGCCAATGGCCCTCAATGGCCCTGTATTGTTTCTTAATGGCGCTAGCCTGACCAGGTCATTTAGCATAGGCCAGCTCAAGAATTCCTCTGCAGCTTGTATTTCTCCCTTCACATTGCAGATAATCAAAATCTTATCACTTATTAATTTCTAGGGTTTAGGGAGTCCCCCTCCCAAATCTATAACACTAGATAGATGGATAGATGATGATGATGATAGATAGATAGATAGATATAATTCTATTAAGGTTTAGTTGTTTTAGTTGTTCACATTTTATCTGTTAACCTCCTTGAGTCAGGGGAAAGGGTGGGGTATAAATAAATATAACTATAACAACAACAACAACAACAACAACAACAACAGTACCTTGTCTTGTTGTTTGTATTCAGTTAACCAACTTTTCTTTGGTCATCAACATTATCACCTGGAAGGCAAATAAAAATGATCCTATAGGAACAAGGCAGCATTTAGGCTAATCTTATTCAATTGGAAGCAAGAAACACAAGGATTTCCAAAACTTGAGCCAAAAGTCAGATACGGAAATTCTGGGAGTTCTCTGTTATTGGAAACATTGTGAGTGATTCTGCTAGAGACATTTTGTAACAAATCAAATGAAAATGAAAATGAAAAACTTTAAGCACAACCAACATCAAAACTGGAAGGAGTGGCAATTTTTCTATTTTCACTAATCTCACAACACAGCAGTCTTGAAAAATTCCATTCTCCATGAGTGCCAGCTCCACAATTGGGGAAATCAAGGGAAGACAGCAGGGGGTTATCACATGACATGAGAAAACTGTTCTTCAGAAGATGACCTGAAATGTTCTAATTATTGGTTATTCCCTCTAGTCGGCAAATGCAGCCAGCAATCACGTAAAGTTCAGTGAACCCACAAGTGTACAGCTGTTATCTTTGACTTGTGGCCAAAACAAAATTGGAACAAAATTTACTCAGACAAGAAGAAAGTCGTCTCTTTAAAAGCAGTTATTTTTTGAGCCAGATATACAGGTTTGAAAATAAAAAGTAAATGATCTTTTTTCTTCCTATGAATTGAGCCATGGTCAACATCTTGGACAAAATGTTAACATGGATTAGCTCCTTGACTGAACAAAGTCTCACCAAGACTAGCCGCCCAGAGTCTCTAGAGCTTTAGATAGTTTTCCCCCTTGATACTGACTTTTTTGTATTTTATCTTTTAAGACATGTTGTCTCTCCTTCACATATTTTTGAAATACTTGGTTGATTTTATTTTGCTACAAACAAGAGGCTCAGTGGTGCTGGCAATGGCAATACTCTGGCACGCTTTAATAGATGCAAAGAATGTCAGTGAGGTCAAAGTGAGGACAAAAGAAATAGTTGACTGCTGTTTTCCTCACTCAGCATATCAATTTTCTTTATGCTGTTAGGTAAAAGATCCCTGGACAGTTAAGTCTAGTTGAATTTTAATATGGGGTTGCAGCGCTCATCTCACTTTCAGGCCAAGGGAGCCAGTGTTTGTCCACAGACAGCTTTTTGGGTCATGTTTCCAGCAGGACTAAACCGCTTTTGGTGCAATGGGACTCCTTTCCCTCAGAGCGGATGTCACACACAGAGAGAGACCAAGACCAACTCTCTAAGTCTCCCCCACAAACTATCTCTCAACTATCTGAACCCTCTCTCAGAAATGCCTCCTTTTATTTCCCCTCCCAAAGTGCTGGCTCCACCCCCATCATCTGGCTGGCAGTCTTGGTGGCCAATCCGAGAGAGGTTCCAGCCCGCTAGTGGATTTCTGAGGCACTGCATCATTGGACTGGTCTAGTTCAGCTGTCCGTCACATACATATCTGAATTGGTCTGGTTCTAGTCTAGAGACTGATCATTCACTTAGTTCTGTGTTTGGCCAGGTATTCAAAAGGTTATTGTACATTCAGTTCTTGTACGACAATCAGAAGCGGGGGGGTGGGGGCTGTATTTGTCACCAGGGGACAGCTCTTCCACCTGGGACACCTTACGTGTTGGATGGCAAGTTGGGTCAACGTTCTGGCAGTCTGGTGAGCCAGCTTGTTGCCTTTCATGTCTGCTGGCATCCAATAAACAACAACATTACGAGCCTCCAATGACAGTGATAGGAAGTAACAATCAGGAGATGAAGCAGAAAAAGGGAGCTAAGGGAGTCAAGATAAAGGCCAGATTTGCCTTACTTCAGGAATTCAACACAAATCAGAGTTTTCCCCAAAGGATGAAAGAAGTTCAGCATTAATTACAGATGATCCAATTGGCATCTTTCTTACTACTTTCCAGTCCATTGTGGATGAATGCTGCTCCCTGGGATTTAGATCTATCTGTAAAAATCACAAGATAATCGATATGCATTGAAAAATGTTTCAGAGATACAGTTGCTGATACTGCTGAGATGCAACCCTAACTCACAGAAGCTGAGCAAGCAAGTAAGTCTGAATAATCGTAAATGAGTGCAATTTCAGTTGTTGCAGTAACTATTTAAACCTAAATGCAAGGATGGAATCAGTAGAGTGAAGAGACTATCCCTGGAGGGGCAGTCAGTACCAATAATAGTTTAGCAGCATGCCGCAGAGACAGTTGTGCATGACACAGGCGCAGCAGTGGTTCAAATAATTCTGAATAAAGGCTGAGCACAGGAGATGTGAAATATATTCTAGTAAATCATTAGGTCCCCTGTGGCCAAATAGGGCCCAGTTTCTTCAAAGCTGAAAGCTTTGCAGAACTGTACACCATAGAGCCCCAGTTCAGCTTAAAACAGATAGTTACACTATAGATTCATAGCACACATGCTCCTCATTTTGGAAGTTTGGCTGTCCCTCTCACTGGTAATCTTCCAATGTCAACTTAAGGTGTTTTTATTTAATGAACCTATTCAGAGATAATAAAAATTGTGGGCCATATATAGATACCAGAGTTTTGAAGTTTGTTGTTTTAAGGATGGTTTTAGAATTTTCATTGCTGCATTTTAGTGGATATCATATTTTGTGGGATTGTGTGTTGTAAAACTATGATGTGGTCATTATGGATGAATAAAGTAAAGGTAAAGGTACCCCTGAACATACGGGCCAGTCGTGTCCGACTCTAGGGTTGTGCGCTCATCTCACTCAAGAGGCCGGGAGCCGGCACCGTCCGAGGACACTTCCGGGTCACGTGGCCAGCATGACGAAGCTGCACTGGTGAGCCAGCGGTACCTATTTATCTACTTGCACTTAGGGGTGCTTTCGAACTGCTAGGTGGGCAGGAGCTATATATAGATGAATAGTGGGATATAAAACAAACAAGTATTCATTCCCGCCAGATTAGGGTTACCAGATGTCCCTGGTTCCCGGGAACAGTTCCCAGATTTGCAAATCTGTCCCGGGAATTGTGGCAGCAGCAGCCTCAGCAGCCCGAAGTCAGCCTGGTAGTGCAGTTGGCTCTGGGTGGCTTCAGGGCTGCTTGCTGCTCGCTGCCGCCACCACTGCCCAAGGGGAACTGGGGACAGTAGAGATCTCCTGCCCCCTTTGTTTTGACAGATCGGGGGAGGCTCGGGAGTCTTGGGTGGTGGGTGGGCGTTGTCCAGTTTTTTAGAAAACTATGTGCATTGATGTTTCACAGGGTGCAAAAGAAGGGTTTTGCACCTTTATACAATATGCATGGGTGCTTGGGCCCAGGGTCTTTTGCCTCACCATCCCCACTACTGACTCCCTGTTGCTACTCAACTTCCAAAAAAGAAAATGAAAAAAGTGTCCCCGGATTCAATGAAAAAAATCTGGTAACCATATGCCAGATGTCCACTATAAAAGAACTGCCAGAATTTACTAATTAATTAAAACATTTTAACCTTGCCTTTGATCTATGATCTCTTAAAGCAGGTAATGCCATCCATAGTAAAAATAATAATAAAGTAAGAACACATAGCCAACTAGAGGTTATACAAAGACAGAGCACAACCACAGCACAACAATATGGAACAGTCCTATATACAAACATTTTTTATAGGGCGAGGCGGGGGACATGATCTATGGTATTTATACACAAACAAGCTACCTATGTGCTCAGGGGACCTGCAAAAATATGGTAGGGCAGGATGCCACAAGAGTCCTGCTTTAGTGATATAGACAACTGAGTTAAAAAAACAAGGGTATAAAAAAACTAAAGTTATGCCAGCAATGAATGCTGGAAAAACCACATCTTTCAAAAGGCTAGAAGGAACAAGGACAACTAGGAAGCCATTCCATCTCCAAGAAACCTCCGTCATGTTCCCACCACCATATTTAAGATGGATAATAAGGCTTTGTCATAAAAGCTCTAAGCAGTTTGTAAGAAATAGTCAAATTATCAACAAAGCAGTTAAAACCAAGTGATTGAAAACATTTAAAAGCTACTCTAAAATTGTAACACCACATTATATAACAATGATAAGCAATTAACTGTGTTTAAAATGGCTTCCTGAAACATGGCGAGAGGCAACCATACAGCTTATATGAAAACCAAATAAGGACCACAACATCCTACTGACCAATTTCACAACTGTAGCAAGATGCAGAGATTATTTTATAGCTATTCTTGCTAAAGGATTGAATAAAATTATGCTATACACACACACTAAGTTCCAACAGGCTTTATAAAAAAAAATCACAAACCCTTCTAAGAAATGTAAAAAGACTGATCAATTGCAAAGAAATGAGTAAAGAACCAAATCAACAACCCCTTTTCTTTTCTTATTTGACATGGAAAAGCCTTTTGATCAATTACAGCGGAGCTTTCTTACCAGGGCCACACAAGAACTGAACTTAGGCAGCCTTTTCAAGACATAGACAAATGTTCTGTATCAATGCTTAAAATAAAAAATCTACATAAATAATCCTATGCCAAAAATGCCACCTATCTGCCAAGGAAGACGTTTGGGATGTCCATTATCCCCTTTACTCTTAACTATATTTCTTGAACTCTTGGCAATTCACATACAAGAAAATAAGAAGATTAAAGGATTAGATCCAGAACTTAAGAGGTAAAAATATCTTTGTATGCTGATGACATAATATTATATCTATCCCAGCCAGAATGTTGGGGGGGGGGAATGCCCTCCAGCTGTATATAGGAAAGCCTTGGGCTATAACGTAAATATTCTAAAATCTGGTTTTTTGGAGTAAACATCTCAAGTGAACAACAAAATAAGCTTCTAGAAACTACTAAACTAAATTGGAAGTCCGCTCTGATATCTGGGGATTTGGATTCACTCAAATTTTGAACTAATGAAGGACTATAACTGCAATTTATTTTATACACAAATATAGAAGGACTAAAATAACTGGGGGAAATATCCAGTGTCATGGCTGGGGAGGATAGCTATCATAAACCTGGTTACTTAGCAAAATTGATATTTCTGTTCGTTTTTGCTGGAAATTGTTATTTTAAAAAAACCTAGCACTTTGGCAACAGAAAGTAATGAAATTTATCTGAAGAAGCAGACCTTCAAGAACAGCTAATGAAAATCTCTACCAAAAAAATTAACAAAGGCAGCCTTGAGGTGCCTGTATTATTTGCTGTCATCAAGCATCTAAACTAGCTCTAATTAAGTGGATGTTGTATGTCTCCTATATAAGTAGAAGAATTCTTTATAGGAAATCTCTGTGGAATACACTTTGATATAAGCCACAACAAAAACATCTCAAACTAAAAATTTATACTTTCTAACAAAGCAACAATTAAAGTTTGGATTAAGCTCCCTATTTATTTAGCCTCTGTCTTCTCACCACTGGCATCAATTCTACAGGATGAATTGGTGGAGAAAGAACTATATTAGGACAATCAATACTTCAATACGGATAAATATATTGTGTGTATGTGCTTGGATTTAAGATGAAAATATGATCTCTCATCACCAAGCATTGACAATATATTCTCCCATTATTTCAGCTTTTTCAACTTAGACATGTGGCAGAGAAAATAGTAGATAAATATGGAAAGCAGCATAAACTGACTGCATTTGAAGCTCTTCTAATGAAACTCAACCCAAAAAGATTGATTACTATACTAACATCTACATAACCCTTTTGGAAATTAAACTTGTTTGAACGTAGTCCATATGCAAGATAAAATGGGATTATAGAAACAGTTAAAATGGGACTATAGAAAAAGTTCTATTAAGCATAAACTCCAACATGCAACAACAAGAATGGACTTGGGTGTTCAATAATATCCTCAAACATTTATTAAGTTTCCAGCATTAAAGAGCATTTCTTTAAGAGAATATCCCAGTGATATCTCACTCCTCATAAACTAACCAGAATACATAAAGTAAAATTCCCAGCTAGATGTGTGGAGCTTTAAGAACAGATTATCTGAGCATTTTCTGGTACTATAAAAGGTTGTAATGATTCTGGAATGTATATTTAATATAATGCATGACAGCACTGACCTCAACTTGCTGTAGTGCTTCAAAACTGCTCTTCTCTGTTGCTTGAAAACAGAGGTAAGACCAATAGATCTAGAAGTGATTGCAACCTTCCGAGCAACTTCTAGCATCCACATCACTAATTACTGGAAGACTAAAACAGTCCCTCGATTAAAAGACTGTGTGTGAGTTTGTAGCCAAGGGCAGAAACTTTGCAATTTTCCAACAGTTTCCAATAAGCACCTTGCTTGCACCTTTCTGCACAGGGTAGCAAGCACAGAGTAACTGCAGGTTATTGCTACAGCAATACTGAGCAATTCTGCTGTTTAGGCAACCAAATGCATAATAATCTTAGCCAACTTCATAAATGGGTAAAGAGCTTTCAAAAGCCTTAGAACAGGCAGTTTTGAATCAGAGGATTTCCGATATCTCAAGCAAGAGCTGATAGCTCAAAATCACACTTAAGAGGATTGGTTTCTATGTGGAATGGTTTCATAGTAGAACTTCTTTGGTATGAGAGATAGATTTAGTATAGAACAAGAAACTGTACCAAAGCAAAGATTGTTCTTTACACGATATGGAAGGGTGACATTGCTAATGCAGTGCCCAAGAAATTCCATGACTTCTGTAGGCCTGAAAAGCTGTACCTTTGAAACAGATTAGTGATGCTACATGATGGAGACAGTCTTAGAATAAGTAAATGTAAATGTGTTGGGTGCATAATTTCTCCCCCTCACACACACACACACACACACACACACTTGTTTTACCCCATTGTTGTGTCTCCGCCAACAACTTTGGTTGCTTTTTGGAACTACGAACCCCTGGTTTCCTGCTCCCTGATTATTTTATAATGGGAGATGTGCCAAGGCTTAAACCTGCCTAACCAAGAGATCTAGAACTATAGATCTAACTATCACCAAGATGCCATTCCAGTGCATTGTGGATATGATTTTCAATTCTAAAGCCCAGAGAGAGAGAGAAAGGAGATTAAATTGCAGAGAAACGAAAGCAGTTTTAAACCAAGTGATTTGTTTTATTATTCATAACAAACATTATGAACACCCTCCATCCTGTTAAATTCAGGATGATATACAACCAGATTAATATCATAATATGCGGGGGGGGGTGCATTAGTAAAATCCCTCTAAACACCCCCTAACCCTCTAAACACCCTTTAAATGCACTCTCTGTTGCTCTCCAATCCATTTTAAAAGTACAGTATCCCAACATATCCACAGCGAGAACTGAAGCTCTGGGGCTGCTGGAGGATGCGTGGGAAAGCGGCATTGGCGGCGGCTGCGCTACCGCATGCACCAGCTGTTAGGCGGGGAGGCTGAGCAGCATTAACAAAGCCCCACTGCGCCTCCGGTCTCTTTGGGGTTTCCTCCACCCTCAATGACATCCTCTTCAGGCTCTGGGGAGGGTCTCCTCATGAGCCACAAGGGCTCTCCAGCTCTCTCCCGCCATTTCTGGGTTTGAATTGAATTATTTAATTATTCCCGGTGTCACGTGTAGACGTGGCCACACGCAATGGAACATGCATAAGTGGGGGGATGCCTGCACAGAACAATAGTCTGTCTATAGAGTCAAGAAGTTGAACGAAAGGTAAGATTCTCTTAAGGAATATGCAGGGTGGGAGGTAGTGGTGGGGAGCCAATTCCCTGAGTCAATTCCCTAACCCCATGGATAAGGGGTAGCCAATGTGGTGCTTCTGGACGCTCTTGGACTACAACTGCCATCCTGCCTGACCATTGGCCATGGTACCAGGCTGGTGCTGGTGGGAGGGGAGCAACCTCTGGAGGACAACACATGGCACATGGGTCCCTACCCTAAGCCATGCCACTGCTGTGGAAGCCCTTTCCTTTGTCTCAGATGCCTTCACATAGATTTGCAGTGCAGCACTAGACAGGAAAGCACTCTGCAAATGTTCAGAGGGTCTCTCATGTTATTAAATGCTTAGCGCGGAAGACCAGTGCAAAGAACCCAAATGTTAATCACTAACTGTTACATTCCTTCTATTTCCTGCAGCCATGGATAATGTTTGTTTTGCAAGCACTACTATATGAAGAAATTACTCCAACTGGTCCTGTTCCTGAGAAACAGCAATTTTCTGAAATAATTACTAGGCCCTTCTGACCAGACCTGCATCTGTAGTTGGAGCAATGATAAAGAGAACATTGGCAACATGCTGCCAATAGAGACCAAAAGTATATTACTTTGAAAGTGGGTTTCTCTTCCACTTAATCCAAACCGTCCATCTCCATTAGCCCTGGAACCGTCCAGAGGGCTGTTCTTCCCTATATTGCGCTCTCTTTTAAGATCCGTGCATCTCCTCTACAGGAGCACCAGAAATGGGAACTGGGAAATTAGATGGCTTAATCTGCATGTGATAAAGAAATCATTCTCAGCACAACACAAGCAAAATTGCCATGAAATCTTATAAACCAGGCAAAATTGAGACACAAAAAGATATTCTTTCAAATCAAGCCTTTGAAACAAACCTTGCACACACTTGGGACTTGGTGCAGTCCATGCTAGTGAATTTAAACTTCCCTGCCCAGCTAATCCAAGGGCTGAGAAAGAAAAGCTGTACTCTGTGCTCTAGTATAAATTATGCTAAGTAAGCACATTTTGGAGGCTGTCTGTTTGCATATGTTCATCACTCCTGGGCTAATAGCACATTCTAGGAGCCTGTTAGATCAGGAAAGGGTCAAACACTGGTGCACCAATCAAGCTGAGGTAAAATCTTTACTTTTTAAACATTGCAATGTTTAAAGAAAGACAAAGGCAGGTCTAACTGGATTATTACAGATCTCTTGTGTTAAGTATGGTTTGGCCTCTGGGAAGCAGAATTCCGCACCCAGTAGCATTCCACACTCCACCAGAACGGTCTCACACACACAATGAACATGTGTGCGGGAGTAAGCTCACGATAGCAGGCTCCCTGCCCCTGCCCTAGCTATGCTCACTGCGAGCCTGCACAGGCTCTGCACACCAGCCTTCCCTGGGTTCACTCCCAGCAGCGTGGAGCTTGCTCTCAGCACCACTTCCACGCAGACTCCTTGCCACAGAACAAGAGTCTCTGTGTGCTGGCCGTCATTGCACACCACTTCCTGTAGTAAGTGTAATAATCAGGCCCCCCCCCCCCCCCGATTTCTTGCTGCCAGTGGACTGCAGAAGCAGCTCCCGGAATGGCAGGACGGATGAAGACTCCTTCCCAAAGCCCACCTGGTGCTTACTAGGCTTTGGGAAGAAGGTATTTGGACTCTTGCACCCTGCCAGAGCCCTCCCACCTCCTGCTCAAAGCCATGCAAGCTTCACTTGAAGAGCGCAACTTCAACATGCAGCTTTTGTTTCCAGTCAGTGGAGGAAATGGAAGCAGCCAAGGCGGGACCAAGTGAGGAGTGTGATTTGCATGCCGGCCAGTGGAGGAGGCCGGCGGGATGTTCCACCTCCGTGATGTCTGCTGGGACCCAGACAAGATAATAATAATAATAATAATAATAATAATAATTTATTATTTATACCCCGCCCATCTGGCTGGGTTTCCCCAGCCACTCTGGGCGGCTTCCAAAAGAATATTAAAATACTGTGATACATCAAACATTAAAAGCTTCCCTAAACAGGGCTGCCTTCAGATGTCTTCTAAAAGTCTGGTAGTTGTTGTTCTCTTTGACATCTGGTGGGAGAGCGTTCCACAGGGAGGGCGCCACTACCGCCTGGTTCCCTGTAACTTGGCTTCTCGCAGTGAGGGAACCGCCAGAAGGCTCTCGGTGGTGGACCTCAGTGTCCGGGTAGAGCGATGGGGGTGGAGACGCTCCTTCAGGTATACTGGGCCGAGGCCGTTTAGGGCTTTAAAGGTCAGCACCAACACTTTGAATTGTGCTCGGAAACGTACTGGGAGCCAATGTAGGTCTTTCAAGACCGGTGTTATATGGTCTCGGCGGCTGCTCCCAGTCACCAGTCTGGCCGCTGCATTCTGGATTAGTTGTAGTTTCCGGGTCACCTTCAAAGGTAGCCCCACGTAGAGCGCATTGCAGTAGTCCAAGCGGGAGATAACCAGAGCATGCACCACTCTGGCAAGGCAGTCCGCGGGCAGATAGGGTCTCAGCCTACGTACCAGATGGAGCTGGTACACAGCTGCCCTGGACACGGATTTAACCTGTGCCTCCATGGACAGCTGTGAGTCCAAAATGACTCCCAGGCTGTGCACCTGGTCCTTCAGGGGCACAGTTACCCCATTCAGGACCAGGGAATCCTCCACACCTGCCCGCCTCCTGTCCCCCAGAAACAGTACTTCTGTCTTGTCAGGATTCAATCTCAATCTGTTTGCCGCCATCCATCCTCCAACCGCCTCCAGATACTCACACAGGACCGTCACCACCTTCACTGGTTCTGATTTGAAAGAGAGGTAGAGCTGGGTATCATCCGCATACTGATGAACACCCAGCCCAAACCTCCTGATGATCTCTCCCAGTGGCTGCATATAGATGTTAAAAAGCATGGGGGAGAGGACAGAACCCTGAGGCACCCCACAAGTGAGAGCCCAGGGGTCTGAACACTCATCCCCCACCACAACTTTCTGAACACGGCCCAGGAGGAAGGAGCGGAACCACTGTATGACAGTACCCCCAGCTCCCAGCCCCTCAAGACGGTCCAGAAGGATGTTATGGTCGATGGTATCAAATGCCGCTGAGAGATCCAGCAGAACTAGGAAACAGCTCTCACCTTTGTCCCTAGCCCGCCGGAGATCATCAACCAGTGCGACCAAGGCAGTTTCAGTCCCGTGATGAGGCCTGAATCCCGACTGGAAGGGATCCAAATGGTCCGCTTCTTCCAGGCGTGCCTGGAGTTGTTCAGCCACCACTCGCTCAATCACCTTGCCCAAGAATGGAAGATTTGAGACTGGGCGATAGTTGGCCATCGTGGCCGCATCTAAAGATGGTTTTTTAAGAAGCGGTTTAATAACCGCCTCTTTCAGCGGGTCTGGGAAGACTCCCTCACGGAGGGAAGCATTCACCACCCCACGAAGCCCATCACCCAGCCCTTCCCAGCTAGCTTTTATAAGCCAGGATGGGCAAGGATCAAGGAGACAGGTGGTTGGTTTCACTCGTCCAAGCAGCCTGTCCACATCCTCGGAGGTAACAGATTGGAATTGATCCCACGCAATTTGACTAGACAGGACTCTAGCACTCTCCCGCCCCGGCCCTGCCCCACGGTGGCGTCTACCTCTTCCCGAATCTGAGCGACTTTATCTGCAAAAAAACTTTGCAAAATCATTGCAGGAGATCATGTGGCCCGTACTGGGCCCCGATGTAGCAGGTGGTTCCGCTAGATTGCGGACCACCTGAAAAAGTCTCCTGCTGCTGTTTTCTGCAGATGCAATAGAGGCGGTGAAGAAAGTCTTCTTCGTCGTCGCTACTGCCACTTGGTAGGCTCGACATTGCGCTCTAACCTGGGTCCGGTCAGCTTCAGAATGGGTCCTCCGCCACCGGCGCTGTAGCCGTCTCAACGATTGTTTCATTGCCCTCAGATCCGTGGAAAACCACGGGGCTGTCCGGGCTCCATGCAATCGGAGAGGGCGCTTCGGAGCCAAACAGTCAATAGCCCTGGTTAACTCCACATTCCAGCGGGCCACCAGGGAATCAGCTGAAAGGCCATCAACATGGGATAAAGCATCCCCTACCACTCTCTGGAAACCATTTGGATCCATTAAGTGGCGGGGGCGGACCATCCGAATCGGTCCCACCTCCCTGCAGAGGGGAAGGGTCGCGGAGAAGTCAAGTTGCACCAGGAAGTGGTCTGACCATGGCACTTCTTTTGTTTCGCTTTTACTTAGTGTCAGATCACCAACATCCATTGAAGTAAACACCAGGTCCAAGGCATGCCCGCGGCTATGGGTTGGGCCAAACTTATTCAGGGACAGCCCCATGGAGGCCATGCTTTCCACGAAGTCCCGAGCGGCCCCTTGTAAGGTCGTGTCGGTATGGATATTAAAATCCCCTAGGACAACCAAACTAGGTGTCTCCAGGAGGACATCCGCCACGACCTGAAGCAGCTCGGGCAGGGAATCCTTGGTGCAGCGGGGAGGTCGGTACACCAAAAGGAATCCTGTACTGCCCCTATTGCCCAACTTCCAGAACATGCACTCAGAAAACTGGGTCTTCCCAATAGGACGCCTGGTGCAAACTAATGACTTCCTAAAAATCACTGCAACCCCCCCTCCCCACCTACAAGGCTTGGGTTGCTGTGCGTAAGAGAAACCTGGTGGACAAGCAGCAGCAAGAACAGGCCCATCTGCTTCATCCAACCAAGTCTCTGTTACACATACCAGGTCAAATCCTCCATCCATGATCAAGTCATGGATTGCAGTGGTTTTATGAATCATTGACCTGGCATTGCACAGCAGCACCTTCAGGTCATGTGGGTTTCCCTTGCTGATTCCAGTATCCTTCATTTAGGACCAGACCCGGAGGCAGGGATAGTCCTCAGACAACGACTAAACCTGCCTCCTCTGTAATGACATGGTCTGGTCTTAGCGTAACTCCTCCTCCTACCTGTGATCACTGAGATCGGTTGTCCCAGCGCATCCCCCTCTGTGGAACATGCCCCAGCCATTTTGTTGGCTGGGACCCACTCCCCGGCAGCCCTGACCCCTCCCCTTAAGAACAAAATAAGACCTTAAAACAATAAAAACAAAAACAAAAGACCCCAGAAAACAAAAAACAATACAAATAAAAAACTATAAAAATTACAAATCCATTAAAATCAAACAAATTCCCAACTAAACATCCATCCCACCCCCATCCACGTCCCCGCATATACAAAAAAATAAAAATAAAAAGGAAAAGGAAAAATTTAAAACATTTTAAAAAGAACTCTGCGCCACTCCGGATCCCCCTGGGCCGCAGCAGCAGTGACAGCAATCGTCCCTGTGAGGCCTGTCAGGCCCCGCCCCGGGCCAGATGGTGAGTGGCAGGAAGGAGCAGGGCCCTCAGACACCCACACAGGAGAGTCCTCCTGGGCAGCGGAGCGCAGATGAATGTGCTTGCCGTTACCAGACTTTTAGAGAACTGCCCAAGTGGAATCTCCTCCTCATAACAGCCAAGAAGGTGGCTGGGAGGAGTTGCACATCAATACACCCCCCCCCGAGTGTTCTCTCAGCATCGAGGAGCAGAGGCCATGGCAGATGGCAAGGCCCTCAGGGGCGACTCCAAAGAGGAGGAGGGAAAGAGCACGAGGAAAGGCAGTGGGGGGAGAAAAGAAAGAGAAGAGAATAAAGGCTTTTGAGGAAAACAGAAAGCAGTGACTGGGATGGTGGAGAGACAAGACAACAAGACCCCCCATTGGCTGAAGCGACCATTCTAGGCAAGTTCCACACTGCCCCAATCTGCCTCACAGAGTTGATAGATCATAGAACTGTAGAGTTGGAATAGGTGCCAAGGGTCATCTAGTCCAACCCCAAAAGAATCTCATTCTGATTTCCATCAGCAGAATGTTGGAGGGTATGGAAGGCCGCTATGACAAATGATTGAGTCCATGTAACCAGTAACCCTACAAAAGCTGTGTTCCCAGTTAGGCAGAGGGAACCCTATACATGCAGTCCATGCAGATCTTCAGAGATAGGAGCTGCTACCAGAATCTCTACGACACAGAACCACACATATGCTAAGACATGCTGAATTTGAAATTTTACCAGTGGATGTCTCATGAGTACAAAAAAAAAGTTGCACAACATGTTGCTTCCTGCATACTCCAGCCTCTTGTCATTTTGAGCAAAATTTCAGGGTAACTGATTTTCTGCTAAGCTTTTCATTCCTCCCTCTCATGCATGTAATGACCACCTCTGGGAGTTGAATGAGCTCAGGGTTTGCATGGTTCACCAGTGAGTAGGAGTAAGATCTGTGCTTTGCTGAAATGCATCATAAGCCTGAGAGTGTGTTGACCAAAAGCAGCAGAGAGAATTTGCAGCATCTTTGAAGGTCCCCAGTAGCCACAGTGGCTGTATGTCACCTCCAGAGGCATTAAGCCTCTGAATGCCACCCCTGGGAATTGCTGTTGCGCTCATGTCCCGCTTGCCGTCTTCCCCCTTGGCATCTGGTTCACCACTGTGAGGGCAAGATGCTGGACTAGATGGGGCTGGTCCAATAACAAAACCCAGTCTTTGGGAGCAGAGGCCAGTGGTGGAAAGAGGACAGTCAGCTATTGTGATGGTGATATTTAGTTTTAAAAGTAAGATTAAAGACATTCTCAAAATTTGTAGTGACTTTGCTTCTAAAGGTTCTATAAAAAAGAATTACTTTGATCTAAAAGCATGAGCAGAAAGAGAAAATATCAGTGCTGTTCTGTGAACTTCCTTGCGAATGGAAGACCACTTATGGCTGAAGTGGGAAACCTTGTGATCAGCCACACCTCCACATGATCTGCCACAAACCACACTCACCTGTCTACCACCTGACATCAGATGTGGAATTTATGGGTATGCAGAGTATGTGCAGAATTAGGGCCCTGTGGGGCTGAGGGGCTCCCAAACCATTAGTATGCATCATTAATAGAGAAGTGAGCTTTGAAACATGACTACAAACAATGAAATGCCCTTTGGTGAATTTTAGTATTTTTAGTTTGGTCCATCGCTTCCACTCTTCATTTCTCTCGCTCCCCAGTTAAAGCCAGTGGAGGCTGGTCCATTAGGGCGGCTAGCGCTTTGCCAAGTGAAATGTCAAGCAGGCAAAGCTGCAGTTCAAAAGCAGGAACTCTGAATCATCATCATCATCATCATCATCATCTAACATAGTCTGCCCACGCATTGTCAAAACATCACACTTGTAAAGGAGAGCAATGTCCGTCTTCTTTCTCATGTTTAGATCAATCTTTATGATCAGCATTAGCACTTGGGAAACTGCAGGTGCCTCAGCATTTCCCCAAAATGCTGGACTATACAAAACTCTGGTACTAGGAATAAATGCATTTTCTAAAATGAGAGGGAGAATTAAGCTTCTGATATGATACTTAGATGACAAGACCACAGCTGCCTACCTAACTCAACTTTTTGCCTTTTCATAAGGTGCTAAAACCGTGCTATTCCGTTGCACAATGGTAGGGGTTATAACAGCAGCTTTACTGCTTTCTGTGCAATATTTGAGAAATTTGATTACTGAATCTTAATTATTTAATTTTTTTATTATGTTAAGCTATTCAGAAGACAGCTTGTCAACATTTTTTAATTGTTACAAAAATCTGAATTATTAATCATTTATGATTATAATTACTTAATCATGCTTAATTTGCTTATGTATTTATTGCTTGCTTCTAAGTATATTTTTTCTAAGGCATGGGACAGTCAGAGAGGGAATGGGATGCAGTCTCTGTGTAAGCAGAGGACGGAGCTGGCAGGACTGGCTAACAGAACAGGCTGGGTTTGCAACAAATTTGGCAGCCAGAGATGAGCTGGCAGAGCAGGGCAGGGCAGATAATGTGGCAAATACTCCTTTGTTTAACACCGTTTCCTTGGAATGCATTTTTGATATGTAAACTGTGATTTCTTTCTATACCACACAGACCCTTTTTCTGACCTGAGAATTCAGGGGTCTGTCTCTTCTTTATTCATCTGAATAAACCTGAGTTCTGCCTCTAAGAAGCTCTGCCTCCCTTTCCTGGGTGGGAGGGGGGATCTGGAACACCTATTCAAGGGAAGAAGAGCGTAGATTTATGCAACAGAATATACTGTATTAACTGCCTAATAAGAGCACTCAGTGGGATGTACTCAGTATTTTAAAAACACATGTTACATTAATGCTAAAGAATAGAAAAACAAACAGAATTTTTGGGGGGTGTTAAAGTCCAGTTCTGTAATGAAACTAGCTAGAAAGTTTATTGGGTTTTTTAGAAAATAGAATGCCAAGCATATAAGACGTACAAAATATACCCAAATTCATACCCTGTATACAATCAAGAAGCAATATAAAACAATATACACCATAAATATCAAATATGCCTTTCATAATAAATTAATATGTTGTCCTGCAAGTTTTCCATGGTAATTTATACACAGCACAATATAACACAATAATATATAATTAATGACTGGAGTTGTCAAGGTTTGCTTGTACCAATAATGAAAATCCTCTCTATGTGTTATTATTTGTATTGTTTTCATATAAGAAATAAAAGCTGCTCAAATTTTTGTTTGTTTTGTCTTCTTTTTCTCAAATGAACAATGTAAGTTAATTCAGTTTCAAGGCTTTATTTATTTATTGCACTTCTAAAACACCTTTCATTCCAATGAACCCCTGGGTGGTTTGCAGACAAATAAATACAATACAGATAAAATTATAAACCATCAATAAAGGAAGCATTTAAAACATTCTGAAAAAGTAGCAGCACATAGCAGATGAAAAACATAGCAGCTGACACAAGGCTCCCTGAACCCTTGAACTGCCCAAAGCCAGTGACCAGGGCTGCCCTCCTGGATGAGGGGCTGCATTGGCTTGGAGGGAGAGGTCCCTCTGCACAGCCGCTGCCTGCAGAGTGACATGTTGGCTGCCCCGGAATTCGGCTCATGCGTGAGAATACATGTGGCAGGGGCGAAACTAGGCTTTATTTCACCCGTGTCAAAGACCCCGCTTGCCCCTCCCCACCACACATTTGGGAGTCTCAAGGGCGCCCCTCTGGAGGCTTCACTCTGCATGAGGTCTAGGTTTTTCAGGAGCGACAATGCCATAAACCGGCTCTTTGCAAAGGGTTGTGGATCATACAGAAATAGATGTTAACATGCTCCCAGAATCTCAGCAACTATTAGGAGAATGATTATACTGGAGAATGATTATACTGTAGAATTCTGCATTTGCTGACATATGCAAATGTTCTTCAGAGGACAGCCCCACTTAAGAGTGCACTGTAGTAAGCAGAACAGGATACTCTGTAAAAGCACTATGGGCCCTGATGGCCCTGTGCAGCTAAAATGCTATATCTGAGCAGTAAATAACCATGGAAGGGAACACTTGTGGAGCACGTCGTGGGACTTGGTATGGCCTGTGCAAGCTATTTGGGCTTCTTACTGAAATAAATCACGTGGGGGAAAACAAAGGAGACATACATGCTGAATAGTGCATTTTCTGTGGAGCAGGCTGCCCAAACTCTTAAGTGGGACATTGTTTCCTCAAACAACATATTACTCATGATATATGCCAGGCAGTAGACACCAATGCAGGCTAGATTGGGGATAAATTATAGAATCATAATTAGGTGAAGGAGCTCACCTGCTGTAAACTCTGGTGATAAAGAGGGATAATCATTCTGGACAAGCGCTTTTGCTACAATATAAAGGACTGAACCAGAGAGAAAACAATGCATTATTTACTATATCAAAATCAAATGAATCCTGAGTCTCAAGGGGGAAAGTGTTCATAAAAGCTACAGAGGTGGGGGGTGATTATTGAGAGCAATTTGTCATTTAAACGGGAGGGATAAAGTATACCATAAGCAAAGAATAAAAAGAGGAGAGAGAGAGATGGTAAGAAATGGTTGCAGTAGAAAGGCAAGCTCTTTTTAAAATTTCCTGTCCTGCAGAGCCCCCTATCTCTGGGCTTCTGCTCTGGAGCTTTCGTTCTTTGATTAGCTGAAAAATATTTTCTGCAATCTGTGGTCGGTTTTCCTTCAGGTAAACACAAGACTCTCACCTCGAAAGCTGTTGCTACCTTCCCCAAGACATGAATACATACAACTGAATGGCAAATGATTTTTTCACAGAGAACTTTACTTTCCATTTTCTAGCTGAAGCAAAAGGCTCAGCTTGAATTTTGTCTGTCTGTGTTATTGTCCAGACTGGAGTGTGTGGGAGCCCACTCAGCCTGAAAGGAATAGCCTTGAACCTAACAGGTCACAACCCATCGTCACAGGGAGCTATTAATCTAACGTAGGCTCTAGTTGACTATAATAAAGCTATTTTAAGTTTTAGTCTGTATAAAGTGACCAATATTAGAACTGGGGGAGGGAGAATATTTGCACGGGGGGGGGGGGCAGTGAGGTTGCTTCAACTTTTTTTATAGTCCTTTGTTTCTACAGGTTTGTCACTATATAGAAGTTATGTGAATAGTATTAAAATGGAAGCCCGTGTGCATTAGGTTGGGAAAAGCTCAGTGCCTTAGACCAGGGATTACTCTACACATTCCAACTTTTCCCAGATGTGTGTGCCTGTTTGTTTAAAGTATATTTATGTGTCCCCCCCCCCTCCTTTTCTGCTTAAAAAAAAACTGTGTAATTACAAGGGTGTGTAGGGGGTAAAATAAAGTCTTCCTATTTTCCCTGGGGAATCTAGCATTCTGGCCAACTTTTTGGGACAGGAAAGGGGGACATCTGCATGCTCTTCCTGCCCCCCACTCCTGCCCCATCTTTTTACCACCCCCTCCCCCCAATCTGCTCTTTCTCCCACCCAGCCCGCTTGACCCACACACTCTTTCCCTCCTGATCTGCACATGCTCCCCCGGCCCGACCTTCGTGCTGCAGCTGACCCCTCCCACCACAGCCCTACCTTTGCAAGCTCACTCTCCTCCACCGCCACAACTTGGCCTCAGCCTTCTTGCAGCCTTCTTGGCCTTGCTGCAGCCACTGGAAGTGGAGATGCGCTGCACTCACTTCCTGGAATATGGCGACAGCGGAGGTCAGTCATGGCGGTGGTGGAGCCTCTGGCTGTGGCCGCCCCACCAGAGGTGGAGAAGGGAAGGCAGAGGAAACAGGACATCACAAACTTCAAACAGATGCCAGAGTGGCTTCTGTAAATTCTTTGTGTCCCACTTAATTTGGGGCAGTTGAGTGGTGTGATCTAGTTGGTCACTGTGAGAACAGGAAGCTGGACTAGATGGGCCTTTGGCCTGATCCAGAAGGTTCTTTTGTCTTTGTGCAGTGGCAGAAGGCCAGAGGCAGAGCAAGCGAGAGACAGAGTCCCAGTGTGGCTACTGTTGGCAACAAATGCAAATACACACAACACCAACAAATGCAGCACCATCACAAGCTGTGTAATGCAAGAGTTACTGCGTCTAACACAAATGTAACCTCTTTTCAAGACATTTAACTTGGAGAAAGGGTAGACACAGAACCAGCCCACCCCTGAGGCAAGGTGAGCTGACCGCCTCAGGTGGCAGGATCCATAGGGGCAGCACATCCAGTCTCCAAGTAATGTACCACCCAGTGCTGCCACCACAACAGCAGTGGCAGTGCGCTCATTGGAGACAGGATTTGCCACCTCCTCAGCAGCCCCCACCCCACGGCTGCCACTTCAGCAGCCTCTTGGCAGATAGGAGGCACTGCTCATCTCCTCCCACCCTTGTTCTGGATGTGGATATTTATCGCCCCCTGCGTTGTTCTTGATGTAGAACGTCACTCACCCTTTCTTCTCTGGAGGGGTGGCAGGGCCATTTTGTGGTTCACCTCAAGTGCCAAAACGTCTTGGGCATGCCAGGCTAGGCATGACAGTGGCAAACATTTTCTTTTCACGTGTCTGCCTCACTGATATATAGAGCAGACGCCTGTCTCTATAAGTAAGAGAACACAGGATGGATGCACTGGACCCTGGATCTGTCTCCCCTATTTACCTCCCTCTCGTTCTGCTGCTCCAGGTGCCCCTTTCCATGTCAACACTGGAGCTTGCAATCAGCTCAGCGCATGTAATTGGGGTTCTATGTGTTGTAAGCTGCCCAGAGTGGCTGAGATGGGCGGAGTATTATTATTATTATTATTATTATTATTATTATTATTATTACAGGGAGCCTCCATGAATACAAAGGCTCCCCTTTGCAGAAATTTGCCTTCCAAGGGTTGGAGGGTGATACGAATGGCAACCGTAGAGTAGAGTTAGAGCCTTCAGCTCCTGTTCCTCTCCCTGCCTCCCTATGTTTATTTTAACCTAATTGTAATGTCTGAAAAGGGCTTATAAGAGAGTCATTTTCAGTTTTGCTCTGCATCTAGTAGCCAATATTAGAATAGTGGGGAAGAGTGGTGTGCGAGAATGCAGGAACACATGTCATGTTCAGCATCTCTCTCCAGCACAACATTCCCCTGTGAGAGAGACTCTCTCTCCCCCCGCTTTATATGTGAATGGGCAGAGACACAGGCATTACAGCCAACGTCACATCTAGTCTGGCCCTTGCAGAAGTGGAAACCTATAGCATGCAATTGTTATAATTAGTACATTATATCACAACTTGCATTCTGCTTGTCAAAACCTGAGGTACCCCCCCCCCACCAACGAGCTCATACTCAAAAGGTTATGATGAAAGAATACAAGAAAATAACATAACGTTCTCATCTAAGATTACATTTAAATAAGAAATTGAAAATTTGAAAGCTAATAGAGCAGCATGAGAAGCAAACATACTTCCTTTTCCCTTTTGCTTTTTGATGTCTTCCCTGGCAATTTGTAAGCATAAAAAAGACTAGATGGAGCCGAACTCTGCATCTGATTCCAGGCTGTGCTTAATGCTAACGTGGTATTCCAAGGCACAAGTAATCACCATTGACTTAAATGGGGCAAAGCAAGGGTACATTTGTTTAGCTGTGTCTGAAGAGATGGAAGTTTTGCACACAGCCCTGCCTCCAGCAAAGAGCTGAGGTTTTGCATTAGCTTTCTCCCGTTTCTTTGTTTGAGTAAATGTGTACTATTATGTATCCATCTTTGCTGTGGCTCTAGAAATCTATAGTTAGTACAACCTGCCAGAAAAGCAAAAGGTCTCTTTCTCTTCATCAGTGTCAAGGGCAAGTAGTGACCCCCCAACCCAAAGATTAAGTCCTAATGCTTTTATTTGTTGTCTCCTTTGAGCTTGAGAAGCACGGCAGCCTGTTCTGGCTGGCCTATGTCAGCTGCACAGCGCATGAGAGTCCAGAGGGACATATGTTCAATATGTGACATATGTTGAAAGTCAACCATTAACATTTCAGACTGAATCTCCATAACTTATCTTTAGCTTCATTAGCATTAGCCTTTAACTCATCGTATTTAATTCATGCTTAATTATGTTTCAAAGAACCAGCTAGTTAACCCTGTTTTCCTTCTGAAGCCCTAAGTTGAATTTACTGCTGCTTATGCAGGAATGTTAAATGCATTTTATTGCCAAATCAATCCTTGTTAGGAATGGGGAAAGTTGACTACACACTCTGTGGCACTGGAGAAGAAATAGAAGACATGGAACATATTTTCCTTGCAAAGTGCCTGTTCTTCATTATAGTATCATCCACCGTAACGCAGGTCCTTCAAATTCTGGTTGAACAGGAAATGCTTTTTATAGTTGTGCTAACGGCTGCGTACAATGGGTTAAGGAATTATAATAGCTTTCTAATAATGAAACAAAAATGAAACACAAGCTTTTGGCTGCATCTCTAAGCACTCTTTCATGGGAAGGAGTCCCACTAAAATCAATGGGACTTACAAGTGAATAAACACCATTAGTATTGTTGGACCATTTCGTATATTATCAGTTTAGCATTCCTAAACAAATCCCAATGAAGTGTGATAAAAGCAACACATGCTGAGCTACAAAGCAAGTGCATTAAAGTATTTAGGCTTGAATTATTTTCAAAAGAGAAATATACAGATAGCAATTCATAGGGAAATATACCTTTTCTTTATAACAAGCAAATTCCTTATTTTGGACCAAATATTATGTCCCATCAGTGCTCTCTCCTATATAGAAATTCCCAAAGGCAAGTGTGAGAGCTAATTTAGGTGTTCCAATTTTTGTCTGGACCCCAGCCCCCCCCCTTCCACACACCAAAGATCATATGAAGCACCCTGCAACAACACTCCCCACATCACACAGTGAAATGCCAAATGTTTGTCAGCTGCATAAACACCCTCGCTTCCCCAGGCTGTTGCCCAGAGCGGGGGGGGGGGGGGGAGATACCTAAAAATAAGGAATAAGGTAGCTGTTTGCGCATACTTGAAACTCTATAGGTAAGCAAATCTCTAAATTAGAAAAAGGGAAAAAAGGAAAACTCTTAAAATAGCCCAGATAAGTACTTGAGATCTTCTGGGACTCGCCAAATGTTAATGACAGTTGAACCAAAGCATTACAGAAAAGCATCCCTGTTGCCTGCAGGTAGAATTTCCTAGTTCACTTAGATCAAGCTGTAACTCTCCAGATGTTGATCTCCAGCTCCCATCCCCCCCCCCCCAGCCAGCATGACCAAGAGGGACAATGGAAGTGGTAGTCCAAGAACATCTGGAAGGTCACAGGCCAGCCTCTTTTCCTTTGCAACCTGAGGGTGGCAGCTGAGAGACAATTACTTATGTCAGCCCAACAGCAAATTCCCTGGTTAATATTGCAGTTAGAAGTGGAGATGGCTTAGATTTCTAGCCAAAAACCCTCTGTACAAAATTCCCCTCAGGTTACAGCAAAGGCCATTTTACTTAACTTTTCCTCCTAGCCCCAATCCAGTTCTCAATTGCATGAGTGCCTGATAGCTTACAGCAACCTGGAAAAAAGCATCGGGGTTGGGAGAGTGCATGCCATGAAGTTAAAAGCAAAAGGTTCTCCTTGCTTGTATAAAACAATAAAGGGATCTGTTTCTGGGCTGGCAGCCAGCCCTGGTCCTATGTGCTTTCCAGAATGGCTAGTCTTGAACTGGAGTCTTCCTTGTTAGGGGATCACATTAAATAGTACACTTGGCTAAGGGACCCACCACTGATGCCACATTGAACCCTTTAACAGCAGCAACACACACAACCACACAACTATACTACACTGGTGGTCACCATCTTTGCTTCTGGTGTGTGTGTGTGACAGTTGCCACAGAAACATGATGATCTCCAGTGATGGGCTGAATGGCCTGTCTTAAGAGGCTGAATTCTCGTAGACAGGTGCTATGAGTGGGTGGTTCTCATGTTTGGGAATTTGAGACATGGACTGCTCTGGGAGGGTTTGCACTTCCCCTGAAGCGACTGCCTGTATTTCAATCTGTCCCTGGAGTTCCAAGGGGCCTCTGTAGCCAGAAGTACTTGTGCCAAGCTTAGAATGGTTCACCAGCTATGGCTGTTTCTGGACTAGGAGAGTTGGGTCTTAGGAGTCAGTACATACTCTAATGATCTCCCCTCTGAACACTACCACCACTGCTGTCTTTCGAAGTCTCTCTCTTTCTCTCTCTCTTTGCTTTTTGGCAGGTTCTTATATGTTGTCCTCTCTTTCCTGATTGTCCCAAGAGCTAGAGCGCCTCTGAACTACTAGAATGTGCTCTATGGGGGGGGGGGGGCGTGCCTTGAAGACTGCCTAGAAACTGCCACCAGCTTGGTGAGTGGAACAGCCCAACTGAACTTTGCTGCCCGTGAGCTACTGGACCCAATTAAAGGGATTAGTACTAGCATATAAAGGCCCAATAAATTGTCTCTTCCAGTATCAACCATCCTGAGCCTTAGAATAAACAACGGAGGCCCTGTCGATGGTTCTGCTGCTTGACTCCTGACAGGGTCTACTCAGTAGCATTTCCCCACTTCTGAAATACCACCCAGTGCTCCCAATGGTGCATCTGCATGGCCCAACCCTGCCATTGCTCAAGCCCCACCAGTATCAGGAATATGCCTCTCCCCTCCCCCAGATGCACTGCTAATAGAGCCCAGCTGTATTTTTATGCTGTGAACCACCCTGAGATCTTTGGATGAAGGGTGGTATACTAAGTAAGTAAAGGTAAAGGGACCGCTGACCATTAGGTCAGGCAAGGATACATATTCTAATAATCTTATATGTTAGAAAATATATCTGAATCTATAAAAAACAAATGAGGAAAAATAGTTTCCTCTGCCCGCCCCCCCCCCCGCCCCCGGCTTCTGTTTTTAGGCCAGTGCTACTACTATTGGCTTCAGCAAACTTAATCTCTGCCTCCCAGAGCCTGGTAAGGAAGGCAGAGACCTGAAATATTTATGAATAAGACTGTGGCCCATTGTTTTTAGGTTGATTATATATATATAGTAAAGGTAAAGGGACCCCTGATCATTAGGTCCAGTCATGACTGACTCTGGGGTTGCGGCACTCATCTCACTCTATAGGCCGAGGGAGCCGGCGTTTGTCTGCAGAAAGTTTTTCTGGGTCATGTGGCCAGCATGACTAAGCTGCTTCTGGAGAACCAGAGCAGCGCACGGAAATGCTGTGCACCTTCCCACTGGAGCGGTACCTATTTATCTACTTGCACTTTGACGTGCTTTCGAACTGCTAGGTTGGCGGGAGCAGAGACCGAGCAATGGGAGCTCACCCCATCACGGGGATTCGAATAGCCGACCTTCTGATTGGCAAGTCCTAGGCTCAGTGTTTAGACCACAGCGCCAAGCACTTTCCTCATGTCCACATTATTTCGTTTGTTCCTCAGGTGTGCTGTCCTTACAGAATAAAGCACAATTGGCTGGCCTTGGTAGGTTTTACTCAGAAGTAACTCCCTTAAAATAAATGAAGTTTCCTTTCTACTGAGAACAAATTGTGATATTGTAGGCTCCCTGCCGCCCCCCCCCCCCCGCCCCGGTTTTCCATGTGCTCCACACAGTCACTACTGGTCTGCTTATCAGCGCTGGGGTGATATTTATACAGAAAACATATTTGCTTGTTAGTATTTATCAGGGGTAGCAAACTTTTTGTTTGGGTATTTTGCTGTACATATCTGGACTGTGAAATTGCCCTTAAACAAGGCAGCTGCTTTTCTTTCTTCACATGAACTGAGAATGACATTAAATAAGGAGAGCCATTAAATGGATCAAGCCAATGGCCAGCTAGTCCAACCTTCTGTTCTCAAAGGGGCAACCAGATTTGTTTTTTGCATTTTATAAAATGCATTTGTTAGCTGCTTATCCAAGGCTCAAGGAAGCTTACATAATTAAAAGCTAATATCATACTGGGGAGGGGGAGGGGGACAGAAAAACACCACAGGAAAGGAAATGAACCTGTCACACCAAATGCCAGATGGAAGAAAGGTACTCTTCGTGGGGTATATCCAGCCTCATATAACCAAAATGCTGAACTTTAACTAATGCATGAAGGGGTTAAACCATACAGTAAGCTGTCCTGTCAGGCTTAGCCAAGTCACACGCCCTCAACTGGGGAGGAAGGGTTACCAAACTCCTTGGTCTCCCATTTTCCACCACTTTTGCACCATGTGAACCCTTCCAGTAAGGATGTCTGATCTAGATGTTCCAAGCTTAGACTGTGTGGCTTTAGCAAGCCACAAATAATTTAGAAACTCTTACAATTTTTGAAATTAAGTTCTGCTGCATGTCTTTTCTTGCTGCTGCATGGGGCAGCACATGAATCTGACCTTTGAAGAATTTGTAAGTAAACCACTTTAAACTTTTAATGTGGTCTCTTTCTATGCTAAGGGGAAGTGGGTAACTTTGGAAGAAACTTAGAAGAGGATATTTTAAGGGTCTAACAGCCTTTCCCCCCATGTTTTACTTTGCTGCATGTCTTGTGATTTTAAATCTCTGTTGAGTCTCTCTCAACAAAGAGAACTTGCCCCAAACCTGGATCTAGGCATCCAGGGAATTCTCCTTTTATTCTTTAATCAAATTATGAAAAACCAACACTTTGACCCTTGGGGGAGAGTTAATTCACTAAAAATACAAGATAATTCAAATCAGAGAGATGGGCCTAATATTCTGGGATTTTTTAAATTATTTTTTTAAGGAGCTGGGATAGAGTAAAAATACTGAGTGAGTCTGACTTGTCTCCCAGGCTGGCACTAGTTTGTGAGAGGGTTTGAAGCACATACCGTAAATTCAGGTTTGCACAATTAAAGTGGATTAAAGTGCTCTGATGCCTGAGTGTGACACATCCACTTAAAAGAAAACAATTTGACTTCTTGCAGCTTGGAAAGTGACAGGGAAATACACTGAAGAATGTGTGTGAATGAGTGATCAATAGGACGACTTATTAACACTCAGCAAGCAGATTGGAACAAATGCTTGTTTTTGTCTTGTAGCCTCCCACAATCAAATCAGAACGAATGCTCAGTAAAGCAATCTAACCTCCACAGTAAGCCTTGTGAAAGCAAATAAGGATGAATATTCAATACATAGGATATCTGGAAGAGCTCTAAATATTTCATGATTGAATAGTTCTAGGTTTTTGTTTGCATTTTGTTTTTGTTATTTATCTTCTCCGCATAAGCAAGAAGGGGAAGATGGATCACTATTTAGGCCGTTGCTCCTGCGCAAGCTGGGCACACTACTTCTAATGCTTAACTTTTAAAACGAAAGGCTACAACATTAAGTACTTTCACATTAAAGGCAAACCCTGCTGAAATAAACAGGACTTCCTTCCAAATAAGCATGATTAGGGTTGTGTAGTTGTTAATTGGCACATTCATTTGCATGCTAGAGTGAATGAAAGCAGGAGCAAGCAGCAACAGCAGCATGCAAAAGTATTGTTTTTATTTTCCTGCAGATGCTGCTTAGCAAAGCCTACTTTGTCTGCAACCCTCCAGCATCCTCTGCCTGCTTATGCACACACCCACAGGGGAATCACAAACACCACCTGTAAAAAACGGAAGGCACCCAGCGCTGGAACAAAAACAGGAGTGCGTGCCAATTATTTCCCTGCCAGCTTGGTTGCACTGGCCACAGAACCCATTTATTTTGCCAGGTTAAAAGAGAACCTGCTGTAGGATTTTACACAAGCTCAGTGAAATAATTAGTAATTGCAGTCTTGTCAAGCCCCAGCTGGGCAGAAAACATTTTGATCCTGAACCTGCTTGATCTGAAGTATGAAACACTGCCCTGCTCTTCCTCCACTTATCAATTCAGTGAGTGCACCACTCAGAGAAACCTACTTTGCATCCACCTTCCCTGCTTATCATTAGAATTCCCACTTGTATTTTTTAAGGTATGTTTTAGGTTGGCTTAAAAGGCATCACCTTAAGGAGCCAGCAGTGCTCATGGCCCCCAGGTGTGACACGTGCAGGTTCATTAGCAGCTGCTCCACCCAAGAGGCAACATGATGCTTTGCAAAAAAATCTAAATTCTAGGTCATAGCTTTGCATTTAGAAATGCTAAATTATGTAAATTTGCATTGTTTTGCAAAAAAAAAAAAAAGGCAACCTAAACCATTTTTTTGTAATTTATTCAGTGCATGGGGAGAGGCTAGGTGCAATGAGAAGCAAAGATATACTTATGGAGAAATTTCTGGAACCACAGTGGGATATTGGCTCCACCCAAGGCATGATGGATAACAGCAAAAATCGGGGGAAAGAAAGACGTGACCTCTTACAAGGACAGGAAAAAACACCATGGACAGAATAACCGTCACACACAGGAACAACAAGGATAGAGATTCAGGTAGATATAGATATAGATTCAGCTGTGTTGGTCTGACGCAGTGGAAATAAATTAAAAAGTTGTCCAGAAGCACCTTAGAGACCAACTAAGTTTGTTTTTGTTATGAGCTTTCGTGTGCCTGCACACTTCTTCAGATACACTGAAACAGAAGTCACCAGACCCTTATATATAGTGGGAGGGTGGGGTGGGAATCCAATGAGACAAGAATCTATTATCTCTATTCAGACTATGGAGAGACCTGGTCTGAATAGAGATATTGGATTCTTGTCTCATTATATACGCTAAAGCTATTTTTTGTCATCTGCATACTATCCCTTGCTTTTTCCTGTAGGACTAATGGCAGTCGTCAACAGGTTTACCATACCATTGAGTCAATCACCCATCTCCTACTACCCTTCTGAGAAAAACTCCACCCCACCATCCCACTATATATAAATAAGGGTCTGGTGACTTCTGTTTCAGGGTATCTGAAGAAGTGTGCAAGAACACAAAAGTTTATACCCAGAACAAACTTAGCTGGTCTCTAATGTGCTACTGGGCAATTTTTTATTTCAACGAGGATATAGTTTGAGTTCCTCACTTGTGGTTTTATAAATCAATTAATGTGTCAACACAAATAGGAATTATTCATATTGCAGTTGTTGTATAAGGGATTATTATGATGACTGGGGTGTAATGGAAATTAATAAGATTTTGGAACGCAGAAATAAAGCAAATAATCAAACCATCAATTCTAGTGTGCCCACTTTATTTAAATTATATAATTCGGTATTTGAATAATTGGTATTCATAACTGTATTATAAATTGGTATTGTTATAATGAGGCTATTATTGGAATGTAATTGAAAACTTTAAAAAAAAATATTATCCAAGAAGCAAATATATACTCATCCTCCTGAACACGTGTCCAGTTTTGGGATCTCACCAGCCATTGTTCATACTTTTTCAAGCAAAGGGACTAGAAACTTATGTTTATTTCAAATAAAATCTGTTTTTTTAAAAAACAGGTTTTTTGGAAACTGAACAAGTGTTTATTGTAAAATACTATTATCCTGGCATATCCTTGTGGAGTTCAAAGTGGGTACAACAAATCATAGGATACTGTGAAGACCAAAACAAAAAAGGAAATGAAACCAACAAGAATAGCAAGATACAAATAAAAACCAGAGCGTAAAACTATCAGAATTAGATGCCAGTTCTGGCAAAACCAAGCAGTGCTTTCCAGCCTTTAAAGGCCAAAAGCATTCCTGTAGAGGAAGGTAATAACCCTGCAGTGGACAGCCGACAGACTCCTCCTTGGACCGGGAGTGACAGAGTCCAGTGACCAGTGTTGCTTTATCCAAGGCCAGAGGGGTCTCCTGGACTGGACCTGGGTGCCCCCTTACTACAGCCACATTGCCACTGTTCTCATGCTTGCCTCTTAGCAGAGCAAAGGCAATGGTTCAGAGACCCCTGACTTGCCCAGCCTTTTCCATTGGTTGGGGTTGGCCATTGTTTCAAATCCAACCAAACTGCATGGACTTGCAGGGGAAAGGGTATCAGCCAGGTGGCAGCCCTAGGCAAAGCATCTCACGGATCACGTGCATGACCCTAAAAACAAGTAGCATAGGACCAATTTAAAATGGTTATCACTAATAGCCTTTTCCAAGTACAATTTGAAATTCATTACAACAGCTCCATTCTTTGGCAGCAACCAAGCATGGCAATAGTTCCACCCTCCTTTTTATTACTCCTCTTGGGAAATAAAAGGCCACCTTGATGCTAGTAACTTATTGATCACTTTCTGCTACTGGCACAACTAAAAATAAAAAGGAAGGTGGGTTGCTTCCTTTAGAAGCAATTTTCAGTGGAAAAATATAAAATTAAAGATACTTAGCATAGAAAACCCATAAACTTCCACCTAAATAAGCAGTACAGAGGAGCAGATGTTTTGAGATTTCCCAGGCAAATGGCACGGTGTTATAGGCCAATCAATACTGTTAATGCTAATTGTAATGTACTGTTGTCAAAATGGCACTTTATCTTAAAGCTAATTCCTGATTTATACAGTTTCCCATAAAAGTAGCCCCCCAAAAGAGACAGCTTGTTCCCTGCTAATGAGAAACTGGCGTCACTAAAACATTGTGCTCTGCATATTTGAAAGCAAAATCTGAAGTTTCTTTGTGGAAGAGGCAGAAATGAACTTATAGAACTCACTTGCCAGTTGTTCTTGCTTATGATCATCTTGTTCTATTATACAGGCAATAACAATAACAACAACAATAATAAATAATGTGATTCGGCACATTAGAGGCTAAGGTATTGTAGCATGTACTTGCATGGGCCACGATAGCTTATTTATTTATTAAAAACATTTCTACCCACCTTTCACTGAATGAATAATCCCAGGGCAGGGAACGTTAAAACCAGCAAAACATTTTCACAAGTAAAGCAACTTCAAGAGGGCAAGTGAAGACAATGAGGTAAAGCACCTGTAAAACAAACCAAGTGGCAACTTAAACAACCTGGGTGATTAGAAGTGTCTTTTGGCTGGTTCCAAAAATATAACAAAGTTGGTGGAAACTGTTCTGGAAGGGAAGACATGTTGAAGCAGATCAAGAAGTGTGGATGTAAGAAGGCATTGACTTCTGTTCCGCCCTGTATTGATTGCATGCAGTGCTGCTTCCATTCTGCTACAGTTCGGCTTCCAACAAAACCTATGTTATTCATTTCTCTCTGTCTGAAGTGGTGATACTTTATGTAATTACAGTTATGTTATCATTGCATTTTTGCACATCATTGATTTCAATGCAAAAGAAACACAATGCAAATGGTAGGGGGGGATCATCAGTTGCATGCTGTTACGTATCAGTTCGTCGGCAATCACTCACAGCTGAGTAAGATTGTCATGACGACCGGTAGATTCTTATCCGCTGCAGCCTTCATCCGCCTTCACAGTTGTTGTAACGTACCACTTGTTATCTTCCGCCTGTTCTGCCACTGAGGACTTCTTGGATCATTCTTTGTCTAGCTCCTTCCCTTTGACCTTACCGCCTTGGGCGACCCTGCTGGGAGTACGAGATTCCTGCCGGCTTTACTCACAAGGGTCATAGGAACGTGCAAGCCCAGTGGTGAGCAGGGCCAAAAAAATAAAAAAGCCATTTCACATATGCACTAATCACATACATATACACATCACATCACATCACAAACTCTCCCCAATCCCCCGCAATTAGGCTTTAAAAAATCTTCACATTTTTCAAGTCCAGTTGTGTGTGTTTGATCCAAGGTCCTCCACTGCAGCAGTTAAGCTTGAATGCAGCCTCCTGTTGGCACTAACAGAGCAGTGGGATATATGCATGTGGGTCAGTGAGAGAGATCTCATGGGGTGTACAAACCCTTTTGTCCCCAGTTGTGATCTCCTCTAAACAACAATGCCTGTACCACAATTAGGCTTGAAAAAATGCCTAGAAGGCTGTTTTCAAACACAATTGCATGGAGTGGGGGGCAGCACATGAGGAGGGCTTGACCTTCTCTCCCAGAGCAACCATGCTGTGATTTTACTTGAACAAGACATCCTATTGTGGTTTCTTTCAAACCTAAATCATGTGCAAGGTAATGGGATGAAGGCGGAACACTGGGCCACATCCTGCCTGCGGGCTGACAATTCTCCACCCCAAAGACACACCTGTCAGGAATGGCTAATACTACAGAGCTTACAGTGTAGTGATCTGTACTCACAACAGTTGCAAAAGCAGCACAGATGACCAATTATTTGTGAGGGAAAAAGCTGCCAACTTTCAAAGGATTATATGCATAATATTTCAGTCAGCCCATGAGAAGCCTTTTCAAGTCTTGGCTCTGCTGGCCTCTCTCCTCTCTTCATCCTTACTATTCAACATTGTGTCAAACCATATGGGGACAAAATTTAATATAATTTGGAACACTACCACTTCCTAGTCCAGCTTTGGCTTGGCAATTTTTACGTCCTTCTAATGAATTACTTAACTTAATAGAGTCTGGCATTGCCAGATCATGTACTTATGAGAAAGGACTTGCATTTTTTGTTTCTATCCCAAACACAATGTTAAAGAATTAAATCACAGTTGGGTGGTTACAGATGCCCACATGATTTACATACAGATTGGATCACTTTTCTTCAATCTCAAGATCATTCCAGAATGATTGATACTACCATGTTCTTCAGCAGGTAATTTACATTAGTGAAAGAGGTGCAAAATGTGTCTATGTGGTTTTTAAATTGATCACAACCATCCCAATTAGCATCAGCACCATCCTAGAGCCAAATATAATTTGTTCCAAATAATTCTCTCCCAAATTCTCCCCCAGAAAGTTTGACACCAAATGTACTTCATGCACTTCAAATGGATGAATATTTGTACTTTTCATCCTACAGTATTTTATTTTAATATTGGATAGTTTGTAATGCCAGGCAGTGGCACCATGTAATAATGCTAGATGGCTGGTACACAGTGCTTTTGAAATAGTTAAACTGTGTTTGAACTGAATTTAGTATTGTATAATATTTGATAGGCAACAGCTTGTGAAATTTTATGCCTGATCAAGAGATGCGGACAAATCTAAAGCATTCTAGTTCAGATGTAAAGTGTCACTTTCAACGTATGTCTTTAGATTTTCCTATTCAGAAACTGAATGACAAGATGGGCACTTTCACCAACTTCCAGTCCTTTGTTCATCTATATCCACAAGTTATGCTAAGAGGGGCAAAGCAGATTATTAAACCTGAGTGGGCATGGTAAGATCATCTTGTGGGTGACCACCCTGAATTATTATTTATTTATTCTTTACAAAAGAGAATTTCACAAGGCAGGGAAAAGAATCACGCTATCTTTCCTGTCCATGTCATGTTCCCCTTTTTAATTCTCACACCGTTTCATGGCACTATTCTTAGTTACAATCTGGCTGCCCATTGGACAAAGGAACAAGCTGCTATAGAGGAGGCTTCTCTGCAAAGAAAAGAACTGGTCCTTTTTGCTGGTGCATTCTCTCTTTAATTAAAGTAGAACTCCGGATAATTGTTCTGTAGGTGAGATGTCTGCTCATCTCATGCCAACACCTGGCAGCTTCCTCAGCCATCTTCCTCTCTTTCTCTTTTCAATACTTTCCCCAAAGAAAAATGGCTTTGAAAGCCAAAAGGCATGTTCATTATAGCTACATTTTTAAAAAGCAAAATTGAAATAGTACATTCTCTTTGTCCTGTGGAACTCAGAGACTGCACCAGCAGCCTGCCATTATCAAGGCAATGCACTGAGCAATGGCAAATAATTTTTCATTGTTCATGTGGGCTCAAATACAGTACATGAGATAGTTTGTAAAATATGCATGGGCTCCACACACAGACTACAGTTATAAGTTCACCTCAGTGGAAAGGTGAAATATGTTTCATGTACATTGCAAGGGTCCAGAAGTGATGGCCCAGGAGCCCCCTAACTAGCGCTGTCTCCCCATATGCAAACCTAGAGGCAAGAAGAGATGCAGGCAAAATGGAAACTATGGCTCTCCATCAAATGTCATATTGCCTTTAGACACCAGTTCTCAACTGCCACACTTTCCCAGGACCAGAAGATGGAAATCAGAAATAGATCTGGGTGTCATCAGCATACAAGGTTCATCCACCCTAGCCCAAATCTATGGATGACTTCCCTCAGTAGAGACACCTGCTGTGTCTCACGTTGTCAGAGCTGGCTCCTGGTCCCAGCTCACCAAGGACCAACGCTAGCCGGTAGTACAGTATCAAAGTCTTTATTGAAGAATAGTCTCCATTTCCAAGCCTCAGCGTCCCAGCTCTACGTCTGGACTCTAGACCGGCGAAGCTCTGTCTGAGTCTCCGCCCCCTGTGCACCAGTTTAAGACTCTAATCTTACTCCACCTCGTCCTTCTCTCTCTCTTCCTCTGGGTCTTACTACCCCCCGGGGTCTCTTCCCTCCTGGACTCTTCTGACGCAGACGTTGACCCCTCTGACTCCTCCCCCTCTCTTCGGCGGGCTTTAGGACCTGGCTCCTTACCCGGGCTGCTCACCTTGCCGCCCTCCTGTACATTTGAACTTGGCGCGCGCGTGCGTTTAACTTTCCTGATGACCGTTTCCTCGCTCCCTGACGAGGGTGTGGTCACTCCTGCCTCACGTTCTCCCTCTGCCCGCGCGCCCCCTGATCCCGATGCCTTGGACTCCTCCCCCCTACTGCACTCTGGGGGGGACGCTGGTCCAGATTTCCAGCTGCTACTCTCTGAGTCCCCTCTGGCCCCTTCTTCCCGAGGTGTCCCCCTGGGCACTCCCCTTGCCCTGACTATGGGGGCCCCTTTCTGTGAATCCTCCGAGTCACTGGAGAGACTCAGAGACCTCGGACTGCTGTCATAGCTGACATTTCCTTCGGACTCCTCCCCCTCGCTCTCCGTTTCCTCCCTCTCCTGTGACTCTGCTCCTGAACCCCTGACACACGTCCTGTGGTTTGCCATGTCATGAGAGTTGGATCCTTGCAGCACTTGGCCCAGCACAGGCCATGAGATGCAGCAGGTGTCTCACAACATCACTTTATGGGGGTCTGTCTACCACATAGCACTGAATCCCCCTTACTGTGATACATACACATTCTATCCAGGCTAGACTGGGCTTGAAAAGGACAACTCTTCTAAAAAGGGGTGTAGCCCTTCAAATAGATGGTTACCAATACTTCCTTCCAAGTGCAATATGATATGACTATCTGGCCCCAGCCAGCAGCCGCATTTTGAACCAGCTGAAGTTTCTGAGTCATCATCAAAGGCAGCCCCACAAAGCGTGCATTATAGTAGTTTACTCTAGAGGTACATTGTGCATGCATGACTTTTACCAGCTGCACTTGGTACAACTCTGGCCATGCCTGGACTGCGAGACCTTGACCACAACAGGTCAGGCTTAGGTGACTTTCAAGATTGGGTTACTGCAATGTACCCTTCAGTGGGGCTTCCCTTGAAACTATAGGTAGTATAGAATGCTGCCGCACAGTTGCTGAGAGGCGTGAGACCCTGACAGCATATAACACCTCTGCTCATGATCTGCACCTTAATAGCTCAGGACCAGCTTACTTGCAGGTTTGCCTTGCCCCAGATGTGCCTAGCTGATCGTTTTAATGTGAAGAATACCCCCCCCCCAGTTGTAACAAATATTTTAATGTGGCAGCCCTTATGCTTTAGAATTCTCTGAATATTGGCCTCAGGAAGGCACCTTTATTGTTCTCTGTTTGGTACCTGCTTAAAACATCTTTGTTTCGGCAAGCCTATCCAGACCTGTAGATGTTGGTGCGTTTTAATATTTTATTGTTAATTTTAATTATGTTTAATCTTTAAACTGTTTTTAATGACAATTTTAATATTTCTTGTAAACCGCTAGGAGGTTTTATTGCAATCAAGCAGCATCACAACTTGCATGCCACCCTAAGCTGGCAGAAGACACTCCTGGGCAGTGCCAGCACTTGTGCATCCACAGGTGCCAAGTCCCGAAGAACCCCCAAACTGTGAATTTGGTTCTTTAGAGGGAGTCCAATCCTATTCAAAACTAGTCGCACCCTTTTACTCAAATCAGCTGGTTTCCCTACCCATAGCATCCACATTGCATCCTCCTTTAGGCACCATTCAAGATTTCTGTAGCCCTCCTGAGATGTGTAGATGGAAAACAGACGGGGCTGCATTTCATCAGTATATTGCTGACACTTCAGCCCAAACCTCTGGGTGACTTCCTTCAGCAAATTCATGCAGAATAGATGTTTAAAAAGAATTTACGAGAAGATGGACTCTGTGGCACCACATCTGCCAAAGGCCATTTTCTTCTACTTGGCAAACACCACTGTTCAGAAAGACTTGGATTCTGTAACTGTTTCATCAACTTTGTAGCAAAAAGAGAAGAAGCTAAGGAATCATCTGCCACCAACACAGTGAAAATAAGAAGGAACTGGCAGGCAGTAAATTGAAAAGCCCTGCAAACATGGTATTCTCTAGCTGCAGTTAATTATAATCTATTAGTCTGATAAGTTAAGATAACTTGCTCTCTTTTCATGGCAGAGGCAGCCCAGATGTTGTCAGCAGAGCTTGATGTATCAGAGACAGGGAGCCTGTGGCCCTTCAGAAGTTGTTGGATAACAATTGCTATCAGCCCTAACCAGCAGAAACAACAGTCAGGGATAGCACTACGTAGCCCAGCAAGATTTTGAGAGCCTCCTGTGATGAAGCAATAGTGAAAGGCTCCTGCACAATTTCTGGAGCTTAGCTTCAATCAATCAAGAGTTGAAGCCTGGAGCTGAATCCTTGCCATATATATGTGCTTAGGACTACCCTTGGCTCCCCTCCCCCAACTGTGATAACAACATCTTTGCTCACAGTAGTGGAAAACTGTTGAAAGGGTGGTATCTTCTAAACTCCAGATGCATACTGTGGCTGCCAGCCATCTTCCACTGACCATCTGTCCCTGTTAAGAAAAGCCACAGTCAATAACCCCTTCTGCATCCATTTGGATCTAGAAACTTGATTATTAGTACCTGAGTGTGCTGCCAAAATGCTAGTCCATTAAAATCATTCAAAAAGTGTTGCCAAACCAATCAATTCTTCCTCGTATCCAGTGATCCATCCTTTTATAGCAGAGCTTCTTACATGGGGGGCGACTGGCCATCATGGAATCTGTCCTCTTGACACACTTGTTGAGAGAGGAGCATAAGATTAAGGTCTCCTCTGAGTAAACAGGCTTTGGCTGCAACAGAAAATGGGACTGCTGACTGTTCAGAGACCACTGTAGCTGCATGTTTAGCAGTGGCTTGAACTGCAGGCATTAGCTCATATTTATCTCTGTCCTGAGAGATAAACTCACCTGCTGATTTTTGTACATTAAGCTGCTGTTAAAGGCACAAGAGCAGGCTAGGCTACTTTTTTCGAGTAATTTGGCAAGCTTAATAGAGAAGTGGCTGGAATGTGTCAGAGGCTGCAAAAGTGGACCAATCATATACAAGGTTTATTTGCTTTGACCATCCCCCCCCTGGTGTGTTTGATACAGTTCATATGTGACAATGGTTTCATGCATAGAGCGTACAAATGTCAATTTCCAAAGCAAAGTTTGTCAGCTAAGCCTGTAATTTCCATTTAGATTTGTTTCATTTTTCAGAGCATGGAAGCTACAGAGCGGAGAATCTCTTGGCTTGTAAAGTCCCTTTTCAAATAACAGCAACTGCATTCTGAGGGCTGCTTCACACATTACATTTTTCACTACACTGAGGTAAACAAGCGTAGAAAAACGAATCTCTTCCATCATTTGAAATGCAATGCAAAGCTTCTTTTTGTCAAAGCATCAGTCAATGGGAACCGGCCCAATCCCATTAACCAATTGCCCACATGTCACACAATTAATCTTCTACAGTGATTTTGAATCAATTCTTTTGCCACCTCTACATTATTCTTTGCAAGCCTTCTGAAAAAAACCTTGTCCCGTTTTGTCAGTTTTTGCCTATGCGGCTGCTACAGAATCAGGAAGTGAGATACCTGTGAATGAATTTTATAGATCTTTCAGCTGAGTGGTGACTTTTCCTCAGGTCACACAAACTGTTTTCAAGTAATCCAAATATACACCTATATTGTAACCTTATAAACAGGAACAAAATTGGAAAATTGTGTGGACAGGCCGAGGTTTTGTCTGCAATGAAAAATAAGAGAGGAGAGAAAGCCTCCTAGCCCCCCAACTGTTTCCTTGAATCTAGGCATAAAGCTTTAAGAACACTGGAATAACTTTCTTTCCCTCAAGAATTCTGGGCACTGAGTAGGGGTACCATGTTCTGAAGAGCAAAAACGAGGACACGTTTGCTGACTTCTACCTTTAACTATGGATTGCTATTACAACTCTCATTCTAAATATCCCTACTATATGTAGGCTATAGAACATGGATAGGAAAACTAAGGCCCGGAGGCCGGAGCCGGCCCAATCGCCTTCTCAATCCGGCCCACAGACGGCCCGGGAATCAGTGTGTTTTTACATGAATGGAATGTGTGCTTTTATTCAAAATGTACCTCTGGGTTATTTGTGGGGCATAGGAATTTGTTCACTCCCCCCCCCCCCCCAGTATAGTCCGGCTCCTCACAAGGTCTGAGGGACCGTGGACTGGCCCCCAATGAAAAAGTTTGCTGACAACACACACACACAAAAAACAAAACACCCGGACATTTTGGCTTTTTTAAAAACAACAACAACCACCACTCCCGGTTTGGCGTTTTACCCATGGAAAAGAGGACGTGTCCAGGAAAAAGAGGATGTATGGCAACCCAAGTTAAAGGTTGCTGGGAATCATAAATCTGTGAGGGGTAAACTACTGGCCCCAGAATTCTTTGAGAGAAAGAGTGTGTTTCTAATCTGCTTTAAAGGTATAATGTGTGCACAGCCTGGAAATCATAATGTATGAAGATCTGGCAAGAAATTTCAATAAAATCAATTTATTTATAATTTAGGATGAACTAGTAAGTAACTTATTCTTAAAGCAGTATGTTTAGAACAGAATATAAGCATGTAAAAACATCCGTAAAATCAGAGTTAAAACATCCAGCATATAACAATCATCTCGATGTGATGGAGCACTAAGAAGCAGATACTGAAACTGCTGCTCTTGGTTTAGATCTCCTGGAGGCCAAATGCCCTCCAGAAAGGAGTTGTGCTGGCTATCAGCCTAAAAGCAGCAAATGTTAAGAAAGTTAGGAAATCCTTCCTGAGCAGTTTCATAACTGGGACACTACTAATGCGAATGCTCTAGATCTTACTGACTTCTGTCACAGCAGGAGCGCCGCAGGTGATCTAAAAGCACATGGAGATCCATACTGGAGCAGATAGCCCTTCAGATATCCAGGGGCCCAGACCTGTAGGGCTTTAAAAATTAGCATTCAAATTAAATTTGAAAAGCAGTACAGCCCCTTCCTGGCCCTGAACACTGAAGCAAAAATGCAAACGGGGAATTTCCATGTCTGCATCTGCTTATATGTTACTGGGCCAATTAATCTGCAAGGCCTTCAATGACTTTGGTCCAGGATACTTTACAGTCCTCCTGATTCCTTCTATCTCTGCCCAGTTAACAAGATCTTCAGTGAATTCCCCACTTGGCTCAGTTGCACGGCTCGTTTCTACCAGGAGATAGCTTGTGGACCAGACTCTGTGGAACTCTCACCCAGCTGAGAGCAGACAGATCCCTCTATTTCAGCAAGTAGGCTCAGACCTTTGACTTTGTCCCACTCCTGGCAGCAGACTTGGTGGAGAGAAAGATGGAAGGAAGGGAAGGAGTGTGGTGGCAGAGAGAGAAGTTGGGGGGGGGGAAATGCGCTGCTGTCAGGATGTGATCCCCCCCCCCAGAAATCCCCCCTTTGACGGGGAGGAGGCAGTTGCCCAGCCCTGGTTTAAACAAAGGAATGAACTAGATGTGATGGCAATTATTTAAGTTCTTACAATGTGCACATTTTTAACAGCCACAGAGTGGGGTTTGAGCAGGGGTGGGGAGGAACTACAGGGGTGGGGAGGAACAGTCCAGTCCAGTCCTTCACACACATCACAAAGAAGCCTTCATTGGGAGGGAAGCCTCTGTCGGCAGGAGGAAAGGTCTTCAGCTCTCTCTCCTTGCTCCTCCTTCCCAGTGGGTGCTATCCATAGCTGTCAACCTTCCCTTCTTTGGCCGGAAACTCCCTTATTCCAGCGCCGTTTCCCGCTGCTGTCCCAGATTGTTGATATCCTGTAAATTTCCCGGATTTCAAAGGAAGAAGCTCCTCTCCCTCCTGGCTCCCTGCCGGCCAGGGAGGCTCCTCAACTGTGTTGCTCGGCTGCGTTGCTCACCAATAAGGAGTCTGAGAACAACTGGGGGGTGGAGCTCGCATGCCTTGTCCAGATAAAATCAGCCACGTTGCCTGGGGACTCGCCTTTGCTTCAGCGCTTCCCAGTGGAGAGGTGACAGTGTGGTTTTCCTTGCTGCTGTATCCCTTTGCCGGGTTGCTGCGCTGTGGGAACCACCGCTTGAGGCTTCGTTTGGCTGCTGGCTGGGCCTTTGGGCCTTGGCTCAGAGGGGCTCGGAATGTACCTGTGCTCAGAATCGGATGGGTACATCACCGACGGCCCACTCACCCTTGCCGGGGATAAGGTCTGTCTGGAGGGGGGGCACATGGTGGGGGGAAAGGAAAGGAGCTGGTTGAGTACAATGGCAGGCAGGAGGCTGCCACCGCCTCATGTGTGTGTGGCTAGTTTTTTTTTATCTTTGATATTTTATTAAGGATTTTCTTGTTTTACAGAAGTAAGTGTAAAGCCTCGTTGTTGTTTTTCCATGTAACATTTCTACAAATCCATTTCATTTGTTGAGGCATTAGGGGGAGAAGAAAGGAAAAAAGAAAAAGGGGGGGTGGAGAGAGGGAAGATGGATGGGGGTGGGGTCGGGTGGCGGTGTTTCTATTATGTTTAATGTTTGTAGAGTTTGGTGTCAGCGTTGCTTGTGTTGTTCACTTGTGTTCCTTTAGTGGTGAGAGAGGTTGGGGTTGGCCTAGGGTGTGGTTGTTTGTTTGTGATTGGCTGTGGTGATCTTTGTTTTCGTGTGTGAGTGAGGTGGGTGGGTGTTTGGGATCAGGTTAGCCATATTGATTTGTATGCTGTTGGTGGATTATTGTCATTGTCCTGTTGGGCTGTGTATGTGATAAAGGGGAGCCATACCGGGGTGAAGGCGTCTTCTTCTGTTTGTCCCCGTGTCAGTTTCAGTTTATTAGTTAATTTTTCTAGTAGGGCTGTTTCCCATACTATTTGGTGTGTGTGGCTAGTTAATGCAAGCAGAGGGGGTTTTTGAACACTGGACGCTGTTTGGTTGCACGTGCTGCTGCAAAGCCAGGCTGGGGAGCCATCTTAAGTTGAGGCTGCATAGGCCTTGTGGTGCATGGGATTCAGATTCTATTCAGTTGAACCTCTGGTTACAAAGTTGAACCGTAGACTGTCCAGGACAGGTGAGGCTGCTGATCCCTTATTTTCAAATCCGAAAGTTGACAGCTATGGTACTATCTGCATTAAAACACACACACACACACACACACACACACACACACACACACACACATGTTAACTGCATTCGCACCATTATGTCAAGGTTTTTGCCGCTAAGCAAGTGCTCCCCCCTCCCCCCACTGACTTTGAACATATAGAACAGCCTTGTACTGGCTTAGATCTTTGCTCCATCGAACCTGGTATTTTTCACTCTGATTGGCAAAGGCTCTCCTAGGCTTACGGCAAAGGCCTTTGTTGCACAAATGAGCTATGGACTCCCTTTGGAAAGCACACAAAGTCAGCGTTTGGAGTCTCCTAATTTAAGCCAATGACAAAAGAATAAGCCTCAGAAAATGGTTCATTATAGTGAAGTGAAGAACTCAACTTTCCAAAGACTAAAAGCAAATATTTCCATGCCCACACTATGTAGCCTAAAGGATATTTACAAGAAATCATTCCTGCAAGAGACTCAGTTCTTCCTCGCCCCATTCAGGCCTCCATAAACACTATTTATGACTACTTTCACTACCAACCAAGAACTCTTTCCCTTAAAGGACATCAAACAGAGAAAACGTAATATGTCGAGACGTACTTTTTATGTCAGAATTCTGGTAACAAAAGAAGCTCTTTGATGTGCTTCTTCAAGGTTTACAGTCCACCAATAAGTAAGTTGTGCGGATGTAGTTTATAATACTGCACATGGAGACATTTTCTCCCTGTATTTCTTAAATATATTTTCACTGGGGAACTACTCTGCCTCGTCCCACTCCTGAATAGGAGCAAGGGCATATCCAGAATTGTAATACTACAGGTTTCTGTTTTAAGAACAGGCAAGGATACATATTCTAATAATCTTATATGTTAGAAAATATATCTGAGGCTATAAAAAACAAATGAGGAAAAATAGTTTCCTCTGCCCGCCCCCGCCCCCGGCTTCTGTTTTTAGGCCAGTGCTACTACTACTGGCTTCAGCAAACTTAATCTCTGCCTCCCAGAGCCTGGTAAAGAAGGCAGAGACCTGAAATATTTATGAATAAGACCGTGGCCCATTGTTTTTAGGTTGATTATTTTTAGGTTGATTATATATATATATAGTAAAGGTAAAGGGACGCCTGATCATTAGGTCCAGTCATGACCGACTCTGGGGTTGCGGCACTCATCTCGCTTTACTGGCCGAGGGAGCCAGCATTTGTCTGCAGACAGCTTCCAGGTCATGTGGCCAGCATGACTAAGCTGCTTCTGGAGAACCAGAGCAGCGCATGGAAACGCCGTTTACTTTCCGCCAGAACGGTACCTATTTATCTACTTGCACTTTGATGTGCTTTCGAACTGCTAGGCTGGCAGGAGCAGGGACCGAACAACGGGAGCTCACCCTGTCACGGGTATTCGAACCGCCGACCTTCTGATCGGCAAGTCCTAGGCTCTGTGGTTTAACCCACAGCGCCACCCACGTCCACACACACACACACTCATTTTGAAATTGATATAATATGGTAGAATATGACGTATTGACCAAAATATTTTGATACTATGCAGTGACTTTTTTGTGGGGGGATTCAGGGGTATGCATACCCCTAAACATTTTGTGAATCTTTGTACTTTTGTCCATTTACTGTATTTATTTTTTCCTGATTTGAACTATAAAATGGTGATTTTCTTGAGTCAAAATGAGAGTACCCCTAAACATTTTTTAAGAAAAAAGCATTGATATTATGTAAAAACTAGTATTATTTGTGTGTGTGTGTAAATAAAAATTGCCTTTAGTGGTAGAAACCTTCTCAAAGTGACTAAGAGGAAGATATATTTAAAATCAATTTACTAAACCAACAGCATTAAAATAACATTCAAATTTTAATCAAAAATCATAAATGTAAAATATAAAATCAGTATCAATTAAAAACAGGCTTAAATATTTAGGTCTTTTAAGGGAAGGTGTCGGGCATACACAGGCAAAATGGCAAAATGTAATTTTTGCTGAAGCCATTTACTTAAAAGGCAGCCAGTGAGATTTGATCAGGTGCTTATCTGCAAAGCCCAGCCAGCACCTGCACATCCCACTCAAGGCTGCAGTTCCCCAAGGGAAATAGAATAGCAGAAACCCTACCAGTTCAGCCTTCATTCAGGTGGGGAATGGATTTTTGAATGGTCTTAAACATAACCCTTGCATACAAAAGCAGAATGCTATAGAGCAGCTCACGGGCTTGTCTTTTGGTACATCTAGGAAGTATTTTGTGCGGAAGAAGCATGAGGACCAGGCTTCCTCCACCTCGGTCCTCCAGATGTTTTGAGATTACAATTCCCATCATCCCTGACCACTGGTCTTGCTAGCTGGGGATCATAGGAGTTGTAGGCCAAAAACATCTGGAGGGCTGAGGCTGAGGAAGCCTGATGAAGACAGTTAGACATGCACCTGCGTCAAAACCAGTACAGCTCAACACCACATCTACCACACAAGAATCATGGAAACAAATTCCATCTCTATGAACATACACACAGAGAGAGCGAGAGTTATGGGAAATTAGAATACATAGAGGAACAAAGATAAAGTGGGAAGGCAGAAATATTCTGTTTATTTTATCAAGGGCATAAAGAATGAGCTTGCTCCAAAAGGCACAATTTACTATTAGTCAGCCCATCAGGGACACATTTCACTCACCACCTTCTATTACATTTAAAATGTTTATAGTTATTCATTTTCGATGCCTCTGTGCTCATGTTCCCCCAAGCAGTTGAAGTACTAAATGCAGCTGAGGCACTGAACCTTTAAGGATCAGCTATATGTGTTTACCTACCAAATCTAAGCTCTGATTTCGGACTAGCCTAACACAAGCTAAATTGGGAATGCTGAAATACTGACATTTCCCTGTACCTAGCTGCTTAAGCAAGGGTGAGGTTTATCTGAACAAGATTCAGCCTTAGATAGCAGAAGGATGAGCAATGACAACTGCATAATGTTTTCCAATGAGAGCTTCATTTTTGAACCTGTCTGATATTTGATGCTTTATCCAAGCAGTGTTATGCTGAAGCTGTTTACTGGTTTCTGCAGTTTGTCAGAGTCAAAAGATTTACTGCACTGCAGATCTTCCAAGGGAAAAAAGAAAGAAAGAAAAAGAGTAAAATGCTCTGATCCTTCTTGGGGGACTTGGCAATCACAAAGGAAAAAGGTTCCTGTATTTCAGAGGTGGAGTTAATGGGAGGTCACTCTGCTTTATTATATAGAGCAGAACGCTCCTGTTGCGGTTTTGTTAGAGGCAGAGAAACTCTGCAATGTGGTTCATGTTGTTTCAACAGGATAATCCAGCATTGTAGACCTGCCAATTAGAAATCGATATAGACTGCTTACCTTTTGATGGATGGTGTGATGTGACGCAGCCATTGGGGAGCTGGGGGGGGGGGCGAAATCCTCACCCATGTGACCGCTGGCAGCATTAACAGCCTCTGCTGGTCAAGGGGTCTTCTGGGATGTCCTGCAAAGCATTAAAATTCATACTTGCCAATCATGGCCAGACTAGCGGGTGAGGTTTTGGAGATAGACCTGGGGGAGCCAGTTTCCACTCAGTCCACCTCTGTGGCTTGAATTATGACTGCACTGTGAGTGGGCAGCGAAGTCGGTCAGACATCCAACCTACCCATCCTGTGCAATTCAGCCCTGTCAGAAGGTAAGTGGACAGTTGTTCTAGCTAGCACAACCTTGCTTGGGAATTAATCAGTCGCCAGGGACGAACTTGCCTGCAGACAAATTGGGCCTGTCTGGAGGTTTTGCCTACCTCATCGCACCAGTCACAACTTTGTGGGGGAAAGACACTGGGTTGGATCCTTAGTCAAAACTGGAACAAAGTGTTTAGGGTTTAGGGTAAAGAAGTCCACGGAAAAAGTTTTGTCTGGAGCTAGTGTCTGCCCCCCCCCCAAGCCATGCTCACTGCTCCTGGGATTGCAATAAGAAATGAGCTTCTGTTGCTGATCAGACTGGTCTGCCACATGACCTAGGAATCCAGGATTTACTACCATGGGGCATAACCTAGCCAACTATGGGTGCTGCACCTACATGCAGATGATGCCCATGGACTCAACAAAACCATTTCCCACATTGGTTTTTAGACTGGGCCCAGAGGCAGTGAGTGGGGGGTATAAAGGTAAATAGGACTTCCAAAGTCCCTTCACCTGCCTCAACGCAAGTTAACTGTGTTCCACAGCAGGCATGAACTTGCATCAAGCAGAGGGGAAAGCTAGAAGGGGATATGGTGAAGGATGCAGCTCTGCCATTCACCATAATAGCCTCCACAGCTGTCTGGAGGCATGCCTGTGCGTACAATCGAGTGGCAGTAGAAATTCTGCGTTCCTGGACACTGCACCCATCACTGACTAAATTGTGTCCATGCTATTTAGCAACAGGCTGGCTGAACGCAACACACTTCACATTCTGCAATACTGTTTATCAAATGTTTATGTCCTTATTTTAGAATTGTCATATTCATCATGTTTAGGGCTATGTAACTGAACAGGAACAGATTAAATAAAGAAGTACCTACCTCTTGACTGAAGAGTGTGCTCGTGCTATCAGTACATTCTCTCAAACCACCAAAGTGTCAGAAAGTTCTTGAAATTGAAACTGACAAACATACCATTTTTTTCTCAGGGGCAAATATCAAGTTGGGAGTGTAAATAAAACCCAGCATGGATCTGCTCATCAGCATGATGAAGATCAAGTGCTTGCAAATGCTGTCAGTCCAATAAATGTCAGTTAGCGCACCAGCAAAAGGACCGACCCACCCAGAAGTTTTTCCCACCCTCACAATTTGGAAATCAACTGCTTTAGTTGATATTTAAGATGACGCTTGCATTGATCATGTGGATAGACCACTTTTCAATGTTGCAACTGTGACAAACTCCTTGTCAAATGCATTTTGCATCATATTCAGGAAAATTGGCATGCTGAAACTTTAAAAAAATGGGTAAAGCAGTTTCACTGAATATCCTTTAATCAGTGTTTCCCAACCTTTTCCCAACCATCTCCCCTTCTGACCTTGTTTCCTTCCTGTGGTTCCCCCATGGGAGGTGCCCCCCCCAATAAAAACCAATACAAAGATTCTTTTTCTTCACTTCTCACTTCCCCCTTTAGCCATCTAGCCTTGTGCTATTACCCCCCCCCATTTACATGATTTTTACCTGTGCCCCCCTTGGAATATCGGGGGGGGGGCAGGGGGCATAGCTGTCAACTTTTCCCTTTTCTTGCGAGGAATCCTATTTGGAATAAAAAAAGGGAAACGTTGACAGCTATGGCAGGGGGCCAAATGGCCCCGAGTTGGTAAACACTGCTTTTATATGCATGGCTCAGGATCCCCTTTACCCTCACAATAATCTCAGTGGAGCTACAGCTCTTGCCCCATGAAGTTACACAAAGCAAGGGGGCATGGGAGCAACTTAGGACCAAGTAGACACACCCCTTGAAGCGCCCAATTATCACCCCTCCCTTGCGACCCCTCCCTTTTGGCAACAAAGTGTCAAAATTTAAAGTGGTAACCGGGCTCAAGCCAAACCTATGAACCATATCCTGCCCTTGAGGCCGATTGGAACTGGCTCTTCTCTGCCTTCTGCTGATGAAGATGTTCCTGGGTGGAATGAGGGAGCCTTTGCAACCATCACTTGCACCAATTTCAGGGGCAGTAGAGGCGTGTCATCTCCTGCTCCCCCCCCCCCCAAAAGTAGTGGGCCTCTACCATGGTTGGAAACCTTCCAGCTGGCCCAACAAAGAACATTCAGTGTCTCTATGTATGCATTGAAGATTGCAAATAGATGCAATCTCACTAGCAAAAGATGACTCATTAAGGTCATTTACATGCTCAACATAGTACTCACGTATACTAGGGAGTGTTGCCAATTCATTATTCTTTTCAAATAAAGAAAACTGGAGTTATTTTTGTCCGCATATATTTTACTTTTGGTTGAACTTAAAGATGTAACAGAATGCCAAGAGGACATGCCCAAACCAACATAGCATCTATAAACCACCAACTATTCAGTTGGTTTATATAAAACACAGATATTGTGGTATATTGGACCACATCTCTTCAGACAGGAGTTGAGGGATAGGATAGCTGAATACTCCCCAATAAGGGGACGGGGAGCTCTGTACTGTATTGGCCCGAATATAAACTGCACCCGCAAATAAGCCGTGGGGGGGGGGGAGGCAATACCTGAATATAAGCCACTCCTTTAAAATTCCGCAGCCACTCACACCTGTAAATGGCAAATGTAGAAGAAAATCTTACGGGTACCATTCCCCCGCGCGCCAGGTCTGCTTCCGGGGGAGGGGGGGGGAGCCATGCTGCTTTGCTGGCAGCCTTCCCACCTTCCTCCTCTCAGCCGGTGTAGGAGAGCTGTTTCATATCATGGAAGCCAATTTTTGTAAGGTCGCGAATTTAAGGCGCACTTTAACTTTTCATGGTCAGAATTTGGAAAAAAAGTGCAGTTTATATTCGGGCCAATACGGTATGTAGAAAAACTAGCATTTTAGATAGAAGGCTAGATTAGTACTCTTTGACCCAAGTTTTCCCCATGCTGTGAAATGTGCATGTGTAAGTATGGAAAGGTAGACATTATGACACTCAACCCCCTTTTGCATTCTGAAATGTTATGGGTCAGGAACAGTTTTAACCACAACCACCAGGTTCTCTAAACCAGGCTTCAGTTATAGAACCATCTCAGACATTTTGGTGCTCCCTTTATTGGAATAAATAAGAATATCACTTCAGGGTCACAACCCCCTGCACTTTAAAAAATAAATTTGAAGAATATTAGGGTTTTGCTTAGATTTCATGGGGTCCTTTCTCTATCCTCTTGTTCATTTTGAACAGTCTGAAAATAGTGCCATAAAATAGGTGTGTTCTGGTATATTTCTTTGAATAGACAAGACACCTGTGGCCATAGAAAGTCTGGATCACCTACCATCATTTCCTTCATGACCTTTAAAGATGTCATTTGAAACTATTTCATTTCCAGTTGCTTCATTCTGTGCAAGATGCAATTTCAGGTCCCCAAAGTGAAATCAAGTAGCACATTTATCAGATCTGTTTCCTAACCTCCCTGTTTCTGTGCCGTTATATGTCAGGTGCAACATACATTCAAGAAGCATGAAGATCCTGGCCTTTCAAAACACATTTCATTCTTACATCATCATCAGGATAAGCCTGTTTAGATGTAGGGAAGAAAACCAATTTTGATGATGAAATGCTTTTTCAGCCTTTTAGAAGATTTACGTTCAAGCATAACAGTTCTCATAGTATGCTGAAGCAGTTGAAACAATATTGACCTAACTGAAGGTATTCTTGTTCTATAATCGTAAGACCACACATCACTTTAGAATCTGTCTAAATATAAGACCACACACCTCATAAATGATTGCAATAGTGGGGAAAGAAACTACCTTTACACACCTAAACACTACAACTACTAATAATATCTTGCCGAAGTTACTGCAAAAGGTTTCAGACCATAGAACATGCTGTGATATTTCAAAGAACTGGATTTTTTCTATCAGCATTGTTTGCAAATGTAAGTTTAAGAAGAAAGTGCAGGCAAACAGAGCCTCCTACAACTGGCATTCCCCTCTGTTCCCCACAAGGTTGTCTATCACCAACTGCCCTGTGGGAAGATGTAACTGAGTAGTTCAGTGCAATTTGAACTGGGATTTGGCTTTGCTTTGAGCACCATTGTGGTAATCAAAGAAAGCCACTATGGCAGGTTTTCAACCTTTTGTGTCCATTTCTGTGGCACCCCTGTGGGGCTCAGGAGCCCAGTTATATTCCCTCCTTGCCTAGCAGTCTCTCACCCTCCCTTGTGGAGCGTTCCTTCAGCCTCCTCTCCCCCCTCCCTTCTCCTTGGGAGTCCTCTGGCCAGCCACTGCTGCCACCCCTGGTCTCTGAGCTGCCCCCCTGCCCCACAGAGAGGTGCCTCCTGGCACTGCCCCACAGTGCAAATCAAGGACTGCCTGAATAAAATGGGGAAGCTAGAGACCTGTGTATACCATCTTAAGCCATTGGAGGAAATCTGGGTATAACTGCAATAGGTAATGGTAACAACAACAACAACAAAGTCCACTTTGGTTCTTAATGCTAGGAAGACACAGAAATGATCTATATTTAATAATGAAAAGTGATCTGAGTTCTTTACATTAAAAAGCAATTCACATCTTCCAAAGGCATATTTGTCCGATTTTTAAAGGAGCAAATAAATACAGTACATGTATTTATAAAGATGTGTAAAGAATAAAGAAGATGTGTAACAAAGAAATATACTAAATTCAATAATCCCTAAACCATTTTGGTGAGGAATTTGAAGTTTGATCTGTTTCAACATTCTGCTTTTATTTGTTCAAAAATAATTAAGGCAATGGATTTTTTAAAAATAGCTCCTACACAACATTTTGAAGAAAATTATTACCGGTAATCGGTGTGTCCAAATAATCTGCAGGTACGCTCTTATAAGGATCTCATAAATGGATCCAGTTTTCCAACCCAATTAAAACCAGAAGCAATATACTATTGCAAGAGTAATTAATTAGTCTACACTGCAGTGATGTGCAATTTACAAATGAATTTAAAATACACCAATATTGATTAATTATGCGAGAAATCTCTACCAAATCCAACAGCATGCATTGTAACAAAGCGATTTAAAAAGCCAATTCTGGCAAATATTTCCTTAGGTGTCTTTCTGTGCACAACAGAAAAATTAAGATCAGTCACAGTCAAAGAGTAACTAAGTTCCTTTAATAATCATAAATTTGTGCTAAGGCAAAATTGTGTTTATAATTCAAGTTTGAGTAACAGCTATATGTTGCATATACATCTTATCATACATTTGATATTACTTTATGCATAGATACGCAGTGTTGTCTGTAGATTAACAATAAATGAATGCATTTTAGCACTTACCTGATGAAGAATCAAGCTATACTATAAAACTTATTTATAACTTATGTAATATTGTATTGCACTTTTTTCTACTAAAATTTCAGACTCTGCAATGCACAATACCCAGGATGTACATAGCTTGATTTGCATTTTTTAAAATTTAAGTCAATAGCTTACAATTGTTTTAAAGTGGAGCACATGGGGGGAATGAGTGTTAATCAACAGTCAACAGATCTGTGAACCAAACTTTCCCCCCTTTCATTATCCTTGAATTGTCTTCCAACTACGCAAGACATCAATGCCATATTACAGGAATACAAAGAACAATTTTGTATTCAGGCACAAAACATTATAAATCCATACAAATGGATTTACATGCAAAACATGTAACAGCCATGAAAAGCTTCTTTATGGTGCCAATCAGAAAATAAACATTTATTGCTTCAGAAAGCTAATGGAGATCAGTTGCTCAAAAGCTCATTTACATCAAATACTCACAGCATGTGAAAAGCTAATGAATTAGTCTTTCTGAAAGAGAGGAACATATAATTTTTTACTTGCAGGTATTTCTGATTTGGAGAATTGGTCCACCTGCATTTCTGAAGTTGTATATTCTGTTATAGACATACATTTTTCTTGAACATCTTAAGGGACTCAGTTTTTGCTTTGATCGGTGAAGTCAAAGATTACAGTGCTCGTAATCTTGCTAGCAGAGCTTCTACTTCAGGAATTGCTTCTCCTTTAGAAACAAAGCCAGCAAGCTCCATTTCTTTCCCTCTACTTCCTCCATTACTAATACCCTTCTTCCCAACAGCTGCTCTCTTTTCTACAGATGAATTAGTTTCCATCTTGAAATTAAGGTCCTTGCTCATTGGATTCCTTGTTGATGTTGTGTTCATATTGTGGTGCAAATGTAACTTTTCTGTTGGTGCTTTCTGGTTTTCTGTAAGGTAGAAAACAGACAAATTACAATTATTTTTTACTCAAGCACCCCAACTGCTGAAAACTGGCAAAGCTGTGCAATTCTACATTCTAAAGAGAAGAGCGGGCGTTTGGTTAACGAACTGAAAGAACCGAGTAGCAAAGTTTAAACTGTGATCTAACGAAAAAACATTGAAGAAAAACTGTTAATGAAAATGACGAAGTCTACCCATGGACAAGTTAAATTGTATGGCTAGGTTCCAAAGAGCCACATACTGTAAGCAAGCCCAGTGGGATGTTTAAACTTTCCAAGGCACGCTTGGGTACATGGAAATGGTAGGATGGTCTTTGGAATCCTAGCCTGACATTTCATAAATATAAAGCAGGCGCGCTTCTCAAATGCTGAACACTCATCCCTCACATTGAAACCAATAACATCTTGGAATCTTCTAAACAAAGAATTAGTCCCAGAGGAAACAAGAGAATGGTGAGCCTCACCCCCCACCCCCAAGTAACAGTTTAGCTCAGATGAGTACCCTTGTCAATAAAACTAATATAGGGCGTTTTTACATTTGTAAATTCATGAAAGTGAACATAGCAGCTTCCAGATACACAGGGTTGTATCCAATAATGTGGGGATCTCATCTTCCTCTCCTTTCCCTGTACACACCAAAAATCTCATTGAGAAGGTCCCTTGGCTGGATCAGGCCATCTACTCTAGTATTCTGACTTCAAAACTCCCTAACCAGATGCAGTTGGGAATATCATAGTTCATTATTGTCCCCGTAATTTGATCTATTAAAGAGGCAAAATGAAGTGTAGATTCACTTGGGGCCTTAAACAATACATAAGGCAATTATAAAAAATCAATATACTCTTCAATTTACCTGTCTAAACAAACCTTCTGATAGATCCTATACTTTTTTCTTTTAAAAAAGGCATATTCAATATTCATGTAACCTTGAACAAGGCTTGAAAATGGTTTCAACAAACTTGACATGACATTTAGAGTTTTTTGGTTATTCGCTGAAAGATGTTCCATCATCCCAATAGTAATGACTTTGGAGCACAGGCAGTCACTCATGACAGTGTGTTTTATGTGAGTGCTGAAAATCCCAACCGAAAACAGCTTGTACATTAAAAGGCTGCTGCTGAAGATATTTACTGCACTGTCATTCCCTGACCAGGGGCTCACAATGATGGATGAGTTTTTTACACAGTTTCTTGGGCAATCTCAACGAATTTTAGAAGTATGATCACCTTTTGGCTGTTAGGAGAAAATAAAATAACCTCTTCTATCTCCTGCATCAGGGGGACAATTGTTACTTAAAATCCAATAAAAGAGAAGCAATTTTCACTTAGCTTCATTTACTGTATGAGAAAATTGCACAAACATATAACCAGAATTAGATACACACAAGACTCAAAGGAACAGCACTAAGCATGTAAGATGATTGTGCCTTTTTGAATTTACATAGTATGAATTTAAATATGCAACTGCAAAAGAGATAAATACTGGAATGATTATACTAGCCTGAAAAAGAAGAATAGCCATATTGGAGACAATTCAAAACTTAATAAAGGCTCCAGGTATGGCTCTTGAACAAGAAAACTATTTTCTTCCTATCGTGCAATTTGTAGAAATTCACATGTGCAGCTAGACTTTGATATGAGGGCATTTTAACCTTTTTACACATTTGGGGTCATAACTCACCCTAAAACATGCAAAACTAGCCTACTCCACTTAAGACCGCTTGCTATTTCCTTAAAGTACAGGAATTGGCTGTCCTGTGGTACTGAAACTCCCCTCCCCATTCTGTCTATATATATTTGTGTATTTTAATTTTAAAGTTTCTTAAAAGGGCATCAACATGGTGAGAGACCTTTTTTTGTTGATGCAACAGTTAACACATGCAAATTACCGTATTTTTCGCTCTATAACACGCACCTGACCATAACACGCACGTAGTTTTTAGAGGAGGAAAACAAGAAAAAAAATATTCTAAACGAAACAGTGGATGTATGATTTTTGTGGTTCATGCTGTGGCCACAGACATGTGATCTGACAGTGAGTTTGGAGTAGCCCAATGCAAAAATCCTGAGGATCCTTTGTAACCACGTTTTAAGAGGGAAGGGAAGGAAAAGCACTCAAGGGACAAGGAGCATGCGTGGGGTGGGTGGAGAAGGGTGCTGCTAATAATGAAGAAGAGGGGTATAACGGGAGAAGGCTCCTCTCCTCTCCCGCTTTGCTCCTTTTAAAGCAAGCAGGCTCTGCTTTTCTCCCTCCTCCCCGCTCATCCCCGGCTTAGCGAGCTGAAAAACTTTGCTGCTATTTAGCTAGCTGAGTGGGGAGGAGAGAGGGACAGAGAGCCTGCTTGCTTTAAAGGAACCAACCGGACAGGAGCCGCTTACACTTGTGTAAGTGGCTCCTCTCCTCTCCCGCTTTGCTCCTTTAAAGAAGCAGGCTCTCTGCCCCTCTCTCCTCCCTACTCAGCGGCTCTTCTCCCGCTTTGCTGTTTCAAAGCGAGCCCCGGAGGAGGGAAGGAAGGGGAACCATGGATCCTCTGCTCACGACTGCAGCAGATCCCCCCTGCGACCCATAGGCATTCCCTCCATAACACGCACAGACATTTCCCCTTACTTTCTAGGAGGAAAAAAGTGAGTGTTATGGTGCAAAAATACGGTAACTTTAATTAACTCTTTAGATGCCCAGTGCAGTTTAGGGGAAACCTCTTAACAGACGTAGGTGGTGTGGGGCGGAGGGGGCGGGAATAGAGTGGTTCCAGGATGCAGGGGGAAATCCTTGCACTGATGAACAGTAGTCTTAGCTCTTTATTGCATATACGAGTAGCTCCAAAACTGCATGTGGTTTTCAGCTTCAAACAAAAATGTATGAATAAGCATCAGGGGGTCTGAGAAGATAATAATTCTTATGGATGTATTACATTCATATCCAATGTTTGTGCCATCTTAAGCAGTAGCAATTGCCATGAGGGTGCATAACTACTGTAGATTGTTTTGATTGTTGTTAGTGAGAAGTGCGTTTTGTGAAGCAGCTCTGGATATGAACAAAAGCCCGGATTCAAGTACATCTTAGTCCTTTTATGTGACAGTCCTTTCAAGGAGTCTAAGGCAGTACATATTCCCATCCTGTTTATATCCTCAAGACAAGCCTGTAGGGTAGGCTAGACCCAGATCAGCCAGTGAGCTTCCTAGCTGGGTTGGCGTTTGAACTGGGTCTTCTTACTCTTGGGCTTTCAATAGGAGAAGAGGTATCAGGGGCCACTGTTCTGCAGTAGTTCCTGGGTTGTCTCAGTGATTATCTCTAGGGACAGCTCCAGAAGATACCACTGGAAGGGTGTCCCTCCGTTCCCTGGCTCTTGAGTTATGAGATGCCTCTTGTCTCCAATGCTATTCAACCTCTATATGAAGCCTTTGGGAGCAAGTCAACAGGACATATGAAGTGAGGGGGCATTATTACAGTGATGCTACTCAACTCTATTTTTCGGTAACAATTGAGATGGCTGTGCAGGTCCTGTACTGGTGTCTAGAGGCAGAGGTGGGCTGGATCAGGTTTAATAAACTGAATCTGACAAGCTGGACACTTTGAGCAGCTCCCATGTACAGGAAGTTGCCTATGCCATTTCTGAACTGGGACAGCCTGACCACATTGCCCATGCATTGCTAACCTCAATGTTATATTCCTGCAATGTGCTCTGTGTGGGGCTACCCACGAGATTGGTCTGGAGGCTGCAGCTAGTACTGAATGTGGTGGCTAGAATGCAGTGGCCAGGTTGCTTGTGAGGGCAAACGACCATCAGCATACAGCACCTTGTTTGTGGTATTTGCGATGAGTGCCAATCTGCTCCCAATCCAAGTTCAAGTTTTGGTACTAACACACCCAGCCCTATACAGCTTGGGACCAGGTTATTTTGGAGACCACCTTGCCCCTTCTATACACATCAGGTCACTATGTTCTGTAGGAGAGAGTCTCCTTCAAGGTCCTGTTGTTGTTGTTGTTGCTGCTGTTATTGTTAAAAAACATATACCACCCTTCATCTGAAGATGTTAGGGTGGTTTACAAGATAAAAATACAGGATAAGAGCACAAAAGAAATAGTTAAAACAAAACCAACCCCCCCCCCCAAAATACACGGGCACCGTAGAATAGGCCGTAGAATATTAATCAGCCAGAGGCTTGGTTGAAGAGAACATTTTTGCCTGGTGCCTAAAGACGTATAATGAAGGTGCCAGATGAATTTCCCTGGGGAGAGCATTCCACAAACGGGGAGCCCATTCTTATGTTGCCGCCCTTTGGACCTCACGTGGAGGAGCCTCAGATGATAAACACAGAGTCTGGGATGGTTTATATGGGGAGAGGCGGACTTTGAGGTATTGTGGTCCTGAGCCCTTTCAGGCTTTATACGTAGGTCAAAACCAGCACTCTGAATTGGGCCTGGAAGCTAACTGGTAACCAGTGCAGTTGAACCGGGATTGGTATAAAATACTCAAACTGCCTTGCCCTGGTGAGCAACCTGGCTGTTGAAATTCTAAACCGGTTGCACCAAAATATTAGAAGTCCACTCTACAGTGATTCAGAAGTAGGTTCTCTGTAAGGCTTCCCCTGTTCTGTGAAACAGCATGCTCACTGAGCTACAACAGATACCCATGGAAACAAGAGAAGACATTTTTGTTCTAACATGTATTCCCGGGTAGAGCAATAGGGCTCTGCCACAGCTGCTCATTTTGAATTGTTTTAAACTCAACTTATTTGTTGTGCTGCTTTGTAACTGTTTTTATTATATTTTGTACATTGCCTTGGGGCATAGGTGGAAGGCAATTAATAAATAATAATATTAGAAACCATTTAATAGTTAGTAATACTCCTTCACTTAACCATTAAAAAACAACAGTAAAGCAATGTAGATTTACCCATCAGAATTGGGATTGGTCGTAGCTCTGTTCAATAAAGTCCCTGGGGCAAACCTAGATTAGCAACCCCATAATGTTTGAAAAGGCCTTGTGAAATTGCATAAAACCATAGTGAATGTTTATATGCCCCTACGTCCTGCAAAAATACACTTTCTACTATGGGTATTAAATAGTATTTGTTCGATTTCATAATCTAATTCTTAGTGGTGAGTGGCAAAGTCTGACATTTTCCACTTTGGTAAGTTGATAGCAGCATCTTAGAGCACCTCTAGCTCTACGCATTCCATTCAGAGATATTTTCTTGGGTTTCTTTTTCTTTCCTGCCGCTTCACTTTTGATTGCTGGAAATTGTGTTTGAAAGCCAGGTTCACTACATGGCTCAGAGCTGATTCACATTATTTTTTCTGACTTGGATATAATTACTCATGTCAAGAAGAGAGCATTAAATGTAAGATGCAAGGAACTTTCAGCATTTCTCTCTGGGTATATGCATCAGGAAGCAGATAAATGTAATAGGTATCCAACAAGCATACCTAGGGAAAAACAGATACTTTGTGATTTGCACTTGCTGTTTTCTACATGAATATTAATCTTCATGTTGAAAAAAGGAGAGGTGAAGCTGTATTTATGTCACTGCTTACAGTCGCGCTTATTTGAATCCTAGATTTTGGAAAGGTCTCAAACTCAAGATTATGCTTACTGGAACTCATCTTTCTTGGATCAAAGATGTATGTGGTCTGTGCACAGGAACTTGTTTCTAAGCTTACAGTGGCTGTCCATCTGTCCATCCCAGTAACAGAAAGGAGAACTAAGTGAGCACTTACAGGTGTGCTGTTTTGAACAGTTTTAAATCTGATAATTGCAGAATGTGTCTAAAGCTGATTCATATGACAATTAGGCATATGAAATGCCCATACTGTTAGATATACTGATTTAATTTGCTGAAATGGGATTGCTTAAATAGATATTGCTGTGTGTTTACAGAAAGCACTTTCAAGTTTTGATTAGTTACTAGCTGATTCTAGCATGAGCTCAAGTAGCTTTCATGTGGTTAGTTAACTTTGGTCACATGAGAAGTACCAAGTCACATACTCCATTTTGTGTGAGTTCACTGCGATGTCACAGCATAAAGAGATGGCTGTATAAAGAAGCTTCTCTGAACACTGCTAGAAGGAAAGTGTTAATGTTTTTTCTCTGAATAGAGAATACAGAGAGGGCTCTCTATGAATAGAGACACAGCAGTGCAGCAGCTATTGGGTCTCTGAATGGAACAGAGAAAGGTTGAAATGTGAATCTCTTCATGGAGCTGCAAGGCCTATAGGAAAGTGCAGACCGAGTGCAGAGCTGTAAGAGGGAGACACAGGTTATGATTTAAAACAAGAAGCTACATTTTAAGTGAAACTGAGCCTATGCTTGGATAAGCATGTCTTGCGAATGCGAATATATTCTTTTATCATCTGCTCTGCAAGTAAAGCTTTTGAATATTTAAGGAATGTCTGGCCACTGCTTTAATTCCTAAAAGGGAACTAATGCTCAATTTTGATGTAAGAATTGTGAGGGCATTGTATTAAAGCAAGATGAACGCTGCACCCTATAGCCGTCTTTGACTGGACTTAACCATCCACGGGTCCTTTTCCTTTACTTTTAATTTAACATGAATACATCACCCCTTTTCAATATGGTCATGATAATATATAAAAATAAATTATATATATATATATATATATATATATATATATATATATATATATATATGTTATATAACTGTACTACTCCAGTAGTACTCGAAAGTGCACTGCCAGCACTAGTCACGAGAGAGACACAGTGTACCAATGGGTCCTCAGCTGGGTTATAGCAGTGGCCCTGTCACCCCCTTCCCCTTTTCCTTTACTGGTGACCAGAGGCCATGGAAGTAAGCAGGAAGCCTGTGCCGTTAGGAGTTAGGCGGAAAAGGGGATTAAGCTATTGGCTGTCTCTTAGTGCAGACGCAGCTGGGCCTGAGCCTCCACAACCACCAATGGCCATGAACCACCACTGGCAGCAAGAGCGGCAAATACGTTATATGCTAATGATAATATTTTATTCTCTTATTATTCTGTTTTAAATGTGCAGTTTGTATTTGACTTCCTTTAGCAATGTTTTCTTTTCAAATCTTTAAGATTTCCTGAAAGATAAACATTGGCTCCCAATACGTTTCCGAGCACAATTCAAAGTCTTGGTGCTGACCTTTAAAGCCCTAGACTAAGGTTACAAGACGTCCCCGTTTCTCAGGGACAGTACCCGGATTTACAAATCAGTCCCCTTACAAAATCCATTGAAGTTGAAAAGTTTTTTCATTGGAAAAAATCTGGTAACCTTACCCTAGATGGCCTCAGCCCAGTATACCTGAAGAAGCGTCTCCACCCCCATCATTCTGCCCGGACGCAAAGGTCCAGCTCCGAGGGCCTTCTGGAGGTTCCCTCACTGCGAGAAGTGAGGTTACAGGGAACCAGGCAGAGGGCCTTCTCGGTAGTGGCACCCACCATGTGGAATGCCCTCCCATCAGACGTCTGGGAAATAAACAACTATCCGACATTTAGAAGACATCTGAAGGCAGCCCTTTATCTGAAGGCAGATAAGCTGCCCAGAGTGACTGGGAAATAGTAGTAGTAATAATAATAATAACAACAAACAACAACATATTTTTTGTTAACTTTGTTACATTAAATGTGCATTCTGTAGTTGACGTCTTGGTAATGTTTTATTTTAAAATCTTTAAGAAGTTAGGAAAGTTTTGAATGTTTGATATTTGATCAAATTATTATTATTATTATTATTATTATTATTATTATTATTATTATTATTATGGGAGCCGCCCAGAGTGGCTGGGGAACCCAAGCCACATGAGTGGGGTATAAGTAATATTATTATTATTATTATTATTAAGCTAATATTTTACTTTCCTGTTAATTACAGTACGTTGCTTTGAATTTATACTATATATTTGACTTTCTTCAGCTATGTTTTATTCTGGATTGCTTTATTTGATGTTTTAATGTGTTGTAAACCATTATGAGTTTTTTTCTTTAAAATATTAAATGGTATACAAATGAAATTAATAATAATAATTAACAGGCGAACTTTTCTCACCCTATATGACAAGCCACGCCTACAAAAATTCCATCTCTTATGTAATCGTTAAAGATACAGAAACTCAATCTTCTCTTACAACTCTTTGTCCTGGAGAGAAAAGCTGGAAGTTGGCAAAGTATGGTTACAAAAAAAAGCACAAAAAGCTCCTAAGAATAGGTTCCAGGGTACAGTTAAAAATTCTGGGACTGAAAATTGAAGATTACAAAGTATAAGACTGTAACACCCAGGTAAACCTCATGCAACCCCTTTCACGCTTGCAGCTGTAATATGATGCCAGGTCAGCTTATACAATTCATGCAACCTTGAAATGTTCGCCTGAACCCCTTCCTCTAACACTACGTTCTCCCTCCATTATTCAGCATCACCCTTCACCTAAACTAAGAAGAAGCGACAGAGTAAGGTCAATTGTCAAACTACTTCAAGGAAGGAGCTTTGTGAGCTGTTGACAGAGAAAGCAGGAGATCTGAGGTGGTGGAGAGATGAGATGTAGTGTGTGGGACAGGGTGGGGGCTGGAACTCACACAAATTGATTCCAGGACAAGTAGTATAGAACAGGAGCAGCAGGCAGGCAAGAGAGGTAAAGTGGGCTAATACCGAAATAACCAGAGAAATTGTGAAAATTAAAATCTATTATTGAGAATTTGTTGAGATGCAGTTCAGCAACTGCCAGCAGCTGTTTACAATGAGGCAGTGGATTCACTAGATATTGGAAGTCAGTGTCATGCTGCATGTATCAGCATTTAGATTCTGAGCTAACAGTGCTACATTTACACTGAATTGCAAGAGGCTGCTCGCTGTATTCCAAATTGAAGCGGTATTTACAAATGACTCACCCAAAGTGGTTGCTTCTGCCTTCCAGGTTTCTCCTTTGCCTATTAGTATATGGGCAAAGACATCCACGCACACGGTTTGGATGGCTATAAACCACACTTTCAGAAAGCAGCCCCTTGTGAAGTCTATTGTTGGCATGGTATGTAAATACATAAGGAAGCCAAATTAAATGTGCAAAGGCTTTATTTGAGTGTGGGATCCGCTACCGAAGGAGTAGTAAGAGGTTAATAAAGTCTAGCAGTGAGGTAGGAAGTACAGTAGTAGTTCTCCCCCACCCAAAATCTGGAGTAGAACAGATTCTAGGTCTAATGCAGCTCTAGTGGCATGCAGCAAAGCATGTGTCCACAATCTCTCTTACTAGGGTAGTCTTTCTTTGCTCTTGGAAGTACTTGATGTCCCAAGATTAATATTGTTCTTTGGGAATAGAAATCAAATTAACTTTAAAAACATCAACATTCTGAATTAAGCCAGGCTGTTGTAAACACTTGTGCAGAGCTTAAAAAGTAGAACAAGCCAGCTCTAGGCTAGCTTTACTTTACTTGTCATTTGTATTTGAGGGGCATCCATGAAGAGCTGTGGTTATCAGTGAGGTACTGGCTATGTCACCTTCTCCTAAAGGTGTTGGAAAGCAAAATATCTGATTTGAGATGACAGTGAAGCTAGCTCTTGGAATGTGTTTGGAAACGTAATGCAGCTGCCAAGTATGAAGAGAGAATGAAATAGGAAAAGCGGGGAATATGCCTATTTGGGTATAAAAAGCAGATTATAGCACAAGAATGCACATATTAGCAACAGTGCAATCCTACTTAATCCTATAATAATATTTTTATTATTTATTACCCCCCATCTGGCTGGGTTGCCCCAGCCACTCTGGGCGTCTTTCAACACCTATACAAACATAATAAAACGTCAAACATAAAAAACTTCCCAATACTCTGGTCTGTGGAACGCTCTCCCCAGGGAAGTTTGCCTGTCACCTTCATTATACATCTTTAGGCACCAGGCAAAACATCTTTTTAACCAGGCCTTTGTTGATTTGATTGACATCCTATGTGTTATGTATTGAAGTTCTCACCCTGGCTACCAGGAGTATCGTGTGTAGATAGTTTTCATTCAGGTCCACGTCAGTTACCTTAGGTGGGAAACCCTGGGTTGTTGTTGCTGCAATATTGACAGCCGGCTGCCTATAAAAGCAGGCCGGCTGAGCTGTTTGCTATTCAGTTCTGTTCCAGCTTACAAATAAAGAGCTGCTTTGGAGAAATCTCTGCGTCGTCTGCTATGTCTACCCACTATTTAACACTATGCCCTTATAAAAAAAAAATTTGTGGGGCTGTTATTGGGTTGTTTTTGTCCATGGAGTTTTCTTGGCAGGGATACTGGAGTGGCTTGCCGGTATCCATTCTTAAGGAAATCAGCCCTGAGTGCTCACTGGAAGGACAGATTGTGAAGCTGAGGCTCCAATACTTTGGCCACCTCATGAGAAGAAAAGACTCCCTGGAAAAGACCCTGATGTTGGGAAAGATGGAGGGCACAAGAAGAAGGGGACGACAGAGGATGAGATGGTTGGACAGCGTTCTCGAAGCTACAAACATGAGTCTGACCAAACTGCAGGAGGCAGAGGAAGACAGGAGTGCCTGGCATGCTCTGGTCCATGGGGTCGGACATGACTAAACGACTAAACAACAACAACAACATTGGGTTGTTTTTATTTTGATTATATATTTTGTGGTTTTGTGTTCTGGCTTTGTTCTGTGAGCCGCCCTGAGACCTCCAGGTATAGGGCAGAATATAAATTCAATAAATAAATACAGCCAAACATCTGCTTACATATCCCTTCGGTTACATAAATTTCAGGATACATGTGGCAAACCCGGAAGTATATTTCTGGGTTTTTGCCGTGCGTGCATGCGCAGAAGTGGTCTTTCTGGTTGCGAAAACCTTGGGATCTGGCCGGACCTCCGGAACAGATCCTGTCCGCAACTGGAGGTACCACTGTAAATAAAAATACAAGGCTGCCTTCAGATGTCATCTAAAAGTTGTGTAGTTCTTTATCTCCTTGACATATGATGGGAGAGTGTTCCACAGGGTGGGCACCACTACCAAGAAGGCTCTCTGCCTGGTTCCCTGTAACTTCACTTCTCACAGCGAGGGAACCGGCAGAAGGCCCTCGGAGCTGGACCTCAGTGTCTGGGCTGAACGATGGGGGTGCAGACGCTCCTTCAAGTATACAGGACCGAGGCCATTTAGGGTTTTAAATGTCAGCACCAACACTTTGAATTGTGCTCAGAAACGTACTGGGAGCCAATATAGGTCTTTCAAGACTGGTGTTATATGGTCTCAGTGGCCACTCCCAGTCACCAGTCTAGCTGCCGCATTCTGGATTAGTTGAAGTTTCTGAGTCACCTTTAAAGGTAGACCCATGTAGAGTGCATTGCAGTAGTCCAAGCGGGAGATAACCAGAGCAAGCACCACTCTGGTGAGACAGTGTGCAGGCACTGTCCTGATCCTAATCAACAGTAAGTCCTATTGAGCTCACACCAACTGTACTGAATTGCATTCTAGGAGCAGCATACATCCCAGCTAAGCAGGAAAGCTTATTGGACTAAAAAGACTATATAAACACTTGTAGAAACAGATATTCTGTTGTCTCACTTGAGACATAGATAACCTGTTCCCTACCACAGAAACAACAGCTCTTTTGCAAAAGTCCTAGGTGAGGTAGGAAGCTCAAAGGGCATGTTACAAATGTCATCTGCTGAAGCAAGATCAGCGTAATTACTGGCAAGATGGATTTATTATATATAGATATGCACCCTGTGGTCTATTGAAACCACATAGTTGCAGGGATGATTACAAAAATATATGGATATCAAGGCCTTCATGTGAAACAGCTCAAGGGAGCACATCTTACATATTAAATGCTTAAAACTAAGCAAACATTTTATATGAAAATTAGCTTTGCTCCATTCTCTATCTGGGGAACAAAGAATATGACTTTATGGGTTTGAGGCCTTATTGGCAAAATTACAACTGACAAAACACTGTAAAGCACTAAAGATCTCAAATGCAAAATAGTTAATCTAGCAAAAAATATGTAAGTTGTCCCTAATATCAGCCTCTATACCTGAGGACCGGAAAGTTTCCATTAAAAAAAAAAGTGCTTAATATATGCTTAAAAATATATGCTTAACCAGTTAGCTCAATATCTGTCCCAGGAAAACTAGCGGAAAGCACGATCAAGGATAAAATTACCAAGTACAGTGGTACCTCGGGTTACATACGCTTCAGGTTACAGACTCCGCTAACCCAGAAATAGTACCTCGGGTTAAGAACTTTGTTTCAGGATGAGAACAGAAATTGTGCTCCGGTGGCGCGGCAGCAGCAGGAGGCCCCATTAGCTAAAGTGGTGCTTCAGGTTAAGAACAGTTTCAGTTTAAGAACGGACCTCCAGAACGAATTAAGTACTTAACCCAAGGTACCACTGTATATAGAAGATCAAGTGTTGCTGAATTGGAACCAGCATGGCTACTGTAAGGGTAAGGCAGGGGTCGGCAAACTAAGGCCTGTGGGCTGGATCCAGCCCAATTGCCCTCTGGATCCAGCCCGCAAACGGTTCTGCAATCGCTGCTTGGGTCGGCACGATCACCATTCCCCACCCCCAATTTTTACGGGTGCCATTTTTTTGCAATTCCCCTCCCTCACCGCGCCGTCATCTCCTCCCTCCCTCTTCCTGGCTTCTCCCCGCCCTGCGGAGGAAGAGGCTGGGCTCTGATAGGAAGCCTCATGGCCCGCGTGCCGGCCTCTCCCCATGGCGGCGCTGTGGGCTGGAGCTTGGCGCGCCTGCTGGCCCCGTGCCTGGGAAGCTGGCCCAAAAAGGAGAGGCGGTGGTGCCACCTCCCAACCGCAGGCAGAGCGGCAGAGGAGGTCGGCAGGGGGAGAGAGAGAAGCCCCCTCCGCCACGTGCAGTCCGGGCCCGCCACTAGGTCTGGGGGACGGTGAACTGGCCCCCTCAAAAAATGTTTGCTGACCCCTGGGGTAAGACCTTGTTTCATTAACTTATTAGATCGGAGAGTTGTTTCAGTTGACACTGTGTACTAAACGCTTTCAACGAATGACTTCCATAACTCCTTATCTATACCTAAAAACGAAATATGCTTCAAATTATGTGTTAGCTTAATATACCTATGTAGAATAATGCTATACATATACCATTATTATATAAGCATCTCTCTGATGCCTTTCTATGTTTTTGTGTTGAAAAATAAAAATAAAGTTTATTAAATAAATTAAATCAAAAATACGTTTTACAAAGCAGCTCACCAAAGACTGAATAGGTTTAGAAGTTAATAATAAAAGAAGAACTCTTGCAGATCAGTAACTGGTAATGAAACAGCTGAGTAGGAATAAATGGTCAGTTTTCCTAATGAAAGGCTATAGAAAGTGGAGTCCCCCAAGGACTGGTACTGGGACCTATGCCTTTTAACTTGTTCCTAAATAATTTAGAGTGATGGGTGAGGAAAGCTCCAAAAGGATCTCTTCAAAGTGAGCGAATGGGAGGTAAAATACCAAATGCAGTTCAATGTAAACAAGTGTAAGGTGATGCACATTTAGGCAACAAAAAAATCTAAATTTCACACATATGCTTATGAGATTTGAACTGACAGTGGCTGATGGTGTTTCCTGCTTGGCAGGGGGTTGGACTCGATGGCCCTTGTGGTCTCTTCCAACTCTATGATTCTATGACTTAGAATGCCATTACCTTGTGGTTGTAGTGAACACCTTGATGTCTGAAATTTAACATTATATATATAGTTTAGGAAACAGAGCAGAAAATTAGCCCAACAAAGAAATTAGAGTTTTGGTAGTCTTTAACACTCCAGTGAGGGTGGCAGCAGTAGGTGTATATAGAGCAATATTTTGTTTCTCTCTGCCTGCTTCAGTTTAACTAAGCAGCCCTGAAAAGTGGATGTCTAGACCAAGAGGCAACAGTACAAACAGAAGGTTGGAGATCATCATGGGATATTTATTATGCAACAAGTTGAATTCAATCAGAAGCATGTAAGTTTGTGTGTGTGTGTGTGTGTGTGTGTGTGTGTGTAAAGGAAATATTTATGATAATCCCAGAGCATCTGCTGATTACAGGGAAAGCGGTAGGAGAAACACCACTAAATCACTGAACCATCTTGACAGTGTCTGGGTATTCAAGTCACATTTCAATAAATATTTGATATAAACCATAGCACAGAATTAAATAGAAAGCATTATGGAGAAAAAAGTCAACAAAAGTTTTATAAAGGGATTTCAAGAGAATGATTTTACTCACAGCAGTCAACAGTGAAATTTTATGTGTCTACTACTCAGAAGTAAGTCTTACTAATTTAAGTATGAATAGTGCACTTAAAAGCAACATTTAATGTTTTTTTTCATATTGCCTGATATTAACTTATTCCTTCCTTAACAGACTTATATAAAACTAATCCACATATTTTTACTGAAATATCACATCTTGTACTGTACAAACATGGCTGTGATGCTTTTATTCCTGAAGAATCTCTAGTTACAAAAGCAGCATTTGACCTATACAGTACAATACACCAGAACAGTGCCTGAAAAATAACACACAAAAATATGATAGGCAACAGTGAAATTATGTGGTGAAACCTAGCACCCAAACTCTGAAAAACAAGGTAGTAAGGATTCTTCTACAACTCTGCTTCATCATCTCAGTTCTTTGGTGTATCATATAATATATTCTGTCAGAGAATTGCTCTTAAGGGATTTAGCAGCCAGTTGCCGTGCTTCTAGAATGTATCTGCTTCCCAGTCTACTATTACTGTTACTTCCCTGGGGTTGTGGAAGTTCAGGGAACACAGTTTACTTCATCCTTCACTGTCCAATCCTCAACTCTTGTTTAATAGAAGGTCAATAACATTTTTTTTGCTTTTTATGATTAACTGGGAACGGAAGCATTGAGAAGGTGCTGCTTTATAAAGAAACCTTGATGAATTATTATTTTTTCTTTCATAAAATTTACATACCACTTGATTGTAGAAAAAAACTTCAAACCTCAAAAACCTCATCAATGCCTTTCATTTAAAAACTGGACCACTTATTTTAGATTGCAAAGGTAAACCCATAACAAACAGGACACTTTCAACTGCATGTAAGGGCACCTTCATAAGTGACCTTAAGATCTGCTGCAGACATATTCGGGAGTACTTCATGACCTGGTGGCTCCGCCTCCTCTCCTCCACCCACTGGTATACATTCTGCAGTACATTACCTCATTTGATTTAGTGTTGGATCTGCACCAGCATGACTTGAATCCTGCGCTTAAATTGTGTTTCCAAGCTATATTTAAATTCTGCCTTTAAATACTGCTTTCTTACTATGGGGTAAATAGATGCTTCACTTTGCCAAGACATCAGCATCTCCATCCTGATGTAAGTGCTTTTTTTGCTCCTCCTCCTCTCCCTCTCTGATGGTGTTACAAATTGTAGATTGAAAAAATATTAATGTTTTAAGGCTGATATGAATTAAGTAGAACTAGCTAATATTTCTTTTATTTTTAAAATGAAGGGGTGGCTAAATGGTGGGCCTACACTGCTAGGCTACACCTCCCATCAGCCAGTGGCCAATGATCAGGGATGATATGACGTGCCAACATTATCAGCAACTGGTTATCAACCCATGACCTAGGAAAGCCCAGGGTGTTAAGGTTCCCAGTGGACCTGATGAGTGCCTGAATGGGACACCATCGGAAACCCCCTGCAAGGGATTTTCAGATGGGAAGGGCGAAAAGAATAGAATCAAAATGGCTGGTACTGATAGCTCAAGCTGTTAAGTGCAGTGTAATTTTTAAAAATATTTTTGATAGGAAACATGCCACATAAGGTATCAAGACAGGAATGCCAAACACCTGAAGAAGAAGAAGAAGAAGAAACACATCTGTGACTTAATCCAGAAATATTTTTAGCTGTTGGCAGAATTTTATGCAAAATTTATTCAGTTTTAATAATTTACTTAGTGCATTTCCATAAGTATCATAAAAAGCAGTGGCTAATAAAAAGATAAATACCTTAATCATCCTCTCATTTTCCAGCAAATCACAGCCATCGCTTCATAATTATTAACATTACTACATTCTAGTAACAAAAATTCTGCTCAACATGAGCCATTAACCACGGCCTCATTTGAATATATGCAGCATCTTTATTCAAAATGGAATATAAGCGCTCCAAGAGCCCCCTTCAGCGCATGGAAGGTTTGAGTATATGTGCCTAGTTTGCCCCATTTTGCTCCTCAGTAGGACCTTACAAGGGGTTCTGAAACTCCCTCTGCAGACATGAGGGACAAAGGGACATTATATTAAAACTAGCAATGATCTGGCCTTTTTTGTGGGCAGCACTAGAGTAAGACAGACTTTCACACCACCGTTTATATGGTCCCATTCACTGAATGAGTCTTGTAAGACTTGTTGCTAGTGTAACCAGGGAAGTAGCTAAAATTGCCTTTGTGGCCTTAAGAATGTGACACAAGGTTCAAGGGCACAATATAGTTAAATTGTCATGACACACCCAATGAATTATAATTGGCAAATTTTTGGATTACTATTATGTGTCTAGGACAATTTACTTTCACTGGTTCACAGTTTATATTTTTGCAATATTTTTTTCTTTTCTTTTTGCAACAGCATACAGTTAATGCAATAAGGCTGATGAACTGAAAAACAAAAGCCAAGAATTGTTTAGTCTTCTTTGAACAACTCTCACTAGATTTAGGTAGTTAATACTGAAAATTACCATGCTGTGTTTTGGGTTCATGAAATACAGTTGTACCCTTGTTCGCGAACGCCTTGCGAGTCGAACATTTTGGCTCCCGAATGTCGCAAACTCAGAAGTGAGTGTTCCAGTTTGTAAACATTCTTTGGAACCCCAACATCAGGAGATTTCTGCAGCCGATCAGAAGCCACGCCTTGGTTTCCGAACGTTTTGGAAGTTGAAAGGACTTCCGGAACGTATTCCGTTCGACTTCCAAGGTACCACTGTATACCAATCTGTGATTATTCATACTGTAGCAGGACAGACACTGCTTGTTAGGTAAAATTTTAGTGAAGGTCAAGACAGCTTTTTCTTTTTACAAAAAAACAAAAAAGAAATTAGCAGCATAGAAATACTCCTTATCTGAAAGAAAATTACTGCTCCAACCTAGGCAGGCAATTAAAAAGATATGCACTGGTACGCTCCTCAGTAATTCATTGCCCCCCCCCCTAAAAATCTCTTATTCTAAATTCACCCACAGAACAACAAGAGGGGCACATTATTTTTTTCTTTTAAAAAGCAAGCCTTATTTTAAATTATATAAAGGACCGTGAACACTAGCTTATAGGTGGTTTCCCATCTATGATTAAAAGTACACTTTATTTTAATTGCTTTTAAGCTCAGATAAAATGTCATTTTTAGTTACTCTAATTGCTTTTAAGACAGCACCAGGAAATAATGTTGCAAATGGATCAGAACAATTGTTCAGAGGAGTGCTCATTTAAAATAAATAAATGAATGAATGAACAAATAAATAAATAAAATATGTGATTCTATTTATGTAAGTATTTTGTTGATTGCATACAAAACACTAGACAGCTATAACTGCAATACTATTAGAATAGAAAATAGAGCACAGTTTAAAAAGCTGTCACTAGATATAATTACTGTTTCAAAACATAAGCAATTGTTTCTTGGTGACAGGGACATGTTCCCTTAATGTCAGAGCTTGGTTTTGTTTTTGCATTGCTGCACATCACCCTAATCTCAGAGCACTGCAAGATTCCAGGAGTTCCAGGCCCCCACCCAGGGTTTCTGTTTCCTTTGGGAACACAGCAGAGACAGTGGTTTATGATATATGGTTAATTTACACATATATACAATAGAGGGGGGTTCACAGCAGTGACACCCCCAAAAGGTCCTGTTTCTCCCATACCTGCAGCCTTAGATTGAAACAGAAATCAGACATTGCTCTCAAATGTTGCTCTGACTGTCTCAAGCTTGCTGCTTTACTTCTAGGTCCCATCACAGCAACTCCACTCTAAACTCAGGTTTTGCCCTTCTAATGTTCTAACCCCACCCATCTGCCATCTCACACAGAGCCCATTTCCTTTGTTTCCCTTAATAGTCCATCACCCAGGCTATCACCTGAACACAGGAAGCTAGCCTGGCTTATATTTTAACACTTGCGGGATCCAGGGATTAGACGTGTCTCACATACAGCCTACCTTCTTCTTCTTCTTCTCCCCCACCCCAAAAAAGCTCATAGTACTATACAGAAAAGCAAACATGAAAGCTGCTACATAGATAGGACAAATATCTACTGATGACTCTGAATTCTCGTACAGTGGCTTCATTCATTTTTATAATACATCTGTACTGTTGATGCAATCAGTTCCGACCTCATCGTTATTTCAAACCAATCCATAACAGAGAAAAAGGGAGGCTGTTGACAGGAGTTAATGTGGGTTTTATTTTGCTTACAATTGCTTTCTAATCTACTAAATGGCTGTGAAAATTGATGCACTGTTCAAAGTGCTTTTATACACTACTATAGATAAAAGGCTGATGCGCTGCAGTAATCTCCGTAATGCTAAATTGAATTTGACAAAGTTCTTTGTTTTCTCAATTTCAATGTAAACAGGTAAGCCTCCTGAATTTATATTAAATTTAACTGAAAGCATATCCTGTTAATTGAAATGAAGGCTGAAAATGGTTGAATGAGATAGCATAATTTTAAAGAAAAATTACTTAAAAACACAATCCTAGCACCAGAAGCAAACACTCACTGAAAGCTAGGTACCCCAAGGGTACCACACAAAAGTTAAGACCCCCCATGTTAAAAAATCAGAAAAATCCACATTCTCCTGCTCAAGTAGATACAGCTCAAGATACAACATGTTTAATATTACCCCTCGTATCACCACTATGGATCACCTCCCTTTGGCTAATGGATAGGGTTAACCCAGAATTTCACTTAACATAAAAGCTTTTTGTTATCACTGCAGTAATCTACAACATGTATTAACCACATAGATAGGCTAGTATGTTTTTACAGGTATTCTATAAGTTATGCTTAAAATTCTTCAAGGCAGGCTTAAGCAGTATGTGGACAGAGAACTCCCAGAAGTGCAATCTGGATTTCAAAGGGGCAGAGGAACCGGAGACCAAATTGCAAACATGCGCTGGATTATGGAAAAAGGTAGAGAGTTCCAGAAAGACATCTACTTCCGCTTCACTGACTACGCAAAAGCCTTTGACTGTGTTGACTACAGCAAACTACGGCAAATTTCTAAAGAAAGGCGAGTGCCTGATCACCTCATCTGTCTCCTGAGAAATCTCTATGTGGGACAAGAAGCTACAGTTAGAACTGGATATGGAACAACTGATTGGTTCAAAATTGGGAAAGAAGTACAAGGCTGTATATTGTCTCCCTGCTTATTTAACTTATATGCAAAATTCATCATGCGAAAGGCTGGACTGGATGAATCCGAAACCTGAATTAAGATTGCCGGAAGAAATATCAACAACCTCAGATATGCAGATAACACAACCTTGATGGCAGAAAGTGAGGAGGAATTAAAGAACCTTTTAATGAAGGTGAAAGCGCAAAATATGGTCTGAAGCTCAACATCAAAAAAATGATCATGGCCACGGGCCCCATCACCTCCTGGCAAACAGAAGAGGAAGAAATGGAGGTAGTGAGAGATTTTACTTTCTTGGGCTCCACGATCATTGCAGATGGTGACAGCAGTCACGAAATCAAAAGACGCCTGCTTCTTGGGAGAAAAGCAATGGCAAACCTAGACAGCATCTTAAAAAGCAGAGACATTACCTTGCCAACAAAGGTCCATATAGTTAAAGCTATGGTTTTCCCAGTAGCGATGTATGGAAGTGAGAGCTGGACCATAAAGAAGGCTGATCGCCGAAGAATTGATGCTTTTGAATTATGGTGCTGGAGGAGACTCTTCAGAGTCCCATTGACTGCAAGAAGATCAAACCTATCCATTCTGAAGAAAATCAGCCCTGAGTGCTCACTGGAAGGACGGATCGTGAAGCTGAGGCTCCAATACTTTGGCCACCTCATGAGAAGAGAAGACTCCTTGGAAAAGACCCTGATGTTGGGAAAGATTGAGGGCACAAGGAGAAGGGGACGACAGAGGACGAGATGGTTGGACAGTGTTCTCGAAGCTACCAGCATGAGTTTGACCAAACTGCGGAAGGCAGTGGAAGACAGGAGTGCCTGGCGTGCTCTGGTCCATGGGGTCACGAAGAGTCGGACATGACTAAACGACTCAACAACAACAACAGGTAGGGACCTGCTTGCTTTCTAACCAAAATACTTAGTACAATCTCAATTGCAGTTCCTACTAGAATGGGCATGGATTAACTATCTTTCTTTCCTTGGAAGGCCTCTGATGCTTAGAAGTATGTGAAGCAGACAAGGGGGAAGATTTAGAAGCATAAAAACAAATGGAGACCTCCGAGAAGCATAAAAACAAATGGAGGTATGAAGAGATGCTAACACCACAGCTCCCTATGGAGCATACCTCACCTGCTGGTTTAGAACTGCAGCCGGTATGAGTTGCTTCATCCCTCGGTGAGAGTGGTGGAAGATACAGTAGTAGTTCTCCTGCTGTGAGAGACGACTAGTCTGCTAGCTGTCTCTTGTAAAACACAAAAATACATACCATAATAACAAATAAAAGCAATACCCCCTGTTTAAAAGTCCATGTTTTTTTTAAAAAAATATATTTTTATTAAAGGTTTTCTTGGGTTACAGAAATACATACATCACCTCTATTTTCAGATCATAAATCCTTTTTACAGATCACCTCCTCTCTTCTCCTCCAACCTTAAACTGTATACAACATCAAGTTTCACAAGGCCGTAGATTGTTTAAGCAGCCAAAGGCCTGGGAAAAGAGGGATGTTTTTGCGTGGTACCTAAAGATATGTAACAAAAGTGCCAGATGAGCCTTGCTGTGGATATTGACAGTATAATAAAGTGGTGGTTCATCTTTTTTGGCCCAAGGGCTACACTTCCTCTTGGCCAACCATACAGGAACCCTACAACAGCAGTGGTAGAGTAGCCAATTCTAAACACACATTTCCAGTAATTAGACTTGAAAGTAATATTTTAAATTCGCTAAGGAGATATTTTCCTGGAGATAGCAGGTAGGCTGGATAAAAACCTTCTATTACCCACTAGTGGAGTCCGATCCATCATGGTCCCTACAAGCACTATATGCATTTTCAAAACAGATATCAGTTTCATTAGTCTAATAATGAAGTTACATGCTTCATCTAAGTTGATGAAGTAACAAAACATTATTTTTACTGTTAATCAGTGAATCCTTTCATGGCATTTGACCACTTTAACCTTTCTATTTTTTATGCTGATAAGTTTTCTCCAACACGCCTTTTATTAAAAGCTAAAATATTAACCATATAAGTTTTCAATTACCAATCCCAACCTGTTAGGAAAAAAGAAGATTTTGGCCAGAAAATGAAAAGTGAATATTTCCAGAGCAAAATGCAGTAAACTTAAAAGGGAAGGCATGTTGGAAATGTAAAGAGAAGGAAGGCATGTTTTATCACATGTGGTGGAACTGTAACATAATTTTTAAAAATTGGGAAATAATTTATAATGAAATGAAAATAATGTTTAAAATAACCTTTGTTAAAAGACCAGAAGCTTTTTTGCTAGGCATTATAGGTCAAGACTTGCCAAAGGAGCATAAGAAACTATTTATGTATGCCACAACAGTGGCTAGGATATTACTAGCCCAAAAATGGAAATAAGACAAGATACCAACAAAAGAAGAATGTCAATAAAAACTGATGGTCTATGCGGAAATTGGGAAACTAACTGGGAAACCTAGAGACAAAGCCAATAGAGACTTCAAAAAAAGAGTGGGAACCATTCATGTTGAACTTAAAAAAGTGTAAGAGGTAGTTTGAAAACAATTATGGTATAAAAAGGATAAGAACAGAACAATATTTAAAATAAAAAATGTTATATTAAGGTATAATAAAACAAGCAGGAGAAGTTAATATGCAATGAACCAGAAAAGGAAGTTGAGGGAAGTCGGGGGGGGGGGGGGGGGAGATACAGGAATTGTATTTTTTTCTTTTTCTATGAAATAATGTCATTGTAATCAATATAAAATTGTAAAACTTAATACGAATTATTTTTTTAACAAAGGGGAGGCATGCACAGAGAGAAGGGTGGTTCATATCTTGGTTTAATGAAAAATATGAGTGGGCAATGTGAGTGCTTGTCATATGGACCGCCTCTCCCCATATGAACCAATCCAGACCCTGAAATCATCATCTGTGGCCCGTCTTCAGGTGTGTTCTTCACGAGAGACTCGGAGGGCGGCAATAGGAGAACCTGCCTTTTCTGCAGTGGTGCCCTGCATGTCGAATGCTCTCCCCAGGGAGGCTGGCCTGGCATCTTCATTGCATATCTTTAGCTGTAAGGCAAGAACATTCTTCTCCCATGCCTTTGATGAACAATTTATAGTCTTATAAACTGTGGGGGTGAGCCGGGGGTGTAATTGCTCTTATTACTATGTTATGTATTTTTGTGTTTCTATATTGTAAACTGTCCTGTGACCCTCAGATAAAGGATGGTATATAAATTTTACTACTACTACTGCTGCTGCTGCTGCTTTTCCTCCTACTAAATAGTGATAATGGTAAATAGGACAGATTTAGTGTTGGGAAAGTCATTCCAGTGTTTTCTAGAACAAGAAAAAGCTCGTTGTGAAGAAGTCTCGTTCAGAGTTCTGACGCATTCCCTTAAAGGAAGAAGCAATATAGGTGAGAAGAGGCAGCAATAATGGGTGTAACTGCGGCTAGCTATAAGCAAGCTTTGTGAGCCTGAAACGCTTCGGGTCTTGCCAAACATATAACCCGGTGTCAAATGCCAGGTTGAGTCAAGTAGACATATGTAACAGTATAATTTTCCTTTTGAGATTCCTAAGAGTTTGACCTTCCTTCTAGCTGTCTGGTTAAATCAAAACTATACTTCAGGAATCTTCGACCATTCACTCAAATGGCAAGTAATTTGCTGTAATTGTGGTGTTTAGCTTATGTTTCAGTTGCTGTTTCATTAATAGTGTTTTATAGATTGCAATTGTTTTACTGATTATTTGTTCATCAATTGTAGGAATGACGTTGTGGGAGAATGTGGCAAGATTTTTGAGTGACACCATGAAATTACGTCACCATAGGTCCTAAGAGCCACTTTCGTACCACATGATGTCTGGACAGTTTTATCCTAATGTATCTCCAACTATGTTCCGTTAACTGTGTTATGTTCCAGGTCATGCATACAATGCACCTTCTCTATGCCAATAAAGGAGATTGATTGATGATTATTTGTTAATTATTTTATATGATTTATGCTGCATTTATGATGTTCTATTATAATTATTATGTTGTTGTCATTAGTTTGTAAGCAGCTTTGAGATTCATCTGAATGAACGGCATAGAAATTCAATCAATCAAGGAATGAGCAGCAGAGAACTCATTTCCCTTCAGCCATAGAAATGTGCATTAGAATTAACTCTTCCCAACACCAGGATAAGATACTTCACACTTACATTTCAAAGTACCGTATTTTTCGCTCTATTGGATGCAGTTTTTCCCCTCCAAAAATTGAGGGGAAATGTGTGTGCGTCCTATGGAGAGAATGCAGGCTTGTGCCATAGCCGCGCGCAGGCCTCCGCAAGGAGAGGCTGCACGGGGCTATGGATTCTTTAGCCCTGCGCAACCCCTCCGGCAAGGAGAGGCTGCACGGGGCTAAAGGGGAAGGCAGAACAGCGAGCAGGATCCATCCCGCTTGCTGCCTTGCCTTCTCCCATAGCTGCGCGCAACCCCTCCGGCAAGGAGAGGCTGCACGGGGCTAAAGGGGAAGGCAGAACAGCGAGCGGGATCCATCCCGCTTGCTGCCTTGCCTTCTCCCATAGCTGCGCGCAACCCCTCCGGCAAGGAGAGGCTGCACGGGGCTAAAGGGGAAGCCAGAACAGCAAGCGGGATCCATCCCGCTTGCTGCCTTGCCTTCTCCCATAGCTGCGCGCAACCCCTCCGGCAAGGAGAGGCTGCACGGGGCTAAAGGGGAAGCCAGAACAGCAAGCGGGATCCATCCCGCTTGCTGCCTTGCCTTCTCCCATAGCTGCGCGCAACCCCTCCGGCAAGGAGAGGCTGCACGGGGCTAAAGGGGAAGCCAGAACAGCAAGCGGGATCCATCCCGCTCGCTGCCTTGCCTTCTTCCATAGCTGCGCGCAACCCCTCTGGCAGGGAGAGGTTGTGTGCCGCCTGTACGCTGCTCTTTGGGGCTGGGGGGGGGGAATATTTTTTCTTCTTGATTCCCCCCCCTAAAAACTGGGTGCGCCCTATGGTCCGGTGCACCCAGTTTCGAAAGCACCCCTGGGTGCAAGTAGATAAATAGGGACCGCTTACTAGCGGGAAGGGAAACGGCGTTTCCGTGTGCTCTGGCTTGCCAGAGCAGCGATGTCACGCTGGCCACGTGACCCGGAAGTGTCTGCGGACAGCGCTGGCCCCCGGCCTCTTTGAGTGAGATGGGCGCACAACCCTAGAGTCTGTCAAGACTGGCCCGTACGGGCAGGGGTACCTTTACCTTTACCTTATTATTGTATTTACACAATGTGCCATCAAATCTAATGTGCACCTGAATTTTCAAAACTTTGAAACCAAAACAGTATTTGCTGGTGCCATAAAATCTAATGCGCACCCTAATATTTTATGATGCAATTTGGCCAAAGAAGGCGTGCATTACATTCAAATAAATACGGTATATTAAGAGTGGCTGACCTGTGGCTGAGCTACATCTCCCATCCCCGGCCTTGCTGGCTGGGGCTCGTGGAATTGCAGTTAATCAGACCCAGGCAGCCATGAAACTTGCTGGGTTGCATTCAACTGCTCACCATTTGACAAGGGCTTCTTGCTGAGTAACGCATGGTTGTTGTGGTATGAATACACACTAGAAATGGTGAGGGCAGGGACCCCTTCTGAACCAAAATAAGGCGCTTTAAGTATTACCAGAGCTGTGAGGTTAGTTGCTGAAGTTATTGTCAGTTAAGACACTTTGGTTAAGACACCATCACCTGAACTACTAGAAAAATAAGTCAGGATGCGAAGTGGGGTAATTTTTTTTGAATAGCAGTACTCATTCTGAAAACCCTGGACATAGCAAACTGCTGCTGATAGTCATAAAAAAATAATAATTCAAACTATCATACTCCAGTCAAAATTTATAAGTAGGTCATAATCTAATATCCATGCTTTGCCGTTTGTCCCCCATCAGCCAGTGAGCATACACTACCTCTAATCATAAAGTCTCCATTTGGTTTATATTAGAATACCACAACATGTTTTAATACTGAATTAGGAACATCAGATTAAAAATAGGTTTGCCATATGCCACCAAGGTCTAAAATAGACTTATTCCTTGGGTCACAGATTCATGGAGTTGGAAGGGACCCTGAGGGTCATCTAGTCCAACCCCCTGCAGTGCAGGAATCTCAGCTAAACGGGTCCTCATTCTTTTTTAAGGAAAAGGCCCCTTATATCACTATCTGCAATATGAGAGTGCTTTGTTAGAAAATTGTACTAACTAGAGATACAAAAACTAGTAAATAGTAGTATATTTTCTAGAAACAAATGCAATTATATTCATGCAGAAGCAGAACTCAGAATTACAAATCCAAAATAGTGTTACATGCATGCATTCATAAAAGAATGTAATGTGCATATTATTATTTTAATAAGGTCACCATAACATGTATGACTTAAATACACCATAAATCTAAGATATACAAGCAATACATTAATATCTGATTAATTCCAGAAGTTAAAGGAACTGCTTATTGCGTGAAGCAATGAGACTTGAAGCACGTGTTTAATATATTGAACTTCAACCCAACAGAAGAAATCCACAATTAAAATGTGTTTAATCAATGTAATATGGCAAGCATCTTTAGCTATCCATGGCAAAGCCAAGTATGACATATACCCTGTAGATATTTTGCAGGAGTTGGCAGGATTAACTGTGCAGCAATGTCTTATCACTACTTACTCTCCTCATAAAGGGAGTTATTTATTATCATTTACAACAACAAATACTGTATATAATTTGATGTAAAAACAGAAAGGCCCGAACTGGCATGCAGTTGCTGTTTGCCAGCCACATTTTTCCTAATGAATTGCCCCTGTTGCTCTGCATCTCTCTGATTACAGTCAACAGCTTTCATTAGTCATTGCAAATAAGGCTTGGTGCCACCTTATTTACATTCCTATTGCAAATAATTAGAATTTCATGTTATAATCATGCAAGAAGCTTCTGAACTTGAAGAGGCCATTTGACATCATTCAGCCCTTAATTTTGCCCAGAAGAAACTTGGAAAATATAGTTCTGCATTTGTTAGAACTGTGGTTTCAACACACACACACCCTGCCCCATTTCAGCTTCTAAGAAAAAGCTTCAGTATATATATATTATTTTCTGAAGCAACTTTCTCAAAAATGATGTGTCACAATGGGAGTCAGGCAAGGTGAAGTGGGGCAGATAATGAATAATGATAATGACAACAGTAATAAATTACAATTCTGTAATTACTCCTTGAAAATTAATGCTGTATATCAAACAACTAACAATAAAAAGGGGTGCTTATGTTATAAATTTGTATAATATAGCTTTAAATATTATTTTTAAAAGTTTTATCCCACCCTTCATCCTAATTGACAGATTGTGTTACAAAAATAAATATAAAACAACCAACATTTAAAAATATAAAATATTAGCTATACAATAAAAAATAGAGACAGCCTGACAGCTTCCTGAAATTCTGTCAATTTTCTTCTGCATTAAAAAACTTGGTAGCAAAAACAAGACTTCAAGCTGGTTCCTAAAACTAAACAACTTAGATGCCAGCCAAACTTTAAAGGGGAATAAATTTGACAAATGAGCTGCCATTACTGGGAAGACCCTTTGGTGGGTCATGGGTCAGATCCCATTAAGCTGGATCTATTAGCGGGGCCTCGTCATCAGATTTCAAGTTATGGCAGATTGGGGTAACTGTGCCCTTAAAGGACCAGGTGCATAGCCTGGGAGTCATTTTGGACTCACAGCTGTCCATGGAGGTACAGGTTAATTCTGTGTCCAGGGCAGCTGTCTCCCAGCTCCATCTGGTACGCATCTACTGCAATGCGCTCTACATGGGGTTACCTTTGAAGGTGACTCGGAAACTGCAATTAATCCAGAATGTGGCAGCTAGACCATGTAACACCGGACCTGAGAGATCTGCATAGGCTCCCAGTACGTTTCCGAGCACGATTCAAAGTGTTGGTGCTGACCTTTAAAGCCCTAAACGGCCTCGGTTCAGTAGACCTGAAGAAGCCTCTCCACCCCCATCATCCAGCCCGGACACTGAGGTCCAGCGCTGAGGGCCTTCTGGTGGTTCCCTCGCTGCGAGAACCAGGCAGAGGGCCTTCTCGGTAGTGGCACCTGCCCTGTGGAATGCCTCCCAGCAGATGTCAAGGCAATAAGCAACTATTTTACTTTTAAAAGACAACTGAAGGCGCCCCTGTTTTAATGTTTGATGCTGTATTGTGTTTTTGATATTTGGTTGGAGGCCGCCCAGAGTGGCTGGGGAAGCCCAGCCAGATGGACGGGCTATAAATAATAAATTACTACTACTACTACAATTCATATCACACATATGGTTCTTTTGTATTGCTTCAATGTTGAACATTTTATAAATTATCATAGTTGAAGCTCATGAGCAGTTTTTGGACCTGAAATCATTTTTTAATTGCCATTAATGTAAACTATAACAGCAATCCAATATCAATATGAAATGATTCTTTGTCTTCTTCTTATGGGATATCTTGAAAAGGAGACTACTTCTATAATCCTTAAAAAAAACACTTTCAGCTTTAAGAGGGGAAATGTCTATAGTGGTACCTCAGGTTAAGAACAGTTTCAGGTTAAGAATGGACCTCCAGAACGAATTAAGTTCTTAACCAGCGGTACCACTGTAGTGCGCTTTGAAAATGATTTGGAAACTTCCAATTGCTGCAAAATGCAGGATGTTGCTGGGAATTAGGAAGCCACAACATGGAATCAATTGTACAGAAGTTCTTCTAACACAGTGCTGACGTTAACCTTCAATTGGTTTGGAACCAGACGATCTAAACGGTCTCAATACGTACAATCTTGCTTGTACCTTATGAGCAGCTTCGGAGGTCTTGCTCATACATCCACTAGTAAGATCTGTTATGATGGTGAAGGGCCTTGAAGTTAGTGCTGGCTTGCAGGGCGGCAGAGGTGGGGCTATGTGCTCTCCTGATTTCCAACACTGGATATCACAAGCATTTACTGAGAGGAGAGGGGAGAGGCAGTGAAGAGCTTGGAGCCTATCCTATTCTCCCCACATTATGACCACACTGCACCAAGCTCCCCACTAACTTACCAACTCCTGATAACCATTAGAAATCAAGGAGAGTCTCACTCATGCTCCCTTGCCAGCCACTACTACCTACAATTGATTTATTAAATGTTACCACCCTTCATCCAAAGATCACAGGGCAGTTCATGACAAGTACGGAGCAAAAGTACTGTCTAATAATAATGTATGCCGATTTTTTTTTGTCCAATGTACCTATGTATCTTTTTCTATTATGCATGGCATTTGTGTGCCAAGACCCCATGATCCTGCAGTTCAAAACAACAGTATATGGCATTATGGGTTTGAATAGGCCACAACCTGTATTGGTTACAGATGTGGTTGGGAATAGGCACTGGGTGAAGCCAGATAATACCATTCTAGCCATTCTGCTGGGAGTGCATCTAAGGGTAAACCACCGCTGGGATGGGGCTATGACTGGCGAAGAGAGGCAGAAGGAGTGACCGCCAAGCCAGGCCACAATTTATCCTGCCCAGGAGCAGGCCCAGCCAGCAATGATTGGCCAGACGGGTCCGCCTTCAGGGGAGGCCTGCCCAAAGCCTGCTGGACTGGCCAATCACTGGCAGGTAGTCAGCCACATCCCAGCCCCTTGCCGCAAAATCACCCACTGATTAAGGTAAGCAGACTTTTTGAGGCCTTTACTCTGAAAGACTGCCTAAAACACTTTAAATAAATAAATGGGGAAATTTGATTCAATTGATCCTTCTGGAATCCTGTGTAACAGAAGAATTCAACACCAAACTCATTTCTTATCTCACTCCATTCTCCTCCTCCTCCTCCTCCTATCTCTCTCTCTCACACCCACACCCTCATACACACCCACATCCACAACAGTAGCAGTAGCAGCAGTTCCAGTGGTGTAACCCACCTTATGTTGGGGTGTAACCTAATTGTGCATCATGAGCCATCATGAAGACAGGCATATTAGGACAATTCAACAGAATCAAGGTTCCGTGGATGCTTATCCTAAGTGGAAGACATCAGTCGTGTCATGCAAGCTACCCAGAATAGCTGCCTGGCCACAGTCTTTGGCTTTTCCTAAAATGGGCATCTGCAGGAAAGACTCAGAATCCCCTTCAGCGCACTGGGGATTTGTGACACACATAAAACAAACACAATGAAGAAACTGCATATTCACATTATAACAATATTGCTTCATGAAATTTATAAAAACATTGAGGCAAGCAGCTTGAAGGAAGTCTACATTTTTACATATTGCTCACAAAGGTATCACCATATAAAGAGCTTATGTTTTCTGCTATCTCCCTATGGAGAGTTTTCAGTCCCTCAAGAATAAGTCCTAGCAACAATTCTGCTTGCTCTTCCTAGGAGAACAGTCTTGTAATTCAAAGGAAATTCTTAACTAGCTCTGAAACCTCTATATTATTACTGTATCACCTGTTTTAACCTATGTTTCTATTGTTTCTCAGAGATATTTTCTTTAAAAAATTTAAGTACAATATATACCAATTAAAAAGAAATACTATTCCTCCTTCATCAAATATATTTTTGCTATTACAGTATCAGTCCTGTATGCACCAAACTATTTTTCAGCTGTTTGATATATAGAGCACCATAGAGCTATGTTAGGAAGGTGTGACAGGATTATCCTACTTTTTATATTGTTTTAGTTTTAAAAATAAAGTCAAAATATAAACAAAATCAAACATACTGATACAAAAGTGGGGGGTGAAAGCAAGGAAAGAATGGGAGGGGAGGGAAGATAATACCCTACATCAACACATGTGATGCATCTTTTATAATCACAATCCAAAGCATTTATCCTAATGTTATAAAATACATTCTCTCCACAAACTCAATTGAACCATTGGGGGTCTATGTTGCAGTGCCGTGTATCAAAAATTTAGACCAAATAGCATCAAAATGATCGGATTTAGACTCTTCCATGCTTACTTTTCTTTGATACCCAGAGAGAGCTACATCCCAAACTCTACCAAATCAATGATCAAGCAAGGGAGGTGAGCAAGTTGTCCATTGACTGACTATTGACATTCTTCCCACTGCTAGTAATAGAAAGACCAGTATCTTATGAGATACTCTGGGATTTGTACTGCTTTCTATTGGAAGCAAGTTCAATACTGGATCTGGTGTTAATGATTGATCTATGAGAGATAAGGGTAAAAACCTTTACCCAAAAATTATTTAAAATTTCACATTCCCAACACACATGTGTATAAGTTCCAATAGTATTACAACCTTGCCAACATAGTGAAGAGATATTTGTATTGACTTTGGAAAGGCGTGCCAGAGTACTGCTTTTAGAGTAGATTATTGAATCCTAAAAGATAACAGTTTTTAATGGAACATTTACCCAAATTTGACCTCATTTATGTTCACCAATCTGACATTTAAGGTCACCATTCCAGGATATCATAAGACCCTGGAAGGGGCCCATTGCCTGATTTGTAAATATTGTAATTTGTAAATATTGGATACCAAGCCTTTAGAATTCAGAGTAGTTAGAGAACGTAAACCAGTGGTTCCCAATTATGGTCTGTTTTAACGCTGTGCAATTTTTCAATATATTGGCCAAAATCAGTTTTAAAATGCATAATAATGATTTTGACCCGGAAATGTGCAGCAATATATTGCTCCTCACTGCTGATCTGAGCCGCCTTCCCTTACACTGAGAGAAACCAAGGCAGCCGAAAATGCTGCAGCCTTCCCCTCATGCTGATGGAGAACAGTGCAGCTGATCACTGTGGTACTACCTTCCCATGACATTTAGGCAGAGGCAGCTTTTCTCCGTCAGCAGGAAACCAGCAACAGCCATAGTGGACATGCACCTTTGCTGGCTGCCACCGCAAGTTGCTCCGCTGACAGTGGATTGACACCCCTCCCCTCCCACTCCAAACTCCACTTCCTTTCCCCCCCCCCACCCCCAATCTCTGCAGCTGCTCTTTCCCTCATCTCCATGCCTCATCTGCATGCACCCACCTGCCTGATCTCTGTGACCCAAGATGACCCTTGTGTCCCTTGCAACGCTAAGATTCTATGATTTTACTCTACTTAAGTCTCTTGGAAGCATCATGGATTTCCTCCTCAGAGACAGAACTGTTCACAAAGCTCTTCAGTTGAAGAAATCAGTCCATAGTATCAAGCAAACTTCCTGAATGGCTGCCTGTCCATGACTATTGGCTTTTCCTGAAATGGGCACTTGCAGGAAAGGCTCAGAATCCACTTCAGAGCACTGGGAATTTGTGGTTGATATGTGAATAATTCAATATGGAATAGGTTTACCGAAGGTAGAAAAACTGAGAACAACTCTTAGGAACAGTTAACAGTTAACATGCAGGCATTATGGTTTGGCACTATGTCTGCACCTAATAAACCTCCCCAATCAAATATTCTACCCCAAAAAACGTGAGTTTGGCAATTAGATTTGTCTTTAACATTCCCTCTCCAGAGAAGAGTTTCAATTGGCGAGTAGCCTTCAACAGTCATCCTCAAAGTAGCTAGGAAAAAGACATTCTGACCTGGTATTCATAGTTTGATGGTCAACAGCATTTTCCAGAACATTCCTTCTTAAATTTTAGCCTTGTAAACATTTTCTACACAAAATTCAGGCCCAGCTACATCTCAGCCTAAAATTTTTCGCATAGAGAAGCATTTTGATCAACATGTTTTCTAATCATCATATAACTTTGCCTTTGAGGAGTAATGCCATTTCCTTTCCATGTCAATTCTCTGCACCACTGCTCTGCCACAATCCATGGTGCCCACTAGAGCAAAACTCAGATGTAGCTATCAAATCAATTATAACAGCTTGCCGCTGTCTTATACCGACAAGAGATGATTGATAACAAAACCTGCCTACTTTCAGTTCTCAAGTGACAGCAGCAAAACAGCCCCTGACTGCTTTTACTGGTATTTGTCATAAATCAATAGCAATTTCATCACTCAAAAAGGTGCTGTCAACTCTGTTCAGTCCATCAGATTTCATTTTAGTCTCAATTTTAGCTAAAACTATTCAACAGCATTAATGCATAGACTCCAATTCTTAAGGTATGATAAAGAATGCAAGTACAACAATTCAGAATTAAGACACATTTTTTTCTACATTTATAGGAAAAATAATAATTAAAGCTCGATTTCTGTTGAAATTATGTGCTTAAAGCAAAACACATATATTATCTTAGTTTACAGCAGCTCACTAACGTTTGGGCAGGGAGAGCTCATGGCTGATCTGAGATGCGTACTGTAGATTTTTTAAGAGTACCGTGTCTCTAAAATAACTACACTACATACCAGCATCTCCACTTTGCATGAGATTGTCTTATGGGTATGCAGACAGGATAATGAAAGTTTTCATCTATGAAATGCCCTTTTCATGTAAGTCCAACATAAAATGTTTAGATAAGACAAATTGCATCTTCCATTCAAGAATGACCAATAGGCAGGAGTGTTATTACACCCCTATAAAAAGTTCAATGAACTAATTTGACTTCTACTGAAAAAATAATTGCACATAATATTAAAATGAATAGCTTCTTTTTATGCAGTATTAACTGGCTAGTAGAAGATTTACTTCAAGCACACGCATTCCGGCAATACCCATACAAGGGCTTTTCACAACATGGAACAAAACAGAAATGTTAAGCAACAGCTACAATAGACAAACTTGTAGCCTTGCTACAAATCTGGAATAAGTGTATTTCAAAGGAAACCACATTACATCTGAAGTTGAGACACATACTTCCAAAGCAGAAATTATCATTATCCATTTAAAAAACCATTAACATTAATTGATAATTTGTTTAAAACCACCTTTGATGTGGTTTTACATGGGTGTAACCAGCTCCTGCCCAGCTTTGCTGCTTTAAAGGGAGCCGCGGAGGCAGAGCCCTCATCCGTGGCTCTCTTTAAAGCAGCAAAGCAGGACAGGAGCCACTTACACCCGTGTAAAGCAAGCACAGCGGGAGCCGTGTAATCCCTCCATCCCCAGCCGCCCCATTGGCAGCAAAAAATATGGTACTTTCTTAATTGATACAATGCTTTCCCAAGCTAGAGCTCATCTGCACTTCCATTTGTCCTGCTGCTTTTCCCTGGGAAAACCCCCAGTTTAGGACTGTGAACAGCAATCAGGTTTTCCAGGATTTGCTGTTTGTTCTGATTTTTCACTAATGAGTGAGTTTTCCTGGGTAAAGTGGCAGGGCAAACGCAAAATTGCTTGGACAAGTGGAAAATGACCCAGTTTCTAGACACAGGACAAGTGGAAGTGTGGACAAGCCCTTAATTACTCAAAGTATAGCAAATAAAAGGAATAAAGGCAAGAAATGAACATTTCAGGAAACACATAATAGCACTGTGGTAAGGACCTAACAGAAGCAGAAGACATCAAGAAAAGGTGGCAAGAATACACAGAGGAATTATACCAGAAAGATATGGATGTCTCGTACACCCCAGGTAGTGTGGTTGCTGACCTTGAGCCAGACATCCTGGAGAGTGAAGTCAAATGGGCCTTAGAAAGCACTGCAAATAACAAGGCCAGTGGAAGTGATGGTATTCCAGCTGAACTGTTTAAAATTTTAAAAGATGATGCTGTTAAGGTGCTACACTCAATATGCCAGCAAGTTTGGAAAACTCAGCAGTGGCCAGAAGATTGGAGAAGGTCAGTCTACATCCCAATCCCAAAGAAGGGCAGTGCTAAAGAATGCTCCAACTACCGCACAATTGCACTCATTTCACACGCTAGCAAGGTTATGCTTAAAATTCTTCAAGGAAGGCTCAAGCAGTATGTGGACCGAGAACTCCCAGAAGTGCAAGCTGGATTTAGAAGAGGCAGAGGAACCAGAGACCAAATTGCAAACATGCGCTGGATTATGGAGAAAGCTAGAGAGTTCCAGAAAGACATCTACTTCTGCTTCATTGACTATGCAAAAGCCTTTGACTGTGTCGACCACAGCAAACTATGGCAAGTTCTTAGAGAAATGGGAGTGCCTGATCACCTCATCTGTCTCCTGAGAAATCTCTATGTGGGACAAGAAGCTACAGTTAGAACTGGATATGGAACAACTGATTGGTTCAAGATTGGGAAAGGGGTACGACAAGGCTGTATTTTGTCTCCCTGCTTATTTAACTTATATGCAGAATTCATCATGCGAAAGGCTGGGCTGGATGAATCCCTAGCCGGAATTAAGATTGCTGGAAGAAATATCAACAACCTCAGATATGCAGATGACACAACCTTGATGGCAGAAAGTGAGGAGGAATTAAAAAACCTTTTATTGAGGGTGAAAGAGGAGAGCGCAAAATATGGTCTGAAGCTCAACATCAAAAAAACCAAGATCATGGCCACTGGTCCCATCACCTCCTGGCAAATAGAAGGGGAGGAAATGGAGGCAGTGAGAGATTTTACTTTCTTGGGCTCCATGATCACTGCAGATGGTGACAGCAGCCATGAAATTAAGAGACGCCTGCTTCTTGGGAGGAAAGCAATGGCAAACCTAGACAGCATTTTAAAAAGTAGAGACATCACCTTGCCAACAAAGGTCCGTATAGTAAAAGCTATGGTTTTCCCAGTAGTGATGTATGGAAGTGAGAGCTGGACCATAAAGAAGGCTGATCGCCGAAGAATTGACGCTTTTGAATTATGGTGCTGGAGGAGACTCTTGAGAGTCCCATGGACTGCAAGAAGATCAAACGCATCCATTCTTAAGGAAATCAGCCCTGAGTGCTCACTGGAAGGACAGATCATGAAGCTGAGGCTCCAATACTTTGGCCACCTCATGAGAAGAGAAGACTCACTGGAAAAGACCCTGATATTGGGAAAGATGGAGGGCACAAGGAGAAGGGGACGACAGAGGATGAGATGGTTAGACAGTGTTCTCGAAGCTACAAACATGAATCTGACCAAACTGCGGGCGGCAGTGGAAGACAGGAGTGCCTGGCGTGCTCTGGTCCATGGGGTCACGAAGAGTCGGACACGACTGAACGACTAAACAACAACAACTTAATTCAGATAGCTAGATAAGATATCTATCCCCAAAGAACAAAGTCCTACCAAATTCAATAGGTCTTAGGTATTGTAGTGAAACCAGAGTAAAAGTGAATTGTTCTTTCCTACATAAAATACATAATTACATAAAATAATATCAACTTATATTACACAGTTAAAATCAGCAAACATTTAAGAACAAGAATATAACACTAAATTAAATGTTTGGGTAGGCTTGCAGGAACAAAAATGTTTAAGGAAAAGTCTTAACATAGTTTGATGAGGGTGCCTACCTAACGTTAATAGACAGGGTGTTCCAAAACACAGGTGCTGCTTCCCTAAAAGATTGTCTCCTCACAGATGAGGAAGGAAAATTTATAGCACTTGTGTAAGTTCCTCAGGCCAAGGAGACAAGTAGGCATGTATGTGGCAAGGTGAGCCTTCAAGTAAACTGGTAAATACACCCTGAAGCTAATATCTGAATATGAAAGACAATGAGAACTATTCTGTCATATCATTAACATGAGTCACGTTGACTTATAACAGAATTTTGCCATAAAAGATGATTAATTGGTTTCTCATATATCCATAAATCATAAATACCTTGCAAGTATCTAGTTGCTGCAATCTACCTATTTGTTTTTTAGATTGCCCATAAAAATACATTGTACACACAGTATTTCAAAAGAATGACAATGATTGCTGAGGCACTTCCTTCAGGTTGTTCATACTGTGTTTGAATGGAAAATGGAGATAAATAATCTACACCTCTTTATGAATGGAATAGCATAAGAAAACTGACATTTTCACACTGTGAACTTGGCATGCTCTCTAAATTAATAGTAGTATGTTACCAAGGAAATTTGTTTTGGATACTCTGCTTTTCCATTTTATTTCAGTAGATCTTAAAAAATAAAGTTGGGCATCTCTAGGTTGCCCAGTATGGAAGCATGCAGAGCGTAAGTAATTTATAAAGTTTGTGAATAACTGTGAAATGACCTATCAAGCTGATACATCTTTTTGTACTTTCTTCTCCTTTTAAATGCAAAGACTTGTCCATTTCTGTGACTGCTTCATTCATACACTCCAATGTAGTGTAGAATCACACCAAGATAAAGCAGCTTTCATGCCACTGTGAGTACTCTTGAAGGGAGGTCTGTGTGAATTATTTCCAGGCCAGACATTATCCATGTTACCATCAACCACACACAGAACCCCATAAAATCAGCAAAGGTTATTCAAGTGAATGTTACTAAAATTATAAGGACTATCATGTTAATACACTTTCCTCACAGTATTGTGCAGTGTTGCAACCTTAAAAGGCTGTGGCAATGTATAGCTTCTCTCCCCTATCCCCATTCCTGACATCTATGTCATTTGTCACTAGTAAAAGCTTTAAGCATGCAAAGCACTTAAATTTATGACATTTTCATGCTTGCCTATATGATGAAAGAAGAATGTCATAGCAGTTTACATTTCCTACATAGCAACCTTAGAAGATTTTGTTAAAAAGTTATCACCTGCACTTTAACATTTCTTATGAAAGAAAAGCAGTTAAGATGTTACAGATTTGTTAGGCGTTCTCTTCTGTGTACTATTAAGAGCAACATTTCATTGATTTATCCAGTAGAAGCCTACATCATTGTACAGAGATGGAGAACCTTATCTCATTCTATTAAAACTGACTAATGTAACATGAACTTAGGATATATTTTTTAAATAATGTTAATTTGGATGTCATATTATTTTTCTCATACTGTATAGCTCATGCTTAAATAAACTTATTAATGATACTCTGTAGTGGCTGGATGGAAGAAAGAAGAGAAAAAAATTCAAGAGCATATTGCATTTTGTTAGTATCTGTACTGATCAGTGCTGCTCCTTTGCCCTACCCCACTGTTTAATGCCAGTAATAATGTAAGAACATGAGCTTGCTAGTTCAGGCCAGTGGCACTCGTCTTCAGAAGCATATTGCCTCCAACTGGGGCAGTAGAACATATTCAAATGGGTTACTTAGTAGCCATTTACAGCTTTATCCAGGATCCCCCCCCCATGATCCTTTCCATTAAAATCTAGTGATTTTTCAGTTTTTGTTTCATTAGGCCTACAACCTTGTCTCGTGTCACCAGTGTTTGTCTCAGTTCCTTAGATTCGCTTCCACCAAAGGTCAGTTCAAGCATTGGGAATCATATTGGACTCACTACTGTCCGTGGAGGCACAGGTCAATTCTGTGTCCAGGACAGTTGTCTACCAGCTCCATTTGGTACAATGGCTGAGACCCTACCTGTCTGTGCACTGTCTCGCCAGAGTGCTGCATGCTCTGACTATCTCCTGCTTGGACTACTGCAATGCGCTCTATGTGGGGCTACCTTTGAAGGTGACTCAGAAACTACAGAATGTGGCTGCCAGATTGGTGATTGGGAGTGGCCGCCAGGACCATATAACACCTGCATAACAATGCAGACCCTATAAGATCTACATTGGCTCCCAGTACATTTTTGAGCACAATTCAAAGTGTTGGTGCTGACTTTTAAAGTTGTTTATTTGACTATTTGTATCTGCTGAGCTATCCAGTTTTTGAAAAAAACAAACACTTATGGAAAAGTGCACAGCATCTAGATTTTTTTATTATTCTATACTGACTTTTTTTTTACAGAAAAAAGCAAATAACTAGGGTTTTTAAAAATTCTTTTCTTTATAGACAACACATTGCTTTTATTCAAATTTGTTTGAAGGTAAATATATTTTGTATTAAACTTGTACACCTTTAAACATACAAAATTCTACATTACAATGTAGCAATGTGGAATAAAAAATGAATAAATTTCAACTAAAGTGATCTTTTTTCTCTATTGTGATTTGCAGCATATTGATTAGAACAGGCCAGCCGAAAAAGCAGCAAGAGTACAGGTGAATGTCCCTGTGCATGTAAAGTGTTCATCACTGAAAAGGCTCTCATAAATATTAGATAACTACAAGAATAAAACAGTTCTGAGAACTAGAAGCTAATGAAAGCCTCAGTCTGGATGAGACACGATGTTCCTTTGGGGAATCTTGTGGTACCTGGGCCTGGTATTCAGCAACACGTCTCTGAATGGAAGTGTGTTCATATTCCCATGTGACCATTGTGGGTGTGGTGCGTCAACAGCAACAAGAGGACTGGGAAGAAGAAATTTTAATGCAACTGCTCTCCTAGCAACTCCCAGTCTCCCCCAACAGCCACTGGTGTAATCTTTCTAAGGTGGCTTAACAGACTCAAGCAACAACCTGTTCCAAAACTTTAAAATCCTCTTTTAAGGAAGTTATCAAACTATAATGAAAACTTTAGAATTAAGATGCTACTTTCCAGATGTTTATAGTGGTACCTTGGTTTACGAACTTAATCCGTTCCAGAAGTCTGTTCTTAAAGCAAAGCATTCTTAAACCAAGGCATGCTTTCCCATAGCAGCAGGGGACTCAATTTACAAATGAAACACACTCAACAGAAAGCAGAACACGTTCTGCTTTCAAGGCAAAGTTCACAAACCAAAGCACCTACTTCCGGGTTTGCAGCATTTTTAATCCAAGTTGTTCTTAAACCAAGGTACTACTGTACGTTGTTGCTCAATTTTACCACGTAAACTGCTTCAAAAACTTAGTTTTAAGGCATTATATAAACAATTGTAAAGTACTTTTTAAAAGTACATTTTGAGAAAAGGCATTTTCTCCATGCCGAATATATGTGAAGATATATTTTGAGGCAAGGCTGGCACCAATCAGAGTTTGGGGGCTTAGGTAATGAGCTTCTAATGCTGCCCCCCCCCCAACATAGACACAGACCCAGTGTGGCTGTGTTCCCGCCCTGTGATTGGCGGCTGCTTCTACAACGACAACAGTAGCAGCACCATTTACAACCCTCCTCATCAGACCTCCAGGCAGTGTTTTAGTGTTGGGCGGTGGCAGTGCCATTTTTGAAAGGAAGCCAAGCTTAGCTCGCACTACTCATCCATGGTAGCCACTTTAATTTACCACAAAAGCAATGTCCTAGCCTGGATTTCATAGATTATATTTTGGATAGAGTAAAAAGAGGGGCAGCCATTGCAGATGGGAACCAAGAGATAATGATACGAGTCTCAAAACTTGCTATATGATGCCTTTCATAATGCAGCCTATGTAATCCATTGTGTTTTTCATTTATATTTTTAGTGGAAGAAATATAAAACCATGTAAAAGAACCTGAAGCATTTTGCCTATTTATGCAACCATACGCAGGTGTTCTTCCCATCTACTACAAATGCTGTATGAGGTTAAAGCAGCCAGAATAGCTGATGCTTTTTACAGTTATATCAGACTTGTTACTAAAATCCCCAAGGATCCTTGCAAAGGTATAGCAGCTGACATTCCCCATCAGACCTGCAGAAAAGCTGTGCTCTCATGGCTTGCCCTTGATAAGTCAAATTTACCATAGATGAGAAGAGGCCATGAACTCATAGAAATGTGTATTTCCTTACCTGTAAGATTTGCCAAATGTTACATAATGAATGCAGGTTTCATAGAAGGAAAAACTCTTAAATAAGCCAAGACTTGCCTTCAATAAGGGGGGGGGGGGTTGGGGGTTGGAATCACTCCAACCTTTACCTCCTAAGAAAGATCTATAATCTTCTGCCACAAGTCATTTAGATAGTAAATGCCAGAGGCAGGGACCTTGCTGAAATATCTGTGACATAACTTCAATGGGATAACTAGCTGCAGTTTATCTTGATAAATTCTCTTTACATTCCCATTTCATAATATGCTGATCATTTTATAATGAAGTAAGGAATCGTTTAGGACATAAATCAAGAAAAGGACAAATGTTATTCAAAAGCTATTCATGATGACTAAATTGTGACATACTCAAGTTGAGGACTGTCAGGTGCAGTACAGACAAAAAGGAAATTAATACTACTATTTAAAGTAGCTAGAGTGTACTAGGGGCTGCACAGAACTCAGAAGATACATGGTCTCAGTCTAGAGAGCTTTAAAATGCAAATGTATAAAGGGTAGGAGAAGTGAATGAAAAGTGCAAGATGGCAGTGGAAATTGAGTTCAAGGATGGGATACCTTAAGAAAGGCACTGTTAAAGCAGTGGCTTTTGAAGTGGGACGTGGAAGAGATGGAGGAAGGTGACAAAAATAGAGTGGGGGTTATTTCGGATACCGTGGGGATTGTAAAGGCCACCAATGACACCTGAAAGATTCAGATGTGCTTCCACGCCCCATCTGTTCTTGAGTGTGGGGCCCTTTTGGAGTAGAACAGAATAAAGTGAGAAGAATGTTGCATAAAGGGAGAAAAATTAAGAGAACATCTGTTAACATATATAAGTGCTTTAGGTGCTTTTACAGGGCTCTTTGAATCCATAGGAAGCTTGACATGAAATGGAAGTGCAAGAAGATGATTTGGGAAGAGGAAGAGAGAATTATGAAGACCTCATCAAAATGTCTTTTGGCTGAGATCATCTTTTGAAATAGTAATGCAATTTCATTTTAAGCAGCTGTGTACATAATAAATCCCAAGTATAAAGGGATAGAAGCCATTTGCTGTATTTGAAATAAATTCAACATATACACACAGAATAAAGGTCATATTACTATCAGAATCAGAGAACCATCTAATTTTTATTCAAACTCTGTAAATCCACAGTAAACTGTAAGTTTCATATAGTATCTGAACATTTTCATCAGTTATCACATGATCATTATAGTGCTACTAACTTTAATCAAAGTAAGTCCATATGAGTTAATATTCCAAGCTATTCAAAATGTTACATCTGCTAACTATTAGAAACACACTCAAGAGTTCTTTGTGTTTCCTTGCTATAAAAGAACTTGGGAACCTGAGGAATCATTTTTCAATGCTGAAGTCAGAATATCTTCACATATTCAGAAACATTACATGGCATTTTTCCTGGGACTATACCACTGCAGAACAAAAGGTAGGGGATTAGGTTAGACACTTGCCCACAAGCACCATATGTTTGCAGAAAGCTAGAATGTTAGGGACATAAGCTGGGATGCGGCTTTTCTCTGTGATGTACAAGCATTCCACCAGCAATGAGTTTTTTACTTGTTGGGCCACCTCTTAGGATGTTTCCATATGTATAGGTCAGATACAGGCCTACTGTAGGTGATGTGCTCTGATCATTTAGTATTCTTTTAGGTACATACTGTATTTTTCTGTGTATAAGACCCCCCCTATTTTGGGGGACTCCAAATTAAGAAAACACCACTCAGCACTACCCATGTATAAGATGAGCCCCAATTTTAAACCTAATTTTTTGGTTAAAAAAAAACAAAAACCCTAGTCTACACGGAAAAATATGGTATGTCTTTGTAATAGAAGGTTCTCTTGCTCCAGTAATGTACAACCAGTTGTACAATAAAACAGGCATGGTGAGAAAAAGAAAAAAGGGTGGACAACCAGAGCACATATTTTTCTGTAGACAAATAATTGATTCCTCTATGTAGATTGCACAGTCTGGAATTCTCTACATATGCTATGTATTCAAGAAAAGTTACAACTTAGCAACTATAATTAGTACCAGTACCAGACATGCATTTTTTAAAGTATTTGGCCACATCTTCTTATTGGCTCTTGAACACCAATATATACTTCAATAATATTACTCTTTACTCATCTTGAAGATATGTACTACAGAGTCCTCTTGCATATTATTATTATTATTATTATTATTATTATTAAACAATTCCACTGACATGCTATTAAGGGTATAGAAAGAACACTGAGTAATTTTCAATTTAGATGTGCAGTTGTAGATGGTGATTAACTGCAACCCAACTTTCTGAATGAGTAAATAATGAAGCCTCTTAAGATTCCTTAGTATAAAAGTACGGCTGAGAGCCAGTGCTCTAACTGGCATCTATGGTACAACAACAACATCCTCATGAAATATGACATAATCAAGTACTACTCTGTGAAATAACTTGTTCCCTAGTGTCAAACTCCAGTGCTATGTTCAGGCCTATCTAAACTATTTTAAAGGCAATACACACACTGTGTCAAAGTAACCGTCATATAAAAACATGCCCAAACCATCTCGCCTGGGGCTGATCAGGATATCACGGCTACCAATAATCCCAACATATCATCAGTATACCACTTGGTTCTCTCAGCTGAACAGGAGAAGAGTGATCTGAAAGTAGGTGGTTTGACACCTGCTCTTTTGTCATGGTCGAATCACTTCCCCTTTACAGGCTGGGGGCGGGGCAGTGCTACTGGAATAGCCCTCCTCCATTAAGCTGATAAAATCATAAGGGTTCCTGGGAATTTTCCTGCTGGTATGGTTGCTGCTCCTGTGGAAGCCCTAGTTCCTCTCTGGAATTGAGAAAGGACTTTGTGGAGGTTAACAAGTGCCCCTTCTGCTGATTAGAGCCCATGCAGCTCCTTGATCCATACCTGAGCTAAGGGCAATGAAGAGGGAAGATGGTTGGAGCATAGGTGGAGAAATCTGTCTGCTGTGCAGTGACACAGAGATGGGTATTCCCTGATATGGCATGCCACCTGTAGATTTCCCTCCTCTGGAATATGGCTGTCACTCTCATTAGTTTTTGTCAGAGCCCTAAGACCCACCTCTTCACTCATCCCTTTGGAAAAGACCACAGTGGTGCCTCTGGCTAAGTACTTAATTTGTTCCTGAGGTCCGTTCTTAAGCTGAAACCGTTCTTATTCTGAGGTGCGCTTTCATTAATGGGGTCTCCCGCTGCATGCATGCGATTTTCATTCACATCCTGGAGCAAAGTTCACAACTAGGAGCAGCTACTTCCAGGTTAGCGGAGCTCAGAACCTGAAGTGTCCATAACCAGAGGTACCACTGTATTGTGATTTGTATCAGATGTCTTGAAACTGCCTTCATCTGTAGTAATCTGTCATCTTGAATATTTAAAGCAATATGATGTTGGCTGTACAATTTTTTTTCTATCAAACGTATTGTGTTATCTGTGTTTTGTAAGGTGCACTGGGATCTTAACCAAGGAAGTGCCTTTTAAAGAACTGAACAAATAAATAAATAAACTCAAGATGAATGCATACAAACAAGCAAAAGCTCATTATTGGGCCTACTATATGGCGGTGATGAGGGACGCGGGTGGCACTGTGGGTTAAACCACAGAGCCTAGGACTTGACGATCAGAAGGTCGGCGGTTCAAATCCCCGCGGCGGGGTGAGCTCCCATTGCTCGGTCCCTGCTCCTGCCAACCTAGCAGTTCAAAAGCACATCAAAGTGCAAGTAGATAACTAGGTACCGCTCCGGCGAGAAGGTAAATGACGTTTCCGTGCGCTGCTCTGGTTCGCCAGAAGCAGCTTAGTCATGCTGGCCACATGACCTGGAAGCTGTACGTCGGCTCCCTCGGCCAATAAAGCAAGATGAGCACCGCAACCCCAGAGTCGGCCACAACTGGACCTAATGGTCAGGGGTCCTTTTTCCCTTTACCTTTATATGGCGGTGATAGAGATGCTGTTGCATCCCCTCAGTGTTTTGCAAAGGATCTTTCCCCGATGGTGTGGGACCTTTTGAAATCTGCTGAGTGGGAGATATAATAGAATTCTCAGAACACTGTGATCATAGAATCATAGAGTTGGAAGAGACCACAAGGGCCATCGAGTCCAACCCCCTGCCAAGCAGGAAAATGTGTTTATCCATAATGATTTTGATTTCACAGTCACTGCAGTATAAGGTAAACAACCTAGTCCAGTTTTGTGGGGTGACCTTTGGTTATTTGAGCCTGATGACATTGACAAGGTGATTGTTCAAATCTGATCAACCACTTGTATGACTCGCGCCCTTAATAGCTTATTAAATCTACCAGGGAGGAGATATCCACCTACATCCAGGAAGTTGTAAATAACTCACTGAAAGAGGACACTTGCAGTTTATTCAAAATAAATCTTGATTCAGCTGTTTCTGAAGAAAACTAACCTCATGCCCTATGACATTGGCAATGATGGACCTAAGGTCAATATTCCCTTCCTGGACAAGGTGATTGAGAGAATAGTGACTGTGCAACTGCAGACACTGTTTCATCCAAGAGTACCCTAGTTCCATTTCATTCAAGTTTCAGGTCTTGTTTGGGGAGAGAATACCATTGACCACCCTTTGAGAAGACCTTTGCTGAAAGGCAAAATGCAACCATTTTTGATACCATTGACCATAGTATTCTTCTGGATAGGCTGGATTATGTGTGAGAAGCATTGCTTGGTGGTAATTCTATTCTTCCTTGGATGTCTATTTCCAGGAAGCTGTGCTGGGAGATTACTGCTTGAATCTTTGACAGTCACATTTTGGGATTCCTCAGGGTTTTATTCTTTTCCCTATATGAAACCCCTGGAAGAAGTCATTTGGAGATTTGGTCTGAGATGTCACCATTATCTGGATGATACCTAGTTTATCTCTCTTTTTCATCAGATTCAAGTGAGGCTTCATCTGTCCTGACATAGTGCTTGGGTAAAGTAATGGACTGGGTGGAGAGTGATTAAACAGAGACTAAATCCAGACAGGCAGATGTATTGTTGGTTCATCCATCCACTTGAATGATGTTCTGATTCTTCTAGTTTGAGCTACATTTCCCCTAAAGCATGCATAGGGGACATTCACCCATTGGCCAAATTAGACCCATCTGGAATCTTAACTGGACCTGCAAGCCCTTCCCCCCCCCCAACCATGCCCTAACCCAGCCTTTCTCAACCTGTGGGTCCCCAGATGCTGTTGAACTACAACTCCCATCACCCATAGCTAGCAAGGCCAGAGCTCAGGGATGGTGGGAGTTGTAGTCCAACATCATCTGGGGGCCCACAGGTTGAGAACCGCTGCCCTAACCTCCGACAACTGATGTGATATGGTGAAATGTATGGGAAGGGTAAGGTGCAGCTGCAAATGAATAACCATGAGCCTTAAAGTGCATTCCTAATTGCTCCTCTGCAAGCAGATTTGCATTTGGTCACTTGTGCTGAATGCAAACACCTTCAGATGTCTTTTAGAAGGTATGTAGTTCTTTGTCTCCTTGACATCTGGAGGGCGTTGTACAGGGAGGATGCCACTACCGAGAAGGCCTTCTGCCTGGTTCCCTGTAGCTTCGCTTTTCGCAGCGAGGGAACCAGAAGACCCTCAGAGAAGGATGTCAGTGTCCGGACTGAACGATCAGGATGAAGACACTCCTTCAGTTTTTCTGAGCTGAGGCTGTTTAGGGCTTTACAGGTCAGCACCAACACTTTGAATCACGCTCAGATATGTACTGGGAGCCAGTAAAGATCCTTTAGGACTGGTGTTATATGCTCTCGGTGGCCACTTCCAGTCATCAGTCTAGCTGCCACATTCTGGAAAAGTTGTAGTTTCAGAGTCACCTTCAAAAGTAGCCCAACGTAAAGCGCATTGCAGTAGTCTAAGAGGAAGACAACCAGAGCAAGCACCACTTTGGTGAGACAGTCTGCGGGCAGATAGGGTTTCAACCTGTGTACCAGATGGAGCTGGTAGACAGCTGTCCTGGACACAGAATTGACCTGCGCCTCTATGGACAGCTGTGAGTCCAAAATTACACCCAGGCTGTGCACCTGGTCCTTTAGGGGCACAGTTACTCCCCCGCCCCCTATCCCCCCAAAACAGTGCTTCTGTCTTGTCAGGATTCAGCCTCAATCTGTTAGCTGCCATCCATCCTCCAACCACCTCCAGACACGCACACAAGACATTCACTACTTTCACTGGTTCTGATTTAAAAGAGAGGGAGAGCTGGTTATCATCTGCATACTGATGAACACCCAGGCCAAACCCCCTGATGACCCCTCTCAGCGGCTTCAGGTAGATGTTGAAAAGCATGGGGGAGAGTAGGGGGCCCTGAAGCACTCCACAAGTGAGCGCCCAGAGATCTGAACACTCATCCTCCAACACCACTTTCTGGACACGACCCAGGAGGAAGGAGCAGAACCATTATATTATAATACTGCCCCCAGCTCCCAACCCCTCTAGCCAGTCCAGAAGTATACCATGGTTGATGGTATCAAAGGCTGCTGAGAGATCCAGCAGAACTGTGAAACAGCTTTCACCTTTGTCCTTAGCCTGCTGGAGATCATCAACCAGTACAACCAAGTTTCAGTCCCATGATGATGCCTGAATCCCGACTGGAGGGAATCAAAATGGTCTGCATCCTCCAGGCAAGCCTGGAGTTGTTCAGCACCCACCTACTCAATCACCTTACCCAAGAATGGAGAATGGACGATAGTTGGCCATAGTGGTTGGTACAAAGATGGTTTTTTAGGAACCAGTTTAATTACCATTTCTTTCAATGGGTCTAGGAAGACTCCCAACACAGGGGGAAGCATTCACCACCCCGTGGGGCCCATCATCCAGTCCTTCTGGGCTTGCTTTTATTAGCCAACATGGGCAAGGATCAAAGAGACAGGCAATTGGTTTCACTTGTCCATGTTTGAAACCATAGAAAGATGTCGCCAGTCAGTGTAGACAGTACTGAGCCAGGTTGACCAATACGGCAGCTTCCTGTGTTCCTATGTGGAGTCATTTATGCAAAGGAACATTTTTTCTTTGCAGACTCAAGCCAAATCTACAAAGAAAAATGCTTCATTTGGTGCCATGGTAAACTCTCATTTAGGCTGTAATGACATTAAAAGTGGTCTGGACATTGCAGTTGTCTAAAACAGGTTGCAAGATTATTAACTGGACTGTGTCATTTGACCATATTTATTCTGTGTTCTGTTGGCTCCACTGACTCTCAGTCTGTCTCTGGGCCAAATTTAAATTGCTGCTTTTAACTGGTAAACCCCTAAGGATCTTGAATCACAGAATTGTAGAGTTTGAAGGGACCCCAAGGGTCATCTACTCCAAGTCCCTACAATGCAGGAAAATCGTCTTCAGACATCCTGCTCCATGCACACCCACCATATATTATTATTATTATTAGCAGCAGCAGTAGTAGTGGTGGTAGTAGCAGCAGCAGCAGCAGTATTAACATTTATATATCACCTTTATCTTTCAAGGATCTCAAGATGGTTTACATGGTTCTCCTCTTCCCCATTTCATCCTCACAACAATCCTGTGAGGTAGGTTAGGCTAAGAGATGGTGACTGGCTCAAGGTTACCCAGTGACCTTCGTGGCTGAGTGGGGATTCGAATCCTGCTCTCCCAAGTCCTAGTCCAAAACTCTAACCATTGTGCCACACTGGCTCTAATGTGAGGTGGATAACTACCAGATAAAAGGCCTTTTAATTAGCGACACCCTGGTAATGGAGCAGACTGGAAGCTCATCTGGCACCATCTTTGCAGCCTTTGGGACACCCAGGTCTTTTAAATGGGCATCTCATTTTTTTAAACAGTTTTGTGCTTTATTCTTATATTTGCATTATTTTTACTTACTAACTGTAAACTGTATGGAATGACATACAAATGCTGGAAGTAGATAAATAATAACAAACCAGCTTTTAAACAGCTCTCTATCCCTATCAGATGTATCCCTGCCCACACAGTGGCACTGTCAGCACTGTTGACTGCTAAAATAATTACTTCAAGTCAAGCATCCAGTTTCCTTGAGTAACAGTACTTTTGGGGTTCTCAATATTGCTCACCCAGCACCTCAGACTGCTTTGCAATCGTGCTAAGTTAAAGAAGACTCAGAAGGGAACAACAAATGGCTACAATTAGCATTCACCCTGCTCCTGCAACAGAGTTCCATTGCTATGGCAACTGGAGTTGCCCAGACGACACAGGGCTCTGGCTTCAGCTTGTGTACAACATAATCGCTATTAAGCAGAATAGCCATGGTTCTGTCCCATGCATTTGCCCACTGGCATTTCAGAATGTTTGCTTTATTTTTTCGAGATTAATTAAGAAATTGTGTCTTTATTTTCCTAACATACAGTACCTCTTAGAGTAATTAACTAGAAAGATTTGAAATGGCTCAATTTCTGCTTTCCTTTATAAACCATTTAAAAACACACATACAAACCTTGGAATACAGCCAAAAAAAAATCAAACAGAAGGTTCTTCCAAATATGCAAATTCTCACAGGTGGCTAATATTTTATAGCAACTGATGTAAAAAGGAAAAAAATGATTTATTCTTAAGCAATAGAGCTGACCAAACAGTAGACTTCTATATCGGTGGGATAAGTCTGTTTGGAAAACCAAGATAAGCACACACTGCAATCTAATTATTTCAGAGTGCATTGCAAGTTGTTAATTCAAAATGAATTTAGGTTAACTAAAATGATTTTATCAGAAATGAAGAAATGATAAAAATGGTCATTTGTTTTCTATGTAATTCTGTTGAACCATGGAAATTGAAGAAGCCAGAGCTCTTTCTCTCTCACATACACAGGCTGTTAGGATACACACATTTAACAGAAATCTTCAATGAATTTTTCTAAAATATCAAGCATATTGCAACTGCTTTCTTGTAAAAGATAAAGGAAATAAAGTAAGCAGTTTAGAGGATGGGTCCCACATTCAAAACAGTATCAACTAACCACAGCACTGAGATTGAAATGCTGTATTTTTCACTCCATAAGACGCACCTGACCATAAGATGCACCAACCATAGTTTTTTAGAGGAGGAAAACAAGAAAAAAATTATTCTGAATCAAATGTTTTACTAAACTACTAATAAACTACCGGTATATCAGAATAATATTTCAACCGTGTAAAGTGAACAGCAGTCAACAGTGACATTAAGAATCATCATCACTGTCATTAAGAAATGAAGAGAGACTTTATCCCCTAGTAAGAGGGGCAGGCAATGGAAATATATGAGCTTCCCACATTGAGTCCCTAAGGACTGTATGGTTTGGCCCTACACAATTATTTTAATAAAGCCAAAAGAAGTGGGACTTTCTTCCTTTTTGTTCATTGCAAATAGCTCTGGGGGCTTTCATATGAGGGAGGCCCTAGGCCCATTGCTCGTCTTTATAAACTACTTAGATGAAGAAATTGAGGGGATATTCATCAAATTTGCAGGTGACACCAAACTAGGAGGCATAGCTAATGCCACAGGAGACAGAACTGAGATTTAAGATGACCTTAAAAGATTGGAGAACTGGGCCAAAACTAACAAAATAAATTTCAGTAGACACAAATATAAGGTTGTACACTTAGGCAGGAATAACCAGCTGCACAAATACAAGATGGGAACACTTGGCTTGCCAGTAATACACGTGAAAAGGATCTAGGGGTTTTAGAAGACCATAAACATAACATGAGCCAATGACTGTGATGCAGTTATAGAGGTATAGAGAACCATTTTCACCTAAAGATATGTAATGAAAGAACTAGGCGAGCCTCCCTGGAAGCCAAGTCTTATGAGGAACAGTTCGGGGAGCTGGGTATGTTTAGCCTGGATAGGAGGAGACAGAGGAGATATGATAGCCATCTTCAAATATCTCAAGGGCTATCACATGGAAGAGGGAACAAGCTCGTTTTCTCCTGCTCTGGAGGCTAGGACCTGAACTAATGGCTTCAAGTTACGAGAAAGGAGATTCCAGCAAACATCAGGAAGAACTATCTGACAGTAAGAGCTGTTCAACAGTGAAATGGACTGCCTTGGAAGGTGGTGGACTCTCCTTCCTTGGAGGTTTTTAACCAGAGGTTGGATTACCAAGTGTCATGGATGCTTTAGTTGAGATACTTACAAGTGCAGGTGGTTGGACTAGATAACCCCTGGAGTTCCTTCCAATTCTATGAAAACTGAAGATGGTTCAACACTATAATGCTTCATCAATAAAGACAATACTATTTGATTTATATTAACAACATTGTTCCAGTAAAGGATGTTCTACTAAGAATATAAATATAACGCGGGTGGTGCTGTGGGTTAAACCACAGAACATCATCATCATCATCATCATCATCATCATCATAATAATAATAATAATAAAAAATTGGCAGTTCAAATCCCCACCACAGGGTGAGCTCCCATTGCTTGGTCCCTGCTCCTGCCAACCTAGCAGTTCGAAAGCACGTCAAAGTGCCAGTAGATAAATAGGTACCGCTCTGGCGGGAAGGTAAACGGCGTTTCCGTGCGCTGCTCTGGTTCGCCAGAAGCGGCTTAGTCATGCTGGCCACATGACCTGGAAGCTGTACGCCAGCTCCCTTGGCCAATAAAGCGAGATGAGCGCCATAACCCCAGAGTCGTCCACAACTGGACCTAATGGTCAGGGGTCCCTTTATCCTTTACACTAGAAAGCATTTAGACAAAAATTATGAGGGTGCTGAAGATCAGTGAGCCTAGTCATTTTTATTTACCATATTTTCCTGTGTATAAGATAAGGGTTTTTTTCCTTTAAAAAAAGGCAAAAATTAGGGGGCGTCTTATACATGGATAGTGCCAAGGGTGGACCAGCGATTGGTTGTTGCCGCAAAAATAGGGGGCATCTTATATATGAAAAAATACGGTATTTTAACTTATTTCCTACCAACCTCTGAGGCTCAATGAAGACAAATAACAAATTTTAAAAAACAAAAATGGAAAAATCACCTATCTGGGCACTTAATGCATTTATACTGAACCACTCATAAAGTTTCCTAAAACTGGAGAAGTAGCAAGGGCCATAACATACATTTCACTTAATAGGGAGCCATAGCTAATCTGACCTCTTGAGTGTACATACATAATACACTTGCTTTCAAAACAAACCTGCTTTATATTTTTAAGATGCACATCCAAAACAAGGTCTGCTATAAGGGCTTAGCCATGATCAGTAATGAGGAACCTGTAGCCCTCCAGGTGTTGCAACTTCAATTCCCATTCAGCCCCATCCAGCATGGCCATTGGTCAGGGATGATAGGAGCTGTAATCTAGCAAAGGTAAAGAGGTAAAGGAACCCTGGACGGTTAAGTCCAGCCAAAGGCAACTATGGGATGCAGCACTCATCTCGCTTCAGGCTGAAGGAGCTGGCGTTTGTCCACAGACAGCTTCTGGGTCATGTGGCCAGCATGACTAAACTGCTTCTGGCGCAACGGGACACTGCAACAGAAACCAGAGTGCACAGAAACACTGTTTACTTTCCCGCTGCAGTGGTACCTATTTATCTATTTGCACTGGCATGCTTTTGAACAACTAGGTTGGCAGAAGCTGGGACAGAGCAACAGGAGCTCACCCTGTCGCACAGATTCGAACCACCAACCTTCTGATGGGCAAGCCCAAGAGGCTCAGTGGTTTAGACCACAGCACCACCCACATCTCTGTACCAGGGGAAGGGCCATAGCTCAGTGGTAGAGCATCTGCCTTGCACACAGAAGGTGCCTGGTTCAATCACCGGCATGTCTAGGTAGGGCTGGAAGAAAACCTTATACAAAACCCCAGAGAGCCACTGCCAGTCAATGTAGACAATACTGTGTTACATAGACCAATGCTCTGAACTCAGTATCAGCAACTTCCTTTGTTCCTATTTATTTGGATTTTTTTATTATCACACTCGCCAGACAAAAAATGCTCCTAAAGCAGCTTTCAAATGACAAAATTAGGAGAACAAATTTGAACATCTGGATATACATTGCGTAGCTCAAAACAGAGGAATATACATTTCTAAACATAGTAAATAAGCACACAAACGTTACTAGCCTGCTGTGGGCTGGCAGACGAGAGGCGGACAACTTTTATCTCTCCTGTAAAAGCCTACTGCATTTAAGAGCCAAGAAGAGCACTACTGAATTAAGAGCAAAGACCTACCTAGTCCAGCAACCTGTTTTCTCCAAGGCCAGCTAGATGTCTCCAAGCAGGACATGAGTGCAATAGCCTGTTCCTGCTGTTGCTCCCTAGCATGCTCTGGTTATAGAGGTAGATAGAGAGACTAACCCGTCATATTTTTTTTCTAATACCCCTCTAAAGCCTTCCAAATTGGTGGTAAGTGAATTCCACTATTCAATTATGTGCAAATGTTAACTATTCCCATTCTGGATGTAGAGGAGGGAGCCTCTCACTTCTAGAATCCCACTTGGTTCCTATGCTGAGTGCAGAGGATTACTACATCCCTCCACTGACAACCTGCTCACTAATCTGTGTGGAATTCCATGCACTTGGTTGCATGCAATTCCTTGTTGCCAATGACTACCAGGCAAGAATTAAAATACGAGAGAGGCAAATTGATTCTATAATAGCTAAGCATAGCTACAGCATAAAAACAGTGGTTTTAAACTACAGGATATCAAATTTAGATTGAAAGTGTTTGAACAACAACAGGCCACATAACGGAGACACAACACAAAAGCAGACGTTGCAACAATCCCAGTTGCCTAACACCATTATCTGTAGCAGCAAAACCCCCCAGAAGATTATGCTTTTGTGGACTACAGTCTACTCCTCAGAACCGTATAATAGCTTTCTCTGTTTTTATGGTTCTACATAACTTTTTGTTCAGAAACCCACTGGGAGAACATTTCAGCCTCCAAGGATACTCCACTGCCCACAGGAACATTGTTATTCTCTAACGAAGTAATTTAAAGGGACGACTGGTGTGAAATTGTTGAATTAGACCTATTCAAGAAGTTTTATTTATTTGTTTAGGCTTGAATTGAGACAATAGTGTCCAGTCCCAACACAAGTGTTAATTAACATATCAAACCTGGGATGACTGCACTACCACCATTTCTTCTATTGTGATTAATTTTTGTGTGTGCTTATCTTAAATTTTACACAGAATTGTCACAGACGGTACTTTTTGCATTTTATTGCCAGTTGTCCCTGTTTTCCTTTAATATACTAGGGGTTTTGTGTGAATTTTATAATTTCATACAGGCACACCTGTGAACTGAGGATAACACATCTGGTGAAGTTCCCTCAAGTCTATGAAAACGTGCACTTTAACGTAGCACAAGCTACTGTGTTGTCATTTTTTGCAGCCACCAACAAACAGTACCACACCTCCTGAAATGGAATCTAATCAGCCTTCCAAGAAGGCACCTCACTGCCTTTGCCTCATCTTTGGCACCTCATCTTTGCCGCATACAGCAGGGGGAAACCCATACTAGTTGACTGCAAAAGGGAAATATGTATTAACAGATTGAGGCCAGATGGCTCTCCAGCTATTTATGACACCCTACTGAGGCAGCTCCCTACACATCCAGCCCTCCTACAGAAGACCTAATATAGCTCTCAATGTTTGCTCACAAGATAAAACTTGTCTAGCTAAGGACTTTGGATAAGACCAAGATATATCCTTCAACAAGGAAAATGTTGAATTCTACACTACTTGTCCACAAATAACACACTCCTTATTCACATTTTTGATACCATACATAGGAACAAGCAACTATGTACCAATTCGCTGGTAGAACATTTTGCAAACCTAACTGATACTGCTCCACTATTGTTAATTTTCAGGTTGTTATGTTTTATGAGTATATCATCCAAATTAAGGGCAGTATCCAACTAAATAGTTCTGCTACATGAAACACTCTGGGCTGTGAAACAGAACCACCACCCTCCAGTCCCCTCCCCACCATCTGCTGTGGGTTTCCCCCAACCCTCTGAAGCAGATTTAGGGAGGGTGCAGGGGGCTCCTGGAGAGGGAATTCAGTTGCACAGTCAAAAGTGCTTGCACTAACAGTTTGGTTGGATACCACCCACAACATGTGACTGTGACAAAGAAGCTTCATGTATCAGCTACTAAAGTAACCCCTGGTGACAGAATTTAGTGTCCCACACTTATTAGATTCCTCTGGTTAGTACAGAAAGCAAATGTAAGGTCAGTTAAAATCCTCTCATTTGATCTGCATTTGGATGTCACAATAAACCTTTGTTTATCATAATGGAAACAAGCTGCAGAAGAAACTCCCAGCATATCCATGAAATATGAAGCTTTTATGTTCGCTTTTGAATAACTACAGCTCAGTATTACAACCAAACCCTAAACTGTAGTTCATCTTAACTATGCTTTGTTGAAACTAGTCAAGTGGGGGGTGGGGGGGGGGTTAGCTTGATGAGTGGAGATATACCAGTGGTGGGCAAGACCACAGTCAAAGTAGGTGATGCAACAGATGTGACATTTAGTACCTTTGTACAGTAGGCTATATTCCAACCATGCAAAACACAGAGGTTTCTACTGCCCCTCCTCTAACCTCTCTCTCAAGGCAATCAAATGTCACATTTCAAGTCCATATGCCAGCCAGGGGAAAGCAGTCAAGGAAGAGATGGAGCAGGGCTAATGAGATGCGGCCTAGGGAGGGTCCTGAGTGAAGGATAAAGAGGTCTGAAGGGCTACATTTTGTCCCAGAGACTGAGGTTGCTCACTGCTGATTTAGTCAAACACAGCAATTGTCTCTCTCCTTTTTTTATTTCAAAACTTAACTGCGGAATAGTCTTAAAAGTGATTTACAAATAAACATATGAACAAAATAACAAAGTAGTACATTGAAAACAAGCAATATGGTCCAGCCATTTAAGTCCTTTATGCCAGCGGTTCCAAATTAGCTAAGTATTGCGGACCCCCTGTTTTTCCCCTCTTTCCTTTTGACCAAGTTGTGCCCCAGGACCTGATGCAAGTGACTAAAAACCGCAGGAGGGAAGAGCAGGGTTATACTTGGTTCCTGCTACCCACAGGCATCTGGCTGGCCACTGGGAGAGCAGAATGCCGAACATGATAGGCCACCAGCCTGATCCAGCAGGCTTCTCTTATGTTAAGTGTTGTCAAACTGATTGAGAACAAATGGATACTATAGAGCTGGAAGGGTTCAGAAAAGGCCAACCAGGACAATCAAGGGGATGGAGCAACTTCCCTTTGAGGAAAGGTTGACTTGGAACTTTTTAGTTTACAGAAAAGTAGAGTAAAGAGGGAAGATGACAGAGGTTTGCAAAATTGTGCATGATGTGGTTACAAAGAAGTTTTTCTCAATCTTTCATAATACTATAAGTCAGGAAGATTCAGGTCAGACAAAAAACACAGTGCACAGAACAATGGCATTTGTTCCCACAAGAAGTAATGATGGCCATCAACTTGATTAGCTTTAAAGGAGGGCAAGGCTTTTGATAGCTAACAGCCACGGTGGCTACTTTCCACCTCCCCTGTGGCAGGCAGTCTGCCTCCGAATGCCAGTTGCTTGAATCACAAGTGGGGAGACTGCTATTGCACACTCATCTCCTATATGTGGGGGCTTCCCATAGGCATTTGGATGGTCACTGTGGGAACAGGATGCTAGACCTCTGGTGTGAGCCAGCAGGTTGTTCTTATGTTTAAATTCTTCTAAATAAATGATGTTGCCAATTGGGAACATAAACTTATCATTTACCAGCACTTCAGGGGAAAATGTACTTACATTCTGCTTTAAATACCAGCCACAGAGTATTCTTTGAATAAAGTAGAGACCAAAAATGTGGGGTGAAATTTTTAAATTAAAAACCAGAAAGCACAACGGTTTATAGCCGACCAGCCAGGATGGCCAAGCTCTGCCTTCACAGTCAAAGGCAGTAATGCTTCTGAAAACCACAAGAAAAATGAGCTCTTGTGCTCGGCTCCCGCTTGTGGGTTATCCACAAGCATCTGGTTGGCAACTGTGAGAACAGGATGTTGGCCTAGATGTCCCTTTGGCCTGATCCTGCAGGCCCTGCTTATGTTCTTATTTGGACAATTACTTCTGCATAAGTGATGGTCCATTTCTGGTGTCATTTCACATTATTTGCGTAACTCAGATGTACAGGATTGGTTTTTTCAATGTGCTAACTGGCTCAACAAAAAAACCTCTGAGTACCTAACAGAAATATGTGAATGTTTTAATTAAAACTTATTTGAAATAATTTGTTATTTGCCCTAATTTAGAAGATGTGTAACTAAAAATGAAAACACATGAAGAATATGTTTCCATAAGGAGGCAATCATGCTTTCCACTGGATAAAGTGAAATGGGTTAACTCAGCAGAGAATAATTGGCTGTGTCCTGTTTTCAGTCAGTGCCTAGCAAACAGAAAGCAGCTCAAGTTAAAGCAGGGTGTAAGCCTGGAGACTGATTAGTTAGGAAGCTATTGCTAAAGGCAGTAAGAGCACAATCTGTCCCATGAGCTCTCTCTCGCAGCAGTTTCCTCTGCCCTGAGAGACTCCACTGGAAATCCCTTAATGCACTATGCCCTTCATTTATTTTTGCTACTGGACATTTGAGAGCATTTAAGAATGCTACTTTTTGAACAGTTGCCTGATGATGGATCACACTGAATTGAATATATATTTATTCTGCCCCTACCCTCAGAAGAAGCAGTAAAAGAGTACCACCTACAGTACAACTGTAAAAGTATACATTTCCCTTGCTATCTTAACACTTTATCCAACAATGACCAAAAATTTTGTTCATTATTATAATACCACTTAAGTGCTGTTTATGCTAGCTGTAAATACTTAATGTGCCTAAGGCTAAGAACAAACCTGATTAAGCTAAAAACTATAAAATTAGTTTCAACTGAATGAAGTGCATGCAGTATACAGCATCATGAAAGTAAATATTACCATTATATTGTTCTCCAAACTTTAAAATTAATGCTTGTACCCTCTTCATTTATGTATATTTATGAAATGTCAGGACAGTAATAATTATTTTACCAGGCAGTATGGCAATAACAGCTAGGTAGCAGACGTCTTTAGTTTATACGATATATATCTAGCTCGTTATACATGAATTTCATAATAGCTTTTTTATGCATTCTTATTTCATTATAGAATTCATTTCATTCTGACGTGAGAAAATTTTGCTGCCCGCATTTCCAAAGCAATCTAGAGCTAAACGATGGATGAATGGCACCCCCTAGTGTTAGTATTAACAAAAGAACTTTCTGGATATATAGGCAAGTTTCTCAAGACTAGGAGTCTGGAAATGAATGCTTATGAGACAGGTGGTTTTTAAACAAACTTTTGCAAAGACATGGTCTTAAATACACTATAATATATATTTTAAAAAATCACCAATGTAAATATGCTGGGAGGAAATATTGCTAACGCAAAGGCTTTCAAATATGGGCCCTCAAAATTATTAGAGAGAAATTTCTGCCACCACTCAGAGATTATTACTTAGCTACGAAGTTCAATCTATAATAAATGACAAAGGGTTTTGAAAACATGGCTCCACAACTCAGAAAGAAATGCTATTGTGGGGGCTTAGGCTAATGTCCATTATCAGCCCAGCAACATGCCTCTTCCTGTACTCCAGCCGAGGCTTTGTAGTAATGGTATCTGGCATCCATACTATTGAGCCGCTCAACTTCGCAAGGCTAGTAGCAGAGCTCTTCTCTGAGTTGCCACCGGAAAGGTAAAAAACTCATGATTACTCTTACTGTGGAGTCTTCCCAGGATACCCTAAGTTCTACCATATCTTGAAGCAGGTGAGCTTGGTGATTGCAGCCCACTAGCTAAAACAAGTGTTGCTGCCATGGTTACTGAATCTCCAGATTCCATCAATCCGCTTTTCTGTCCTACAAAGGAACATAGGAAGTTCCCTTAATCCAAATCAGACGACTGATTCATCTACTCAGTATTGTCAGCATCAAACAGCATCGTTATCCAGGGCTTCAGACCAATCTTTCCCAGCCTTACCTGGAGATGCCAGGGATTGAACATGGGACCTTCTGCATGCAGAACATGGTCTCCACCAGTTATTTAGGGTCCTTCCCCTTAGCTGCACTGAAGTAGCCTCTACAGAGTTCTATGTACAAATCACTTGTACTGGGAGAATACCAAGATCTAGCCCTTCACATAACAATTGACACCAGGAACAGGGGGCATATTCTGCATATAAGAGAATGGAAGAAAGTCACCCATACAGGGAGAAGTAACACATTGAGAAGTGCCAACACATCCATCTCTGACAATTGGTGGCTTACTTGCATAGGAGGAGTATTGTGTGATCTTTGCAAATTACACACACACATTGCCATGTTTCCTCTCTGTTATGTTCTTTCCCCCCACCAACCTATTCTGCAGAATATTGCTACTTCAAATCAGTGTTTGAAAACTCCTGACCAGAATGTCTACATAGCTTAGGTAAGCAATTTAGTGGAGAATGCCTGACAACAATCTTCTATAACTGGTTTAACGAAGCTCTGAAAATCATTAGTCAGAGTCTAGACGGAAAGGGTCACTGTTGGTAGGGAATGAGATCAGTGACAGATGCAATGTCTAGAATTGCTTTTTTAAAACAATTTTCATAAGACTTCTCTTTACTATCTGAAAATTTCAGTTCTTCAGGTGCCATTAAAAATACTTACAAAGACAGTTTAAACAATATTGAGTTGTGACATAGGTGCATTAGACATTTTCTCCCTTTTTCACAAAGTTGATTTACCTGATCCCATTTTACAGTCTGATCAGCTTCTGCTGTCCTTCAAAACTGTTTCTAAAACTGGATTGACATCGAAAGGTTGCATATTTAAAGGCATGCCAGAACTTATCCATCCCTGTTTCAGGGCTCAACCAACTGCAACAGTAAATTAAGAATCTTCCAACAAGAGAAAGTTGATCAGCGGTAGGGTTGGGACCAATAAAAACAAGTGCTGAACCACACAACATACTATTATGGAATTCACTGCTACAGGGTGCAGCAATGGCCATAACCAGGCATGTTCAAAGTTCGTTTCAGGGGCCTAATCCAGCCCGCTGGTCAGTTTATTCTGGCCCCCACAGTAGTATATTTCCTGGGGTAAAAAGAACCCCAACAACTTCAATCCTAAAAAAGGTTAACAACTTTGGTTGGTCCTTTGGTCAGTCCTCACGGCCCTTCACTTCATCAAATCTGGCCCTCTTTGAAAAAAGTTTGGACACCACATAAACTACCAAGCAATGCCCATAGTAGCTAAACAGAACCTCTATACATATAGAAGCAGTATACCTCTAAAGACTAGATGCTGGGACAGAAAGAAGAAGGCCACCACACCTTACTTGTGAGCAATCTGGCTGACTGCTGCTGAAAGCAGATGCTGCATTAGATGCATTTTGGACTGAGCCAGCAAGGTAACCCATATGTTCTAGTAGGGTTTTGTATTTCCAGAATCATAAAAAAGGAAGATGAATCAGCTTGCCTTTGAAATGGTTTTTAGCAGCAGTAGCAAATAATCAGCTTTAACCTCACAACAGGGAGATTTTCATAACAAAAAACAAACCATGTATTGCTTCTACAAAGATCACTCCAAGTAAAATAGCTTACACATACAGTGGTACCTTGGGTTACAGACACTTCAGGTTACAGACTCCGCTAACCCAGAAATAGTACCTCGGGTTAAGAACTTTGCTTCAGGATGAGAACAGAAATCGTGCTCTGGCAGCAGCAGGAGGCCCCGTTAGCTAAAGTGCTACCTCAGGTTAAGAACAGTTTCAGGTTAAGAACGGACCTCCAGAACGAATTAAGTTCTTAACCTGAGGGACCACTGGAGGTCCGTTCTTAACCTGAAACTGTTCTTAACCTGAAGCACCACTTTAGCTAATGGGGCCTCCTGCTGTCGCTGCACTGCCAGAGCATGATTTCTGTTCTCATCCTGAAGCAGAGTTCTTAACCCGAGGTACTATTTCTGGGTTAGCGGAGTCTGTAACCTGAAGCGTCTGTAACCCAAGGTACCACTGTATAATGAAATGTATTTCACTGCATTTTTTCCCATGGAATTCAAGACAGTGTACACAGGACTTCTATGCAGTCTCCCAGTCCTGACCAGTTCTAAACCTGCTTCACTTCAGCAAGGTTCCTGTATCACATGCCTTCGGACCACAGGGAACAGGGAATGCGTCATATTCTAAAACTATAAAATGGCTAGCTATATTCCCCCCATGATTTTTGTGCATATATTAAGTAAGCATTATTTAATAAAAGAAATTACTTAATAAAATAAGGTAAAGAAAATATTCTTTTCCTTTGTAGGTGAAATAAACAGATAAAATCCTCTGCTTAAATTCACAAACTTGAATATTTAATATTATTATTTTTTGCCCAACATGTGAAATACATTCTTCATAATATGAAATACAGTCTTTCCTGAATCATACTCAGATCCTTAACAATGATATTTTATAAACCACTGAGTTAATAAATAAAAAACCTTTTCTTTTTTAATGCTATTTTACAACAAAGTAACACTTGACCTATTTTATAAATAAGACAATATATTAGTATTTTGAATTATGTTATTTGGCATCAACAACTCTTCAGATTTTAGACAAAGTAAAAATGCAAGTCAGATATGTAAAGATAAGAAGAAAACTTCTAAGAATGTAGACACTAAGAGACTTCCATTTGGCAAGCCAATCCCAGTGGCTTATTCCAGATATGACAGTAAACAAGGAATATAACAGACCCTTATGGAAATCAATAGGAATCAACAGTAAAAACATATGATTTATGAATTACCATGGTTACAAGCTTTCAGAACAGGTCTTTCAGAGGTTGGGCTGAAATTCTGTGGCACATCTGTATCTAAAGGAAAAAGAAGAAAAAAACAAGTATGTTTAATATTTACACAAAAGTGTATTTCCAAAAGGTAGTTTCCTGGAGGCAAAGGTGTACTCTGAAAACTTTACAAATTATCATTTAATGTTGTTACTATAAGTAGTTCTCCACCAACTGATGCATTCTGTAGTAAATAGTCCTGTGCCCTAAATCTATAAAAGAAGGGGGGGGGAGTATTCACCTTTAGCCCTTGTTGTGCGTTTTCTTCTGTCTCGAAAAGCAGCACCTGACTGCAAGGCCTCCAGTAGGCTATCCATCACACCTGTCTCATCACCCTCTGTAAAAAGAGATGGAGGGAATTCCTTCAGCTTTCATGGTTACCATAGCAATGCCAAAGGATTTACAGGGCTGGAGAAGAAACCGTAGCAATAAAAAGCTGGCAATTCCAAATTCAGACAAGCCTTTAATTTACTCATAAATCAGATCTCCAAGAAGTCAGCCCTGTTAGTGTTCATATTGTGTCCACTAATGCAGACCAAAGTTCATTTGATTCACCTCACACCACTGCGTCCTAAAATGAAATAGAGCAGTAACTTTAAATATAATGCAACATCATTCATATGCTTCTAATATCTCTGAAACCGGAATGAAGCCACATCATAAAGCCATGTGGGTTTGCAGAAGCAGGTTACTTTGTAGGACATCATCTTCCAAGATGAAAATGATTATTTGCATACAGTATATTAGATGTTCAGATTCTGCTTCCCTAAATGGATCATTTGTGGATTTGTGAATGTCCACTCATGAAAATAGACTTTCATTTACTAAATACTTCGATCCTCTGTATTTTTTTAACCATTTAACACTGCATTTAAAAAAGCAGAATTCATTCAAAGTATAGTTTGATCTGAAACTATGCACACGTGTGTGTGTGTGTGTGTGTGTGTGTGTGTGTGTGTTTAAACACACATATGCAGAGACACAGACCAGAGATAGCTGGTACAAAGTAGTCATACCAACTTTAGTAATGCCTACTCTCACTGGCTGCACCCTCCATGGGCTTGCAGCCTTTGGGAGGACTGTCCATAAGCCAGTACTACGTCTGAACCAACACAGTTTAGTTTCTCTGCTATAGGGTCTTATACAGCTACATACAATTTCAAAAGAGCTACTTAAAGCAGATATGCACATATACTTCCCATTCAACAATAATTTTGCAGTTGTTTCAAAAAAATGTAATTCAAGTTACGTCAAGTAATCTGCACAAAATTGTTTTTGATTTCTCAGACAGAAGATATGCAACGGGCACCACAATTTAAGAAGGATATTGACAAGCTGAAATGTGCATAGAGGAGGGCAACCAAGATAATAAAGGTTCTGGAAAGCAAGTCTTATGAGGAACAGTTGAGGGATTTTGGTATATTTAGCCTAGATAAGAGGCTGAGAGTAAATATAATAGCCATCTTCAAACATCTGAAGGGCTGTCACATGGAAGATGTAGCAAGCTTGTTTTCTTCTGCTCTGGCGGGTAGGACTTGAATCAATGGCTTCAAGTTACAAGAAAGGAGATTCTGACTAAACATCAGAAAGAACTTTCTGACAGTAAGGGCTGTTTGACAGTGGAACAGACTCCTACAAGAGGTGGTGGACTCTCTTTCCTTGGGGGGGGGGGGGTTAAGCAGAAGTTGGAGGGCCATCTGTCATGGATGCTTTAGCTGAGGTTCCTGCATTGCAGGGGGTGGACTAGACGACCCTCGGGGTCCCTTCAAAGGTCCCTTCCCTTCCTTGGGGTCCCTTCTATGATTTTATGAGCCCCAGGTGAGCTGGGATGCAGAATTGCAAACTGCCTTAAATGTTTCGATCAAAGGACAATCTGTAGGCAGCAATAAGTTACCATTTTTATTCTTCTCCTACTGAAATGAAACCGATATGCTTGCTGAGCCAGCTGACAAACTGAGCTAATGCCAAACCCCCTTTTAACAATTTAGGCATATGCTGATTGTACTGCTGCATAGCTCTGAACCTGTAACATCGTAAGTAGTTTTTCCCCCCTATGCTAAGAAAATTGTATAAGCAGAAGAAAAGATGAAGAAATCAAGATTAAAAATGATAGCTTTTAGGACAATCTACATTATGAACTGAGCACCATGTCCCCAGTAAACTCTCCTCCAGCTCACAAAGTAAATGGAATTTTCAGCATGGACAGATTAGTTTAGGGCAGTCTTTTTCATCCTCAAGTCCCCAGATGTTGTTCTCAATCCATTCCTAACCAGCCAGGTCAGGGATGATGGGAGTTGTAGTTAAGACCACATGGGGACCCAAGGTCAAGAAAGGCTGGCCTAGGATAGGATATAGTTACAGCATTTTCCAATTTCAGGTCCACTTAAAGTTTGGGAGGTACCTACCCACTACTTCTACGTGTTGTGGGAGGTGTGCCGTGTAAAGCTGAAAAGTACGAGCATGCAGCATCTTGAATCAAGGAAAGAGTGCTGGCAAGGGTGAGCTGGCATGGGTGAGCAAGGAACTTACCTTACTTAGCACCCTAATACCATAGCAAGAGCCAAGAGGCAAACATCAGCACAATCAGAGATAAGGTAAGAGTGGGCAGAGCATGGGCAAAGTGCACCACATTTCCCGAGCATCTCAATGTTAGCTTGAGGGCAAGAAAAATGTGGAAAGCAAAGAAAGTTGGCATTAACGGGAAATAATAGGAATTTAATTCTCCACACAAGCAAAACATTGCCATGAAATGATTAGTCAGATTTAAGCTCATTTCTGAAGTGAAACAACCAGTTCTGCTTTTAGAAGTCATCGAGCTAGTAACACAAGCAGTATCACTATCTAAAAGAACAGGGTTCCTGTCCACATTACCTGTTTTCATTTCCAACAAACACTTTTTCTTTCTTTGTCTTTCTATTTTTTCCCTTTCTGCTTTTTCTTTAGCAATTCTAGCACGTCTCTGCTTTTCTTCTGCTTCTTTTCTTCTCATATTCTCCTTTGCAGCTTGCTAGCAAAATATATTAAATTTCACCAGCATAAACAATTATGACTTAGAAAAATGTATACATGCCTATTTAAAATCATTTCTGTGCTGCTTTTCATTTGAAAATAAATCCTAAAGCAGTTTTCAACAATAAAACACCACCACAGCAGTAGAATCTGTTATAGTACTAGGGTTGTTTTAAAAAGCTGGCATCACTTGCCTTTCCTACCCTCCTTTCATTCCTTCAACCTATTGCTTCTTCCTCTTGCACACACCCAAGTCAGCCCAGATGTTTAGCCTTAATGTTAAAAAATGATGTTCTTGCAGTGAGTGGGCAATTTTTGTAGACCACTCTTCTCACCTGTGCATCCACTTGCTATTCCTTCCTGCTTTTACTGTTATGTTTTGTTTAGGGAGGAGGGGTGGCAGGGAAGGGTTGCCCCATTCTATTTATTTATGACAAATATTTTTTGTATTTGTGCATACCTTGGGAAACCCCAAGCATGCAGAGACCTGCCTCTTGTACTGATATGAGAGATTATGGCTATGTAAGAATCAGGATCAGCACTCTCCCCTGAACACCTGAAGTAAGGGACAGCGGCACAGTTATATACCTAGACTAGTAGCTGCTGTTTCAAATGTATCTGGTTCTCATGTAACTTGGGGTAAAATGGTCCACCATGCTTGCGTATTAGGTTGCTGCTACCAACAAAATATATACTCATCTTTCTAGTCAGCCTTCCCCAACCTTCAGTCCACCAGATGATGTTGGACTGTAACTTCCAACATGTCTGACCACTGGCCATGCTGAGATTGTAGTCCAACAATATATGGAGACTCAAGGTTGTGGCTAGCTGTAATTAGTGATGTAAAGAATAGCTGAACCTGTGAAGCAAAAGCACATTCATCTATACTACTGCTGCAGAGTCTAGAATTAGATTGTCATAAGATTTACCATAAACATTGTCCTAAAATTGTTCAAGTCAGTTAGAAATTCTTCCACTGAAACTTTCTTCCAATCGACAGCATAAAATTCCATTACATTCCGATAGAGTGTTTCCATACTGTTATGCATCCTCGAAAGTTTCTGGAACTGTTCCCGTGCTTGAATTACAAAGGTGTATTAAGTTTGTTAAGGTTACAAAACTGATTGTCAAATGACTTCCATATGGAGGTGGACCTGTCTCCATTCTCACTAACTTTCAGGAAGAATTTGAAAACATTCCCATTTACTCAGGTGTTTGGTGGCTGAAGAATATTGTTCCTGGCAAGATCACTGGATGGAAGAGAGTAAGTTTTTAGAAAGTTTTAGTGTTTTACAATTATTTTGCTGTATTGCCAGTCTGGGCTTCTTCAGGAAGCAGGGCGGGATATAAATTCAATCAATCAATCATCGAAATAAATAGAGAATACTAAGTTTCTAGGAAAGAGGAAACAGCAAGTTATCAGCAGTAACAACATCTCTCCAGTAGCATGTAGTTCTTCTCATAGTCAGCACTTTTCAAATTTTCCTCCCTATTCTTCCTACATTTTTCATACCTCAAAGATTAATTGCCTCTGCACAACCCAAGTCCCACTTAGATAACAAACTAGTGGGAATATCTTGCTTTAACTAACTGCATGTAAGCTGCTCTGGGAGGCTGCTCCCCCCCACTCCGAAGAGCAGGGAGCAAATACTCTAAGTAAGAGATTTCAGGGATTTCTTCTTGGCACCAATACAACACAAACTAAACACTGCAAAAATACATAGATTAGTTACTCAAAGCGCTAGTCCTCTGAAACATTCAAACAAGTGAACTTCTTTGGTAACAAACTTACTGATTCTTCTCAAAATCAATGAGAAGTACTGTTCTCTAACTAATATTTTATTAATGCTCAAAAATAAATGTTTGGCAGTAATTTTAATAAAGAAAAGTATTGGGAAACAGTTCAGAATATTAATATTCTAATTAAACTTTCACTTCTGTTCACTCACATAATTGTTCCATGCCTCTGCAACTTTTTTTGGTTTAAAATACACAACATTGCCAACATTTTCTTAAACATATCTATATTTTTCACAATTAGTAATCATCACTTTTTCTTTTATCTAGTATACCACAATGTTACAGATCTCCTTGCAACACTCTCAGCTGATCCTTTACTTTTTCTTCATAGTATTCCTCTACACATGTCATTTTGTGATTTTTTGGCTGAATTTCTGATAATCTTTAAAGCCTCTTAATATTTAAACAAACCATGCTAGTAAATACACAATGAAAATCAAACATGAAAAGGTGCTTGTTACAACTGAACCAATATTCCTAAATTTCTCGCCTCCTGTGTTTCTAGAGTCTCAGTTCTTATTATTTTGCTAAGCATAATAGGAAGTCATCATTCAGATGGCATTTTCACTACGTGCCTATATCAAGTTGGTTCCACTGGCAATTTAATTTTACATCAACAGATCATCATACATAGCCAATACTATCATCTCACAGAGAACAATTTATATAAATCCCTTTAATGATCAGCACACTATTAAAACGTATTACTATTATTAATCAAGCAAAATTTAGCAGGGTACTAAATGCTTTATTTCCAAAACTGTCGTTTTCTTGATAAACTGAGACACTATTTTCCTGCTATTCTGAAAACGTACAGAAGTACAAAATACCATTTAGTTCATAAAATTATTTTTATAGATTTGTCGTCTCTTGTAATATATATTTAAATGGCTTTCTAAAGTGACAAAGTGGTGCAAGAAAAAACTGACAAAAGTATTTTATCAATTTGTTATTGTAGATAAGAGCTCTAGAGCTTATCGTGTATTTTGATAATGGTGTGCCTGTATTATAATCAAAGAGAAATGTGAGCTTCTCAAAACTGTTCAAGGACCCAATTTTCATTTAACTTGTTTGCACATCTATACCCATCAAGTAATTTTAATTACATTTCATCATAATGTTTGCATAAATGGTTTTAATGTTCTATGCTTTATTTCTCTGGAATTCCTATCTACAGCAAAAAAAACAAGGGTGGGGGGATTTAATTGCATGTAAAGTAGTGTACACAACTGCAATGGACAGCTAACTAGAATAATCCAGTAAGGAAGTCTTTTATATAATTATAGATTCTATCAATAATAGAACCCACTGACTGTGCACATATCTGACTTCTAAAAGAAATATGAATGCTAATCAATTCATTAGCCGGCTCCGGGTTATGATATTTAGTGACAGGATGTAATAGCCAAGTTGCCTACAGAGCGTAATTGTATGGCAAGTGAGAAATTAGTTTTCACAAAGCCCCATCCTTCCTGTCTCAGCTTTCCCACCGACTGCTTTTTACGAGCTGTGTGCCTTTCAAAAGACATCAGCATCATTCAACTTCCCCTGTCATAACAATAAGAGCTCAGACAGGCCCCAACTTCTTCACGCTGTGCAGGTTCATCTAACCTTTACATCAAGTCTCCTTTGGTTTGTAATTTATCGTAACTCCAGTTTTCCTGGAAGTGAGTTTCTTTAATTAGAAAGCTCACAGCCATTACCAAAAACCACATGTAACTCCACTGTTCCTCAATTATTCCCTGCCTATAGGGAGTGTTAGCAGAAGAGAGCTAACTATTGCATCTTAACAGTGTTTAAAGATCAAAGCATCTGTTTAAGTGTCACATGTGAATTTGGTTGAAATGGTGAGGTATTTCTGTGAAGTTTCAGATAATACACTCTCTTATAAATAAGAGTAACCTGTGTGTAAATCTGTAAGTAGGGTTTATGAATACATTTCCATGTTCAGTGGTGTCCTTCAGGCAAGCAATGTATATGCTAGAATGCTTTCAAGGTGGCAGTTAAGATAGCAAAGACAAAATTAAAATTACCATGTGCATGCATAGCCATGCTTACATATGAAAGCACAGAAAATTGCTAACCATTCTGAGAGCTTCAAATCCTTATCATTCAGATGATCAACTGCTGATTCTGGACAATCATAGGCTAGAAGGCAGAAATACCTATAGACGTGTCATTACACCTTGATGACTGTGCCAGTAGAAACTGTATCGCTCAGTATGGTGCAAGAGACATTCGGGCAGGACTGTTTTAAAATGGAATGCATTTATATCCATTCAGTGGATGTGAAGGGGTGGTCCCTGCTGCCTTGAAAGAGGAAGTGCGGCTGCTCCTAAAAAACCCCCAGCTCTGGACCCCTTAGACTGGAACAACTATTCACCAGTTGAATATACCCACTTTGAGGGGAGGTGGTGGAGGTGGCTGTGGTGTGGCAGCTGAAATGTATTCTTGGATGACAAAAATTATTTAGATTCATTCCAATCTGGGTTCGGGCCCAGACATGCAACTGTGTGGGCCATTGCTTGGATACAGTAGTGATAAAGATGACTGAAAACAATCTGGGCTTGAATCTGGGCATGTTAGAGACACTATGGACAAGTGGTTTCCATGTCCGAGAAATTGGTCAGTTGCCTATCCTGGATGGGGTTACACTAAGCAGGTTTGCATTCTGGGGGTGCTTCTGGATCCAGCTGTGTCAATGGAGGCTCAGTTGCTCAGAGGCTAGAAGTGTCTAGAACTACAATTGATTTGACAGCTCTGAGCATTTCTAGACAGGAAAAGCTTGGTCAGAGTACTTCACACTCTGGTTACTTCAAGACTAGATTACTGCAATGCGCTTTTATGTCGGGCTTCCCTTGTGCTTGATCTGAAAACTGCAGTCAGTGCAGATTGTTGCAGCACATTTCCTGACAGGAATAAGGCATTGCCAGCATATAATACGTGCTCTTAAGTGATTTGCACTAGTTACAGATTTGCTACTGGGCCAAGTTCAAGGTGTTACAATTAGTATATAAAGCCCTTGGGACTGGTTCACCTCAGAGACACTTTACCCCACATGCGCCCATTTGATTGCTTCAATTTGCAGAAGTAGCGCTGTTGAAGGTGCCACATAATACCTGTTCCACATTTATAAGAAATCAATATTTGATTGCGGCAGCACTTATACTTTGGAACTTGTTGCCTATTGATATGCAACAGGTGCCCCCACTGTACACTTTTCGGCATGTGCTAAAATATTTTTGTTTAGATAGGCCTACCAGATACCTAGCATGTTGATGTGTTTTAATCTGTTTTTACTTTATTGCTGATTAAAACTGTTGTTAATTGTTTTAATTGATAATTTTATTGTTTTATTCTTTTTGTAATCTTCTTTGAGGTTTCTTACAACCAGGTAGTATATATATTTTAAGAAATAAATAGATATTTATGTACAATACCAGTGTACTGACCAAGTGTTAAATATGAAAATACATTCTGTAGCCTCAAATGGCCAACAGCTAACATTACTCTGGTTAGTAACATGAAGTGTCATGGGAACTGAATGTGAAGCATAATGGTTTAGAGCAGCAGACAATTAGTTCTTTCATACCTTCATTAAACCTTCCTACAGGCCAACAAAAACAAGAAACCCACAAGAGCACATCTATCTGCTTTTTGTGGAACCCCCCCCCCCCCCCGGTGCTGTCTTTTGTGCTAATGTTATTTGCTTCTTAGTGAATTACCAACCAGACACAGAAAAAAAAATCACATCAAAAAGCATCTGAAAGGAAAAAACCTGAACCAAAATTAGCAGGTAAGATGCACAGGATTTATGGAAAAGAATGATGGCAGCTCCTATAAATTCAAAGGAATAATTACACATACAATTCCAAACAGTAAGAGAAAAGAAGCTTTAAAAAACTGAAATTAGTTTGTAGTTCAGACTAAAAAAATAATCAAAATGGGCAATCTAAATTGATACCCCAAGCTGGCAACTCTTCCCTAATTGCTAAATTAAGCTGTTTTCCATCCAATTTAAGTTGTAGTGCTTAACTAGTCAACTTCTCAACTGTTTCCTCCAGTAATATTTTCCATTCAATGAGCACTTTCATGCCTATATGACGAAAACGCCAAACCACTGGAGATGACACAGGACTACCTTCAGATTATGAATTATAGGTGAATCTTCATTAAAGCCGTTTTAGGTTCTTAGTAATTCAAGGTAGAAATGAGGTCAGGGTTGTCAGAAGTGATGGCTATAACTTTAATAAAGATTATGCAAATAAATTTTAAAAGTGTTAAAGAACCTTAGACAAAGCCAGATAAGTTATTTAACAGCAAAAGGATATGGACATCTTTGTCACAAATTTGTCATGAATATCTTCAGAAAGGGGAAAGGTCTCTAAATCCTTCTCAAGTTGTATAAGCTGCCTTTCCATCTGCTTCAGGCTCTTCTCCAAGCTTTCTGCTGAAACTAAGCATATATTTATAATTAAAACCTCACACATATCAAAAGGTGAATACTGTTAGTAGATGCTTTCTTGCAAAGATTCCTCTAAGTCCACATTATGAAATACTTTTGTCATGTGTTGAGTTCTACCATCTACTCAATATCTTCATGAATGATCAGTTTAATAAATTTACTCAATCACATCACCGGAAACAGCAAATGTACTCAGGCTCTGACTAGTTAATGCACCAATTGAGTGATTTGGAGAGGGCATACTGATCACAGTTGAGACAGTATATAGGTATACAATTACTACCAAACATACTATAGTACTTACTCTTCATGGGGACATAGGCTTCTGCCAGACTCTCTCATCTTAAAGGGAGAAAGTTGTTCAGTGGTAGGTGCAAAACTTGTTTATAGTATCCTGGTGAAGCATATAATTACCAAGAGTAGACTAATAACCATGAGGTGCACATGACTTCATGTACCAGCCAGTCTGTTTTCCAGATAGAAACATGTTAAAATTTTGAACTTCTAGTTTTGCTCTCCTGTGTTTCAGGATTTGCTCCAGAAAACTTTTCTCTCAGATCACCGTGAAACTGTGGTCTCTAGTATAGGTGAGATAGATTTGAATGAGCTGAAGCACTTGATTCAAGGAGCAAGAGCAAATAAATATGGATTCCAGAATTTATAAACCTCTCTACGGAGAATACTTGAGTTATGTTCAAAATAAAATGTCAACTAAGTAGAGCAGGGTGTCTAACCTTTGAACGTCCATCTCTAGCTGGACTACGACTCCCACTACCTCTGACTATTTCTCTTGCTGCCTGGCTGTTGGGAGCTGGAATCCAAAAATATCTGAAAGACCACAGATTAGCTGCCCCTGGGATAAAGAAACACCATTTGTATCCTGAGATGTGCCCCAAGCACCACTAGTACCTTAGTGAAACTTTGGATGTGACTATGAACCCAAACAGCAACTACCTGTACTGGAGGTGGCTGAGATACTGGGGGAAGTGTTGAACTTTCATGAGCACCATATCAGAATGTGTGTGTCTTCTTCTGTGTGCCTGGGTACTCTGTAGTTCAAGCACTATCCGAATGGACCTCAATATTTTCATCTTGACTCTTTTATTCAGAATATGTAGAACCACTTTGGAGCAGAATCATCCACAAATCCCCATTCTGTTGCACCATAAAAAAGACTCCAGAGTGCCTCTGGGCCTGTGAAACTAAATGTTCAGTAGGTACAATGCCCAGCATGTTTGATGACTAAGCACGTGAGCCAATAATTGCGCTCATTTCTGGATCTCAGGGGGGTTTTAAATCTGTTTCTTACACTCCTGGCAAATTTCAGTGGCCAACTTTTCAGCCCATACATTCATGCTGGCCTGCTACCCCTGTGGCGCAAAGCAAAAGGATGCAGGATGTGCAGGATAACCTGGCATTAAGTGCAGCATGGCTTCTTCTTTCTGAGGGGGGGAAGGGGGAGGGAGGGGGAGGGAGGATCCCTATGGCTGAAAGTGTGAAGAATTCTTGAGGGCTTGCTGCTTGTCAGTTTGGATATACATCTGTTTGAGCCTCTGGTACTGCAGGACTACTCATCTTTTTCAGATTTGGAATCTTGACAATTCTTGTGCCAGTCTTGTAGCTTCTTATCTTTCAAAGACGCATACCAGTATCATGTACAATATTTCCAACTCTGTGTTGCTGCTTTCTTATTGCACACCACTATTCTGTTCTGGACATTTTCTTAGTTCAATATGAACTTTCCTGAAATGACCTTCCGCTTACAAGGAAGCTTGAAAAGTAGTAAATTCTGCAATGTAAATTCTTGGGTGTGGATACAAACTTCAACACTCAAATAAAAAATTATTCATTCTGGACAACAGCTGAATAAAATATATTAGCCCATTCTTTAATACAAACCTCTGCTTGCTTTATCTAAGCTCTGCAAGTCTTCAACAAAGCTTAGGACTTCAGGATACTTCTCTTCACACAATTCCACCAGAAAATGAAGCAGTGTTGTCTTCTGATCAACTGATTTGGTGTCCTTTAACTAGAAATTAGTAAGTGAATAGTCAGAAGCAGTAATACATTTTGATCATATATTTTATGATTTACATACTATAGAAATTGAAATCAGTTTTCCTGCAGAATATCTGAAAACTGAGTTTTGAACGATTAAAAAAAATTAATTGCATTTAATTTGCCGTTTTAATTGAAAATTTGATTTTCCTATTCAAATTCTATTTTCTAATACAGAGTTACAATTTGCACAGACATGGTCTAAAGCAGTCCTTGCCAATTTGGTGCTATCCAAATGTTTTGGACTACAACTCCCATGATGCAGTGTAAAGTATCTAGAAGATACCAGCTTTGTAAAGGAACATGATGTAGCAACCTTATTGAAATTAAGCAAGACCAAGTTTAGCCTGAGTAGGTGGGAGACCATCTGCTCTGAGTTCCTTGATGGAAAAGGGGGGGGGGGGGCTAAAAATGTCTAAAATAAAAATAAAATAATAAGCTTTTCAGATTTTGACATCAAAGTTTAATTTTTTTTATTGGGAATGTTTCCCAAAATGTTTAATGGATGAAGATATTGCAAAATTTCTAAATAAGACTGCACACCAGGAATCATTTACTGGAAGATACTGCACGATTCAGGGATGCGGGTTGCGCTATGGGTTAAACCACAGAGCCTAGGACTTGCCAATCAGAAGATCGGCAGTTCGAATCCCCACGAAGGGGTGAGCTCCCGTTCGGTCCCTGCTCCTGCCAACCTAGCAGTTCAAAAGCATGTCAAAGTGCAAGTAGATAAATGGGTACCGCTCTGGTGGGATGGTAAACTGCATTTCCATGCGCTGCTCTGGTTCGCCAGAAGCGGCTTAGTCATGCTGGCCACATGACCAGTAAGCTGTATGCCAGCTCCCTCGGCCAATAAAGAGAGATGAGCGCCACAACCCCAGAGTCGGTCATGACTGGACCTAATGGTCCTTTATCTTTTCTGCAAGATTCAATTATAATATTGATGCTTTAGTATCAGATAGTAGCCAAATATGTACATATCCAGTGCATATTTGGAGAATATCAGCCTTCAAAATCAGAAGAAAAAACTGAAAGAAATGTATTTCAGCTCTGACTGAGTATACTCCATGTTGTACAAATCTGAAGTACTTGCAGAACTGGGACCAATTATTTGCTCCGTTGAACCCTTAACAGAATTCACTAAGTGCAAGCTTTCAGTTTCATTTTTGATGTACTACTAAAAATATTCGTAATTGAGACAATGAGCAGCAAAAACAGCTCACCATGTCACACCTCTTTCTGTCGGCTTGAAACACCAAAGCTTTTAAAACTGTACAGCAATCTTGAAACCGAGCATACACATTTACAATATCTACTATTGTCTAGATCAAAACAGATTAACTGCTTTTATAAGTGGGTGGGGGTAAATGAATAGACATTTAAGCTGAAATTATTGAAGATGTTAGGTGTCAAAAAACAGAAAGCAATTTAAACTGCATTGTAAATATGAAAAGCAAGTGATTGCAGCACTGAACTCAGCATTCACAGCTCTTTAAAAAGACTCACTTTACATAAGGAGCAGAGGTTAAATCCAAACGTCTGTGCATTTCGAGATCCTGCATTCATGTAGTTTCCCATTAGCAATACTAGTTCCAGAAGCTTACTGAAGCTCCTGCTCTTCTTTATCTCTTCACAGGCAGCACTGACAGCCATGATGTCAGGTTTGATGTTATTCACCTGTTCCTCAAACTGAAGCTTAAAAAGAATAGCACTCAGCCGTGGCTTCAGCCTCTTTACACCGCTCATCTGATTGAAAAGGGAAAAAAGTTCTCTTTTAAAACCTATGTTATGCTTTAGCATGGAGCAGGTTGGTTTAATCTTGGATGATTTACAGGTATGACAAATGGACTGAAGCCAAACCTCATGCCTATATGCTATCCCAAAATAGATGAATGAACGAGGAACACTTGTTTGAGCAATATTTAACTTGTGAATAATTATCCTTCTCAGCTATATTTAACTTGTGAATATACTAAGCCAAAAAGCCCACTAGCATTTCTTCTAGTCTTCCAGGTGCTTCTTATCAAGCTGTTTGCACAGCACCACACATTACTACTGGGGTACATTAATGCATAAGCAGTTGCTCAGGCCATAATAAAGTTTGAGTGACACATATAGTTCTAAGCATAATTATTCAGAAAATGTTATAGGAGAATTACTTGTGTACATGTGTTCTTGGGACTGCAAGTCTCTTCATTCTTTTTCTGCTTCACTATTCTAAATTCAGGGGATAAGGTGGCAGAAGTGCATAAGCAAAATCCCTGCAGTATATCAAAACCCCAGCATTATCTTGGACTTGTTTTGCCTCTAACAAGGACACTGTTCAAACACTCATAGCCTTACTGCCATCGAACAACCAGAAGAAACTAGAAGGCAAGTGTCCAGTTTTCTACATTTCTTATGTAGAAGAGCCAAAAATACAGCTTGAGGTAAAATACTAAAATACTTCTCAAAGATTCAAAAATTATAGTGATATTGTTAGTATCACATATGAAGCAGAAGGAACAGTGCTACTCACCACAATACAGAACTGTTCTGGTTCAGACAAGTTTTCATATTCACTCTTCATTTTGGACAATTCATTCAGTTGTTTTTGTTCAGGAAGGTGTTTTATTAGATTCTATGTATCATGAAAATATATGAAATATATTAAGAGTTTTCACAGTCTTTTCTCAGTAAATGTTCCCATGAGGTTTTATTTTACACAACCAGTTCAAAAAATTTCAATTCAGTCTCACAAAGAATCAAAGGAATTTGCTCAGACAGCAACACATGTAAAGAAAAAAGGATTTTATCACTAAAAAAATGAAAACTAAAACTGACTCCAGTGAGAAAATAGAATTCAATTGTTGAGTGCAAAAGCGGAAATTCCTGATTTTTAAAAGTCCAAGTTTCCATTTTCTTCACTACTTGAAAACTGTTGTAATCATAAGTAGTAGTCAATAAACAGCCTTCAAAAGAAATGCCATACAAGAATATGGGGGTGGGGGAAAACAGTTTTTTAATGAATGCTGACAACTGGAAATTATTTTCTCATGGAGAAGTGAACTCTTAAGTGGGTTACTAGACTGGCCTCCTAGTCACAACCTGGCAATTCTAATTCCCAGAAAACACCAATGTTGAATTTCTATGCTACAATAAACATTCCTTAAATTTTATGTGAGTTTAAACATTGACTATGTTATTACTATGATTACACCGTTGCATAAGTCGTGTGATTTTTTTAAAAAACAAAACAAAAATGTTATTATTTACATCAGTTACTATGCTTGTTTATTTGGGCAAACTGCTTTTTGTTTGTATAGTGATACCACGTAGAAAATTTGTGTCAATAAACATATAACCTTTAAATAAAAGTAAACTATTAAAAGTACATCATTACAGTCTAACTTAAGAATTGATCTAGACAAGGGCAGGGGAGCACTGATATAGACAAGGTATTTAGCATTAGGATTTCAATCTACACCAATGGCATTATTCAGCACAAATAACAAATTTACAGCATGATGGCACTCAACTCAAGCTACAAATTGTACCAGATGAGATAAACAAAGGGGCTGGAAATTCTGTAGCTCTGTAGAGCTTTGCACAAAGGTTTTAACCAACAAACTAATGCTGTGTGAGCCCACTTGACAGAATAAAGCCTGAGGTTTTACAACAAAACCCTGTACCTTAAAGGTGGGAGGGTTTGATATTCATACCACACATGGCCTAATAGAAAGTGAATGATGTAGAACCTACATTAGAACATTCTCCTTCTCCCACTAATGGCCTATGCTACTAGATGGCTGGCAAGAGAGACCATACATTAGTTAAGGCCTAATTACACCCATCTCCATTTACATCATCACATTCACTAGCACAGCTGGGGGTGGGGGTATCAATATATACCACAATTTATACAACAGTTCTTGCTCTAATTCTTGGCTGCTGTATTGCTTCAGAGAGATTTCATGCCATTTTATTCATCTCCTATCACTTGGGATATTTAAACTGAATGTTTTTAGAAAGCTAAAGCAATTGGGGCGGTTTGTCACTGGAATGCAAGAATAGAGTACCCTTGTCACTTCGAAAACTTGATCACTGAAATATGGATAGTCAGTGATATTAAGTGAAGCCCATCCACAGGCAAAAGCGGCTTACACTCTCACAACAGAACAACTTCTTCCCCTCCCACCTGTGCAGTTCCCAAATCGACTCCAGAGAGTTGATGGGACCTTCCAAAGTAGAAGTGGGGAGCATGGAGAAGCAGGTGAAGAGGAAAATGAATTCTGCTTATACAATGTTGAATATCATCCCATCACTCTCCACACTTCAAGAAAACCAGTTCTTCCCTCCACCCCAAAGTCTTTAAGCCCAGGAACAAACAAAACTCCAGACAATCCCCAATATCTTCAACTATCCCTATTTGCTATATCATGTAGCCTACTAAGTGACTACATCTGCACTGGATTGGCTTTGCAGTGAATAGTGCTTTGAGGCATTAGCTTGAACTTCATGACCTTTTTCTCCTTCCATGTTTTATTGTTGCTTTTTCAATGGTTGTAACCAGCCCGAGGACCTTAAGATGAAGGAATGATGATGATGATGATGATGATTTAGGAGACGTTTAGGAGAGTATTCTTTTCATCACTGGAATTACATCAGGCTAGTTTTATTTTAAAACTTACATCTTGCCCTTCTGCATTAGAAGCCAAGTCAGCTAAACATTAAACCAACAGTTTTTTATTCATAAAAACTTGATTATAAAGCTGCTTATCAGTTCACCATACCTGAAGCATAGACTCCGACAACTGGGCTTCATCTATTTCCAGTATCATCATTTTTATTTCTTCATAAGGTACCCGAAAATAACCTAAGAAGATAGCTAAGGAAAAGCACACAAACACAAACTATGCTTATCAAATGGGAACACATTTTGGCTAAGCAAAAGCAATGCTGTCCAGCTACAGTGCTTGCTGAGATGTCTACCAAAAGTTTTAAAGTGACCACTTGCTCACTTTATAAATTTGTGGCACATCAATAACTTTAGCAAGACACATGAGCTTAAATAAGGAAAGAGAAATGGAAGATAAATTAGTAAATAAAATTCTCTATTAAACCTATTAGTTGCCTTTCCCACAACAGTTATCTCAAAGCTACTTACAAAAGCAGACATTACAAACAATCTAAAACATTAATTAATAATACGTATCAGAGAGCAGATCCAACTGAACCCTATCCCATTACAAGCTAAGCATAAAATTAGGATCCAAAGGCCTGAGTGAATAAAAATGCTTTTGCCTGACATCTAAAAACAGAAAGCAATGGTGCCAGGCATGCCTCCCAAGGAAAAAGCATGCCACAAATGGGGAGTCACTACTGAGAAGGCCTGTTGTCTTGTCGCCACCTCCTTTGGAAGTCGCATGCAGAGAAGGGCCCACAATGAGGAATGTAGGTGTCAGGAAACTGCCATCAGCTCAGAGGCGAGAGGTGGAAGGGCAGTTGTGTTACAGGGAGCCTCCAAAGATCTTGCGAAGCAGTTCTTCCTCTGGCGAGGAGGGAAGCCCCGCCTCCAGTGGGGAAGGGGCGCAGGGATCAAAAGATGCTAGGGAGAGCCTCAACGCCAAGCCTGATCAAAGTGCAGGGGAGGCAAGTCCCCCTTTGCCAACACCCACTTTGCGCAGTAGGTTTGCGCGCAGAGAGGGGAGGAGAAGGATGGGGGTCACACGACTGTTATGCTGGGGAAGGTATAAGGACCGCCAACTCCCAGATTCTGCTAGCGACTGAGCAGACATGGACTTGCAACGCTCTGCACTGTAAATACTTTGTACAGATAATAAAGCCTGGAAAAGACAGGTTGGAGTCTTGCCTGTTTGCTCTCGAGCAACCACACCAACACCTGACAGTAGGGTTCAGGTTGGTTGAAGTGGGGAGTGGCGGTCCTTGAGGTACGAGACTCCCAAACTGCATATGGCTTTACAACTCAAATCGTGCCTGGTAGCCACTGCAGTCATGCCAAGTTTGGGGTTATGTGTTCAGACTATCATTTCTTAAAAGGAGAATAACTGGGCTACCAGACAAAGCTGATGGAAGGCACTCTGCACCACAGAAGTCACGTGAGCCTAAAGTACCCAGAAGTACCCAAAAGCTACACACCTGCTCCTTCAGTGGGAGTGTAACCCCATCCAGGGAAGATCACACCCCACCCTCCAGTCTAAAGAAACACGCACTAACTCTATCATCTTATGTGGTTCAAACTTCAGTTTAACGGCTCTTATCCAGTTCATTAGAGAGGTCAGAAACAGAGCTATCACACTCACTGCCACACTTGCAGATGTAAAGAAGGAATAGAGCTGTGTACCAGGAGCTGATAGGTTGGGCTGGATGGCATCTGTCTGTTTCAGGAAACAAAAGAAGGAGTGCAATGCACTCCAAAACTCTGGATAATCCCACTCAGCATTTCCACGTAGATGTTAAGCTCATGAACTCTGAAACCTGCAGCACCTCACAAAGGCGGCTCATGTGCCCCAATCACCACTTTCTGAAGATGGTCAGCCAAGTAGGATCAAAACGTCTGCAAAGCAATACTGCCCCCAGAGGCGGAGCAAGGCGGGTGCAGTGCGCTCCGGGTGCTGTTGGGGCCGCTGCCTGCCAGCAAAGCTGCGAAGGAGGATGGTGGCCCCTGCGCAGGGCTCATGGCAGCGGCCTCGTGGGCGGGTTGCCCCAGGTACCGGAGAAGATAGCTATGCCCCTGACTGCCCACCCCCCAAACTCAAAACAGCTGCTCCAGAAGAATACCATAGGGGATGCGACATTGTGCCATGACAGGAATTTCCTCACCTCAACAGCATGGATGGTGAAGTCACCATTGTCTAGTCAATAACTATCTCTTCTCCTAAGCCACTGGAGAAACTTACTAATTCTGCTGTGGGAGCAAGTTGAGAGCTCATCCACACTTCTGCTTGTCCCATGCTTTCTAGGTAAGAGTGCAAGAGGTTTTTTGTTTGCCCCACTGCTTACACTGGGGAAATCTGCTGTTTACCACTGAATTGTTTCACATGTCAATCTGCAGAAAACTGACATTTGTTACGATTCCCTGTAAACAGAGGGTTTTCCCTGAGGAAGCAGCAGGGCAAATGAAAAACCTCTCAGAAAGTACAGGACAAGCTGAAGTGTGGACAAGCCAAGAGAAACAAGCTCATTAGAAAAATCCCCATTGAAGATGGCAAATACTGAATAAAGAAAATTTCTGAGTTTAAATATAAACAACAACCATCTACTGATAGTTAAATTTGTTTCTGATGGATAATCTTCCAGAAATTTATGTACTTTTGCAATTTAGTTTCCAATGTCTGAAAGCTCTGGTATGTACAGTAATGAATCCTACGCTCACCATTACATAAGTTAAACCTACTGTTGATATTGTTGTTACACAGGGGTAAGCTAACATAACCTCCTCCATATGTTGGAATCATGCTGCTTGAGACTGATGGGAGGTGGAGTTCAACAACATATGAAGGACACCATGGTGACAATCCGTGCTTTAATACAAAGTGAGAATTGAGTTTAAAATTTCTGTTTTAAGCTGTTTCTATTTTAGCTGTAAGCCACATTGAGTCCTAAATATAGTAATAATAAATACAATTCAGTAAGTAGAACACTGTTATTTTCAAAAAAATCTGACTCTCTAAAATGTTTTAAACAAAGTAAAGCATTTACATACAAAGGTTTTGAGCAGTCTTTGGATCCAAAATTTTGAGTTCTTTGATTCGTTTTTTAATACTTCTCTCTTCAATATTTTCATCTTTTTTTACTGTCAAAAAGCACAACGTTATTAGCACACAATAATGTTAAGCATCAAATATTTCCCTAACGATACATATTTTGTTGTGGTTTTGAAATTAAATATGAATAAAAATAAGCACAATGCAAGTGCAGAAAGTTCCATTCCTTACATATGAGAAGCACATAACAAGATTCATGTTGCTAGATTTTAAAAGTAAGCAGTAAAGCCACAACCCTAAGCCCCAATCTACACCACTGCTGGAGATTAGGAATGGGTGGAGTATGGGTGACAAAAGGCCCCAAAATGTGGCATTATGCAGGACAGTGATGCATTCACTGTACCACTGTATTCAGTGGTATCTTGATTCTCAAACGCCTTGGTACTCAAACAATTTGGAACCCAAACACCGCAAACCCGGAAGTGTTCCATTTGGTTGTTATGCTATTTATTTTGTGTTTTTGTTTTTGCGGCTCTTTTTGTTTTGTTTATGACTGTGTGGAACCCAGTTCAGCTACTGATTGATTGATTGTGTGACTGCAGTACATTGTTTATTGCTTTCATTTTATGGAACAATGGTTTCGTTAGATAGTAAAATTCATGTTAAATTGCTGTTTAGGGGTTGTTTTTAAAAGTCTGGAACAGATTAATCTATTTTGCATTACTTTCTATGGGAAAGCACTTTGGTTTTGGAATGGACTTCCGGAACGGATTAAGTTTGAGAACCAAGGTACCACTATAAAGCCGATTTACTCAAGTTTAATCAGCATTTCCTTTAAAGAAACAAAACCAAAAAAAAAAACCAGAAAGGCAGCCATGTTAGCTCATAAGAAAAAACTCCCAAATCCACAGTTGTAGATTGCCTTGATTTGATTGGTTCTAAGAAAAGTATTGCTAAACTAGATTAAAAATGTAAATTAAGCTATGCCCACACAACATCAAACTGCTATGGGCTGAGCTATTTTTTGAATCACTGTAACCAAATACAGTGGTACCTCAGGTTAAGAACTGAATTCGTTCTGGAGGTCTGTTCTTAACCTGAAACTCTTCTTAACCTGAAGAACCACTTTAGCTAATGGGGCCTCCTGCTGCCGCTGCCACATGATTTCTGTTCTCATCCTGAAGCAAAGTTCTTAATCCAAGGTAATATTTCTGGGTTAGCGGAGTCTGTAACCTGAAGCGTATGTAACCCAAGGTACCACTGTACAGTGCATTTAATACACAATCAACAATCAAGAGTTGTTTATCAAGCAAGCGTCTGCAACTTGAACAAGTTTCATACTCAAAATCAAAAGTATGAACAGCAGCTTTGCATGAACCACCATCAGAGCACCACTTATCTATTTAAAGCCAATGAAGATTAATGTGGAGACGGAGATAGTGATATTCTGATTTCAGCTGCACTTCTCTTATACCACTGAAGCACATGGAGCTCTAGGCAGTCACTTCTTGTGCTCCCTACTTTCTCCATTTTTCAATAAAGGCCATCAAGTCATGATCAGTTTAATACACGCACACACGCCCCTCAAAAATCACAGATCTGTGTCTTGCATTCCCAACTTTGAACTATTGTACATCCCATTACAAAACATTGACCCAAAATTGTCGTATGTTATATGCTCCTTTTCCTAATTCTTCCTAATTACAGTTCATATGGTAACACTTATAAAAGGCCTTAGGTAAGCCAAAGTACTATTCAACTTGGTTCTCAGACAGCACATGTAGATATTCAACTGTAGTTGTAAGAAATTCTGATGTTTCAATCAAAATCAACTAGGCTCATTTTCTAACCTAGTAAGAATTTAAAACAAAACAATTAGTTACTTACGGGGTTTTTTACAACAAAACGTAAGCTCCAGCTTGCCTAAAAGATCAGCACTCTCATATTTGCCATCATTTGCCTTAATCCAGAAACAGTTCTCATTCATTTCTTGTGGTCTAATCTGCAAATATAATAATATAACTGCTGAGTGATATCACATTAGCTACAGATATATAATAATAGAAGTCACGCACAAAATATGGAAGTTGATCATTAATATAGCTGATAACGATGAAGAGAAAGTAATATTAGTTCTTTCCAATGGCTTAGAAGTCATCCTGGATAGAGGCAGAGTTTGAAATTAGCAGGGCGCCAGGTGCATTTCACCTAAGGATTCTCTATTTTTGAGCACCTCAGAAAGTCTGGGTGCCATTTTTTGCCCCTGGCTGACACTCAAGGATTACTGAAATGTATGTGCTTTGAAGCCTTGAAGTATATGTTAAGGATAGACAATACAGTCATACATCGGGATGAATACGCTTCAGGTTAGGCAAATTCGGGTTGCGCTCTGCGGCAACCCGGAAATAATGGAGCACGTTACTTCTGGGTGTCGCCGCGTGCACACGTATGTGCAGACCGTCAAAATGACGTCACACACATGCGCAGAAGCGTCGAAACGTGACCCGCGCACGCAGACACGGGTTACATTCGCTTCGGGATGCAAACGGGGCTCCGGAATGTATCCTGTTCACATCCCGAGGTACCACTGTATGTTTAAGAAGGTTAGCAATAAAGAGCAGAGTGTTTTGAAAACTGAAGTATGGTGTCAATACAGTGGTACCTCATGTTACAGACTTAATCCATTCTGGAGGTCCGTTCATAACAGGAAACCGCTCGTAACATGAGGCGTGCTTTCGCTAATGGCAACTCCCGCGGCTGCCGCGCCACCAGAGCTCGACTTCCGCTCGCATCCCGGGGGAAAGGTCGCAACAAGGGGCATCTACTTCCGGGTTAGCGGAGCGCATAACCCACAGAATTTGTAAGGGAAATGGTACGTAACACGAGGTGTCACTGTATTTTTATTATAAACGCCAAATTAAACATGTATTAACAATTTCTTTTTAAAATGTGATATTGACAATGTGTCACTTATGTGAATTGCATATTAGTTTATGCTTATCAAAATAATAAATAAAAAGCAGGAAAGGCTGCCTGGGCTTCAGATAGTATATTATGTTTATTTAGAGAAGTTGTCAGTTTGGGATCCGAGACCAGGGAGAAGAGTTGGTGGAGGAAGATTGGAAGAAATTTAAAGACTATTTACAGAAATATTATAAAATTAATGAATGTTAGAATGATGTTGGATTGAGGTTAAAAGGTTATTAGTAATAATGTGGTGAAGGAGTATGGAAAAATGGAAGGTTAAAAAGATGAAAAACTAAAGGTAGAATATACTAAGATAAAGATAAAGATAAGATAGAGGGAAGGGATTTGCTGACTAAATAATTGAACTGGAATACAGAGAGGGGAGGTGTGGGGAAGTCCGGGAAACAAGCAAATGTAAGAAATACTATGAAAATTGAATTGTTTTTACTTGTTTTTTATTTTTGTATTTTTCTTTTTCTTCTTTTATGTGAAAATCTTAATAAAAATATATAAAAAAAAGAGAAGTTGTCAGTTTGCTACTGAGGAATCGGGCATACAGCTTCCCAGTTATTGAGGGCAGGCTAATTGGCCTATAATTGGAGGGTACATTCGCGTGGCCTCTCTTAAAGATTGGGACTACTATAGCATGTTTCCAGCTATATGGTACCTTACCCGAGTTATTTACTACTGTATAACAGCTATTAGAACTTTACCATAACACTACCTGAATAAATTAGGCCTTGTCTCAACAACACATGCTCTGGTTATAGCCTGGCTAGATCTACTGTATTGTGCTCTACATAAGAGTCATTTCTAAAAACAATTGAGAAACTTCAGTCGGTACAACACAATGCTTAGAAACTAAACCACCAGAGTCTATTATAACTATTATGTGCAGTTTATATTGCTATTTCTTTCTGGACACACTTTAAAATACTGCCCTTGACCTTTAAAGCTCTAGTTAATTAGGACTACATTACCTGAAAAACCATCTGCACCTATATGAGCCTGCCAAAACTTTCCCATTGGTGGCCCTGTTCTCTAGCCAATAACAGGAGACAGGGAAGGCTGATGGGAAGCAGAGGCCGGGCTTTTTCAGTGGTGGTACATACGAAATAAAATCACCTTGGAAGTATGCATGGCACCCTACCTAGCAATTTTGAAAATGACTCTCAAAACATTTTTATTTCAATTGATTAAAAAAAAAAAAAGTAAAGTCACCTATGTCCGTTTTTTGGCTCATTTTAAAGGGCTCTGTTTTCACTTTAAACCAGTTTTAATGTTTTATTAATTCCATACACCACCTTGTGAGGACATTTGTGCTAAAATGTGAGATACTGTTCTCTTAATAAAGGAATAAAAATAAATAAACTAATACCAGTGTCTAATAATTCAGTTCTACTTAGAATTTTGCAAAATATGTTTTCCGTTTATTTACCTTTAACCAGTTCAGTCTTTTCATAGTGACCTCAGGTTTAAATTCTTTTTTAGGCTTCAATCCATAAGGCAGTACTTGAGGAGGAGGAGAACACTGTGCTCCTGGCAATGTCTGTAGTGGTGGTGGTGGCGGCACACCAAAAGGAGGAGCCTTTCCTGAACTACTAGTCAATGAAGGTGGCAATGGGGGTGGCGGTGGGGGTGGTGGCGGCGGCAGAGCTCCAGCTGAAAGTGGTAATGACTTGGGTGCTGCATCAGCTAATGGGACTGGAGTCACATGTCCTTCCAAAGATGTCACTGGACAGGCACCTACGCCATTCATTATTGAGCCATCCTGAAAAGCAAGTTTCCAATTTATGAATACAATCCCTAAATATCATTTAATAATATCAAGTTAAACTTATGAAACCCAGCATAACTACTCTGTTGCAAATTTGACATAAAACTGTAAAATACAATGCCAATGTGATGAGACAGTTTAGGAGGCAATTCTATTCCCTAACCAGTATATTGATGGCAAAGCTCATCAATAACATGCAGGTCCACTGTGTTGCTTAGCCATTTGCTACCAACCACAATGCAAAGAACTAGCATTGTGTACAAAAGCCTTATGCAGCTTAGACCCAACATTGTGCAAATTAGTAATGCTACAATGCTGTATGTTATTCATATCACATAATTTTCTCAGACGTTTCCAGTTAGGAAACATAATAACTTGGAAGCCTTGTTGGATCAGACTAAATGTCCATCTAGTCTAGTATCCCACTTCCAATTGCAGCCAATCACATGTTCCTAAGAAGCTTAGAAGTAGGGCACAGTAGCAAAAGTCCCCATCCAACCTTGTTTGTCTACCAGCAATTGCTACTCAGAGGTGTATTGTCTCCACATGCGGAGGCTACATTTAGTTATCCTTCCCAAAAGGCTTCCTCCGTGAAATATGTCTATCTTAAAAAAAAATACTGTACTTTTATGAAGATAATAAAAGTATAACGTAAAAATATGAATAAAGCACAAGACACTACCAATATTAGAATTCTATCTGAAATGCATAAATGTTCTTCCTGTTCTATCTAGCATGGAGTAACAGCAGCTTCTTGTTCAAGATTCTCTTATCTCCACATTGGAACCATTCTGCCCAATGGTTTTTTTAAAAATTAGTTTTAAAAATATTGCCAGGGGACTGCCATCGAAAGGGGAGAGGGGGCAGAAGAGTACAGGGAGCCTCCAAAGTTGCTGAGCAGTAGCACTTCGTCAGGCAGTGGAGAGTCATGCCTCCAGCGAGGCAGAGGGGGAAAGGAGGGGCAAAGCGAGGCAAAGGCTCACAGACGTTACTGTGAGTCCAAGCACCTCGGCTCACGGACATGCCGCTTCCGTTGCCCAGTTTTCGCAAGGGGGGTCAAATGTAAGGAGGGAAGGCAGAGATTTGGGGTGTCTAAGTTCTTATGCTGGGGGGGGACGGACCGGAAAAGGCCACTCCAGGAATCTGCAAGTGAGTGAGACAGACATTAACTTTGAATCTCTGAACTGTACATAGTTTCCACTTAATAAACCCTGTAAAAGACAGGTCGGAGTCCTGGCTGTTTACTCACGAGCAACTATCTACAGACCTGACAAATATAAATATCATGTACATATTATATAAAGACAACTAAATGTATTTATAAAAATGAAAGACCTTTTATTTAATTGTATTATAGTAACTAGTTGTATCATTATCTGAAAACTTGTTTTCAAATACTTTGATTAAAAACCAAATTTTAGGAATAAAAAATAATTTACCTTATGCTTATAAACTTTTCCATTTGCTTCAGTGTGAATAATTTTTTCTTCAATTTTTTGAAGTTGTGCTTTTGTCTCTTGATGTGCTACAAATTCATTTTCAAACTGAAATACAAGCATTAAAGTGCTATATATCATTGTATTCATTCTGTCAATGTTTAATATAACTCCTCGGTCCTTAAGCGTTACTTATATCCATTTAAACTAAAGTTCAGCACATATTTACCTGGGAGTAAGTCATAGTGTAGTGTACACAGGGTTGCACCATTGAACAGGTAAAAATTAAGCTACAGTGATAGAATATGGCCACTAATAGTGTGACAGCAGTGGAAAAAATGACTAAGATGATTAGATTTGAATACTAAGAACATACAATTTCCACAGAAATAACCTGTTATGCACATGACTGTGTGCTCATATTTAACTGGTCTTTTATAGCACACTCTATATTCTTTTCAGTAGAAAATAGCCAGTTAAATGTAAAATAGCTTTTAAATTTGAAGTAGGAGTAAAAATGGTAGAAGGTCAGACTACACAGATGCCCATTTTCTAGTGTGTTATGTTCTTGGATGTTCTTCAACCACTTCCCAAAAGTGGTTCCCAACCACTTCCCAAAAATTATGGCAATTCAGAAGATCGGAAAGAGGTAGTTTCCCAAGGTACTGTTGTGCAGACACAGACTTCAAGGGGCACTCAAGCATGCTGGTCTTTTTATTTTGTTTTTAAGTGTTCCCCAAAACTGTCTTTCCAATCATGATAATTACCATCTTCCATTAGCCACACTGGGGAAATAAGGACAAATGCAGTACAAATACCTGTCTAGTTCCTAGCAGGGTAAAGCAGGTCCTTTACTTTACTTATTCCACAAGTTAATCATAAAAACCTCTTCACAGTTTACATAAAGTATACATTAATATTATAATAAAAAGATATCCCAAAAAAAAATTAGAACCAGCAATTTTATAAATGTACACTATAAATCAATTATTATATGTCAGGGTAGGGTTGCTTAGACAACAGAGTTTTAGTAGGCACTGAAAACAGTACAGTGGTACCTCGGGTTACATACGCTTCAGGTTACATACGCTTTGGGTTACAGACTCTGCTAATCCAGAAATAGTGCTTCAGGTTAAGAACTCTGCTTCAGGATGAGAACAGAAATCGTGCTCCGGCAGCGCAGCAGCAGCAGGAGGCCCCATTAGCTAAAGTGGTGCTTCAGGTTAAGAACAGTTTCAGGTTAAGTACGGACCTCCGGAACGAATTAAGTACTTAACCCGAGGTACTACTGTACAGCAAATATACCTGCATAATATCAATGGGCAGGGAGTTCCAAAGTGCAGGTGCTGCCCCACTGACAGACCAAATCCTTACAAGCGCAGAACAAGTATCATGTGGAGTTTGTAATAGCAGTTGGGAGAGGATTTTCATCAGGAGAATGACATGGAAAAGAAGGTTTAGACAGCCCTTTCCCAAACGATTGCACCAATCCAGGAAACAGAAATCACTTGATTACTTTTTATGTTAAAACTAAAGTGTTGGATTTGAATCACAGGTCTTGGGCATCAGGCCTATTTTAGCTCTTTAAAATCATGAATTATTAACGTCTCAGAACACATCGTAATGTATACATTTAAAGTTAAGCATATCTGGATAAAACAACCTGAAATTACTAACCTTTTTTGAAAATTCTGAAGCTCTCTCTTCAAGTTCTTCTATTTTCTTTTGCTCAATACAAATATCTAATAGGAAGCCAAGGTTTGGGGTTTTAAAAAGTAATTTGAAAAGCAAGCTTTCAGCTCCTAGCCAGCCTGCCCCAAGGCTGAGCTCTATTTGGCTCACATTCCACACACAGCAGTGTCAGAGCAATCAACAGAAGATGAGTATTGAAGAATGCTTAATGGTGACTCAGTTGCCCAGTATTACTTCTCTCCCTTCTTATAATAAGACATGTCAACACATAGCCAGCTGTGATATCAGGACAGCTAGAAAGCCCAGTAGCTATCAGAGACCACAGAAAACAGTGTTAAGTGGGAAGGTAATTGTGACCCATTATTGTGGCCCACAGCTATGCTTTCTAAGCAGTTTTTTAAAGAGGAATAGGTTTGCTTTTAACCACATACCAGCTAATCTTTTTAAACATGTTTTTTATAGGAAGAATAATAATATAAAAAGACTTACTCATTAAATGACTGAAGTCTACATCCAGTCTTTTACGATAACTAAAATCTGGGTCTACTCCACTTCGATGTAAGACTATCTGTGAAATGCACTCTTCAATTAACTTAAAATATAGTGGCCTATACAGGTGAAAGAGAAAAATACATATTGCAGAACAAGCTGAAAGTTCTTCATTCTACAAGTAATGTTGCTTCTGAGAAGCAAAGGTTTCATATTACAGGGTTTATTATTAATATTGATTCAATTTATATCCTGCTTTTCCGCCAAGGGAGCCCACAGTGGTATGTTAAGGTTTTGTATTTATTTTTAAGAAACTTCATTTCAGAAAAAAGAACTCTTGAAGCCTGGAGGCCTGATCAAACATTACTTTCTATGACCCTAGCATTATTCTGCCTCATGTGATACATGCCAGTCCTATGTGGTTTGATTTTAACAATCAAAATCTGATTTAAAAACTGTTTAGTGTTACTTGCAATAATGATGTAACAGCTGACTATTTGTAAAGCAGAGAAGAAAAGAAAACTGCTAAGGGCCTTTTACATAGTGCTACATTGGTTACAACCAAAGTGTCATAATATGTCTTGTCCCACTACATAAATCAGGCCAAGAGAACAATAATATGTTCACATGAAACAAGGCTCTAATGCACATGTTTTTTTTTTCAACATAGTCATCCATTATGATGCAGCATGTTTGACATGGATAAAGGAAAGGATGATACTAAAAAAAAATACTAGATTGCTGGATCTGTAAGGATATGATATGGCATGCATATCTGTGGCATGAAAAAGCAAAGGTCCATAAAGACTTTTTAAATTAAACTGTAAAGAGAAGCTTTTTTGTTGTATGCTCCAGGTATAAGAATCTACTTAAAAGGAAACCGCCATAGTTGCTATCACTCATAGAGGCTTGTGCCTTTCCTCCTGCATGGAGGAAAGGCTCCCCTTCAGCACCGGGCACTCAGCTCTAAGGCAGGTCTTGCACACAGCAAGCACAAGAAAGGCCAGCACGGCGCCTGTCTGTCTGCCCTGCCACAAGTCTTTCCATTCCTAACAGCAAGGGCTGGAAGACTGGCTGGCTGGGCTCCCTTACCCGCTTGCTTGCTTGCTTGCTTACTCCGAGGCCGCCTCAGCTCCTGGCAACCAGCATGCCCTAGCCAGCCCCAGAGGCACCATTTGCCTTGGGAGCTTGTAGCCAGGGCCGCTGCAACAAACAGCTGTGCAAGCCTTTGGGAGGCAGAGAAGTGAGAGAGCATCAGGAGGGAGGGAAGGAAAGAGGCCAGTGTTGCCCATGGCACCCTTGACCATATGATTCAAAGCACCCCAGGGTTCCACAGCACACTGGTTGAAAACCACTGGTTTAATGGAACCAAGACCTGATTTCCTAATGGGGTTGCTTGAGAGTAATGAAAAACTGATTTCTAAAATGTATAAAATGTTAGTAGACTAGGATACTAAAGATGAACTGGTTAAGGAAAAAATAACACAATAGACTAAAGACATAGGCCATAATATTGATATGGCTTCTTGGAAGAAGTTATGTGGAAAGGATATGAAATTTACTGCTTTGTTATACACTAAGAGGAAAGTATCTTAAAATGATGTACAGGTGGTATTTAATGCCAAATAAACTGGCCAATATGTATAAAAATGTGTCATGTAAATACTGGAAATGTGTGCAGATAGATGCGTCATTCTTCCCTATGTGGTGGACATGTAAAAAAGCAATAGGTTTTTGGGAAATGATATGTAATGAAATGAAGAAAATGTTTAAATGGGCTATTCTGAAAAGACTAGAAGCTTTTCTTATAGGTATAATAGGGATGTATGTTCCAAAGAAGATGGCCAGATTATTTATGTATGTGACAACAGCAGCTAGAATATTATAAGCATGGAAATGGAAAGAAGAGAAAGTTCCCACAAAGGAGGAGTAGCTTTTGAAAATAATGGACTATGCAGAAATGGCAAGGAGATTAAGAGAGCGAAATGATGAACTTTTTATAGAAGAATGGAGGACTTTCGTGGACTATTTTAAAAAGTATTACAGTCAAGTGAAATCACAGGCAGGAATCGAGATAAAAGCAGTATAAGAAAAATGATAAATTGTAAAAGAGAAATTTTTTGTAATGAAGATATAATGCAGTAGAAAGGGTTTGAGTATAAACACTGTGGAGGTAAGGGTGGGAAGTCCAGAAGAGACTCATTTTCTAGAATTGTCAATTGGGATTTGGCACAGAAACCACCCTGCTTGCATAACATGATGACCTCTGTCAGGAGAAAGACAGGGGCAGTGTGTTCCTGTTAATCCTCCTCGACTTTTCAGGGATACCATCAAGCACTGTATCCTCCTGGAGAGGCTATCCGAGTTGGGGGTGGATGGCCACTATTTTGCATTGGTTCCACTATTTTGCATACTTGGATGGCCGTCTGCAGTGGGCGATGCTTTAGGAGTGTTTTTTTGGCACCATGAGGCCTTCAATGTAGGGTCCCTCAGGGTTCAATTCTTTCCGCTATGTTACTTTATATCTACACGAAGCCTGGGTTTTGGAGTGTGTTGTCAATGGTAATCTGCTCAATTTCTCCTTTACATCTACAGGTGCAGCAGTGGGTGTTCTAGACCAATGCCTTGCCCCCTCAGGAAGGGACTGGATAAGAGCCAATAAACTGAAGCTTATTCCAGATAAGACTGAGGTGCTGTTAGTGGTGGTTCCCTGGGCTGAATAGATGGGAGAAGGCCCGTTCTTGCGGGGGTTACACTCCCTTTTAAGGAGCAGGTTTGTACTTTGCAGGTGCTCCCAGATCCATTATTGTCGTTTGAGGCCCAGGTGGCCTTGCTAATGCCTTCCATCAACTTCGGCTGGTGGATTACTTCAATGCGTTATACATGTGGCTGCCTCTGAAGATGATTTGGAAAATTCAGCTGGTGCACAACGGCCCAATTGCTCACCAAAACAGAACAGTTTGGGGGCATATGATGCCAATCCAGGCCCAATTTAAAGTGCTGGTGCTGACCTATAAAGCCTTACACAGCTCAGGACCTCAATAGCTAAGGACCGCCCCTCCCCATATGAACCAACCCAGACCTGTCCTCCAAGGCCTTCTCTATGTCCCTCCTCTCTGAGAAGTTCAGAGGGTAGCAACATGAGAACAGGCCTTTTCTGGGGTGGCCCATCTGGAATACTATCCCAAGAGAGGCTTGCCTGGCATCATCACTACATGTCTTTAGATGCCAGGCAAAAACATTTCTCTTTACCCAAGCCTTTGGCCATTAAATAATTTATGGTCTGTTAAAGGGGGACTGATATTATGATTTTTTTATTATTATGCTGCCTATTATTATGCTTTGTATTGTGTTTTTATTATTATGTTCCACAGAATATATTTTAAATGTTGTACACCACCCAGGAATCTTTTGATAAAGGGTAGTATATATATATTGAATCAATCATTATCATCATAATCTAAGTGACAGTTCATGTGTCATTGGAGACAGCTCAATCTTGCAAATAACTACTCAATCTACTCATGTAACCAGAGAAGGGAACACCTGCAAATCAAGACTTCTCTTTCATGATGAGAAAAAGCACTACCTAAAAAAATAAAATAATGGAAGGGAGCAGAGTTTTCTCATATGTCACTTTCAGAATTATATTGCTACCATGGGTAATCATGTGAATAGTTGTTTACAAGTGAGCTTGTTCCAATATATGAACTGGTTCTTAGGTATGCTGGCAGCAAGCATATGGCCCATTTTAACTTTAGTCTAGGAAAAGCCCAGTTTCCCTTGGAATTCCTCCTCTTATCAAACTAAGTAACTTGCATCAGTTCACAAGTTATTCCCTTTTCACAGGGGGGAAAAAACATCCAGGGGAAAATTCCAGGTGGTAAACATTATACAATCTTTTATAATAAATACCTAGGTAGGAGCTATTGCAAGTTTTCCTTACCTTATAAAAGAGTCATTTCTGATCAACAAGAGATGCTGAAGTATAGAAAGAAAATAGCTTTCTGCACTTGTGTCCTTTACAGTGTTCCACACCACATTGTAAACATCATTTGCTTCAGTATCCAGGTCAAGGATGATACAGCTAATTTATATTCTAGGCCATACAAGTACTTTACTCTTTCAAAGCAAAATTTATTTTTTATTATAATTTCAACATTTAAATAACCAAGCTGAGATGTGCACAGCTACTTCATGTGTTTGGCCCAAACTGCCTTCCCTGCTCGCCCGGACCCATAGTCCTGGAACAACATGCACTCTCATTTTCTACATCAGCACCTCTTACTTCCATTTAAAATGGAAAAAAGAAAGGCATCACCAATGGGATGCTTGCTACCAATCCCAGGTCTAAAATTTTTGGGTTCTCTGTCCTCTTTCAAAGGATATTCAAAGTCCAATCTGATATCTTCTAAACGATGGGAAAATTCAATCATGTCTTCTTCTGTATGTTCACAGAACACTTTTAGTTGAATATCCAAAGCATCATTCTTTAAGCATTTCAGTTGCTGCAGCAGGAAGGGAGAATACAATAGTGCTTAATTAATGACTGTGTATAAATATAAGTTATTCTGAACAAAATCCAATTTTTAACATAGCAAGGGATTTATTTGGGAGAATTTACATTAATTATTCAAATAAACAAATGATATATTTTAAAATTTGGAATACATTACATAAAACAAAGCTGGTACTAAAGATTATTGTTACTTCATTTTCATCTATACATTTGTGGATCAATTTTTATATGTAATCTTTCATTCTCTGTCTTAATAAATTACACCAAAAGGGGCTTAACACAACTTTTCCTCAGCCAAGAAAAATAAACTAATTTAAATATTAATTATCTCTCTCTCTCTTACACACACACACACACACACACACTATAGGGGACTTACTGGCACTTGCTCTTTCAATCCACAACGCATGAATTCATTTCTAATGTGGAGTCTGAAGTCCAAATCATCAGGAAACGTAACTAGTGCATTGATCAGCTGCATACAGGCTACCTGCAAGAAAAATAATATTTCAGAAGAAAACAGACCAAACAATAGTAAATTGCATGCGCTCAGCTTACAACCATTTATGACTTGATATTTTATGACTTGATATTTTATTACTAAAAGTGCAGGAGTATCAAGTCGCCATGACATGCAACCCAGTGTGCTACTTGTTAAATATTGCTAAAGGCTATCTAAATCAGGGTGATCCAACGGACGGCCCGTTTTTGGCAGCCCTCAACAACATGACACACTCACGCCCCCAGCCCTCATGCTGCCTTCCCAAAGCCAGGTAAGGAGATTCTGGGCTTTAGGAAGAAGGCATGAGGACTCCAAAGCCTAGTTAGTGCTTTCCCAGCTTTGGGAAGGAGGTGGGAGGGCTCTAGGACTGCCAGAGTCTTGTGGTTCCTTCCCAAAGCTCAGCACCTGGCTTAGGGAAGGCAGTGTGAAGGCCTGGGGGGGGTGTCAAATTTTGGCCTTGCTCCTGCCCCCTGCGTGACAAGGCAGTGTGTGGTCTACAGGTTACGTGTCAAAGTACTCTTGCAGCCCACTTGGCATGAAACTTTGGGCCACTTTGATCCAAATCATTTTAGATGACTACTGCATATATGTTAGACTCAATAGGACACAACCAACACATCTGGAAATGTATGCCAACATAAACCAATAACCTACCAGTTCAAACAACAAAAGATGAATAAAACAATTTAATTTTTCACCCATGTCCCCTCTCTCTCTATATATACATATATTACAAAAAATATACTGTATTTTTCTGTGTATAAGACGCCCCGTATTTTTTTTAACCCGAAATTAAGAAATCAGTATTTTAAACATCAAACAGAACAACTTTTTTTTTCATTTAGAGTGCCAGGGAGAGCTCCTGCTCTGCCTAACCTGGCTTGCCGCAGTGGTCTGCACTGGTTGGCAGAAGTAGTAAGTGAAATGACAGGCCTTCATGGTGCCTGCAGTGGGTTTCTTTAATCTGGCAAAATGTCCAGGTTTTCTTTGTGCCGAGTAGGTGCATGCCCTTTGAATGGAAACTGGGAGTGGAGCCTGTCAGGTAGTAGGACCCTGTGGGTGAGAGTTGAAGTGTCTTGTTTGTGAGTGTGTGAGAGAGATTCAAAGAGGGGAAAGTAAGAGAGGCTGGAGGAACTGGGAGCAGCAGCGGTGACAATGGCAACACGTCAAGTATGAGATGCCTGGGCAGCCGTGCTGCTCCACTGACACTGCGAAGGAAGCACTGCATAAGAGACAAGGAGCTGCTGGCTGCCTCTCTGGCCCACGTCGCATCTCCATTCATAGCCAACGCAGGCAGCAGCTTAATGGACTGATTCCCTCTGAGACCAGCAAGGAGGCAGCAGCGGAGGCCGGCAACCGCAGCTGCAGCCCACCTAGGTCTCAGCTCCAGGGCCTGCTCAGCCCCCTTTCAGTTGTGTGTATGTGCGTGTGTATGGGGGGCGTCCCCCTTTTTTGGTGCATTGTCTCAAGTGCCTTTTCCAAGCCACATTGCACTCTCGCCCTTTCGGTTGTTTGTTTGTTTGCAAACCTCTCACTGCAAAAATGACCCTCCTAATTCTCCCTTGCAGGCTTTAGTCGAACATCGTGTGTATGTGCTTCCCCCCCCCCCTAAATAATACCCCCAGGCTTCCTATGCTACTCGTAAGTAGTGTTTTTCTTAACCATCTATGTATAAGACAACCCCCAATTTCTGAATAAAAAAAAAATCAGCAAAAAAAAAAAATCATTCTACACGGAAAAATATGGTATATATATATTTACCTCGTATGCTACACATAGAATGTATGTAAATTCTTAATAAATTTCACACATCACAGTAAACCTACACATTAGTACAAAGTTTCCTTTAAATCAGGAGTGGGGAACCTTTTTCAACCTAAGGGCCACATTTTCTTACAGCCAACCTTCCAGGAACCACATGACTGCAATGGGCAAGGCCAAAACAGGTGAGGTCAGAGCTGGTGCACACCCACCCATAGGCAAATACCCATTACAAAATGCATGTAAGAGCAGTTGCCCAAGTTTGCTTTTTTCCTCCTCCCCCAGTACCATTTCTTTTTCTGTTACAGAAGTCTGAGGGTGCTGCTATTGATCTCTGGGAGCTTTTTGCAGCCGAAGGGCAGGATAAAATACTTCAAAATAAATGCAGCACAAGCCATATGCAGTTTCTCATACTCTCTTATGAAGCACCCAGGCTTCAAAAAAAAAAGTTTGGCTTCTTTTTTATATTAAACATCTATCTTTTTATTAAATTTATTAAATTTCAAACCTAATTGCTGGAAGAGGGGGATATTCATATATTGCAGCTGTGGAGGAGAGGGTTAGCTCAGCCAATAAGCATCAACAACAGCCTTCCATTGGCACCAACACAGGCTGTCTTAAAGTTAATTGCCAATGCAAGGGAAGGTGGGTGTTCAGTAAGCTACACACCATAGCATTCTTACAACAGGAGAAAAAAGCTTTTGCAGTTCTAAATCCAACACCCCAAAGACCATTAGCCATTAAGATAAAAAGCCCAACCACTATTCAGCTATGTATTTTTTCAGACCAAGTATGTTATCTGGGCTTATAAGACTTTTAGTGCACATGTTCCACAGTACTTCAACCCCCCAAACTCCATAACACTTGGGAAAATATGAACTTCTGGTTTTGCTTTTTAAAAAATCCATCACTCTTGGTCTCAGGAAAAAGTACCTTTTCCAAGTGGTACAGTAGATTGCAACATGTTACTAATGTTGCGCACATAAGCTCTGACATCCTAAGTGATCATCATAATAGAGCCATAATAGAGCCACAAATCAATACAATTGATTGCACAGAAATGTCACTGTCTGCCCATCTGCAAATAGAACTGGTACATATACCCAATCCTAGCTTTATTTTTAGTCTTCCTGAGACGCTGCCTCTGCTATAAAAAAACACACACACAAACTTATCATTTACTTGCAGATGGATGGAATTCCCCTGAAGACCTTCCACAATGGGACAAAATCTGTCAATGTTTTTCTCTTCTGCTGCTGTAGTCAAAGCGTCCAAAATTTTTTCAAGGCTATAACATGAAAAACCAAATAAATAATTTATATTTACCAATAAAAATAAATGGATTATAATAGCATAAAACTAATTTTAAAGCAATTTCTTTATTTATTGTCCTTAGAGCAAGTTAGAGGAGGACTATGCATAGAGAATTCTATATAAAGATTACCAACTGGAATGGAATCTTTATAATCTATTTATTATTACTTATCATCATCATCATCATTAATTATTATTAATTACTATTACAGTGGTACCTCGGGTTAAGAATTTAATTCATTGTGGAGGTCCGTTCTTAACCTGAAACTGATCTTACCCTGAGGTATCACTTTAGCTAATGGGGCCTCCTGTCGCCGCCGCGCAATTTCTGTTCTCATCCTGAAGCAAAGTTCTTAACCCGAGGTACTTCTTCCAGGTTAGCAGAGTCTGTAACCTGAAGCATCTGCAACCCGAGGTACCACTGTACTGCTACTACTACTACGATTTGTATGCCATCCTTTATCCGAAGATCACAGGGTAGTTTACACTACAAAAATACCCAATTTAGTAACAAACAAAAACAATACCCACCCACCCACAGTTTAAAAGGCCAGATTGTTTAGAAGAATTGGGAGAATTCCCCAGCAGCTGAAGTTTCCAAACCGTCTTCAGAGGCAGCCCCATGTATAACAAGTTCCAATAATCTAACCTAGATTACCAGAGCATAGACAACATATGTAAGGCTATTCTTGCCCTGACAGGGGTACAGCTGGGCCACTAGTCGAAGCCAATGAAAGGCACTCTGCACCACCAAGAACACCTGAGCCACAAGTGGGCTCTACAAAGTGGGAAAGTGCACTCGTGTGATTGTTTCAATGGCCTGAACCATTTGGATGTTCTACAAGTCAGCCCAGGCTTCAACAAGTGTGCCAGTCACATCAACCAGGGCCCTCTGGAAACCAACTGAATCCATCAGCCTCTGAGGGCTAGCACAGGCACAGGCACTAACTGCCTGTGCAGTGTACCCCTTACCAGGCATGCCCCACCCCTACACCACACCTCCCCTTGCCCAGAGCCACTGTAATTGGAGTCCCCCTGCTCTCCGCAGTTCCTCTCTTCCCATACACATCTTACCTCCCTTAATATAAACAAACAAACCCAAATAAAAAACACACAAATTTAAAAGCAATTAATTAAAAAAAACATTTTAAACAAATAAAGCAAGGCGATCACCAGAGAAGATGATGTTACGGGGGGGGGGGGGTGATTGCCCTTGTCTCCTCCTGAAACCATTTCCCACAAAGGGACAACCCCCCCCCCCCATTGGACCATGTCTTGATATAGCCACCAGTTCCTTGGTAGATTGAGCCCAGATGGGCTCTCAATCGTTCAGTCAGCAGGGGGTGAGACGGGGGAGGCTTCCCTCTGCCAGCCAAAGGTGCAAAAAGGCTGGCTTTCTTAAGAGAAGGAGGAATTCCAGCAGTTCTGGAAGAGGGCCTGCTAAACAGCTCACCTCCTCCAATGGTGGTCTCTGGCTGCTGCCACCTTTGAGAGCAAAGCACCAGTTCCCTAGCTTTAACCCTTGTGATTGTACAGATGTTTGTAAAACAGGCCTCCATTCTGTACATCTTGGCAAAGCCTTGTTTGCAAACACCACCAAAACAATGTGTGCTTTCCAACAAAAGCTTTCCATGCATGTTTAAAAATGCTTACTGCCAAGGTATTGGTATTTTCAAGATTAAACTTTAGGTCTCAATACAACCATTTCCAATTAACAACTTTCACCTACTTATTTCTAAGTCACCAACCAACTTAGATATTCAGTGCTGTACTTACATGTTTTCCTCTCCAACAATACATATTGCAGAAAGAAGTTTAACTATATCAGTCATCATGCTGATTTGTTTAGGATCAATTGCTTTGGCCAGTAATGAAAAGCTTCTCTCTTCACCCATTATTCTTTCCAAACCATACTAGACAAAACAAAAAGTGATAGTTAACAGAAAGAAGGCAAGTGCCATCCATTTATAGAATCATAGAATCATAGAGTTGGAATAGACCACAAGGGCCATCGAGTCCAACCCCCTGCCAAGCAGGAAACACCATCAGAGCACTCCTGACATATGGTTGTCAAGCCTCTGCTTAAAGACCTCCAAAGAAGGAGACTCCACCACACTCCTTGGCAGCAAATTCCACTGTCGAACAGCTCCTACTGTCAGGAAGTTCTTCCTAATGTTTAGGTGGAATCTTCTTTCTTGTAGTTTGGATCCATTGCTCTGTGTCCGCTTCTCTAGTTTACCAATTCTCCTAGCCACTTTCAAAATACAAATATTCCAGGTAGGCAGGACTGCACACTACTCAAATGACTGAAAAACTACCATGTAGTATTTTGTTGAAGCACTCATACAAAAACCCTATAACAATAGGAATAAAATAACAAGGAAGAATACACAAGTGGAAATTTGCTTAGGCTCTTACAATTCTCAGAATATTTACCTCATTGGCCTGAATATAAGTTGTACTTCTTTTCCAAATTCTGACCACGAACAGTTAAAAGAGCAGCTAAAATTTACGACCTTGCAAAAATTGGCTTTTATGATAACACTGCTGAAACAAACATATAGTAAAATGGAACGGGTGGGAGAGCCTGTGGAATTTTAAGGGAGTGGCTTATATTGGGTAGTTTTCTTTTCTCCCCTCCCCCAAATTTTAACGGTGTGGCTTATTTGCAGGTGCAGCTTATATTCGGGCCAATACGGTAATACTCAGCCACACTATACACACCCTTCACATTACTCACACACTGTAAACTTATACTACAGGCATACACGCAGTCTAATAATTGCCTAATACCGCCACAGTGCATCCTTCCACATCTGTCGCTAAGCCTTGCATGCTCAGTTTTTTAAAGAACCTGACTATTGTATGTGTGCTATCATACATGTGGGGTGGAATGGGGGACATCCCCACTTACGCACATCCAAGTGATGCAAGCAGGGGGGTGGAATGCAAGCCTGTAGTGGAAATGCGGAAGACAATTGTATTTTGAGGAGTGAGGTGGCATGTCCCTTTCCCTTTAACATCCCCAGTTTGAGGTCTGCTGGATTCTCACCTGTCAGGAGTTTATTGGGTTCTTCTGTGTTGCAAGTGTTGGCTGGATGCCGGCTGCAGGTAGTGGGAGACTCTCAGCCGCTCTGTATTAATCATGAGTAATGCCAGGTGCACTTGAACGCATCAAGGCAGGCTATAAAAGTCATAGGTGGGAGGGGCCTGGTGAGCTTCTGCCCAGATCAAAGGACCTGATGATGGGACACCAACGGTTGGGGTTCTCCTCCTGCTGCTCTACCTGGGGTTCCGGGCAGCTGAAGGGGAGATTGAGTAGCCCATGTCGGGTATGTTTTATGTTATGCTTTGTATGCCTGCTAATGCTTTGTATGCCTGTTAATAAAACTGTTCTGGTTCCCCTTCCTCCACCTCATTCCTTTTGTCCTGATATCCTTGAAAAGAACTGTTGTATTTGGCAGCACAAACCCCCATATAAGTGGGAATTCCTGTATCCCACAGTGGAGCCACAGAAAGAATGTGGTTGGTCAATGGAGCCATGGACTCAAAAAGGTTGAAAACAACTGTCATAGGCAAATGATTAATTTGCAACATTCAGTATTTTTATACAATCCCATTGTTTCACGTCCAGTCTTTGGCTTTACATGTTTCATTTTCATATGCATCATCTGCTATCTGTGTAAGCACATAAAGTTTTTCATAAATATATTCTGCATGTGTCAACTGTTTTACTCCTAACTGCCATAGTTAAATTTTAAGTGAATATTTATTTAGCAGGGAGTGCAACAGATACAGTATCTTCTGCTGCTTTTGGAACATGCGTAGGGTCTTATATAGAGACAATGCTGTCCTGCAGAAAGGAAACTGGACTTGGATTTAAAATAAATGTGTGAGTTTCAGTGTGTAAATTTTGAAGTTTGATTCTACCAGTGGACTAAGCTACCTTCTTTTTCCAATTGGCACCTCATAAAAATGCATGAAGGCCTCCTAACGAGGAAACTAAATTAGTACTATGAGGTTGAAATCCTAAACACAAGGGGAAGGGGGAGGAGCCCCATTGGACACTACAAGATTAACTTGTAGATTAACTATGATCTTTTGGCACCTCACTGGCTTGATTCGCAGATAATGCTTAACATGTAATGCAAAAAAGAAACTATTATTGAAGGGAAATGTGCAGCATTTGTCTTAAAAATATAAAACAGTATAGAAATGAAATGAAATGAATATTCCATCATCATCATCATCATCATCATCATCATCATCACTACTACTACTACTGCAGCACTTTTAAGCCACTGGCATAGGCATAGCTTTCTGTTAGGCATGAAAATAGTTAAACCATAACATACCAGATATTGACCCCAACAAGAACTGAACACAGGATTGCAGCTTCAATTTGTGTATCTAGTTATGTAAGTGCCAGTAGAATCAAGGATATGAGACAAAGGTTGGCATGTCACTTAACAACTGTTAACAGTATCAGTTATGTGTGTTTATACTTCATTTCTTCTTGAAAGGAAAGCGTCACTGAGTTTAATAGGGCTTATTTCCAAGTAACCAAGTACTGTATATGACAGCAGTCTTAAATAATTAAGCAAATGATGTTGCTAACCTTATTATTCATAAAGGCCTTCAAACACTGTATGATCTTGTGCTGTAACTTCTTCAGAATTTGTTCCTGTCTGAAACAAATTAAGGACAAGAAATTTATATCATAATGCAAGCTATTCTACTCTTACTGAGGAGTGTATTAGGGCTGGGCAATATCTGCTTTTCAACATTGTGATGCATCACCAGCAGAGCATTACAACATAGTGATATATCACAATATCTGAAAATGAGGAGGAAGGAGGACTTCAAAGTGGTTTGAACTAGTTTAGTAGAGTAGCCAGTTAACCCTCCATAGCCATTCCTCATTTACACCACAATGCAGCTCCCATCTGCACCAATGGGACAGCATACACTGACAGCACAGCATCACCTTGCCTAAGCACCTCACCGCCCCCAAGCGGACACACCAGCTCCCTCCTAGCCTACCCCATGGCCATTGCCACCTCACTGCGTTCCCAACAGCTCCAGCACCACAGCCAGCCCTACTACTTCCATCTTGCAAGTAGCGACTTGAAGGGAAATGGGCACCGCCGCCACCAATCAACCATGAAGGTACAGGGCCGGAGATGAGGAAAAGGAGCCAGCGCTGCTGCTACTGCTGTCCCCCACATGCTCCCATCACAGGGGCTTGCAGGAGGCACCAGGTGTGAGGCAGAAGGGAGGGGGGAGCAGCCCACTTGCTCAGCCGAAGAAATGATGGGCGGGCAAGCAGCGAGCACAGCACAAAGCACAAGAGGTAGGTGCAAGCACGCTGCCACCCCCAACCCCACTCCAGTATCTTTGGGGGTGGCTGGCTGGGCTGTGGAGGGAGGGAGCGGGTCTTGAGTGGCCCTGCTGGGCTCGCTGAGGATTGAGGAGGCCATGCCTGAAACGCTGGCAACACCTGCTGGCATTCATGGTATATTGCCTGGCCTAAAATTGTGAAATCATTGCTGCAATGCAGGTTTCAAAACCGGTTTTGGGCGATGAATCAATACATCACCCAGGCCTAGACTGTATATTTGTAGAAAAAAATCTTACTGCTTTGCTTCAACCAATCTTTCCAAGATGTCCAGTAGTAATCCAAGTCCTTCATATCCAAAGTTCTCGACCCAACTGAAAGTATTAAGAGGTGGTGAAAAATATATTTTGAATATTGTATCCATTAGGTGACCTTTTATTTCAAGCAATTACTATAGTTATATAAAAATAGCGTCAAGAGCTCAGAATCCTTTCCGTGTGGTGGGCAGCAAGACACCCACAAACCAGGAGACACAGATTTTTGCAGGCCAGTTTGATTTCTAGATTGGAATGTTAGTCTTGGCTTTGAAGTTTTAACAGCACTGATAATCTTTACACATTCCAAAATCTAAACTCCCCATCGAAATCTAAACTCAAAAATAAGCAAAGACTTGCCGGCAACCTGTATGATATTTGAGAGAGGGATGTGTGTTTCATATATCATTTCCCAACTTGTTTACTGCTGTTTGGTACTTATCTGCACATAGATAAGGAGGATGCATTCTTTATAGTAACAATGCCGATCATGCGGCATTAATATTGCAGCTCTGCTCCACATCTCTTCTCAGTAGCCCTACTGTGGGACACAAACAGTTGACACAGAAAGGGCCTTGAAAAGGTGCGTAGACAATGCTAGAGAATAAGTTCTGAAATGTGTGAACATTTAGTGTTCATAAATGACTCTAAACAATTTATATGTAGACATTGCCATAAAACACTACAGCTAGTATTAAAACTGTTTATTTAATCAAATTCTAATTTTAGTTCAAGAGACCTTTTGGCAACATCATAATGATATGGAGATTAATTTAGTATCCAGTGAATGAGCAACACAGATTAAGTACACGAGCAGCATAGCAATGCACACATGGGAGAATCATTGAGCTGCTATAAAACAAAAGCACCATCTTTTCTCTGGATCACAACACAAACTGTAGTCACTTGTTCCTACTTTAAAGTCCAATTCTGCTATCCCTACAACTTCAGCAAAAATATTAGACATGCAACTTCATATTTCTAATACCACTTGTATATATTTACAGGGGGGAAACAACAAGACATCTAGGAAAGGCATTTGGAGGAAAGTGACTGCCACTGATATTCAGAGATCGAGATTCTGGAAAAACTCTACCTTAAACAAAGTTATAAACACACCTGGTAAAAGACAACACCTTATAAAATTTTACTAATTTGCTTTTTGTTTACTGAAGGAAGATGGTCATATAGAAATACAGCGACACACCTTTTTAAAAAAAAAGAAAAAAGAACAACTTTTGAACTACTTGAATTACCTGACAGGATTGCTAGTCAATGACACGCGGAGGGATTCTAAGCAACTGACAAGTTTTTCATCTACTGTTCCTGATTTCAGTTCATATATGAACTCCTGTGGTGAAATCTGCTTGCTACTCTTGAGACACCCCTGCAAGGAAAGTAATACTTGCTCAATATCTCAGTTCACTGCATTTTACCAGTTACAATTCACAAGCATCTCATTAAACTACTAACTTTTAGAGAAACTCAGTATTTAACTAAAGCAATTTTCTAGCTAGTTTAAAATCATAAAATATGAAGATTGTATAACTTAGAAAGCTGGAATATAGATGCAATAAAATAAATGATAATTTAAAATTATATCTAGCTGATCATAAAAATTAAGCAATTACACATGGTACATAGGATTACTTGGAGAGCATTACATGTTTAAAGTTAACTATCTCCTTACATTTATACAAGTAGTATTTTTTAAAAATAAAAAATGTATTTATAGCCTGCCCTACATTACAATAGATTCCAGGTTGGGGTACAGAAGGTGCATAAAATTAACTAAAAACAACTAACCATAAAGCAACACATAATGGTCACTAACACTTTTAAAACTACTAGATTGGGTACTCACTCTAAGAACAAATACACTAATCATCTGCAAGTGCCTCCCTAATGTATCCTCCCAAACATGCTAGCTTGGCATGTGCTGGGGGACCTGCAGTACAGAAAAAACTGAAACGTGTCATTACCCACCTGCATACTGAGCAGTGTACAATTTAAAATTAAATCTCAATACAAACATATTCAATTCTGTATTTTAAAAAATGAATACTTATCTAATACACTGTGGCCACAACTGCATCAAGCCAGTAGAATGATGCCCAGCCCTTTGCAGCAGCTTTTAAAAAATGCAACAAAAGCCATATGGATTTCATGAGCAAAGGTTGCTGTGTTTATAGTTTCCCCTGGATGCTATATCTATAGTAGCCTCCAGATGCTGGATCTGCAGCAAGGGGCAAAGGTGGCTCTTTTGCCAGTTTATCAGGAAGCCATATTGTTGAAGACAGGTTAAGGTATTCTCCAGGTCCTAGTGGGACGTTGCACGGCAGGGGAACCTGATGCAGTTCTGAATATAGGTAAATGTAAATGCCTTTAAGGCACAGGTTGTTCATTTTGAAAAGATTCTGGAAGCTAACTGAATTGAAGAGTCTTTACCAATACTGGTTTGTCTTTCAAACCTTATGAATCCCCTGTGTTTTGGAGAGGAGGGGCCTATAAGGACATGTAAATAAGTCTCTGGACACAGGAGGGTTTACAACTTGGGTATTCCCTAGCTCTTAATCTAGCCTCTTTTCTTCCCCCCCCCCTTTCTTTTTGAGAGGAGATCTTTACTTTTGGCCCTGGTTTCCACTAAGACATCTGTGAGAGCACCATTTCAGGGAGCAAGACCAAATTGGAATTAAAGGCTGAATCCACTCCATTCCTAGGCAGTAGAAATAGGCAACCTAGGAACCTGTGTACTGAACAGCTTTGACCTCTCTTCTTTCAAGAGTTGCTTCTTTCTGCTTCATTCTGCCTTGTCCTACCCAAACAAACTAAATTGCCATGACTGATAGTTACTGGGCAAACTAAAGCAATTCATCAGATGAAAATGAAACACACCTGTTTGGTAGATAAAGCGTTGTAAATCATTCATACTTCATTTAAATGAAAGAGGCACTGTTTTCATTTTCTAAAAATAGCAGAACTAACAAACTTACATTGAGATTTAATAGTAGCCTAAATAGCCAGGAGTACCTTTTACCAACTATAGTGTACCAATAGGGTTAGCCTAGCTGTGGAAATTCATGAATTGATAACCTCAAAACTTGATTATTGCAAGGCTCTCTATGTGGGGCTACCCTGTGCCTGGTTCAGAAGCTCCAGCTGATGCAAAATGCTGTGGCTAGTCTGTTGATGTACCTGTCGGAAATCAAGCCTATATCGGGAGTAACTGGCAACACTCCCAGGCACCCGGCTTGGTCTCCCGTTAACCTCCCTGACTGCATTCCCCAGCAAGATCCAGGCTAGGTCTCGATAGGCGATTCTTCTCAGCGTGGGAAGAACACACCCCTCCCTCCTGCTCTCCCAGCAGGGAAAAGGAGATAGACAGAAACGTAATTACATGCTTTTATTCCTGTCTTTGCATCATTACAGAAAACATGACTGCTCTCTTCAAGCTCCAGCAGTCGAGAGACAAACACCTCCTGTACTTCCTGTACAAGAGCAAGAGGAAGAGCTCATATTACACTCTGAGCTAATTCCAGTGCATTGCCCTGTGAGCTGACTGTCCCCGTTTCCCACGGACAGTCACAACATTCCCATCATGTTTACTTTTCAAGCTAGCAGTTTGCAGCTGCATTGGTTCTATATCGTAACAGTACCAGCACATAATTCCAGTGCTTAAAAGCAAGCACTGGCTGTCCATATTTAACCGGTCCAGGTTCAAGGTTCGTGCGTTAATTTACAAAGTTAATTTGTAACAATATGAGTCCATAATCCCTTATATCCAGGCCCAAACACTGAGATCTTTGAGTGAGTCTCTGTCAGTGGTCCCCCGTGGCTCAGATATGCAGCTCATAACTAACCAAAGTTATGAATTAAGTATAGTGGACCCAAGGCTGTGAACTCCCTCCCAGCTGAGCGCCTTCCTTGCTGAACCTCAGACACTTGACTCAGACTTTCTCGTTCTAGCACTTATTTTAAGGCGATGTTTGGTTTCATGATAAAGTCTTATCATTCTATTGTCCCGTTTGTTTTTATTTACACCACTTAGAAATGTGAATAAGTGGTATATAAATATCTTAACCAAATAACATGCAATCTGGCATGAACTGGACTGTACTTGTTGGGAGCTGTGATTGCAGTTGCTGATAAAAGTAGTGTTTCCCTTGATTTGCATCAATCTCTTAATATCTGTTAGTTTTTCTCCCACCCAAACACCCACTCCACTCAAGAGTGCTTACCACTTTAGAAGCAGTACTAATATATTGCACCACCATTTCTTTTTTGGTACTGAAATCTTTCTCTCTCAATGGTGCCTTCCGATCTTCATTTAAATTCATATCTTCCTAAGGGGAAAAGGCAAAACAGACATTACATACTATGATTTACCCCCCCTTCTACAAACAAAATCACCTTACCATAAACCAGGAATGAATAAAAGGTTCATTAGAATATGCTGGCAAATCCTGAGTTATTTGCTGTAGATTGCAAGGATTTTTTTATTTAACAAAAGCAACAAAATGATCCTATTAACTATTGAAATGTAGAAAGATTAGATTAACCTGGAGTGGATTTTTGTGTTGAAGGACTGTGAGCTCAGCTCAGCTCTGTTACAGTGAAAATGAAGATGTCGATGATACCAAGTTCTACCTCTCATTTAAATTGGAACCAGTGAAGTGCAGGGAATGTTCTGTGTGAGTTTCTGGGGGCAGTTGGAGGATGGATGGTGGCTAATGGACTGAAGTTGAATCCCAACAAGACAGAAGTAATGTTTCTGAGGAAAGGGGGATTTCCTGGTCCTGAATGGGGTAACTGTGTCTCTGAACAACCAGGTGCGCAGCCTGGGAGTCATTTTGGACTCACAGCTGTCCATGAAGTCACAGGTTAATTCTGTGTCTAGGGCGACTGTCTACCAGCTCCATCTGGTATGCTGGCTGAGACCCTGCCTATCTGTGCACTGTCTCACCAGAATGGTACATGCACTGGTTATCTCCCACTTGGACTACTGCAATGCACTCTACGCGGCACTACCTTTGAAGGTAACTCAGAGACTACAATTAATCTAGAATGTGGCAGCTAGACTGGCGACTGGGCGTGGCCACCAGAACCATATAAAACCCGTTCTGTAAGACCTACATTGACTCCTAGTACATTTCCGAGCATAATTTAAAGCCCTAAACAGCCTTGGCCCTGTATACCTGAAGGAGCGTCTCCACCCCCATCACTCAGCCCAGACACAGAGATCCAGCACTGAGGCCTTTTGGCGGTTCCCTCACTCCAAGAAGTGAAGTTACAGGGAAACACACAGAGGGCCTTCTTGGTAGTGGCGCCCACCCTGTGGAAAGCCATCCCATCATATATTAAGGAGATGAGTAATTATATAACATTTAGGAAACATCTGAAAGCAGCACTACATAGGGAAGGTCTTCAAGGATTATGTTTTACAATGTATATATGCTGAAAGCCACTCAGAGTGGCAAGGACAACCTAGTCAGATGGGTAGGGTACAAATAATAAATTACTATTATTAATTATTATTAGTTGGGACTAGTAGAAATTATAGAAAGATGCAAATTAGGGTTTACTAATATATATTATTTATTGGTAACCATTTCCTTCATTATTGCTGCTCATTTATAAATTGCTCTCGTCGATTTTTCAAGAAAAAATAGTCAAAAATATTTTTGTTGCATATATAAAACAAGAGTAATGGTACTAGCATAATCTTTGCCATAACTATTTTGAAAGGTACCATTCCCCCTTATGGAATAATATGAAAATTAAGCTGGTGCCATAAGTGGACAAGGCTGTATCAACAGGCAAGATAGTAGAAGAGAGCCATTCATATAATGGACTGTAATACTGTCTGCCACTGCTAAAATTCACACACAACTAGTTGAACTATTTTTTAATGAGTGTGCAGATATAACTTTAACAGTGCTTTTATTGTGCAGAAAGAGAAACCCAATAGCATAGTGGGAACTTTAGTATTCTGTTTAAGATATCATTACACCTTCACAGCCAATTGAACAATTTCTCTTACCATCATTTTTTCAAATAGTGATAGGATCTCCCCGTCTGATAAAGGATTAGGAATGAAGTCATCCAAATCTGTAGATGGAGGCCAGCTGCTGGTTGTAGAATGCAATTGTTTCAGATTCATTATAGTTGGTCGATCTTTTTTGCTCCCAGGAATTCGTATACTTGAAAATCTATCAAACTGAACAAGAACTAAGAATAAATATGTCTAAAGTTCATATTATACACAGTGCATCCTAAAAATACTTCTTATACATGGGATCAGTAGTATCTCTTTACAGTAGCACTGAAATACAAAAAAGCAAAAACTTTTTTTTTTAAAAAAATGTTGTATACCTTGTACTATTTCATTCCTACCATCATTAGGTGACTCCGACTCATTGTGGCTTTGCTTAGACAAACACTAAACTTTGGTTTGATATTACAGGACTGCGCCTGGACGAGCCAGGTTGTACTTTGTCTTGATATACCAGGTACCTAGTTTACGGGTACTCCCAGCTTTGTCACTTGAGGTTCAGGTTACCTCAGTAGCTACAACCGCATTTTACCAGCATCGTTTGGTACATCAGCTGCAACCATTATTGGATTCGGATAGTTTGGCTGCATGGGTTCAAGCATCACTAGCCCTGAATATAAAGTATTGTAACTCACCCTTTGGAGAGCCACCCTTGAAGCTGGTTTGTAAGCTGCAGCCACTGAAGAATTCTGTAGTCTAGATGTTATTGGGCATTAGCTACTGACACCTGCGTTTTATGTCAGCATGCTACCAAGCATGCTATCAAGGTAAGTATATAAAGTCCTGAACAACATGGCACAAGTGTACTTTAAAAAATGCCATATTCCTTATACCCCTGCCTATACTTTGCAATTTGCTGCTGTGGCATATCCAACCACATGTGGCAGTCTTCAACAAAAAAATTGTACATTAGTATGGTGATACTGGGATTATGCAACTCTCTACCTAATCAGCAATAGCATTATTCAACAAACCATAGTAAATATAAACTACAGTTTAGGGTTCTAAAATAATTAAATAAGCAGTTGACTCACAGCAGTACTAGAAAGGTGATCTGGAATGCAAGCCTGAAGTAAACTTAGGCTCATACACATAATTCTAAACTATAATTTAGTATCATGCCCAAAGAAGTTAATAGGACCCCTAAATACATTCCTGCAGCAAAATCTTGCAATGCAAAATACCTAAAAATAAGGTAGGACCCAGGACTGTCATCTATAACTCTGACCTCCCAGATGTAGAAAGTTGTTAGCTGAATAGATAATGGAGAATTCCAGCCAAAACACAATAAACAGGACATCTCTTTCATAAGTGTGGAAGCATGGTTAAAGCATAGTTAACCAATGGCACACTCAACTTATTGGCTTGGTTTGCATGAATAATGCTTAGGATACCCATTTATTCCTCCTATACTTGTTTTGTCAAAAACTATAGTTTATCACTACATCCAATCTGGGCAAACTATTATTTACAACCAAACATTTAATTCCCAATTCTAGTTTACAAGCAAACTTGCCACAGCAAATTGTTATAGTTTTTATTGTTATTATTTCTTACTCACATTTATCCATTTATTGGTTCACTTACCCATTAACTAAAGAAAAAATATGAGATGGCATTATGGGCAGGGGGACAGCACATTAGCCTTAGGCAAGTTCATGTAGCACAAAATCATTATTTGGCATTACATCTGAAGTGAGTTACTGCATTTCAGTTAAGTGCCAAATCTGAATGACAAAAAGTGTTTATTTTACAAAGCAAGTTCCCATTATCTGTGTGGTAAAACATAGAGTTAGTCACAGCAGAATAAAAGCAAAATAATCTTACCACATCATCTGTCAGTGTCTTGATGTGCAAATGCTGTAAATAAAGAAACAAGCTCTTAATGCAGTTCAGATAGTCTACCAAAAATTAGCAAAGAAATTCTAGGTATAATTTCACTATGCAAGCAATATTCCTTCACTTTCCATCATCATATTGGTCTCTGTAAATGTGGAGGTAATCCTGATGATACCCCACTGGACAACCTCAAGAACCCATCCCATGGAACAGCCACAATTCCCTGGCCTGCTTGGCTTGGCTTGAGTGGCAGTAAGTGAAGAAGAACTGCCCCTGCTGCCCCCATTTTTTAAACCTGCTTATGCCCAGAAAAGCTAGCAGATAAGGAGACAACCATCCCTTCCCTGGGAACTCTGTATGAACTTGTGGCTAAGAGCCCCTTTTATCAGTATCAGAATAAAACACCCTAGGGCAGTGGTTATCAACCAGTGTGCCATGGCACCCTGGGGTGCCTTGAATGATGGTCAGGTGTGCCGTGGGCAACATTGGCCTCCATCTCTCTTTCCTTCCTTCCCTCCCTCCCTCCTCTGATGCCCTATTGCATCTCTGCCTTCCAAAGGCTTGCATGGCTGTTTGTTGCAGCAGCCCTGGCTCTGGGGCTGGCCAGGGGGTGCTGGTTGCCAGCAGCTGAGGCGGCCTCAGAGGAAGCAAGCAAGTGGGTGAGGGAGCCCAGCCAGTCTGCCAGCCCTTGCTGTTGGGAATGGACAGACAAGTGGGAGGCCGGACAGGCAGACAGAGACAGGTGCAGTGCTGGCCTTTCTTGTGCTTGCTGTGTGCAGTGCCTGCCTGGGAGCTGAGTGTCCAGCACTGAAGAGTGTCCAGCCTTTCCGCCATGCAGGCCCAGCGGCGCCAGCTGCTGCCACTCAATGTAAGATGCTGGCCTCACATTCTCTTTCAGCCAGTCTCTGTTGGGCTACTAAGGCTGGGGACATCCTCTTCTGAGGCCCCAGTGGGATGTCGTGAGGAAGCACCTCTCTTTGGGGCAGGGTGCGGGTGGCTCAGAGACCGGGGCAGCTTCCCCAAGAAGAGGGGAGAGGAGGCTGAGGAAACACTCCACAAAAGAAGGATGTTTGAAACGGGATGGGGGGCTGCTGGCTCTGCAGGCAAGGGGGGACCAAACTGGGCTTCGGAGGCTTGGTGCCTGTTTCCCCACAGGGGAGCTGCAGAAAGAACGTGGTTCATCAAGGGACTCAAAAAGTTGGAAAACCTCTGCCCGAGGGCCTCATGCTGAAAGAAAAGGCCTTCATTGAGCTTTTGTTTAAATATCCTAGTTATAGTCTTTTTATATATTAAAAAACCTCACCCTTAAAGCGGTTTACAAAAAGAAAATCCAGAAAAATGCACAGCTATCAGAGTTGGTGTAACTTTCCCAGCCTACGGGTGGGCTTGTCTAACCAATTATCTTCTTCAGCAGCTGCAAGGCGCCTCCTGGGCCTCAAGAGGCAGCCAGTTCCGAAGGAAAGTTCCTCGGCAGCATAATGGGGGGGGGGGGGTCGCCAACCGCCCCATGAGGGAAATCAGTTGCGTGTTGTTATTTTTTAAAAAGAGGTATTTTCCAGAGACGGGCCTCGGGGAGGGAAGGAAAGGCTCCCGGGAGCCCAGAGCTGCCTCAGGCTACTCACAAACTTGGGCTTTTTACTGCTGCTGCCGCCTCCTCCGCCCGCCGCCGCCTCCCAGCCTGGCTCGTCACCGTCGCCCCGGAGCATCCTGCTCCCTCCTCGGCCCTTCTTCCCCCGCGGCGCCCCCGGCTCCATGGCGCGCGCTGGGCTGAGGAGAAGGCGGTTGGCGAGGCCCCGCCCCCTCTGGCCCGCGCGCCCCGGGCCGTTGAAACGCCGGCCACGCCCTGGCTCGCAGCCCAGGCATCCGAATCTTCCCGCCACGGACTCCCCGCCCTCCCTGCCTTGCCCGCCTCTGCGCAGCCAATCCCAGGCCGCCGAGCATGGCCAGGGAGCCTCTCTCCTCTCTGATAGGTGGAAACGGGGCTCTCCGGGGAGAGGGAGGGAGGAAGAAAGTCCTGGATGGAGAGGCGCCGGGGAATCGCTGAGCCGATTGGCTGCCCTTTGGCTTCGGCGCGTGCGCGGGACCGAAGACTGACTCGGCTCCCGCCTGGGCCTGTAGATCTTTGAGGGAGCTCGGGCTTCATCTCTCTCTATACACAAACAATAACTCTGTCGTTTTACAGAGTTATTCAACACAAACAAATAAATATTGTTTGAATTCTAGAATTTAATATATATATATTTAATGATTGGTTCCTCCATATCTACCTCTCTCTCTCTATATATATATATATATGGTTATCAATATAGTTTTAATTCTATCAATGTTAAATTGCTGTTTTTAGCTGTACGCTGTCTTGAGTCCCCACCAGGGGAAAAAAGTGCACACAAATGCTTGTTGTTTTTATTTATTTATTTTATGTGATAAAGTTTGTATACTACCCTTCCCCCAGATTTCCATCCCGCATGGTGGGGGAGAGTGGGCAGGGGAGGCTGCTTTGGGCTTCCCTCGTGGGGAATATGTCCCAGCCCAATGTCCCCCTTGAGCACTAGAGGGGATGGGATGGAATCAGGACCACCCATTGGCCAATTAGGAAGCAACTTAGGGGTGCATATATATGACAACACCCTCTCCCATACTTGTAGCTGGAAAATAAAATGGGAAAAGCAACACCGTCTGTTTCTCTATTCCACTCTCTGACATGAGATTTGTTGTTGTTTAGTCGTGTCCGACTCTTCGTGACCCCATGGACCGGAGCACGCCAGGCACTCCTGTCTTCCACTGCCTCCCTCAGTTTGTAGCTTCAAGAACACTGTCCAACCATCTTGTCCTCCTTGTGCCCTCCATCTTTCCCAACATCAGGGTCTTTTCCAGGGAGTCTTCTCTTCTCATGAGGTGGCCAAAGTCTTGGAGCCTCAGCTTCACAATCTGTCCTTCTAGTGAGCACTCAGGGCTGATTTCCTTAAGAATGGATACGTTTGATCTTCTTGCAGTCCATGGGACTCTCCAGAGTCTCCAGCACCAGAATTCAAAAGCATCAATTCTTCGGCGATCAGCCTTCTTTATCGTCCAGCTCTCACTTCCATACATCACTACTGGGAAAACCATGGCTTTAACTATACGCTGACATGAGATATTCAAGGGTAAAAACTGAAAACTGGACTTGAACCAACATTATTACTCCTGCCTCTCAGAAGACCCTGCTCTAATGAGCAGAACAAGTTCACCACTCTGGCAGATGCTGTGCTGAAAACAGAGCATCTGCCTTTTCTAATCATTACTTGACAGTCTAGGCTTATACAATCATCGTTTTGTTCCATGAGGCTCTCAAACGTGTCGCATACCAAACATCAATCTTTTTTTGGTGGTTGGGGCAGAGAAATTCCACTTGTTCAGATTACTTTGGCCAATATGTTGTTTTCCTGCTAAAATATTTTTTTTTAAAAAGAATCTGAACACATACTGAGAAAAAAAAACCTGCAGATTTACATTCCATCCTAACAGAATTTCAGAGCAACAGGTGTATCATACTTGTGAGGCAGATGGCCTATGAAATGAAAAATCTTAATCTACTGCTGAGGAAGAGAAAAAGACAGAACAGTGTAATCATGGCCATGTTACCTATTTGTGTAATATTCTCCAAACCAAATCCCACATTGCCCCATGTCCTTAACAACTATTTGTGATGAGACATACAGAAACGAGGTGCTAATTATATTGGCTTCCCTGCTTGCATTTCATAATTCCGTTAGTGTCTACAAACATTAGACCACCTGTACACAGTTTCTCATCCGCATGTGTGAAGAACCCCCCCCCCACGCCATGTTTTGGAGAGAAGACTAGTAAGGAAAGATGCAACACTCTTTCTCCTGCCAGTTTCCATGTCAGCAACCACCCTCCTTCCCCCCTCCAAATATTAAAGCATAACCATGGAGCCACTTGGGTTTGCCACTGTCTGCCTTATTATCCTCCCTTTGTACATGAGAGCCTTCAGTAACTGTTAACATGAACAAAGTGTTGTTTTACTTTTTCAGTAAAAGTTCTTTTTCTGGGAGCACTCTTGTGTTTGTTGTTCCCCTGGATGCCTTGCAAGGCTTTCCATCTCCCAGACATCCCTAAGTTACACATCCTGTGTACAGGTAGTTTCATAAATGTGCTAGTTTCTGGGCCAGCTCCACCAAACAGATGGCAGCCTGTCCTCCAGCAATATAAAGACAAGCTTGCAGTCTTTATAAGGTTCCCTTTATAAGGATCCCACCCCTGTGCTATTTGTGTTGCGGAAGGACTTATTTGCTGAAGGTGGAAGAGTTTCCAGATGTGCATAGAACATTTCCGGAGCCAGCACTGTAACACCTTTGAGATTTACCTCTGAGGCATTCACTGTAACATCATTTTGGGAGGCTGTCCTGCTGTGTCCCCTCAGCACTAGCTAGCCTCAAAAAGTCTAGCTATCCCCCCTGACTTGGTAGAGCAAATAAGGATCACGGTGCTGTTATTGAATGAGGTATAAAAACTTTTTAAAATAAAAAATCATGATTACAAAATGGTGGCAGAAAAGATTGACTTAAAACTGAATACACCTACCATTCAGCACCAAAGGTTGAACTTTCATAATGAAAGTCTACTTCGCTTTTATCATGAGGTTTTTGTGATATCTAGATTCCAAGGAGTAATCATGTCCCATTACTGTCTTACTCAGAGTTAAATATGAAGCAGCAAAATTAGGCCAAATTACTGCCAGCTTTCTGATTTATGCATTTTCATACTGTCAAAATGGCCCAAACTCCACTAAACCACTTCTAATTTTTACAACATAATTCATAAGTGTTATAAAAGATTATCTCATTATTTAAAAGTTTACACAGAAACTATGAGTTAAATTGGTTTCCTTTAAACTTCACACAGACTTTTAAAATTATTAGGAAGAGAGTTCCCCCCCCCTTGAAATAATTTATCTCGCACATGTACCAAATCTATACATATCTCAAATATGCAGAAAAAGGATGCAGCAGCAGAGCCAGGCATTTTAATGAAACTTTGGTACAGTATCTCAATTTGTAGAACATTGCTACGGATTTCTCCTTTTGCAGAATGCATGCCAAGAATTGGTCAACCTTGTGACAACTAAGAATTTATATACAAAAGCATCTGAGAAGCTTTAAAAAGATATAGCCTGAGGCATGTTCTGCTTCATGTAGTGTCAGAAAAAAATTATACAAAGCTGCTTTTAAATAAGCAGAAACTAAACTGATGTTTGGCACTGACACTCTAACAGGAGGGAACAGTGATTCCTAATTCTTTTATCTTTTAGTTTTGCTTACTTTATGCTGAAGTTATTCATACTTGCACTCTTGAGGCCTACATAGTTTCAAGCCTTCTCGGTTTGGTTTCATCTGTGGTATGCATGCACACACTCCTACCCATCTAGATTCTGGCATGGGAAAGGGCAACGTCATCAGAATGGTCCCAACCAATTCAGTGCTACAATGATGTAGGACAGAACTACAGGTAAAAATTATCTAAATGTTTTGGTTCCGACTTTTCACTCCCATAGATCCCCAGGGTGATTTCCAAGTTAACAATGCAATCCAATGCCTGTCTTCAGAAGTAATTCCCAGTGACTTTAATGGGTTTTCTCTCATATAAGTGTGCACAGTATAGAATTGCACCATTAAACATAGAAATACAATAAAAATAACAGCAATACAACACAAATGAGTATAAGATCAATTAAAAAACCGTAAAATAAAAATGGGCCAATAAATATGAGAGAAAGAGCATAAAAAGACAAATGGCTGTGTAGCTGTTGCAATATAGCTAATATGGAAATCAGGTCACAAATGCTTTTAATACACTAGCTTCCAATATAATAAAATTAGGGGAAGATCAAAATAATGAGTGCCACAAACTGCTGACCAAAACAAGTGTGCCATGGGTGTGTAAAGATGGCAGTTATAAAGTGTGCCAGTCATGCCTGTGGCTTGAGATGACTTGGTCTTCCCTTGCCAGCAGGACTGTGCTACGGTTTGGACATCTGTATGATAGAACTCACTTCTGTGTGCTTATTCTTGGAGGACCTTGGTCTGCAATTGATCCAAATGTGTTTCTAATTCTTGGAGCATTCTCACAGGAGGTTTACATCACTTTTAAGCCTGCCTGTACTTTTTATGTGATTCTCATCATTGCTAAATCTATAGAGAAATCTGTAATTTGAATAGACGGTCCAGGCAGTGAAGGTTGTTCAGTAATACAGTATTACGAAGCAATCTCTTTGGGGGTGGGGAATAAAGGAAACAACGGAACACTTTAACTCTTGTGTGAAAATGAGATGACATCTGATGGCTGGAAGGGACTCAAGAGAGAGAAAATGCCACGGTGCCCCTGGAGCAGCAAAACTGGATGCCTTCCTCTGTCCCACTTGCAATAAAACATTTCTCTCCCATATAGGTCTCTGCAGCCTCAGCAGACTCTGTAACTCTCCAGTGGTTTGACTTTACCCTCGAAAGTGCACCCCTCCATAGTCTCCCAAGACAGGCAGATGCCAACAACATCTGATTAAAGAAATCTTAACTAATTAAATGTATAAGTTACCAGTAATTGATTGACCAGTCATGTATGTACAGTATATGGGGGGAGGGTTCCAAAGGAGAAAAATGTTTTGGATTCTGTATGCATGTGTCACAGCGAGCATAATGTTGGAAAAGCAATTTCCTTTATGTGAGAGAGGAGGAATTCCTTTTTCTGGTATGCTGCATGCTTTAAAAAACCGCAAAACCTGTGGACCAATTAATTAGAGGCAAATGAGTGCCCTCTTAAATGTCTGTGCACAAGAAGCACAGGGTTTTGTTACGTATTTCCATCATTTCCAAGGCTGGAGTGCCAATATGGTCCGGTATAACTGAAGTGACATACATAGCCACATTAGCATCAGGATTATATTTCTCAAAATAAGCACACACACACACACCCGGTCACATAAAAAAAAACTTCATAAAAATGGAAAATACTTTCATAAGTAAGCTGTGATATGATGCACAGGTTGGGTCTTCCAAAGTTAAAAAAGCAAAACTCCCATTGGGCATGCAGAAGTCTTTGGGCATATCTAAATTAGTTATTTGGATACCAGCCAATAATTTTAAAGCGTTGGTGGTGGTGTGATAGAGGCCGTATGTTGCCTTTTCTTTTGTAACACAATCATCTGTCTAACCTGTGTTTGAAGAACCATCAATCCTGCATGATTTGAGGGTGGAAAAGGGTGTGCGTCACAGGCAATGAATGTGCTGCCACACCACCTGCAAGCTCTTGTCCGTTTTCAGATTCAGGTGCCCTAGATGACTATCAGCCACCAAAGGGTTTAATGTAGTATTTTGGTCACTCCAAGGATGACAAATACCCTTCCACCACCTGTTGCTTTGAAAGAAAAGAGACCAGTTAAAGGGTTATAGCAGAAGCATGTTCTAGTGGGGCTGATGAGGAAAACATGGAGCTGACAGGGCTACATGAAATAATCTGGGGGAGGCCAGCCTCATGCATCAAATGGCCCAGTGGAAGGATAACCATGAATTTCAGATCCAATTGAAGCTGTTGTGAAGAATTTGATTTCATAGAACCAAATGCATCTCTTTATCTTTTAGGTATGTTAATCTGCACTACTACAACAAAAATGGAGGGAAAATGAAACCAATATAATAACCCACCAATTATTTAGTAGTTCCTGGGCTCTGCAAATAATATATTATTTTTAAATATATTATTTGTAAATGAATATTCTTTGTAAAATCTTTGTAAAATATCTCCTTCTTCTCCTCTTCCTCCTTCTGATGTGGTAAAAACCATGTAAAATCAAGTTGAAAATTAAGTAAATTACGTAGATGTATCACAGAAAATAGCTTCTTTTCAAAACATTGCTTTATATTTACAGTCTCCATATTTTCAGAACTGCTGAGGATAGTGGATATCGCATATATTTCTGATTTGCATATGAAATAAAGGCATGGCATGCTATATAAAACACACTTTGTCTATCAGTGTCTCTCATCAGATAGCCTGTGTTATTTTTTACAGCCAGCGCAGCCTTTTAAATGTTTCTATAAATGCTATGTTTAGTTCTTCTAGGGATTTTCATTTTATGCAACAGATAGTCTAGCTGCTATAATAAGAAACATAAGCAATTCTTATGTTTTAATATCTAAACCTGGCCTCTCACCTAAGAGAATAATATTCACTAAAATGCAAACTTAATGGGTTCTTTCAAATTCAAAGTAAATTCCTGTTGTACTTTCCCCCCAAAAGTCACACTCATCAGATAGGTCCACCATAGGTGGTAGCAGATGCCCCATTCAGTTGTGCAAACAAGTTATGGAAACCCCATCTACAATTGTATGGGAATCGTATACCATACTGTATATGTATCCCAAAAGTTGAAGGTGTTTTTTATATGCAAAAGCTGATTGCATGGTTAACCAAATAGCTTTCCAATCATAATAGTCTATAGACTGCTCCACATTTGTTTCCCATGCTATCTTTAAACTAGTCATAGTGCTTGTTAAAGAAAATATTGTGTATTTAGTTTTTATATTAGCCCCCATTCAGAAACATTGTTCACTTCTACCATTCTTTCAAAGCCAGTAAATAGCAAGGCCATCATCCTTAAGAGTACATCATTCTAACTGGTGTATTAAAATTGTCCAATATCAGCTCTGTGGTAAAGAATATATATTAAGGTCTAAAATATGAATTTTCTTCCCATTTTACTAATTTACCTTTGGGTATATCACATTTAAATCTAGGGTGATAATCAGGTGGCATTGTTGGAGAAATTCCTGGAGAGGTGAGGCTTTGCCAGTTTTTCCAGACCTGAAAAGTGCACCTGATAATTGTTTTTTATTTTATTTTATTCCAAACTGCTGAGGTACAATGGTTGGAATGACAATACACATAAAGATTCTTTGCCATAGTTTTTGTTTATTCTATTTTTATCCATGGCTACTCTTCTTTGAAAACCAAGTAGCACAGTTGCTGAAGATGGAATGAATCATCATATATAGCCAGATTAGAGACTCCCCATTCATTCACTTAAAAAACAAAAAACAAAATGCATGGTAATTCTAGATCTTTCACTCTGAAAAAAATTGAATATTTTTAGCCTTAATAGTGGGAGTGGGGAAAGGGAAACAAATAAAGGAATATTGGAATAAGTTTCATTTCTGCCATTCTATTTCTGCCCAGCATACATTATTCTTTCCCTACCTCTTTATATTTTTTGAATGGCTTTCACTAAAGGCTTTTAATATAAATTATATAGTTTACCCAGTGTTATAGGAATATGTACTCTATATAGTCCTAAATATTTAAATGCCTTTGAGCCAAAAAGTACCCCAGCCATTCAGTTAATCTCTGTTGGTTGCTTAGGTCCTAAAGTTCTGTCCTCTGGTTTATTAATGTGGTTAAATTAAAGTTTCACCTAAGTATCAGTTCAGATTTCACTTCTGGGAAGTAAGAGGAAACACGTGTTCCTGGAAGGTAAGCAATAAGGAAGGCTTGCTGCTCTTTTGGCACCACAGAAACATCTAACTGAGCAGTGTTGGGATATTGGGAAAGATGCAGCCCTGCTCTGACCCCACATGGCAATAATATTTTTGTGAAAGAACAATTTTCCTCCCAAATTCTGTGGAGAGATGAGACAAAACTTTCCTTCTCAGATTTTTGCCACACATAAGAGCAACTTAAGGACCAATGATAAACACTTCCCACAGCAGTTTGTCTCTGATTTCCTCCTGCAATTTTTCTTTCAAGATTGTGCCCTGATCCTCTGACCTTGAACTACCATTGTACACTCATTGTACAGCTTTACTTGTTCAAGAATTTATTTCAAATGTCTCACAGCTTATGGTTAATCACTCAGTACTGTATACACACTTTGGTGTGACACTCATTTATAATGCATTTGGGAATTTAAAACAACAACCCAGAAACACTCAACTGAATAAGATGTGGGGGTTATTTTCTGTCATTGAAAGAAGAGAAAATAAAGTGCAAGAGTGGATGATAGGGACTGTAGGAATTCTGTAATATCTCTAATGTCTTGAAACATTATTCAGGCTGTTAACTGTTAATGCCACTACAGCAACACAAAGAGCATATCCATAGCACATATAATTATAAGTTACTTTTTCGATATCAAACTGTGTGGGTGTGGGTGGAGGGGGAAAGAATGCTTTAATAGCCACTTGACATGTTTTGAAAAGCTTTCTATACACTATATTACAAATAACAATTGTTATATTACAAATGTTATATAACATTTTTTATATTACAAATAACCTTTGGATGGATTCAACTTTTACTACATACAATGTCTAATTCATGGTATATTGCTCTGTCCCAGCTCCTGCCAACCTAGCAGTTCAAAAGCATACCAGCATGAGTAGATAAATACATATCGCTGTGGCAGGAAGGTAAACGCCAGAAGCAGTTTAGTCATGCTGGCCACATGACCCAGAAAGCTGTCTGTGGACAAATACCAGCTCCCTTGGCCTGAAGCGCGATGAGTGCCACACCCCATAGTTGCCTTTAACTGGACTTAACCATCCATGGGCGGAATCACACAAAGAAGACACAGCCCAAGTGCCCAGAGACAGTAGTGGCATAAGGTAAAGGTAAAGGGACCCCTGACCGTTAGGTCCAGTCGTGAACGACTCTGGGGTTGCGGCGCTCATCTCACTTGATTGGCCGAGGGAGCCAGCGTACAGCTTCCGGGTCATGTGGCCAGCATGACTAAGCCGCTTCTGGCGAAGCAGAGCAGTGCATGGAAACACCGTTTACCTTCCCACCTGAGTGGTACCAGAGTCCCATCATCAGGTAACTGGCAGCAGATGTGACTGGTGAGCACCTGTTCTGCTTTAAGCAACCGACTCTGCAATGCAGATGTGAAGAGAGGCTTCAGCAGCACCCTGGACAGGTCCATACAGATCTCAGTTTGGAGACTCCACAAAAGCAGAGTTCAGATGCGACTCAATGATAGCTAGCCATCCTCAGTCTGAGCCTTGAACAGGAGCTGAGCTCTAGCTCAGAAGCCAGCTCCACCTTCCGTGAGAGGAGTCTCTCCATTGAAAAGGGCCCAGCTTAAAGCAAGCCATGTTGATCAGTCATGTCTGTTGTCAGCTGTATCCTGCTGAAATCACTCATCCAACAGAAATGCACATACAGATACAGATAGGTGCACCCTGGAAATAAGTGAAAATGGCCCTCCCCTCATAACATGGCATTATTTACTATCAGTTACTGAGAAGGCCTTCTTGAAGAAGAGTGAGCACTTACTTTTTTAAAAAAGAAATTTAATTATGCTTTTCAGGTTTATATATTTCACTGATTTGACAATCATTTTAACATTTCAAAAATTGTCTTCCTTCCGCCTCTTTCTGCGATTCCTTAAATTTATTTTTAATAACTTCCACATATCCAAATTAACTTGATTTGCTCATTTATTCATCGACTTTAAATATATACTCTTATAAAATTGCAAGTTATTACAATACTCCTGCCAATGTTCTTATCTGTTTACAGTTTATCTGTAAATATTCAACAAACCATTTCCATTTTTTTTGTATATAAAAAAGTTATCTTGATTTCTTATTCTTCCAGTAAGTTTTGCCATTTCTGCATATTCCACAAGTTTTTGTATCCATTCTTCCTTTGCTGGGACTTCTTTCCATTTTGGGGTGATTAACATACTTGGCGCTGTAGTAGCATACATGAATAGGATTCTATACAGTTTAGGTAGTTCTGTCCCTATAATTCCCAAAAGAGAAGCTTCTGGGGTTTTTTCTTACAAGCATTATTGTAAACATCCTTTTCAATTCATTATATATCATTTCCCAGTAAGCTTCAACCTTACTACAAGATCACCAAATATGATAAAAAGAACCTTCTTTCTTTTTACATTTCCAACACTTATTTGATTTAGATTTATACATTTTTTCATTTTCATATCATTTTCTCTTAGATCATAGCATGCTGTAAATTTTATATCCATATTCCACAATTGTTCCCATGCTTCCATGTCTATATTATGACCAATATCTATTGCCCAATGTATCATTGAGGATTTTACTTTCTCATCCTTTGTCTCCGATTCCAATAATATTTTCTACATTTTAGACAGCACTTTTACATTACATTCCAACAGGTCTCTCTCCAGTTGCGATATTTGTTCCCCAAACCCTCATATCCTATCTTTCTTAAATACTTCATTCAAATGATGATATTGTATCCATGTTGTTAATTTCCCTGATAATTCCTTAAATTCTTTTAATTTATACTCTCCTCCCTCTTGTTTTAATAAATTTCTGTAAGTTGTCCACCCTTCTATCTTTACCGCTATAGTTCCAATGGTGAGAGCTAAAGTGGTGTTTTTACCTCTAATAAATTCTTGTATTTATCCCATACATTGTACACCCCCCCCCAATTATATGATTTGTAAATCCTTTATGAACTTTCACATTTTCATAACATAAATAAGCGTGCCAACCAAAAATAGTAATGACCTTCTAAGTCTAGAATATGTGAATTCTCTGATGTCATTCATTCCTTCAACCAACAGACAGGATGCCTCATAGTGTATCCGACAGGGGAAAACCTCCTTTATGTTCCTTTCTTGCTTAACTCCTCCTTCGTATTGGCCAATTTTGAGAAAACAAGAAAATAATAATAATAATCCACTCTGGGGATGTTTTGTGATCGCACCAACAATATTGTTCTTTTGATTTCTAATAATCTACTTCAATACTCAATACATGTAGAACATGCTATATCAATTATTGTTGGGGTTTATTCTTAACATTTTGAAATACACGTTGAGGGGAAAACCCCTAATGAAATAAGCTTCATCTAAGATAAGTAAACGGCGTTTCCGAGCTCTGCTCTGGTTCGCCAGAAGCGGCTTAGTCATGCTGGCCACATGACCCGGAAGCTGTCTGCAGACAAACGCCAGCTCCCTCAGCCTATAGAGCGAGATAAGCACACAACCCCAGAGTGGTCCGCGACTGGACCTAATGGTCAGGGGTACCTTTACCTTTACCTTTTAAGATAAGTACAGAGTTCTGTAATATGGAACACAGAAGGGTAGAAATTGCATTCTTGGAAACTGAAGGGCTAAGAGGTTAAGAGCTAAAGTTAGTGTGTAAAATATGAACTTTTCTTTTACTAGTTTAATATGTGTGCATGTAGCTAATTGATATGTATTTACAGTCTCTTCATGCCATTAATATTACTTGCCTTGAGATAATTTTCAGTTGCACCATGTCAAGCAGACAACGAAGACTCCCTTGCATGTGAACAAAAGCTCCATTGTTCTTCCAGTTCTGAAGTAAATGATAAAAATTATAAACTAATTTGCATAACAGGAGATTAGAAAATTATCCTTTTATCCTTCTTAATATATTTGCCCTTCCTAATTATAAAGATACAAATCTTTTCAGAATAGCTTCACACAAAAATATTCTTGGATAAAAATTGCATGTTAAGCTCGATTTTGGAAGGTTATTTGCATAATAAGACAAAAGAGATAAATTGCTTCCGTTTAATAATAGCCAATTTTACACTGCCGTTCCATACATGGCTGCTCAGAATAAAGTTCCACTGAGTTTAATGGGCTTACTCTCAAGTTAAGTAGTTATGGGATGGCTGCCCAAACTGGACTCTTTGGGAGCAGAACTTTCTCCCTGAACTTTACAACTAGAAGTTTCTTTGCAAAACTACTAGTCAGCATGGAGAAACACTAGTGACAGGCCTGTGTCTGCCATGAATTAGCAACCAGTTGTTTCTGTTACATGGAGGACCCCCCCCCCCCCGGCTTCCCCACTCTCTCCATAGCTTAGTGTTGAATCTCCTATCAAGATGACTTTCCTGGCTGGAACAGAAGGACTAAGCTACTGGGCTCAGGCAGTTGGCTTAGAGTTCCAAAAAGAGACGCTGCCTTTCAAGATTCACAGGCAATTGCACAGAGCACTATCTCTTTGGGTGTGTTTTTATGTGGGTGAGTGAGTGGGCCTGAGGCCTGAGGCAGAGGGTACACAGTTGGCTACTTCATGAGATGCTGAAAGCAAAGGCAGACATGTTGGTAAACGTCTTTATTATGATAGGGAACAAGTGTCTGAATTCTCCTGAACTTGAAAGCTTTCCCACTGTTGTGAGACATTTTGGTTAGTCTAATAAAGGTTATGCCTGCCCAACCTTTAGACCAAATGGAGCAAACAGCAAGCAGACCTAGTGGTGGGAGGAAAAAATCCTTAAATAAGAGACACGGGGGAATGACTAATGGACTTCAATGTCTGTACACTAATGCACAAAGCATGGGAAATAAACAAGATGAGCTTGAGCTCTTGGTACAGCAAACTAAATATGACATAATAGGCATCACTGAAACCTGGTGGGATAAGTCCCACGATTGGAATGTAAAAATGGAGGGATACAATCTATTTCAGAGAAACAGACCAGACAAGAAAGGAGGAGGAGTGGCGTTATATGTCAGGGATGTGTATACCTGTGAAGAGATCCAAGATTTAGAACCTCAAAGCCAAAGTGAGAGCATTTGGGTCAAAATTAAGGGAGAGAAGAATAGCAGTGACCTCATTGTGGGAGTTTACTATAGATCCCCAAGCCAAACGGAGGACATAGATGATGCCTTCCTGGAACAGATGGCCAAGCATGCAAAAGGAAGGGAGATAGTAGTAATGGGGGACTTCAATTACCCAGATATTTGTTGGATGTCAAACTCAGCCAAGAGCATAAGGTCAAACAGATTCCTCACTGGCCTTGCAGACAACTTCATTGTCCAGAAAGTGGGAGAAGCAACAAGAGGAACAGCCATTTTAGATCTGGTCCTAACCAATGTCGATGACCTGGTTAATGGGGTAGAAGTGGAAGGATCATTAGGCGCAAGTGATCATGCTCTTCTGAAGTTTACTATACAACGGAAAGGAGCAGCCAAGCATACTAGGACTCAATTTCTTGACTTTAAGATGTCCATCTCCGTTCCACTTTTTTTTGCCAAACACTTAAAGCTGAATGTGCACAAGTTAAAAGTTGCAAGTTATGTGTATAGGGCTTTAAGGGTCAAAACCCATACAGTCATATCTCGGAAGTCGAACGGAATCCGTTCCAGAAGTCCATTAGACTTCCAAAACGTTCGGAAACCAAGGTGCAGCTTCTGATTGGCTGCAGGAAGCTCCTGCAGCCAATCGCAAGTGGCAGAACCCACATCGGACATTCAGGTTCCAAAGAACGTTCACAAACCAGAACACTCACTTCTGGGTTTGCAGCGTTCAGGAGCCAAAACGTTCAACAGGTGTGACTGTACTTTGAATTGGGCTAGGAAACAAATTTGCAGCAGGTGTAGTTGGGTCAGAGCCCGCGCTCTACGTTCACACCTTCTAATTTCACTTAACAATCTAGCAGCCACACTCTGCACTAGCTGTAGTTTGTGAACCATCTTCAAAGGCAGCCACAGATTAAATACATTGCAATAGTATAACTGAGCGGTTACCAGAAAAGGTCAGCTGGAGTTTAGAGTTTATGAGCTGAAAGGGAAGAAGAGGCATTGCTTGTCCCTTGCTGCCGTTGCCCAGGCGGAATATTCTGTACTGGAAGGTAAAACCTTTGAAACCTGTGCAAAATGGGCTAAGATGAAGTATCAGAGAAAATCATGTGAGATGGAGATGGTTTGGAAGTGGGATAGAAATAAGGTTGATTTAAAAGCATATTTAATATTTGTCGCTACTGAGTATATATTTTTTTCATACCAGAGCTGTGGATGCCTTGAGACGAAAGACATAGGAGAATAATGGTCAAAGAAAGAGCTAAATAAATAAATGAGGTCAATGAGAATGCCCAATCCTATGCTGCTTTCAACCTGCTATAGCAATATTTCTTTATGCTCTTTAATCTTGGAGTTATTTTATTAATAAAATAAATTTTATTTAATTTTTTAAAGAAAAGAATGGGTCTCCTGTTTCAGTTTGGAATAGACATTAGGCATGGTTTGAAAAGCAAGTTCTGGTACAGAAGCGTCAGTAATGCCCCCTATCAATATGTGGAAATGCAGGAGCAGTTGGTCTAAAAATAAGATGCCTTTAAATGTGCAAACTATCTGCCAGATTGTAAAGATGCTAATGTAAGACCAACCTCTTGCAATATTGTGTTTACATTGCAGTGCCATTTGCTGTTTAGTAGAAACATTGATAATGCCCATGTTCCATCTGTTAGAAAATGTAAAGGCAAACATTTAACAAACGGTGGGTGCAGCTTCCTGGCAAATTAAGCTGAATACAACCCAAACATAAAGCAAGATTTACAACTTCACTCTCGCTTTCACCTGCCCCTTTTTACTTTATTTTACTTTTTAACTTTAATTTTTCCAGAGTTTTGAGTAAATACATAAATAAAACACAGTTTTATGTTTAAATTACTGCCTTGTAAGAATGAAATATACATATGTACACACAAACAATATAAGCAATAAAACTGAAAATAAAACAATATTGCAGCTGTGAATCACAGCAATGTGCTACTGAGTTTTCCTGTAACTGGTTGTAATGCATGCTTTTGTAATGGGCGCAAATATGAAAAGTAAACAAGGACTGTATAGTAATGAGCATCACAACAAAGCAAATCAGTTTTAAGACACTATTTGTTCTGGATGGAATCAGAGGAATTCAAACATCAAGTGGAACCAATTCCAACCCACCAAGCCTGCTGGCTCCCTTTCAGGGACTTGGTTATTATTAAAGGTCGGTTTAACTCGGCAAAAGGCAGCTTCATATGGCATGTCTTGGCCTCTGGCACCCAGGCCTTCTGGGAACGTGAGATTAAAGAGTAAGGATGATAGAGTTAGGTTTTTACGCCCCTTTCTAGATATTTGCCAGCAGTACAATATCCTTGAAGAGTTGTGGCCACCAGAACTGTATGCAGTATTTCAAGTGTTGGTGAAACATAGCCTTGTGTAAGTTTTATTTTCAACTCCTTTTCTCATTATTGCTAACACAGAATTATCCCTTTTCACAGCCGCCATCTTAATTGTGCTATCCACTACAGCCCCAAACTTGTGTTCCTGGTCACTCATCACCAGTTCAGAGCCCATTAGTGTATATGTGTGTATTTTGTCCCAATGTGCATTACTTTACACTAGAATACATTGAACCAGATTTCCCATTTTAATGCTCATTCACTCAGTTTGGAGAGAACCCTGAGAGTTCATCACATTCTTTTTTAGTTTTAACTGCCCTGAGCAATCTGGTGTCATAATCAGCAAGCTTGGCCACTTCACTGTTCACCCCTAACTTCAGGTAATTTGTGAACAAGTTTAAAAGCGGAACTGAGGAGTGGCTGTAATTCAGAGACTAGACAGTGTGGGGCCAGGTGGCTTGACTGAGCAAAATGCAGTTTCATAGGGTATGTATTGGCATCTGCTAAACCCTCACTGCCAAAATTGATGAATAGGGAAAACACTTTGAAATGGACTTGTGGAGTTTCTAGAAAGGCTGCTTTTTCTTCTTTTTTTATGTTGAGGGTGGAGTTGGGAAGTACAGGTTGGGGTTCAAGAACGGCAAACAACACATAACCAGTAATTATATTTCACACAAATTTGATGCAGTAGCATCAATGAATGGTGGATTTTTTAAAGGAACAAAAATACTTAAGATCTGCTCTGATTACATTACAGAAGACCCAGTTATTAACTCTTAGACTGTATCTCCTCAGGGCAGCAGGGCAGGACAGCATACCAAGAGAGCTTGTTTCAAATAGAGCGGACAAACCTTTATTCCTCCTACCTCAAAAAAGATTATGAGGGGAAATGAAGAGCAAAGCAAGAAACCAAAACCAAAAGAATCTCTGCTTTGAGGGTAAAGCTGCTCACTTTAGACAGGCAAAATCATTCACAGAAGCTAGCACAAAGATTCAGCATCAGAGTACTTTCAGCCAGTGGTTTAAATTAATTACCGGTAGTTGGATGTTAAGGGACGCGGGTGGCGCTGTGGGTTAAACCACAGAGCCTAGGACTGGCCGATCAGAAGGTTGGTGGTTCGAATCCCTGCGACGGGGGAGCCCCCGTTGCTCAGTCCCAGCTCCTGCCAACCTAGCAGTTCAAAAGCATGTGAAAGTGCAAGTAGATAAATAGGTACCGCTCTGGCGGGAAGGTAAACGGCGTTTCTGTGCGCTGCTCTGGTTCGCCAGAAGCAGCTTAGTCATCCTGGCCACATGACCAGCTCCCTCGGCCAGTAAAGCGAGATGAGCGCCGCAACCCCAGTCATCCGCGACTGGACCTAATGATCGGGGTCCCTTTACCTTTACCTTAGTTGGATGTTGATGTGTCTCCCTGCTCCCTCTAAACAGCAGTAATGCAAATTAACGTCTTCTATAAAAACTAAGCTTGCTGTACTGCCTGTTCACTCGCTTAATGTTTTCTACTGACAAAGTGCAAATAATACTATCTTTATTGTCAATGTACAACCCGTGTACAATGAAATTAACTGAGCCTCCCTCCCCCTCCAAAACACTCCATCTCATTGCACTCTGTGTGCTTGTCGCACAACACAACAACCCCGAAAGTCAGCTGCACTATATTATTTTCCGTTCAGCAGCCTAACAGCCCACGGATAGAAACTGTTTTTTAGCCTGTTGGTACGACGGATTATACTTCTATATCTCATGCCCGAGGGTAGAAGATTAAAGAGGTGCTGGCCGGGGTGTGAATCGTCCCTGAGAATTTTCCTCACTCTCCTAAGGCAACGATCCCTTGCGATGTCATCTAGTGGTCTCAGGGGACAGCCCATGATATCATGTGCTGTATTCACCACCCTCTGTAAAGACTTCCTGTCCGTGGCTGTCAAGCCAAGGTACCACACTGTGATACAAAGCTTCTGGACTGCAGATCAAAAGGCTTCCTTCCAAGCAGGCCTAAAAAGAAGAGGCATTCGGGAATGTCAGCCACCTTGCCGTGAGCCACCATTTAAGCTCCAAGCAGAAAGAATGACTAGAAGGGCATGCCTGCTGCTGCTTTGAGGAGCAATTCGGCTGAGCAGAGAGGGAACAGCAGCTTCCCTGGGCAGGGAGACGTGAAACACTGCAATGCTTCAGCTCTTATAGGGAAAGTAATGAGGGGCCTGGAGGAAGGAAAGCAGCTGGGCAGGTGGATGACTGTGCATTCATGAGACTCAAATTCCTCTATTCAAGGGCACTGGGCTGGCCCTGCAGGTCTTCCCATTGCCCAGGGCCAAGTTTCTTCTTCTAGGTGCCCGTGAGAAGCAGTGGCAGTGCTGAGGTTGGGGTGGTAGCCAATGCCAAGCTGGAATATAAATGTAAGAAGGTTTTTTAAAATAAATAAATAAAAACTGATTAGAAAAGAAATGGAGTGCTAACAATGCTTTGTGGTTTAGGTGGACTGTTCTTATAGTATGTGTCTTTGCAGCTCTGACACCCATTTTATGGAACACTCTCCCCAGAGAAGCTCGCCCAGAACCTACATTATGAGCTTTTTGAAACCCAGTGAAGACCTGCTATACTTTCCGATGCTGTTAAACAACTATGGTTCTATTGCTGTTTAGGCTTTGAACTGTTTTTCACCCTTGGCTGGATTTTATGCTGCTGTGATTGATTTAGCTTTGACGTAGTAAGATTTTTGTTTCTTTAAGTTGTGAACTTCTCAGATGACAGTTGATTAGGAGATATTTATGCAATGACATATAAATGTCAAAACCAGATAAAATATTACTTTTCACGTATATACCCTGCACCACCTGCAAGCTCAGGGTAATTGATGTGAAGCTATCCCATTTCATCCTTGCAACACCTCCGGGTTTGGCCAAATTATTGATCTGCCAAAAACCCCTAATGAGCTTCATGTCTGGGTGACCAGTTGAATCCAAGTTTCCTAAGTCCAGCCCATCACACTTCTCCAGTGTCATTCAAAACAAGGGAAATAGTTGCAGTGATACAATTAGAGTGCAGAAGGTCATGATGAAGCCTGCCCAATTTAAGCACATATGATGGCTAATAACAGGATTGATGTGTGACTTTTCTCCATACCTTCAGCGGTAAAGGTACTATTACCGTAATTAAAATGGTATAAACTCTGCAATACAATGGAGATTCAGGCTGGAAGCTAAGGGACTGTACTGATTCCAGTTGCACCTTGCCACCTTAACCTCAAAAGTGTTTTGCTGAATCAGACCAAGGTCTACATGATCCAGGATTCTTTCCCAGCATCCAAGCAACCAGCAGGGAGCAAATGTTTCACTGGAAGCCTGCTTGTGGCCCACAAGCTGTCTCCACATTTGCTTGCTGTGATTTGTTATGGGCTTTGATTACACATAAAGTCTCAAATTCTAAGCAGTGCCAGTTGAAACAGCGTTATTTTTATTTGATGGTTTAGTACTTGTTTGATATGTTATCTATGAACATTTATTATAATCTTTAGTTTTATATTTTAACCTGTCTAAAAATTATGGATGCAGATTTGAAAAGATGTAATATCCAAGCAAACAAATCTAGGAGTTATGATAGAGCTCAATGAAACATCGACCCAGTGAACAGCAGCTGTGAAGAAAGCATACTGTGTGAAGGATCATTAGGAAAGTTGTCAACATTATTATGTCTTAATACAAATATATGGTGCAGCCGCACTTTGAATGCCATGCACAATTCTCATCATTTCATTCTTGCATTTCAAAGGGAATTCTATAGACCTGGAAAATGCAAAAAAGGACAACTCCTCTCCTGTTGAAATAATTGCTTCATTATTTGGATTCAGCTGTATTATGCGAGTTGATTATAGATTATTCATCTCCAAAATAGTTCTAGGAGTAATATTTTATTACACATTCAATAAAGTAGTTCAGACTTCTGTAGTTCATACTGATTGCATGACATTTAGATGACATCTTGCAATTGACATGAAGGTAAAAGACTTAATTGGTTATCTGACCAAAAATGAATTATTTGAGTGTTTCCTGCAATTTTTTAAAATTTTTTTTTAAGAATCACACAAAAACATTGAATGGCGGGTTCCTTTGATTCTTAAACATTTTGATGCTATCAGCTTTTTCTTTTTGTGTGTGGTGGAGAGTTACTGCTTTTATTATTATATATTTTTACAAGAAGGGCCATAGACCACGACCTAGAAATTAGACTCATTATTTTACAAATGTCATTGCTTAACTGTAGGCTAAATATTTGCTTCTTAAAATAGAAGTTTGGGTGCGCAAAAGTAATATTACCCCAGATGAGCAAGCAAGTTTTAGAGCCAAGGTTTTAGGTAGCATGTTCATCTTCGCACATCTGACTAATAATAAACATTGCAAGAAAAGCACAAATATTATGTATACCACCATTGTAGATCTGAAACGTTTTCTCTACTCAGGTAGAATGTTTTATTTAGAAATGTAAAGAAATGAAGGGAACATTTTATCATATGTATTGGACATGTAAAAAGGAAAAATTATATTGGGAAATGATTTATAATGAGTTTAAAAAATGTTTAAAATAACTTTCCCCAAAAACTGGAGTCATTTTTGTTTGGAATAATTCAAACGCAAGTCCCTAAGTTTCAATAAAATTTATTCATGTATGCAACAATTGTTAGACCAAAAATGGAAAGTGAGGGATGTCCCAAGTGAAGAGGACGGGCAACTTAAGATGGTAGAAAATGCAGAGCTTGCAGGTTTAACATGTAGGGTAAGAGAGCAAGGAGAACATATATTCAAAGAAGAGTGGAAAATATCTATTGACTATATGGAAAATAACTATACACAGCTGAAAACACTGGCAGCATTAAGATAAAATCAACTGTGTAATTATTGTTTGAGTGATGTAAAAGTGAACTGACTGAAATGGTTACAGCAAAATATGCAGGAATGAAAGATAAATAAAATGAACCAAGGAAAGAGGGAAGTCATGGGATATCTAACAGTATGTAAAATGCTGACTTTAAGAGGTAAAACTGCAAATTTAATAAAAATTATTATTTAAAAAAGACTTTTAATTAACATTGGAGAGGACCTTTGTTGAATTGGACTTTGTTGTGACATTATAGAAAGATCTTGGCCATGGGAAAAGGGCTATGTCGGGTTATATAGCATTATATTAAGTGCTCTGTTTTAATTCCAGTTCAGCTCATTATGAAAAGCAAGGCCTCAGTACTAAAGGCCTGTAATGTTGAAGCAACCTGTACCTGCATATCTCCAGTAATGTTGCAGCATCTGTTGTTTTTAACACCATTCAAGGGTCCCATAAAGTACATTGGTTTCTGAAGCTATGTTGCTTCTAGTTTGTTACTGCAATGAGTGGTAGCTTTTGGAAATTACAGTGCTTTATGCTTCTTTCAATATCTCAAAAAGATACATATTTAAGTTTAGTACATGATTAAATTTTTAAAAAATAATCAGTTAAAAGGGCAAGTAATCAATTAAAAGATCTGTCAGTTATGTGATACGATTTAATTTCCTATTATTAAATACATTAATCAATTATCTCATGCAGGTGATAGTTTCAGGCTACTAACAGTTTATCCTGACTTAACAGACTGGCTCTTTGGCAAGCCAATCCAAACAAATTGGCAGATATAGATGGTGTGCATAAATGATCTACAGCAATGCCATCAGTGGTACTTAATGTTCCATTTATGAATGAACTGCTATTTATGAATGAACTGTTAAATGATACCTGACAATGAACGTTCTTGTGCTGGAGTTCTGACTCAAAATGCATGTTCATGGAAATAAAACCCACTGATTTCAAAATCCCTCTTCATATACTCTAAACTTGCATAGGCGACACTTGCTGGGTACTGAGATACCATAACCATGTAGGTTCAGGCTGATTGGACGGGAAAGACACACAAAATAATTGGTTCAATAGTAGAGAATTTGGCAAATGAGTGGGAAACTCTCATATAATTGACCCCAGTAAGTTGCAGTGGGTGTGGTTTCACTGTAATGGCCTCATGGGCCAAATGGGGAAGCCTGATTAGGCCCACAGGCTGGAGGCCTTATTGATGGTGCAAATTTTCTCCTGTTCCAAACCTGGTACATGGATTTTTTTCTCCCACTGACTTTAATGGGAGATATATTTTTTCAAAAAAATTGATATAATAAAATAATTAAACATAAATAAATATGCTTTTGAGAAGTGTAAGGGGATTTGTACCCCTGCCTGCAGGGGTGCATTGAGATTTGCAGCAGTGCATTTGTTGCTGGCTGTGCAACTGCGACTGTTAGATTGGCAGCACAGAGGTCTTGCCTTGCATATTGTGTGCAAAGGTATGTGCTGGTGACATATCCCTATCGTTATGAATTCATTGTCTCCCTTCATGTATGAGTGGCAATGTGGGTATCATCACCGGCAGTCACTGATTGTTGGGCACTACTGTAATGTCTCTGCCAATTTAAGTGTATGTGTTTTCCCCTCCTGTGCGCACAATGGAGATGGCAGCTTGTATTCCAGTGTGGTGTAGTGGTTAATATTGTTGGACTAGGACCTGGGAAACCACTCAGCCATGAAGCTCCCTGGGTGACCTTGGGCCAGTCCCTGCCTCTCAGCCTAACCTATCTTGCAGGGTTGTTGTTGTGAGGATAAAATGGGGAGCAATGGAAAACATGTCAGTCACTATGAGCTCCCTGGGGGAAAGGTGGGATACAATGAATTAAATGAGATATCCACTGTGCCAGGGTTAGGCAGAGCAGCAGCAACAGCCCTGCTACTACTGTAACATTATGCTGGCTTAATTTACCCTGGCCAGCTTCTTCTGCATAGGACTATGTTCCCTTAGGCTTTGTTCAAAACCTTACATTTTGAAAGCTCCACTGAATTCAACAGGACTTAATTTTGACTAGATATGGTTGGAATTGCACTGATAATCTAGGTTTTGGTTGCAATTTACTGTGGTCCCTCAAAACTGCTTTGCTAGAGTAGATTCTCCAGGGTTAGCACTCTGGGATTCAGCTCCTTTAGACGCTATTTACTTAACTAGAACTTAGCTCCTGAAACACAAGGCCTTTGCTGTGTGGATGATGGATGGTACAAATACATGCTTTGATTATAACTGTTTCTAAATTGTTTCTTTAGCCATTCCTCGAATATCATTTTTTGAAACTATTAAAATCAGAAACAGAAAAGAGCCAAAGATCCCCTCCATCCCCACTGAATCCTTTCCTCCCAGCAGTCACGGACTGTGGTTTTACTGCCTCCCAAACCTTTATGGCTGAGTCCTTCCACTTTCTTGGTGATGGAAAAAGCGGACCCGACACACAGACTGGCGACTCTGGAGTCTGAGAGGGAGCGGGTCAAGCAACCTGGAGGAAGGGTGTTCTGCACCCAATTTCAGCCGCATCTTTTGACCTTGTTATATTACCAGCACATTCACACTGCATGACCACAAACCACTTTTCCCTCTCTTTTTAAGAACGGTGGGGTACACAGTGCAGGACTAAATTTATTCATGGAGTTGTATTATTATTAGTAGTACTATTATCATTTCTATACTGCCCTTCCCCCCGAGGATCACGGGCACTTTACAGTATTAAATACATTACCTGAAAACAAAATAAACAATAACACGCCCCCCCCCTTCAGCCAAAGCCTAAGGTGGGGCCCCTTTCGGAGGCCGAGCCCTTTCCCTTCCGCAGAATCCCGGGCTGCGCTGCCTGGCTCTGCCCGCCCCCCCATCGCCTCCCCGACACCAGAGCCTCGGTCCCGAAGGCGCGCTCGGGGAAGACCGGAAAGGCCCACCTCCCGACCCGGAAGCGGAAGCAGCTGCGGAAGGGCGGCGCTGGGGGCGCCGGAGACTCCCCGACTTCCGGCAGCGTGAGAGTCGGCGAAGCGGCGCTCCGGGAGGGGCGGGCGGGCGGCGGGGGAGGGGGCCCGCAGTTCTTCCTTTTCCCTCCCCCGGCTTCGTGCGCTTCCCCTCGGGTGCCTCTGCGCCTGCGCGGCGGGGCCTGGGGCGGGCGGGGCCGAGGCCTCCCCGCGTGGCCCTTTCCCCGCGGTTGGCGGCGAGGAAGAGGAGCCATGGCCGACAGAGGCGCCTCGGCGCTCCCGGAGGCCGGCTGGTGAGTGGGGCGGCGGCGGGGCGGGGAGGAGGGCAGCCCCCCCAGGAGCTTCTCGCCCCTCTTGGCGGCTCACCTGCCTGACGCCGCCTCCTGGGCCGCAGCCTTTCCCCGCAGGCCTCCCGAGCGGGTCCCTCTCTTTACCTATTCAGTTATCCTTTGCAGCCGCCCGTGGGTCGGGGGAAGGCCGAGAGACAGGCTGGTCGCGAAGGAAACTTCCCCGAGGAGGGTGGGACCTCCGCGGCGCCGTGTCCCGAATGCGCGGCGGACTTGGCGAAGGGCGAGGAAATTAGGGGTTTCTGCCTCTCGGGTTTTGACAGCGGGGGGGGGGGGGTTGCAAGGGGAGCCCCGCTTTGCACCTGGGCTGCTTTTCGGAAGTTTGCAGAACTTGGGTTGGGGTTGCCTTGTCGTCAGCTCACATACTGTCCTAGCATACCGACCAAAAATATTCTTATCAGCCGTTTGTCGCCTCCTGTATTGAATTTCCTATACTTTATTTTAGCATACCTTACAACTGTGTATGGCAGATCAGTAATGCAATCTCCTATACTGTAGATGTAGTGACTAAGAAAAGAGATTTGCTTAAGTTCACCTGATGAGTCAAAGTTTGAAGTTGAAGTTTGAGGCATTTCTATCATGTCAGTCTTTTAACTGCTCTCCCAGCTTTTGAACCTAGGTTTCTGTTACTCCTCACGCAGTACACTCTTTCACCTAAAGATATGTTGCCGGCTTGTGAAGATTAGGCCAGAAATGATTAAACTAGCTGCTGTGCAATTGGAAATCAAGGTGGCACGATTTAAAGGTTTTTGCATTTGGGCTTGCATTTTTTTTTAGTCCTTTCTGTGGAAATCTGTCCTCACCCTTTACTTTTCATCAGGTATTTGCTGAGTTTAGATTGACAGTTAAGAGATTAATAAAAGTACACTTCAAGAACATTTCAAGGTATATTTCATTTGTTGTTGTTCAGTGCTATATTTATAACTAATAATTACATTGCTTGCAGTATATGTACTGTTGAAACAAACCATTTTCTACTTTAGCAGCTTTGGTAGAGAAAGCTGAATAATGTAAAATGCTGAACACTGAAGTATTCTAGCAAAGCTAATATTTTAAAGTAGTACTTGGGCCTAACCACGAGGTTGACAGCTTTGGTTGACAAGTTCACAACAGTATGAAAACATATTTGGTCACTGATGTGAAGCAATGTTGCTACTTATTTGGAGTGAGAGAGGTGATAGGCAAACTCTTCACCCACTCACTTCCAGCCCGCCAGGAGTTCAGGGACAAGTAGAATAGACAAAGAAAAAGTGATCATACTAGAGTGAAAATTTAGAAATTCTTTGTATTGCTTTTAAGTTTACCTTCAGTACTTCATTAGATATATACTCTAAAATAATTTTGTAAGCTGCAGTGAAAGCATGATGTACCTGGCAGGCATGTGGCCAGCAACGTGTTTATTTAACTTGTATTGATGCACAAAACATATTCCCTGTTAATTTTATGTATTGTATAACTATACCAATTTCCCCCCAATAGCCAGATGTGTAAAATAATATGACTTAAGCATTTAAAGCTTTGTTTGAAAATTTATTTTTTATTGGAGAAGACCCCTTACATTGGTTGACTTTTGATAGAGAATCAGGGGCTGATACACACTTTTGAACTGAGTTGCATCCAAAATCATGTTCAGTGAAGTTCTGCTAGCATTGGGTGAAGAGGATTGAGAGGCAGACTTCACCAGGTCTTCCCACGTCAAGATTTGGAGGTTTGAGAGAACATCTGACACGAGTGGCTGCTTGGGGGATGAAGGAGTCATTTTAAAAAGCCTCCCTTTCCCTCTTCCACCAGTGGGAAGCCTTTGCTGGACCTCAGTGCCTTCCAGGAGTGGAAGGAACCCTTCCATTCACGACAATCTGGCTCCCACCCACTAACTCTAGCACTGAGCTGTGCATTAGAATCCTAGATGGAAGGCACCTGAAGGATAATCTAGTCCAGCCCCCAGAAATGCAGGAATCTCAGGTGGCCTGTATGGGGATAGAAACCCATAACCTTGGCATTACCAGCACCACTCTCTAACCAACTGAGCTAACTGGCATTAGGAAATCTATCTCTATCTATGAATAAATACTGTTTACTTTTCCTATCAACACTTTTGGTCAGCAGGTACAGAGAGCAGACTTCCACCCATTAGCCCTGGCCTCATCTTCTATGTGTTAGGCAGAAGGTGAAGATAGGTTTTGTGCATACAGTATAGCTATACTCAGGTAATTTGGAGTCCCTGTGCAGACCAGGGTTGTTGATCACACACTCAAAATGAGGAAAGCCTATTTTGACCTTTTGTTAAACATACAGAGATGAGGGGCCAACAAGTACAGTCTAGGTGCCCACCATGTATTGATAGAACATATGGATAGACCATGAAACTTGAAAAGAGGGCTATAGTTATCTGAAAAAAGTTATGCTACAATTGATATTTACTTGCATTACATACATTCATGTATTGTGTTACTAAATCAGTACTTCTTTTAATGCTGTGTGTGTGTGTGTGTTGGTTGGTGCCCATCTTCAGAGAGAATAGAGTGTTCCTCCAGGGGTGAACTCAAACTGATGTGTTAGCAACACCAAAGTCACCTCCCTGTCGCGCAAGCCTGGGCAGTGTGTGTGGAGCTCCTGGACTGTCCAGATGACAAGATCCACCTCTTGGCTTCACTGATGCATTCCAAAGGAAAGCACAGCAATATGTTTGGCACCAGCTGCAAGAGTTGCCTGGAAACAGGCATACAAGGCACCATCCAACTGTCTTGGGGATTCCACTCTGGATTTGTGTAGTTTTTACTCCTCAGCCTTTTCTTCTCCCAAAGATAACCCACGAGACCGAAGAACTTTTAAGATAAGATTTTTTCTCTCTTCTAGATGGGCTACCTTCTGAGGTAGATGAGCCCCATCTGCCTCTCATTTCTCTCTACAGCACATGCAGCAACTGCCTTCTTGACCGTTGGATCCCCTATTGGTCAGATCGGCTCAATCTGCTGGAGCCTGTCTTCACATGCAGGGGAGATCCCTAAGTCACTGAGGGTTTGAGACCCTTCGACTACCCTCACCTGGTTTAGCTGGCTAGTTGAAGCCATTTCCTGGGGCGTGGGTTGTTGCATGCTGACGGCTTCTAAAACTTGTTAATGTATGGGTGCCCATCAAATGCCAACAGTGCCCTTCAGCTTTCTATATTGCACAAACAGGCCAAACCCTATGCCAAAGGATAAATGGACATAAATCTGATATCAGGAATCACAAGACAGAGAAACCAGTAGGAGAACACTTCAGTCTCCCAGGACATTCTATACAAGATCTCAAAGTAGCTGTCTTATTACAAAAGAATTTCAGAAATAGACTGGAAAGAGAAGTTGCTGAATTGCAACTTATTACCAAACTTAAAACCATGGAGAGACCTGGTCTGAATAGAGACATTGGATTCTTATCCCATTATACATGATAAAGCTGTTTTTAGCCATCTCACCCCTTGCTTTTTCCTGTAGGACCAATTGCAGTCATTAACAGTTGTCAACAGGTTTACCACATCTATCAGCTAATCACCCATTCCCACTACCCTTCTGAGTAATACCCCTCCCCACCCTCTCACTATATATAAGGGTCTGATGACTTCTGTTTCAGTGTATCTGAAGAAGTGTGCATGCACACGAAAGCTCATACCAATAACTAACTTAGTTGGTCTCTAAGGAGCTACCGGAAGGAATTTTATTTTATTTTATTTATGATGCTTTAATGTATTTTTAATCTTTTGTTGGAAGCCGCCCAGAGTATGGGTGCCCATCAAATGCCAACAGTGCCCTTCAGCTTTCTGATGGATGGGGTATAAATACATTATTATTATTATTATTTGCTTATTGCTTGCTGAGATTGTTTACAGTCATGGGGAAAAGAAGACATAATAACAACCAATTGTTCCTTAAGGTAAAGGTAAAGGTACCCCTGCCCGTACGGGCCAGTCTTGACAGACTCTAGGGTTGTGCGCCCATCTCACTCAAAGAGGCCAAGGGCCAGCGCTGTCCGAAGACACTTCCGGGTCACGTGGCCAGCGTGACATCGCTGCTCTGGCGAGCCAGAGCCGCACACGGAAACGCTGTTTACCTTCCCACTAGTAAGCAGTCCCTATTTATCTACTTGCACCCGGGAGTGCTTTCGAACTGCTAGGTTGGCAGGCGCTGGGACCGAACAGCGGGAGCGCACCCCGCCACGGGGATTCGAACCGCCGACCTTTCGATCGGCAAGCCCTAGGCACTGAGGCTTTAACCCACAGCGCCACCCACGTCCCTTCCAGTGTTCCTTAGCATGTCTTAAAATTAGGTAAATATCAGTGTGTATACTCAGTGTGTTGTAGCTGTGAAAAAGGCAAATCTCATGCTGGGGATTTTTAGGAAAGGAATTGAAAATAAAACCACCCGTTTCCTAACCCCATTATACACACCTATGGTGCGGCTTCATTTGGAATACTGCATACAGTTGTGGTCACCTCCCCTCAAAAAGAATATTGTGTAACCGGTTCAGAAAAGGGCAACCAAAATAATCATGGGAATGGAGCGACTCCTCTACGAGGAAAGGTTGCAGTGTTCAGAACTTTTAGTTTAGAGAAAGGGGAAATAAGAGGTATCATTATAAAAGTTTATAAAATTATGTCTGGCATGGAGAAAGTGGCTGGAGAAGTTTTTCTCTCATAACGTTACAACTCTTGGACATTTAATGAAGCTGAACATTGGAAGATTCAAGACAGATAAAAGAAAGTCATTCTTCATGCAACACATAATCCAGCGGTTTTCAACCTTTTTGAGCCCATGGCTCCCTTGACCAACTGCAATCTTTGTGCGGCACCCCTGTGGGGCTTGGGAGCCCAGTTATGTCAACCCTTGCCTGTAGCCCCTCACCCTTTTTCAAACACCCTCCCTTGTGGAGTGTTCCCCCAGCCTCCTCTACCCTCTTTTTGGGAGTCCTCCAGGCAGCTGCTGCCACCCCCCCCCCCCCGGTCTCTGAGCCACCCACCCAAAAGAGGTGCCTCATACTACCCTGCAGGGGCCTCGGAAGAGGATGTTCCCAGCCTTAGTAGCCCAACAGAGACTGGCTGAAAGAGAATGTGAGGCCAGCATCTTACCTTGAGTGGCAGCAGCTGGCGCCGCTGAGCCTGCATGGCGGAAAGGCTCCTCTTCAGTGCTGGACACTCAGCTCCCAGACAGGCCTTGCACACAGCAAGCACAAGAAAGGCCAGCACTGCCCCCGTCTGCCTGCCTGTCCGGCCTCCCACTTGTCTGTCCATTCCCAACAGCAAGGGCTGGCAGACTGGCTGGGCTCCCTCACCCACTTGCTTGCTTCCTCTGAGGCCGCCTCAGCTGCTGGCAACCAGCACCCCCTGGCCAGCCCCAGAGCCAGGGCTGCTGCAACAAGCCTTTGGGAGGCAGAGGTGCAGTAGGGCATCAGAGGAGGGAGGGAAGGAAGGAAGGAAAGAGAGAGAGATGGAGGCCAATGTTGCCCACGGCACACCTGACCATCATTCAAGGCACCCCAGGGTGCCATGGCACACTGGTTGATAACCACTGCCCTATTCTATTTAACATCTACATGAAACTCTTTAATAAAATAATTATTAGAAAAAACATGGCTTAAATGATACTACTCTGGGCATAAATGCAAGTGAACATATCTCTTTTAAACCTTTGGCACAATTTTCTTGATTGCTACTTACTGGAGTGTAATCATGTGATTTCAACAAGATTCTTGTTTTTTGTAGCAGTAAACTAAATTTAGTTATGCTTCTGATCTGGGATCCGAAATAAAATTATGTAGGCTTTGAGATAAATGAGAGATTCTGCCTTTCTGTTTAAGGACTAACACATTTAAGACCTTAAGTGAGAAGAGCTGTCTCTCATTGCGTTAGTCTATATTCATTGCTTATTCACATGCACCCGCTCTCTCAGCCAACTCACTGCATAGTTTCAAATAATAGTTTTGAAACGTGATGTGCAGAACTGGGGGGTGGGGAGAGAAAGAAGGGCATACAGTCACCTCAAAGTACAGTGGTACCTCGGGTTAAGAACTTAATTCGTTCCAGAGGTCCGTTCTTAACCTGAAACTGTTCTTAACCTGAAGCACCACTTCAGCACAATTTCTGTTCTCATCCTGAAGCAAAGTTCTTAACCCGAGGTACTATTTCTGGGTTAGCGGAGTCTGTAAACTGAATCGTATGTAACCTGAAGCATATGTAACCCAAGGTACCACTGCACACAAAGGTTGTGAGCATCCAGTGCATCTCTTGCATAAACCACAACGTACATAGAACAATGTTTCTTGCTGTAATTGTGCTCTAAAAGGTCAATTTTAGCAACTTTCCTGTTTTAATTTATATACTGCTTAATGCCAAACTAGGTTTCTAAGTGGTTTACAAAATATGGAGAACCAGGTTACGAAAACATTAATATATAAACACCTATAAATAAAATGAGCAATAAGACAATACCATTAAAACAATATATCAAGTACAGGAGATTTTGGTTGTGAGATCAAGAGAATGTCTTTGTCAGAAACTTCTTCAAAAGCCAACAGAATGCCTTTCGAGAGGGGCTTTTGTGTCTCTGAGCAGGCAGTGCTTTGCACAACAGCAGTGCAGCCAGTGGTTGGTGTATTCATTGTGCTCTTATGATATTGTAAGCTGCCGTTGTAAGCTGTTAAGCCCCCAAAGTAAAATGTGCTATATTTTATATTTTTGTTTTATACAAATGCATTATTCTAACACCCAAGTATTCCCTGGTTCCCCTATTCCTTTTTGATCTGATTGAAGTCTCATAGAACATGCATTTATGTGCTGTTCTTGCTGCACATAATAGTCTAGTTCAGGGGTTGGCAAGGCTTACCAGGCATGGGCCGGGTCACTCCCACAGAGATCCTCCATGGGCCGGGACGGCGCAGCGCGATGCCAGAAATAGCTTCTGTGCATGCCCAGACACCGAAAATCGTGCCTGCGCAGAAGCGATTTCCAGTGTCTGGGCATGTGCAGACGTGATTTCCGGTGTCTGGGCATGCGCAGAAACAATTTCTGGAGCTGTGGAAGAGAGTCCCTGTGCCATGCTGCGCCAGTTTAGCGCAGCTCAGTTTGGGGGTGGCTCTTGGGCCTGTTAAATGGCCTCCGTGGGCCTCTTCTGGCCCATGGGCCTTAGGTTGCCTACCCCTGGCTCTAGTTAATGCTGGTGAGTGTATAGGAAATTATTGTGTCAAGTAGGTTTGAGTGTTTTGTGGATAATGCGTTAAGACAATTAGGCTGTAATTGTAGGTGCCTGTTCTTGGGAGTAAGTCCCACAGAATTCAGTGAAGCTTATTGTTGAGTTGGCCTGCATGCTATTGCTCTGCATAAATTATAGACTTTCTGAAATGGAATCGAAAATACATATTCTAGCTGCACTCTTCTGCTCAAACATGCAACTCCATAAAACTAGTGTTAAATTTAAAACTATTTATTTATACTTGGACATTCTCCCCCAATTTTAAAACACTCGTTTATTTTTTAAGGAACAAGGACTTGACATGCAGCAATAGTTCCACCAAGTGGTGATTCCATAGTTGTACATTGTGATGTTTCCTAGACAAGAAAATTCTGTTTGCTTTGTTTAAGTATAATTTGCTTCCAGGTTGAAAGTAAGATGTAAGCACAGCATATTGTATGTTGTTATTATTTACTAAACAGTATATTACAGTATTTCAGTGGCATCCTCAATTACATCATTCCATATTTTAGTGTTGGTCCAGTTCCTAATTCAAAACATTAACAAAAATACTTTTGAGTAGCATTATGAATTATTGTTGCAAGTATTATTATTATTATTATTATTATTATTATACTTTATTTTCTTTCATTGGTGCACACTGCTTTGAGGTGTGTGTTTTTTAAAACAACGAAGATTACATTGGTTTGGATTTTGCTTTAGAAAGCAAGATGGTTCAGCTTATGTTGCTTTGCTTCAACTTGGGTCCAAATCAGAGCTTTGCTTCAGAAAAGCCAAGGCTTTGTAATACTTTTTTCACCGTGTGTGTGTATCTCCTTAAAATCTTTATTGAAGGTCCTGCTCTAAGTTCCCCAGCAGATGAAGTGAGATAGGTGACATCTAAGGCGGGCTATCTTAGTGACAGCAATTTATGGAGTAGATTCAGGCAAGAGGCTTACCTGGCACCATATTTATAGTTTTTTCAGCATCAGATAAATACTTTTTTTCCACATTAAAAGAGTTAGAACCTCAGATTAAACAGACAAGTTGTTTAATCTGAGGTTCTCAAAATTATGATTCATCCTTATTGTGTATCTGCCAGAAATAAATCTTCATACTCCTTTCATTGTTTTGTATCATATTTTTAATATTTATTTTCATTCTTTGTTTTTAGTGCACTTCCCTGCACTAAAGTTGTTTAACTTTATAAATATAATAAATAAATATTTTTGTAGGTAGAGGATGTACTTAACTCTGATCTAAAGCTGATAAGCCTGCTCAAGTTGTGACCAACTAAGCCAAACACTACTCATCTCCCATCTGCTAAAGCTCCCAGATACTTAGCAACTCCTTGCTTCGGCAGTGGCAGGCAGCAAAATCAAGTTTTTGACTCCTTTGTGTAGCTGTTAAATGTCTAGTGGCTGTATAACTGATAGCTTCACGTATAGAAGGAAGTTATTGCATGTGTGTACACCAAACTTCAAAATAACAAGCCATGTTCTGCTTGTCTTCTGAACCTACTTAATGGTTAAAAGGGTGTGTGTGCGGCAGGGAATTCAGTAGAGTGGTGAAGATAGTTTAGGGGGGAAATGCAGTTCTTTTTGCAGCTACTGGTTTGGACGTAGTGTTACTCTTAGAGTGCGCTCCTGAATGATCTTCTGCAAGCAGAGCTTGAATTCAGCACCTTTTAAATTTAGCACTATAGTACAGTGGTACCTCGGGTTACATACGCTTCAGGTTACAGACTCCGCTAACCCAAAAATAGTACCTCGGGTTAAGAACTTTGCTTCAGGATGAGAACAGAAATTGTGCTCTGGCGGCGCGGCGGCAGAAGGAGGCCCCATTAGCTAAAGTGGTGCTTCAGGTTAAGAACGGACCTCTGGAACAAATTAAGTACTTAACCCGAGGGACCACTGTAGTTATAAGCCCTGCTGGGATTGGCTCTGCTCCAGAGTTTCTGAGTTAAATTGATCCCCACCCAAAGCAGAGTGTGCATTTGGGATTGAATCCCTTCCCTGTTTTCAGCAGGAATATTTGCATCTGTGACTTGGTGCAAACTGAGACTGTAAAAAGTAAAAATAATTCAGAGTGCACTTCTAATTCTTCCCTTGAGCCAAGTCACCTGATGTGCGGCTCATGGAGGGTGGGCTGGATCCATTTCCTCACCTGTCGTTTAGTGTAATGCGTGAATGTAGAAAACAAATTTCCTATCAGGCTTCAGCTTTATTTTTTTAGTTTTTATTATTTCTGACCAAGTTGCATGAAAATGTTTCCTTTTCAGTAAAGGCGTGGTTTAAAAACAAGCAATGGTGTTTGTGAACCCGATAGGTTCATGTTTGCATGGACAAGTAATGGGTGGTATCCAAAAGTTAGGACCATTAATTTCAGTACATCTACTGTGAGTAAAACTTAATTGCGCAGCACCCAGTGTTTCCTGTCCAGCTGCAGCCCTTCCTGACATGGAGGGTCTCCTGATTTTTAAGGAGTGTCTTTTCCGGAAGTTCAAGAGGCTGAACTGAAAACCCCTGCTACATCAGTAGAATTTTATGCATGGCTGTTTGGTCTTTACCATTATTGTAATGGTGATCCACCATATTGTTTCCCCCTCAAAACAGGGAAATGGGGCGGGGGGTTGAAAGTAAGTATTAGGGAATATTGTATATGGAAATGTAAGGCATCAGAATTTGCTGAGGAACACCTTCAGTAAATAATATTTTGATAACCTGGCAAAAAAGGTAAAAGCATCAACCTTGCCTTACAAAACATAATCAAGTTCATATTAATTGAGGGTGTTGCTCTTGAATATCTTGGAACAATCAGGTCAAAGTTACTTACAACCAATCTGTTTTGAAAGTAAAGGAATTAGCTTCAGCTGCTACAATGTTTGGTTGAATTACTTAGAAAATAAGAATGACTTTGTTATTTCAGGACAATGTGCAGCATAATGAGCAATATTTAGTGATGTCTATGTGCTTGTGCAACAGGACTTGGTTCCTTTTCTCCCTCATTCAGCACCTGCCCAGGCCATTAAACTCTGTTTCATAGAGTCCCATAAGCCTCCAGAGCAGATCTTTGGAGGACACTTGTGGGGCTCATGGGAGGGAGAGAGGTCACATTGCTACATTGGCTCTCACCCAAGGCTTCATCGGTGACCAACTAGTCATTCCATAAAAGCTCACAAACAAACTAGGAGGACAAGAGTTCTTATCCTTTGTTCTCCCCATCATCTGGTATTTTGGAGACTTACTGTGCAACAGTGTAACATCCCAGAATTGCTTCAGTGAAATCGTAACTTGCTGTACAACTTAAAATGCATTAAAAATGTTTTCATGGATAGATTAAGGATTTGGGATGTTTTCATTTGAGATATCCGTATACTAAATCAACATTTTTCATTTCTTTTAATAGGTACCTGTCAGATGAAGGAATTGAAGCCTGCACAAATTCATCTGACAAAGTCAACATAAATGACATTATTCTGATTGCACTTAATGTAGGTAGCATATGTGAACTTTCATAATTGTCTTGTTAATTGTCACTTATCGTGATCATTAGCTTATGGGTTAGCTGATATAATACAAAATGAAATACCATAGCTCTTAAAGGTGCTATTATTGTAAAATAATTACTAGAAAACCCCAAAACAGATTAGAATAGTATTATACAAGTTTTGCCTAGTAACTATTTAGGGTGGGTGACTTGAGTTGTTGTCTTAAAAGGAATAAAATAGCCCCATCACAATAACAATTGCTAGATTTAATTTCCATTCTGAGTTATGGAAATACAGTTTTGCAATTTTGTTTTTACTTGCTGGGTTTAAAGAACAGGTTTCCATCTGTAATAGAAGTTGATTGAAGCCGGTTTATATATATATTCTACCTTGTTTTTATGTTTTGATCTTAAGTATGTTGGATAAATTAAGTTAGAAATACTATTTCTGTTATAGAAGTATAGGCATTCTTTAGTCTATTACCTGGGGATTTAACTGGAGGCAATTTCTTCTGCCATAATATTGTTAAATAGAAAACAATAGTGATATGGTTCATTCTTTGAAATCACCATTTCTCCTGCTTCTCCCCAAAGGGAACAAGGTAGAATTATTGGTGTTGAGTGTTATATAAGCATTTTTTCTAAGTTTTGTTAGTGCTTCATACAATTCTCTTTGTATTTCTTAAGAATAATTCTGTATAGTATATCAATTACTAACTTTATGTGTTCCCTGAAAAATTAACTGTTCATGCTTCTATACCAGGCAAGCAATAGTTTTTCTGGTTCTTGCCTTTATTTAAAATTACCTCTTCAGCATAGCAGATTTTTTTATACCAACAAAAATTGTGCTAGTGTACTGTATTGTCTCCATAGAATTTTCAGGTAATAGACTAAGCATATGTTATCATTAACCAGCAGATAGTCAGAATCTATGAGCAGACATTTAAGGAAACAGAATGGAAGACTAAAGACGCTGTCATGCCTTCTTTCTTTCTCTCCTTAGAATTATAGTCTTTTATAGTATCTGAAGAAGTGTGCATGCACATGAAAGCTTATACCAAGAACAAACTTAGTTGATCTCTAAGGTGTTACTGGACAAATTTTTTATATATATTTAGTCTTTTATAGTGTTCATTATATTCCCTTTGGGTTTCCTCACCCATACATCTTGCAAAACTGTTCTAGAGGGATAGCATGAGGGGCTGCAGTCAGCAGGAAAATAGTCTAGCGCCCATGTACACAACTCCTTTGTCATTTCTGCTGCCTTTCAGGATGCTTTAGATTTCATTCAGTAATACCACCTACATGATCCCACAGGAGTATTTGCAGCCATGCATACTAGAAACTTGCTTAATACAGTGGATGAACAAAATATAGTTATGTAAATAACTAATGAAGGTTATGTAAATCCTAATTGTAAAGGGTGTGCAGATAATGAACCAACATTTAAACTACAGAGATTTAATGATTTCTATTTAAAAAAACGAGCGGTGTCTCTGGCGTTGGGTCAACTATTGGAACAATACTATAAATGTTTAGTTCAAAGTTAAAACAAAAATTTGAGGCATAAATAATTTAATTCTATTGTGCATCTGATTGTTTATAGGAAGAAAATGTAATCTGAGTGTTGCAGTGTCTTGGGTAGTAATATTCATTTTTAAAAAATACTGTATACTTCCTTTTAAAAGTGAAAATCTCAATGTGCTTTACACAATAAAAACATAAAACAATGCAATAGTGTGTATGTGTGTGTATAAAACAGTTAACTAAAAAACCCCATTCTAAATAAAAATAAAAATAGCTAAAGGATATGACATACAAAACCTGCTTCAAGTAAATGTAGACTAAAACAGCTGGATCTTAGAAACCATTAGGAAATATAGAGGGAACCAAGCATACATAGCCGCTAGAGGTCTGAACTGTAATTTCTATAAAAAGGCAACAAGTTTTTTATAACATTATTTGACTCTTCTTAAGTAGGGATTATTCCTTTTTAAAGATTTGCATTAAGTTGCATAAAATATTATTTTGTTTAAGAGCTGTGTATGAGAATCATGAGCTTGATAATATTTACTTTGTTCATGGGTATGTATATTTACCGGTATGCGTGACTGTGAAATACTGTTAGTACTTCTTACTATAAATTATTTCTTATGGATTGTTACTTTTTCTTTCTTTCTGGTATCTATTTTGGAAAACAGTACTCAAACTTAATTTCTATTTTGACTTCAGACAGATTTAAGAGCTATTGGGAAGAAGTTCCTTCCAAGTGACATCAATGGCGGAAAGGTGGAAAAGGTAAAATTGCTGGCTTTTGCAGTACTTGTGTTCATACAGTACTTGTATTCCTCCAGCTTTTCCAGCTGAACTTGTCTCTCTTCTTCTCCCTTCTCCATTTACTGGGCATCATCCCTGCAGGGGCTACTGGTGTCAGGTGATTAATAGGTGGGTTGTCAAAGTCTCTTGCAAGGTTTTCTCAGGTGCCTGGGAGCCAGCTGATTGTCAGGTGCTTGGGAACAGAGCTAGCTTTTAGACACTTGGAGAGCACTGTGCAAGCCCTGGGCACCAGGATGACAGTGCTGCATGCTGCATGGATCAGCTGTGTGATCTAGTTCCTTTGTCTAGTGATCTAGGGAACTTGGTGGCACAGCTAAACCAGCAAGGTGAGCTCACTCGCTATCAGCTGGGTAGTAACTTTATTCCTGCTGTGATTGAGTGTCCAATCCAGCCACTTCTCTACCCGCCCCACACCTGATGTCACATATGATGTCACATGCGGGCAGGTGGGGGAAACAGCCCCAAACACATCCCCACCCTCGCCGGAACAACGATATCTAGGGTGTAACAGTACAGTTTCATGGAACTTAGAATCATGATATACAAGCTTCAGCCACAAGATGGCTGTGTTAGATTAAATTTGAAAAAAATGTTGAACTTCAGCATATGTGACAGATAGTGTAACAGCGTGCCTTATCGTGAGTAGAGTTAAATGGTGTTTAATATCATGATTATTGTATTTAAGCAGGAAATCTGATACTTCTCAGAGTATGAAGGGTTTGAACAAATTTAGAGCTAATCCAAACTATGCGCAGTTAGCATTTTTTCCAAATTATTGTTGGAATATTAGGTTTAAGTCCTGAAATCAATTTAGGTTAGCAGTCTTGGTCTTCTCTGCAAATATCTTTAATACCTGTTTGGTTGGACAAATCAAAATTAGGAATCTTTTTAATATATTGTTATGCTGACGGTGAGACTAGATCTTCTCTTGTCTTTTTAGTGCTGGGTGTTTAAGTGAATTTTTTCAGAAGCCTTAGTTCTGTAATTAAATGTTTGTGTTTAATGGGTGTAATCAACAGGTGAGAAGCTGAAAAAACAGGGTGCCAAAGTGTGAGCCGCACTTTTGTGGGTCAGACGGCCTCTAGATGGACCCATTTGTTAGGGGAGGGAGATAAATTGTGCTTAGACAAGGAATCATTTGGTAAATTCAACAAGGAGGTTTTAGGATTGGGACAGACATAATTTTGCATATTCTTCTATACAAACAGCCTGTAGATGTTGGACTGCTTCACATTTTAAACTAAACAAGGATTTAGTGCTATGTACACAAGCCTAGAATGAGCCTGAGGAAAGGCCAATGTCCCCCAGCTCTTCTGTGCGACCAGGAGAATAGCTTTTTAGGAGCCAGAATAAAATTCAGCCACCCCACTTGCTGTACTTAATAGTTGAATTTAGCAGCACAGAAGTTCCCGCCACAACTGTTTGGCAATTGTTTCTGAAGGTTAAAGAAGCTTTTCTAGTGGGTGGGTGTTTTCTGTCAACTCTATTTTGTCCTGTATATCTCTGGCTTTGGTGTCATTTCACCTCAGCGGCCAATGGAATCTGTGCATGCATAGGCCCCACTGACTTCAACTAAACTACTTTCCTGGGAGTAAGCCCCATTGCGTTCAGTAGGGCTTGCTTGTGAGTAGACACACTTTTGCTTGCACTGCTTACCGAAAAACACCCTCCCCGTCATTCTCACATTGTACCCAACCTCCCATTTCAGCATATGGCAGCCAGCTAAATCTTCTCCCCCCCCCCCCCCGCCCTCATCCCATCAATCTCCCTTTTTATCAAAGGGAGGGAGGGAGGCCAAACAAGCAAGAAGATAGTCTCCTGATACTGAAATTTTAATCAAATCATGATATCGCTTTTTGTTTTTGTTTTATATAAAAATATGACCTTCTAATATATTGCAAATCTTGTGCATGGTATTCAGAAAACACAATATTTGAAAAACCGGGAAGCTAGTACTTCTTCCTGTGCTAACTCTGCCTCAGTCAGCTGTTCCCTGCCAGCAGGCTGCTGCAAAAATCGCCACCTCTTTGAGAATGGGTTAGCTCTCCCCAATGGCGGAGGATGCCGCTCGGGCACATGGGGCGGGGCAAGGGCGGCAATGCATTGAGGGGCCTCCGGAGTCTGCTTGCCTCCTCCCACTCAGCCGCCCCACAGCTGGGGGGAGGCAGCGGGCGGACCGTTGGGACAGTGTGGAGCCTGAGCATGCCCAAGCCACCATGTCTCTCCCAGGAGAGAGGCGTGGCTCGGGCGCGCTGCAGGCCCCGCGGTGAGTGCCGCCTGGCATTTTGTCACCCCCCTCAATGATGACACCCAGGGCGGCCCGCACCCCCCTTCCTCCACCCTGGGTCTTCTGCCATCCCTACTAATAGCTACAATACCCTACCCTAGAACTCTTCCCAATTCTCTCCTGGCCCCTTTGGTTTCTCACACATTTGTTATTAATAGCAAATTAATACATTGATATTAAATGTGAAGTTTTGGGTGCACAGTTAGAAAAGTATGAAAGTGAGCCTACGGCAACCACTTGAGGTCTAGCCTCTGTGACCCAAGGTTCCAGCTGCATTTCTTGGAGGCTCCTGAGGCTGTCAGACAGGATGCCATAAAGAAGATGACAGGGACTCTGTGCTGCTTCTACAGAGACAAATACTCACCATGCTCCATTGAAAAGGGGTTGGCAAAAAATGTTTATTTCAAGTGGAGGACCAAAGAGCTAAAATAACTATATGGCTATGCCAACAGTGGACATTGATGAAGGCCCTTTGATATGGTGAACGGCACATGAGGCATCCTTCCCAATATTGATGGTGCATGCAAAGAAGTTTTGGGTTATCCCAGGAACAAGTGTGCCTTCTGAAAGTGTGTTCAGCGTATGTTCTTCAGAGACAAATGGCATCTCTATTGCCACAGAATGCTGAAATGCAAATTTTCCTTGAAAAAATGTTCATTTAATCATTTTTTGTTCTGTAAAATTTTATCCATTCTTTCTGGTTTGGCCTGGTTTAGAAAAGAACATTACCCATCAATCAGATAACTGGTTTGTGGGATGTATAAGACTCAATGGATACTTGAATATCTAAAAGTGTGACACTGAATTGGTGTTTTGCTTGTTTAGTAATGTAATTAAAATTTTAGTAGACATTCTCTCACCTTACTTTTGATATATGCTACTGATTACTTCTACAGCTTTAATTTTAGAGAAAATGTGCTGATTTAAACATTATTGTACAGTACCACTATAACATAGCAGTTGTAACAATATGTTAAAGGTAAGTAAAAAATTATCAGTTTTAGAATTAGACTCATAAGTAGTAGCAGTTGCCAGGACATTACCACGTTCACCTCTACATAGCCTTATTTCAGATATCGTGATATATTGAAATATTGCAATGTTTAGCTGGTGATATATCGCGATGTTGAAAACCAGATATCGCCCAACTGTAGTGTCCATAGAAATGATGGCAGTGCTCTGGCAACAATAATAATGAAGTATAATTTTTTAAAAAAAATTTTTAGGTAACCTAATACCTACCAGAACCATTTCCTATAGTAGTTGATCAAAATAGAACAAAGCTAATTAAAATAATTTTGCCCTTGGTCTTCACAGCTAGAAGGTCCATGTGTTCTACAAATCCAAAAAGTACGCAATATAGCTGCACCAAAGGATAATGAAGAATCTCAGGCTGCTCCAAGAATGCTGCGTTTGCAGATGACTGATGGACACACAAGCTGCACTGCAATAGAATATAATTATATGTCCAAAATAAGGTAAACAATACTTATTTTGCTTCATATTGACTGAAAACACATTACATTTTAGAACTCTCAAAGGCATTTCAATATATAGAATATGTCCGAGTTTACAATATCTTTTGAAGGAGAAAAAGGTTCCAGAAGTGAAGAAATAATAATCCTATACGAAGAAATTCTTCATATCTTTTTCTGTTTGTGGTTTATGCCTCCAAGAATAAATTCACTGCTAATCTCTCATAGTGGTCCTTGGTTTACAATAGCTGAAAACACAGAAGTACACTGTAAAAGTAAAACATTTATAAGAAATGAATTGAATAGAAAACTTTAGGGTGTTATGTATTATACACAGCTATAGTTAAAGCTGTCCTTCAGATTCTTTGGGCAATTGTGTGCCTATATGATACCCATTCAAGTAATCAGCTGGAGTTTAACATAGGGTGATAACAGCTGAAAGGCCATCTGGCCGGCTGATCAGTTGTGTACATAAAATGAGTGGAATTTCATTACTAAAAATGCTAATGAATTGCATAATAGGTATACTGGATTGGACTACATATGAATTAGTGACTTGATGAGAAGCCATGTGCAAAGCTCGTTGGCTTTACACGTATGGTAAACCATAAAGAGATTGCAGAGCAGTTTGTGCACTAAGAAATTACTTGGTGAGCAAAATCAAGAATATTTTAACTTTATACAAAAGCCTTTCTCCCTGTGGGTAGGAGCCAACTTCTAGGGGCTTAGGGTGCTACTTCCCCAAATAAAATATTTGAGGGTGCTGGGGCCCTCAAAGTTGATGGACATTGCCATTCAAATAGTGTGCAGGCACCGCATCAGGGGGCGACTTACCTGCCCCCCCCATATTTTATACAAGTTGGCACCCCTGCCAGCACCAATTTAAAACTGCCCTTCAACATTCCTGAAGCTTCTCTAACAGAAAGCTGCCATCCCCATGCACATTCATAGCTACACTACATAGGGATATGCAAGATTGTGCAAGGTTGTACCCAGAAACATTTACCCTAGTGCTAGTTTGTGATTAATCATAAGACTTGTTGTCTTTACACAACTTCTCCCCACAGATTTAGAGGCCACAACTGGAACACTGCCTCCGTATTAGATATTCTGTCCTTTTCCATGTTGGTCAAGCAGGTCTGCTCCTGTTTTATCCTCTATTATCTACACAGTTGCCTTAAATCTTGCAACAAGACAGCACTGGAGGCAGTGTGGTGGCCAGGATTAGGTATTTGGTTTCATAGTTGTATGTATCCTTTAGATCTACTTTAGTATAAACCATTCAAGAACCACTGTGGCTTCACTTTAACTGCCCATATTTCTTCCCAGAGTTCATGTGCCCATTTTCTCATCATCTGTAGATGAAAGCCTGTTATGCCTCCAAAAATAAGTGTGAAGCTGTACTCCAGTACCAAAAGATCGGTCCAGCTTTGCAAGATCCTACAGGACAAACCTTCAATTTTATATTTGAATATATTGTATGCTATTTAATTAAATAGTTTCAAAGACAACGTTTTGTTTCTGAAAATGTGAAATGATGGTTTTGTCATCTTAGTTCTTTAAAAGAAACATGTTTCTTTCTGGAAAAAAGTTGTCCTTCAAATAAAGCCTAAGTGAAGAATAAAGTTTATTTGCACCCATGCTTGTCAAAATATTTTTTCAAAGCAGTTTCTAGAAAGAAAACAAAATAGAGTGACAATAAAAGCACAGCTTAAAATAGCTCAGCATTTTTTAAAAAAGAAGATTTTACATAAGCAAAAATCGGCTACAAAATATCTTTAAAACGTTTTCAGCATCTGTCCAAAAAGGGGGTGGGGGGCTTCTCTAGTTTCTTCAAGTGGAGAATTCTGTCATTGCAGTGCCAGTGATCAAAATTTTGCTAATGACTGGCTGGAGTTTAGATTCTCAGATGCTGATCTTGGGCAGTCCTTAAGGTAACCTGCTTCTAGACTGCTTACACATTTTGAGGATTAAACTGAGCCTGGAAACAAACAATGTATTACGGCAACATGCTCTGACCACCCTTGTACCATTTGCAGTTTTTGAACTAGAACAAAATGGCAGCTCTGCAGAAGGAGCCTGCTGACTTTACTTCAGCACTCTTTTTCTTAAGGATGGAAGTTGTCACATATTATGTTAGTTAATAAACTATTATTGTAGTATTCATGGAGATCTGGAAGTAATTTGCATCACCTCAGCTGTCTTAATAGAGCTGTTGGCAAAGGGCAGGACTGAGCAATATCTAGACCAGGCATAGGCAAACTCCAGCCCTCCAGATGTTTGGGATTACAATTCCCATCATCCCTAGCTAACAGGACCAGTGGTCAGGGATGATGGGAATTGTAGTCCCTAACATCTGGAGGGCCAGACTTTGCCTATCCCTGATCTAGACCACCAGCCCATCTGATAAGATGCTAGACTAGGAATATGGAAGACCAAACTCCACAGTTGGGCTCCTTCCTTCATCTGTGGCCAGCACAGAATGCAACAGGGTCTGTATGGAGCCAACATTATAATGAAGATGGTGGAAGTAGAATGAACATCTTTTTTCATTCAGTTATGCTTGACAAGGATTTGGAATTTCTCATGACACTTTGTACTAGAGATGTCTTGATGCTGTTGGTGGATTACAGATATGTGATGGGTCTCTATCTCCTTTCTGTGCTGCTTGGCCAATGTCTGAAGCCCTTTGCTTCATTGGGAGGGCTGCATGCTTCGGATCCTCAAGGTCCCAGTAGCAAGGCTGTGAATTCTCACATGCTACTGTAAAGGTGTCTCAGTCATGAGATGCCCCATGTTCAGGTATCTGAATCTCATATCTCCTTTGTGCGCTGTTCCATTTCCAGGAACAGGGTTTGTTCTCGCCTAAGTATCCCTAGTCAGAGCTCAGTTTCTGAAGTGATTGACAGCTGATTTTCTTAATATATTCTGTCAATTTGTGAACAGTTGAAAACTACTATTGTAATGATTGATGTTCTATAGATGCTGCAGCATTGAAAATGTGTTTTTTGTTTACCTATTTTGCCACTGAACATTGGAGGCACTTGGAAAAAAACATACAGTAAAACACGTTTTCTGTGAGTGCTTCCAGAAGCAATATGGAGATGGATTCTTCCTGTGCTTCCTGCATAAGGTGATAGTGCTGGGCCATGTGTTTCCTCATGACTGCATCTTCAAATGCAGATAACTTCAAGTGCAGTGAGTCCTTTCTAGTGATACCTTAATAAGTCACATAGCTATTTAGCATTAAAACAGAATGCACTGTAGTTTCACACTACCAAATTCTTTAATATGCATCACATAATAAATAACTTAGAACTGATTCAGTGTAATGGTGATTCAGAACAAAATACTGAAATAATACTTTCGTCAATACTTGTGGAGTTCCTCTTGTTCTTGTGTTTAGTCTGAACACTCCTCCTGGAACGAAAATTAAACTGCTGGGAATTGTGGAAGTGAAAAATGGCATCCTCCTTCTGGATGACAGCAACACAGTGATTCTTGGCGGTGAAGTGGACCATCTTATAGAAAAGTGGGAGTTGCAAAGGGTGAGGTAACATGCTTTTCCCTACCTTAAGCTGAATAATAATAATAATAATAATATTTATTATTATTTATACCCCATCCATCTAGCTGGGTTTCCCCCAGCCACTCTGGGCAGCTTCAGCATATCTAAAAACAAAATAAAAATATCAAGCATTAAAAACCTCCTGATACAGGGCTGCTTTCAGATGTCTTCTAAAAGTTGTGTAATTCTTCATCTTGACATCTGAAGGGAGGGTGTTCCCCAGGGAGGATGCCACTACTGAGAAGGCCCTCTGCCTGGTTCCCTGTAACTTCGCTTCCTCCAGTGAAGGAACCAGCAGAAGACCCTCAGAGAAGGACCTCAGTGTCTGGGCTGAATGATGGGGGTGAGGCTCCTTCAGGTATATTAGTTAAACTTCAAATTATTTATTAGGTATATGAAAATGAAGGCATTGTGATTGTGTTACAAAGCACATTTAATTAAGTCACATTGTAATGTGCATTAAAAATGTTTTTATGGAAAGGTCAGGATTTAAGTTGGGGATGGGGAATCTTAGGCTTGGGGGGGCCATACCTGGCCTCTGGGGCTCCCCAAGACCCCCCCCCCAGACCACAGCCTTCACCAGTCCTGCTCCACACTCTCCTCAAGTTATTTTCCTCCTGGAATGTGTCCTTGTGCTGATGCCTCTTGCTGGCCTGGATGGAGAGATGCTTGGTGTCTATGGGGCAGGATGTGGGAGGGTACAGAGGAAAGTAGAGCATCCATTGCGCTATCCATGTTTGCCTCTGGCCCTAAACTGCTGTCAGGTTGCTCACGAGGGGTTCTCCATCCCTGATTTAAACCCAGGAAATTTAGCATTTTGTTAGCCTTCTGAGGTGTCAGAGAAAAATGGGCTGGCAAAAGTTCCACATTGGAGGTGGGCCGTTTCTGTACCAGCCTTCTATCCAGTGTCAGTGTGGTACTTTAAATGTAATAAAGCTCTCTGATTTCCCTGCTGAGGCTTTCTACTTTTTGCCTCTTCACTTTATGCGAAAACCTGTCTCTTTCCTGAGGCACTTCAGAAAGAACTTCGCAAACACTCCTTGTACATCTCTTGAATAGTGGTTTTTGTCTGATTATATTATTTATTGCAATAATGTATAACCTGCTTTTCATGATGTAAATCTTTCCAAGGCAGCTTGCAGAGTAATGAAACTGTTAATAAAACTGCATTCACACTATTAAAATATTAAGCAGGATCCTTCCCAGAAGGCAGGTGTGGTAAAAGATCTTGGGGTGTGGGTGGGCATAGTTCCTCTAGAGCAGCCTCTAAGGTGGTCTTTTTCCTGCCTAATAAATTGATATCTAGCTCTGGTTGAAGACACAGTGTGTAAAACACGAAGTTCTGTGGTTTGTGTAGCATGTTTCCACCCTACATTTCTTTGACTCCATAGAACTTCCTATTCCTCAGTAAAAAGACTTCATACGTATTTCTTTCTAGAGGCACAAGCTTAATGCCCAATTCAAACTGGGTAGTTGATTTGCTTGTTTAGAAAGTTTGCCTTCTCTCTTTGTCTCCTTCAAGCTTTCCTGTGCCTCCGCACTCTTCTCATGACACCGGTGCTTCTAGTAAGGTTGATCAGTAAGTTGGTAGATACAGGGCATGAGGGGTAGAATGTCATACCTCTTGCTGTGGCAATACCAGTTAATGATAATGTTGCTTAATTTCACAGAGCTTATCAAAACACAACAGAAGTAACATAGGAACAGAAGGTGGACCTCCTCCCTTTGTGCCTTTTGGGCAGGTATGACATGCTTTTATAATAGGTTTAAACTTTGAAACAGAAGCGACTCTGTTGTATCTTAGAATATTTCTTATTATTATTTCTTATTATTTATTGAATATATATACTGCCCCATACCCAGAGGCTTTATTTTTAAAAAAGTTACATATAGGCCTTTTTATTTCAATACTTTGGCATTGTGTTCTTTAGAGTCTAGTGTTTAACAGGATATGGTGCAGGAAAAAGATATTTAAGCATTAATTTACAAATTGATATAACTGTAAGAAACTAGTTTGAACATAATGCTTTTCTACATGTTTGAGAACTTTCAAGCGGCGGCCAAGTGCTTTCCCAGCCCATTCTTTCAAGTGCCACAAGGAACATCAGCTACGTGATACTTTCTATTTAGCAGTTAAATGTTTGGTTAGATATCTTTTTCATTTTAAGTTTTGCCCCTGCTTTGTACTGATGGGCCTTCAGTATTGGTTTGTTTTTAGAGTGCGTGCACACACCCCAGTTTCTTGTTCACGTACCTATGTCAATGAGACTATATTCTAAAAGCAGCTTGATCTGTGGGGTAGAAAGTTTCAATTTCCGCTATTTGGTACCAGCCGGGTGTCTAGAAGTGGAGCATTCTTCACCCAGTAGAGAGGAGGATTCTTTAATCAAAGCAAGGCCTGAGTGGGGCTAGACTGGGAGGCTTCCTCTGGAGCCTCTTGTCCACTTCTTGGAACCTGCACAGTCCCAAAAGATCTTTAAGGGAGAGGAAGAGACAGGGGATCAGGCTGGGCTGCTTGAGTAACACTATTGCTCTCTTATGATTCATCTGTCTTTATTTCCTGTGTAGCAGAGACTGGGAAGTTCAGATCACAACTAGAATCTGGCATGTGGCTCTATTGTGATTTGATTCTATTATATTCAAAATGAAATACATGGTAGATGGAGCTGCTTTTTAAATCTGCTTTTACATTTCCAGAAGTGTGTATCTCAGCTTCAAGTAGACAGCAGGGAGCTGGATCGGAGAAAAACTCTGCAAGTGACAAGCACAGCGAAACCTGCCGGGGACAATGATGAGTTTGAAAAACAGCGAACAGCTGCTATTGCAGAAGTAGCAAAAAGCAAAGAGGTTAGAAAGAGGGTCTGCAGTATGTTGTTGTTGTTACTATTATTATTTACAATAAATTTATAATTTGTGGAGGTACTATAATGTCTGTGCGTTCTCTTCTTGGTATTGTATGGAGAAATGAATATGAAGGTATTTGCTGTGTTCCCACAAAATAAATTATCCAGTGAGGAGAAAGGGGGTTCTAAAGGAATTTGGCATGGAGTACTGCTGAGGAGAAAATCACCCAATCAGTTTAGAAGCATGCATTGTTCTATATTCATTGATTATAGTTATTTAAGCTAATTAGAAAACTTGAGTACAGTGATACCTCAGGTTAAGAACTTAATACATTCTGGAGGTCCATTCTTAACCTGAAACTGTTCTTAACCTAAGGTACCACTTTAGCTAATGGAGCCTCCCGCTGCTGCCACGCGATTTGTGTTCTCATCCTGAAGCAAAGTTCTTAACCCGAGGTACTATTTCTGGGTTAGTGGAGTCTGTAACCCGAAGCATCTGTAACCTGAAGCGTCTGTAACCCGAAGTACCACTGTATGAAAGAAAGAAAGAAAGAAAGAAAGAAAGAAAGATAGATAGATAGATAGATAGATAGATAGATAGATATTGGAAACATATGTTTCAGTGTAACTTATCTCGGTTCCCAGGTGTTTGTTTGTTTGCTTGCTTGTTTTGGAAAGACCAGAAATACAGGAGTAGATTGTTCAGATATCACACTAGCCAAGGATTAAAATGAATATGTATATTGAATTACATAAATATGTCAGACTTAGGGTAGATGTTTTGACTGGTTTATTTCGTACATAGAATGTTTTGGAACCAAAACATTTTGTTATGTATAAAAGCAAGCAGTTTTAGTAATGTAAAAGGTCCCTTAAACTAAAAGCCTAACCGTACTGCCTGTGTAATCTCTATAATGTATCGGTGATGAAATATTCTTCCTTCCAATTTCTGATTTAAGTTGTTTTTTATATAAGTTGTGGGATTCTCTCCCCACAGAGGTGTGTCTGGCTTCTTCATTCTGTGGCTTTGCACCTCTTTGCCTTTGACACCTGAAATGTGTGTTTTCATAGCCCACTCTGTTCTTGTAACTATAATCTGTTTTACATGTTTCTTATTCTGAGTTTTAAATTGTTGTAACCTACCCTGGGAGCTGTTTGTGAAGGTTGGGTAATAAATTTGAGAGTAATAATAATCCCCAATTATGCTTGTTAAAACCTTTTTACAGTATTTTGTGATTTCTAGAGAGACCAGAAGTGGAGCTAGAAATCAAAATTTTGTTTGCAGGAATGCTAAAAATGAGTATCTTCAGACTGGCTTTCCATAGTGGTTATATAAAGAAAGTTAGTACTGGTGGTACTGAAAGATTATTTTCCTTATCTCTTCTCTAAAGACTAAAACGTTTGGAGGAGGTGGCAGTACTAGAAGCAACCTCAGTGTGAGCACAGGAGGGAATCGAATCAGGGAAGTGTTCCAAAAAGAGAAGCTCAAGCCTGAGGGGAAAAATGAAGGTGTCTATCGAGAACTGGTAAGGCTGGAATCTCAGCAAGCCTTCAGACATCAGTATTTTATATGAAGGATGTTCAGGGGGAGGTGAGGGGATGTTTTTGTGCAAGGTATGCAGGCATCTTGACTACCAGTACAATTCCTATGTGTTATATTCCGTGGAGCTTACTGAAGGGTACTTCAGTTAGGATTGCAGCCTAACTCAATATTTGATTAAAGTAAAATGTTAAATTGCAAGAAAATTGAAAACCAATTGTCATGGCTGAAAGGTAACGTCTTTGCAGATATGTTTCTTATAATCCAGATTTCTCCCCCATACAGATGGATGTTGAGCTTTTCAACTATGAAAATATTGCTGGATTTTAGTGACAACATCATCATCAACAACAACAATCATCACCATCTATTTCTACCTCTCTCGTCTGGCTGGGTTTCCCCAGCCACTCTGGGCGGCTTCTAACAAAAGATTAAAAAAATACATTAAAACACGAATCATTAAAATTTCCCTAAACAGGGCTGCCTTCAGATGTCTTCTAAATGTCATATAGTTGTTTATTTCTTTGACATTTGATGGGAGAGTGTTCCACAGGGCAGGTGCCACTACTGAGAAGGCCCTCTGCCTGGTTCCCTGTAACCTCACTTCTTGCAGTGACGAAACCGCCAGAAGACCCTGGGTGCTGGACCTCAGTGTCCAGGTTGAACGAAGGGGGTAGAGACGCTCCTTCAGGTATACTAGGCTGAGGCCATTTAGGGCTTTAAAGGTCAGCACCAACACTTTGAATTGTGCTTGGAAACGTACAGTGGTGCCCCGCAAGACGAATGCCTCGCAAGACGGAAAACCCGCAAGACGAAAGGGTTTTCCGTCTGCAGAGGCGCTTCGCAAGACGAATTTACCTATGGGCTTGCTTCGCAAGACAAAAAATGACGAAAAAAAATCGAATTTTTTTTTTACTCCAAAGCCCCTTATTCTGAATTGCTAAGCTGCTAAAAGCATTTTAGCAGCAAAACCGCTAATCCCCCCCCCTAAAAAAGCCGTTTTTAGCCCTTTTTTAGCCAATAGCGCTAATAGCGCTACTCCGTCAATGGGCTTGCTTCGCAAGACGAAAAAACCGCAAGACGAAAAGACTCCCGGAACGGATTCTTTTCGTCTTGCGAGGCACCACTGTACTGGGAGCCAATGTAGGTCTTTCAAGACTGGTGTTATATGGTCTTGGCGGCCTCTCCCAGTCACCAGTCTAGCTGCCACATTCTGGATTGGTTGTAGTTTCTGGGTCACCTTCAAAGGTAGCCCCATGTAGAGCGCATTGCAGTAGTCCAAGTGGGAGATTACCAGAGCATGTGCCACTCTGGTAAGACAGTCTGCAGGCAGGTAGGGTCTCAGCCTGCATACCAGATGGAGCTGGGAGACAGCTATCCTGGACACAGAATTGACCTGCGCCTCCATGGATGGTTGTGAGTCCAAAATGACCCCCAGGCAGCACACCTGGTCCTTCAGGGGCACAGTTGCCCCATTCAGGACCAGGGAGTCCCCCACACCCACCCGCCCCCTGTCCCCCACTAAAACTGGTTTAAAATGTTGTTCTTTTGCCAAATCTGTAGTCTGGCATCAGCCTTGCTAGTAATTATTTAAAAGTCATTGTGGCAGCAGTGTGCAAGTTGAACTGTTCTTGCAAGCTGTGGCCAGGATCCAGAGAAATGCAAAGCTAGTATCCTGTGCAAAGCTAGTACCTTGTGTCTTTATTGAACAGCGGTTCCCTGTGCTATACTGTGAACTGCTTCTGAAACTGAAGGAGCTTTCAAAAGCAGTTTGGCATGGAGGTTAGCTATTCAAGAGGAATTTAAATGTTTGAGGTTACCTGTGCTTGTGTATCCCTCTTGAAATTGGTTGAAAAGCACTTTCAAATGCAAGAACCCAGATGGATACTGGGTCACTCAGCCAGGCTGAAAAGTGCCTTCTTTTGAATTCATTCAAGGCAGGTAGTAGCTGCTGGATCTGTGTGCAGCCCTGACAGTGAGAGGGCTGTGATACTTGCAGTGTGATTGCTGCATAAAAGACGGGTCTGTTTCCATCATAGTGCAACAGTTCACAATTCCCAGAACACACCAGGTTGTATTGAATGATGTGGGGATAGAAGTGTTTTCATCCCAGGCTTTCCTGACTACTCCAATCCATTGCAGTTTTCTGAACCTCCTTAAAAGACTCCCTTGAGTGGTGAGCATATCCTGAAATGTGGCACATGGACTGCAGTGGAATGGGAAGAGCTCCAAATTAGTGGGCGGCATAGGGATCACAATTAGGTGGTGGCATCCCCTACCTGCTCCTGCCCTCCTTGGAGATAATTCAGGAAAGACGTTTAATCAAAGGCAATAAATAAAGGGCATATTTCGATATTCCCTTTGTCTGTGGTTTGTATGAAATTATGACTTTGTAAGAAATTACTCTTAATTTAGCAAAACAGACTTGTCTTGTCTTGTGTGTACATGAAATACTAATTTGTGTTTTAATTTAATATATTCACTTTAAAAGTAAACAGTTTTATGGGGTACATTGTATCCATGGTTTACATTTATTCATGTCTTCTATTGCAGGTTGATGAAAAGGCTCTCAAACATATAACAGAAATGGGTTTCAGTAAGGAAGCAGCAAGGCAAGCGCTTATGGATAACAGCAACAACCTTGAAGCTTCATTGAACTTCCTTCTGAACAGCAATAAACAAATGACTGTACAAGGGCCGCCTCCTAGAGGTACAACTTTAAAGGCTGCTTCTTACAGAAAAGCATTTAAATAGGAACAATTTACTTCTGAACTACAACCAAAGGTTTCTTGTGGTTTTCTGTGAAGCCCCCAACTATAATTCCTTCCCAGTTAACATTGCTGTTGATGTGTAGAGCATGAGGCTATTGTAACACAGTACATAATGGATTTATAATACAACACCCCAAGGGATTCTGTAGTTGTGGTGCTGTAAAGCTTCTTTCAACGAATGTCTAACCTGCCTTAATGTCACCAAGGTCTTGAGAGTTAGAATGTTCTTTGGCTACCATGGGTTGAGCTGATGAGATCCTTCAGAGGAACATGGCAGACAGCAAGGCCAAAGGGGGCACATGAGCCCAGGAAATGACTTAGCACAAGGAACTAGGAAAAAGTTGCTTGGAAGAAGGGAGTGATACAGAGGAATGGTGAAAAGGAGCAGGAAAACTAGGAAAGGGTGTGCAGAGGTGCACGTATCTAGGAACCTTAAGGGTAAAGTTTCTTCTCCTTTTTCTTCATTAAATTTATATACTCTGCTTCATCCTAAGATCGCAGGGAGGTTCACAAGGTAAAAATACAGGATAAAGCACAAAATAAATAGAACAAAAACAGAGCAGCACCCCCACCCTGCCAAAAACACTTTTAAAGGGCCATAGAAAATTACTCAGCCCAAGGCCTGGTTAGAGGAACACTTTCACCCAGCACCTAAAGACATATGTTGAGGTCGCCAAACAGACCTCCCTGGGGAGAACATTCCAGAAATGGAGCCACTGCGGAAAAGGCCTGTTCTTGTGTTGTCACCCTTTGGACCTCTCATGGAGGAGGCACATGAAGAAGGGCTTCATGATGATCAAAGAGTCCAGATTGGTTTTTAGTAGAATTATGCCAAAAAGCAGTTTAAACAGAACCTCTTGGAATTTCTTCCACTTGGTTTAGTTTTCACATATGCTTATTTACAGTAGCAGTGACTGGGAAAGAGGGGTCAGAAAGGGAGGAGTTAATTCTTATCCACAGTGGAGATGAACACTCCATCACTGTGATCAGCACACTTTTTAACTTTGGCAGGATCTTGTAAATAACATATCTAATTTACCAATTCTTTCCTTACTTTCCTTACTATCACTGCTATGTAGTAGAATGTGCTAAATTACCAGCTTCTGTGTCTTATTCTACCTCAAAACGTGGATACTACAGAAGGTTCTTGGCTATTACTTCCACTTTCTTTTATATTCTGGCTCCCCATCCCACCCCATTTAGCTCATGGATTCTTCCTGTAATATTTGCAGTTAAATCCCACTGGACCTTCTATAGTGGTCAGGTTCAGTGACTTTTAAAATTTTGTCATGCATTGAAGAGGCAAGGCAAGCTTGCTGTTTTGGTCAAATAAGAATAGTGTTGTTACAGACTGCTGTATACCTTTTTTTAAAAGTCTCAGATAAATAAGTTTGAGTGGACATAAGGTAAAGGGTTCATTTTAATGGCTATGCCTGCCCTAGTCAGGTGATCATCTCACATGATGAGAGGGAGAAAAGGAGCTTGATAACTAGCTTGGTTCCCAACCTAGCTCCTCTCTCTGCTTTGGAGGGTGAATGTTTCTAATGGACCCATGCTGAATTGTGGGAGCTCCCTGTAGAATTAGAACCCTAATTGCTTACAGTATTTGGAATTTGCCAGAGCATGAAAAACTTACCTTGCATCCAGGTGCAAAGATTTTCTCTGAAATATATATCCTACTTTAATACACCTTAACTTGGTAGGTGTAAGATATTGTCAACAAAACTATGGAAAATGTCTTCAGCCATCTATTTCAGCCTTCCCCAACCTTGTGTCCCAGATGTTGCTGGAGAGCATTTGCCATGCTGGCTAGGGGCGATGCAGTTGTTCTCCCAACAACGTCGGGGAACACAAGATTGGTGGAAGCTAATCCAGTTGATAAGTTACTACATTCCTTTAAGGTTTCTCTGTATACCTAACTTTAAAATACTTTTAATTGCTTTATTTTTCAAGCTAAGTTCATTTGACTATAACTAAATAGGTTATATGATTTATCTCTAGGGAAGGGGAAAGGCAGAGGCCGGATACGACCTGAAGATGAGGAAGAACTAGGAAATGCCAGGCCATCGGCTCCAAGCACACTGTTTGACTTCCTGGAGTCTAAAATGGGTACTCTTGCAGTAGAAGGTATGTAGACAGGGTGGGAGTTTGCAGCTTCTTGCACGACACCATGAGTAGATCCATCATCCATATGGGTAGATCCACCTCCTTGGCTAGTTCACAAGTCCCAACTGCTGTACCTCGGGTGGGGCTTAGAAAACCTCCTGCATATAAGTCTCCAGTCCTTATAGAAAGATGCTGGAACTCTATCTCCTTGACTTATTTGCTCTCTTTGCTGTGAGCCTGTGTGTATGTGATCTTAGACAGTTAACTGGAATTCCTGTTGACCAAACTTTGGACCGTGCCTTGGTCTCACTCTGAATCACCCTGTAAGTGAAATCTGACTCTTGGCATCCTTCTGCCTGACAGCAGGATACGCACCATTGCCACACTGGACGTTTTAGTTCGAAACAGGGCACCCCATTGGCTAAGATTGATCTAGGGTAATAATCGATGGGGTAGGAGAAAGTGCTGGAGCAAATAGAATCTATGTACCATGTTGATTCAGGTGATTAGGGCCCCTGCAGAGTGATCCTCCTCCCACCCTGACCTCTGGGCATTCCATTGTACAGTGGAACCTCTAGTTATGAACTTAATTCATTCCGGTGGTCGGTTCTTAACCTGAAACTGTTCTCAACTAGAGGTGTGCTTTCCCTAATGGGGCCTCTTGCTGCTGCCAGCACACGATTTCCGTTCTCATCCTGGGGCAAAGTTCTCAACTTGAGGTAACTCTTCCAGGTTAGTGGAGTTTGTAACCTGAAGCGTTTGTAACCTGAGGCGTTTGTAACTCAAGGTACCACTGTACTGTATAGACCTAGTATTGCGGAGCAGGCATCACCTTGAACATTTATAGCTGTCCTCTTAAGTCTGAGTTTTCTTGGACATGACCTCTTTTGGGGGGCCAGCATACCCATCCAGGCAGATTTTTGCATTTTATATGAAATGTCCAGGTATGGGTCTGGAGCGGGGTCTGAAGTGAGGTCTGCCGCCTACGTTGGCACTGCCAGCGACACTGAGGACAGATGTTGAGGATGACGACACCAGACCCACATGCCTCCTCACTTGCACGTCTCCCAGAGGCCACATGGTTCTTCAGAGTGGCAGAACAGTAGACCTAATCCTGTGTTTCCCAAAATGGGTGATACCGCCCCCTGGGGAGGCTGCAAAGATCCAGGTGCAATTGGTGGGTGTTGAATAAAGCTGAGGGGGCGGTGGAAGCGACACCACCTCCCCTGGCTCCAGCGGTCATGCTGGAGGCCAGGGTTTTTCCCAGACTTGGGTGAGCCATTTTCAGCTTCACCCAGGCTCGGGAAGTCGATCGCAGCTTGCCTGCCTATTGGGCCAATGGCAGCTGAGCAATGGCGCCAGCCCCCCCCCCCCAATGGGGCGGATCGGACTGAGCCAGCCGGCTTCACTCTGGTACGGCCCATGGGCTTTTAATCTTGGGGCCTAGTTCACCTCATAGAGCTGAACATTAATAAGTTGAAGGCAGCGCACTAGGTTCATCCTTCTCATTAGGACTATTTTTAATGTTATTTGTAATTTTTATTTTAATATTATCCTTTGTTATCTTCATTTTGTGTGTGTAATGCAAATGTTACTATGGTTGATTTTAATAAATAATTTTATAATTTCGAGTTTCAAGGTGTCTTATTTACAACATTTTTCTGTGCTGTGGTGTAGGACAGAGGTAGAAATATAGATACATAAAGGATGCAAATTTGTCACTGCATATTTCTCTTTGTTCACTTAAGGACGGTGGATTTCCAGGGGGGCGCTGAGTATTTTATTTTTCTGAAAGGGGGGCAGTAGGCCAAATAAGTTTGGGAACCTCTGGTGTAATCCGTCAAGGCAGCAAAGAGGGAAACTTTAAAAGTGACTGGTTGAACAGATAACATTTTAATCCCAGCAAATGGGTTATCCACGGGTTGGCTTATACTTGGATCATCTAGTGAAAAGACTGGAATGTTTTTTTCTCCAAGACCAGTCCTGGTGGGACCTTTGGTATGCTGCCTTGTCTTTCCCACTCATGCCCAGAATATTAACCAAGATCTAATTAGAAAACGCATATTGGTCATCGTGGAGACTTCTTTCTGGCCAGGTTGTGTATGGTTTGTTAAAATGCCTTGTTAAAAATGGCTACAAACCACATTGGCTATGTTCTGTCTGCACTGTCGGAGGCAATATACATCTGAATTCCGGTTGCTGGGAATTACAAGTAGGGAGAGTTGCCGTAATGCTCATGTTCTTGTCTTCCTTTGCTTTGTGTTTTTGATTTTTCTTTAATGCTGTCAGATAATATTGAGATTTTCCAGTGTAAGAATATGCAGCTTGAAGTTGTTCTGAAATGTCTGTATATTATTATTCCTTAAATTCCTATACCACCCTTCGTCCGAAAATCACAGGGCGGTTTACAACATAAAAACACAAAAATACATACCATAGTAAGAAACAAGTATTCCGCCCTCGGTTTAAAAGACTAAGGAATGTTAACCAGCCAAAAGTCTAGTTATAGAGAAACAGTTTTGCCTGGTGCCTAAAGATACGTAATGAAGGTGAGCCTCCTTGTGGAGAGCATCCCACAAGTGGGAGCCACTGCAGAAAAGGCCCGTTCTAGTGTTGACACTCTCTGGACCTCTTGAGGAGGAGGAGGCACAGGACGAAGGGCCTCAGATGAGGATTGCAGGGTCCAGGTCAGTTCATATGGTTCATATGTTGGCTCCCCAACTATTTTGTATGAAGTGAAACAGTAAACGTGGCATTAACCTGAAGCTACTGTGAGGGATGTTACTGGTGTAACGGGTGTGATATTTTGCATTACAAATTATACTCTAATATGTGATAGTTGCATAGTTCCAGATAGTGGGATAAACAGAGGAAGTTTGGTATGTAGTGCGCAATTGGAAGACCAAGGGGCTAAGAGCTATTTCTTCCTTTAAGTTAAAAAACAACAGCACAAGTTTTATTCCGAGCATCTTATGCACTATATTGTTGATCTCTTCCAGTCATTTTGAATCCATTGTTGCAAAATTTAAGGAAAGGTGTCTGAAGTTACAGTTTCAAACACTTTAAGGGGGGAGGAGGGGAACCTGTGCACCATCTAGAAATTATTTTTTGAAAGAACTGCATTATTTGCATGTGAAGAAGCTTTCAGTATTCTTTAGCATTTTATTTAATGAAAGGTTTCCTTTTAAAAGTAGTTTAACTTGGAGTATTTTGAAGTAGTTTGACTACACGTAAAAGGAGATTTTACTTGTTATGGAACCACTTTCAAATTTTACAAAGAGATAGTTGTTTCAGCAGCTACTTGAGGCAGCCTTCCTGGAAATAAGCTTGTTGTTGTGTAAAACACAATTTATGAAGCTCCGAGCTGTGCTTGAGTTTTGTTACTCCCAGTTTCTGTGATTTGTTGTTGAATGTCCTTTGGCAATGCCTGACATCCTTAGCGATGTCTTGTATAGCTAGATGGAAATCTTGCTAATGGGAAAACTCAGCTTTTTCCTCCTTCAGATACACACTCCCCCCGCCCGCCCCCCTCCAAAAATGGGAAGCTTAGTTCCAAATGGTTTCAACACATGTGAACCACCCTGAGATCTATAAATGAAGGACAGTATACAAATTTAATAAGCAGCAACAACACTGACCTGGTGCAAAAACAAAATTGTCTTCTGCAGGAAATTTTGCAGAGAACTTTAATCCAGGGATGGTGGGACCTTGTGGCCCTCCAGATGATGTGGGACTCCAACTCCCCTCTGTCCCAGCCAGCATGACTAGTGACCCAGGATGGTGGTTATGAGTTCCCCATCTCTGCTTTAAGCTAAGAACTTGGGGATTGCTGCACAATTATGGGGCTTGCCTCAGGTCCAACACTCCCAGAAGTTTATCAGCAGTTCATTTTCGTAGCATAAAGGAAACTGACAGAAACTCCAACTCCACCCCACCATTTCCTCTTTTATAATTCCTTCTCCAGTGAGCCATTAGCCCAAACTCTCAAATGGCGTATATGCTTTTGCTGGACAGTAGTAACAAACCTAATTTGACACTTAAGAGCAGGACATGCTGTTTTGTCACACAGCTAGACATCTCTTCAGCTATTATGGTAAAATGAAATTGGGGAAAATAGCTTGGAAAATGGCTCAGTCTTTGCCTTAATTGCAAGACAGGAAAGCTTTTGTCTTATACTAGGTAGTTTTAAGATGACAAGCATTTCCCTTTTAAGTTGTCAGTCAATCATTTTATTCACTTAGGTTCCCATAAATCTGTGACCTTGAAATAATCATGCCAGACTAACCTCTTTCCCTTTGCAGAAAGCTACAGAAATTCATTGGGTTGGAAACATCTGCTGTGATGGTTAATAAAATCAATGCTTTTTTAATGGATTGTGGCTTTCAAAGTCCAAAATTACTGTCAGATACAAATAGTCTGAAGTGACAGGGTAGCAAAATTACACCAGTCCACTGACTTACCTGTCTCAAGGTGGACTCTGCCTGCAACAGTTCTAATGAATGTTTTTCATCTGTGCTCAGCCTGAATTAGTAAAATTTGCTAGGGAGATCAACCAAATTAGATACCTTGTACACTCAAGAATTCCAGCACAAATTTCAGACAGAATTAATTCAGCAATATAAACAATTGATTTGAGAAGGGGGGCAAATCTAATATTATTCAAAGCAAGGCATGCACCTTCAGAGTTATATTTAGATTTAACATAGTGTTTGTGTGTCTAAACCACAGAGCCTAGGGCTTGCCGATCGGAAGGTCAGCAGTTCAAATCCCCGCGACGGGGTGAGTTCCCGTTGCTCGGTCCCTGCTCCTGCCAACCTAGCAGTTCAAAAGCACGTCAAAGTGCAAGTAGATAAATAGGTACCACTCCGGCGGAAAGTAAACGGCGTTTCCATGTGCTGCTCTGGTTCACCAGAAGCGGCTTAGTCATGACCTGGAAGCTGTACGCCGGCTCCCTCGGCCAGTACAGCGAGATGAGCGCTGCAACCCCAGAGTTGTCTGCGACTGGACCTAACGGTCAGGGGTCCCTTTACCTTTTTATCTTACCAGGTGCACCAGTATATGAATTCTTTTCATTTAAAGTAAGTGTTGGACACAACAAAGAAGCAAACGTTTATGACTTCTGCTTTTTTACACTCTGCTCAACAATAAAGATTGGGTTTGCTTCGCTTACTATTTAAGCTAGACCTGCACAAGATGAAGCCTGTGAATTGTTTATAGTCTCTTTCCTGGCCATTTCACCCCTCAGCCGCCTGGATTTAAACTACCTTTAGGCTTGTGGCCCTTTCCTTTCTCCTTGATGGAGTTAAGAAGTTACAGCCATTCCGTGGTTGAGAGGTTGTGGTCATTCCATGAAATACTTTCCTCTGAGGCATTGTTTTCATTCTCCCTTACGCGATTTGCCAGACATTTGAGTTGAGCGGACTATGGTTACCTGCAAAATGAGAAACATCCCAAACCACAAACCCTTCAAAGCATGGTTTGGTAGCAGTTGCTGATTAGCGGTAGCCATAGTTTGCTCTATTAACAGCTTCGAAATCAAGAGCTTCGTGTGCTTAACTTTAGGCGGCTCATGCCCCCAGTGTTTAACTCCTGTAGCTTGTGAAAAACGTCATTCAGGTTAATACCATATGAACACTTTCCCACGTGTCTTGCTAACATAGATTATTGACATGCTTCTTGATTGCACCTTATAGAATAGTTCTATGAGAATGTTTTATTATTATTATTATTTAAGTTTTATTATGTTGTGATTTTATTTTATTTTTTAACCCCCTTTTTAATTTCATGTGAATTCTTGACTTTTATGTGTAATTTTGGCATCCTAGAATCTTTGCTGAGAGGCAGGATATAACTAAAATAAATATAGGTTGAGAGTGGCAATGTGACCTTAGACTCCATGTATTATTTATACACCAGATGATCAACTACATATCGGTTGTCAAATATCTAAACTGTCTTTAGCAATTAATATGATTTGATACTGATTAGCTGTGTCACTAATAACTGTTGTTTTTCTTTTGTAGAACCAAAGTTACAGATGTCGCTGCAGCATCAGGGGCAGCACAGAGTAATGAATACGGAGCAAAATGGCATAAAAGTGTATAGTCAGCAAAGGCATGTTCCTCGAAATGACACCAGGCAGCCAAGGAACGAGAAGCCACCTCGTTTTCAGCGAGACAGTCAAAATTTGAGGCACGCCATGGAGGGGAGTGTATTAATGAGAACCAGAGCTTCCGAAAGACAAAATTCTTTGGGCCCTGAGCAATGGATTGAAGAGAGAAATAGGTGTGATAGACTTTATGCTCGTAAAGATACTTCCTATCCCACAGCTGTTCACCCTGGTGACTTTCATTTTAAGCGGGACATCCCAGTGCAAAGCAGACAAGGAAAAGTTGCGTCACCCATGGAAATGAAAGAGAATTCTGCTGCTCAAGATGCATCTGACAACAATAATCAGAAACAGGGAAGTAGGGAAAACCAGATACACCATCCTGACAATTTCTATGATAGGAAAACACTAATGCTAACAAATGAAACTTTAACTGGCTTAAAAAATGAGCAGCACTTTGGCATGAACATAGATTATCAAAACCCTGTTAGAACTGATCGTTTTAGTTCTGTACCAAATGGCGATGTGGAGCATTTTCAGAAAGGAAGGAGAGTTGGACCTATTAAACTGCCCGCACCCAACATGGCCACAGCATTTGATGTAAAAATGTACTATGATACTGGGCCCAAAAAGAGATCTGGACCCATCAAACCAGAAAAAATGGTGGAACCCTCTACTTCAAGAGAATATGGGAAAAGCTGGCAACCAGGGGATGAATGCTTTGCCCTTTACTGGGAAGATAACAAGGTATGCCCTACGCAAGTCAAATTCTGTTGCTTCTGTTTTAAGTGCAAGAGGCGTCCACCATTCATTTTTAGGGTGATTTGTCATCTTTAATTTTTAATTCTTATTCTCTAGTATGTAATGCAGTTTGCCAACTCACACCTCACTGATTAAATTGTCCCGTCATTTAATCAGCTAAAGTATTTGTTGATTAAATTGCAGATTTAAATCTTTCACTAGGAATGTTTTAAAAGAAAATGGACAAAGTTACTATCAGCTGTTTCTTATACATTTTTCCTAATCCTATTACAGATTGGTTTTTATTACATGGTTTGTGAATATATTGTTGCTTTTGCAACTAAAATATGTGAACTTCTGTTTTAAATGTCTTTTCCAGTTTTATCGAGCAGAAATTGAAGCTCTTCATTCCTCTGGGACAACTGCAGTTGTTAAGTTCTGTGATTATGGAAACTATGAAGAGGTGTTACTAAGCAACATCAGACCCATTCAAGCTGACACCTGGGTACGTGATAATAAATTGTATACAAAGAGATAAAGTGCATAGTTCATACGAACAATGAAGCCATAAACAGATGACTGGTAATCGTGCAGAGAGTTTGAAGTAAAAGCCTGAAGAAGAGAATTCTAGAACTGGTTTAAGACCTTCTTTATTACATATCCATCCATAACAATGCCTTAAAGAATCTGCATGTGGTCTTACACTCATGTAATAAAATGTAAATTGTTCGGGCAATATTCTCGAGTCACTAGCAAAATAATATTTATATGAAAAATTAACAGGATGCTTTTTAAATTTGCTCTGTCAAATTAAGGGTTCTGATGGACAGCTTCCATATGGTTCTGTTTTAGTTTAGGAGATGATGAATTCATAAGTCTTAAATTCCAAAGGGTTTTTTAATCTATCTGTATGTCAGGTAAAATTAGAGCTGCTTCCACCATTGTTTTAATTGTGCCCATTATTTTGACAAATGCTACTTAAGTATATTAGATAGCTACAATAACTATAAAGACCTACGTGCTTCATAAAATATGCCATTCTAAAAGGTCTTATACAACATGTTCATGGAAAGCTCTATTTAGGTAAAACTAGAGTTTAAAAAACCCTTTTGTTTAGTGCACGTTTATTCAAGAACAATTGGGTTGTATCCAGTGAAGCCCAAACTGCCTCCCACTCAATTAATTCTCAATTTCCCATTCACACTGCTCCCCACTCCCGATCCTATAGAAGCATCCTTGCATGAGTACAGCATTGGTTACCACCCACTGCTTTGAACTCCATTTTACTAAGACTGTCTGTATAATTGGCTATGATGACACTTTATAACTATCCTGTTAATGGTACACAGAAGAGTGAACGCTTGAATTGGCTTTTACATTTTCAGTCCTTTCTGTGCTCTTTCTGAGTTTCTTTTGACAACCCAGTAGAAAAATTAAAAATCCATTATGGTTTTTTATAAATTTTATGACTTTAACATAGCAGTTCAAGTAGTAATTACCAGAACTCGTGCTACATTTTTTCATGCTGCTGATAATTCCTCACATTTTATTCTCTTTCATATAGCTGCAAACATATTATGTAAAGTGGAGGACCTTGTTTTTCTTTCCATACAAGCTTCTGCATTCTCTTAGTACTAGTTTCTTCTAGCAAAGAGGTTTGTTCTGTAATTCAGGATGGAGACAGTCAAGTGATGTCTAGAGTCTCCTGCTCTTTTCCGTCCCATCAGATTAGCTCTCAAATTCTCTGGCATCCAGCCCAGTCTGAAATGTATCATGTACTGTCACAGTCCCTGTTGTGGGTCCCCATGCAGTTCTTCTTGCACGACTCCCAGATTTCCAGACGACATTGAAGTAGGTTTAGAAGCCATCAGTGCTGTCACACATTTCTGCAGAATCTCGAGATAGGACCCAGGAGCATTATGCATCTCATGGTTTCTAGCATCTTGGTCCTGTGCAACATTCAGAGCCTCAGTTGGAGGCAGCAAAGAACGCTGCAGGCCATATTGTGGCAGCCACTGCAAAACCCAACTTTTGTCATACCTGTTTCCTGGCCTAGAGACCCAGTGCACTCATCATTCAGAATCTGTTTAGTTTTCAGATGTCCTGTGGATATCCAGCAAAGAATTTGGGTCATTTCAGGATGAAATAAGAGAACCCACCCAAAGCTCTCATTTGTATGGATGCATTGCTAAAGATGAGTTATGCTAGTTCAGTGTTCGTCTGATTATGGGCTTGGTCAGCCTGTTGCCTGATCTGAGGGACAACCCTGTGCTTTTGTTGCTTGTGGTGGCTGCAGACATACCAGTTCCAGCCAGCGTGCTTCATTATGATACTATGGTCATACACAGTCTATAGCATCAGGAGGAAGACTGGTAGGCAGGCCTGAAGCAGCAGCAGCTGCTGCAAGTAGCAGGTGAAAAGACAAGGACAGAGAAAAGAGAGAGGAAGAGGCTCAGTGAGTTGGAGGCAGTCTGTTGAAGGACAGGTGTGTGTGCCACACCAACCCACACCCCGTGGTTGCCTTTTCTAATTGTCTTGCCTCAAATTTTACATAATGAAGATACTCATAATACACACACTTAAATTGACATCAAAGCAACATAAATAATGCACCCTTAGGTTTGGGTCGATTTGGAGAGTGCATGTGAATGATTCTCTGGTTGCAGAAGGCATCCAGCCTAATCTCCAAACAGTGGCCAGTAGGAGAGCTGTCCCTTGTTTTGTCTGGATTCTGCAGCTGGAGGTGTACTTAGAAATGGCATTTTTTAATTTTTGCTTCCTTACCATGGAATTGAGTAATTTCCATTTTGTTGAAAATAAACAAAAATGGATAGTCTGTTAAAGGTTCGATCCTGATATGCTTCCAACTCTTAAGCTCTTCACAATATTGTTTGAGTCCTGGCAGAAGAAAAATAGCATACATTGACTAATACTAAAGTATCTGATAAGGAATGCAGGGAAGGAATGTTACTGTAATAAATGCATTTCAGTTATATTAAAAGTAAAAGAAAGGGCTATATGAATTCTGTATATTTCCTAAAGCAATAAATGTGAGATTTTGAATGAGTTCTTTTCAAGCAGACATACAGGTCTTTCAATAGAAAATGTAGATGAAGAAGCTTGCACTTTCCATCGCTCAAGAATTGTTTGAACATTGAACTTGGCTATAGATATGTACCCTTATATATGCAATCCACTGTTGTGCTAAATGTAGCAGTGATCACAAAATAAAGGTATATGTTTGCAAAAAAGAGCCCAAAATTAAATGCCATCACAACAATAAACTTTTTCTTTTGCAACCATTTAAAATAAATTTGAAAAGCATGCATTGTTCAGAGACTTCAGGCTTAATTAAGTCTGTTCTGTAGAAATGTAAAATAAACACAAGATAACTTAAACCTAAAGTGTTATGTTTTTCTCAGATTTCAGGAATACATTGGTTACAAATGATTATGCACTTGTCAGCATCTAATTTCATTATCAGTACTAGTTTTTCTTCTTACTCTCATACGTCCGTGTGCTTCTCAGTAATCTCTAGCATTTGGCTTTATTTCTGGAAGTAGAACTTAAGCATCTGGTTATAATATAGCTGTTTATGGTTGCTGTCTAAGAGTACTCTTAACCCTACAGTAGCCCAACAGAAATAATGAGGTGCTTTCAAGTGACAGTGCTTCAATAATGGAGCACATCTTTTCAAACAAGTACCTCTTGCATCAGTCAGCAATTTTGAAACTTTTCATCTTCAGAGAACACTTCAACATGCCTGCCAAGGCGCTCTTGTGCATTGCAGAGGATTCTCAAGCATATTTTAGGTTGCACACAAACTTCACAGGAGGCACTGGTTAGGCCTGATGAGCTGCGTGTGCCTTAGAACAAATGCACCAAACATTTGGAAGTTAGTTATGTTCTGTCAGCCTTTTAGTCATTACAGAAATCTGAACATTAAGTAATACTCCTGCATATCTGAAGTCTCTTTCCAAATTCACACACTTTAGTTTTAGCTTATTGGTAGTATGTTGGCAACCACCAGTAAAATAAGACAGTGAATTGGCATGACTGCTCTAGGTAAGGGAACATATCCTTGTCCGCATGAGCAAAGCTGTACTCTGTGTATATGAGGATAAGGGCTTCTGTGTCCATCCCACAGAGGTGACCAATCTGAGAGTGACTTCCCTTATCAGGGTATCTGGACCATCTGTGTTACACTAGAGAGGGGTAAGGAGAATTTTGCTACCCACAAGGTGAAGATTATGTGTGGTAAGACGATCATCTGTAAGGCTCCTATTTGTAATAGGAAGAAAGTAAAACATTAGAAAACAGTTCATATGCAGTTGCTGTGTGCTGGTTACCAGGAACACAGTGCCCAACCTTTGTGTTGTGTTTTGAATCGTACACACACATGCACACGCGAAAATCACTCTCCATGAACTCAAATTGGGTTAGCAACCTTATTAGTGAATAAGTAGTGAGCTGTTACAGGGGCCTGTACTGCTGTTTACATGCTGCTCTTGAAGGTTCTTAACAAGTGCTACACGTCAGTTTAGAGGTGGCTGGGGAAAAGGCTTTTAGCATAAACAATAAAACTCTTTGATTTAAATGTACTTCCTGTATTAGCAGTGAAATGTGAATCTTGCCTTCATTTACAAGTAGTTTCCGTAGTAGCACTGAAAAGTGACTTTGAAACAGTTCTAAAAACCTGTTTTCTGTTGATTTGACTGCAATGAAACTAGTGCCATGGGTGCAAACCCTACAAAGTGACAGAAGGGTATATATGATTTTTGAAGAATAAAAACCTACTTCTACTTACTAGGCACGGTTGACATAAAAATGTGTGCTCGTTTGGGATGCTGATCTGCTGGCTGGTCAACACACCACCTATATTTGATTAAAGTCAAATATTCCATGAAGTCAAAAATATTGGGTAAACAGTAGCCAGTCTCTTTTCTTGATCATGATGTCATCCAGCAGCCTTGGGGGGAGAGGGAGGCCCACTTCCCCCAATGCTGCTGGAGACAGGATTCATTTTTCCCACACAAGCATGCATGTGCACACTGTATATATTAGGAGCAGACTTCTTTACCTCACAACTCCAGAAAACTGCATATTTCTTTCCAGTTAAGCCATTTGGTCTGGCTTCTTCTATCCATGTCCTGTAACTCATACAATTTGTGGAAAGGCTTCAGATAATTAAAATAGGATTGTCTGTCTTTTCAGAAGTCTTAATAGCGATAATCACAAATGATAAGCAGCAGTTATTGGTGAAATCATCTGGTTTGATGAAGTCAGATGCACTACTGTGCCATTCAGGGAGGACTTTATGGATTATGTGACATCAGTGCATTAGTTTTATATGGGCCAGTACTTGTGTTATGTCTTGTAAAGTGCTGCTTGTACATCTTAGCATTTATAACTTTGAAGTGAATAGCTGAATGGAAGCAGTAATCACTCACACAGCATTCTGAAAGAGATTAGTATGGCTGCAATCCATCTGTTGGTCTGCCACAGAGGTGGGGAACTAGATCTGGCCAGTGGGCTGAATCCATATAGACTCCATGGACCAAGTTTATCACAATGACATACAGTGACTTATTTTTGCTTGTGCAGATAATCATCGGATTCTCATGGATGGCAGAGCTCTACACCCAGTGCTTTGTAACCCCTCATGATCAGCTGGTTGGCAGTGCAGCCAGGTCTTTATCTGCCCCACACCTGATGTCATATGTGATGCCAGGTGCAGAGTTTATGGGCATGGTTTGGTCATGGCTTGGACCCATTTAAGCCTCAGGCTGGAGATGCTCCACCCCATGGACTCCACCCCACTCCATAGACTTATTATGCACTTCTTTCATAGTGGAAGGAGATTTTGGGACTCAGATACACCATTTTTTATGTGTATGCCTGAAAACTATAGTGTGGAGCCAAAACAACAACACCAACAACATTTGTGAGTGAAAATATATAGCTACACTTTTCAGAAATATGTGATTGGCTATGGCTTTTTGTTTAATTTCCACTTGATGGAAATTCCTATGTGTGCTCTTAGGTGATGTGTTAAATGGCCTTCTGAATGTAACTGGAGCAGAGATGCATTGAAACCACATCAGTGGTGGTAAAACAACAAAGTACTGTGTTATGTTCAGCTAAGACATCCCATTAATGCAAGGATGTTAGCCTGCACAATGGGACTTCGCTTCTTGTGTCTCTCCCATCTGCTGTAGAATGTTGGCAGAACCCTCAGAACAAACTGGAGGGAAGGGAAGGCATTCGGGACAGGAGAGGAAGTCCTATTCTGCAGGCAAAAGTTATTGCATTAGTGGGACAACATTATGGTTTTTTATTGCTGCATCTGAAATAGAGGCTTAGGGGAAGGCTGGAAGAGGACATGACAGGACGATTATCAAAAATTAAGTGCAAACTATGGAACCAACAATCTGAATTTTTGCACTGAATAGTCTTTGAATTCTGCCAAACCGGTATTTTGTAAGCAGGCAGACTTTGGTAAATTATAGGAATAAGCAGGATTTTGGATACTTAGAATAGTAAAATTTCCATCAACTTCAGTGTCACAGAGGAATGAAATGCTTCCTCTCCCATTTGGGTGGGCAGGTGGAGAGAATGAAAGATAAATTTTTGGAAGAAAGTAGAATATTTACTGTGCTTTTTATCATTCCTGGTGAGTTTCTACTTCTACGATTTGAGAGAGCTTCCAGGACCTACAGTTGGCAGTGAGGAACCTCAGCTGAATGCCCAAATTAGACCCACCAGGCCATGTTCACATAGCCACAGTCGCCTGCTACTCATCTGCTTACAATACATCAGGAATGGAACAGCTAAAGTCATGGTGGCAAAGGAACAATCCAAAGCCATAGGGTGATTCTCAGTTGTTTTGTTGCAGCCCTGGCAGCAGTTTACATTTGGCATTGAATGCCACCCTCCTTCTTTAGAGTGCAACCACAGCTGCCTTATAAAAGTTGATTGATAGTTAGACAGCCCCACCCACCTGTCAAATGTGGAGGGCTGCATTTTGATCCGGCCCATCCAATGGAAGTGGTTCCCCTGGCCTATGGAATTGCAAGGGCCTTTGTTGTTGGCACCTGTCTGTCTCAAGAGGCAATGAAGTGCGTCTGGGTTAGCAGCACTGAGGTGACATCCCTGGGGCACAAACCTGGGCAGTGTGTAAGGAGGTCCTGGGCTGCCCAGACAGGACCTCGCCCCCTTCAGCCTCATGATGTGGCCTAAAGGAAAGTAGAGCAATGTGTTTGGCACCAGCTTGGCAGACTGTAAGTCTAGAAACTAAGCTGCAGTTGACGACAGCTGAGCCACATCTATTTTAAAAATCACAATAGATGGGGCGAGAACTGGGTCTGAAGGTGAGCTTAAGGTGTTCTGCAAACAGCTCCACAGACCGAATCCCATGCTGCCCAGAGACTAGCACAGGGATGTTACCATTGGGGGATGGGACAGCACTGTAGGGTTTTGTTGGTGCTCATTTGCCATCTCTAAACTTTGAGTGATAAAGAGAGAAACAGTTTTCTTTAGCTTTGCACATGAAGTGATACTGTTAAGAAAATACCTGAATATTAAAAATTAGTAATTAAAAGGATTTCCAGTATTGGAGAAGGAGCAAGAAGCAGCTGCACTGAAGGTAGTCCGGCATATTTCAGTTTTGCCAGTTGAGAATATAGTAAAAATAGAGTTGAAATAAAAGGCCGTACTACCATCTTGGCTTAGGAACAGGCTTCCCTTCATGCCATCAACATTACCCAGAAACAGAAGAAATGAAACCTGTTAACTGGAGGCAGCCGTTATCTAGCAGCATACACCATAAGCACTTTTTTCTACAGAGGGTTGAAATTACTTTGGAAAAGTCTGTTCCCTGGCCTCCACTGATCACATTATTAAGGACCATTAGTACATCTAGATGCTTGAGGTAGCTTGATGATACTGAAGTACTCAGCAGTATATCATCATTATACAATTCCACAGGAACTAGAGAAAGTCAGCCACAAGAAACTCAGGTCATTTTAAAAACTAAAAGTACAGCCCTCAGGTTTCTCTCTCAGAGTACTGCTGAAAGATCAATAGCTTCTGATTCCGGACTTCCATTTTTATCTTCATGAACCTAACAAAAGTGAATATTTTTGTTATGCATGTTAGCTTGTTTTTTTTCTTTAAAAAATGGCACGCATATTTTGAAACAGCTGTTTGTTTCGTGTGTCAATAGGAATATGAAGGTTGACAAGATTTTTATTTTACACCTCTAGAGTAAATGGGATAGATTGCCTTATAAATTGTCTTAAATGTTGACTAGAAAACATTTTCAGGGCATAATCAGCAATTAATAGCAGTATTTTTAAAAACTTTGCTTGCTTTAAAAATTAGAAAATATTTCATCACATATTTTTTCAATGTTTACCCAGATTTACCAACCACACACTCTTAATGCACAAGACACACATGCAGGTACATGTTTATGAACACATATTCTGTTTATTTTTCTGGGCCTTCTCTACTAGGCAGCGGTTAGGGGATGAGAGATGTAGCAGTGCAGCATATAAATAAAGGAATTTGAACAAAATATCTCATTATTTTCAGTATTTGTGCTTCACTTCATCCCACAACACTCCCCAGTACGAAGGCATATTATCCAATGTTATATAGGCTAGCTGTTTGGACCTAACACATTGATTCAACATTGATTCAAAAAGGTTTCATTTTTTCAGGTGGAAGGTATTCCATTCTGAAAGCTATTTAATTTTGGAGTCTGTTATGAGCATAGACTCCCAATCTTGTCAAATAACACTTGGTATAGGCATATGCTGTGAACAGCCTGAAGTCAGAATTAGTCTAGTAAGCAAAACAAGATGGTTTATTTGATGGAATTCCTTCAAGTATAAATTACAAGTCCTTTCTAGCTTTAATTCAGTTCTGTTTGCTTTTCAGAGAGATCTAAAAAATTCAGTAACTTTATGCTTTTGAAAGCATACTTGTTTTAATCTTTAAGACATTGGGATAAGAGTTTATTGAGTTTTGAGATGGAGCCTTTTCTGACTTGTTGACTACATCATAACTGAACCACATTTGGATGTCAGGCTGAACTGTGTTTTAGCATGTGGAGAATAGTCCTACACTCATCCAGTGTTTGCACACTTCTCCTGTCATCCCATAAGTTCAAAAGGAGGAATTCCGAAGCTTCTCCTTTTTCTTTAGGATAACACAGTTTCTTGTGTCACTTGGAGCTAAAAAATAAGCCAGTTTCAATTACAGTTCCTTGTATGGAAGACATGGGAGGCTGCACTTAACAAAAACCAAAAGCAGGAGCTTTCAAACAAATCTCAGCCTTGAAGGAAGGAGAAGGGAAGGCAAGAGGAGCATGTCAACTTAGGAGGAGGCTAAGCCCTTTCACAGGGCATTAAACTCTGGTTTAGCATGACATTCAAATACAGCCAGGATCTTGGCAACTTGATATTATTCAGGTCAAAAGACCTGTTGTGGAGAAAAATATTGTTCCCTGCTTGGGACATAGGAATAGCCAGTGAAAACCACGTTGCCAGTGCAAGTGTGTGAGAGGATTATGAGGCAGCATTCATATTTGTGCTGAAATGTGATAATTTATTGAAATTACGGGTATGTGGACAGCAGTACATTACTTTTGCAAAAACAAAACTTAAACCCCTAAATGTTTTGTCAAAGTGAACAAATTGTTTTGGAAAAGGACAGCACTTATGAACTGTGCCAGATGAACAATAGTTGGATTTCTAACCAATCACTTGCAAACAATTGTTATCCTTTCTTCACAATGAGAGCCTTGATATTTCATATTCTCATTCTGACTGCTAGAATGGTTTAAATATGAAAGCATCATGTGTCAGAGCCATTACAATAATTGAAATGTTAATGGACATGACCTCCAACCCCTGCCAGAAGAAAGCATTAGGCTCCAAACCTATCTTTGAAAAACAGGTTTTCAAATAAGTCTACATTAGTTTGCTCTAGTGAGCATATGGATAGTGAGCAAAGACCAGAACCACACCAGAAAGAAAAACAACTGACAAGTGGTGAAAAACATGCAAACATGATGCAAAATAAACACTAAATTAAATAGATATGAATGCAATATAATAGATGAAACAATTTCAGTGGGACTACTACAAACACTAAATAGGGGGAAATATAGCTGGTTGCATTAACTGCTTAAGATTAAGATGACATGTAGGAGATAGATGTAAAGACTTTGTGGAACAATGAGTAAATAAATTATTGAAAATTGAGAAAATGTTAATCAAAACAACCATATTTACCAGACTTTCTTGGGTGAGGTCTACTGTTTTCCATTAGAAGATTTCTGAGCAAATGTAGTCCACAAGGATCAGGAAGAATAAAAAAGGAAACAAAAACAGGAAAAAACTGAAGAAAACTATCCTCTTTGAGACCTGACCTGGAAGGAGTACAAGTCTCCTCTTAGCGAACAAACCAGTGTGCCCAATAAAAGCATAGATTGATTCTTCATTTCTCCAAAACACCAAACCACTGTTCCTGCTTTCATAGAAGGTGGGTTTGGAGAGGAAAATGTCGCTGGAGGAAAATCCCATGTGAACTAGAAGTTGTGAGATAAAGGTCGAGAGAGAGAAGAAGGCCCTTTCCCTAAAATAAAAAAATTCATTTTAAATCTGGTTCTCATTGGTTACATCCTCAAATAATTTTATTCATTAAAAATTAATCCTCCATCAATTTGTGACTTACACCAAGATTCTGAGTCTTCTTTGTTCCTCCTCTTTTAATTACCCAAAGAAAGGCTTCAATTTTTAAACAAGAAAAGGATGTTGTTTTAAAAAAGGAAAAACAATCTGCCAATGTAAGATACATACTTTGACATCAAACAATGTCATGGAAACTTGGAAAACCCAAACTTGCAGCACTATAATGACAAAGGAAGAGCAAGAAGAGCAGATATTTTTAATCTAAAATGCCTCATTGCAGCAGGAAACAGGGCATCTCTTCCTTCATTTACTTTCTCTTCTACAGTTTATTTTTCTCTGTCCATTTGTGTTATTTTATTTTGGTCCATTCTGCACTGATTGACACCTTCGCTGCCCTCCATCAGAGCCTATGATGCAATGGGTGGCCTTTTAGTCATGTTTGCTTTTGGTAGCATTCCACCCTCCCCTGATGGGCATGAATGTCTTGTTGAGGGTCAAAAAGTGAACATGTACCCAGTCATTGCCAGCATTTCCACCAGGCACACCAAAACCACTCATGCCGTCTACCAAGTGACATTGTGAGAGCAAGCCTCCGTGGTGCTTGACACCAATGCCAATATTTCCAACCATCACAGACTTAGGGTTTTCTCTACTTTGGTTCCATTCATTTTGTTGTTGACAGCAGACTGTTTTTTCAGACTGAGAGGTCACAAGTTTCCTTTGACATGGCTACAACACCACACCTTAGGGACTTGACCCATTCTCAAATTTGAGCATGGCAGGTGCTGTTGCCCTCTGCTTGCATAGTTTGCTAAACTAAGTGCGGCATAACCAGGATGCCTGATCCCACACTGAAGGCCTGCCTTTCAGTGGTAAGGGACTCATTAGTTCTAAAACTAATGACATTCTGTGCCGAAGCTCCATACCTAGGCCCACAGTGTTCCATATGCCCTTGTCATGGAGGTTTCTCCAGATGTCCTGTATCTCAGTCAACAGAGGCACAATTATCCTGTTAGTCATCTTCACATTGATCCAAGAGGTCGTTCCCATCTGTGAAGTTCAGTTATCTAACCATCCCAGGGCAGCAGATATCCCAAGCATCTGTTTTGACTTGTGACATGTCATAGTTGGGAGCTATATCCACCAGCATTTGGGACCAGACTCTGGCACTTTTGCTTGGTGTGGCACACTGTCACCATGGTTCACATGCAATATGCAGTTGACTTTTTCTTGCTTCCTGGAGATGACATTTCCTGTTCAAAACCTTTGTCTCCTCTTAAGAGAGATGGATCAGAACCCTCCTCTGAAAGGAGACAATGGAATCGTTATCTGATGCCTTGAGACTTCAGGGCTTCTGTTCACCATCCTGAGAAAGGTAGATGCCTCTAGACAATTGTAGACCTTCTTGACATAATTCCTTCATGAGACCAAGGAAATTCAGGATTGCCAGCATCCTTCCATTCCTTTATGTTGGGAATTTGTACCCATAGACTTGAAGATATGTACTTCCACATAGCGATCTGACACAAACATCACATCCTGCACATCCTCAGGGAGACCATTGCTTCCAACACCTCCTATTTCTACTGGCCATGGCCCCCAGAGTATTCATAGAATGTGTGACTTCTTCCCACATGCTGTTTGGATGGTCTGGCCTCTAGCATACCTCAAAACCTTATTGTATTGGCTACCAGTGTGGTTGCGGGACCTGCTCACACAGCCAGCTGCCAAAGTGCCTAGGATCAATGACTTCAACTGTGCCACCTCTTCATCTGTTTGAAGAGGCACCTTCTTTAGCATTGGCTCCGAGATATGTTCCAGCAGGGAGTGGGCTCCCATGTCAAATGTCTTCTTCCACCTTTGGGAGTTCAGTGCTCCTTGTGGTGAATGCAGATGATCGACTTGTACTGCTCTTTCATCCCTCAGTCCTTGACTACTGTAGTTGCCACAAACACTCACTTTTGTGTGGGGTGGGGGCACATTGTGGGACTTATGGTCAAGGCTGTGTGTTCCTGAGTAGAGTCAAGGCTTCTCATACATTCCCCTGAACTTCTGGCCATCACCAGAGTCTTCAGGTTCTCCTTTTGGAGCCATACCATCCAAGTGGCCTCTGACAGTGTTCTACATAAACAAGCAAACTGGCACTGGTTTAAGGATTCTGCCCTTACACTGGAGTTGTGGAACTGGTGTGTACCTAATGTTATCATTCCTGTGGTGATTTATATTGCTGTGAAAGAAACTGACCCAGCAGACCACCTGAACCATACTTCATTACTCTGGCAGGTGGACCCTTGTGCTTTCCACTACCTATTCCTCCATTAGGAGATGTGGCAGGTAGAGGTTTTGGTCACCTTCACCAACAGGTAGTGCAATGATAGTTTTGCAGCCAGAAGGGCATGTACAGGAGACGTCTGGTGGTGCTTTCCTCTTGAATAACAAGTGATGGGTCAACAAATTATCACTGGCCTTAAGAACCACTTTCTACTAGTGAGCTGTAACATATAGCTACATCATGATAGTGTGACAATATTTGTGCAATTACCAGCACAGATACTACCTGACAGAGTTACATAACTCAGTTTGTGATTTAGGGGTAGGTAACCTTTTTTCTGTCTTGGTACAAGGGACCACACTCAAGTGGTAGTCTTGGCCAAGACAAAGGTAGGTGCGGCTGTTCAGCTCTTCCCAATCACCAGGACAGCAATGAGACAGAATGAGATCTCCACGGCCTCCCAGTTTTCCCCTCCCCACAATAGAAGAGGCTGCTGGTCCTTTGAGAACCACAGCTTCATGGTGTTCCAGGAACCTTGAGGTAGTAGTTCCCAGTAGTTCCCAGCATATCCCGCTTCCCTCACCTTTTGTGACAGAAATGGCAAGGGATGCAGAATCACCACTGGGAAGAATCACTTGAAGGTGCTCTGGATACCTTCCCTTGTCCTTTGCCTTTCCCAAGTGGTTTCAAGCAGCATCCTAAGAGAGCAGTGGTCCAAAACATCCTGTTTGGACCTGTTGAGGAGGCTGGTTCTGGCCCATTGGCTGCTGGCTCCCTGGGGATTATTTCTGACTAAACAGCAAGAATCTTAATGTGATTGTGTTGCCAGTTACATAGATTGATGAGTATATGAATCATTCATGTGATTTATTTGACAGCTGGTATTAATTCTACAGTTTTTGACACACCCCCACCCTTTCAACTATTTAGGATTTTTATTCCATTAAACTAAAAAGAATTACGACACAACTGCAGTTGTTTCTATACTTAACTTGGGGCTAAGCTCCTTTGAGCTCTGTGCTGCTTACTTCTGAATATGTAGGTTAACTAGCAAAACATAGGTAAAGGTAAAGGGACCCCTGATCATTAGGTCCAGTCGTGAACAACTCTGGGGTTGCAGCGTTCATCTCTCTTTATTGGCCGAGGGAACCGACGTACAGCTTCCAGGTCATGTGGCCAGCATGACTAAGCCGCTTTGGGCGAACCAGAGCAGTGCATGGAAACACCGTTTACCTTCCTGCCAGAGCAGTACCTATTTATCTACTTGCACTTTTGATGTGCTTTTGAACTGCTAGGTTGGCAGGAGCAGGGACCAAACAACAGGAGCTCACCCCGTCATGGGGATTCGAACTGCCGACCTTCTGATTGGCAAGTCCTAGGTTCTGTGGTTTAACCCACAGCGCCACCCGCGTCCCTCTTAGCAAAACATATTGAGCTTTAAAAAGCCTAGTGAAATGCAACCTTTAGTTTTAAATTAGAAATGGAAACAATCTGACAAAGAATTGTAAGCATTTACCCTGTTAGCCTGAACTTTCCCAGTTAGAAGAAATCCTTCTCAGTTCTCTGAGAGGCTGCAAAGCTTGCAGACCAAAAAAGGATCAAGCTCCACCTATTCACTCCCCAAGTTTGTTTTTAATCAGAGTCATCTGCATTCTCCATTCAATTCGTGCTGGTAAAACAACTGAACAAGTGATCTCCTACAGAAAGACTGTGCTTCCTCAAAGTCTGCACCTTTTGAATTTGAGCTAATCTGCCACGAACAATCCAGTTGTGGGAGGCCATGGCCTTAATGACCCAGGCAATTATGGCCCTCTTCTTAGAACAGCCTATTCCAGTATGAGCTTCCTCTTTTCATCTGCAATGAGAGCCCCAAGAATGTAGCTGTGAACTGGCATAGTACTTTGCTGGTCAGTGTGGTAAGAAACTTCTCACTCGCTAGATGGACATGGTATGTGCCACAAAATGGTCTAGCTGCCACTGTGCCAGAAACCTATCTGCTTCACTGGACAATGTAGCTTTGGGAAAAGGTTTGGGGCACATCAACAGCTCTTCAGAGTCATAGGCAAGATACAAGAGACATGCCCCAGTCATTCCGATGTGAGGAAACCAAGTTTTTCTGCTCAAGCTAATGTCTGATCTGATTTACAAAGGCAGGCTGAAATCTATGTCCTAAGCTCATTCTTAACCATTGTCTTAGCAAAGCATTCACATGGCTTAATAGCAACTGTGGAGAATACACTTTTGCTGCTGATGGTCTTTGGTGGATGCCGAGAGGGCATTTGACAAGTTCACTTGGGGCTACTTTATTTGAAGCACATCCGGTCATAAACAGCTTCAATAACAGTACTATGTTTGGTCAGAAATGAGGTATGACTGCAGACCAGCTCCACTGCCAACCCCCACTTGATTTAGCATGGTCCCAAAGTCTCTTGTTAACCTTATCTGAGAGTGTAGCACGTGCAATTCCCTTTCAAATATCTGAAGCGAGGTGTAGGGCAACACCTATGCCAGGGCTGGGGACCCTATGGGTTGTGGGCCTAATTAGGTCTGCTAACCAGTTCCATGAAACCCCACATACCTACCCAACACCTCCCATCATATGTGATGTCAGATGTGGGACAGGTAGGGACATTGCTGTTAGCTCACAGTCGTGAGCCATATCGTGTGCACCTGAGGGTGTATTGGCAATGCAGGCTTGCTCTCACCCTTGTAGTGAGAGCAAAGGCACCCGCATCAGCTTCCTTAGAGAGTTCCCCATAGGGAATTCATAGCACAGCTATGCCTTGCCAAACCAGGACTTGAGCTTCAAGCCTTGCTTGGCTTTTCCTTTGTATCCCAGTTTGCGCTGCTGCAGAGGAATGCCAGGGTGCTCTCCCACAGGCCAGATGCAGTTCCACACCCCTGGCCCAATTGTAACCAAAAGGTTTGAGCCACCTGGAAAAAGTGTAGACTAAAACATACACAAAAGGATAGAGCTGCATTTTAACCTGCATTTAGAATAATGGGAAGTCTTATTCTAGCAACTATGAGCTAGCTTTTTAGGTCACTTACTAATTTCCTCCTCTTTTCTTTGCTTTTAATCTTTCTGACAGGAGGTTGTACTATAATTTAAAATATGAGGTGGGGAGGCAGATGGGAGGCCAAAAATTCAAGTTTAAATTTAAATTCATGCTCAGTGGTGCTATTGCAGTTGTTATATGTAACATCTGTTGAAAGAGTTGCTGACACTTTAAAAGGGTATCAGAAGTTTAAAGGTGAGAAATCTTCTACTTAATATGTTTTGTTTTTTCCCTTTACACTAGGAGAACTGAAGTGGCTTTGAAATAAAAATAGGTCCAGGTGTTCCTATTTCCCCCCATGCTGTTCAATCCTTGTTCCATTTATCCCTGCTAGTTCTTTCTATAAATGATGTGAACAAGAGGCGTCTCTAATGTCATAGCAAAACATGTGAGTTTGTACAAAAAAGCACTGATAGAAATGCCTACTGCTCCTCTTTCCCCTTACAATCTTAACCCCCACCTAGTGTAGCTGGAGTGAGAAATTTGCACAGATTGTGAAAAAGAAACACAAACGGTATTCTGGACCAGACTTCAATTGACTTGTGATACTTCAATCTAATATACAGTCTGTGTTACAGGTGGGGAAACAAGATCCAACCAGGAGACCACATCCTGAGCTCCACCAACTCCCATCCCCATTTTGTGTCAATCTCCTGAGGTCACTACGACCTTTAGCTGATTGGCACTTACAGCAAGCCCTGCTTTGTGCAGTCAGGAACTCCGTGCAGCTGATCCCAGCAGGGCTTGTCGAGGAGACTGTGCTGTCAGCACCATGTCTTTCTCCCTGCTGGAAGTGGCTGCAACTAGGAAGTCTGTAGAGCAGCTAATCCCTGCAGAATTTATCTTCTTTGGGAACCCACATGCTTGCATAGGCAAGGCTTAGTGTGTCTTGCAAGCCAGTGTTTTACACTTGCAGTGAGCAGTAAGCACCCAAGTGTTCAATGGAATTTCCTCCAGAAACTACATAGGATTGCAGTCATTCTGAGCCTCATAAATAGTACATACAAATGCTATGAACTCTTGTGTGTTCTTATATCTATCTATCATCTATCTATCTATCTATCATCTGTCTATCTAATCTAATCTATCTATCTATCATCTATCATCTATCTATCTATCATCTATCTATCATCTATCTATCTATCATCTATCTATCTATCTATCATCTATCTATCTATCTATCTATCTATCTATCTATCATCTATCTATCTATCTATCTATCTATCATCTATCTATCTAATCTATCTATCTATCTATCTATCTATCTATCTATCATCTAATCTATCTATCTAATCTATCTATCTATCTATATCATCTATCTATCATCTATCTATATCTATCTATCTATCTATCATCTATCTATCTATCATCTATCTATCTATCTATCTATCTATCTATCTATCTATCTATCTATCATCTCTATCTATCTATCTATCTATCTATCTATCTATCTATCTATCTATCTATCATCTATCCAAAAAATCTAAAAAAATGTTTAGGGGTACTCTCATTTTCCTACTCATATTGAAATACTGCCCCTCAATGAGGCCAGACTTAGATTCACAAAATGTTTAGGCTTATGCGACCTCTGTGACCCCCCCCCCCCAAAAAAAGCACTGTATCTATCTATCATCTACATTCTACAGTATCTCTGTATCTATCATCTATCTATGAAGGCATCAACAGAACAGCTTGCATTTTCGGATTCTTTTTGGGGCATGACTATGGGGATTGTCATGGTGAGCTTCCAATTCAGTAAGGAGCAACAATTTACGGCCAAAAAACTATAATTAGTATTAGTTATTTAAGTGCTTGCTGTTGAATGGCCTTCTGTCACATATGATTTCCTTGAGATTCCTTCTTTTCAGGGGGTTGGACTAGATGACCCTCAGGTCCCTTTCAACTTTACAATTCTATGATTCTATGATTTTGTTTATGTGTGTTCCACCTTTCCTCCAAAGATCTCAAAGCAGCATACAGTATATGGTTGCCCCCTGTCCGCACTCCATTTATTTTCACAACTCTGTGAGGTAGGCTAGAGTAAGAATGTGTGACTGATCTGAGCTCACAGAAGGAGTTTCAATGCCAGGTCTCCCCAGTTCCAATGTGTCATTAACTTCTGCACCTTGCTAGCTAATCACTCTGAGCCAACCTCAAAGTAGTGTGGGACATACATATAACTATAGTTTTCAGAGCGTGTCTATTTATTCATTACAGACATTATCTCACAGATAGGGTTCCTACAGAAAGAGTAGTAACATTTTCCTGTTTCACGTTTTCATTTCATCTTTGATGCTTCTGTGTTGGATCTTGCACATTAAGTACTTGTCACTCCAGTGCCATGTTTTTAAATAATTAAAAGTCCCACTAGTCATTTTTCTGGCCCTTTTTTGCAGATTAGTTTGTGTAGACTTTTGGGGGGAAAGATGTTCTATCTGTACGATTCCTTGCTACACATACAGCCTCTCCCTGTTCTTTCCAGTATCCAGACTTCACTTCTCAGGCGTCTGTCCTTAAGAAAACATGAGTGTGATCTGGCCCAGCCATTCTTGTAAGGGCCATTTTAGCTAAAGATCTTTTTGCCTAGAAAGGGAACTTCTCTCTGTATAATTCTGTCAGTGTACACTTTTAAATAATGTTGTTTACCTGCAGGAAGAGGAAGAATTGGCTTATGAACAAACTTTAGAATTCCGAAGAGGTGGTGATGGACAGCCCCGGCGGTCAACACGGCCTACTCAACAGTTTTATCAACCTCCAAGAGCTAGGAACTGATAATGGGTAAATACTGATGATGGTCATGCAGGGTGAGGGGGTGGAGGGGTAGTGCACAAAACCTTTTAATGTTTGGTTTTGCAAACATTTATCACTTCCTAGAATAAGGGAATAACTCACGGACGTTCTGTTGGAATTTACCTGATGCTGCGGGGCTGTCTAGAAATTTGCACTGATGGGGCTACTGTTTTGAGTCAGCTAAAAATTGCTAGTCATGGAGATAATCTCTGAAAAGGAATGGGTATCTGAGGCAAATGTGGTGGACCTGGCCAAAGCATTTTGTTTGTTTGTTTGTTTGTTTGTTTCTATACCCGAAGGTCTCAGGGTGGTTCACATAAAATATCAAATACATAAAATCAAAACAAAACCAACAACCCAATAAAAACCCTCAAAAGAGCCAGCATTTTAAAAAAGGGTAAAGGGTGTAGATCACGTCAGGCAAAGGCCTGGTTGAAAAGGAAGGTTTTTGCCTGGCGCCTAGAGGTGTACAGAGAAGGCGCAGGCAAAGCAGGATCATGCCTGGATTCCTCTCTGTTCGGTAGATGCTAAAAACCACACCAAACCACAAAGCGGCTCAATATAAATGGTGAGATACTTGAATTGAGAAATACTTGCCAAAAGCGTTACCCACCACTGGGTCTGTGGATTAAAAAATGTGACTAAAGCCAGTATGTGGCAACCATGGAATTGATTGGTTTAGGACTTTATATTAATTAACAGTATAAATCTATGCTAGTGTCAATTGGTTGCAGTTTATTTATTTATTATTTATTTAAAATATTTATATATCTCTGTATCATGAAAATATATCACAGCAGAAATTATAGGGAAACTAAAAGGAGGGAAACCCCAGGATATGGGAACAGAATATTATAAGGTATTTTTAAAAAATACTGTTTCCTAAATTAAAAGTATTATATAATTCAATAAAAGAGGGTGAGAGGACCACACTATTGTGGGAACAATCAATAATTATCTTAATTCCAAAACCAGGAAAAGATTTGAAAGACCCAGAATCGTATAGGCCAATTTCCCTAGTAAATCAAGATGCTAAAATATTGACAACAATAATGACAAAAAGGATGAATACTTTCATGTATAAATAAAAACCAATGTGGCTTTATAGCAGGAAGACAGGTGTCTAGTTTAATAGGACTGTGTAGAATGATCAGTGTTAAAAATGATTATAGAAAGTTTAGGATTTGGAGAACGATTTAAAGGATTAGATTTAGACTTGAGGAACAAGGCATATGTCATGGTGAACGATAGTATAAAAGAACAAATAACACTCGCCTGAGGTACAAGGCAAAGATGCCCCCTTTTCCCAATCTTATTTGTATCGGTCATTGAAACTCTGGCCAATGTAATTAGAGAAGATGGAAATATGAAAGGAATAAGCAGTAAAGGAAAGGAGAAGATAAGCTTATTTGCAGATGACACCTTGCTAACAACTGAAAATCCATTGGAAAATATGCAGGTAATAGAAGCACATTTGGGGGAAAAAATTGGAGAAATAACAGGGTTGTGAATTAATTGGTCCAAATCAGAGATGATGATATTTAATTATGGGGAAGATGAAAAACATTTTTTTGAAGAAAAATAAAATAGATATAAAATTAAGAAATGTAATAAAGTATTTGGGAATAAATATAACAAGAAACTTAGAAAATTTAGAACAAGAGAATTTTAAGAAATTAAAGACTGAAATTCAGGAAAAGCTGAAGGAATATTAGAAAATTAATCTTTCATGGTTTGGAAGAATAGTGATAATTAAAATTTTGTCTAGAATAATATTTTTATTTATAATGTTACCAATTAAGATATTGGAGACAGAGATAAAGGGTTAGCAATGTACGATTAATAAATCTGTAATGGCAATAAGAAACCCAGAATTAATAAAAGAAGATGGGGTATAAACCCCAGAAAATAGGTGGACTGAGTCTTCCCAACATAGTTATATTATATAGCAAATGAGTTAAGATATATCATAGATGAGATAATAGAACAAGGAGAGTTAGAGTGGTTAGAGAAATGAGGGAGAAGTTAGTGAATAGATTTTTCATCAAACCAAATAGGTAGTGGTGGGATAATACTGAAAATCCCTCATTAAGAAACATCGTTGAGATATTGGTAAAATATAAAGGAAAGTTGATACCAGTAAATTTCCCACTAACTCCAGTGGTGATGATAGAAGATTTCCCAGTAAATTTTTAAAAGGCAGGCTGTTCCACAGGATTGGGCCGATGGCTGAAGGCTTGATTTCTTCTTGTTGTCAAACGAGTCTCACCAACTCAGGGAACGACCAAAGACGCAAAATGATCTCAGTGATAGAGCTGGAATATCAGGCGATCCCTGAGCCTGTCTTGGTGGCAGATGGGCAGCCAGTGGAGCTATTTGGACAATGGCGTCACATGTTCCCAGCCAGAAGCTCCCACCAATGGAGAAACAGGCAGCCACAGCCCTCGCCCAAAGAGCACAGAATGCCAAGTGGCTTTTGAGGCTGGGGGAGGAAACGAGGGGCGAGAGGGAGCAGAAGTGTGGAATATCCACAAACAGGACATGGCTGGCTTGGAACTTGGACTTAACAGGAGCAATCCATATGGCGACATTTTCTTGTGGGTCCCCTTTGTATCTATTTATCTTCCAAGGTTATAAACTGCCCTTCTCTTTTTCTATATTTCATATTTAGTGTGCAGAAATTACACTATTTGATGTGATTTCTTTCCTGACATGTTTCTTCTTCAGAGCTGTAGCCTGTGGGGCTGCTTAGAGACAGCAGTTGCCACCTTTACCTGCCCGGCTTTACTGGGATGCCAAGTATGGCAGCAGGGCAACATGGGCTTCTCTCAATATCAGAAGCACCTGGGATGGTCCTGAGCTGGAAAAACACAAACTACAAAATTGTGGATCCACTTCTCCGTTTTGGGGTTCATTGCTAACATGAATGTGGGTGGTGATTTTTGCATTCTTTATTTATTAATTAAATTAGTATACTGCCCTATACCCCCAGGTCTCAGGGCAGTTCACAGGATAAAATCACAATATAAAAACACAGAATACATAATCAAAATAAAAAAGAACAACCCCCCTCCCCCACAAAAGCACATTTTAAAAGGGCATTGAATGTTAGTCAACCAAAGGCCTGGTTAAAAAGGAATGTTTTTGCCTGGTGCCTAAAGGTGTATAATGAAGGCGCCAGGCGAACTTCCCTAGGGAGAGCATTCCACAGATGGGGAGCCACTGCAGAGAAGGCCCTGTTCTCGTGTTGCCACCCTCTGGAAGTCTCGAGGAGGAGGCACACGAAGAAGGGCCTCAGAAGATGATCTCAGCGTCTGGGTAGGTTCATATGGAAAGAGGCGGTCCTTGAGGTATTGTGGTCCTTAAGGCTTTATAGGTCAAAACCAGCACTTTGAATTGGGCCTGGAAACTAATTGGTAATCAGTGCAGTTGGACCAGGATCTGTGTAATATGCTCACACTGTCTTGCCCCAATGAGCAACCTGGCTGCTGAAATTAATGAGGAACACTCATTAAGTTAATACCTAACCTACTACTGGGTTCTTTCTTTTCGCCTAAAAAGTGCTTCAAAATCCAACAACAGTGTGTCTTACCTCATAATGTCAAAACAGCTTTACCTCAAAAAATAAAAGTTATTTGAGACAAAGTTGCAGTTTTTTGAAGCCTGTTTTTATACAACATCTGCTAATTTTTTTGATTAACAATGGGAGATGGAGTGCAAATGACAATGAGATCTCCATGTTACCTTTTTCCTCTCTTCCACATTTCAGGTATTTGTTGTGGCAAAAGTTCTCAGTGTTCTCCTTGGTGCTCAAGACGTCTCACTTTGCCTCATGGATGGCACTTGATGAAGAAGGCTGGTACAAGCAGGGAGTACGTATAGGATGTATTCAACAGAGACATTTTTTTAAGTTCCATGAAGCTAAACTTTTTACATATGAAATAAAACCATTGTTAATATTGCCATCAATAAAAGCCACCATGATCTACCCGTCCTTGCTTTGTGTCTTTTTTTTTTTTTTTTACTTGGCTGAGTGCAATCCTAATTCCTCGTATTTTAGCATCTGAAGAGGACATTATTTTCTGTGGTGGTACATTTATTAGGCAATCCTGTGGCAAGATGCGCAGTTTAGGATGCCTGAGCTCAGGCAGCCCCAGCTGGTGTTAAATTCCTAACCCTGTTCAGCTGAAGCTACACCAGAGTTATTTACTCTCCCGAGCTCAGCCAGGGCTCTGCTGGCTGGGTTGAAGGTGGCTGAGCCCCGGATGGTGTAAAATGACCAGAGAGGAAAGACTTAGGCTGGTTCTTACACCTGTGCAGCTTGGTCACATGACCTGGCTGTCACAAAAGTACCACAAAGAGATGGCATATGAAGTGTTTAGCAGACAGGTAGTCTTCCAAAGAAAGTCAAACAGCAAGTCTAGGAGGTAGCGTTTGAAGTGCATCACAAAGCAGGTCCAGGAAGCAGCAGTCTAAAAAGTGTGTCATGTAGTTTTACTAAGGATATTTATAATAACTGGGGGAGGGGAGAGATTTGGCAACTTGCCAGCCCAGCCATACCCTCCTACTCAGAAGTCCAATTAACAACATCTGCCTCTACTGGACAATCAAATACTTAAAACCCACCCAATTGGAGACACCTTCCTGTGCTAAAAATCAAATTCATTGCACTGGCAACCCAACATAGAACACTATTTTAAAGGACAAAAGGAGCTTACAGTCTAAAATTTGACACAGGGGAGGGAGATGAGGCAGGGGTAAATAGGAAATAAAATTTTAAATGTTTCAATTGCTTGTGGTTAGGTTTAGTTGCAGGCTTACATGCAGTAGTGCACAGGAGCTAGGACACGGAGCCAAAGGTTTACTACTACAGATGAGATTAGAGACTCAATAGGCCTTTCATTCTGACTCATAATGCTGCTTTTCCACAACACAGCCTGGATTGTCTCACTGTGACTTCTGCAGTCAAGGCATGGAGAGAACTAAAATTAGGTTTGTGAAACTCTAATACAAAGTAGCACAGAAGTTCTAAACCACTTGAAGCACATATGAAATATGCATTATGCTTTGCAATTGTACTTCTAAAAACACTACAGAACACATTCAGTGTTACAGCTGATGCTTTATATGCAGATGGTACCAGGCTCAATCTCCAGGGATGACTGAGAAAGACTTCTTCAAACCCCCGGAGAGGTGCTGCCAGGCAATGCTGATGTGGATGGAAGAATAGTTTGACAGTGCTGCTTCCTGAATTGAGCCATAAGTGCTTCTTTAACACACATTGGGACCCCAAGATGGCATGATAACCACTGAAACACTCTTTTCCCGTGCTCTCATTCAGTTTCCCTCAATGGTCTAAGGATGTGAATCACCCTGATCACAGACTCATGGTCTACTAGGTTGCTGCTTTGGGAGACACAATGAGATGGCAGCTCAATCTTTGTGCCAAATGTGCATGGCAAAGGTGCATTGTTCCACCAGCTTGCAATCCTGTTCTCTGAAAGTTTTCCCAATTCAGGATATCTGATTGATTACAGATGTAAACAGGTTTGGTGTAGGCATTGGGTGTGTACCTTAAATCAGCTGCCTGCTGGTCGATGGATGGAAGGGCTTGACCAGGGTCAGGTTCACTGTATGACACACACTGCATATGACCCACTGCCCTTCAGCCCTTGAGTTGGGCGTCTGGGCAAGAAACAGCCCCACTACCGGCTCCCTTAAGGGGATTAAAAAGGAATTATTGCTCTTATGTGCAAAAGTCAATGGATTTCAGTGTTCTCCCGCTTTTAGATATTCACTTGGGCCACTTTTTTAAAAATGCTACTTTGGTGCATTTAGATTGTATTCCAACAGAAAAAAATGCAGCACATTATCCATTTTTTCAAAGTACAACAAAGGCTGAGATACAGTACACATATGCCATGTAATTGTATTATATACATAGCAAGAAAAACTGTCATACAAGAGTTTATATTTCATAATATATCTACCTAGGAAAAGGTAGATTGTCACCAAATTTGTTCATAAACTGAAGTCACTCTTAGGCTTTGAATCATGCAAATTTGTATGTATTCTATACAGAGGCGTGGGGAGGGGGGCTGAGGGGGCTGCAGCCTCAGGCACATTTTTGGGAGGGGGCGAGATCAGTTGCCTCCCGTGAGGAGGCTGCTGAGGCTGGGGGTGCTACACCCCTGATTCTATACACACTTACATAGCCGTTAGCGCATTAAACTAAATGTGAGTTGTTTTTCTGAGTAGACATGCATAGGATTGTACTGCCATCTATTGAGACGTGACTGTTGAGGAGCTATTTCTGCTGGAATTTAAGGTGCAGTACAATGGTTTACATTTATCTGCCTGTTGTCGCAGAAGCAAGAAGACATCAAGAAATTTGTTGAAAGAGACTATTTAGCTCAGGAATGGGGGAAATCTACATGATGTTGCACATTGGTCAGGGTAGCTGGGGTTGTTGAAAGTTAGATTTGAGCAAACCTTGGTGACCTGTTCTTGTCTTAGATGAAGCATAGTGAGAAGCAACAAGCTAACAGCTATGGGATCATCCGCACTTCCACTTTGCCTGTCCCTAGAAAGAATGGGTCCAAGCAGCTCTGACACTTTCCCCTGGAAAACCTGCTCTTTAGTGCTAAACTTGAACAAAAGGCACTCCGTGGACAACGCAATTGCCATTCGTTCTGATTCAGTGCTTTCCCAGGGGAAAGCAGTAGAGAAAGTGCAAGTGTGGACGAGCCCCATGTTTCAATCACGACAATCTCAGTATGGAGGCTATCAGAAAGTTCACCTTGCAGGCACCGTTGTTAAAGATTTCATCATTAATGTCAAAGGTCGTCATTTCCAACCCACAACCTCAAGCTACATAACTGTTTATTATGAGAACTGTTTTGTTTTGAAAAATTCTATTTAGTCTGGAATAATGACATAAAACATGTCAGATAACAGACAGCAAACAAGAAAGAAAGAAGTTACAGTCGCTTAATGCAAGATAAGTACATTTAGGGAAGGAGATAAAAGTGCTATTGTGCTAATCCAAAAGAGAATCTCTTATTTCATGATGGCTGTATTTTCTTGGGAAACTTTGATAAGAGAATGAAAAAATCTTTTTCATGTATGCTTCAAATAGAACACTATAAAGTTGCCCCATGGGCATGAATGCTCCAAGGGGGTAGCAGGTATTTCTCCTCTGGGGCTCGCTTTAGGGCTGGACCCCTTACTTGAGGTTCTTCACAAAAGCTAGGTTCCCGGGTCAGAGTAAAAAATAAAGAGAACACAACCAGGCAAAAATCCAGAAGCACAGTGGGCTGCTCAGCCTTTGATTGTTTATTTGTCATGACAAAGATTCAACCTTTCTAAAAGCAAAGAAAGGAGAACCCTGAGACAAAGGGGGGTTTGCCTTCCAAGTCTTACATTTGGCGCAAAACGGTAAAAAAATCCCACCCCACAAGTGTCAGTGAAGCGTAGGCAAATGTCAAAGAGACATCCCAAAATTGGGAGGGGTTACAGCAGGTGAGGCAGGTCAAAATTGCCTGTGTCAATCAAAGCATTTGGAATTTACAAACCGTATACCTTTCCAGACAAAATTTACATCTGGCATTGACATTCCAACGAGTTTCTGCAAGTTACAAACAGGTGACATTGTGTGCAATCTACATAACCAGCACATCCTATTCAGTAGACAGTCTGGGTAAACATGCTCAGTGCTATTTTCCTAGAAAAAGGTGCCAGAAATGGCCTGTGTTTTCAGGGGTTGTGTGTGTGAAGTAGTGCTTTGTGAAGACATATTGACACGTTTATGTACATGCACCGATGAGGACTGAGGAGGGGGAGGTCATGCTCCCATATCACCACAAATAGTTCTTCCTATCCCCTTTGCTCTTCCAGCTTTCAATCATTGTATCAAGGTCTATGGTATAATATGGGTATAATGGATTAAACTTTGCTTGCCTTACAGTGGCCTTTGCCAATTGTTCACTTCCAAATACTCAATTCCTATAACCTTCCAGTGTACCAAGTTCGTTTTCAAGTCTCTCATTCATAGATCTGTTAGGTCAGTCAGGCTGCCAGCGGCATTTGAACTCCATGTATTAATGTATTCTTAGTTTGACACTATTGCAGATTTTGGGGCAACATACTTTAATTATTTCAAGATGATGCATTTTGTGTGGTTTTGAGGTATGACTTTGTGGGAGGTAAGCACAGAGTAATTAGACTAAATTTAACTGATGAAATTCAGAAGAAGGAGATTAAGTCTTAATAACACAACAGCTCTGTGTGATGCATCTTGAAGAGATTTAGCTAAATGCAAACTCCCGTGAAACCAAGAAGAACTAAATGCTGTTACGCAAAGACTCAAGTATAAGTAAAGTACGTAAATTAAAGAACCAGGCAGCCCCTAATGTGTTTGCTGGTTTTGTCTGCTTTCCTGCTGCTGCCACCGGTAACTCTGCATTTATTTTTCTGAGCTGTGAATCATTTACATAATGTGAAGTGTAGAGATTTAATCAAAACCAATGGTCTTTGACATCCCAATTAGTAAGATGAATGCCACCTGCTTTCTGTGTAGGCTGCTAAGTTCATATTTTCAAAAGATCCAGAAGTGTGCATTTACAAAATGTTATGTACTTAAAGTAAATTATGTGTGAAGAACAAAATAAAGGTCATGATCCAGCAAGACTCTCCTATGTGCATGGTGTGAAGTGCTGCTGCTTTCACTGGGCTGATTTAAAGGGGATCCTACCATAAATGGAAGACATTTCCTCTTGCCCAAGGGAGGTCCACAATTTCTGCAGATTTCACTCTCCAGCTGAAGCCATCATAGAATAACAGAACCATAGAGTTGGAAGGAACCCCAAGGGTCATCTAGTCCAACTCCCTGCAATGAAGGAATCACAAGGATCTCCGACAAAGTCTCCACTCTCTGCAGGTGCAGGTGAAGTTGATGTGCTGCTCTGGGCATTGGCTGCCTGTCTGAGGCCTCTTGTGGCCTCTGCTCTGGCGGGGGCGGGGCAGCTCCTCCCCCACCCCACCCTCAACTTTCTGCTTGGGCCTGGAGGAACTTTGACCAGAGGGCTGCCCCTCCTGGTGCCAGTCTCCAGGTGTAGTTCCTGGCTCTGCTGTTTATTGCGTAAAAGAACACCTCTGTGCTGTGACGGGTGAGCCCTCTCCCCAGCGTGTCCCTCCTCAATAGCAGAAGTTGGGACGGGGACGTGGCTTTTGAAGAGGAGTGCCAAAGTGGGGGTCAGGTGGTGCAGGGCCTTCACTATGGAGGATGGGGTAGGAAAGCCTAATTCCATGACCAAAGATCTGATTGTGGTGGTTAGTCATGTTGTTGCTTCCACAAATTGTCTCCTGTGCCTAAGAAGGTTCATAGTGTTTCATCTACACTGTAAGCAAGTGCCTGAGCCATCTTCAGAGCTAATGAAAATATATACCTTAGTTGTAAAGGGTTTTACTCTTCAACAACAGTGCCATTTATTTTGTTTCTTCCTCTTTACAAATGAGCAGTATGTGAGTGCAGCAAATATACGGAACTGAACGCTGAAACAAAGCATGGAATTTTGCAAATTGCTAGCAGTTACAACAGCATTGGGGAAGCTGTGATCATCCAAATTTTGTAAGACTACACCTCCCATCATTTCTGTCTGTTGGCCATGGTTGGGGTTGCTGGGACTTGATCATCTAGAGCAGGGGTGTCAAACTCAAATTCATCGGGGGCCGCATCAGCAGTTTGGTCACCCTCAAAGGGCCGGTTGTATCGGCCTAAAATATTTGAGCAGGCTGAGACCCCCAAAGTTGATGGGCTTTGACATTTAAATGGGATGTGTGTGGCATGTGATAAATTATGTGAGGTTCGAGCTGGTCTTTGACCCGTAATAAATGATGATGATGATGATGATGATGATGATGATGATGATGTGAGGTGGGGCCTACCTGCCCCCCTCAATATTTTATTCAGCCTGACACCCCTGTTATGAAAGATTACTAAAGTCTGCCCCTGTGGTGATGTATCATAACATTGTGCAGGCCCAGTCTGAGGGCACCTTTACTGGACTGCGTCTTGTGGCTGGGGCTTATCTACGCCTTCTCTTCCTTCTCCGCCTGGTGCTGCCTCCTCCCTGTGCCAGGTGCTGGCGGGGGGGGGGGGGGGGGAGATGTGCCGGTTGCAACCCAGTTTCTGACGGGGGCCAATGCTGCTTGTTCTTCCCTCTACTTTTCAACACTGCAATATATCGCTACCGTATCACAACATCACTATCACAATGTTGAAAAGTTGGTATCGTCTGCTTTTAGGGGCTGATGGGCTTACTCAGTACGGACAGGGGCACTCCTAGGAATTTATTGGATTTCAAATCCCTGGATTTCAAATCCCATTGAGGGGGGGCAGGGGCGGACTTTGGTAATATGGCACCCACCCTGAGTGAGGACAAACTTTGGTGCCCCCCCCCCATAGAATAAATAGGCATCGTTATCATTATTTTGTCCTCCCTTGGCTCGGGGCGGGTAAGGCGCCCGCACGGCCCCAAATCTGGTGCTGGTGGAGGAAGCACATTTCCACAACGGGCCGAGCTGCCCCTGTGGATCCTGCTGCCTGAGGCAGCCGCCTCCCTTGCCCTCCGTGGCAAGCCGAGGCTGAGGGGGACGTTCGCTTGCCCAGGCGCCGGGCTTCCGTCCACTTGCTCCGGTGCGCTCGCTGCAGCCCTGCTGCCAGCTGCCAGCAGCCGTCGGGGAAGGCGGCCGGGCTCCGGGGCTCGGTGGGGCCCGCCGGCAGAGGGCGGCGCTGCGCCTCGCCTGGGCGTGGAAGCCCTGCTGGCACGTTGTCTCCCACGCCGCGCGTTCGCGTCGCGCTCCCGCCTCCATCTCGGCTCGCTCCCTCCCGTTCTCCGCCTCCGCGCCTCGCCTGCCAGACTCGCATCCCTGCCCGGCGGCGGCACAGCGGAGGCCGAGCATGGCACCAGCAGCGGCTTCCGGGGCGCGCGGAGGAGCAGCCTCTCTGCTCACCTCCACCTTCGTGCTGAAAGGCGACGCGGCGCACAACCAGGCGATGGTGCACTGGATGGGCGAGAACAGCAGTGAGAATGGCGGCTACACGGGCCACATGACAACGTCTGGCGGGCCGGATTCGGCCCGCGGGCCTTGTGTTTGACACCTGTGATCTAGAGGGCAACAGAATCCTTCTCCCTGCTTTACAGGAAGACATGGGATTCAACTATACAGCTGCAAATAAAATGTTTAAAGTGACTTGTAAAGTGCAATATACAAATGTGACACCAGATAGCGATGGGGAACTATGGCAATTTCAATATATTTTTCAAAATGTTTTTTAAAATACATTTTCTCAGTGTTTTTTATATGTGTGTAGATTCCACCATGGAATTGCTACTGGTGATGGTAGTATGGAGACAATGGCTAATGGGATGGTGAGCATATGCTACCACAGTAGCTATTTAGGGGTGGGAGGGAGCATTTTTGCAAGCAAGCAGAGATGCATGGGAAGAGAACTTAGGTGGAGAGGAGTTGGGAACTGTAGGGGGTTATTCAGACACACTAAGGAGGTAATGAAAAGAATCATAGTGAGAGAGTAAAATTGGTAGAGGGGCTGGACAGGTGAGATGGCTGTGATGGGAAGGGGGCACTGGCAGGCACAAAAAAGATACCTACCAGAACTACAGCATATATATCCCCAGTCTTTTTCACTTGCTCAGCAAGAACGGGTTGGTGAGCTCTGCAGATATGAAGGAATGAATGCCAATGTGATCCCACTAAGTTAGCATTGCCTAGTTTTGTAACATTCAATTTTCCTGACAAACTTGAGCCTGTTTAAGAGTCCTGCTGGATCCAGATGTTTGCTTGTGGGGTTTTCAAACTCTAGAGAAGAAGGATGGGAAGAGAAAATGAGCGACAACAACCCAACGCAGATGGAGTGGTAGAAACCTCTGCAAGTGACCTCTGGCCAGAGTGATGTGACCTTCCTATGACAGCACACTGGATGCAGAGGGAGAGGTTTAAGAAAGAGAAAGAGAAAGAAGAGGATGAGTCAGAAAGACAGTGAAGAAAAAGCAGGTTCCTTGCTCCTGCCCAGTGACATTGAAAGTTCTGGAGGTTGTGCAGTTTTTAATGGTTTAAGTAAGTGACAGATGCATTATAAATCCAACTTATGTTTTCACAGTTCTTTGTGTATGGCTGTAACTTATTGAGTGTGCCAGTTTGGCTGTGTCATTCAGGATTGCCTAGCAAGGGAGCTTGTGCCTTTAAAAACTATAAGCTCTACTTTTCTAAGTTATTAAACTCCTTCATGGTGCAATGAAAAAATCATTATGGCATCTACAAAATGCCTAGCATCCTCCTCATCAAACAAAGAGAAATATAGCACAGTTCTGTTAAAAAAAGAAGTATCAATCCCTTAAAACAGTCCCATGCACAGGATTTGGGGCAATGCTCCCTGGGTGCTTCCCTTTTCCCAATAGGAAAGGGTTTCAGCAGTGAAAAGCTCTTTCTCAGCAGAATGTCCCCAGACTGGGCTCTTCCTCTTTTCAGATTGCACATCTTGACTGGTTTTTAGCAGTAGAAAGGAAGTACGTATTAAATATAACTTCCCCCTGTGGTTATTTTTCAAACATTTGCTGCAACATACAAGCACAGAGGAGGACTACAATACTAACAAAGGTAGTCCAGATGGCCCTGCAAAATCAAGTGTACAGAACTACCCTGACATATCAGACATGACAGAACAGGAAGCCCAATCACATCTTCACCATACATTTAACACACATCAACTCCCTCAAAAAATCTTGTAGTTTGTAAAAGGTTCTGGGAACTGCACTCTATGAGGGTAAACTATGTAGGAGTGCAAATATCCAGAGTGTGGGGTCAGGTGGGATCACTATGAAGAATTATAAAATATGCATCAAGCCATTGTGTCCATGATGAATGCCTTGTGTTGACTGGGTTCGATTCATTGACAATTTCTGACCAAATCCCACATACCTCTGCATCTCTGGCCTTTTCCCCTACTGTCCATTTCTCTCTACTTGACAAGTCAGGTACACAGCCCAGTTGCTTAGACAGGCAGGCTCCTGGGCCATAAAGATAGTGGGCAAGTTTCTTTGAAGTAGCTTTCCAATATGTTAATCTTAGGGTGTTAATCTTAGGGCCAGGAAACAGGTTTCACATAAAGGTGATAATGATTGCTGTCCTCCTGGCCATCCTTCTTATGTGTATTGATTGTTTATGACCTCAGGGGTTGCCAAATGGACTCCTTTGTAGTTCTGTTCTTTGTTTACCCCTTGCCTAACTAGTGATTGTAGTTTAACCTTCTCCCCACATGGGTTTGTTGAAATGCTCAGAAGAAATCTGATTGGTTCTTACGAACACTCTGTAAAAGTTATTTTGTGAATAAAACGACTTGGGCCGAGGGGGCTAGGGACAGGCACAGAGAGGCACAATTATACGCACCCTTCCCAGAGTCTTGCTGGTTCAAGTCTCTGTGTGTATTCTTATTAATCAGAGTTCAATCCTTCCTTTACTTTGTGAACGCCTCAAAACTATGGTTCTCAAGATTCTTTGGGGAAAGTCATAATAAACTTGAAGTCACTGAATGAAAGTCATTTACAGCAGGTACTCAGAACAAAAGAATTTGCTGTAAAAGCAATAAAAAATTAACGGATCTTGGTAAGGATGTACTTCTTAAATTTTTACTGATACATTTTGCTCATTTTCTTTCTCTCTGTAACTATGAACTATGTAGACAACTTTGATCACTAAAACTGTCTGATGCCTGGTAGGTAAAATACAATTAAATATGCTTTGTGTTTTTTTTGTCTGGGGTGTGGAGAGTATAAATGTACACCATACACAATAGATGAGATTATTTGTCACAAAGTTAGATTGCTTTAAAATCAATGAAAGATATTCATGGTAGATGGCTCCCTTAACAGCTGTCACCCATGATACTTAAATGCTGTCTCCATCTTCCGGTGCCCCTCCCCCGTTGCATCAGCTGAACACCTCATCTTGACAGAGCACTCAGTCTAGCTCAGGCTTCCTCAACCTCGGCTCTCCAGATGTTTTGAGAATACAATTCCTATCATCCCTGACCACTGGTCCTGCTAGCTAGGGATCATGGGAGTTGTAGGCCAAAAACATCTGGAGGGCCGAGTTTGAGGAAGCCTAGTCTAGCTGCTATTGGAAGTAGCGCGTTGGACTTGATGGGCTCTTGGTCAATTCTTATGGCCATGTGCTGGATTCCCTGAGAGAAATCACCCCCTGACCTATGTGATCATATCACCCCCTGTAAGTTGCCATCCTAATCCATCCTCACAACCCCAAGCAGGTACTACAGGTTGTCCTCAAAGGTGCTCCTTTCCCTTCCACCAAGCCTGCAGAAAAGTCTCAGGGTTGCTATATTTCAAGAAGGAAAGTCTCAGGATGACACCTCTCACCTTAAAGGTGCCTGAGGGTACTCACAAAATCTTAATAACATTCCATGCCTACCTGCCAAATGTGACCAAATGTCACATTTGTCAAACAGCTGCCCCCCCCCCACCATGCGAACCGCACCCACATTTCAGCCTGGGGCTGAGGAGAAGGCGAAGTCAGGCTGGCCAATATACTGATGGACCTAAAAATCCTACTTGGCCCCAGAAGACAACCAGAAACACGCACTGCAATTAGGCCAGGAGGATGGGCACTGGACAGGGAAGAAGAGCTCAGAGAATTTGAGCAGAGTTGGCGCCTGCACACTTTGCTCCACTAGCCGTGTCTCCCTTTAGCTTTTTAATGTCCAATTTTAATACTGCATTTGAATGAAACAACAACAACAACAACTGCCCACCACTCAGGGAGCTACTTTGCAATAGAGCAGCTAAAAATAAATAATATTACTATGCCTTTGAAGTCTGAATGTACTCTAGAAAATGCTTGTTATATATGCTTTAAGAAATACAGCACATAAGATTTAAAAAATGGGAGCTTAAAGTTGTAGCGGCAACCTAGCACTGGAAGGGTAAGTTTCACTCTTCAAGCCAGGGAATGGAAAGCAAGCATGCACAGACCTAGATATTTCAGTTTAAATTACAACACTAAATTGGAAATGCTAGATCCCTTCCAAAGGCAGCCAAACTCCCCAAAGCATCTGGCTGTTGTGAATAATGCATAAAGAAAAAGAGTATTTAAACTTTCAAACAACACTGGGAAATATCCTAAAGTGTTTTTCGATTTAATAGGAATAAAAAAAGTTTGAGGATATGGAGCCAGTTGGTAATTAAGGACCACATACCATGAAAAGATCTGCCTTTAGTAAGAGTTCCATGATTTCCAGGACTCTGTCAAAAAATGAAGGTTTGCCCCAAGAAGGAAGGGTGGAATTGTTGATGAAGGATTTAAAGACATAGTGCTCTTTAAGGACAGAAGTCAGACACTGGCAACCTTTTTGGCCCAAAAGCCTTGTTCATCCTTGGCCAAATCTCCAGGGGCCCAAAGGCCAGTGGTGTTGCGTCTCTTTCAGGGCACGGCACTCCACCCGGCCCAGTGCTAGGCCTACCACCCTTTCACTGCCAAAATTGACCAGAAAAAAATGGTGGAGCTGGTGGAGGGGAGGCTGGATCAAGCTCCCCAAACAGGGGTCGCCCACTTCTGTTGTAAGCACTGTCCTCATGCTCAGTACTCAGTTGTTGCTTGGTAATTTTAGTTAGGGATAGCCAGCCGTTTAAAGTGAAAATGCCACATTTCTTTGTAAGCAAAGCTCTGCTGCTGCATGCCAGTGGGGTCTGTGAACAATGCCAAAAGTCAGTGGGGCCACCAGCCTCTCTCATGCGGACAGGCACACATGCACACTCGTGCACATCCACACAACTGCACAACACACACACTCATCCACTTACACACCCATTCAGGCAGTTTTCTGAACAGATCAAAAGCCAAGATGCTAAGACGACTGTGACTGGGCACCTGCCTGTCTATACCAACCGAGCAAAAGGCATGGGCAGCAGAGAAAGGAGCTAATCCTCTTCCTAAATTGGTTTTTAGGCTATATGGAAATATTGTTGCATTTCTTTGTATGTTTTTGTAATGCTACTTTTGCACTTTTTTTTTTTAAAAAATAAACATTCTCTTTAGAAAAGCAGGATGAAATTGAGCAGTTTCTATTTGAGGTATCAAGGTCATAGGATGCTTACAAAGATATTGTTTCTAAGGTTGCAGCTACCCCCAATCTCGGCCAAGCAGTAGCAGGATTCCAGAGCTTTGCAGGCACTCAAGCAGGGTAACCTCCCCCTCCCTGGCTCTTGGAGTTGGGGCTGGGGGGGTGGGAAGGAGGACTACTTGACCCCCTAGCCTTTTCTTCCAGCTCCCCCCCCCCCCCGTGCTGCTTCTCCGGCCCGCCACAAGGTCTGAGGGACAGTGGACCGGCTCTTGCCCTGGTGACAGTTTCCATGACTTGTTAATGACTTGTTTCCAGCACCTTTTGTCATTCTTAGAAACTTCTCTCCCTGGTGAGACCTTGGCCTGGCATCTTCCCTTCAATACTCCAAATATCAGCTAAATCCCCCTCCTTTATTGATTTCTACCACCCACTACCTCTAGCAGTTATGGGTACCCTGGCACGCCCAAACTCTGTAACCCCAGATCTGTAACAATACCTCACCTCTGAGAGCCATTGCACAGCTTCAATTATATCAGCAATTAATAAAACAATTAATGATGCCTCCATCCATATGGATCTTGTAAACCTTCTGAAGGCTTCTCCTAAAGACATTCTTAGATGGAATCAAGGTTTTAACTCAATTAGGGTTGCCATATTTCAATTAGGGTTGCCTGACACCTGTAACGTTGTTGAGCTTTTTTGGGGGAAACTACCTCCACAAACCACCTCAAAGCATTTTGAGCTGGTTCCTCTGCTTTTTCCATTGCATTGCCATACATTTGGGTTTTCACAGACATTTTGCTGGGACAACACAATTTTTACATGCAAAACCCAGGACATGTCAGGATTTTTCCTGACCTATGGCAAGCCTAGACTCAATGTTTCTTTACTCAAAGCCACAGGCAGGGATTGTACTAATGACACACAGGACAGGCAGTTCTCAGCAATGCAAAAACAAAACAAAACAAACCTTGGAGACTGGGGTTGTCATCTTATGTTTTGTGCTAATTGTTCCTCTTGGGGAGAGTTTATATTTAATTCAACATTTTCCTCTAACTGAACTATTTTTTCTTTAAATGCTAGCAATAGTACATAAATTTGTGCTACATAATATTAAAACTGATGTTAAGTTATGCTTAGTGACTCAGTATAGCCGTGGGATGATATCAGGCCAGGTACAGGTGGAAATGAGAGAGAAATTTGGAAAAAGAAAAGGTTCTTGCTTTGATTGTCATTTATCCTGATACAACACTTCCTGGGCTTGTTTGTTTCTCAGATGTTTACACATCTTTAACTTGATTCATAAGCTGAATGAATTTAGAAGATTCTGCAATATATTTAACAGATCTTAATTTGCTTCATTCCCCCTCACATTATTTATTACCTTTCTTCCCAGGAGCTCAAAGCAGAACACATGGTTCTTTCTCCCCTCCCTCATTCTGCTCTCCAAAGAACCCTGTGAACTTCATATGGTAGTGCCTATCCAAAAGTTGCCCACCAAGTAGAGTTTTCAGTCAGGGTCTTCCCAACCTAGTGGCTCTTATACAGGAATAAACCACACAATCCTCTACCTTTATCAGCTTGAATATGAATTACCCCAGTACCCCAGTCACTTTCAGTAGATCCTCCAAGTGTCCCTATTTTCCAGGGACAGCCCCAGATTTACAGAAGCCATCCTGGTTTCTGATTTGATTCCGGAAAGTCCCGCTTTTTTCTAGGGTGTCCCTATTTTCAGCAGAGAAATTTAGGAGTGTATGTGACCCCCGAGCCAAGGAGGTACCATATTTTTTGCTCTATAAGACGCACCTGACCATAAAACACACCTAGTTTTAGAGGGGGAGAACAAGAAAACAAATATTCTCTCCCTCTCTGCGCAGTGCCTCTTCAGCGAAGCGGCAGGAGAAACGGAGCCCCTTCCATTTCTCCTCCCGAAAGCTGTGCAGCACCTCTCCAGCGAAGTGAAAGCGGTTGGTGCGTACCAACCCCTCTTGCTCTCCATGGCTTCAGTGAAAGCAACATGAAGCCTCCGGAGCACAGCGGGAGCGCTTCCAAGGCTTCGCGTTGCTTTCGCTGAAGCCATGGAGCCTGCATTTGCTCCATAAGACGCACACACATTTCCCCTTCCTTTTTAGGAGGGGGGAAGTGCATCTTATAGAGAGAAAAATACGGTAAGTAACCTCTAAAAGAAATCTGAAGGCAGCCCTGTGTGTGTGTGTGTGTGTGTGTATATATATATATATATATATATATATATGTACCCCCACACACACATATATATATATATACATACACACACCCACACCCTGATCTTGTTTGAGGATTAATGTTATAAAAGCGTTGTTGTTGTTGTTGTTATGAAATAGGACATCCCTATTTTCATCGTACAAGGGACGCGGGTGGCGCTGTGGGTAAAAGCCTCAGCGCCTAGGGCTTGCCGATCGAAAGGTCGGCGGTTCGAATCCCCGCGGCGGGGTGCGCTCCCGTTGTTCGGTCCCAGCGCCTGCCAACCTAGCAGTTCGAAAGCACTCCCAGGTGCAAGTAGATAAATAGGGACCGCTTACTAGCGGGAAGGTAAACGGCGTTTCCGTGTGCGGCTCTGGCTTGCCAGAGCAGCGATGTCACGCTGGCCACGTGACTCGGAAGTGTCTGCGGACAGCGCTGGCCCCCAGCCTCTTGAGTGAGATGGGCGCACAACCCTAGAGTCTGTCAAGACTGGCCTGTACGGGCAGGGGTACCTTTACCTTTACCTATTTTCATCGTAGAAATTTTGGAGGGTATACTTTCAGTAGTAATTAAAGGTGTAACACTCAAACAGTATGGGGTACTTTGGGTCATCTTAAAAATGGTCCATCTTTCTTTCTACTTAAAACCTTGGTTGCTGCTGCTTTGGTGTTGCTAGGAAACTAATTGGGACACTTAGATGACATTACAAAACACCCAAAATATCTGCTTTTCATCATGATATCATTTAATCAAATGTTTTGATTTGAATTTGTCTGTACTCTGAGAAACACCTTTGCAAAATGGCATTTCTAAGCCATGTTATCAGCATGTCTATATAACAGATATACTGTTGTTCCTGTTGCTCAGGACTTCATGGCTGCCATTATGACCATGGGGCTGCCTCAACATTTCAGTGGCCTGAGCACATAGCAGGTCACACTCTGGATCTTGTCTTTTCAACTGGGCAGGAAATGGATGATCTGAAAATGGGGGATATTGACATCAGTCCCTTGTCAGGATCAGACCACTATCTTTTGAGCTTTAGGCTTTCAGCCTATTGGGAAGCCAATAGCAAAGCATACTTATAGGAAGTCCACTAGACCTACTGAACTGTTCCATGCTGACCTTGCAGGTCCATTTAGTTTAAGTATAGGAAAGGCCCAATTCTACCTCATACTGGTGGATGATTACACAAGATGAACCTGGCGACCAGCACCCCCTGGCCAGCCCCAGAGGCACCATTCACCTGGGGAGCTTGTAGCCAGGGCAGCTGCAACAAACAACTGTGCAAGCCTTTGGGAGGCAGAGACGCAAGAGGGCATCAGAGGAGGAAGGGAAGGAAAGAGGGACAGAGGCCAGGGTTGCCCATGGCACCCCGGCCATCATTCAAGGCACCCCAGGGTGCCACAGCACCCTGGTTGAAAACCACTGCTTTAAGGACTGCCTAACCCCACACGGGTGGCGCTGTGGGTGAAACCTCAGTGCCTAGGACTTGCCGTTCGTCAGGTCGGCGGTTCGAATCCCCGCGGCGGGGTGCGCTCCCGTCGCTCGGTCCCAGTGCCTGCCAACCTAGCAGTTCGAAAGCACCCCTGGGTGCAAGTAGATAAATAGGGACCGCTTACTAGCGGGAAGGTAAATGGCGTTTCCGTGTGCTGCGCTGGCTCGCCAGATGCAGCTTGTCACGCTGGCCACGTGACCCGGAAGTGTCTTCAGACAGCGCTGGCCCCCGGCGTCTTAAGCGAGATGGGCGCGCAACCCCAGAGTCGGACACGACTGGCCCGTACGGGCAGGGGTACCTTTACCTTTACCTTTAACCCCATATAAACCAACCCGGACTCTGCATTAACCCTCTGAGGCCCTTCTTTGTGTGGCTCCTCCACATGAGGTTTGGAGGGTGGAAACATGAGAACGGTGCCTTTTCTGTGGTGGCTCCCCCTTTGTGGAATGCTCTCCCCAGAGATGCTTCCCTAGTGTCAGGGGCGTAGGAAGGGTGGCAGTGGGAGCGCTTCACCCCAGGTGCCATTACAGAGGGGGGTGACATTCGACGCGCCGCCCCACCATGACTCCCAAGCCATTGAGGAAGGGGGGGAGCTGCCCCACTTTGCCAGCGGCATTCCCCCCTTCCCCCTTCATTTTGACAGATTAGTGGAGGCTTGTGAGTAGCGGGCAGGTGGTGCGTCGAATGTCCGCCATAGGTGGCTTGCTCCGCCCCCAGCTGCAGGGTGCGTGTGCTGTTCCAGGCACCTGAGTGGCTACCTCCACAGCTGCCTAGTGCCAACATTACATGTCTTCAGGCACCAGGCAAAAACATTATTCTTTACCCAGGCCTTTGGCCATTAATTGATGGCCTGTTTAGAGCTGGGGTGAGGACTGTTGTTATGTTTATTTTATTATTATGCTATCTGCTACTATGTTTTTTTAATTAAGTTTTATTATTCATGCTCTGTAAAATCTGTTCTTAATGTTGTATACATACCTGAGATCTTTTGATAAAGGGTGGTATATAAATTGAAATTCTTATTCTTATTCTTACTCTTAATGTACGACCTAGAAAAATCTCAGGGAAGAACTTCTTGTGCCAGCTTCTGTACTGCCACTAGATGAGAATCCTACAAGAGACACTTCCAGGAATGGGTTAGACATTTTTCTGACAGGAAGACATATTTTGACAGGAATATTTATTTCCTGGCTGATGTTGATAAATGTGTTACTTATAAGACAGTTTTGTATGTGGTGGCAGTTGAGAAACATTCAAGTATACTAAATCTCCTGCTATATCCTGTCAAGCTGATCACTGGGTATAGAATCATCATGTCAAGAATGATGCCAATGCATTTGACTTACATTCTGATCTGTATTAGAACATCTTGGATTGTTAGACATTCCCGCTTGGGTTTTAGTTTCCCGTTTTAAATTTTTGTTTTTTGATGCCCCCCCATAAAGTATTAACTGACCAGCCATGAAAACAAATATTTTTTGTTTCTTTTGTGTTACAATGCCCCTTGTGCTTTGGGTCGACTGAGAAACTATTAACTTGGCCTTTAAACAGGTCATGGCTGCATGGCCACTGCTGATGGAAAGAATTTGTCAAGCTTGCTGATAAGCACATGGAACATATCTTGATTGGTGAAGAGGGTTTCTTTAGATCATTTTCTCAGGGCCACTGGGCCAAAAGAGAACTGGGGACTGGAAAACACCCCCCCCCCACCAACTGGCCTTGGAGGTTTCCTGCTTCCCCAGCCCATGGCTTATCAGCCAGGCTTCCCTCAGTAGCTGTTTGGGATATGTGTACCGTTAGGAGACAAAATAGGGACTTGCAATTGCTTTGTGGCTCTGCGTCAGGACAGATTCTGATGGTGGGATAAGATGGATGAAGTCTAAATCATCCCAAAATGGACAGGGACTCACACTGGGATCTTGAACTATATAATTAATTAGAATAGAGAGAATCTCATTGCAGAGCATTGAAATGCTTAATGAAAGAGTAGTCATTAGACTATTGAACTATTTGTGGCTCATCCCTTCAATTTTGGATCCATGCCTAATATAGATAAAATGATCCAGCTTTTTCTTGTCACAGAATCTAGATTGTAAAAATACAGAATTTAAGCTTGTTAAAATTTAAAACCCATAGATTAAATAAATACACACATGACTTTTTGAACTGTGTATGTGAGTGGAGGACAGGAATATTGATTGACCTAAAACATTTTATGTGATTAGCCAACTGGTTATGATGTTTTCTGCTGTTATATTTTATTGTGTATTGTGTATGTTTATGGTGGTTTTATACTTGGTGTGCTGGCCATTGGACAGTGTTCTCCACTGTCCCTGAGGGCAGCTTAGAAGGTGCAGAGCAGGCCTTGTGGCACACAGACCTGTAGCTGCAGGGTTGGCCCCTGAGGCAAACCACAAAATGGTGCTTCCCTCCTCTCCACCAGGGAAGAAAGGGTGAATGAAGATCTACATCAGGAGCAAGAGGAGAATAAAGATCTACCTCAGGATCAGCTGCCCCTGTGGATCTTGCCACCTGAGGTGGTAGCCTCATCTAGCCTCATGGATGGGCCAGCCCTGCGGAGCTCTGTTCTCTGACACCTCCCAGCCACTAACTCATCAGCCTGCCTAGTACTGACTAGGCAAACAAAAGGGCAGTGCAGGATGGTGGCCTCTGTGTGCATTATGTAAGCAGAGGGACACATGTCCTTCTGGAGCACATGACCTGGATGAACTGCCTCTCTCCCTGCTTGCTCAGTCATGGGCCTTTCCCAGTGGTGTTGTGATGCACTGGGAGCAGACAACTAGGTGAAACAGGCAGCTAAAGAGCCCAGGTCAGCAACAAGCAAGTCTTGCTACTGCCAAGGCATCTCTCAGGAGGAAAGGAGCAGCTAGGGGGCCCAGGGAGAGGGAGACAGGAGGAATGGCCAAGAAGCAGCTGCCCAAAATCTCAGTCTCCACTGTGACATCATTAGCCTGGTTGATGTGGGTAGCTTAGCAAGGTCTTTATAATATGATAACCATGACAGTTGTCTTTTGGTCTGATGCGGCATCAGATCCCACATAGTCTGTTGCTCTGTAAAGGTGGCATGGAAGCTGCATTTATATAATAAACTGAGACTAATACAAAGTAAGATACAAATGAAGACAAGCTGTCATTCTGTAGCACCCTGCTTGTGGTTAACGCTTAGCTGGAATGAAATATTCAACGCAGCAATAGAGAAATTAAAATAATAATTTATTTGTCAGACAAATAAATGATTGGCACAGTGGTATATTTACCAAAAGCTCTGCACCACCCCAGCCCTGGTGGCCAGCACTTATATTCCCTCAGCCCAGCCTCCTTACTCCTCCTTTGGCTGCCTCTGTCCAATCAGCCTGGTTGAAATTCCTATTGGCTGTTTGCTAGAACCAATCATAAATGATACACCCATTTCCTATTACCTTTTATGGGAGACAAAGAGCTATATTTCCTTCTATCAATATCTTACATTTGCCTTGACAAGCCATCTTAAATATCAGATCACCCTATGCCCTTTGCTCTTCTGCTCTTTGCTCTTCTGCCCTTGGCAACAGGGGCAAATGGCTAAAACAGATGGCTCATGGTTTCAAATTTTGTCATATAAACAGAGGTCTTGGGTTCACCTTCTCACACACCATCAATGAAATAAGAATCTAATATAAGTTGTTGCTATTAGCTCTTTGCCTTTTAACCTTCTCAGGATACCTTAAACCATGTTTGATGGGAGGCACTATTTACCAACTCTAATTAATGTTTTTGCAGCTTGGATTGTATTCTGTAAATTGTATGACCTTTGTTCCCAGCTTTTGCTCCTTTTTGCAACTTTGAGGTACTGCAATAAATCAATGAGGGGCCCTTGTTCAGGAGAATAAACAAAAGGCTCTCAGCCAGGTGGTTTCTGCCTGGCCTGGAGCAAGCATTTGGAGCAAGCATCTACAAATATATTTTTAAGCTTATTTTAAAATACAGATCTTTGATCAGATGCCTCATTCCCCCCTTTCAAGCTCAAGGACCTTCATCCCAAGTGTCCTTGATAGCTTGACCTTCATCATGTTCCTGAGGTAAAGCTCTGTATAGGGCCATGATATGAGGTAGAGTTTCATTTGAAATCATCTTGCTAATTGTACTTCTAAAACATGAAAAGATACATGGCACCATACATAAAACCATGACTACTACCGTCAAGAAAAACAAGCAAGACAATAGTATCCCTTTGAGTCCTGCAACATTTGGTAACCAATTGGTGAGCCATCCCATATCCCATCCTTCCCATGTTTGTACTGGAACATGTGCTATACTCTCCATCTTTGTGGCCAACACACGGATTGCCTCACCATTATCAGAAATGTTAAAGCAACAGGCATTCCCTGTCAAGTTCAAGACTCCACATAGGCCTCCCTGCCTGGCAAGTACATAATCCATTCCCAATTTTAGCTGAAAAATGGCGGCTCTACTTTCATCCAACTGTTGTGCAATTAGTCTCAAACTCTGGGCCGTTGCATTGGTTACAAGTTCCACTACTGCTTGCAATCGAATTATTCTGTTTAGATTATAAATAGGATCCCGTGCCCCTTGTATCAGCTCATCAGGATTCCAGGAGGCAGGATCATAATAGGCTATAATGCGCTCTGGTGGCCAATCGTTAGTATCGCTCCAACTCTGGGTACTTCCTCCTGCTATATGAGAAATATCAGCATTTCTTCGTGTACGTTTGACTGAACTAGTGGGCATAACCCACATTGGTGGTAATACCCATCCCAGGAAACAAGTCCCACTCCATTTAGAAGGGAGTTGCTTGTATGCCCATTCTCCACATATCCACCACAACCATCGGGTCTGAGGTTTTTGGAACGTGGAGTGCATAAGGCGAAATATCACAAGGGGTAAAGAGTTCACAATACAGTATGTTAGATTGCCTTTTGCTGTCACAGTTTTGTTCCACACCATTTTCCATGCATGAATAAAAGGAGGTGCACAGGGCAAGGTATTCCGAGTTCGATAGGAAGTACCGTCTGCCCAGGTTTGATTATTCTTAATATAATTCCAAGTATAGTGGCAACGAGAAGAGCCTACCATGGTAGAATCAGCTGCATCTGATGATTTATGTACACAGAATTCCCCTTGTACAGGTATAACTCGTATTGGTTTAGGTGAGTTCCATCCAGGGAAATTCTGTACTTCTGTTTGATATGGCATTTCGCTTACCATACCAATGGCATTTAATGGTATCGGTAATAAGGGCATACCTCCCTCTGAATCATCTGGCCCAAGAGAGCAAACAAGGCAATTAGTCTTATTTGTAGCATTGGCTACCATTTCAGCTAAGCCTACCCACATATTGTGGTCATGGCGGAATCCATATTTAGCAAATTTGGTCAGATTCAAGGACCCTTCCCCTTCCCAAGGGATCAGGATTAATAATAAAATCATGTTGATGTCTAGTATATGCATTCCTCCCACAAAAGATTACCTTATTGTGATAGCAAAAAAATATTAGCCCCAATATAATTCCCCCAGTGACAGAAATGGGAAACCACCAAGACCAAAACATATATCCCGAGGATCCCCAATGAGTAATATCCCTGATAATTGTTCCACAAGGGGGGGGGGGCAGTCAATCAATTTGTATAAGAGAATCTTCCCGTTCACAATCGCTGGTTTAGACGCTCCTCAAGCTTCAGGCGTGCGCAGGTCAGCCAGCTTCCAGGTTGTGGCTGCAGCAGGCCGGTCGTCTCAATGTTGCCCGTGACCTAGCCCGTTCCCCGTAGGGCTAGATACAGGGGTTTTTGGAGAGAGTCAGTTTTAAAGGATTAGAGGGGTCACCTTTGCACGTCCAACTGCCTTCGGACTTCTTCAAACGGGAGTGATGAATCCAGGGGGTCACCTCAGCTACCTTCACCGCTGTTGGAGTAGAGAGCAAGACGGTGTAAGGCCCACGCCACTTAGGTGCAAGTGGATCACGTTTCCACTCTTTCACCCATAGCTATCGCCAGCCTGGAACTGATGAATCGGCTCGGCAATGCTGCACGGCATGCGCTGAGGGCCCACCTGTTAAGAGAAACAAACAAACAAACAAACAAAACACGGGAGAGAGATTGCACTTGTCCCTGTGTCACATGGTCTCCTATTTGAGGTCAGCTGGAATATCCCGAACAAAGGAGGGTGGCCTCCCATACAGGAACTCAAAAGGTGACAACTTAAGTCTTTTTGTGGGTGCGCACCCTTCTGATTTCTGAATTTTCTTACGAATGTCAGAAGCGCACTGGGCCACAAAAGTAGCAGTAATCATTCTGCTGTTTTCAGGGGCTTCAGGGTCAAAAGGAGTCTATATACGATAGACTTCCTGCAGCCTCTTAAAAAGTCTCTCGGCCAAAAGTAGAACATTTGATTTCTATTCTACTTCTGAGACTTTAGACATATTAGTGGGCTTCTGGCATGCCCTGCGGATACCTTGCACAAGCGTCTGGCGGTAGGTAGTAAGCCTGGCCAGGTGAATTGCATTGTTTGGATCCCAATTAGGATCTTCCAAGGGGAAGTTTGTCCTGGAGATGACAAATATTTCCCACTCTGGCCTGCTCATGCAAATATATCTGTGCTTTTTCAATTCATTAGACCCATAGTCGTGAATGGAATGTATTGGAGGGTCGAAGTTCGAGGTGGCCATGGTCCGGGTTGCCCGTTAACCAGCACAGGCTCCTCAAGTGCATCAAATACTCTTCTAAGAGGGGCTACTACGTGACCTTTCTCTTCACTTTGCTCTAGGGGCCTCAAATCATAGGGGATGGTATCTGTCCCAAGGCGTTCTTTTAGCAGCTTTATACGCCTGGCTGTATTGCTTGCTGACCGTTCAAGGTCTCCCTGTAACTTCTGTAATAATTCTCTAGGACTTGGACGTACAGGGGTTTGGGGTGGGCAATCAGTTGTTCCACTAAAGGAGACTGTAGATGGAGTTCTACTGGGACTCACAGGTGGAACAACCACTTCTGCTTGGGCTTTATTATAGGACTCCAATGCCTCCTGAAGATATTTATCATAATCTATCAAGGAATCAAGGTCTGTGACTTCAGCTCCATTACTCATTCCACTTTCTTGCCTTGGGGTTACAACTGGTGGAGTGTTTGGATTAGGCTCCCCCCGACGTGGAGCATAGGGTGGAGGTGAAAGCACCTCTTCCTCTGGTCCCTCAAAAATGGGTTTGAGTTTATTTGGCAAGATTCCTTTCCTAGCTTCGGCTTTTACAGCCAATAATTTGCATTGTTGGACTTTGCATTCCCTTATCCATGGAGGATTATTATTTAATGTGCTCAGCCAAGAGTCTATATATGAAAATTGTTCTGGGCACCCTCCAGTTTCTTTGGTGATGTTAGACCAAAGTTTGCTTGCTAAATTTATATCAAAAGTTCCTTGAGACGGCTATGCAGTATTTTGTTTCGGCCAGTCTAATTCACATAACGTTCTCAAGCGCTCTGGGGTCATTTTGACACCATAAGCTCCTGAGAAGGCTTTCTTAAAATTATTTAACATACATTCAAGAGGTGTATTTCCCCCCTTTGAACCTCCAACTCCCATTGTATGGCCCTGTGAAGTATCCACTCAGTCACTCACACACTCGCTTCGTGGGGTTCCTTGCCCAGTGAAGTCGCCTTACTGGGAAACGAAGTACTACCCACTCCACACTCAGGTCAGCTACAAATAGTACTTTCTCACACATACAATGCACTGGATACTTCACCACACTCTACCTCCCAATATTTCCCTTTTCCTCCACCAGACCAGCATCTGATGTACCCAGCCACCTAGCGTACTCAGTTCCCCTTAACTGAGACGCAGAAGTTTGATCAAGACTTCTCTTCCTCCCAATTAATTGGAGGGCCACAATCCCTTTTGTGCACTTACCCTTAGCTGGTTCCCTGTTAATTTCTCTGGTTCCCCCCGGTTCCGTCGCCGTTCAGTGAGCAGGGTAGTAGACAGACGAGACTGCTGCGTTCCCCTGGAAAAAAGTTCCAGTGCGCGCTGGGTAGACAGTGAGTGTCCTCCCTCTGGTACCCTGCCCACTAAGGCGAAGGGGCTGCGTTCCAGCAGACCACTTATCCGAGTCACAGAGGCACCATAAAATGTAGCACCCTGCTTGTGGTTAACGCTTAGCTGGAATGAAATATTCAACGCAGCAATAGAGAAATTAAAATAATAATTTATTTGTCAGACAAATAAATGATTGGCACAGTGGTATATTTACCAAAAGCTCTGCACCACCCCAGCCCTGGTGGCCAGCACTTATATTCCCTCAGCCCAGCCTCCTTACTCCTCCTTTGGCTGCCTCTGTCCAATCAGCCTGGTTGAAATTCCTATTGGCTGTTTGCTAGAACCAATCATAAATGATACACCCATTTCCTATTACCTTTTATGGGAGACAAAGAGCTATATTTCCTTCTATCAATATCTTACATTTGCCTTGACAAGCCATCTTAAATATCAGATCACCCTATGCCCTTTGCTCTTCTGCTCTTTGCTCTTCTGCCCTTGGCAACAGGGGCAAATGGCTAAAACAGATGGCTCATGGTTTCAAATTTTGTCATATAAACAGAGGTCTTGGGTTCACCTTCTCACACACCATCAATGAAATAAGAATCTAATATAAGTTGTTGCTATTAGCTCTTTGCCTTTTAACCTTCTCAGGATACCTTAAACCATGTTTGATGGGAGGCACTATTTACCAACTCTAATTAATGTTTTTGCAGCTTGGATTGTATTCTGTAAATTGTATGACCTTTGTTCCCAGCTTTTGCTCCTTTTTGCAACTTTGAGGTACTGCAATAAATCAATGAGGGGCCCTTGTTCAGGAGAATAAACAAAAGGCTCTCAGCCAGGTGGTTTCTGCCTGGCCTGGAGCAAGCATTTGGAGCAAGCATCTACAAATATATTTTTAAGCTTATTTTAAAATACAGATCTTTGATCAGATGCCTCAATTCCAAGAAACTTTCTTGCAGCAGAAAAGAAATGGTAGTGTTGAATCTCTCGCTGTTTCAAGATGCTTCCGACTGATTTGTTTGCGGCTGAAAACTCGATGTGCATGGGTTTTTTGTTTTGTTTTGGTGAAGATGTTTGGAAATAGGTTCCCCCACCCTCTTTTCTTGGGGGTACTTAATACATCACAAACAAAATGCCACCTTTCATTTATTTCAAAACGTCAGCAGGGAAAGTGCACCCGGAGCTCTGTAAGAAATGCAGCTATCGGGTAGTATAAATGAATCATTTCATTGTCAGCTACTAAATCCATCCTCAGATCATTTCAGAGGATGCACTCTGTGTCTGTCCTGGTATCTACCTTGTTTCCCTGCTTCAGTGAGTGTGTTGTGCTTCAAAGCAGTCTCTTCTTTTATTGTTATCATTGTTATTCTAATGCCTACTCTGTGATAGCAGCTTAGAGTCCGCCCAGCTGCATTTGCAGAGGAGGAAGCTCAAAGAAAAATATAACCAAGGTACATAAATCAGAGAAAAGTGTAAACAACTTGGGAGTCTTTGGCTTTCTGTCAATGCAAACTGATTAAACTTGCATCAGATTAGAGCCTGAGCTTGCTCTTGTTTGTGCTGCTGACCATTAGAATACAAGGAGCAACAATTCTACACACTTCCAAATAACCTATACAATTAAGGGAATGACACATCCTTTGACCACCCTGTCTCGTCCTTCCTCCTGTCACCCCCCCACCCTCCACACTGGGGTTGCATATCAAATCACACAGCCTCATTAGTATGCATTGTTGTTGTGATCTGATTTCCCCAATGTAGCTGCAGACTGGCTCTGATAACCACAGGAGGCCCAGTAGATTATGCTAGCCATGAATCCATTAATTAAACTTGGCAAATAACAAAGAGATCTATAATTTCTTTTGAATTATTGAAGTCTGTGTTAATCAAGATTCCATGATAAACTAACAGCTCTTATCAGGAGAGCAAAAACTGGTTTATAAGTAATTCCAAATTCAGCTTCAATCTTTAGTGAAGGTTTCTTCTCAGATTGCAATGTAAAGATTTGTATTTAGTTTATTCAGTTTATGGCTCACACCATATGGTTTCAGGCATATGCAAATGTAATTGCTTGATTAATCAACAAATATGGATAACCAATATCAACCTGCTAAGATTTCTTTAGCTGAGTGACTGTCTTGTATTTATTTTTAAGTTTTATATTCTGATTTTCAGTTTCCATAGCAAGAAAACATATCTTCCTAGAAGAGCACAAGGGTTGAAGCAATTCCTTTCACCAATTAACCAATGCAGAAGCCAAACTTCACAAATCCAGTTGAGAAACACTATTTTATTTACTTCAAACAAGGTTCAGCTGAGTTTCCAGATCTTTCTTTTTTTTCCAAGCTGCAGAAGATCCAAGTTTATTGCGCAACAGGTTCAAGGCGAGATTGAACAGCGAGAAAGGGGTGACATGAACTTTTTTTCTTTCTTGATATTTTATTGAGGATTTTCTTGTTTTACAGAAGTAAGTGTTAGTTTCCAGATCTTAGCAAACAATGTTACTGACAAGTTCTCCCCATAGCTTCGACTCAGATTGAGATTATTCAAATCAGTGAAGTTTAATATCACTGATATGAAAATGGCAAATAATAGGAAACTGGGATCCACACAGCACAACAGATACTTGCAAAATAAATGTAAGATTGTTAATGGAATCTACCTGTCACATGATTTATGTACTTTCATTTATTGTTTGTGAGACTTGTTGCTGCCTGGTCAGCATTCTGAGACAACATGAGACATCGGTTGCTTCCTTTTCTGCATGTGAGGGAACCACTCAGATGAAGCCACAGAGAGGTCCAATGTGGAACATACCCCTGGGGAAAATAGTGTCAATGCTTTTGTTGGAACTCTTTTTATCCAGAGAGTGTAACTACAGCAGACTGACTTGCAATAACTGTTAAGGGTCCTATGTGAAATCTATCCCTCTTATTTGATCTTGGTTATCAGGTTGCACTTCTTAATGGACGGACTCAAACTGAATTATAGGATTAATAGCCCCTATTTACTGTAATGCTATGACAATTCGCAAAAGACATGTGAAAACATGTTGGTTAAAATGCTTTTAGGTGTCTCTGTTTAGAGTTCAGGATGACTGAAGAGGTTTTTGGTTCATGCAAGTGGTGGCTCAGTGGTGGTTCCGGTCCATGAACCATTTGCGGCTGGCTCTTGGTCTGATTTTTCTCTGGATTTCCACTATTCCCCTTACCAAGTTAGGAGAGCAAGGTATACCAGAGGCTCTTCTGATTGCCTTCTGAGAGGAATGCCTGCGTCTTGGCAGAAAGACCAAACCGGTGTGCCTGTTGGGGTGGTGGTGGTATAGTTATTTCCTTTGAGCAGTAATGTTGGGCAGAGTCTTGACCACCAGACTCAAGAATTTGGCCATCTCTGATGTATGGGAAAAGAATATTTCACATTACTATTCTAACATTCCTACATTTTACATACTAGTGAGCATTGAGCATGAATCTCTGCCACTGCAGAAGAGAGATTTGATATGCAGATACTAGGTTGTGAATATGCATTGACACTATATCACACATGATTATTTCAACCGAGTCATTTGTCAGTATTTATCTGTCAATTAAAACTGAATAATGCCTTGCGTTGTGAATCTAAGATGTGTGTTAATAATTTGCTTTCTACTGCCATCACAGCATCTTCTTTCATTGCTCTATGTGCTGTGAATATAAATCCCAAATGCAGTGTGTTGAGCTACATTTTAATACACTGACATTTCTTGCCCTCTTCTGAAAGAAGTGCCGTTATTTATCCTTCAGTTTAAATAATGTAAAACTACTATGTCTAATATTCAGAAAACACTATGAGTTTCATTTAAATGCTTCCATGCCTTTGTGTACAGTAGCAGTAGCAGCTACCACCGCCCCGACACATCATACCTACATCACAGAAAGGGCGGTCTACAGCAGAAATCTGAGTGCGTTGTTTATCTCCTGTCTGGCAGGTTACCTGTTAATGCTTACTTTATTGGATACCCTGGGGAGCCTGGCCAGTTTTTTGTAATGATAAATACTTAGTTCCTGAGCCAGGTCACAGGCTCACCCTATTCATGCACAGACATACCCTTAAGACAGTGTTTGTGAAGGAAAAGACAATGCGGAGGCATTTCCATTTTCCTTTGACTTTGCAGAGAAAACATTTGGTCAGTTTGGGAGCCAAAAATGGTTTCAGGTCAGTCTTCCTGTGCTGATCCATGTACGTGCTTGGTTGGTACATTTATGAACATTTTTATATATCTAAGACCTTAAAATTCTTATCACAATAGCCACTTGAAGCTGGGGCCAGAGATGGATTCTATACTCTATGCAAAGACAGTGGGTCACATAGACATATTCACTGCTAAGATAAAAAGCTTGATTTGTAACCTGATCAGTATTTTCCTGTTTGTGTTAAGAATAAATTGGTCCAAAGGATGGGTCGAGACAATGGGCATCCTCAATGCTTGCCTAAACTAGTTTTAGAGGAACTAGATGCTCCAAAGTCTAGATGTGACAGACCACAGCAGTTTCTGTTTGCTTGCACCAACTTACATCAAAATATAGCGTAACCTTGCAAGGAAATAAACTTCTGACAAACAAGCCCATATATGACTTGTGCTAATTATATGCATTTTCCAACAATCTGGAGAGTCCAGAAGGTGCACAGGGGAGGGTGGACAGGGGTAAAGGTAAAGGTAAAGGTACCCCTGACCGTTAGGTCCAGTCGTGACCGACTCTGGGGTTGCAGCGCTAATCTCGCTTTATTGGCCGAGGGAGCCGGCGTACAGCTTCCGGGTCATGTTGAGGCATCTGATCAAAGATCTGTATTTTAAAATAAGCTTAAAAATATATTTGTAGATGCTTGCTCCAAATGCTTGCTCCAAATGCTTGCTCCAGGCCAGGCAGAAACCACCTGGCTGAGAGTCTTTTTGTTTATTCTCCTGACTCCTGAACAAGGGCCCCTCATTGATTTGTTGCAGTACCTCAAAGTTGTAAAAAGGAGCAAAAGCTGGGAACAAAAGGTCATACGAATTACAGAATACAATCCAAGCTGCAAAAACACTAATTAGAGTTGGTAAATATTGCCTCCCATCAAAACATGGTTTAAGATATCCTGAGAAGGTTAAAAGGCAAAGAGCTAAAAGCAACAACAGCTGCTGCCTGGTGAGGAAGAGAAACTGCTCTGAGGTTGTTGTTTTTTTGGGTCACTTTGGAAACAGTTCTTGTTCTTTTGGTCATTTTAGAAACTTGATTTTTAATAAGTTCTTCCCTTCTAAAAATCAATCTATATATATATGTACTGACTTTAATGTAAAAGAATGTAGAAAGTAAGAGATGTTAGATTCTTATGTTAGATTCTTATTTCATTGATGGTGTGTGAGAAGGTGAACCCAAGACCTCTGTTTATATGACAAAATTTGAAACCATGAGCCATCTGTTTTAGCCATTTTCCCCTGTTGCTAGAAGGGCAGAAGAGCAAAGGGCAGAAGAGCAAAGAGCAAAGGGTGATCTGATATTTAAGACGCCTTGTCAAGGCAAATGTAAGAGATTGATAGAAGGAAATATAGCTCTTTGTCTCCCATAAAAGGTAATAGGAAATGGGTGTATCTTTTATGATTGGTTCTAGCAAACAGCCAATAGGAATTTCAACCAGGCTGATTGGACAGAGGCAGCCAAAAGGAGGAGTAAGGAGGCTGGGCTGAGGGAATATAAGTGCTGGTCACCAGGGCTGGGGTGTGCAGAGCTTTTGGTAAATATACCACTGTGCCAATCATTTATTTGTCTGACAAATAAATTATTATTTTAATTTCTCTATTGCTGCGTTGAATATTTCATTCCAGCTAAGCGTTAACCACAAGCAGGGTGCTACATTTTATGGTGCCTCTGTGACTCGGATAAGTGGTCTGCTGGAACGCAGCCCCTTCGCCTTAGTGGGCAGGGTACCAGAGGGAGGACACTCACTGTTTACCCAGCGCGCACTGGAACTTTTTTCCAGGGGAACGCAGCAGTCTCGTCTGTCTACTACCCTGCTCACTGAACGGCGACGGAACCGGGGGGAACCAGAGAAATTAACAGGGAACCAGCTAAGGGTAAGTGCACAAAAGGGATTGTGGCCCTCCAATTAATTGGAGGGAAGAGAAGTCTTGATCAAACTTCTGCGTCTCAGTTAAGGGGAACTGAGTACGCTAGGTGGCTGGGTACATCAGATGCTGGTCTGGTGGAGGAAAAGGGAAATATTGGGAGGTAGAGTGTGGTGAAGTATCCAGCGCATTGTATGTGTGAGAAAGTACTATTTGTAGCTGACCTGAGTGTGGAGTGGGTAGTACTTCGTTTCCCAGTAAGGCGACTTCACTGGGCAAGGAACCCCACGAAGCGAGTGTGTGAGTGACTGAGTGGATACTTCACAGGGCCATACAATGGGAGTTGGAGGTTCAAAGGGGGGAAATACACCTCTTGAATGTATGTTAAATAATTTTAAGAAAGCCTTCTCAGGAGCTTATGGTGTCAAAATGACCCCAGAGCGCTTGAGAACGTTATGTGAATTAGACTGGCCGAAACAAAATACTGCATAGCCGTCTCAAGGAACTTTTGATATAAATTTAGCGAGCAAACTTTGGTCTAACATCACCAAAGAAACTGGAGGGTGCCCAGAACAATTTTCATATATAGACTCTTGGCTGAGCACATTAAATAATAATCCTCCATGGATAAGGGAATGCAAAGTCCAACAATGCAAATTATTGGCTGTAAAAGCCGAAGCTAGGAAAGGAATCTTGCCAAATAAACTCAAACCCATTTTTGAGGGACCAGAGGAAGAGGTGCTTTCACCTCCACCCTATGCTCCACGTCGGGGGGAGCCTAATCCAAACACTCCACCAGTTGTAACCCCAAGGCAAGAAAGTGGAATGAGTAATGGAGCTGAAGTCACAGACCTTGATTCCTTGATAGATTATGATAAATATCTTCAGGAGGCATTGGAGTCCTATAATAAAGCCCAAGCAGAAGTGGTTGTTCCACCTGTGAGTCCCAGTAGAACTCCATCTACAGTCTCCTTTAGTGGAACAACTGATTGCCCACCCCAAACCCCTGTACATCCAAGTCCTAGAGAATTATTACAGAAGTTACAGGGAGACCTTGAACGGTCAGCAAGCAATACAGCCAGGCGTATAAAGCTGCTAAAAGAACGCCTTGGGACAGATACCATCCCCTATGATTTGAGGCCCCTAGAGCAAAGTGAAGAGAAAGGTCACGTAGTAGCCCCTCTTAGAAGAGTATTTGATGCACTTGAGGAGCCTGTGCTGGTTAACGGGCAACCCGGACCACGGCCACCTCGAACTTCGACCCTCCAATACATTCCATTCACGACTACGGATCTGATGAATTGGAAAACACACACCCCGACTTTTGCAGAAAAACCTCAGGCTATGATGGACTTGGTGACTTCAATAGTAAATACTCATAGTCCTACTTGGACAGATTGCCGCCAACTCCTCAATACTCTTTTCACCACTGAGGAAAGGAGAGACATAATTGAAAAAGCACAGATATATTTGCGTGAGCAGGCCAGAGTGGGAAATATTTTTAATATTGACCGTCATCTCCAGGACAACTTCCCCTTGGAAGATCCTAATTGGGATCCAAACAATGCAATTCACCTGGCCAGGCTTACTACCTACCGCCAGACGCTTGTGCAAGGTATCCGCAGGGCATGCCAGAAGCCCACTAATATGTCTAAAGTCTCAGAAGTAGAATAGAAATCAAATGTTCTACTTTTGGCCGAGAGACTTTTTGAGAGGCTGCAGGAAGTCTATCGTATATAGACTCCTTTTGACCCTGAAGCCCCTGAAAACAGCAGAATGATTACTGCTACTTTTGTGGCCCAGTGCGCTTCTGACATTCGTAAGAAAATTCAGAAATCAGAAGGGTGCGCACCCACAAAAAGACTTAAGTTGTCACTTTTTGAGTTCCTGTATGGGAGGCCACCCTCCTTTGTTCGGGATATTCCAGCTGACCTCAAATAGGAGACCATGTGACACAGGGACAAGTGCAATCTCTCTCCCGTGTTTTGTTTGTTTGTTTGTTCCTCTTAACAGGTGGGCCCTCAGCGCACGCCGTGCAGCATTGCCGAGCCGATTCATCAGTTCCGGGCTGGCGATAGCTATGGGTGAAAGAGTGGAAACGTGATCCACTTGCACCTAAGTGGCGTGGGCCTTACACCGTCTTGCTCTCTACTCCAACAGCGGTGAAGGTAGCTGAGGTGACCCCCTGGATTCATCACTCCCGTTTGAAGAAGTCCGAAGGCAGTTGGACGTGCAAAGGTGACCCCTCTAATCCTTTAAAACTGACTCTCTCCAAAAACCCCTGTATCTAGCCCTACGGGGAACGGGCTAGGTCACGGGCAACATTGAGACGACCGGCCTGCTGCAGCCACAACCTGGAAGCTGGCTGACCTGCGCACGCCTGAAGCTTGAGGAGCGTCTAAACCAGCGATTGTGAACGGGAAGATTCTCTTATATAATTGATTGACTGCCCCCCCCTTGTGGAACAATTATCAGGGATATTACTCATTGGGGATCCTCGGGATATATGTTTTGGTCTTGGTGATTTCCCATTTCTGTCACTGGGGGAATTATATAGGGGCTAATATTTTTTTTTGCTATCACAATAAGGTAATCTTTTGTGGGAGGAATGCATATACTAGACATCAACATGATTTTATTATTAATCCTGATCCCTTGGGAAGGGGAAGGGTCCTTGAATCTGACCAAATATGCTAAATATGGATTCCGCCATGACCACAATATGTGGGTAGGCTTAGCTGAAATGGTAGCCAATGCTACAAATAAGACTAATTGCCTTGTTTGCTCTCTTGGGCCAGATGATTCAGAGGGAGGTATGCCCTTATTACCGATACCATTAAATGCCATTGGTATGGTAAGCGAAATGCCACATCAAACAGAAGTACAGAATTTCCCTGGATGGAACTCACCTAAACCAATACGAGTTATACCTGTACAAGGGGAATTCTGTGTACATAAATCATCAGATGCAGCTGATTCTACCATGGTAGGCTCTTCTCGTTGCCACTATACTTGGAATTATATTAAGAATAATCAAACCTGGGCAGACGGTACTTCCTATCGAACTCGGAATACCTTGCCCTGTGCACCTCCTTTTATTCATGCATGGAAAATGGTGTGGAACAAAACTGTGACAGCAAAAGGCAATCTAACATACTGTATTGTGAACTCTTTACCCCTTGTGATATTTCGCCTTATGCACTCCACGTTCCAAAAACCTCAGACCCGATGGTTGTGGTGGATATGTGGAGAATGGGCATACAAGCAACTCCCTTCTAAATGGAGTGGGACTTGTTTCCTGGGATGGGTATTACCACCAATGTGGGTTATGCCCACTAGTTCAGTCAAACGTACACGAAGAAATGCTGATATTTCTCATATAGCAGGAGGAAGTACCCAGAGTTGGAGCGATACTAACGATTGGCCACCAGAGCGCATTATAGCCTATTATGATCCTGCCTCCTGGAATCCTGATGAGCTGATACAAGGGGCACGGGATCCTATTTATAATCTAAACAGAATAATTCGATTGCAAGCAGTAGTGGAACTTGTAACCAATGCAACGGCCCAGAGTTTGAGACAAATTGCACAACAGTTGGATGAAAGTAGAGCCGCCATTTTTCAGCTAAAATTGGGAATGGATTATGTACTTGCCAGGCAGGGAGGCCTATGTGGAGTCTTGAACTTGACAGGGAATGCCTGTTGCTTTAACATTTCTGATAATGGTGAGGCAATCCGTGTGTTGGCCACAAAGATGGAGAGTATAGCACATGTCCCAGTACAAACATGGGAAGGATGGGATATGGGATGGCTCACCAATTGGTTACCAAATGTTGCAGGACTCAAAGGGATACTATTGTCTTGCTTGTTTTTCTTGACGGTAGTAGTCATGGTTTTATGTATGGTGCCATGTATCTTTTCATGTTTTAGAAGTACAATTAGCAAGATGATTTCAAATGAAACTCTACCTCATATCATGGCCCTATACAGAGCTTTACCTCAGGAATATGATGAAGGTCAAGCTATCAAGGACACTTGGGATGAAGGTCCTTGAGCTTGAAAGGGGGGAATGAGGCATCTGATCAAAGATCTGTATTTTAAAATAAGCTTAAAAATATATTTGTAGATGCTTGCTCCAAATGCTTGCTCCAAATGCTTGCTCCAGGCCAGGCAGAAACCACCTGGCTGAGAGTCTTTTTGTTTATTCTCCTGACTCCTGAACAAGGGCCCCTCATTGATTTGTTGCAGTACCTCAAAGTTGTAAAAAGGAGCAAAAGCTGGGAACAAAAGGTCATACGAATTACAGAATACAATCCAAGCTGCAAAAACACTAATTAGAGTTGGTAAATATTGCCTCCCATCAAAACATGGTTTAAGATATCCTGAGAAGGTTAAAAGGCAAAGAGCTAAAAGCAACAACAGCTGCTGCCTGGTGAGGAAGAGAAACTGCTCTGAGGTTGTTGTTTTTTTGGGTCACTTTGGAAACAGTTCTTGTTCTTTTGGTCATTTTAGAAACTTGATTTTTAATAAGTTCTTCCCTTCTAAAAATCAATCTATATATATATGTACTGACTTTAATGTGACTTTAATGTAAAAGAATGTAGAAAGTAAGAGATGTTAGATTCTTATGTTAGATTCTTATTTCATTGATGGTGTGTGAGAAGGTGAACCCAAGACCTCTGTTTATATGACAAAATTTGAAACCATGAGCCATCTGTTTTAGCCATTTTCCCCTGTTGCTAGAAGGGCAGAAGAGCAAAGGGCAGAAGAGCAAAGAGCAAAGGGTGATCTGATATTTAAGACGCCTTGTCAAGGCAAATGTAAGAGATTGATAGAAGGAAATATAGCTCTTTGTCTCCCATAAAAGGTAATAGGAAATGGGTGTATCTTTTATGATTGGTTCTAGCAAACAGCCAATAGGAATTTCAACCAGGCTGATTGGACAGAGGCAGCCAAAAGGAGGAGTAAGGAGGCTGGGCTGAGGGAATATAAGTGCTGGTCACCAGGGCTGGGGTGTGCAGAGCTTTTGGTAAATATACCACTGTGCCAATCATTTATTTGTCTGACAAATAAATTATTATTTTAATTTCTCTATTGCTGCGTTGAATATTTCATTCCAGCTAAGCGTTAACCACAAGCGGGGTGCTACAATGTGGCCAGCATGACTAAGCCACTTCTGGCGAACCAGAGCAGCGCACGGAAATGCTGTTTACCTTCCCACCGGAGCGGTACCCATTTATCTACTTGCACTTGTATAAAATAGTACACAATGTGCTTTGAAACTTGTGATTGCTGCTCAGTTTTATGGAAATTATTCCACTGGGCCACTTTGCTGCAGCACTGAAAATAAAGCTTTTTATTTTCCACTCACTGCCTTTTCATCATTGACTTGGGAAGTCAGTACAGTGGGGAGTTCCCCATTAATTTAGCCTCATGTTCTCTGTAGTACAGTGGACGCTTGGGTTGTGAATATGATCCATGCAGGAGGCATGTTTGCAACCCGTAGCATTCACAACCCGCAGTGCACCGTCTGCACATGCACGGGTCACGATTCAGCGGTTCAAGGTCTGTACCACTGAATTAATTAAGAATCAGCAGGACCCTCATTACAATCTTATTTTAACCACCGGGGGCTGGATCAAATCACCCCCCCCCCCAGTTGTAGTTGCACCTGGAATTGGGTAATGCTGGCCTAGCTTACAGGGCTATTGTAAAGATTAACAAAATAACCTATGTGAAGTGCTAGGATCACTGTAAAATGTTATTTAGGTGGTAGTAGCACGTTTTTAGTGTCAGGCTATTTCACAGACTGGTTATCATTTGCTTTCATGTGATAAATATGATAAAATGCTGAGAAACTCAATATATTGGGAACCTGTGCTAGTTGGAAAGAAATACCATGAGGGGTGTAAAATTGCAAGCTATGAATCTAGCACTGGGATTTGTGCCTACAGGCCTATCACCCATGACCTTTTAACACATATACCAAAAAATGTCAGCAGTGAATGTGACAAATCATACAGGTCAGGCATACACTCCAGGGAGTTAGGATCGGTTGATATGGGTAGATCTGGATTTCTCCTGCTTAATGTGTGAAACAAGCTTAATGGTTGCACCCCTGTGAGTGCAAATGGAGACATGCATGTAGCATATAAATAAGAGAAACATAAATGCTTTCAAATATACAATAGTTATATTGTTTTGTCTTTGCAATTATTAGTGTGCACAGAAGGACATTAGTTGCCCTCTAAGATCTGAGGTTCTTGTCCTGGGATGGCACAATAAGCTATTGTATAAGATGAAAAAACTGAAGCTTGTCCAGACTTTTGTTTTGTTTTGTTTCTTGTGTTATGAAAACACGAATCAACAATCTGTTTGCTCATCTGGCCATGTGGTATTCAACTTTGATTCCCCCCCCCCCCCTCATAAAGTATAGGTCATACCTGCCATTCTGCGTGCCTGTTGAACTCAGTTAATTCTGAGATAACAGCTTTATGGAGATAAGAGCAATTGTGGCTCCCACAATGCCTTAATAGAGTTTACTACGCACAGCCTCTTCCTGGAACCATGTTACGTGCACTGACAATGAAACGATCCTATAGCATGTCGCTTATTTTATGCCTCCACTGATTTATACAGTAGCTTCGAAGATCCTTATTCAAGATGTAAGCAGAATGTGAAAAAAGCATGACAGGTATATAGGCTATTAATATAGTTTAAAGCTTCTGGTTTGTGGGAAATTGCTCCTATGCTGCATTGGTTATCCTTTTTTGGGAGATGACAATATGCAGCAATTAGGATATACAATACTTTGGCAAGTGCTCCAGAATATACAGAATTCCAAAATGGAATTCATGTTCGGGAGCTTGGCTTAATTTCCAGGTTCCATTATCTTCTAAATTCAGCTCTAAGCATTAAAAAAGTAACTCTAAGCAGGCAAATTCATGGAAACTATGCTTGGCTCGGGAATTCTCTTGACTGAGTGCAAACTGCTGCTTCAGATTTTGACCCAAACCTACCTTCAACTTTGCACAGGCTTCTGGTCTCTTTCTGCACTGGAACTTGACCTTCCTCCTGGCCCTGACTTTGTACTTGTCTCTGGCCCTTGCTGCTTTGGTATCTGTCATAAGTACATAAGAGGAGCCTGCTGGATTAGGCCAGTGGCCCGTCTATTCCAGCATCCTGTTCTCACAGTGGCCAGTCAGATGTCCTTCAGTCCATCCATGACCATGGTTATATTGCCTGGCCCTTTGCTCCTTGTCTGCTCAACCTGCTGCCTGAGGTCCAGTGCCCTTGTCTGTTGCCCTTTTGATCCATCTGCCAGCTCCCAAATTGGAGCCCAGATGCAGCTTTGGAGCAAGGTCAAGGCCTGACACTTAGTCAGACTTATAAGACGTCTCCTTCAAAATATATGTTAGAAAAGGAATGCTGCTTTTAGCTTTCACATTTCCCAGTTTGGTATCTAAGTCTTCTTTTATGCCTTCAGTGTAAACTCTTAGAATCTGCTGTTTTAAAACTACTTGCCACATAGTTGTTCATCCCTCAAGGTTTTCAGGAGTTCATGCAAAGGTTTATTGGTGAAGAGGTGGAGTCCTGCTGATTTATCAGCTTCTGACTAGGAACTTGAATCCTTCCTTCATGGATTCCTATTTTTCACCTGTTTTCTGAAAATGACCTCATCAAATGTTCAGATATCCTCTGAGAGCAGCAAATTCATGAAGAAGGGGGAGGACAAGAGATTTTTAATTCCTACGACAAACAGTAACAAGGCTGCACAAGCATTGCTGCGCAGCCTTGAGAATCACAAAATGTTAAAGGAAGTTAGACATAATATGTTTTCCGTAGACAGCTTTATGCGGGCACCGAGGCTATTTAAATTGTAGGAAGGCACAGATGAGGAAATCATGCACAAGCTTGCAAGGCCTTTTGTTGAGTTAATCCAAATCTTGACAGAATGCCTTTATGGCTGCAGTCAGTTTCATAATCCTTCTGTATTTCTTTCCACTACCTTCCTTCATACTTCACCTGTCTTGTTTGCATTTCCTCTAAGGAGTGAGAGTCAAATTCTTCTTTTTCTTCTGCTCTCCATCCTCATACAACTATGCTACTGTACATGCAGTAAATTGCTATTGCCATGCAATGGTTGGCAATTTGAAATTCTCATCTCCTGTTTGCTCTCAGTGTTAGCTAAGAATGCCTGCCTATGAGGGAGGCCACGCAAACAAGTGTTAATCTCATGTCTGTCATCATTATGTTGTTTACTTTTAATTCTGGTCAGGAGAGAAAGACAGAGCTATGAGCTGTTTATCTACCTGGGGCAGCACCCATCCAGCTGCAAATTTCCATTTGTGTAGGACCAAGATAGCTTGCCCTCCTTGTACATCCTCTAAAGAACATGTATGTAGCATGAATTCCGTTGGCCTTTGTCCAATGAGAGGAACACAGTACCTTGAACTTGTCACAGACACACTCTCAATCCTGAAACCAAATCTAAAGAAGAACTTGTTAAGAATAAAAATAAGAAACCTCTGGCGCTCACCGCCATGGTGAAAAGTGGCTCCCACGCTAGAAGAGATTGTCCATGCAGCAAATTGAGGATAATTATCATTGCAAGGCCCCCCCCACCCCAGCTTCATAATGGTCATGGAATAACTACAAGAATTAAACTGTGTGAAAGTATTGTAATGATTTGTGGCATTGACCTTCTATGGTGGTAAAGTGGACTCTAGTTCTGTTTTTTTATGGCTTCAGTGAGATACCAGCTTGTTAATGGATGGGCAAAGGATCAAAGAAGATAATCCTGGATATCTGCCTGGGGCTATGGCGAGACACCAGCTTTCTTCTGGCTTTGGATAAGTAAAATTGCATGGGATATGTGGCGCAGCAAGAACTACAGTCCTTGAAGTGGAAATGAAGGGAAATGCTGAAGTTGATGGATTACATGCAGGCAGATGAATGTAAAACAAACATTTCACACAGGAATCTGTCAGTGTTTGTAAAAAGCAAAAAAAGGAGGGAAGGGTTCTGACCTCCCTTTTATCTCCTCTGTCTCCTTGTCGGCACAAAAAGAGTCCACGAGAATATCCTTGCAGAGTTTTATTCTTAAAAGTCCTTGTGCAAAACACAACTGAACAACTATACACACCAGCACCAATCAACCAACCAACCCAAACACCAGCCTCAGCACAAACTAACATTTCTCACTTATATATACAACTTGATGCAGACCGCTGAGTCATGCTGACCCAGCTTTATTCGCATTAAAGAAACAGCGGCCATTTTAGCCGTGACACCCCTTCTGTTTCTTAAATGCGAAAAACCCCAACAGAAACAATACATACATACATTATATACATAAACCCAGTTTTGTCATCAATTCATTATGGCATGTTGCTGGCAAAGGCTTGGTAAACAAATCAGCAATATTATCTTGTGATTGACAATACTCCAGTTTGATTACCCCATTCTGTACACAATCTCTCACATTCGCATGACGGATAGCAATATGTTTTGATGCAGATTTCATTATTTCCGAGCCCGCTAATGCAATGCACGATTGGCTATCTTCATACACTTGGATAGGCAAATCTACTTTACAATCTAGATCTTTTAGTATCTGTATAAACCACATGATTTCGTTGCATGCTAGCGACAGGCTCCCATATTCTGCCTCACAGGATGAGGTCGCAACAAATCCTTGTTTCTTTGACCTCCATCCAACTATGGAATTGGCAAACATCATAACCATTCCACTTGTAGATTTTCTGGTAGATACACAGCTTCCCCAGTCCGCATCAACAAACACTTCTAGTTTTTCATCTTGTGTACTAGATATCTTTAAACATACATTTAATGTCCCCTTTAGATATCTGATAAGCCTTTTCAAAGCACACCAATCAGCAGTACTGGGTTTAGATACACGTTGGGTCAGAACATTTGTAGCACATGCAATGTCTGGCCTTGACCACTGGCTTAAATACAACAGTGATCCTATTTTTGAGTGATACAACTCAGGCTGATCAAATTCATCATCACACACTGTCTTTGGGAAATCTGGTGTCATGGGAGTTTGAACTGGCTTGCAGTTTTCCATGCCAAACTGCTCTATCAAATGAAGAATTTTCTCTTTCTGGCTCAATAGAAAGCTTCCATCAGCTTCCTGCCTTACTTCTACTCCCAAGTAATTGCTTACAGGCCCTAAGGCTTTAAGCTTAAACCTCTTTTCCAGTTGGCTTGTGAGCTTCTGGATCTCATCTGCAGAACTCCCTGCCACAAGCAAATCATCAACAAAGACTAAGAGCATTAGATATTTGTTGCCTGTCCCCTTAGTGTACAGGCATGGATCAGCCACACTCCTTTTAAAACCAATTTTTACAAGGGCTTCATTTAAACACTGGTTCCAACACCTTCCACTTTGTTTGAGACCATAAACAGCTTTTTTCAAACGCCAGACTGCACCATTCCCCTCTTCAAACCCAGGGGGTTGTCTCATTAACACTTCATGGTCTAAATTTGCATGCAGATATGCAGCATCAACATCAAAATGGTGCACTGCTAGTTGTCTTACAGCAGCAATGGAAAGCATTAAACGAAAAGTTTCACTCTTTACAGTGGGAGAAAACACTTCATCATAACTCTCCCCTTTAATCTGAGTGAACCCTCTGGCTACTAATCTGGCTTGAAAACGTGGTTCCCCAGATGCAAGGGTTTTCCTTTTGTAAACCCACTTGCATGACACCACTCTGCCACCAGGTGGCGGCATTATGACCTCAAACACTTTGTTACGTTTAAAAGAATCCATTTCTTCTTTCATGGCTTGTTCCCACAAAGCACGTTCTCCAGGGGGTAAGTCTAAGACTTCATTATAACTTTGTGGTTCCACACAACTCACATTGCATACTCTCACTCCTCCTAGGGCCAAACGTTGAGGAGGTACACCCTTGTTTGAACGTTGGGAGCGCCTAGGCACAACTACTTCTTCTTCCCCCCTTATCTCTGGCTCTTCTTCCTCTTCCTCTAGAGAAGTATTATCTATTGCCACATCTTTTGGGGAAATCTGTGCCTCCTCCTCATCCTGCTCCTGTGTTGCCAATGGCTGAGAAGAAGCCTCTTCTCTTACTTGCAGGGGCAGTAGGCAATCTGGGTTGGCATGGATCGCAGTCCATCTGTCCTGGTCAGCGAAGTCTGCGCTTCATGACAGAACCACGCGTCCTGGGCATAAATTGAAACGCCACCCTTTGCCATAGGACTGATATCCCACAAATCGCAGTTTCTGCGCTCTAGCGCCCCCTTTCTGGCGCTGAGCGTTGGGGATGTTTACATGTGCCCAAGCACCCCAGTTATGGAGCATTGTCCACTCTGGTTCTTTCCCAAACAATACACGATAAGGAATATCTTTTATAGAGCTAGACCAGGTTCTATTAATCAAAAAGTTTGCTGTGAGAAAAGCCTCGCCCCACAGCCTGTGGTTGTGGCCCAATCCTGCATCCACTAGCAGGCAGTCCTTTACTGACTGTATTACAGCCCCACGTCTTTCACACAGACCATTTTCCGCAGGGCTATAAGGGTTAGTCAAGCGATGAGTGATCCCCTTACGTCGCAACCATGCCCCAAATTGTTTCTTCAGAAATTCTCCGCCCCTATCTGTTTGCAACTGCACAACAGGGCGAGCGAAGAGCTTTTCAGCTTGGGCAACCCATTCTCTGAATGTGGGGAAACACTCAGATTTCTGCTTTAACAAAAACAACCAACTAAAACGTGATTTATCATCAATTACCAGAAAAGCATATCTGGCGCCCCCTTCAGTCTTCTGTGGAAAAGGGCCTATCACGTCACAATGGACAAGTTCTAAAACCTCTTTAGATACTCTGTCACTTTTAGAAGCCACAGGCTTCCTCTTAGATTTGGCCATTTTACATACATTGCAATCTAGGAAACAGTTACAGCTATTTACTTTTAGGTTCTTGCACACCTTTTGCATCTCTGAAAGCACACGGAAATTTGCGTGACCCAGTTTTCTGTGCAGTTCATGTACACAGCCCTTATGAACTGGCAAATTATCCTGAACCACCTGGGCTGCTTTAACAGGCTTGTCCTGCATTACATATAACCCATTTTCCAACTTTGCATGGCCACATACCTGAGTTCCATTCTTTATCAGACAGCCCTCCTGCGTGAACTTAACACTATACCCTGCATTAATCAAACAGCTTACAGACAGCAAACAATAGTCCAAACTGCTGACAAACAGAGTCTCTGGTAGAGTAGCGTTCAAGCACTGCAGGAAACATGTTCCCTGGCCATCAATCTTGCTTCTACGACCATCAGCAAGATAGATTGAGTCTTTTCCATCAGCTGGCTTCCCCAGGGTCTTAAAGGCCTCCCGACTGTTGCAGATAATCCTGCTACTCCCAGAGTCAAGCAACCATGTTCCTCGAGGTATCTTCCTCTCCTCTCAAGAAAATGCAGACACAAACTGAGCAGAACGCGTGTTCTTCTTCCCTGAAGAGAACCCTTTCTGCTTACATTTCTGCGTCGATTGCTGTCTCTGCTCCACGTCGTCGCCTGGAAGTCTTGCCCTGCATTGATGTTGGAGATGCCCGGGTTGGTTGCATCTATAGCACCTCCTCACCGCCATGGCCAAGTCCAAACCTTGGCGTTGCTCCATTGGCAGATTCTGCTGCTGGCCCCTTCGGCTGTAACTCCTCCACTCTTGGAGTTCAGCCTGTCTATCTGACCTTCTTTCTGCTTCTTCGGTCAATCTTCCAACCACATACTCAAGGGTCAGATCTCGGGGACGCATACTCTCCATGCTGTTAATCACAGGCAACCAGCTTTCAGGCAAACGGCTTCTAGCTGCTGCCTCTGTTGACCCTCAGGTCCTGCCTGGCTCTGCAACTGGAGTAGCCGCTCTGTGAGTCGCCTACTGTGGTCCTCTAGCAGTTCAAACTGTTCCAGTAGCTGACATTGAGTGCTTTCCAGATCCTCAGATCCTAGCCGCTCCAGCGTCACTGCAGACAGTTACAGCTTGCCACCAACTGCTCCAACGCACAGCCACTGGCTCCAGGCACCACCAGGACTCACCAGCTCCCTGCTCAGATGCCGTCAGTCGTTTTGCACTCTGCACATGCTCAGAAACACTGGGCCCATAACCTGCCAGTGTTTGTAAAAAGCAAAAAAAGGAGGGAAGGGTTCTGACCTCCCTTTTATCTCCTCTGTCTCCTTGTCGGCACAAAAAGAGTCCACGAGAATATCCTTGCAGAGTTTTATTCTTAAAAGTCCTTGTGCAAAACACAACTGAACAACTATACACACCAGCACCAATCAACCAACCAACCCAAACACCAGCCTCAGCACAAACTAACATTTCTCACTTATATATACAACTTGATGCAGACCGCTGAGTCATGCTGACCCAGCTTTATTCGCATTAAAAACTCCTCTTGCAATTAATGGATACGGAATAGTTAAATACGAACACAAGTTGTCAGATCAGTGGCTGTTAAAATAAAGGATTAAGATCAGAACCGTTGTATTTGGGCTAAGAGAATGGGAGCAGGATGGAAGAAGAACATCATTTCCTGAAATCCAGAACATGGGAAGTCATCTAAAATTGTTTAATTTGGAATTGGATAATTGGCTTTTTTAATTGAATTATAATTTGGCATTGTATTAATGTGGCTTTTATTGGATTGTTATAATACACACACACACACATACACACACACACACACACACACACACACACCAGTGGTACCTCGGGTTTTCATACGCTTCAGGTTACATACTCCACTAGCCCAGAAATAGTGCTTCAGGTTAAGAACTTTGCTTCAGGATGAGAACAGAAATTGTGCTCTGGCAGCGTGGCAGCAGCAGGAGGCCCCATTAGCTAAAGTGATGCTTCAGGTTAAGAACAGTTTCAGGTTAGGTACCCCTGCCTGTACAGGCCAGTCTTGACAGACTCTAGGGTTGTGCGCCCATCTCACTCAAAGAGGCCAAGGGCCAGCGCTGTCCGGAGACACTTCCGGGTCACGTGGCCAGCGTGACATCGCTGCACTGGCGAGCCAGAGCCGCACACGGAAACGCCGTTTACCTTCCCGCTAGTAAGCGGTCCCTATTCATCTACTCGCACCCAGGGGTGCTTTCGAACTGCTAGGTTGGCAGGCGCTGGGACCGAACAGCGGGAGCGCACCCCGCCGCGGGGATTCGAACCGCCGACCTTTCGATCGGCAAGCCCTAGGTGCTGAGGCTTTAACCCACAGCGCCACCCGCGTCCCAGTTTCAGGTTAAGAATGGAACAAATCAAGTACTTAACCTGAGGTACCACTGTATATATATATATATGAATAAGCGTAAGAATAAGAAACACAAAAGGAAACAGAATGATACTTGAAGAAAACAGAAAACATAAAATAAACTAGATAACTTGTTGAAGAGTATAGGAGATGTCCCAAATTCTCACATACCTTTGTCTTTGAATTGGACTGCATTATCACATGACTGACCTCTGTATACAGAGGAGGAAAAAGGATAAAAAGATGTGGGCATGAAAGATTAGCTGCAGGTTTTAGCATTCCACAGCCCACTTGAAAAACCAAGATAGGCACTGTGTTATTATAGTCAATATTCCTGGAGTTTATGTATGCAGTCAAGAATCTGATATTAGTCTCTGTCAATGTGGAAACAGAATTCCAAAGCGTTCCAACCACACCACTTGGGTGTGATGACACTTTTGTTTCTTTGTGCAAATGTGAAACACAACTACTAAATATAACTTTGCTATTGTTTACCTGATCACTTTATTCAGGGATGAAAGACAATCAATTAACATAACTCACATAAGTCTAGCCTTTGTCTTTTTAACTACCAGCAAGTTGAGGGAGGGGGTCCACTCCTCAGCTATCTGGCACAGAGCCACTTCTTTTGTTACCCTAACAACTAGGGCTGGGCAATATCAGCTTTTCAACATTGTGATGTATCACCAGCCAAACATTGTGATATAGTGATACATTGTGATGCTGAAAAGTGGAGGGAGGAACAAGCAGCACCAGCCCCGGCCCTGCGTGGCGCCAGGGTGAAGCTGCCTCAGTTCCCTCTACCGCCCGCACCCGGAGGAACAACCGGCATTGGCCCTGTGAGGCCTCAGACTGAAGCCTCCTCAGCTCTCTTCTCTTTCCTCAGTTTTCTGCTTTTCTTAAACCCAACAGAACACCTAGTGTTCTACGGCAGCTAACCATGCTTATTCCTTGTTGGATTCTTTGGGGTTTTTGTTCTCTACTGTGGGACTTTCCCCACCCATTGCAAAGTATTTTTGTGTGTGTTTCTACAAACTGGTTTGGCCCCAGGCCTGTTCATATATCCTTCTTGTGAATGAATGGTGCAATTTTGGCTACTTAAGGCTCAGCATCTGGAGAATAGTAGTATATAGGATAGCCTCAGATTCACCAGCTGAACATGTAAACAGAACAAATGGGTACAAGTAAATTCAGCATTTTTGCCCTATATAGCTGATTATGTAAAAAGGCACTCGTAGAAGCACTAAGGGAAAAACATGCAATCAACCATGAACATAAAGTGCACACGGCATAACTATTTTTGTTCAGGATTGTTTCCTTTTTTAACTTTCAGAAAATCAGCTGTTAGATGAGATGATGTTCCTTTCGTGCCAGGGCTCTGGATTCTACAGCGTCAGACTTAAAGAGAGCATGAATGTTGGGTTGTTTTTTTGAGAAACTTGTACAGGTAAATGAACTGTGAATGAAATCCCATGGCCATAATCCAGTTCCATGGCTACAGAGCTAAGCACGCACAAGCTCGTTGGTTTCATGGCCTTCCTTGTGCTTTGCTCTGCATTAGATTATGGCAAATTAAGTATAAACTGAGTTCTCTGCTGTGCAGATACAATATGAGGGTTTCAATGATCTACAGCTGCATTCCTTAGCAGACTTTGTCTCCTGCTACCATTTCAGGACCAGAGGCGGTTTTAAGGTAGTGCAATCAGTTTGGCTTCATTGGGTGCTGGTGCCACCGGGGGTCCTGCAACAATGATGTAGAACAGAGCACAAGAAGCGCAGAGGAAGGGGCCACCAGATTTTAGCATTGCATGGGGCGCTGCTGAAATTTGAGAGCCCAAAGTCCAAAACTGTCAGGACTTCTGTGTTTTCCTAGCTCCCTTGCTTATGCATACTTTTAAGGAGCAGAAATGTAAATATCTATCTATCATCATTTTCATGTGCATAATGGCTGTCTGCTAAAACACAATAAACTGACTTGACTGACAGTGAAAAATACACTAAATATGCATGCCAAAGTCACAAATCCTTTGGCTTCAGAAACAGTAAATGACCTGTGTGGATCACAAAATATACAAACACGATTTAAATTTTTTTGGGGGGGGGGCAATAAAATGATTTTTGGAGACTTATTACATATTACATCCAAAAATAAGCCTTTGATTCTTGCTATGACTCTTGCCTGTGTCTTCTGAAACCTAACCTATACACGTAAACCTCCACACATGTACATTTGGGAAATCTGACATGGCGCCAGTGTCCCCAGCTTGTAATTCAGCATTAATCCCAAAGTGTTGAAACAACCTGTTTGTTTGTTCAGAACTCTTTGCCTTTTCATCTCTGAACAAAGATTTCTTCATACACAATCCTTTCTTTTTTTACCGCTGCAGGGAAGTAATTCCACTTGAAATATGCACAAAATTATAAATAATTTTGTTATACATGCATGGCAAAAGAGATAATCTGTGCATTTCCTACACACACAGTGCCATTGCTTTGTACATGCCTTATACCAAGGAAGCTGTATTATATGATGTCAGAACACTACTCCATCTAACTCAGCACTGTTGACACTTTTTTGGCAGCAGCTGCCTACAGTTTCAGGCAAGAGTCCTTCCCAGCCATGCCTAGAGAGGACAGCGTTAGGAGTGAGGACTATTTGCATGTAGAGCATGTGCTCTAATGCTGAGCTGCAGCCTCTTCTCATTCTTGGCCTGGTTCAGCAAAACCATTCACAGCACTTGGTTTCTTCATGCCTGATTAGTCTTCACTTGATTACTGGCACCTGAGTGTATGTACTGTCAGTAGTGCTACATGTGTGAATGATCTTCCACCACAGACAGAAGTCATCACTTGATGTCTGAGGGCTCAGTCACACTTACCTTTGCTCTGCATTTGTAGGCACAGGTCCGGGGTTTTCAGGTCTGTGTCTGAGAGCGTCCTCCCTGCCCCTGCCGGCACTTTCCCCATGAAAACCCTCTTTTCACTGCTAATGAGAGAAAATGGCACTCTGTGGAAAACCTGGATTGCTGTTTGTTCCGATTCAGTGTTAAAGAGTACGTTTTCCTTGGGAAAGCATTTCAGGTGGGGGAGGTGCTTGGACTGGGACTTTGTGTCTAGAAAGTGTGGGGCAAAAGGTAAGTGTGGATGAGCCTGTAGTCACCAAATCACACAAAATACATGTGTGAAGCAGCCCAAAGTATGGTCTATGTTTAGGAAAACTGAGGTGGTTCTGGTTGCCCTACTTATGATTTGTGTGCAGTTCAGCATTCTCTATAACACTGAATCTAGAATTATATTCTATATTGTGAGCACATTTCTTTAATTCATTCCTATTGGTTATTGATTTAGTTTAACAATCCTGAATCAAGATCAGATGTCTTTTGGCTGTGGAAGCAACCCTCAGCTCCCCTTTTCTTTCTCTGCTGCCTTGATGTCTCTGCTTCCATAAACGTTTTGAAATGTTCCTTACATGATTCCATAAAAGTCTGTATGTTACTGGTTGTGCCAGGTCACTGCCTTGTGGGGCTCAAATAACAAGGAAATGTGCATTTCACAAGGGGTGGAAGAAAGCGAGGAAACAGCATGGTGCCCCTGTAGCAGCCAAAATAAGATGCCTTCATCTGCTCCACCTGCAGTAAAACATGTCTCTCCTATATCAATCTCTACACCCACAGCAGGCACTGTAACTCTCTAATGTTTACTTTACCCTCAAAGGCCACTCCTCTATTGTCACCTGAGACTAGGAAGAAGAAGCTAGAGAGCTAGATAACTTCAGAGGGGCAGATGCAAAACCAAGGTTTGCAATGGATATTAACAGGCAGAGGGCTTTTTTTTTTTTGGTCAACAACTGATCCAATTCTATGCTCTCTGTTAGCACATTATTTCTCCTCCCAAGTGTCCATTGCCTGCAGGCGAATTTTTTCTTCTGCTTCTTATTCCCTCTTGCTAATTCCAACTGACCTCAGAATGACATCTGATATCAGTTCTGTTTTGACAGCTTCATGACCCACTATCTTGTGCTCTGTTAATATAGCACATTTAGAGCCTTTTCTCAAAAGTGTTTACAATGTAAGTTGATTTTAATCATCACCAAGACTATGTAAAATGACATTTAGGTTTTAAAGTGCTGATGTTTAACATTTTCTCCATGAAGCCTCCCTTCTTAAAGAAAGGAAACACCTGGGAAACTATCTGAGTTTGATGTGTTTGAGGAGGTGATGTTGAACAGCTGTTTCATTTCCTATCAGTTTGCTTTCTTCAACGGCTGTTCTTTCTAACACTCTATGGACACAAGATTCACACACCAAATTTTAGGCAACTCTCTCCCAGTGTATCCCCACATGGCACAGGTTTGACCTGGGGGCTGAATGCGGCCCAATCGCCTTCTCAATCTGGCCCACGGACGGTCTGGGAATCAGCATGTTTTTACCTTCGACACTCCTTGGGCCACTTCTGGATCCTTCTGTCCATTCTCACGTCCTGCGCTGTGAAAGCTGTGAGAAGAGGGCCTTGTCCAAAAACACTTAGTCTGGGGGTGCGAGCCACCGCAGTGCTTGCACACCTGGTTAAAACGACACCTGTCCCGTGTGCAGGAGCCATTGTTAAACTCCCAACATTCCATGTGGGGCTTGGAGGACTCAACTCTCTGGGCTCTCTTCTCAAAATGGGGAGCCACCACTTCGGACCACAGATCACTGTCCTTAATGTCCCAGTGAGCCTTGGGGTCCTCCGCGGCCCTAGCGTGAAAATCCTCATCGTAAGCCAAGGCCGCTGCCTCCCCTGCCATCTGTCTAGCCTTGAGAATGATGCCTTGGTAATTTGCCAACTGCCACCCCCGTCAGGATAGGCAGCTGACACCAGCCCCATGTAAGTGGTGAATGCGGCCAGTAACACACACAATGGAGGCAAATTAACAGTAAACCAGACTCTCTAACCTTGCCAATTGCCTGGAAGGAAAACAAGTAGGACTGGGCCGAGGGGCATCGGCCCCTTATGCTGGCCCTCACCCCACCCCAGGCCAGCTGCCCATAGGCCTGCCGAGATGGGGACAGGCTGATGGCCCCCCTGGAACAAAGGTGGGTGGCTTACCTGTCCCAGGAGCCCACAAGGGAGGGGGAGAGCGGGTGTTATTGATTTTCTTTCATTGTTTTATGAAACAATATGTAGCCTGCCTTGGATGTATAACTGGGCAGAATAGAAAATACTGCAAGCCTCTCCCATGAGTTCAATATGTAGAATCTTCCACCTGCATCCGTAGTATGAAATACTGTGTATTAAGGGATGGTTCTAAGGACCTCAACAATGTGAAGTGTTTTCCGCAGCTGTGATCGGAGCAGCGCTCAACTTTTTCCTGTGCAATTGGGACTAAAAAGAAGGATCCGTGAGTAGGAAAAATACAAATACTTTAAAGGATCTGATGAAATTAAGCAAGAATTGAGAAGTAATTGGATTTAAATTGGACTTAAATTAACAACGTAATATGATACCGAAGCGGAAAGGTTTAAACAGGGAGTCAGCCTTCCGCCTGTAAATATTGGAAAGCAAAGACGTGAGGACTAAAAACCCTACAAAAATAAAGTTCGAAAGGGTTGAAATCTGAAGTCTTTGGAGAGAAATCCCCCCCCCTCGGGAAGCAGGGAAAGAGGGGGGGAGTTTAAAAAAAAACTTTTTTTTATTGCCTGCATTGAAAGAAGTTTACTATAAAGTTCACTGCCTGGACTCCTGGTCCTGATCTGTCAAATCTGAAAGTTAAGCCATATGGACTGTGGAAGTGCTTAAAGGGATTTTTTACAAGGACTGGAGTAATGGATATGGAGTTGTGAGTTGTGGATATTGAGAGGGAACATTACTGATACAAGTTTGCTGTGAAAGGAGAGTGGGAGACATATTATCCCTTCAGCTGCAACATCTGCTAGGTCCCCCTGGTGGCTACTGGAATTGTTACAGAGCTACAAAATAACTGAGAAAAATTTCCACTGTTTACTTTGGAGTAGATAACAAGTTACAGCTGCAGAGTAACCTTGAAACAGTCGGCTTATGGCAGAGGAAAGAGGGAAAGTACAGCAATTTCAAGACAAAACAACAAGATCTGGCAAATCTTTTCACACGGGAAGGAGGGGATCCTTCCCAGAACCTACAGGAAGTGCCTCTGTTACACCTAAAGTTAAAGTAATGTCGGGGACAGAAGACCTTATTACGGCAGGATTTGCAAGGGTACAGGCATCCTTAGACAAACTGACAGAGGAACTGGCAGACACTAAAAGACAAGTTACGGAATTAAAAAGCCAGGTCGCAGAAACAAATAAAGGAGTAACAGAGGCCTTCCAAAAAATAGAACAAAATTCTGCAAATATAAAGCAAAATACAGCTTCAATTAAGGAATTATTGGAAGCATCGGCCGAGACAAGAAAAATTGCTGAGGAGGCAAGGGAAGTTGCAGTTGCCACAGAGGAGAAATTACCACCGATGAATAAGCAACTAGAGGAATATAGAGCAAGATTTTCTATGCTGGACCTGAAAGAGAGACAAACGAATCTGAGAATTAGAAATATACCAGAAATTGAGGAAGGAAGCCTGCGGGACCTTCTTACACAAGAATTTGAGAAATTTTGGAACTTGGAACCCGAGAAAGAGGAATTTAAGATCTTGAGTGCCTTTCGATTGGGAAGAACAAGTAAAAGGATCAAAATTAGAGACTGTTTGATTACGTTTCGAACCAAAGAAGAAAGAGACAAGGTTCTTGGACTACATTTTCAAAAACCCTTGGTAATTAATCAATCCAAAGTTGAGATCTTTAAAGATATTCCAAAATTTCTTTTGGACCTTAGGTCAAACTACAAGGACCTGGTTACCCAACTAAGAAAAAACAATATCATCTTCAGGTGGGAATTCCCGGAAGGAATTTCTTTCAGTATCAAGGGAAGAAAGATAAAGATAAAATCAGTGGAGGATAAGAATATATTCCTAGAAACCTACGAGGAGGACCTACAGAAGGGAATTTTAAAAGTAACAGACCCATCGGAATCATCAGAGGAAGGGAGTGAAGGCGTGACAGGAGCAAAACCAAAGAGGACTCGGAAGAAAAAGACACCACCGGATTCGACAGATAAGGATAAGACGTTGGGAGCAACTGGAGGAACATAATAGAATAAATTCACCATGTCTCTGCAAATTTTAAGTTGGAACTGCAATGGTCTTAACTCGATTCGAAGGAGGAAATCGATCTTTCATATCTTAAAAAAGGAACAATTGGACTTAATTTGCTTACAAGAAACACATGTGACAAGGCTCCATAGGAAAATTTTAATTAATAAAAGACTGGGCCAAGAATTTATCTCATCTGACAAAGTTAAAAAAAGAGGGGTTGTAATATATGCTAAAGAGAGCCTCTCACCAAAGTTTATGTTCAAAGATGAACAAGGGAGATATTTGGCAATTGAAATCCAATATCATGGACAAAAATATCTGATAGTAGGTGTGTATGCACCTAATGATGGAAAATCCGAGTTTTTCAAGAAGTTGCATGAGACATTGATGGATTATTTGGAGTACAATGTGATGTTGATGGGTGACATGAATGGAGTAGTTTCGACAAATATGGACAAGGCACAACGACAGGTAGTCACCAAAGATGGGAGACTACCAAAAACCTTTTTTGAATTGACTGATAACCTGGATTTGGTGGACATTTGGAGAACTAAAAACCCCCTAGGAAAAGAGGGTACTTTCTTCTCTGAAGCCAAAATGACCTGGACAAGAATCGACCAGATATGGATTACGAGAGGACTGGCACCGAAGACAAAAAAAGCGGTAATCTGCCCAAAGACTTGTTCCGACCATAATGCTGTTAAGATGGTAATGAACTTAATACCAACTGGCTCCTTTAGATGGAGGATGAATGACGCTCTGTTTAGAGACGAGGAAATAACCAAGAAGGCCCAGAAAACCCTGAAGGACTATTTTGAGATAAATTTAAACACTACGGTGGAGAAAAGAACTGTATGGGACGCAAGTAAAGCTGTTATGAGGGGGTTTCTGATTCAACAGAACACGTTTAAGAAGAGACTACAAAAGGAAAAAAGAGAAAAGATCTTAGAGAAAATCAATGAGGGAGAAAAGAGACTAAGAGTAAAACCAAAATCACAGGAAATTTTAAGAGAAATTAAGTTATATCAAGTTGAATACATGCAAATGATAAATCAAGAAATTGAATGGAAAATAAGGCAAATGAGACAACGGACTTTTGAATCAGCAAACAAATGTGGAAAGTTATTGGCATGGCAAATAAAGAAGAGACAAAAACAGAACACGATAACAAATTTGGAAGTGGAAGGAAGAAATATACAGAACCCAGTGGAAATAAGGACTGCCTTTCAAAAATACTTTAAACAGCTTTACTTTCAGCAACCCCAGAATGAAGCAGATATAGAGGAATTTTTGAAAGAGAACGGGCTATCGAAAATATCTCAAGAAAGCAGATTGAAACTGAGCGATAGGATAACAGATCAAGAAATTCAGAGTGCCATTCAGAATATGCAACTAGGCAAGTCTCCAGGACCGGACGGACTGACTGCCAAATACTACAAAGTATTGAAGGACTGGTTAATTCAGCCGTTGAAAGATGTTTGTAATGAAATACTTCAGGGGAAAAAAGCACCAGAAACGTGGAAAGAAGCTTTTGTCACGCTTATACCGAAGACAGAGACTGAAAAACATCAACTTAAAAACTACCGCCCAATATCGCTACTGAATGTGGATTATAAAATCTTTGCAGATATTTTGGCTAGAAGATTCAAGAAAGTATTAATAGAGGAGATTCATAAAGATCAAGCAGGTTTTCTCCCAGGAAGACATCTATCTGATAATGTGAGGAATATAATAGATATATTGGAATTTTTGGAGGAAAAAATAAATACAAAAGCAGTTCTGATATTTGTGGATGCGGAGAAGGCCTTCGACAATATTTCTTGGAGCTTTTTGAAGAAGAATCTCCAAGGTATGGGGGTAGGCCAAGAATTTGAAAATGGTATAAGTGCAATCTATTCTGAACAAAAAGCTAAACTAATTGTAAATAATGTAATAACTGAGGAGTTCAGAATAGAGAAAGGTACACGACAAGGTTGCCCAATTTCCCCTTTACTTTTTATATCAGTCCTGGAGGTGTTGCTGAATATGATTAGAAAGGACCAATTGGTTAGAGGGATACAGGTCGGATCTAAACAATATAAATTAAGAGCATTTGCAGATGATTTAGTTTTGACATTGCAGGAGCCAGAATCCAGTGTAAAAAGAGTCTTAGAATTGATTCAAGAGTTTGGTCGATTGGCAGGGTTCAAATTAAACAAAGTCAAAACCAAGGTTTTGACAAAGAACTTAACAGAAATTGAGAAAGAAAGGTTTCAGAATGAGACAGGATTGACAGTAGTGAAAAAAGTGAAATACTTGGGAATTACCATGTCTGCTAAAAATGGGAACTTATATAAAGATAACTATGATAAATGTTGGTCGGAGATAAAGAAAGATCTAGAAACATGGTCTAATTTGAAACTCTCGCTAATGGGTCGCATTGCTGTGATAAAGATGAATGTACTGCCAAGAATGTTGTTTCTATTTCAGACGTTGCAGATTATAGACAAAACTGACTGTTTCAGGAAGTGGCAAAAGGATATATCTAGATTTGTCTGGCAGGGCAAAAAGCCAAGGATAAAATTTAAAATATTAACTGATGTTAAGGAAAGAGGGGGCTTTGCCCTGCCAGATCTGAAACTTTACTACGAAGCAGCAGCTTTTTGCTGGCTAAAAGAATGGCTACTTCTTGAAAACACCGACATGTTGGACTTGGAAGGATTTAATAATGTTTTTGGTTGGCATGCATATTTATGGTATGACAAGGTCAAAGTGCATAAAATGTTTAAAATCCACATTGTCAGAAATGCATTGTTTAAAGTTTGGATGAGGTATAAAGATTTGCTTGAAAATAAGACTCCAAGGTGGTTGTCTCCAATGGAAGCAAAAGCACTAAAAAAACTCAATATGGAGGCCAATTGGCCAAAATATTGGGAGATTTTAGAGCAAGATGGTGATAGAGTGAAATTACAGAGTTATGATAAATTAAAAAGTAAGGTTCGAGATTGGCTTCATTATCATCAAATAATGGAGGCTTTCAAAATGGATAGAAAAATTGGTTTCCAGGTGGAAAAATCAAAATTGGAAACAGAACTGTTAGAACCCAAAACTAAGACTCTGTCAAGAATGTATAACTTGCTGTTGAAATGGAATACACAAGATGAGGAAGTGAAATCAGTGATGGTTAAGTGGGCCCAAGATTTGGGTCATAACATAATGTTTGCTGACTGGGAAAGGTTATGGACCACTGGTATGAAATTTACAGCATCTAATGCCTTAAGAGAGAATATTATGAAAATGATATACAGGTGGTACATGACACCAGTCAAGCTTGCAAAAATCTATCACTTACCTGACAATAAATGTTGGAAATGTCAAGAGGTTGAAGGTACATTCTTTCACCTTTGGTGGACATGCCCAAGGATAAAGACATTCTGGGAGATGATTTATAACGAGCTGAAAAAAGTCTTTAAATACACATTCTCGAAGAAACCAGAGGCCTTTCTCCTGGGTATGGTTAGCCAACAGGTGCACAAGAAGGATAGGACATTTTTCATGTATGCTACAGCAGCAGCAAGGATACTCATCGCACAGTATTGGAAGACTCAACAGCTACCCACACTGGAAGAATGGCAGATGAAAGTTATTGACTATATGGAATTGGCAGAAATGACCGGCAGAATCAGAGACCAGGGTGAAGAGACGGTGAAGGAAGACTGGAGGAAATTTAAGGACTACTTACAGAAACATTATAAGATAACGAACGTTTGATGACATCGGATTGAGGGTGAATGGGTATTTGGGAAAAAGTGATCAGAGAAAGATTTAATATTTTGTCAGACTTAAGGAAATGCAACTATCTACTAGTCTTTAAGAGTATTAGAAAATCAAAATATGATAGAGGAAAAGAATTTGCAGACAGAATATTTGACTTGGAATACAGAGAAGGAAGGTCTGGGGAAGTCGGAGAAATAAGTTAATGTAAAGAATATAAGGAGACAAAAATTGTTTTTAATATGTTTATTTTCTTTGATGTATTTTGCTGTTTTGTGTTTGTGTGTTGTAGTACCTATTTTTCTGTTTTTTCCCTTTCTTTTTCTTTCTGTTGCTGTTCTGAGGTTGTTTGTTTATTGTTGTTTTAAGTTTTTGTTGTAAAACTCAATAAAATATTATTTTTTTAAAAAAAAAAACAATGTGAAGTGTTTTCAACACTCAAAAAATCGGACTATTTCTGCTACTGCTGGTCGATGTTTCAAATCCTCGCCTTAACCAATGAGGCCAAAGAACTGTTCACTATCAAGTCAGAGTGATGTGGTCAGGGGAGCTGTCCAGCCAATGAATTCCTGAGAGCAGAGCATGACAAGATGGGGAGCTGGAAAGTGGATCCAGTGAAGGTTTATTTGGTCCCCTGAATCTGTAGGCTTCTCAAACAGGAATTTTCCTGGCTGGTGGTCTCAGGGGTGGGGTGGCTTTTCATGGTGTTTGATCATTCCCCTTGAGGCCCCCTGAAAATGTCTCAACCAGTTCTAGACTGGGCCTGCTGACTGGGAGGAGGTGGGACATGAAAAAAGACCTGCATAAATCATTATTAGTATTATTAGTAGTTTTATTCATTTACCCGAATAAATTAGCAACCTTCACATTTTATGTGAGAAACATTACTAATTAAAATGGCAGTTAAGCTGTATCAAATTACAGTCTGTAACCCCCACCCCAAAAAACTTGCTTAAGCCAAACTTTGCAAAAATACCATATTTGCTTATGCTAAAAGCCACTTAAACTGTTATTAAATGTTAGTCAAAGACAGATGGGCGTTTGAGATACAGTGCTTTTCTACTTATCCTCTGGGAAGTATGAAAATGATCATAATTTTGATGAATTGGTTAGCAAGAGTTGACCAAAAGCAACTGCTTTTGTTCAGGGTGCTTAAAATATTTCCATGTGCTTTCATGTTTATTATTTTCACCCAACACCTGCAAGTTACGCAGGTCTGTGGTGATCCCTGCTTCTACAAAGGACAGATGGGGCCGAGGTGTTGCAGCGTGGGTGGTGTGCTCCAAACTGCCATGCAGTGCACATGGGCCACAACTGCAGTAGGACACTCTCGCCAGCTTTGGTGTAGCTCTAAAGCTTGAGATATAAAGAAGGGAAGGAGGTGCCAACCCTCTTCCACACCTATAGCTTACATTCTTGCCTTCTTTTTACCCAAACTCCTTTTTCTTCAGCTAAACTTCAGTTGAAGAAGGGGAGGGGCAGCATCACCGAGGCAAGCATCACCCTCATCACCTGCACTTGTAGTAACTCTACCCTTGCGCACACCTAGGGACCTCTCCACAGAGCTAGAAACCCTGCAAGGGTGCAGGTCTTGATCACACAGATATGCTCTTATACAGATACACTTGAATATGGGCCCATAGGCCCATTTCAGACATTGTAATGAACATGCATGCGGGCATTAATTCTACATGCTTTTAACATCTGTCAAGAGCTGGGTTGGGGGAAGCAGTTGGAGAGGAGGCCATGGTGTGGAGAGAATTCAGGTCCCCTCATCGCCCTGCTTTAGCTGTCATTGGAAAAGACAAACAGATCTACTACCAGAACGTATCATTTCAGCTAGTGTGACCATTTTAAAATCTACTATGTTCTATGCGCACAGAGCAATACCTCAGTAAAGAGCACATGTTTTGTCTGCAGGGGGGTCTCAGTTCCAATCTCTAGCATCTCTAGATAGGGCTGGAAAGGTTCCAGTTTGAAGTCCCGGAGAGGCCAGGCTGTTTTTCTTTTCTTTTCTTTTTTTATTTTTGGAACAATTATATTCAGAACAGGAGAGTCAACACAACTATACAAACAGGGGAGAAGTTACATGAAAAAAATAACATTGCCGAATTTAGTCCAAATTGAAACAGAGGTAGAATTCTCATAGCCTTCAAGTAATATATATATTTTTTTACCAATGTGCACAAGAAAGCAACCAGCCACTGACGTAATGAACAGCCACCCAGCCACTCCTTGGGCTTTCCTCATATCGCCATCTTCTTAAGGTGAAAGGAGAAATACTCACCAGATGTAGCTAAGAGTGCTGAGGCTCCAAGGGCTACACTAGGGCTGCAAGCTTGGCAGTGAACACCAAGGCATTGTGACCTGTGCCCTCTTGGTTAGGGTTCTTACTTGAGTCCTGGAGGCGTCCTCCACCTTCCTCTCTGAAGGAACATTTCCATGTATGGCAGATGGTGATGGAAGTGGTTGGGAACCGTAGCCAGATAATTTGTTCAGATCCAAATCTAATTTGTTCTCCTCTGCTGATTGCTTGGAATGGACAATGGAGATGTAAAACTCTTGCAGCATTTGTGACAAAGAATAAGATGTAGCTCTAAGAGTGTTTCTTGCCTCCATTCTTCCAGATGACTCCACTTTTCTGTTCAGGGGTTCCAGACTCAGACAGTTTGTTCTCTCAACGGTAATGGAAATATCCACATTCTGTTGTGTCATTTCCTGGCTGTGCTGAGTCTCCTCCTTATTCCCTTCATCACTTGAAGAATGGCGGGAAACACTGTGTTGTCAGGGGACAAAGTATCACCATTTTTCTCTTCTTCATAATGCTTGGAAAGTGTCCAGTTCTCATCCCAGATTTCTGTGCACATATATACTGGCTCAAGGAGTGGCATCTCAGGGTCTGAGTGTGAGCCTGATGTACCCTGGGAAAGCACTTTATTGTAGCAAGACCCTGAATCTGGTACTTCTGGAAGGTCACAAAGAGATTCCTGCTTAAGCAAGGGCGTTTCTGCCTTTGTCAAACCAGACTGCTGCTCTGGACAGGGTTTCAGATACAATGTGGAAAATGATGGCTCTTTGAAAGTCTTGTAAGGAATGTTTTCTCTGCAGATGAATGCATGGTCCTTTAATCTCAGCGCAGATGATCATGAGCCAAAGCATGGGCACAGTCAGGATTTGTTGGGGGAGGGGGCAGAACCTCAGTTAGCAATTTATTTTTATTGATGGGGGGGCAGTTGTCCCTCCCTGCCCCCCTTGGCTACGCCCATGAGCCAAAGGTTGACTCAATATGAGGTATCTTACTATATACACAGGGACGCGGGTGGCGCTGTGGTCTAGGGCTTGCCGACGGGTTGAGCTCCCATTGTTCAGTCCCAGCTCCTGCCCACCTAGCAGTTGGAAAGCACATCAAGTGCAAGTAAATAGGTCCCACTCCAGCGGGAAGGTAAACGGCATTTCTGTGCGCTGCTCTGGTTCGCCAGAAGCGTCTTAGTCATGCTGGCCACATGACCCGGAAGCTGTACACCGGCTCCCTCGGCCAATAAAGTGAGATGAGCACGCAACCCCAGAGTCATCCGCGACTGGACCTAATGGTCAGGAGTACCTTTACCTTTTTACTATATACATTTGGGTAAGACAAAGTCACAGATCTCTTTGCTTCTAAATGAAAATAAAATTTAAAAAGTGTGAGGATGATTGACCTGTAGCAATAGCATTGCTGCTGGCAAATGAGAAGTGAATGAGAAAAATAACCATTAAAAATGCTACTAAATTACGTGGCTTTTGAGCAAGTTAAGTTTCCCCACTAGCACCACTGGAATCTGAAACTGAAGTTCTGCTTAAGCAATTTATCTTTTCCTGTTTGAACATTTGCTTGGAAGTTGAGCTGTTGTAATTAGTATTGGTACAACTGCAGTCTTTTGGTAAATTGGCCATCGCTGTCTTCCCGATACAAATTGAAGGCTCTGAAAATTCTGGAGCTGGGCTGACTAATTGTGATGTGCTTTTATTGCTTTTGAAAGTCAAGAGAAATGCTGAAGTACCAAGGAAGGCTATGTATTCACTGATCATCTAAGGGACAATAATGTGTTCATCGAACTTTGCTTTCTGTATCTTTTGGTAAAATACAGAAAGTAAACCTTGATTTCACATATATGTATGTTATTTATACAGGAGATCAGCCACAGAAAATTACTCTTCTGAATTTATTATTTCCCTTCTTCATTCTTATTATCCAAGTGGTAAGAAGTTCACTGCAAACTAGCTGAGGTTTCTTTCCTTTGATTTATTTTATTTTATTTTATTGAGGTGGGAATCCATCTTTTCTCTCTAGCAAAGAGTCAATGCTATTTAACAGACCACAATTAATTGGCCTGACTTTCTCATGGCTCAGGAGATGATCATTCTAACAATAATCCATTCTTTTCTTTGTTGCTATAATTAGGGAAGCTAGATGCATGTGAATTTATGATAGTATAAGGATTTTTAATTTACTTATTCAGAACTCTTATATGGCTCTTCCTGCCTTGATTTGATACAATTGTATCTGTTGCTATTCTGCAGGCCTCTGGCCCTTCAACTGAAGATCTAAGAATGATGATTATTCCAATTTAACAACCCCTGATAGAATTGCCAAGTTTCCTGAGATTTGTACTCAGAGGCTGGGAACCTCAAAGTTCAAGGATGGTGCATCGTGGATCCCAAGGGGAGAAGCAGAGACCAGGATGACAGGGATGGCTCCACACCTGATGGGCAAGGAAGCAGAGCAAAAGAGCAAACCATAAAGGAAGCAACAGCACCTGCATGCTTTGAATGGGCTTTGTGAGGGGCTCTGATGAAAATGGCCTTTCTGACCCCTCCTCATCCTGAGATTGTATTTGTTTGCCTGGAGACCTTCAGAAAAAGATCCAGCTTCAGGTCCGATTAAACAAAAAATTCTACATTTTGTGATGTGTTCACAACAGAAGACCTGTGTGTGGGGACATACAACTGGGACGCATGTAGATGAGCCCTGGAGCCAACAATATGTGCTCTTTGTAAGTTGTGTGTGTCTTTGCTGGGTCCCTGTACTTGCTGTATGTATTCATTATGCACCCAGGGTCTGCACTAGCAGGTCCTTAGATTCTCTAGCCTGAAGGAAGTGCCAGGAGAAAGGACAATGCAGAAAAGCTCAAACATTGCTGGTATTTTACAAAATGTGTAATAACTTTGGCTGGGATCCAAAGTGCCATAAAACAAGTGTGAGCCCAAGGGAAATTTACATTCCTTGTTCTGAAACAGCAGTAGCTTATGCTACAAAGCAATTTGCTTCTCAAATTCAAGGGAGGTTCAAGAGCAACTTGTAATATGGCAAGAGAGCCAGCTGCTCAAAACAATTTTGCTGGACGAGTGTGAGGCCCTTGCAGAAGCCTAAATAATTATTTACATTCCAGAATTTGAATATGCATGTTCTGTGCATAGATTCATCTTAAGCTTCAGATGAATAATTTAGTGTTATTGAAATACTGGGTCTCCCTCTCTGAGGTCAGAGCATTCTTTCCAACCTTACCCTCCCAGAAGACATAGGATTTCACTGTTAAATAACTAAATGACAATAAATACTAATTTTGCAACTGAGAATTCATCCTGCTTTGCCAGGATGAAATTAATGAACTGGCATGCTGCAATTCTATTTACTCAGAAATAAGTTCCACTGAATGCCACGAGACCTGCTCCCAGGTACCTGTGCAGAGGCCTGCAGCCACGATGAACCAACTATTAAACATTTATTTGCTCTTTATGCCCTTCAGTTGTGGGTGCTGCTGCATACCACCCCTAATATAACTTTAAGTTATAGGTTAACTTTAATATTTTCTAATGTGGCTGTGGACCTCATTCCTGGCCTTTGGGGACCAGTGTGAAGCCCACTGAGGGACAAGGCCTTGGGGTCAATAATGAGCTGGGCACACTGAGGAGCATCTCTCTGTTCACTGGCTGGATACTGCTCTATTTTTGTATTGGATTTATCTTTGTGAGTAATGTTTTCTAAGCCTCTGGCATATGGCCCTAGCATATTGGAAGGCGGAAAAAGAATGTTTTAAAACAAAAAAATGCAGATTAATAAATTTTAGCACATTTTCAATATCTCACCTGCAAGTTAACTCCTCCTCCTACTTTTTTTGCATGATGCAGGTTGTAATGGTAATAGCAATGCTATCTGTTTTGTAATAGCAGGGATCCCTCCTGGCATATCAAACACTTGTTAAACTTGCTTTTTGGCTGTTTTCTTGACTACAGGTTCTGACAGCACTTCCACAGGTCTCTGATCCTCTCCTTCTAGGCCCAGAGGAAATATGTAATACTACTTTTCATCTTGTTATGCACAATTGCAAAGGAAGGTGGAATATTAGATGTGCCCCAGAAGCTCCATTTTTACTCTTCAGTATACAATGTTGGCTGGCTGGATTTGCTTCCCTTGCAGACTTCTTAAATACTGCAATTGATTAAAGGCTCCTTCTGTATTGAGGTAGGTTTCTCATGTGGAGCATTTCAAGCAGTTGCAACTTGATAAGGTTTAGTAACAGAAGAAGAGGAGGAAATGCTTTTGTACAGCCCCAAATCCCTCCTGCACAAAAGCAGCTCCCGTCTGCTGCGCTGAAAGGCAGTTGGCACGGTGACACCTCAGTCACGTAGCCCAGCCTCCAGCTTGCCTTTTTGTCCTTGTCTCCAGAGATGGGATTCAAGAACAAGATGTTTTGTTGTTCAGGAACAAGTGAGCGTTGTGGACTGGTACTAAAATAGCAACAACAAAAACCCCTCGCCTTTAAACGGGAAATGATTTTGCCTAAGCCTTAAATGCAGTGTGTGTGTGTGTGTGTGTGTGTGAGAGAGAGAGAGAGAGAGAGAGAAACATTAATTATATTATATTTTTAAAGTGAATACTTTTAAGACATCAATATATTTAACAAGGCGATGCTACATAGAAACAATCATAAGCGTTGTTAACGGAAACATTATTTCATTTTATAAAGCTGCCACTATTAAGAGTTTCTCTTATTTAACCATAAAATTCACTTTTAACTAGTTCAGGTTAAATACTTCATGCTTTAGTATTTAGTAGATGTTGGACCAATCTGACAAAATTCTCTATAGTTTGTTACATGTGCCCAAGTCCTAATGAAGGATGCATCTCATATTTCCAATATTGGCAGCTGTACTTTGCGGTTTTTATATTATGAGTTTAAAGTATATTGCACTTGTTTTAATTGTGACATTGATGTAACCTGCCTTGGTCTCAAAGTTGCTCTCCAATGCACAGGTTGAGAGGAGGTGGTGGCTGCAGGTTGAGCAGCAAACACAGGGTAATGCTGCATTAATGAAATAATAACCCAGGACTCAAAAAACAACCACTTCTTGGCATGACAAAATCTAAGTGGTTTGCAATTTGTAGTCTAGCCAATAGTTTCCTCCACCGCCTGCTGCTGATCCCTTGGCGGGATTGTAAGATGTTCAGGTGCCTTTCAAGAAGTCAGGCACAAAGCACTATTGGGCTATTTGCCCAATAATAATCTCCCACTGATACAAACATCTAGCACCATTTCCTGCAGGCAATGTTTCAAATATTTATTTTTAAAAAAGATTGAAATCCACATTCATATCACCGTCATTTGCACAGGACATTTAATTGTTTTTCCAGCAGCATGATTAAGGAAACATGTGAGAGTTGTAGCAGCAAAGCAGAAAACTTTGTGGTTGGGGAAAGATGTGGCTTAAAGTGTATGGTACATGGACATGAAGGGACGTGGGTGGCGCTGTGGGTAAAAGCCTCAGCGCCTAGGGCTTGCTGATCGAAAGGTCGGCGGTTCGAATCCCCGCGGCGGGGTGCGCTCCCGTTGTTCGGTCCCAGCGCCTGCCAACCTAGCAGTTTGAAAGCACTACCGGGTGCAAGTAGATAAATAGGGACCGCTTACTAGCGGGAAGGTAAACGACGTTTCCGTGTGTGGCTCTGGTTCGCCAGAGCAGCGATGTCACACTAGCCACGTGACCCAGAAGTGTCTCCGGACAGCGCTGGCCCCCGGCCTCTTGAGTGAGATGGGCGCACAACCCTAGAGTCTGTCAAGACTGGCCCGTACGGGCAGGGGTACCTTTACCTTTTTTTTACATGGACATGAATACGTAGCCCTATGACTGTGCCTTAGAATTTGAGGGGGAAACAGACTAGTATCTGATGATACTACTGAATCTTTGAGCTTTTATAATCATCTCCAAATTGGGAGAATTAATTTCAGAAATGGAGGGAGAAGTGAGAATCAGAAACGAGTTTGATCACAACTACAATTCTTTAATCTACCCACCCATCTTCTTACTGTGGGCTTGTCCACACCAGAGCAAAATATGGATTTGCACATGCCCATTGCCTCATTAATGTTGGGGTGTCCACATGATGTCCATTCCAGTGTTGTTGCAGACCTCCCCTCTTCAAATGTGACTTTTCATTTGTTGTTTTATCCTGGCTCTTTTGGACTTTCAAAGGATTGTGGGGGGGGGGGGACAACTGCATTTAAAGGGGACAAGTTCTAAGAAAACACTACATCAATGGGGAGACAGTCAGGTACAATTCCCTAGAAGAAAAGATTACAACATCTGGGACTTCTTAGTTGAGAGAAAATGTGAATAACAGGGGATATGACAGACTTGTATAGTGGGCCAGGTTCAAGGTATTTGTGTTAATACACAAAACTCTAAACATCTTGGGTACCTTAGGGACCACGTGGTTCCTTATGGTCCCTCTTGATCACTGTGATCCTCTGATGGGGTATTTCTGGTGCTTCTCCAATCCTCGTGCCCCTGAGGTTCAGTTGGTCTTCATTAGGGACCAAGTCTTTAGAGTGGCATGCCTTGCCCTGTTGAACTCCCTGTCAGTAGAGGTTCAGCAGGAACCAACTTTTCTTTCCATCAGACGCCTTCTGAAAAGAGGAGACTATATGATAGTCATCTTCAAATATCTAAAGACTGTCACATGAGGCATGGACAGCTTGTATTCTCCTGCTCTGGAATGTAGGACCCAAACCAATGGATTCAGGTTCCAAAAAATAAGAATCTGACTAAACATCAGGAAAAGCGTTCTGACAGTGAGCTGTTTGACCATGGAACAGACTTCCATGAGAGATGGTGGGCTCTCCTTCCTTGGAGGTTATTACGCAGTGGTTGGATGGCCATCTGTCATGCATAATGTACATAAAGCTACTTCAGCTTTTATCCTGGTATATTATTGTGAAGAAAAAAAGAGTGTTTGGAACTATCATGATAGTTGTGGAGATAGAAATTGTGGCATGATGGATGAAAAACCATCTTCTACCATGTCTTTGTGATACCTTCAAAGCAAGCCAAATCTGTACGTGGACTGGAGGAAAGTTGGGTAGATGACTTCTTTAGATTGTTCAGGCTCTGTGATTCAGTAGGTGGCAGTCTTCTCTCTCTTTTGCCACAAAATCTTTAGCACTGCGCTTAACTGAAAGAAAGAAGCACCAGAGGGTTATGTTTTGGATGGTACTTTTATTTATTTATTAAATTATTTGTAGCCCTCAAACTCTGTGATCATATTGTCTGGTTTCCTGATTGCAAAATTAGGCAATTTTCAAAGCACTCATGTTCACTGCAAAGTAGCTTGCTTGCATTTGGGGTTTAACCCCACTTTTTATGAAACAGTGCAGGCACTATTTGTAACCTTATGGCTGCTGCCAACATAGAGTACAACATTTCTATTGAAAAGTTGAATCTGTCAAGGCTGCCTTCATTCAACAGTTTCATTCCCCTTGACAACAGAACATTTTGCCCTTGAATTCATATCTCATGATCAAACAGAAGGCTGGCAAATATAAACAAGATGCCACAAAAGAGGCTTCATACTGATAACATAATTTCCTATTTATCCTACCCTGAAAGGTCAGTACAACTTCTAGTCAACAAACTTCATATTTATACTGCAGTATCAGACCTGCCAACTAATTACAATAAATCAGCGAGGTGGGGTGGACCCATCCATTAATCAGTGTGTGCAACCCTCAAGAACTATAGCAAGTGAATGACTTCATTGGCTTCTGGAACCTCCCCTTTGGAGTGCTTCAGGTACGATCAGAAATTCAATCCAAATGGTCAAAGAGGTCAATCTGGAAAGTGGAAAGGGGTAAAACACCAAGATAACAATTCTTTACAGCCCAATCCCATGCATGCATCATTGGAGGTATATTTAGATAGAATTGCCCATTTACTTACAGACCTCTTCAGAGCAGAGGGAAATCATTCCTTACCAGCAACTCAAGGAGAGATGTTAGGGTCATCAACTTCCTCAGTCAATCCAAGTGGATAGCTCAGTTGCTTAGAGTGTGGTGCTGAAAACTCCAAGGTTGCAGGTTTGAACCCCATAACGGACAGCTGCATATCCCAGCATTGCAGGGGGTTGGCTAGATGATCCTCAAGATTCCGTCCAACTCTACGATTCTATGACAATGAGTTCATGGTGGGGCTTTTTTGGGGGAAAATAACTTTTTGCCCAGGCTGGCACATTTTGGGACCCATGAGAGCAGCAAAATAACAAGACGGTACAACAGTGATGGGATAAAATCAGGACATATTTATCTGTCTGTCTGTCTGTCTGTCTGTCTGTCTATCTATCTATCTAGTCCAGAGTAGTAGAGTGGCCAAACTTACATTTTCATGTGTAAGCAATATGTAGTGGAAGAGAAACACAGAGGCATGCAGCTGCAAGATTTGTGTTTTCTTCAGAGCAGCAGCAATGACATAATCTGCTGGAGTGTCAGGATAATTGGTATACCTTCCTTGCTCTTGCAAGCGAATGGGGTGGTAACATGGCTTTCACATTTTGCTACTGCTTGTGACAGATCACACAGGGGAAGTTTGAGAATAAGGAAAATAATTTTAAGGCTGGATACTTCCTATGTGAATCAGCAGCATCTCCCTTTCTTTATCCAGTGACAGACAGATGCCAGAACAGAGTGTCCGTGCTCACATGGAAATTTGTGTCACTTTGATACTGTTTTGCAAATGTCCTATAAGCATTTTCACTTGGCCAGACTTTTGTAATGATACACCATACACATTGATGTTGTCCATCTTATTATGTATCTTAGCTGCATATGAATGTTGGACTGGAGAGGATTGGGGATATATTTCTTCACTGTTCATTTTCTTCTGGATATAAACATATGTTTTAACTTTGGCTATTGCACTACAAATCAGTCCATACTGAGCTGATCTACCTTTCAATGTCTGAGCCAGTAAGGTGAGAGTTACATCTCCATGCAGTGTCTTTTCCTCACTCCTATTTTATATTAGAAACAACAAGTAATTCCTAGACACATTCACCTTGGTTTTTTATATCCCTGACTGAATTAGTGGTATATTCCTGCCTAAATAGCTTCATCTGTCTAAGGACTGGAGGCATTGCACCAGAACATGTTCACTTAATTGAAAAATGTTACCTTGATTTTCCTATGTCTTAGTGTAATCACCCAACCACACCTTTTAATTTAACTACAATCATTTTAATCAGGTTAGAAGGATAACAATGTAGTTGTGGCTAAATAGCCAATATTGAGGGGATCCATTATTCTATGATATGTTGAGCCTCATTTCATTGATAACCAATGAGAGAGTGTAACCTATCTCATTTTCTGCTGTTCTTTTTTTTAACTCTTGGACAAAAAGCGTGTTTGTTCTGTAAGTGTAATGGCACCACATGCACTGAAAGCGCCAACTGTTACATAAAGAAAAAGAAAATGCTAACTCTCTGCACCATGACTGGTAGTTACTGAAACTGGTTTTCCAACCTAGGGTAAGTTGCGCCAGTGATGATACCATTTCAACAAAAATTTTACCATGCATTTCTTAGGGTTGCCATATCTTGAAGAGCAAAAAAGAATACAGCCAGAGCCGCTGCCAGCCAGAGCCAGGGGAAAAGACTTGCAGGGGTGGACGTACAGGGCTGCCGCCACTACCTGCACACCTCTTTTCATGGCTCAGGCTGGCAGCAGCCGCAGTGTGCAGAGCATCCCAAGCCTGAGTCTGAGCCCAAGCTTAAGCCCGAGCCACTAAAAAAACCCCCAGTCCCCCCAAATCCTAGACATTTCCTTTAAAATGTAAAAAAAAAAAAAAAACTGCCTGGATGGGCATGTTGGCTCCCCAAAAGTGGACATGTCTGGGTTTCCCCCCCAGATATATGGCGCCCCTCACAACAACAGATCTGGAATATCAGGGAATGCCTAGCATCCAGTAGAGGTAGTTTGTGAGCAGCGGTGGACCTTAGGGACTCAAATTTCAGTGATGCCCTGTGCAATTCAGCTATCCTCCCCACTTCTCACCTTCCATTTTACATAGTTGCGGCACTCCTGAGGCTCTGAGCCCAGTGCAGCCAAACCAGTTGCATTTCCCTAAATCCCCCTCTGCTTGTGTGTGTGGCTCCTGCCCTGCTTCCCTCAAAGGTGGTGGAGGCAGCAAAGGGCTTTATAGGGCTCAGATGTTTTTCCTCTCCTCAGTCAACCAGTGTTTCTGTGGCTTTAACTCCAAAGCCACTTTTAGTAGCAATGGTCCCCATGAGCCCAGGCAGTACTAAAGGTGAATTTCTCTTCTGGACAGAGTGAAAACTATTGGTCTGTACCAGTTATTTTTGAGGAACACTTGTTTTTTTCCATGAACTTGTCTGCCAATGGACCTCTGTTCATTGCAGATGAGTCAAGGTATGCTTTTAGGCCTGTTGAACTCCACTGTGTCCTTGCATGAATGAGGACACACCCTGCAATTGTACAATGCAGGGGAAGATTAGCAGCAGAAGGCAGGCTGTCTCTCAGGGAAATTTCTGTCTTTGTACTGAGCTTTTCCATGAAGAACCCCAGATAAATTTCTAAGGAAACGTCAGGTTCCTGCTGACCAAACAGCATTCTGCTCACACAATGGGATTTCACCTTACTTTTCTCTTCTTGAACCACCTCAGATCTGCTCCAGAGTGTCCCTCAGCCCTCTGAAGACTTTGAGCATGCCCAAGGGACTTCATGGGAGAGGAGGGAATGCTCTGTTGTGCAAATGCAAGTCTGTTGTGCAGTGGAACAGTCCATTGGATGCAGCCCACAGTGAGAACTAGTGGTATATATCATGCTGCTTATTCCACTGTCCCCCCCTCATGTAATGAACTCTGTAACCTATCCATGGCATTGCTGCATTTCTTTCTCTCCCAAGGTAACCACTAGCAACATTCACATCAGATATTTTCTGGATCCCACCCCCAGTATCATTGACTAAAAAGCACACTATTAAAAACACATTCAAGCAATGACTATGTGAGCTAAAGGCATGTCTGAAAGCAGCTTAATTGTGCACCTAACAACTGTAATGGGATTTTTTAAATTTTCTTTTGCATTGGCATGAAATCCAGGGTATGGTCCATTCTAGATGTGTGAGAAGGATATAAAGGTCAAGATAATAATTCTGATATGTCTCCTAGCCAGTAGTGAACTTATTTTTTCCTGACTGCTGTGCTGGCAAATGCGATGTGACAGAGTTAACTATTTCCTCAGGGCCACGCTTATGGAGCTTTGTAAATTAATGCAGAACATTAGTAGACATGGCAACCTTTTATGGAAGAAGTAGTTGCATTAACCTAATGGTGTAATGAAGAACAGAGCAAAGAACCTCCTTCTGTTATTAGGAGATAACACACCAGGAAATATTTTTTTTTTTTAAAAAAAAAAGTAGCAGAAAACATTGCAGGTAGAATCTGGTGGATGTTAGTTGAAATCCACTGAACTAGAATGATGGCTTTTGAAACATGTTGAGGAGATTTTGGGAAATTTCCCTGAAACACAGCTTGTCCATTTTCCACCGCTGCCACCACCAACCAAAGGTCTATCTATTCCAGTATTTTGTTTTCACTGTGACCAACTAGAAACCCCAAGCAGGACATGGTCCCACTCACATTCTCCTGCTCGTATTCAGAGGTGATTCTGCCTTAATTATATATAGCCATCATGACTAGTAGCCGTTGATGCTCCAGTCTCTCCTTTCAATGTGTACTAGAAAGGATACTGGGTGTACAGTCAGGAGTGCACTGAACTGCACTCTTAGTTCATGCCTAGGGACAAACTTTACAAAAGCACCTTACTTGAATGGATTGTGTGTCCTACAACAGCCTCTAGAAATCTTGACATGCAGTGGGTTTGTGGCAATGTGTGTGTGTGTGTGTGTGTGTGTGTGTGTGTGTGTGTTTGTGAACAGCTGTTTTTCCACATATAAATCAATGGGGAAGTGATTCCTTATTCGAAAATACTGACTCAGGGTACACAGGCAAATGCTTTCTTTGGATGAATCCGATCACATGGGCAGGGTCTACTCCTATAGGACTTGATGTGTGGAAGCTTCATTTGATGTTCAGAGTTCTACCTGCAGCAAAAGACAGGGCTGAAACCCACCTTTCAGGCCTACTGGCGTATTCTGTTGTTGTTTAGTCGTTTAGTCGTATCTGACTCTTCATGACCCCATGGGCCAGAGCACGCCAGGCCCTTCTGTCTTCCACTGCCTCCCGCAGTTTGGTCAAACTCATGCTGGTAGCTTCGAGAACACTATCCAACCATCTCGTCCTCTGTCGTCCCCTTCTCCTTGTGCCCTCCATCTTTCCCAACATCAGGGTCTTTTCCAGGGAGTCTTCTCTTCTCATGAGGTGGCCAAAGTATTGCAGCCTCAGCTTCACGATCCGTCCTTCCAGTGAGCACTCAGGGCTGATTTCCTTCAGAATGGATTGGTTTGATCTTCTTGCAGTCCATGGGACTCTCAAGAGTCTCCTCCAGCACCATAATTCAAAAGCGTCAATTCTTCGGCGATCAGCCTTCTTGATGGTCCAGCTCTCACTTCCATATATCACTACTGGGAAAACCATAGCTTTTACTATATGGACCTTTGTTGGTAAGGTGATGTCTCTACTTTTTAAGATGCTGTCTAGGTTTGTCATGGTGTATTCTAGGCTATTGCAATATTTATATGAAATGTGCTGCATCTGGACAGGTCTAAGGAAGTTGAGTTGATGAGAACAAAATGAAACCTGCATTTACACTCTCAATGGTGGAAACTTGTATCCCTTGCTTATGTTTCTCTGTAAAGGTTACATGCCACCCCAATCTCCACAAGTGGTGAGAGCTCCCAGAGGTTCCAGGTGCACTTACCAGGGTCTGTGTTCCCTTTTGGGACAATAAGGCACAGCAGAGACTGTGGTGTCTTTATGAAATATGGTTTTATTGACTTATATATACAACCAGCACCTAGGTGGAGGGATTGCAGAGCATTCACATCCTACGAGGCCTGGCTTCCCCCTTAAGGGCATCAATAGATTCAAAGGACAGCAAAATGCCGCACTCTGTGTCTTTCGTTTCCCTCCTTCTCCTTGCTGCTAGCCAGCTCCAAGGACCTTCCCATAGCCTACATCATTCAAAGTTGAAACCCTAAATCTGTCCTCTGCCTCTTCGCACTAGCACCCAGCAAAGAAGGGGCCCCACTCCTCCTTGCCTGGCAGTCTTGCCCGCTGATGGTTTCCTGCAGGGCCCATCACTAGCCTTGGTTCCCTACTAATGGCCCATTGGAGAAGCCAAGGTTCCTTTGCCCCCCCCCTAAAATATTTGAGGAAGCCAGCCCCCCCAAAGTCAATAGGTATTGTCATTCAAATAGTGTGTGTGTGTCACATCTTATAATAGATTATGCTGGGTGGAGCTTACTTACCCCCCAATTTTATTCAGGTTGGCACCCCTGCTTGCAACAGCCCATCCAGCAACTCTGCCAAGGTGGCTTGGTTCATTAGCAGAACTAAATCCAAGGAGTTGTGGAACCCAGGAATTTGGGTGTATCTGCACACCCCCAACACCCCCAACAGCACTATATCAATAATAATATGAACTAATGTGCAAGTTTTATTTGTTTATTTGTTTTTTTAATTAGCCTCCTAGTATACCATCACATAGTGGAAATATGATGCAACAAGAAGATAAGGACTTGATTAACATTTGCAGGCTGCTGTACCACAATAAAAAGTACAGCCAAGTGTCACTGTCGATGCCAGTCCTATACACACTTTTATGGAGTAAGTCCCATTGAGATCAATGGAGTTTTCTGCTGAATATATAGGATTATACTGTTAACTTCTCAAAACTGAAATAAAAAAGCTATTCAAGGAAATTGAACTTCTCACTGTAGAGCACTTTGCTTCCATTTAAAGCACTCAATTTGATTTATCTATTTGAAATGGAAATAATATTTGTCAAACAGTCCTGAGCTGGCCAATAAATTGTTATGTTTTCTGCACGGTAATGATGCACAAAGAGAGCATCTGGATAGTAATATCCAATAGAGAATGAATAAAAATTGAAACCTGTCCAAAGAAGAGAAAAAGAGTTTTGATAGCTTCTCATGATAACAATTTTATGGATAGAATTATGGTCATTGAATGAAGCTATATATATGATGTCCCATATAGAACATGTTTCAGAACAGACATTGAAACTTGCCTCTGAGACAAGAAAATAGGCTTTTTGACTACTGGTGTTTCTTAAATGCAAGACATACGTAAATTCTAAAGTGTCAAAATTAAACAAAACATTAATTTCAATATGAAAGAGCACGATTTCGTAATTATTGGAGCTGTGTGGGGACTTTCTGCCCCCAATGAATATGTCTGAGGCTATCTGCTGACAATGATTTTCTTTGGAGGAGAAAGTGGGAAGTATATGAAAAATGTTACATCTATGAGCAGAATGCTGAGCTCATGCTTGCTCCCTTTCAGAAAAAAATCCTGCAATCTTACACCCACTTGACTGGAAATAAACAATTTTGAACACAATGGGGCTTCTGAGTACATATGTATAGTATTGTACTGTTAGATTGCTGTTTCCTTCTCATTCTGATACTACATTTTCCAGGTCATATTGCTCTCTCTGCCTGACTCAGGATTGTTGTTCTGAGGTGGAAGAGCAGCACATGCATGCTCATTGTATGTATAAAATGTCAGACAGGCTGTCCATGTGTGTATGATTCATCTCTATTTTTAATAAGGGGAAAATGTGTAGATTGGGTCTTTGTGCCTACAGTCTAGTCAGTGTAATGGGCTGGATGAGGATGAAGAAATTGAAACTGAATCCTGATAGATTGGAGATGTTGTGGTCTGGTGATTAAGTGGGATTGCACTCTCCTTGAAGGAGTAGGTAAATAGTCTAAGAGTGCTTCTCCCCCACCCCAACTCCCAAATTTTAAAATTGATATCTTTGCAACATAATGTTTTTAATTAAATAATACAGAGAGAAAATATTTTATACAGGATCAGATCAGAATCATGTCAAGATATGTCACAGTCAGGCACAACAAGATGGCATGTGATTTCCAGCAATGGGTATTCAGAGGCATATGGCCTCCAGCAATAGAGGTAAAATACAGCCATTGTGGCTAGCAGCTGTTGATAGCCGTATCTTCCATGAATTTGTGTAATCCTCTTTGAAAGTCATCCCAGTTGGTGGCCCTCCCTGCCTCTTGTGGAAGTGAGTTCTGTACTTCAACTATAGAAATCACTCCTTCCTTGGAGGGTTTTAAGCAGAGGTTGGATGGCCATCTGTCATTGTTCTTTTCATTGAGATTCCTGTGTTGCAGGGGGTTGGCCTAGATGACCCTTGGGGTCCCTTCCAACTCTACAATTCTATGATTCTATTCACCATGGGAAGTGGTATTTTCTTCTAACTGATGTGTCTTCTGTGCTTCTTTTGTCTGTGCTGAATCTTCAGCTTCGTTGGCTGTCTTTAAGTTCTAGTGTTATGAGAGAAGGATAAAACTTTTCTCTATCCAATTTCTTCGCACCATGCCTTAGACATCTCTATCATGCCCTCTCTTTCTCCCCTTTTCTCTAAACAAAAAAGCCCAAATTATTATAACATTTCCTCATAGCAGAGTTGCTCCATCCCCTTGATTATGTTGGTTGCAGTGAACCCTTTTCACCTTTACAATATTCTTTTTGAGGGGAGGGGACCAGAACCGTACACAGAATTCCAAGTGCACTTGCACCATAAATTTGTATAATGGCATAATGATATTGACATTTTTATTTCTTAATGATCTCAAGCATGGCATTCATCCTTTACCAACAGCTGCCCCATACTGGGTCAACATAACTCAACCTGTTAATCACTGTCAGTTCAGACAGACAGCAGGTTCTGCAGGTGAACCCCTTCTTTGTGTTCTTTCTGGCTGGGTGGTAAAAACCTATTGAGAATGGAGCAGGGGTATTCCTTGATGGTGCCCCAATGTTGGAATGCCTTCCTAGGATAAGCAGAGCATCACGTTCATTTTTCAGAGAAAACATTTTTCTCTTATGTGGAGTATCTTTGTGATGATGGAATAATGGCCTCAAAGTTGAGCCTGATATAAGGAAGGAACTCACCTCATTTTCTAGGTTCAGGGGAAGGATTTATCTCATCCCTGATGCAGTGCTGGGCTCTGGCACCACTCTGAAGTTTGGTGTGACGCTAGGAACATAATGTCATGCATTAATATTACACGAAAAACAAGATCTAAGACCAGGCATATGCAAATAAAAAGGGTGCAGCCCTACTAATTGGGCTTGCTGTGTTCTTTAGGGTGCCCACTGAATTCCATAGAAAGAAGTAAATTGGTTTAATATGGACAAGTTGAGAAAGACAGAAAAATCTGTGCCTGTCCCCAGGCACCATGATCACCAAGAATAGGGGCAAGCCCCCATCCCAGTGCATGCCTTTATCTTCTCCCATATAACTGAATGGCTACTCTGCTCATCTACTGTGGATGGAAAATCAAGTGCTGTACTTACAGGCAACAAAATCAATTGTTGGTTGGAGTCCCAAGGAGTGCAATCTTATCTTGTATTTTTATTCTGTGAACCGCCCTGAGATCTATGGATGAAGAGCAGTATATAAATTTAATAAATAATAAGATAATAAAAAATTATCTCACACAAAGACACTTTGCATCTATCAGTGAGCCTATGCATTACAGAGGTCCTGCTTCCACGCATTCTTCACCCATCACTTTGCTAGCTATTTGTCATATGTTCATCTCTTATGGTTCTGCTCCTGACTTGAGATTCTGCAGCAGGTGCTAGTTCAACATGAATGCATATCACTTCTATTCAAAATAAAGATGTGGCTGCTGAACCTTGTGTTTTCCAGCTCTTCTGTGCAGAAAGAATGAATCAGACAGCTGTTTCAACCTCTGCCTTTTTATTGGCAACACTAGGTTGTCTCATTCTATAGCTGGTGAACTGGCACCAATAAACTGAGAGGTTAAAAGAACATCCTTGAGGGGAAATTGTCAATGATCTCAATGATATGTAACATAACAGAACATGGTGGGGTTATTAGGCTTTGTTCCAGGGACATTCTCTGTAGTCTGACTGCTCAGAAGATCTTCCAGATCTGATAATTCACAAATGAGAATATTTCCCAATCAAATTAAAATTAGTAGAAATCCCAACTTTGTGGCTGGAACACTGCAAAATGTTTGCAAAAAACCACAAACTATCTGAAATAGAAAAATTGCATGTTGTGGGCATTGTACAAATACCTTTTCAGCTGAAAATATGCTGGAGATAAACAGGCCTTTCTCAGGTTCTAGTTTCCAGCTGCCCAAGGCAGAGGGATGGAGAACCTCAGGCTTCAGGGTCTCTGTCTGGCCCTTGGACTTGACCCAAGTCATGGACTCTCTCCTGGGCTCACTCCTCCCTGGCTCTGCTTCACTCCTTTACAAGACTGAAATGTGACTTGAACTGTAATCATGCCTTTTGCTTGCCCTTGGCAGAGTTTGCGTACAATAACGCGCTACATGCTTCAATGCATCAGACCCCCTTTTTTGCCAGTTATGGATACCATCCTCGCACCTTCCCATCCCCAGCTGACACCCTGTCGGTGCCGGCAGCAGAAGACTTCGTAGAAGAACTGTCAGCAATCCAGAGTTTACTAAATGAGCATTTGGGCTGTGCTAAGGAGTCTATAAGGGACGCAGGTGGCGCTGTGGGTAAAACCTCAGTGCCTAGGACTTGCCGATCGTATGGTCGGTGGTTCGAATCCCCGCGGCGGGGTGAGCTCCCGTCTTTTGGTCCCAGCTCCTGCCCACCTAGCAGTTCGAAAGCATGCCTAAGTGCAAGTAGATAAATAGGTACCGCTTTATAGCGGGAAGGTAAACGGCGTTTCTGTGCGCTGCGTTGGTGCTGGCTTGCCAGAGCAGCTTCGTCACGCTGGCCACGTGACCCGGAAGTTCTCCAGACAGCACTGGCTCCCAGCCTCTTAAGTGAGATGAGCGCACAACCCTAGAGTCGGACACGACTGGCCCATACCTTTTTACCTTTAAGGAGTCTATAAGAGATCAGCCAATGCTCACCGACAACCTGGCAGTGAGATGAAGATGGGAGATCAGGTGTGGCTGTCAACATGTGATTTGCCACAAAAGAGCAGATGCAGGAAACTAGAACCTCAGAGAGTGCGCCTGTTTGAAGTGATAGACCAGATCAATCCTTTAACTTTCAGGCTCTGATTGCCTGTATCCATGAAGATTCATCCCGTCTTCCACAGATCAGTTTTGTCACCAGTTGTGCCTGCACACCCTCAACAGGCACCTAGACAATCACCTCTACCTCCCTTCGTGGTAGAAGGAGAGGAAGAGTATGAAGTAGAGCAAATTCTAGACTCTCAACTGTGAAGAAAAAAGTTGCAAGACTTGATTGTGTGAAAGGGGTATGGGCCAGAAGAAAGATCATGGGAGTATGCAGAACATGTTCATGCACCAGACTTGCAAAGGGCATTTCATACTTGCCACCTCAACTGGCCAAAACCACCAGGTGGAAGGAGGAGGAGGGCTTTAGAGAGGGGGGTGATGTCAGGGACTGGACTGAGGAGGAATGGTGGAAACCACCCCACCCCTCCTGAAACTTCCAGAGAAGAGGAAGATAGTATAGATTTACAACAGTGGTGTGCAGAAGGTCACAGCCCAGAGAGAGAAGAGGGACAAAGCTGGGAGATAATGGGAGAAGAGGAGTGGGGAGCAGCAGAGCCAGAGCATCTGGCTGACATGTTATCATTAGAAAGCATTCCAGACCCCCCTTCTCCCAGAACCTGGCGAGCAGTGAAAGTGGGAGAGCAGAGAGCTAAGAGGCAAATGGCCTTAAGTGGCCACCATAAGGTGAGTAGTGCTGTTGATGACTGAGAGGGAATGGGGGGAGGAGATTACTCGGAGTAACACCATTACTGAGAGGTGACATTTCTCAGCCTCTCTCTGTGAACATTGAATAAAAGATATTGGTCATTGGATTCCCTGAAGTCTGACACTTAGCTAGGGAGAGGTATGTGTCTGTGCTCAGAAACCTCTGGCTTCTGCATGGCTGGTGTGTAACCTAAGTATACGAAGGTCACATCCTTCACAATGCTATTTGGCTTTTAACTTGCTTTTAGCTTTCCTATGATGTTATTATTTGATTTTATTTTGTTATATTGTTGTAATCCATAGTGATATATCATTGTGATACAGTTGTATATGTATACACTTCTATAAATAAATGAGTAAAACAAATCTGTTGCTCCACCCGCATTTGCCTCTTGTGCCACCCACCATTGGGTATGTGGTTCACCTGTTTTCTAAAGTGGCAAGAAGCACATTTCTGGGGTACAGAAGTATCATTTGAAGCAGCCCATAGTGTATTATTTCATAAATTTGTGACCTGCTCTGCTTACTAGACAGGCAGATTCGTTTTCTAGAAAGGGGTGTGGCCAAAATTAATTTTATTCCCTGCCTTCTGTTTTCCTTCAGATCTAGCTTAACTTCAAGACCTTCCTTTGCTTCAATTTCTTTGGAAAAATCATATTTGTATTCTGCCCTTGCAGAAACTGATCCACTTTATTTTACAGTATCCACATCTGGGCAGTTAAAGATGGCTTGGTTCCCCAGGATGTTCTGCATGCTGCCAAGGTGCATTCTGGGTCGCTCTTCCCCTTCAGCCTGAGATGCTCCAGCTTCCACCTTTAGCACATTAGCATTCTTGGAACTCCGCTGAGGATGAAACTGAGCCCATTTTGTAAAGCAAGTGTGATAATCAAGCTCTATAAAAGTGATTAATAATAATGATAATGCACAACATCTTTGTTAATAATAAATGTGACCCATAGCAGTACTTGCTACTGATGTGTAATTGCAGAGAGATTTTTTTGGCTGTTAATAAAGGGTTGTCAACACATTGTAATCCATTTTGTACAGAGAGGGGACAAGCCAACAGTAATTTACTTTTCTAGTGATTTGCATACTGTAGACAAAATTTGAGATGGGCCAGTAATTAGTAATGTGCTTAGAATTAACTTCTTTATGAAGATAGGTAATTACTGTGTGGTTTCCACAGTTCAAGCATTTTGTAGTGCTTAATGGAAACATGAAAGATGCTCACAAGGAATATAAACTATGAGGCTGCTACACATTCTAAGTGTGTGTTCAGTATATTCAAGCTGAATTCCTGGCATGATTACATTTTTAACCAGGATCCCATCAAGACTCTTAGCCATTCTCCTTTGAACCTTCTTAGTGACAATCTTCTACAACAATACCTTCTGGCAATTATGTTTCTAACAAAAACAAAACAAAACAAAAACCCTGCAGGTTTAAGATGAAAGTTAAGGCTTTCTCATGTTGGTTCAAAGTCCACAAATCCAGGACGCTGGCAGTTAAAGTGGATGTCCCAACAGATGAGCCCTGTCATCAGCTGTGATGTTGTGCAATGTCACAAATTGTGCTTGTTTGCAACCTACCCTCCATGTACCCACACTTTCCCATGGTCTTTTAGCCCCAAATCCCGTTGGGACCAGTAAAGAAACCTCATGCAGCCCTGGCATTGTATTTCATTGTTAAGTATCTGAGCCAACCTATAATGATAAAGGAATGCCTGCTTGTTGCTTGCAAGATGAGTTAAAGGGTGGAAGGGGCCCTCTTCTAGCATCCTACCATATGGAGATGTGCTCTGGTGTTGTAAGGACAATAATGGTACTGTTGGAATATGGTGTGTTTAGCCTTGTTTCCTAGCATCACAGTGATTAATTATGGTGCAAGTAATAAAGTAATGGTGCAAGTCTGAGAAAGATGGGAGTTTCTTAAAGGTGAAATACTGAAGACCCAAAGGCAGACAATTCTAACAAGAAAGAAAGTGGGAGGCATCTAAAGAAATCAGTGTGGCTGCATAAGGAACTTACAGTTGAGCTGAGAGTTAAGAATGACATGTATAACAAAGGAAAGAAAGGGGAAATCATGAAGGAAGAGTACAGTATACACAAGTAGCCAACAGTTGCAAGGAAAAGGTCAGGTGGGCCAAAGCTCAGAATGAGCTCAGGCTTGCAAGAGAGGTTAAAAATAATAAAGTTTCTTCAGCTATGTTTGAAGCCAGAGGAAGAACAAGAAAGTGGTAGGTCCTCTGTGCAGAGCAGATGAAGAAATGCTATTGGGTGACAGAGAGAAGGCAGAATTGCTGAACACCTACTTTGCTCATGTCTTCACCCAAAAGGAAAGCAGTGCCCAACCTGGTGATAATAGAATAAATGTTGCAAGGAGGGAACTGCATGCCAGGATAGGAAAAGAGGTGGCAAGGGAACACAGAGCTGCTTTAAACGAATTCAGATGTCTAGCGTCTGAAGAGCTGCATCCAAGGTACTAAAGAAGCTTGTGGGTGTAATCTCAGAGCATCTGTCTATAATATGTGAGAATTCTTGGAGTACAGGTGAGGTTTCTGTGGCCTGTGGATCAGAGATAGGCAGATGTGGTCTCCTATGGACTTGGACAACATTAGGACCACTAGTGGAGGTTAGCGTGGAATCTTGCTGTCATAAAATGCAGGACAACTAAAATCAGAAGCCTGGTTTTCTGGATCTCAGCCAATTGCAGACACTAAATCTGTGAGTGAGGAAATATTAGGCAAGCATTCAACTGGTGCACCCCCTCCAGTTCTTGTCTACAGAGGAGGAGTCTATGCAGTGACAACCTAGAACAATAATGAAACCTATTAACAGCAGGTGAGAGCTGGTCATGTGAAAATGCACTGATCTGCACAACAATCTGCCACTGTGGCCCCTGTGGTCCTCGGGGGCAAAGTCTGGGTCAGGCAGGCTGTACTGACATCAATGAATGAAGTGGTTTTATGGACATTTGGAGCAAGTAATTTGGAGCACCTACATCAAACTACAATTCTTAGATTCCCTGAGGTGAGCCATAAGAGTTAAACTGGTATAAAACTGATATAAGACTGCAGTGTATATATTCCCCTAGTGCTTGTTCATGTGGCTCTGAATATCTTGATTTCCTGCTTAGTCACCTGGCTGTAAGGTAATACTGCCTGCGCTGGCCTCTGTGGAACTACACACAACATAATTTATTAGTCGGTGCAGTCCCCATTCTTTAAAAATGCTGAAGTATCGGATAGTGAAGATGTGTATATCCTTTTCAGCTTTCCATAAAGGCACATTCACAGCTGTGAGATGTTTTCCTTATTTGCCAGGTAAAGCCGGAAGCCTTGAAAAGTCAAGTCAATGTGATTTGCTTAAACCTGGCAATGTCAACAGCAAACCTTCTAGGCATCTTTATTTCATCCTTCCGTGCACAATAACAGCAGTTTCAAAAGTTGCAGTGCCCGAAGCAGCTGGATGATTGAAAATGAGGCCTTTGTCAAACAGAGCTTTGTGGTTTTGTAAGTGACATGGCTAAAGATGTTTTAGAGAGCAACATTCTTCAGAGATCATGAGGGGCTTCTGCTTGGTGCTTTAATTCAACATGATGAGGCACCCAGCATCCCCAGAGTGAATCCATTTCTCGGGTTTGTGAGACACGTGTCTAACCATGACCTTGCCTAACAACCACTTCTTTTTTTGCAAAACTGAAAAGCATGCATTCATAAGAACAAAGTAATCTAAAACATTTTAGGAAAAGCAGTGAATTCAGAGAGATAGAGAAATTCAGGACCAGGCAAGCTGGCCTTTGGCTCTGCCACACATACAACTGACCTGGGATTGATTTTGCTTTCCAACAAACTTTGGGGCAATGGATAGCTCATTTGGTTAGAGTGTGGTGCTGATAACGCCAAGGTTGCAGGTTCAAAGCCCCTTATGGGACAGCTGCATATTCCTGCATTGCAGAGGGTTGGACTAGATGATCCTCAAGGTCCCTCCCAACTTTAAAATGCTCTGATTCCAAGATGCTTACTTTTAAAATAGCTGTATGATTTTTTTTAAATCAGTGTAAAGTTGCATCATCTTAAAGAGTAGTGCCACGCCTCAAGTTAGTCTCACAGGATTGTTAATGGAGCCTCTACACTCAGCTTTACAGGTGAACACACAGACAGTGCTATCACTCAGCCCAGAACCGTATCCATCACATTCTGTGCAGTTGCTGTAAAAACCAGGGAAAGTAAGTAAGTAAGTAAGTAAGTAAGTAAGTAAGTAGAGAGGCTTTTCCCCTAGTCCAGAGCCAATTTGCCTATCTAAGGGGGTGAATGCAAAGTGTCAGAATTAGATACATTGGCAGTTTTTAAAAAGTTTGCTTGCTTGTTGCTTTTTATTTATGTATTTTGTCTTGGAAATGTGTTGCTTGAAAAGGGAAGCACTAGTGATGGATACATGTTGGTGGTGGTTGTGCAGGCAGTCTTTCCTGAGTCATCAGCAGTTTCCCACACTCATGCCTTCAATCATTCATTTTGTGTAACAGGATTTAAAGTCTTTCTTCCTGACATCCTTGAGCACCTAATTGAGCTGGGATTTTTCTCTAGAGATGTCTTAATGTTCTGTTCACACACAAATGCTCAGAAGCATTTACCTGAGAGACCCTGGAAATTGCCCTTTTGCAGACCCAAGGAGAAAAAGCTTAACACACACACACACCAATTTTCTTGTGGAAGAGAATGTAGCTGATCATGTTATTTCCTTTTCCTAGTTACTTTCAGTTATTTTCTAAAAGCATTTAAACTTCAGTTGTGCGGGAAATGTTGCTCCTTGTAACTCAGTCATAAGAATAACTATATTGCTGAATATGGTTGGCTTAGAATGTGGGAGTGTGAAGTAATCTCATTGCTTTTGTTATATCTGATTGGCTGAAACCACTTTAGGAAGACATCCATGCTTAAATGGGGGAAAGATGAGGAACAGGTGAAGCTGTGAGCATGATAGGAACTGCTGGATCATAGAATTGAAGAGTTGGAAGGGACTCTAGGGTCATCTAGTCCAACCCCCTGCAATGCAGGAATCTCAACTAGATTATCCATGACAGAGGGCCATCCAACCTCTGATTCAAAACCTTCAGGGATGGAGAGTCCAACTCTTGTCGAATGGCTCTTAGCACCAGAAAGTTCTTCCTGATATTTTTTCCAGATTCTTCTAATTTGAAGCCACCCCCCCCCCCCTATTCTGGCATTTCCCTTAAGCTTAGAGACTTAACTTTCAGTTTCAAGTTTCAATTTTGCAATGCAGCTCCATCTTCCTCCCTGACATTTTCCTTATATGGTAAGCTTAGAGACATAGTTTGCTGTCAATAGATGTTTGCCTCATCCACAGCATCCTTTTTATGCTTGGATCACCAAGGTGTCCTAATGTGCTTTGGGTGTTGCTGCTTTGACACCTGCTGCATTGCTCAGGTCTTGTTTCATTTTGGACAAGACCATAATTCCGCCAAGACACCTCACCTTGGCTCAGGAGTCAGTATGCACCGGAATCTGATGACTCTCCCTACTGATTAGGCTCCATCTTGCCATTAGAATCATAGAATCATAGAGTTGGAAGAGACCACAAGGGCCATCGAGTCCAACCCCCTGCCAAGCAGGAAACACCATCAGAGCACTCCTGACAAATGGTTGTCAAGCCTCTTCCAACTCTATGATTCTATGATTCCTCCAGTCTGCCAGGATTTCGCCTGTTCTCCAGGAATTCTCAAAGATGACTGCCAGTGGTTCTGAGATCACATCTGCCAGTTCTTTTAATACTCTTGGATGCAGTTCATCTGGCCCTGGAGACTTGAAGGCATTGAGGAGTTCAGCCTTTTCTGTGTCCCCTGTTTGCATTTCACCATCTTCTCCTCTGAGTGACCCCACTGTTTCGTTGTTCTTCCTTTTGCTTCGGACATACCCATAAAAGCCTTTTTTGTTGCTTTTAACCTGTCTAGCAAGCCTGAGTTCATTAAATAACAAGAATGTTACCCCAGTCAAGGTTTATTGCCTTCAAGGAAAGGAAAACTCCTTCCATTATGAAGCAACTGAACATCATGCAAATAGAAAAAAAACAAAGTCTGTATTAGCAATACAGTTAACAAAGGGATGCTTTTTTTGTCATCTCAATGGTTGAAGAATAGCTCTGTATCCACCCCTCTTCCCCAAGTTCTGCTTTTTTACCATTCTAGATTGTCAGGACCAATGGAGGGAAAGTAATCAGATTCTTCTCGTAACCAGGATCTGTAGTTGCACTTTTGCAGTCCAACACTCACTTGGTGAACTTTTATCTGCCATCTCTGCTTAGGAGGAAACAGTGATTCTTCACGGTGCCCTTATAAGCCCCAATTGGCCTCTCTGGCTTGGCCCAGAGTAATCAATTCTGGGACCTTTCCAGCCAATTATGTGCTATAGCAAGCCTCCTCAGATTCTCAGGTGTTGCTTTTTCAAAGGCACAAAGCTGTTGTTATCTGTTGTTTTTCCTCATAAACTAGGTGAATAGGAAACATCATCAGGAATATTGTAGCAACAGTAACTGGCAAAAGAAGTCATTTTCACACGCTGGTGTGGAAGCCTAAGAAATACAAATAAAACACTACCCAGCTTTTCTGTAATGATACTCAGGGGTAGGATTGTGCAGGTATTCAATTGGGGTAGAATGAACATGATGGTGTGTGAGCAGGATTGTATTCCCTGGTTCTTCCTCTTCTGCACCTTCAGCGTAGCTGCTAAAGAGTCTCTACAAAAACGGTGTGTGCATAGTTTCTCTGCATGAACCCTGCTCTTCTTCATGAGCCTTCACTGCATTCTAAAGTCATGTCTGAACAGTTCCAGAGTGAGGAGACAGGAAAGTGCAAGCCCAGTGTTATGAGCATTGCACACAGAAACAAATGAAATGAGCAGTGCTGCCTCTGTCTTCCAATATGTACTGTTGCTATTCTTATTACTACACTGGATTGTGGTCTTCATCTACTTACTAACCAATTGTCCATTATTAGGATGGGTGGTGTGTGTTTGTGGAGGTTGGGGCTAGCACTGCTCATGGGGTTTTTTCACTGTATGAACTTGGTTCCCCATTGGAGTCCCTACAGTTAGAACCAGAGGATGGGACTCACCCAACAAACGCCATCAACAGAAGACCTGTGCAAGGGCTTCCACAGGGAAAATGGGCTTACCCCTCTCCTCCTCTTGCAACCCTAAAATCGTCGCGGTGGGGGGTGTTAGAAGAGCCCCCAGCACAGTGTGGGAGGCGAGGGTAGAGGATAATTCCACCTGTCAAGCTGCAATGCTTGTGCAAGTGAAATGTTTGTAATAGAGCAATGCATGATTCTAGCCAGAATGCCCTTTGTCAGACAAGTTTCCCTTCACAACAAATCCTCAAGTTCAAAGCTTTGTTCTTTCTCTTTATGTGTTCATGGCAATCATATAGTGTGGCTGGGGTGAGGGTTAAAGGTGGCGCTGTGGTCTAAACCACTGAGCCTCATGGGCTTGCTGACTGGATGGTCAGCAGTTTGAATCCTAGCGACAGGGTGAGCTCCCGTTGCTCTGTCCCAGCTTCTGCCAACCTAGCAGTTCAAAAGCATACCAGCGCAAGTAGATAAATAGGTACCACTGTGGCGGGAAGGTAGACAGCATTTGTGTGTGTTCTGGCACTCATCATGAAGTTCAACAAATTATTAAGCAAAATAAAATGCATTCTTAAATTCTGTAGATTCACACCATGTTGTAAACTCCTGAATGTATCTATAGGATAGAGAACGTATCAGTTTGTACTTTTGCTGGAGACTGCTGCTTAAGCTCCACTTGCCCCAGCTGATGCAGCTTCTTCCATGTTATGACAGAGTCATAGCCAATCATTATGCAATGTACAATGCAAATGTACGCTGACTATTACAATAATTGCCTGTCTTGGTAAGAGTAACGTTATCTGAACATTTGCAGTGAGAGGTGCATTTACTGCATCAGTTGGGTCTGCAAATGCATTTTCCAGTGTGCAGCTATGTGCTGGTGTCTCACTGGTATTTAAAAGGAGAGGCTTGGAATGAAGGAAATCAATGTTTACAAGTTTCTAAGGAAAAGCGTGGGTAATTTCACAGCACTTATTGTGCCACAAACATTTTCACCACTGACAGTAACTTGTGGCAGTCATTTGTGGCTTGAAAGTCCAGTAGCGGAAACCCACTTTTTGTAAAGTTTTCTGCTTAGTCACTTGGAGGAAATTCATACAGGGGCCGGTCCACCCATGAGGCAAGGTGAGGCAACTGCCTTGGGTGGCAGGATCTACAGGGGCAGCAGATTCTGATAGAGATCTCCCCTCCCACTTGTTCCTGATGTGCATCTTCACTCCTTAGTCTCTGGCAAGGAGGGAGGCACCATTTTGTGGTTCACCTCAGATGCCAAAATGTCTTGAGCCGACCCTGAGTCTTATTCAGCATAGATGATTAAATGAATAGCTGTTTATGTTGTTGCCTCTGTGTTGGTCATTGTGTAGCACTATCCTAAGTGTATACATTCAGAAGAGGCTCCCATGGTGTTGTAATTCATAATTTAAAACAGCAAGAATAGATATGACTGGTTATCAGCCAATGACATTCTCTTCTTCCCTTCTGTTCATGAAAGTAAAAGGCACCAAGCAGAGCAAATTTGTTTTAGCAAGTAATGATATAATTTAATAATGATGGTGGTATATTTTTACCCTATTTTGTTTGGCCTTCAGAAGCCCCAACTGACATTCACTAGCTTAGAAAAAGCTAAGAAATCTGAACAACAGACTCCTAAGAGAGCCTCTTCACTATTACCACAAATGCCCACTGCTTGTCATATAATGAATTATCTTGGGAAAATGAAATTCTTCACAATGTCTAGGGTGAGAATTAACCCCACTTTAAACACACACGCAAAAGTCCATACTTCTAGGAAGTTTTTACAGAGAATTGTTAAATCCACAGCCTTAACAAGCTTCCATGGAGTGCCTGCCTTTTGGTCTTGCCCTCTTAAATTTTTATGAGCAAGTTATATGATGTTATGTCTGCCACCATCTCCTTTACTTTTCTCAAGTGGCTCTGAATCAATGACAAGAGAACTTTGCGTCAAGATAGCCTGCTGTTATGATGCTTGTATCGTGTCATCAGGATGTGTTTGTATTAGAAATGGAAGGGGAATGATTGCCGTAGCTTGTTTGACACGATCAAGGCAGTTTCTGGTGTGGCTGTTTTGGAGCCAGCTTTGGTCTGAATCTCCTAATGTGATTTAGATATGAATTGTTCTTGTCACAGTCAGTAACTCAGTGTCTCTTGTGTCAGGACTAGGAAAATGCTCTGAACATCCCTATTTTACCAAGGCAATCTCTGCTTTCTGGTATTATCCCCTGGAAAAGCTCTATTTTAATTGCACCTTTGTTTGTATATAAAGTATAAACCTTTGTTTATACTTTAGGAAAAATGCAAAAAATGCACATTCTAAAACATTGCAGAGACAATAAGAATTACATGCACAATGAAAAGTAAAAGTCTAAGCAAGTTGTATAGGAAAATAGGGAGAAGAAAGGAAAAAAGGGAGGAAGAATTTAAGGTCAAAGAAAGGAAATGGGGAAAGAAGAATCTTTGCACTCTGCTTCCTGATAGGATAGGAAGAGGAATAATTTAACTTTAATAATGATTAATAAGTGAGAATTAGATATATGGTTGCACATATTCTTGAAATGTTGAAATCCCATAGAAGTTAATAAATAAACTCAATGGTCTAATAGGTTTTATGCCCTTCCTTTAAAACAAGACATGAGAGCTCTCTTCCAAACCTTCTCATTGCACTTTACCTAAATTTTGGAGGATTTCCAGTTGGCAACTATTATTTACCCAATCATTGTCAGCAAAGAGAGAAGTGATAAGTTGTGAGTCCTTGAATCCGCACTTTACACTTTCAGTCACCTCTTGAATACTTTTTTTTATGCTGACAGGACTTCACACTTGTTTTTGCTTCTTCTTGAGTATCCAGTCATTTTAATGATTGATCTGTATTGCTTTTAAAGGTTTTTTATGTTGCTCTAAATTGCCCTGATGTTTTGTGAGGGGGCAGTCAATGCATACTTTTTATAAATAATTATGTTCTAGATTTTCACTCACAATTCCTTTCAACAACCAAGAAGAACTCTTAGGAGTCAAAGGAATTTGAAAGTAGTGCATTTGATTATATCATATAAAGAATTTGAAGACAAGCCAATAATATATGCATTTGTTTTAATGTTTTATTGTGTTTTTCTGTTGTAAAATGTTTTTAGATGCCTTTAATTATTTTAATAGATGGTATATAAGCATAATTAAAATAAAGCAAAATATAATTTGCATCCAAAACTTGACACCTTCAGCACTTCCAAAGTTGAATTGCAGCCAAGTACCATCTGAGCTGATTTTTTAAAAGACAGATTCTTTCAGGTTTGGAAGTATTAATTTTTTTGAGAGATTATCTTATGACCAGGTCTGGTCTTCTTTGGTTATTGGTTCTGCTACATCCTGCTCCCATTTGAAAGCTGGTTCTTCAAGATTCTGAGATTTTGAACATTTTTTTTTGCTCCAGTGTGTGTTCATGTAGGTTGGACTGACCTGAATTTGTTCTTTTCTGCCCCCCCCCCCAATACATCCCTATCCTGGTGGTGAATGTCGCTGCATATTTCTAAAGTTGCAGCTATTCCGTAAATACATTTCCATTGTGAGATACAAGGTTTTTTTTGTGGTGGTCAGTTTGCTAGTGCACTTCCTTTGTAACAGTGGGCAATTGCAGAGTAAATGAATGGCAGTTTTCTGCTGGCATAGAACAGCTACAGCGGTGTGGAATAGCAAGGTGAGGAAGAAGTCAGACAGCTGTCCTTTAAAGGAGGTGTTCACAATACAGCAAAGTCTCTCTGTATTGATCAGTGAAATATTGACTAGAGTTGTACATGTCCCTGATTTCAGATTATCTTCTCCTGATTGCTGTAGTGCCTCACCTCAGTTTGTGGTTTGGGTGGTTGTGGGGAATCCTTGATGTTATTTCTCTCTTAATTATAGAATTAAGATCTACTCTGATTTGCTGAGTGTGATACAACTGCTGGTTCTCATTTACAGAACAACCCAAATCCTTGATCCAGAATGTTGGAGGTTGGGTTGGATGAGGTTAGGAATTCCCTGTGTCCCTGATTCCTGTTTCCTCTTTTCAGTTCTCTTTCTTGGCCCGTCTAGAGCAGGGAGAGGGAACCTGTGACTCTCCAGATGTTGCTGGACTACAACTCCCAACATCCCTAATCATTGGCCATGCTGACTGGGGCTGATGGGAGTTGAAGTCCAGCAACATCTGTCACTCCAAGGGTTCCCCACCCCGACCTAGAGACTGTAGGTTGGTTGTGTTCCATTAGTTTGCTTAGCATTTATGATTCCATAGGGTTAGATATGGATTATAGCCCCAAGGCTGAACCTTGGTGGTTTGCTCCTGACACTGGGCACTCATCAGGTCACTGTGAGCTGTGAGATATAGATAAACATTCTTTGATTTAGTGGACTGTATGAACTCTTTCCTTCAATTGTTTGAGACAATGGGACCTTATCTGTGATTGCTTATTCAATTCAACTCATTGCTTGATGCTACAACCAATAAATGATGAATATGTGCAAAAAAAATATCTCTGTGAGTTTGCAAGAAATCCTTAATTCATCCACCTCTTCTCTATGGATTTTTCTAGTCATTATTTAACAGATATACATTTGTAGACTTGGGGAGAACATTATTAAAAGGTCCAGTTCATCCCAGTTTATTCCCTATGCTCTGTCAAGAACTAATCTTTGTGTAAATTCTAGGCAAATGCCTGGTGCCTCAAGTACATAATATTATCAATGCCTTGGTATGTACACTTAGCCAGACTGTAATGCAGTAGTAAAATGTTTGGTATGCATGCGGTGGCAAAACACTGGGTGGGCGGCGTTGCAGCCAGGCAGCTGGGTCACAACAGTATACCGGCTTTGAGGGCGGAGGGTTTCCGCCTCTCCCCTTTGTCATGCCAGCCGCATCATTGTTGTGGCGAGCGGTTTGGGCTCGAGCGGTGGTTAGGCATTGGGTAAGCCTTAGGTAAGGCATTGGGTAAGCCTTTGGATGGAAGAGAGGTTGTAGCCTCTGCCTGCCCCTCCTTAGTAAGGGATCCTGGGTGTGAATCCTGTCCGAAGCCTGGGCGTGGACTAGGGCCATGTCACAGCCCCTACAGGGACCCCTTGGGGTGCCCCTATTTGATGTACGTAAGTCATAGGGTGCCCCCCCCATATTGGTGGTTTACTCTTAAGTAGACTCCCTGCAGGAGTCAAGATATAGCCTGGCTTCACCCCAGTGCCTAAGTCAAACCACTCACATCTGTAACCAATAAAGTTGTGGCCTATTTGAACCCATAAACCCAAATACTTTGTGTCTGTGTGTTTTATTGTTCTCCTGGGAACTTTGTGACTCGGGTGCCTTGGCACGCAATGCAATGCCTGAGAGATAGCTCACTTGGTAAAGCATGAGACTCTTTATCTCAGGGTTGTGGGTTAGAGTGCCACATTAGGTGAAAGATTCCTGCATTTCTGCAGGGAGTTGGACTAGATCCTCGTGGTCCCTTCCAACTCTACAGTTCTATGATTCTATGATCACCATTCCAGCTTATGAGCTGTGGCTGATCTGGATTTTCTTAATTAGTTGGCATGTGCGCATTCCAAGTGCGGTACTATCAACATGTACACATTGCCCTCAAATGTGAATATATGAATCTGCCTCATAAAGAGTCAACAATCTGTCTAGCTCGGGATTGGCTATTGTGACTGACAGTGAATCTTGAAGGTCTCTAACAGAGACTTGCCCCAGCTGTGCTACCCAAGATGATTTTTTCAACTGGAGATGTCAGGGATTGAACCTGCAACCTTCCACGTACCAAGCATGTGCCTCACTACTGTGCTGCAGACTGCTTTTTTAAAATGGCTCTGAAAGCCTCTTCAAGTGTGGCTGTCTCCCAAACTGACCTCTATCTGTTTGTGTTCCTTTGACCCTCACCAGGGCTTTTGACTGAGTAATTTTCATGCAGTTTTCTCTAAGCTCTTCATTCCTGATGCTGGCTTTTTGTTGTCTTTAATTTTTAAACATGCTCTTCTCGGTAGTTGCTTGTTATGTTTTATTTACCTGTTTGTTTGCATTCAAGGGCAGCGTACACACAGCATTGCTAAACTAGACCCCTCAGTGTTTGTACAGCACTAACCGAGCGCACAGCATGTGCCCACACATGCACTGCAAACACTGTTGGGATGAAATGAAAAGGGGCTGAGGTTTTCCTTGCAGGTCCTATATGTGTTTAGCAGCCATTTCCATGCTTCTTCTTATGGAAGAACATTGCAAAACAATTATTCAGAGTGATTTCAGTTTGACATCTCCAGTTCTGCCAGCGGGCAGCTGTTCTTTGGGATGTGGTGACCATCAGCACCCTTTGGGGTGAAGACTGCACACTTCATTCATGCTCAGCAAGGCTCAGCATATAGTACAGTGCACATAGCTAGTCTGCATCTGAGCACAACACACAGAACTAGCCTGCAAACAGCATATTAAAGCATAAATTGCACAGTAAGTCTGCATAAAGCCTAATCAGCTTAGTCTGGTTACCATTTGCAGCTATTCATGCATGTTAGTACAGCAAGAAGTGTAAAGACTAATAGGGTAAAGCTAAGCACTTCAGCTGGAGTGTCCTCATTCCACCTCATGGGATGCCAGGCAAAGCTGGTCTGCAGGAAGGCCACTGCCTAGACTTGGCCTCTAGAAAGCACAAGGCATGAAACAGCACATTTACCCTTATCCTTGGCTATTAAGCTTAATTAAGCCATAAGGCAAGACCCCACTGCTTACATCCCTCAGTTGTTCAGACTCTTGGAAAGCAATGGACCACAGGGTCCCTCTCAGCCAGGGTGCAGCATTTCTGTCAGCACTAGGTCTTGCATCTCAGTTTCTCACCTGGGTGTCAGGGTCTGAGCTGGGCAGAGCCCCTCTAGCTCTCTGACTCTCTCTTATATGTTGTTGTTGTTTAGTCGTTTGGTCGTGTCTGACTCTTCATGACCCCATGGACCAGAGCACGCCAGGCACTCCTGTCTTCCACTGCCTCCCGCAGCTTGGTCAAACTCATGCTGGTAGCTTTGAGAACACTGTCCAACCATCTCGTCCTCTTTCATCCCCTTCTCCTTGTGCCCCCCATCTTTCCCAACATCAGGGTCTTTTCCAGGGAGTCTTCTCTTCTCATGAGGTGGCCAAAGTATTGGAGCCTCAGCTTCAGGATCTGTCCTTCCAGCGAGCATTCAGGGCTGATATCTTCTTGCAGTCCATGGGACTCTCAAGAGTCTCCTCCAGCACCATAATTCCAAAGCATCAATTCTTCAGTGATCAGCCTTCTCTATGGCCCAGCTTTCACTTCCATATATCACTACTGGGAAAACCATAGCTTTAACGATACGGACCTTTGTTGGCAAGGTGATGTCTCTGCTTTATTAAGATGCTGTCTAGGTTGGTCATTGCTTTTCTCCCAAGAAGCAGGTGTCTTTTAATTTTGTGGCTGCTGTCACCATCTGCAGTGATAATGGAGCCCAAGAAAGTAAAATCTCTCACTGCCTCCATTTCTTCCCCTTCTATTTGCCAGGAGGTGATGGCACCAGTGGCCATTAGTTTTTTTGATGTTGAGCTTCAGACCATATTTTGTGCTTTTCTTTTTCACGCTCATTAAGAGGTTTTTAAATTCCTCCTCACTTTCTGTCTTCAAGGTTATGTCATCTGCATATCTGAGGTTGTTGATATTTCTTCCGGCAATCTTTATTCCAGTTTGGGATGCATCCAGCCCAGCCTTTCGCATGATGAATTCTGCATATAAGTTAAATAAGCAGGGGGACAATATACAGCCGCGTCGTACTCCTTTTCCAATTTTGAACCAATCAGTTGTTCCATATCCAGTTCTAACTGTAGCTTCTTGTCCCACATAGAGATTTCTCAGGAGACAGATGAGGTGATCAGGCACTCCCATTTCTTTAGGAACTCACCATAGTTTGCTGTAGTCAACATAGTCAAAGCCTTTTGCATAGTCAATGAAGCACAAAATAGACGTTTTTCTGGAATTCTCTAGCTTTCTCCATAATCCAGCGCATGTTTGCAATTTGCTCTCTGGTTCCTCTGCCCCTTCGAAATCCAGCTTGCACTTCTGGGAGTTCTCGGTCCACATACTGCTTAAGCCTGCCTTGTAAAATTTTAAGCACAACCTTGCTAGCATGTGAAATGAGTGCAATTGTGCGGTAGTTGGAGCATTCTTTGGCACTGCACTTCTTTGGGATTGGGATGTAAATTGATCTTCTCTAATCATCTGGCCACTGCTGAGTTTTCCAAACTTGCATTGCTCGTTTAAGAAGGCCCTCTTGTCTCTCCTTGCTATGTTTTGAAAATCTGCATTCAGTTTCCTGTATCTTTCACTATCTCCCCCGCATTTTGCTTGCCTTCTCTCCCCCGCTATTTGTAAGGCCACGTTGGACAGCCACTTTGCTTTCTTGCATTTCCTTTTCATTGGGATGGTTTTCGTTGCTGCCTCCTGTATAATGTTATGAGCCTCCATCCATAGTTCTTCAAGCACTCTGTCCACCAACTCTAAATCCTTAAACCTGTTCCTCACTTCCACTGTGTATTCATAAGGGATTTGATTTAGATTGTATCTTACCGGCCCAGTGGTTTTTCCTACTTTCTTCAGTTTAAGCTTGAATTTTGCTATAAGAAGCTGATGATCTGAGCCACAGTCAGCTCCAGGTCTTGTTTTTGCTGACTGTGTAGAGCTTCTCCATCTTTGGCTGCAGAGAATATAATCAATCTGATTTCGATGCTTTCCATCTGGTGATGTCCATGTGTAGAGTCATCTGTTGTGTTGTTGGAAAAGAGTGTTTGTGATGACCAGCTTGTTCTCTTGGCAGGACTCTATTAGCCTTTGCCCTGATTCATTTTGAACTCCAAGGCCAAACTTGCCAGTTGTTCCTTTTATCTCTTGACTCCCTACTTTAGCATTCCAATCCCCTATAATGAGAAGAACATCCTTCTTTGGTGTCACTTCTATAAGGTGTTGTAAGTCTTCATAGAATTGGTCAATTTCAGTTTCTTCAGCACCAGTAGTTGGTGCATAAACTTGGATTACTGTGATGTTAAAAAGTCTGCCTTGGATTCGTATTGAGATCATTCTGTCATTTTTGAGATTGTATCCCAGTACAGCTTTTGCCACTCTTTTGTTGACTATGAGGGCCACTCCATTTCTTTTACGGGATTCTTGCCCACAGTAGTAGATGTGATGGTCATCCGAACTGAATTCACCCATCCCTGTCCATTTTAGTTCACTGATGCCCAGGATCTCAATATTTATTCTTGCCATCTCATTTTTGACCACATCCAACTTCATGGTTCTTACATTCCAGGTTCCTATGCAATATTTTTCTTTACAGCATTGGATTTTCATTTTGCTTCCAGGCATATCCACAACTGAGCGACCTTTCAGCTTTGGCCCAGCTGCTTCATCAGCTCTGAATCTACTTGTACTTGTCCTCTGCTCTTCCTCAGTAGCATGTTGGACGCCTTCTGACCTGGGGGGCTCATCTTCCAGCGTCATAACTTTTATATGCCTGTTGTCTTTGTCCATGGAGTTTTCTTGGCAGGGATACTGGAGTGGCTTGCTGGTTCCTGCTCCAGATGGATCACATTTGGTCAAAACTCTCCACTATGACCTGTCCATCTTGGGTGGCCCTGCACTGCATAGCTCATAGCTTCTCTGAGTTATTCAAGCCCCTTCAGCACGGCAAAGCAGTGATCCATGAAGGAGCCCTCTTATATAGTGTTGCATTATGCTGACAAGGCTAATTGGTGTATTACTCACATCCACCTGGGCTATACACTGGCTAAAACATCCATTCCTTCAGAGAAGCGAATTCTACTGTAGATGTTCTCAAGGCTTCAAACTAAAAGCAACAGTATGTGTCAAGCCCTTGGCTGAGCTGTGAAAAATAACCAGTTGGCTTGTTTAGCCCTTAACCACTTGGGACCAGTTTCCCTACACGATCACCTTACCCCACCTGTGCTCACTTGATTGCTTCTATAGGAGGAACTGGCACTGCTGCAAGTGCCACATAAGACCCATTGTGCATTTGTAACAACTCGGTCACTTAGTGTGGATGCGCCTACCCTTTGGAACTTCTTGCCTCTTGATATCAGGCAGGCACCTTTTTGATGCCTGCTGAAAGCATTCTTGTTTAGACAAGCTTGTCCAGATGTTTGGAAAGTTGAGATAATTTCAATCTGTTTTAGTATGGTTGTGAATTTTCCTTGATTTTACTGTTTTACATTTTGTAAACTGCTTTGAGGATTCTTACAATCAAGCAGTGTATAAATTTTATAAAATAAAATAAAATAAAATAAATATTTTCAGCCTCAGACTCTCCCAGTTAGTATTTTATTTCTCATACTTTACCAGCCATGTGACTTCTAATGTTTTCTACTGAACAACTGCTAAATACATTCTGCAGATTCATATTAACTCCTACAAGCATGGATTTCATTATAAAGCACTGCTAAGTCTAGGCCTGCTCAGGCTTTATCCTGAGGCATCAAAAGAAATATGAATGACATTTCTACATGATACAATTGTCTTCTGTGATGTGACGCTGTACCTGCAATTGGCTTGGGAAACATTTTGCTAGGAACTGACAGCAAGAAAGTTCTGGTGATGGCAGAATTGCCGCACATTTTGCCTAATCTTGGCACTCAGCAACCCTCTAACAAGTTTTGTGAGGCTGCTTTTTGAGACTGTCGAGCTGGCTGCTCTTGCCTTGGGCTTCATCTCTCTTCATATCAGATGCTTGCTAAAATTCTGTGTTCCTCAGGCACTAGTCCCTTAGACCAAAGAATTCATTTGTTTCCATATACCTTCCTCCATTATCTTTGGCACCTTTGTCTTTGAAACTCATTGTCTACGGTTATTCCTGCAATCCAGTTCGTTCGTTCATTCTATCACCTATCTATCTATCTATCATCTGTCTCTATCATCTATCTATCTATCTATCTATCTATCATCTATCTATCTATCATCTATCATCAATCTATCTTCACTTGCCTTTTCTAATCAACTTGGGTATTTTAGCATGGGCATCTCTTCTTGAACTGCCTACCCTTTTGTGTTTCTGGGTGCTTCAAAGTTGACCACTAGCATCATTAGCATCATCACCACCACAATCATCATTGCTGATATCATCGTTATCAACACAATCAATTTTTTAAAAATGTGTGGCAGTGGTAGCATATTCTCATGACAATCTCTACAAGTGGCCAATTTGTGGATAGTTCACTTTTGAATTTGGCTGAATATGTGTAGCAAAACTGAAGCTGAAGCTGTATCTGCAGAAATGTTTGGGACCGGAAGTCAGACCAAAATAAGAGCAACTAAATTGCAGCACAGATCTGGAAAACAGTGAATAACCATTGCAAAGCCTGGGGTGGCATGGGGTGGGGCAGGGCACCCTAGGAACCCACAGCACTTTAATAACCAACATATTTATTATGGAATAGGTATACATGTGACATAGCAAGCTTTGAATCTGGATCAGATGAGAAAGTTGGTATGGATAGAGATGGGAGGCTACCCAGTTTCAGACAGGTCCAAAACAGAATAACGCAGAGGACAGCTGTACGTCTGCCCCAACCCTATACAGATGAATTTAGGATTCTGAGCAGATGGTGCCCCCACTCTCTCTGTACCCTATTCGTGACAACTTGGTTTATGATGGCATGGCTGCAAATATGCCAATGTTGTTGTGCTGATTTCCAGTTTCTCCAAGTGTCCGAATTTTTTTGTGCTGTTTCTGCAAGGTCAGTTTCCTTGTCATGTGATACAGTATGTGAGATTTATGGTGTGTGTGTGTGTGTGTGATATCAGTTTATTTACATAACTTCACAGACAGTAGAAAGGTGCTTAGACTGGTTGTAAATTCTGTCAGTAAACTCTTCAAGTACAACAACATAACTGTGAAGTTCCCAAGGCCAGATCTTGCCAGCCAGCTGCAGACCGTGGATGCTTGTGTCCTCTCAGGCTGCAATGAGCTGCAAACAGCTTCCTTCGGCCTCCACCCAAACAGGTGGGGTGTGTTTAGTAGCTACTAGCAACCAGTCATCAAGAGCTCATAAACACAGCTCTTTACACTGGATGTGAGAAGAAATGCTATTTTCCAAAGAGCTACTTTCCAAAGAGAGAAAACTGTTTCCAACCCTCTCTGAGTCCACGAGTAATAGCATGAAATTTGCAAATGAATTTGAAATTGACAACTTCATCTTTGACTCTCCCTTTTAATTCTGGATTTGTGTGTGCTCTATCCAGTATGTGACACATCTACTGCTGTCTCTTGTGTTACTTGACATTTTGGGCTTGCTTTATAAAGAACACTCTCCTTCCTTCTTTCTGTTCTCTGTGTGGATTGGACCTGAAGATATGTTAACTTAAGGAGGTTCATGGAAGGAGAGGTTCCGAGCTTTCCCCACCACTGTGCCCCCCAAAAGCCTCTTGGCAAATAGGAGGGGTCCCCACTTACTGGATGGGGCACAGGAGGCTTTTGAGAGGGGGCAAAAACAACCCAAAGGTGGAAGTCAATCTAATTTGGGGCAATTCTGCCCCCTCAATCACCTCATGTGCTCCATCACCCCCCACATTTCTAGGAAGGGATCCTGCACCTTGGAGAGGTTATGAAGGGCGCTGGGGAAAGAGGAGATGGGAAGGTTTTCTTTCCCAACCTTCCTTAACTAACTTGGGATCCAAGATGTGTGTGAGAGAGATAGAGCTATTGTTGTTGTTTAGTCGTTCAGTCGTGTCCGACTCTTCGTGACCCCATGGACCAGAGCACGCCAGGCACTTCTGTCTTGCACTGCCACCCGCAGTTTGGTCAGATTCATGTTTGTAGCTTCGAGAACACTGTCTAGCCATCTCGTCCTCTGTCGTCCTCTTCTCCTTGTGCCCTCCATCTTTCCCAACATTAGGGTCTTTTCCAGTGAGTCTTCTCTTCTCATGAGGTGGCCAAAGTATTGGAGCTTCAGCTTCACGATCTGTCCTTCCAGTGAGCACTGAGGGCTGATTTCCTTAAGAATGGATGCGTTTGATCTTCTTGCAGTCCATGGGACTCTCAAGAGTCTCCTCCAGCACCATAATTCAAAAGCGTCAATTCTTCGGCGATCAGCCTTCTTTATGGTCCAGCTCTCACTTCCATACATCACTACTGGGAAAACCATAGCTTTTACTATACGGACCTTTGTTGGCAAGGTGATGTCTCTACTTTTTAAAATGCTATCTAGGTTTGCCATTGCTTTCCTCCCAAGAAGCAGGCGTCTCTTAATTTCGTGGCTGCTGTCACCATCTGCAGTGATCATGGAGCCCAAGAAAGTAAAATCTCTCACTGCCTCCATTTCCTCCCCTTCTATTTGCCAGGAGGTGATGGGACCAGTGGCCATGATCTTCGTTTTTTTGATGTTGAGCTTCAGACCATATTTTGCGCTCTCCTCTTTCACCCTCAATAAAAGGTTTTTTAATTCCTCCTCACTTTCTGCCATCAAGGTTGTGTCATCTGCATATCTGAGGTTGTTGATATTTCTTCCAGCAATCTTAATTCCGGCTAGGGATTCATCCAGCCCAGCCTTTCGCATGATGAATTCTGCATATAAGTTAAATAAGCAGGGAGACAAAATACAGCCTTGTCGTACTCCTTTCCCAATTTTGAACCAATCAGTTGTTCCATATCCAGTTCTAACTGTAGCTTCTTGTCCCACATAGAGATTTCTCAGGAGACAGATGAGGTGATCAGGCACTCCCATTTCTTTAAGAACTTGCCATAGTTTGCTGTGATCCACACAGTCAAAGGCTTTAGCATAGTCAATGAAGCAGAAGTAGATGTCTTTCTGGAACTCTCTAGCTTTCTCCATAATCCAGCGCATGTTTGCAATTTGGTCTCTGGTTCCCCTACCTCTTCTAAATCCAGCTTGCACTTCTGGGAGTTCTCGGTCCACATACTGCTTGAGCCTTCCTTGAAGAATTTTAAGCATAACCTTGCTAGCGTGTGAAATGAGTGCAATTGTTCGGTAGTTGGAGCATTCTTTAGCACTGCCCTTCTTTGGGATTGGGATGTAGACTGACCTTCTCCAATCTTCTGGCCACTGCTGAGTTTTCCAAACTTGCTGGCATATTGAGTGTAGCACCTTAACAGCATCATCTTTTAAAATTTTAAAAAGTTCAGCTGGAATACCATCACTTCCACTGGCCTTGTTATTTGCAATGCTTTCTAAGGCCCATTTGACTTCACTCTCCAGGATGTCTGGCTCAAGGTCAGCAACCACACTACCTGGGGTGTACGAGACATCCATATCTTTCTGGTATAGTCCCTCTGTGTATTCTTGCCACCTCTTCTTGATGTTTTCTGCTTCTGTTAGGTCCTTACCACTTTTGTCCTTTATTATGGTAATCTTTGAACGAAATGTTCCTTTCATATCTCCAATTTTCTTGAACAGATCTCTGGTTCTTCCCATTCTGTTGTTTTCCTCTATTTCTTTGCATTGCTCATTTAAGAAGGCCTTCTTGTCTCTCCTTGCTATTTTTTGGAATTCTGCATTCAATTTCCTGTATCTTTCTCTATCTCCCTCGCATTTTGCTTGCCTTCTCTCCTCTGCTATTTGTAAGGCCTCATTGGACAGCCACTTTGCTTTCTTGCATTTCCTTTTCATTGGGATGGTTTTCGTTGCTGCCTCCTGTATAATGTTTCGAGCCTCCATCCATAGTTCTTCAGGCACTCTGTCCACCAAATCTAAATCCTTAAACCTGTTCCTCACTTCCACTGTGTATTCATAAGGGATTTGGTTTAGATTGTATCTTACCGGCCCAGTGGTTTTTCCTACTTTCTTCAGTTTAAGCTTGAATTTTGCTATAAGAAGCTGATGATCTGAGCCACAGTCAGCTCCAGGTCTTGTTTTTGCTGACTGTATAGAGCTTCTCCATCTTTGGCTGCAGAGAATATAATCAATCTGATTTCGATGCTGCCCATCTGGTGATGTCCATGTGTAGAGTCGTCTCTTGTGTTGTTGGAAAAGAGTGTTTGTGATGACCAGCTTGTTCTCTTGACAGAACTCTATTAGCCTTTGCCCTGCTTCGTTTTGAATTCCAAGACCAAATTTGCCAGTTGTTCCTTTTATCTCTTGATTCCCTACTTTAGCATTCCAATCCCCTATAATGAGAAGAACATCCTTCTTTGGTGTCACTTCTATAAGGTGTTGTAAGTCTTCATAGAATTGGTCAATTTCAGTTTCTTCAGCACTAGTAGTTGGTGCATAAACTTGGATTACTGTGATGTTAAAAGGTCTGCCTTGGATTCGTATCGAGATCATTCTATCATTTTTGAGATTGCATCCCAGTACAGCTTTCGCCACTCTTTTGTTGACTATGAGGGCCACTCCATTTCTTTTACGGGTTTCTTGCCCACAGTAGTAGATATGATAGTCATCCGAACTGAATTCGCCCATTCCCGTCCATTTTAGTTCACTGATGCCCAGGATGTCAATGTTTATTCTTGCCATCTCATTTTTGACCACATCCAACTTACCCAGGTTCATGGTTCTTACATTCCAGGTTCCTATGCAATATTTTTCTTTACAGCATTGGACTTTCCTTTCGCTTTCATGCATATCCGCAACTGAGCGTCCTTTCGGCTTTGGCCCAGCCGCTTCATCAGCTCTGGATCTACTTGTACTTGTCCTCCGCTCTTCCCCAGTAGCATGTTGGACGCCTTCCGACCTGAGGGGCTCATCTTCCAGCGTCATAACTTTTATATACCTGTTGTCTTTGTCCATGGAGTTTTCTTGGCAGGGATACTGGAGTGGCTTGCCGATTCCTGCTCCAGGTGGATCACGTTTGGTCAAAACTCTCCACTATGACCTGTTCATCTTGGGTGCCCTGCTCGGCATAGTTCATAGCTTCCCTGAGTTCTTCAAGCCCCTTCGCCACGGCAAGGCAGTGATCCATGAAGGGGGATATAGTCCACAATTTTTAAGCAGGCATGGGACTCTTGGTTATTTATAGTCTGTTTTATCAATATAACAAGCACTTTCTTTGCAACCAAGCTCTCTTCTTCATCAGGCACACTTTGATGGGACAGAAGAGTACTGTACAGTATATCATAGTGCTCTGCAGAATTGTCTTCTGCTTTGAGGCATCCTTTAATTCAAGGCTCATGATGCTAAACTTTTTTTCCACTGTCAAAGTAGTCTGCCTGTGCTAATTTAAAAGGTAATTTTAAAATCCTAGCCTTTATTCAATCTTTATTCAAGAGTTTGAAAAAAGAGAACATTTTGCTCTAAACATACATGTCCTTGGTAGATAGCACAGGCAGGAAAATAAATGGATTTGAAGAAATAAAGCTGAAAGAGGATCATTAGGAAGCCAGCAAGCTGTTGAAAGAACAGCCAGACACTGTCATAAAGATTTGAAATGCTGCAGTGTCTGCTCTTTATGTCGAGGCTCATTCAGAAAGGTCATTGCACGTAGGATGGAGGGTTATTCTTTATGATCTAAAGTAATTTAAAATAGTGTAAACAAATAAATCTAGAGGAAGGAAGAAGTGTTTATTAGCTTTCAGTGACTCCATGAGGCTCCCCTTAAATTATTGGAGTGTGCTGGATGGCATAAGGTGATGGAGAAGATTTGTACCCGATAACCATCTGTACAGTATCTGAGGCTCCTCTTTGCAGATCGCAGCTATGCCACTTAAAGATAAAAACATGGCTCTAAAACCAACAACTTAAGCTATATATAAACAGCTTCTAATTGTATTGGGCACATCATGCTGTGGTGCTCAGACTGCTCTGTTGGCACAACTGCCAGGCGTTGGAAAGGGATTTGTGCCACTGCGGTACTTCAGGGAGCAGACTGACAGCGGTAAAAGATGCCGGAACCACAAGCGGGAAGCAATCATAAAACGAGAGGATCACACACACACACGTTGAGTGACACATGCGGAAGTGCTCTGGCCAAGCTTCTGCTCGGCTTTAATAATGCAGCATCCATCTTATTCCTGCAACTCCTGGGGTTTTTCATTGCGAAACACAGATCATAAATAGCAGTGGTAGCGATGTATCGTAAAAGGACAATTAATCTTTCAAATAAAAGCAGCAGGGTACATTCCAAACGCCCTGCAGCTAGTCTCTGTTTGCTCACGAGCAACTTTTATGTACTGACACTTGTTAAATGTTTTAAAAGCAGGTTAAGCTCCTTGGTCCTTAGGCGCTAAGATTTATACTTCCTAATAGTTTTATTTGAACAGCCTGTAATATGTGGGTGCCTGGTGTACAGCATCTTCGTATTCCCAGTGGTCTCTTCTTCCTGACTTGGACATCGGTTAAACTACTCAAAATGGGCATTTATTTTAGAGCCTTCCAAAGCCTGGATGATTGACTGGATTCTCTGGTATGAGCACAAAAACAAAGCAGATCTGAGAGGTATTTAGGGAAACTTGCATGCGGCTCTTTCATACTTGTATGGTGGCTGCAGAGGTGCCAGTTAAGGGCGGGTCTGGTGAAAGCATAGCATGAGGTGCATATGCTGTTCTTTCTTTCTTAGCCTGCAGTCATATGCGGAGTGGTGTCAAAGAATCAGCTCCATACCCCTGTATTTCAGACCCCATTTGACTACTACTCCAAAGCACCTGTATTTCTGCTGGTTCCTTAGTTATACATGCTGGGTGCAAAGGGGCAATACAAACCTTTGTTCACCCCCTCTATTGTCAGTGGCACAGAAATCAGGTCCCAACTGTGCCCTATGCCATTGCTTGACAGCAGTGGGAGTGAGAGTGCATGGTTCTGTTTGCACTTGCCTTACCATTGAGGTGGCCAAGGTGTCTTTGTGAGTGTATTTGCTTTCAGGCTATGAAAACATCTCTCTGGTGGTCTGCACTCTGCAACCTTCCTCCATTAATACATTATTCCCCTTTTGCAGAATCCAACAAATCTTGTTTTATTTTGCAAAATTCCACAATTCTCACAATCAATGGATCATTTTCTTTTTTCCAGTATCCTCATTGGCTCTGTCACATAAAATAATAAATTCTATTTGTCCTTTGAGACAACATCTTTCAAATAAAAATATTATGAATTATGTGTTGTATGAATTAATACTTTTTTTGATCAGCTATCATCTGTCGATGAACTGAGGGACAAAGAAAGTGGTCTCTCTATCCTTTTTTTGTCCACTGTGTGTAATTTAAAAATCTCTCTCATTTCCCTTCCACCATACTGTCTAAACTAAAAACAGACCCAAAGTGCTGGCTTTTCTGTGTACAAAAAAGTACCTGAATCCCACCATTATTTTGGTTGTCCTTTTCTGCATCTTTTTGAATGATGTGATACCACTTTCTTTCTTTTTTTGAGCTTGAGAGACCAACACTTCAAATCATAAGACTAACTATGGAGGCTACTGCTTATTTAACTCTCTCACTAAAAGCAAAAAATGTTGTTAGAACCCACCTAAATCAGGTAGGATCATATATATTGGGGAAATTATTATCATAGCCATAGAGCTACCACAGAAAAGGCCCTGCCACCCTGAGCTCATTTTCTTTGTGCATACAAGCAAGGCCTATGTAGCTGATCTCAAACCCCTAGCAGGTTCATAGAGGCATAGAAAGCCCTTTAAGTACAGTATTATTGTGTCTTTCGCAGGGGCTCTCTTGCAAGGGTTCATCAAAAATGCATATACTCAAACACTTGGAACCGAACCCCTGTGTGAGCATCCTTGGGCTTCCAGAACATCTGGAGCATCAGCTCCAAAAGCTCCAGGATGCTCTCATGAGATCGTGTGGGGCTGCCTAAGTTCCCACAAGATCTCAAGGCGAGCAACAGATTCCTAGCAAGGGGAGAGACCTTTGTTTGGGAAGCAAAGTTCTTTTATGCTGGGAAAATCTGGAGCAGGAAAGGACCCTCTCCTCAAGTTGGCTCCGCATTTAACTTGCAGGATTTTAACCAGCCAGACTTCAACTGTATACTGTTGAAATCAGGCAAGTTAAATGTGCACAAGACACGATTGTACTGTAATGGCATTACAATACTAGTCTCAATCCCCTTCCTTAACTATATGCCTACATAGGCTTGTATGGGAGCAAGGAACACATTGATAACAATGCAAATGGATAAAGAAGAGCGTATTGAGGTGAATTGGTGAGGGCTTGAACTGACCATGCATCCAGGGTGGGCAGAAGGTAGCAGATCAGGATCTCCTGGTAGATCTCCGAGTGATTTGCAGTTTCTGATTCCCAATGGTTTAGCAATTTACATTTGTTATATTTTGAAAAATTCAACGAAAACCCTGTGAAAAGCAACAACAGTTACAACAATGACTTTTCCTGCCTAAATTATGCCGCTGATGTGAAGGAGCTTTGGGCTGGGCTGTCACCAATATGCTGATGACACTCAGCTCTATCTGCTGATGGACGGCCACACCGACTCGGCCCCGAACACACTGACCAGATGCTTGGAAGCTGTGGCTGGATGGTTTCGTGGGAGCCGATTGAAACTAAATCCTTCAAAGACAGAGGTCCTATGGCTAGGTCGGGATGGCATGGGGATGAGGGACCAACTCCCTTCTCTTGCGGGGTCCCAATTAGTGCCATTGCCTTCCGTTAAGAGTTTGGGTGTAATCCTTGACGCCTCCCTTTCCATGGAGGCGCAAGTTACAGCAACAGCCAAGGCGACATTTTTCCACCTTTGCCGCATCAAGCAGTTGGTCCCTTACCTTTCCCGCCCCGACCTGGCCACAGTGATCCATGAGATGGTCATCTCCAGGCTTGACTACTGTAATTCGCTCTACGCAGGGCTGCCCTTGAAGCTGTCCCAGAAACTCCAGCGGGTACAGAATGCTGCAGCGAGGCTCCTCACGGGGTCTCTGCCATGGGAGCATATTCACCCAGTGCTTTTCAAGCTGCACTGGCTCCCGGTGGAGTACAGGGTCAGATTTAAGGTGCTGCTTTTGACCTTTAAAGCCCTTCACGGCCTAGGACCCTCGTACCTACGGGACCGCCTCTCCTGGTATGCCCCACGGAGAGCCTCAAGGTCCATAAATAGCAACACCCTAGTGGTCCCAGGCCCTAAGGAAGTTAGATTGGCTTCAACCAGAGCCAGGGCCTTTTCAACACTGGCTCCGGCCTGGTGGAACGCTCTGCCTCATGAGACCAGGGCCCTGCAGGATCTTATTTCTTTCCGCAGGGCCTGTAAGACAGAGTTGTTCCACCTGGCCTTTGGCTTGGAGCCAATTTGATTCCCTCCCTCCCTCTCTTTCTTTTTTCTTTTCCTTTTCCTCCTGCAATGAGGCTACATTTTAATATTTTACTGTTCCATTATTTTAATGTTGTATTTTACTTTTGTTATTAAGTTGTAATCATTCATCTTGTTTTTATTATTGCTTGTAAGCCGCTCTGAGCCCGGCCTTGGCTGGGGAGGGCGGGGTATAAATAAAAAATTATTATTATTATTATTATTATTATTATTATTATTATATTCAGGGTTGGAGTTTTGTATGAAATGATAGTGAACCCAGTGCATTTCTGATACTGAACACAAATGTTTAGGTTCAGTCTGTGCTCAAAGGCACCTTGTTCTATCTATATGTTTTTTGTACCAGGCTCATTGGTTCTAGTAAAAAAACACAAAAAACCCGAGAAAGAAAGTAAATCTATCAATCCTGAAATTTGCAGTACAATGTATAATGAGGGTTCCTGTGTATCATACTAACCAACAATCAGACCCACAAATAACAAATTATACTTGTAAAGTGCTCTAATAAACATATAGAAAAGGAAAACACACAATAATACAAATAGGACAAGTAAGCACCAATACTATGGAACAGGTACCAGGGTGGCACTGTGGTCTAAACCACAGAGCCTAGGGCTTGCCGATCAGAATGGTCCAGGATGGTTCCTCTTCATCCTGGAGAAGAGTGACTAGTGGGGTGCCACAGGGTTCTGTCTTGGGCCCGGTCTTATTCAACATTATCAACGACTTGGATGATGGACTCAAGGACACCCTGATCAAATTTGCAGATGACACCAAACTGGGAGGGGTGGCTAACACCCCAGAGGACAGGATCACACTTCAAAACGACCTTGACAGATTAGAGAACTGGGCAAAAACAAACAAGGTGAATTTTAAGAGGGAGAAATGTAAAGTATTGCACTTGGGCAAAAAAAATGAGAGGCACAAATACAAGATGGGTGACACCTGGCTTGAGAGCAGTACATGTGAAAAGGATCTAGGAGTCTTGGTTGACCACAAACTTGACATGAGCCAACAGTGTGACGCGGCAGCTAAAAAAGCCAATGCAATTCTGGGCTGCATCAATAGGAGTATAGCATCTAGATCAAGGGAAGTAATAGTGCCACTGTATTCTGCTCTGGTCAGACCTCACCTGGAGTACTGTGTCCAGTTCTGGGCACCACAGTTCAAGAAGGACACTGACAAACTGGAACGTCCAGAGAAGGGCAACCCAAATGGTCAAAGGCCTGGAAACGATGCCTTATGAGGAACGGCTAAGGGAGCTGGGCATGTTTAGCCTGGAGAAGAGGAGGTTAAGGGGTGATATGATAGCCATGTTCAAATATATAAAAGGATGTCACATAGAGGAGAGAGAAAGGTTGTTTTCTGCTGCTCCAGAGAAGCGGACACGGAGCAATGGATCCAAACTACAAGAAAGAAGATTCCACCTAAACATTAGGAAGAACTTCCTGACAGTAAGAGCTGTTCGACAGTGGAATTTGCTGCCAAGGAGTGTGGTGGAGTCTCCTTCTTTGGAAGTCTTTAAGCAGAGGCTTGACAACCATATGTCAGGAGTGCTCTGGTGGTGTTTTCTGCTTGGCAGGGGGTTGGACTCGATGGCCCTTGTGGTCTCTTCCAACTCTATGATTCTATGATTCTAGAAGGTTGGCAGTTTGAAACCCCGCGACGGGGTGAGCTCCCGTTGCTCAATCCCTGCTCCTGCCAACCTAGCAGTTTGAAAGCATGTCAAAGTGCAAGTAGATAAATAGGTACCACTCCAGCGTTTCCGTGCGCTGCTCTGGTTCGCCAGAAGCTGCTTAGTCCTGCTGGCCACGTGACCCGGAAGCTGTATGCCGGCTCCCTCGGCCAGTAAAGCGAGATGAGCGCTTTAACCCCAGAGTCTGCCACGACTGGACATAATGGTCAAGGGTCCCTTTACCTTTACCTCTACCTTTACTATGGAAAAACAAGTTACAGATTCATTTTCATTATTAAGCTTCTTTTTTTAAAAAAAAGTATGCCCCAGTTTGCCCTAAGTCAGGGGGAAAGTATTCTAAACAACATTTTTGTATTGTCCTGGGAAGAAAGAATGGATGACAAATTCAAAAATGGATGACAAAATCAAAAATCCAGTTTGTGTCTCAGAAAAAATCCGGCCAATAATAAGAAAACTGCACAGCAAAAAAGATATCTTATCAGCTACTGAAGGTAATGGGGCCCTTTATATGTCCAGCTGTCCTTTGGCAACAACAAATTGTCACTGTTTTTTGTGTTGAATATATGCTAGGTGGTAATTTATGGACCTAATAGGTAACTAAAGCAATTTACCACTGTTGCTGTATGTAGGTTTTATTTTATTTGTTTTTTATCTTATATTTTGGAAATGTGCATCCAGGTTTCTTTTCCCTTATTTTTTTTTTGGGGGGGGGGGCAAGAGAGTGGGGCCCAAAGCTATACCTTGTTTAGCTTATACGTAAATCCGGCACTGCTTATCAGTCACTGAGACCACAGGAAGTTGTTTGAAAACATTCCTCAAAAAAGTTGGTTTAGAATACCTTCCAAGACTAATTGAGACATTGCTGAAATGGTTAAAATGGATCTCACACAGGTTTTTCAGTAGTACTATTGCTCTCTGTCCTTTTTGCATTGTATTTGCCTTGCCTGTTTGTTTGTTAGAATGCATTACAAGTATATTTTTTATATTTGTGAGTCTTCTTGTTGATTGCATCTGCAGCGCCAAGTCTGGCCCCTCTTGGCTTGGAGTGGCAGGAGGCAGAGCCAATTGGAAGGGGGGCGAATAAATGGGAGAGATTGAGGAAATTTTTTGACAAATGCTGGGTGGGTAGAAGAATGCGGACAATGGTAGGAAGGGTGAAGCTTGAAGTTTGACATTCCTACCTTTTGCAGATAACTTGGCTTTACAAATCTTAACTTGTGTATTGGGTGGGTACCTGAAAGCAATTATTCTCCCCATTTACAACTGAAAAGAGAAGTCCGCTTACCTTTACCTGGCTCCGTGGCATTGTGGGCTGGCACTGCCTCTCCCACCATGATCTAATGCTGCCTCTAGTTTCTGGGGCAGCCCAGCTGGCATGGAGGCATAACACTCACCTAGCCAGCTGGGAAGTGGATCCAAGCCTGCCTGCCGATTGGCTGAAAAGAGAAGTATAATTCTATGTATGGAAAAAGTTCAGTACTAAAGATGCAAAACTCTCATATTTGACTCTGCCAACAGTATGTGTTGTATTGAAACCTTTTTTTATTACATTGCATCTCTTTTGTGTGATTTTATTGTTAAACATCTGCGCAGAAACAATCTAGAATTCCACATGTGCCGGAGGTTTATTTTACTTGAAATGCAAATCCTTTCTGACGACACTGGAAAGAGAGTATAAAGGATTTTCACTGTAAAAAACCTAAGCGCATACCTTGAAATGAGGACAATGCAGCCAGAAAAGAACAGCTCTTAAAAGCAATAAACCTAGCTGCATGCAAATGCTTTACTAAAAATAAATGAGAAAATGAAAACTTCTGCTGTGTAAGCAACTTTCTTTTAAAATATCTCCTTAACGTTTTGCATGGCATAGAATTGTACAATTATAGAGTAGGAAGGGACCTCAAGGGTCATCTAATCCACCCTCTGCAATGCTGGAATCTTAGCTAAAGCATCCATGACAAATGGCCACCCAACCTCTGCTGTGGTCTAAACCACTGAGCCTCTTGGGTTTGCCAGTCAGAAGGTCAGTGGCTCAAATCCACACGGCAGTGTGAGCTCCCTCTCATTGCTGGGTCCCAGCTTCTGCCATTCTAGCAGTTCAAAATCAAGTATGAGCAAGTATGTAGATAAATAGGTACCACTGCAGCGGGAAGGTAAACAGTGTTTTCATGCACTCTGGCTTCTGTCACAGTGTTCGTTGCACCAGAAGCAGTTTAATCATGCTGGCCACATGACCCGGAAAGCTGTCTGTGGACAAACACCGGCTCTGTCGGCCTGAAGCGAGATGAACACTGCACCCCATAGTCACCTTTGACTGGACTCAACCGTCCAGGGGTCCTTTACCTTTACCTTTTTTTTACCTGCCATGGTTGAACAGCTCTTACTGTCAGAAAGTTCTTCCTGATGTTTAGTCAGAATCTGCTTGTAACTTGAAGCCTTTGGTTCAAGTCTTATGCTCCAGAGCAGGAGAAAGCAAGCTTGCTCCATCTTCCAACTGGTGACCCTTGACATATTTGATAGGGTTGCCATATTTCAGGAATCTGTAGGACCCCAGCATCACCCACCTGCCCGCTGTCCCTCAGCGGCAGCTGTGCAGCCAGGCTGGTAGGTCGGGTGGGTACAGTGTGAGCCCGCATGGCCATACGTGTGCCGCATCATTGGCTGGCAGAGGCAGAGAGGCAGGCCAGTGATGGAAGATGGGGGTGGCAGGTGGCGTGTGACTGGAGCAGACAAAGCTCCTCACTTTGATTGCCACCACCTCCCCTATCTTTGCTCCAGGAAGGGCTTGTGGGGGGAGGCGGTGGCAGAGCAACTGGGCGCCTGGGGGGTGGGCAAGCAGAGCCCAGCTCAACAACAGTTGAGCCCGAGGAGGTGGCGGTGGCGGCTGAGCAAAGCCGGGTGACTTGTGTGAGCAGCGTGCACTGGGCGGGCCTCTCGACAGTCCGCCAATCCCAGGCACGCAGGAGGGTGGAGCTGACTGGCTGCCTCAGCGCTTTACTTGCTCGCAGCAGAAGAGCTGTGGCACTCCGAAAGGCTCTTCTCTGCTTGGCAGCGGCTATCAGCTCTTCCCAATCCCCGGACTCCAAATCTTGGCCCCAGACTCTTGGCCTGGTGCTCCTGAGAGCCTGGCGCCTGGGTGCCCGGCACCCCTAGCACCTATGGGTAAGATGGCCCTGGGGCTAGCACACCTTCCCTCTGCTTCTCTGTTCCTGTGGTACTCAGGGAAGATGGTCAGAGTCTAGGCAGCAGGGCTGGGTGCAGCTGGGGCACAGCCCCTGGGGACCCCGGAGCTGGAGGAACAGAGGTAGAGATAGTGTCAGGGCTAGGGGATGAGTCATTGGACAGTGAAGCAGAGCATGAGGTGTGGTGCCCTCCCCTCCCTCCCTCATGGCCGTCCCAGAGGCTTTGCTGGCCATGAGGAAAAGGAGGCACCGGCGCCACTATTGCCCCAGCCTCGAAGGCGTGGCCCGGGCACAGCTTGTCTCTCAGGAGGAGCCTGTTGTGTGGGCACCTGGCTGTGCCCTATCAAGAATGTGTGCCTGGGGCCACAGCCCCTCTGCCCCCCCATGCTACACCTCTGTGTGGTGGTGGGGATGCACTTTTTAGGCAGTGACAACATTAATTAAGTTTACAGTAAGGATCCATTCAAATATCCCAATCTTTACATGGAAGAACATTTCTTGTACAGTACATGATAGTGCTCCCATTTTCTGTGTTTGCTCATTGCTTTGCGCCCCAAGTGAAAAGCTTGCATAACAAACAGAAGACACTGTTGTACAAAAATCCTGCTGCAAGACTGGACCCAAAATGTTCCTCTTCCCATCCCCACTCCTGTTCTCTATAAGAAATAATTTAAACCAAGGGAATTCTGATGAAGAGTTCTGTTCTGTTCTCTAAAAATATGCATTACAGGCAAGCAGCCCAACTTCCCACTCCATCACTTTCTGAGTTTATGATAGAATTCAAAGTATTAATAGCCTGACTTACGTATTTATGTATTTAGAAATGGCAGAGAGTGGGATGAGTTTTCCCCCTTTGTGATGTATTATGTAGGAGCATTAGCTGCATGTTGAATATATATATATCTATAGTTATAGCTATAGATGATATAGATACAGACTAAAATGGAAAATTAAAAGCATGCTATATTTGGAGTTAATGTATGAAAAGGTTAATCTTCTGTAGTTCATGTGTCTGCAAGCCTTTATGCACACTTTCAGCTCATGATATGCTTTGCTCATGACGGCACAAGAGATACTGGCACGTTGAGCAGCTGTTATACCTTTTTCTGGTTATAACTGGGGAACCCCATGTCCCTAGAGGGAGGGAGATGTGCAGGAGTTCTTAAGAAGCAGCCAGAAGCAGGAATGGTGTGCTGCATGCCTGCAAGTTTCTCTGTCTCTCTTGGCTTCGAACACCAGACATCAAAGACCCCTCGCCAGAGCTTCATGGCCTTAAATCTAATGGAAGCTGTCTTTGTTAGTGCAGAGTGAAAAAGATACAGTACTGTGATCACTGAAAGGTGATCTGATGAGATAAAACATTTGCCTCTTGATGTTATGGGGAGGCTTTTTATGACCCCTCTTTTCTGCCCTACCAGGCAGAGGCAGAGCTAGCTTTGATATCGATACTTCCTTGATCTGCTTGCTACCCTTGCCATAAATAATTTGAGGGAGAAGTGTCCAGCTATCAGAACTTGGATATGGACCTCCAATTTGAGGCTCACTTCTTGGAAGTTGCCATTTGCTCATCTGCTGCTATAAAAGCCAGGATACCTGTGTTTTGTGGCATGCAGAGTTCCATGGAGACAAAAAGGGTCAAGGTGGGTGGGGGGATATGTCCCAGGACACATTAGGTCACATTCCAGGCTACAGTCCTCTGAGATGAACCAAGGTTCTGGGGCCACAAGGGGCCATCTTCTCATACCACCTTTTCTTCTGAACTTGCAACCACTAAAGCAGATTAGTTTAGAATGCCCTGGCTCTTAGCCGAGGGGTGTGTGAACTTGTCTTTTCTCCCCAACTTCAGCTTGGGGTTAGATTCCTTGGTCATATGTGCTTTGACAAGCATAATGCAGATTGTTGAAGTCTTTCTGCACATAAACTTAAGATGTTCATCTTCTATAAATTGAATGTACTTGGGTGACAGTCATAACAATGTCTGCGTCTTGCAGTTTGTTATTATTAAGTAGGATAGGCAGAATACTATGAGTGAACAGCTGTTCAGCACAGGCTTTCAAACTCAGGTGACTCACAGGTATCACTGTTGTGTGGTGTCATACCAGAAATTAACTTTCCCTTGACTGGTTCTTCATTTAAAGCCAACCAATTCATTTGTCCTGTCACAGCAGATCAGCTGCTGTCAGTTGTTCTGTTCCATTCATAGTCTCTCTGTGCTGCTTGTTATGTGGCTTCTGAGAACATGAGAGCAGATCAGAGGAGACTGGTTCAGGGCTTCCATACATTCACAAGAGAGGATGCTCTTGTTTTCACATACGTTTAACAAAAGGTCATGCTTTAATTCCCCCCGCCCCCAAAGAGCACATTGACTGTCCAGAGGCATTAAAGTCCAGGGAGTGGGGAGGAGAATTTGCCAAACAGAGACAGAAGGATCCCTTAGCAGTTACCGTAGACAGCAGGAGGAGTCTGAGAGCTAAGACGTTAGTTGCGAGGGGGAGGGGTGGGCACTCTGGGCAAAAGCTCAAGCTTTGAGTGAGTACATTCCATGGTCTCCATGTTTTTCTCTTTGCTAATAATAAAAGTACTGAAAAGAAGCTCTCTGCGTGTCTGGTTTCACTCGGCAATTAGCCAAGTGAGCTGTCTGAAGTCTTCCTCGTGACAACTGGGAGGGGATGGTTGCAACTAATCCAGAATGCGGCAGCTAGACTGGTGACTGGGAGTGGCCACCAAGACCATATAACACTGGTCCTGAAAGACCTACATTAGCTCCCAGTATGTTTACGAGCACAATTCAAAGTGTTAGTGCTGACCTTTAAAGCCCTGGACAGCCTCGGCCCAGTATACCTGAAGCAGCGTCTTCACCCCCATCGTTCTGCCCGGAAACTGAGGTCCAGTGCTGAGGGCCTTCTGGTGGTTCCCTCAGTGCAAGAAGTGAGGTTACAGGGAACCAGGCAGAGGGCCTTCTCGATAGTGGCACCCTCCCGTCAGATGTCAAGGAAATAAACAACTATCTGACTTTTATAAGACATCTGAAGGCAGCCCTGTTTAGGGGAGTTTTTAATGTTTGAAGTTTTGTTCTGTTTTTAATGTTCTGTTGAAAGCTGCCCAGAGTGGCTGGGGAAACCCAGCCAGATGGGCAGGGTAGAAATAAATAATAATAATAATAATAATAATAATAATAATAATAATAATAATAATTAGTAGTAGTAGTAAGACGGGATAAATGATTTTTATAACAGTGGTGTGCAACCAGTGGATCCAGAGTATGAGATGTTGGCACCCTACTGCATGGTACATCACATAGGCATCTCTCTCATAATGTACCCGCCTTCCATGCCTTGGGGTCCTTTTGCCAAACTGAGATGGGGAGGTGGTGGGGAGTGAGTGGCAGGTGGCTGAGATGTGCATCCTGATCATGTGCCATAAGGCCCCCTGCTCCTGTAAATTTGTGTCACAGGTTGGCTGCCCATGAATTGCAGATGCCCTCCTTAACCATATATGCAGCCAAGTCAACTCAGAAACTCGAATAAAGACGACTTGGAACTTGCATTGAGCTTTGATGGAGGGCTGTCTGTTTTCTCTAGCTAGGACTACTCATGCCAGGAGAAATGAAGCTTTTTTGAAGTAATAGCAAGCTAAGGATGCCAACAGACAAATGGACCATGACTATTGCATTGCACACTGAAACACATTAAAAAACTCATTGACATATAGAGTGACATATAGGGTTTTTAGAACAGCACTCTGAAACTATAGAATGCAAAAGATATGTACCACACATACACACATCCAGAGGAATAATGCCATCTCTATTTCAGTTGTCCTTTTTATAGGATTGCAAATAGTACTTATTGGAATATTAATTTAATCAAAGTACATTTATTTCTGCCAGAATTTTCAAGCATGCTGTCTCAATACACTTTAGATGTTGAAGTGAGATTGTTTTCTTTTTTCTTTTTGCATAAGCAACATAAGAAAAAGTGTTGCTGAAAAATTTACCAGCAATTTTATTGACACTGGGATGTAGCTTTTAGATTAAAATAACACAATGGGCCTTTTGTATTCTATATGTCATGAAGCATGAAGGAGCAAAAGAATGAAGATGTTGGATGCAGAGTGCATTAGGGAATTGATGACACTTCCTTTCCCATGCAGGTTGAATTCAATAGAACTATACAAAATGTAGGGTTGCTGCTTTTCAAAGTATACCACAAACAGCTTCTGTTCAAGCAGGGCTGCAGTCGCATGGCAGTTTTATTCTGTTTGCCTGACATTTCCTGAACAGTTCATTCACACAGCATAAAAGCCATTTCCAGGAATCTAGTGCAAGTTTAGTGCCAATTTCCATGTTAATTGCACCCGAAATTAATTTTTACCCAGAACATTGTTGGGGGTAAGGTGATGAAATTTGGGGTGGTATACCAGCATGCATCTGCAGAAAGGTTGGGGGAGTTGTGACATTGTCTAATAACGTTCTTCTGCTGTGTCACACCACGCCAAATATAGTGTGATGTGGTGCTATGTTGGTCAAAAAGCTACAGCACCACAGTGCACCAGATACTGCAGTGTGAAAAGAACATTAGAAAACTGGACAAAAGCACTGCTTAATGCAACTGCGGAGTGTAAGTTGTTACAGAGGTGAATGATTTTATCTTTGGGTAGCACTTGGGGCTTTGAGCCCCACAGGATATATCAAACATCCAGAAAAATAATGCAACTAGGTATGCCAACTTTTTATTTTCTCCTGGTACCTCTGTGCTCACAGTTGCGCTTTAGAGCTATCTGGGAAAGATCAACAGGCTTCTTGGTGGCACAGGCACAAGCAAAGCTTTTAGAAGAGCAGGCTGATGGTCGCTCTTGTGGTTTTGTTGACACACCCTCCAACATTTCTCCGGTGAAAATAGGGAGGTCCTAAGGAAAAGCTGGACATTCTGGAATCAAATCAGAAACCAGGATGGCTTATGAAAATTCAGGACTGTCCCTGGGAAATAGGGACATTGGAGCGTCTGTGTTTATGATTTTAACTTACATTTTTAACGAATTGCATATTGTCTTAAGTTGTGATGTCTTATGAAGCCTGTGCTGGAACTATTCAGTGAAAGATGGGTGATAAGTATGAAAAAGGAAGGAAGGAAGGAAGGAAGGAAGGAAGGAAGGAAGGAAGGAAGGAGGGAGGGAGGGAGGGAGGGAGGGAAGGAAGACTTCCTTTTTCTTAGAGAAGTGTCCAAGGGAGCAGAGAGGAATTTCTAGCTCTAACCCTGTTACCCAGAAGGATTAGTACTGGGCCAAGAAGACATAGATGACTGTAGAATTCAGTTTTCATTAACAAAGGTTCATTGATGACTTCTTCAGGTGTGAATTAGTGGGAATTTAATATTGCCTATCCATGAGCAGCTGGGGTCATGCTTCATCTGAGAACAATTACTAACATGTATTCAGGATAGGGTTCAGAAAGGAGTAGAACAGTACCTTGATTTGACAGGACCTATTGCTCTAAATAGGGACGCGGGTGGCGCTGTGGGTTAAAGCCTCAGCGCCTAGGGCTTGCCGATCGAAAGGTCGGCGGTTCGAATCCCTGCGGCGGGGTGCGCTCCCGCTGTTCGGTCCCAGCGCCTGCCAACCTAGCAGTTCGAAAGCACTCTCGGGTGCAAGTAGATAAATAGGGACCGCTTACTAGCGGGAAGGTAAACGGCGTTTCCGTGTGCGGCTCTGGCTCGCCAGAGCAGTGATGTCACGCTGGCCACGTGACCTGGAAGTGTCTTCGGACAGCGCTGGCCCCCGGCCTCTTTGAGTGAGATGGGCGCACAACCCTAGAGTCTGTCAAGACTGGCCCATACGGGCAGGGGTACCTTTACCTTTACCTTTACTTATTGCTCTAAAAGGAGATAAAATTCTACTTTTTTGGGTGTGCAACCTTTTCCAATAAGCAAGACTCTCGGAGGTGCTTAGTTTTAAGTGTCACTGACTGACACCATCAGAGATTTGGCTTTCACTGAGCAGTCCTTGTGTTCTTGCTGTGTGTTTTTTAAATTATGTTATGAGGATCTGCTTGAGTGTGTTTAGTTCCATGGCCAAATTGATGTATTTTATTTCTTTGTTCCAATTTCACAGCCCATATATTTTAGGTCATTATTCCTAACTTTCAGTATTATGGTACTTTGAAAATTAACAGACAGTATAACATCTAACAAATTATTACCCAGAGAATATTCTAAATTATTGGTTCTATGAAGGAGAGGGAACCAGCTTTTCCCCAGGTTAATACTTTCAGAATGTACTTAAGACAAGACTTCTGGGGCCTCTCTGCATTTTAATTCTTGGGATTTGGAACCTGTACTGATTCTGATGGCAGGGCATTCTAACTGAATGGGACCCTACGACAGGTAATCTCTAGTGCCATTAAAACAGTGGTTCTTGAACTTTTTTCTCTGGGCCACACTTTAAGAATAAAAATTTGCTTAAAGGTAAAGGTACCCCTGCCCGTACGGGCCAGTTTTGCCAGACTCTAGGGTTGTGCGCTCATCTCACTCTATAGGCCGGGAGCCAGCGCTGTCCGCAGACACTTCCGGGTCACGTGGCCAGCATGACAAGCTGCATCTGGCGAGCCATCTACTTGCACCCGGGGGTGCTTTCGAACTGCTAGGTTGGCAGGCGCTGGGACCGAACGACGGGAGCTCACCCCGCCGCGGGGATTCGAACTGCCGACCATGCGATCGGCAAGTCCTAGGCGCTGAGGTTTTACCCACAGCGCCACCTGCGTCAAAAATTTGCTTGCACCACACCAAATTTTTTATTGCTAAGAAATACATTGGAAAACAGAAAGAAACAACTCCTAGCAGTACTTGATTTATAACAGAACACAACTACTTTATAATATTATCATGGGACAGAAAATATAAAACAATGCAAAAATAATTTAGAATAGAACATGAATCATTCCCCAACTACAGTTATAAAAGAGCCTCTTACATATTTACCTTAAGTATGTATACAAACTCAATGAAAGTTGTGAGCTTGCTTTTGCCATGTAATCTCAATCATATTAGGTCTAATTTGAGACAAACAAACTCTAATCTCATCAATACAAAGACGCCTTTCTCTTTTCTGATCTTCCATATTTGTCAGAGTTGAAAATCCCTGTTCACAACAATATGTCATGGAACACTGTAGAAGAATAGCCAATGCTCTTGAAGAGAGGTGTGGAAACGGTTGTATAGCCAAACAAACAAACAAACAAACAATTGATGCTATACCATCCTACAATGAAATGTTTAAATATTTCTTTGATTGTCATTGAATCTTCCCACCACACCTGCCACACCGGTGTGGCGTGTCACACCCTTTGAGAACCACTGCATTAAGGCATTCATTAATATCTTGAAACCGATTCCTTAAATCATGGGAGGAATGCTACAATTCATAATCTCATTCCTCCTCACAATAATTTCTATTTGATTTATTATAGTTGGAGTTGTACTTTTATCTGTTGCTGTATAACACACCTTGATTGAGTTTTTCTCATAAAGGTGGCCTATAATTTTTGTAACTAACAAAGATAAATAACGCCAATATGTTAGCTCTACATATGAGCTGAATAATTACCATGAAATGGACACCCGGTGTTTTGACTCACTCAGCTGCAACACCTTGAATGATGAGCTTACCTGCTTATGCTTTGATGAAAGTCCAGCAAGTTATAGGACATATGCGCTGACATATTGGATTTTACTGGGTCTGCATAATGGAAATGATGGGCCTGTCAAATTACATCTAAGTGCAGTTCTCACACCTGTATCTCACTAAGCATATGTCAGGCAAAACCATGAATTAAACAGGAATGCTGCAAAAAACAAGGAGTTATTTCACAAGTCTCTGTCATGTTGCTGATTTTTAAAAAGAAATAAATCAAAAGTTACATTTTAGACAAAAGCCAAATCTGCAACAGAAAACCCTAGACCAATTTGCACTCAGCTTGAATAAAATGATTTGGTTTCTAAAAACATTTGAGAACTGTAAGAAAGTTACAAATTTTGGCACAATAGCAAAATAGTGCTAAAATACCTTCTAACAGATATTGTGCTATATTTATTTATTTTTGTATTGGATAATCTGGATGCTGTCTGATTTTTCTTTTATATGTTGTATCACATGGTTAAATTCTGTGCTGCATCATAGTTGTTGGGGATTTTGCTGTTGCATATCTGTTGTTGTTTAACCTTTAAGAAGATGAGCAACAAAAAGAAAAGAAAAGAATAAAGTAACACATTTTGAAATCTGAGCCAAATCCAGAACAGTCTCAGTAGGGATGCTCATTCATCACAGTCAACAAGGGGAAGAGGAGGATGAAATGGTGGGAGGGTGGGACTGCCTCTCCTCTTCCCTTCTGATGAGAGGAGAGCATCAATGGAATCCAGGGAAGGTGTCAGCTGCCCATTGAGGGTGGGGCAGCCTGAGTGAGCACCTACACACCCAACCTTCTCACAAGACACAGGACTCTTGTGAGCAAGTTCTCCTTGCCTTGCCTTTAAAGGTTGGGTGAGCTTCTGTACTGTTCTGACTTCCTTGCACTGATCCTGGACTCCTTAAACTTGGACGGCTGTTTCTAGCCCAGGTAATCTTCCCTTTCCCATCAAGTAGCCTGAGTGCTCCAGTTTCAGTGACTCACTACCTGCTGCTGAGCCTGACCATTACTCTGCCTCAATAAAGACCTCTTCCTTAACCCTCAAGTAAGAAGCTCCCTGGTTGTGCTCTGAATGGGAGCCAGGACACTGACAGCCACAGATAAGTACTGACCACTAGTGGCCGGTTGACTTAAGAAATAAATAATGCTAATCTCTGTAACATTGCCTCTCCTGTGTTGTCATGAGCTGGCTTTAACACGAAGACCCCGGCTTGTATTTAGTCAGCGTTCCCCATTACACCATAAGTAGGCTACTCTGGCTTAGTATCAATTAACAAACTGTGAAAATAAACCAGGGTCACCCACTTCTCCAGCAGTACTGAGTTCTAGTTTCCTCTAATTCCCTTTTAAGTGAACTTGGACCACTGCTCTCTTTCAACTGTTTTCTTACAATTTCAGGTAGCTATCCAACATCTGCTTAAAAATCTCCAATAAAAGAGAGTCCACGACCTCCTGAGGGAGACCATTCAACTGTCAAACAGCTCTTACTGACAATTTCTTGTAACTTGAAGCCATTGGTTCAAATCCTACCCTCCAGAATAGGGAAAAACAAGCTTGTTCCCTCCTCCATGTAACTATCTGTTCTAGGACCTTTCCTGGTATCAACATCAAGCTGACCAGTCAGTAGTTACATAGGTCTTCTTTTTCTTGCTTTTTGAAGATGGGGACAGCATTTGCCCACCTCCAGTCCACAGGCACCTCACCTATTCTCCAATAATTCTCAAAGATTATAGAGAGAGGCACTGAGATTACATCCACAAGCTACTTTAGTACCCTTGAATGCAGCTCACCAGGCTGGGCACTGTTTTCTTGAGATGTTTCTTGAGATGTCTCCCACTTTTTTTTCTTGTTGGAAATTGTTGGAATTGTTGGAAATTGTTGGAATTGTAGTCATTTTTGCCTTCCATGTTTCACCTTTATGAAATTCCCATCCATGTTGGGCTCTGTTCTCACCAGTAGTTCCTTACATGGGAGAAGCCAGGGGGCGGGGAGGGGGCAGCTGCCCCCCTAAATCAAGTAAATAAATAAAAATACTTAACTGAAAATGGAAATAATCAGAATATTTGAAATTAAAATGCTTGCTGAGGTCACTTGGATGATGTTGTGGCACATTCTAATGATGCAACCGGCAATTTGACTGAATAGTAGATTCCATGAACTGACTCTTCTTGTTGCAGGCAGCCCGGTTCTAGTAAAAGAGGCAGAAATCTTTTACCCTGCCACAAAAAAGGCTCTGCTCACCTCTCTTGCTCAGCCAGGCACGACTTGTACCCTGGAGCAGTCATTCAGTACCTTGCAGAGAGTAAAGACCTGGCTAAGGTTGACGATGACAGGGGAGCATCTCAATGGGCTTTGCTTACTGAGTGTGGACAGAAAAACTGCAATAGAAAAGAGGAATTTGAGAAGAATCTGCTGAAAAGTTTTTTAGCAAGTCCAAGTAAACTTGTTTTAGTTTAGGTTTTTAAAAAATAAGATGAAAAAAGGTCAGTTCCTTGCAATTTTGCAAAATATACTCGTTAACTTCATGGAAGGTACTCCCTGATGTTAATTTTATATTTAACTTCCTAGTTTTCAAATGACTGAAGATTTTGACAGATTTTCTGAGTACCTGGGGTCAAAAGAAAGTAATTTAAAACAACTGTTGTTGATACATTTCATCCTGAATCTGCTAGACAGAGCCAGACAGAAGATAATGACAGGTGTGTGTCTCCCCAACATATATCCTGGCTACAACTCATTGTTCTTTAAGCTTTTGGAAATCAACTGAAAGTCCAGAGTACCCAACTAACTACACTCAGTTTTCCCTTCCCTCTGTATAATGAAACCTAGGGGGACATCTAGCTAAATTGTTTTGATTTTTTAATATTTTTATTTTTGGTTGATAAACAGTCACTAGTTTTCATAACTATGCATTTTGAAATTATACATGTTAAATCTCTCCCCCCCCCTTTGCTTTTGAAAGCACAAACACTGGACTATCATGGTTTGACTCAATATTTCCATGTGTTTACTCTGTGTGTGTGTTTGGTAGGGGCATCAGCATTTAGAAGTAAATTCTAAGCACTTGTCTACACAGTGGCCATCATTTACTATATAATAATGTTTGACAAATGGCCCATTAACATCAGAAGGAAGGCTTTTCAATCAGGCACTTACTCTGCAAGCTCTTGAGTAAAAGGTACTTAATCAGTGAAATTACATTTCTACCTATGTGTTTATTCCTTTGTCTTTATTCTTCAGAGATGCATTTATGCCTATTTAGACACTACCTGTTGAGAAACAGTGACAAAAAGATAATGCAACTAATTGGTAATCACTGCTTGCTCCTGAAAGACATGTTTTTCCTAAAATGCAGGTTCCCAATGATGGAAGTAAAGCCTGGGCTGTGCTCTTTTGTTGAAAAATCCCACACTGGTTTAGTAATAATATGACTTAAAATCAAGTGCAATGAAAGGTGGTGGGTGAGAGCAGAATCACACTTAAACCTTTCCATTGTTCTTCTCTTTCGGCATTACAGCTCCTTCTTGTAAATTCTGTATTTTTTCTGTCATGGAATGAATGGAACACAAGGGGTATTATCTTTGACTGGGGTGAAGCAATGACTGACAAGCAATTTGTTTCTTACTGAAGCAGTTCAGTGATGGAATGTGGCCCTCTTTTCACTGAGCCTTTAAAACTGAGCCCCATGCAGCCCCCAGAAGCGATTCAGAGCAGCCTGCCTGAGTGTCCCAGTTGTCTCTGTGGCCAAATCCCCTAACTGCCAAATCTTGCTGCCAATGTCACTTGGCAGGCTGGGGGAAGCAGGGCCGTCTTTACCAGATGTGGCGCTGGGGTGCAAATTACCATGTGCCCCAGTGCCCCCAAATTACCATGGATAGTGTTGGGATGGCCATAGCTGTGCACTGCCAGACATCCGGGGGGGCATCAGCAAAATTGCTAGAGCATCCCAAGTGGCTTATTGTGTTATTCTGAATTCTTCTATCTCCTTTTTAGTTTTTTCACATTCTTTTTCACTTTCTCTAAATTCTTTGAAGGTTTTCTAAGAAGCTTCTTCAATATTAGCTATGTTGACTGAGACAGAGCGGAAATAGGCAGAGTCTCTGAAAGGTTGTTGTCACTTGCTGTCAGGTGCCACAGAATCCACACTATGGGATTAATTTTGTTGTTGTTTAGTCGTTTAGTCATGTCCAACACTTCGTGAACCCATGGACCCCACGGATCGGATCAGAGCATGCCAGGCACTCCTGTCTTCCACTGCCTCCCGCAGTTTGGTCAGACATGTTCGTAGCTTCGAGAACACTGTCCCACCATCTCGTCCTCTGTCGTCCCCTTCTCCTTGTGCCCTCCATCTTTCCCAACATCAGGGTCTTTTCCATGGAGTCTTCTCTTCTCATGAGGTGGCCAAAGTATTGGAGCTTCAGCTTCACGATCTGTCCTTCCAGTGAGCACTCAGGGCTGATTTCCTTAAGAATGGATATGTTTGATCTTCTTGCAGTCCATGGGACTCTCAAGAGTCTCCTCCAGCACCATAATTCAAAAGCATCAATTCTTCGGCGATCAGCCTTCTTTATGGTCCAACTCTCACTTCCATACATCACTACTGGGAAAACCATGGCTTTAACTATACGGACTTTGTTGGCAAGGTGATGTCTCTGCTGTTTAAGACGCTGTCTAGGTTTGCCATCGCCTTTCTCCCAAGGAGCAGGCGTCTTTTAATTTTGTGACTGCTGTCACCATCTGCAGTGATCATGGAGCCCACGAAAGTAAAATCTCTCACTGCCTCCATTTCTTCCCCTTCTGTTTGCCAGAAGGTGATGGGACCAGTTGCCATGATCTTAGCTTTTTTTATGTTGAGCTTCAAATAGGATTAATAATACTAGCCTATTTTACAAGGATGCCCTAAAGGTTACAGGAAAGATGGGATAATTCAAAGAAGCTAGATGGTAAGAGTTTCAGGATGACCATGGATGTTCATTGCCTTTGCTTCAGTTTTAATGCTGTTTTCAAAGTACCCCTCTACAAGATGTTAGCTGTGTTATTCCAATTAGAGATGGAAACTGTAAGTTTGATTCTGTTTGCTGCTTTAAAAAAGAAAGAAAGAAAAAGGAAGAGGACATATGCATTCCACTGTATAGATTTCCTGCTTCAGAAGTACATGTGTTTATCACAGAAGGGTAAACTGGAAGCATGAAAACCAGAGGACTTTGAAGTTTGCATGCCCCCAGAGTTGCAAGTTCAAATGACAAGTGTTTTCCCTACAACTGTCAGTTCTGGCACCACTAGCCAAAGTCCTTGCCAAGGCAAAGCACTTGAGAACTTGAGACATCAAAATAATTTTGCAAAGATCAATAAGAAGATGACTTGTCCCTAAGTGTGTGCGTGTGTGTGCGTGTTATTTAATGTACTATTTTCTCTTTTCAGGCAAGGGATTTTTATCTTATTTAATTCCACCCACAGCACGAATCTTTCCTGAAATGCCATTGCCAAAGGTCTATTTATCTTCACCTCAAGAGGGGGATTCCTTTAAACTTGCAGCTAGAAGTGACTTTAAGATGTCCTTCAGTTAATCCTTTTGCTTAGGGGATTGACTACACCTAAACCAATCCAAACAAATGCTTGTCTAGCTATGCTTAATGATGTTTGCATTTTAATTCCTCTGCTCCATTGCTGTTTTTTGTGTTGCCTTCTCTTGCATTAAATTGTAGGCATTGGGTGGTATCCGTTGAATTAAAACTGGTTTTCCAAGTTTTCCCTTGGTTCAGCCCCCTTTGCCCAATGAGAGAGGGCAGGGCGCAAAATATTTTTTCCACCCCCCCCCCCGCCAGAGTGTGCAGTGTTCTGACTAAAAACTTGAACTTTACTAATTTCAAAAGCTAGCTTGATGGCAGATTAAGAAATTATTATTAAAAATTAAGAACTGGGAAACATCTCATGTCATATGATTAGGGAGCAAGATCCACTGGTATGATTAGGTTAGAATCCAGTGGATCTCCTGCATATCCCACCCCCTTCTGAGCTGAGCCTGGAGAATCTTAAGCCCTGAAAAAGGAGTGTTCTGGGGAACTGTAGATGAGCAGATTTAGGTTGGTTCCTAAACCTGTTCTGCTCACTCACATTATCTAGGAATCTGGCATAAGTTAAGATGGCAAACAGGGTTCTGTAACTCAAACACTATTTTAAAGCCTTGTTTTCCCTCTGCCAGGCTGAGGCCAGCTCAGCCATCAGTAGTCCTGCTGCTGAACCAAGTTTGGCCCTGGTGTAACTTTACAGTGGCTTAACTTACAGTGGCTTGCTTCATGCCAGTTTTATGTGCATAGGATCACTCCCTTAATTGTTATAAGGAGCCGAAACAGGATCTTCCATCACATTTTAAATCACTGAACTGTTAGTTATGAGAAGTGGCAAAAGGGCATAGAAGAACTGACGTGCCTTTCTTTTACTACCATCTCATCAAAACTTTTTTTTTTAGGCCTCTAGCACAGCACATGGACCCACGGCTAGAAGTAGAAACCTGGAAAGGCCTTGGAGAGTACTTCAGTGAACTGTTATCTGTCCAGTGACTGAAAATCTTTCCATTCAACTGATTAATATGTTTACTTCACCTACTATTGTTTCCCAGGTACGTGCTGGACTATTGAGTCTACTCAATGGCCTATACCAGTGGTTCCCAATTAGCTAAATATAGCAGACTCGAAAGCCAAGCCATGGACCCCTTAATTTTGAATATGTTGATATCTCTGTGGTAGTTTTTGTTATGTGAATGGTGCCAGTATAACCTCCAAAATGAGCAGCACAAAACCAGTCTGCGCTCCTGTGCAAGTTACATGACTCACGTGAGAGCATGGTGCCCCAAAACACACATTTTTGGGTGCTGCGATCTTGCATGAGACATGCATGTGGTTGCGATCTTGTGCGTTTCCATGTGTTCCCCCCAAACAGTTGGTGGGTATGTGCCCTCTGGGTGGGTTTTCCAGACCCCCTGGGGTCTGCGGACCACCAGTTTGGAACCGCTGGCCTATATAATTCAGGGTTTCTTTTTTGATCTCCCCTAACATGTTATTTCTCTTCATTGGTGTTCCATAGAAATAAGCTTGAGTCAACTCCATGAACAGGAGTATCTGCTGAGTAGAGTTCTGATCACATGGTGCTCGTATCAGTGGAAAGTAGAGAGATAGCTTTCACTGATTGTCCTCTTCCCCCTTGTCACCATTTATTTCTTTGTTTCCTTACCTACCACCTTTCCTCAATAGATCTCAGGGCAGTTCACAGAATAAAATACAGGATAAAAACAAGTAAATGATTAAAACAAAACAACAACAAAATAACCTCGCCCTTCTCACAGATACATTTAAAAGGCTGCAGAATATTAATCAGCCCAAGGCCTAGTTGAAGAGGAATGTTACTCAAAAGATTTCTGGAATCTAGAGGAAACTTAAGGTAGAGCTTAGCTTATGAACTAAAACTAGAGGAAGTGTTCATGTTTGCCCACAGAGCAAGCCAAGTAATTCTTGAAGGTTGCCCCCAGTGATATTAGTACAAAGCAATTTAGTTTGGCTAACCCCAACACTGTAACATAATCCTCTTCATTAACTGAACCCCAGCTACCCAGCATAACACTTATGGCCATTCCCAGTGATACCTGGGTGTCATAACGTGGGACCCAGGTGAATGTCATGACCTAAGGCAGATCTCAAGACCTTCAGGTCAGCAAAGCACAGCCTGCACCTATGCTCACATCCTCTGCTACTCTGCTTACATAACTGACCTCAGCCTACTAAGTGGAGAGTCTACACAAACACATTATCACAGACACAACCACAATGTATCTGTGTCATTGTCCCTTTTTGGGGGAGGGGGGAATGTACTGGAAATATATCCATATCTCTTTTGCCTGTAGCTGTCCATTCAAGAGCAGTGGTCAAGTGGCCTTGAGGTCTCAGCTTGCTAACTGGGCTCTACAAGGGTATTAGAGGTGCTCTGGAGGATTGGGGACCCTCCCGAAGATGAATGGGATGCAGTGCTGGCAGCTACAAGGGGAAGGACACCCCCCCTACTTTTGGTACGATTTCCCACTGCATCTTGGTTCTAGTCATTAATGGAAGGATCCTGTCTGTTTGCAGAGCCCTAGTCAGACTCCAAGCCATAGTAAATGCCATTTGAATTCTTGGTGGGGTTTTTCCTACAGTGATAGTTCTGTGGTTGGTTTGGATTTTAAAAAAAGGCTGAATTAAGTCAGCTTTCTCAAATCAGCAGATAATATTTTACATAAAAACACATTTTTGACAATACAGTGGTGCCTCGCAAGACGAAATTAATTCATTCTGCGAGTCTCTTTGTCTAGCGGTTTTTTCGTCTTGTGAAGCAACCCTATTAGCGGCTTAGCGGATTAGCGCTTTTAGCGGTTTAGCGGCTATTAGCAGCTATTAAAGGCTTAGCGCTATTAGCGGTTTAGCGGCTTAGAAAAAGGGGGTGGGGAGCGGAAAAAAATCTCAAGACTCGCAAGACATTTTCGTCTTGCGAAGCAAGCCCATAGGGAAATTTGTCCTGCGAAGCGCATTGAAAAACGGAAAACCCTTTCGTCTAGTGGGTTTTCCGTCTTGCAAGGCCTTCGTCTTGCAGGGCACCACTGTACAAGGGATTCTTCAGTTGGCTGAATCTTCACATAGTTCTGTGTGCTGACACTTGCATGCTGTTTGCTTGACTGAAGTGTCAAAGATAATATTTTGCTTTTGGGCTTAGATATTTGGAAGCTTGTTTGTGGGTGACCCAGATTTCATCCTATATATTTCATCTTTCCATACATTTCATGGCCTTTTGGCTTCATTGTTTACAATCTTCTTGCCCTCTCTGTATTGTTGTGGGTGGGTGTCCACACACACCTGCCATCTGAGAGTACACTACATGCATATGACAATGTGGACTTTTGTGCGCAAAAGCTTATATTACAATAAACATATTAGTTTTTAAGATGCTGCAGAACTCATAGAATCATAGAATCATAGAATCATAGAATCATAGAATCATAGAATCATAGAGTTGGAAGAGACCACAAGGGCCATCGAGTCCAACCCCCTGCCAAGCAGGAAACACCATCAGAGCACTCCTGACATATGGTTGTCAAGCCTCTGCTTAAAGACCTCCAAAGAAGGAGACTCCACCACACTCCTTGGCAGCAAATTCCACTGTCGAACAGCTCTTACTGTCAGGAAGTTCTTCCTAATGTTTAGGTGGAATCTTCTTTCTTGTAGTTTGGATCCATTGCTCCGTGTCCGCTTCTCTGGAGCAGCAGAAAACAACCTTTCTCCCTCCTCTATGTGACATCCATGTTCAGGAACTCCTTCTATGTAAAATATTACTGTTGTCCTGAACAAGCTTCTAAATGTAGAAGAGCAGTCAAATTATTGTCAGAATGGTACAGATTATTATTTTTCCAAGTGGTTTAACCTGCATGGTGGTAAGTGACTGCTTGCTTGTATTTACCTTTCTGACACTTGGACTAAAAGGCATAAATCTGGCACAAGCTCCAGGTAACCTTGGAAGCTTTGAGGTTTTCAACCCTCAAATTGCAATGAAGCAAAGAACAGGTGTAAATTATAGCTTTCCGTTCTCAATTATAATTGAAATAAATGCACTGAGGGTCCTTTTCGAAGGGTTGAAAGAGATATAAAGCTTAAATACTTTTGCACTGGAACGTATGGAATCTATTCAGCAAATAAAGGAATAAGCCTTGGCTGCCAGTCCACCACTTTTGAGTTTTGCTTGTTGCTGTAATTTGGCAGTTGAGTGCAATCTTTATCTGTCAGGTTCATCTCTCTCCTCTCAGATTTTCCCTTCAGCCTTTAATGATGAAATGGCTGAAAAATGATGCCACTTCAGAGAGTAGCTGCATGTGAAATATTTACTTTAGTTGGCTTCAGACTTAGAAGCAGAAAAGAGAATTTTTATCTGCAATGAAGTAGTGAAGATGGCAATCCAAAGATGTTTTTAAACATGCATGTCCCAAGATTTCCAGTAGGGCTGAGAATTGTGCAATACATAAATAAGAACGTAAGAAAAGCCTGAGGGCTTTCTTTCCGAGGGAAAACCTGCTTTGGCATGAGCCACTTTGGAGAAGATGTGGTTGACAGGAAAGGGGCTAAGGTTCCCTTTCATCCATAACTTCTCTGCTCAAAATTATCCACCCCCAAAGCTGCTGATCGCTAAGAGATGAGGCTGAAGATATTGGTGAATTCATTGGAATATTTACCCTCAATAAATATATGAGGGTGCCTTTAACAAGTCCGCGTACCCTTTGTGGTGCGGCAGTGTTGTGGGACGGCAGAGGCTTTTCCATGGCCCCAACGAGGGAATCGCATCATCGGAGTCCCATGCTAGATCCTAGCCTGCATCCCAGATTAGCAAACCTCTTTCATCTATATTCAATAAAGTTGTGGCCTGTTTTGATCCAAACCAGTCTATGTGGTCCTTTATTTCACTGCGGGTTGGGGACTGGGGATCACAATGCCTGGACCCTCAGTAACAGGATACATCAGACAGGACCTGCTGGTCCATATCACTGAATGCAAATATCCAGAAGGATATTTTATCCAGTTGTAAAATTACAGCTGACCTATGCCCATGTTCAGGAAAAAACAAATTGGTGATTTTGACAAAGTGGAGCAACCCAAAGAAGTTTAGCAACAGATTGGTAAACTTGTTTTGACTGCTTCACTTTTTTGTCAAAATCACAAACTGTTTTGAGAACCACAGCCTGCTGGATTTATAAATAGTTGTTATAGAGATGCCAACAGATCCAACAATATTATTTGATGAAGGACTCTGCATGACAGGCAGGGAAGGGAAGATCTCCCAGGGTGGGAGGATGGGAGAAGAAAGGGAAGCTCCCAGGTGAGAGATGGGAGGGTTCACCTCTCTCTGTGTTGGACAAGTTAATATTTACCTGAGAAAAAGGACTTTGTAGTCCTCTTTTCTCTCTCTCTCTTTTAATTGTACTGTACTATGAAAGTATTATGAAAGGTGTGTGTATAATATAACAATATTACATTAGCAGAAAGGGATAACTTATGGATGGAAACACTAGATACACTAAGACCTCATGGTCTCAACCTAGAGGACAGCACTATCATCACTTAGCTTCTATGAATGAAGGTATTTTGAGCAATCCATCTTCAAAGTTCTCTAACTCTCACCTTAGAAACAGCACCACTTTTATCAGAGCAACTGATGAAGGCAGAAGCTGAAAACCTTTGCTATGAGAAGTCCACTCAGCCCTTTTTGGGTGAGGCGGCATTGCGGGATGGAGGAAGCTTCACTGGGGCCCCGGTGAGGGAATTCAAACTGCAGTGCCCTTCCTGTTAGGCTGAGGGGGCATGAACCCCCTCCGCCTATCAGGAACTGGATCCTAGCCTGCACCCTGCTTTGGCAAAAGGGGCTGCAGGCTGGGACTTGGGCTGTGTCAGGGGGTGGAGCTGATGGAGGGCTTCCCTTGCCCATTTAAGCAGCCAGCACCTGGGGCGCAGCCTGTTTGTTCCTGCGCCGGGCTTCCCCGCTCACCCCCACATGGTTTACTCTGATAGTCAATGACTTTGCTGTGGCTCCGGTGGTCGCCGTTCTTTATGGGGTCGGATAGGAATTTGCCCACCAGGCTAATTGGCTCTGACCCAGTGGTTCTGCCTATCTCATAGCAATTGTCACAACTGGTTGGGCATTGGGGCAATCCTTTGTTTTGTATGGAGGGGAGGTTGCAGTCTCTGCCAGTCCCTCCAAACGCTGGGGTATCCCATTAAAGGGATCTGGGGGGAATGGTCATGTCCGCGTGCCCAGGGGGGCCAGGGTCGAAGGCACTCCCCCAGATGGCCGTACCTGCAGGGGTCATCCTATTTGATGTAAGTCTTAGGAACCACTGCCTGGATTGACCCCGTGTCACTTCTGGTGGGCGGGCTGGAAATATTTAGATTGTCCCATGCCCAAGCCGCGGGATGCGGGTGGCGCTGTGGGCTAAAGCCTCAGCGCCTAGGGCTTGCCGATCGAAAGGTCGGCGGTTCGAATCCCCGCGGCGGGGTGCGCTCCTGTTGTTCGGTCCCAGTGCCTGCCAACCTAGCAGTTCGAAAGCACTTTCGGGTGCAAGTAGATAAATAGGGACCGCTTACTAGCGGGAAGGTAAACGGCATTTCCGTGTGCGGCTCTGGCTCGCCAGAGCAGTGATGTCACGCTGGCCACGTGACCCAGAAGTGTCTGCGGACAGCGCTGGCCCTTGGCCTCTTTGAGTGAGATGGGCGCACAACCCTAGAGTCTGTCAAGACTGGCCCGTATGGGCAGGGGTACCTTTACCTTTACCTTTATGCCCAAGCCAAACCTCTTCCATCTGTATTCAATAAAGTTGTGGCCTGTTTTGACCCAAAACCAGTCGTATTGGTCTCTTATTTATATGGTTTGGGGAGTCCAATGCCTGGTCCTGCAGTTTAAAAGTTTGGCTCGTGGCTCAGTAGGTAAAGTATCTCCAAGATAGGATCTCTGACAGCCGGTCTTGGAAATATCTCTAGTCGGGTTCTTAGCAATCTTTCAAGAAAGCTCATAGATATATTTCTATGCTGCTTTTCATTCACAAAAACCACAAAGCAGTTTGCATAAAATAAATAACAATAACATAATAGAACACCACAATTACAACTTTAAGCATATAGAATAAATAACAAATCATCAGTAAACAATTACAGATTATCAGTTAAACAATTAAATTCTATAAACCACTATTAACAAAACAATCACAAAAATAAGATAAACAGCACAATTACAAAAAAAATCATTTTACAGGATTCATAATCTATAAAACCACATTAACAACATCAACAAAATAGCAATAAAAATAATCTATAAGTACTGGTGAATTCATACACAGTCTCCCCACCCGCATGACTCATAATTTCCCACTCTCTTCAGTTCATCAAAGACATCATAATGCCAGTGGCAGCAACGCCTTTCTGAAGGTTCCTGGGGCTGGGGCGGGGGGAAGACAAGTGGGGAAAGCCATTGCCTGATGGCCAGTGCAAAGTCTCACTTCCCACCTGATGTTGTTGAACTCCCACCACCTCTGACCATTAGCCACAGCAACATCTGGAGAGCCACAGGGTCTCCATTCCTAGATGTCAGGCTCTTACATTTTATTTTGCCTGGCAGAACCTGATTGTCAAAAGTAGAGCAATTTAAGGAGGCCAGCTGGTGCAGCACAGCAGCAAAGCAGGAGGAACAAAGTCCCTGGTTCAAATCTTTCATCAAATACACACTTGCTGCACAGTCTTATGCAAACTCCTTTCTTAGCCTCAGCTTCCCTTCCCCTTTACAGTGGGGGCAGAAGTATTATAAAGATGACTGAGATAATGTATTTGAAAGGTTTTTTTAAAGTTAGTAGCTGGTTGGTGATGTTTCATACATTATTTTCAATGCTCTCATTGAAATTCTTGCCATGTCTAAGGACTTGTGCTGGAACAGCTTGATTCTTCATTCCCTTCTGTGTCCCTGGCTAACACTAATTGCTGACTCAGAACTCTAGTATTTATTTTAACATTTACTATACACTATTAATGTAATATATGCATAATAAATTTAGGCAGAGGTTTGTGCAGTTCAAGGAAAGACATAGTCTTCAAACTGTAGTTGCTTAATGCATGCCAGACAAACAGGTAGCATGCCAGACAAACAGGTAGTACATGACTTTTTAGATTGTTATTTCCTGTCTTGTAAGACCTTTGAGAGTGGGATTAGCCATTTAGCAGCAAGCATGGTCCTGGACTGCCGCTTTCGCTCTGTGTAGAAAAGGAATGCCAGGCGGTATGTGCATGGACATGCATGCGTGCTTCAATAGTTCCCTTCTTGCACTCCTCTCCTAACTTGACACAAAAACCAAGAAAAGCAAAACGGGATTGGGGTGCAGGATCATCAAATCCTTTGCCAAATAGTTTCACCTGGCACCAACACAGGCTACACAAAGACACACACATATATATAGAGAGAGAGAGATCGAGAGATCAATTTATTTAACTGATTGAATTGTGCAATGTTTAGTTTGTTTTAAAGATTTAGCTGGTTTTTTCTTATGTGTGTGTTTTATGTTGAACACAGAAAAAAAAGATAAAGTGAGTAGACGCAGTTGTGATTTTTAAAAACCCTCCATAACGCCTGTTTCACTCCTTCAAACTGTCCTCCTCCTACTCTGCAGATGTTCAGTAACCTGGACACATTTGCTGCTGAAGATCTAATTTTGTATGGGGTCACTGTGAAATTTGGTTTCCTTTCTCCATTTGCTGTAAAAGATTACAAATTCAAAAGAAAAACTAAAAGATCTTCTATGTGTTCTGTTTCACTTTTCCCCCAGCTAATCAGCAGATTTTAATTTTCTTTGACGTGAGCTGATATCAACTGCAGTAAATGTTCACTGTTTGAAGATGACTGAAACACTTTGATTGGATTTGCTGGATTTTTGTTAAAGGAAAAACAGGATAGAAAGGTTGATGACAAATATAAATACACAAAGGCAAGGACGGGAAACGGTAGAATGAGAGAGATCAGACTCCTTCTTACCTAGACAATCTTTGACAGGAATGGAAAGGCCAAAGAGGGGTCTAGAAAACGAGGCATCACAAGTTGCAACCGCTCACTTAGATTTGGCCCGAGGCTTAGATCCTGCCCTTTTCAGACTTTCTTATGTAGACTCCATAGCTCTGCTAAATAGCGCACATCTCTCCCTACTCTCCTTATTCAACCTTCATTGTAAATCCAGTGATTTTATTGTGCAGATAAGACAACCATTTAGAAACCAAAAGCCTCCTTAAAAGGGAAGATTCTGAGGGTCCTTCCCAATGTTCCTGGGAAACATGTTCAGTGAACACCTTGACACCCCTGCCCCAAAAGAAAGTTGAGCAACATGGTTGTCTTGTCTTGTATGGTGCCAAAGCCCCACCGTCCAACTTACATTTAGAGACGAGGGAGAAATTTGATTCGGTTCACATTTAAAGGTGAATCTACAGGATTTGCATTTTCTGATACAATGTGCAAACAGAAATGGCTGCTTACCTGGTCACAGGGTGGCTGGCTGTTGCGACCTGTTGTGCTGGGCTCCTCCTCCTTGGAAGCATTGCCAGGGTGAGGTGGCCAGTTGTGGGAAATTCCCCACTATCGACTTATTTGAATCCTGGCCAATTCAGCTGGCCCAAGTGGGAGCAGCGTGGGACCCAATAAAGGCTGGCTGCAGCCGACCCTATGAACTGCTGTCAGCCAAAGACAACCCTCCCTATCCCACACAGTGGGATTATGTAAACTAACCTTTTCCCTTTTAGGGCACTGCGTTCATGGGCTTTTCTGTGGTTCAATAATGGTTGCCATTTTCAGAGCCAGGAAGGAGTTTTTCCTCCAAACAGATTGGCCCCATTTGGAGGTTTTGCCTTCCCCACAGCAATAGTCACAACTCTGGCAGATAAGACGTTGGCATCCTTCCAGTCTAACAACATGCAGGGGATGAAGTGGTGCATCACCCCCACCCCAGAACCATGTGATAACAGGGTACCCTGTTAGAGGGGTCTAGTAGGAAGCCTCTGTCTAAAAGACAAGGTGTGTGGCAGATGGGCCATAGAGCTTCCTTCAGCTGTTTGGGAGGGTCATACGTGTAGACCTGTGACTTGTGAATGACCCATTAATCCTGGGCTTCACCCTGTCACACCACAGCCCTCCATCAGGGTGGCTGTGAGGGATATACACCCAGTGCCTAAGCCAAGTCCAACCTACATCTGGAATCAATAAAGGTTGTGGTCAATGTTTAAATTCCAGAACATTCCCCTTTTTGGCTCAGGCCTTGCTGGGGATGGGGGTGTCACGGCAACATACCTATTCTGTGAAATCCAGACTTCTCTACATTTTGGAGAAGAGTTTTCCAGCCGAGTCTAACAGCACCTGGAGAGGCACAGGTTCTCCATCTCACTAAGCAGGCAACAACTTAGGTCTGAGAGTTCCAATATACTTTCTGTTACCAGGTTTCTTCCTATGATATATTGTGAGCTCATCGCTCTGGCCACCAGAGGGGATCCCTGCACTGCCCTGGCAAAGGCAGCTGAGCAACTCAGGCCCACAGTGAGTGGGTGTGGATGGAGGGAGGCGGGCAAGGGGTGACCCCAGTGCAGCCTGGTCTAGCATAACTCTTTGTGGGTGTCAGGGGGATTGCCTGTCAAGGGTCGCATCAGCCAGATGGGCTCGCCCGCGGGCAGGTGGTGCAATGTGGACCCACTTGGCTCTGGTGGCGGGGCATTCTGGCAGTGTCGGGGGCTTGCCCACCCCGGACATCAGCAACCCACGCTACGCCACTTCTCACTGCTCACAGCTTCTACTTCGCCTTGCTCCAACTCAGCCTTCCTGTCTGCATACTCTCCCAAGACACTCAACACTGTCTTTCTATCTAAACTGAGTGGATGTTACACACAGATCAGAACCAGCTCTCTCTCACTCTCCAACTCTCTGAACAGCTCATTTTATTTTCCTTCCCAAAGCGCTGCTCCACCCATCTCTGGCTTGGTGGCCAGTCAAAGAGACTCTGGTGGAATTCCAAGTCACTACATCAAGAGAATCAGGTCTAGCTCAGCTGCCCGTCACAACATACAGTGGTACCTCTAGTTACGAACTTAATTTGTTCCGGAGGTCCGTTCTTAACCTGAAGTACCACTTTAGCTAATGGGGACTCCCGCTGCCACCGCGCCGCCAGTGCACAATTTCTGTTCTCATCCTGAAGCAAAGTTTTTAACCCGAGTTACTATTTCTGGGTTAGCGGAGTCTGTAACCCAAGGTGTTTGTAACCCAAGGTGTTTGTAACCTGAGGTACCACTGTACTTCACTACTCAAAAAAGGACTTTGCTCTTCTCTCTAAGCATGTTAAGAGTGTGCAAAGAAAACATAACACAATATTTGCATAATTCATCCCGTACCTGCTTGAGTTAGAGTGCAAGAAATCTCAAACAAAGGCGCATGGCTGCCTCTGCTGCCTGGACCTTTCCAGAGCCTTCCTTCCTTTTCTTCCTATTGACAATATTGAGGGTGAATTGGGTCTTGGTCAGGAGACAGCCTGTAAACCTACTTTAAAATTGGTGAGATGGCAATCTGCTACTGAACGCCACTGAAATATTATGGGAGAGAGTCCTCCAAAGGACTTTGGGAATTGCGATCTGCAAGACCACATTATTTTCTATCTCAAAATAATCGCTGCAGGATATAACTTCGCTGAAAATCTTGTCAAAGTGGGCATCCGTTGCTTTGCCATTCAGTTCATTGCAACAAGGCCAGCTTTTGCTTGGGTCAGCATCCTCTCAGGTTCCTGGCAGATGCAAGGGGTATAATTTTAGCTGCTTGAACCAGATAGGCTCGACATAAACAGCTGTGAGCTGTCTCTTTTGGGGGTTTCCTTCTTCTTCCTCTGTTCTGCAGAATACAGCAGCCAATTTTGAAGGTAAATGCTCCAGCACAGCTGCTGGCCTGTTGGTTACTTGTATTTGATCTGTGAAATTGCTATGAGGTTTTTTTTTTCTTTACTTGCCTCAGACATGAGCACCACCTCTTTGGGAAGCTGTGATATTCACCCAAAAGAGAGCCGGCTGCTGCTTGTTTGGATTCATGCAGTGATTGAACAGTGACAGGACATTTGGACAATTCAGGATTAATAGTAGATGAGATAAGTTCTGGTAACCACAGAGGAGATGAAGGGATTTTAAACATGCCACTTTCTATTCAGTCACATCAGTGGTTAGGTTTGCTGAAATGATATCTTAACAAAAATGCTTTTGTGCAAGTTGCATATATATTGCTTTTTTGTACATATTAAGGGTGGAAAGTGATGATTGAGAAAAAAATGGTTTCTGAGAGCTCCTTCCTTTCAGTTTCTCACATCTGGTTCATGGACCTAGTCTTTCCCTCCCTTCAATACGGGGATGAAAATACAGCCATAACGTTGTTAAGAGGTTTCTGTGATTTGAACTCTCAGAATGTGCTATAGAAACATCATTGTTATTCCTTTTGTCACATAAATGTTTGAGATTTCCTACTAGTGCGGCTTAGAATTTTGGCTGCAGACAAACAGTGGGATCACAAGGAACTAAGCCACAGTTTGACTGCCTGGTATTACATTATGAAACACTCTGCTTGCTTTGCATCTCTTCCTCATAGCACCTGAAGATCTAGCTAAACAACCGACCACCCCCATATCTCTATGACAACAATTGTCTAGTTCTGACATATTTATTTCTTACCAATACAACCAATCCAGCTTGGAAATAATTACAGCTGTAATGATTAGTCAGTTTATCAATGAGAATAATAAATAAAAACCACATTGACTAAGAAATGGGCCAATTAATTGAGCAGCATTTTTTAAAAATAAAAAAATACAAGTATTCATAAATACTGCAGATGGCAGGCCCTGCCTTAAGAGACATTTTATTTCTTTGTCCCACACACGAGGAATGGCCCCTCTTCTAAGATGAGGCTTCTATGGTAGTTGTGTGTGTCATCTAAAAACAAATGTTTGAATCTAGACTTAGATTTCAGTGGGCCCACTCTAAGCATGACTACAGCTCCCCCCACAAACAAACAACTATATTTCTTGGTTCAGAAATACTGGATTTATCCATATGCAGATATAATCAATAGTTTAATTAATTTTTAAAAACCCAAAATTATTTAATTTAAATTTTATTAACCAAGTCCCAGCCTTCTTTCTAATATGTTGCTGTATGCAAAAGGCAGGAGTGAATTAAGGTGCACAGGAGTGACTTGAGTGCAGGTGCCAAAATGCAGTGTATCTTCATTTCGCTGGTGATGGGGCAAGGTCTCATAATGAGGAGCCATGCCCAAGACCCGAGGGATAAGTTCTGTGTTGCACTGTTGGGGGGAAATGTAAAGAAACGCTGAACTGCTCACTCACCGCTTTCCTGAATTTCCCTGCTAGCCGCTTGTTGATTATATGCTTTATTGAGAGCATTGTGTGAGCACAGCTTAAAAATACAGCCCTGGAAACACGGGGAGTGTACATCAAACATAAGTGTGAACATGCCTTATGACAACGTTCTACCCATCCTTTTGGGCATCACCGTAGATCTTCTATTCTAATCTTTTTCTCTCCTTGTTTTTATTTGTCTTTGGACATCATCTAAAATTCTGAAGTATAGCAAGGCGTATTTCAGTGACAAAGTTAAGCATAATACAGAAAGCTGTTCAAGAAATGCTCTTGTGAGAAAATGGCCATCTGTTCTCGTCTATTGCTACATAATGTGGCTTAAGTACTTCCGTCTCTTAGCAGCAAAGGTGTAATAACGGCACATTGATTGATGTCAAGTATTAGCTCTGAGGAAATTCTTTTCCACACAGATGTACTTTAGCTTGTTTACACCATGGAATTCTTTTCACGTTTCCCATGTTTTGCTTGTATCTCTGAGATATTTCTGAAGCAGAGAATTTACAGCTCTGCACTTCTGTGGAGGTTCCTTTATGTCGCAGAAGTAATTCAAAAAGACGATGCCTTAAATATAAACTTTACTATTATTTCTATTATTATTTTGCTGCCTCCCTTAAGCCAGTCAGCCACGATACCTTACACTTGGCATGGAATAAGCTGCTCCCTCAGTAGCTCTCTGCGCTCATTAAAATTCAATGTTAGCATTTGACAGTCTGCCTGGTTTTTCCATGGGGCTTCACTTGACTCTTCCTTAAGCACATGCTGGTTTTAAAACTTCAAATGCTTTGGTGCATATTCAGTGAACTAGCTCCTGCCTTCTGAGCGCTCAACAATTCCCTGTCTGGAGCAAGAAGGTCTGCTTTATTCTGAGGGGGCCCAAAGTTCTTTTGGCTTTAGAGCTCTGATCATGAACAAGGGGGTGGGGCAGAGGAAAAGCCTGTTCTTTCCTCTGGTAATTTTGGCTCCATCTGCAAAATTTGGAAATGCTCATAGTTAAGAGGATGCATGCATTTTTATTCTGGGCATATGTGCACCACTGCTTTTTAAAAAGTGTTAATAGTTTTTTGAGCTCCTTAGGGAATGATGGGAACTGTGAGGGCAAGCAGGCAAGGGATCTCTCTTAAGTTTTATCTAACACAATGGTGTTCAACTGGTGGGTCATTACCTGATACAAGGTGGATCACAACAGGAGCACTATCGTCATGCAAATACTGTATATGACAAAAGATTAATAAACCCAAATGCAAGTTTGGGGTAAAAGAGGTGTGAAAAGTTTGAAGATACCTCGTCTAATGGTCCTAGTTTGGTTGGCCATCTACACTTGGAGATGGATAAGGGAATGAGATTCTCTACCAGATATTTCAGCAGCGTGTGATACTGTCAATCATTGTGTCTGCCTGGAATGTCCTTGTAGGTTGGGCCTGAGGTTTTGGAACTCTTTCTTGACCTCTTAGTCTTTGGTGTCCCCAAGCTGTTCTCTTTAACAGGAGATCACTGAGGTGGGGCTCATTGGGACATTTGGTGTTAGCAATTATCAGGATAGAAATGAGACACTATTCTGAAGCTGGAATTTGTAAAGGACTAGATTTGAATGGAGAAACTGAAGCAGCGTATGCACAGCATTAAAAAAAATAAATAGAATAAATGGAAACCAAATTCTTGCCTTTTCTACATAGTCCACACACAATCTAGATTTATCACATATTTTGCCCTTCAAAAGTGCTTCTTGAGAAACTGGTTTCATTCCAAAAACAGTTCATTGCAGTTTGATTCTGCATTGCCCCATAGTGTATCCATTTGGAAACGGAAGTAGACTTTGTGGGAATGATGGTGTGGGAAAGTGTTTATCAAGATCACAGTTACCACTTCTTGACCTGGGACATGTGCAGGGAGGAAAAGGGGAAGGTTTTCAAATGCATATCAAGTAACCATGCCCTGTCTCTCCACTCCCCCCCCCCCCCCGCCAGCGTGTTTGTCTTTCTCATCTAATCCATGGAAGAATTTGATTCCTGGAAGAGAACAGACTGGATGTGGGCTATCAAAATGAAGCTTGATCTGCACAACACAGGAGGAAGACTCTGGAATGGAGTGGTTTGGAGGGGATGTAGCACTTTTGAAAAATCAAGAGAGTGCTGATGCATCTGGATGAGCAGGTGGTGTTGGTGGCCAGGAGCGACGTTCTTCAGCCCGGGGTGGTGCTCCAGCTGTGCCCACTGATGAAGTCAGACTTGCCTAAGGTCACACCTCCATGAATTAAATCAAGATCTGATTATTCATTGATTATTTATTTATTATATTTCCATACCACCCTTCATCTGAGGATAACAGAATGGTTTGCAATATAAAAACACAAAAATACATAGCATAATAACAAACAAAAACAATACCCCCACCCACAGTGTAAAAGGCCATAGATTGTTTAATTAGCCAAAGACCTGGGAGAAAAAGAATGGCTTTTCCTGATGCCTAAAGATTTATTTTATTTTTTATACAATTTGTATACCTCTCTTCAAAGGACGCGGGTGGCGCTGTGGGTTAAAGCCTCAGCGCCTAGGGCTTGCCAATCGAAAGGTCGGCAGTTTGAATCCCTGCGGCGGGGTGCGCTCCCGTCTTTTGGTCCCAGCGCCTGCCAACCTAGCAGTTCGAAAGCACTCGGGTGCAAGTAGATAAATAGGGACCGCTTACTAGCGGGAAGGTAAACGGCGTTTCCGTGTGTGGCTCTGGCTCGCCAGAGCAGCAATGTCACGCTGGCCACGTGACCCGGAAGTGTCTTCGGACAGCGCTGGCCCCCGGCCTCTTTGAGTGAGATGGGCGCACAACCCTAGAGTCTGTCAAGACTGGCCCGTACGGGCAGGGGTACCTTTACCTTTACCTTTATACCTCTCTTCATCCATCACTCTCAGGGAAAGGTGAGCCTCCCTGGGGACAGCATTCTGCAAGCAGGGAGCCACCACATAAAAGGCCTGTTGCTGCCCACCAGACCTCTTTTGAAGAAGAGCCTCAGATGATCGAAGGGACCCAGTTGGTTCATGTGGGGGGAGGCGGTCTTGGTTACTTGCCATTGACTGGCAAGGCTCCAAAGAGTGTGTGGTAGAGACAGGGAACCAGGGGAGTGAGATGTCCAATGATTGTCAACCCCCATCCCCCCCTTTTTTTGCAGTTCTTTGTGAGACAGAAAAAACATGTGGTTTATTTGGCCCTTAGCTTGGCTGGCTAAATCAGGTGAGGATATCTGATCGGCCTCAAACCCTCGGTGAGTTAGAGACTTCCCCTGCATGTGAAGGCAGGCACCAGCAGATTGTGTGGACAAGACCATCAGTGGGTCCAGCAGTCAAGAACGCCATTTCTGCACATGCTAGAGGGAAGTGAAGGGCGAACGGGGCTCATCAACCTTGGAAGGTATTATTATTATGTCCAAGACAAGGACAACTTTGATCCTAAACCTTCTCTGCCTTACAGGATATCTTCTGGAGAAGAAAAAGCTAAGGTGTAAACCCTACACAAATCTGGAGCCGAGTCCCTAAGACAGTTGGATGGCGCCTTCTACGTCTTCTTATGGCAACTCCTGCAGCCAAGCTGGTGCCAAACATATTGCTCTAGTGGGGTAGAAGAGCTGGAAATTATGCCAATATATTCCACAACCAATGTGAGCAAAAGTATTTAACATTACTTAAACACTATGAGAAACCAAAGGGGTGCATTGGTTGCCAGATGTGACCCCCCCAGCTCTCCTACCTCACTACTTTGCTTTCCTTTGGACCACATCAGCGAGGCCAAGAGGGGGTTCTTGTTTTCTGGACAGCCCAGGACCTCCACACACACTCCTTAGGCTTCCACCCCAGGGAGGTCACTTTGGTGCTGTTAACGCAGTGGTTTGACTTCACCCTTGGAGGTGCACTCTATTGTCTCTTAAGACAGATGGATACCAACAACAAGCTTGGTCATGGGATGTCAGCTTTATACTTATGAGCGGTAGCAATCCTGTCTGAGAGAATTGATCGGTTTGATAAAGCTACTTCACAATAACCCATTAAAATGCTATCATTTAAGTGTTTGGGAATTAGCATAGTATGACAATAGAAAGTGTAAGTTCCAGCCTGCAATTACATTGTCTGACCTCTGTCAAAAGCTTGGCAATGAACCAATTAAGGAATCTTTTCAGGGCATTAGTGGCAGCTTTGAAATATTTAGCTAGACACAATGTTTTTCACTGAAGAGGTTTAAATTAACATCTACTTTGGCATGGTGCTAGGATGCAGGCAGGGTTGCCAAGAGGCAGGTACAGGGAATCCAACAGGGGCCCCAGATTCTGAGCTTTCATGTTTTTGAAAATAAAAATAAGAATTAATGTAGGTCTCTAACAATTGCAGAATGAAAGTTATGAAACAAAATGTGCAGACACTATTCAAAGAAATTGCTTTTTGAGATATGAGTCTGCCCCCACCTTTCAGTGTTTTTAGACAGCGAATGAAGTCACAGCCATGAAAGACAAATGTTATGGAAAAATTTATAGAGTTGCACACATATCAAAGAAAAACATAGAATGGCTTCAAATAAGTCCCTTCTCCAGGGAATGCAGAAGGAACTTTCTGGCTCATTTTGAAGCTCAGATTTGATATTCCTTGCTGCATGATTGACTCTAATTTTGCTGTGTAGACAATGGATAAAGACTGCCTGACTTGTCTTGAAAGAACTTACTAGCTCATTCTGAGACTGTTTCTTCATCTTCCCCAGGAGGGAAGTGATTGTTGCCTAGAGGAAATAATTAAGAAACCCGGGATTTTAGTACTGCTGTGGCTGTGCAGTAGCAGGTCCATCCAAAAGCAAATGGTAGCAGCATTTTTCTTTTTTTACATGGTTTAAGGTTGGTACTGGGGGAAGACTAGGCTCTTGTGCCTCTAACAGCTATGTGGCAGGCAGAAAATCAATAGGCTAAGCTTTTCTAGTATGAAATACAATTTCAGGGAAAGCTTAATCAGTTGACAATCTGTCTAACATACATTTTATTTCCCATGTGTGTCCACTTATTTATTTTGGGATACCCCCCTTACAGAAGATGGCAGAAATTGCATATGGCACAAAGAGTATGCATATGTGTGTCCTCTTTTGCAGAAACAAATGCTATCTACATATAGCATACTGGCCCCAGGAATTTGTGTTGGAACCTGAGCTGGGATGTAATCATGTACTGTAAGGGCTTGTGCATACTTCACTTGTCCTGTGCCTAGAAAGCATGGGTCTAACAGGATTTTCACATGTCCCATGCTTTCTAGGCATAGGACTGAGTAGTTTTCCTTTTGCTCCTTCTTCTTGGAGATCACTTGTGACTGAGTAAGATTGTTTTCCATGAACGCAGTCTTAGCGGTGTATCCATAAATGACTCTGGAGGCCAATTCTGGATTCGCACATCCTTCCACAGTGGGGACATAGGTTTTTGCGCAGAAGTTGATCACGGCGAGGATTTCCCAAATGTGCCTTCCTCTTAGCTTGTTTTTCCGTTGTCCTGAATCCGTGCTTCTTCAAAATCCATGACACCTTTGGTAAAGGCTATTCTCCAGTTGGAGTGAAAATCCATGGAAAATCTGATTGATGTTTACTTTGATTCAGTGGTACGGAGCGAGACAAGCAGAATTGTGGATAAACTACCATAAATAGTTCAATCAAGATCTGATCCATATTTATTAGTTCTAAACCAACAGTTGTTTGTGGGTCTTCTTACCTCAGTTTATGCACCCAGAAGACATCTTCACCTCAAATGTGTACATAATATTATATATGGAGCATTGGGTTCGTTATTGGGTTCATTGCCTTCCGTTAAGAGTTTGGGTTTAATCCTTGATGCCTCCCTTTCCATGGAGGCACAGGTTACAGCAACAGCCAAGGCGACATTTTTCCACCTTCGCTGCATCAAGCAGTTGGTCCCTTACCTTTCCCGCCCCGACCTGGCCACAGTGATCCATGCGACGGTCACCTCCAGGCTTGACTACTGTAATTTGCTCTACGCGGGGCTGCCCTTGAAGCTGTCCCAGAAACTCCAGCGGGTGCAGAATGCTGCAGCGAGGCTCCTCACGGGGTCTCTGCCATGGGAGCATATTCACCCAGTGCTTTTCAAGCTGCCCTGGCTCCCTGTGGAGTACAGGGTCAGATTTAAGGTGCTGCTTTTGACGTTTAAAGCCCTTCACGGCCTAGGACCCTCGTACCTACGGGACCGCCTCTCCCGGTATGCCCCACGGAGAGCCTCAAGGTCCATAAATAACAACACCCTAGTGGTCCTGGGCCCTAAGGAAGTTAGATTAGCTTCAACCAGAGCCAGGGCCTTTTCAACACTGGCTCCAGCCTGGTGGAATGCTCTGCCTCACGAGACCAGGACCCTGCAGGATCTGATTTCTTTCTGCAGGACGTGTAAGACAGAGTTGTTCCGCCTGGCCTTTGGCTTGGAGCCAATTTGATTCCCTCCCTCCCTCTCTTTCTTTTTTCTTTTCCTTTCTCCTCCTCCGATGAGGCTACATTTTAATATTTTAATGTTTCAATATTTTAATGTTGTATTTTAATTTTGTTTTTAAGTTGTAATCATTCAACTTGTTTTTATTAATGCTTGTTAGCCGCCCTGAGCCCGGCCTTGGCTGGGGAGGGTGAGGTATAAGTAAAAAATTATTATTATTATTATTATTATTATTATTATTATTATTATTATTATGTGTTTGGAGCTCTGCATTCTTTCCAAGTCAAATAACCCATGAAGAAGGTTATTACACAACACACCATTATTTCTGTGTTATTGGTTTTTGTTTAATTGCCGCTGAAGCATTGTGATTAAAAGTGTCAGTTGTGCACCAGAATATCACATCAACAATCTCCTCACAAGGAGAGAATTAAAGGAAGCCATTGTTCTCTCCAAAATGACTCCACCCTTGCCTACAATGGGAACGTATGTGAAATACTATGAATCCTTGACAAAATGCTACAAAATGTGTGTTGCAGTTTCATATCTCTGTTTTACATTCACTGACATGTAGAGACTAAGTTGACTTGAATGATAAAATGAACTTTGGTGCAGAGTCCACTGAACATTCTGTTAGTTCTTAGTAGTTTTACTTTTGTATTTTCTCAGCAGATCCTACTCCACACTTCAGTCCCTTTAAGTCTTTTTAACTGTGTGTGTGAGAGAGTGAGACAGAAACAGAGAGAACATTTTTGGAACTTTCTATTTTAAAAAAATGTTCCAAACAGCTTTGCAGGGGGGAAAATTTATGCTCATCCTAAGGTCAAGCTGATCCTTCCTGGAAGAAAGTGTGCTCATCCTAAGGTCAAGCTGATCCCTGCTTGATGTAAGTTAAGAGCAAACACTATTGGTCTTGTGCGTTTTCCGTCAGATGTTCCTTTGGAAGATGTTTTGCTGACCAAACAGAGCTTCCTAGTTGGAATCTGTCTTCTATTTGTTCTTATCAAATGAAGCAGATGAAATATTAGTATCCAGCACCAAGGCTTGTATAAATACGGTAGGACTTTATTCTTAACTATTTCATTTTAACAGAACAAAATCTGCAGCAATGCAATTAAATTTTTCAAGACATGTAGTTAAAATGTATTCCTTGAATTACTATGAGTAGTGAGAGAATTCATTGCAAATTCCTAAATGAAAGGAGGTGAGAGGGGGAATAGTGCTGGTTCTCAAGGCTTGATACTGGCTGCTTCCAATGAACATTTCCTGTGCTGCACATGGACTTCTAAAAAGACTAGGTCCAGCTGAGGGATTTGAACACATCAGATACAACAGCTGTGTATGCCGGAACATTTTGGCGCATACAGCCTGCAGAACAGAAGATAGTGGGATGAGGAATGATGAAACTTGTTGGGTAATTTTTAAAAAAAGCATGGATGTATTTATTTATTTCTTTGTTCAGTAAGTGGTACATAATATTTTTTTAAAGCACCTAAAATACAACTCAAAATAATATATACATACATGTGTGTGTGCCACAATCTCCACAACCGATAAAAATCACATTAATATCCAGCAAATAAATGGATATTCAGCTAGTGCTGAAGCTTATCAAAAAGCTCATCATCAAAAAAATGAAGATCATGGCCACTGGTCCCATCACCTCCTGGCAAATAGAAGGGGAAGAAATGGAGGCAGTGAGAGATTTTACTTTCTTGGGCTCTATGATCCCTGCAGATGGTGACAGCAGTCATGAAATTAAAAGAGGTCTGCTTCTTGGGAGAAAAGCAATGACAAACCTAGACAGCATCTTAAAAAACAGAGACATCACTTTGCCAACAAAGGCCCGTATAGTTAAAGCTATGGTTTTCCCAGTAGTGATGTATGGAAGTGAGAGTTGGACCATAAAGAAGATCAAACCTCTCCATTCTGAAGGAAATCAGCCCTGAGTGCTCACTGGAAGTACAGATCATGAAGCTGAGACTCCAATCCTTTGGCCACCTCATGAGAAGAGAAGACTCCCTGGAAAAGACCCTGATGTTGGGAAAGATGGAAGGCACAAGGAGAAGGGGACGACAAAGGACGAGATGGTAGGACAGTGTTCTCTAAGCTACCAGCATGTGTTTGACCAAACTGCGGGAGGCAGTGGAAGACAGGAGTGCCTGGTGTGCTCTGATCCATGGGGTCACAAAGAGTTGGACATGATATGATAGCCATGTTCAAATATATAAAAGGATGTCACATAGAGGAGGGAGAAAGGTTGTTTTCTGCTGCTCCAGAGAAGCGGACACGGAGCAATGGATCCAAACTACAAGAAAGAAGATTCCACCTAAACATTAGGAAGAACTTCCTGACAGTAAGAGCTGTTCGACAGTGGAATTTGCTGCCAAGGAGTGTGGTGGAGTCTCCTTCTTTGGAGGTCTTTAAGCAGAGGCTTGACAACCATATGTCAGGAGTGCTCTGATGGTGTTTCCTGCTTGGCAGGGGGTTGGACTCGATGGCCCTTGTGGTCTCTTCCAACTCTATGATTCTATGATTCTATGACTAAACAACAACAAAATATCTTAGAGGGGAAACAGACTCATAGGTGTATGGTACACACATGGATATATGTAGGGCACACGCCTGAGTTATAAAATACAGTGGTAACTCTGGATGCGAACAGAATCCGTTCCAGAGCCCTGTTCGCATCCAGAAGCGAATGCAACCTGTGTCCGCGTGCGCGGGGCACGACTCGCCACTTCTGCACATGCGCGTGACGTCATTTTGACCGTCTGGGCATGTGCAAGTTGTGAAACCCGGAAATAACACGCTCCGTTACTTTCAGGTCACCGCACCGCACAACTCAAAAATGCTTATCCGGAAGCTACTTCAACCTGAGGTATGACTGTATCTTTGTTTAAAGTTACATGTTAGTTTAATGTTATGTAACTAAAATATAACAAACCATGCTAGGAATTCATTAAAAAATGCATTGCCGCATGTATGTCAGAACCAAAAAATAATTGCAGGAAAAGACAGTGGTACCTCGGGTTACATACGCTTCAGGTTACAGACTCTGCTAACCCAGAAATAGTACCTCGGGTTAAGAACTTTACGTCAGGATGAGAACATAAATCGTGCAGCGGCGGCGCGGCGGCAGTGGGAGGCCCCCATTAGCTAAAGTGGTACCTCAGGTTAAGAACAGTTTCAGGTTAAGAACGGACCTCCAGGACAAATTAAGTTCTTAACCCAAGGTACCACTGTAATACCAAAACATTATTCTAGAAGAAAACAAAGCAAAACAGTACCATCAGACTAGTTGTCACCAGTCTTAAACTGTTTAATAACACCTGACTTTCTTTTAAAATTTTACCAGGGGGGTGTGTGTGTCAAATAGCAAAGACGCTGTCATGTATGCCCAATAGCCTTGCCCAGGCACGCCAGGTTCTGCTGAACATTGTGGGTGCCCAGTGCGCGTGTCACATGGAGGAGGCCCGGGGGGTGTTGGTCCCTCAGAAAGGCCTGACGGGGCCTGTTGCGACTGCGACAGAATCTGTTGGCCCCTCACGCTGCAGCGACAGGCAGCCGCAGGAGGACCCTCTGGCCCCTACAGCCCCACAGAGATGGCATTCCTGGCTTCGCCTTACTAACTAGTTTTAGTAATCTTGCCTATTTCAGAATCGAAGTAGAAAGATATGAAAACAGTAGTGGTGATTTGATTTTAGCCAGGAAAGGATTTCATCAAGTTTTCTTAAGTTCATTTTCATGAAATCTTACTATGACTCCCTTGTTACAACAGCTCCACCAGCTACCAGTTAGTTTCTGGGCACAATTCAATGTGCTGGTTATGACCTATAAAACTCTCCACAGCTTAGCTGCAAGCTATCTGACTGTATTACCTTATACAAGCCTGCCTGCTGACTGGATGAAGACAAGCTTATGACGTTGTGAATATAAAGTCTTCTACTTCTTTATAACTTAGTCATGCTGGCCACATGACCCAGAAAAACTGTCTGCAGACAAACGCCGGCTCCCTCTTCTTAGCGCCGCAACCCCGGAAGAAGAAGCAACTTCTGAATATGAAGTGAAGGCAAGAAATCAGTCTGACCTTTGTGATGTGTCCTTGTAAATAGGAATAAACTGTAATATATATTTTTCTTTACCAATAGGACCTCAGTGTGTTTTATTTACACTTTGAAACAATGATAGTGATGTGTGAATGAGACAGAACAGGTGGTGAAGGGACCTTGGAGATTTTTAAGCAGAAGTTGGATGGCCATCTGCCATGTGTGATCTAGTTAAAATTCCTGCGTTGCTGGGGGTTGGACTAGATGGCCCTTGGGTACCCTCCAACTCTACAATTCAACGATTCTATGCTATATATCAACCATTTTTAAACAAACAAACAAACAAACAAGCAAATCCTAAGAGCCCTTCCTTACTGGTTGCATTTATGAGGAAAGTGCTAGTATGAAAGCAGGTGGTTTGTTTATCTGGAGAAATGGTTCCAATGAAATTGCATTGCCAGGTAAGACTTCAGATGCTTTTTAAAACCCCAAACAATAAGCTTTATTCTGTGTGATTTTCATCTGTTGACTTTAAACATTGCATTTTCTTCACCCAATGAAAGTTCTGACATTTTTGTATGTTTTCTAGGGAACTCGTATTGTCAGAATATTTTTATCTTTTGAGAACAGCCAAGTGCTTTTCATGTCATGTTGGCTGTCAAGGAAAGGGGGGCGGAAGAGGTGAAATCTATCACAAGGAAGTTGGCAAACAAAACAATAGACTTACAAAACAGGGCTGCAACAAAACTGCTGGAAGACTTTTGAGCCCCTGATGTGAAGCAGTCAAATGCTTTGATAAATCTCTCCTATTCACTTATTGTGGTACTCATTCTGCAAGGAAGAAAGGTGCTGGTGAGAAAAGGATAGGCAGGTTAGGAAAGGTTCAAGAGGCTGTTTATCCCTCTTTCCCCTCCTCCTCCCCCACCCCCCTGCGCAATAGGGAATCAGAAACTGAGAAGATCATCACAGTGTACGAGGGCTACAGTGTCACGGCTGGTCCCTGATAAGTAAGGCACACACCTGATAGTTAACTCTATTGGCAAGAGAGACCAGTGGTGCCAACGTGAATACAATATTGGGTGTGCCCAAGTAAGCCCCACCCTGCATAATCAATCACATGATGCAGTGCACATACATTTGAATGACAATGCTCATCAACTGGGGGGCGGACGACCCCCTTAAATACAGTGGTACCTCAGGTTAAGTACTTAATTCATTCCGGACGTCCGTTCTTAACCTGAAACTGTCCTTAACCTGAAGCACCACTTTAGCTAATGTGGCCTCCTACTGCCACCACGCTGCTGGAGCACGATTTCTGTTCTTATCCTGAAGCAAAGTTCTTAACCTGAAGCACTATTTCTGGGTTAGTGGAATATGTAACCCGAGGTACCACTGTATTTTATTGGGGGGTGAAGCCCCCTTGGCCCCTGGAGTTGTCTCCTATGAGAGAGACACAGCAGTTTCCATGGTGCTGCAGATACACACAATCACAGGCTTGTAGCCATGAATTACTGACTCCTGTGACCAAACTAGCTAGCTCCTAATACTGTAGTAATCCATGCTGGTACCTTCATCCTGACCAATCTGTATTCTCTGGGAGGTGGGGCATGCTTCCTATTGGACTGCCTAGCTATGATCATAATTTAAAATGGAACCGAAATTCAGACAACCTGCTAATGAATTTTGTGTGCTAATTACTTGCATCGAATCAGAGTTGTTTTCCTATTAAAAGCTATTGCTTGTATCAGGTGAAAAGATTGCCTTGTGGTGAGTCACTGGACTGTGGAGGATTGGGTACATTTTCAACACCAAACCCTGCCGTAAAAGTTAAGCAGAAGCTTAGCGTGAGTGTGTTCAGTGTCTGCCTTTGGGTTATTTGTATGTCCTTGGAAACATGTATTTTAAAAAATAGTAGTGAAGAAGTAGAGCTAATCTTCTCTTTTCATGTGTCAAGTGTTTTACTTTAGGCTGAAGGTCCTTTAAAGGCAACACCACGGTGCTGTCAGAAACTGTGTCTGATGATTCACAAGTAAATTGCTTTGTGATGTACCCAGAATGTGTTCAAAAGCATCTGTTTCTTCAAATCTGGCCACCCGCTGCTTTAAAGTAGAGATAATGCCTTTTGTTCCTTTGAGGGGGGTGCCTTTAGTAATACTGTTTTCAGTTAGGTAAAATATGACAACCTAGCACTGAGAATTTCTTTTCAATGAAATGTGTTACAGCTTTTCCTTTGTTTGGTGCTTTCCATAGTTTTAATCTACAAGCACATATAAAATCATTAAGGCAAGCAAATAATTTAACTTTCTTAAGTTCACATGTTAGCAGATGCTTTGGAGCATAAAGATTCTAACTGACAACAAAATCACTAATTGCTTATCTTTGGGAGAGGAAGGGAATCTCTGAAACAGAAGTGTGATGTGCAGAAAGTGGCTAAAGAAAGGCTTTTCTCAATCTCTCAGAGCACCAGAACTCAGGGACATCCAATGAAGCAGCATGCTTCTGAAGGCCAGTTGCTGAGAATCTCAAGTTGGGAGAGTGTTGTCTTGCTTTCAGGATTCCTATAAGCTGGTTGGCCACTGTGAGAATGGAATGCTGGACCAGATGGGCCATCGGCCTCATCCAGCAGGCTCTTATGTTTGTATGTTCAGGATCTAATTTTAGACCTGCGAAAATAAGTACCAAGGTACTCCTTCTTATTTGGTTATACTTGATAGGATAATTTCTGGTGGGAGGCAGGCATCATTTGATGTATGAAACTCCCTCACCTCTGAAATAAGGCAGGTACAGAATTGTACAGTAGTTGAATGCTTTAATAAGCACTTTATCTTACTGCATTTTGTTTGTAACTTGTGAACCACTCTAGTATTAAGTCAGATGAAAACCATCATACAGATATTTATAAACAAATACATACATGGTAGGTGAATGCAGAATCAGGAGGGACAAACCATGAAGGTAGAAGTCTTTATGTAACTGCACCTCATCCAGCATGGAAGAAACCACAAATACAGCATAATCAAGAAACATTTATATTTATCATCCATTATCTTTTTTGAAAGGAAAACCCAAAGTGGCTTGACATAAGTATAGAATGATTTGTTCCGGCAGGCCACTAAGAGGAGCAATCCATCTTCCTTCTATTTTTGCTGCTGTAGGATGGTTGGCTGTTGATGGATTCTGTCCTTGGAGTCAGGGAGAGGTAGCCTTTCTCTTCATAGGCTGAACTTGGCTTCTTTAGTTAGAGATAATGATAGACATTGATTTAAGGTGCAGGCAGAAGTAGTCAGTATGGTGCCTGCCATATTGGACTATAGTTCCCATCAGCCCCAACCAGCATGGCTAAAAGTCAGGGGTGATGGCAGTTGTAGTCCAGCAACATCTGGAGCCACCAGGTTGGCTACCCAAGTTACAGATTCACCACCTGTCAAAAGGCTTTTAAAATTGTGAGTTTCAAGGACTTTATCACAGATAGAATCTGAACAGGTTCTGCATTTTGATATTTTGCATGGATCATTCTGCGTCTCTTCCCCTTTTGTGTTTTGAGCCTGGCTCTGTTAATGTGAGAGCAGATGGACATGGGGGAAGGGACCGGAAAGACAGGCTGCTGAACTTGGTAGCTCTAGACAGCAGAAGCTGAATTAGCCCTGAACCCAGACATTGTACCCTTTACAGCTGGATGTGCCTGGGACTGACTGGGAGGCTGTAAAACCATCTCTCCCTGCCTGCTTGGTACACAGGCAAAACATAATTTTGTCATTATTATTCATTAATTGTTCTATTTTTTATACTTTATTCAATGTGTTGCACTAATACAAATTAATCTGGCAAAAAAATTGTCTGGATGACCCCTGGTAGCATGGAAACTGGGACAGGGAAGGAAACATGCTAAGTGGATATATTTTAAATAGGAGTTAATTGATGTCAGCTGTACGATCTGTGAAGTTGATTGTAGGTGAGGCAGCAGTTCTCACAGTTCTGCTCTAACCACTTGGAAGTTATTATGGATCTATCAGGAGGGGAGTGTTGGCTGCTAATTGCCCAGGGAAAGGCTTAGCACAGATCCATGTGGGGAGGTATAATTTGTTCCACTCAGATAAGAAGCTTTTACTTATTGTGCTAAATCACATGGGAGTAAACAGTAGCATTATCTAGTGTCTGGTTCTAGAAATGAATCGGGGTTCACTGGTGAGACTGAGCTTTCGTTTGCTTAATAATCTCTATTAGCATGATATTAGTCTCTCAGTAGGCTTAATTCCACTCTCTAAACTATTTTCTGAACAGCAATTATATAACCAGAGCCATCTTTCCCATAGGGCTTAGTGGTGCGACGCTTAGTGGTGCCGGACTCTCAGGGTCGCCCCAGCAAGTGGGGGAGCTGCACAGCTTTGCCAGTGGTCTCCCCTTTCCCTGCATGCCTGCCAGCTGCGCCCCACCAACCATAAGGCTGGCGGGTGTGCAGCTTTCCTCCCAAGCCTCTGTGGGGATCCCTCTCCTCCCGAGGAGGCTTGGGAGGGAAGCTGCGCTCTACTCCCGTGAAGGCTTGGGAGGGGCCCAACTTCACTCCCAAGCATCTGCAAGGATTGCTCTCACGCAGTGGCATGGGGGAGAGTTGCGCCCCCCGATGGCTGGCAGTGTGCAGCTATGGCCACCCCAACACTATCCGTGGTAATTTGGGGATGCTGGGCGGATATTTGCACCCCTGCGCCACATCTGATAAAGACGGCTCTGTATATAAAGGTAGCTCTGTCTAGTCTTTATTTAAACAAACTTATTAAACAATAAAATGGTTTTACTCTTAAAGGAACAAGTGAGATATATCGACTCAAAGGTGTACCTACGGTCCCTTATATCCTTAGCAAAGAGCTGCATCCCTCCCCACCCACCACCACCAACAACAAAAAACACAATTCTCCCACATTTGATCTTGCTGTGACACTGGCGGTTTGTTGCCTGTGCAAGGGACCCCACATGAACATCTGGAGATATAGAGGAATATTCAAAAGAGAAAGAGCCCACATTTGTAAAGAGCGACGGTTAACACCGTGTGCTTAGGCTGATGTGAACACCAGTGAGGGGAAGACAAGTAAAGGCCACCAGAAGAGGAGGAGAAGAAGAACAACAGGCTTATGGCGTTTCAAATTACATTTTCTTTCCTAAGGATGTGCTGAGAAGACTGAAGGAAAAGTGTCATGTAGCTAAACTCTCAGTGGGTTCAGTTAAAGGAGATTCTGCCACTTTACCACAAAAAACCCACTGAAAAAATTTTGGGGGACTTTTTGGAATTTGGAAAATGTCAGGGAGATGCAGTGCTCCCCCCCCCAAATGTTCAGGGGTACTCTAATTTTGACTCAAGAAAATCAGCATTAATAGTTCAAATCAGGAAAAATAAATACAGTAAATGGACAAAAGATTCACAAAATGTTTAGGGGCATGCGTACCCCTGCGTCCCTCTAGAAAAAAAGCACTGGGGAGATGCATTGAGAAGTGTAGGATGAACAAATGGCTAATGAGGAGACTTCTCAGTTATGTAAGTATGTGCAGTCTGTTCCAGACTTTTAAAAACAACCCCTAAAACAGCAATTTAACATGAATTTTACTATCTAATTAAACCATTGATCCATAAAATGAAAGCAATAATCAATGTACTGTACTATAGAATAAATAAAACAGTATTGTAGATGATAAAAATAAAAATATTCCCCCCCCCTTACCTGCACTGATGATAGTCATTGTTTAGATGAGGGGCTTTTATTCATTTCCGCAGTCACACAATCAATCAATCAATTAATCAGCAGCTGAACTGGGATCCACACAGTCATAATAACAAATTAACTGAAGAAGTCTCAAAACAAAAAACGGAAAATAAACAGCAAAAACAAAAGCACCAAATGAGCTCCAAATATCACCTCAGAACACTGCAATCGGAAATGGAAGACTTTAATTACTATGGGGGGGGGGACACAAATTAGCGGCGCAACAGGAAACACAGGGGGTCTCAAAACGGAGCATGTTCGGCTTCCAAAAAAGTTCGACAACCAGAACACCTGCTTCCGGTTTTGCAGCATTCGGGTTTCAAGTTGTTTGTGAACTAAGCTCTTTCAAAAACCAAGGTACCACTGTATTGGGAACACCATTGAAAAAACTTGCAAACACCCTTTAAACCTATGGGAATCCTCAACAAACCCTTAAAAATACAAGCAGCAGTTACCAGATGGGCATGAATGGTGGCAATGATGGCTCCTAGTTTTTCTCATCACTTGAGGGCGATGTGGCAACAACAACAAGGGGTGGATCGGTACCCTGAAGTGCTTGGCTGTGGGTCAGATTCACTTGCTGCTGCTGGTGTCCTGCAGAGGAACATGGTGATGGGCAGCTGGCACGTTTGTCTCTTCAGCTGGTCAAAGAACTCCCTGTACACTGTCGGCAATCAAAAGCTGGATCTTCAATCTGTGTTCCATGGAGGGGTCATACTGGGCAATGGTATTATTTACATGCTTGAGTGCACCAAAGAGTTTGGAAAAGCTCTCCCAGGTCCAGGTTGGTTGGTCATCCTGCTCACCATCACCAGCCTCTTCCCTGCTTTCAGAGCTGGAACTCGATCTCACCAGCTCCTCTAGGTCCCAAAAGGAACAAGCTGGCTTTCAAACTTCCATGGTAAATATAGATATTTACCCTTCAGATGCCCCACCTTTTCTTGCTGATTCAGGAAGCTTGAACATGATGCTAACAAAACTAGCTGAAGATGAAGTTTTTCCTCTGGCAATTCTGCTGCTCTCTCCAACTTCAAATCTCCTTTTGTTGTTTCCTGTGGAAAAGAAATCCAGTGCACCAGCTCCAGGGTTGGGTAGTTTTCTTCAAGATTTGAGATGTACTGGGGAAGCAAGGGGCCTGCAATCTTAACCACACTGAATTAAGAGTAAACATAGTGTGGAATGGTTTCTAAATAAACATGCTTAGGATTGTGCTTAATTCTCAGATGCAAGCAATTTCAGTTTGCAAAATGTTGAGAACTCATTAAGTTCTCTCTTCATCAGACCGGCTGTGGAAGGCAATAGCCACACTGTGACCACAGGTCAATAACACTACATTTGTGTCTCAGAATGCACATCCTCTTTAGCCCTATTCAAATGTGTGTGGCAAAGGTGCAAATGGGAGAGGAGTGTGGAGGAATGTGTGCTTGCCCTGCCCTGCCCCACAATGAACCCTCCCAAAGGAGCCATGGACTGAGAACACATCTGCAGAGGGGCAGTCTATTCAAGATGCATATGCTGTCTGAGTGCAATCAGGAGGCTGCCCCACAAAAGGTATCCCTTTAACCCACCTAGGGCCTCCAGGAAGAGCCAGTAGGATGCTTGGGGTGGGGCATGTGTGCGCACCTCTGAACTTCTTACTCCCTTGTATGCTTGCCAGTGCATACAGCAGGGCTTTTGAATCAAGACGAGAGAAATAGTTAATTCATTCTAAAGGAATTTCTTGGGAGGCATTAACATTAGGAATTCATATTTAGTTTATACTGTGCACCTTCATCTCTCCAAAGATATCTTATGTGAGCTCCCAATATTTTGTGGTTTTGAATTATCCTGTATTTCTGTTTATTGGGATTGACTTTGCAAGGAGGTGAACTTCCTCCAAATACTGCTTTCCATTTTATTGCAGCCCCTTAAGGTGAATATGTACTGATTTAAGTATTTAATTGCATTAGCCATTGGCTCTAATTATACATTACAGAACACAGCATTTCACGCTCTCCACTTTACTGAAATGTGGGCGCTCCAGGTGTAAAATCTTAATTTACAGGGTCAGATTCCATGTGAAGAAAGAATAATGGAATATTTTGATGTTTATGAAAAGTGTCGGTTTGAAAATATATAGGGTAAAGTTAGGAAACAGACAAAGCAACAACATACCCACAGATGTGCCGCATTCTATCAAGCTGCTTCATGCAAATTCAGCTGTAATCCAATCCTAACTGTAATCCAAATTACCCAACAGGTCTTCTGCAACTTCTACACAAGTAGGTGCAGTTTCTTAAAGAACTGATATACAGCCATTAAAAGTTATCAATATTCACTTTAAGGAACAACTTTAGCTATTTATAGAGAAATCTTTTAAAAGTTCATCTCGTTTTGCATTGCCAAAACAATTATTATTCACATTGGATCAAATATAATGGATAATTCCATAGTGACCAGTGTAACATTTGTAAACGCTTCACAAGACTGTTGTGAGTTGCTGGGTGGGGGTGGGGATAGTTAGGCTATATGCCTGAGCATTAGCAGAGGAAGTGGAGTGTGGGGGGAGCGCGATCCCAACAGGGTGCCATTGCGGCTGCCCCCAGCGCTGGGTGCCACCCCGCAGGCGGTGAGCCCCGCCCCCAGGACACATGTCATATGCCCCCTGCGGGCAGCACACCCCGCCCCCAGGATGCGCACCAGCCCTGCCCCCACCTGCTCCCCCCCCCCCAGTGCCAGAGCATGAAGCTCCGCCACTGTGCCTGAGTTCCTCCTAATTCCTGGATCTAGCAAAGATTCAATTGTTGCAATTGGACAGCTTCATGGTAATGGCCTCCTGAGTATGTGTCATTAGGGTAACAAAGGAAGTGGCTGGGGGGGGGCCCTCCCTCAACTGGCTGGTAGTTAGTGTCATGGTTGTGTTTTTGAGGTACACAACACTTTGTCTAAAGTGTAGAGATCATTTCTAGTCTATTGATTCAAGCAGGAGTTTTATAGTACATTCTCTGTGTGGTACAAGCTGGAAGTTTCTAGCTGACAAGTAAGTTTCTATTCTGCCGGGGAAACAAGCAGAAGGTTCTTGTCTGTGTTTGGGTTATGTTTCAGAGGAGCTGAGTGCAGCTGGTCTAAACAAGAATGAACTGTTATCTTTATTTCAAGGCCACTGGGCGATGGGGATATCTGTCGCTCAGTGGGTCTCCTCATTCTCTCTCTCTCTCCTCTTTCCGGCTTCTCTCTACTTCGTTCCTGTGTATTTCTCTCTCGATTGAGGGGTGATTTGTACATAGTACGTTTAGTGCTAAGTTTTAGGTTTTTCACTTAAGTTTTGCAGCAACTGGGTTCTGAGGAGACTGTGCCCATCCAGGATTGTTGGATTTGTAAAGTACAACTGAATGAATGTTGGAACTACACATCATGTTTAAGCGTTTTCACTCTGCTAACTATTCATTGAGGCTTGCTCTGGATTGTTATGGGGCAAGACCACAACAGTTAAAAGGACAATGGCGAGAGCTGGTGTAAGAGAGAGCTAGAACCTAGAAGCAGGCAGCAGGCTGAAGCCTGTGAGGGAGAGACATGCTTGTTTTCTGCTGGAATCCAAACTGTGGCAGAAGAAATACCTTATTGGTGTGTCAGTGCAGTGAGCCCCTCCATCATGGACTCAGATTGTATATATGTGTAGACAAACCATATATCCTAAAGACACCACAGTCTCTGCTATCCTTATTCCAAGGAACCTGAACCCTGGGTAAGTGCCCGGAGCACCTGGAGCCTCACACCACTCAGAGACTGGTGTGGCATACAACAATATGCTTTGGCTAATATTATTTTAACTCCATTTGTCATTAAACTGTTGACCGGCTTGGTCTTACCTGCAAAAATAATGAAATAAATGCTTTATTTCTTATTGTGTTTTTAAAGGTGTGAGCAATGTAACAGTTTTGCAGCCTTAAGAATTTATCAGTGGTTTTCTCTAATTTAAAAAATCAAACTGCAGCAATATACATAAGAGCCCATGTTTCATGGGCAAGTGTCAAACTTATTTGTAGTTATTGGAAACTGGGGAGAAGGTTTTCTGATAAATTACCTGTGACCACTGTAATGTGACCAATGTAACATGTGACAATACCTTGATAGATACCCACAAATAAATACATCTAAAACAAGACCCTAGGCATTTTCCAAGTTGCAGGCCAGCATCAAGTCCATGCAAGAAATTGCAAGAAATTGGGAAGTTATACAGTACTTAGCTGTGGCAACACTCTAACAATTTGTTTATTTTCAATCCAACATTTATCATTTGCAGAAGACATACGTCACAGAAGTCCTCCCTTTTAAAAAGAGGATTTTGTACTAATGAATATAATATTGAATCATTTAGACAATAAATTTTTGTTTCAGTTTCCCTGTCTCTTACTCAACAACAACAAAGTTGCCAACTAACACTAGTACATCCGTCGCAGCTTCTGCTTCTGCACTTTGCCAGAACAATCACATTTCCCATAGGGACTTCATTCCCTGGGTTTGTGTTGTTTATGTTAAGTTATGGTAAAAGTCATATACACCTTGTGTTCAAGACTGCCTTTAACCATTTTCATTCTTGCACTGTTCCCTGATTAAGGAATAGCAAGAGACCCTCAGCTCCTGAGTGGAATTTTTGTATCTCCAGATCAGGGGTGGGGAATTGTTGCTGGTGGCCCAGTTTTTGAGCATCAGGCTTTCCCATTTGTCCAGCAAGCAAATCACAGTGACCCACCTAACACCTGATGTCATACAGGTGAGGGTGGACCTTGCCGAAAACCACTTTCTGTAGTTCTCAAAGTACCCAACAACCAGTTGGTTGTCAGGAACCTTTAAAGGACTGCACTAAGCAGGACCACCCCCTTCACACTGGCTAATATGAAGGGAGAGTGATCCTGCTAACTTCAAGTGTGCCAGAAAGCTCACTGCCCAGACATTTATAGAATTAAAACTATATAGAAAAAAAATTAAAAACATACAGAAAATTACATTAGAGACAGCACAGTCTCACTGCAATCTTAAAGGGGTATGTGCATATGCGTTACTTGGAAATCTATGTTGTATTATTGCAAAAAATCATATATGTATAGGCAATCCCCATTTTATCTCAAGACAGATGGATGTAAATATTGCAATAATACAGCATCGATTTCCAAGTACCAAATCTTAAACACACAGAGTATATACCATAAGCTAAAAAAGAAATTACTCATTTTCCAATATAATAAAATAGAAAAATATGAAGCTTAGTAATCACTTTGTAAAACTCAGTTTTACTACTTGGGTTTTGGTATCTGCTACTGCAAAAGCAGTATGCTTGTTATTTTTGGGTCCTTATTTCCGTATCAATATGCAGCCGTATGAGGAATTGTGCCTGCTTATGGCAGTCTGCTAATCCTTTTTTGTTAGAATGCCAGAAAGGAGCTATAACAATCTTCGACGTCTATCCACCCATGAATATTTTTCTGAAAAACACACTCCTGATTTATGCTTGTATGTTATGCAACTGCTGATGTGAAAAATAGGCTTTTTATTGTTAGTCTTTTTTTTAAGTGACTGCAACATTGATATTCTCATATGAGGTACAGAACAAAAGAAATCTTTGTAAAAGGTTTTTTTAAAAAGAATAATCACTGTAGCGATCATAAGGAAATGTATTACTGAGGCTTTTGAATTATACATATTTTTGCTAATCTCTCATAAGAAATTGGGTACAGACCACCTAATTATATTTTAGTCTTTCAATTATCTTTGTTTTTGGGCAGACTAACCTAAAGGTTTTTGAAGGTTTATTACTAAAATATTTATGATATAATACAATTTGGGAGTGTATTGATGGAAGCTTGTTAACATCCTTTGTGAGCATATGGTGCTTTGCAGGGACCACTAAGAAATTCACAAGCAGGAAAAGTGACCCAGCTTAGCCACCATTGGAGAATCTTTCCCAGAAGGAAAGGCTAACATGTTTTGATGCTTTTTACTGGTTAAAAAATATTACAGAGGGAGGACCTGACAGAGGTTTAAAATGTTATGCATGGTGTGGAAACATAGATGGAAGCTCACTCTCTCCTTCTCCTCCACTCCCTTCCTAGATCTTTGGATCACTCAAGGTAGGCAAGGTTTATTGGACCCAAGTCTTAAGGGCTCAAAAGCCTGATATTGTTTGACTGCAACTCAAATTATCCATTGCTGGCTGGTGGGGCTGATGGGACAGGTTCCCTTCTTCTTCTTTAGAGCAGTGTTTCCCAACCTTGGGCCTCCAGCTGTTTTCGAACTACAATTCCCATCATCCCTGACCACTGGTCTTACTAGCTGAGGATTATGGGAGTTGCAGTCCAAAAACAGCTGGAGGCCCAAGGTTGGGAAATGCTGCTTTAGAGGTTATATCCAGCACAGTGACCTGAAGTGCCAATGGAAGATGTTGAGCATTGTTCTCATGGTTCCCTAGGGACTTGTTTCCATCCCGACTGTTCTTGTGAGGCACACTGTTGCCTAGAACTAGACTATTTATTATTTGCCTGTTACTCCATCTGAAATCTGAGAGATGTAACATTAAAGACTCTTAAGCAGTGCTACATCATTAGGAATAATTGAGTTAGTTAGATAGCTTTGGAAGGCACTGGACTTTGACCAACCTCAGGCCTGGCATTACTCTAGTTGCCCTCTTTGGACATTTGGGATTAGCTGGGCTATAAATTTAAGAGATGATGGGATGACGAGCTTCATGGACCATTACAGATCCAGGTCTTATTTATTTAGGTCTTTCTGTACCTGGTCTGTACAGTATGAGAAAGAGGCCTTCAAATATAGCTCTCTGTATAATACTGTACTGTATAAATCTTTGAAATTTAATTTTGTTTTGATAGTAAGGTAATTAATTATGATCAATCCATTTTAGGAAAACCATTGTCAGCTCCAGGCACCTTCTGGAGGTTCAGGTATAAGAACCTGAGTTAATTACCCAGATGAAAATAATTCTGCTTAGCCTGAAAAGAGGGGAGTGGGAGGGAGACAAGCTTTAATTTTCAATTTGGCAAGTATTAAAGCTTAATCAGTAAAGTTATAATGAGAAATTAGGTTAGAGTCCTTTGCAAAATGCCATGTTGCTCCTAAGGATTAGTGCATACTTGAATTGTTGATTCAACTGGGCTAAAGTATAGCCACATAACTTTCTGGTTGCATCAAAGAAAAACAATTAATCAGACCCTGAGAGCAAAGTTCAAAGAGAATGTTATGACTGGTACATATTGTCGGACAGTAAGATTATTAGCTGAATATGCTAATATCTACTGATACTTTCAAACAGAAATGGGGAAGAGGATGCTAGTGATGATCTTCCACAACAGAAGTCAACAATGTTTCTAATAGTGGCTGGTACTAAGGTCTATCTCACGTGTGTTTGTTTGTACACATGTGTGTGCAAGGGGGGGGGAGAAGTCAGTGAGTGTCTTGCTACAGAACTGGGAGCAGAGAATAGGAATACACTGACAGTTCTTACAACTGAGGGATGTCTACAGTCCCCCTGTTATCTGCCTGTTTGCCTTACATGCCGTCTTGCGTACTGACTCATCTTGGAGAGTGTGAGTAGTATCTCTATTAGATTGTTGCCTAGAGTTTCATTCAAGGAAAGCTGTTGGATTTGCCTAGGGCTTTATTCTTAGGATTAGCTCTGGCCCATAGGTCTCACACAGAGTCAGTCTGCCTTGCACAATGATGACACAAATAGGCCTGCATCTGGTGGCTCAGTGAACATTGGTTTAGAAAAATTCTCTTAGTTGCGTGTTGAGACCTTTAAACCTCCCCCTTAAATAAATTCAGACAAGATTCAAATTTTGGTTTGGTTTTTGACAGAATTTAGGCCACAACTTTATTGATTACAGCAAGTGAGTGGTTGCATAGGCTCTGGTTCAACTAGCTCCCTGCACCATTGCAGGTAGCGCTGACCCAGGGCACCAGCATACATCAGCCTAGGGTGAACACCTGGATAAGCGGAAAGTCGGGAGCAAGGCTATCTCTGCCACTCAGATATCTCCCTGCACTCAGGCACGGGCACAACCCCCTCACAGGGATTGACCAAGCCATTGAGTCCCTGGATTCCTTTAACGGAATACCCTTCACATAGGGATGGTGAGAGCGTTCTCCCAACCCTATCACCTGAACCAGAGCCTATCCGCAACCTTACAAGTTGTGACGATTTGCTACATGGCAGGCGAAACCCAAATGGCAGCAGCCAATCAGCCAAGTGGGGGAAATTCCTGCCATGCCCCTGTCCCAACGACAGACGACACACGATGGCATAGCAAGGTCAAGCACGCAAGCCCTAAATATAGGGAGAGGTGGGTGGGTGTTCCGATGCACGAGCTGAAAGAGGAAGCTATGGGCCACGTGCATAGGTATATATCAGTCCCTTGATCTGTTTAGTCTGTGTCCCATTGGCCTGATTGAAGCCTGCATCAAGGGACCTACCAACATACCCACCCACAACACAGGGTTAGGTTGCCAGGCCCCACTGCAACACGTGCCCTCTTTAAGGGAGGACCCGATAAATCAGAAAGGTTAAAGCAGCTTAAATCAAAGTGCCTAAGCTTGATTGTAAGAGACAGGGGGAATCTTGTGAAGTTCTCCAAAGCATAATATCATTTTTTAGCCCTTTGTTCACTGAAAAGCATTCCAGTTGGATATGTCAGAAGTTTTCTTCAGGAACAATTCTGCAAAGATATTCAGGCATTCCTCATTCACCAATTTCAACATTTTCATACCCTCCCTCCCACAGTAAAATACCAGTCTAATATTTTGTTGTGGTTGCTGCACTCCTGTAACTTAAAGTAGTTTAATTTGGATTAGCGTTCTGCTCTTTGATATTACAGGAAATAATTAAGGCACATAAGTCTCTAGAAGAAACAATCATGGTCTGAAGTGTAATGTTTTGAATTGGATTTTTATAAATATGCCCACTTACTGTGCATGTATTATATATAGGCAACCATGTAATTTCTGTATTTTATTCTGTGCATCCTTATTGACTCAAAATAAATGCTTCTTGATGTTGAGTATTGGAAAGAAGTTATATTTTATGTTCTGTGAACTGTGGATTAAGGACTCCCTGAGTGCATATTCAGATGCTAAACTATAATAGTTTCCATGGAGTTAGAATAGCATATCTTGAAAATAAGCTATGAATTAAAGACAAATTTCAACTGTTTCAGCAATAATATATCTTTCCTGGCTGCCTTCAGTGTGTCCTTGTTGAACATCCTATATAGTTTGCTTTAGTTTATAAAACTGCTTTAGTTTATGAAACCTATTGAATTGCTTGCTTTTGACTTTGAAGGCAGGCTGCACAGTGAGACAAAGGGTTGCATCCAAAACTGTGTCATTCTGCTTGTTTAATGGGATTTCTTCTTCCTCGCTACTTCCCTTGTGCCCCCCCCCATCTTCTGCAAAGGGTCCCTCAGTCCCCTGAAGACGGTGGGGATGAAGCTGCATTGAAGAGTCGAGGGAAGCTCCATTGCCCAGGTGGAATGGCAGTGCTATATACAATTCAAAGCAGGCATAGGCAAACTCGGCCCTCCAGATGTTTTGAGACTACAACTCCCATCATCCCTGACCACTGGTCCTGTTAGCTAGGGATAATGGGAGTTGTAGTTCCAAAACATCTGGAGGGCCAAGTTTGCCTATGTCTGACTCAAAGAAACAAGCAAATAATCTATGTTTGTGTTTAGATTAGTTTGTTCTTTTATTGTAATGTACAGTGGTACCTCGGGTTAAGTACTTAATTTGTGCTGGAGGTGTGTTCTTAACCTTAAACTGTTCTTAACCTGAAGCACCACTTTAGCTAATGGGGGCCTCCTGCTGCCGCCGCGCCGCCGGAGCATAATTTCTTTTCTCATCCTGAAGCAAAGTTCTTAACCCAAGGTAATATTTCTGGGTTAGCGGAGTCTGTAACCTGAGGCATCTGTAACCTGAAGCGTATGTAACCCGAGGTACCACTGTATTGTGAAAAGTCTTAATGAAATCTTTTTTAAAAACCCATTGTGGTTATATGTAACTTCCCTACTATTCCCTCCTTCATCTGTCAGGTACTTGTTACAACAGATACTTCTTAATTGTTTTGACTGGCTTCTCCATCCAATTCTGTGACTTCAGCAATATTAGTGAAAGTTAAGGAATGACTACGTCTAGTCCATGAGAGCTTCTGCTGCAATAAGTGTCTAAGGGGGGAATCTACCTGGACTGACTGGAGGCACCCCTCTGCTTCTGTCACTCCACTGGTAGAGAAAGATCTCCTTCCTTCTGACTGCTCAGGGGAGCAGAGCCTGGTATAGGCTTGAAAGGGGATGCTTAAAGGGCTTGGCCAGAGCTGAACCATCTTGTGATCTTTTGGCTCCTAAGCTGCTCTCACAGCTGGCACTGGCCAATATCAGGCATAATCTGGCCTCGATCCCTGCATCAAACTGAACCTGGCACAGGGATCCGGCCCCATCTTTGTGCCACCTCTACTTTCTGCTGCCATGAGTGAGGGTGTGGTACCTTTGTTGCTCTGCAGGGCAAATCTGGATTTCACTTTAAGCTTCTGCTTATGTAATCCTTTTTTTTTTGGTCATTGCTGCAACAGGCTATCACACAGGTGATAAAATCACAAGTACAAACTGTTTTTGAGACAATATATCTTATTTTGTTAATTCCTTCCTAGAGATGGGAAGGCCTGGAAAAAAACAAAAACAACAACAACACCTCCCCCCCCCCATTTTTTCCCCAGGCCTTCCCATCTCTACTCCTTCCACACTTGGGATCTGATAGGTCATCTCATGTCAAATCAGGAAGTGTTGGACTTTAAGTTTTTGAAGTTTGAGAGCTTCAAGTTGCAGAGAAAAACTAATGAGAAAGATTTCCTATTACAGAAGCAAACAAAATTCAACCATTTGCAAGTAGTGCTATGCTATACAAATATTTCTTTCACAAAACTATCAACAAAGGAGAAAACCAACCAGCCATTATAGTGTGTACTGCATAACATTTGTTTGAAGTACATACATTTCCATATATGTGATCTGGATGTGTATGTTTTTTAATTGGCATGCCTATATTCTTTCTCCACAATTTCACTGGAATAACCTGATGCACTTTTAAATTATTATTATTTGCTCGAGGCTAGCTAAAGCAATTTCTGAGTTTTAATGTATGTATATTAACTTTGGTCAATCAAGGTACAAAGGCTAAACCAATTAAATTTAATATAGAAAAAGGATGGCTACTTAAGTAAGGCTGGAGTAACTCTTCCCTGGGAAAAGGTTACAACAATTGGAGCATTTTAGTTTAGACAAAAGGTTAGCAAGGATGAGCATGATAGAGATGTACAGAATTATGTATAGTGTGAAAAAGTGGACAGAGGAAAGCTTTTCTTCAGCTTTCTTAATACCAGAATCCAGGGTCATCCATGAAGCTGAATGTTGGAAAATTCAGGGCAGACAAAGGCAGTTCTTCACAGACAACACAGCTGAACTTGTCTGATCCAGCAGGACTCTTATTATGCTCTTACATAAATGAGTAAGGGCATAAAAAAAATATTAGTCAATGGTTAATCAATATTGGCTAATATTTCTTTTCTGCAGTTATTTAGCTCTGTTTCATTTTAGCAAATAAGTGGTTTGCCTCAGGCCATGGTGTTGGAGGATGGTATAAAGACACAACAGTAAAGAAAAAAGTTCTTTTTGTCAGTTTCCAGTATGGAAATTCTCAAATGAAAATATGTTTATTTGTTATCAAAGCATTTTTTTAATAAAAAAAGACCAGCAAAATGAACTGGGAGATAATGGAATAGAAGAGGGCCACACACACACACACACGGATCTGAGAATGGAAGAAAGTAAACATTTCACCAAGCAACTTTCTATGTTTGAACAAATGTTCAGTCACAGCCATCATATACCTGGGGCTATTGACACTGTATCATTTCTTTGAAGTGCAGTTTCATTATTGAAAGAACCTTAGGACTTGCAATTTTTTTGATGGTTTGATGTTGCAAGTGCTGATATTTTCACAGTGGTCACCACAAATAGTATTTCAAATCCTTTTTTCAAACATGAGAGCTACAATCTTGCACCATGGAAAGTAAAATGTAGACTAGCTTTCCTATTTTGAGTGTGGCCCTTTCACCCGCCATTACATCCACATCTGCAGATGGCAAGGTGCAATGATCCTGAGCCCGCAAAAGTTGTCTTGGCTTGAATACTAAATGCCTGGAGCCTGGTTATCTGAAGGAGCATCTTCTCTATGTTCCACCACATGTGCAACGAGATCAAGTGTGTTGAAGTAGGGATGGTGGGAACTCATTCTTGGGCTTTTTCTGTAGAGCACCTTTTCCTTGGAATTCCTTCCCTACAGAGGAAGGCTGGCTGACTCCCTTTCAGAGGACGACCAATACTTTCCTGAATTGCTGGATTATGTATGTTGGTTTTTTATCGCTTCACAGATGTGTTCAAACTGTTTTGTTGTTGCTGTATTTTTTTATAAGCCACTGTGAGAGGCTTAGCGTATAGAATATAAAAAACGTATAGAATATAAAAAAACCACACATTGCTCCATCTGCTTATTTCTGCTGGAAGTAACTTGTGTTGCAAACTGAAAAAAGAAATGAGCTGCAGGAAAGATTCACATGTAAGTGAGCTGGCCTAAAGCAGCTGCAGTCCTGGAGACATGGGCGCTATGCACTGGCCTTCTCTTTGAATCCAAGAGTGCGTACCAGTCAGTTAGGGCAAGCTACTGATGGAGAAGGTATGTTCCAAAGAGGCTCAATGATCAGGGAGGGAGCTCTGAGCATAAATTACAGCAGAAGATAATGGGCAGAGGGAAGAAGAGTGTGGGTGTGGTTGGAAGAGTTGGTGTTATGACGGTCACAAGGCAGGTGAGGAAAAAAGCAGGACAATGTGATCAAATCATGAAGAAATTTAAATGTAAGGAAAGGGTCCTTCGGCTTGCAAAAATGAATTTATTGCCATTTGTTTAGTTTTATCCAGCCCATTAAAGATCCCAAGTATTCTTGCTGCATTTGCATTAAGAAACTACAACTTGGGTGTTTTCACCAAATGAATGATGAGACTTCAGAAGCTTCCTGTAGAGGTTGAATAATATCAGTAGCAAGAAAGTATCCCACACAGCACAGCTCCTATAGGTTGGGGGGGGGGGAGGACAGCAACCATTGCTTCCCATTAATGCACTAATAGTTTCATTGCTAAATCTCTTGATAGAATTGCACATATTTCTAGCCTTTTGTGTCACATTATGCTGGCCTTGGTTGCCTGGAGAAAAGTGGGATACAAATATGATATCATAAATCGATGACGGCTTCTGGAATAAAGATTGTGGCAAGTAGATAAGAATGCTGTGGACCCAGCATAGGGCTCAAGATACTCATAAGCTTTTAATCCACATAGCATAAATTGTCTGACGATGTTTGCCATGATACACATAGTTCAGCCAAAGTTAAGCACTTGTAGCCTCATTGATTTCATTGAGGAAAGTTTATCTGCTTTGCTCTCCCATTGAAACAAACAGAGCCTAAAATGCTGAACATGCACACAGTCCAGTCAATAACACCTACAAAAATGTATATATCATACAACATACAGTAGCTAGTAACATTAACATATTATTGACAGAAGATGAGATGATATCTGTACTTTGGATCTGCAAAACTGGGATTATTGTAATGATGCAGAGCTATCTTGCAGTAATGAATCATTTGAAAGAAAGTGTGAGGCGTTTAAGAAATTCAATTAAATTTGAAGTCTAGAATTCTTGATATGTGCTCAAAGTGGTGTGCAGTCAATTAGTTTCCTTAGCATGCTAGCAGAATTCCTAGAAATCACTTGATTTACAGAAATTAGCATTACAGTGACAAATGGTTTCAAGGTGACTTGCATGGCTGAATGTGTCTTCCAGGAAAAGCCAAGTATGACCCAGCCAAAGTTAAACAACAGTGGTTTCTTAACTGTCTTCCTTTGAAATCAACAGGCTTTCTTAAGTAAAGCTCAGCCAAAGCAGTCTTTCTAGTTTTATTTTCATTTTTGTTGGGGGAGAAGCACCTCTGATTTTCAGTACTGTTTCATAGTCTATTCTACTTTTCCTTCAAGGCATTGTGAATAGAAGAATAGAAGAAAGTTTGGCTGGATGTTTTGAACTCCTGTTTTAGGACTTAATTGAGAAATTAAAAATTGACAAATTACAGGATCCAGATGGCATTCGCCTAAAGGTTGTTAAATAATAATATGAAATTGATAATAGTCTAAAAATGTAACTTGCTCTTAAGATCAGCCTTCACACCTGAGGACTGGAAAGTGGCCAAGGAAACACAAATTTTTAGAAAAATATCCAGAAGGGATCTGGAAAATTAGGCCTGTTACAGGAAAACTTGTGGAAAGCATTGTTAAAGGTAGATTTGTAAAGCATATAGAATATGGGTCATCAGCATGGTACCAATAGTCACATTTGTGCTTGTAGATGCCCACAAGTTCCCCTTCCCTGCTGAACTATTGCAGGGAATAGAATAGGTTGTATTTGTTGGTGTGTGTGGTGCACACAACAATTTCTCTTGTTTGCAAAGGTGTCCATGCGCTCCAAAAGGTTAGCAGCTTCTGATACAGAAGAACAAGTCTTGCTAAAGTAGCATAACTTCTGCAAAGGTAATTCCTTCGTTCTTCATAACCTTTTACAGTTATTATGGGAGTTATTGAGAGGTTTTCTCCCTCTCTCATAACAGTAGAACCTGGGGCCATCAAGTGAAGCTGAATGCTGGAATATTCTGGAAAGACAAAGGAAAGCACTTCTTCACATAGCACACAGTTTAACTATGAAATTCACCACCACAAGATTGGCATCAACCTGGATGCCTTTAAAAGAGAATTAGACAAAATCATGGTGGATAGATTATCAGTGTGTTCCATTCGTGAGCAGGGGTTTTATAACTTGGTCTCTTGGTTCTATATATAGCGGGCATTGCAAAATAGTGGTACAGGTCCTCTACGCAAGGTTGCCCACACAGACAAAGTCTCTCCTTGTACTGTACTTTGCTGTACCGACCATCCACCACCGCCAAGGGCATCAAATGCAATCTTTGTATACAGTTTTGCAAGCAATTTCTCCTAATATTGTGCATTTTTTCCACATTGGTTGGAAAGTGCAATTCAAATTCAAAGTGCAAATGTGAAAGGATACCTGTACTTTGGTTCACATACTGGGTCAAGAACTATGAATTAGGTAGTTTCTCATTAAAATGGAAGCAACTTTGAATTCCCCCTCCTTTCCCTGCTTTGAATACCAGCTGTTGTGGAAGAGTACTGTTGCATTCATGTCTTGTTTGTTGGATTCCCACAGGTGTCTGGTTGGTTCCTGTGAAAGCTGGATGCTATATACATAGGCCTTTGGGATGATTCAGCAGGGCTCTTCATATGTTCTTAAGAAGGTTTTAATGTTTCTGCATTTATTTCTACTCTGGAAAATATCAGATGAGATTTTAAAATTTCAGAGTTACAAGCACTGTAGTTGTAGGAGTGAAAAGCCCTTGGTAGCTGTAGAAATGTAGTTAACTTAACATGTATAGGAGACAGTCAATTATTGCACAAGTGTAGCAAGGGCTGAAGCACTGACTCTTCTTAAGTGCCTTTCAACTTAACAAGAGAGTTGAGTAGCTCCTACTTTTATGTAATTCAGAAACAACTTTAATACAGCATGCTAATTCCTTTCAATTTGTTGCCAAAAGCCTAATAACGTGATTTTTTGATTGTACCATTTTAAAATATATGTTTTCACACTTTTCTCTCTTGCTCAAGAGTTGCTACCTGCATGCACAAAGAAATAGGCTTTTCATAACTGAATGAACATAGAAGCTGCCTTGCCAAAGGAGAACCAGCTATCAATTAGCTATCTAGCTAATACATGTAACAGGACAGGAGACATAGCCTGTGTACTTCAGCTGAAGATGAAGAATTTTGTTGTTCTAGAATCATAGAACTGGAAGAGTTGGAAGGAAGAACTGATGGCACATCTAGTCCAACCCCCCGAAATGCAGGAGCCACAGCTAAAGAATTGCTGACAGATGGCCACCCAACCTCTTGTTTAAAAACCTCCAATGAAGGTTACCGTATTTTTCGCTTTATAAGACGCACCAGACCACAAGACGCACCTAGATTTGGAGGAGGAAAACAAGAAAAAAAAATATTCTGAATCTCAGAAGCCAGAACAGCAAGAGGGATCGCTGTGCAGTGAAAGCAGCAATCCCTCTTGCTGTTCTGGCTTCTGGGATAGCTGCGCAGCCTGCATTCACTCCATAAGACGCACACACATTTCCCCTTACTTTTCAGGAGGGGAAAAGTGAGTCTTATAGAGCAAAAAATACGATATATTCCAAGGTTGTCTGTTCCACTGTCGAACAGCTCTTGTCCTCAGAAAAGTTATTCCGAATGTGTAGCCTTTCTTGTGATTGGTTTGGGTCCTACCCTCTGCAGCAGCAGAAAACAAGTTTGCTCCATCCTCCATTATTGCTGCCATTAAGGAGTAACCAATTAAATATTGAAATAATAACACATGGTTGTCTTCACTGAATATACCCCAAAATGCTATTTCAGCAGTCCGCCCCCCCCCCAATCCTCTCTCCCACGACTACAGGTATAAGACTTCACTCAGTAGATGCAGTAACTATTCAACTAGTAAATAGGTGGGCAACAGTGGGCATATCTATATTTCTGCAGGTGTCTTTCCAACCTAACCTACAGAATGAGGCGTATGAAATGGAGCCTATTCTTGTGGATGTAATTTTGAGACAAAAAAAGCAAATATTACTAGGAATTAAACATGCAGTCCAGCTTCTAAGGCTTTTATATACAGCATCATTACAAGTCCAAATCATGCCTAACTGCTGAGATTTACTGGGTTAATGTGAGTTGCTAGTTATCAGAATTGCTGCTTCATTTTCGGTCTTCTCCACTTGAAAGATTATAAATTATAAACTTGGTGCACAGTTTAGAGAATGGAAATTCATTCTGGGCATGTTTCCAGAATATGTTCTATGTAGCTTCCCTCAGTTAGCACTTGCTGAATGAAGCGTTATGAAGGATTTTTAAATGTGTGTGCATGCACACACAGAGAACATTTCTACTCTGGATATGGTTGAGCATGTTTCAAGTTTTGGTATATTAGCAATATGTATACAGTATGTATATTCAGCAAAAGTAAAGGAATTATCATTATTATTTTGGTTTTGCTACTCAGGGAGAGGGGCAAGGACCTTTGTTAGGACACTGAAGCTCTACCCGAAACACTGCTTATCTTTCTTAGCCGGTACTTTGGCTTCTGCGGTATAGAACTTTGCAGCCCTTTTGACTAGTAACTTTAAAATAAAACCAGAGGTTCTTGGTGTTAAATACTTTGCCCCATGCCCCATTCTGCACATTTATATAATTGCAGCATACACACATTTCTAGATACATTTGTTCCACTGGTGTGCAGGCAGAATCCTGAAGCCTCCCACCATTACTTGCACTGTGTACTTGCACTGAAAGCAGTGTGACCACAAAAGCAATATGGCATTTACTGCCCTTGTTGCCCAATTTTTTTCATTTATATAATTAGCTCAAAACCTATTCAATTCCTTCCTTCACCTTCTAGTGCTCAGAGAATCCCTTAGATTGGAGATGGCTTAGAAACTTTATTATGAATCTCTTGTCATTAGATCAATAATGGCATGCACAACTTCCCTGTAGTAAGCTTGAGCAGCCTAAAACATAAGAGTCTGCAATCTAGTTCTGCACCCTGTTCCCACAGTGGCCAACCAGGTGTCTAAGGGAAGCCCAGAAGCTAGACTTTAATGCAACAGCACTCTCTTCACTTGTGATCCATAGCAACTGGCATTCAGAGATATCCTACTTCCAACTGTGTAGAACATAGCCGTTGTGTCTAGGAGCCATCATAAAGAGATATGATGCCCTTCATGGAAGCTCATGAGAAATGTAACTTGATGTGATGTGTTGCATGTTGGCTGCCCTGCTCAGTCTCTACTGGCCAGGACCACAACTGAGGAGAGACACCTTTGAAGACTTATCAGCCTCTTCCATGAAGGAAAAAAGAGTCAGCAGATTAATCAGCATGCTGGAGGGTTGTCACATTATGGACATATCAGCTGTGTCTCTTTAAATAAGAAATATCTTCACTATCTCATTAAAGTTTTGTCTGTTCCCTGAATAGCTTTTTATTGACTCAGGGAGTTTTTTCTACTTTCCTAGCATGAAATTATAATAAAAAAATGAGACTTACAGATGTCTAAATGTCCTTGAAACAAAAAGTGAAAATGGCCCCAGCTCAGCTTCCAGCCTGAATGTCTATCACTCATCAGAGAAAAATGATTTGACTTTGTATTCATTAGACATTCTTTGAAATGATCTTCAATTAAACAGACAATAGATTTCAAGCTCTTGCAAAGATAAGGTTTTAATCTTCCGTGCAGATTTTTTGTCTCCTTTCCAATATGTCATGCTCCTCTTTAGAGCCTGCCCTTTCAAAGAAGGCAAGACAAGGACAGAAGGTGTTGGCTTTCTTGGTTTATCAAGTGTTTCAGATGGAAAAGATGCAATGTTTGCTGTTTTAATACACTGAATTGCTTTGTGGACATCAATTGCTGCCTAATTAATATATAAAATAATTACCTCAATATTTATCCTTCAACGCTTAAAGAATTATCAAGTGAGAACCTCTGGGAAATAGGTGTCATTGTAGGCGTTTTCACGTTGTCTTTGCTTTGAAAGCTCCTACCTGTTTCAGAGAGTCTAAGAATTGCCTTAAGGTAGATTCTCCCTCTGCATATAAATAGATGAGGAACACAGCTGAATGGTGGAGTGGTGGATAGAGGATTTCTAAAATGGAACAGTATGCTCAGTTTCTGTAGCAAGGGAGGGAGAAAAAATTACAAAAGAGAAGGGAGAGTTCACACAGAATCTATGCCCCCTTTCTGACCTTTAGAATTTCAAAGTGTCTCACATAAGGAAGAATTATAAACCACGCTAGAATGATTGAGATATGTCAGTGCTGAAGAGGTAGCAGTGAGGGAGTACTGTGCTTGTACGTGTGGGCACAGCAGATTCTGTATCAGAACTGGTGGTTTGAAGGTGACTATGGAGGCAGCAAGTCAGTCAATCAAGAGAACTTGGATGGGCAGTCCAAAAGTGAAGAATGAGAACGGAATGAAGAAGTATATAAGACATGGCAAAAACTTATTGGCCTTAAATGCCACGTGACTCCTTCTGAGCTAGTAGGAGCTAGTATTTGCACTGTGTTTGTTAGAAAATGTATTTTACAAAGAATAAATTGTACTGGTGAAAAGAAAATTAATGTAATATAATGTAGCAGCTGGAAAATCATGTGACTCCAATAAAGGTCACAGAAACACTGAATCATTGCCTTGTTAATTTGTTAATTCTCTTAAAAAGTGAACTTTTGTGTGTCTTAGGTAGTGATAGGCGGGTGGGAGTTGGAGGTTGGCTGGATGTTTTGCCAAGTGTGGAAACTTCAAGCAGACACTGTGCCCAAAGGAGTTGGCAAGAACAGACAAGCTATAATTTATGGACTGATAACTTATGCCCTGCTATGAAGGAGTTTTGGAGACAAGGAGCAAGAAGACCCTCTCTTGGGCTCAAGGGAGAGAAGCACATTGTATTGGACTTGATATGCATAAATAATACTGCTTGTTAATAGTTGCCATCCTGCAACTATTGTGTGTGGGGCCTACTTCATCACTTTGAGGGTGAAATTGCTGCATTACTCTGCATGACTCAAAAAAATTGCCAGCCCTTGGTTAGGTTATTGATGCCTTTTCCTACCCCAGATATATGAAGAAGAAAAGAGTGATTGAAGAATGTGATAGTCATCTTGGTATACAACCACTCACAACGCCATTGGGCAGGTGTGGATACATCTTTCATTGCCAGGGCTCCCTTTCACATGAGCATATTGGGAGGTAACGCAGAATCTGCAGTGAACTTTTATTTTGGAATAAAGGACAGTAGTTTAAAATATCCAGTTAACCAGAAATGTGATAAGGCCATTGCCAACTACCAATCAGCCCTGGGGAAACCCAGCAAGATGGGCGAGGATATTATAACAACAACAACAAATTTGCATGAAGGCAAATCTCTTTAATAGGTTGTGGATCAACAATTTTCTCTGCATATGTTAAGATGTATTTATTTGTTTATATTATAAAGTTGGGAAATCACATGTCATTGGTGAACAATCAATTTCTCAGTCTAAACTTCATGGTCATTCATATTTTGTATCTGCCCTGCGTTTAACATCACAATAGAAAACCTAAACCTAAACCAGTAACAGTGGTTTTAGGTTGGAATGAGTGGGTTTTGACTGAGCCACGCTATATGAGATTTGTAGCATTAGACTGTTGGCTACTCCCCAAGATGCTCCAGTGTGTCCCAGTGGGTTAGAATTTACCAATGTCACCATGGGATCCTTGCAGAGTAGCTGGTAGGGACAACAGAGTACAATGGTCTGAGGAGAAATGACTTAGATGAAACTCCATGCAAGTTTACCTCAAGAATAAATTTCAAGTCTCATGAATCTGTGTTTCTGAAATATCTGTACAGTAGAACACTTTATGAATGATAAAATTCTAATATAGAAATGTATTTAAGTATGTGCTTATGTTTAAGTACAGGATAATTCATCTGGAAATGTGTGTTTAGAACATTCACAGATCTAATCTATCCTCCTGGATCAGAGCTTTATTAGGTAACTAAATTACTTTGATTCACTTTGATTTTCAGAATAGTGATTTTATCAGAATATCATTGCCTTTACTCACTCAAACTATATACTTTCATAACAGTTGTAGTTTTTTAAAAAAACACAAAACAAAACAAACAAAACACCAAAGCCATTTCACTTTCTTTTTTCCACCATGGGTTTTGTGCTCACTACGTGCTCACTGTCAACAATTTATTCTCCTTCATTTTTCTCTATATTATAATTTTTATTGTTATTATTAATTTGTTGGATTTTGTGATGTGAGCCACGGGGTACTGCAGAATCTGAGCACAGACAGTACTAGAAAATTTTGGAAAGCCTCACTCACTGGATGGTTGCAGTGAGGTAATGAGATCAGGTTCTGTAAGCCTGATTTCAAACAATTTCCCCCTCAAGAATTTATTAAAGAATTACGGTAGATTGTAAGACACCTTTCTGTCATATGAATCAAGCATCAAGGGATCCCTGTGAGGCAGAGAACAGAAAAGAGAAAATAAATAAATAAATTGATACTTTTATTAGTGAATACTGGGAATTAAATCTGGAAAGCATACAAAGAAAAGCCAATCCAGGCCAAAGCAGCTCAAGAGCTTCTTGAAGAAAGAAACTGAGAAGCTGAAGGTGATATTCATGGCAGCACTGTCTATCTTGTGAGCTACTGTCCTGAATCCCTGTATTAGACGTCCAATAAGTGCTTGAACAACCTTCTCTCTTCGTTGCCTGTCTGGGAGTTTTTAAAAAGGCTCCTGTCCAGCACCTGGAAAACTATTCCATATAGCTGATGGTCTGAGTTTGGGTATAAGGGGAACTTGTGGTGCAGAATGGCTGTATTAGAAGACATAAGGAAAATTTAGATCTGAAAATATGATACTACCTTCTCGGTAATGGCGCCCACCCTGTGAAACGCCTTCCTATCAGATGTCAAAGAGATAAACAACTACCTGACATTTAGAAGACATCTGAAGGCAGCCTTGTTTTGAATGTGACATTTTAATGTATTTTTAATCTTTGTTGGAAGCTGCCCAGAATGGCTGCTGAAACCCAGCCAGATGGGCAACATGAAAATAATAAATTATTATTAATTATTATTATTATTATTATTATTATTATTATTATTATTATTATTAATTAAATAGCTTTCTCAGTGTTTGTGTGACCCTAAGACAATGGTTAGGCATTTTGCAGTTCTTCCCCTTCTAAAAGTTTCCTAGGGTACCTCCATATGCTTATTTGTTTTAAGCACACACAGTTGTTCTTTCACACCACCTGGGACTCTCCCAACTATTTTATATTCTCACTTCTGTTTTCCTTCACTTTGGGATATTATTTATTTATTTATTTATTTATTTATTTATTTTCTGCTCTTGACAATATAACCAACTTCTCTATGTTTATCATCTGTCAGGGAAGAGTTAGAAGTTTTCAGTTTCTCAGAGGGAGAAAGCATTCCCCAAGGGGGGAGGGAGAGCAGTGAATCTAATAGAAGGGAGCAAGAGGAACAACAGGGAGGGACTGGCTGTTCACAGGAAAGGCAAGGGTTAAGTTCTAGCTCAGATTCAGAGGAGAGGAGATACAGGCCAGCTCTAGCCAGGAGGTTAGAAAAAAGAGCGGGAAAACGAAGGGAGAGGCGCCTTCGCCATTTTGAGGGTGGCTGGTCATGGAGAAGCAGAGCTCAGAAGGTATCTGAAATAAGTGACTCTGAGGAAGAATAGTTAAAGTTAAGAACCGTTTATAAGATTGTTTTGTTAATAGGCAATAAAAGTTTTATAAAGAACAAGAAGCATTTGTGTGGTGATCTGAAGAGGACAACGACCAGTCCTGACAGAATACCTTCTGCTCTGCGCCTCTTCACTATACGTAAAGAAGGAGAAGCCAAAATGGAGGGAGCTGTGGCGCCAGTTGGGCAAGGAGAAACCCCAGCGCTCCAGCTAACATTACAGGACTTATGGCAACAGAACTTACAGTTGAAAAGTCAAGTTGACGTACTATCGGCAGCACTGGGAGAACATAGAACCATGCTGCAAGCGACGTGTGGAGATAGAGTGAGTAAAACATTTACTGTACGTCCGCGTAGCTTCAAGGGAGAAAGCTCTGAATACATGGCTTTCAAGACAGAAATTTCTTACATAATTGAGATAAAGGATAAAGAATTTCAATCTGAGCAAGAGAAGGTTGCTTATGTGATTAATTTCTTGGAAGGGAGGGCTAAGGACTGTGTTATACCCCTAATATCTCGAAGGGATGCCGCCCTAGGAAATCTACAAATGTTTCTGCAGTATCTAGACACGATTTTCTTAGACCCTGCGCATGAAGTAACCACAGCTAGGCAGCTGTTGAGAATGAGACAAGGAAAAGACACTGTGGGAGTTTATTGGTCCAACTTTAGTTTGCTGGTGCAGAAATTAAAATGGGATCTGAATTCCCCAACAGTTGCAGCCCTTTTTAGGGAAGGACTGAATAATGAGATTTTAGACCAATTGGCCCAAATGCCAGAACCTAGTTCCTTGGACTCTCTGGTCCGAACGTGCCTGCAATTGAGCCTACGCGTGGAACGGAGGGCTATTGAAAAGAAGGAACAATGGCAACCACAGTGGCGGGAAAACAATATTATTGAAAGTACAGAGAGCAGAGCGGGCAACATGCCAGGACGAGAGCGGCCAGAGCCCATGGAATTAGGAGCAGCCAGACCCCTCCCAGTTACTACCTCTTCCATGGTAAGAGGAAATGCAGGGAGAGGAAGAGACATGAGGCGTTGCTTCGTCTGTGGAAAACCAGGGCATCTAGCACGACAATGTCGCAATCGTAAAGGATGGGAGTCTCTATCTGGAGCAGACATGGGAGAAGACAATTGCCCAAAGGAACTGCATCAGGGAAACGAATGTCCCCGGCTGGAAATGGGAGCTTGCAGCCGGGTGGAGAAGCAATAGAAGGCTCTCACGCAGAACCACCTATCCCAGGACTAACGGTGAAGGTGCAACTACAACTACCCAATGGACACAGGGTCCAGGTAGAGGCGCTGTTAGACCCAGGAGCGTCAGCAGATTTCATAGACCAGAAATTGGTACAGGAACACAAAATCGCTTTGTTACCTTTGAATTTCCCACTGCGAGTGAAAACAATTGACGGCAGACCGCTACTGTCAGGAGAAGTGACTTATGAGACTCCACCAATGAGAATGGATATGGGTCATCACTCAGAGACCAGGGCATTTCATGTGACCAAACTAGCTGGACACCCGATGGTGCTGGGCATGAGTTGGCTCAATCGTCACAATCCGGTGATTGCCTGGCATCAAAGGTCTTTGGTTTTTGGTTCGATCTATTGTATGACACATTGTTTGGGGCAAAAGGGAAAAATCTCAGTGGAAGTAATGGGAACAGAGGTAGAAGGGAAGTTGATGGGGAATGAAAGTGAGATTCCGTCACAATATATTGCTTATCGGGATATTTTTTGTGAAAAAGAAGCGGATAAACTTCCACCACATAGGCCCTATGATTGCAAGATAGATCTAGTCCCTGGGGCACAGTTGCCACCAAGCAAGATATATGCCATGTCGGAAGTAGAATCTGCAGCATTGAGGGAGTTCCTGCAAAAGAATTTGCAGAGAGGTTTTATTAGAGAGTCCACAGCCTCGGGGGGTGCTCCCGTCTTTTTTGTCAAAAAGAAAGGGGAGGAAGGGGCACCGAGATTAGTATGTGACTTCAGAATCCTTAACAGCCAAATGAAGCCTCGTGTGTGCCCACTGCCACGTATAGATGACCTCTTAGAGAGAGTAAGGTCAGCCAAAGTCTTTACCAAGCTTGATCTACGAGGAGCATATAATCTGATAAGGGTCAGAGAAGGGGATGAGTGGAAAACCAGTTTTTGTACCAAGTATGGTGCATTTGAATTCTTGGTAATGCCTTTTGGCTTGCAAAATGGCTCAGGGGTATTTCAAACCTTCATCAACCACGTCTTAGCAGGTATACTGGATCAGTTCTGTGTCTCTTATTTAGATGACCTCTTAATATATAGTGAAAGCATGGAGGAACACGTAAAACATGTCACACAGGTGTTAGAAAGATTGAGGACCAACAGGTTATATGTGAAGTTAGAGAAGTGTAAGTTCCATACACAAAAGGTGGAGTTCCTGGGATATTGCATTTCCCACAAAGGGGTGCACATGGACCCCAGTAAAGTTCAGGCAGTGGTGGAATGGGAGGCACCTAAGACTAAGAAAGATCTACAGAGGTTTTTAGGATTTGCTAATTTCTATCGTAAATTCATAGGTAATTACTCCAAAATCACAACGCCACTGACTGATTGTCTAAGAGGCAAGGGGCCATTCAGATGGTCTGAGGAAGCACAGAAGGCCTTTGATAAACTAAAGGCGGTGTTTGCTTCAGAAAAATATCTTATGCACCTAGATCCAAGTAAACGTATGAAGGTAGAAACTGATGCCTCTGATAGGGCTATTGGGGCCATTCTGCTGCAACAGGACAAGGAAGGGGACTGGAGACCCTGTGCCTTCTACTCTAGAAAATTAAATCAATCAGAACAAAACTACACCATATTTGATAAGGAACTTTTAGCTGTGCATGCTGCCTTTAAAGTGTGGAGACATTTTTTGGAAGGGGCGTCACATCAGGTGGTAGTACAAACAGATCATAAGAATTTAGAGTATTGGAGAACTGCTAGACAGCTAAACCAAAGGCAAATTAGGTGGGCGGAGTTTTTTGCTGGGTTTAATTTTAGGATTGAGTATATACCTGGGCATCAAAACGTTCGTGCAGATGCGCTATCGCGCAAACCTGAGTATATGGAAGGGGAAGCACCTCCCAAGTTGCGAGAAATGCTGAGATCGGATCAGTGGGGGTGTGCAGCCGTAGTAGTGGACGGCAGGGAATTCCAGCGATTGACAGTAACAGATGAGTTTGCACAAAAGAAAATGGAGGAACTGAGAAAAGGTAGAGGGGAAGAGGAAGGTTTCAAAGAAAAAGATGGATTGTTGTACAGGAGAGGGGTGCTGTATGTACCTGCAGGTGAATTAAGAGGTAAAGTGTTGAGGCAACATCATGATAACCCGACTGCAGGACATTTTGGTAGAGAAAAGACCCTGTATCAGATCACACGACAGTTCTGGTGGCCAAAGTTGAGGGAGGAGGTAACGCAATATGTAAGAGGTTGTGAAGTATGTCAACGAGCCAAGGCACCCAGAGCAGCTCCCGCAGGGTTGTTGCAACCTATGCCCACGCCGGGAAGGCCTTGGGATGTGGTGTCTATGGATTTTATAACGGATCTACCGTCATCCCATAGGCAAACAGTGATCTTTGTGGTGGTTGACATGCTAACCAAGATGGCACATTTCATACCATGTACCAAAATTCCGACCGCACAGGAAACTGCAAAGATGTTTTTAGATAATATTTTTAGGTTGCATGGTTTGCCATCACAAATCATTTCAGATAGAGGGGCCCAATTTACATCACAATTTTGGAAGAGGTTAATGCAGTTACTAGATGTGGAGCTAAGCCTCACGTCGGCGAGACACCCGCAAACCAATGGGGAAGCTGAAAGAACGAATGCAACACTACAACAATATCTGAGGTGTTATGCTGGTTATCAGCAGAGCGGGTGGTTAGAGAAGTTGAGTCTAGCAGAGTTTGCGTATAATAATGCAATGCATGTGTCTACGGGCAGAGCCCCATTTGTGGCAAACTATGGCTTGCACCCAAGGGCATTCCCAGGTCAAGAGGAGCAGTTAGCAGTACCAGCAGCAGAACAAATGATAGAGGAGTTGAGGTGCATTCATGAGATATTGAAAGAGGATTTGGAAGAAGCTAAAGAGGCTTACAAGAGAGCTGCAGACAGGCACCGGCGAGTTGGGGAAGAAATCCAAGTAGGGAGCTGGGTATGGCTGTCTACCAAGGGACTACCAATACGAGGGAGGTGTAAAAAGCTAGAACCAAGGAGATTGGGACCTTTCCAAGTAAAGGCTCAAATTAACCCAGTCGCTTTCAAGCTTCATTTACCTGAAAATATGAGAATACACCCTGTATTTCATAGATCTTTATTGTCAGTGTTTGTACCAGCACATAAGTATCAAATTTCAAGGGAACCACCTCCTTTTCCCACCATGATGGGGGAAGAGGAGGCTGAAGTGGAAGAGATATTAGACTCGAGAATAAGTAGGAGGAAATTACAGTATTTGGTTGCATGGAAAGGGTTAGATGAGTCTGAGAACTCATGGGAATCAGCAGAAAAAATTAACGTTCCAGAATTGCAGAGAGAATTTCATAGAAAATATCCCCACAAGCCAAAACCCCATAACTGGCATCTTCAAGAATTTTTTGAAAAGACAGATAGCGAGGAAGAAGAGTTCAGAGGGTTCGGTCCTTCAGAAACAGAGGAGAGCGAGAAGGAGGAAGGGGGGCTTAGGGGAGGGGGTGATGTCAGGGAAGAGTTAGAAGTTTTCAGTTTCTCAGAGGGAGAAAGCATTCCCCAAGGGGGGAGGGAGAGCAGTGAATCTAATAGAAGGGAGCAAGAGGAACAACAGGGAGGGACCGGCTGTTCCCAGGAAAGGCAAGGGTTAAGTTCTAGCTCAGATTCGGAGGAGAGGAGATACAGGCCAGCTCTAGCCAGGAGGTTAGAAAAAAGAGTGGGAAAACGAAGGGAGAGGCGCCTTCGCCATTTTGAGGGTGGCTGGTCATGGAGAAGCAGAGCTCAGAAGGTATCTGAAAGAAGTGACTCTGAGGAAGAATAGTTAAGAACCGTTTATAAGATTGTTTTGTTAATACACAATAAAAAGTTTTATAAAGAACAAGAAGCATTTGTGTGGTGATCTGAAGAGGACAACGACCAGTCCTGACATCATCATTCTTAATCTTCTGTTTACTCCAATCTTTTATGTGCATTTGTGCCCATATCTGTGTTATTTGCAACAATGATAAAATAGAGGTGGCTGCATGCATACCAGACATTTAAAGCACACCCCCCACAAACAATCTTGGAAACTGTAGTTTACACTGCACATACCTACAATTTCCATTAGCTTTAACAAACTACTGTTGCCAGGACTGGTGTGTGTGTGTGCGCGTGTGTGTGCTTGCTTTAAACATGTGGTGTGTATGCAACCGAAGCCACAGTTAGAGGAAAGCCAATGTATCCTTGAGAGAGTAGGATGCAACCCCCAAAAGAGGTTGTATATGAACTTGCAGATTTGTTGTCGCTTAGGATGGTCCCAGTAAATTAGAATCAAGCCTCTCATTTCCCCCTCCACCAGTTTTGAACTCCAGACCCAGCACTATTTGTAAGGTTTTAGGTGGATATTTCTAGAGTGGCAGGTAGGAAGAAATAATTGCTGTTTATAATTCCGTTGATACTCTGCCCTTTTGTTTTTCTAACTGCACAACTGTATGCATCTTTACTCAGAAGCACAGTCCCTTTGTTCAATGGGGCTTACTCAGTGCTCTTTATCTAGAAAAATAGGTGCCAGTACTCACCATGAAGTTGAAACAGTAAGCGCCACACTTTTTAACCAAAAAAAGGAGAGGTTCCAGTACTCACCATGAAGTTGTTACGGTAAGAAGTGCTGGTACTGTGTACCCCCTGAAAAAAAGCACTGGGCTTACTCCCAGAAAAGAGCACAAAGGACTACAGCATAAATATCCTCATGAATCTTGACTTTCTTTGATGCCAGGAAATGATGGACTCAGCTAAACAAAGGGGAGGAGTTTGTTACAGTAACAACACATCTGCCATTTTGGGCTGCTTCTTCTGTGAGAATACTTTTTTGACTGTAAGTTATTAAAAATGTGTTGACTGGAACCAGATGGTAATGGTTTCAGAAAAGGATCCATAATCGTATGCAGAGGCTTCTCACACAGCCACAAATATCTTCTTGTGAGTTGAATCTTTTTCTGTGTTACAATCTCTCAACATTTCATCAAAGCACCCAACAAACATACCTACATGCAGTGTTTTTCCCAGGGAGTACTTAGTACCAGCACCTCTTTTTGTTGTTAAAAAGCATGCCACTTACTGTAACAACTTCATGGGGAGCGGGACCTATTTTTGTAGAAAAAAATCCACTGCTAAGATATAAGTCCCATTGAACTGCATGGGACTTCTGAGTAGAATGGTTCCTTCAAATGATGACGATGATTGCATCTACTTGGGCAAATTTGCAAGTTTTGGGGGACTGAGTGCAAAATATTTGAGAAATGCTGCTATATGCCAAGATAAACACTTCCTCTAAATCAGGGGTGGGGAACCTCTGGCACACGAGCCAGATTGAGCCAGGCATGGGCCCCACTTTTACCTGTAGGGTTGCTTTCCCCAACCATGCCTCCACCTGATGTCAGGTGTGGGGCAGGTACAGGCACGGCTGCATTGGCTATGCAACCAAGTTAGAATCCAAATCCCTTTAACTTCAGTGGGAGAGTTACAGTGCGGTCCTGAGCATGTTTATTCAGATGTCATCCCACGGCATTCAATGAAACATATTTCCAGGTAAATGTATTCAAGACATTTACCTTAAGTACTTTGCCTTAAGTACTTTCTGCAGGCAATTTAATTTCATGCAGGAGTAGTTGCCATGGTATGCTAGAGAAATAAGCAGCAGTTGCACCTTGTTAGGTTTTTGTTGCACATTAGTAGTTCAGAGACTGGCTTTTGTAACAGTGAGAATCACTTTTAGTTTAGAAATGAAGGTCTGAAATGTGTTGAAGAAACCCAGAGTGGAAAGATCTAGAGCTCCTGGCAGAGAATCCTCCAACTTCCATATTTGCTAGCACCTCCCATGTCCTTAAGCAGTGACATGCTGCCAGAGACAGATTTGTTACAGCTAATTTAGCATAGTAGACAGCTGGACTTCATCTTCTTTTACGGGTCTGGAATTTAAGAGATAGTTTGTAGCCCTGGCTGCAATTAATGCCCAAACCCACAGGAATGCATTTATTTTTGGGAGCTGATGTTGGCAGAAGAAAGAGGGAGGGGTGGGGAGAGTGGAGCTGAGAGGACCAAGCTACATGTGAAATTCAGTTGGATTATTGTGACTGCACATCGTGCCCTGCCATTATGCTTTGTTATCTGCAAAATCATCAGTGTGGAAGGATGGGCTTCTCAATCTCTTCTTCCTTCCTTAACCCATTCCACTAAAAAGATGCACTGGGCATCTGGGGTTTGGTACCTTAAGAAGCCTTTCCCATCCATGCTGCTTTTCTGCTGCAGATTGCAATCTCTGCAGTGGAATTTTGCAATAAAATAAAATGGGGGAAAATGGGTAAAAATAAAATATGATGCAATCTGACCCAGCAGGAGACTGTGCCGATTGTGTAAGTTCCTTTTTTATGTTTAGTGGATTGGCTTTTGTCTGTAGAATGCCAATGTCCCTTTCTTTCTCCCAGGTGCACAGGGAAGGCATTTTAATCCCCTTCTAGTACTATAGCTTGAGTCTGATGTTGTGTAACATATCTGCTAGGGATTATGTCATGGCAGGTAGAATGAACTTTTGCCCCCAAGTGCTGTCTATGGGTCCCCGTCACCACTAACTGTCCCACTAATGTTTTGGGGGAGGCACTTTGGTACTGAACTGCTGCCAGCTGTCATCTTGGATTTACTCCTGGAAGTTGTGTCAGTCTAGATGAGAGAGAGAGAGACACAGAAAGAGAGAGAGAGAGAGCGCAAAATTTGTAATCTGGGGAGAGGCTATTTTTTGTGACCCCACCAGTAGGAGTAGCACCAAGAATGAAACCTAAGTTAGGGCATTCCCAGTGGTGGCACCTTGGCACCCTAAAGCAAATAATATAGTCTCCCTCTTTGCTTGCAATTAGGAAACATGTAAATACTGTTTTTATTTATCCAGGCTATTGTTAATTTAATGAAGTTTTTACATGGCTGGATTTAATTGCTGTCTGTAATGTGTTATTGTGCTGTTTTAAATTGTGAGCTGCTCTGGGTTCCCTTGGGGGAAGAAAAGTGGTTTATACACTTGAAATGTGTTTTGCTGTCAGTTTTTTCCCCACCACAGTGCTCTGAATTGACAGAACTTCCAGGACATTGAATGACTGGAGCAATTCATTCATCACACTGGAGGCAAGATCTAGTATGGCAGCCAGAAACTGCTCAGCATCTGAACACCTGATCTCAAAAATTTCAATATATATGGTACTAGATTGCTTGTTTCTGGGAGCTGCATGACTATGTCTCCGGCTCAGCCTGATAGCAAGTGAATTAACATTAAAATCCATCCCTAATTTAGTTATTGCAGCATTTCTGAAAGCAGAAAACCAAAGGCACACACTTTTTGGTTTACACATAGAAGCACATTAAACTCTTACAACCCCCCAAATTTACTTTGAAGCTATGAGTAAAAAGTAAATATACTGCCAATTTAATCATTAAATAAAGTGACTGAATTAACTGCATTGTGTATAAAAACAAAAGGCAAGTAAAACTCTTTTGCTAATCAGTAATTAAATGCCATGTTTTGAATTCTTTAGTGCCTGGATAATTTTGCCTTATCTTCTCCCACTGATCTGTTCCCTTGTAGCCCAGTTCCCTCTATGTAAACCACAACAAAAGTTTAGACAGACCCATAGCCACAACGACCCTGTTGCAGTTCACCTCCAATTATAAAGTATATGCATGCACTATTCTAGGTTGCATCAACAGAAGTAGAGTGAATCAAGGGAAGTAACAATCCCATTCTATTCTGCATTGGCACACCTGGAGTACTGCATCCAGTTCTGGCCACCACAACTTAAGAAGGTTATTAGCAAGTTGGAACCTGTGCAGATGAGGACAACCAAGATGATCAAGGGTCTGGAAATCAAGTCTTATGCCAAACAGTTGAAGGAGCCAAGTATGTTTAGTCTGATAAAGAGGAGACTGAGAGGAGATATCATAGACACCTTCAAATATCTTAAGGGCTGTTGCATGGAAGAGGGAACAAGCTTGTTTTCTCCTGCTCTGGAGAGTAAGACTTGAACCAATGGATTCAAGTTACAAGAAAGGAGATGTGAACTATGCACCACAAAGAACTTCCTGGCAGTAATAACTGTTTGACAGTGGAATGGACTCTCTCAGGAGGTTGTGGACTCTCCTTCCTTGGAGGTTTTGAAGCTGAGGTTAGATGGACATTTGTCATGTATGATCTGGTTGAGATTCCTGCATTGCAGGGGTCTGGACTAGATAACCCTTGGGGTCCCTTCCAACTATACTATTATATGATTCCATAGGATTCTCTCAGCTTTGAATGATTCAGTTGCCGCACCTTTTGGTCCTGTGTCAATACATACTGCCAGTTGGGCAGACCTGTTACCCAATAAATTAATAAAAGCTCTGGATTGGGTCTGGAGTAGATTCAGCCTCTAGGATTTTGCTTTATGGTGATGACTTTGGAAAAGTAGGAAATGTCCTCATCACTGCTGGGGCCTCCAGTGGATATTCTTGTCTGTATCTGGGGCCTCAGTCTGTGCTTGCAGCCTTCTCTAACTTAACAAGATGGGAGCTTAAGCAAGAGGATCAGTTAAGATGAAAAAAGAGGGCCCCAGTTTGCATATGGTGGTTTATATGGATAAATGAAAATTTAGAAATATTTACTGTAATTTACAGTAAGAGATACAATACAATACAATACAATACATCTCACCATAATGGTGAAGACACTAGGTGACTTGTGAGCATGCTCAGTCTGCTGACCCGGTGCTGCTGGGGGCAACTTAGTGTCCCACCTTCTCTCAGAGTCTTGGGATAATTTCTCTTGCTTTTATTTCATATTAAAGGAATCTGCAGCTGGCAGAGGGAGTACCAAGTGAGTGCCTGTTGCTGTGACTTGCTTTTATTCTTGAATCATACATTGCAGAAGGGCATTTGGGAAACTAGCAAGTAATTCACAATTAGATCTTGGCTTGTAGACTCTGCCCCACAAGTATTGGGAAGTGGGGGGGGGGGTTTGAGTAAAAGAGAAGATTGGTGCTCTTTTTACTTTGGTATGCATGCAGAGGTGGGATGATATTTGCATTCTCTTCTGAGACAATTTCTAAGCCAAACATGGAACTTTCTGAAGCTGTACTTTCAATTATTCAGTAGGCTTCCTAAAATCCAGGCTGGTGATGATCTTAAAGAGATAAGACAGCTCACCTCTTTAGAAAGGGAAATCTGTTTAAGCTGTGGCAATGAAAACTATCATATTTAGAATGATATGATATTATGATCCTGTGTATTCATGTATCCATGCAGCTATATTAACAATGTGGGACAAATTCCATACAGATGTAAACTGCTATATTATCATTTTGATTGTCTCAGCAGTGAGTGTGGTATTGTCAAAGAATCTAGTGGGGGAACATACACATTTAAAATTAAGGGCAGAAGGTTTGTGTTTACTGTACATCTTTGCAATTTATTTTTAAGCTGTGCTTGAAGAAATATGGTTGATCCAGTATTGGAGACAAACATCCTAATGTTGTCTTTTTTAAAAAAAATGTGATGTGTATAGAAATTCCATTTTAAAAAGGCCTGGCTAAATAAGATTTCCTACCATATTGGGGTTATTGCAAACTGCAAATACCTGGCATGTGAGGTGTTTCACTGCATACAACCAGTGCATTTGGGGGGGGGGGCGGTTAAAACACCACAGAAAAATCCATCACCATTTTGTTTTTGTCAGGAGTTTAAAGACAGTTTGCAGTAAAGAAGAAGAAGAAGAAGTAGAAGAAGAAGAAGAAGAAGAAGAAGAAGAAGAGGAGGAGGAGGAGTTTGGATTTGATATCCTGCTTTATCACTCCCCTTCAGGAGTCTCAAAGCGGCTCACATTCTCCTTTCCCTTCCTCCCCCACAACAAACACTCTGTGAGGTGAGTGAGGCTGAGAGACTTCAGAGAAGCGTGACTGGCCCAAGGTCACCCAGCAGCTGCAGGTGGAGGAGCGGAGATGCGAACCCGGTTCCCCAGATTACTAGACTACCGCTCTTAACCACTGCACCACACTGGCTTTGGAACTCTTCCTTTGTGTGGAGAGCTTGTTGATTCATACTCTGCACAAGGTCCAGATCAGCGAATTTCAGTCAGATAAGTCTCTCACACAGAGGTTGCCAGAGCTTAAGCTGGTACCCAGAGAACAGGAGGCAGAAGATAATGATCTAATAACCAGGTGCTGGCATTGTGTCCAAGCCAGGAACCTGATACTGTTTGCCAGTCTTGGGGATTGTAATTGCACATGACTTTTTCCTTTCTGTGCCTCAGAGGCCCAACCCACAGTGCTTTCTTCGCGTGGTATGCATTGGCATGGCATCCTCCCACCTCTCCCCCCCACCATCTTGACTGCCCCCCTGCTTCCTCGCTCCTCCCCCTGCACATTTGCCCCTTCCTCCTCTGTCACTGCTGCTTTCCATGGCTGCAAGCACAGCCTCCTACTTTGGCGCGACCCTAACCACCCCCAAAGCGCCTTCCAGGAAGATGCCTGACAATTGTAGAACTTGATGATCGCCAGGCACCTTCCTGGAAGGTGTTTGGGTATCGTGAGGGTCATGCCAAAACACCTCCGGGAGGTTGTGCCTGCAGCTGACAAGGAGGCAAAGGGGGGGGGGAGCGAGAGAGTGGAAGGGTGGGTAAGCGGGGGGGGGGGCATGGTGTGTACTGGCACCTATTTTTCTTTAAAAAAACAAACTACTGCCAACCCAATACATTCTTACCTGGATTTCAGCCTCAGAACCATCCAATCCCGGATCTCCTGACAGGAATGACGAGTGCCGCTCCTGTTTCCACTCCTGATCTTGTATTGGCAGCTGTCAATGACATTTTTCGCCTCATCCGCAGGATGGGGGCTGTGAGAGGTTCTCCTTAGTAGTGGGGCAAAGGGCAACTAAATTAAGATTTTCTCCCTTCCCAGGTAGGTGTGGGAAGAAAAACAGGTAAATCAGCATGGTGACCCCCTTAGGCACCTATTGGGGTCATGGGCATCTTCTGAGGCCAGCACCTTGGGGTATTTAGCAGGAAATGGGGCAACCTGCCTCCTCCACCTGGAGTTTGGGTGAAGCAGGAAGGCCGCTCAGCTCACCTTCAGAGTGAGACTGGGGTTTGGGCCAGGAGATGTTGCCTCCCCTTGTCCCATCAAGGGCTGGTCACCCTACAGCTGCAGATATTTGCTTGAAATTCAGTTACGTAGCTCCCCCACTGATAGCTTTCTTTCTGCAGGTTCTGTTTATGCTTAATTTTTAATAGTGGTTCATGATACTTATTCTTTTTTATTATTATTTATTGAATTTATATACCACCCTATACCCAGAGGTCTCAGGGCAGTTCACAAAAAACTCACAATATATAAAATCAAAATAAAAATAATAACCCAATAATACTCAGCCCCAAAAGGGTTGCATTTTAAAAGGGTATAGGATGTTGATCAGGTCAACCAAAGGCCTGGTTAAAAAGGAACGTCCCAAAGTGATCTTGGCCCCTAGAAGTTGGCTCTTATTTGCTACCTTGAGTAGGTTTTTGGATGTTTATGCTTTGGCTGACTATCTATTATCTTGTGTTATGACACAAGGTTTTTGGAGATGCCCTGGAAAGGCACAGTCCATGCTATTTTTGCTATTAAAAACAGGATACAACCAAGTTTACAGCATGTGGTTCTCATCCCTAAATATACCAGCTGTTATCTTAACACCCTTCTGCCATTTTGTGATAATTTTCAATTATGATTACTCTCTTTTTAAAGGACTAACAAATTGGATAGATAAGGGGTTAAACTAATCTAAAAGAGAGTATTCTTTGCTATTTCTCTGTGAATAATGAATGAGATAAAAAAGAATCCCTTCTGCATACTTCCTAATGTTTGATGATTCACTTTTCAAAAGTGTTTATTTTTGAACTGTTACTAATTCAAACTTCCTGTTCAATCTTGTCTTCTTTTTTTGAGGCACGAAGCAAATATTATTCCCCACAGTAATTTGCAGTCTTTTGTTGACTGAAGACCTAGTATTTTAGATTGGTCTTAACAAAGGAACTCCTAGTAATTTTTTATACCATTTTGACAGACAGTTCTTTCTCTCCAGTTTGCTGCCACTCAGAAAGGCACAAGACAATTATAAAATGTCAGCAAGACTGAAGAGCAAGACAGAATCCTTTGGCTCCTTTCTGAAAGGTCCCTATTTTTTCTTCATCAGGTGTGAAATGTTCTCTTCCCGCTGTGATTTGCAAATTGTAAACATAAAATGCTTTGTACAAAGAAATTCAAAAATAATGAATTGAATACAGTTAGTAACAGGTGAAGCTTTGTAGCAAAGTAGCCGACTAAACAACTTTTTCTTCATTTTATTAAACTGTGTGTTTTATTGATGTTTAAAAAAGTAGAAAAACAGCACAATTTAGATCCTCAATGATGCTTTTAAACATAGAGTATAACCATTACTTTCCTCTAAAAGTGCCTATTACCCATGAGTGGGTGTTGAATGCACAATCACTAAAATGGATGTTTATTAAAATCCTGAAATAAAAATATCAACCTCTTAAGCAACAACTATCACTAGCCTTCGGGGAAATAAAACCTTGGTCTTCCAATTTTTAACATTGGCAATTTTTTAAAATTACATTATTTAAAAGGACATCTAATGTTTCTAGGCTGAGAAGGAAGCAAGACTAACAATTTAGACTGCTACCGTGCTGAGAGATGCTATGTAAGTGTAGATCTCATTGTTTTTCCTGTGAAAACACATTAAGAAATGTGTTGTGACAATTTCTAAAGCCCTGTGATGCCAGTGAGAAGGAAAACAACCACCTGCAATCCTGCAGCTCATGGGTGACCTGTGGCACCTGTGAGACAAAGCACCCCAAGGCTTTGTGTTGTTGCAACTCTTCCTGAGCACACCCTTGCCCTGGTAGTGTGTTAGTACATTATGTGACTCATCATTTTTTCATGTTAATAACATTTAGTATCAACAAACAATAATGTTTAGTATGCAAATCAGTAGCAGTTGCCGGTTATTGAAAGCGAGACAAGGAGGGGCAAGGCCGTGGGCAATGGATGCAGTGCAGGCGCAACAGGAAGAGTGTTGGATTGGCTCCACCCCTGCAGCCACACCACAATGTCCTCCCTGGTAGCTTGTCCCTCCCTGTCTGCCTTTCAGTAACTGGCAATGTTGGGAAGGCAGGTAAAGAGTCCACCTTACCCTGCCGAGTTCTACTGATACAAATTGAAGCCAGTAAACTGAGCTTTATGTTAAAGGTTGCACGCTGAATGCTATCTAGCTAAGAGAACACTCAGAGAACACTCAGAGAACACTTATGGAAATCAATGTTCAATAAGATAGGGATAAAAAGAGTTTGTGTAACTGAGGAGTTTGGTTGCTACATGTATATACCTGAACAGGTGAGTATTTGCGCAGTCTAATTCTACTATGGGGTGGCGGCACTCATCTCCGCTTTCAGGCCGAGGGATCCAGCATTTGTTCACAGACAGCTCTTCCAGATCATGTGGCCAGCATGACTAACCCACTTCTGGCACTCGGGACACTGTGACGAAGGCCAGAATAATTCACATAGAATCATAGAATCATAGAGTTGGAAGAGACCACAAGGGTCATCGAGTCCAACCCCCTGCCAAGCAGGAAACACCATCAGACCACTCCTGACATATGGTTGTCAAGCCTCTGCTTAAAGACCTCCAAAGAAGGAGACTCCACCACACTCCTTGGCAGCAAATTCCACTGTCGAACAGCTCTTACTGTCAGGAAGTTCTTCCTAATGTTTAGGTGGAATCTTCTTTCTTGTAGTTTGTATCCATTGCTCCGTGTCCGCTTCTCTGGAGCAGCAGAAAACAACCTTTCTCCCTCCTCTATGTGACATCCTTTTATATATTTGAACATGGCTATCATATCACCCCTTAACCTCCTCTTCTCCAGGCTAAACATGCCCAGCTCCCTTAGCCGATCCTCATAAGGCATCGTTTCCAGGCCTTTGACCATTTTGGTTGCCCTCCTCTGTACACGTTCTAGTTTGTCAGTGTCCTTCTTGAACTGTGGTGCCCAGAACTGGACACAGTACTCCAGGTGAGGTCTGACCAGAGCAGAATACAGTGGCACTATAACTTCCCTTGATCTAGATGCTATACTCCTATTGATGCAGCCCAGAATTGCATTGGCTTTTTTAGCTGCCACGTCACACTGAACATGTAGGTGTTCAGTACTGTAATTTTTCTAGATGGCTATCACTGTACATCCAAAGGTTCCAAAAGCCTTTTGAAATATAGCTGAACTTGTGAGGGCATCTATCAACCAAAGTATTTTAGCAAAGTATTAGTAACAACCATGTCATGAAGACTGAAATGTAACTGACGCTTTACCCTGGCACTTGGAAATGTGTCATGAAAAGCAGTACTGAAATTATTGCAAGATCAATAGAATAAAATGTGGAATGTGCCCATGTCAGATAAATTACCAGCTTCTACCCCAAGCCTGGGCTTGCTGCTTAAAATTACCACCTGCAATCTACTGTGCTTTCACCACATACAGCACACCAGATTCTTGGGCTCCTTTCATTGTGTTGCTGCTCAGCTGCCACCACTACCACAACGGAGGCTGGGCGCAAGTGAATGAACCAGCCAGGCAAATGGCTCCTTCTTGCTGCCCATCATCTTTTCACCAGCACTGTCCAGCTATCCATGTCTGCCTCCACTTTCTGGTTACGACTGAAAATCGGGGAAAGAGACCTAGCAATTATAAAATTTAATGCCTGTGTACATGTCATGGGCATAGCCAAGGGGGGCAGCTGCCTCCATCAAATAAAACAATAGAAATATTTAACTAGCTGACCAACCACTACGGTTCTGCCCCTCTAACAAAAATCCTGGCTACACCTCTTAAGTTGTGGGTGAACATATCAGACGACACAGCGATTCTTCAAACAGCTCTTGTGTATTCACAGGCCAGAACAGAACTGAACTGAAGGGTTCAGCCAGCCTGCTTATCTAGAGCTCCACTACAACGCAACTATAACACTTTCTGTAACTATCCAGTCACTGAATGTCACTTTCAATCCCTTATTTGCATATGGGGACCTGAGTGAAAACTATCTACAGTATCCCCCTGCTGGCCCAGGGTGAGAACTTCAGTACATAACAACACCCATGGTACATGTAGTATAAGCAGTGGCGTAGCGTGGGTTGTCAGCACCCGGGGCAAGGCAAGTAATTTGCGCCCCCTAACCCGGGGCAAGGCAAGTAATTTGCGCCCCCCCCGCTGCACTGTCCCTCCCCCAGATAGTCCCTCTCTCTCTCTCTCCGCACCTCACGTCTGGCACCCTCTCCTCCACAGTGGGCGGCGACCCGGCGGCTCGGATCGGATTCGCACAGCCAGCACTGCAGTGAGAGAGAGTGAGTGAGCCAGGTAGGGGCAGAGAGCTGCGAGTGCGCCCCCCCCCAGATGTTGCGCCCGGTGCGGCCGGCCCCCCCTGCACCCCCCACGCTACGCCACTGAGTATAAGTGCCGGCCTCCCCCAATGGAGAAAACTAGTGGTGGTGAAATTGGGAAGGGTAGGCCATCCCACCCCCTTTGGTTAATTGACAATTATACTAATTGCATTCTGTTTCTTGACAGCTTTCTGGCTCCAGCCCCATTGATTTGGAATGGATAGAATTTACTTAAAATATCATTCATGTTCACATGCATCTTCTGACCTCAAATGTTAACTCGTTTCTTTATAAAATCTTGAGATTATGTTAAATCAAACTACAAAGAATACACATACTCACGCAGCTGAATAGAAAGGTGGTTTAACTAACATAGCCTGCTTAATTAACTTAGTTCAAACTTAAGTAATATTTGCTACCAAGTATTATCTTTTTGAGTTGAAGTTAATATATTATTCCTGTCCATTAACCTCTCCATTATTATATATGTCTCTCAGTATATAATTTTTCTGTCCAACTAATATCATAGGGTTCCAGCCTGGACATGATCATTTTGCCTCAAATACTAAGACAGATTCAGTTTCTCTTTAATGATATTCAATCGCTAAACATGAATGAATTCCTGTTCCATTCTATTTCCATATCTATGGATAATAGACTTAAAAGTTATACAGTTTCTATACCTGAATCATTCTCATTTGCACACTTAACAAAGGACTTTAAAATCACAGTTTTGTGAATTAGTAAGTGCGATTCTAATCTAAAACCAATTTAGGAAAACATAAAGCATTCGCTTTGAGTTCAGCAAGATATGATATTAGGCTTTAAGTGATTAACACAGAAAAAGAATATCTATCATCTCAAAAATAATTTGTTCATTTTGTTCTAAGCAGCTGTACTTCAGATCTTTGCTATATGAAGTGCTGGAGAACACCCTGTGTTACGTTGCACATTTCCCTTCACTTCAAAGTTATTAAAAGAACACACTTGAAAATGTTGCTTTATGTTTTTGAGATTGTGATTGGCAATGTTATTATATTTTGAAGTCTTTGGTGAATTAATGGCTGCTCACCGACTTCTGACAGCGGGCGATGGTTGCGGCCCGGTGTGTGGCCCCTCCATCCTCTTAGAGCCATGGCGGAGAGGTGGGTCTTGGCTCCATCCCCAGGATAGCTGTGGGGGCCTCTGGGCTACGGCCAGACCCGGGTGCTTTAAATTGGCCAATCTGTGGTGGGCTGGGGGGCAGAGCAAGTGGTGTGGTTGGACGGGAACAGACTTGCCTCCGGCCCATTCCTTAGGCATATTGAGGGCCCGCTGCCAATGGCAACAGCGCACTTGGCCCTGAGCATCACCCACCCAGCCCCCCATTTGTTTGCTTTGATGGTTGCTGTCTTTCAGGGCCAGGAAGGAGTTTCCCTGCTCTGCAGGTTTTGCCTTCCCTGTAGCAATTGTCACAACTTTGGCAGTTTTAGGCCTTGGGTGAAATCCTTTCCAATAAATGGAGTGGCAAGGTGATGCACGCCTCCTGCAGTGGCGATAACAGGGTCCCTGTTAAAGGGGATAGAGTCTGTGGCCACAGGTGTACAGTTGTGGGCCACAGAACTCCCCTCAGTAGCGTGGAATGGAATCGCAGTGTCCCCATATTCATGACAACTCCCATGATCCATAGGTAGCAAGACCAGTGGTCAGGGATGATGGGAATTGTAGTCTCAAAACATCTGGAGGCCCGAGGTTGAGGAAGCCTGGCCTAAGCCAAGGTTTCCTACATCTTAAATTAATAAAGGTTGTGGGCATTTTAATCCCAATTATGTGTCATGTGTTTTCATTAATGTGTGGTCTGATGCCTGAGGGAAGGGGGTCTGCACCTGGACACACAAATTACTCACGATTCTCAATTCAAATCTCTACCCTCATCAGAGCATGCACATGGAGAAGGAATCCATTGGCAATCCTAGATTCCTGACACGCATGCATGTCATTTACTTTTATGTAAACTATGCACGCATGCATTTACTTTTAAAAGTCATTTAGTTTTATGTAAACTATGCACGCATGCATGCATTTACTTTTATGTAAACTATGGGCAGGATTCACCTAACCAGCCCTGCCAATGGAAGCCCCGGATGAGGACTTCTGCTTGTGCAATGGGCTTCTCCTCCATATTGGCCCTGCCCTGGTAGGAGGGGCACGTTTGGGAAAACCTTCAGAGCAGTGCACAGGGGGGCAGTTTCACCTGGCAAGCTGCAGTGCAGACAGAATGGGAAAGCACAATGTTGAATTCCACCCATTGTTTTTTTACACTGTGATGTATGTTCCACATGAGACTTTTTATTCTATCATTTGGATGACTGGCCAGCAGAGCCAGCACAAGAAATTTTGGCACCAGGGGCGTCTTACCCATAGAGGCTAGTGCCTAATGCGGGGCACTGGGGAAGAGGCGGAGACTGGATGCGGCACCTCCCGTCATCAGCTCGCCACCCTTCTCCGACTCTGCCATGCTGCGCCAAAGTAGCGCTGCACCTGGAGCCTCTGTCTGCCGTGGCCACCATGGCACAAAGCAGCCAGCTGAGCTGGGAGGTTGCCCACCTCCTCCAGCCCCGCTGGCAGTGCCGTCCTCCCTAAAAACCTCTGGGAAACGAGGGGGGCGTGCTAGAGGGCGCTTTGCACCACGGTGCCAGATATGCTTAAGATGACCCTGTTTGGCACCTGAGGCAAACCACAAAAGGCGTCTCCCATCAAGGAAGAAGGAGGGAGTGAAGTGCTACATAAAGTGTGTGTGTGTGTGTGTGTGTGTGTGTGTGTGTGAAGCTCTTTGCTCAATTACATATGGCCTTTTAAACTGGGGTGGGGGGCATTATTGTTTTCATTTCTCCTATACTATGTATTTTTGTGTTTTTATAGTTTGTAAACTGTCTTGTGATCCTTGGATAATGGGTGGTGTACAAATTTAGTTAATTAATAATACATTGAGAAGTGGGGGTGGGGACCTGAAGATCTACATTGGGAACCAGAAGGGAGGAAATGGTGACATCAAGCAACGTGGGTGCTGGCTCTAGGAAGAATGCAAGAGCTTTTTCTCTTGTGTCCTAGTATCTCATCTAACTGGATGAAACAAACCAAGAAATCTTCATTCATGCCATAATTGGTTTTCAGTCATCTATCCCTTACAAAAATCCTTTGACCTCAGTCCTGTTGAAGTTAGTCACTGAAACCAATGGAACAAGGTAGTTGTGATTATCTTAAGCCTCATTGAGCAGTAATGGTGCTGAATCCCATCATTATCATTTTCCTATTCAGAATTTGTACAGTTTGTAATTCATGAACTGTTGATCTTTTCTCCCAAAGTTCTGAAGCAGTTCAGGAAGGACACCAAATGGCCACAACCCTCCATGGAAGTGTAACATGGCATGCAGGCTTTTTCATTGGTTGAACCGAGGTTTTTCCTCTCTCTGAAAATTGGAGGACAAAAGATGCTGCCCTTCTCTAGTTTTTTAATTAAGCATACTAGTCATATATCAGCGGTTCCTTACGTAAACAGGCCTGGTTTGTTTGATTATTTGATTAGCTCCTAGTAAATTTTCTTTCTGGAAAGCTCTGAGTGACTCAGATGGACAAGGATAGTTTCAGGACTAGGTTCCAGAGAGCCCTATAAGGCGTGTGGAATTATACATTGCAATGGCAGTACCTTTCTCCTTGATGGGGTAGTGTCTTGGTCTTTCAAGATAAGTTTTTTGGGGGTTGCCATTGAAATTGGGGAGGGGGGAAAACCTGTGTGTACATGAAGAATGCCGATGGATCTTAGCCAAGGTTTGGGAGGGAGTTTATCAGCTCCAGCATTGCTTAAGAAAACTGTACTGAGTTTATATGCTTCGGTGTATTCTGGCTATTTTTCAGTCTGTGCAATATAATTGGGATCTTTCTGAGATAATTTATAAAACAAAGAGGCAATTTATGAAAACAGACAGAGTCATTTGAACTGGGATTGTAGTCTGAAAATCTAGAGGATGGTATAATGATTCTGGGGGTGAGATACTCCAATATGCGGCTCATCAAATGCTTCATATAGGAGAGTCATCAGTAAAAGAGAGTGGGCATGTCAGTTCACACAATGGGCTGGACTGGCAGAGTCCAAAGTGGCTCAAAGTGGTGGCAAATATTACTTATTTGTTTCAAAAAAATTATACACCACTTGATTGTAAAAAACCTCAAAGTGGATTACAAAAGATAAAGCAGTAAAATTGAGAAAAAACACACAACCATACTTTAAAATACACAGCTGTTAAAATACTAAAACAGATTACAGTTACCTTGACTTCCTAAGTGTCTGGTGGGGCTTGTCTAAAGCCTATCCAACGTAGAGGTGGAAGGATCAACTAGCCCAACAGCCTGCAATGCAGGAATCTCAGCAAAAGCATCTCTGAAACAAAAAGCAGAGTTCTTCTTCTGCCCCTTCATAACAGAATTTGGAAACAGACTTAGTTATTTTAGCTGTCAGTGCCTAGTGTAGAAGCAAAGCATGCCAAATGAAAGCCTACTGTTCTTGGCTGACTTTAGAAACTACATTTAATTCTATATGCTTCCTCCTACAACTGAATATAAAATTCTATTCTTCTGTTGAAATGAAAGAGGTGTAAATAAAGACCTACCACCCCACAGAGATCATTTTTGTGTGTTGTGTGTCAATAATGGATTTCACTTGACAAGTATGACAAGCCAAACCATTAAAATGAACAGGTTGTTGCATAGCTGAAAGGATTATGTAAGTAGTATCTAGAACAATGTGTTTATGCTCACTTTTGTTAAACAATCAAAGCAAACTTTTAAGAATGAATTACTGTTTGATTTGCAAGGCACGTATAAGCTACCTGCTGTGAAAGAATTTGCACTGAAAGATTTAATAATAATACTTTTTTTATTTATACCCTGCCCTCCCCAGCCAAGGCCGGGCTCAGAGCGGCTTACAAGCAATAATAAAAACAAGATGAATGATTACAACTTAAAAACAAAAATAAAATACAACATTAAAATAATGGAACATTAAAATATTAAAATGTAGCCTCATCGCAGGAGGAGAAGGAAAAGAAAAAAGAAAGAGAGGGAGGGAGGGAATCAAATTGGCTCCAAGCCAAAGGCCAGGCGGAACAACTCTGTCTTACACGTCCTGCAGAAAGAAATCAGATCCTGCAGGGCCCTGGTCTCGTGAGGCAGAGCATTCCACCAGCCCGGAGCCAGAGTTCAAAAGGCCCTGGCTCTGGTTGAAGCCAATCTAACTTCCTTAGGGCCTGGGACCACTAGGGTGTTGCTATTTATGGACCTTGAGGCTCTCCGTGGGGCATACCAGGAGAGGTGGTCCCGTGGGTACGAGGGTCCTAGGCCGTGAAGGGCTTTAAAGGTCAAAAGCAGCACCTTAAATCTGACCCTGTACTCTACGGGGAGCCAGTGCAGCTGGAAAAGCACTGGGTGAATATGCTCCCATGGCAGAGACCCCGTGAGGAGCCTCGCTGCAGCAAGAAAGTTGGTAATAGAGGGGAGGAAATGTATTCTTTGCCTATATTCCTGTTTGTCATTCTACATATTTCAAGACAGGTGACTCTGATTTATTGCACATTACAGCCGTACGTTCTACTGAATGCCGCCCACTGCACAGTTGGTAGAAGTACTTGGAACAGCTTGTGAATGTCAGTGACCAAAACCCCCAACAGCAACAGGGAAAGAAAAACTCTCCACAACATTTTGAATGTGATGAATGCTGGGAGCAGAATAAGAAGCCTTGAGCTGAAAGTACAATTCGTATGTGGCAATGGAAGGTGGTGGGAGAGGACAGCCTACAGTGACACTGCAATGAGTTAGTTGGATAGTAAGTAACCGAAGGCAGATTGCTAAAAAAACTAGAATGGGACTGATGAATCAACTCGTTAATTTAATCAACTCAATGTTTTTATTATTTATTTATTTATTTCCCAGGGTATATGTTTAGTGTTGCCTTAGAAGTATATGAGATACATGTAATCATGAGCCTGGTTCAGATGGCTTGTTCAGGCAGCTTTCCATTTGCTTTGTGCAGGAGTGGATTTATTTTATTTGTCAGTCACTTGATCTTGCCCCAGGCAATCCAAAGCAACTTATAACAGAGATACATTAAAATGAAGAAGAGAAAGAAATACATTATAAACACCCCACCCACTTCTGAAGGCTATAGACAAAGTCCTATTTATAAAGGAAAATTTTGCCTGGTGCCTAAAGATATGTAATGATGGTGCCAGAAGAGCCTCCTTTGGGAGAGCATTCCACAAACAGGGAGCTTCTAAAGTAGGGATGCACAATATGGCGCCCTCCAGGTGTCGTGGCTTGCATCAGCCTCAGCCAACATGGTCAAAGTCAGGGATGATGGAAGCTGTAGTCCACAACATCTGGAAGCAACAACATTTGCTAAGTATAGTGTGCAGCAGATAATTTTTGTGAAAATTTGCATTGTGATGGTTCAATTCTTCTCCATTAAAAAAAGACTGCACAAACTGGGCATCCACGTGAAGCCCCTGTACCAAAAATTACTTTACCTGTGTGATGAGGAGACTTGCTCAGACAGCTTAGCTGGCTTAGCTGAATATGACTGAGATGAGGTTGGTCCAAATCCCCTCAAAGGGGCATTCTGGGGTGCTCTGGGGACGGAACCAGAGAGGGGGGACTTAAGCTAGATCCTCTTGGTTACCTAACGGCATAAAATAATAATATGCTTTCTTTCTGCTAGGCTTTGGCAGAACAGCAGCAGCCCCCCTGCTGAAGAGGGTTTGGATCTGGTGTAACTATGCTGGCTTAATTTGCACTTGCTTGCTTAATGCCAGCATCTTGTGCACAGGATTGCTCCCTCAAAATATTTGTAAGCCCCCAGAATAGATTCTTAGAGGCAGCAGTCTTAGGGCTGCACCTCCAGAGAGAGATTCCTAAAACACGTCTCTGGGACTTTCCATGACAGAAACCTGAAGGAGACAACCCTGTCTGTTTTGGGAGGAAGGTAGTTTTTACCTGTCCTCAGTGATTTTTGTGACAGGCTAAACCATGGCGCAGAGGGAGTGCCTGTCAGAAGGTTACTCGAGTATGTAACATCCATCCAAGAGATGACAGAAATGTGGTAGCTTTTTGGGGTGGATGGGGAAGAGAACTTCACTCTGAAGTGGGGAAGCAAGATGAGCTGTAATAGAAATACATATCTTTAGACTTTACTGTGTCCTTTTTTTAAAAAGGCAGTGCCAACAATCTTCATTTCCCTGCCAGGTTTCTATCTTCTGTATAAAGTTTTGAATTCACTGGTTTCACAATATGGGATATTAAGTTTTATTGTTTCCTACTGCTATGGATTTTATTATTGTTGTTTATGTGTTAAGTGATTTTATGCTATATGAGCGTTTCAACTGCAGCCGAGAAACCTGTTGAGGGTTTTTCTTAAAAAGTAGAAAAAGTAAAAGTGGAAAAATAAATGCAGGAAAAGCAGAAAGAGTGTGGCAGACTAGGAAACCACCTACAGAGCATCAAAGAGCTCCAGTGGCTCTTTGGAGAGTAGCAGGGCAGATTCCTGGCCTGTAAATTCCAATGCAAGCTGATCTGATTAGCACCTCTCACACTAATGTGTGGCTCACCATCTAATTCACTGTCAGATTTTCCAGTTCTCTGAAGCCTGAGATGCAGTTATTGGGCCAAGAAGCAGCAACAACATACTGAAATTTATTTATGTTAACCAATTTAAAATGTTCAGAAATTCATCCATTGAGATGAAACAGGTATTAAAATATTCCCTTGTGAACAGCATGACTGTGAGTAGCTTATCAATCCTGTTTTCAGCCAATGTGCCCTTCCTGTGAAGTTTTCCCTCCTGCTGGCATTTTTCCACATTCACACTGGTCCTTTGCCAAATATTGTGATGGTGATGGCAACAATTTCTAAAACGTGTTTAAATATTAATATTGAAAAGTCATGATGAAAGACCAATTAGCCAAGGATTCAAGGTTAACCAAATGACATGTCACAATTAAAGTCCACCCTAGGAGAAGTACGCCAACGGAAGGCAGCCAAATGACCAAACACGGTTGACAAAGATACAGGCAGACAGACATTTCCATCCTTTCTGGTTGCAGAAACAGTGATAAGCCTTTGTGTAGAGTGCTGTATTGCCTATCTTTTATTGGACGTCTAATGAGGTGCAAGGGACGCGGGTGGCGCTGTAGGTAAAACCTCAGCGCCTAGGACTTGCCGATCGAAAGGTCGGCGGTTTGAATCCCCGCGGCGGGTGCGCTCCCGTCGTCCGGTCCCAGCGCCTGCCAACCTAGCAGTTCGAAAGCACTCCCGGGTGCAAGTAGATAAATAGGGACCGCTTACCAGCGGGAAGGTAAACGGCATTCCGTGTGCGGCTCTGGCTCGCCAGAGCAGCGATGTCACACTGGCCACGTGACCCGGAAGTGTCTCCGGACAGCGCTGGCCCCCGGCCTCTTGAGTGAGATGGGCGCACAACCCTAGAGTCTGTCAAGACTGGCCCGTACGGGCAGGGGTACCTTTACCTTTAATGAGGTTCAAGAGCAAACTTTGGGAACCATGAGACTTCAAGCTGCATTGTCCTGAAGGCTTGTAGTAGAAGACAGATGTCTAATACTCTTCTTCCACTCACCCCGCTAGCTTTCCCTTTCACCACAGAAACACACTCAGTGTATTTTAGAGTAATGGTAACAAATATTAAATGCCCTATTCATTTTCCCTTCTTTCCTTATATGCAACACACTGCAATCTGAATTTTGTTGGATAATTTGTTGGATAACCTTGATGCAAGTTGATGCTCTGTCCAGGCCATGGAAATCCAGGAAGCTCCATCCCTGCAAATTGTTTAAAAACAAACCAACACTACCAAGTTATTTCTTCATGGCCTTTTTAAATTAGTGAGATAAATGGGTGGGAAGGTCTGTTAATAACAACATTGAAAAAGGAATTGTCTTCTACCTAGAATAATGAGCAAAGTCCACATTTAGGCTTGGTATATTTTCAAATGCTTTCACATCGTGCAATCAATGATTATTTCTTTATTTCGTCGACTCAGTGACTTATATCTGAATTTACAACAGTAGCTTGGATTACTTATTTTTGTTCTGCTTTAATGAAAAAAAGAGACTCTATAAATAACTACATGAAGGATGTCATAAATTTGTAGGCATCAGTTCATTTCCATTCTTCCAATTCACTGCAGCTTCTTAATACAGTGGTCCCTCGGGTTAAGAACTTAATTCATTCTGGAGATCCGTTCTTAACCTGAAATTGTTCTTAACCTGAAGCACCACTTTAGCTAATGGGGCCTCCCACTGCTGCTGCGCCACCACCACGTGATTTCTGTTCTCATCCTGAAGCAAAGTTCTTAACCCGAGGTAATATTTATGGGTTAGTGGAGTCTGTAACCTGAAGCGTCTGTAACCTGAAGCATCTGTAACCTGAGATACCACTGTATACAGACTACCCCAGAAGAAGCACATGTCCCCCACAAGTGGCACCACCCTCTCCTAACATTCCATACACCCCTTTTAAATTATTTTTATCTGCTTAATCCAATGGTGGTAAAATTGTTATTTGTTTTAACAGATGTTTCTACCTAGATGTTTATTACTGAACACAGAAACATTTTGTTTTGTCTTATCTTTCCATTTCTGCCTTCATTTCATCCCTCTTGCTTCACCATAACATTTGTGGGCCCAGGCGTGGTGGAGCCAGGGTGGCTAAATACAACACTCACAGCAATAGAACACACTACAACACAATTTTATTGGTTACAGATGTTGGATATCAGCAGGTTTGGGCGTAGGCATTGGGTATGGCTCCTGAAATCAACCAGCCCACCTGCCACTTGATGTTTGGGAAGGTTGACCAAGGTTACAGGCTGATGAACATCAATTCCAAGCAACCCCAATGACTGACAGTGCTTTGGTCAATCAACCCACAAGCACGGCATACAAATAGGAAGCTATTTCATACAAAGACCTCTGTTTTAGAGAATTGAAGTTAGCAATTTTTGTTGAGAGGTGCAAGTAATAAGCCTTTCCTGACTCCTTCCCTGGCATCACACTCTTGACTCATGTTAAGCTTATAGTCCACCAATACCCCTAAATCCTTTTCACATGTACTGCTAGTAAGCCAGATGTCCCCCTATTTTATTTTTGGGCATCTGGTTCTTCCTGCCTAAGTGGAGAACCTTACATTTGTCCCTATTGAAATTCATTTTGTTAGCTTGTGCCCAGTTCTCCAATCTGTTAAGGTCATTTTGAATTCTGATTCTGTCTTCTGCAGCATTAGCTACCCCTCCCAGTTTGGTGTCATCTGCAAATTTGATGAGCATTCCCTTAATTCCTTCATTCAAATCATTTATAAAGACATTGAACAACAACCCCATGGCACTCCACTTGTCACTTTTTTCCAGGAGGATGAGGAACCATTAGTGAGCACTCTTTGGGCTTGGTCAGTCAACCAGCTACGAATTCACCTAACAGTTGCTTCATCTAGTTCACATTTTACCAGCTTCTCCAAAAGAGTATCATGGGGGCCTTTGTCAAAAGCCTAACTGAAACCAAGATACACTATGCTCACAGCATCCCCCTGATCCACCAAGCTTGTAACTCCATCAAAAAGAAAGAAATGAGATTCATCTGCCATGACATATTTTTAAGAAACCCATGCTGGGTCTTACTAATCACAGCAACCTTTTCTAAGTGCTCACAGACCGACTGTTTCATTATCTGTTCTAGGATCTTTCCTGGTATTGATTTCAAGCTCACCAGTCGGTAGTTACCTGGGTCTTCTCTCTCCCCTCTCTTTATGAAGACAGGGACCACAATTGCCCACTTCCAGTCCAAAGGGTCCTCAGCTTTCTCCAATAATTCTGAAAGATTATAGACAGGGGCTCTGAGATTACATCTGCAAGCTTCTTTAGTACCCTTGGGTGCAGCTCATCAGGCCCTGAAGATTCATTTAAAGTAGCTAGGTGTTCCCTTACCACCTATTTTCCTATCTTGGGCTGCAGCTCCTTTCTTGCATCATTTAACCAGGTTGCACATTGATTTCCTTTTGGGTGAAGACAGAGACAAAGTTTGATTATTTAACATGGATATATTCATACAGTGAGACAACCACATGTCCTTCTGGAGCAAAATTAAAGCTTGCAGCGAGAACCGAAACATTTCTTTTACAAAATGTCATATCTCAAGGTACAGAAAATGTGAGCCCCCTTCCTCTGTTGCAATTATTCAGAGTATTGGTCCTAAACTTAACTCTTTTCAATCAACGTTCAAACTCTTGAGAGTGTAATACGGCAGCTAGTATATGAGCATAACATAAAGTATTTTGAAAGTGACCTTGGAGTGTTTAAGCTCTTGCTAATATATTACAGAAAAGCGTGAAAAACAAACCATGATTCCTAAGTTACGATGGAGGGAGCCAGCTAAATCTTGGGACAGGCCATTTCCTCCCACCTAAACCAAACACATTTGCCTTTTGAAAGGGTCTTGACCCTTGATATATGGGAAGTATGAGTTTAAATGGATCCATTGGCTGCAGCAGCTTCTTTTTAAGAGCTTGCTTTTGTTTGTTTTTAGGCTAAAACCTATAACTGTTTAATCATATTATTATTAAATGGCACTGTAATTTGTGACAGCCGCAGTACATTTGTTTTCATTAGAATTGTTGTAGGAGTCTATTTTTTCAGTGAATGTGTAGAAGGCATTTAAACTCCATTAAATCTGTGGAAGTTTCAAAGCATATTGTGATTTGTTTTATAACAAATAGTGTGTTACTTCATTTTGATATTACTTTTTCTAAAACCCATTATCCACAGTAAGTAGGTAGTTTAGTACAGTGTTGGTGCAACTTATGCAGTAAGTCATTAAAGTTACACCAGTTCTGACCTCAGATGGGCTGCTGCTCCCTAAACCTGGTAGTGGGGGAGGGAAACAAGGCTTTAAATTAGTATTTTATGTCAGGTTTCCAGGTCACAAGATCAAGATGAGGGAGATATGCTAGATATCTCTGACTGAACTAACGGTTAAGCCTGAGCAGCCCACTTGTGCCAAGAACTTCTTGGCTCAGCTGGAGATCCACTGGATCATAACCTGCTCATCCTGGTGAATCTTGTTATAGGATTGCTCCCTTAATCTCCTGATCTGTTAAATGCTGGTGAAAAGGGTTTGGATCTAGCGAACTTTATGAAGATGATAGATAACTTAATTTCTTTACAATATCTCTAAGCGGTGTACAAAAAAACTGAGGCAACAACAGACAACATTACAAAAATACACAGTTACATAAAAATGTTACATTAATACAAAGTTACTAATATAGAAAAATCAATATCAACATACTACCCTTCTGACTCCCTCTCCCTCTCAGCCTCCAGGGTCTCACCCAGGGTCCGCTCAGCTCACCCACAAAAGTCTCACAATGAGCAGAGTTCCTGGAAACAGCAGACATCACCCTAGTCTCTCACTCTAGCGTACCTCCAGGTGTCAAGATTTTCCAGGGACAGTCCTGGAATTAGGAAAGCCATAATTTGGTCACAGAATGTCCCTATGTCCCCCCCCCCCCCCGTGCTGCTGCCACTGAGCTTGGGGAGGAGGATGTGATGGCACTTGTCCTGTGTGAAGGCAGCTGCTGTGGCCACAAGAGAACATCCCGTTGTCTTTCCATGGCCACTACAGCTGGCCTCCTCCCTTGGGCAGCTCATAGCAGCTGCTAGAGGTCAAGCGAGGAGGAAGGGAGGATGCCAGCCCCAGCCCCGTGTGACACACCAGCTCTGAGGGGCAGGCAGAGGGCCTGGGCAGGAAGAAAGGGAGCAGAGTGGAGCTCAAGGAGTCTTGATTTTATACTTGCACACTTCACACCAGCTTCTTGTGCTATCCTAATCTGAATGGGGCTTAAAGGTAAAGGTAAAGGTACCCCTGCCCGTACGGGCCAGTCTTGACAGACTCTAGGGTTGTGCGCCCATCTCACTCAAGAGGCCGGGGGCCAGCGCTGTCCGGAGACACTTCCGGGTCACGTGGCCAGCGTGACATCGCTGCTCTGGTGAGCCAGAGCCGCACACGGAAACGCCGTTTACCTTCCCGCTAGTAAGCAGTCCCTATTTATCTACTTGCACCCAGGGGTGCTTTCGAACTGCTAGGTTGGCAGGCGCTGGGACCGAACAGCAGGAGCGCACCCCGCCGCGGGGATTCGAACCGCCGACCTTTCGATCGGCAAGCCCTAGGCACTGAGGCTTCTGTTGTTCAATTTAATGCATATTTAAAATGCAAAACAGTGATTGTGGAAATTGCTATATGCCTATAACGTCAGATGCAGAGGATGTGTTACTTAAAGCAGTACTTTGTACAGGGGCACAATGATATATAAAAACAAGCTATATTTTAACTGGCTGCATCATCCCTTTTGGGAGATTAAAACTATTATATGTTAGACTGTTTAAAACACTTTTCCACACTTGTAAATGCTCTCCAGTTAAAAATGATGAAAGCAGACAATGTGTTTTCTTCAATGATTGTATGAAGTTTGAATATGTGATAAAGGGCCATCATTTGCATTTGTGTGAGTGTGTGCTTATTTTATAAGGAGGATTAGAATAGAAAGCAGCAGCGGAAGCATGTGATTCAATTCATTTTTAAAATGTGTGAATGTTACAGTTTATGAAATCTGCACGTCCAAAGTTTTTAAAAAAACTTTGCTGGATGATCCTATTTCAGCATGCATAAAACTGCTTTACAGTTCAGAACTGCAAACAGATAAGACAATCTAACACATGCCATTCATAATGTGCTTTTAAGCTGAACACTAAATTAAAGTGAAATATCTTTTAAAATTACTGCTTTTAAAAAACTAAGATATAAAGATAAGACTGACTGATTGCCTTTCATCAGGTGTGCTACCTGGCAATGTATTCTACCTCAGAGGGTTGTGTGAGGGCAATCATTTAGGGATCTGTAAATTTCTCATGAGAAATTTATTGAAACTCTTGAGTTTCCCTCAAAAGTGCCCGCATGTTTCTGCCAATTTTGCTCTAAGGTTACATTTAACAATACAGTGGTACCTTGGTTTACAAACTTAATCCATTCCTGAAGTCCGTTCTTAAACCAAATCTGTTCTTAAACCAAGGTGCGCATTTCCTAATGCGGCCTCCCGCTTCCGGTGCCCTTCCACCATTCGGCTTCTGTTCGTAGACCCAAGGTAAAGTTCGCAAACTGGAACACTACTTCCGGTTTTGCAGAGTTCGTAAACCAAATAGTTCGTAAATGGGGCTGTTTGTAAACTGAGGTACCACTGTATATTAGGTTCTGCCATACCTAAAGATGTTCGGCAGAATATTAGCATTAGGTTTATAGATACAGAAAAATATACAGTATTAATGCTGGCCTATTTTGTGTTTACTGTTTTTGTGGTAAACAAAAGATTCTACCAAGGAAAAAAAAATTGATGACATTTTTATTTAATTTGGCAATCCTCTCTATCAACAAGATATTCATTTACAGATATGCTACACTAAACATGTAATTTTTTCAAAAAAGCACATAATAAATATCACAGGAATACCCATTTAAAGTTTCTTCATCTATAGATATAAATAGATTATACAGATATATTTCAGTAATGTCTTAAACCATGCCAGGCTGTCTTCAGTTCACATACAGGTTTGAGGTTTGGGCTGCCTGTCCATTTTCTTCCAGGATTTTCTCACAAGTGTCCCATCAGCTGCCTGAAGAGCCTTGAAGTTATACATTAAAGTACATTTATTATGGGAAATAATTATGGGTACGGAATAGCCTGCAAATTGTCAGAGAGAAATCTATAAAGCGTGACCTGAGCATTGGCGAGGGAGCCTCGTGACTCTGCATACTGCAAACTGCAAGCGTAATTGGTGAAACATAATTCTTACTTACAGTTTTAGTAATTATAAAATGCTTTATTTATAACTCAGCACCTTTGGAGCTCTTCTGATTAACAAGGTTGCCCTCCATTTCTGCAGGATGGCCCTGTGCAGCTGAATTAATTCTGCACAAAACTGTCAAGCTGTCCTGGCTAAGGCTGTGGCTGCTTTGCATGAATAATTCTAAAACTTATCTAAGAACTAATGGGTCATCTTTTACGAACCAAGCACTAGAGGTACAAGTGGGCAGTGTTCTATTTTGTTTAATACTAAAAAATCTGACACCCACCCACTGTTGAATGCATTGAGGAAACAAAGGATCCCCCACTCCACAACTTCTTCCAGATTTATTTTATTAATTGACAAGATCGAGAGAACAATCCTCTAGCAAGCTTTGCCAGGATGAGCAGCTTAGGATGCTCTACATCTCTGGCTTGGCTTGCCAATTCCCAGCCAGTGTTTGGTCTCAACCCTGGCTCAGACCAAGACAGGCTGCCCTCATTTGCTCATCCTGACTGAGCTGAAGCTGGCTGAATAGGGGCCAGTTTAGATGCCCCCAAAGGGAAATTCTGGGAGTATGGTGCGGATGGGACCAGACAGAGGGAACTAAGGTTGGATGTTAAACCCATTCAGCTTGGCCATATTTTATGGCAACCCAGCACAGATTGCTATGTAATAGTAGTAGTAATAATAATAATAATAATAATAATAATAATAATAATAATACCTTTATTGCCAATGTACAACCTGTGTACAATGAAATTAACTGAGCCTCCCCCCAAAAAACACTCAATCTCATTGCACTCTGTGTGCTTGTCACACAACATCCCAACCCTGCACTATATTATTTTCTGTTCAGTAGCCTAACAGTCCATGGATAGAAACTGTTTTTTAGCCTGTTGGTACGACTGATCATACTTCTATATCTCCTGTCCAAGGGTAGAAGTTTACAGAGGTGCTGGCCGGGGTGTGAATCGTCCCTGAGAATTTTTCTCGCTCTCCTAAGGCAACAATCCCTTGCGATGTCAAATAGCGGGCTCAGGGGACAGCCCATGATATTATGTGCTGTGTTCACCACCCTCTGTAAAGACTTTCTGCCCGTGGCTGTCAAGCCAACGTACCACACTGTGATACAATATGAGAGGACACTTTCTATTGTGGACCAGTAGAAGGAGGTCATCAATTGTTGTTTATCATTGTTCTTTCCCAAGACCCTGAGAAAATGGAGTCTCTGTTGGGCCTTCCTAACCACCAGAGTTATATTGTTTTTCCAAGTGAGGTCTTCACTAAGGTAAACTCCCAGGAAATTAAAAGGCTTCTTTCCCCTTTGCTACACTTAGGCAGAGCCAGAGGCACCAGCTTGTGAGGGTGAGTGAGAGGGGCAACATCTTTCACGTGATGTCAGGACAAGCCGGGGCAGAGCCACACTTGGTGGCTGCACAGCTTCAATGGCCAGTGGCTCCTCCTCTTCCTCTGCCCCTGAAGGAAGGCTGCTTCGACCCTTCTTCCCTCTGTGGCAGGAGGAGCCACTGGAGCCACACCATGGTCGGCTCTGCACTTTGCCTCCAGGCTTTTTGGACAATGTGGGCTTCAGACCCTTCCCTAAAATATTGGGGGGGGGGGGGGCTCAGCCCCCTGGAGCTGGCGCCCCTGGGCAGAGCAGCAGCCACAGAGTTTGGATCTGGTGTAACTTCCACTAGTTTGCTTTAAGCCAGCTTCCTGTGCAAAGAATCGTTCTCCTACACACCCCATAATAATAATAAAAATAGCAAGTCTCCAGGCAGTTTACATCAATAATGTAAATGTTTATAAGAAAATACTGATAACATCAACAGACAAGTAGATGTAATAAAATCCTCATAATAAAGGATAGCTAAGATTAGCAGAGTTTAATAACAGAGGTTTGTAATAAACTTACACATCTTGAGTAGGCTTGCCTAAAAATGATGAAAATGGCAGATGATAGGTGCTGCCACACTGAAAGGTGAATCCCTTTTAAGATAGTATGTGGGAACCGAGATCAAAATGGGCAAGTAGCCAAATATGGAATAAGACGATTCTTCAAGTTAGCTGGTCTGTACTTCTCATATTAAGTCATTGAATTTGGTCCAGTAACAAATCAGTAGCCAGTGCATATCTTTGAGCTAAGTTGTAATATACTAACAGCCTCACTCCTGCCAACAACTGAGCTTTGTTTTAGTTACAGGAAGTATATGCCACCAACTTTGTATGTTTGCATTGCTTTAATATATTTGATTAGTTGCCCTAACTCTACTAATAATATTGTTGCACGCCACCCAAATTTCTGAGCAGTGCAAGAGTCCAGGGTTACCCAGGGTTTGGTTTCCTCAGAATGGGGGCCAGCAGAGACTGTGGTGTCATAGAATCATAGAATCATAGAATCATAGAGTTGGAAGAGACCACAAGGGTCATCGAGTCCAACCCCCTGCCAAGCAGGAAACACCATCAGAGCACTCCTGACATATGGTTGTCAAGCCTCTGCTTAAAGACCTCCAAAGAAGGAGACTCCACCACACTCCTTGGCAGCAAATTCCACTGTCGAACAGCTCTTACTGTCAGGAAGTTCTTCCTAATGTTTAGGTGGAATCTTCTTTCTTGTAGTTTGTATCCATTGCTCCGTGTCCGCTTCTCTGGAGCAGCAGAAAACAACCTTTCTCCCTCCTCTATGTGACATCCTTTTATATATTTGAACATGGCTATCATATCACCCCTTAACCTCCTCTTCTCCAGGCTAAACATGCCCAGCTCCCTTAGCCGATCCTCATAAGGCATTGTTTCCAGGCCTTTGACCATTTTGGTTGCCCTCCTCTGTACACGTTCTAGTTTGTCAGTGTCCTTCTTGAACTGTGGTGCCCAGAACTGGACACAGTACTCCAGGTGAGGTCTGACCAGAGCAGAATACAGTGGCACTATAACTTCCCTTGATCTAGATGCTATACTCCTATTGATGCAGCCCAGAATTGCATTGGCTTTTTTAGCTGCCGCGTCACACTGTTGGCTCATGTTAAGTTTGTGGTCAACCAAGACTCCTAGATCCTTTTCACATGTACTGCTCTCAAGCCAGGTGTCACCCATCTTGTATTTGTGCCTCTCATTTTTTTTGCCCAAGTGCAATACTTTACATTTCTCCCTGTTAAAATTCATCTTGTTTGTTTTGGCCCAGTTCTCTAATCTGTCAAGGTCGTTTTGAAGTGTGATCCTGTCTTCTGGGGTGTTAGCCACCCCTCCCAGTTTGGTGTCATCTGCAAATTTGATCAGGATGCCCTTGAGTCCATCATCCAAGTCGTTGATAAAGATGTTGAATAAGACCGGGCCCAAGACAGAACCCTGTGGCACCCCACTAGTCACTCTTCTCCAGGATGAAGAGGAACCATTGATGAGCACCCTTTGGGTCCGGTCAGTCAGCCAGTTACAAATCCACTGAGTGGTAGCATAGTCAAGACCGCATTTTACCAGCTTCTTTACAAGAATATCATGGGGCACCTTGTCAAATGCCTTGCTGAAATCAAGGTAGACTACATCCACTGCGTTCCCTTCATCTACCAGGCTTGTAATTCTGTCAAAAAATGAGATCAGGTTAGTCTGACATGACTTATTTTTCAGAAATCCATGCTGACTATTGGTGATCACAGCATTCCTTTCTAGGTGCTCACAGATTGTTTGCTTAATGATCTGCTCCAGAATCTTCCCTGGTATTGATGTTAGACTGACTGGGCGGTAATTATTTGGGTCCTCTCTTTCCCCCTTTTTGAAAATAGGGACAACATTTGCCCTCCTCCAGTCTGCCGGGACTTCGCCTGTTCTCCAGGAATTCTCAAAGATGATTGCCAGTGGTTCTGAGATCACATCTGCCAGTTCTTTTAATACTCTTGGATGCAGTTCATCTGGCCCTGGAGACTTGAATACATCTAAACTAGCCAAGTATTCTTGTACTATCTCCTTAGTTATTCTGGGCTGTGTTTCCTCTGCTGAATCATTTCCTCCAAATTCTTCAGGTCGGGCATTGTTTTCTTTATCGGAGAAGACTGAGGCAAAGAAGGCATTGAGGAGTTCAGCCCTTTCTGTGTCCCCTGTTTGCATTTCACCATCTTCTGCTCTGAGTGACCCCACTGTTTCTTTGTTCTTCCTTTTGCTACGAACATACCCATAGAAGCCTTTTTTGTTGCTTTTAACCTCTCTAGCAAGCCTGAGTTCATTCTGTGCTTTAGCTTTTCTGACTTTGTGTCTACACGTGCTGGCTATTTGTTTGAATTCCTCTTTGGTGGTTTCCCCCCTTTTCCATTTTTTGTACACATCCTTTTTTAATCTTAACTCAGTTAAAAGTTCTTTAGATAGCCACCCTGGCTTCTTTAGGCACCTTCCATGTTTCCGTCTCATTGGTATTGCCTGAAGTTGTGCTTTTACTATCTCCCTCTTAACAAACTCCCAGCCATCATGAACTCCCTTTCCTTTTAGTATTACTGTCCATGGGATCTCACCCAGCACTTCCCTAAGTTTTATGAAGTCGGCTTTCTTAAAGTCAAGAAATTGAGTCCTAGTATGCTTGGCTGCTCCTTTCCGTTGTATAGTAAACTTCAGAAGAGCATGATCACTTGCGCCTAATGATCCTTCCACTTCCACCCCATTAACCAGGTCATCGACATTGGTTAGGACCAGATCTAAAATGGCTGTTCCTCTTGTTGCTTCTCCCACTTTCTGGACAATGAAGTTGTCTGCAAGGCCAGTGAGGAATCTGTTTGACCTTATGCTCTTGGCTGAGTTTGACCTCCAACAAATATCTGGGTAATTGAAGTCCCCCATTACTACTATCTCCCTTCCTTTTGCATGCTTGGCCATCTGTTCCAGGAAGGCATCATCTATGTCCTCCGTTTGGCTTGGGGATCTATAGTAAACTCCCACAATGAGGTCACTATTATTCTTCTCTCCCTTAATTTTGACCCAAATGCTCTCACTTTGGCTTTGAGGTTCTAAATCTTGGATCTCTTCACAGGTATACACATCCCTGACATATAACGCCACTCCTCCTCCTTTCTTGTCTGGTCTGTTTCTCTGAAATAGATTGTATCCCTCCATTTTTACATTCCAATCGTGGGACTTATCCCACCAGGTTTCAGTGATGCCTATTATGTCATATTTAGTTTGCTGTACCAAGAGCTCAAGCTCATCTTGTTTATTTCCCATGCTTTGTGCATTAGTGTACAGACATTGAAGTCCATTAGTCATTCCCCCGTGTCTCTTATTTAAGGATTTTTTCCTCCCACCACTAGGTCTGCTTGCTGTTTGCTCCATTTGGTCTATGACATTTGGATGATCATCTTCATCAATTAATAGACTCCTACCTTCAGGAGCACTGTCTCCCTCCCCCACATTAGTCAGTTTAAAGCCCTCCTGATGAGGTTTCTTAGTTTTTTGGCAAAAACATTCCTCCCAACCGTTGTGAGGTGCAGCCCATCGCTTGCCAGAAGTCCATCCTCAAGAAACTGCAGTCCGTGATCTAAGAATCCAAACCGTTCCTGTTTACACCATTTGCGAAGCCAGCTGTTTACTTCCACTATTTTCCTCTCTCTCCCTGGGCCACGTCGTTCAACTGGGAGGACAGATGAGATGACGATTTGTGCATTTAATTGCTTCAATTTCCTGCCCAGAGCCTCGTAGTCTCTTTTGATCTTCTGGAGGCTATTGCTTGCAGTGTCATTGGTTCCCACATGAACCAAGAGGAAGGGGTATTTGTCAGTGGGTTTTATGATTCCTTGCAGTCGTTCAGTTACATCTTGGATCTTAGCCCCGGGGAGACAGCACACTTCCCGAGACATCTTGTCAGGCCCACAGATCACTGCTTCTGTTCCCCTCAGTAGGGAATCCCCTATCACCACTACACGCCTTCTCTTAGGTTTGGTCAGGGTTCTTCCGTGAGCGGTCCGTTCCAAGGTCGCCTGCACATTCCCTGAGGACTGACTTTGCTGCTCATCTTCATATACGTGATCGACTGTAATGAGGGAGAGATCCTCAAATGGAGTCTGCTCTTCGTCTTCCATGCTAGGGGAGAGGACCTCAAAGCGATTGTGTATTTCTAGACAATCAGAGCGAACCCTGGGCCTCCTACTTCTTTGAGTCACGTTTCTCCACATATCGGGCTCCTGTGTTGGTGAACTAGCCTCCTTCTCAGGGGAGTCCCCTGTCTCCTCCTTGGTGGAGACGGTGTGCTCTGTTGCTTCCAAGAAGAGCTCCAGCTCTCTAATTCTTTGGAGCGTAGCTACACGTTCCTCCAGTTGCTGGACTTTGTCTTTTAGGAGGGCAATCAACATGCAATTGCTGCACGTAAAGCTGCCTGCAACCTTTGGCAAGATGGCAAACATTGCTCAGGAACCGCAGGCGACTGCAGCTGTTCCCTCCCCCTCCATCTTGAGAATGTGTCTTTGGGCTTGAGACTAGCTCCCCTAAATTTAAAAGACGGTTCAAACTGCGCGCGCCGATAGGCGCGCGCCGCTGCCCTGCAAACACTGATAAGCTCCTCCCATGTCTCTATGTTACCGCATTTTTCGCTCCATAAGACGCACCTGACCATAAGACTCACCTAGTTTTTAGAGGAGGAAAACAAGAAAAAAAATATTCTGAAGGAACAGTGGATGTATGATTTTTGTGGTTCATGCTGTGGCCACAGACATGTGATTCAACGGTGAGTTTGGGGTGACCCAATGCAAAAATCCTGAGGATCCATGTGGATCTGTGCTTTGTAACCATGTTTTTGCATCATTGCGGCCCCACACAACAGTGGGTGCATGATTTTTTTGCTGCAGGCTGTAGCCATGGACATGCTATGTGATCTGATGGTGAATTTGGGGTGACCCAATGCAAAAATCCTGAGGATCCATGGGCTTTTACCTCTCCCCTCCCAGGCAGCCTCCTTTATCTCTAGCTCCCTTATCTCCCTCCCGATGGCTTATCGATCAGCTGCTTACTTTCAACACTCCCTTCCCTCTTGTTTGCCTTAGTGTCTTTTCCTTAGCTGGAGCAGTTTTTTGCTCCTCCTTTTCTTCTAATTTCTCTCCTCGTTGCTTTAGTCTTCCTGTCTCCTCTACTTGCAAGTTCACTGTCTTTACCTCCCCCCTCCCAAGCAGCCTCCTTTATTGCTAGAGTCCCTTATCTCCCTCCCGATTGCTTGCCGATCAGCGGCTTTGATTCAACACCCACTTCCCTCTTTTTTTTCTTTTTTTCTTTTAAAAAAGCATGGTCTGCTTTTCGCCCCTGGGCACTTCAGCTCCAGGGACCACACATTCGCTCCATAAGACGCACAGACATTTCCCCTTACTTTTTAGGAAGAAAAAAGTGCATCTTATGGAGTGAAAAATATGGTATATGTTTTCTTTACACATATATATAACCTGAGCCCACAATAGAGGAGCATCCAGCATTAACTATTCCAAACTCACAACAATACTTAGTGGCCTCTAAGAGTTGTATGCTTGCTAGCACCAATGAATGATCAAGTGCAATAGATGTTAAATTCTTAGTAATGAGTTATCTGGACAAAGCAGGACAATAATTCATGTGAATGAATTTTTTCTTCCATACTCCCTCTTTCAGTAATATTCAGTAGTTTACCCTGATTTACTGTTGGCTTCTTATCCATGACACGTGTTTTCTTCTGCCTTCCCCTTTTCTAGGACACATTTTAAAATTTCTTTCTTCTTGGCTAGTTTTTACATTTTGGCTATGGTGAAAAAAATCCTTCTAATTTTAAAAGTAAATATGGACTTTAAAAACATGTATTCAAAAGAAATATGAGTTTATCATAATTAAAATGTTTTTCAAAACAAAAACAGTTTGATGTTGGACTGGATAGAACAAGATGTTTCCTCAGAGCTACTGTTTGCAGCAGCAGCATGTTTGGGGTAGTTTATGAACATTCCACAGAGTTATTTTGTGATTTAGATGAGGTTATAAATAAATCCACGCTGCACTCAAACTCTGTGTACTCCCCCCTCTCCCAACTGAGAGGCTTGTGGCAAAAATAACTTCTGAAATCCCTCTTTCTCATCTGTCTCATGTTAAGTGTCTTCTTACTTTCCACATTAGGAGATTATTTCTCTCTGCATTTATTGATAAGAGCTCATCAATTTTTTTTAAAAAAAAGTTCACATATGGCTGAATGCAGACAAATGGCTACTAACATTTGCACCTCATGCGCTAATAAAGAATACTGAGGGTAGTGGCAAGAGCGGAAGCTATTCAGAATGACAATTTGGCAGGGTTGAGTTTTTGCTTCTTGGTAATTCTCTTCTCAGTTTTGCTTGTTATTTACGTGCAATCCTAACCATGGATGCCTCCAGGCTGTCAGTGTTTTGTGGAAGGGAATGAAGCCACAAATCCTAGTGCAAGAAATACACTGGTGGGGGAGACTCTGGGTTTTTTGAGGTTCGGAAAGTGACAGGAAAAATCCATTGCAAAGTGTAGAATGAATGAATGATCTATGAGAGTACTTATAAGTACCCCACATGCAAATCAGGATTAATGCTCATTGTCATAGAACTGCCTTATAAACAAATCTGAATCTTATAAACAAATCTGGTAACAACCAGACACCACATAAACTTTGTGCAAGTGAATAAGGAGTCACACAGAATAAATCCCAGAAGTCCTTTCAAATTCCATGGGGCTTACATTCAAGTAAGTGAGTTAGAACTGCCGTCGTGAAAAAGGGGTGAGATGGGCCTTATTGTTGCAGCTGCTATTATGCTTTCCTAGGCTTTACAAGACCTACTCTAATCTTTAGGAGCCAGGCTGCTGTTTTGCAGCTAGTATGTTCAGATGCCAGGCCTCTGGCAGAAGGATGCTTCACGAGCACTTTATTCTCTTCACCTTCATGGCAGCTTGTCAGAAGAGGGAGCTGCTGATGTATGAGCTTCACTGAGTGGAATTGTAGCTTTCAGCTGAGCTGGATGACACCAGGAGCCAAGACGGTCCCACCTGGTTCTATAAAGCTGCTGACTCTGACCTGATTCCTCAGTCTGAGCAACAAGTTTCTCAGAACAGATGGAGGTCTTGAGCACTCTCTGTCTCTCTTGCCTGTTATCCACCTTGTCTCCATACCAACAGCCTTAACACATCACTAGACTATCCATGCTGCTCCCTCTTTTAGACTGTCACATGAAAAGAAAGCTAGTCTTTGTCATGTAAAAAGTAAACAATATTTGTAAATGATGTGGAGATATATAGAGGCACTGCAGGGTTTTCCTTGTTCAGCAACTCCTTATTGATGGAGAATATACTTTTCCAGGATCTAAGTCAGCACTTCAGGAAGTGCAGTCCAATATGTTTTTATCAGTTTGATATACTATACATCCTCAAAGTTTGCCTTGAATCAAAGTGGTGTCATCTTTTTTCCCTGTAAATGGGACACCATTATCTGATAAAATGTTTCTAAGGGTATTGAGGATTTAATCTCTGATAGATCCCCTTTCCAGGGCACACTAAGTAAAGAACCTGGCATATGGTAAATCACATAGATGGATCAGCCTTGTTTATCTGGTTTGTAGTATTTTAATCATGCATTTACTTGCTAGTTATGCAGACAGATTTGTATGCCTGGACATACATTTACTAAAGATGTTTCTGCAACTATTATGGGAAAATCTTCTTGCTTACTAGCCAGTTAAGCATTTCCTTGGAAATTCAGAAGGCTTGGGGAATTTCTTGAATGAAACTCCCCTATACCATCACCAAATAGCATTTTTTAAAATCCTGCTGTTCTGCTACGGATGATGTATATCATAGGAAACAAAGCTAGGCAGGAGAAGGGAAGCTTTTATGTGGTCATCAACAGACAAATGAAGCTTAAAAGTGCTTGCTTTAAAGCAAATATTAGTCTATGACTAAACGGCTCAATTAGCACATAATGCCAAGCCAAACCATGGCTTAGCATGAATGTGTAGGGTTCTGGAGAGGAGCTTGCAGACACTTTGCTCATTTTCTGGCTAGGCTGCTGCTGCGAGCCAAGCTTGACTAAATAGGACTATGATTATGGTTAAATTTATTTACCTGCACTAAATAAGACACAAGGGTAGGTGTGTCTTAGTATGTTGTTTATCTTCTTTAGGCAAACCAAGAACAATCCTTGACCACAGCTCTTAGTTTGTCTGGAACAAGCCAAACCACAGATCTGGGTTTTGATGACATACTAAGCTAAACCCTGGCTTAGCTGAATGGAGTGCAAAAGCAGAAGGACCAGAAGAAAAACAAGCTCTTCTCTGTGAACCAGAAGTTATTGGGGTGTTACTGGCTTGTTGTTTTTATTTTGATAATATATTTTGTAGCTTTACATTTTAATTTTGTTCTATGAAACACCCTGAGAACTCCAGGTATAGGGCCGTATATAAATTCAGTAAATAATAATAATAGCCACACACTTGTGCCTGAAAGATTTGTTTGTATCCACATGGCTTTTCATTTATAGAAGGAGACTTCCTGGGAATGAAAGGCATTTGATATAGCGGAGACTTTCGTTAATACAGTGGTACCTCAGGTTAAGAACTTAATTCGTTCTAGAGGTCTGTTCTGAACCTGAAACTGTTCTTAACCTGAAGCACCACTTTAGCTAATGGGGCCTCCTGCTGCCGCTGCACTGCTGCTGCACGATTTCTGTTCTCATCCTGAAGCAAAGTTCTTAATCTGAGGTACTATTTCTGGGTTAGTGGAGTCTGTAACCTGAAGCGTATGTAACCTGAAGCGTCTGTAACCTGAGGTACCACTGTATAAACATGATGGATGTAAATTTCACTGATTTCCCCCTTTCTCCACACTACTAAGCAGATTTGAGGGGACACCAGGGAAGGGTCCAGACTCAGGAGCCCTGGATAAAGTTTTGCTGCCTCTGGACCCATCACCAGGTAGCTCTGAAGGGGAAGAAAGGGTGGTGAAAATGGAACTCTGAGAATTAATGTGGATTGGTGGGGGAGGGGCATGAATGGAAATAGTTTCAAATTTGTGATGGCATCATCAGACACGTGACAGGATTTTTGACTTTAGAGAATCTATATTCCCTCTTTAAAAAAAAAACACATTGGTTTGCTGTTAGCTCCAATTTGAAGCCTGCAGGAGTTAGTTCACCCATCACCATTTTTAACTGACATTGGCCCAAGCTGAAGCTGCTTTGAGGTTTTTGAGTTAACTGGTGAGTTAATGATGTTTTGGATAAATTCCATTTAAAGACCCTTCCCCTCAAAATGAAGATCTATACGCATATTGCACCACAAGGCTTATGATACGATTCATGCCTGCATGAACTCAAACTATAGCAAGCAGTGTGGTGCGGTGGCATGCTCACCAGATCTGTGGTCTGTCATGTCACTGCTGCTTTTTGGGAAAAGACTGAAAAGGCTGGGAGCTTGAGGTAAGCAGCTGGGATGTGACTAACCAGAGATGTGGTGAGCTCCGCTGCCCCACCCCAACTTTCTCTACGTGACTGAACGTATGCCTTAAGAACACATCACAACTTGCCTGCAACTCTAGAATGAAGGGGAAAGTATTAGAGCAATGATGGCCAAACTTGGCCCTCCAGCTCTTTTGGGACTACAATTCCCATCATTCCTGACCACTGTTCCTGTTAGCTATGGGATGATGGGAGTTGTAGTCCCAAAACAGCTGGAGGGCCAAGTTTGGTCATCACTGCATTAGAGGATAAGCTGGTCTTTGGGAAAGGTAGTCTAAAAATCTGAAAATCTTCCAAGGTGCCCTGTCTTCTCAAGGGCACTATTTGAAAATTACTCTTTTGTCATATGAAGTGTCCTTCCCACTCCCCCTAAGTGGTGTTCTCATTTTGTATTTTTCTAGTATGAACTGTCCTGTGATCTCTGGATGAAGGGAGGTATACAAATTTAACAAATTAAATAAAAAGTAGAAGAATTAGTGCTCTTACACTGCATTCGTCTGACCCTGAAAAATGTATTGAATTATTCTCTTCCCCCACCTTGGTTCTTCATCAAGTGAAACTCAGTAGCCAAAAATGTTTGACAGTGAGACAGTTAATCAAGTGAAAAAATGAAAATACATAATGCTTTAGCCTTCAAAAATAAGAAAAGAAAAAAGAATGAACATTCAAGGAAAGGTAAACACTGTATTTCACACAGAAGGAGAAAATGAAATGAAAAGTATACTGTAAACATCTAATAAATTTTGCTTTTTGAGTTTTTGCTTTCTCTGAGTCAATAAATAATCTAGGACTAAGATCCAAAGAGCTACTTTGAGTGATCCCGAGTGTTCATATATACCCGGTGGAATCCTGAACTTCTCTGTCATGTTCCTTGTATGACAACATTCATAATGTTTTAAAGAAATAAATTCTTCAGCTTTCAAAGATAGGATAACCATGCATGACTGGGAGTTCATAGAACTATAGAGCTGGAAGGGACCCTGAGGACCATCTAGTCCAACCCCCTGAAATACAGGAATCTCCATGGCAGAGGACCATCTAACCTCTGCTTAAAAACCTGTATGAGAGTCCACAACCTCCCAAGGGAGACTGTTCCATCGTTGAACAGCTCTTATGGTCAGAAAGTTCAAGAAATTTAAGTCCAAAATGTGAATCAGTCATGATTTTTATCCTAGTACAGTATGGTAAAGGGAGGGGGTTGTAATGGTAGGGGGGGGGGTCTTATCCACACCGACCTTTTGCCCTGTTCCTTCTTGCTCTTTCTTCTCCTTAAAACTGAATTGGAGCAGTGTTTGGGTTTTCTGCAGATTGCTCCAATTCAGCTTTCATGGGGAAAGCTCTGGAACAAAAGGGGTGGGGCACTTGGACAGGGAGCTTTTAAGCATGGACCTTTGTCTGGAAAGAGAGGAGGAAAGGTCAGTGTGAATGGTCTGATCAGCTTCCAGGTGGGGATTTTTCCTCTATTGAACTGAATACGGATTGGTAGAGTGTCAGGGACTGGGCAGATGAAGAGCAGGAACTCCCCCCCCCCCTCCGAGCCTTCCAGAGAGGAGGGAGAGGGAGAGAGTATGGGCCCAGGATAGTGGTGGCTTGAGACAGGACACACCCAGTGCCAGATTTACCTATAAGCTGTTATGTACTGAGTTGAATAGGATCCAAAATGCAGCAGTCTGATTGGTCCACAGGAGCCACCCAATCCAGCTCCAGGTGGAAGTGAATTCGCAACCTGATTGGCCTACATGAGAATCCCGGAATTTGCCAATCACGTGGGGCCCATTGTGTAAATAATGTATATAAAGCAGACATTCTGGGGGAACTTCCATTCCTCCTCACCAGTATGAGCTGAATAAAGAGCATGAAATCCACTCTCGACTCAGAGTATATTTTATAAGCTAAACAAGCTATAGCTTAGGGCCCCACTCTCTTGGGCCCCCCAAAAAAATTTAAAGGAAAAATAATGGATGTACATTTCCAAAATATAAGATAAAAAACAAATAAAAAAATAAAACCTACATGCAGCAACAGTGGCAAATGTCTTTAGATACCTATTGGGTCCATAAATTACCATATAGCATATATTCAACACAAGAAACAGTGACAATTTGTTGTTGACAAAGGACAGCTGGACATAGAAAGGGCCCCATTACCTTCAGTAGCTTAGGGCCTCGTCAAACCTAAATCTGGCCCTGGACACACCCCAGAAGAAGAAAGGAGTTGGGAGATAATGGGTGCTGAAGAACAGGAGCAAGACAGCAGGTGCACCAGCCCTGAACAGAGACAGGAATCAGATGTGTTGGGAACAGTGCAGCGGCCAAGTGACACAGTGTCTCTGGAGAGTATGCTAGAGCCCCCTCCTTCCCCGAGAACCAGGCATGCCCTTTGTGTCTCAGAGCAGAAAGTCAAACAGAGACAGGGGGATTTCCTGAGCAGCAACCATAAATAGTAGGAGGGGTCTGAGGGCTAGGAAGTACCTGCCAGGGGGTGGAGCGGCAACGTAGGCTCAAGCGTGAGGGTGTACATTCCATGTCTCCCTGTGTTTCGGTGGATTAAATTAAAAGAACTGAATATGCTATCTCTGATTTCACAAGGCAGATAGCTATTGATGGCAGCTCCTGACACAGACACATTACAGCTTTTTGCTGTAAATTCCCTTCCTGCTACCCTCAATAGTTAAAACTGCCACCATTTGCCTAGAATAGTTATTATTTTCTGGTATCTGTAGGGTTGCCATATTTCAAACAGTTGTTGAGCTTTTTTCGGTTTTGCCCAAACTTCATGTGCATTTGGGCAAGACCGCTTTTAAAAATGCCATTTTGAAATTGAAAAATGGCAAAAACGGTTGAAATGGGCATCCAGATTTCCCCAGGCATTTTCCTGATTTCCGCCTGGACACTGCTGCCCACCGCAGTGTTCTGGATATGTCCGGACATATGGTAACCCTAGATCCGTCCCTATTTTATCCTTTCCCCCCGTAAGTTGCTAGGGCTCTCCACGTCCTCCCTCCCCGCCAAGTGGAAGTTTTATAAAAGTTAAATCTCTGTGGAACACAACGCAGCTTGCATCTGGTGTCCCCAAGATTTCCACACTTCTTCAAATGTTGGGATTAAATTTCAGAAGTTTAAACATATAAAATATGTATAAAATATTGTAATAGAACATGGACATCAAATAAATGTATTGTCATTTAAATCATGTAAGTTGGGAAGATTTTATAAATGTCAGACTAATGCAGAAACAGAACCCATTCAAACAGTCCACTGAAAATAGATAGATTCACCCACTCTACATACAACATCCTATTTTCATATAGATTAATGCTGGAGGATATGTTCACTGAATGTACTTTATAACATAAACTCTTCACTGTGGTAGTACTGTGAACCATCTGCATCTTGGGGGCAGAAAAAGCTACACCATGTCCAACTGTATTGGATAGTTTGACTGACAGAAAGCAATCTGTTTCTGTGAAATCTGTTTGAAATCCTTTATCCTACCTGTTTGTATAAATTATACATTTGAGAAATTTGTGGTAGAATAATTTCCCTTGAGGCAAAGTCTTAATTGTGTGAATGTGGGAGAAATCTATTCACCTCCACCCGCATGGCCCACTTTCTGTGAATGTGCTGCTTGTCTATAGCTGCAGGCTCCTGGGAATTCACTAAAAAAATCCTGGTACCAGTTCCATTAAGTTTTCTTTTAAACCAAGTTCCTAAGAGTTCACCTGGAAAAAATTGACTCTATGCTTTTCTAAAGTACTTCCCAGTACAGCTAAATTGGACACTGCTGTTTTAAATTAGAATTCTCCCTCTCCCTTATTCTCTTTTAAGTTCTGGTGGTTGGATCCGTAGTCAACGGAATTAACGTTCAGCCAAGCTTAGGAAGCACCTTTGCTGAAGTTTGAAGATGTTCATTTGAGACATTCAGATGTACTGCATTAGAGAATCCCCCCTTGCTTCTAACTCTTCTCTGATGTAGCCACTTTGAAAGTTTGTACCTAGAATAGACAAATGATTTCTGAAAGTGAGGTGGCAGTCAGTAAATGTTAGGCTTGCCATATGTCAGGAAAATTCCTGACATGTCCTGATTTTTGGGTATAAAAATGGCGTCAGTGGAGAATTTTTTTTGAAAAGCTCAACTTTTCGAAATATGGCAATCCTACTAAATGTAAACTTTCAGGAAAAAAACAAAACATGCATTGGTTTTGAGCTATGAGCTCTTTTCTGAAATAGACACTCATCAGATGAGATCTACCACACACTTGACCTTCTCTTTATTCTCAGCAACTAATTTTTCCAGAAGACCTGGGTCAGCGAGAATCCAGAACAATTACAATGCAATCCTAGCTATGTCTGCTGAGAAATAAGTCCCATGGAGACTACTCACAAGCAAGTGGGTACAATATACAGTGGTGCCCCGCAAGACGAATGCCTCGCAAGACGGAAAACCCGCTAGACGAAAGGGTTTTCCGTTTTGGAGGTGCTTCGCAAAACGAATTTGCTATGGGCTTGCTTTGCAAGACGAAAATGTCTTGCGATTCCTGGGTTCTTTCCCCCCTCCCCCCCTTTCCCCCAAGCCCCTAAGCCGCTTAACAGCTGTTCGCTAAGCCGCTTAACAGCTGATCTAAGCCGCTTATCAGCTGATCTAAGCCGCTAATAGCCTTTTAGCAGCTAATCCGCTAATCCCTTAAGCCTTTAATAGCTGTTAATAGCCGCTAATAGCCGCTAATAGCCGCTAATAGCGCTAATCCGCTAATAGGGTTGCTTCGCAAGACGAAAAAAACCGCAAGACGAAGAGACTCGCGGAACGGATTCTTTTCGTCTTGTGAGGCACCACTGTAGTAATCTAGCCTTCTAGCACAATCTTAATTATGCCTACTCAGAAGTAAGTCCTACTGAATTCAATGATGTTTACTCCCAAGTAATTGGGGTTGGATTCCAGCTAGACAGGATGATCCAAAGCCTGCCCGGCAGTTGGTTGGCATCTGTCTGTCTTGGGAGACAGTGAAGGAGTGCACCTATGGGGGCGAAGTCAAACCGTTGGAGAGTTACAGCATTTGCTGTGGCTGTAGAGGCTGAAATGGAAGGGACATGTTTTGTTGCAGCTGGGGCAGATGAAGCTGTCTGGTTGTGCTGATGCAGATGTAAGGTAAAGATAAAGGGACCCCTGATCGTTAGGTCTAGTCGTGGCCGACTCTGGGGTTGTGCCACTCATCTCGCTTTATTGGCCGAGGCAGCCGGCATACAGGTTCTGGGTCACGTGGCCAGCATGACTAAGCCGCTTCTGGCGAACTAGAGCAGAGCACGGAAATGCCAGAGCGGTACCTATTTATCTACTTGCACTTTGACGTGCTTTCAAACTGCTAGGTTGGCAGGAGCAGGGACCGAGCAATGGGAGCTCACCCTGTTGCGGGGATTCGAACCACCAACCTTCTGATTGGCAAGCCCTAGGCTCTGTGGTTTAACCCACAGCGCTACAATGGCATTTGCTTTTGCCTGGTGCAGTAGTTCAGTCTGCTTGTCGAGTGATACTCTGAGCTCCAAGCATCCATTGAAGCAGGCAGACTGTTATGTATTGAAGTTCTCACCCTGGCCACCAGGGGGTATTGTCTATATAGTTTTCACTCAGGTCTACATAAGTTAATTTAGGCAGAAAACCATGGGCTGTTGTTGTTACAATGTTGACAGCAGGCTGCCTATAAAAGCAGGCCGGCTGAGCTGTTTGCCATTCAGTTCACTTCCAGCTTACCTATAAAGAACTACGTGGAGAAACCTCTGTGTTGTCTGCTATGTCCTCCCACTACTTAATACAGACTATGGAGAGTCAGCACTTAATTGACCGGGGGCTGCCCAGCTAAAGGCGGGTGATGGCTGAGCAGGGAAGAGCGATGATCTCTCCCACTGATGAAGGCAACCTGTTGTGCTTCTACCTTGCTCCAATCAGGCTGAGCTTGTAATTCGTAACTGCTGCCTTCTGTGTTGTTTTTGCTGCATTTGCATCACTGAAGTGACCTTGCTGGGATGCAAGCCTGGGAAGTGTGTATGCAGGTCCCGGGTTGCCCAGAATAGACTATCCCCCTCTTGGCCGGGCAGTGACAGAGCATGAAAGAGCAGTAGAGCTACCCCTGTACCTGCAGTCCTGTTGCTCAGCCAGGGAAATCATCATAGCAGCTTGGAGCTGGCTCAATAACTGGGCCTAGGCCATGCCTGATGTTCCCCAGTGGCACCAGGTCAGGAAACTTGGTAAACGCACTTAACCAGGTTTAAAGCCCCAAAAGTGCCCTCACATGCTTTCACGACAGCTTTTCAGGAGCTAATTCTAGGTGACAATCGACAACATTAACAAATTTGGTAATATCTGTATATTTAGGAAAGCCATTAGTGCATAGTATTATTATTTTATTATTACTTTAATAATTGTCTTCTTCATAAGTGTCTCAAGGTTATGTGCAATAAAAATGGCAAAAAACAGTTTAAAATTAAAAACACACACCAGTGGATACATTTAAAACTAAACTAAACAAAGTCCTATTTACACAGCTGTCAACATTTCCCCTTTTTTTTAAGGGAAATTCCCTTATTCTGAATAGGATTCCTCTCAAGAAAAGCGAAAAGTTGACAGCTATGCCTATTTATCCAGTTGGGAAAGCCTGTCCAAACAAAACTATGAACTGGCATCCATTTTCATTAGATGCTTAGGCTGGTCCATGCCTAGATTTCTCTTGATTTCTCTGCACTTCATGAGTGGACCATTTAACTATTGCATACAGCTTGATATACCGTACATCACAAATGAATCAACCCTTGATAACCGAATCTGTGTGACAGTTTGAGCTCCCGTTGCTCTGTCCCCTAACCCTAACCTAGCAGTTCAAAAGCACACCAGTGCAAGTAGCTAAATGGGTACCGCTACGCTGTGGCAGGAAAGTAAATGGTACTTCTGTGTGTTCTGGCATCTGTCACAGTCCTCCATGCACCAGTAGCTGTTTAGTCCTGTTGGCCACATGACCTGGAAAGCTGTCTGTGGACAAACGCTGGCTCCCTCGGCCTGAAAAGCGAGATGAGCGCCGTACCCCAGTCGCATTTGACTAGACTTAATCGTCCAGGGGTCCTTTGCCTTACACCCATTGAAATCAATGGATCAAAGTGACTTAAATCCATTGGTTTCAGTGTGTCTACTTTGAGTATGAGTTAGGCATCACCCATTGTTTTTAAGGAGATAATGGAAGTTTTGGCTGTGGTGCCCTCATATTTTAGACATCCCTTGATATTTCATGAGTGAAATGATAAATATATATGCACAATCCAGCCTGTAGTAAAAAACAAAAATTCATATTATCGTCATATTATCTATATTAAGTCATGTGCCTTTGACACACATCTTTCTTCATTTTCTTTATTCAGTGTCAAGGTTGGTATACCCCTTGTTGCCTTTATGTTTGTGATGTACACTTTGCAGGCTTCCTGCAGAGGGTGATGCTCATGACCCTTCATGAATAGGATCCTTTCCTTTTTCAATTATAAAGTGGGACTGGCAGAGGTGGAGGGGCTGACTGCAATTATACTTTTGGTGGGGAGGAATGTATGTGCATCTATCTCAGTGGGATTTCCCAGAATCAACATCTCTGTGTATAACATAGAGGGAGGGCAGTAATTCAATATTTCTGAAGCAGAGGGTGCAAGCCCACCAGCTTGCCCGTAATTCATGCTATAATTCCATCTCCTTTGCATAATCAGGGAGATGAGCTGCCAGCAAACTGTTCTTGTACAAGGGAACAGCAATATGCTGGAGGTTTCTCTGTAAGCTGGTGTGTTCTGATCAGCAGAGCCATGTGGAATAAGAAATAATATTTTTAAATATCATTTTTTAAAAGTAAAACGCAGCTGCCAGTTTAGCATTCCTTTGCAAGTCATTAACTACATAGCTTGGGGGAAGGTTCTGGAATCATTTTGGGATGCCATTTTAACAGGCCAAGTGCTTCACAGTCTTAACCTTGCACATGACCTTTCAGCCATCAGTCTTTCTTCATGTAACTCCCAGAAATATATTTCTGGGTTTTTTAAACTGCCATGACACATTATTATTATTATTATTATTGCTATTATTATTACAAAACAGAAGGGGGAAAACTGATTTGGGGATTTTAGGGTGAATGGGATTAGTGAAATCACACGGTAGCAGTGCAGTGGCTGCAGGAGGCCCCATTAGCTAAAGTGGTGCTTCAGGTTAAGAACAGTTTCAGGTTAAGAACGGACCTCCGGAATGAATTAAGTACTTAACCCGAGGTACCACTGTACTGCAAAAGTGGCATCCCAACAGAATACTAATGTAGCCCATAGGTCTGTGCTAATGACTCTTTTTATCTCAAGAATGGAGGGGGAAATACTGGAAGTTTCAATAGTTCTGAAAACTTATTTTATTTAACTCCTAATTATTATGGAAACATAATCTGCATTAGTAATCCCATTCTGGTGTGATAATTATGTTAAACATATATGTGAGGGCAGAAAGGGATATGGCACATTCAGATGCAAATTCTTTTGCGTGTCGAGGTCCCCAAGACACCCACCCCCCCAAAGAAAACCACAATTGACACTTAATTTTTGTTTAAGGTTTTTGGCATAATTTTGGCCACAACTTTATTCAAATTACAGCAATGTGAGTGGTTGCTTAGGCATTGGTAGCACTAACTGACCCCGCCCGGGGACAGCTCTGACATTTGCACCCCCCGCGAAGTCACCTGGGACGGGACTGGGAACCATGCCTCACCTCTCCCCAAAACGCTCCCAGGGGCTTGCGTGGCCCTAGCCCCTTGCCAGGGGGTTTCGGACAAAAGCATGGGGAGGCCCTGGGTTCCTTTAACGGAAAACCCTTGAAGCAGCAGCAGCATTTTGGAGGGACAGGCACAGCCAAATCCATACCCCTCCACCACCAGCAGCATTTTGGAGGGGCAGGCACAGCCGAATCCATACCCCTCCACCAACCAATTCCAGACCAATGCCTAACCACCAACTGAGCACTGAAGCTCACCGCCAAACCACTCACAAATGCAACCCTTCCTTCAATCCCAAAGCAACCGCATCCAGCCAGGTGTCATTCCCCATAGGGGAAAGATGCACCCCATCTGCCCTAAAGAGGGCAACAGCCTTGAAGGAAATAGCAGGGTGCAATATCACAGAACCACTGTTATTTTATTTTATTTTATTTATATATATTTTATTTTATTTTATTTTCCACCGCCTTATTAACATGCTTTCTGGCCTCCTCGGTGGTAGTTTGTCTAGGCATTGGTTCCGACTATGTGCACCTGACCGCAGCAGGGCAGCACTGACGACTGGGCCCCACCATATCGTCAGTACAAGCAAACATTGTGGGGGAGCAATGAACCAGGATCAGACTCAAGCGCACCCCAAATGCTCCAGGGACCCTTGCATGGCCCTACCCCTTGAAAGGGGTCGACAAAAGCATGGCGAATCCTTGGATTCCTTTAAAGGATTACCTTTGCGCATTGGAGAGGACAGGTGCTCCGACCCCCCCTCCAGACCACTTTGAACCAATGCCTTAAATTATTTTGAGTCCAGGAGAGCTGCCATCAACTCAATCCAAGTCCTCCTGCATGCAGGAATGCAAACTTATGCTGGAGGAAGACAGCAACATTCTCGCCCAGCTGTACCACCAGCACTGCGGGAGGACCTGCACAGGTCACACTCGACCGCACCAAAGGAAGGAACCTCTCCCAAAGCATTCCCCATATGGACATCCAGGATATATGGGCCAGAGGTAATGAGCTATTGCTTGCCAGCTCCCAGTCCCCTGCTTGAGCAGGGGGCGTCTAGTGCTGCCACCATGATGTGTAAATTTACAGGGCTGACGCTGGCCAGAACCCTTAAAGAAGTCCCAACAAAGCTGCCACCAGACCAGCTTCCTGCATACCAGCTTCAGGTTCTATGGCTCAGGGAATTTTCATTCGAAATGTGGAGCTGCGCAAGTAGTCCGCATCTCCCCATCCCTGCGATCCCAGCAAGCTGTGGGGATGATGGCAGCCCTGCGTCTAACATTCTAAAATACAGTAAGGCATCAGACATTAAAAGCTTCCCTAAACAAGGCTGCCTTCAAATGTCTTCCAGACGTCTGGTAGTTGACATCTGGTGGAGGGTGTTTCACAGGATGGGTGCCACCACCGAGAAGGCCCTCTGCCTGGCACCCTGCAACTTTGCTTCTCACAATGAGGTAACCACCAGAAGGCCCTCGGTGCTGGACCTCAGTGTCCAGGTAGAACGATGGGGAAGCATGCAGCTGTCCCATACAGGGACCAATCCTGCATCCTAGACATTACCAGCACCACGTGCTGACCAGCTGAGCTATCCAGGATGATCCTTAAAGACCTGGGACAGCCTCACCCTGACCCCCGTAGAGGTCCAAGGTGATGTATGAATCATCATCAGAGCCCAGGGATGATGCACCTGCGCAAGTAGTCCGCATGTCCCCATCCCTGCGAGGAAGTGTAAGCATCATCCTGCTCCTCTTTGCCTCCTCCTGGATCGCCGCCTCTGAAGATGCTTCCTTCTGGAAGAAGGCACCTGGGGCACCAGCATGTCATCCTCTGCAGGAGAGGCAAGCTCTGGAGGCATCTGCAAAGGCCCTGCCATAGTCTGCAAAAAACTAAACAATGTGAGGAACCGGTGCAACCAATGGTTTGTGCACCACATGGGGACGCTATTCAGGCCAGAATCGCTGCCTGAGGCCATCGAATTCTAGGGCAAAGCGAGCAAAGCCTTAGGATCACCTGCTAGGCCAGACAAATATTTCCAATGAAATAACTCAAGGCAGCCCACCGCCTGTCCAGGTACCCCTGCTTGCCCTTTTAGAGGGAAGCACCTCCTCAAGAAACCCAATTTTATTTTCATTTCCTTTCTTTTTTTTGGGGGGGGGGGAGCGATGAAATCACAAATGGGCCCAACTATCCAGCAACAGAATAGTCCAAAAGGAGCAGTTTGTTTTGTTTTGTTTTGTTATAACAAGGGCTAAGAGGGGGATATGAACCCTGTCTCCCACGACCTAGTCCTGCGCTCTAGCCACTAAGCCACAATTTCTCTCTAAAATGGCGGTAGCCACTATCAGGGCAAACAAAACTGAAGAAAATAAACTTGTTCAGAAACAGCATAGTTCAGAAACAGAGTGCTCATAGTCATTGGAGGCACAGAGACACTGGCTCCACTCTGTCTGCCCCAAATATACAATAGCAACTGAGCCTGCAAGCAAAAAGATACATTCTGAGAGAGAGAATGAGTCACCTGTCACAGAGACTTCACAATTTACTGCTAACTGTAGCAGACTTGGCCTAAATGTAGGCCTCACTGCTTCTGCTCTTAAAAATCTTTGACTCATTGCAATATTAAAGGAAGCTCAAAATGGTCTCCTGCCCAAGGCTAGATTAAAATTCGGCCAACAGCACACACCCAAAATAAAGCCACCTGTGGGGATACTAGAACGATAGTGACTTTTATACTTTCACCTTTATATGAAAAGCATCTGGGGAAGAAAATGTGTGTTTCCTCCCAAGCATATTGCCTTAGCTTCAGAATACACCTATATTAGGAGATCAGATATCATGATCACCTGACACTTTATAAAATGGAAATCCAGGCTCAGGGGTCTATGAAATTAATTACAGCATAAGGGGAAGGAGTAATTAATACTTTTCCCACAGAGCATTTTTGCTATCAAAATCACCCCCCCAGGTTGTTTTTGTTCTCATATTGTTTGCCTGCATCCCTGTGTGTCTGCATTTCCATTTTCCAGAAGATTGATAACAAAACAAAACAAAAAAAAAGATAATGGACCTCCAGTTTTCCTATATGCTTGAGAGAAGGGACTTCCAGTGTAGCCTTCTTTCTAAGAGGCTATTTTTCTATGTACAGTGATTTTGTTTCTTCATCCAGGTATTTGATCATTTGAACTGCACCCACCGTCCACAGTGATACAGACCGGGCTCAATGACATGCCAGTGACAAAACCCCCTCAGTTTGGCTTTATGTGAGGAAGTAAAAGACAAGTGAGTGAACTTTCTCTTCTTGTCTCCATTCTTCTGCATAATAAACAAAATGGTTTGTGTATGCGTGCTGCACAATGCCGGATTATTTTTTATAATGATTTAGATATTGAGTATCCACCTGGGGAAGATGCAAACACACTTCCTTTTCACATTTCTGCAGGTGTACAAGTGGAAGGTAAAAGTCCACTCAGGCTTTCCATTTCCTCCCTTGCCTGGCTTTCAAATGTCCAATGGTAGAAGGCAAAGCACAGTGCTGGATTTGTGTGCATGCCTGCTCTCCTTTCCTCTTAGACGTGGGGATAGGGGGCTCTTTGGAAGATTCAATAAAGGTAACTGTTTGCTTTTGCTTTGAAGTGAACTCCCCATCTGAATTGCTTACTAGAGAGAAATCCCCACTGAGCAATGTGGCACTCACTGTATTTCAAAATAAACATGCCCTGTAGTGTACAGGCGGAGCTGCTGTTTTCACCCTGCCACCTAATATATGTGATGTAGTAGATTAATTATCAGTCCTTTTAATAGCTGAATCAGGAGGTGATTGCTGACAGCACTGAAGCTGCAGCGGGATGACTGAGAAACAGCAGGATGACATGCCTGGGGGGAGCCTGGAAGTTTGCAGTGCAAAAAAAAAGTTTTTAAAACACCTGAGCTGATCCTCCCTCCTCCACCATCCCAAGGTCTGCGTATGCCCAATGGTCACTGTTCTTGGGGAACAGTTGGGGGGCAGGACAGGACATTGGGAATGGGGTGCCCTACTTGGAGAAAATGGCTGGCTGGAAATCCTTTTATGAGAAAGGGTACCCTAGAACATGTTGTTATTGATCCTACTTGTTTATACCCTGTTTCTGAGCATGACAATGTTTTTATGTGGCTAAATACAGAAACAGGGTCAGGACAGGAAGCAGATGAAACCTAGTTGAGACATCTGCCTTTGTAACCAACCCACAAACAAATAGATGACCAGGAATTATTAGCCAGGCATCGATATGTGGAAGGTTAGATTGGGCTTAAGACTTATTGTCCTGAGGCCATAGGTGGGAGCTCTGGGTAGCTTGGAATGCTCTCCTCACCTGATTGTTCTCGGTGTCACACTACGCATTAGAAAAGTGATAGCATATACTGAGTCCATGTAGCTTCGTATTGTCTACCCTGACTGGCCAAGGCACAGGCATTTCCGGTCTAGCCTAAAGATGCTGAAGATTGAACATGGGACATTCTGCCAGCAAAGTAGATTCTCTCCCAATGAGCTACGGCCCTCCCCAATGTAGGTGTATCAGAGTGAGGATGGTGAAGGAGAGGGAGAAATATCTCCATTATTTCCCACCATGGAGAATATCAAATGCTACCACTTGTGTGGACTAATCTTAAATATCTTATCTCCACTTCTTGCTGTGTGTAATGTTCTTTCTCAAATGTGACTGATTCAGAGGTTATTCAGACAGTGAATATTCTCCAAAAATCATTTCTGTAGACATAAAATATTGTGCTTCATAGCAGAGCAGGCATTTATCAGCTGCTGGGTAGAACTGGATTTTGAATGCTACCGAAGAGCTTGTACTTTTATTGATTACTGTGCTGTAATCAAATAATTTTCTAGTGGCAAATGGCTCCAAAACCCATCCTCTTTGTTTCAGAAAGCAATTATCCATAAAGATGTTCATTGCTTTGTACACTCCTCCAAGAAGGCTATTTCTTACATAATAGAATTCTTTTTTTCCAAAGCAGCTAGCTGCAATTTTTTTAAATGGTTTGGGCTTTGTCGGCACATCAGACATATTTTACATGTTGGCCTGTCTGAGATGCAAGAAGCCACCTTAAATCAATACTTCTTTAACGAGAGTTTGAAATTAGAGTTCTTGTCATTGTAGAATAACTGCAGGAGTCTTCTTGACGGTGATTGAATGTGGTCCAAGTGTGCTAATAGCAAAGGGAAAGATACACAAGGGGCATTTTCTCAAAGTATGCCTTTACCTTAATGTCAGATAAGGTATTTAGGTACCCATCGGGTGCACATTTGCAGCTGAATAGGCTGTAAGTAGAGCAACACATGAATGTCTCCCTTTCAGTGGTGCAGTCATTATGTGTATCACTATATATCATGATGCCCATGGCATACCTTCAGTATTTTCCAAGGACAGCCCCAGAATTATGAAACCCATCCTGGTTTCTGATTTGATCCTGGAATGTCCCTATTCTCCCTCCCAGCACTGTCAGCACGAAGCCAGCGCTTGTCCTGAGTGACGGCAGTGGCTGCAGTGGCAGCTGTGAGGGAGCATCCTGTTGCCTCTCCATGACCTCTCCATGGTCGCTGCTGCCATCCTCCCCCCTTGGGCGGCTCTCAGGGGCTGCTGGAAGAAAGACTGCCACCTCCAAAGCTCAACCTTGCGTGATGAAACAGCCATGAGGTGCAGGCAGAGGGCAGAGCGAAATTGGGAGCAGAGTGGAGGGCAAGGAGTACTGATAGATAGATAGCTGCCCCTTTCTAAAATTTATTTATTGGTGTGTGTTTTCCTTTTTGTATATCTACCAAAGAATAAAATAATAAAATAAAATAAAAATATGGATTAAGGAGTTTTCTAAGGATGGTGAAGGGTATGTGTGCTGTGTCCTGGGGAGTGTGTTGAGGAGGGTCAGTTGGGGTGTGTGTTCCTATTTGCATCTGAGGAATGTTGGAGGGTATGCTATGGTTGAGCACAAACAGTGTTTCTTTGACACAGGGAAGAAATGCAGTGCATGGTATTTAGCGCACAAGTCAGCTTCCTGACAATCAAAGCTTTTGGTTCCAACCCCCTCAAGTTTCTAGCTCCCATGCAAATGATGTGTTAATCATAATAAAAACAATTGATCATTTTCCACATATGTTCTAAGGTGCTGTACAAAGTATAATGAACAGTTTAAAAACAGTAAAAAAGCACAAAAAAATAAAAGTAGATGAACTTTAAAACAACAAAACTTTAAGTGGACATCCATGGCAGAGACCTATGTACCCCTGTGGAAATGTTTGTCAGAGCAGACTTTTTCTGGAAAGTGCTGATAGAACATTCACAACATATTTCAAGAGGAACGGTGTTCCACAGAACAGAGTCATGCCCACTGAGAGCCCTGCTCTGAATAGATGTGGACGATACCTGCTGGAATCTCAGAAGTCAAAATGGGTGGCTAAATAAAACTTCATGTTTTAGGCTTGCTACTGTTTGCAGGAAGTAGTTTGTTGAGGCATGATCACACAGCGCTGTGACCAACATACCCAGGCCCCAATTGCTTATTTCCTGGTTCAGCAAGCTTTTGGTTTGTAGCATCAGTCAGACAAATAAATTAGGCCATCTGTTAATTGATTATGTCTGGTTCAGTGTCAGGCCACTGGCAGAAGAAACAATTAGCCTCTCCCTTCAGGCCTCTTTTGTTATTAGGTTTTAATTAATCTTTGTTCCTAGAAAATATAATTGTGTAATGAGAGCTTTTATATGGAGAATTCGTGGAATTTGCCTTTCAGATGGTTTCTCTCTTAGTGATTGTGCTTCATGTTTCTTCAAGGTTTTGTTTAGAAAAGAATCATTCCATTTGAATAATGCCCCCTCCACTGTTTACAAGGCTTGCACTACTTTTAACCACACAATATTGCCATGAGATAATAATGATTTTATCACATAATCAGCATAACTTCCCTGCAAAATATTGTTGTCATGGAAATTTCATGGTGAAGAGAATAAAACCTCTGAATTTAAATCTGAGAAAATGGGAATTTGGAATTTGGAGCATAATGTTAAGATGTGTTCAGATTCTAAGGATAGAATTCACGTGGGCTGCTCTGGGAGTGCCTGGGGTACAAAAGGGGAGCAATCCACATTGCGCAAGCAAACGTCCTTGTGCCAGACTTCAGCTGACGGAGCTGTTTAGGGTAATCCTGCCCTAAATGTGGAAGTGCATATTTATTTGCAATGAGATGCAACAGAATTTGTTGCCTGGATGTCCACCAGATCATAAAGATGCCACTGTCTCCCGAGCCCTTCCTTCTGAGGAAATTGAACCCAGGGTAAGGCCCTGGAACCACTGGAATCTCACACTGCTCAGAGACTGGGGTGGCATGCAGCAAGCCAAAGCCATCGTCACCTTTTCTTATTTTGCACCAGTGTGTCTTTGTTGACTGGGTGTTCAGCTGAATCTAGTCTCCCTCCACACAATTTACTTTACTTACAAGCAGGCCAAAATTCCTTAATGTCTTACATACATTATATCTAATCAGCATATTTTCTGTCTTAGCTTTTGAAAAATTCATACTTTCATTCAAATGCAATATCAAACTGAGCTGAAAATCATGGTTGGTTATTACTTTCATTGTTCTCTTAGGTAAGCACATGCACTACAGGAAAAAACCCAAATCAGTGAATTAGCCTTGCATTTTGAGGACAACGTGAACTTACTAGGTCAGTGTGGCAGAGCGCCAGTGTCTGTTACAAGCTTATAGTGCTTTAGGTAAGTAGATTTCTTTAATGCAACCAAGCATAATCTTTGTAGCAATTTTATTATCATTATTCTTAAAGCCTTTAAAACTCTAGTGCTGCTAAATTTAACAATGCAGGATTAATAACAAACACACTCAGCAGCTGAGGAAACCATTTTCTCCCTGTGTATGAATTTGAGGACAAAACTATCTCAGTTTGTTATTCCCGTGTTAAATTGAAATATAATAAGACTGCAATTCTCTATCTATGTTGGCATTCTGAGTGTGGAGTTCTGAACATACTCACCTGAAAATAAGCTCAATAGAAGTCAATAGTACTTACTTTTATGTGTGTGAGAGTTTGGCACTCAGAAGTCTGCATTGTATCTTAACGTAGTGCATGTTTTAACAGGATTAGAAGCGCTGGCATCTCTTTTGAATGTGTGGAGGTGAATCATGATTATACCTGTTGTTCTGACCTATGAACGACTTAGGTGTATCTTGGCATTCTGTGTATCTTGCATTCTGTGTATCTTGGCAGAGTTTGGTTTGTGCATGACATTTCCCCCCCATATACACATCCATAAATGACTGTAAGCAGGCAAACAGAATGAATATGTATATATATGTATAACCTTTGAAGAAGTGGACCAGCTCTGGGAAGCTCTGAGAGGTCTCCATGTTAAGCTGTCTACACATTAGCTGCTTAAAACGCAACAAGGTCCTCCCTCCCCCAACTGCTTGCAAATCATATTTGCATGGTGATGTACACAACAGAGAGGTGACATGGATGTCTTCATCTGTGTGCGTGACCTGTTTTGCTTCCCTGCTCTTGCAGCCCCCTCTCTCCAGAACTCCTATTCACAAAATTGTCATCTGAGCATGTGGGATGGCTTTCTCAAATGTACACATTGGACTTAAGTACAAAGTACCGTAAATGTGACTTAAGTTTTCTAGCCAGATTGAAGCGGGTTTGAGGAAAAATGCACCAAACGGCAGTATTTATGAAGAAACCACTGGATTGATATGGATTGCGGTTAATGTTGTATGTATGCAGTTTCCAAAATTAACACTGGTAGTGCACTGGAGTGCAACTCTACAAAACGAAAATCATCATAGCAGGCAAAGGACTGTTCTGGAACCTTTCTTTCTGATGTGGCAGTTTTCTAAGAGTGAATATTCCAAATTAATAGGCAGCACCTGCTATCTGAAACAGTACATTCCTAGAAGCTGTTCTGTAAAACTGTTCTATTTTACATCAGGCTCACTAAGACAATATATGTGCTTTGAATTGTCTAGAGTGGTATGCAAATGCAAAGTGTTGCTAGGTGTGTTTTTTTAAGCTACAAAGGCATTGGGTGTAGAGTGAGAATTGACCACGTTGGTTAAGTCTCTTATAGGAATCTGCTACTGGAGTGCCATTGGAAGGATACACTAGTTAGGTATCCTATGAATCTAGCAGGCAAGAACAGAGGCAGGGCTGATTGTCTGCAAGCTACCACAGTGAATAAGTTTTCATTCTGTAAGTCACCCCATTATATAATATTTTATTCTTCCTCTACAGTGCATTATATATCTTGGACGAAGGCAGTCAGCTCTTGTGAAATCCATTCCATGTCTGGATAACTCATGAGAGCTTGATGAAGGTGATATAGAAGTCTCCAGTTTTGCAGTCTTCCCATATGCGTTGAGCTGGGAAAGGAGAGGATTTTCCCTTAGACAAATATTATAAGGCCTGTTATAAGTATTTTGTGTAATAGATATATCCAACACTAAAGTGATGTTCATTTTAAAAGCATGCACATATTTCATATGGAATTTGGCTGCAGATCATAAACTAGTAAGATTGACACCCACTTTGTTACATCAGCAGAATCCCTCTGGTGAATTACAGCCCATGGTGCACTTGGTGAACACTTGTGCTCCTATATTTCAAGACAATAGCTATACCATGTAAATAATGGATTATAATACAGTACATCACCTCAGTTTCAGAGCATACTGTAACTTTGCTAGCAGTCCAGTATGTGCATGGCCCTGTATGACTACTCTAGCAAAAAATGTTACAGATCTGGAGTAACAGTTTGGGGGTGCAGGGGCACCCATAACTGCTAGTGAATGTTAGAAATTAATATTTGGAGTATTGAAGGGAAGATGCCATATGTTTGATTTAAACTACAGGACCTAAGCCAGGAATTCACACTGGGAGAAGGGCCATCAAGGTGCAATTACTGGACAATGGCCAGCCATTATGGGAGACATGATGCCACCCAGGAAATATGGGTGCTTTTGAAATTAAGAGGTTGCAGAAGAAGGGGGAGAGCCTGATGAGCTGCCAGATGAAGGCCAGAACCATCCTGGTGGGCTGGCTGAATGCAGGCTAGGAAAGATGCATGGAGATGCCTGGGAATCCAGTACTGGGCTGCTGTGGAGGACAGGCTCCTCCTGTGGTGGGAATACTGCGAAATCTCTCTCCACTAAAAGCAACTCATTTCCCCCAAAGGAACATAGACCCTGATTGAGTGCCAAGACCCTTGGAATCTCATGCATCATTTGGCAGAGATTGGGATGGCCAGTAATGATATAATTATTGTGAACCATAAATAAGAAGGTTGCATGAGCCAGATTTTGTCACCTGAAGAAATGTTGTTCAGTAATGAGTCTGAAAACCTGAGAGACCAGCAAGCAGGCTTCATAGCTGTGTGCATAGCTGTAGCATTGCTTCAATAATGCTCTATCATGAATAATATTGCATGATAATCTGGTGGATTCTTTATTCCTTTCAAACATAGAGTATCAGGTGGGGCTGTGACAAAAAGTCCCTGATATGTCAGTCCTTAATGTCACCTTCTATTCTGCCTGTTTGCCATATCGAGATTGCCTTTGGCATTTTTGTGTTGTATCTCCAAGCATATAAGAGTAAGGATGTAATGAATTTCCTGTCTTGCTTAAGATAATAATAATAATAATAATAAATCTGTTCCATTTCACCCCCTAAGATGTAGGATGAGCCACCAGGTGAGCCATTTGCCAAGTATGTAAAATTTTATTCATAAACCATATAAAACATATAGTCTTTTCAGTTCTGACAGATGCAACCTTAGGAAGAATGCTGGGCATCACATCTGAGTTTCCTGAATTTTGAATACTAGATTGTCACATTGAATCATTTACTTGTTTCCTTGAAGTGATTAGAGTGTTCAGGACTGTAAATTAATAGGATCTATAGACGAAGATCACAACCAAACTCAATTTCCCCTTCTCCTTCTCTTTCCTCTGCACTCTAACAACAACCATGGTTTCAGCAATACAGTGGTATCTCAGGTTAAGAACTTAATTCATTCTGGAGGTCCGTTCTCAACCTGAAACTGTTCTTAACCTGAGGTACCACTTTAGCTAATGGGGCCTCCCACTGCTGCCGGAGCACAATTTCTGTTCTCATCCTGAAGCAAAGTTCTATTTCAGAGGTACTATTTCAGGGATAGCGAAGTCTGTAACCTGAAGCATCTGTAACCCGAGGTACCACTGTATGTTGACTCAAATGCAGGCCTCAAATGCCAGAGCTGCACATAAATGCTCAGATACCTATTTATCTCTCTTGGCAGCGTTCTTTGCAGCTGTCAACTTGCACATGCTTTCTGGATGTTTCTGTTATTAACTTGGTTGGTCTGTATTTTTTAGCTTGGTGAACTCATTGTCATTGGTTCACATCTTACATTTACTGAAAAATGAAAGGAAGCAATTCAAATGTCAAGGCCAAAATTCAACCCAGAAAAACAGGTAACATAAAAGAAGAAGCAGTGGTATTTTTTAAAAAAATTGCTCCTCATCCCCAAGTAACTAAACAACTGCATTCACCCAGGTAAAGTTCATTTCATTACCTACTTTATACTAATAAGTATTTATTCTTTATTGTGACCAAATATGGAAAACAAGTTTTATTAACCAAGACCCTTTACAGACAGAATATGGAACAGGAAATAATGCAGATGCTCTAAACTAAACTTTGAAAATAAATAAATATTTTTTCCTGATCTGGAGCTAAGATGACTCCTTTCAAGCAAAGCAAAACACAACCCCTAAGACAATTCTCTTGACAGTGCGTGTCAGTTAGTAGCTTGTAAGCAAATCCTTGTTTGTTTTTTCATATTGTATTTTTCCTGCGTGAAGATATGGCATCTCTTTCTACTCTCAGTTAACACAAAACTGTTTTTGATTTGCAATATACATCGATATCTGTATCTAATACATTTTACAGGCTGCAGTTAGAGACCTTCATTAAAACTTTAAAACTTTGTGGGGAACAAAACAACAATGCATTTCCCCCATCACTCTGGCCATAGCAATTACTGTCCTTTTAAAACAGGCTCAGCATCATTAGTGGAGCAGAAGCTGTGAGGCTTTGCTTTGTTTCCTGCAACATTGTTTCCCCTCAGATCACAGCACTCGGATCCACTGCTGTTCTGCGCTGCATAGGCAGCTCAAACTTGAGGGGAAAGTACTGTAATCAGAGCACAAAACTCATGATACCAGAAGGGTTTGTTGATGTCATTCAGCTACGACTATTGGGTTGTTTCTCAAACCAGCTTCACACAGATTGGAGTCCTCAAGCCATTCCTAATTCATCCCCAACAAGGTGTGGACAGCTATGCACAGTTTAACTTCCCTGCCCCTCATTAATGCCCCCTGGCGTGTACACAAACAGAAACAAATCTTACACTAATGAAGCTATTGTGAACAGCTGGGGGGGTTGGAGGGGTGGGGGGAGCAGTGAAATACACCAGGGGGGAACACACCCATAGACAAAAATTTGCAGGAAGCTCCTTGTATTGGTCTTGTCTTCCATAGGACTGGGTCCTTGACCAGAGCCAGCTGTGCTCCTTGCTCAAATCAAAATAAAACTCCTCTTTATAAATTATTATTTTTAAGTTTCTGTTCAGGACATGAGAGCACTACATCTCGCAGCAGTGATAACTGTATCATTACAGTCTGTGCATCCAGCAAGTATAGAGCAATAAACAAACAAGGCTGTTTTCAGCTTTGAAAAGAATGATTTCCCCCAAGGAGACCCTTATTGTTCTTCTTGTAATTAACGATCAGAAACTATTGATATCTGAATTAGCTAGAACACCAAGAACAAAAATAGATTAAAAAAATATATATTCCCAGAAGATCGAGCTATGGAAAGCTCTGTCTTAATCAATGAGTGTGCATTTGTGATAGCAGAGATGGGCAGGTTTGTGCTATTTAAAAACAAGATGGTGAGAGAGGGAGGGAGAGAGACAGAATTTGTAGCATAACCAGGTCATTGGCCTCATCAGGATTTCAATCCCATGCAACTTGACCTACTGCTTTATTAGCTCGGTTATTGTTTCTGTTCATGCCAGGGATAGAACAACAAAGTCAATGTAGAAACGTGATCTTCCTAAGAATGATACTAACAACTTGCTGTCCACACAATTAAATAATTCAGTGTAATTTCAGATACTCTAGTTTCCAGAATGCTTTGTCTGAGGTAAACTAATATTAACCCTGGGGTTGGTGGGGCAAAAATCCTCCAGAATTTGTTCTCTAAAAGTGAGATACTTTAATTATGTTGTCCCTGCCAGGGCCGTTTTCTCAAGCATAAACTCTGCAATGGCGAGCAAATTATAACTCTGTATGTGTGTTTTAAAGCAGCAGCCTTAAAAAATCTGCTAGTTTTCCCACTGAAAATATAACACGGTTCATCCACAGCAGGAGCCGTAGCTTGTTAGCTGTAGTGTGGTCTAGGCAGGCAGGATAAGAATGGACTTGGTCAGGGAGAGGAAGCCAAGGAAAGTCACAAGCCTCTTTAGGCTGCCCTAGGAAGCTTTGAGGAATTCGATCTTTGCAAAATACTGATTTCATACTTCTTCAAATGTTGCATTTCTTGCAGATTTAAATACCCGTTTTGAGAGAAAAGACACATTTAAATATGTATTAAAATATATAATTACATATTTTGGAATGAAAAAGCTGAGGACGACATCTACGCTTGCATTTTATTTACAGTGATTTGATCCTTGCAAATTCTCTTAGACGCTGCCTGCCTTAATGCCCAGGCCCCTCCTCTACACATTCTTTATATTCTTGTCAGTATCTGCACTTGCTGATATTACCATACTACTTAAATAAGACTGGATAATATACTTATCTATGTAGTGCTGCTTAATGAATTCTGCCTCCCCGCTCCCCTTGCATTTATTTTCACCTTTTAGCTGTTCAGACATATTCTCCAAAAGCGAGGATGAGGCAGTGCCGCTATATCTGAAGCACATGATGGTAGGAAAGCGCTCGTGCAGACATATTTTGAGAGGAATGTAAAAATAATGTAGAGGTTATTGGAGAAATGTAATGTAATGGAATTTTGAATTTAAAAGATGTGTGATTGACGTGGGCTGGAAGCAGACATATCCAACTTTCCATAGGGTGCCTGCAGCACAGCTGCCTTTTTGCCAGTCAGTAGAGCATGAGACCCTTAATCTCAGGGGTTGTGGGCTCAAGCCCCACGTTGGGCAAAAAGATTCCTGCACTGCAGGGGGTTGGACTAGATGGCCCTTGTGATCCCTTCCAACTCTATGATTCTGTCTATTTTGCACATTGCATGGAGGGCACTGGATGGGCCCACAGAACTGGCTTTCCTATTGGTTTGCTTTTGCTACTGTAACTCATCCCTCATTCAAAGAATTCTGTAGTCAGTAGTGCCCGGGTGAAAATTGGGAAACTGTCTGGGGAAATGTCGGCAGTGTCAACAACTTTTGTGTCCAGATTTTCACTTTTTGAAATATGGCAACCCTATTGTAATAAGCCAGTACAATTGTGCGAGTCATACATTCATACTGAAGGTGATGTTAAGGAGTTTCTTGAAAGTCATTTTTGGTTTGAATGAAATGCAGAAAACATTCTGGGTTTCTAAATCATGTTTTAACTTTACAGATGAAAGTCATATGCATTAAAAGTCATATAACCTGGGGTGCTCAATGTCATAAATCAATGCATATTTAATCAAAACGAATTTGCTTTTGTTTTCACGTTGCTGCATTATACTCCATCAATGTAATGAGGTCACTCTTGCACTTAATTAATTGTGCATGCTTATGCTCCCCCCGCCCCCCTTTGCCTTCTGGTTATACCCGAGATTTCATATAACATTGATGGATGATCAGTACCTACTTTCCAAATGGGCCAAGCAATAAAGTTCAGTTGTAAATTGATTTTTTAAAGAGCAATTTAATTATTCTAAAATTTCAGATTAGTTGCAAGCTTTCCTCATAAAAGAACATGGATATCCTCAGGGCTAAGACTGTAAAGGTAAAGACTTTCTATGATGTTCAACACGGCCAGGAATGGCCAGTTTAAGAACCACACTATAAGCTTCACAGATCCAACTGCATCCTACCACTTTAAAGCTCAGACGCTCTAAACATTAACAGAATCTAGAAGATTTGTCAAAACTTTTCTGGAACTTATTGTATGGGATAAGAGCATGTTGAGCTCCACAAGCTGGTCAAATATCAGCTAAGAAATGACTGAGATATAGCAGATTAAAATGCTTGCGTGGGTCTCTGCAACCCCCAACTGCCACTCCACAGCAACTGATATTTGCCCAGGCATATCAGAGTGTCATGAGTTTGGAGTGAGTTGTGGAGTTAAGACCCTTTTTATTCCTGGATCCAGTCTGGATTCGATTGCTGGACTAGCCAGGCCAGTCTGGCTCAATGATCCATAGAGGAACAAAGGGAGTGGCTCTGTGCCAGAGGGCAAATGGGTGGGCCTCCCTCCCCCAACTGTCTGCTAGTTAGAAAGACTAAAGTCCAGAGCTGACGACTTATGTGAATTAGAAGCTGGAGGCAAAAGCTGCAGGTTTGAAAAGCAGAAAGAGACAGCCATGGATGATTTCTGCTGGGATCAAAGGCTGCAGCTATGGGAGAAGCAAGACCCTGTTGTTGTGGTGTTGGTGCTATGAACCTCTCCATTGCAGGCTCAGGATGTATATATGTGTAAATAAACCATTTATCATAAAGACACCACGTTCTCCGCGGTGCCTCATTCACAAAAGGAAACACGGACCCTGGGATCTCTCACCGCTCAGCGATTGGGGTGGAGTGCAACAATATAGGCACGTGTTTTTCGTGCTCATTTCAGCTGTGTTTAAAGATATATAATGTGGTTCTTAAACAGACCAAAAATGACAGAAATTCTTATCCTTTACAGTCTTGACCTTGTTCATCTATGATGAAATCTTGCCAAATTGCTAAGTATCTAGTGTGCTAAGTAACTAGTGATAAGTTTACCAGTGCAACACAACAAACAGATTATTTAAATCCTAACCATTTAATTTTCTTTTAAAAATAAAAATACATAGATTGCAGTGTGCTATCTTACGATGAACTGTGGCCAGGCATTACTCCTCACTAATGACAGACAAGCTGTTAAGCAGAGCTGATGTTTTGTGATTTTAAAAGGGCAGTATATTCAGTCCTACAGCTTAGTAGCCAAATCTGTCCAAAATAGCTAAAGCTATATATCACAAAGCACATAACATAAGATGACATATCAAGGTAACAAGAGCAAAATTGTAAATTCAAACTCTGCCTCTATCTGCCCACAAACTCTCCCTCAAAAGTCTTCCTAAATGAAAGTCTTTCAACTTGTTGGCAACAGTAGAAAGATGGAGCCCAATGTACCTCTCAGGAGTCCCCAAGGACAGTGCCATAACTGTATAAAAGCAGCAGCAGCAAGCCCAAAACAAAGGTTCTCACAGTATAGAGAGGTTTGTTTTTCCTTTTTTGAAAAAGGCTAAAACACAAGATAATGAAATGCTCATGCATTTAAGCTCTAAAATGAATTTGGGGGCTTTGGAATAACCCTCCATTCTGAGGTGCCATGTGGTGGTCTTGAAGTTCCTTTAGGCAATGCAGCTTTTGCTATTCAGAGCAAGACAAAACACAGCATGTGGTGGACTCTGTGGAGTCTATGTTGAAAGGCAGCTGCAATCTGTTTCCTTGCAAACAGATGAGATAGGCACTGGCACACTGTCAGTATAATTCCTGGATGGATAGTTCTCCTTACCAGGAGACCAACTAGTATATAGCATACTATCTAACCTGAATTGTATTACAGCACCTTCAAATTGGGATGTCTCCATTGGTTTAGCTAGTTTTAGTGCACTTTAAAGTTCATAATACTTTGAGATTTACCCATTATGATTTCAGATTTGAAGGTTAGACTTGTACTTATTAGAACCACTTTTCTAGAACTGTCTCCTCTTCCCAAGCCATAGTCTATCCTAGTTAAAGAAACAAAGTTATAAAGCAGGGGTCAGCAAGAAACATTTAGCCGCTGGCCGGTCCACTGTCCCTCAGACCTTGTGGTGGGCCAGAGAAGCTGCACTGGGAGGAAGACTGGAAGAAATTTAAAGACTATTTACAGAAATACTATAAAATTAATGAATGTTAGAATGATGTTGGATTGAGGTTAAAGGGTTATTAGTAACAATGTGGTGAAGGAATATGGAAAAATGGAAGGTTAATAGACGACAAAACTAAAGGTATAATATACTAAGATTAAGATTAGGATAAGGTAGAGGGAAGGGATTTGCTGATTAAATAATTGAACTGGAATACAGAGAGGGGAGGTGTGGGGAGGTCCGGGAAATAAGCAAATGCAAGAAATATTATGAAAATTGAATTGTTTTTATTTTTGTATCTTTTTTTCCCTCTCTTATGTGAAAATCTTAATAAAAATATTATAAAAAAAACCAAAAACAGAGAAGCTGCACTGGGGGGGGGGAGGAGCTGGAATAAGAGGCAAGGGGGGGGGGCAAGTAGTCCTCCTCCCCAGCCACTGCACTTACCTTCCCAGGGGCTGCCACCACCAGCGCTGCTGCTGCTTCTCTGGGTAGGCAGAGCGAGCTCGTCTGCTCCGCTCTCCGGCCCACAGGAGCACCAGGGCGGAGGAGGAGGAGGAGGGAAGATGAGCAGCATGAAAGGGCTGGCTCCAGAGAGGGGCTGCTTAAAATGGTGCTCAGCCAGCTCAGCCCAGCCCCCTTCCTCCTCTAGGCAGGGCAAGGAGAAGCCAGGAGGAGGGAGGGAGGAGGCGCCGTCACAGTGTGTGTGAGGGAGGGGGGAAATGGAATGGCACGGGGGGGGGGGAATGGTGCAGCCTGAACGAACAGAATCCCCACGCTGATTCACGGACAGTGGATGGCAGAGGCTGCAGAGGTGGTGGTGGCCAGCCGCAGCGGGTGGTGTGTGGAGGAAGCTGTGAAGGTGGTATGCAGCTACAACATGCAGCCACAGCGGGGGGCGGGGAGGCCGGGCACTCACAACAAAAAATTTGTGGAGCCTGGGCACCCAGGGCACTGGGGAGATGGTGCCTATGAATCTCTCTGTGCTAGCCTTTCATCCAAAGTTCATCACATTGCAAGAAACGGAACCGTAAGTTTTTCTCATGGTAAAGCTACATGCTGCAAGAAGCATACGCCTTGTCACCAACAATGGAGAATAAGACATAACTCCGCACAGAGGGTCCTGTTAGGTCCTTATGGCAGGAATAGTGTTTTAAAAGATCAGTATTATTCCCATGGAACTTTAAGCATAGGTTACTTAGCTTGCAATTCTATACCACCTACTTACTTGGGAGTAAGCCTCATTAGTAGAACTTATTTCTATGCAGTTTGCCTCTTTTCCTTGGTGGGATAGAGCAAAAAACTTTACCTTGGTACATTTTGATCAGATAAATGCAACACCTAACAATTACTTTACTTTAATGTGTCTTCTGAAGAGCTACTCCTAGCCATTTCATACAATCCTAGCCTGACACCCTTTAATTCTGTTGCATTAGATGTATGGCACTGATGTAGTAAGTGAAGGATGTCATTGTCCTGACAATGGAATAAAATGAGGGATTATTATAGAAGGAAGCATTACAAAGCAAATTCGCTTGTAAATTATTTCTGATTATCTTTATCAAGGTGTAGAGCTGACATACTTAAGGAGATATTTCAGTTCTTGTTATCTTATTACTGGTCCTTTGCGAAAATGAATGTTCATAGAAGATTAAGTTCTAAATGATAGTATTAGAATCCGCTTATCTTATTTTCCTTCAGTCACCTTCGGATCTCCTAAAAGGCAAATGCTGCGTTGCTGCTGGCTTTCAAACAGTCTTCAGGTGCCATTTTAAGTAGCCATGACATGTAAGCTGGTTTGTAAATTTAAATTATGTCTAATGTAAAAGACAGGAGGAATCTCTTAGAATGGTAGTCAAAGAATTCTGCAACAATTAAAGAGAAAGACATTTGTGACATTTGTGGAGTTGCTGTTATTTGGTTAACAATACTAGTCAAGCTGCTTAGAATTCATTGTCATAACTTCATTGCAAATTGGAACATTGAGTGAAGCAGTGAGCTGCTCATGCCCTTTGGAACTCAAAAGGAGAAGCTTTAGAAAGAGCAAGAGAACGCTCAGCTGATTTTTGTGGCTCTATAATGGTGCACTTTTGTAATCTTTTTTACTTTTATTTGTATTTTTTATATCACATCTTCATACTTCTCAAAATTTTGTGGGTGAAAATGGGGGGAGAGCATGTTTAATTATAAAATTTACGCTCAGGATTTGTTCCCACCAGCACCTTCCCATTGCTGAAAGTTGCTTCTTTTGCTCTCTACATAGCATGCATTTACTTTTCAACAACGTGTCCTGAACAGATTTAAAAGGCCGGAGAGAGTGGCATTCAACCAAGTTTTACTTGGAGTAGACCCACTGAAATTAATAAACATTGCAACAACACCTGGAGGGCACCAGGTTGGGAAAGGATGACATTGGGCTTCTGCCTACAAGATCGTACTTTGACTTATGCTCACTTTCTTTTCACCTTTAAGTTTAGTTACCCATCCGTTTCCCCCTCTCTTGTTCTTGCTAAGTTTCACAGCCAACCCCTCCACTTATTTTTGGGTTTTTAGCTTAGCCCAAAAACTGGCTACACCATCTGTGACATAGATAAATATGCCACCTGCTCTTTGTTTTTTGTTCAGAGATGTTGGATAGCATTGGACTATGAAATCCTATTTGTTATGGCTCCATTCTGATCTTGGACCATTCAGTATCTATCAGCATGGACTTCTTCAACCAACTGGTGTCCACATTATTGTAGGGTTTTTCTTCCCTAGCTTCTTGGTTTCTTCCCTACCTTCTTACTCAGAAGGAAGCCCCTGTGGGTTCAGTGGGGTTGGCTTCCTAGCAAGTGTGCCCATGATTACAGCCTAAGTCAAATATGGATTTGTCTCATCTTGAGAACACTGTATGGAATACATATCCTAATGTTATATGGTACTTTTCTGTCTCTATGTGTCCTTACTTCTGTTTCCTTCTAATCAACTATGTAATACTGCCCACTGGGAAATGAGAAACGAGACAAATATCTATCAGTTTCAAGGACAGAACTACGCAGTTCAAGGACTTTCGAAGGGAATGTCTTAGAACCTCAGTGTTGGGCTGAATGGAAGAGACTCTCTTACAACTCACTGAGTAAGTTTTGCTTACCTTAACAATACAGAGGTATCAGCCTGTGACAGGGAGCAAATCAGGGATCAGCCATGACTGGCACTAAAGTTAATTTTAAAATAGACTTAGAAAATTAACTTATTAAATATTAAGGGTCAGTATTATAATGGCTTTAAAAGATCAGGATCTATTTCATGTCAATTCAAAGTGGTGATTTATTTGTGATGGCTGATGAAAGGTTAAAGTCACAGTAGTTTGAAAGATCGTTTCAACCTTTATTTCAATGTTGTCTCCAGGGAGATATAAAAATGTATGTAGGAGGAAGATTGCAGCAGAGCAGTGGAAAAATAGTCTGCCAGGAGGACTGGAGGTTTCAAAGGCTTGCTAGTGAGACAGTTAACCTATCACCCCTGGGTTTTCTGTTCAAAACCCACTCAGGTCAATAGAAATCAGGCCTTATTCTTCAGTTCTTTTCCATCATACCACACTCTCAAGGCAATCTGCCCTCCCATTTAAGTCCATGGCCTGCTTTTGTGTCCTGCTGGGCACCTAGTGCCTCTGGAAAGTTCAAACAGCTACAACGTTTGCCTTTGTTAAAGTGACCCATGTGGTCCTGCCATCCATACCTGATAAGAACATATTTTTATACTTGAAAATATATCCATACCCACTGACACCTGAAAGTAACTGTTGTGACTGCTGTATGCATTGACAGTTCCAACTGAGACCCAGGACCACTGACTCAAACTTCACACCAGTCTGTGGACTGGTCCAGATTACCATGGCAAATTACGAACACAAAGCTATTCCTGTAAGTGCTTCCTGTCTAAGAAATGGTAACATGAGAAATAGAAATAGTTTAGGGAAGCTTTTAATGTTTGATGGATTACTGTATTTTAATATTTTGTTGGAAGCAACCCAGAGTGGCTGGGGAAGTCCAGCCAGATGGGTGGGGTATAAATATTATTATTATTATTATTATTATTATTATTCTAGCATGTTATTGCAAAAAAAAATTGTAGGGTATGGAATCACTTAATATTCTGTGTGGATTAATACACAACAAACCCCACTTACCTCATTGTAGTCAATAATAATAATAATTTATTATTTATACCCCACCCATCTTGCTGGGTTTCCCCAGCCACTCTGGGCATCTTCCAACAAAATATTGACAATACATTAAAACAGCAGTCATTAAAAACTTCCCTAAACAGGGCTGGCTTCAGATGTCTTCTAAAAGTCAGATAGCCTTTTGGTTGTGGCCTGTTTCAGCCACACTTGGGTCTTGTGTGTTATTCACTGCCTTCCTCTGTGCCTTCATGGGTGGTTTGGACAGTGCAAAAAGCCAACAAACAGGAAAACAGTTTCCTCCCTTGAACTAAGCCTAGTTCAACTTAACTCATTTCCCAGAATCATTATGCTGTATCTATCCCTTTTTTGTTTCATTTTCATTTTACTTTTAATTTGTATACCACCTTTCCATATTACTATGCACAAGGCTGTTTACAAGCTGAAGAAACAATAAACAAAATACACAACAGAGATCACATATGTTATAACAATCTGATCCAATACAAAAAAGTCCTAATTAAAAAATTACTTTAAAATAAACAACTGATATCAAATAAAGGTATATTCAACAATCCATTACAGTATAATAGTACACAATAAAATTAAATATTAATAATTAATAATTAAACAGACAATTAGCAATTACTGTACAATAAATAATTACTAAACTATAATAAATGAAAATAACAGTGAGTCACAATGCATAAAATACCACAATACATGCAAACCCATGTAAAAGGATCAAACTGAGAAACAAAGACACACAACTTATAAATTTATTATCCCTCCCCCGCCCCCAAAGATATCCCTGAACTCTTCTATCTTTCCAGCTGCTTCTGCTGTTCTTGAAGTCATGATCTGGGAAGTGTTCCTAGCTAGGGCTGCAAGGTGGAGCAAGGCAGGTGGAAAATGCCACGGCCTGATGACCAGCACAAAGTCTCTTTCCCCTCACCCCATTAGTGGCAGCTGCCATTACTCTGAAGAACGAAGTAGGGCAAATTCTTACAGAACACAATGTGTGGTGAACTAGGCAATTGCACTGGCTGCAGTGAGGTCTCACTGTTAAGACGCATATCACTGGAGATGACAAAGAATGCTTACTAATTGTAGATCATGTTTACATTCAACTATAATATTCCTTCCGAATTAGATTGTTGTTGTTGTTTAGTCGTGTCCAACTCTTCGTGACCCCATGGACCAGAGCACACCAGGCACTTCTGTCTTCCACTGCCTCCCGCAGTTTGGTCAGACTCATGTTTGTAGCTTCGAAGACACTATCCAGCCACCTCGTCCTCTGTCGTCCCCTTCTCCTTGTGCCCTCCATCTTTCCCAACATCAGGGTCTTTTCCAGGGAGTCTTCTCTTCTCATGAGGTGGCCAAAGTATTGGAGCCTCAGCTTCACAATCTGTCCTTCCAGTGAGCACTCAGGGCTGATTTCCTTAAGAATGGATAGGTTTGATCTTCTTGCAGTCCATGGGACTGTCAAGAGTCTCCTCCAGCACCATAATTCAAAAGCATCAATTCTTCGGCGATCAGCCTTCTTGATGGTCCAGCTCTCACTTCCATACATCACTACTGGGAAAACCATAGCTTTTACTATACGGACCTTTGTTGGCAAGGTGATGTCTCTACTTTTTAAGATGCTGTCTAGGTTTGTCATTGCTTTCCTCCCAAGAAGCAGGCGTCTCTTAATTTCGTGGCTGCTGTCACCATCTGCAGTGATCATGGAGCCTAAGAAAGTAAAATCTCTCACTGCCTCCATTTCTTCCCCTTCTATTTGCCAGGAGGTGATGGGACCAGCGGCCATGATGTTCGTTTTTTTTTATGTTGAGCTTCAGACCATATTTTGCGCTCTCCTCTTTCACCCTCAATAAAAGGTTCTTTAATTCCTCCTCACTTTCTGCCATCAAGGTTGTGCATATCTGCATATCTGAGGTTGTTGATATTTCTTCCAGCAATCTTAATTCCGGCTTGGGATTCATCCAGCCCAGCCTTTCGCATGATGAATTCTGCATATAAGTTAAATAAACAGGGAGGCAAAATACAGCCTTGTCGTACTCCTTTCCCAATTTTGAACCAATTAGTTGTTCCATATCCAGTTCTAACTGTAGCTTCTTGTCCCACATAGAGATTTCTCAGGAGACAGATGAGGTGATCAGGCACTCCCATTCCTTTAAGAACTTGCCATAGTTTGTTGTGGTCGACATAGTCAATGAAGCAGAAGTAGATGTCTTTCTGGAACTCTCTAGCTTTCTCCATAATCCAGCGCATGTTTGCAATTTGGTCTCTGGTTCCTTTGCCTCTTCTAAACCCAGCTTGCACTTCTGGGAGTTCTCGGTCCACATACTGCTTGAGCCTTCCTTGTAGAATTTTAAGCATAACCTTGCTGGCGTGTGAAATGAGTGCAATTGTGCGGTAGTTGGAGCATTCTTTAGCACTGCCCTTCTTTGGGATTGGGATGTAGACTGACCTTCTCCAATCTTCTGGCCACTGCTGAGTTTTCGAAACTTGCTGGCATATTGAGTGTAGCACCTTAACAGCACCATCTTTTAATTTTTTTAATAGTTCAGCTGGAATGTCATCACTTCCACTGGCCTTGTTATTAGCAGTGCTTTCTAAGGCCCATTTGACTTCACTCTCCAGGATGTCTGGCTCAAAGTCAGCAACCACACTACCTGGGGTGTACGAGACATCCATATCTTTCTGGTATAATTCCTCTGTGTATTCTTGCCACCTCTTCTTGATGTCTTCTGCTTCTGTTAGGTCCTTACCACTTTTGTCCTTTATTATGGTAATCTTTGAACGAAACGTTCCTTTCATATCTCCAATTTTCTTGAACAGATCTCTGGTTCTTCCCATTCTGTTGTTTTCCTCTATTTCTTTGCATTGCTCGTTTAAGAAGGCCTTCTTGTCTCTCCTTGCTATTTTTTGGAATTCTGCATTCAATTTCCTGTATCTTGCTCTATCTCCCTCGCATTTCGCTTGCCTTCTCTCCCCCGCTATTTGTAAGGCCTCATTGGACAGCCACTTTGCTTTCTTGCATTTCCTTTTCATTGGGATGGTTTTCCTTGCTGCCTCCTGTATAATGTTTCGAGCCTCCATCCATAGTTCTTCAGGCACTCTGTCCAGCAAATCTAAATCCTTAAACCTGTTCCTCACTTCCACTGTGTATTCGTAAGGGATTTGATTTAGATTGTATCTTACCGGCCCAGTGGTTTTTCCTACTTTCTTCAGTTTAAGCTTGAATTTTGCTATAAGAAGCTGATGATCTGAGCCACAGTCAGCTCCAGGTCTTGTTTTTGCTGACTGTATAGAGCTTCTCCATCTTTGGCTGCAGAGAATATAATCAATCTGATTTCGATGCTGCCCATCTGGTGATGTCCACGTGTAGAGTCGTCTCTTGTGTGGTTGGAAAAGCGTGTTTGTGATGACCAGCTTGTTCTCTTGACAGAACTCTATTAGCCTTTGCCCTGCTTCGTTTTGCTCTCCAAGGCCAAACTTGCCAGTTGTTCCTTTTATCTCTTGATTCCCTACTTTAGCATTCTAATCCTCTATAATGAGAAGAACATTCTTCTTTGGTGTCACTTCAATAAGGTCTTTAAGTCTTCATAGAATTGGTCAATTTCAGTTTCTTCAGCACCAGTAGTTGGTGCATAAACTTGGATTACTGTGATGTTAAAAGGTCTGCCTTGGATTCGTATCGAGATCATTCTATCATTTTTGAGATTGCATCCCAGTACAGCTTTCACCACTCTTTTGTTGACTATGAGAGCCACTCCATTTCTTTTGCGGGTTTCTTGCCCACAGTAGTAGATATGATGGTCATCCGAACTGAATTTGCCCATTCCCGTCCATTTTAGTTCACTGATGCCCAGGATGTCAATATTTATTCTTGCCATCTCATTTTTGACCACATCCAACTTCATGGTTCTTACATTCCAGGTTCCTATGCAATATTTTTCTTTACAGCATTGGGCTTTCCTTAGTTGCATTCATCTCATCACACATCGTTAGAGCATAAATTCTGTAAATGCTCATCATCAATTCTGTTTCCTTCTTTTAACACTTGGTGGGTGGTTTGCAGTGTACAAGCTGACAATTAAAGTCAGTTCTATTTCACAATTCACACCCTGTGTCAGTACACTGCAACTCTCTGTGAATACTTTCGCTCGTGATTAAGTCAAAATGTTGTTGAACTTCCTTTGATCTATCAAGGTTATTTCAGTTCTTGTTTTCAAGTCTACAAATTACTGTTCCAGCCATGAAGATATTTTAGATTATCAACCCAGATTGTTTAGCCTGACTTGTCATAATGGCTTGCAGGAAAGCCAAACGTTTTAGTAACCAAGATATAGAGAATGTGCAGTACTTCTTTGAGAAGGTTGCATTGATTTCAAACTTACAGAAGAGCACAGCGGAAAATACACTATTTTGGATCTGGCTATATTCAGGTTATTAGGAGTTCTGGGTAATAGAGGCACACAGAACTGCCTTCCAAGAATAATCTCTCTCTCTCTCTCTCTCTCTCTCTCTCTCTCTCTAGCTATCTATCATCTATCTATCTATCATCTATCATCTATCATCTATCTATCTATCATCTATCTATCATCTATCTATCATCTATCTATCTATCTATCTATCATCTATCTATCTCATCTATCTATATCTATCTATCATCTATCTATCTATCTATCTATCTATCTATCTATCTATCTATCTAATCTATCCTCTATCTATCTATCTATCTATCTATCATCTATCTATCTATCTATCTATCTATCTCTATCTCTGGGACTTCCAAGCACACCTTCTGCTTCTCCTTTGAGATGTATTTCTCACCTCCATTCATGGTGTTGGTATTTAGCCTTGGAGCCCTAAATGACTTTGGCCCAGGGAACACAAAGGGTCACATCTGTCCATATAAGCGCTTAGATCAGGTTCAGGGGTCCTGCTCTGTGTTTACACCTGAGAAGCAACTGTGGCCTGGTTTGTTTGTCATGGGTAAGCTGAACTATGGCTTGCCAGGACCAAGTGCATGTGTAGCTCCTGGAGAGGAGCATATACCCACTTTGATCCTCTCCTGTCCTTTTAGCTCAGTGTAGTGCAGCAGCTAAGCCCAAATTTTCTGTTGGCTACAGCTTGTGGTTAAGGAGGAGAGAGTTTAACTATGATTCTTCTTTTGGATGATGTGCTAAGCCAAACCTTGACTTAGCTGCCATAACCACGCTAAGCTACAAGAACCAAAGGAGTTAAACAGAGGAGCAAAACAGCACAATCTGCTACTGGGGAGCCAGCACAATAGCGCTTTCCCCCTGAGCCATGATTTCAATTAGGGTTACATGCAGTCCCAACCAAGGTTCTAGAATTCTGCATTCAGGAGAGTTGCCTGCTTCTTCTCCCTTGTGGCCGCTAGCAGAACATAAAGACTCTCTCATCTCAGAGATCATTTGCTGCCATGACAATTCAATTGTCTATTTCCAGCTGCTAATTTTTAGAATAGTATTTTAGGGTCATTATCTTTATGTTATGTTTCTAAACTGTCACTTTAAGATTGTAAAGGTTTTTAAAATTAGTTAATTATTGCATTGGCCACTGTGTTTTATTTAGAAAAATGGAGTGACATTCAATGATAGTAATACTCAGAGTAGATCCTCTGAAATAAGTATACTTAAGTTCATTAATTTCCGTGGGTCTACTCTGAGTATGACTTAGTTGGATATCACCCATGGAATTAGTATGAATAAATCAAAAGCATTTTACATGGAAGTCCTCTGCGTCTTGTCTGAAATAATACAGTCCAGCCAAAGCGTCCCATTGTGAATATTCTGATCATGTGTTCTTCTCTCATTTTTACAAGTTACTGAATTAATCAAATAAAATTATGTAAAAGGGTTTTCAGAAGATTCTATTACTGACAGTTTTTAGGATTACAGTCATACCTCCAGTTGTGAACGTGATCCATGCGGGAGGCACGTTAGCAACCCACAGCATTCGTAGCATGAAGCACTGCGTCTGTGCATGCGCGTGATGCAATTCAGTGCTTATGCGCATGCGCATGACATCATTTTGTGCTTCTGCTCATGTGCGAACATCAAAACCTGGAAGTAACCTGTTCCGGTACTTCCATGTTCGGCGTGGTCCACAACCCCAAAACAAGCAACTTGCAGCATTCGTAACCCAAGGTATGACTGTAATTTTAATTGATTTTATCTGCTATCTGCTTTTGGTAATTTCTATGTAGACTTCTTGGAAACTTGGATGCTTAACTAGCATATAAGCAGCTGAAATAACAAATAACTGCTGATCATTGCAGTTAACATTGGCCAAGAGGTAACAAAGAACTGTAGCCAAAACACCAGATATGGAATCTGCAGACACACCTGCCATACAAATCTTTTGCCTCCATCCATATCGGATTCTAAGTATGGGGGGGGGGGGAATCATGCCAGATTAATATTCCATCACAACTGTGAAGTGACCATTGGCAGGAACAGTTGATCTGCAGGAAACGGTCTCTCCCAATGTGCTTGTGCCACCTGGGAGCTCTTTTGCTCTTGTCCTGAAAGTGAATATTAAAGTGCACGCTGAAGAGTTTGACACAGAACCAGAGAGAAATCGCGAAATTGTGGACTGAGTAGATGCCTCTTGAGTTACAATAATTCTGTGTCCTTTTTGTGTTTCTGTGTATGCACAGATTTATCTATTTCATGCCAAGCAGTATTTGTGGCTTTTGATGAGAATGGCACTTGCAGCTGCCCATCCAGTTGGTAACTTGGTCAACCTGTCTGGAATATATTGGAGCTAAATCTGCAAAATGAAAGGTGAAAGCTTTCGATAATGTGGCCAATGACGCATGACGTGTGAACCAACCATTTGCATGACAGTCATTGAAAAGAAAAAAAATGAATGTAGTATATAGCAGGCATGTCCAACTCCCTGAGATCTACTCCCAGTATAAAAAACTGACAGTGATCTACCCACCCTTCCTCCCCCCCCCCCCAATTCCATTTCCTAGCTCCAACATTTGAGTTATCAAAACCAAAAACCCACTTCATCATCATTGGGCCTCACTACAAACAAGGGACGCAGGTGGCACTGTGGTCTAAACCACTGAGCCTCTTGGGCTTGCCGATCAGAAGGTCGGCGGTTTGAATCCCTGCAACGGGGTGAGCTCCCGTTGCTCTGTCCCAGCTCCTGCCAACCTAGCAGTTCGAAAGCACACCAAAAAGTGCAAGTAGATAAATAGGTACTGCTCTGGTGGGAAGGTAAATATCGTTTCCGTGCGCTGCTCTAGTTTGCCAGAAGTGGCTTAGTCATGCTGGCCACATGACCCAGAAAAACTTTCTGTGGACAAAGGCCGGCTCCCTCAGCCAGTAAAGCAAGATGAGTGCCGCAACCCCAGAGTTGTCTGCGACTGGACTTAACTGTCAAGGGTCCTTTACCTTTACCTTTACAACAAGGGAAGATGGAATGGCGGGGGGGGGGGAGTTCACATGCTATTGGAACAAGTGGGTGATCTGGTGTGAGGTAACTATCCACCACCTGGCAGGTAAAATTGTGGGTGCCACCCCCAGTGCCGCAAGAACTTGTCAGAGATTGAGACCTCCTACCAAAGTGATTTCCCCCTCCACAAGAAGATGTGAGATTTAAAGCTTCTAGTGTTCCTAGACATTTAAAGACTTTCTTCCCAGACAAGATGGGTCTATACAAACCTTTACCCACACAGTTCAAAAACAGGCACTGTTCTCCTTATTTTAACCTTTATTTATAAAATATATTCTTATATGATAATAAAACAGGATAGATCAAATGTCAATAATCCACGAAAATGTAGCACATTGCCTTCTGTGTTAAATCCCAGTATCTATTTTGAAAGCCAGCAGAACATGGGGGGAGGGGGCGGAGGAGGGAGATCTTCTCTTTATCCCCCCCTCCCCACCTTTAAAGTCTTGCTTATTATCACACTTGGAAATCCAAGCATATCAAGGTCAAGCTGAGCTGCTGTTTTTCAAAACAAGCTCTGAGATAACATCCAGATGGAAAAGTGTCTACAAAAAGCATTCCCATAAAATTCACACTCTTCACTTGTTCACAAATTGCCCTCCTTGCATGCTTTAGTTCTCTGCTAAGTGGTTAAATACAAGGTGGTCCCTCATGCATCTGGGATCTATTTCAGCTGTTGATATCTCCACCATGATCCAACAGCGAGTCTAGAGGCAGTGCATTGAGTCCCATGGCTCACAGACTGGACAGATCTTTAGGTGAGATGGGGTTGTGCTGCTCTTGTGCTAGCATTCCCAACTGGCATTGCAAGACATTGAACACGATAAGTCAGTGTGGAACTCTGAAAAAAGGGATATTATGTGAAGGAAGCTCATAATTAGTGGCTCACATAAAACTTGAGCATAGTGGGATCCAATCATTACTATTTATTTATTTAATTAATTTGTATGCTGCCCTTCATCCATGGATCGCTGGACAGTTGGCAGCATAAAAATACAAGATGAAAACACACACACTCTCTCTATAAATCAATCAATCAATCAATCAATCAATAATAGTGCCTCTTTCAGTCTGGAATCAATTTCAGAAAATGTCTACAATTCTGGAACTGTAGAAGTATATAATTCCCTTGTCTCGTTTACCAAGGCTGCATACACACCATACATTTATAGCACATCTGCCTCCACCAAAGAAACTTCAGAACTGTAGTTATCCCTCACAGAACACTCTTAACAAACTACAATTCCCAGAAGTTTTTTGGGGGGGGGGCAGGAAGGAAGGGGTGCTTTAAATGAATGGAGCGTGTTGTAGACGTGCTCTCTCTTCCAGCCTAGAATGTGGTTGAGTTGTTGCAGGACTCTAAGTCACTGCATGAAACAGAGGTAACACTTTTTTATAAAAGAAAACAAAAGAGGGGAAAGAACCAATTATCCACCTTGTATTAAGGTAGGAGACCCTCAGAAAGGCCTGACTCAATCTTTGGGACATGGGTGTAGCCAAGGAGGGGCAGGGGGGCAGCTGCCCCCCAATAAATAAAAATCAATAAAAATCTGAGGTTCTGCTTCCCCCTAACAAAAGCCTGCCCCCCACAAAGTCCTGTCTACGCCCCTGCTTTAGGAGGCATTTTAGCCCCACTTCAGCCCAGCTTTCATTCATCAGCCTCTGCTTTAGCCAGCCATCTCCTGAGCTCCCTCTCACTCAGCTTCCTATAACATCCTTGTTCAGCTTTCCTGCTTTTCCTTCCCCTCTTGCCTCTGATCCCCTTGGCTTGCTGCCAGGAGCTGGTGGCATCCACAGCCCTCCATAAATCACAGTCCCCTTCAGTCCTACCACACTGACCTCTCATTTCTGTCACAAAAGTTGCACTGTTAGCTGATTGTCTGAGAGACCTTTCTCAATGAACCGCTAAGATGTTTGTGAACACACCATTAGATCCATGGCCGGCCCTGACGCAAAGTGAGGTGCCCACTGCACAAAGCAAATGTTAGGGGTGGCAAATTTTGTCCACAGGCTAAGGCTGAGTGTGAAGACCCCAGAGCGGATGCACTCTTGAGAGGCTTGCAGGCAGCGGAGAGGTGATGGTGTCTCTAACACGACTCACTTGTTTTCCTTTCCTGCTTCATTAGTAGTAAAACTTGGGCAGGACACATCATTAGATTAGATTTACACTGATGGTGCAGTTTATTTTATCCCTTTTATAAAAAATAAAATAAAAGAGAAACCAAACACATCAACATCAAGTCAATAATACATAGTTCTCCATTTATAAGCTTTTCAAAAAAAAGGAACAGGATAATACTCCCCTGGTGTAACAGCACAAGGACACCAGACTGGAAACCATTACATGTTTCTTCTAGTGCCACTGTTAAAGAGCTCCTTTCTTTCTTTGTTAAGCAATTTCTATGACATGCTTGTCCATCCACTTGCTATTGTGGGTTTACAGGGATTTCTAATAAACTCAAAAGCCCCAACAAAGGAAGAGTGCTTGCTACAGAGGCACATGCTCAAATGCTTATGGCCTCTACTGCATATAATATAACACAATAACTTCATTCAATGCCAAATCCTAGATATCACTGAATTGTCATTTTTATTTCATATATCACCATCTACCTGAACTGCAAAGGCCGCCACCTCAGCATCAGAAATGAGAGACTGTTGCTTGAGCTTTTGTATGTTGTTGTTGTTTAGTCGTTCAGTCGTGTCCGACTCTTCGTGACCCCATGGACCAGAGCACGCCAGGCACTTCTGTCTTTTGTATATGTTTGCTTTAATTCAGAGACAGCTTCCAATAGTACTTAATAGACAATGGTGTGTGTGTGTGTGTAGAGAGATAGAGTAAAACACGGTTCAGAAACTGCAAGGACAAATTTCTAGTGCCTGCATAACTCCATTGAGTTGAGTCTGAATTGTCTCATATTTTGTTCCAAATTTATGTCCAGCTCTGCTATTTTAATGATTCAGTTGTTCTGCCACTATTCAACTTTTCACAACCTTGGAAAATATATTTGTGCCTATTTGTTTATTTTCCCTTCTCTTGCTCTCAGTTATAATTGATTTCACTAACTCTCAGCAACAACATAGTGTTGCCAAATCAGATTGGCTTTATAAAATGATGACTTTGGCACCTCGTTTTCCTATAAGATTCCAGATTGGCTGGGATTATGTAAGCAAATACTCCAGGAGGGTGAAAGAAGCATCAGTCAGGTGTGTGGGGTGCCCCTCAAGCCAGAGGAGTCGGCAGCATTTAGCAGGATTTTTTTAAAAGGTAAACATTCACATAAAGTATTTTCCAGAAACATTTCACCATTTTCTACATGCAGATAAAAACTGGGCAATATGCACTGCATTGCTTATTATCTCCTTTCACAAGGGTCTTGCAGTGGAATTCCAAGCAGAAGACTTTTTTTGCATTATACAGAATAGATGGCATATGTGACAAAGGAAATATAAAAAATACTTTAAAAATGCTTAAATGGTTATGTCAGAATTGAGGAAAAAGCTGTTTTCAACACTGATATTGTACCTGGCTTGCAAGAGATATTTCAGGAGATATAAAAGATTTAAATAATGGATTCTTGGCACATTTAGTTCTAATGTTTCGGTATAAAAAGCCCTTTAAGCTCTCAGCATCAACCAAGGAAGTATTTCCTAATGGGATAAGTTTGTTTCAGCCAATTTCTGTTTCACCATATTGCAAAATATTTTGGTGAACTCTTCTAAACCTTTAAAAATACTCTTCAACTTCTACTAAATACAAAACAGGGAGAGGAATGTGAAACCAAACATTTAGATATTCTACAGTTAGTGTCAGGTTGTTCCAAGGAAAAGGCAGGAAATTGACATTTATTAAAATAGTTATGAAAAATTATAGGTGACAGCCAGTGTTTCTCGGAGTAGGCCCATTGTCTTGGATATAATCCTACAAGAGGGATATGCTGTGCATTAAGAAATAAGTATGATTTTCCCTCTCTGTACTAGAAGAACCAAGCCATATTGTATCACTTTATAATAAACTGGAATGGGATGATTATTTTAGGCTTATGGTATTTTGGGAGCTGCTAGACCTTAACCACATATTTAAAATATTGCTGCTTCTGCAGAAACTGTCATAGAATCAGCATTTGACTGAGATTTTATATTTATATATATCTTAAAAGCTTTATATTAGAAAAAGCAAGCAAGGACAATTTGAAGGAGCTATCAGTCATCAAAACATTGCCTCAGTTATAGCATATGAGATCATTAACATCTCAGATTTCCATCTGTTTACAGGCAACCTGTATCATTGAAACTATAAAGCTTAGTAAAGACTTTGACACCTATAGGCAATCATCACTTGATAACTGCCTGACTTCTTACCAGACAACTGTAACAACAACAACACTCATCTTATATATGATTGTGCAAAGGTCTTCTAGATAGCAATGGTTTGGCAAATTTATTCTACTGTGGTTTTGGAGAGGGAGAATGTAAGTAAAGGAGTGCTTGCTGAAGGCTGTATTGTGTGGTTTTACCTACTTGCATCTTGGATCCAAAATAGATGGGGAATTAATTGCAGCTGGTGATAGTTAAAGACTCCAGTGGAGCCAGGGGAAAAATGCATATAGCTTAAAATATTTTTTTTGCAGTTGTCAAAAGTGTTGGCTTGTGTTCTACTGGAGTTTTCTTGAGTAATGTATTGCAGCATTTAACAGAGTCCCCCTTTTCCAAGCAGTAGGAAGGTTCATGACAGCTATTTATAGGACGGTTCTCTAGAGAGGAGTAAGTACTGGGTCCTTTTATGCTTCTGTTATATCTATTTACTTTCAAAGATACAAACTGAGCATAGGAGAGCAATCAAACATTAGGAGTAAAAGCATCTTTCAATGCATCAGGATCAGTTCATCAAAAGTAAAAGACACCCAGTCCCCCAAAGCTGGAAACCTTTGAACTGAGCTTCAGAAAGTCACCCTATTTTGTCTAAATTCCAATTGCTCAGTTCTCCTTCATCTCCTACCCAACCAGGGTAGCTTCAGTAAATAGTCACTATCAGCCATCAAGAGCCATCGAAAGCCAGCCAGCCAGCTCCCTCAGCTAGCAAACTATTCAGTGGTCTTGACTAAATACAATTTTGCATAGCCAAAGGCATGTGTGCTCTGCAGGTCCTTCATGTGCAGTGACTGAGGTCCCTTTGCTTCTCTAATGGTGTGGCTGCAACCTTTTGGGGTCTGAGCAAGGGAGCAGCTCATGACGAGATGCTATCCAGAAAGGGATGCAGAATGATGTAACTGAAACATTTGTTGTCTGCCCTATGCAGTGAATATTTTTTGCCATATTTGAACTACCTTCTTAAACTCTCCCACAAGTTATATTAATCTTATGTATAGTAATGGTTCTGAATTGTCATTAAGCAAGTAAACGGCTCCCAAGGAACGACTTCCCACTCAATTAAGCCAAATACTGTTTTCTTCTTGTAAATGTCTGATGACTCTATGCAGGTCAAACTTTTAGTCCTTACTTGCAGCTGGAGATCATTCAGATTGTTAGGTCAGCCTCTAAGACTATCCCTCTTGCACATGCAATGCTTAAGCACAGCTTGGCCATGTTAGCTAGAAAAAAACTCCATGTTTAAAGTTAGTATACCTCTGAATGTCAGACGCTGGGGACAAACCACAGAAATGGTACCTTCATGTGCAGAGGCATCTGTCTGGCTATTAGGTGAGGGGAATGCTAGAACTGATGGATATTTAGTCTGATCCAATAAGGTTTATGTTTTTATCCCAGTTAAATATTCAAAGGGCCATGGACTGGCTCAGCTGTATGCATACCAGATATAAAGACATAATTCTTTATGCCTATGAAAGTCTTGGGCAATGTAGCTTGGACCCAACGGCCAAAACATGGGTAATGGTAGGCTTCGGGCATTCACTACAGAACGCACAAAGGTGCCTCTGGGAATGTGTGGGGCTGGGGGGGTGTCATGCATGCACATAGTGCTCCCAAGACAATGTGTGAGCCTGAAGAGGGGCTGGTTCATCATTGGAAAAGGGTTTCAACACAGGGATCGGAACCTAGCAATCAGAGTTCCTACAACCAGATTGGGCAGCCTTCACACAATGAACTGGGTAACTCTTCAGAAGTGCTGCTGGCACACGTGATCTCAAATCTGGGGCAGCAGCTAGCTCCACATTTTCCAGTTGGCACTCTTGCATATTATGTGGTGGGTGCCTGAAGAAAATGTGTGGGAATCCAGGTTTTGAATTATGTTGGTACAGTCATACCTCAGGTTGCGAACGCTGCAGGTTGCGCGTTTTCGGGTTATGGACCGTGCTGAACCCGGAAGTACCGGAACGGGTTACTACCGTGTTTCGGCGCATGCGCAAAAGCACCGAATCATGTCATGCAAGTGTGCAGATGCAGAGCTGCAGGTTGTGAACGCTGCGGGTTGCGAACGTGCCTCCTGCACGGATCACGTTCGCAACCTGAGGTATGACTGTATATAAATGAGTTTTATAAATTTTGATTCCATGCCCATTACAGGTCAGTTCTGACAACAGCTCAGCTTTGTCAAAGTATCATCACTGAAATAAGACCAGTGTTCTATCGGGCAGTGACCAATACCCTTAAAACACACAAGTGTGATTTATGCTCTGCTGTGTCAAAATTGCAGGCTGATTTTGTGATACATACCAGTGACAGCTACAATGAGGATAGATGAGAGCAAAACGTATTCCTTTAGAATCACTTTGAATCTTGATTGTTCAGATGAAATGCTAGTTGCAATTTAACCTACCTTTCCATTGGCCTATTTTTCCTTGACAGCTATTTACCCTGATTTTCCCCATTTGATTCTTTCTTTCCCCTTCCTCCCTAATGTGCACTGTCTTTCTTTAAAATGTATGACTGTGTCATTTCTAACTTTTGTGCCTAAAAATTTTATGTGTATTTACTATTATTTGTATGGCTATCATCAGATCTCTCCATTTGAGTGACTACTTCTCAGCAGGTCTACCCAGGGGATTCTCAAAATTATGCCACTGAGTCTTGGTAAGTACAGTAAGGAGAAAAGTTCTGCTTGGGTTTCTGTAAGTACAGTGGTACCTCAGGTTACATATGCTTCAGGTTACATACGCTTCAGGTTACAGACTCTGCTAATGCAGAAATAGTGCTTCAGGTTAAGAACTTTGTTTCAGGATAAGAACAGAAATCGTGCTCCAGTGGCACGGCGGCAGCAGGAGGCCCCATTAGCTAAAGTGCTGCTTCAGGTTAAGAACGGACCTCCAGAACGAATTAAGTACTTAACCCGAGGTACCACTGTACATATCTTTAGGAAAATTTCTAGCTAGGTTGCATTCTGAAATATAGGTACTTTGCCACTATCATACCTGCTGCAGTAACTCCCAATCATAAATGCTCAAGGAATTTGGTCTCCTGTGCTTGACCTGTCTGCACTATCAAGCTTGACCTTGATGACACAGAGGTCTTCATCATGGGTATGTGCATGTTCAGTTTTATCTGAGCACAGATTCACTCTATCTAGGACCTCTTACAGTATATAAACCTCTCTGCACTTGCTTGTATGGACACACATGTGAGTCCATCACAATGATGAATGCATTTCAGAATATAACTCTTGTGTAAAGAGTTGGGGGCAGAAAACAACAATCCAGAGGATCCGAACTAAATTTCTGTTGTCCTCTATTACTTGGATTACAGCCTACTGCTTGTTGTTTCTCTTACTTAATTAAAGATTCTGGTTCAGATAAATGTTGCATGGGACTGCTATAGTGTGTTTTGCAGTGCAAAGATTGACTCAATCCCATTTTTTATTAAACCAGACAAAAAAAACATGCTTGGTAGCTCTCAGGTTGCTAACTGGATATTGTGATATTTAATGTATGGTGTGCTTAGTTTTGTGTCAACTCAGCCAACAAGATTGCTTTGGCAGATGCACTTTCACAAGGCATCTATAAAAGCAGGGAGTGGGAAGATTTTGAACTTACATTACCATATCTGTGCTCTTTTGACAATAACATTTGGACAATAATTTCTGTCAGGACACCCTGGACTTTATCAAAGTCCAGAGAAATGTGGTTTTTATTATTGCGTTTCACAGGCAATTGAGAATGCCTGGGGGGGGGGGGAGATAATAATTTGAGTTGAGTTTGAGCATCAACCTATTGTGAATTGCATGGCCCCAATTTAAAAAGCATCTGAGCATGTATGGAATGCACCTCCCACATTGCTATACTCATCCGGCCTCAGCTGTAAATATTCTGGTGACTACTGTAAAGTGCTGTACAGTATTGGGGTGGCGGGGTGTGTGTGTGTCACCCTTGAAGATGGTCCTGAGGCTCCAACTAGAGCAGAATGTGGCTGCTAGTGGAGGCAACCCATGTGACCACATGTCACAGGTCCTGAAAGCCCTGCACTGGCTGCCAGCCAGCTCCTCTGCCATTCATGGTATTAGTACTAGCATAGAAACACCTTAATGACTCAGGAGGACTCAAGCGCCTAAAAGAGGACCTTCTCCAGAATAAACCATCTCAGCCCTAAAATCATTCAGAGAGGCACAGTAGCCATTCACCCATCAGACAGTCTTCTCAGCTGCAGTTTCCCCATTTGTGGAATGCCCTCCTCGGTGAGATGTGTCTGTTTCCCCATTCTTAAATTTTGAGAGGAAGTTTAAAATATTCTTGTTGACTCAGGCATTTGATAGCTGAAAGTTTCTGTTCCTGGCATGGAAATTGATTGAAATTGAAATTTTAAGCTGGGAGAGTGCATTATTATTTTACATGTCTTTTAGATGATATAAATTGTTTTAAAATAATTTTTAGATTATTTAAATTGTTTTGAAACATTTTTTTATTGTTTTATCACTGATGCATTTGCTTCCTTGAGCTCCTTTGGGAGGAAGGGCAGCATAGAATGCTAATAAATAAATACTTGTAAGGTGAAGGAGCAAGAATTCAGGATTTGAGGGTAGAGCTGCCAGGCAGCCTGAGCCCCAGGACCTCTCTTTTTCATTAGAAAAAAAGTCAGTTTATTTTTAGTAAGGTCAGAATAATAAATTTCCACATCAAAACAAAACAAAATGTTAAAGTACATTCAACGCAAGAACTATACATGAGTAGGCAGACATAGTCACGATGACCTTCCTCTGCTAAAGATCACCATAACAACATGGTACATTTGATTTAACAACATTAACTTTGATCATTGCTGCAGCTGATGCAAACTGAGTAACTTTTATGGGGTTACAAATTTGCCAATACTGTTTAAAGGAGATTCAGTTTTGTAAAGAAACTAAACATTAGAAACCTCATTCAGCACAGAAGCAACTAGTTCCCCCACAATTTTTGTTTTTATCTGTAAACCACCCTGAGTCCCATCAGGGAAAAAGGTGGAGTATAAATATAGTTGTTATTGTTTTTATTATTATTATTATTATTATTATTATTATTAAGTCCATTGTTTGCATGACCTGCCAGTGCACTGCTGTAAATGCTTTTCTTAACTCGTATAGATTAACAAAACAAAAAACAAAAACCCAGCCTCACAGCCAAAGCAGTCTGTCTGATCAACTTATACCTTGGCGATAAGTGCAATGTTCACACTACCAACAGATTTGATTGAACATTAGTGTACCCAAGTTTGCTTTTGGACTGGTATTTTACAGAAGAGAACCCCTGCACCTTCAGATATATAATTATTATTGTTGTTTCTATAGAATAAGCACAATTCTCCATTTTTGCAGATGCAGGGGTCTCACTCCACTAACATCAGAATCAGCCTTTTACTGAGTCAGACCACTGGTCCATCTAATGCAGTCTTGTCTGCATCAGGGACAGTCAACGCCATGCTCCCTGGATGTTGTTGAGCTTCATCTCCTTTCACCTCTGGCCATTGGCTGTGCTGGCTGCGGCTGACGGAAGCTGTAGTCCAGCAATATTTGGAGAACAGCACACTTGCTCCCCTGGTCTCCATCAGCTGCAGTGGCTCTGTGGGATTTCAGGTTGGAGTCTTTCTGAGCCTTAACTGGAGATGCCAGGGATCAAAGCTGGGAGGTTTTGCAAGCATGTTCTCTTGCATTGAGGCACAGCATTTCTGCTATTGCTTTGGCTCAAAAAAGTGCAGGATCCCTTGCTTCTCTCACATGTTTCTGTGCTGTAAGAAATGCCACAGTCCCCTAAAAGGAGACGAGCACTTTATGTAAGTTTACCTTTGAGAAACATGGGTAAAATCAGCAAGAACATTTGACAGAAGAGCTGCCTTGCAGGTCTAGTAGTCATGTCCATTTAGCACAACATCATCCCATCAGTACTCATGCCCATTTTTAACCAAACTATTCCCAGAGGAGATAATTTTCACAGCTAGGTTCAATGCTTTGCTATCAGCAGTTATGAGATCGATTTACTAGACTGCCACGGAACTGAGATTTCTTACAAAAGAAGTTCAGTTGAAGAGTTAGACCATGTTCTCCTGAACTGCAATTTTTAAGTTTCCCCTTTTTATCTCCCCAGTATTTTCTCTCTACTTGAAGAACTCAGCTGAATTCTGTATCTTAATTTTAAAGGCAAACTCCAACCCTGAGATCACAGAAAAATAGGTTACAATTATTAAAGAGATTTCTGAATCAAAATTGTCTGAATATTTATTTCTGATTGTTCACTGGTTCTGTTATACTCTCGTTCTAAAGGGAAAAATTTGCCCTCCCTCTCACTAGGGGTGCCTTGATAACTGTGCGCTGTATTGGAGGTTTATGGACTGTAGACCAAGTAAACTGAAATAGTCATTGCTTAACAGAACTGATTATGAAATAAAATATCATACAATTGACTCTGAGCTTGCACTGAGCACACTGTCACCATCAGAGAAATGTCTAAACTGTACAACTTAGGGTGGTATTTCCATACCACTACTAAGACATGCATGCTGCAGCTCTGTACCTTGTGGCCATATAAACTCATTGTCACCATGGGATTTAGGAGAGGGTAGGGAACACTGATAAGCAAACACAGTTGACCAGGACTGGGGAACCTCTGGGCTTCCAGATGTTGTTGGACTTCAATTCCCATTAGCTGCAGGCAGCATGGCTGGTGGTGAGAGATGATGGAGTCCAGCTACCACCTGAGTGCCACAGTTCCCCCATAGACCACACAACAGACTATTTACAAAAGCATGCCAACTTTTAGAGACAGCTTCTACCCACTTTATCTGCACATTTTGCTCTATTCTAGCCAATGCATCGTGCCTCCTTTGACACAACTTTGCTATGCCTTGTTCCCTTGGTTTGAAACTTGCATTGTGAATGGCCCCCAGCATTTTAACACTCTCTCCAGCATCTAGCATCCGAGAGTGCAAATGCTGATACCAGGAACAGCTGTATCCCAATGCAGGCTATAGCAGGCCCTACCAACATTCTCTTTAGCGTAAGAGCTTGTTGCCCTGGATTGAAAACTAGCTAAAGATCAGTTGATCATCTTGAATAGTACCTACAAAAGGAACAAAGGCAATGCTGACGCCCAATGCAGAGCTGTAAGTAACAGTGCAATCCTAATTACATGGAAGCTCCTCCGATCAGAGTGAGCCTTATTCCCAAGTAAGAGAATCTAGGATTGCCAAGTTAGAAAAGTTCTCTTTACACATTATATGTGTGAAGAGGGCTCTATGCACTGAAAGAGCCTTGCTGCTCGCTCTGCTCTGTTATTGGGTGTGGTTCACTGACCTCAACCCCAAAGTCCACATATCAAGACCTATGAATGTAGAGCTTTGCATAAGCTGGAACCCTGAACAAGTGGAAAACCAGTTGCGTGGAACCTCCCAGCACACAGAGTTATCCCACAGTCAACATATGTGACGTTTATAACCAACTGATGTCATGACCCATGTAGAATAATAGAACTGAAAAGGACCGAGGAGCAATCTATCAAACTTAGGCCCATTGCTCAACATTTCATAACTGCAGTCTAAACCAGTGACTTAGATGTGTGAACTGAACCATCAGAGTCAACAACTCAGAGATAACTTCTGAATTATCTCACTTCATTTTGCACACAATTCCTTTTCACTGGAATCAATTCATACTTCCAGCTTTGCATTCTCAGGTGGTGGGAAATCAAGGGGCATAGCTGAATGTGTGCACTGGCTCTTGGAAACATCCAAACCTTGTGCTGCTCCAGCAGCTGCTATTCCTACTGGTGTTTCGGTGCCACCCTGCACTCATAAGCCCCACAGCTCTAGCATGTAGAGAGATGACTGACAAATCCAGGTTTCTGCATATTTATATTTTCTTTGCTTGATTTGCCCAAGACCATAGTAAATATTCTGACATAGTAAATATTCTGACAGTTTATCTAAACCTAGCTCTATGATTTCACAGACTGATGTATAAGAAAATAATATTTATGGAAAGTTACATTGGATTGCATTCAGTGACAGTTCATATACTGCAAAGTACATTGTAAACGTGTGTGTGTGTGTGTGTGTGTGTGTGTACACACACACACAGAGAGAGAGAGAAAACAGGAAACATCTAGGGCTGTAAATACAAAAAAAGGGAGATGTGTATCTCAGAGATGCTGGAAAGGCTGAATGTTCACTATTATGGTAGCCCAACATGTTTCCGCTCAAGAGAACCTATAAAGAAAGAGATGAGCCAGCCCCTGAAGAGCCTCCCTTGAACTTAAACATGTTGAGCTAACATAATAACAAACTTTCATCCTTTCGAGCATCTCTGAGATACATATTTCCCCTTTTTAATGTATACATATCTACATACATAGTGTGTAGGTAGGTAGGCATCTAGGTTCCATAAAATAACAGATAAATATTATGAAAATATAGAGTTTTTATTTGCAGACATATAAACACTTTTGGTACAGTACAGACATATTGTCAGAACTCAAGAAAAGTGTCAGTTCTAAGCAGAGCACTCATTTGCCTTGTTTTACACAGCTAGATTTGATGGAGACATCTGGCATGAAAGTTTTGCAGCTTTTGCAATCATTGTTAAAGGTGTGCATTGCTGATAACCCCTCTGCTGTGTAGCTGCAGAGACAGGCAGGTGTCATTTCTGGGAAGATATGTCACTGGCTTTAGGAAGGAAAGTTATGGGCATGATCGAAAAGACTAAGCTAATGAAAAGGAAGGAGCCAAGAGTCAGTAATTAGCTGCTGTTCTCTCACACAAAATACCCATTGAGAGAATAGCAAGAGCCCAAATTTTAAAAAACCAAAGGTTCATATGACCAATAATTTTTGTTTCAATATGAGATATCTAATTCAGAAACATTGCTTTTTAAATAAAAAAATTATACAACCAAAGTGATGGAATACTACTGATAGATCACTGAAACTACAAAGCATTATTAACAACAACTAGGGATCACTAGATCAACAACAACAACAAAATTAGTTGGGGTGGTGGTAGATGGAACTATAATATTCTGAAATGGAGGGATATTGATCGTGGGCCCCAGTCCAGAGATATTTGCAGGCAGTGGGAACTGCACACAAATATCTCTCCTGCAGCCTCAGTAGATGAGAAGGATTGTAAGCTCTGCCTCTGACACTGTTATTCACCTATTTGGAGCAAGAGGGGTGTCTGGAATCAGCAGTTTAGTAGTGAGTGGATGAGCGGAATGTGGAATTTCTCCCTGTAACATCTTTTTGTATTTAAGGTTCAGGGCCCATAAGGACAATGCAGGCATGGAAACCATTTTCCACATGCAGATAGTCTTGATGGAGTCGGCATGGTGGTTATCAGGCTCTCTTACTCTCACATAATAGAAATTAATCCTTAGAAATAACTGGCATTTCACTGTTCCTGCACTTTGCTGCACTTAGTCTACAGCCTTGTGCACTCTTACTTGAGGAGAAAGCCTCATTTAGCTCAGGTAACTCTGCATAGGAACAGGCTGTTGTACTTTAGATTCTAGTGGCAGGTACTCAAACCTCTTGAAGGCTTGGGGAAATCTTGCACAGAGGCATCCCAAAAGTTTCAAGAAGTGTTATGTCAGGGAAATTGGCAACAGAAACCCTTTTCTGCCCTGTGTACACCAGGACTCATTTGCATCCCAGATGGCATATTTCTTTTATTTGTTCCAAGAGATACTGATCAAAATATTGCTGAAGCAATTTATAATGTTTGTTCTCCATATTGAGGTGAAAGTGAACATCTAATTTCTGTCCATAACCTCACAAGGGGATAATGGGTACCCTCAAGAAATTGCACTTCTTGTTAATGCCGTTCCTATATAGAGGGAGATTTATATATTTAAACATCTGAGGTAATAAAACATTCTGTTTGATTTACCAGTGCATATTTTCTTGTCAACTTCTTGTATATACAATAGAGCATATAATTATTATACCTCAAACCCATACTTTTATTTTGTTTATTTTTCCCCTTTAGAAAAACAATGTTTTAAAATATACTTTTCATTTTCTTTTAAACAGACTCATTTACAGGAATGGCAGATGTTGCCCTCTTGTGGTAAAAAATGACTTAGGAATGAAAAAGAATTTAACAATGAATTTGTCATTGTCTTACCTTTCACTTTATGAATACTGACTTAATTTATGGGTGGGTCTTGTGATGACCAAGTCTACACAGACAAGTTATGAGCTGTTAGCACTATGGTTTCATAAAAAAGCTGTACAATGAATTTGATTTTCTTTTTCTTTTCACTGAAAAAAAGCTGTAGACAGCTACAGTATTTACAATTATAATAAGTTATAAATCAGTAGTCCTTCATTGTAGCTACTGCTGACAATCCTGTATCTGGGAACTTTATCACTATTCAGAATTATTAGGTTTTGGTTGAGATTATCCATTTGAAGCCATCAGATATTGGAAATTTCCACAGGCCTTTTCTCCAGCATATGAAGATCAATTCTTCCATTTAATGGGATTTGTACTTCCAAAGTTTCGTCTCCTCTGTGGTACTTTCTTCCTCTCCTTAGGCAGATGTAAATACCCATTCCAGTTACCAATGTTATTGAACACAAGCTTATTACTGACAGGACCACTAAGGTAGGCATACAAGATGCTGATTCTACTCTCTTGTGTGTGGGTTCTATAGAGATTTGTGGTTCTTTTTCCTCGACGTTAATATCAGGTTCCTTTCTTAAAAGGCTTTCAATGTAGCTCTCGTTGCTCACAGTGTCATTGACAAAGAGGTTCACCATAACTGTGGAATGCAGAGGTTCTGGGTAGCCATGATCACTAACCTTAACAAGAAGCCGATAAAGGCCATAGTCGTTTTGCATTAGGGACTCCTCCAGAGTGATGTTGCCTGTCTTGGGGTCAATCTTAAAGGAGTCTGGCCGGGGACCTCTTCTCCCTATGATGCTGTATGCTATGACTGCATTCATGCCGGTATCATTATCTACAGCATAAACTTCTGTGATAGGAGATCCAGGTAGAGTAGAAGGGAGGACTAGGAGGTAAGACATGTTGGACTGCGGAAACAAGACCAAGGGTGGGTTATCATTGATGTCCAGCAAAAGGACAGTTATTTTTGCAGTCGAGGACAAGGCAGGATCACCTCCATCGACTGCTTCAACCCATAAGATGTATGAGCTCTGCTGTTCCCTGTCTAGAGAGACCTTAGCTCTTAGCACTCCTTTGCCGGTGTCTATAACAAAGATGTCACTTCCATTTACAACAGAAAGTGCTACCCAGCCATTCTGCCCTATATCTGCATCAGTGACACTTATAACTCCAATTTCCCCAAAGCCCGGAAAATTCTCTGGCACAAAAAAACTAAAATCCTTGTTGATAAATCTTGGACTGTTGTCATTTTTATCCAGTACAGAGATGGTAACTGTGGCTATTGATTCTCGGGCTGGTACTCCAGAATCTACTGCTTTAACTGTGTAGCGGTATTTCTCTCTCTCTTCTCTGTCCAGCTGGGTGGAAACTGTCAAAACTCCTGTGACTTTATCTAAAGCAAAATATGAAGGGGCTTCAGGCCCTAGGAAATAAGACACTTGCCCTCTCTCTCCACTGTCAGCATCGGTTGCATGTAGCTTGGTCAAAAAAGCATTGGGGGCATTATTTTCTTCAATTGATAATTCTATCAGTGTTTGAGAAAAAACAGGTGAATTGTCATTATCATCCAGAACCTGCACTTTCACTATTTTATTGACATGGAATCCTTCAGTATTCCATGCGATCACTGATACTTCATAGAACTGTTGAGCCTCATAATCCAATGGTTTTGTAGTCTCCAGCAAGTACTCGTTGTGATATGGTTTGTATGGTGTCAACCTGAATGGGCCGTCACCATCCAAATAGCAATCCACTTTGTATTTTTCGTCTGGATCTTTTATGGTAAAAAATGCTATCGGTGTGTTAACAGGCTCTAATTCCCTCAGGTAAACCACCCCTTCTACTTCATTGGCTATAAAACGAGGAATCACTTCAGGAGGTCTCATTGTGACTTTGATGATGGATATTAACACAGTGATCACTGCAGGGATACAACCGGGACCGTTGGCTAATACGCTCAACCGATGGAGACGAGGAGTGTCACCATTAATCCTCTTGGAGAGCTTGATAACACCTGTGCTTTCATCAAGGTAAAACAAAGTGCGGGATGACTGAGAAACCTTCTGGCTGTAGGAATATGTGATCTCTGCATTGATTCCCTGATCCACATCCACAGCATGGACAGAGGCTATGGGCAACCCAATACTAGAATTCCCAAAAACTGTGACATTGATCTGGGTCTCATTGAACTGTGGGCAGTTGTCGTTGATGTCACTGATGCCAATAGTGAGGGTGGCACTGCCCACCAGTGGAGGGACTCCTCCATCCTCTGCAGTTATGAGGGTAATATATTTGTCTCTGGCCTCTCTGTCCAAGGCACCCATGACAATCAGGTAAGGCGTTCTTTCCCCACTTTCATTTTCCTCCACATCCAATGTAAAAACCCCAAAGTCATCTTGCAGGTGGTATGTCTGGACCCCGTTGCTCCCCATGTCTGGGTCAACTGCCGGATGCTCTATAGCTAAACGGGTGTTGACTGGTGAGTTCTCAGGCACAAAGAGGTGGATCTGTGGCATGGGAAAGCACGGGGCATTGTCATTGACATCATGGATGGCAATCTTCACCTTGACAAGGCGGAAATACTCCTGAGGCAACACCATAACATCCAGCAACAGCAAGCACGACTCAGAAGATGGTACTGGGGAGGAGGAGGAGGAGGAGGCAACCACACTAGAGCCAACATTATCCTCTGTGCATAGCGCCTCCCGGTCAATCTCCTTTGCGGAGGTGCGCAGTTCTCCAGTCTGGTTGTCTAGGTTCACATACTGGCCTCCTAATCCCTGGGAGGCAAGGCTGAAGGAGAGAGGGGTTTTCCCCCATTGCTGAGGCTGCTGCTTCCCCTCTACTGTGGCCTCTCCCTCTCCCTCTGATGTTGCCTGGACCTGTAAATCCTGGGCTAGATTCCCGATCAGGAACCCGGAGGGCAGCCCTTCATTGATGCTGTAGAAAAGTTCAGTGGCACGACTGTAGCTTGCAAAGCAGTTGAAAGGTCCAAGGAAGAGCAGGAAAATGAATAAGTTCTGAGGAAAGAGATGCATGTGAGGTTAGCGAATGGCATGTCCATCTGAGAGCATCAGTTTAATCACCCCCTCCTCATTTTGCCCCCCAAAAGAGGTCTTTCTGTGCAAGACCATTGCATTGGTCCTTGCATTGGACCATTATCTTCAAAATTCCTACCGAATTAATAAATCCACCATCTGAATACATCCTCCTGAAAAATTTCCACCTGCCTCATATTTTTGACCTCTACACCCTCCCAATACTTAGTGCCAGTCTTCAGTCTAAATAGACCACCATCTCCTTCTGTCACACACAACCACCAGCCCTGAAACATGAAGTCCCCAAACTTACCATCAATAAATGAAGAGTTGTCATCCCGTTTACCCTTAACTATTAGTTTCCTCAATAAAGCAGTCATAAAGAATTCATTAAAAAGAAGCAGTGTATGTATATGCTCAAAACTACATATGTTTGTGCCTATAAATCCCCATGCTGCAGTCTAGATCCCTATACAATGCCATAAAGGGTGGGAGAAACAGAAGCATATTTAAACTTCATCTTCGGTTTCCTCACTATCTCAAATGTATTAGCATCTTTGTCAAGCCATAAACAGATTGTGAGTGAAAACAAAACAGTGGGCAGCCATCTAGGAACAAAAGCATAAACCATCGTTCTCTGCATAAAATGCATCACTGTTTAATTTTGTATTTTTCACTTCCATATATATATATATATATATATATATAAAGTGAAAAATACAATATACTGTATATATATAAAAACATTGCTTTTGATTATGCAAGACTGCAGGTACCATCCTCTCTTCTTCAGATTAGTAATAGAGTTGGCTCCGTTTGTCCAGCCGATCCAGGAACGGCTGTCCTTTGCCAGATATGGTCATCTGCCTTTGCCACAAATTAACCCTTTCACCTTCCCTACTGGGAGATGACACAAAACCATATGCAGCCACAGCTCATCGCAGCTTACTGTGCACTGACAGAAATGTTAGCCACGGCTGCCTTGACTTCATGGGTCCTTCCCCTGAAGTTAAACAAACATGTCTTCAACCCACAGAACAATTTCTTGAGAATAAGATCCACTGAAATAAGCAAGTATGTGTGACTAGGAATGGCCACACATGTGCATTCTCCTTGCTCCCTTTTAAAGCCACAATACTGGAAGAATTTTGTCACACATGGTCCCTTTCCTTCTCAATTAGAACTATCACACTTCTTGGAGCTTGCAGACCTTAATTTGAGGACTCGGTGAAAGGGGGTGGGATCCTTTCTGAGTCCCTTTGAGCACACGCAGTGGTCCTCCTGGCCTCATCTGCTTTTTCTCATGCACAGCCCGCTGACTCTCAAGAAGGGCTCGCTGAGGGTCTTTACCCAGCGCGCACACACTTCTAAGTAAATCAGCATAATAGGATCCTCCTGCATCACCACCTCCCAAATAAATGCACAGGATTGCAGCCTTGAGCTGTTGTTATCAATCCTCCTCTCATCACCGTCGTGACTTACTGTGGATGGCTACAGGATCGCGCCGTTAAAAGACAGCTACAGAACTAGCAGCCTTGCCTCCTGAAACTGTTGCTTCTGCCGCCTCTCTTTTTACACCTGCTCCAGCGCCTCCCGCCCCGTTTTACCATCCTTTCTACACTCCTAAAGTCTACATTTGTCGCGCCGCTTCCCCACGGGCGAAGTTTCCTCGCTCGCTCCCGCCCGACTTCCTGGCCGAGAGGCTCGAAGCGTCCGATCTTGCGCACCTTTCCTCGAAAACGATCCCAAAGAAGCGCAGACAGACACGCAGGGCAGCCTCCAGACCCCCCCTGCCCTCCCCCCGCTGAGCGTACCGGCAGGTTCCTCTGCGTGGCGCTTGTGCTGCTCCCAGGGCTGGATCGCTGCCCCATAGCCAGCGGCCGGTGCCTCTTCGCCGGGAGCCAGCGGGATCCTAGGGCCGGGGGCGAGCCGCGCCGCCTCTCATTCCCTCGGCTGCTCATTCCAAATGCGGGCATGGAGGCTCCCGCGCGGGGAGGGAGGCGCGCCGGGGAGGGGAAGCCGCCAGAGCCCCGGCTCCGGCGCGCATGCAAATGCCTCCCGGACTCCGGCCAATCGCCTCGCAGGGCGCTCAATTAACCCCTGGCGGGCGGCGGGCGCTCCGCTTCGCCTGCTGCCGCTTTCGATCGCAGCCCGGGCGCCGTTCTTTCCGAGGCCGGCTGGCACTCGCTCCAGAGCCGCCTCTGGAGTCTCGGGCGGAGGTTTGAGCGGCTTCTCCTCCCTCCGCTTCTTTCTTCGAAGCTTTCCCGGCGGGAACCCAAGACGCGAAGAGAGGAGCCCCAAGGAAGGAGCGGGAGACGGGGCGATCCGCCGTCCCCAAGAGCCACCCGCTTGCCTTAGCGACTTCGGATGAAAGTAGCGCGCCAGGAGACGAGGTCCACGTGTGGATGCGCTCGAGGGCAGCCCTGGTCCAGCGAGAGGAGGCTTCGGGGTCCGGGCATCTGGAGCGGGGCCTCTTAATTCTTGGGGAGCCCTCGAAACGGGGGCGGGGGAAGAAGAGGAAGGAAGGAGCCCCGTTGCAGCCCAGGCATAGGAGCCAACTCCTAGGAGCCCCCCCCGCAATATTGTAAGGGGCTGCCCCCCAAAGTTGATGGGTGTTGCCATTCACATGGTGTGGGTGTGCTGCTTCTTGCGATCGATTATGTGGGGTGGAGTTTGCCTGGCCACCCCCAGTATTTTATTCAAGTTGGTCCCCGTGATCCCCTTCTTCGCTTGCCTTGCTAGCCCTGCTTGGTTGCTTTCCGACTGGGGCTGGGTCGCAGTTCTCTTGTTCAGCCCCGTATCTCAGGCATGGAGCAATTCCGTGGAACAGTTGTAGGGAAGAAGAAGGGGGTTTGTGCCCTGGGCGTAGCCAAGGGGGCTGGGGGGGGCAGATCCCCCCATCAGTACAAATCAATACAAATTCGAGGTTCTACCCCCTCTAACAAAAGCCTGCGGCCCCCCCCCCCCATATCATGGTTATGCCCCTGGTCTGTGCCCAAGCTGCCCTCGGAGAATGGGCTCCTCCCCTTTCCTATGCTTCACACTTGGCCTTGCCGTGGCGTCTGCACGTCTGAGGTTTAGACGTGTTTAGATGAAAAATGCACCTTCCAAGTGCACTGGGACACGTGTTTGTTAAAATTAATTTATTTATCACATTTATTTCCTGCCTTTCCTCCCAGGGAGGAGCCCAGGGAGGTTGATTATACAGAGCCAAACTTAAATGTGGTCTGTTCCAATAGTATCTGAAGTGGGGTATGAGTCTGACACGGATTTACATATAAGCTAAAAAAGCTATAGCTTAGGGCCTCTCTCTCTTGGGGCCCCCCAAAAAATTTGAAGGCAAAAAAACCTGGATGCACATTTCCAAAATATGAGATAAAAAACAAATAAAATCTACCTACAGCAACATTATGTATTAATAATTATTTCACAATTAATATACTTCTTAATTGTATTTCAGTTCAACAATTACTTTGATAAAATACATATTTTGTTATGTGCATATGGTTTTAGATACCTATTAGATCCATAAATTACCATACAGCATATATTCAACACAAAAAACAGCTACAATTTGTTGTTGGCAAAGGACAGCTGGACATATAAAGGGCCCCATTACCTTCAGTAGCTTAGGGCCTCATCAAACCTAAATCTGGCCCTGGTCAGACATATATTGAATGACCAGACAAGACACATATTGAATAATCAGGCAGACACATATTGAAGGATGCCATCATGTATAGGCCACGCATATCAGAAAGCCAGGCTGGCTATAGCACTCCGAGTGTATGCTTGGAGAGGAACCCAGGTTTTCTACCATGCACCAGGGGTGCAAGGGGCTTCAGCCCACTAAATATTTTGAAGCATGGGCCTCAGCCCCCCCCCCAATATTGAGGGGGCTGACATCTCCTGCTGCCTCCGGGCACCCCCTGTGCACCCCAGCCCCCATCCATGAGCCAGGAGGGGGCTGGGATGAGCGAGGGCAAAGATCGACCTCCGTGTGTCCCACCCTGGCCCAGTGCATGCCATGGGGAGAAGGAGGTGGAGCACGGCAGCTGGGCTCCGCTCTGTCTCCTCCTCCCTGCCTGATGTCGCATGCGGAGAAGGAGGCAGCTCCGCTCTCCCCATTCCTCAGCATGCAAGCACCAGCGGTGGGACATGTCACGTAACATCACGTGACGTGTCACATGATGCGGCCCCCCAAATGTGGGGGGCAAGTAGGCGCCCCTGCTACCATGTAGCCCTAAGTGACCACAACGTGTTCACACATACCTGGGATTGAAGGGACAACCTTGAATTTGAGTAGGGGTCTTATAGTACCAACACATTGTAAATTTTGAAGTGAATGGGTCTCATCATGACAGCTTCCAATGTCCTCAAGGAGAGACTCAAAATGTAGGCTGCCATGCTGATGTTCATTCTCTCTCTCTCAAACACACACACACACACACACACACACACACAGAGAGAGAGAGAGAGAGAGAGAGAGAGAGATGGCAAAACATAGCATAATATCCAATTTATTAAGATCAGCATGACATGCTTAGTTTCCTGGAAGTAAACTCAATTTAACTCAGTATTGCTTCTGACTGCATAGGTTCAGCTTGTAAAATACACTGAGACCTTCAGGCACCTGAAGTATAATCTGTGGTTCTTAATTAGAAATGCAAACCATTTTGCAAAAAAAAAAAGTGTTACTATTTAAATTGCTAGTATGAGGTGGGAACCGCATCAGAGAAAAGGAAATAAGTTTCCTGTTTCTGTTTGCTTGTATTTCACATTCTTCAACTTCTTTTATGTTAACCTGTAGCAAACGTGACATGAAGGCTGGCATCCTCAGCCCCACCATGTGGTCGTCCCTGGCAGACGAGCGCAGTGCCTGGAGACAGTCAGGTCATGTATCCATAGCAGTGACCAGAGGAGGAATGACTGTTGGGAGGAGTGCAGAGTGAAGAAACGCCATGGTACACCTCCATTAGGACAAATGGATGCCTTCATCTGCTCCTGCTGCAACAAAACATGTCTCTCCCATATCAGTTTCTACAGCCACAGCAGGCACTGCAACCTTAACAGTTTGACTTCACTGCCAAAGATGTTTGCCTCCATTGTCTCCTGAGACAGATGGATGCCAACCAATCAGAAAGCAAACAAATTTGGAAGCCTCACTGTCACCTATTTCAAGGAGGGCCCACCAACAAGCAGACGCCATAATTACTCCTGCTCAGGGAAAAAGTCCAGAAGCCGCCATTTCCTTCCACTACACCAATGCTTTATCATTTCCCTCTCTCTTATTTTTGAAATGGAACAATTCTCCCACACCAATACATTGGTTAGTGGATTTGTTTCCAGCAACTTCACAGCAACTGCCTGCTCCAATTAATGTTCAAGACTTAATGTAGCAAAAGATTAAAGCAAAATAGTTGTCGCTGTTCAAAACTAATGTACAGCCTGTTCCATAATCCAGTGAAGCTGAAGTGCTTGGCTTAACTTCAGTGGTGGGCCTGAACTAGCTTTGGGCCAAGAATTTCACTTTAACCAAGTCAGTGTGGATCAGTTCCACTAAAGTTGGGCAACTGGTTCAGACAGCACTAAAAAGAGAGTTGCTTAATTTAATCTGGCTTGTTTCGTGGGTTGCATACATCTATGTGTGGTGCAGTAGCGCATGTTGTTTATAGGCCACAACTACAAAGTGTGTTTGTCCAGGCAGAACCTCATATGCCTCTGGTGAGCAGAACAATAATCTTTTTGGATCAGACCAAAGCGCACACCTAAGTCAGTGCTCTGTTCCCAGCAGTGGCCACTCAGATACCTCTGGGAAACACCAAGCAGGGCACAAAGGCAAAAGCTTTCTCTTGGTGATTATTTCCAGAAGTTGGTGTCCCGAGGTATACTATTCCCTTTAGGTTCCATAGACGTATTATGGCTGTTGTCACTGTGGGGGGCTCCATCCTCTGTGAAACTGTACAATATCCACAATATCATTAAAGTTAGTGGGTGCCACTACATCTTATAGTAGGAAGCCCCATAGATTACAGTGGTACCTCGGGTTACATACGTTTCAGCTTACAGACTCCGCTAACCCAGAAATAGTGCTTCAGGTTAAGAACTTTGCTTCAGGATGAGAACAGAAATTGTGCTCCGGCGGCGCGGCAGCAGCGGGAGACCCCACTAACTAAAGTGGTGCTTCAGGTTAAGAACAGTTTCAGGTTAAGAACGGACCTCCGGAACGAATTAAGTACTTAACCCAAGGTACCACTGGAGTTGTATCTTGTTTGAATTTGTTGGCAATTGAGCTGTCCTCTTATGAGAGGGGGCAATTATGCATGGATGAACAAAGCTAAATCTAAATCTGCTTGAGATTCCTACACCAGACCAGCTCAGTTGCTGGTGTGGTCATTCTGCAAATATCCAGAGAAGTGTTTACAGCACACTTTGCCTGCACAGAGCAATAATTTAATGAAACAATAATACTTTGCAGTGCTTTTTGAATGTGCAAGCATTTCTCAGTAATTTCCATCCCAAGAATGAATTCCAAAACTTTACTGCAGAAGAGTCTTAAATCTAGGTACAAGAACAAAATACAAAGTAACACATTGTAGGACACCCTGAAAGGTAGGACACCCTGAAAATCATTGAGCTTTTTTTAAAGGAAACCATCACTGAGCTTTTTTGTTGAGCCAAAAAGACACAATTTTTTAATTGACTTGCCTAAAACATTTCAGAAATTCCCCACAGATGCCATTTCTGCCTTTGATATCCCAGTACTGTCTGGGACGTATGACAGCCCTAACTAAGGAGTGTGGTTCAATCCGTTACACAGTTCAGTAAACTTTATTCTCTCAGGTCTCAGAGAGAGCTCGGTTTCTGGGTGCTAAGTCATCAGGTGGTTTAGTTCACTGAAATGGCAAAACACCAACCTTCCACTTTCATCCCGAGTGGAACCTATTGCTGAAGGGAAATTGACCTTTACAGCATTCATAGAATACAAGACTCTCAAACACAGCTTTTTATGTATATTAAACTTAGAACTTTAACAGCTCTATGTGAAACACAAAGTACCTTCAAACTACTTAGCTTTTTCTTGCTATCTCAAATCAGTGGGAGCAGAAGATGCAAGTGTAGTTTTGTGATTTAATAGTACATGTAGGATAAGTATCCTTGGAAATGGATAGCACCTTTTCCTGCAGGACATTCTGAAGTCCACTCTGCAGTTTGCACAATCCTGCACTGATCCCCATGACTGCCTTGTCAGGTATATAGATGAAGGAAGGGGAAGAGAAGACTCAAGTCTTTGGCACACTGAATGCAGATACCAGATGATCAGCATGAGTGCATCTGAACAGACTCAGTCCATTTCAAATGAGCTTCACATAAAATGCCTTGCCATCTCCGTGGGATGCTGCTTGTACATCTGGTACAGTAGTGAATCCAGAGTGGGAAGCTTTCATGTGAACAATCAGAGATTTCTCATTTTGTGTTGACTTTGGTAATGCAAACTGCAAGTTCATCTCAGGGCAAGGAAAAAGGAAGCGACACATCTTGGTGGAGCATTCCTATGGGTTATGCCCACTTCTGTAACCTTATCCCCAAAGTCACAGGGAGAAGTACTTCCCACTTCCCACTTACGTATATATGAAATTATGTTATGATCTTCAGGCCTGTGTTACTCATGTAAATGCTCAAATGTGCACAGGTGACCTAGGAATGTTCATATGCTTTCTCTCACGCACATCAACGTTCTGCCTTATTTCTCATACATTTGGATATTGTCTCCTGTGCAGTAAACCTGGATGGCAGCTAACATTACTGAGGGAGCTATCCAGCGAGATCTGCTGTGCCTAGGGGCTACCTATTAATGCCACCAACTGATCAAGAAGGACCAGCGTTTATTGATCTGTGAAGTGCCACAAGATTCTGTTGCTGGTGCCTTGATTGGCAGACCTGTTTTTTTCTAGGGCACCATTTGTCTTTCTTCCACAAGCAGACATCTGCTATTTTTGCTGCTTCTTGTTTCCTCTTCCCTTCTCTGGGCCTTTCTGGTGAACCTTTTGCAGTGCTGGTGTTTAGCTGATTCAGGGCTTCAAATGCCTTTCTTCAAGGAACTGCTTCTGTTTTGGAATATAACTTTTTTTCAGCCACTGAGGTAAAGGTAAAGGACCCCTGGATGGTTAAGTCCAGTCGAAATTGACTATGGGGTGCAGCTCTCAACTTTGCTTTTAGGCCAAGGGAGCCAGCGTTCACCCGCAGACAGCTTTCCTTGTCATTTGGTCAGCATGACTAAACCGCTTCTGATGCAATGGAACACCATGATGGAAGCCATTTACCTTACCTCTGCTGCGGAACCTATTTATCTACTTGCACTGGTATGCTTTCGAACTGCTTGGATGGCAGAAGCTGGGACAGAGCAATGAGAGCTCACCTCATCATGCAGATTCAAACCACCGACCTTTCGATCAGCAAGCCCAAGAAGCTTAGTGGTTTAGACCACAGCACCACCTGCATCCCATCAATTCACTTCAGCCACTGAAGTTTTTTTGTTTGTTTTTTGCAGTGCAAATGCAATTCCTCTTGATACCCGCTACACCCCCACAGTTTGTTAACATAGATATTGCTTTGTCCTACAAATGCCACAGATGCTTATTCAGTTAATGCTGTAACATCACTGGTGGCAAAGAAGTTTGCTTTACCACAGCTATAAACAAAGAAAGTAAAGATGGCAGCATATTTTCCTAAACAAAATAAAAACAACAATTAAACACTAACAAATATATTGTGGCAGAAGCTTTTGTATATTACTGTCCACTTTGTCAGATACATAACGTATTGTCCTAAGTTAGGGTAGGGTGGATGGGTAGTAAACGAATGAGGTCAGAGGGAAATGAAATGCTGAAAAATACAGACATTGATAATTATGTGTTGAATGTTTGAGACCAATAACCTGTTGGGTTACTTTGTGCGGTGAGAAGTTCAGCAAAGCTATTAAACTTCCCACAGTGGACAAAGTGTATCAGAGGTTGTTTTATTTAGTAAACACAAAACACACTATACACACAATATACACAGTTGCTTCAAGAGCCCAGAGAGGGTTTCTAGCTTTCCAAGTCCTTGCAAATCCAAAGTCACTTCAATCTTCTGTTTCTTTCTAGTTTTACCCCCAGCAATCCTTCTCCACAATTCTCCACAACAGAATGCTGTAATTGGAGCTTCAGATATAGGCTAACACTACAGGCCAACCTGCACAGCAACAGATATAAGATGCTCATGAGTACTCTGCATCTACATCCTGGGGAAAAAACATTTTATACTAAAATATGGAGAATTAAAGCAATATTGAACATTCCCTACCTAAGTGGTGATAACATAGACAACCTGGCATTGTTAAGCCAATTAAAACTTACAATGTGCTGAAAAATACTTTGCCTTGCATCAATCCACATAAGTTGCTTGGGATGTATTTTTTATTTTATACATTTATACTCCAGTTTATAATAATTTATGACTAAAAACATAAAGCAGAAAATGAAATTAGATGTCTAAAAATAAAAGCAAGAATCACAGCTAAAACATTTATCAAATTATGCTTCCAAGCACTAGCTTCTGTGGTGACAGTGGAAGAGAACAGTATTTTCTGCCTAGAACTGGCATTAAAGAGGTGTAACACAGGTAAATGAATTAAATTATGGCTAAATGTATTTAAATTGACTGCAGAGGTGACTGCAGAAAGCTAACTCTTAAAGGCTCTGACAGGTGACCAGCCCTCATGTTACTCAGGTGAGCCTGCCCAGGGAGAGGGGTAGTCATTTTCACCACCTCTTCTTTTAAGGCACTCCCTTCAAACCTGTGGGAGCCTCTTCCCTCTGGGTGCAGCCAGGTAGAGGTGGGCGTAACTGGTATAAAAAGGCTAGTCACGTCATCATCTCTCTCTCTCTCTCTCTCTCTCTCTCTCTCTCTCTCTCTCTCTTACTCCGTTTTGCTCTCTTACTCTATTCATCTTGCTGCTGCATCTGTACAAAGATGTACTGAAGCTAGTTCTAGACTCTGAAGTCAAAAGAGTCAGACTCCATTGTCTTATAAATATATACAATTGTACCTGTAACTGCAACCTTAGCCTGCCTCCAGATTGCTGCTGAATGTGAACTGTGAAGACTAGTTTTGTGCTGTTATTGTTTTAAGTGGGATAAGGGGGGGGGGGGATGCCAAGAAGAATCCAGGCTGCATCAAGGCATCCTGGATTGCTTAATGAAAAAGGCTGTAACCACCTGAAACAACACCTGCCTGTTTGGTGCAAAGGGGTGTACTCTGCTGTACTCACAGGTGTGAGTAAGGAAGGATAATACATACTAATATATCCTCTCTTACCTTCCATACACATCCTAGGCCCCACCCTCTGGCATCAACATGACTTGCGTGCCCTGTCTCCCTCTGACTTGGCCACAACCCCAGCCCCACCATTGGGCCAGGTAGTGCCATGGCTGTGTCACTGGAGAGTAAAGCACATGAGCTGCACGTCAGTAGGAGCCCAGTGGCAAGTGCTGATGATATGGGGTGACCAATGCTAGCTCACGGGGGCACAGTCTAATATAGGAGATCCTTTCATGGTCCACCCACCTTGCGCACTTCTTCTTCAAATGGTGGCTTTCATTCTAGCCCTTTCTGATTCTATGCCAAATGATGACATTCTAGCTCTTCCTGTCTCTATGTCATAGAGCATGGGTAGGCAAACTAAGGCCCGGGGACCAGATCCGGCCCAGTCACCTTCTAAATCTGGCCTGCAGATGGTCCAGGAATCAGCATGTTTTTACACGAGTGGAATGTGTCCTTTTATTCAAAATGCATCTCTGGGTTATTTGTGGGGCCTGCCTGGTGTTTTTACATGAGTAGAATGTGTGTTTTTATTTAAAATGCATCTCTGGGTTATTTGTGGGGCATAGGAATTTGTTCATTTTTTTCTTCAAAATATAGTCCGGCCCCCCAGAAGGTCTGACGGACAGTGGACCGCCCCCCTGCTGAAAAAGTTTGCTGACCCCTGTCATAGAGAATATGGACACCACCGGGATTGCCAGTTGCCTTATCAATACATGTAAACTAGCAGCAATCACCACAGGGGTTAACGGGACTGACATTTTAAAAATGTTTAATAATTATGTTGCTGTCCCATATAAATTAATGCTCAAAGCAACTGACAATGACAGTAAGACAAAAAATATAGTGGTGCAGTAAATAGGTATAAAAAACATAAGTATATCAAATTCCTTTAACATCTTTCATGAATCACTTTTATATTCATGTTAGTCAGCTAAGAAATTACAGCATTCCAACAATTAAGTTTCCCTAACCATATAGAAAACAATTCCCTCCATTACTGAGAACAGTTATTACCACATGTAAGTAATTAACAAATCTTTCACATATACCCGTATCATTAAAATAGCTGCAGCAGAAAATACATTAATATCAACATTTTACCATTTTAAGTGAGGCTTGAATTGTATACCCACATACTAGGAAGGATGCCTCACTAAATTCAATGGGTGTGACTTCTCCGCAGACATGCATGGTAAATCCATCAAAAACTATCAAAAATTCCTTGCTTGCACGTGTCAATCAAGCTGGCATGTGTCAGACCTTACTCCAGTGAAGTAAAGAGCAGAGGAGAAGGAAGAATGTGATGGTAGCCTGCAGCCAGTAAGTCTCATTGCTCGGAGCTCTGAGGCAGCCAGAAACTTTCATTAGGCATTGTATAATCCAAACTCATTTGGCCTACTAGAAGCTGATTTTGGACAGAACTGAGTTGTGTGGGGGGTTGGGCAATATATTGATATATTGTCCAAAACCAGTTTGAAGTCCATATTGTGATATGAGTTTCATAATTTTTTACTTGGCAATATATCATGAATCATGATGTGTGTATGTGTGTGTGTTATGCAAAGATCATGATGCAGGGGAAACTGTGAAACCAGCCAATGCCTCTACAGTACATAACTCCATCCTGATTTCAGACATCATGATATATCAGTATATCGTGATGTTTATATGGTGATATATCACAATGCTGAAAACCAGATACTGCCCAGCCCTAGTTGTGTGTCACACAGAGGCTGAACCTGTACACTGGCCACCTGCAAAACATTACAAATGTTGAAGAAGTTTGTTGTCTCTAACTATTGCTGTAAGATAGAGCATGTGATCCAAATAGACTAGACATTATGGGGTGGAAAGCCTGAACTTGATTTGAACCAGTGACTTAAACTGATCTTACATCCAGATACCCTGTTCTAACTGAGTGTGGACTGGGCTGTATATTTAGGTTTAAAGCCAATAAAATGCAATTAGCTGCAGACTGAACCTGACTATTAAACATCCCTAAAGTGTGTGTTTGATTGAAAGAGTATGTTTGACTTAACCTTGCACTAACACTGAAAAGCCACATTAAAGCCAATCATAAACTTGTTATTTATTTTAGCCTGTAACATTGCATGCCAAACTTCCTCAGGTTTCATCTCAAGGAGGCAATAAGGCTTTTAAGGGTGATTCTTTTATGTAAAATCAGATTCACATTTGTGAGATACCCTGAACTTATAAAAAGTAAGCATTCAGAAAGGTAATGGTCTTGCTCTCTATTTCTGGCCATTTCAAGCTACAGGAGTTTTACCTTTCTCATCTCACTGAAGAGGGATATTGGCTACCTTCTATTCAGTTTAGAATAATGAGTGCTGGTAGTTTGGGAACTCTGGAAATTTTTAGTGAATTACTTTTGTTTTACATTGATATTTTTTGTGTTCTAGGCAGAAAGGTTTGTCCAAGTTGCAGGGTGGAGAGTTCAAATTCCTCTCCATCTCTTCTTATTCCCCCACCCACTCCTCAGGCAGGAAAGACAGCCTGATTCATTGGGTGGCGTGGAGGTGGGCAGCTGTTGTGGTTAACTACCCACTGAAGAAGAAGAAGAAGAAGAAGAAGAAGAGTTTGGATTTGATATCCCACTTTATCACTACCTGAAGGAGTCTCAAAGCGGCTAACAATCTCCTTTCCCTTCCTCCTCCACAACAAACACTCTGTGAGGTGAGTGGGGCTGAGAGACTTCAGAGAAGTGTGACTGGCCCAAGGTCGCCCAGCAGCTGCATGTGGAGGAGCGGGCAAGCGAACCCGGTTCACTGGATTACGAGATTACCGCTCTTAACCACTACACCACACTGGCTCTCTAGAGGAGGAGATAAGGAAGGGTTTCCCCTGGCAAGCCAGAATGTGCTCCTCTTTCCTACATGCCCCCCAACCAACTCCTGCTTTTACATATAGCTCCATCACTGGGTCACACATAATCTTGGAAACTGGCTTTGTATAGAGAGATCTGAGTTAAACTTCAGTTGACTTTAAAATGCCATCATTCTTTTCTCTCCCATGCCCCTTATCTTTGTCCTCTATACAAAAACAACTCATGTGCTCATGGGCATAGCGAGGATTTATTTGGGGTGTGTGTGTGTGTTACGTTGAGGGGGCAGAACTGAGTTATCTGCAACACGGTCAGTTAGTTAAATATTTCTATTTATTTACTTGGTGGGAGGCAGCTGCCCGCCCCCTCTGGCTACGCCCCTGCGTATGTTTCCTTTTCCCACTGTATCCTGTTTCGCTTGCTATTCCCCATACTTCAGACTGCTTTTTTCTTGGCTATCATTTGACTCCTGTTGATGTGTACTCATTTTTAAAATACATCTGCCTTTTTCTTTTTAAAAGCGACAACCCTTGGTTCTTCTCCCTTGTATTCTAAAACAGATCTTCCGTCTTTACCTTTTGCATCTCCTTGTGTACCTAGACTTTTAGATTGTAATCCTGAGGGCAGTGGTTGAATCTTTTGCTTTACAGTAGGTGCAGCATTTAGTTACAGCAAGCACACAAGAAATAATGTTTAAAACAGTGCCAGGTTAAGAGGTTCTGCAATGGATTTTCTGTGAGTTAGAGGCTCATCCATGCTTTTGCTTGACCCACATTTTGATTTATTACCCCATGTTTCGCTGTTCCACAGCTGCACCATAGGTTTCTTGCAAAAATCCAATCTTGCCAGATCTGCAGAAAATCCAAATAGAGATTGGGCCTGCCTGATAAACCGATTTTGGAGGGGCTTGTGAACAGCTTTCTCCAAAGTTTCCATGAATCTTCAGGTAGGGATTGTTTCCTTACGTTCTTTCCATGCCATTTCAGTGGTCAGTTTTTCATTACAATTTCCAACTATTGAGCAGCAAACTTCCAATTATTGCTTGGCTGGGACCAAGGATTTTCCACATGACCCTGTTAAAAGAACCCAGTTATACTCTGTTCTGATTACATCATATGTTTGCAGAATCACAAAACCTGTCATCTAAAAAATAAAAGGAGAGGCAATGCAAAAGTTTCTCTTGGCAGCTGCAGAAAGAACAGAGTGAAAGAAAAAGACTAGCATATTCCCTGTTCTGAGCAATGCAAAAGTTTATCAAATGAACACAGGAATTTTTATCCTCCCCGCTCCAATTTGCTGATAAACTTCTAGTAATTGTGCGGACTGCCCTATAATACTGAGCATTTACATGGAGGCTAATTATGACAATCATTTCAATCTTCTAAAAGAGATAAACTTTGAAGGGGTAAGCTGATTAATAGCATGTTTTGCCATGTTAGAAACATAATTTCCCAGTTTTAAAATGAAAGTCCTTCATATATACACTATCAGTGGATACTTTTATCTCTGTGAGTGTACTTTTCCCTCAGAACAAAGTATGTTGCATGATGCCTTCTGTACAACCAGCTTCTTTGGGTGAGACAGTTTATTTGCATATCAATGATGCCAACTTACCCTGCAACTTGCAAGGCGCATATTTTGAGGTGTTGAAGACAAGGGGTGGTTTGTGTGGCTATCAATTGGTTATTGATAGCATGAAAGAAACAGGTCCTAGGGAGACAAGGTTTCCATTTCTCAAACACGTTTCCAAACAGATAAGCAGCTATGTGATTTTTAAAAGACATCTGAAGGCAGCCCTCTTCAGGAAAGTTTCTAGTGTTTGATGTTGTATTGTGTTTTTACTATTTTTTGTGGGAGCCACCCAGAGTGGCTGGGGCAACCCAATCAGTTGGACAGCATATAAATAACAAATTGTTGTTGTTGTTCCTGTTCCTGTTCCTGTTGTTAGCAGTGTTGTTTTTAGTGCAAGAAAAGAGGATTATTTCTTTTTGTGCCCTGTGTCCCATAAGCTGCCCTTCTGCCCTCAAGTGTGTTGGAAGATGCTGTCCTGTCACCACTGTTGAGATAATCTTCAACTCCCAGCCTAGGTGGCTTCTGGACATGAAACGGGAGGAGAGTGCGGTCTTGTCCTTCATCTCATGCAGCATAAAGATTCAGGCTAGATCTGTTCAGGTGCCAAAATAATGTGACCTGGCTCTTGGTCCTATGCATCTTGACTGGAGAAGCCCAATTTTCTAATCCTCTTGTGGCCTAGCTCTGTTCACATGGGAATCATCTGGGGAGGCTTGTGCTGAGAGTACTGTACTTGAACAGAGACTCTACAGAAACAGGTCAAGCTGTCTTCCAGGGAAACTCTGACTGTCATTACTATTCTTATTTGTAGAGGAACTACTAAGAGGCTGCCAAGAACCTTCCTAGAACATATTTTGAACAGCACTGCCTTAGCTTGAAGGCAGAGGAACATTGTTCATTAAACTAGAAGGTGCCTGCGGGTTGGTGATTACCATGTTTCTTTTAATTAGGGCATGCATGCAGTCTTATGAATCATGATAGTGCCTGAAGATATGAGAAAATGTGGGAATTACTATACACAAGCATCAGTTTCTAAGATAAGGCAAGTAATTTAAAGAATGGTTTTTTGGGGGTGGGGTGATCCTTCCCTTACATTGGTGCTTACTTAAGAGAGATTAGAGAGGATCATGACACACATGTAAGGCTTTAAAAAAAACACGACCTGCATCTTAAAAATTCTTGAATAGAAAATGTACTGAAATTAAAATACACAAACTATATGATGATGTCCTAACATAACCAATGATGACAAACACAGAAAAACCATAACTGAATAGAATAGTTCCACTAAGCTTGCAATCATATACTCACTTACCTGGGATGAAGCCCTATTAAACTCAACAGAACTTAGTTTTCAGTAGACAAATGTGTTCCTTTTTTTGAAAAAGGTGATGTACTCTGGTGATGTGAAGAAATAAGACACATGCAGAATACAGAATTGGGATTCAAGATGACCTTAACTGATTGGAGAACTAACAAAATGAGTTTCAGTATGGACAAATGCAAGGTTCTGCACTTAGGTGTCAGGCTTCTCTGACATTAGGCAGGAATAACCAGCTGCACAAATTTAGGATGGGGAAAACCTGGCTTACTAGTAGTGTATGTGAAAAGCATCTTAGGGGGCTTAGTGGACCACAAGTTTAACATGAGTTAACAGTGTGATGCAGCAGCATAAAAAGCTAATGCTATTCTAGACTGCATCAACAGAAGTATAGTGTCCAGGTAAAGGGAAGTAATAGTACCACTCTATTCTGCCTTAGTCAAATTACTCCTGGCATCCTGTGTCCAATTCTGGGCACCACAATTTAAGAAGGCTATTGAGAAGCTGAAACATGTTCAGAGGAGGGCAACCAAGATGATCAAGAATCTAGAAACCAAGCCTTATGAGGAATGGTTGAGGGAGTTGGGTATGTTTAGCATGAAAAAGGGGAGACAGACAGGCCATATGATAGCCATCTTCAAATATCTCATGGGCTGCCACATGATAGAGCAAGCTTGTTTTCTCCAGCTCCAGAGGGTAGGACCCAAGATAATGGCTTCAAGTTACATGAAATAAGGTTCTGGCTAAACGCCAGGAAGAACTTTCTGACGATAAGAGGATTTGCTACCTGGATTTGCTATCTGGATAGTCAGCTGGGAAGAATGAGCAGAAGAGAAGTAGCACACACACACACACACACGTCATTAGACTGTATTGAAAATGTTAACTGCAGAACAATCTCCCCTGCCAAACCCCAACAACAAAAATAGAAGTACACTGATAAAACTGGAAGGTAATTAGCAAAATAAGGCCCAAGTGATATGGTACACAAAGCAAAGATAGATGCTTCTCTGACTACACCGCTTAACAGCTTTTTAATGCTATGGAAACACTGCGTGTTTTTGCTTTTCCATTAAAAATCCAACCAGAAAATGAATAGGATGGACTGAGTCCATCCCTCCTGAGAACTGAGATGGACTGGACTTTAATGGGTCTGTCCATCCCTAGGAGCAGGCACCTTAAAGTGGGACCTGTCCCTCAGTAAATAGGGATATTTTTAACATGTTAGCACTTTATTATGAAAAATCAAAATTACTCTCACTGCAATGGAGAGCAAATGTGATTCAGCGGGGAAATGGTTAAATTTTTAAAGGCTTCTCTTGTGACTTATCCTGTTAGCACAGGGTGAGAGACCCTTCTAAGAGCTTACTTTTCTTATGCACATTGCCTGCAAGTGTCAGAGACTCATGAATATGGAAATGTTTGTGAATAAGGCTTTCATTGACATTAATCCCTGACTTTGGAGCTGCAGTTGCAAGACTCTTGAGGCAAGAAATCAGATTTCCACAATGGGCAGTCTCTCATTAGCCGTGAAACACTCAATTTTATTTTATTTTTGAAAAATCTGATCAGTGTTTTGTTTTGATCACAGAGATACATCTAACTCCAAAATCCACTGCAGCTTGCTGAGTGACTGCTCAGTCCTATTGACTGTCTAGTTAAAAGCAACTGTGAGAGTGGACAGACATTTGGTAATACAGTGGTACCTCTGGTTACAAGCTTAATTTGTTCCGGAGGTCCCTTCTTAACCTGAAACTGTTCTTAACCTGAGGTACCACTTTAGCTAATGGGGCCTCCTGCTGCAGCCGCACGATTTCTGTTCTCATCCTGAAGTAAAGTTCTTAACTCGAGGTACTACTTCCGGGTTAGCAGAGTCTGTAACCTGAAGTGTCTGTAACCCGAAGTACCACTGTATGGAAATGGAGTAGGCTACTTCTGTTTGTTTTTTGACTGTATACCTCTAGTACACCATAAAATGTCTAGTCACTTGGTGGCTCAGGCAATGAATTATGATATCAGGTATTTCAAAAGTCAAGGCTCATATCTATCACAATCAGTTAGGTGGGCATAAATAAGCTGCTATCACTGTAACAATTATGGAGAGAATGCATGTGAATTGCTGTATAAATGCTAACATCTCTTCTGTTATTCTTAGCCCATGAAAACGAGACCCATGGTCTTCTAGATGTGGTCATAGTCAATCTCCAACCAGCATAGCCAAGGCCAGGGAGCTGTGGTTCAAAACCATATGGAATGCATGAACTTGAGAATTTTATCTGTCTATAGCAGCAGGTGAGCTCCCGTTGCTCTGTCCCAGCTCCTGCCAACCTGGCAGTTCGAAAGCATGCCAATGCAAGTAGATAAATAGGTACCACTGTGGGGGGAAGGGAAATGGCGTTTCCATGTGCTTTGGTTTCCATCACGGTGTCCTGTTGCGCCAGAAGTGGTTTAGTCCTGCTGGCCACATGACCCAGAAAGCTATCTGTGGACAAACACCCTTGGCCTGAAAGCAAGATGAGAGCCGCAACCCCACAGTCGCCTTTGACTGGACTTAACCATCCAGGGATCCTTTACCTTTTTTACCATACTGGTCCCACTAGCTAGGGATGATGGGTGCTGTAGTCCAACGACCCAAGATTGAGAAAGGCTGTTCTGTAGGTTCTGTCAAACCGTCTATTCCATGAGGTCTTTTGATTTAAACATACCATCAGTTGCTCATTTGTGGATGCCGCAACAAAGCAATCCACAAGCAGTGGCATAGGAAGGGGTGTGCGGGTGTCATTACTGAGGGGGTCACAAAATGGCAGCTCCCAGGCTGCTTCCTGGCGGGAGGGGGAGCTGCACTACTTGGCCAGCGGCCTTCCCCCTCCCCCCTTCATTTTGACTGCTTGGGGGAGGCTTGGGAGGCTCCCCCCCAGGAAGCAGCCCAGGAGCATGGGGCAAGGGCGTGCCACCTGAGCATGGGGCAAGGGCGTGCCAAGCCTCCCCTGAGCTGTCAAAACATGAGGCAGGCAGAGCCGAGCTGTTCAACAGGGGAAAGAACTTCCTCGGGAGGAGGTGGCCTCTCCTTCCTTGGAGATCTTAAACAGAGGCTGGATGGCCATCGGTCAGGGATGGTCTACTTGAGATTCCTGCATTGCCCCAGGGGGGTTGCTAGATGACCCTCAGGGGTCCCTTCCAACTCTACAATTGCCTGGTCCAGGTTTGTGCAGTTTTTTAGGTATCAAGTTGTCTGCAAGGGGTGCATAGGATTGCACTGTCGGCTCGGGAAAAAGTCCCACTGATCATGATGAGACTCGAAGGTGAGTAGATTGCTGCTGTTCAGTCTTGCTTTTTAAATAAATGTCTTTCCTTTCAGGTAATTTAGAGCATGGTGAAATCACAATAAATAAACCTTCCCCTTTAGTAGTTTCAAGCACCACTACAGGTTCCACATAATATCTGTACTACATTGTTTGGTGTGGCAGCACCTGCACTTTGGAACTCCCAGCCTACTGCAAAACAGTCTTTGCTAGACTGTTTTCAGGCACCTGCTAAAAGCATTCTTGTTTAGGCAAGCATGCACAGATGCTTAGGAAATTGAAGTAATTTTAATCTGTTTAAATATTTTAGTAGGGTTGTTAATTTTTCTTGATTTTACTGCTGTGGTTTTTTTCTTTTGGTAAACCACTTTGCAGGTTGTTTTTTAAAATAAATTTTATTAAATAAATAAACAATAAATATAAATAAAATAACACAAGCCAAAACACAATCCATCCTGTAGATTTAAGTATAATATCAATAATATCAATGTTTGTGGCGGTGACAAGAAAATTTCAACACATGGTACCACCTGACCGTGCTACGCCACTGTCCACAAGTCTTGTAAATATGCCACCAAACATTCAGTGACAGAATGTTTTTGGGGGGGTTTGGAGAAGATTGTGGCTGAAGTGGGTAAAAGCAGGGAGTGTAAAAATAGAAATGACCAAGGGAAAATATAGGATTCCTGGGGCAGGGAAAACATTTCACCAATAGATTCCATGAGTCCTCCACCCATCACACCTCCAGGATTTTGAAGCAGTCCGCTCTGCAGGGTTGAGACCCTTAAAGCCAGATATTTTTCTTAAGAAATAAAAGTAAGCCAGATCTAGAAATGCTTGCTCAGCATAATCCCTTCCTTGTCAAAACATTTTCCTAATCAAGTACTGAATAAAATCAGCATTAGGATTTAGTCCAAATTGCTTATTTCATTTGAATAAGTGATTGACTGGGTTCCTGGGTGATTTATGCAGCTTGTCCAACTGCACAGGGAGGAAGAGGGTAAGGGAAGGGAAATCCATCATTTTCTCCTTCAAAAGACCATCAGTCTTTCTCATTTCTCTTTTCATATATGGGGTCATCTAAAAATTGGCAACTGAGCCAGTGGCATTTTTGGGGTGCTTAGAGTGCTAAGACCTTCCACCAACTTCTTTGTGGTACATTATCTCAGTGGTGGGAAGCCATTTATATCTGGCCTGACTCCTGTTAAATTTAAGCCAATATATAGTGAAACGAATTAATGGTCAGCAAAAAGATGTGAAGCTGCTTTAATCCTGAGTAAGGCCACTGGTCCATCTAGTCCAATGCTCTCTACTTGAATTGGAAGTGGCTTTCCAAGGTTTTAGGCCAAGGTCTTTCATAGCCCATCAACTGGACACCATTTTTATTGGAACTGACAGGCATTTATCTCAGGATTTTGAGAACATAAGAAGAGCTCTACTAGATCACTCTGAAGGCCCATTTGGTTCAACCTTCTCTTTTCATAGTGGCCAACCAGATTCCTGTGGGAAGCCCAAAAGCAGGACCTGAGTGAAACAGCACTCTGCACACCTGCAACTCCCAGCAATGGATAGCCAGAGGCCTTCCACATACAAGGCATGTGTTGTACAACTGAGCTATTGCACTGTCCCCACAAGGGAAGGTTCATGGACCGGTTAGTTCTACGCTTTACCAACAGCTGGCTGGTGTTGCGCATGCTGACTCCCCACCTGAAATCTCTTGATTCATCAGTTCTAACACATTGCCATTACATAGTCGTTTGGTCCTTATAGGCTTCTCTATTAGGATGATTCTGGGTTACTGGTGGCAGGGGCAGCGGGGGGCGGGGGGTGGATAGGTAGGACAGTGCTAGTATTTTTCCAAGGCATATTTATTGGATAAACAACCATTTAATAGCATGAATTTTAATGCTGCTTTTTTGGCATATAACAAGAGCTTCTATACTGTACTTTGTGCTGCTATTTATTATTTGTTGATTGTTAAAAATGTGTATTTCGCCTTTCCAACAAGTGGAATGGTGTGATGTTATCTAAAACTGAAGTGTAGGGGACAAAATTCCATTTTTATATAATATCATTTGTCTCCTACATGTGGATCTGTTTCAGAAGAAAAGAGTTTCCACTCCTTTGTTCTGTGATTGAAAATCAATCTCTTACAGCCCCCATGGAGTTGTAAAGTTTAGTTATGATTCCCCCCCACCCCCTTGTGCTGTCCTGGGATCAATGCTCTGCTGGTAATATTGAGTACAGAACATCTCTATCATCAAGCTGGCAATCATTTCCTCCACGCTGCATAATTCCCCGTGTGCTGAGGTGCTTGCTATAAAGGAGGGGGTTGTTTGATATTTCATGAAGTTTTAAATCAACATGCAGCTGGTGAGGTTATTTTAAGCTCTAAAGTATGATGACACATTAGGATTTTCAAGGATTGCATTCCATTGCTTTTAAATCATGTGACTAGATCCAAACTTTTGCCGGTTCTTGAGAATGAGTAGAAGGTACTTTGCACCAGAGATGGGCAAATATGTCCTTTCTTATTTCTTTCACTTTTCTCACCTAAAGTGTCATTCATGACATTTCTGCATCCATTTGCATTTTTTTAAAGGCTTCACAAAAAAAATATCAGCATTTTAGCACATGTTTCTCATAATATGCTCATTTTTGCAAGCCTAACCCCCAATATAAACCATTTGTATATGTTATTTTCATGTATATATATATACACTTCCCTAATATATCCATTGCTCTACAGATTTTTGGGTTAGAGAACTGCAGTCCAAAATTTGAGGAAGTGCAAATTTTGAGAAATAGCTACATTTTGATGCAAGCATTGTTCTGGGAAGTGCAAATTAGGTAGATGTGCATGAAAATGTGAACTGAAATTAATTCCCCCCCCCCATCCTTATTAAATACTGAATTACTTCTCCATTCATTTTTAGACATTCTAATAATGCTGAGTTCAGATTGAAGCTGCACATTCCAGAGTGCATATGCTCCAAGTGCCCTGATCAGAGGTGAAGCTAGCTTCTCCGGCACCCGAGTGGTGCACATGCTGTGTGCGAGGGCGGGGAGAGCGTTCAAGGGGGGCGGGGTGGCAATGTTACCCCCCCTCAGGGATGACACCTGGGGCGGACCACACCTACCGCACCCACCTTCCTCCGCCAGTGGCCCTGATAATACTGGGATAATCACAACCCCCTCTTAAGCCATCATGGCTTGCTCTTTCCCACAGAGTCCCAAATTCCCAAGGGGCCCTCCATTCAGTACAGTGTTCCAACTTGACTGGCATTTCAAATGTGTGAGTCTCTCCAATACATTTCTTAGATCTATGCCTCCAGCTCTGTTTCCCTCCCCTTATGGTTTCACTTCCTATCTTTATGAAAATGGATCCGTGTCACTTGAATGTCCCTTATTACTGTGTTGTTGTTGTTGTTGTTGTTACACCACCCATCTGGCTGGGTTTCCCCTGCTACTCTGGGCGACTTCCAGCACATAAAAACATAATAAAACATCAAACATTAAAAACTTCCTGATACAGGGCTGCCTTGAGATGTCTTTCAAGACAGTTAATGTCTGGTTTGGGGGTTAGTCTCCCCACTTTTACCTCCTTCTTCATGGATTCCTTCTCACTCCCTAACATTCTATCTATCCAATCCCTTGTCTTCTCTGCTCCCATTTCTATTTATTTCCTCTTTAGGTCATTCATCTTGCTATGGTGTCTTCCCATTCTATGTAGCTATTAGTTATTTCTTCCAGCTTTACCCCTCATTAATTACTTGGGCATCTTAGATGTTCCTAAGATGCCTGTCAGCAAAGCATCCATCATCCTGTTCATTCATCTATCTTTTGCAAAGAGCTCACCCACATTCAATTTCTCTTGTTTTCCAGCTTTTCTTTCTAAGATTTATATTTACTTCCCTTCAAGCCTAATCATCCAGTTAGTAGTAAGCATTAGAAGAAGAGATAGATACCCCAATATTTCTACCTAAGCACTCACTAAAACATGGGCAGTGTATATCTTGCAGCCTACTAAGTACAGGTTCCACTTAATGTGCCTTATTCAGGCATTCAGAAGACTTCATGAAAGCACAAATGGGGGGTGGTGCGGGGTGCCTCATGCTAGCCCGACTCCTAACATATGTGCATCAGCTCTGCCCTCCACTCCTGATTTTTCTGCACTGGGTGTGAAGATCAAATGGATGAGTGTTCAGTTTGTTCCTATGCTCCAGAATGCTGCACAACCAGAGTTCCTGATTATAGGAATGAATCTAGGTGTGCTCAGCAGAACATGTTTAGATTCCCCCTTTCAGGTCTTCCTGCTCATTGCGGGAAAATGTTGTGGCTAGTGTAAGCATCAGCACAGCACATGGGATGCCGTGGACAGGGCCAGTAGAGTGCCTCCACACCCCCAGCACATATTATTATTATTATTATTATTATTATTATTATTATTATTATTATTAACCTGTCCTTTACCCTAATGTCCCAGGGTGGGTTACAGCATTAAAATACAATATTAAAAAGTCACAAAAGTAAAGTGAGCCCTTAAAATTTAACAACAACAACAACAACAACAACTTATTATTTCTACTCCACCCATCTGGCTGGGTTTCACCAGCCACTCTGGGCAGCTTCCAACAAAAGATTAAAAATAGACACCTCAAGTGTTGAAAGCTAGGGTAAAGTGTAGGGATATCCTCATATGCTCTTTGAGTGCCTGAATGGAGTTATACAGTAAGTTCTATTGAAACTAAAAGAAACAAAAATTATGGGACACAGGTTTGTATATATGTTCCACAGTTGGAAAGTTTGAATATGTTTTCAGAGGATAAAGGGAATGTGAGTTGTGTAGAAGTCATCAAGCTTTCTGCTAAAGTTTCCAGTGAAAAATCCTAATTAACAAGATAAGGGTTTTATGTTGGTAATACCTACTTGGAAACATTAATGAGAATGCATGTTCACAGTTCTGATGAAATGTTCCTGCTGGTTTATCCCTCTTCTTTAAATATGAGTCACACAGAGTGTCATCTTAACTGTTGGTTTAGATCACTCAGCAGGTGTGAAATAACACCTACATGGTTCATTCTGCAACTTTTGAAGATGGTGATGATAATAACAATGTTGTAGCAACCTGGTTGTGGAACTCCTCCAGATGTTGTTGGATTACAACTCTTGTCAGCCTTTCCAGGGTGGCCAAAGATGAGATGATGGCAGCTGCAGGCCAATAATATCTGAAGGGCCACAGCATTTCTACCCCTGACTTATACTTTAGAGCTATACAAGTTGAGTGGTGTGTGAGAAGAGTAGGGGAGGGGAGGGAGAATGCAAAGAGCCAACTACATAAAATAAGCCCTGGTCTTTAGCAGCAGTTTGCACACATCAACACCTTCTTATGGCATCTCCCTCCACTACCAGGATCAGCTCCATGGTTAAGCACTGTGACATGCCCACTTCAAGCGGTACATTATGGGATATCATCAAAAGACAGCAAAAATAGTCAATTATCTAGTTGATTTTATTACTACACCCCTAACCTTCCCCAAAAAAAAACATTTCCCAAGGTGGTTAACACAGCAATTCTAAACAATACACATGTGAATATATATGAAAAAGCAAGCACATTCAGCAAACAGCCTATGTGTAAAATCAAATAAAATCAATTTTAAATTAACTTAAACCTGACCTAAAACCTACCAGCAGTTGAGAGTATCCTAAAAGCAATTATCCCCCTTTGCCTTCAAAAATATAACCAAATAAAATTGTGTTTACCTGTTGTTGTGGGTTGCCATTTAGATTTTCTGCCTCAGGCACCAAAATGTCTTGGGCTGTCTCTAAGTAGTACTGTGTGTATGTGGGGGAAGTGAATGTCTGTTCATGACAGAATGTAATAATGCATCATTCATAAGAGAATCAATAGCATCAAATCAAGATACTTCAGAGCTAGTCCAGAAGGCAGCCAGGGACATTCAGACATTAAGCGCTTCCATTTGCTGGCATTAAAATCAAAGAGGAGCTACAGTTGTTAGAGATATGAATGAGAAATCCAAGTCTGGCAGCAGGAGAAAGAGAAACAGGGAAAAGGAAATCATAGAATTCTACCCTATCAAAGCAGTCTGTTTTGACATTTTCTTTTAACATCCTTATTACTGTGTGTTGGTAAGGGGTCTCCCAAAGCTCTTATTTCCCATCCTGCCCATAGAAGCCGTGACTCTTCTCCACCTCTTTCTGCATCAATTAACATTTCAGTCAACAAAAGTAGACAACGTGATATTTGAAGAGCCAATATTTTGAGATGAAAGGGAAGTCAAAAGTGAAAATCAAGCCACAAAATGTTTATTTTGTATTGAAAGATGGGTAGATGTTAGAGGGAGGAGCAGAGAGCCATCCCAGTGTCTAGATATGATGTGCTTATTAAACAAAGGAATGGGTTGTTCCAGTTTTATAGGTGACAATTTTGAGCTTCAAAGACCTAAGACTTAATTTTGATCCATATCATACAAACATATGACGATCTCTTATACTGCTTTAGACCACTGGTCCACCAGACTGTTTTCCCACTCTGGCTGGTGATAACTTTCTGGCGTCTGACGTATCTTTACTGGCCCTGCTGCCAGTGATTCTGTTTGGATAAAGATACTGCTCAGTATGTAGAATCAGAAATAGTGTTCTTCTTGAGAAATTAATTATATGTCTTCTGAAATATGGTATGTGGCAATTGTTCTGCCTGCTTTCTTTCTAATAAGGCATCTCATAGCAGGAAGTGTGTGTGTGGGGGGGGATTTCTTCCACCTAACAATAAGTGGTAGCTTTTGTTAATTCAAGTATGAATTATTGTCCTTCTGTAACTCAAAAAATCACCTACCTTGAGGTTTTGGTAACACGCCAATTTATTTAAGTTTATCACTTAATAAACTGATAACTTAAAATGCAGATGATTAATCACCTAGCAATTCTTTAATTGGGTGAGAGTCCTACCACATGCTGACAAGGTCCTACAATGCCAGAAGCATTTTGCATAATCCTTATGCAGTCCTAGACCTGCCAAAACACCTCCTTTAAAGTAAATTGGACGTTGGTCAACTTCCTACTTGAAATGAAGGAGTAGACCTCAATGGTTTAGACCATGTTATCTGAGTTTGTTGGCAAATGAAAGATACATATGAGTAACATTCTTGCAGCAGTGTGTGAGCTTCATTCCCAGAGTCACTGCTTTTCTCTAGGAACCATAACTCCATAACTCCATTTGGAAATTGGGAGCCCATTTGTTTGTAATGTGAACAAATGCGAATTGTAATGTGAACAAGCATGTGAACATTCAAGTATCATAGAACAAACACAAGTTTAGGTGACAATTCTGTTTTTCAGATTTAAATGCCATTTCAATCACTACACCCATTTTCAAAAAGGACAGGAAGAAAGGCTTATTTGATTGTTATTTTTAAGAGTTTTCTTTTACCTTTTGTACATCACATTGAAGTGGAACAGACTCCCTCAGAAGGTGGTGGTTGTTAAGCAGAGGTTGGATAGCCATCTGTCTTGTATTATCTAGTCATGGACTTTGAAGATGCTCGAACTCAGGAAGAAATGGAGAAATGTGCTAAGAGGAAGGCACATTTGGCAAACCCTCACTGTGATCAACTACCACCTGGAAACCTATGTCCCCAATGTGGAAGGATGTGTGGATCCAGAATTGGCCTCCACAGTCACGGACCCACTGTTATGACCGTGTTCATGGAAGACAATCTTACTTGGTTATGAGTGATAGTCAAAAAAGAAGAATATCTTATCAGGTCTCTGAAGTCTAATTCTATACAATATATGTCACATTCTAATGCTATATAAAACATGTCTTAAAATTGGTTATCTGGCAATCTACATGAATCAATTTATTTTCCCCTAGTTCTCTTTGTACCTTAGGGAAGAAATGTTTGAGGAGTTAATGGAGATCATTTGGGGTTTATCTCAGAAACGGGTACTTCCAAGGACTTCTAAGGAGCTGTTATTTTCCCCAAAGTCCTAATAAAGCAGTAGTAATTTTCAACAGAGCTTGATGTTTATTCTCTGTCCCAGCTTCTTACCAAAAACAAGCAAACATTAAAACTGGAGGAATGTACTACGTTGATTGTTTTTATGGATGTTGTAAGCAAACTTGTCTAAAAATTATAACTCCTAGTTTGACCACAGATTACTTTTTGTGCCATATGTTGAGCCTAAAATCACTACCTTTACAAATGAGCAAAATTATTCTGTTATTCCTGTTTAAGTTCAAAATACTTTACTGCCCTTTTAAGGACATTGTATTCAATGCAAAATATTATTCATTATCCCTACAAAACATCAACAGTATAAATGTTGGTATCTTTAGTTATGTGTGTGCTGAATGACTAAAAAGGAATCAAGATTTCTGTCAAGATAGAGCAGGCTTTGAACTGAATGTCACCACTGAATGTCTGTGAATGACAGAAGCACATATTTTTCAATGCAAGTAATTGATGCTTATTAACATTAAATCAGAAAGCTTTACTGTGCATCATTGCAGACTCATAGAATAGTGAGAGTGAAGTTATTGTGGCTTGATAATACAGGCAACTATAAAAAAGATTAGACACTCAAATCGAAATAGTTTCTCAGTGATCTGGATTCTTTTTATTCATAAAAAACTTTTCATGACAAAGAACAAAGCCCAAATGGATTCCAATTGTGAACAAGCTTTGAAACTCTTTTACAGTGGTACCTCAGGTTAAGAACTTAATTCGTTCTGGAGGTCCGTTCTTAACCTGAAACTGTTCTTAACCTGAGGTACCACTTTAGCTAATGGGGTCTCCCACTGCCACGGCGCCACGGCCGCACAATTTCTGTTCTCATCCTGAAGCAAAGTTCTTAACGCGAGGTACTATTTCTGAGTTAGCGGAGTCTGTAACCTGAAGCGTCAGTAACCTAAAGTGTCTGTAACTCGAGGTACTACTGCACAATGTAATTACTTTACATGTGTCAAAATTACCTCTAAAGAAACCTGTATAGTGTTGTGTTAATGGAACCTGAACTCCAGCCCCAATCATGATGGTTTCAGAACTGGGGAGGCCAATAGCTCAGTTGTAGTGCTCATAGCCAGTTCCCCATATTTTGGGGCATGGTGAATCAGAGCTGCCTATGAGAACTCAGCAAGGACCTGTTATCCTAGCAAAGGCCAAGAGAAACTGGGAAGTTTATATTCTCTCCGTCAGCTCCTCTCCCTTCCTTGCCATCAGGGTTACAATGCACACTGGGCACTCTTCCTGACTAAGCCCCTAATAATGAAGCCTTCTGGCTGCCACTTGAGAACTCCTCTGTTGGCTGTGGGCTTTTTGCTCAGTGCCTGGAAGAATAAAGATGAAGTATGACAGTCTGTGATCAGGGTTGGGGTGTGGGAAGTGGGGAAGCTATCCTTGGGGCTGGGTTACCTACCTATACAACAAGTGACAACAAGTTCTTCAGAGTCCGCAGTTGTCCTAGATGCCATATGGGAGCAAACTCCTATTTTGTGTGAATGAGTTCACATCAGGGTGGACTCATACTAGGCTGGACTCTAACATGGAGAGTGCAATTTCTTTCATGCAGAAGGTTTCAGGTACATATATTGCTATCCCCAATTAAAAAAATACTGGGTGGCAGAATTGCACACTATTGTCTCCATGAAGCCCTTCTGCTACCAAAACAGTAGAACACTGGGCTAGACAGAACAGTGGTCTGAATTAAGATAAGTCAGCTTTCTAGGTTCATATACAGAATAAAAGTGTGCTAACACATGGTGTTTTGAGATGAGCCAGTGAGAGGAAGAGTACATCCTCTCTTCTTCCATGGCTCAGCCAGATTCCTCTCTAAGCCACCTGTGCTTGCATTGCTAGCCCAGTTGGGCTGGATGGGTGAGCAATGGTGGGGTTGGAAACTTGCTTGGTTTAAGAGAGACTGGGCAGTCTGCAAATAAGTCCATTTCCCACAACCCAAAAACATCTTTGGTTTATGCATGGGTAGGGAGGGTCAGATGGCGGCTCATCTCTTCTGATGTTGCAATGCCAGCATTCAATGAACAAATTCTGTGGAATCCCTGACACTGGGGGCTGACACTGTGTCAGAACTAGATTGAAAAGGTAAAGGTAAAAGACCCCGACAGTTAAGTCCAGTCACGAACGACTCTGGGGTTGTGGCACTCATCTCACTTTACTGATGAGGGAGCCAGCGTTTGTCTGCAGACAGTTTTTCTGGGTCATGTGGCCAGCATGACTAAGCCGCTTCTGGCGAAACCAGAGCGGTACCTATTTATCTCCTTGCACTTTGACATGCTTTTGAACTGCTAGGTTGGCAGGAGCAGGGACCAAGCAATGGGAGCTCACCCCGTCACGGGGATCCGAACCGCTGACCTTCTGATCGGCAAGCCCTAGGCTCTGTGGTTTAGACCACAGCGCCACCCGCATCCCCAGAACTAGATTCACAAAAGAGACCTGATGGAGTAAAACAAAGGCCAATCTTGTCCAGCATCCTGTTCTCACAATGGCTAACCATTGTGTAGTCTAGGCTGGGCTAGATGGACACATCGTCCAAGCTGGCATAAATCAGCCTCTGGTGTCCTTATGTGCAGCCTATAACACTTTGACCCATTGTCTTCAGTGGGATCCACAAACAGCTAAGCCAGTTTCTATTGACATAGTCCTACTTCCTCAGCTGAATACTTCCACCCTGCAAGCAGTTTCTTTGGTGTGAAGCATCCTTTGTTGGTGGCACTTCTACAGATAGATTTGTGTAGCTGCTGCTTTGAATGTCAACCTAACAGGCTAAATGGAGTGTTCCACATCCAAATCTGTCTCATTAAAGCACGTGCAACTCTTGCTAACCCCTGTAGATCAACCAGTTACTGAGTGTGCTATCCTGCTAGAAGTCCGAGAGCAGAAGAGGCAACCTGTCAGGCCCTGGTCCAAGGTGCCAGAGCACCCTTGTTGCTTGTTACCTTCAAATGTTGTTTGAATATCTCCAAAGGGTTGAGGTTGATAGTAAGGTCAATCTAAAATTTTTTTAATGGAAGATGCAAGCAGCCCTCAGAAACATTAGTTTGTTCTGTTTGCTGTAGTAAAAAGAGAAAGAGTCATTTCCTTGAATTCTGATGGCACAGTCCCAAAAACACACCAACCAACACAATTTAAGCTTTGAATTAATAATATAGAATTGCTCCCTTTTTCAGTGAAATGGCTTGGAGATATGAAGTATTACTTAGTCAATATTACTGTCTCATTTATAAATGACTAAGTGGAGTTATGCTTAAAGGCATTTTTATGTGTTTCTAAAAACAAATACATGCAACATTGTGAAATGAAGACTGCAATCTTTTCACATGCTTACTTGGGATTAAGTCCTGTTGGACTCAGTAGAATTGACTTCTAGATAGCATAGGCTTGAGTCTCTTTGAGGAGCATTGTTGACTTCGGAAAAATGGTTGAGAATTGGAAAAATTGCAACTACGGCCACTGGATACCAGTCCTAATTCAATCTTTGTAATAAAATAAAAAAATAAAAACATATGTGTTTAAGATTATGAATGATGTGGAGAAAGTGAGTAGAGAGGGTTGTTGTTATTTGTTTACTTCTCTCATAATTCTAAAACTTGATGTCCAATGAAGTGCTCTCTCTCTCTCTCTCTGATAAATTTCAAACTGACCAATTTTTATGTTTGCAGCTGATTGTTTCTTAATTATGACAATAGTCAGAAACAGAGTTGTTTTTATTGACTGAATAGGTCACCTGTAACCTTTAAAAGAGTTTAATTTGGTGTCCTGTCTGTGCACATGACCTGGCCATGCTATGTGAATCGACATGATGTTTTTAAGGATAGGTAGCTAAGAGTTCAAATACTGAAGAGATACAAACAAGTTGCAACTCATTTTGTATCATGGTAGAAATAGGTTATTAAAAATATATACCTGCAAATTATTATATTTGACTGATTGGCTGCTGACAAAGGATCTTCTGGGATCAAGGGTGGTCGAGAAATATAACAGTAAAAATAACAACCCAACAGTAATAATAATGCTCATTAGAACAGGAAAACTTAGATGACCTCAGCTTTATGTTGCCAAGCACATGCTTTAATTTTATCTGTTACTTAACCTCAGTCACACGGGAGCCTGGGCAGTATCTGTCTTTTTCCATGCCATTCCAGTATGCTTGGATCAGGGGCACAATGGCCTTGCCGCCTGGAAGCGATAGTGCCAGCAGCAGCCCTGCTGAGTACCAGGGTGCTGGCAACTACCTGAGGATGATGAATGGTGATGCTAGGCCTGGTAGCCACCTAAATTTACCCCCTCAGTTGAATGTGTGAGTTGGTCTAATGCTTCAAAAGGCAAGGAACAACCTTTTCCTCCCCTTCAAGAAAGTAATGCAGCACTTCTTACTTCAATTCAAAAAACTCCTCTCCTGGGGAAGCTAAACTGCTCATAACCACCTTTGGAAACAAATGCTTTCTGTGAGGGTAGAAAATAAAGTGTGAATTTTTAAATGAGCTTTGCCATTTATGTCACGCATCACACACATTCTGCACAGAACCTTGATACAACATGATGTTTATGTCTCCTGAAAGTAAGTATACTTGCACTTAGGAGGTTTGTGGATCATTGGCATTTAGCGCTTAATGTCAGCTCTTGCTTGTAGAGTTAATAAATACAAACACATTCTCAATAGACATGAATATTCAAGCATTAAGTAGGTGAACTTTATCTGTTTCTGCCATTAGTGTATGTCTCCTGATAAATTAGGCAAAAGATATCATACTATTGGAGGGTACAGGATATTTTTAATGGAGAGCAGCAGTGCAGACGTAATTTTCCTGAGGGCATATTTTCTGAGCCATCAAATTCAAAGCCAGAATTTGATGGCTCAGAAAAGAAATACAGACATATACAGCTACAGAGAACATGTAAATATACATAGGTTAAAATTAAACTCTATAAGTTAGAGTATGGTAAATAATTCAGATATAAAACAATTAAAATATGTAGGTTAAGACCTTAACCGCTAATTTAAAATATGCATGTTAAGACATTGGGCATTAGATTCATTCAGAGCTTGTCTCCTTAGTTTTATAGCAACAGCATGGAACTTGGCCACTTTTAAGGTACCGTAGTTTACCTTCAAATCTGCCCTGCAGTAATGCAGATGGTAGGACACTGAATCTGACAAGGGTAAAATATCTTCTAAATTTGAGTATATCTACCTTGGATAAATACCCACTGAAGTAAAGCCCCACCCATTCTCTTTGATTTCTGGGTACCTGGTCATTCCACACACATGGCATTGCAATTCAACACCCCAAATATGTTGCTTAATTGTGGATTTGACTTTCTCATATTCACAGGTTATCACAGCCTAAGGTGAGGACCCTCGGCTTCTCACTTTCTCTTGCAGTGAGGACTTCTACTTTGTTTGATGTGTATCTATTAGAGTTAAGGGTGCCAGACCTACTGAGAAGAAAATCAATTTTAGCCAATTGTGGATCTTCAGAATCTGTATATGAGACATAACTGGGATTTGTCCAGCTTCCAGGTGAACTGCTACATTGGGCACACACGATGGAATCCCCAGCAAAAAGCAATAAAATTTAATTTGTAAAATTTCAAAGGAGCGGTGTTTTTATAATTGCATACCTGGGAGCCATATGTGAGTTGTGAAATAACTTTTGCTACAAATACCTGGGCGGCTGCAGGATTTTTGAGCCATCATACTTGTGTTCATTGGAATGTGATTTTCACTTAATTGTCTCCCTCCCTCTCTCTCTCTCTCTCTCTATATATATATATATATGGGATGCGGGTTGTGCTGTGGGTTAAACCACAGAGCCTAGGACTTGCCGATCAGAAGGTCAGCAGTTCGAATCCCTGCGATGGGGTGAGCTCCCGTTGCTCAGTCCCAGCTCCTGTCAACCTAGCAGTTCGAAAGCACATCAAAGTGCAAGTAGATAAATAGGTACCACTCCGTTGGGAAGGTAAACAGCGTTTCCGTGCGCTGCTCTGGTTCGCCAGAAGCGGCTTAGTCCTGCTGGCCACGTGACCCGGAAGCTGTACGCCGGCTCCCTCGGCCAATAAAGCGAGATGAGCGCCGCAACCCCAGAGTCGTCCGCGACTGGACCTAATGGTCAGGGGTCCCTTTACACACACACACACACATTTAAACCAGCAAAAATATTTGAACCAGCAATGGTTTAAAGACAGAATGGGGAGAGGCTCACTATTTGCAAACCAGCAAATAGTGAGCCTCTCCCAACTCTGTATTTAAACCATTGAAAGATGTTTAACAAACAGTAGATTAAATGAATAAACCTGACCGGGGGCGGGGGGGGGGGGTTCAAAAAGGCTGTAGGGACAACAGAGTGCTGGCTGCATGAGGCTTTGGCTTATTTCTCTGTTTGGTGTTGTTGCTGCTCCCTCAAGAGTAGACGCCACACTATTCTCTGCAGTGTAGAAAGCAGATGGGAGGTATCTTTGTCACATGCTAGTGTCTGAAACCAGATTGGAAGGAGGAGAGAGACGAGTGTGGCTCATCCTCCAAGAACTTCAGAAATCCTTTCATGGGGATAAAACAGAAACATTTCAAAAAGGATGCCGTAAAGATAGATGGAGTTATAGACTGGCCTGAGATCACCCCATAGGCTTCATGGCTGACTAATGATTTGGTTCTGTGGGCGACGTCCAATATTATGTCCACTAGTATTCTAGTGGTTCTTTCTAAGACTTGTTCAGAGTCAGCTACTTGCTTTGCTTGCATTGCTTTCAGCGGGATGGCATGTTGTGGGGAGCTCTGTTTGAATGACTCTCTAACTGCAAACCACACCATGAGTGTTTGTCTCTTGCAGCAGAACCCCTTTCCTTGCTACAGTACTTTGAAAAACTGCATTCATGGTATTATATGGTATGGGTGCAGAGTAAGTCTCAAGAAGAGACAATAGTGGACTAAATTGGATCAGTAATCTAACTCAGTATACGGAACTCCTTATGTAAGAGAAAGCAACATGTAGTCTTTTAAAATGTAGTCTTGCTGTTCATAGAGCTAATAATCTGAGCTAGTAGGAAAAGAGGGAATGTGAACTCAGGCCCTATGCCACCCTGACCCCCATATGCAACTCCTAGTAGCCTTGTTCCTATGCTTTGGAGACCAGGTTAAGACAGTCTGTTAAGGCATCTCTTTATCTAAACCCTCCATTTCTCACTGAGTCTAGTTCTTCCATTAAATTGGCCTTATGACCCACTATTGCAAACTGAAACTTGGGCAGAACATCTTAGATAATCACATGCAAGGGTGATGGTGCTTTGTTCACGGGGCTATTTGTATGACCTTTGTTTTCCCCTCACAGAAATGGCTTTTTTCAAATGACTGGTTACGGACAGCTTGCCTAAAATCCTAGCAAGCTTCCATTCCTAAACTAGATTTTTTTAAAAAAGAAACCCCAAATGTGAATTGCCTACTGCCATTTCAGCAACACAGAAGACATCATTTGTATTATAGTAAGTGGCTATTTATAGATTGTGTGTGAGGGAGAATAAATTTAATTATGCATTTCTACTACTGAGGAAAATTGAAAGAACTAGGAGGGGAAAATCAGAGCAGTTCTTCAGCATTATCTTGTATCATTTGAGTCTGTGGTATAATATAAATCAGTACTATCAGAAATTTAAGTGGATGTGACTTAATTATTAGATATAGTTGGGTTTGATAAGACTCCCGCACAGGCATAAAGGGATGTTTTCCTTTAACCTACCCAAGACACATTTTCTGAACCATTTCGTTACTGCCTGATTTCTTCAGACTTGGATAGGTAGTTTATATAAAAGTCAAAAATCCTAAAAAGAGTGAAAAACTGTGGGTTGCCAATTAGTCCTCTTTCCTTAGGATCCCACTCCTATATTTACCGTATTTTTCGCCCTATAGGACGCACTTTTTCCCCTCCAAAAATGAAGGGGAAATGTGTGTGCGTCCTATGGGGCGAATGCAGGCTTCGCGGACCTCTCCGCAAGCAGCGGGAGCGCTCCCGCTGCTTGCGGAGAGCTGCCTGCATGCTGAAGCCTGCGCGCGCTGAGCTCAGCGCGTCCAGGCTTCGCGGACCTCTCCGCTAGCAGCGGGAGCGCTCCCGCTGCTGGCGGAGAGTTGCCTGCATGCTGAAGCCTGCGCGCGCTGAGCTCAGCGCGTCCAGGCTTCGCGGACCTCTCCGCAAGCAGCGGGAGCCAGCGCTGGGCTCCCACAGCTTGCAGAGAGCTGCCTGTTTGGGGGCTGGGGTCGAGGGAAGCTCGAGCTTCCCCAACCCCGCGCCTGGGGGGGGAAATAATTTTTTCCCTTTATTTCCCCCCCCAAAAACTAGGTGCGCCTTATGGGACGGTGCGTCCTATAGGGCGAAAAATACGGTAACTGAGAGTAGTAAGTCATTTTTGTCCCACACTAACCCATGTCAGACTCAAAAGAACTATTTTTCACATGCTTACTTAATGCCTTCTGCAGATATACTTTTAACTTGGTTTTATTATGTTTTGTCTCTAAAAGTCCTAGGTGAGTGAACAACTTTGCATGATTTTCACTGAATTTGTCATCTGAAAATGTTGAACTAGGTTTACATATTTCCAAAGGCCACTCAAGTGAAAAACAACATCTTAGAGAGTTCTGAATGGTTGCTTTACGAAGGTAGCATAACTTTATCACTCATGTCACACAAACTAAGCTACTCTAAGTTTTGAAGAGCTCATTCACAACTTAGAAATGGGTGAGATATTCTTTGTTGGCATTCTTCTTTTTTCAGATCAGGTCCTACCTCAGATCCAAGGGCCAAGACCCTTGCCAGCCAGAAGCATGCAAGGTTGCACAGTGGTGCAGAGCCAGTGGATGTTTCATGGTCCCACAAAATGATTTAGCAATAGCTATTTTGTTCTGAATTTTTTAATTTTATGGTGCTTTGTTTTTGTGTAGTGTCTTGTTGTGCATGAAAAGTTGTATATAAATATTTTAATAAATAGATAAATAAGATAAAAGCAAAATTCTTAATCTACTCTTCTTCTGTCTCTCTCCCAGCACTTGAGAGGCCCGCATGTAAAATGGATTAAAGATTGCAAAATTGAATGAGCAGTGTGCTCTTCTGGGCTAAGAACAGACTCCTGCCTAAAGCGAGAGTATGATCAGTCACTTCCCCGAGGGCTCTTAAAAACGGGCCTCTCATGCTGAATAGGAGAGATTGCCAGAGGATGAAGCAGTGCAGCCTTTCCCAACTTGGTGTGCTCCAGATGTTGTTGGACTACTATTCCCATCAGCCCCAGACAGCATGGCTAATGGTCAGGGATGATGACAGCTGTAGTCTAACAACATCTAAAGAGCAGCAAGCTGGGGAAGAAGAAGAAGAAGAGTTTGGATTTGATATCCCGCCTTTCACTCCCTTTAAGGAGTCTCAAAGCGGCTAGCAATCTCCTTTCCCTTCCTCCCCCACAACAAACACTCTGTGAGGTGAGTGGGGCTGAGAGACTTCAGAGAAGTGTGACTGGCCCAAGGTCACCCAGCAGCTGCAGGTGGAGGAGCGGAGACGCAAACCCAGTTCCCCAGATTACGAGTCTATCACTCCTAACCACTACACCACACTGGGAAGGCTAATGTTTTGCACCTCTGAGTGAGCAAGCCACAAGAAGCTAGTGTAAACCAAGCGGGTGTAAACTAAGCTGGTGAGACACTGCACCAGATCCAAGCTGCATTTAGCAGTGGGCCCAAGCCTGGCAGAGGGAAAATAAATATTTAGTGTTCTACATCAGGTTGCCAGGTCACCTGACTGAGCTGAATGGGCTTAGGATCCAGCCTAAATGGATCCTCTCTGGTCCCAACCCCACCATGCCCCTGAGCCATGGCTGCATTTGGGTGAGCAAGCTATGGTGGTGTATTTTTGGATGAGCTGGGTTCAGAGACTTAACACCGGCTGAGCCAGGGATCAGCCAGCCAAGACACAGATTCACTGCATCCTAAGCTGCTCATCCAGATGGGTCTTCCCACACTTGAATGAAGGCGTAGGCACCAGTTCTATGGGCATTATATTTGTTGGCAGGGGGCCAAGGCACACCCCCATTGGCCTCCTCCTGATGATGTGTGTGTGTGTGTCTCATCCTGCTGCAGCAGTTGCAGACTGTGTCGTGTGCACAACAGGAGGAGGCCAAGCGTGGAGCCCAGCATTGCACATTTGTGACATCACACATGCACATTACACTGGGGCCCCTCAATCTGTGGTGCATATCATATCAAGTAGAGGAAATCTGGGCTAAAGAGGACATAGATGTCTGTCTATCTATCTATCTATCTATCATCTATCTATCTATCTATCTATCTCTATCTATCTATCATCTATCTATCTATCTTTCTATCTAATCTATCTATCATCTATCTTTCTATCTAATCTCTTTATTTAACAAAATGTATATACCACTTACTCAAACAAAACCCCTGTAAATGTTTTACAAAAGTATATTTAAAATACTAATTAAAATACAATTAAAAGCAAATATTTAAAACAAGTTCCATTAAAAAATTAAAAATAAAGAAAAAAATCAGTAATTTCAAAACAATTATCTGTACTGAAATCACATGATAAAGCTGCATGCTAAAACTGCATGCCTGGCTAGGACTGCTGGGATTTATTTATTTTTAGCAGGCTCCAAAAACAATGCAGCAAAAGTGTCTTGAAGGGCCTGTACATCTTTACCTGCTTTGTTTGTTTGTTGAATTTATATACCACCCTATACCCAGAGGTCTCAGGATGGTTCACAGAAAAGGATCACAGTATGTAAAATAAAAATAAAAGCAATAACCCAATAATTCCCCACCCCAAAAGAGCCACATTTTAAAAGGGTATGCCAAGCACAGGCCTGGTTAAAAAGGAACGTTTTTTCCTGGCCCCTAAAGGTGCATAATGAAGGCACCAGATGAACTTCCTTGGGGAGAGCATTCCACAGATGGGGAGCCACTGCAGAGATGTTGCCATCCTCTGGACCTCTCAAGGAGGAGGCACATGAAGAAGGGCTTCAGAAGATGATCTCAGGGTCCAGGTAGGTTCATATGGAAAGAGATGGTCCTTGAGGTATTGCTGTTCTGAGCCATTGTTACTACACAAGTGAAGATATGTGCTCTTGCTGCTTTACTGTCGAACTTTCTAAACTTGGTGTTTGAATGGAGGGAAAAGGGTAGTAACTTGGTTGCGACTCTAACTGTTCTGCTGTTTTTTAAATGTGAAATTACTATTCCCAGTAAATTTCATGTCACTCAATTGTCACATATGAATGAGTAATATAATGACTAGTTTACAGCACAGAATTGGCAGAAAGCAAGTCACAGGTATTAATCATACCTCATAATGTTTGCCAGTGCAGGCTGACCTGCAGGCTGCTTGTGAGAGTTATCCTGTTACTCAAAAAAGAAACGCATGTCTTTTGGCAGGGTTTGCCATGCAAGAGACGAACCAGAAGCTCCATGTGAGGAAGCTGGTTTTATGATGCCCTTTATGACGCAGGTGGCGCTGTGGTCTAAACCATTGAGCCTTGGGCTTGCTGATCAAAAGAGCGGCAGTTCGAATCCCCGCAATGGGGTGAGCTCCTGTTGCTCTGTCCCAGCTCCTGCCAACCTAGCAGTTCGAAAGCATGCCGAAAAGTGCAAGTAGATAAATAGGTACCACTCTGGCAGGAAGGTAAATGGCATTTCTGTGTGCTGCTCTGGTGATGGTGTTCCATTGTGCTTAGTCATGCTGGCCACATGACCCGCAAAAACTGTCTGCGGACAAACGCTGGCTCCCTCGGCCTGTAAAGTGAGATGAGCGCCGCAACCCCAGAGTCATTCGTGACTAGACTTAACTGTCATGGGTCCCTTTTTACCTCCATTCGCCAAGGAGAGACCCTCTCTTGCATATTTGGGTTAACTGCAGCTGTTGCTTTATGAAGGAAAATGCCATTTCCAGCGAAGGGAGTCAACAGACTGGCCACGAGTAAATGACCATTTACAAACTGATGTAGGTTTGAGCCATGTGCAGTACCTAAAATGGGTAATAAATGTGGTGTCCTCCAGATTTTGGGGGCTACAATTAGTTGACTATATTCAAAAACATATTGAAGAAGTTAAGAAATCAGGCGCTTTTGAAGTTGAACAATTGTAACTTTGGGATGTGATAACATTTGCTAATCTTTTTGATACACTTTTACTTCTATGAAATATGCAATGACTTTTCACTTTAGGTAAAGCTTTGTAGCAACATATAGATCCTTTGCTTCTTCCAAGAAGCTTATTTTTTGTCAGTGCTCTGTTGATAGCTTCAAAATTTCCTCTTCTTCCCCCTACTCCCAAACAGGAACTGATAACTTTATTGGCAACTCTACTGGAGTGATCATAGAGCAAAACAGACTAACTGGCACTACAATATAAAGTATCACCACATTATTGCATGGGACTTGTGGCTAGGAATAGTGCTCATAAGAGTTTCTCCAGAAAGAGATGTGTGATCTCACTGCAAGGGGAATTATACAAGGGCCTTATACACAAAGCTCTTTCTGTGATGTTTCACCAGGAAGCTTTCAAAGGAAAATATGCTCTAAACAAGGTGCCAAACTGTTCAACACATTGCCAAACACATTGCACTCAGGATACTGTCTCTGTTCGTCCAGTCTGAACCAAAATTCAAGGTAATTCTTGGTTCTTGTTATCTTAGTAAAGATTGAACTGGAAACTTGGCAATTCATCCCAAAGGTCATGACCGCCCCCAGCTGTAGATGTGTTAATGGAGATTCCTCAAAATAGCATCACCATTTGTGCACTATGATCTCAGTGCCTTCCTGAGTCTTCATGCCAGTACTTTAATGGCAGTTTCTTTGGACTGCCTTCACAACCACTGTGAAGGATTCTGTAGGATATCTGAGGATATTCATGAATACGAACAGCTTTTCATGGATGAAAATAACTTGATGTGAATCCAGCCAGAATCAACACATCTGCTACAAACAATATAAACTGAGGCTAAGCACTGTGAATGTGTTTTAGAGAAGACAACTGACTCAAAAGAAGATTCTGAGGATATTCATGAATACGAACAGCTTTTCATGGATGAAAATAACTTGATGTGAATCCAGCCAGAATCAACACATCTGCTACAAACACTATAAACTGAGGCTAAGCACTGTGAATGTGTTTTAGAGAAGACAACTGACTCAAAAGAAGATTCACGGCTATATTTTCTTGTTGCTAAATTTGCAATTAGCATATGTTTTTCTTACCTCTCAATGCTTGCCTTGTTGGGAAATTATCCAATTCCACTTTTGAACTCATTAATGCCTCTCAGTTCAACTGTGCTATTTTTGACCCTCATCCAGTTTTCCATTCTCTTTCTGTTTTATTTCTAATTTTTTGATCTTGTCTGTTGAATATTTTTGCATGCTTAGGTGTGAATCAGCTTTATTTTTTTTCTTCCTGATGGCATTAAATGGTTCCAGTAAGGTCATCAGTCATGAAAGACAACTTCAGTTACTTATGCTTCCATTGGTGCCTGCCTCGAAACATATATATCACAAAATGTAACCCCTCAACAATTTCCTTTTAAATGCAGCCTCTATTTCAGGACTCCTCTTTGCCCCACCTAAAAGAGAGCTATTATTAAACCATTGCAAAGACGTGATACTACTTAAGATCCACAGAAGATCTCCAACCCACAGAATGGGTTGGAGAATGTATTCTAGCCTGCTAATGTAATGCCTCTTCATAGCCAATACCTCAGAACAGGTTGAAAGGTAACTAATCTTTGACAACTTTTGTTTAACTCCTTTGCTTGAACTGTCAAGCAAAGGTTCAGCCATCGAACCAACACCCAGCACTGACCAAAAGGAGAAATTTCTGGGGAATCCCAGAGAAATCTGCCTTATACTAATATTGTTTATTCTTTTAAAATTCATGATTCCTTCTTCACCTTTCTATACTGAAGTGTATTCTTCTTTCATCTTATTTCTCCCAAATGCTTCTAGGCTCCACCTTCAATGTGCTGGTGGTGTGTCAAGAGCTGGAGGAGGAACAGACATTTGTGGGAAAGAATCTGGCAACTGTCTGTCACTTATCTTTTCAGTCTTTGAAAGGGGAAAAGTTGTGCTTGCCTAGGTGGGATGTGCACAACTGTTGGTTGGTTTTTCTTTTGGGGACCCAGCACTGAAAGGAGAAATGTAGTGACCTACCCCTGACGTCGGGGACGCGGGTGGCGCTGTGGGTAAAACCTCAGTGCCTAGGACTTGCCGACCGTATGGTCAGCGGTTCGAATCCCCGCGGTGGGGTGAGCTCCCATCGTTCAGTCCCAGCTCCTGCCCACCTAGCAGTTCGAAAGCACTCTTAAGTGCAAGTAGATAAATAGGGACCGCTTTATAGTGGGAAGGTAAATGGCATGTCCGTGTGCTGTGCTGGTGCAGGCTCGCCAGAGCAGCTTCGTCACACTGGCCACGTGACCCGGAAGTGTTTGCGGACGGCGCTGGCTCACGGCCTCTAGAGCGAGATGAGCATGCAACCCTAGAGTCGGACACGACTGGCCCATACGGGCAGGGGTATCTTTTACCCCTGACAGCTGCTCCTATTGCTCTCTTCCCCACCACCTGGGAAGTCCAAGATTGGACTTCATTGAAGGTGCCCAGGGGACAGCCAGAGCCACCATTGGGTCACCATGGAGGTGCTCAGGTGGGTGCTGTTTGGGGGAGTCCAGAGAGAACATTGTCCAGGGCTCCCTTGAATCTGACACCTGGCCTGGAATAATCTATAATTTAAAATTCAGTTTAAATATGTTTTAAATAAATATTTCCAGAAATTGAGTTACCAGATACTGGATTTCAGATAAGGGATTATCTTCTCATTTGAGTATTTACTCTTATATGGTTGGTAGGAAATAAAAACTTCAGTCTGTATATTTATAGCTCTTCTAATACATTTTGGCAGAGCTTTTTTCCTTAAAAAATGTTTAGGGGTACTCTCATTTTGACTCAAGAAAATCACAATTTTATAGTTTAAACTGAGAAAAATTAATACAGTAAATGGACAAAAGTACAAAGATTCACAAAATGTTTAGGGGTATGTGCTTCCCCTAAAGATTTTGTGAATCTTTGTACTTTTGTCCATTTACTGTATTTAAAGCACTGCATTTTGGTAACAAGCCATGTTTTTATACCAAAACATCCAGGTGTATAGCTGCACCTGCACAAAGAACAGCTTAGACTAACATTGTTACAAATCCACATCGTCACAAATACAGTATTCCGTCTGGTTTTACTTTGGCTTCTTCTGGATCATTTTAATGGTACGTCCCAAAAGTTGTCATTTTGGATACTGGAAGTTTGTGTCCCTGTTTTTGTTAAATTATAAACTGTTTGTATTCCCCCCCCCCCCCATGTTATTTATTGATTTAACATTCTGTAAGAATTGAACTACTGGTATTATAAAATATTTGTCAGATAACTTTTCTGCTGTTTGCCTTTTATCTTATTTATCAGTTTTTAAATGTTTGCTGTATTGCACTTCCTTTGAATAGTCAGTGAGGCACAAATGACACTGAAATTTAAATTAAAGGCATGATCCAGTGCATGAAATATGAAAAAACAACTTACCTTGTACAATGAAGGAAACAGGAAAAAAGATCTTGCATGTTTACAGACACTACCAAATAAAATAATATTTTAAATGGATTTGCTACACACATTACTGTGATTTAATATATTTAACAAATGACTCCCAAACAGTGGAGAAATCTGAACAATGAGCATCACTTCTAGCCACTCAAATATTACCTGTTAATTACTCTGATAGCAATGAACAGAACTGTTTTGAGCCAGTTATCTAGAGTACAGCATGAAGAGTCTGTCCAGCATTGAGCGACTGCTAATCAAGCGGCTACCTAAATATGTATAATTATCTGTTTAAAGATAAGATCCATGTTACCTTTATCAAAAATAGACAAAATACACTATTTAGAGTACAGAATAACATTTTTACCTGTAAGTGTACTACAGCCCTGCCAGAGGTGGATTTCGGAGAGTGCGACTGGTTCGGTTGCACTGGGCGCAGAGTCTTGGGGGCACTGCAGCAGATGCCACAGCTATTACTTAGAACGGAGCATGAGAGGCAGAGAGGTGCCAAATTTTGCCATCACACAGGGCGCCCCAAGGTCTGCCACTTTTAGCGACTGGGCAAAGGAGGAATGGTGGAGACTGCCTCCCCATCCAGCCCCCTCCAGGGAGGAGGAAAAGGAAGATAGTATAGATTTACAACAGGGGTTTGAGGGGTCACAGCTCAGAGGCAGATGAGGGGTGAAGTTGGGCAATCATGGGAGAGCCAGGACAACACCCGGCTGACATATTCTCATTAGAAAGCTTTCCACACCCTCCATCTCCCAGAACCTGACGGGCCTTAACAGTAGGAGAGCCTGGAGCTCGAAGACAGAGGGCACCTAGCAGTAGCTGTAGAGGAGATGATGAGAATGACAAATGAGGAAGTGGAAGAGAAGGGCGGGGTGGAGAGTCAATTGAGGCAACGCCATTATCTAAGAGGCTGGGTTCTATAGCCTCTCTCTGTAAAGTTTGAAACACAAAAGGACTGTAATAAACTTTCCCTTGTCTTTATACTTTCCTGGGCGACCAGCCAGGAGCCGCTGACAACCACTGGCCCCACCAGTGCAAGGGAGATCCTGTTCTTGCAATGTGAGCCAAAGCACTGATGGAAGTTGATCTTTTAAGTCACTCATTTGACATACTGGAAGTGTTTTAGTTGGGAGGAGAGCAGAGCTCCAGACAAATGTTGCTTCCTTAATAGAAGTGCATGCATCTACTTGGTTGAGAGTATTTGCTGCTGTAATTTCAGTTTGTGTGGAGTGATGGCAGGCCCAAGTATTTTGACTTTTTGTCTCATATGAATTGTGTGTGCCATAGCAGCATATGTTGCAAAATCCCTCTTGTCTGGAGGCAAGCTGAGCTGGAAATGGGTCACCAAGTAAGAAGTTTAAAAACAAGTGGACTAAATAAATGAATTTCACTCACTGACAGGTGCTAATTTTATTGCATTGTGGAATGCCCACTAAACTCATGACAAGTGTCTTTAGGTTTTAGCTGGTGGCACCCAGATTCCTAACTGGCATCCCCACAACTGGCTTTTCTTTTTTCTTAGACAGCTGTGTCTTTCTTTAGCCTTTGATGACCTAGAAGCATATGGTAGCTCTGTATTTCTACCAAGTACCAGCAATCCTGAAGCAACTCAGTGAGCCATTTTTACTAAGTAAATTACAGTATTCCTAAAGCTGATTTAAGCTGCATTAGGAGGCAAACCGATTTCCCTGCTAGCTTTTGTGAAACTAGCACTCCAGATATGGATGTAAGCCAACAGCTTCATCATTTTGAGGGAGGGGGAGCAGCAAATATATAAACCACCTGCTGAGTGATTATTATTATATTTTTCTGCTGGCACTGGCTAACTGTTGAGAAAAAGAGTAGCGGTGGGATTGTTTTTAAAGATCAGAATTGCACTGGCTTTGATTAGGCATGAAAAGCTTTCCTTATCCCTTGGCATTCATAAATCTCCAAGGTCTCTTTACCCTAAAAAAGGACACAGTGTGCTGGTTTTTGAGGAAGGCTTTCTTTTCTTCATGCTTTGTGATTAATTCTCCTCTCCTCTAGCTTGTCTTGTGCTTGTAGCAAAGTTTGCTATCCACTGCTGAGATAAGGAAGTGAGGATGGGAACTAACTCCATTTCTGCCACACCCAAATGTATACAGCAAGTGTTGGTAGGAGGGCTGCCAGTTCTTATCCTAAAGGTAGTTTCTCTAATGACTTTAAGGTAGTTCTTGCCATAGATTTGGCAAGAACTACCTTAAAGAAGTAACAATGGGTAAAGACTCAGGATTTTTTAAAAAAAGACTCAGGATTTTTTTAAAAAAGACTCAGGATTTTTTTTAAAAAGAGGTATGAGATATTTTCATGACAATATATTTGCAAACAAGCTACCAAGAGTAAGTGGGTAGTAGATTTGCAGATAACATTAAGCCATGGATTATTTAACAAACCACATGAGTTGTCCCACAGACTTTCAAACCATGTCCCCCCCCCAAGTTTTCAGCTGCTCTTGCCTGTGTAGTTTTGTGAGTGTCTGATGTAGTGTGCCCCCAACCAAACCAACCCAACCCAAAATTGAGGAAGGGGGCTTCATTTGCACACGATGCCAAGCCATAGTTAAAACTATGCAAGGTTCCTAAACCAACAAATTAGATTGTCCTTTGTTGGTATTAAGCAAACCATAGTTAAGCAATTTGGCAAAATTCACACATAAAACTAAGCCATGGTTTAATGAACCAGAGTTTAGCATTATGTACAAACCAAGCCAGCGCTGAACTATGTTTAAAGCTAACAAGGAAAGAGAAGAGATGAGTGGAAGGTGGGAGTGACTGCATGCTTCTGACATTGGTCCTGATTTGGAAATCAGTACTTAAGTATACAGTACTTAAGTGTGACTGCATTGTGCCACTCATGTCCTCCTAGTGGTGCAGCAATAAAACGGCTAGCACATTTGCAATCTAAGAAGGGTCTGGTATGGTTTCTACTCCTGGCAGAATTTGGTGGTAGCATAGGGATGGGAGGAACTGTCTTGAAAAGTTCTGCTGTGCCCCCCGCAAATACTTTTGTAGCCACCTTAATTGTGCTTTGAAAGTTTGGCTGAAGTGAGGACCTCAAAATACTCATTGAAGAGACAACTTTATATGAGAAACTTATGTATTCTGTGCTTGGGCCATCATAAACATGTTTATATGTGGGTTCATGTGGCAAACACAGGGAGCAATTCTATATCAAGACCCACCAGGATGAGTGGGTTAGGATCCAGTGGATTTATGGCTGAACTCCCTTATCCTTGGCTGAGCCAGCGATACACTGGTATGTCTCTATCCCCAGCTCAGTTGGGATCCAGCTGGCTGAGCCAAGCCCTGTGGAGTTAAGCCCTGAAAAAGGGATAGTGGCAGGAGCAGGGCCAGAGAGGGAGAACTTAGATGGATCCTAAGCTCGTTCAGCTCAGTCATGTAACCCTGAAACCTGGCATAAATTAAGCCAGCAGAAATGGTTGGGAAGCCATCTTAAAAACAGAACCTGGTGTAAAGCAAGCTGGTGTACATTAAACCAGATCCAAACTTTGGGGCTACTACTGGATGAGCCAGCCTATAAGTCAGAGCTTTCCAAATTTTTCATGTTGGTGACACACTTTTTAGACATACATCACTTTGCTACACAGTAACATTCGTTTTTGCTGGCTCACCAGACTCAAGTTCAGTTAGTTGGATCTTGGCCAATCCAAGGATGAGGGTGCTAAGCCAGAGTAGCCCAGCTGCAGCAGGAACATCCCAGCTCAGCCAGAGATCTGCTGGATCCTAATCCACTCATCTTGGTGGATATTCCTTTAGGATTGCTTCACTAAATTGAGGTCCAGCCCAGACACTGAGGTCCAGCTCCGAGGGTCTTCTGGTGGTTCCCTCCCTGCAAGAAGTGAGGTTACAGGGAACCAGGCAGAGGGCCTTCTTGGTAGTGGTGCCCTCCCTGTGGAACACCCTTTCTTCAGATGTCAAGGAAATAGCTACCTGACTTTTAGAAGACATCTGAAGGCAACCTTGTTTAGGGAAGTTTTTAATGTCTGATGTTTTAGCATGTTTTTAATATTCTGTTGGGAGCTGCCTAGGGTGGCTTGCGAAATCCAGCCAGATAGACAGGGTTTACATAAGTTGTTGTTGTTGTTGTTGTTGTTGTTGTTGTTGTTGTCTTCTTTTCCTTCTGCCAGCAGAGGGAGGCCTGCTGCTGAATGGAGTTTTGCTTAACTTACCCTAGCTTTCTTTTATGCCAGCTTCTTGTGTATAGGATTGCTTCCATAATCATTTCCTCAAAAGTCTGTCTTTGGACTAAGGAATGAGACAGAACTTCAGACTTTATTCTTACTTCAACAGACTGTAGGACAGGAATCTCCACACACACACACACACAGTTCTACCCAAATCAAAATGTTAAAAGAAAACCGGCCTGAAAATATTTTGCAAATACAGTATGTATTGAAAAGAAGTCTTGCAAGGCAAAATCTGGAGGGGGAAAAATGACAAAAAAGGCTAGGAGAGATTTTAGTGTGGACTGTATTATAAAATGTACCTTCTGTTACATGTGCTATTCCAGTACCAATATTTTCATTTCAAAAATAATGATGAACTGAATGCTGCCCCCAATATGGATGTATGGATTGTAATTTAAATATAAATGTAACAAATAATAAAGATAGTAGTAATAAATAAAAATATTTTGGGAGATAAAATGGTCCAGCACATCTGAATGTCATGGCTGCAAAAAATAATGTTCCAAATGTCGCCAACCTGCATCTCATGTGGGCAGAATTTTTAATACTGATAGGAACCAGCCATTGTTTACTTGTGCCAAAGAGGAAACAAAGCCCTCTCCTGGCTTCCTCTACTTTGGACGGAGCCATGTGACTGCATTGTGTTTCTTTCTCCTTTTTGTGTGTGTGGCATGCTGCCTTTTCTGCTGAAGAGCCTGGCGTGCTGAAGTGCCAGAATGTATAATCCTTCAGACAGTGCTGTAATTTTGTTTCTGAATGAAACTGACAGACAATAGGTTCCCAGTGAGGGATATCCAGAGATTTCTAAGCTTTTAATGTACATCTGTCCTTGGGTGACACAGGAAGCGAAACTAGCTACAGCTAGAAAGAAAAGGGGTTTGTGCTTTCCCAATGTGTGAGTAGGATCGAATACTTTATATACATGTTACTATTAATTACATGGTTGCTTCCTCCTCTATGGTCACTGCCATATTCCTCTAGAGAATGAACTGAGACATCTTCTCCAGGTCAGTAGCAAATCAGGGCCTGAGAATCCAGCTCACTGCCAAATACCTGAAAAATGGTGGCAGGAGGGCATGATTTTGAAGAGAAGATGTGTCAGACAAAGGAATACAGGGAGCAGACCATGGATTCATCTACCTCAATCTTGTCTACGCTGACTGGCATTGGGTCTGCAGGGTTTCAGATGGGACATGGCCATGCTCACCTGGAGATTCCAGGGACTGATGCTTAACCCTTCTCTGCCAGCTGCCTCCCCCCATTGGATTCACACGCTTGCTCCAGCTTGCAGAAAGTGACCAGAGAAGATGGGACAAGGGACAGGTGTAAGTGTGGGAATTTCTAAACACTTGCTATCATCACTATCTTATCTCTCACTTCTTCGCTCCTCTCGCTGAATGGTGCTTGGAGATGCTGATGGGCTGGGATTTGCATTTTGCAGTGTGCACTGGAGCTCTTTGTGGTTTGTAAACCTATCCAGTGAGCAGAGCCTAGATGGAATCAGCAAATCTTCTTCCAGGCTCACAAGTCAAAGGGTGTGTGACTATTTTTTCTTTTTTTTAAAAAGGAACACTTGTTGTGAGCGGGGGGGGGGGGGGTGTCACAAAAACTTTCAGTATCACAGTGGGACAGCCAGTAATATATATCTATATAAATATCTATATATTTATGTATATATCTATGTACCTAGATAAAGGGGAGTGGGGAGACGAATTGGTGCCCTGGGAAAAGAATCTTGTGGGGCTGTATGCTGGCCATGAGTTAGCCACCTGCGTTCTAAGGCAATCTCTCCCCCTGCCTACCAGCAGTGGGGAAACAAGCCCACATTTCTATCTATAAAATAAGTGGTTTTGGAACATGCCCATGTCCAAATGAACAATAATTGCATCACAAAAAGCTTAATAGATAAAGTACCTGTTCAGTGGCTGAAAAAAATTAAACTTCTGATGGTTAAATTCTCAGATGTTTACCAACTGAATGTATGGAATAGACAAAATCTGACAAAGGAACTGGATTAAAGTAAAACTCACCAGCAATCATGTCTTGGTGAGAGACAAGTGGTTCCTTTTTGGACCCAGGTAGTCAATAAATGAAACACCAGCCTGGTCTTAAACGGGGCTTATGTGCTAAGCAAGAACACAAAGCAAAGCACAAAACGCAGAGATCTTGGGGCCCTTGAAAGTTGCTGGAAGGTCCCTCCAGAACAGCAGCACATCCTCCCACTCCTGCTGTCAAATTTGGTGTTGAAATCTCCATCTTAGCAAAGGCACTACACTACAGAGCTTTATACTATTGCGAGTGTAGTACATTTAAACATTGAAAGTAAACACACACACACAAACACTCAGAGGCAGATGGAGAGCATTGCTTATATTCTAACCTATCAACTTATTTGCCAGCTGTAGCCAATGAGACCTCCAACATAGAATTGTGTTGGGACTCTCTCTTGGAAAGAGTCATTTCTATGACTGATGGGCACAGTCATTGTCAGCGGGAGAATCCTTTGTTTTATAGTTCCTCACATCAAATCAGATACTGGTAGATGCATTTCATATATTCAACACTGCTGTGTTGTTGTGGGAGATAGAGTTCATAGTACTGACCTCACAGCATGTTTTCTTATCAGTACAGACTACAGATAATGATTCTCAAGCACATAACCCTCCATCAAAGTCTGTGCCTGCAATAAATTTGCAGTAATTGAAATCATGCAGTTCTTAAGCTTGGCCTGTAGAGTGTCTTTGTATCCATCCATAGGTGGGTTGACCTTTGAGATTTCAGCTAACAACAGAGCATCATCTCAGATATATAGGAAACTTGGATACAAACTATATGCCTCGAAAGGTGGCAAGCCCCAATAAACATGCTCTTGTTGCCAAGGATTTAACATTTTTCTGAAATGCTATATCACAGCTAGATCTGAGGTACCGAAGTTGGAAGCCATCCAGGTGAGCAATATTGCCCCAGTAAGCATTACAATGAGTGGTGGATCTTTGTTGAGCAGAGTGTGATGCACTGCACTTCTACCTGGTGAACAGAACAGCAAAGAAGAGAGTTGATTTGTTTCCCCGTCTCGAGGTCTTATGCAAGTGCAGTATAGGACTAAAAATATCAGCTATCTGCTTCACTTGTTGATGCTCCTATGTGAAATAGTCAGAGCATCTGATATCACCATAGGATGCTGCCCAATTAATATTCCCCATGCTTAAACAATAACTATACATTCCATTCTGCTTTTGCTTCCTCCCTCCCTCCTTGTCTTTTTGTCTGTTATATATTGAATTTTTGTTTTGTTTTGAAAGTTTGTGTTTCTGGTTGAATCACATGTTATAGTTGCTGGCTGCTGATAAACAGGTAAAATTATTGCTGAGGGTAAGGGTACTTTAAGGGAGGAGTGGGTTGGGGATATTGACTGGTGTCAATAATAATAATGAGTAATGACTCATTACTCTATTAAAAAAAAGAATAAAACTTTTAATAAACCATTGATTAGCCTGCCCATTAGTCTCTCTCCACACACACACACACACACACACACACACACACACACACAGCATGGGCTCTGGTTTTGATGACAATTCTTTGCTTGAGGTTTTAAGCAGTCTAATTGTAGGCAGGTTTGATTACAATACTTCCTGCAGAATTTTATATTCTATCCTCCACATTCTCTTCATGCATTTATTACAGCTAAAAATGTGCACAGTGGGAAGAAGTGAGCGTCTGCAATGAGCAAACCTGGGCAGGTTTCCTGGCTTCTGTCAGTCCCAAATGGGACATTTAGAGCTTTTTTAAATCTACACACATCACCCATAAAAGTCCATTTTAAGAACAGGGTGGGGGTGGGGAATCTACCTTTGTTCTGTTGCTGGTTTCGTTATGTCCAGTTAAAATATCAGTCTTGAGTTCTGTTCTGTTCTATTCTGTTCTTTTCTTTACTTAAAAAAAACCCATTGGAAACCTTATTCAAAAAACAAATACTGACATTTGTTAACCTGCCTGGCTATTCCACAGTTCCTCACACTTCTTTAGAATGATTTGAAAGGCAGAATAGCTCTTAAATTGCAATTAAAATCTCAGATGAAAACTCCTGGGGTCAACTAAACAGCAAATCATAATCACAATCACAGTTCTGAAGCCAATTCTGGTAGAGTCCCAGGACTCAGGTAGACTGGTAAAGAAAAAGCTATTTATATGCACTGTCTAGATCCAGCCCTGGACACATCAAAGAAGCATTTCAGTTTAAAGTGTTGTAAATTAAAACAGGGAAAGCAGGTAGAGAAAAACGGGACTCCACATCACCATCTGGTAGCACAATGTTATATCACATATACAACACATATATATCACTTTTTCATTACCAGTCTAGCTGAGTCCTAGATCCAAACCCAAAATAGGTTTGTAGCAAACAATTGTTCAGTTCATTACTGTGAATATTCAAAGGAGGTTTGTGTGGGCTACAGAGGGGGAATGTTTCATGAAAAGTGTGGGCAGAGGCTTTTTTTTTTTTTTTTTTTTTAGGGCTACCAATGGATTATTCATTTTTATTAACTAATCATCTTTCTTTTAAGTGGTAATTTATTTATAGATTGAGCTTAAAATAATGTGCAAAAAGGTGGCTTTTTATTTAATGAACAACCACTACCAAACTTTGTTATAAGAAGGGGACATGTGTCCTAATGGCTGAACTGTATTTTAAAAACACCCTTTAAAAACATCTCATATGTGAAATTCAAGAAGACTACGTACACTTTAGACACTTCCCCATATGAGACCTTAAGCTTGTTACAATCCTTGATATACCACAATATATTTTTCCTAGGATTTTGCAATATGTGGTCAGGCTTCTCAGGCATTTTGTACCATTTTGTGAATCATCTAGGTCCCCAGTTTTCCTTCTGCAAACACTAGAGTTCATTATTCATTAAATGGGACTTTCCCACCTCTCCCTTCTTCTGCGGCATATGATTTGGGGTGGGGGTTGCAGTGATGTTGTATTATATTTTAATTATTTTTTGTTGGAGCCACTGTGGCAACTCAGTCAGATTGGCAGCACAGAAATCATAGAATCATAGAACTGTAGAGTTGGAAGGGACCCAGGGTCCTCTAGTCCACCCCCTGCAATGCAGGAATCTCCGCTAGATTATCCGTGACAGACGGACATCCAACCTCTGCTTCAAAACCTCCAGGGAAGAAGAGCCCATAACCTCCTGGGGGAGACTGTTCCACTGTCAAACAGCTCTTACTATCAGAAAGTTTTTCTGTATGTCAAGGTCAGAATTTCCTTTCCTAGAATGTGTGCAGAGGAGGTCAACCAAGATGATCAAGGGCCTGGAAACCAAGCCTTATGAGGAATGCTTGAGGGTGTTGGGTATGCTTATCCTGGATAGGAGGAGACAAAGAGGAGATATGACCGCCACCTTCAAATATTCTCTCAAGGTCTGTCACATGGAGGATAGAACGAGCTTGTTTTCTCCTGCTCCAGAGGGTAGGACCCGGACCACTGGCTTTAAGTGGTCTTTAAGTGGCTTTAATGAGATTTGAACTATACATAAGGAAGAACTTTCAGAGCTGTTTGACAGTGAACATTCTCCCTCCGATGTTGGTTTTAAGTAGAGATTGGATGGTCCTCTGTCATGGATGCTTTAACTGAGATTCTAGGATTGCAGGGCATTGTACCAGATGGCCTTGGGGGTTCCTTCCAACTCTACAATTCTATGATTTATGCTTCTATGATTCTTTGAATGATGAAGTGCAGGCAAGACTGCCATGTTCATTATAGCTGCTTTATGTTTGCACTCATGAAAATGGATCATCTGACTTGTTCTTCAAGAGCAGGACATGACATTTCACACACTACTATTACACTACCTCCTCAGAGCAGGTTTCAGCTGTAGGGTGAAAAACTACTTATGGTGAATAAATAATTTCTTTGCTGTGAACAGTAATATGTGCATTAATGAGGGGGAGGGGGAAGGCCATCAACAATGGCCTTCAAAATGTGTATGCCAGGAGTGGGGCACTGCAAGTGCTATTATGTACTGTGTATTTTGGGTCTATGGACCGCATTAAAATTGTGTGCGTATTATGTCATCCTTTCCCTTGGATGTCTTGCGGGAGAGATGCGCAGCAGCGGCTCATGTTCTCTCATCACAGCAAGTTAGTCCTCAGTGAATGTTAAACAACAGCTTTCTTCTGAATGTGTTCAGTGCTGCTTTCTGTTGCAAATGGGCTTCTCAAACACTTTAGGATTATTTAAGGGAAATGATACTGTCACAACTGTTGTCCTTCATTATGTAAATTGAGATGAGGGCATTCTTTTTGTGTATGAATCATCCCCTTTGCAGAAAAAACCTTCACATTACCTGACTGTATTTGCATATTGTTTTGTTAAAGAAAAAGTGAGGAGGCTGGGGATGTTTTGGTATTACTGACTTTAAAGAAGCAGTAAAGGCAGTCAGTTATTACAGGTGTGGAATTGCACATACCTAATTACTGCATTGTAAAAGAAAGTGATTGTGAGTCATTTGCTCAGATGTACCTGCCAAACTGACAGATTTGCCTTTAGATTATGTTTTTTTAAGGTTCCCTCAGTTTGAAGACAGTAAGAAAAAACCAGACTGTGGGCCGGTAAAATACTGAACAATATGGATGTCAAAGTGGGCAAATGATTTTATATCTCCCTTGGCCTGAAAGCAGAGTTACCACACCCCATAATCAAATTTGACTGGACTTTACTGCCCTTACAATTCTACTAGCGCAAGAGTCCTAATACAACACTGATCCTTCCCTTGCCACAATGGTACTGGCAAAAGTCTGCATCATTATGGAATGAAGGAGGCCATTGCAGTTCCTTTCCATCCAATGGCAATGTCACCACCACTCTGAGAAACAAAGAGGCACTGGAGAATTTTTGGATAGTGTCAGGTTTGGAAGTGGTTGCTCGTGAGTAACCAGGCAGGACTCTGACCTGTCTTTTACAGGTTTTATTGGTGCAAACTATTTACAGTGCAGAACCCCAGAGTTCATGTCCATCTTAGTCACTTGCAGATTCCGGGAGTGGCCCCTTCCAGTTTCTTCCCCAACATAAGAACCTAGACACCGCAAATCTCCGCCTCCCCTCCTTACGTTTCACCCCCCTGTGCAAGCTGGGCAACGGAAACAGCATGTCTGTTTCCTGGCCAGCTGGGCTAGGTGAGGCGCTTGGGCTTTCAGTCACATCTTCAAGCCCTCCCCTCGCCTGGCTACCCCCCTTCCCCCTCTGCTCCACTGGAGGCGTGGCTTCCCTCACCGCTGGACGAGGAGCTGTTCCTCAGCAGCATCGGAGGCTCTCTGTATTCGCCTGCGCCCCTCCCCTGTTCCGATGGCAGTCCCCTGACAGATAGCTAATCATTGAGTAATAGGAATCTCATGAATCGGTAACTGGTTGAGAAACAGGAAGCAGAGAATAGGATTAAATGGAAAGTTCTCCCAATGTAGAGATTGTAGTTCTCCAAGAATCAGTATTTGGACCTGTGCTTTAAAACTTGTTCATTAAGAATCCAGTGTTAGAGGTGAGCAGTGAGGTAGGAAATATTTGCTGACAATACCAGAATGTTCAAGATGGTTAGAACAAAAAGGGATTGTGATGGGTTCCAAAAGGATCTTTCTAAACTGGATGTATGGACAATACAATAGCAAATGCAATTTGCAATTCACTTTTAGCAAGTTAAGTGATATTTATTGGAACAAAAGTCCTTAATTTCACATATATGCTCATGGTGTCTAGCAGAGATGTTGACTGACTGGGAACAATACTGCATAAATTGGCAGTAAAATGGCAAATGCCATTCAGTGTAAACATACTGTATGTAAAGGGATGCACACTGAGCAGAAAAATCTTAAATTCACATGTATACTAATTAGGTCTGAACTGTCAGTAATTGACCAAGAATGAAATATTGGGGTCATAGTTCATAGCTTGCTTAAGATGTTGACCCAGTCGCAGCTGCAGTTGTGAAAAAGGAAAATTTCACGTGAAGGATAGTTGAAAATAAAATGGTCAAAATTATAATTTTGTTATACAAATCTGTGGTGAGACCACACATGGAATATGTTGTACATTTCTGAACACCTAATCTCAGAAAGGATATTGCAGAGATGGAACAGGTTAAGAAAAGGGCAACTGAAATGATAAAGGGGCTTCTTAGTTTAGAGAAAAGGCAAGTGAAGAGGGCAGGGTAATGAGCTGAACACTGGAAGGTTCAGGACAGACAAAAGAAAGTACTTCTTCTCACAGTGTGTTGTTAAACTATGGAATTTGCTACCACACGATTTCACCAACTTGGCTTTAAAAGATGGTTAGAAAAATTCCAGGAAGACAAGGTTTCAATAGCTACTACTAATTATGACTATGTTCTACCTTGGCTGCTGGAAGCCGTATGCATCTGGATACCAGTGGCAGGGAGTCACAATTAGAGGCTTTCAGGCTTTATCTGAGTATCTGAAAGAATGCCTCCTCTCCAACACATCCTCTCAGGTGTGAAGATCAGCAAAAGGGGCCCTTTTGGGAGGTCCACTGCTCCCAGACGTTCAGGGGAGGGAGCAGCGGCCCAGAAGATGGGAATCTCTGTAGGAGTCCCTAAACTGTGGAATTCCATCCCCATAAAGGTGCACCTGACACTTTCATTAGTGTGTTTTCATTATACGTTGAAAACACACCTCTTACCCTGGTCTTTAACATCTACATGCTAAGACTCACTCTAAGTATCTTGGTTTGTTTCAACTGTCTTTAATGTTGTATTTTAAAATGGTTGTAGCCCACTACAGGACCTGGGCGCTGAACTAGATTTTCCCCCTTTTGCTTGATCTAACAGGGCTCTTCTGATATTCTTATCTTCTGGCATTTCCCTTGCAACAGAAGAAGGAGCCACCGTTGAGCACAGAGGGCCTTTAGTCAGAGGTCAGTGTTAGAGCAGGTGCTTTTCATCCCAGGTCTGGATCTTTAGTAGTGGAGCTGGAAAAGGACTTTATCTGAGACCAACCATGGAGATCAGTTGCCAACAGGAGTAGATATACTGGGAAAGATGAACCAATAAAGTAGGGTGCAGGGTTTTTTTTGCTGATTAAATAAGAGGCTCTTAAAGGTAAAGGTAAAGGTACCCCTGCCCGTACGGGCCAGTCTTGACAGACTCTAGGGTTGTGCGCTCATCTCACTCTAGAGGCCGGGAGCCAGCGCTGTCCGGAGACACTTCCAGGTCATGTGGCCAGCGTGACGAAGCTACTCTGGCAAGCCAGAGCTGCACACGGAAATGCCGTTTACCTTCCCGCTAGTAAGCGGTCCCTATTTATCTACTTGCACCCGGGAGTGCTTTCAAACTGCTAGGTTAGCAGGCGCTGGGACCGAGCAACGGGAGCGCACCCCGCCGCGGGGATTCGAACCGCTGACCATGCGATCGGCAAGTCCTAGGTGCTGAGGTTTTACCCACAGCGCCATCCGCGTCCCTAAGAGGCTCTTAGCTAATGTGAGAGGGACCTTCAGTTGATGGCCTCATTCTGTGCTATAGGTACAACCATTCTCAAGTGTGTCCAATACACACATGAAGCAAGGGAAATTTCCATAATCTCTTTCAACAAAGAATAATTCTTTAGCTTTCTAGAAATGTCTCTTCTTCCCTATTTAACCTTTAAAAAGTCCTATGACAGTAAGCATATTCTACTAACTGAAATGGTTTTATCTTCATGGTTAGTCATTCCCCCCCCCTCCTGTTGTGTTCCTTCAATCTTTGATCATGGAAGTTGCTTGATAACATTCTGTATTTGTTGCTTATCTTATAATTCTGTTATGCTCCAATGATAATGAGAAAGCAATTAGTCTTGATGACAGAGATCTTGAAAAAGCAGTGAAGCCTTCTCTAATAACTTCTTGTTGAGAAAGTATAAAAAATCAATTTTGATCCTTGAAATGGGTTCTTATATTCTGTTTGCACTTTCTCATTTTCCTCCTTAACTCTCTCTAATCTCATGGCAATGCCAATTTTATTTGACTTGCTTGCTTGATGCAGAATCATTAGTAGTCCAGCCAAATTTTGGAAATGGGAGGGAGAAAGGCTATATAAAACTTAGGAGTGTGCATCAGATTTGGAGGAATCCTGTATCCACAGTGGGTTTTATACAGACAACTCCATTCTTGAGACAGTGGTAATTCCAGACAGTTGTGGATAAAAACTTTCCCTTTGATTTCAGTGTTTTAGACTGCACTATAAAATGATCAATAGCTGACTTCATACTTATCTTACAAATGACAAAGAAATTGTACTTAAGACTGTTTGATGGAGCCTTCCAGCAAATGGATGCTGCTAAGCACACAACAAGAGGGCATTTTGATGGAGTTCTAAGGAATCCAAGAAAATTTAGAGCAATCGGAGGATAAAAAGCTTGTGGTTTATTTGGAGCTGGTTTCTCTAATCTTCAAGAGTTCTATTTATAAGGGATTGTCTTTTGGGTACAGTTTATAAATAGATAACATATTTCAGTAACCAAGAAGCTGAAGACATCATCAAAGAGTCTGAAGCGAAATATTGTTTTCAATGAATATTTCCATTGAGACTGAAGAGACTTCAGCTGGTGGGATTGAAAACTGGTGACGAACACTAGTGCAGTCGGCAACCTACACACAATTGCCTCTTGGAAAAATATGTAAAACAATGATGCAAAAGCCAATTAAAAACAACACCAAAAATAGTTAGGGGTAGGGGAACAGAAACATCTTCAGTACTTTCTTATCAAACATCATTACAATATTAGTTGTATTTTCCACAATCTAGTTCTTTTGCATAAATAGTTGCTCAAGAAGGTAGATGTAGTCCAAAATTCAAGAAGGTAGATGTAGTCCAGGCTAAGTACTTAATTCGTTCCGGAGGTCCGTACTTAACCTGAAATTGTTCTTAACCTGAAACACCACTTTAGCTAATGGGGCCTCCCGCTGCTGCTGCGCCGCCAGAGCACGATTTCTGTTCTCATCCTGAAGCAAAGTGCTTAACCTGAAGCACTATTTCTGGCTTAGCAGTCTGTAACCTGAAGCGCATGTAACCTGAAGCGTATGTAACCTGAGGTACCGCTGTACATGGAAAATTCAACTTGTGATACATGTGTAGAAGCCTCCTTATAAGCATGGACCTCCTCTGTTGCTTAGACCCCATTTTGGTGCTTCAAAAAACAAATGGCTTGGACTCATTTGGGGGCTGCCCAATTAACCTTGGATAGAAATCTAAACTGGGAAAACCAAAGCTTTCTGCCTTCTCATTGAATATGTGGGGAAGTCAACAAATGTCTAAAACCTTTCCCCCTCCTATCAGAACTGATCAACATTTTCAGAAATAACAGTTGCTACTATAGTATGTGGATAAATCCTGCCAACTTCCAAGCAAATAGGCATAGGGGCTTTCATGTTTGAAAGCACTAACTTTTGATTATTTTTTAATGGAACATTTTAAAACTTTTAAAATATGTACACAGAATTGGACAAAAGTTGCAGATGTTGGGAAATTATGGCAAAAGTACAGTCATTACTGGTGTGGGGAAAATAGAATTATTCAGTTACTCTCCCCTTTTGTTTTGTGATCAATTTGTATGAAATTAGCAAGTTTTGTATAGAATTATCTTCAAAAATTAGAAGACATAATGCACAAACTAAACAACATAGCAATGTAAAACAAACACAATTTGAATGTGAAGACAACCAGGAACCTTAAAGTACCTGGAATACTATATGAAAACAATAGTCAACCCAGCACAATCATAAAGCACAATACGAGCAGAAAAAGACCCCACCATTTCAGCAGCCCAGTTAAAATCATTCCATCAGCACGGTACTGAGTCCCAGTAGTACTTTCAGATGCAGGAGCAATGCTATCAAGTTGGGCTTTGAATCTTGGACTGAAGAGATTTCCAGTAGTTGGAACTGGCTGCATGATTTCTGTTTTGAAACACTACTTTAAAACAGTATTTCATTCCTCCTTAAAGGCATTAAGATCAGCAAATGAAATCCAGTTAGTTTTGCTGCAGTCTGGTGATTATTAGCTTATGGTATCATAAGATTCCCCCATCAGTACTGACATTTCATGGGCTCTTGAAGACACATCTGCTTAGACAAACATTCCCCTGCACTTGAACCTTTGATTTATTTTAATTTTTAAACTGTTTTAATTAGTATGTTTTAATTAGTATGCTTTTTAACTGGCTTAGTTTACTGCATTTTAGAATTATGAAATGCCCTGTCAGAATTGTTTTATTCTGATTCTAATTATGTATGGATTTTATAATTGATTTTTTAAATTTGTAAACTACTTAGAAACCATTGTGCATGTAAGTGGCATAAAAATTTCTGTACAGCATCTTGAAAATGTTATGCTCTGTGGATTAATCTAAAGCATCCAATTGAGCTGCATGCAGCCCCCCCCCTTTGTACATATTATTTTGTTCTGTTCAGCCCCTGCTCCCAACCCTAGTGGGAAAATAGGTTATGCACATTTTTTCCCAGCCAGCAGAGAGGCCTGTCTTTCCCAGGAATGAGGCATAAGGTATATATGGATGGGGAGGAAGAGGATTTAGCATGTGCTTTAGCAGGATTTAGGATGTGCTTCACTAGTGTTGCTGGAAGACACCTGCCACACATTTAAAGATTTGCAAGCATTTGGTATTAACTGTTGCTGGATGCAATTGGCTTTCATGCTGTGCGCTGTTGTGCTCTTTCGTGTCTGTTCAAACTTATTGCTAAATCTTGTCCGGAAGCCACATTCAACACCCGGAAAAGTTAATTCTTCACTAATTTAAATCTCCCCCCCCCCCTTTGTGTTAACATTAGCAAGCTGTCTAAAGTGACCCACCATATTGTGAATGTTACATTGCTCACATGTGGGGTCAGGATGAAGTCAGATAGTTTATTTTGTTTACACTTCCAGATTATATATAAGAGCAGCCTGCATATGTCTGGACTACCGTTCTGATTCCATATCTACAAGCAAATTTCAGCAGTTTTTCATACAGGTAGGCCCTAAGGCAAACCAAAGCACACAGTAAGACAATGCTTATTTCATTCTGAAAATTCCTTGTATGATCTTTCGCTTTTTAACCTGCCTGCGATTTACAAAGGTTAAGGTGGCTAAATAGTAAGTGTGATGCAACTTCCTTTCCTTTCCTTTCCTTTCCTTTCCTTTCCTTTCCTTTGTGAATGTTTTATTTAAAATTAAAACTCCTTACCTACCTTTGTGTTAAGTTTTGAATTCATTTAATTTTACTTTTCTTCTTTCATTTGCTCATGTTGTTTTTAGTGTGACACACTTTCCATCTTGGGGCTGCAGGTATTTCTCAGTCCTGTTTTTATTCTTATTTACTTTCATTCCTATTTAGCCTCCTTGCTACTAGTGACAATGTGGGGTGGGTTTGGTTTTTTTGGCCAATTACATCAAAATGCTACAACTGAAACAGTGCCATAGACATCCATATACAAATTGTGCAATGCCAGAGCCAATAAGATCAAATGATAGAGAAAGCTGATGAAGAAAGTATGGTTGAAGAAGAAGAATGAAGTGCATTGTATGAAACAGCAGCAGCAGCAGTAGGGAAACAAAAGGGCACTCAAGAGCAGGGGGGAAACATAACCAAGGTGGGGGTTTCTTTTTGTGTGTGTGTGTGGGGGGGAATAATTACCTTAACTTCAGATATGCTCATTTTGAAGCAAATATAGAAATCAGTGAGCATTTGGTGCAGCATACGTTCTTACAATGAGAGGCATTTTAGTTTTATATGATCATTTACAATGATAGTCTACAGTGAGGTTTACCATGGTGTTCATTATGTCTGATCATATTTGAGAATAATGCACAATGAAAGGCAGGTAGCCTCCTGCCCTTCAGAAGCAAATTGGCTGTGCTTCTTCAGAATGTGCTTACCTGTCTGTTGACATCTTGACAGTTTAGCTATACATATAGACTTGCTATCACCGGGTGCTCATCTTTAAGAACCTTTAGTATAAAACTTGTGAGTAAATGAATGAATGAATTTTTATTCACTTTAGATTTCTGGTGTGTGCTGCTCTGCATGTGATGACTTTCCTTTCCATAAAGCAAGGCTAAATAAGGACTCAGCTACACAGCTGCAATTACAACATTGTAAGTGCGTTATAAAAATGTGACACCAGATGGTGATGTAGAGCTCAATGGCAAATTACACGTGTAAGAAAAACATCTGCTCTATACAATGAAGACTGCAGTGCTTTTTTGTGGGGGGGACGCAGGGGTATGCACACCCCTAAACATTTTGTGAATCTACGTTTGGCCTCATTGAGGGGCAGTATTTCAATATGAGTAGGAAGATGAGAGTACCCCTAAACATTTTTTTTTGGGGGGGGGGAGCGCTGGAAGACTATCAGTTTACAATCAAAATGTTGTCAGTGAGGGAGATAACAAAGCCCAGAGAGATAAGAACAAGAAGGCAAGGGTAATAAGGAATAAATACAAATAATCGTGCTGAGCTGAAATGCCTCATCTTTGCCAACCAGTTTGTAGCTGATGAGCATATTCCTGACTGCTGCTAGATGCTTCTTTTTTATTTTTCTTCAATTTGGGGCGAGGGCAGAAAACATTGTCTTCACTCTGATTTGTCTTCATAATGTTGTCATGACGAATGATGTCTGAACCTAAACCTTCAGGGCTTCACATCTGAGTATTCTGAGCAAAAGGGGGCAAATGGTACCCAGATGCAGCCAGGAATGAGTGGCCTCGCACCATGAACATGCAGTGCCCCAAAGTGAATGGATGGAGGGTACTGCTTTTGCAACCTCCATGTTCCCAAGTAACTATGCATGGTATTGCACCCTAGGTCAGAAAGGAATTACCTTTCCTTGTTCTCCCAAAGAGTTCTTGTGTTGATCTGTTGTGCTAAAAAAATAAACACATAACCTGAATACTTATTTGTGAGTAATCCTATCAAGCCCAGCAGGACTGCCTGGCTTTGGGAATTCTAAGTTGTGGTAGCTATGCTGGAAATTGAAGCAGGTCAGTCCTTGTTCCAGATTAGTTAATCCAGAACATTTTACCCTTGCTTTCACCAACCATCTGCTTTGGATAGATAGATAATTCCTGAGGGAGTATAGTGTTCAACAGCAGAAAGATTCCCCAACCCTGTAATAAACAGAAGATGGTGAGGACAAGCAAAATACAAATGGTGGCAGGGTCTTTGTGGCTTTTTATAAGGACTATAACTGTTGGGGGGGTGATTAACACAATCAATCCTCCTGCCAAACTGGGAATATCCCCTCATGGACGCAGTTTAGGACATTCCGCACCTTTCCTCAGCAGAGTTTATTTTTCTTTGAGACAAATAAAGAAAACTGTAACAAAACAACATGATGAGAGAAACTAAATAGAACAACATGAGGCAAGTCTGAGGCAAGAAACAAGAAGAGAAAGTTGAGACTCAGCTATACAGCAGCAAATAAAACACTTTAAATGTATTGTATAGTGCAATATACAAATGTGACAGTAGATGGTGATAGTGAGCTATGCCAAATTCAATGTATTTTTTGTAAAAAATTGAAAAACATTTTCATGGCATTTTGTGTATGTGGATTCCACCTTGGTCCCTCTTAATGGAAACTTAAAGGAACACCCTGAAGGGAGGGGCTGATTCCAGAGCAGAACACACAAGCCCCGCCCACCAGGTACCAAGCATTCTACTGATCAAATTAGGCCCCAGTGTAGACCACCTGCTTTGCAGGTACGTGGTCCTGAGTGCAGCCCTGTCATCTACAATTACATTATATCAAATATCTGGGCTTCAAGACCCACTTCTGGGCTTGAAGGACTAATGCACTTAGTAAATGTCAGCGACGTATGTTCATCATATTGTTACCAGTTTCTGGGTGCCAGACCTCTAAATTCCTGGATCCAGCAAGTGTTAGAATTTAATAAAGGCTTGGGGTCCTAAACTGTGTGCCAGACACTTCTAACCCCTCCACCCAACGTGTTGCAAGCTAATCAAGCCTGCCTGGCCTCCTGTGTGATGTACTTAAGGTACTTAAGTGTGCAAAGGGTCAAAGGGCTCCTGCTAGATGGCAAATGGATGGAGCCCCCCTCTCTCAACAGATAAAGCCACAGTATTAGGACACAGTTTGCTGTGGTGTGACCTAGAGAAAAAAGCTAGAGGCTGGAAAAGCAGAGGGAGAGAGGGCCATGGCTGGTTTCTGCTTGAAGCCTAGGCTGTGGCTATAGCAGAAACAAGACACTTTTGAGATGTTGATGCTGTGAACTCCTCCATTGCAGGCTCAGTTGCATATATGTGTAAATAAACCATATATCTTAAAGACACCATAGACTGTGCTGTGCTTCAATTCCCAAAGGAAACACGAACCCTGGGTAAGTGCCCAGAACCCCTGGAATCTCAGAGATGGGGGTGTCATGAAACAATATGGTGATACAGAAACAGCATCAGCTGCTCCCAGTTCTAAGAAAAGGGATGTAAATTTGAATACCTGTCACTAGCAACAAGCAGCTTCTTCCGATTATACAAAACAAAATCTTCCTTCTCACGGGATCACAAATAATCAGGACTCATTTTTACCGTTGGCCTCAATTTTATTTTGCAATTTCATTTCTAGGCTCTTTTAGATATGAGAAATGTAAAACAGCTTTTGCAAAAGCACCTTGCACGAACTTTTAAGTATCCCTAGGTAGTTTGTCCTCCTCCGCACTCCTTATCTCTACCAGTGGCAGCCAGGCCAGATCCCAGCTGTGGAGCTCTTGGCTGTAGGCCAAAGCTCTTTCAATCAGCACTAGCCTATCTGATGTTTTTGCATGTACATTACCAAGTTTGTGCATGAAATACTAATGATAGGTGTCAGCTACTCTTATGGTTCCTTTTACCTGTGTTCAGACTTGCATATATATTGGCCCAATGCATTGGTTCTTTGTTTTTTATTAAAAGTGAGAGAGAGCGGGAGGGAGACAATATATATATTAGGGTAAAAAAAAAAAAAGTAGAAACATTTTTCTTTCCCCCTTTACCTGTATTTGTGATTGTTTTCCTAATAGCCGACAGGAAAAAATTGTGATTCGGAAATGAAGAATAGATGGTTCATATAGTAAGGTTGCCAGATTTTTTTCAATGAATCCAGGGACACTTTAAATACATACATACATACATACACACACATTCGGACGTTGGATGCTGCAGCGATGGGGGTGGCAGAGGGGCGGCTGCCGCCTTGACCTCAACCGCCACATTTCCCCTTCCTCCAGGGGTTTCTATCTTCTTTCTCCATGAGTCTGGGCAGCCCCTGAGTTGTTGGTTCTTCGGTGCTGGTGGTGGGGAAGCGGTGCGTGGCGGATCAGGCATGGAAGGCGGAGAAGGAGGGCCCAGAGCAGTGGCGGTGGAGAGGCTCGGGTAGCGTGATGCCTCCCTTCCCATTGGAGCAGCCCCAATCACACTCTTACTTGCATGCAAGCAGGAGGGGGCAGGGATCCCTCAGCTGGGAAGGGAGGCTTCACGCTGCCTTTTGGAGCAGCCCCATCCCAACTCCTACTTGCATGCGAGCAGGAGGGGGTAGGGATCTCTCAGGCAGCGCGATGCCTCCCTTCCCATTGGAGCAGCCCCAATCCCATTCCTACTTGCATGCAAGCAGGAGGGGCTGGGGATCCCTCAGCTGGGAAGGGAGGCTTCCCATTGCCTAACTGAGAGATCCCTGCCCCCTCCTGCTTGCACGCAGGTAGGAGTTGGGAGGCTGCTCCGATAGACAGCGTGAAGCCTCCCTTCACAGGTAGGTGGAGGCAGCCCAGAAGCTGCATTTTAGAGCCTCTGTACCACCATCATATGGGGACTTCTGAGCAGCTCCTGAAGCCAGCCAGAGTCAACTGCTCCGGGCTGCTGAGACTGCCGCTGCTGCGTTTCCTGGGGACATTAGATGAAATCTGGGGACATTTGGTGGATGGAATTTGTCTGGGGACTTATTTGCAAATCCAGGGACTGTCCCCGGGAAACGTGGATGTCTGGTAATGCTAAGTTAGATTGCAATATAAAAAATGAAACTTGCACGCAGAAGAAATTGTAGGTGGCATGCTGCCACAACAGGTGCCTCTTTCACCTGATATTCTGGACATAACCTCAGTACATGTACCTTCCTGGTGATGTTAGAAAAGCTATGCATAGATTTTACAGTTAGCAGCACATTATGATTAACAAGTAGAAATAGTATTAAGCATTTTGTAAACAAAAACTGAAAATACATTTTCTCTGCTTTTGCTTACTGAATTTCTAAAAAGTTTTTTGGTAGATCACGTATATTTGCTGCTTCCCAGAACAAAATCCAACAAGGGTATATATTTTATTTGCTGGCTAAAAATTATACCTCATAGAAGTATTCTCCCTCCCCACTCCAAAGTCTTTTATTTCAGTACCTTTAAATAACATTTTATTGTCCTGGCTTCATTCAGCCTCTGTAAGAATGGCTAACCAAAATGGCATTTTAAATCACTGAGAAACGTTGAAGATATGATATGCAAGGTCACAGCCGGCTTCTTTTCCTCTAAGTTATCTTCTCATCCTGTCTCTAATTCTTTGCTGATGTATGAACTTGGATCGGGAAGCACCTTAAACCCTCCGTGGGGAAAAAGCTTAATATGGAATTGATTCAAAAAAGCTTGTTTGGGCAGAAGACCTAAATTGGGTTTCTAATAAAGCAGGAAGGCTTGGCAGTGTAGCAGCAAGATAAAATGATAGCTGAATGATAGAAGACATTGGCAAAAATGGCAACAAGAACTTTAATAATAACAATTCCTTATGGCATACCTTAGTAGGTTAAGTGCCCAGCAAGTAAGTCAAGTGCTGAGCAAAGTTGAATTTCTCTGCTTTTTTGATATCTACTAAGGGATAGGCAACGCCCAAAACTTTAATTGTCACTTAGCTACAAGTTACATGATCACAGACCAAAACAAAAACGTACAAACTGTGTTATTTTAAATATAGCTGCTGCATTCCCCCACTCTCAGTTTTATTCCTAACAGTCTTTGTGTTAAAAGCAAATTAGATGCTTTCACAATAATTAGCTCTCTGCTTCACCCAAGATCTCTCCTGGGAATGGCAATAAATGTTTGAAAGGGGGATGAAGAAGAAATCTGAGTTAGGGGAGTGCTTTTTTCAGCCTTATCAACTCATACTCACTTAATTATATTGTTTTATATGCTCTGCAGGAGAGGGCCTCTTGCCAAGACCGTCTTATCAGGAGGTCTGTTCTGCACAGTGAAGGAGTAGGGTCTTTAGTGTTGTGGCACCTTCCCTTGGAATGCCCTTCAGACATTGTCTCTGTTGTCTTGTTGGCTGCTGCTGAAGATCTTCCTCTGTCAACAAACCTTTTAAAACAGTGATCTTTCCTCGTCTGCATCTGTATTGTGATTGGTTTTAGATGTTTTGATTGTTTCTGCACTTGTGTGTTTGCTGCCTTGGGCTCTTTTGGGAGGCAGGGTAGGAAATAAATTGAATGAATGAATGAATGAATGAACGAATGAATATTGATAAACATGAAGGTGGGTATTACTCATGGAAAGAAGGAAGGCACATCTGGAAAAAAGCTTGAATTGAGTTGACTTATTCCTTTAAAAAAAGCAAGTATGTCACTTCCGGGGCTCCTGGGCCTGGCTTCACTCTCAAAAAAAGAGGTAGTAGTTGCTGGCAGGGTTGTCCTTTACATTCTTAGACTAGCAGGCCAATGGCAGCCTTTTCTAGAGAAAACTGATATTTACACAATTGCATGCCTGGGTTGCTTTGTGATTGGACTGCTGTCATGTGCTGTATGTAAGACTGACCTTTAAGAGTGTTCAGAAACTGTAATTACTGCAAAATATGGCAACAAAGAGAGAGCTTAGTCATATGTTGGATCAGTTGTGCTGACTTCCAGTAAGTTTCTCAGCACAATTCAAAGTGCTCATTTTCACCTAAAATGCCTAAGACCAGACTATCCAAAGAACTGCCTCCAGCCATGTGAACCTGCTGAGATAATTGGAAGGCACTCCACTGTGGATCCCTTTACCTTGTGAAATGGGGTTGTACAGTTGGGCCTTTTCTCAGTGGCAGCCGTCAGACAGTGGAAGAGAGAGCTAAAGGTAAAGGTAAAGGTACCCCTGCCCGTACGGGCCAGTCTTGACAGACTCTAGGGTTGTGCGCCCATCTCACTCAAGAGGCCAGGGGCCAGCGCTGTCTGGAGACACTTCCGGGTCACGTGGCCAGTGTGACATCGCTGCTCTGGCGTGCCAGAGCCGCACATGGAACGCCGTTTACCTTCCCGCTAGTAAGCGGTCCCTATTTATCTACTTGCACCCGGGGGTGCTTTCGAACTGCTAGGTTGGCAGGCGCTGGGACCGAACAATGGGAGCGCACCCCGCCGCGGGGATTCGAACCACCAACCTTTCAATCGGCAAGCCCTAGGCGCTGAGGCTTTTACCCACAGCGCCACCCGCGTCCCCAAGGAAGAGAGAGCTAGCCAGTAGTAAAGGCCAGGAGGTTCTACTTGCTCCATCACTTAGCATGTTCAGGTAGGAAATGAAAATTGGAAAATGTTTTGTTCGAGTGTTGTTGTTTTTGCAGAATTCAATGCTGTGCAGGGTTGAGTTTAAATTATTATTGCTGTTTAACTTGTATGCTATATAGTGAATTAAGTGTTTATGATTGTGTGCAATTGTAAGCCACTCTGGGAATCCCTGGTATCAAAGATGTATATTGAGCTGCTTTTGTAATTTATTCACTGTGCTGGGAATTTTAACCTGACTTATTTTGGCTGCTAAAACAATTGAGGAAAGGACAGACCCTCCAGGTGCCCCTGTTTTCCAGGAATGGAGTTATCTGACCCCCCAAGCCATCTGAAGGCAATCCTGTATAGGGAAGTTTTTTTAATGTTTAATGTTTTATTATGTTTTATATATGTTGGAAGCTGCCCAGAGTGGCTGGGGCAATGCAGTAAGATGTGTGGGGTATCGGATCCCAGAAGGCAGACCTATCATAGAAAAGTAACATATACCTGGAAACTATCCCATAAAGAGACAGTCCCTTTGTCCTCCCTTGGCTGGAAGCCAAGAGAGCATCTTTGGCTAAGCAGATGTTGCTTCTTAGACGAAAATAGTCATAGAGAGAGAGAGAGAGATGGCTGCCCTGCCCTGCCCTGCCCTGCCCTGTGCTTTTGTTGTTACCTGCACAGGTGGGGCCATGCCCACTCTAGTCACATGCAGAGGAAGTCTGTCCCAGCCCAGAAGGAAACAGGAAGTTTACTTGCTGACTGGACAAACATTCCTCCCCATGTGTAAACATATTCACTCTAGGAATGTTGTACTTGACTGCTCTTGTGTTTCACATCCCACAGGCAGCAGTGGCTGGCCAGAGGACTCCCAAGGAGAAGGGAAGGAGGAGAGGAGGCTGAAGGAACACTCCACAGGAAGGGTGTTCGAAAAAGGTGAGGGGCTGCCAGCTCTGCAGGCAAGGGGTGACCTAACTGGGCTCCTGAGTCCCACAGGGGTGCCACAGAAAGGATGTAGTTGGTCAAGGGAGCCGTGGACTCAAAAAGGTTGAAAACCTCTGGTACGCTTTGCAAGCTCAGTAATGCTGACCTGGAAAGAACTGAAACTATGAACATGTGATCCTTGCACCTCTTTGGGTGCATAAATATGGAAGGAATCCTGCATAAATTCATATCTTCCAGCTCGTATATGATGCCACATTCATATATTCATGAAATCTGGTCCCACTTCTCACTCCCAAATCACCTTTGAAACATGTTATTATATAGTAAAATAGCTGAATTAAGTTCTCGCACCCTAAGTAATTATGCCTACGCTTGCCTTTTTAGGGAGCAATCCTATGCACAAGAAGCTGGCATAAAGCAAAGTGGCATAAATTAAGGCTGCATAAGGTTACATCAGATCTAAACCCTGTTCAGCTGTGACAACTCTGCATAAGCCTGGCAGAAGGAAAATGAAGCTTTAAAATAGTGTTCAATGGCCGGTTGCCAGGTCATGTGATAAAGCTGAATTGGCTTAGGATCCAGCCTAAGTGCCTCCGTTCTGGTCCCGCCCCCACTATGGCTCCTGGAGCATCCCTTTCTGGGGACTTGCGCTGGCCTTGGCTCAGACAGCTTCACCTCAGCAGCTGAGTCCCAGCAGAGCCAGGATGAGCAAGTTATACTGGCATATTGTCAGCAGAGCCAGGGTTAGGGAGTTAATGGTGGCTAAGCTGGGTATCAGACAGCTGAGCTGGAGATCTGCTGCATCCTAAGCTACTCATCCTGGTAGATCTTGCCACAGGATTCCCCCTTTAGTATGTTAACCCAAACAGCCAACATGGCTCTTCTGCAAACACGCAAGCAAAACCACACACCCCCTGCTTGAGAACAGACAGAATGGACAAACCTCACACTCACTTGGTCTTCTGGCAGCAAATGTTCCCTCTATCACAGGGTACCAGCCCCCCCCCCCCCCAAATATGGAGGCAGTGCTGTCCATTTCCTACATTTTATTTATGCTCCACCCTTTAGCATTATGAATCTATGCTCCACCCTTTAGCCAAAGAGTCTCTCAGTGTGGCTTACAAAAATCAGCATTAAGTTGTTTATTGTGAAGCCCTCCTCTAAGTTGTGCCTGGCAGCCTGAGTGGCATAAGCAGCTGCATGTTTTGTAAGTGCTGATGAAATGAAGGACAACTTTAAACATGAAGATAAACCCAAGAGAGAGCTGAATGCAATATTAAGGCTACATTTTCCTGCTTCTAGTGCTAAAAGATTTGCTACAACGGCTTCCAGCTGATATTTGTTTATCCCTAAAGGCAGAAGCATCTAACCTGGGCATCTTCATGGATTTCATATTATATTTTGAAATGTGAATGTGATGTCTAAAAAACCTGCCTGGATGGCTTAGAAATTGGTAGCAAATGCCATCCTTGCTTACTTGAGGGCAAATCGGCATTAATCTGTGAATTTGTCCACACGAATTGTGTTCACTGCAATCATCATGATGATCTTGAGCACTGTTCTTTACTACAGTATGAACTGGAGATGGATTGAATTACATTTAAAGAATGTTGAGCTACTGTAGGTTATACATGTAAGCAGTGAAGTCCATCGTTCAAACGCTACCAACAGGGGGGAAGTTCTAAACTCACTCAAAGTTGACAACTCCCACTGAAGACAGAGGGACGTAATTCTGAAAAATGAACTCCCAGTGACTTTTCATATGGTCTTAGGCAAGCCAGTATTCTGTTTTAGCATCCTCACCCACCAGCACTCACAACATAAAAATGATTACTAGGCTGTCGTAAACGTTACTGAGACAAGCACAAAACACTTGAAATAACTTTATAAAATTGCTAAGCATTCTTCTTATTCCCCAAATTCTTAAGTTCAAGAGTATTTTGTTGCTATACTTGCCAGAAATCACAGTAAGAGCAAAAATAAAAAAGCAATTCTAACAGGGAAAGAGAAGTTGATTAAGATTCAGACTGGATCTAGGACTCAGCTAGACTGGTAAAGAAAAAGCATTTTATATGTGTTGTACGTAGACACATCAAAGAAGCATTTCAGTTTAAAGCATTGTAAATTTAAACAGGGAAAGTAGGTAGAGAAAAACGGGAGTCCACATCGCCATCTGGTGGCACAATGTTACATCACACATATAACACATATAAATTGCTTTTTCTTTACCACTCTAGCTGAGTTCTCAGTGGAGAAGCCAACTATTACCACTCAACTGCAAACTAAATTGGAAAAGTAAGCTATATATTGTAACACAAATTAATGAGTCACACGGGTTCAGTAATTTGTGCTGGATAATTTTAGAGGTTTTTGTGGCTGCAAGAAGGAACTGTATTTATACAGTGGTACCTCGGTTTTTGAACGTAATCCGTTCCGGAAGACCATTCTAGTTCTGAAACATTTGAAAACCGAAAATTCAATAACCAACAGCTTGGCCTCAGGATCTTGCACTCAGCGGAAGCCACTTTTCCTGTTTGACTTCTGAGGCGTGTTCGAAAACCGAAGCATTCACTTCCAGGTTTAAAGGTAAAGGTAAAGGGATCCCTGACCATTAGGTCCAGTTGTGGCCGACTCTGGGGCTGCGGTGCTCATCTCACTCTAGAGGCCTAGGGAGCCGGCGTACAGCTTCCGGGTCATGTGGCCGGCATGACTAAGCCGCTTCTGGCGAACCAGAGCAGCGTACAGAAACACCATTTACCTTCCCGCCATAGCGGTGCCTATTTATCTACTTGCACTTTGACATGTTTTCGAACTGCTAGGTTGGCAGGAGCAGGGACCGAGCAACGGGAGCTCACCCCATCATGGGGATTTGAACCGCCGACCTTCTGATTGGCAAGTTCTAGGCTCTGTCGTTTAACACCACCCGTGTTCGAAAACCGATGTGTTCACTTCCAGGTTTACGCCGTTCAAAAACCAAAATATTCATCAACAGAGATGTTCTAAAACCGAGGTACCACTGTACACTCATATATAACTTTTAAAAGATAAATATTTATTTGCCAAAACCACTCTTTCTAACTGCTTTGCTTTCTACAGGAAGAAGCCGGCAATTCAACATGAGGACCTAATGCCTGGTACTGCTATTATTAATGCCCCCGGACTGAATCCTCAGCTATGCCCCCAAAACAACCCAGTGGAGAACCCAATGCATCAAGGTAGTAAAGAGTGGATTTGGACCTCTTACCAGCTGCGGCTGAGGGGGGAGCCGGCCAGGGGGTCCCTGGCAGTGGGGATTCCTCAACAGCCTTCCCAGACTTGCTGACTATTTATGTGCCCCCCCACCATGTGTTTGTGGGAGGGAGGGGGCATTATTGGTTTGGTTTGTTCTTGTTCTTACTTGTATTATGTATGTTGTGTTTTTATCTTGTAATTTCATGCTGTGAACCACCCTGAGATCTATGGGTGAAGGGTGGCATACAAATGTAGGAAATAATCAGAATAGGTGATGATGCCAGGGCGCTTTTTTTTTTTTTTTTTTTTTTTTGCAAACCAGTAATGTGTGTGTGTAATGTAAAATAAAGGGTCGTGTGTTATATTGATTGAAGGCTTTGATCTAGGGTTCAGTCACCCTGGGAGGCAGGAGGAGACAACAGTTTCTCTCTCTCTCTCTTTGCAATGTAAGAAGCTTTATTAATAGTCTTACAATACATTATCTATATATAGTACATCTCGTAGAGTAAATTGAGATTTCAATCAAATGCATGCACACACACACAAAAACATATACTTGTCTTTTCTTACATAGTTATAAACCTTAAGCTTCAGCTGTGTTTATGCTACTTTTTATGTGGTTATTAACAAAACTTATTAACAAAAATATCATAAAAACTTTGGACTTCCTGTCAATTCCCATTGTATGCTTTTATTCTAATAGTGAATGTACCTACTATTATTAATCTTTTCTTTATATATTCTCTAATACCTTCTAACAACAATTTGTACCGTTAATCTTATTTCTCCTATATTTCTTTATCCAAGGTCATTCAAATGCTGCCATAGACAAAAACCATTGGTATATTTTTGTACATATCTCTTGTATTCATCCCATTTTTGTGCAAATTCTTGTCTTGAACTGCCCCTTGGCTGTTGGTCAATTGCGCCATTTCCACATATTCTTTTTCTAAAAAAATACTTTATTAAGGATTTTCTTGTTTTACAGAAGTAAGTGTAATGCCTCGTGTGTTTTTTTCCCATGTAACATTTTTACAAATCCGTTTCGTTTGTTGAGGCATTAGGGGGAGAAGGGAAAAAAAAGAAAGAAAGGAAAAAGAAAGGGGGATGGAGGGAGGGAAGATGGATGGGGGTGGGGTCGGGTGGCGATGTTTCTATTATGCTCAATGTATGTAGAGTAAAGGGACGGTATCCGCAATATACAAAATACTACTCCAAAATCCCACAAACCCCCTAGACGCAATCATAAAACAATGGGAGAATGACATAGGCTATGAGATTAACCCCATTCAATGGACCAGAATGTGGTCTAAACCCCCCTTTAAATCCATATCAACGAAAAGAAAATCCATATCAACGAAAAGAAAATAACTCAAACTGAAACTCACCTACAGGTGGTACCTAACACCAAGGAAACTAGCGCTAATACGCCCAGGAACCTCACCAAAATGCTGGAGAGGGTGCACCTCCACAGGCACATACCTCCACATGTGGTGGGAGTGTCCCAAAATCCAACTATTCTGGACAACAGCCATACGAGAAATATGTAAAATAACTAAGCAAGTATTAGATATCACCCCAGAATTGGCCCTGCTAAACATCTTCCAAGACAACAACGCCCATTTACACCACAAAGAACTCATAACCCACCTACTTTCAGCAGCCAGAAACACCATAACCAGACACTGGAGAGACCTGTCAGGAGTAAGCATGGACCAATGGTACCAAATAGTATGGGAAACAGCCCTACTAGAAAAATTAACTAATAAACTGAAACTGACACGAGGACAAACAGAAGAAGACACCTTCACCCCGGTATGGCTCCCCTTTATCACATACACAGCCCAACAAGACAATGACAATAATCCACCAACAGAATACAAATCAATATGGCTAACCTGATCCAAAACACCCACCCACTTCACTCACACACAAAAACAAAGATCACCACAGCCAATCACAAACAAACAATCACACCCTAGGCCAACCCCAATCTCTCTCACCACCAAAGGAACACAAGTGAACAACACAAGCAACGCTGACACCAAACTCTACATACATTTCCACATATTCTTGTAACTTTTTCTGCCAATCCATTAAAGTCAGAACATTTCCCCCTTTCCAGTTCTTTGCTACTAGTATTCGGGCCACCGCCATAGTGTATAGAAATATTTCTCTTAAGTTTTTCGGGATATCTTTTCCAACAATGCTTAACAAAAATGTTTCAGGCTTTTTAAAAAATGTTGTTCCAAAGATTTTTTTCAGCTCATCATAGACGAGGCCCCAGAATCCTCTTATTTTCCTACACGTCCACCACACGTGGTACATGAGGAGACAACAGTTTCTCTTAGTCTCTCCTAAGCATCAGCTAACCAGCCCTGGGTTTGGGGAAGCTTGACAACAAATTAGGGGCATGAGTCACAAACCAGTTGTTAAATAAAACTAAAAGGCTTTAGTTCCTAGCACATTGGTATCTTGTATTTTTATTCTTCAGTATGGGGGAATGTATATACACGTCTCTCCCTACTCATTACTCCAGGTTGTATGGGGAGACAAGTCAAAGGGTTGCAGGCAAATCATAGAAGTCAGCAAGTGAATCAAAGCCGGGAAGCCTGGCATAGCATTCAAAGAATGTAACCAATTTACATACAACAAATCACTGGACAAATATCGCCTTGTGATCTTCATTTCAAAGACTGCAGCAGACATGGTGTATGAGGAAAGAAATGAAATTATTTTGTAAATTGTGGTCTCGGCTGATGTTGCTTTAGCTATATAGTTGACAGCCTCTTACTCTTTTATAAGGCAGGGTCGATCTGGCTGCCAATTAGCTTCTGGGAACAAAGTGCTGCTCTTACCTTTTACAGTCCTTAACAATTTCCCCATCACACTGACCTCAATAATATTTGTAATAATCACTGGCTTTCAGAATATCAGCAAAAGGCCTATTATGAAAGTCTCTCTCTCTCTCTCTCTCTCTCTCTCTCTCTCTCTCCTCCCTCCTTCCCTCCCTTCCTCCTGTGTGCATAGGGCTGTATGTTACAATAATTCCTGGGAGGTGCAAATTGTTTCTCCATGCATCCTCTGTGAATCCAAGATTACTGTTAGTGGCAGCTGGGGCTTCCATTGTCAGCATTGCAGGGCAGGTTTCGCCTCCGCAGCAAAAGTGTTCAAGTGCAGCACTGCTTTTCTTCTCTATCTCTAGATAGAGGTGGCTGGAAAATAGTCACCTTAAGGACACAGGGTTGAAGTCTGACTCTGTTTCCCATTGCCCTGATGGTCCCAGAAACACCAGCCATTGGAACTTGAGCTGACCCCTGTCTACGCAGCCCTTTCCTCATTTCTTCTTCTTGGTCACATTGGAATCACACTGACTTTTATATAGCCTTCTTCACATGTGAAGGTGCATCTCACAAAGAGAGGGCTCCTTGGTTCTGTCCCAGGGTCAAGTTTTCATTTTTTCCAGGACAAACATACATGGCTATTCTGTAGCCAGCATGAATGAGGACAACACACATCTCTAGAGGTGGACCAGCAGCGCAGCCCCTTTTTACACACAGTGCTCCTTCATGTGATTCACAGGTGCAGGGGGCACTTGTGTATTTGTTTTAAAATCGGGGGGGGGGGGCTCCTTTTGGAATAAAACATTGTGCAGACCAATAAGCTTTGGTTCAAAACTTTGCTAACCAGATCTTCTTCAAATGGCTACAAAAACATCAGAGATACATTCAAATAATTTTAAACAATTATACTTAACATTTACACACTCCTTGGTTCAAAAGGTGAGACACAGGACGTGCCAATGGATATATACCTAGAGAGCCAAGCTCACATATTGCAATAGAATTTACTTCCAAGGCAGTATGCATAGGACTGCAGTCTTACAGCCCAACACTGAGTGTTTTGCAAGTTTACTCAGAAGTAACTCTTATGATGTTCAATGGGACTTCCTCCAAGTTAAAACATACACAGGGTTGTATCCTTTCTCTTCCCACTCTTGATTTTACAGTTGTTCAGATTTGCTTATTGACCTCTGATAGTTTTCATAGTGTATCTTAATATCATAGAATCTTAGAATTGGAAGGGACCCCAAGGGTCAATCTAGTCCAACCCCCTGCAATGCAGGAATCTCAGCTAAAGCATCCGTGACAGATGGCCACCCAACCTCTGCTTAAAATCCTCCAAGGAAGGAGACTCCACAACCTCCACTGCTGAACAGCTCTTGCCGTCAGGAAGTTTTTAGTTTAGTCAGAATCTCCTTTCTTGCAACTTAGAAGAGACAATTGCTCCTGTGTGAATGGGAACCTGTGCCCACTTTCTTGGGAGTCAGTTTCATTTAACTTAGAGAGATTCTGAGTAAACTTACATAGGACTGGATTGTAATGTGTATCATGTTGCCTTCCCTCAATATTTTTCGTACAGATTTATAAAGTTTTTTTAATATAAAAAATAGCCTACTGTTCCAATTCACTCGGTTGTTTTTAATTGATCAAATTGAAATCAATCAGCAATGGAGTCACATGCATTACTACTCAGAAGTAAGTCCTACTGAGTTCTATGGAACTTATTCTCTAAGTGTATAGGAATACATCCTACATAAACGTTTTAGCAATAATAATGAAAATAAATAACTACAAGCTCATTTTCCCAAATCCCCTGTACTATTCTCTGCCTCCCACACATTACTGTACATATAAATATCTTATGATACACATTCTTGGTGGACTCGCCACAGATTTTAGGGGTCAGCTGAGTTCTTTTTGTTTTGTTTTATGCTCCAGGACAGGTTAAAGGACACCTATAATAGCTGTATGATTATGACCCCCTACATGCCCTACATTTTGTGAGTTCTAAAGATGGCAATCAGCCCAGAAGAGATTTTAAGACCCACTATGACCCTCATCACAGACAGGAGGCAGGCAATGCAGGGGGAGGGAGCAATGCATATTTTGAAGCTCTCTGGACTTTCAAAAAGATATTGGCCTTGTATGAAGCGGCATGAATCCTTTTTCTTTCCTTTTTTGCAGGGCTTATCCGTGCCCTCACAATGAAGTAGAAAACTATTACACCAAGAAATAACCAATTCATTTCAATCAACATAGTATTTTGAAGAATGAGCGACTCATTTTCTTCTCTCTCAGGAATATTTCACTGGTAGCATTCTGAAAATCACATTTGTGCAAAGTTTCATATTTTGAAACAAAATATGTTCAGGGCAGGTAAGTGAAGTCCTGCAGGAGAAAATACCAAATTGTGATAGTTTACTTTGGAGTCCTAAAAGGGAAATAAGAATAAGGACAGAGAAAGCAGGAATTCTTCCAAAGAAGGCAATTTAGAATTTCATGCTTAAGCATTTTACAAGCAGAACACATACAGGTGCAAGGTAATTGAGCATCAGGAAACCTGTATCTGTTATCCATCCCCATAAAGTATATTTTAAAACAACCTGTCATCATTGTAAGTTATCAGCAAGGCAGAGAGCTTAACGTAATTGAAAACAGATTATAGACATTTCTATGGATACTGATGCATGTATATAAACCTTTATATACTCCTGTATGTATATGTATGTATAAGCTGTCTGTGGACAAACTTTGGCTCCCTCGGCCTGAAGCGAGATGAGCACCACTCCCCATAGTTGCCTTTGACTGGACTTAACCATCGAAGGGTCCTTTACCTTTTTTACGTAAACATTTAACATGCGAAATGGCATATATGAGCTTCACTTTTCTTTTCTTTTCTTGTACTTGGAACTGTACTTGGAACTTGTAGAAACAGTTAACCATATGTGCTGTACACTCATGATATGTGGGTCAGGACATTGCCAGCACTCCATGTAGCATGGGTGACCATGTGCTTGAGGTAGTGGATGATGTTGTCTACGTGGGTTCCACCATAACCAGCAACCTCTCCATCAACACTGAGCTGGACAAGCATATTCACCAGGCAGCTGTGGCAATGACTCGCCCCTCCAAAAGGGGATGGGAGAATGTGATGCTAATGACCAATACCAAAATGAAGATCTACCAGGCTTGCATGCTGAGCAAGCTGCTTTATGGAAATGAGTTGTGGGTAACTTACAGTTACCAAGATTGACGCCTCAACATATTGCACATGTGCTGTGTCAGGAAGATTTTGGGCATCACGTGGAAGGACAGTCTCAAGCAAGGATGTGCTCTCCCAAGACTATGTTTCCAGCTACGCTGGTTTAATCATGTCCACAGAATAAAAGATGGCAGGTTCCCAAAGAAGTGCTTTATGGGGAGCTGGCTTCACATACCAGGCCCATTGGCAGACCTATTCTGTGTTACAAAGGTGTCTGCAAACATGGCATGAAGACTGGCAATATCAACTTTGCTGTGTGGAAAACCCATGCAAACAGAGGCACTGAGTTGGGCCCCAGATTTTTTGGGAGCGGGACAGTGCTATGTGCATGTGATGCCATGTATGTGCCACGTGTGTGATGTCACACACACAATGCTGGGCTCATGCTCGTCCCAACGATGTGCATGTGATGTGGCATGTTGATGTCAGTAAAGTCAGCATTATGAATGGGCTTCTCCAAAGTGCTACTTCTGCAACATGAAATCCTAACATTCCAGTGTACTCCCTAGGCAAGAAAAACATGTTGGTGCTGATCTTTAAAGGCCTAAATGGCTTTGGCCCAGTATACTTGAAGGAGCGTCTCTTCCCCACTCATTCAGCCCAGACACAGAGATCCAGCACTGAGGGCCTTTTGGTGGTTCCCACACTGCAAGAAGTTAAGCTACAGGGAACCAGGCAGAGGGCCTTCTCAGTAGTGGCACCCATCCTGGGGAATGCCCTCCCATCAGATGTTAAGGAGAGGAGTATTTATATAACATTTAGAAAACATATGAAGGCAGCAATGTATATAGAAGCTTTTTAAGGTTTAATGTTTTGTTATGTTTTTATATATGCTGGAAGCCACCCTGAGTGACTGGGGCAACCCTGTGAGATGGGTGGGGTACAAATAAATTATTATTATTATTATTATTATTATTATTATTATTATTATTATTATTATTATTATTAAAATTTGACCCTGTCACCTGAGGAAAGAAGAAAGCATATGAGGAGATATATCTTCAAATAACTCAAGGACTGTCACTTGGAAGACGGAGCAAGCTTGTTTTCTCCTGCTCTGGAGGGTGGGACCTGAACCTATGGCTTCAAATTCCAAGAAAGGAGATGCTGAATAAACATCAGGAATAACTTTCTGACATTAAGAGCTGTTCAGCAGTGGAACGGACTCCTTGGACTCTGCTTCCTTGGAGGTTTTTAAGCAGAGGTTGGATGGCCTTCTGTCATGGATGCTTTAGTTGAGATACCTACAAGTGCAGGCGGTTGGACTAGAGGACCCTCAGAGTCACTTCTGACACTACAATTCTGTGATTCCATGATATGCCATCTCCTCTTACACCTCCAGTCCCAGCTGGAGGCAGATCCTCTGCAGAACCTGCAGAACCTGTTTCAACGCAAGGGATCAGTTCTGGAATATGTGAAATAGTGGCAGTAACAGATGTAGTTGTGAGCATATGAAGAGAAAGGATCTGAGTGTACCATGCAGACTGGATTTTGGAAAACAGGGTTTCCATCTCTCCCTCCAAGCTGATTCTTAATATTTACTTAAAATTTTGCAGCCCTGAATAGGTACCTTGATTGTACAGCTCCATTATCTGCTTTGTGCTCTCTCTTAGTCATAGACAAGGAAGCAAAGAGGGGAGCTTCAGAGGTTCATAGTTTTGGTTTGCTGTGTGAAATGCCATTATGAAGCTTCACCAAATGGGAAATGTCTGCTATTCTCCCTAGAAATGATTAATTGTTCTTTTCCTTAAGATCAAATATGTTTTGGTGACAGTCGGGAAATTAATTATACCTCATTTAATTGAGGGAAATGGAAATTATCCCAATTATGTCAAAGCTTTCAATGAAACAACGATGTAAAGTATTGTGCATACATCATTCCACAAGCGGGGTAGGACACAGGAGAGCCTAATTGAAAAATTGCAGAACATCAGTTGACACAGATCATTGTCAATTTACAAGGCTGAACCCAGCCCCACCCCCCACAAAAACCAGTAGCATTATTTTTCATTTGTGCGGTAACAATGCCATTACACAGCACATGACTATCAAATAATGTAAGAAGCTCAATAGGAAAGAACCAACTTGTAAACAACTTGCTCTTAAGGTTTTCTTTGTTTTTCATTAAATCATTGCATCTGTAATTATAATTGAGGCATGCATTGCTACATTCAATGCTAAAGTGACGGAATCTGAACTACTAATGCTCTGATTTTGAAAGGGTACTGGGAAATTCACAAATTTTACCATAATTCCTGGGATGAAAGACTTTCGCCCTCTTCATATTTCACCTACCTCCATTGCCACTTACACCTAGGAGGCCAAAGTTCATACTGCAGTTCAATCATGATGCTCACGGTTGACTTAGGGCTCTTTTCCCCATTATGTTTCAGTGTAACCTACCTGTCAGAGTTGTTGTGAAGATATGGGCCAACCCACCCATGAAGCAAGGGCGGCAAACTGTCCTGGGCCGCCCCTGGAGAAGATGGTGTCATCATCCCATATACAGTGGTACCTCTAGTTACGAACTTAATTCGTTCCAGAGGTCTGTTCTTAACCTGAAACTGTTCTTAGCTAGAGGCGTACTTTTGCTAATGGGACCTCTTGGCGCTGCTGCGCCACCGGCACACGATTTCTGTTCTCATCCCAGGGCAAAGTTCTCAACTCGAGGTAACTCTTCCAGATTAGCGGAATTTGTAACCTGAAGCATTTGTAACCTGAGGCGTTTGTAACTCAAGGTACCACTCTACATTATCCTGAGTGCCTTGGAGAAAGGACTGCATACACAAATATGACAGGTAGAATTAAATGGCAATAAATAAATAAAAACTTCACTTCAATGAAGAAGAAACATCTTCAGATTTTGCAGTGTTGGAGGATCAGATATAACTGATATACCAGTAAGGACACTTTAACATGTACTCTGAATTACCTGTGCTAAATGGGGATTTTGCTGCCTCCATGCCCCTATTTCATTCTGGCTAGGAACTCACAGAATTGGAAACAGAATGCTGAACCAGACGGGTGTTGGGTCTGATCAAACCAAGTGCTTATGTTCTGACATGGATCTGGCCTGGAGTGAATGCAAATGTCCTCTACCACACAAAGCAAAGCTTCATGTCCATCATCTCTACCACAACACTCACTCCCTTAGAGCCTCTGTGTTTCCAAGGGCTGAACCATTCAGCCAAAGTGGTAGGTTGGGCATATAGGCTGAATGCAGGCACACATGAGTTCAGTTTTGTGATCACACAAAGCAGCCCAGCATGCAGTTTCCAATGAGAAACTGACTCCATGGGCAAACAAGTTAATCATTTTCCCCAAGTTTCTTTCCCACTACCCAACTCTGCACAGCAACTTCTGCATAAATATTTCCACAAATACCATTCTGTATTCCTCTTAATATACAATAACTATTTGAGCATTGTTTGGGGAATTATCCTGGTGTGATACTGTGGCCTCCTTTTAAACTGGTTCAGTCTGGTGAAGCATTAGGTGGAACAGAGGGAAATGCCATAAGCAGCAATAAAGAGGACATACAAATTTGTATGAAAGGAACAACTCAGATGACCACAAAATCCACTGAGAAGCAACCCTGCAATGGCCTCATTAAAATGAATGTGATGTATGCATCCTGCTGGATAAAGCAAAGATCACCACCATCACAATGCAAGTCAGTAAAGGAACATGAAGGAAGGCTGAAGAGCCCTGCATTTTATAGGCCATATGCCTACTGTTTGTGACTGAATAGCTACCTCTGTTCCAGGCAAAATTCTATGATCTCTGCTGCAGGTACCCAACTGTGTCTCCAACTCCATACGTCTGTTAGAAGCTGGTGAATGCCCAATTTCAACTAAAGCATGGTGGGCTGCCCTAAAACATTGGCTCAGGATGTCAGTGTTTGATCTAAGGAAGGGTTTGTACCAACACCTGACCAATGAGGAATTTGTCAGCAAATGGCAGAAAACCATGGCTAGAAAAGCCACCTCTATTGTTCCATCACCCCCCCCCAACTTTATTACTGGGTTATGAAGGTGGAGAGGAGTTCCCTACCAGGACAGACTTTGCTCATGTGCTCAAGACATCGCTTCTATAAAACATATTTTGCTGCACTGGGCGAAATATGAGCAAGCCAGGGCTGAACTGATATTACCCTTGCTGGTACCTTTCCTGGGAAAATCAGAGGCTCACTATGTCAGGTTCCTATTGGAAGACTGGACAAATGCTGGAACATTAGCAGTGGCAAAGTTTTTATCAGTGGTTGCAAGAACCAATGATCCCTATCTTTAAGTCTGAACAAAATGCTTGTTTAACCTGGAGGTAGTAAGGTAAAGGTACCCCTGCCCGTACGGGCCAGTCTTGACAGACTCTAGGGTTGTGCGCCCATCTCACTCAAGAGGCCAGGGGCCAGTGCTGTCCGGAGACACTTCCAGGTCACATGGCCAGCGTGACAAAGCCGCATCTGGCGAGCCAGGGCAGCACATGGAAACGCCGTTTACCTTCCTGCTAGTAAGCGGTCCCTATTTATCTACTTGCACCTGGGGGTGCTTTCGAACTGCTAGGTTGGCAGGCGCTGGGACCGAGCAACAGGAGCGCACCCCGCCGCGGGGATTCGAACCACCGACCTTTCGATCGACAAGCCCTAGGCGCTGAGGCTTTTACCCACAGTGCCACCCACGTCCCTAACCTGGAGGTAGGCTGTCTGAATTGTGCATTGCTTTGTAACGATTTGTTGGGTCTCTGGACAGTAATAAAGATTGACTGACTGATTGATTGATTTTTTTATTATTATTTTTACAGCAAACAGCTGAAACCTAGGTGGTGTACTTCAGAGAGAAGGACATATGGCTTCTGAGAATTCTGTTGCTCCTTGACACAGTTAAACTAGCAGCCCTGATGGGCTCTTGAGTGTAGGCCGGACCTGTATTCATGCATGCCAGGTGCAAATTACATTTACCAGTATTATCAAAAATTAAAAGCCTATGAAATTTTGGAGAAATGTGTTGTTGGTGCACCTGTGAGAAGCCTCAAATGCAGTATTCCTTTGTCACAGAAGAGGGGAGGGACTTTGTAACAATGATGGCTTACATGTACTGACAAAAGCCATTTCATCAGCAGCATCAACTCTGCATCTCAGCAGCTAGACAAAAAAAAATGCTTAGAATAAGATAAAATAAAACTGGACAAAAATGCCCAGTAACACTAATTATTAGGCAGTCATGAAAATGGTTGAAAAATTAAATAACATCAGGGAAATGGAGATAAGTGAACATAATTGTCTCTGACTCAAGCACTGAGGCAATTATGGAGGAGCGTTATTATTACAATAACTGCTTCTGGACATGAACAACATGTTATCCTTCTGTTAAATAATTTGGGTGATTATGTATCTCCTCCCTTGTTACCTCCTTACAAGCTGGGAAGTGACTCTGAATGCAAATGCCCGCATGTATAGACAGGAGATGTGCCCCTTGCAAGAAAGTGTGGGCAGATGTATTATATTTGTGCCATTTCTGATCCTTCTCTTTTGGAGCCATTCTTTTTAGAAGGTGGTTTTTTCTACATAGATGGCTAGAAGATGACAAGCAGAAATAAAATAAAATAAAATAAATAAAATATAAAATAAAATAAAATAAAATAAAAATGCACACTAACTCTGGACCCACATTTGCTGAGAGGTGATCTAACAGTAATTTGCTCACACTGCTTTTGGGTGTTCTGAAAGCCTAAGCAACAGAAAACAACAAAAAGCAGAGGTAGCTTTTCCAGCTCCACAATCCACACCAGGGCACTGCCTTTATCAGTCCAAGGGAAATGTTATACTGTCCAAGCTTTGTGGGGTGGGGAGGGGGAAATAGGCTGGTTCTGGAAGTATGGATGACACTATATTTCCTCACAGCCTTGAGATGAAATGTGGAAGGAAGTGTGTGCTTTGCAATTGTAAGGTTGCAGATAGGGATGGATTCGAGGAAGTTGAAACATACAATGGAAAAATAAAGAAAAATGCAAGGCAGGATTCAACTTATTGATTGATTGATTGATTGATTGATTGATTGCATTTATAGCCCACCTTTCCTTCAATGATCTCAAGGTGGCATGTTTGGTTTTCCCTGTCCCCATTTTAACCTCACAACAACCATGCAAGGTAGGTTGGAATGAGAGATAGTGACTGGCCCACGGTCACCCGGTGAGCTTCATTACTGAGTGGGATTTGAATCCTGTTCTCTCAGATCTCAGTCCAACACTCTAACCAAACCACCATGCTGGCTCTATGTGTTCTATCAGTGGAAGTCTGCAAACGTCCTTCTGCTTGCACAATGGGGTTTTCCCTGCTGTCCTCACCCCCCCCCCCAGCACACCCACATGCCCCCTGAAATTGGCTCAGGGGGTTATGTCAGGAGGAAAGACCAGCAGACTTGTTCTATGTGGTCCAGAGGTTGGTTAATCCTGACCAGGAAGGCAGATCTCTGGAGCGCACATTGACTAACTGTAACTGAATAACTAAACACTTTGAGGTTAAAGTTGCTCAGCTCTACAGTGATTTAAACACTGCCATTGTGTCAGTGCTTAAAATTCTACAAGGCAGGTTTAAGCAATATGTGGACCGAGAACTCTCAGAAGTGCAAGCTGGATTTCGAAGGGGCAGAGGAACCAGAGACCAAATTGCAAACATGCGCTGGATTATGGAGAAAGCTAAAGAGTTCCAGAAAAACATCTACTTCTGCTTCATTGACTATGCAAAAGCCTTTGACTGTGTCGACCACAGCAAACTATGGTAAGTTCTTAAAGAAATGGGCGTGCTTGATCACCTCATCTGTCTCCTGAGATATCTGTATGTGGGACAAGAAGCTACAGTTAGAACTGGATATGCAACAATTGATTGGTTCAAAATTGGGAAAGGAGTACGACAAGGCTGTATATTGTCTCCCTGTTTATTTAACTTATATGCAGAATTCATCATGCGAAAGGCTGGATTGGATGAATCCCAAACAGGAATTAATATCAACAACCTCAGATATGCAGATGACACAACCTTGATGGCAGAAAATGAGGAGGAATTAAAGAACCTTTTAATGAGGGTGAAAGAGGAAAGCGCAAAATATGGTCTGAAGCTCAACATCAAAAAAACCGAAGATCATGGCCACTGGGCCCATCACCTCCTGGCCACTAGAAGGGGAAGAAATGGAGGCAGTGAGAGATTTTACTTTCTTGGGCTCCATGATCACTGTAAATGGTGACAGCAGTCACAAAATTAAAAGATGCCCGATTCTTGGGAGAAAAGCAATGACAAACCTAGACAGCATCTTAAAAAGCAGAGACATCACCTTGCCGACAAAGGTCTGTATCGTTAAAGCTATGGTTTTCCCAGTAGGGATGTATGGAAGTGAGAGCTGGACCACAAAGAAGGCTGATCGTCGAAGAATTGATGCTTTTGAATTATGGTGCTGGAGGAGACTCTTGAGAGTCCCATGGAGTCCAAGAAGATCAAACCATTCTGAAGGAAATCAGCCCTGAGTGCTCACTGGAAGAACAGATCCTGAAGCTGAGTCTCTAATACTTTGGCCACCTCATGAGAAGAGAAGACTCCCTGGAAAAGACCCTGATGTCGGGAAAGATGGAGGGCACAAGGAGAAGGGGACGACAGAGGACAAGATGGTTGGATAGTGTTCTTGAAGCTATGAACATGAGTTTGATCAAGCTGTAGGAGGCAGTGGAAGACAGGAGTGCTCTGGTCCATGGGGTCACAAAGAGTCGGACATGACTAAATGACTAAACAACAACAAATTGTGCCAGTGCCAGTTGAAGTGTCCACTGCAATGCCAAGCCCAATGTTGTGTGATAATGCAGCCTAATGCTGTCAGCTGGATACTTGCAGTGATGCACCCAACCACCTGCTCATTAGATCCTTGCCCATCCTGACTCCAAGAGATCTGAGTCCTCATCAGGGGATGAGTTTTTTGGGGGGTCAGGTCAATGCTTGTATCACACCACCATTCTAGTCATCCTTCAGGAGTTAAAGGGCAAATGGACAGCCTCTTCTACTTGTGGGAGCTCCCTGTGCTTCTGAGCTCCATACAGGATACTAGAAGCTTTTGTCTGAATCCTAAAATGAGCACCCAGCACAGGCCCATCCCCAAATCCGATATATTGAGATCTCGCAGCACTGGAGACAGTCATATGATTCCATTAAAAAAAAAAAAAAAATCCAAACACAACCCCAACCCCTCCTGTAAATTCATTTTTTCCCCCTACTGGCCACTGATGTCAAATGTAAACAGTTTGAAAAACATATGTGACATTAATCAAATCTTACTTCTCATTTTCCAGGCTTCTAAACAGAACATATTGCATCAACTCTTCCTCTGAGTCCCATGGAACCTGCCTATGAACCACAGAACTAACAAAGTTGGACATCTGCCTGATCTGTAATGTCTCTGGCTTGATCTCGTTGGCTGAGCTAATTAAAAAAATATGCCTATTAGTATTTTATACTTGAGCAATGTAATTAGGATCTACTAGTAACTGTTTTTATTCCATTTTTCACCTCCATAGCACTTATACCACTTTGTATCTTCACTTTATAGTTGATTTTGTTTGGGGAAAGAAAATTTCAGAATAGGTGACTGCATGGGAAATTAGGTAAAGCATTAATAATAATATAACTGCATTTAGAAGGCAGTAATAACCTCAATCTTTCAACTCTATACAGTTTTTTTTAGCCTGAAGGCAAACATTAAAAGCATATTATTCTTTCAAGTGTCTACTTGATCATATCTTGTGTTTGGTAGAAATGCAACAATTAAAACAATAGCTTTTGTGCAAGGGTACACTAGAAAACTAGTTAATTTACTTTTTCTGTACAGGGATTTTCTTTTAAAGAACATTTAATTCTAATGATTTCAGTAATGATGAGAGAAGGAACTGAAGACAGTATATGACACTGCTGATCACATAGCTATCATCGAGTTTTGCTCATCTTTCTCACTCCATATTGTACATTTGGAATTAAATATTCAACGCAAGCTTCACTTTATCTAATGGATGTAGAGTTTTTAATAATATAAATATGAAAATTATTTGCTAGCATATTCATGCAACAGATACTTTATGGACAGCATTTTATGGAGAAAATGTTTAAATAGGAGAAAAAATAGTATCTGTGAGGACCCAGGCAATTTACTAATTTGAAAAGGCTTCAGAACAGTGATAAGGCAGCTTGTTATACTGTATATTAGATCCACCATTAAGGTTGCTCAACGTCTGCTGATAATGGATGCAAATGAAACCTACTGAAAAGCAAATTTGCCATGTGCCTATAACTATCTCCGTTGCTTCTGTGGATTTGTGTCTTAATTTGAATATAGCTTTACTTAGTAGACATTTTTTAAAAAAACCAAATAAATGTACATTAGTTTATCTAGGCTAGGTCTACCCCGCCCCCCCGTGAATTTGCTCTACACCATGGTCTGTATTCCAGTTTGGCTCAGAGAATGTCAAAAGTTCATTTCAGAAATGCTCCCAGAAAATGAATTTCTTAAATTCCCCTAACAGGCAAGAGGATGTGATCTGGACAGGGCTTGAAAGGCTAAAATTGATTAGAAAGGATGCATTTTAAACAGCACATCAGAAGGCCAGTAAACATATTGCAACATAAGAGATATGAATGTAACAATATCAAAGAGAAATCACCAACAATTTATACATGAATGCATCTGGGGGTAGGAGGAAGGGAAATATATAATGAACAGCATATGCAAACTTTGATCATATAGAAAACAAAATGGAATATGAATGTGCAATATTACAAACTTTACTGAGAGAAATAATATGCACGGTGAAAGAAGATTGGAAGAAGTTCAAAGATTATTTACAGAAATATTATAAGATTAATGAATGTTAGAAGACATCAGATTGAATGTAATAAGGTTATTAGTTAAAATTTAAAAAATTAAAAGACCCAACATTTTAAGATGTAAGAATTGAATAAGCTAAATTAGGATATTTAAATTAAGATAAAAATTTATTTAAGACAGAGGGAAGGGATTTGCTGTCTGATGGTATGACCTGGAATACAGGGAAGGGAGGCTAGGGGAAGTCGGAGAAACAAGTTAATGCAAGGAACAGTATGAAGATAAAACTGTTTTTATTCTTGTCATTTTTATTCTTTTTCTTTCTTCCTTTTTCTTTTTGTAATTGCGTATTTTTTCTGTTCTGTTTGTTGTTTATTGTATGTTTTTTTTATTTTTCCCTATGTTAAACTTAATAAAAATATTTATAAAAAAAGAGAGAGAAATAATATGCAGCTTAACTATTGTGAACAATGATTATGGTGTGCAAAACTAATAATAGATTTTATTATTATGCAGCTCTACTTTTGTTTGCTCCCTCAAACTTTCACCACTCCAAACTAATTAAAGCATATTACATTATCCCAGTTGTTCCACCTACAGGGTTTCCTGAAGAAATAAAGTGATGCTTAAATTCTGTGATGTAGATATATCCTGAGATATTCTGACTTTCCTGTGTAGCTTCACTGCATGTGATTGCATGCATTTAATATATTTGTGACAGGATATATATATATATATATATATACATATACATATATACATATACATATACACACACATATATATACACGCACACAATATATATATATATATAATATTTTTCTCTATTTACTGTGGCTTTTAAAATATTTTTGCCAATTTTTTATTATTTTATTTTATAATGTTTATAAAACAGAGAGAACATTTATAACAACAGACAAAAATTAAGAGTTGAAAAACAAAACTATAAAATAGGCACATAGAATGAGTAGTTAGAATCATAGAATCATAGAATCATAGAGTTGGAAGAGACCACAAGGGCCATCGAGTCCAACCCCCTGCCAAGCAGGAAACACCATCAGAGCACTCCTGACATATGGTTGTCAAGCCTCTGCTTAAAGACCTCCAAAGAAGGAGACTCCACCACACTCCTTAGTTGCACATGAGTTAAAATAATAAAGTCCCAGTTCCAGATTTGTCAGGCTTTGATGAGGCTTATCTTGAAAATGATGGTTCCTCTGTACATGTCATAAAAGAATGCCAATCATCTAAAAGGTGCCTGGAACTTCCAGTCCTTGTCAAAATCTCAAATTATGCCAAATTATGCCATTAGCATCCAATGTAAGATATTGGGTTGTTTTCCATTGACTTGCACTATTTGCACTAGCGGCAAGAAGGATTAGGGCATCCTTTCTGGGTAGTGCAAGTGCCAAACCCCAGGGATGTTGACTAGAGGGAATGTTCCTAAATTTTGACCATTGTAGATTTGGTCTGGTGCATTGACTTGCAATTACTATCTGTGCTGCCACAGTCGTATATGAGACCAATTCTTTTGACAATATATTTACCTTGGTATCATGAAGAAAATGGTCAATAACATAAATTTTGGACAGAAAACCATAGTACTATTTATCATTTCAGTCAAAGTTAGTTTCAAAAAATCTTGCACCAACCGACATTTCCCACCATAAATGATAATATGTACCAAGTTTATTGCAATCCCTCCAACAATTAGGTGATAATGGAAGAAAACATTCTTAACATTTGCAAGGGAGTGCAATACACTTGTGTAATAATCTTAAGGTGCTTTCCTTAAGATTGCTTTTTAAATATTGAGATAAATACAGTGTGCCTGCACAGAGTGTTCTGCTCTCTGTGGTCCTAGATGAGCTCTATGGATGCAACATGAAGCGCTTGGCAACTCAATATCCTGAGATTATCCTGGAGAGCACGGGCCACGGGGAGAGGTGGGCTGCCAAATGCTTAAATGAGAGCTAGACTTGAAGTGAGTGGCCAGCTGCATCACAGCTGCCTGGTACTGCAGAAGCCCAGTGGGCACAGAAACGGCAGATGCAGAGTGGGAAAAAGAATCACACTTCATCCCTTTGAGAAAGTGCTCTGTATTCTCTCCAGAAAATTTGCAGAGTGTGCACAGGACTGCGGCCTTAAGGAACTTGGAACACCAGGGGGCTAAGTAATGGATACATGCCTGCTAACAAAAATAATTCATTCCTCTGCCAATATATCCAGCCTTGTTCATTACCATTAATAATATTAAGCATATTTTAACTATACATCGCCCACCTGCATCGGCTTGTGAGTTGTTAATTAAAATGATATTTCACTTGGAGGAGTGTATAAGGACATTATTGGCTGTCCATAAATAAGCAGTTCCTAATGCACCTAGGAGAAGATAATTAGGATGTGAGATTGGGAAGCACCACAAACCCACAGTGGTATCAAAGGTATGATGGTTAGCGTATGTTGAATACTAAGCGAGATTAAATTTGCATTTGGAACCAGCTTCTGTTGATGATCAGAATGCAGCATCCTAATCAAGGTTGTGTTAGTAATGTCTGACTCACTATGTTCAACAGCCCTATGCTGTTGTCCCAGACATTTCTCTTTTCGCTTTTTTGGTTTAAAAGAGCATGCAAGATAACTCAACAAATAATACGTTATATATAATATTTGTAACAGTACATTTCATCTTGTAATGTCGAATTAGATTCTGTTGCAGTTGCTTTACACAACATACCATCATTTTCATTCTGTAAATGAATGAGTGGAACCATAAGAAACTGTAAAATTATTCTGCCATTGATACATTTCTATATACATTTTTTCTCATTCTAGTGTTAAACCTGAAGAGCCAACAATTTAATCATTAGAGCTTTTAGAGTGCCATCAAAGCTAAAGTTCCATTTTTAGTCCTTTATATTACAGCTTATTCCAGAAATCTCTTCTTCATTGAAGTTATGTAACATGCCTTTTTAGAGGATTCAGAGGGAAAAGAACAAACCATAATTTCACTCACACATTTTTAATGGTTTGCATAGTACAATTTCACCATGCAATTTAAATTTGTGTGTTGAAATTATATTGCAAGTAGAGAACTTCCTTTCCTTTACCCATGTCTGTCATGTAACTTGGAAGATGGATCTGGAACGGACTGTGGTTGATGCAGTTGCTTTGAAACCCTGAAGTTCCTTATCAGGAGTCCCTCGGTTAAAGGTCAAACATGCTAGACAAACTTCCCTGAAAGAAAGATTGCTTATCACACGGAGAACAATCTTGGCTAGTGTCTTGTGTGTAGGGAATGTACTTTCCAGAACACATCCTCTGCAATACATGGGACTACTATGGCAGATTCTTAGGGTGCCTGAGAAATGAAATGAAAGGGATGGTAAAAAATACAGGAATGTCTCTGCTATGCCAACATTTATCACAAGCACTCAAATTTCTAATCTGAGCTGGGTAGCTCCAGTAGCAGCCTTCAGTAAATGACATGTCAATACGTTTGTTGTGTAATGTTTAATTGTTGTCATAATTTGGTACCATATGTGTCCTGCTTTGAGAATAGTTATTTAAAAGTTAGCTATAAATTTGGTGTATTTGAGAACAAACAAACAAACAAACAAACAACCCCCACCTTGACTTGTTCAGGGGTGGTCACAATTTCTTTCAATCAGCTGTAGTGGTCTGGTATTATTCCACCAGAAATAACAGTGCTGTTCTATGCAAGGAGCCTGTTTATTTCTGGGATTATCTGAATGGTGCTAATGCTCAGCTAATTGCACTTTGTAAGCATTGATCATGGTGACACTCACTTGCAAAGGCACAGGACTTTGCAGGCACCACTGATCAGCTGATTGGCAGTGCCTACAAACCTCACTTTCACCCCAGCTGCATCTTTACCTGCCCCACACTTGACATCATATACAATATCAGGTGTAGGACTGTTGCATGTGAGGCCTGAGCAAAATCAGGGATGTATTCAGTAAGTTCCCCAACTTCCACTGGAACAGTTGAAACCTCAAATTCAAGACCTCTTGAGAGTTAAGACACAATATGTGTTAACCCTGATTCTGAAATTTTACTTGGTAACAGAAGTATGGCTCTGCTGGATCAGAACAAGGGATCTAGTGCTCCTCCCAGCAACCAGCAGGCACTAGGTGACACACCCTTCTGAACAGCAGAGTGGTCTTGTACTGTAGATGAGATCAGCGATGCAAGAAGAGCTTTTGCAGAAAATGTTTGAGAAAATATGACTAAATGATGATGTAATAATTTCCCAGAGAGGAGAGGTGCATGAAAAACAATACTAAAGAGGCTGTTCAGCCTCAGGATGAAAAGAAGCAGAAAGTTATGGTGAAAACTAACTTCTTTCTTTCTTTCTTTCTTTCTTTCTTTCTTTCTTTCTTTCTTTCCTGTCAAAACAGTATAAGGTGGTATGCTCTGTTTGGAGAGAAATTGGGGAGAAATTAAAAATAATAATATTTTCCTCAACCACAGCTCTGTTTTACTTCTACTGGAAACAGGGGAAGAGCCCTTTCAATATTGGGAGTCCAGGGTCAGCCAGACAGACTTTATCCCAGCAACACCCAGTGCTATTTTTCTAGGAAAAGAGGTGCTAGAACTCACCATGAATATAGTCTACATTCCACCTAAAGATGCCACTGCTTTGTCCTTCAAGAACAATACCACTCCTTTATTTTCTGCACCTTGAAATCAACATGCCAGGAGCACCCTACTTTTGGGGGAATCATTGCAATCAAGAGCTCTAACTCTCTTAGATTGCCTGAACGGAGAAGCAGATTTTCCAAAGTTCTTCCACGACTCAACATCGCTCAAGCTCAGTCTGCCTGGCTCTTAAACTCCAGATTGTATACCCATTCTTGCACCTCTAAACCAGTGAACTCATGGTGATTCAATAACAGGTGTTGCCAGGGCTTTTTTTCAGCTGGAACTCACCACAACTAAGTTCTAGCACCTCTCAGGTAGGCACCATTGCCATTATCAGAGAACAAAGGAGACTTATTTTAAGGACATTCAATATCTCAGGACCCTCCATAGCCCACCAAAAGTTAATAAGGTAGTGCTTTGAGTAGATTAGGAATGGAAGAAGATTAAGCATTAACTATTTCAGAAGATCCCACAAAATACAGGATGTGGGTGGGACTACTCCGTTGTCTCCAGCCTTCATTTCCAGACAAAGTGGAAACCTTTGGAATCAAGGTGCTTATGAAGTAACATACAGTGGACACTTGGGTTGCAAATGTGATTCGTGTGGGATGCACGTTCACAACCCGCAGCGTTCGCAACCTGCAGTGCTGCGTCTGCACACGCACCAGTCACGATTCGGCGCTTCTGCGCATGCGCAAAGCACGATTTAGCGCTTCTGTGCATGCGTGAGCGCCAAAGCCCATAAGTAACCCGTTTTGGTACTTCCAGGTTTGGCGTGGTGCACAACCCAAAAACGCATAACCTGAAGCATCTGTAACCCGAGGTATGACTGTGCTAGAATAGAGGCAAACAGGTGCAAAAGGACTGCCTCAGTCAATAAGCTATTGAGTTACATCAGAAGCATGACTTTATTTAACAGCAGGATAAGGAAAAAAATTCTTAAATTTTATTTATTTTCTTTGCTATATTTGCTTCACTATCTGTAACCATTTTTGCAGCTTTGTTGATTGCAGATTTGTTAAAAGTCGTTTTAATTCAAGGATAATTGTTAACCTTTTGGCTTTTCATTAATTTGACTTTGGAGTCATGTTCACTGATAACAATGCTATTTACTGTATTACATTTTCATCTCCATCATGTTCATTATCTTTAATTTTCTAATAAAGCGTTTATTATAATGCCTCGTTTATTTTCACTCAGAGGGTGGTGTGATGTGCCCTGGACAGCAGGCTTTTACCTGCAGGAGGAGCTGTCCTGAGTGATGCCTGAATGGTGCCTCTGCACCTAGGAAGAAAAGGACATCAAGAGATCCTGCCGGATCAGGCCAGCGGCCCACCTGGTCAGGATCCTGCTCACGCAGTGGCCACCCAAAGCTGGCTCCAAACCTCTCATGAAAATGGACTTTGAAATATAGAAGAAATTTAGATGGTAGACAGTGTGAGCTAGGAAACAATGGAAGATAGATAGATTTCAAATTTATTTTAAATACAAGTTCAGTAGGGTACATCTAACATAGCAGTGGACAGTGGACCCCCTCTAGAAGGTCACTTGGAATTGATGCTGGGCTGTGGGGAGAAGACTGCTTGAGCCATGCTTTCTTGGGTCACTTCAGCCGTACCTTCTTTTTATGCATTAACATTTTGGCAATATAATCTCAGGTTGTATATTTGCAGGAACAAACAGTGTCAGTGCAGGTGGTATGTATTGTTTTTGGAAACATATCCAGGCCAGTCATTTAAGATTAGATGCAGGATGTGCTTGGGAGATGCATATTCTTTTAACAGCTTGCTAAACATGCCAGCCTCATCCTCTGTTGGACCATTATTATGTAAAAAATTCCTTAGCATAAATTAACATATTGTTCATCCATGTAGCTCAGGGACGCCACTTGCATCATTGTCAAATATTAGGTCAGCTTCATCATACTGTAGCCCTGAAGACATATTTTCTATAATATTTTATCTTTGCCAGTTCATCCTTGTCAAACATGATTTCCCAACAGACAATGAATAGTTTGTCAAGGTAATGGGAGGCAGGTCAAGCTGCATATTTTTGTTTTCATGATTTTGCTATTAATTCTCTGATTATATTGCCTTGCTTTGAGTTACATGATTATTTTAATTTGAACAATTCACTTCAAGGGACTTCAAGAAATGCTACAAATATAAAAAGAGAAAATTAAAATAGCTGTATGCATATTGCTGCTGTGAGTATAATAGATCCTACTTATATTTCCTTTCAATCAGTTAGCTTTGCAAAATAAAAATAGCATAATGTCAGCACATAAATACAAATTATTATTTGCTCCAACATGCAGTGCTGTTGTGGCATTTGTTTTACAAAACAATATTAAACTCGTGCATAAAAATAACCAAGAATCCTGTGCTATAGGAAATTACTGTAAATTAATATATGTTTGTTTCCCCCTTAAATTGTAACCAAAACCACAATTCAGGTTAAGTTAATGAGATGTAAAGGGCTTAACCTGGCTGGATTGTGCTCCATGGGATATAGGCTGCAATCCCTTACAATTTACCTAGGAGTAAATTCCATTTTATTAAAATGGGATTTACTTCTTAGTAGATATGTATAGGATTAGTGAAACCTAATAATAGAATTTCAGAAAGACATGGATGCCTCTTGGTTTAAACATCAGTACAGTTGATGTGCATCACCTTCATTTTTGTTGTGTACATAGCTTTTGCATTAACTTACCAGGCTTGCTGGATACCAACTCAAATGAGAAACAGCTACTTTTCTATCAAAAAGATGTAACTTATGCCTAAGGTCAGCTTCAATAGCTGAGAAGTGGACAGTGTCCCATGGAACTGTCAGGAGTTCAGCCTACACTCGAGTAGGATCCTGGTAGAGACACATGCCCAACTGGCATGGTCTCCCTCCTGGTCGATCGTTCGGGAGCTTCAAAAGCTTTCTTCTGCCCGAACACCACAGCGACCAATTGCCAGCCAACACTGGCACACTTAGGGATCAGCAGAGTGTTCACAGTTTGTGTAACAGACCTCAGCAACTCAGCATTTTGGCTAATCTACCTTATGTACATATAAACACACACGGAGCACTGCAACATGGCTCCCTCTCTCTCTAGCATCAGACAGCAAAGAGAAAAAGAACAAAGGACCATAGTCCTACTTTGTGGAACACAGTAACACAAAGATCCTGTCTCTGTCACTTCCCACTCTGAGGAGTCAAAACATACACCGTCATGTGAAAGACAACAACACCATGACTGCAATCACGGAGCAGGAATTCTAACAGGAACATCAAGAGGGATCTTGGAGATCACAGGTCACATAGCTTGATGCATGTTCTGGAAAAAACAAGTGGAAATCATGGCTTTTGTCATTAGCCTTTTAGAGATATTTGAGAGTGTAAACAAGGATTTGCAATGCTATCCACTTCACACTGAGTATTTAGACTTTTGAAAAGCTTTGATAATGTATCTCTACGAGGATTCCTGAGCAAGTTTAGCAAGTCATAGAGTAAGATGAGAGGCACTCTTGTGGATCAGTGACTGCTTAAGAAACAGGACACAGTGACCAGTAAATTTCAAAGTCAATGCAGTGTCTTCACAGTATGCTGCCAAATGTCATCATGCCTTTTCATTGAAAGAAAAAGAAAATGTACCATGCTAGTTTTTTAAAAAATGAATTAACTAACCTTTACCAGTAAATATAAACATTCACTAAGCAATATTATGCACTAGATGCAATAATATGTGCCAAATAAATAAATAAAACTAATTTGCAGTACAATCCTACCCCAATATTGATGGCTGGGGCATAGTGGGAGTGAATAGCTGGAGGCTCCTACTGTCAGCATTTATCCCGCCAGTAGCATGCAGTTGAAATTCTCAAAACAGGGTGTTTGGGAGAGGGGAGAGGATGGGGGATGTGCCAGAGGCTTTAGATTTGCTGGGTCCAAAGGCCAGTCTTTGGGCCCTGGAGCTGGCATCATGACAAATCAGGAAAAAATGCTCTCGCCTTCCGTGATGTGCTGGGGCTTGGAATGTGCCAGTTGATTCCCTTTGCTCTGTTGCTCCCTGGCCAGGCATTGTGCTGTGTCTCTAACACATGGCTATAAATGTAAAGATAGACAGATATCTGTTGTTTTAAATAACTAATGAATGTTAGAAGCCCAGCCCAAATGTGCCCCCCCCCCCGGAGTATGTCTAACTGTCATCTCAGCTGGCAGCCAGTAATAGGACGGAATTTGTTATTGAGACTTGCTTACAGGTCCGTTTTCAGATAACAGGATCTGGCCCATCAGTGGAGCTCTTTCATAAATATACAGTACTTGCTGATCAGGCTTCGAAACACTGCATAAAAAGAATGCTTACCATTTGAAGGTTTTCTTGAACCCTGACAATTAAGTGTAGGAAATTTAGGAGGAGGAGTGAAGGCATATGCAAGAATCCCTGCAACTCTGAGATCATGATCTAAATTAATTTTGCTTATTATTATTTAATCATTTTTAACGGCAGGCACTAGAATAGTAATTTCAGCAGCACACAATAATAGTACATTTGTTTTTTATAGCCCATAGCATGCTGGATGTTGCACAACTAACTGCGTAACTTAGCAATCATCTGAAAGATACTGGAATCCTTATACATGTTTATTCACAAGTATGTTCCCCTGAGTTTATGCCCAAGAAAGGGAATCTAAGTGCAGCATTTATTCTGTTTTTAAAAAATTAACTAAAATGAAGAGTACAGAAAATCTTGTTCCAGTCTTTCTATTTATTAATGTATTTATCTTGTTATTACAAGGGCAATCCAAGTATGGAATTAGGGATCTGCACATGGATTGACCTGCTAGATATGGTTCATTTGGCACAGACGAGAGATACCCAGGGAGACTTTCTCAGTGTTCAGATTCTCTTTGCCTAGAAACATCTTCTTGAAGCAGCATAAGCTGTTTTTAGTCAAACTTGCTTTGATTGGCTCAGTAGCAGGGTTGGGGTATGTTAATAATAATAATAATAATAATAATAATAATAATAATAATAATAATTTTTTAGAATAGTCACCTTACTTTACTCCCTCTGGACTGGGATGCATGTGGTATCTGGAAGTCCAAATGAGAAAAATAAATAAGATGGCACAGTACTTTGTAAAAAAAATATGCAAAAAACCACAGCAGCATCCAGCACCTGGTTCACATCAGAATAAATCACACTGAAGCCCATTGATTTCAATTGTGTCATGTCTGGCACTCTGATGGTTTCTGTTATCGTGATCATAAAATCATTGACTGAACAAATAGTTGGTACTGCCAGCTTTGGCATTGCAAAACATCAACCCTCCCTTGCTTGGGTGTTGGGTGTGGGGTTGGACAGAGCTGTCCCTCTTTCCCAGCACTCATGGGAACCATTGTGGACAAGCACTGCTCCATTGGTGTGTCACCCCCCCCTTTCCAAACACATGGAGGTGGGTGGGATGCCTGCAAGCATTCATTGGCAGGTGGCCTTGAAACAGGTAATTTTGGAGGTGGGGTAGGGGATCCCAGGGGGGTTGGAGTCTGAGCTGAGCCAACTGCCATTGTACAACATCCTCAGGTCCCGGGTGGGCCCAGCTGCTGGAGCACCTCTTGGCTGGCACAGTGAACTTCTCATTGTCCATGTTCTGCCCTAACCATTCTGCGTGGCAAGGCTGTGGATGTGGGGGGGCCACCCTGCCATTTTGTAAAGCCCCACAGGGCGGAAGGGTTTGCATTGAGGTCTAAGAAGCTGCAGGAGCTTGCTGAGACAAAAGAAATTCCATAAATGTAACGAATATATCCGTTTATTCTCTTCTTATCTTAGTGCTGTTGAAGTGGAAAACATGGGAATGAATGAGTCATTGGGGACATCTTCATATACACTAACTCAGTGTTTTTCTCTAGAAAAATAGGTGCTGGTATTCACCATGAAGTTGTTACAGTAAGTGCCACACTTTTTAACAACAAAAAAGAGGTGTCAGTACTGTGTACCCTTGAATACCGCCTGAAAAAAAAAGCACTGCACTTACTCCAGTTCTATAGAGTGGGAATATTGTGATGAATATAATTATGTTTATTCTTAATGCAAACCAAGTTTATGCTTTAAAAAACTCATTTAAGAAACAAATCATACAATTTTAATGCAGGTAAATATTTAGACCAATGATGGATTTTTAAAATAAGTTTTAAATTCAGTAAATTATTGAAACGAGAGAAGGGTCAAACCAGACATGGTGTATGCACTCGCTGTATTGAACACCTGTCATCTTCTTTCTTCATGAAAAGGAAGTCACAGGGGGACCCAGTTTGGACTGAGGCCAGGTCACCAGGGAGTGGAGTGGGTGGGTCTGACACCACATTGAAGTTCTAGAAATAAAATGAATAATTCATTTCAAAACTGTATTGGTTACAGACTGCAGATGGAAGATGACTTTTGGATGAAAAAAAAGGAAAGCTACCCTGCTAGATATCTTCCCCTGAGGTAATTGTTTTTCCTGGGCACATTTTTTTTTTTTTTACATGGGGGAACATTCAAATATGTGACTCCTCACTATAAGCAATCTTAAAACACACCCTTCCATTAACAGTATTTAACATGATTGTAGATCAGCTCCAATGTGTGGAAATTTCACTTGGCAGGCTGTTTGTTTCCCTCTGGTCACTCTGTACATTTGTTGTTCTGGCTTCTTTTTAAATTGTCTACAAAGCAATATGGGGTTGAATTTTCACATCTTCTGCTATACTTGCAAAAACAAATTTAGTAAATGAGTATGGGATAAATATAAAAAACTTTCTGGAAAATAAAACACCAATGTGGCTTTAACCTACAGTATAGAGATTTGTTAATAGAGGCAGAGGTTAAATTAAAGAGGTTTGAAGAAATAACAACGATAGTAACAAGCTGGTTACAATATTATCAACTTAATTAGCTATTTAAGTTAATAAAAGGAATGGTTTTACAAATCAAACCTCTCGGTTAGAAAAAGACCTGCTAAAGAATAATCAAAAAGTAATGTCTAAAATGTATAAAATATTATTAGAATGGCAAACAAACTACCGGTACTAACAGGTCAAATAATTGATGATACATTGGGCAATGGATATAGGACATAATATTGAAATGTCAGCATGGGAAAGATTGTGGAATGTGGACTTCAAATTTACAGTGTTATGTGTTAAAAAGAAAATCATATGAAAATGATGTATAGATGGTATTTGAACCTTAGTAAGCTACTAGCTAAAATGTACAAGCTGGAAATGTAAAGAAAAAGGAGATACCTTTTTCACATGTAGTGGTTGTTTAAGATAGCAAAAGTCTTGGAAATGGTTTATAATGAGTTGGGAAAAAATGTAGAAAATAACATTTGTTTTTTAAAAAACCAGCTTTCCTTTTAAGTATAATTGGTGGAGAGATACCTAAAGAACATGAAAAACCCTATTTCTGTATGCTGTCATGGCTGCATGAATGGTGTAGGCCCAGAGATGGAAAGAGGAAGCACTTCCAGAGAAAGACCATGGGCAACTGATGGACTATGCAGAGATGGCAAAACTTACCGAAAGAGAGACTTTTTTTTTAACAGAGTGGAGAAAATTTATTGGATATATGAAGACAAATTGTAAATAATTTAAAATGTTAGCAGGATTGACATAAACATGAGCAGTAGGAAATAATTAAAAGGGAACATAAAGAAGAAATTTGTAAATAAATTTGAATTGGTTATGCAGTAAGAATACGACATAAAATAAGGAACCACGGGGGCGGGGATTTTAAGAAAATAGAGGTTGAATTTGTTTAGATTTTTGTTGTTAAAACATTGTAAAATTCAAAGATGAAAAATATTTTTTTTAATTAATTAAATAAATAAATAAATAAATAAAGTACATTGAAAGTGCAAAATCTAGGAAGCACGATGTGCTTATTCATGAAACAACTGACACCAGAATCCTAGCAAAAGCCAACAACTGCAATTGTCCCAAATAAAGATCAGTTATCCCCTCTACTTCCAGTGTTCAGTGGTATCATTGCTCATAGAGCAAAAATGGCACTACCGCTCACACACCAGAGGAAGGTATCAGTGGGCTTGAGGGAACCCCAAGACTGCAGAAGTATGGAAGATCCAAGGGGAGGGAACCCCAAAACAGCTCAGCATTTGGTGCTCAGCAACTATCAGATGTTGTCTGGCTTTGGGGGTATGATATTGAAATGGTTGGAAAGGGAAAGGAGTGGAAGATTCTGGAGGAAGGTGTGGCTGACTGACTGCAACAGGGTGCAGGAACAATGAGAGATTGCATGTCTCCCTTTTGACCTTTTATATGGCATGCTCACAGAAAGCGCAAGATAAAGAGAAGAGAGAAATGTACAATTGTTGAATCGCCATCACAAGGTGTCTTGTGAAGTAAATGTCCACCTCCTCAAAACTTCCAGTTTTCTAGCTGAAGAAAATGAAACATTAAGGCTTTTTATGCTCATTACTTGTGCCTTATTGCTTATTGTTTTATGCATTTATATAAATGCATAAAACAATGGGAATACCAGCTTGCTAGAGGATAAAATTAGCAATGTAACAACGGAGGTAAGCATTGCTCAATTCTTCATCATACATTGATTAGTTGGGGAGATGCCCCAACAGCAATATTATTTCAGTTAAAATTGTAAATTAACTTATGACCCTGTCCTCTGATGGCTGATGTATTGAGAACACAAGATTGAAGAAAGCAATGATTTTTCATTTGATCCAACTGTGCCATGAAGTTCTGAGGTGCATTTTATGTTATAAATTTAAAATTTGTCACATCGTGACAGAGTTCTGACACCTGTCTCTTTCCTTTCATGTTCTCTACTTCCTGACAACACACCCTTCTGTCAGAGACATTCTACTTCTGAAGAATGTATGACAGACCGTCAAAGTGTCCCTATTTTCCAGCGATGTTCCTGATTTAGAGAAGCCGTCATGGTTTCTGATTTGATCCCAGAATGTCCCACTTTTCCTTAAGATGTCCCTTTTTTCATTGCAGAAATGTTAGAGGGCATGGAGTTATCTGTCCCCAAGCCGTCTGAATGCAATCCTGTATAGGGAAGTTGTTTAATGTTTTATTATGTTTTAAATATGTTGGAAGCTGCTCAGAGTGGCTGGGTCAACCCAGTAAGATGTATGGGGTATAAATAGTAAAATTATCATTCTGGAATGGGACGTCCCTATTTGCATCAGAGAAATGTTGGAGGGTATGTGGTGAGCCATTGATTTTGAGCAGTCAAAATGTTCTGCACTGCTAAAAGAAGTGTGTGAGGATATATGTAAGACTTGGAAAGTGCTTGGCAATTGTTAAGACTTTAGTTACAAGGTTTTGGTTGAATTCATTAGGATACTGATTTGGTTTGGAGTCAGCTTTGGTCTTTTGTAATTGGTACTTAGGCCCTTAAACTGGAGACCACTGTAGAAACAAAGTGGGGAATGCTTGAATGATGGTGGATTCAGGATCCATAGAATCTCTCTCATTAGCTAGGAGTGTTAGTCTGGTTTGGTTCTTGTGTGGTGTTCCTGTACAGACTAGTAAAGTTATTATTCAGTATGGCCTTCCTCAATGAGTTGCATCTGTTTGTTATTAAATTGACAAAGTTCTCATATTTCCTTCAATAATGGGCACAAGTTACAAGTGACATGATTATTCCTCATAGAACTGTAGAAATGTAGAGTTGGAAGGGGTCTTGAGGGTCATCTAGTTGAAGCCCTTGCAATGCAAGAATTTTTAACCCAATGTGGGGCTCAAACCCTTGACTCTGGAATTAAGAGTATCATGCTCTACCAAACTAGTTATCGTAAGTATTTCTAAGATGCATTATGCTGAGAAACCAAAAAAAACAAACAAAAACAACCCATAACAATTGCTCTTAAAATACTCTTGAACATACCTAACTGTGGGCCTTCAAGATATGCTGAGAATCTTGGCCACAAACTGAAATGACTTCTCCCCTTTCATCCTAGCCCAAAGTCTCAAATGTCCTGTCTGTTTGGGCATCACTATATGCTTCTGTAGGGGAAACTTACTGTGGAAAACTTTTATATTTCCAGCTGCCTATATTGAAGTTTAAGTTTCATTTTCATTTACTGGTTTAAAAAATACAATTATTGCGTGGACAGGTGGAGTCCCCAGATCCCAAGCGGTACCCCCGTCATGTGGAATAACGACTCAAGACAACGTGCTATGGGATTAAATTGGCCACAACTTTATTAAATTTCAAATGTGGGTAGACCTTGGCTCAGGCATTGGGCGTTCTCCCTCCCCAGTCCTCAGCCGGGGACCTAGGGAGCATCAGGGTTATCCAGTGTGTGTGTGGGGGGGGAATGGGCCAGCTCTGGAGAACATATGTTCAAGCAGAGATAGCTGCCCCCGTTACGCCGCCGCCGCAGGGGAGAGCAATGACGACCTTTCGGCGTACGGTCAAAGCCTCCCTTCAGAAACCCCTTTAACTGGGAACCCTGGTATCGCTGCCACAAAGAGGAAGATGGACTAAAGGATTCCGCCCAAGGCCTGATACCGCCAAAGTTGTGACGTTTTGCTACGGGAAAGGCGAAACCTGCCAATGCAGGGAAATTCCTTTCCGGCCCTTTAACAGCGACCTTCACGTAGCAGCGCCCAAATACCTGTGAAGAAAAGTTAACCTGCAAAACCTGTGAAGAAAAGTTAACCTGCAAAAGAAGACATTAACTGAGGGTGGGTAGGGGGGAGAAGCTCTGGAGCCAAGTGAGGATTCCCAGGTAAGATCCTCCCTCTATTGTGTGGGCAGGTAATCCCTCCCCTACCTGGCCTGGTCTCCTTGGCAATGCTTCCCCCAGGTGGGATTGGACATCTGACTGAGGTATGCGGAGACCTCCAGGTATCCCACCTGAGGGAAGGCAAAGCCAAGCCTATGCTGATGGAGCCGCTCCAGATCTAGGGCTGCGCACGTCCACGCAAAGGGCGCCCCCTGTTTTAAGCAGGGAGCGGTCATTCCTTAAAAAAGGAATACAAATACAGCCTTAGCACATGTTTTGGAAAGGCTACAGCTCCACCCCAGCTATTCTTGGTTTCCTGAAATGCCTCAGAGGATGGGATAAAATGAAATAAAAAAGTTATTACACTTCTCCTCTGTATGTCAGGATTGCCGCATATCAATATCAGGCACATACATTGTAGTACTGACATCAGCGCTTTTGCAAAGGAGGAGTGTTTTTTTGTTCAACAGCTCATGGATGTGCACAGTTTTTGTTATCCTTAATTTCAAATGAAATGCATGCCTGAACCTTCAGCTCTTGTATGCCATTTCTTTTTCTGCTCAAATTCTCAGGAGTGTCTTTAAAATCAGAAGCTCTTTCTGTGCTTGCTGCTATGCAAAAATTTGACCATGTAAAAGAAAGGACATGTTCAGCTCTGCTTGATTTGTCTTATTCCAGTTCCACAGCCTTTCTGAAATAACCTATCAATTGTGGAAGAGTTGCGGGTGGGGGAAAGGGGGCTGTGCAATTTCCATTAATAGAAAGAGAACAATACATCTTGGAGACAGTTCGTTGTTTCCCCCCCTCTGGGAGCATTTTCTTTCTTGATCTGTGGCTTTGAGAAAAGATAATTTCAGGAAAGCACTTCCTAAGAAACTACAACTAGCTTAGCACTAAAGCACAAGAGATACAAGAAGATTTCTAATTATCGCACCCCAAAAGGTCAGCTTAACAGAAATTTAAAGGGAGAATAAGACAGATGGCATTCTTCTAATGTTATAGTCTGAGAATTTTCAATTTGTAAGTAGTCCTTACTTTTTGACTGTTCAGCAATCCAGTTTCCCTGAACTGATCGGTTGCTGCATACATATTTCCAGCCTGCCTATAACCCCAAATCTCCCCCCCCTTATGGACTTGGACAGGGTGGGAGCATGTGAACATAGTCAGCTGCCTTATACGCTATTGGACCCTTATCTAGCCCACAGCTCCTGCCTCGGGCAGGCAGCAGGGCCAGCCCTGCCATTTACGCAGAATAAGGCGGCCATATCAATCAGATAATTTGGGTGTCATGGAAGAGCAAGAAAGTGTTCATTACTGAATTTGTAGCCAAGGGCTAAAATAAAAACTCTGACACCACTTGAACTGTAGGCCACATTATTATTAAATTCAAACAGGACCAGAATCTGCAGAGGGAAAGCTATCAGTGCAGGAGCTAAATAAACAAATTTCAGGGAAATGCCTGCAGCTGTAGGGTTTCTCTTGGGATAAGGGGAGGCAAGTCCTCTTGCCCCCAACTCCAACTTCACCCTGAAGGTGAGTAGAGAGGCTTTCCTGCTTCATCACTTCCCAGGGCCTCAAAGCTCTGAGTGGATGTGGCAAGTTGCCCCCAAATAGTGGCCCAAATCCTGCCACAGATCATATAACCCTCAGTTATAACCCTCAGTTACAAGATTAGCCACTCACCGCCCCTAAAGGTGATCTACCTGCCTAAGTGACCATTTAAACCATTCAACCTATTTAACAAACCATCATTCTGTCCCATGAAGTGTGGAGCAGCTAAAAGGCCCAATCTTCCAGGTATTACCTGGCTGGCTAGAAATTCCTACTTGGCCCAAAAGGCAACCAAAGTAGCCATACTATGAAACATGAAGAGTGGGTAGGTGCAACCCCTCAAAAGAGGAAAGTGGGTGGAACAGCTTGCAACTACTGTGTATGCATTCAGCTCCCCTCTTCCCATTGCCATGCAAGCCACACTGTGCATGAGGCACCCATTTGCCCAATGGGAAGGTGGCGGCTGGGGCTTCAACCCCAGAATGCAAAGTATTTTCCCACAATCCAATATGAGAGCAGGAGTGGTGACTATTATTGCTGTATTTTTATTCCTGTGAGCTTTTCTGTTCCAAGTGCCAATTTAACTTGGCTGGCTTTGGATACTATGCACCTTGTCTTGAAAGGGGGAACCATTTCTTGCTGCACCTAAGGCAGAAAAATGTCTTAGACCAGCCCTGATTGGCATCACTCCTTCACAATATCTGGCAAGGGATTACCCTCTCTTCCGCAGTACTTGAAATCATGAACCTCTAATAGGAAATTCAGCACAGGAAACTAAGGGCTGAACCTGACTTTTGTTGTTCAGGGGTTCCCTGCTTGTACACTTTTTATTTTTGCCCTGGAACCTCTTCAGCAAACTTGTGCTTCTTTGTTTACTTTTGGGTTGTTCTTAGTCCATTTTTTCCTGAATGTAACTGACTCTAATGAAAAACTGACCATGGGGAGGGGTGTGTGGAAAGGAAGGGAGGAGGTGGGAGGATGCCTGTGGATCTGTGAAAAATTCAAAGAAAGCTGCTCATGAGGCCTTCCAAAATCAGTTTACCAAGTGGACCAAAACTCTCTTCATATTTTCCATGCAACTGGCAAGATTGGATTTTCACAAGAAACTTATGGCACAGCCACAGAACAATGTGAGTAGCTTTCAGAAACGAAGGAATGAATAGGTGCAAAAGCTGATCAAAATTTGAGCCAAGCAAAAGAATGGGTGGGCCCTGAAACAAAGGAATCTGACACATTGAAAGCATAATATCAGTGAACTGTAACCTTCCCTTAACCAAGTCAACAGAGGGACTAGAAAAGAATGAGAGTGAATGGAGGTGTGTGTATTTAAGGTTCAGTTGTGACAAGAAATAAAGGGTTATTTCATGGATATAAAAATATTAAACCATGATCGTGTGCTAAAGCTTGCTGTGATAGCAAACCTGGGTGGTTTTGAACCGGATAAGCTTTTCTACATGGTTGATGTTCTGTGTAAGTTTCATTCCCGGTATGGTGCTTTCTCTTTCTCAGCGGACAATCCCACTTTGGCCTGCAGCCCAGATCTCAGTCTTGTTTCAAGGAACACCTGCATTTCTCAGGCATCTTAGAAGTATTAAAATGAATAGCTTGCAGAGAGGCTGCCCTTTCCCAAAGCACAATTTAGAACTATTATTGTAGCTCAAGGATTTTTAGTGACTGTCTTGTTTTCTCTTTGTCCTCTTTTTAAAAAGGCCTAGGCCATGATGTTGAAATGTGTATGATGGGTTTCAGGTTATGATACTGTTCTCATTTTTTAAAAAAGCATGCTCTTTTACTTCCTTTTCATCTTTGACTGTATGTTTACATGTTCTATTAGCTATGTAGAATCTGCTGGGAAATATTTTGTGTGCCAACAGTTGGTCCACATGGAGGATACAACAATGTAGATTCACATAGCGTGTATATCTCTTGAATTTGATGGAACCTCAGTTTGCTAGGACCTGATTTTATGGTGCCATACGGTTTACATGCTAACTGTCTCTATATGTTTCAATTAAACAGGTAACGTGTGGAGCAACTATATAAGCCAATCGTTGCAATAGACCAGTATAAGACCATGTAGTCTTTGGGATTTTCTTTTGCATGTTGTTTTTATTTATTGAGTGCCATAATGTATATGGAAGCTTTTGGTCTGAAGCACAGTAGTGGGGAGGGAATAGGTATGGGAGATGCATAGATAAGGAATAAATGCATGCAAGGCTGCATGAAAGAGGTGGAAGAGCTCCAAGGACTCCCAGATGCATGGTTGTGTGGGGATTATTGCTAAATTTGGAGGACTGCGGGGGGGGGGGGTAGCTAAGGATAATGGCATGAATTGCAGACCAACTGCTTGAAAGATGGCACCAGACATCCTCTTCATTTAAAAGTGGGAGACGCCCTAAGCTAAAACAGTCTAGTGGGGAGAATCTTTTTCATCCTGAGGGCCACATTCTCTTTTGGACCACCTTCTGGGCGTCACATCCCACTGGTGAGGGGAGGAAAAAGCAAAAGTGAATGGCATAATGGATTTAACTATTACCCTTAAACAGCAGACTGTGTTCTTGTCATGCAAAAGCCAGATATTTACACACATACACCCCTCCATCCTCCATACAGAAAAGCCAGAAACATTATCACAATACAGTGACACTTTCCAGCCTGGCATAATTACTGAAAGACAGACTGGCTCAGGGAAGGTGAGCAGCAGAGCCAAGGGAGAGTCCCAAAGCCCAGGTAGAGAGGCACAGGTGACCACATTCAGCTGGTGGGGTAGAGGCGCTTCATCCCATCCCTGCCCTAAGCAGAGGTGTAAGAGTGCTGTGCTTACAGAAGCCACCATTTTGACAGCTGGAGCAGTCATGCAGTTTTCTTCTTCCTTAGTTTACTGTGAACAGCAGCTATGAAAGATTTTAGCTTTATCATATCTGCTCATGAGTGATTTATTGTATTTCTCTCCTCACTCAACAAGTTTCTTAGTGATTGATGTTTTTAAAACCACATTGCCAGAAAGAAAACCATATATATATATATATATATATATATATATATATATAACCATAGGACATTCCCAGTGGTGGTTTATATTTATATTTCAAAAATTGATAGATATTTTATGAGATTGGCATTAACCAAACATTGCTATAGAACAACATATTTTCACAGTACTAGATGATTTCCTATGATTACCTCTGATTTCCTATTTTCTGCTTTCCTGTAAAAAATAGGCAGTTATAGGTTAATTCCAAACAAGTTTACTCAGAAATAAATTTCACTGAGTTCAGTGTGTGCAACCGTATGCATGCTCACTTTTAAATAAGTATCAATGTGTTCACTGCACCTTACTTCTTAGCAAGTGCAATTAGGATTGGAACCCTAAGGTTTCCTAAGATTACAGCTTTAAATTACAGTAATTTTACATTTGCATTCTCTTTTTAAAGGCTTATATAATTAATTTTTAAATCTAGTTTAATGAATCCCATGTTAGCTCCATTTTTGCTATGAGCCCACAAAATGTCACTTTATTAATTTCTATGCACAGAGTGTGTAGGGCATAGAGGTTCAGAGATACTTGTTAATACCTAAAATGACTCCCCAGTCCCTTCCTGGACCTTCCCAGAGGCCAAACTAGCTCTTGGTGCTCCCAGTATTCCACCCTGTACAGATTCCCCCATTTGATATTCATATAAAAAAGAACAAAATGGAGGATCAATAATCTCAGGAGAGCAAGTCTAGTCAAACTTCATAGACTATGCCCATGGCAGAGTAGAGCATGGGATAACAATTGAAAAGCAGAATGATCAAGGCGCTGGAGCTACAACATTTGTGACATTTTAGTTTATTAAAAACAAAAACAAAAAAACCTCAGAAACAAATACAGTAGAAGGAAGGATGTGATAGAGGTGTAAAAAATTATGCAAGGTGTGAGGAAAGTGAGAGTAATATTAAAACCCCATTTTTTACAACCTGAAGGTCAGTGGAGAGGAAGTGAGGAGCACAGTGAACATTAATATAAGCATGTGGGTATCCCTTGATGGATCTTCCTTGGCCACATCGTAGAATGTTTTTCTCATAAAGTTGGTTCTTTTATTACAGCTTTGTAGTTACCTAACTCTTGGGCACAATGTATTTTGTAGTAAAAGTCAGACTTAGTGGTGTCGTTTATGGGTAGTTCTTTGACATTTATGCCACTGCTTAGTGAGCTTCTGACACTTACACTTTTGCCCAGTAAAACAGCATGACAGTAGAATACAGCGAAACAATAAAGTCTTAGCACAAAGACTTAGCACAACCATCACTTTAATTTTCTATACCAGAGAGGGACAAAGACCTCACATTCCATCACGTGAAATGGACCAGTTTATACAAAGAAGAAACCAAAGAAGAAAATCATGACCACGCTCACCTCGTGAGGAGGAGTCACTGAAGGAGTACATCTGTGCGCGGTAGGAAAATGTTTCAGCTATTTGGTTAATATATGGCAAAGGATTCCTTCGGGGGAAACAAAGAGGGCAACAATGCCACCAGGATCCTTGACTGTTTGAAGTCACTCCTGGTCTGAATTAGCAAGCAGATGACACAGCTTTCAAGTAGGTTTCTGCTACTATTGCCCTTTTCATAATTTATTTTTATTAGTATACCCTGGATGTTGAAGAGGTGGGATGATACATGTCTGTCTCCTTACTGATGCCGTTTTGTTTTTTTCTCCTTCAATTTGAATAGGTCATTTGAGATGCTTAAAAAATGTGGTAATAAGACAACATTCCTGAAATGCAATGGTCTTTTTTTGCACTTGGGGAAAAAGGTATGTTATCTAAACAATTAAAGAATAAAATAGCTCTGGAATGATTGACATTATCTATAATTATTCCTGCTTTTTCCTTATATGTTATGTGTTTAATATGATGGGGGGGGGACAGGGCCGGATTTAGTTTGATGAGGCCCTAAGCTACTGGAGGTTATGGGGTCCTTTATATGTCCAGCTGTCCTTTGTCAACAACAAATTGGCACTGTTTTTGTGTGTTGAATATATACTATATGGTAACTTATGGACCTAAATGGTGTTGCTGTATGTAGCTTTAATTTTATTTGTTTTTTTTATCTTATATTTTGGAAATGTACATCCAGGTTTTTTTCCTTTAATTTTTTGGGGGTCCCCCAAGAGAGTGGGGCCCTAATCTATAGCTTGTTTAGCTTATATGTAAATCTGGCACTGGTGGGGAGGAAGCTCTGGCCATGCACAATACTTACAACCCATCCATGCTTCCGTTTGTTCCATGCCTAGAAAGCATGGGTCCAAGCAGTTCTCTGCTTGTTCCATGCTTTTTAGGCATGGGTCTGAGAGGTTTTGCCCTTGCACTGTCACCTTCCCCTGGAAAACCTGCTCTTTAGGACTTGTTGTTCTTTAGTCGTGTCCGACTCTTCGTGACCCCATGGACCAGAGCACGCCAGGCACTCCTGTCTTCCACTGCCTCCCGCAGTTTGGTCAAACTCATGCTGGTAGCTTCGAGAACACTGTCCAACCATCTTGTCCTCTGTCGTCCCCTTCTCCTTGCGCCCTCCATCTTTCCCAACATCAGGGTCTTTTCCAGGGAGTTTTCTCTTCTCATGAGGTGGCCAAAATATTGGAGTCCCAGCTTCAGGATCTGTCCTTCCAGTGAGCACTCAGGGCTGATTTCCTTAAGAATGGAGAGGTTTGATCTTCTTGCAGTCCATGGGACTCTCGAGAGTCTCCTCCAGCACCAGAATTCAAAAGCATCCATTCTTCGGCAGTCAGTCTTCTTTATGGTCCAGCTCTCACTTCCATACATCACTACTGGGAAAACCATAGCTTTTACTATACCGACCTTTATTGGCAAGGTGATGACTCTGCTTTTTAAGATGCTGTCTAGGTTGGTCATTGCTTTTTGGAACAATCAATGATCTGAGGAAAACTCAATTGTCGTTTGTTCTGCTTCAGCTCTAAGCCGCAGGTTTTCCTGTGGGAAAGTGTAAGGGCAACAAAAGTGTGGATGAGCCTTATTTTAGAGGGAGGTGAGTGGGCTCTGGAGTGACACCAAGTGTCGCTCCCCCAACCTGCTCCTTCACAACCACCAGTCCCATCCCCACAAATGGCTCAGGGCTGGGTCTGTGTCAGGGGTGTGCACACACCCCTATTGCAAGATTTGCTTTGACAGTGGCAGAGGAAAAGGCAGAGAAGAGACAAAAGAAACCAGGGATAAATCTGAGGAAAATTCAGCTGCATGTGCTAAGGATTTCTTTCAATAAAAGATGAGGACTAAGCCATAAACACACACACAAAGGGTGGGTTTTGAGCAAAGGGTTTTTGCAGGGGGGGGCACACAAAGAAATAAGGCAGCACCACAGGTGCAGTTTTTATTGACACGATTTGTTAATAGAGATGGATGAGACAATTTTCAGGCTGTGCCTCTTTCACATCTGTTCAATCACAGATCCATTCTGTCCTGTTTCCATATCATTATGGAATAAAAACCCCCGAATTGCATTAAAAAATGTACCCTAACACAGGGGTTCCCAAACTGTGTTTTGTGGACCAGCAGAGGTCTGCAAGTTCCATTCATGTGGTCCACAGTGCGTCTGCAAAAATGCAATGAAGAATCATACAGCATCTGGTTCAACACGTTACCATTGCTAAAAGAGGCAGAAAAATTAAGACTCTCAGCAATTTTCAAGTTGTCTGTGGAGGGGTAGATTTTGGGAGCATATGCATTTTTGTACACGTTGAACCCTAAAAAACACATATTTGTACTTTAAATTTGTAATTTAAAACCTGCATTTCAAATGCATTTTGACACTTTTTTGAGATGTAAAATTCAGAGAAGTGTGAAAACTGAATGCTAATTGTGTTCCAATCTGCATATTACTCTGGACAGCTTAAATCTGGCCAATTTGCTTACAAATGCAGGCCAAACAAAATCCCAAAGCACCTCCATTCTTGTGTCTCTAGCAGCTATTTGGAGGGCAGAAATCCATCAGGTGACATTTTTATTAGTAGACAGAATGCATGAGTCCTTCCAGTAAAAAGCCAATGAAAACCATTGAAAATTTGATGTTTCCTGGACCATCTAAACTGTGATGAAATGAGCTGATTTTATCCATATGTAGGTAAGCATTTCCCACCTACTTAAATATACAGTACTGCTTATTGCTCCTTGCTTTCCAGTCGTGTCTCAAAGCCACTAGCTCAGTTGCTAGTTGTTCACAGAACAGCTAAGGAAAAAAACAAACAAACAAAAGGGATATCATGTTAGGTGACCCAGAGATTAATTCAAACTACTCTGGGGTAGGTAGAGGTGCCATTCAGTTTCAGTCTGAGAGAAAATTCAATTTCAATTCAATCATATTATCCAGTGATTGGAGGGCTCTGTGGTTGAACCCCCAGAGATCAATATTTCATCACTTTAGGCTTGTGTCTAGCTTCCTTTTCTAAGAGAAAACACTGGATACCCTTTGTATGGGGGTTACGTCTTCAGATTACGGATGGAATTTAATGCTGTACCTTTAGTCAAGAAAGAAAAAGACCTTTAAAATCTCATGTTCACACTGGCTAAATTGACTCCTCTCCCTTGTGCAATCAAATTAATTCTGTTCCTAAATCTAATCTGCATGGGAGGGGGGTGTTAAAATTTTTATCTGCTGCTAAAGGAAAAAGTTGATAATAAATAAAGGGTGTTAAATTGACTGAAGCACATCTTGGTCCTGGAAGGAATACCTGTCGTTCTGGGGGGAGCCTGTTTGATTTACTGCTACAGCTCTGCACACACAATTGTTTGATGGCATTGCTTCCACAAGAGAACTTGGGTTAGAATTCTAGAGAGTTTCAGGCTGGATCTACATGTACAGTGGTATATGGTGAGCCATAGTGGGAACCCAAAAGGGAGCCAAGAGGGGCTACAGAGAATGGATAGTGTGTAGGAGTGATGGAAGCAACCCTGAGAGTGTGAGCATGGGAACGAGGCAAGTGTGCCTTGCGGAATTGGCCCTAAAACTGTGCCCTGCTGTCACTTGATCCTTGCTGTGGGCATCTGTAGCGGAGCCACCACAGAGATCAGGCCCACAGCATCTCTTCCAGGACACACTTGCCTCTTTTCCAAAGCAAGTAAGCAAATAGAAAGAAAGAAAGAAAGAAAGAAAGAAAGAAAGAAAGAAAGAAAGAGAAAGTCAGAGAAACCAAAATTGACAGAGTCACCCACCCCAGTTATACATATCTGGAAGCCAGCAACCTTCCATGGAAAACAACAAGTGAAGTACAGGCATACCTTCAAAGCTTTCCAGAGTTTACTACATCATCGTTACATACAGTAATGGAAGATGTGTCTCATGATGACAAACACAAGAGTTCCCATAATCACATTTTGAGCTGAGCCCATGAGATCACCACCACTTGAGCATGCCAGTTGACAGAGGCAAGTTTAGGGGTGGAGCTGTGGGTGCACATGGCACAACTATGATGTAGAATGGAAGGTGAGAGGCAGGGGGAGGGGATTTTGGCATCACACAGTGCACAGCTGAAAGTTGAGACCCAAAGGGCCAACACTGCAATTGATTGACACAGGATGCATTGAGAACTGGTTTCCCCCTGTGTCCCAGGGATTCTATATATGAGATCTATGATGCCTCTTTTCCAACCTATCAAACCCTCAAGCAGAAAAGGCTGCTGGAAGCTCTCTTGGGTTTGTTTCCCCCACGTCATGTTTATTTTCAAAACCCTTAGACCAGGCTTCCTCAACCTTGGCCCTCCAGATGTTTTGAGACTACAATTCCCATCATCCCTGACCACTGGTCCTGCTAGCTAGGGATCATGGGAGTTGTGGGCCAAAAACATCTGGAGGGCCGAGGTTCAGGAAGCCTGCCTTAGACCTTTGGAAAGACCCTGAGCTTTCTCTAGGAAAGCTAAGAAAAACAAGTTAATTATGAGATGCAGTCACCTATAAAACAGCAAGTATATGTTTTATGAAATGAACAAGACAAATGAATGAACAGTGCCAATGGCCGGAATATCCTATTCTGTAGCAGTGCCTAAGAAACTTGCCTTTATGTTTTGAAGCTGAAGCTGCCGAGTATAAGCTCAGGACATCTTCAAGATGGAAGGATCGATATCTTTAAAAAAATGCAAAAAGAAATCAAAGACCTCTCTCATTCCTCTGAAGCTTCCAGAGCCATGAATCTAAGGCAGGAGCTTTGGAATCTGGGGTTTACTTCAGGTTGCTTTCAGTAGCTGTTAACTTTGAGTTTCAGAACTGTTTCAGATATGACATGAGCTATAATTTGGCAAGTCTTTATATGGCTTTCAGAGCCCTGTGTAAGATCTGAGAGACTGGAGTGGAGGCACAGCCAGGCAGAAAGGTCATCTCTAAGAAAAGCAGCCAGAAAGTGGGGAAGCTCTGGAGATAGTGAGCAGCATCTAGAAGCAACTTACTCTTCTTCTTAAATGCACATTCTTCAGAATGAGGAGCTCAGCCAGAATCTGTGTCCTCAAAGGACCAAGTGATACTTTATCGTCCCTACCACCACTGTCATCTGAAAGGTGCTAAGTAATCCTTGTTAAATTGTTTTGATTTTATTATAAAATGTAACACATTTCCCCTGAAGAAGAATTCTAACTCAATCAAAATATGTTGGGGCAGTAAAATATTTCCTTTCTTCTAGGCTGAAATATGATGTGAGAAGATAGTTGTGGGAGGATTTACCTCACATCTCCTGCAACATCTGCTTACAACCAGATTTCTAAACCAGAGTAGTATGACATGTGGAAAGTGCCCGTGCTACTCTTGGAGGCAGCAGCACTTCTGCACAAACTTTCTACATCATCTGTCTCTCCCAAGCATCTTCATCTCATACATTGCTCAGGATGAGGCATGGGGTAGTCACACCAATAGTGCTTAGGTAATGCAGCATTTACCGGGCCTTTGATGTAGGCAGGGAAAATTACCAGATAATGCATACCTTTGGGATACATAGCAATTCGCATCTCACACATGTGTGTTGAGAAATGGTCCACAAACATCTTCAGGCTGTTTCAAATGTAACTTTCTGATCTATATGGTTTGTTCTCTTCTCTGCATCCATGTAGACAGTCATTCCACTTGTGGCCCTCTGATCCCACATGTACTATGTTAGGTGCACAGTGAAAAGCACTGTAAGTCTTATCTCCATGCTGGAAAGTCTACTGGATGTATAGCCATGTGGGAACTCCCTCCAGTTGGACCAGAACTAGGGTGGGGAGAGAGGGGCCCTTGACCTGATTCAAGATTCCTGATTCACCAAAATCATGTCATATACATTATTTACATAAATAACATTTATTTTAATAATGTGCTAGATGAGATTATGGGATTTGGTGCTAAAATACAAAATGAGTTAAATCCTGCAGAAATTTCATCAGGTACTAGGCATTGCCAATTCTCTAAGTTGGCAACAAGTTTAGAACTCCTGAAAATAATCCATAAATATTCACTAATGGAGTCTCATCCAAATTTGGAAACATACTTGTTTGTCATTTTATTCCAATTGTTCATAATTTTCTATGTCATAAAATACATATGGAATCGGCTTAGGGGCATGTTTCATGTTGTTTGCCCTAGCACCAGAATGCTGAGCTTTGCCTCTGCCCTCCAATCCAAGTTTGGTGATCTGGACTCTAAAAATGAATTCACAGAGCAATGATTGTGCATTACATGCTCATATTGTAGGCTATTTGGATCGTGTGGTCCACAATGTATTTCCTTTAGTTGTGAGCATTTTAAGCCAGCCCATTACATTGATGGAAATGCAAGCTAGTAACAAAACAGTGGTGCCCCCTGTTTAATAGCTGGGACTCTTCTTCCATCGCATACTTACTGAAGTGGTTAATCCGGTCCTGGTTTGTCCAGAGGCCTATAATTGTGAAATCATTATGAAAACATGAGTCACACAGATCAATCAATACCTTGGCTCTGTAATTCCTGGCAATGCATTTAGGTAAGTATTGGAAACCACCATTCTCGTGTTAATGTATATTATAGCTCATGAGATGAAGAGCCTAATGATTAATATTTTTATTTTAATGGTTGTGCTGATGCAGCATTTATGAAAGTACAACTGCATTGCTACTTTGGAGATGCACACAAAGATTGGTTAACATAAGCCCTGCATAGGGCAAATCCATGAAGACTAGACAAAGATTTTCATGACCCATGTTGCCACCTTTTTAAAAAAATGTTTTTTAAAAAATATTTTTGCATTTTCTATTTTTCTATTTTCTAAGTAGTCTCTTAGATTGCTGAGACATTCAGCCATGTGGCCCAGTGGACGTATGTTGGGCCAGTCACTATATCTAAGAGAGGTCTCTCTTACCTTTCAGGGTTGTTGTGAAGAGAAAATGTCTATATATACAACCTTGAGATCCTTTGACCACACTTGTGGCTTGTGACACATAGATTGCCAGACTGAAAAGATTAATCAATATGAAAATGCTGGTATTTTTAACAGAGAGAGAGCAACTAGTCCATAACATTGTTTTCCAAAGTACTTGGATAGAGGTGAGATGAGAGTTGGGCCACAGTGACTTAAGCAGACTTAATATACATCAGAAAGAGGCAAGGATAATTTGCATGATCATGTTCCACATGCCATAAATGTAACTGTTTTATGAGCTTTTATGTGAAACTCATATGACAGATCAGCTATTGTATACGAACTTCTAAACAAATGTGGCCATCCAATACCAGTCAATGTAAGGCAAACTCATCTATCTACCCACAGTTCTCAAACACTTTAGCACAGGGAAAGGGAACCTGTTCAGTGCTATTTTTCTAGAAAAAGAGGCACTAGAACTCACCCTGAATGCCTCCCTCATTCTCTTATAATGGCAATGGTGCCCACTTGAGAGGTGCTGAGTTCCAGAGAGTTTCAGAGAGTTCTAGCTAAAAAAAAGCCCTGCCTGTGCCTCTCCAGCTGTTGCTGGGTTACATTTCCCTAAATAAACACATGAGACTTAACCGGCTGTGTTCTAAGATAAATAAGGTGTACTATTCATAGTATCAAATTGTAAATTTCCACAGAAGTAATTCATAAAGTTTAACAAACAAACAAAGCAGAAGACCCAGTGGATCAGATCATTCTATAGTCAGTTCATGCATAAGGTCCATCTGTGTAATGGTATCTATTCCATAGGTTGTTTTGTTGTTGTTTTGTTAGAGTTACATCTCCCATCATCTGTGGCCATTGGCCAAGTTGTCTGAAGCTGATGGGAGCTGGACATTTGGAGAGCCACAGGTTTTGCATGATTTAGCATGACCAAGAAACGGCTCAGGATGATACTAGAAACAAGTGCCATATGTGCGAGACATTCAAAGTGGTATCATACCACTTTAAGCAGTCACATCTTCCCACCAAAGATTCCTGGGAACTGTAGTTGGTTAAGGGGCTGGGTGTTGTTAGGATACCCTATTCTCACAGTGTTATAACTCTCAGAGTAGTTTAACAGTCAATCCCTCGTCCCAGGAAACTGGGAATTGTAGCTCTGTGAGAGGAATAGATACAGGTTTGCAGCACAGCCAGAGGGATGTGGGGAAAACACATAGAAAATATTTCTAGCATTGACAAAGACAAGCTACTTTGTACTTTTTTGTGCCGAAGTACAAAGAGAGGCTTCTGTCTTGAAGTGCAACAATCTTATGCTCTTGTCCCATCTGACCAGAATCAAAATGGAATTTGTCTGGAAGATATAGGCTTTAGTGTTCAGATGTCTAGGGGAGAGTGCTATAATGGCCAAGAGACTGATGCGCTAAGGCAGGTTTGTCTCTTTCAGCCTCAGTTTCTCTCCTCACTCCACCCCCAGCCCCAGCCCCCCCCCCAATCTGCAATATGGGTCCTAACTTATCTTACAGTGTTGTGGTAAACGTTGCAGTTGGAAGATGCATGTGAAATGTTTTTACATCTAAAAGCGTTATATAAAGGCTGTTATTATTGTTGTTTCTTTACCACATAAACCAAATTCAAAGATTCTCCTCATAGTCCCCAGTATAACCCTGGATTCTGAATGCATTGGTTGGTCAGCTGAATGGAGATCTCAGTTCAGGAATCTCATTGGCATTAAAGAATTACAGGTGAATCCTAACCACATTAACTAGTGATATTTCTCTAGAAAAAGAGGTGGAAGTGGTGTCCAGTGAGCTCTGGCTAGAAAAAAGCCCCGATGTTAACTAAGAAGGCAAGCAGCATTCAATAGAGCTTACTCCAAGGTAAGTGGAGTTTGGACTGCAGCTCTATTTAATTTAATGCTGGGGGGAATTTTACAGACAAATATCTGACAACATGCCCACAAGAAAACTTTTAAACTTGACTGATATGGTGACCTTAAAAATTAACAATCCATGCTACAAACACTAAAGTAGAGAAACAAGTTAAAGTCTTTGCTTTTATACATTGCTGAGGTTTACCTTTTTCAATAGAAATCCTGACACACTGCACTAGGGGTGTGTGGGGGGGGGGAATTCATTATCTTTTGAAAACAGTATGCAATAGTTTCTGTTGTTTCTGTTTTATGTGAACCACCCTGAGACCTCCAGGTATAGGGCGGTATAGAAATTAAACAAATAATAATAATAATAAAATTCATTCCAATAGAACCAATTTTCCTTATCTGGTACACGATATGTAATATATATTGCTAACACAGCTGGTTGAAATGATTGCTCATTTTCCTTTTTAAGATCCAGTTATAACTTCTTAGCATTTTTGCTGCAATGACTACTTACATACACAAATGTAAATTCAATTTGAATCAATAATAATTATGTAAAGGTAAAGGGTAAAGGGACCCCTGACTATTAGGTCCAGTCGTGACCAACTCTGGGATTGCGGCGCTCATCTCGCTTTACTGGCCAAGGGAGCTGGCGTACAGCTTCCGGGTCATGTGGCCAGCATGACTAAGCTGCTTCTGTAGAACCAGAGCAGCGCACGGAAACACCGTTTACCTTCCCGCCGGAGCGGTACCTATTTATCTACTTGCACTTTGACGTGCTTTCGAACTGCTAGGTTGGCAGGAGCAGGGACCGAGCAATGGGAGCTCACCCCATCGCAGGGATTCGAACCACCGACCTTCTGATCAGCAAGTCCTAGGCTCTGTAGTTTAACCCACAGCGCCACCTGCGTCCCTAATAATTATGTATATGTGACTAAATTGAGGATTTCTTTCAGGCATGCAGTCTTGTTATACTGCTGCACTTGAATTTAAGTCAATTCATGCCCATTGCACATACAGTAACTATTTTAATATGTTCAGATGCTGTATAAATAGATTCCATATAAATCCAGCAGCACCTTTTCAGACCAAATAATTTTCAATACATCCTGTGCTTCTATTATTTATTAGTATACAATAGGTTACCACACCAACCTCTTCAGATGCAAAAGTGGATTACAACCAGATAAAAGATTTGAAGTGTTTTGACCAAGCTGCAGGGATGTTAAAAGATTGTTTAATCTCCACAATCCTTATTTCAAAAGGATTCCATGTGCATATTCTAACTTAGTCACTTCCTGGCCCTGAACCTAGTTGTATCTGGGTGGAGTCAGGAGCTTCTTGTTGCTGTCTTGCTCTTAACGAAGAGAGACAATCAAATTAATGTCAAGAAGCTTACTGACTAGTATATTCTCCAAGCCTTCCATGACAGACTGTACAAGTACAAACAGCATGGGGAACAGAATGATAAATGATTCTCTCAATCTTTACATAAAGGGAGAGGAATCTCCAGTTCCTGTTGTAATCCCTGGTTAATGCAGCTGTTTTTTTGGTATTATTTGTAAAAAAAATCATTGCTCTTCATCAAAATAAACATTTAAACAGTGTATCAAAACCACATAGGTGTTCTTTTCTTTTTTAGAAAACATGTTTACATTTTATTTTCATTGGATGAAATCGAACATTGCGCAAACAGATTTCTGTTCATATAACAGGAGTTCCTCTTCCTTTGCTCCTCCCTGAAGCCCCCACCTGAACTCAAAAACTACTGTGGAGGGTTGGGGGACCCTCTAGTTGGGAGAATTATTATGTTAATTAAATGATTCAAATCTCCAGAAAACCAACACACGCCTCATGGACGTAGTAGCCTCCCTCGTGCATCCTCATCGCCTATATGCCAAATAGAATTGAGGATGGTTTTTTAAATATATAGAATTGCCACTCCAAGAAGACTGTAATACTCACTCACAGGTTTTATTATATTTTGCATTTATTGACACCTCTTCATTGTTGTTGGTAAACATTTGTCTTGAGAGACAATGGAGTGTGCCTATGGGGGTGAACTCAAACTGCTGCATGACTTCCCCAGAGTGCAAGCCTGGGCAGTGTGTCTGGAGGTCCTGGACTGCCCAGACAACAAGACCCACTTCTTGGCCTCACTGCTGTGGTCCAAAGGTAAGCAGAGCAAGATGTTTGGCACCAGCTTGGCTGCAGGGGTTGCCAGAAGGAGGTGTATAACTGTTTTCGGGACTCCGGATTTGTGTAGGGTTTACTCCTTACCTCCCGCAAGGCAGCAGAGGTTTAGGATCCGAGATTTCCTTCTCCTAAATGGTTTGCATGTGCAGAAACTGCCTTATTGACTGTAGGACCCACTGTTGGCCTCATCTGCTCAATCCGCCAGAGCCTATCTTCACATGCAGGGAAGTCCCTAACTCACCAAAAGTTGAGACCGATTGGCTACCCTCCCCTGGTTCAGCTGGCTAGTCGAAGCCGTTCCTAGTGTGCCTGCTGTTGCCTGCTGACAGCTTCTAGGAGCCACAGGTGAGAGCTGAGTGCAGGGTGGGGACCAAAGGTGGACAAACTACCAGGCATAGACATGGGCAATCTGGAAGTGCTTCCAACATCTGCATTCTAGGTATATAGAAAGACACACAGAGAGAGAAAATGGAAGGATTGAATTTGAAGGATTTTCAGAGCAAGGAAGGTGAGCCAGAGAAACTAGAAGAAAAAGGAGTAGTTGGTCTATAAGTTGAGATAAAGGCACAAGGAGAGGTAAAGCAGGAGGCCTGGTTTACTGCGGCCAGTGGTAAGCCAGGGGAGAAGGAAAAAGGCAAGGGTGAAACACTACACTACAAATAAATGGGAGGGGCTGTAGGCAGGGAGTGTCCCACTACAGAAAATAAGCCAGTTTAGGAATCCTGAGATGAGAAGCCTACCTAAGCCCAAGTAGTGAAAGTAGCCTCCCAACAGGAAGAAAGAACCTGGAACTATGAGTATCATGGTGACCTCAAGAATCACAATTGTGACAAACATCTTATATATAAATTAGGGCCTGACCTGCAATTGCATCATTTTAGCTTCCTTCTCAGGGTCTCCTGAGAAATTCCCAGGATGAAGGGCTGTTTTGTGCTTATTGAAAAAACTTATTTCACTCTATTTCACACAATCTGGAAAGTTCATATGACAGTATACACTTTTCCCTGCCTTGATGTTTTTCTTCAATGCAGCATATGCACATAGTACTTCATTGTGTCATGACTTTTCTTAGAATGATTGACTTGGCAAAGCAAGGTTGAATCTGGGACCAAAATTACACTCCAACAGATGATCTCAAATGAATTATGCAGTTTGTTAAAACACATAAGTACCCCTCCCCCGATGGCTCAGCCAATAGGCACTCAGCATTCTGCTTCCACAATGGCCAACCAGATGCCTCCCAAGAGCCAAAAGACATGAGTGCAAGAGCACTCTTCCCACTTGTGACTCTACAGGCATGCTGCCTCTGATAATGTTGGCAGTCATTCATTGTGGCCCATCATGCCTGTTTGGGAGTTTTCTGAATCCCAAGGATATTTGGGCCTGATTGACAGCAAATATTAGAACCCAGACATCCAGCAGTAAAGGCCCTAACATGCAGGCTGCTCCTGTTTGGAAATATTGAACAATGAAAGCCTGATACTCTGAACTGTCAAGCTGTGCATGCCTGTAAGCTCCCAACTCTGATCTGTGAAGAAGGAGGGGTAGGGAAACATTACCCACTGCCTTGAGGGACATCTTCAGGAGAAGAAAAGGCTGAATAGTAAACCCTACACAAATCCAGAGTGGAGTCCTTAAGATGGTTGGATGGCACCTTGTACGCCTCCTTCCGACAACTCCTGTAGCCAAACATATTGCTCTGCTTTCCTTTGGACCACATCAGTGAGGACAAGAGGAGAGTTCTTGTCATCTGGGCAGTCCAGGCCCTCTACCCCCACCCTCCAGAGGTGCTCCGTCTCTTAAGACAGATGGATGCCAAGAAAAAGGGGAACCTTGTTTACTTACATTGCAGCACAACAGAGGCAAGCACGTTAATGATGAACAATGAATAGTCTACCACTAGTTCTTTGGAAAATAGTAGACTGGCTTCCCTCCATCTTGGTATAGTGTCTCAGTAAGTAAATGCTCTTAGCTGGCCACTTGCCTTGATTGCTGGCCAGTAGTTCCTGCTGACAGTTGTGCCACTGTGCAAAGATTGGGCCCAAAATAAGCAACTGTAGCCTATTCTGAAATTAAATCCTACCTTCTGTTTGCACTGGATTTTTTGTGGGTATTTGCTGACAGATGTTCCAGCTGATTTATGGTATTATTATACTAGTGATATAACACAGTGGGGTGCACTGTGGTTGTCTGTGTGATTGATGCAGCAGATAAACATAAAGTGTTTGATTACAGAAAGTATTTTGATTTCAGAGAAATTTGAGAAGCAAGAAATTACTTAGAAAAAACTGAAAGACTATACCTAACTAAAAGCACAACAATGTATTGTTTCAACGCATTTCTTCCACTAAATTGGTGTTGAATTGGCAATAGCTGTTCTGCCTATTTGAAGGGTGTGTGTGTGTTTTGGCATCCGTCTGTCTCAAGAAACAATGGAGTGCACCTCTGGGGGTAAAGTCAAACTGCTGTGTTAGCAGCACCAGAGTGACCTTCCATGGTGTGCAAGTGTGGGCAGTGTGTATGGGGGTCCTGGGCTGCCCAGATGATAAGTCCCCTCTCGGCCTTGCTGATGTGGTCCAAAGAAAATCAGAGAAATCAGAGAAATACCTTGTGCACCAGCTGGGCGGCAAGTGTTGCCAGAAGGAGACACACAAGGCACCATCCAGCCCTCTAAGGGACTCCACTCTCGATTTAAGTAGGGTTTATTTCTTAGCCATTTATTCTCCCAACAATATCCCACAAGGTAGTGGAGGCTTAGGATCAGAATTTTCCTTCTCCTAGATGGGCTACCTTCCCAGGTTGATGAGTCCATCTGCCCCTCACTTCCCTCTACAGCACATGCAGAGACCACCTTCTTAACTGTTGGTCTCCTATGCTCAATCCACCAAAATCTGCCTTCACGTATATTTATATGGATAGGTGGCAGACCGTATTAGATAAGTATGTATTTTACAAAGGAAGAGAGAAACTATTTAGAATCTACATGATCAGTGAAAAATGTCTCAAGGGTGCTTAAGATGCCCCTGAAATACAGATAATATGAGAAGCGTAGAACAGGTTTAAAAGCTTTGAAAGCAACCTTTGCATTGCCCTTGCATTAAGAAACCTGGATTTGTGTCCCCCAGGATACCCATGAGAGCATCAACTAAAAAAGGGAATCACAACAGTTGTTACTGCCCATCAACAGAAGCATAAAAGTTTTTATTGTTATGAAGCTGGAGACCCTTCTTTTAATCTCTGTGGGATGGTTTTCAGAAAGTCAGAGACCACTTTGACCACTTTGTTTGTGTATGCCAATCAAATTATGAAGGCTTAGAAGAATAACAGTAACGAAACAAAGGAAGGCTAGATTTGTCTGCCTTGGGGGACCTTTCCTCCAGATTTAGAGAAAAGGGGTGAACTGCCAGGCATGGAAAGAAGATGAGTGACGCTGAAATTTAGTTATTAATTCACAACAAACAATTTAAAGAAAAGTTAATATACTGCATGCTCTTACAAGGAATGTTTTTTTATCTGAATAAACATGTGTGAGCCAGACATTAGTAACCACATATAACAGGAGTATACAAAATATTTTAATAATTAAATAATCCTTGGGGCTTCTTGAAAGGTATTCTGAAACTTAAACTTCCCTGAAACTCAGCTGTCATCAGTCTCCTCTTATGATGTATTTGATGTCTTCTGGGGTGTTTTCTAATAAAGAGACCACAAAAGTGAGTCTCATGGTGAATGTTCAAGCTATAACACTTCCCCAAATTCTCTGGAATGCACAGAGATTTCAGGCCATTGCTCCAGCAGGGGATAGGGCATAGAAGGAAGACACTTCATCCATGCCTTAAGAACCAAGAGTCTGTGCTTTGGTCTCCATAAAGTGTGCGTTTGTGTGTGAATTTGATTGGCATACATACACGTACACACACACAAAATGGCCCCAGGGACAGGGAACACTGTATGAAGGGCATTTTGTGCAGAAATACAAATCAGACAGGCAGAAACATGGCATAAAACAGTTGCCTAAGGAAGCTAAAGGTACCAATCAATCCTCCATTTAAAAAAAACAAAACCCCAGACAAGGCCCATTGGGAGCAGAGGACAGGACTCCGGTTCCACGCTTGCACTGGTCCTAAAGAAATGATATTTGGGCCCTGTCCATGGCAGGTGTGTGAGGATACCTCAGCAACAGACAAGTTCATGCAGTAAAGATTTCCTGGAGGTTGACAGTTTGAAAATCACTGGTCTTGTAGATACAATGTCCTTGCCAAGAAGCCTCAAGGTTTGAGTACTGAACATGCAAGTTGTAAACTTCACATTTGCTATGCAAGTGGTTTTGTTTTCGCTCCTAGGCATATTCTCTCTCTCTCTCTCTCTCTCTCTCTCTCTCTCTCTCATTTTAGCAGAGTGCTTTGTCCCAGGTGTTGATTTTCTTATGTTAAAAGAAACCTGGAAAGAAAATACAAAACAAAGACCATTAGAAAATGAGGAACTTTCTATTTTGATCTCCTTTGAGCTTAACAATTGTTTTCTGGAAGTGGAGTTTATGATGAGTGATTAATAGGTGCATATTTTACCATCGGGTGAACACAAATCACACAAACCATGTTCTGCAAAAAAGATGATTGTGTGATCTTCTGTGTTAATATTTGTAATGGAAATGAATCAAATTACAAAGCTTTTGAGAAAAAGAAATATTCAGCTGTAATTTATGTATTTCAGTCATGGCCCTCCTCCCCATCTCCAGGCAGCCATCTTATTTCACAGTAAATACTGGATTGAAACAAAACACTGTTTCTGTAAGATCCCATTGTGCTATGCATTTAAAACAGTATCACCCTACTTTAAACAGCCAGGCTTCCTCCAAAGAATCCTGGGAACTGTAGTTTGTTAAGGGTGCTGAGAGCTGTAAGGAGACCCTTCTCCTCACAGACCTATAATTCTCAGTTTTCTGGAAAGAGGGATTCAGGAGGGGTAAGAGGAGTTACGCCTGTCAATTTCCTTAAAAATAACTCCAAAACTTCATTTTTTTGAGATTTTGGCTTTTAATGAAAGGGCTGGTGCCATGCTGTTTTTATTGTAATTATTTGTATGACTTTAAATATACAGTATTTCATACAGGTATACAGTTTTAATTGTTTTCTATGATTGTTTTTTCGATATTTTTAGCAGTTCTTATTTTTAACTGTAACCCACATTCAGTCTCATCAGAGAAAAGGGTGGGGTAAACAACAACAACAACAACAGTCGTCTCCTAACAACTCTCAGCACCCTTAACAAACTAAAGTTCCCAGGGGTCTTTGAGGAAAGCCATGACTGTTTAAAATGGTATGTATAGTACAGGTTGTGCATATGATGGTAACTTTTAAACTTGTGTTGGCTTGGTTACACTACCTGATTTTGGCTGCTGCGTGAGCTTTGGTTGCTGGTGTTGGAAATTTGCCTCCTCTAGACTGTGTTATCTCCAGCTCCCACAGATGAAGAGCCAATACTCCTTTGGACCTGGAGGACTGTTGAGGGTTGACCCTGGACAAACCGTGACTGGTGCCTACTGTGGAACGGATGTCAGCACAACGTACATCCTGCACCAATCTTATTACACTGTGTCTTTTTCCCACCAGCACCAGTAGCAGCTAATAACATGGAGTTCTTTCACACCTGTACCTTCTTATAGTGGCCACATATCTTATGCTTTTATAAGTCCCTGGACAAACCTAGACAGCTTTAGAGAGAAATCTATTATTGCTTTAAGGTTTACAAAGTTGTTATGCATCATTCTTCTTCAACTCATTTAACACTTGCCGACAATTTTTTATTATTTTATTTTCTGCTAGAGTTATTTTTAATTCATTTCTGCTTGTGGGGAATAAGTTGATGCTATATGTATGGCTGCAAGATTAATTTCATTTTAACTTCCTCATTCTGATTGTTAGCAATTCATTATGGCAAATTCTACTTAGAATTGGGAAGGTCCTATAAGTGGTTTCAGTTGGGATATTTTGTTTTCAGGTTGGAAGATGCCAAGTTTAGAGATAATTTTATGCAAAGGTTAGAACATTCTGTTCTTGAATACATAAAGCAGGGCTGCCATTCAACATTTCAGAATTCATATATAGAAATGTAGAGCAAATAAAAACTGTCATCTCATGTCTTTGAGGGAGAGATTTTTAATTTTAATCAATGCAGTTAAACTATCCTGTTTTTGATTACTCTGGAGTTCACCTATCTTTTCCTTTACATAATTTCACAAAACTTAAAACATATTTGTAGCTTGGTTCAGATTTTAAATGAATAAGGGAAAATCAAAAGTAGTGAGTCGGAGCAGAAAAAAAAATACTGTTTAAAAATCAAAAATTAAATTGTTCCAGGAAACAGGAACACTATATTAATTTCCCTTCCTCCTCCATATTGTAGCCACTTTCACAGTGAAATAAAAAAGGAAATGCATCACCAAAACACAAGGGCCTGCTGCATATTGAGTGGTTCTCAAGACCACCTGCCCAGAGCAAGGCAGGCAGGCAGGCAAGGGCCATGGCAGGACCTGATCCAGTTGTCCCCTCCCACTGCCAAGGACAGGGCCATCTTAAGCATATCCGGCACTGTGGTGCAAAGCTCCCTCTGGTGCCCCCCCCCCCGTTTCCCAGTTTTTTAGGGAGGACGGCTCTGCCGGCAGGGCTGGAGGAGGCGGGCAGCAGCTGGAGAGTGGTTCCTCTGGCAGGGAAGAGGAGGAGGTTGGATGAAGCCTCCTGGCTCAGCTGGCCGCTTTGTGTCACGGTGGCTACGGCAGATGGAGGCTCCAGGGGCGGCGCTGGTTTGGCATGACGGAGGTGGGTGAGGGCAGCGAGCTGATGCCAGGAGATGCCGTGTCCAGCCTCCACCTCTTCCCTGGCGCCCTCCAGAACTTGGTGCCCTGGCGCCCTGTGCCACTAGCTTCTATGGGTAAGATGACCCTGGCCAAGGAAATTGGAAACCTTTTGTAAGGACACCAGAGGACGAGGTAAGGTGAACTAAACCATATTGGGGGGGGGGGGTAGAAAAGGGGCTTCTGTTTCCTGTAGCAGCCAGTAGCACCATCAGGACAAGGCTTTGGGGCAGAAATCTAGCTCCCATTCAGCAGAACGAGCAGGATGGCCCAACTTAGCACATCTTGGAACAAAACTTCAATGCATGTTTCTGCATATTATTTTGTGAATTTAAGTTTCTACATGCTTTAAGATGCAAACCTATACATGCTGACCTTGGGAAAAGACCCACAAGATTCCATCCCAGCTGGTCTTTAGCAGAACTTTTGAAAATGTTAAGAACTGCTGCTTAGGTTTGCTTTCTTTCCCTAGGAGACTTTTGAGCTGAAGGGTGGGTGAGTAAAATGCTTAAATTTTACCGGTGGAGTACAGGGTCAGATTTAAGGTGCTGCTTTTGACCTTTAAAGCCCTTCGCGGCCTAGGACCCTCGTACCTACGGGACCGCCTCTCCTGGTATGCCCCACCGAGAGCCTCAAGGTCCATAAATAGCAACACCCTAGAGGTCCCAGGCCCTAAGGAAGTCAGATTAGCCTCAACCAGAGGCAGGGCCTTTTCAACACTGGCCCCGGCCTGGCGGAACGCTCTGCCTCATGAGACCAGGGCCCTGCAGGATCTGATTTCTTTCCGCAGGGCCTGTAAGACAGAGCTGTTCCGCCTGGCCTTTGGCTTGGAGCCAATTTGATTCCCTCCCCCTCTTTCTTTTTTCCTTTCTCCTCCTGTGGTGAGGCTGCATTTTAATGTTTTAATGTTCCATTATTTTAATGTTGTATTTTACTTTTGTTTTTAAGTTGTAATCATTCATCTTGTTTTTATTGTTGCTTGTAAGCCACTCTGAGCCCGGCCTTGGCTGGGGAGGGCGGGGTATAAATAAAAAATTATTATTATTATTATTAAATAAATAATATTGAGTGTGTTTAGTTTTCAGACCATTTCCCAGGAAGCAACAGGTTCTTTGGAAGCTTAGATTAGAATAATTAGCAATACCTTTACCCATTGCTGCTGATCTGTCCCTGAAATGCCTGACAAGAGAAATATTGGGGGGTGGGGGTGGGATCTTCTTGATGAAGGTGAGGCTACAACACTATACTATAGCAACCTATTGACATGGGTGTAGCCAGGATTTTTCGTTGGGGGGGGGCAGCCAAAGTTGCTGAAGTTTTTTTAGGAAATCAAAGTTGTTGAAGTATATTTGCCCCCTCCCCAGGCTGTGCTCATGCATATTGTGCCCCCCTTTATTTCTGTGAAGTAAAGATAAACTTCAGTATTAAAAGTTTTGAAACTCTGAAAACATTGGTTATCAACCATGTCAAACATTAAATCGGCACACCAAGTACATGTCAGCTATCAATGAAATGTCAAATATTTAATTCATATTACAATGGATATGAGGGACGCGGTTGGTGCTGTGGTCTAAACCACAGAGCCTAGGGCTTGCCAATCAGAAGGTTGGCGGTTTGAATCCCCGTGACGGGGTGAGCTCCCGTTGCTCAGTCCCTGCTCCTGCCAACCTAGCAATTCGAAAGCACGTCAAAGTGCAAGTAGATAAATAAGTAAATGGCATTTCCGTGCGCTGCTCTGGTTCGCCAGAAGCGGCTTAGTCATACCAGACACATGACCCGGAAGCTGTACACTGGCTCCCTCGGCCAATAAAGCGAGATGAGCGCCACAACCCCAGAGTTGTCTGCGACTGGACCTAATGGTCAGGGGTCCCTTTACCCTTTACCTTACAATGGATATCAAATACAGATACCCAATATTCAGAGAATATTTGACTACTGGAGCAGAGGTGGATTTAGGACCGTGCGACTGGTTCCCTCGCACTGGGCGCTGAGCTGATGGAATTGTGGATAAACCCAGATGCTTACTCGGAAATAAAAATATACTCTCAATGGACAGATGAATTCAGAGGGTAAGTGCATTTACAGTGGTTCTGCATTGGACTGTTGCCAGACTTCTTCAAGTTCCTATATTAAGCCCCTGCAAAGCAGACATAATTGGTTTATTATTAATAACATGTTCCCAGTTACATAGGGTAAAGAACTAAGCCATGTTCCAGGCAAGTTAGGCATACGGAATAGCAGAACTGGAAAGTGAGTGTTGGCTAATGCGCAATATCCAGCATGATGTTAATTCTACATATGATGACATAAGAATAGGATTGCACTTTATTACAATTATTATTCTCCCCTGTGCTAATGTCTAGATTACTGGAATAACATGTTTTTGTTTTGTGATATTCTTTTACCTTATTTCATGCATAGCCCATCTTTCCTCCAAGAACTCAAGGTGGTGCAAATGGATCTCCCCTGATCCTGCCCATTTTATCCTCACCTAATGGACCTAATGGTTAGGGGTCCTCACACTGTGAGATAACTTAGGCTGACATATAGTGACTGACCCAAAGACACCCAAGGAAGTTTCATGGCTGAGTGGAGATCTGAACCTGGGTCTCCTAGTCCAACGCCTTATCATTACGCCACACTGGCTTACTTAGGTAAGCTAACACATTTCTTTCTTTGGCATCCTGGCTTGAAGTGCATGCACTTTCCCCCTTTGAATGGCAGTGCAGATTTTGTAAATCTGCTGGTGCCTAAACTTTGCCTAGTTGCTATCTCTCAGCTCAACCTCCCTCACAGTGTTCTTTTGAGCACAAGCTGCATATGACGTCTTGACATCAATGGAGGGAGACTGGGATACAAATGATGGTAGCGCTTTGCACCACGCCCAGGCCTCTTTGGGCCCCAAGTGAGAGGGAAAGGGAAAAAATGGTAAAGGCTGAAATTTTGTATCTCAGAGAGCATATGGCAACTGAAAGAAACAGGAGCAACAGCCTTGTGTCTCTTTCCCTTTAAACATGTGTATCACAGCAAATGGGCACCATTTTATTCTGCATTTCCATGTTCCTTTCAAATGGGATGTGGAAAAGCTACAGGAAAATGAAAAATGTGATTACTCTGCATCTTATTACAGTGACTTCTCTTTCATAGTCACTGAAATGTTTTGTATATGTGTTTTATGTAGCTAGAGAACTGTAAGGAGCAGATAAAGGCTTTCTTACTTTTATAAGTAATAATTTCATGGTTATGATGGCCCTCTGGTGGGAGATCAGATATGTCCAAAGACATGCAAGATATCTGCAACTGGGAAAACTGGGAGGACACAATCCCCATGCACTTCAACCCATGTTCTCCCATGAGTCTGGGCCAGGAGGAAAGAAAATGGCATTTAGTTTGAAGATTTTCCTAATTAGCTAGGAGCCCCTGGGGTTTTTCTGCCTTTGGTAGCTGCCTGTAATACCCATTGGGTTGATCTCATCCTGCCTTTATGATTTTCATTAGTTATCTTGATGTCATTGTTGGTTTTGGGGGAACAAATAAATCTTTCCTTGCTGCTGACTATTGACAGGCAATTTCTTCCCAGGGTGCCTTATCCAGCCTAAGATGCATTTTAGGTGTGGAGTTTCCTGCTGTCTAGCCTGATTGCCTGTTATTTTGCTTTGCTAATCTAGGAGCCATGAAGAGAAGTACATAAATAGGTATTCTCTCTGCATGTAGTTTTAACGTTTTCTTTTAAAAAAAGGAAGGGAGGAATTGCATTGGCCTGAGGGCCCGAGAAAGCAAACTCCATCATCAAACCATCTATTTACATAACTGCTAGCACTTTACATTTTTCAATTTTACCTGACTATATATAAAATATATGTGTTTTTACTGCCAAGCTAACATGAAATGATAAAGAAGTAAAATGCTGATGGAAAATCAAGGTATTAAATTCTTCATCAGATGGCAGAAATAATGAAAAAGTCAGTGGAGAGTTTATTTTGTTTCCTTGAGGGATTTCAAAGAAGAAGAAAATAGAACTAACAGGCATGTCTTAACTCCAGAGCATTTCAACTATTGGATCTAAAAAGATAACAGATTCATGTATAGTTTCAGGAAATACATCCACTGGTGTAATTGGATGGACTTGCTGAACAACACATGATCTTTAGGATCTTGACTGATTTCCATATGGTTATAATTTAGGGAAGATGTCATATTACTTTTATGTGAATCTTGCAGCTAAGTGTCCCGAATTCTTTTACAGTTGTTGGTTGCAATAGAGAAATGCAGAGGGAAGGCTGCAAGAACAGGGAAACAGTGACTTCACAAACAAGGAGAAACAAAGGGAAGAAGGGGATTTGCCAACTTGGCTCAGAAGCAAACTAGACATAAAGTTAACCCAGTGAATGCAATTAACACACCTATCTTTTAAAATGTAAACATAAGATAATAGAACAATAGAGTTGGAAGGGATCCTGAGGATCATCTAGTTGTTGTTGTTGTTTAGTCGTTCAGTCGTGTCCGACTCTTCATGACCCCATGGACCAGAGCACGCCAGGCACCCCTGTCTTCCACTGCCACCCGCAGTTTGGTCAAACTCATGTTGGTAGCTTCGAGAATACTGTCTAACCATCTCGTCCTCTGTCGTCCCCTTCTCCTTGTGCCCAACATCAGGGTCTTTTCCAGTGAGTCTTCTCTTCTCATGAGAACACCCCATCTAATTTGAAAATACAACACTCTGCTCTCCCAGTGTCATAGTCCCAATGAAGCTGTCTTTGCCCTAGGAGGGAAGCAGCTTTTGGCTCTAGTGGACCAAAAAGTGAGCCACAGAACAACAGCTGGTGACAGTTTTCTGAAGTAGGACTGCTGCTACTGAGAGCAGCACAGTGGAACAGAACTTGCCCATTTGCCAAGTATAGAAGCCATTGTGAAATTCTATCTGTGCTTTGCATACGCACAAACACACCCACACCAGGACAGAAGAAGGCTTCTGTGTTTTTCATGTGAACCACCATTCAAAATCTTATCCCAAAAACTCCATTTGAAGTGAAATGGATGAGATGTCCTGCGATGACAGATATTTAGTCTTTCAAGATCTGTTCATGTGGATCATGTTTTTATTGCTTAATTATAAATCTTTTTTTTAAAAAAAAGATTTTTATTGATTTTCCAATATCATGCCAATAACAGCCCCATTATCTCTTATCTCATTGTATCTGGCACACGCCTGTAATTTACTCCAATTAAAGTCCAATTAACAGGATAACCTGTGCTTCCAGGAACGGGATTGTGGGTGGGTGCCCCAGAGTGGCTGGGGCAACCCAGTCAGATGGGCAGCATACAAATAAGATCATCACCACCATCATCATCACTATTTAGATTCGTTTTACTTTTTTTCTTGTCATAAGGACATGTGAGGCTCATCAAGTGAAAAGTTTAGGGTGCCAAAACAGTGATTCTGAGTAAAAAGAGGTTTAATTCCGGGAAGATGAATCCGTGGCCCTTCAGATGTTGCTAGACTACAACTCCCACCATCCTTGACCATTCCTTGCTGGGGTTGATGGGAGTCCAAAAACATATAGAGGGCTGCAAGCTCCTTGTCCTGACTTACTTTACATAGTAAGATTTCCTCACAAATCTTCCAGGTTTGATATCAGAGTTAGTACTGATTAGCTGAACATTGCAAGCTTGGGGTTTATATGGCAGAGCCCATTCCAGTCCCCTCTTCTATTATTTTTAACCCACCCAAGGCATAGAAGTCAAATGATGCTCATGTAATTAGCTCAGCCCTTGGCCTTGAACTAAAAGGTGCACTAATTGCAGAGACTTTTCTCCTGGCGTCATTTCATTTTTGTACTTTTAATCTTTCCCAGTCCTTCAGACACAAATAACAAGTGGGTCAAAAAGAGTTTGAAGCTATGTAAGATTTCTTTTCGCATGGAAATTTCAGAGAGACGAAACACTCACACTCTCTTTTTAAGTTCCTGCTTCAAATGCAGCCTTTGTCTTGGGACCTGTGTGCGATTGCCACTAAAGATGTATGAAGAAATTGATCTTTATGTGAACTGACCTGAGCTGCATTTCTTGGAGTGATGTGTGGATCAGAACTTATTTATCCATCCAACTTCACACTTAGACAGTTCTTAGCAGAAAATCATATCAAAACGCTTCTCTGCACATTGTGGATGGTAAAATCTAGGAGGAGGAGGTTGACTAGATTGGTCCAGGGAGCAGTTAAAGCCTCACTATATGGGGGAGTTGTCCTTGGTCTATCAGTAGATTTGACACCACTGGAATGACTCAGTATGATGCTTGTTGGGAAAGCTCAGAAACAACATAAATGGGACCCATCACCAAAATTAAGCAGTTTAAATGTATAGGTATCAACTTCACTATTTTAGGATCCTTTAAATCAGGGGTGGGTAAGCTTTCTAAGCTTGAGGGGCACATGCCATTGGTAGACGTGTTTATTGAGTGTTTCAGGGGGTTTGTGTTTTTCTATTGTTGCAAAATATATTGGACATTGCAATGGATCATGATATTTATTTAAAGTGATGTCACTTTACTATTTCACTATTGTATAACTGATGGCCTTTGGCTAAAGCAATAAAGATATGGATTTGGAAAAGTATTCAGCAACACGGCTGTGGGCAGGGTTCCTGCACTGCGGGTTTGGACTAGATGAACCTTGGGGTCTCTTCCAGCTCTACAATTCTACGATGCTATTATATTATTCTATTCAAATGATGAATATTACTGTAAGAAAGTAATGATTAGATGGCACAAGTCACCAGATAATATCAGAATCTGCCTTCAAATTCAGATAGAAGGACTGTTTGAGACTTGCTCTAGTCTTCCACTAAGCTTCGCTTTCATATTCTCCCTTCTACCTTGATATTGTCATTGATGTTTTTCCTGCCCCTCTCCAAAGTATCCCACATGAGATCTATTCATTACTCATGCTTTTCCTCTGCATATGGTGCCTTCTTCTGCCATATGTTCATGCGAAGATTGCATGGCCATGGAAAGGTCCTGCAGACATGTAATTCCTTCAACCTTCATGCCCTTCCTCCTCATCCCAGTTTTCCATGACTATCTTTAGGAAATGATGTTATAAATTAGGTGTTCTCCCTTGGAAGTGATTTGGGGCCCACTGTATCTTCCTCAATTATTGGCCATATGCTTTCTTGTGCTGACTCTTTAAGGCCCAGCTCCTGTGGCACCCATGCTAAACTGCCTCTGAATGAGACGGGGAAATGGTGTTCTAATTCACATATAAGCTTCCATGTCAGCCTCTCTAATGGTTCCCTTGGTGACAGTAAGTTTGAATTTTCAATCAGTTCTCTGGCATGGTGCTTCAAAATTTGTTTAGATGATTGTTTAGCACAGACCTAATGAGCGCAGTCAGGCTTGTAATGGAAAAAAGAGTTTATTGAGCAGACAGATCTCATGAGTTGGAAGAGATTTTCTGGCCTTTGGTCAGGCCTTAACAGGTCAGGAAATGTTAGTTCCAACTATGATTGGGACGTATTTTGTTTCCCTTCCCTTTCACTTTCTATTTGCTGCACCACTGCAAAACAAATGTACCTGTATCCTGTATGATGTACCTGTATCCTGCATGAATTGCAGCTGGGAGGGTCCAAATCCCAGAATTAGCTTCTTGGGGCCAACTATGGAGAAGGTAGCTGATCCCACTCAAGGACATCCCACTGCCTCCCAGATTAAAAATATAGGAACAAGCAAAGTACGCAGAGCTAAAGGAAAATGGGCCTGATCTGTCTTCCTTAAACACCTCCCTCACCTACTCTCACATGTATATAGGAAGCAGCATTCCTCTCTGCAGGAGAGACTATCTGTCCCATGAAATTCACCAGCTGGCTAACTGGTGAATACCAGGAATAGGCGAATCTGTCAATTTAACATTCTCTCCGTTTTGAATTTTTCCATTCTTAACTTATGTTTTTCACATTTTCACATTAGTTTGCGATTTTTTTTATGTCCTCATGAAATTCATCAACATTCTAGTGCACTTTTCTCCTAATATACCATTTTTCTTAGGAATTTTTTCCAATCTAACATTTTTGCATTTTCCCTAATATAAAGCATTCTTGTGTGATATATTAATCTTGTGCCACACTTTATCCTAGTACAGGCATGGCCAAACTCGGCCCTCCAGCTGTTTTGGGACTACAATTCCCATCATCCCTGACCACTGGTTCTGTTAGCTAGGGATGATGGGAGTTGTAGTCCCAAAACAGCTGGAGGGCCAAGTTTGGCCATGCCTGTCCTGATACATGCATCCTAGTACTCATTACTTGGCCTGAGAACCTGTTTGCAAATGTGAATTTCAAAGGATGATTGTTTTTCAGTTATCATTTTGTTTCTGAAAGTACAAATTAAGTAGCTTCATTTTTAAATGTGAACTGATTTGAAATCTTCCCCATCCCTAGTGGATACTGCTCAAAGGAAGCTGTGTGAGAGCAATAATTTCCAACCTAGTTGAAGCATTATTGCTGGTGGTTCTCAGCATGTGAAGGCTTGACATGAGCCGACTCTCCACCCAGATGAAAGAATTGCAATATAACGTAATTATTTCAGCAGTTGCATAAGGTCCTAGAACTCTATAATTCTATGATATTGTGGTGCAGGCTTTACTGGTTACATCCTTTAATCATTGTTTATTTACCTGTACTTTGTATCTGTACTCCTTAAGTTATTGATAAAAGAAACAATAGAAAACTATTTGTATAGTAACTTCCCAACTCTGCCATTGCCTGTTCACTGTGAATTTGGCAATTAAAGAGGCCTGGGTGCAAGTGAAGCATGAACAGCAAGCTTTTTCTTTCATAAACTGACAGCATGAGCTCTCCCTCATCTGGAATGGGAACCTCGTCAGAGGTAAGGGGACATGGCTCCAATCAACACTGTCAAGACATCTTCAAAAAGCTTTTGATAAAGCCCTTCACCAAAGACTCCTATGTAAGCTTAGCATTCATGGGATAAGAGGACATGTCCTTTTATGGATCAGTAACTGGTTTCCCTTAAGGGTGATCCAGGAATGTTGATGTATTAATTTGATCTACTGCATTGTAATGCATTTTACATTTGTTTTACAGATATAATTTCATTCTTGATTTTGTGCTGTTCACTACCATGATTCCCCACCTCAAATATGGCAGTATATATAGTTGCGCGTCGAGGTCCCCAAGACACCCCCCAAAGAAAAACGCAATTGACACTTAATTTTTGTTTAAGGTTTTTGGCATAATTTTGGCCACAACTTTATTCAAATTACAGCAATGTGAGTGGTTGCTTAGGCATTGGTAGCACTAACTGACCCCACCCAGGGACAGCTCTGACATTTGCACCCCCCGCGAAGTCAGCAAGGGTAAGTCACCTGGGGAGAGAGACGGGACTGGGAACCATGCCTCACCTCTCCCCAGCATGCTCCCAGGGGCTTGCGTGGCCCTAGCCCCTTGCCAGGGGGTTTCAGACAAAAGCATGGGGAGCCCCTGGGTTCCGTTAACGGAAAACCCTTGAAACAGCAGCAGCAGCATTTTGGAGGGACAGGCACAGCCAAATCCATACCCCTCCACCAACCAATTCCAAGACCAATGCCTAACCGCAAACCTTACAAGTTGTGACGATTTGCTATGCAGTAGGCAAAAAACCAAGTGGCACACACTAAGCAGCCAAATGGACAAAATTCCTAACGGGCCCCTGCCCCAAAGCAGATGACCCCATGACAGGCATAGCAAGGCCAAGCAAACAGCCTAAAATTAGGGAAGGGAGGGTGGGTGATCCGAAGCACACAGCCAAAAGAGGAAGTTCGTCGCTGCGTGCATTGTATTTAACAAATAGGGCTGTCAATCAACAAATGGCAACATCCAGATTGCCCCAGTAACAGCCTGCCCCTGCTTAAAGGATGGCCAAACCATTTGCCTAGCAACAGTGAGGTGTCTCGTCAGCCCCGCCTGCAACCCGTGCTCTTCATGAGGGAGAACACGCTTTGTGCAAATAAAATTAATCAATAAAATCTTTCCCAGGTTGTATGTACACAATGCTGACTGGATCACCTCTGTCCATATGCTTGTTGATGCTCTCAGATAACCCTCCTACTGCTACCCCATCCCAGGTTTCTCAACTAGATCAGACCCAACATTATTTCATTTTGCAAATTGAAAGTTTTGATACATTTGATGAATGTAACATGGTGTCTGTCTTCTGTAGCAAGAATTGAAGAGGCCTCCTAGATAAGAATGTAAAATTAAACACCATTGTCAAAAATTCTTGTATGTCCACCACCGCGTATGAATGTACATACCTGTTGCATCACACAGCATCTTAAGCACAAATTGGAACATGGGTTCTTAATACGAAAGATTTTTATTTTTTACAAGTGGTGTATCAGTTTTAGATTCTGGCACCTTCTATATGCTGAGATTGTTTTAAAAGATGTCTTTATCCACATAGGTGACCATTGGGACTGGATCTTTAGACGCAAAAGCTTCTCTGCAGCTGTTTGAAAAAGATCTCAATCTACCGACTCTGCAGCAGCCTAGGCCTGCAAGCTCTGTTCTCTCCTCCAATGTCATATTCCCTGGTTGCCTTGAAGAGCAGGGAGTAAATCATCCTTAGCCAGGTGCTAATTGCTTTCATGGTTTTCATTAGGCAGACACCAGTGAAGCTGGATTATTTCTAAGGGGACATTCCTATTTTATCAGATCCATAACACTCCTTTTCTGATTATGGGGAACTGTTGGCAGTAGAAAAGTACAACCTCATAAAGTATCTTTAATTTAGTGAGTTATGACCTGACATTGCTTGATTACGGTGGATATATGATGAATAAAAGTTAACATACTGTGTGGGTTATTTATTGCCATATATTTCAAGAAGAGCATACCAATGAAAAGAAGTTTTAAGGAAGGAAGGAATCTTCCATAATAAAATCAAAGCATCATTAGCATCTGCAGATCCCATTTCCCGGAAGCTAGCAGATCCGGAAAGTTAAAAGACTTTTTGATTAAGAGGTTTCTGTATCCATACAAATTCTTCCACGGCAAGACTAATAAAAATCCCTGACCCAAGCCAAATCAGTAGCCAGTTAAATCATGTGTGACCTGATATTGAAAGATGCTGAGCATACAGCACATTTTTTTACATATACCTTAAAGATAATGATAAATATGTTCCGTTTGAGCTGATTTGGGTGCCATCTCTTACTGATGCACTGCAACAGCTCCTGCTCATTTTGGCCCAGCCCTCAGACCTGGCCCTGCTGCAGTGGCAAGATGTCTAGGTGAACCACACAACAGGTAAAGGCAAGGACTGGATTTTAGGACTAGGAAGGAATGGGCAGGAGGAACCATATTTACATTATTTCATGTTTCATGATAAATTTATAGATACACATCTAGAATGGAAGCTCTAGGTTCAGCCCATGTTCTAAAGCAGTCATCAGTATGAGAATGAAGGAAAAAACCTAAGAGCAGTTTAATGGGCAAGAGCTGACTGATTCACTATACAGGGCTTGTTCACATGTGCCTGCAACCAACATGATTAGCATGTCAAATGATTTGTAAACGTGGATGGGCTACAGGAGATCAAACCCCACCAAGAGAACATTCTACCACATGAACTGCAATGATTTGCAGTTGATGCTTACAGGCATCAAATGATAAAATGATAAGTCACCTGGTATTTTTGTGAACTGACAAGAACAATTCAAGATAAGAATTTCAGCAGCTGTGCAATAAGATAATGCCTTGAGGCAAATATTCTCAGCTTCTGTTATAGGAGTGTTGTCATTTTTTAAATAGTATGTTATTTTTATCAGTCATGTGACTGTGGACAAAGTCATATACTCTGAAAAAAGCTAAAGGAGATACATATATTAGATCATGAAATTGTTTACTGTTGCATTGTAGTCTGTGCGAAGAACAATTTTTTAAAACAAACCAATACATTTTTTCATGTGCCCATTGATTTGGCCTTTTAAAAATCATTTTGTCAGGTGCTATGTTTGATACTGTTTTTTAAAAAAATGATTTTTATTGAAAATTTTCAAATATACATTCCCATCATTAAGTACCCATCATTGTAATCTTACATTCATTGACTTCCCTCCTTACCCTCCCATAGTTCTTTAAATTTTCCCTTAATTTCTGCATATTCTAACAGAAAAAAGTCATTTGATTTAGTTTCGCCCCTGATTACTGTATGTTATACTGTTAGCATTTTCACTCATAAGCAAGTGACAGTTATTTTCCAAATACTCCACAAACATTTCCCATTCCTCTTTATGTACTTGATCTTCTTGCTCTCTTATTCTGCTGGTTAGGCCTGCTAACTCTGCACATTTTGTCATTTGAAGCTGCCATCCCTCTTTCTCCTTGTTTGATAGATTTTGACCAGAGGATTAGAAGTAGAAAGATGTGATGACTTGTGAGACTCAACTACCGGGCAGTTTTCCACAACATGGCATTAACATTAACACTTTCCTACAGTTCTAAAGAGTTAGATGTCATACACTAATCTCAATTTGTGGACATACTTTAATGGGTTTCCAAATCTAAACCCCATTTTAACATCCATAAATGCCCCCTTTCTTGTGGTCATTGGTTCACACAGTGGATTTTGTTGTTCTGTTGCAAAGCCTCTGAGATTTCAAATAAGCTTACAAATAAAATATATTTAAATGATAATTCTGCAAAATTTTGTAGAATACCTTAGGGAAATTGGAGGTGGTGGGATAATATTTTTTACCGCAATGGATCCTAGCTTTTATAACATCCTCTTTCAACCATTATTAGTGACTAGTGGTCTTCTTTGCAGGCTCACATCATTGCTCTCAATCTGCTTAATGGAAAACTCCAAGAAAGAGAGAGAAAGTAAAGAAAAACCAGGAGGTACAAGAAGTTTAAATTAACCTTGTAAGGTTTGTGCTTTCCTCCGGTTCATTAATTTAAAAGCTACTGTAGGTCTGTTTCTAAAGAGAGAGCCAGTAACTTCCAGCAGTAACTATAAAAATGATTGCAAACCTGTAGTTTTAAAGTTTTTATTTTTTCCCCCAGCATGAAAGCTTAATATAAAGGGAGTTCGTTAATGTGAGTGCCTGTAAGGGGATGGCCAGTGAGCAGACCAGGCCAGAAAAAGAATCCTCTCCAACATTTCATGGCTGAAAATAGAGATGTTCTGGTAAACATATAATGCTTGCAATTCTCATACCGATCTTTCCTTTCTCTCCTCGTGCATATTATGGATTGCTATTCTCTACCTACTGTATTTGCTTGCTTGCTCTGCAGCAGCTAGTTCTGGCTTCTCAAGCAGCAGGAGAGCATGTAGTTGACTTACCATAGGAGTTTCATTTTCTTTCTTTTTAATAAGAAAGTGTAATATTATGTGGAATCTCACAAAGCATGCTGTTGCATTCACGATTCGATTTAATAACTGCCACTTAAATTCACTGGACAATATTTTACAATTTGGTGGGGTGCAAAGAAAAATGAAGGGGAGCTGGATACTGACATTTGTGTTTAAAACCTCCAGAAAGAAGTAACATAGCAACAGCCTGGGTCCAGCCTAGGGATGGGGAAAACATGTAGTTCACATTTTAATCTAGATCACATCTATCTAGATCACACTTTCTGAGCTAATACATAAACTGAAAGACAGCTATCCTTTATAATGTACCCTTTGAATTCTGTGACACAATTATCCAACCAAAGATTTCATACAAATAAATGAATATGTTAGGGAGATCAGTAAAGCTGCCTGGTGGACATCATAATGAGGTCAGGAGTGTGGCACCCGCCCATCAGTCAAAGTTGGCCTAGGGAGGTGGTGGGGAGACAGTGACCAAGCAAAGACTGAGTTTGTCATACATCAGCTGCTGCGCACGGATTCAGTTCTGCTTTCTGCAAGGTGCAGTTGCACTCGCTTGTGTGCCTAAACAAAGCTGTTGCCCTACCCATTCCAGTTTGCTCTGGCATGTAGCAAATTACTACCTCCACTGATGAGATGGGAGTTCAGCTCTGGTTTCAAACCACAGGCTGCAACTGTGTCTCTGCATTAGGGTTGCCATATTCCAAAGCCCCAAAACCTGGACATGTTTGGGGCACCCCCCCCCCACCATCCCACATCTCCCTCGCTTACCCCCTGCCTGCCACTGACCCCTTCCTCATCCGCCTGCTGGCCCCCTCCTTCCCCATACCCTCCAACATTTCTCCAATGAAAAAAGGGATGTCCCATTCCATAATAATAATTGTACTACTTATACCCCACACATCTTACTGGGTTGTGCCAGCCACGCTGGGCAGCTTCCTCTCTCTCTCTCTCTCTATATATATATATATATATACACACACACACATAATAAAACACTAAACATTTTTTTAAAAACCTTCCCTATACAGGATTGCATTCAGATGGCTGGGGGACAGATAACTCCATACCCTCCAACATTTCTCCAAAGAAAATAGGGCCATCCTAAGGAAAAGTAAGACATTCCGGGATCAACAGGGATGGCTTCTCTAGATCAGGGATGTCCCTGGAAAATAGGGACACTTGGAGGGTCTGCTTCCCTCCCCTCTCTTCCCTGAAGTGGCATAGAATAATAGGATATTAGAGCTGGAAGGGACCACAAGGTTTATCTAGTCCAACCCCTGCAATGCAGCAATCTTGTTGCCCTACGTGGGGCTTGAACCTAAGGCCTTGAGATTAAGCTTCTCATTCTCTACCAACTGAACTATCCCTTCCTAGTTTATGGTGGGCCAAAGGTTCCCTAGCCCTGCTCAAGATTATGAAACACTCCTCCAGAGAGGTTCAGCTGCTGTCTTTATTGCTGGCCCTGAAGTAGTTACTGACCACTGTGTTGTTTCAGCAGACATTTTTATTTCAGTTTCTTACTCTTATGTTTTTGTTTTATTGTTGGCAGTTTGTTGTTTGATCATACATCCTATTGTTTGTATTGTATCTTAAGATATGCTAAGTGATTTTTTTGTAAGCATTTTTTTCTAAAAGGCAGGATATAAATGTTAATATAGGTAACTATTTATAATAGCAACCCCAGTGCACAGTGGCGTAGCGTGGGTTGTCAGCACCCGGGGCAAGGCAAGTAATTTGCACCCCCTAACCCGTGGATTTGCGCCCCCTAACCCTCAGATGTTGCGCCCGGTGCGGCCGGCCCCCCCTGCACCCCCCACGCTACGCCACTGCCAGTGCACAGGTTGTGCTAACCCTGACAACTCCCCCCTCCACCAAAGCAAAAGTAGGATCAAGCAGAAACAGAGATTTGCAAAGGAGATGGAGTAAAAATAGCATCTGTTCCTGGTAAATAAACACAGCTGAAATGTATGAAAATGGGGAAATACATAGAAAGACTTATCTTCTGATGGGACAAGGCAGGAGAGAAGGAAGAAGAAATGTGAACCTTTTGAAAGCCAGTCCCTACAATATGGTTTTTTTATTGTGTGACCTGTGCTGTGGCTTTATCTCATAATGAGGATTATTTTGTGTGCCTGGAGCTTGTTGCAGGCAAGTAATTCATATAAATAGGCTTCACTGCGGCTTGATCATAACTTAAAGTATGTTTATGACCCATGTAAAATGGTCCTGGAACACTATCTGAGCAAATTAAAGGTGTAATTCTCACTTACCTTCTCCTTTGCTGAATCAGAAGACATATTCAAGGCTGGTGTGGTACTGCTCTCCACACAGGAAGCACTTTCTGGTGAAAGCCATTATTGTAAGAAGATTGTATAAAGACATTGAGATGGACGGTAAGAAACACCTGGAGATTGGGCTGTTGCAGAGAAATGATGGCAAGCATTCTGTATTTTCAGAGTTGCATATACAAAACATCCACCAGCCTGATATAGGGCTCCTGTAAAATACTGCATCCTCGTCTCAAATAGGCTCCTAAAAGCCAAAGAAATTAATTTACTTGGGATATATTGGATTTGGGCAAATCCTGAATAAAAAGGAACTGAAGAAGAATGTCTACAAAACATATTTGGAGGGACATTTGAAATGATCTGGGGCACTTAAACTGCATACAATTTGCCTGCAAAAATTAAAACCTTTCTCCCCAAGCTTGCCATATAAGGTCAAACTTCCAAGAGAGAATGATTTTACTAGGGCTCTCCGCTAACTTTGCTTTAACAAAGGGGTATTGGCTTGCTCTTGTCTGTTCGCAGCCCTTTGCTAGTTCTGCTAGTGCAACTAGATGTTAGACATCTGCATCCTTCTGCCACACACTCACTCCTGTCAAATCTTATTTCCTGTGACTTACGGTGCCACAGAAGCCTGAAACTGTGTTTGTCCATAACTCGCTAGCAACTGCACCCAACCTTCTGCACTTTTGAATGTTAAACCCTCTGCCTCATGGTCCCATTCTTGTCCTAATGGGAATTCAGATGGTTCAAGTTCTAGCGCTGGCAGGAGTATCTCAATCAGATGTACCAGCTTGCAGACCCTCCAAGTGTCCCTATTTTCTTTTTTTTTTTTTTTTTTTAAGTAATTTTTATTTTTCCACATAAAAAACAAACATAACAATAACATAAACAAAAACAATAACAAACATATAAAATGGACCTCCCCATACCACCCCTTTTCTGCATCCTTATTTCAGATTTTTCAGCAACTTTTTAGTCAAACAACGTATACCTTTTTTTCCATCAATTAAATTTTCTTTAACTTAGTATTAACAGCTGTAGCTCTTTACCTCTTATTGCCCTGAACCTTAGTTTTCATCCAAATTACAACGATTTTTAAGATATTCTTTAAATTTACTCCAATCTTCTTCCACCGCCTCCTTCCCCCGGTCTCGAATTCTGCCAGTCATCTCCGCCAATCCCATATAATCGATCACCTTCGACTGCCATTCTTCCAGCGTGGGTAGTTCTTGCGTTTTCCAATACTTTGCTAGGAGAATTCTTGCTGCTGTTGTGGCGTACATAAAAAATGTCTTGTCCTTCCTTGACACCATTTGGCCCACCATGCCCAAGAGAAAAGCTTCTGGTTTCTTGAAAAAGGTTCTCTTGAGAACTTTCTTAATTTCATTATAGATCATTTCCCAGAATGCCTTAATCTTCGGGCAGGTCCACCAAAGGTGAAAGAAGGTTCCCTCAGTTTCATTACATTTCCAGCATTTGTTACTGGGCAAATGATAGATCTTCGCTAACTTAGCAGGAGTCATGTACCACCTGTAGATCATTTTCATAATGTTTTCTCTTAAGGCATTACATGCCGTAAATTTAACACCAGTGGTGCACAACTGCTCCCAGTCAGCAAGCTCAATATCATGTCCAATATCTTGTGCCCATTTAATCATACTAGACTTCACCATTTCATCTTGAGTATTCCACTTCAGCAACAAATTATACATCCTTGATAGATTTTTAGTATTGGGTTCTAACAATTCTGTTTCTAGTTTGGATCTCTCCATCTGGAAGCCTATCTTTCTGTCCTGTTTAAATGCTTCATTTATTTGTCTATAATGTAGCCAATCTCTCACCTTGTCTTTCAACTCCTCAAAACTTTTCAGTTTCAGTTGTTCACCATCCTGTACTATAATTTCAGAATATTTAGGCCAATGTGGCCCCATATTCAATTTTTTCACCTCTTTGGCTTCCATAGGTGACAACCACCTGGGGGTTTTACTTTCAAGTAAATCTTTATATCGAATCCAAACATTGTACAAAGCTTTCCTGACAACATGATTTTTGAAACCTTTATGAGATTTTACCTTATCATACCATAGATATGCATGCCAACCAAATCTATTATCAAATCCTTCAAGATCCAAGATGTCTGCATTCTCGAGGCGCAGCCATTCTTTCAACCAGCAGAATGCTGCTGATTCATAGTACAGTTTTAAGTCTGGCAGGGCAAAGCCTCCTCTATCTTTAGCATCTGTTAAAATCTTAAATTTTATTCTAGGCTTTTTGCCCTGCCAGACAAACTTGGATATGTCTTTCTGCCACCTCTTGAAACAATCCATCTTGTCTATTATTTGTAAAGTCTGAAACAAAAATAACATTCTAGGCAATACATTCATTTTGATAACGGCGATTCTTCCTAACAGAGAAAGTTTCAATCCTGACCATGTGTCTAGATCTTTCTTAACTTCTGACCAACATTTATCATAGTTGTCTTTAAATAGATTCACGTTTTTCGATGTCAGATTTACCCCCAAATATTTAACTTTTTTTGCTAACCCCAAACCAGTTTCTTTTTGGAATGCCTCTTTTTCCTCATTTGTTAGATTTTTCTCCAGCACTTTAGTTTTTTGTTTATTCAATTTAAATCCTGCAACTTGACCAAATATTTCTATCAGTTCTAAAACTCTTTTTGTACTAGTGTTCGGCTGCTGTAATGTTAAGACTAAGTCATCTGCAAATGCTCTTAACTTATACTCTTTCGCTCCGAACTGAATTCCTTTTACCAACTGGTCCTTTCTAATCATGTTTAACAATATCTCCAAGACTGAAATAAAAAGTAAGGGAGAAATGGGGCATCCTTGTCGTGTTCCTTTCTCTATAGCTATCTCTTCAGTTACCACATTATTCACAATTAGTTTTGCCTTCTGTTTAGAATATATTGCACTTATACCATTTTCAAAACCTTGGCCTACCCCCATCCCCTGGAGATTCTTTTTCATAAAGCTCCAACAAATGTTGTCAAAGGCTTTCTCCGCGTCCACAAAAATCAATACTGCTTTTCTATTAATGTTTGTTTCCAATAACTCCACAATGTCAATTATATTCCTTACATTGTCCGACATGTGTCTTCCCGGGAGAAAGCCAGCTTGATCTTTATGAATCTCACCTATCAACACTTTCTTAAGTCTTTTTGCTAAAATGTCTGCAAATATTTTGTAATCCACATTTAAAAGTGAGATCGGGCGGTAGTTTTTAACCTGGTTCTTTTCAGTCTCAGTTTTTGGTATAAGTGATATAAAAGCCTCTCTCCACGATTCAGGTGCCCCCTTCCCTTCCAGTATCTCATTGCATACTTCTTTCAATGGTTGTACTAGACAGTCTTTCAAAACCTTGTAATATTTAGCCGTCAGGCCATCTGGTCCTGGAGATTTTCCCAATTGTGTCTTTTGAATGGCTTCCTCTATTTCTTGTTCTGTTATTTTTTGATTCAAAATCAGCCTGTTCTGTTCCGAGATTTTTGGTAGTCCATAATTTTCCAAAAATTCATCTATCTCTTGTTCCTTCACAGGCCCTTGTGAATATAATTTCCTGAAATAACTTTGAAAACAGTTACTTATCTCATTCGGCTTACATATACTCCTTCCATCCTCCTCCAGACAAGTAACAGTGTTCAGTTTCTGTCTTTTTTTCAATTGCCATGCAAGAAGCTTCCCACATTTATCTGCTGATTCAAATGTCCTCTGTCTCATTTGTTTAATTTTCCATTCTATCTCTTGGTTTGTAAGTTCCATATACTGCATCTGATAATATTTTATTTCTCTCAATATTTCATGAGACTTTGGATTGGACCTCAATTTCTTTTCTCCTTCCTTCATCTTTTCCAGAATTCTACTTTTCCTTTCATTTTGTTTTTTCTTCTTAATTGAATTCTGTTGTATCAGGAAGCCTCGCATCACGGCTTTACTTGCGTCCCAAATTATTCTTTTTTCAACTTTTGTTCTTAAGTTAATCTCAAAATAATCTTTCAATGTCCTTAGGGCCTTTTCACAAATTTGTTCATCTCTAAATAGGAAGTCATTCATTCTCCACCTAAAGGATCCAGTTGTTGTCAATTTCATTTCCATCTTCACTGCGTTATGGTCGGAGCAGGTTTTTGGGCAGATTTCCACTTTTTTTATCTTTGCAGCCATCACACTAGATACCCAGATTTGGTCGATTCTTGTCCATGTCATTTTAGATTCCGAGAAAAAAGTTCCCTCTCTTTCGAGAGGGTTTCTAGTCCTCCAAATATCTATTAGGTCCATATTTTCTGTCATCTCAAAAAAGATCTTTGGTAATCTACCTTCTTTAGAGATCATTTGTCTTTGTGCTTTATCCATATTTGTAGAGACCACTCCATTCATGTCCCCCATCATTATTATTTTGCAGTCGAGATAGTCCATCAAAGTCCCATGCAACTTCTTAAAAAATTCTGCCTTCCCGTCATTTGGCGCGTATACTCCAACAACCAAATACTTTTCTCCTTGAATCTGTACTTCAATTGCCAAATATCTTCCTTCTTCATCTTTAAATTTGATTTTTGGATCCAATTTTTCTTTTGCATAAATCACAACTCCTCTCTTTTTGACTTTGTCAGAAGATATAAATTCTTGTCCTAATCTTTTATTCACGAGCAATTTTCTATGTGTCCTGATTATATGAGTTTCCTGTAGACATATCAAATCCAATTGCTCTTTTTTCAAGATATGAAAAACTTGACGTCTTTTTCGGGGATGGTTCAAACCATTACAATTCCAACTAAGAAGTTGCAGTGACATCTTGATTATTAAGCGTTTGTCCCTCCGACTGCCCCAAGTTTGTCTTCTTCTTCAGTTGTTGATTGTGGTAGGCCGTATGATAAGTTTGCTATATCCACTGGTTCTCCCCCTTCTGCTGTTAGTCCTTGTGCCGTTCCTTTCTGCAGGTCCTCCAAATTTCTCTCCAAGAAATCTTCTTTCTCCTGTACTGTTCTTATTCTCACCTTCTTCCCTTTATAGTTAAAGGACAATCCCTGTGGGAACTCCCACCTGAAAGGTATGTAATTTTTCCTCAGCAAATTGGCAAGATCTCTATAAAAGGTTCTCACTTCCAAGATGTATCTAGGAATATCTTTAAAAATCAGAGCTTGAGTGTTCTCAATGACCAAAGCTTTTTGGTAATGCAGGTTCAATATCTTATCTCTCTCCTGCTTGGTTCTTAGGGTAATCAGACAATCCCTTGCCCTTTTAACTTGTTTTCTGCCAAGTCTGAAAGCCGTTGTTATTTCTATTTCATCATCTTCCAAATCCTCTCGCCAATTTTCCAAAATTGCCTCTGTGAGGAATTCCTTCAGGTCGTCCCCTTCGTTCTCTGGAACTTGCCTTAGTTTCAAATTTCGTTCTTTCCTCTGTAATTCCAATAGGGAGAGAGCTGCCTCATGCTCATTCACTTTTTTCTCAATCGGCGCAAGTTTCCCCTGTGTCTCTTCTGCAATTGCCTTCACACTCGTAGCAATTTTCCTAGTTTCTGTAGATTCCTGAATCAGTCTATTAATAGATTCCGTATTAGTTGTCACAGATGTAGTATTCAAGTCCAGTCTCACTGTCAATTCTGTCAATTTTTTTGTATTTTCTGTGGATTGCTTTGTTAAAGCCTCAAGGGATTGATTAATTTTCAGTAGTGCCTGTGTCATAGAATCCATTGATGCAGCTGTTGAGCTTTCTGGTGCCGGCACTGTTTGGCCAGAAATTGAGGCTCTTTTCTTTTGTGTTACCTTAGTTTTAGATCTGGTTCTTATCTCCTCAGCTGTGCCGCTCATGTCCCAAGGTCGTTCTCACAGGAAAAACTCGCGATGGAAAATCCCACTGTTAGTCACACTTTTCCCCTCTTGATCCTCAAGAGGGAGCAATTAACAATGTCCAAATTCGGGGAAACAAAGAAACAGGAAGCCAAATGTGAAAAGTCCGAAGTCCGCCATTAAAGTTATTAAAAACACTTTTCCTCTGATGGATTTAATTAATCAGTTTCACTAATAAAGTCCCCTTCAAGTTCTACAACTTTATCCAACTTTCCGACTTTTAAATGATGCTCTTAAAAGACCCATTCCTCCCGGTGTTCACTCCTGGCAGGTCGTCCCGGGGGAGTCAGGGCGATGGGAAACCTTGTTTCCTTTTCAAATTAAAGAGTATCTTCACAAGACTGTCTTTCCCCCCCTTCTCTTGCCGATCGGGGGGGAAGGATACATTTGACAGGTCAGGGTTAAAAGTTCAACTGTAACTTTCTTGCAACTGCAGCGAGGTCTGACGTTGCTTTAGATTTCTGCAGTCCGGGGGGGGCAGACTTCCTTATTTTATGCCGTCCCGTTTTCAGCCAAATTTTTTTAAAATTTTGTTGTACCGTCTTTTTTCCGCTCTTACTCACGGGTGTTCAGTCCGAATTTTCTTTTCAGGAAGGAATCGACGCTCTCCGCTTATGGCGACGCGGCTTCACTCTGCGAGCTGGGTTGCGACTCTCAGCACCGCGCTCACACCCGATGCCGCTACGGAGCCTTTAAAAAGGCTCTTTCGCAATACCGGGGGGCGCAAAAGGTGCCCGCCGAGTCTCCTTGTTCACAGGCTTCAGCGCCTGTGATTTTAGGGGTCCCCCGCTCGCCGTAGCGGGTCAGACCCGAACTCACAGAGCAGTCCTGCCTCGGAGCTCGAGGCAAGGACCGCCATTAAGCGCTGGCGCCGACCGGAAGTCTATTTTCCAGGGACAGCTCTGATTTAGAGAAGCCATCCCAGTTTCTGATTTCATCCTGGAATTCCTTAGGATGTCCCATTCCTTAGGCTGTCCCTATTTGAATCGGAGAAATGTTGGTGGGTATGGAGTTATCCAACCCCTGAGCAGTTTGAAGGCAATCCTGTATAAGGAAGTTTTTTTCCTATTGTTTTTAATGTTTAATATATATTTTTATATATGTTGGCAGCTGCCTAGAGTGCTGAGCTACCCCAGCAAGATGTATGGGATATACGGTAAATAGTAAAATTATCATTAGGGAATGGGATGTTCCTATTTTCATTGGAGAAATGTTGGAGGGTTTGAGCTTAACCCTGTGACTGTGGGCACTCGGGGCCGTGGATGCCATGGAGTGTTCATGGCCTTGGTGCTGAAATTTGTGGGTGCCTAGCGGGTGGCGCTGTGGTCTAAACCACTGAACCTCTTGGGCTTCCTGATCGGAAGGTCGGCGGTTTGAATCCCCATAACAGGATGAGCTCCTGTTGCTCAGTCCCAGCTCCTGCCAGCCTAGCAGTTCGAAAGCATGTCAAAGTGCAAGTAGATAAATAGGTACCGCTCCGGCGGGATGGTAAACGCTGTTTCCATGCGCTGCTCTGGTTTCGCCAGAAGCAGCTTAGTCATGACCCAGAAAAACTGTCTGCGGACAAAGGCCGACTCCCTCAGGCAGTAAAGCAAGATGAGCACCGCAACCCCAGAGTCGTTCGCGACTGGACTTAAGTGTCAGGGGTCCTTTACCTTTTAGCCCCTTAATGGGGAATTTTGTGGGTACTCGGGCACCCAGGGCCCCAGGGAGTCAGCACCTATGATCTCAATGCAACTCTTCAGAAATAGCCCCAAAGGTAGGAGCAGTAGCACTGTAACACAGTGCCCTCCCACCTCCCAACGCATGGAGCTGTTTTGGAATGATGTCATTGTCAATGATATTAAAAGCTGCTGAGAGGCCAAGGAGAAACAGGAAGATTGTACTGTTTCTGTTTGTCTCCCAACATCTAGCAATGGTTACCTACTTTGCTTCATTAATTTTCTTGGTTGTGGAAATACAGGTATTCCAAGGTCCATTGTATTTGGTGTCAGGGTAACATCTAGAATGTAGTCTTGAGCACTTAAGCTCCCCTTTGCTTGCATTTCTCATGTGTAGGACATTACCATGTTGACTCAGGGGGGAGTGTTTCCTGCAACAGCTGTGTTTCAGAAAACACTGTGGTCTGTAAAGAAACCCCAGCCTACAAATACCTGCACAACTACTTTTCTGCAGCCCCTAGATGCATTGGCTTTTATTTACTTTTGACCATGTACAGTGCATGGTTCTTTAAAGAAGTGGTGATTTTGGGAGCAAGGTTAATAGTGTGTCCCCACTCCACATGCTAATGCAAATAACACATGAATGGGGCTTTAGGGTCATTGAAATCAATCGCCAAAGCTGAGGTTCAAGCTGCATTTTGAAGAAAAAGTGGAGGCTTTGCAGCACATAGGAAGTTGTTTTTTACTGATCGGGCAAGACCAGAAAATTAGGCACCTGGGATTTATTCTGACTAGTCTAGAGACCTCACACAGCCTGCAAATGACTGTGGTCCCTCTCCTGTAGTAAGAATGATAATCAAAAGTTGCAACTTCTCCCACTTTGCCTTCCGCAGCAGAGTTTTGGTTAGCATTCTATTGTTCCTTTATGATTGAACAAGAAAGGACAAGTAACTGGATACATCAGGTCAGTAGGGAGTCCCTGGACCCACTGTTAGCTATTTCTTCCTTCAATCATTTTGTGGAGTTTATTTTATGGATCTGAAGACAAGTCTGTGCTTTTGTTGTTTGGATAAGATTTAAATATTACTGAAAACCCATTAGTAACAGAGACACTTTTCATAGCTTAAAAACGTTAGCTGGATTTATGTGGAACAGGTCCTTAGCATTGTGTTAGTAATACAATAAAGGACATTTGAAGTTAGAAATATATTTATAGGGTGCATGGAGCAAACAAGGGCTAGCACAATGAAATGGGAAAGCTCTTAAGACTGTAGAATAGTATCAAAGGAATATATATATATATATATATATATATATATATATATATATATGGCAGAATTTGTGCCAGATTTTCTATAAGGCAGGAATTCAAACATCATCTGGTCAAGGTTATTTTGCTACTTTGAGTTCTCTTATCATTTATAATATGGACCTTGGGTTATATTAATAGGCTCAATCTGATGTTGAATGCTCAAGCTTTCTCTGGTCACTTGTGTTAATGTAATTGTGGTCAGAGTTTCTATCTGAATTTCAGTTACAATTGCAGATATTTTATAGGCAGCCTAAAAGGTACCAGCTTTTCCATACGTTATTGGAATAACTATTAAGCAGAATTAGGAATGTGCCAGCTAAAGGCTTAAAGAGAGCCTACATTATGGGAAAGCACTAAGTGCAGAGGGATAGTTTATAGTATCTCATTATATTGGTCATCAGCAAATCCTTGCATGCAAATATGAGGGGAAGAGCCAGCTGGAAGGAGTTGGTCTTACTAGTGGCGGAGCATCAGCTAATGCAATAGAGTGATCTATTTCAGCATCTGGGCTGCAGATAAGAAGAATAAATCAAGCGACCAGTGGTGTGAGGCACTAAACACCCCTGGAAAGATGGAACCCCAAGTATATATGTCATTAAGATACTTTATCTTGCTTGTAGCCTAGCATAAATGCTTTGAGTTGGGTTTAACACTTCAGTATTTATTGGCACTGCAGCAACAGGCTACGAGAGGAACACAAACTTATCTGTAGCTACTGCTCTGCTGGGGGCATTTTTTCCCCAGAAGCAGAGATTAAGTAGACAGTTTGGATATTTTTAGAGCAGAACAATACTTTACAGAGAAAACTTAGGTTCCATGATGAGTCGTCCCCACTCGTCCCATGTCCTGACTTCAGTGTGAAGTCTTCTCTTTGTTCCTGCCGGGGCAACCATTCCTGTGGGGAAGCATGGCTGGTGAGGTGATTTACTAGGTGAAGCTTCCGGCTGCTATAATATTACAACAGAGGAGATGAGGCCTTCCCTTTATTGCTGGGGATGTGCAGGGCAGCTAGGGTAGAGTTGCCATATTTTGAAGAGCAAAAAAGAGGACACGTTTGCTGACTGCTAGGTCTTACACTGACTGGCAGCAGCTCTCCAGGGCTTCAAGCAGGGCTCTTTTCTTAGCCACATCTGGAGATGCTGGAGACTGGATCTGGGGCCTTCTGCATTCAAAGCAGATGCTCTGCCACTGAGCTCTGGCCGTAAAACAAACAGAAGATCACATGAGCAGGGAGATGATGGACAAACCCTGGATGAGGCTCCCAGTCTCAGGAAGTCCTTAGGCAGATGCTGGGCAGCCACCAGAGTGTAGGGGGTAAAACGCTGGACTTGGAGGGGGGGACAAAAGCCATGCAGTGGGCAGCGGAGGGGAGAAGGGGGAAGCCCTTGGAGGGACTCAGGGGAGAAAGGGGAGAGAATGGAAGAGGGATCCCAGCAGAAGGAAAGAGGGGGGAGGAAATGAAGAGGGTCCAGAGGAGAAGGAGAGGGGAGGGATGGGGGAGGGCATCCAAGCAGGAGGTAGGAGGCAAAGGACTGAAAAAGCCACTCAGGAGGAAAACTCATTTGGAAAAAGTCAGGGAGCACAGCAGAGATGCGGGTAAAGGAGGGAAGGGGCAGAATTAAATCAGTAAGTCCCAGTTGAGGGAAAGGAGCCAAAGATAGCCTCCTTTTCTGGATAAGGCCCCGCCCAAGGGGAAGAAGGGTAGTTGCGCAGGGGGGAGAGATCATTGGATGGAAAAAGAGAGAGGGAAAGGGGGGGGGTGCAGAGGAGGCATGCCAGGGGAGGGAGCCAGAGAGAGAGAGGCTGATACCGATTTTGTCCTGGGGGGCTTTGATCAGGAAGTGCTGAGAGGAGGCTGCCTGTCTCTGGGTCCCACTCCCTCCTGCTCTTTCCCTCTCTCCCCCTCACACACTCACACACACAAACAAGCACACCTGGGGGTGGGGGGGTGGGCAGGGGGGCACTTGTGCACCAAGGAGGGGGGCTTGGAGGATGCTGAAGGGCAAGCGAGCACTCTTGACATTTTGCCACATTTTGCAGTTCTGCTCGGAGATAAATTTTAAGCCTGAAGAAGAGGACATGTCTGGGAAAATCCAAACATATGGCAACCCTAGGCTTGGGATGGGGAAGAAAATTGATTCAGTTCACATTTAAAGGTGAACCTTCCAAATTTACCCTTTTTTAACAATACATGAATTGAAGCAGAGCCATCCTTTTGACATTAGCACTTCTCTGAATCTTGTGGTGTAGTTTTCCAATTAATGTGCACCGATATGCATATACTAGGATACAGTATGCCTAAAAATGTGTACAGGAACCTGACCCCCCCCCCAGCATGTGACAGCACTTTTAAGACTCATTAATTAAAACGGAAGAGTTTTACATTTTTGCCATTGAAGTTTAGTTTGTTTAATTTTGATTTCAATGTGTTTATGTCTGTTTTGGCACTGTACTCACTTGCCCCACAGCAAGATGGGTGTGGTATAAATAAAATAATAATAATAATAATAATAATAATAATAATAATAATAATAATTGCAATTGCTACTGGTATATTACGGTATCCAGTCTGCATGTAATCAAATGGTGTTAATTACTCTGCAAGTTCAATAGTATTATTTCTACATAATGGAGAAAGATTAGCCTTGTTGCCATCACTTCATCAATTGACCAGATATAGACAGAGATGTCTCATTAAGTTATAAGCAAAATGTTTGCAAGCCTTACTAGAAATCTATGTCAATTTTAGAACCTTTTAGAACCAAATGAGTGAATGAGATAGAGCCATTAACACAGAGATTGAGAGATTCACTGGTGGTGTTCAATGCTTAAGGCCCTCAGGAAGGTGCCAAATGCACACAGTGGGTTCCCATGAGATCTATACCTTCCAGAATATTTTGTTATTGAAATGCTGTTAGAATTGCATAGGATTCTGTCTCAGGGAAGCAGCAACTACAGTGCTTTAATAAGCACTTTGCCTGGCAAATTACCACTGAACTTTCACCTGAATCATTCCACTGATCTACTGCTCACATCTTTTACTTGGTTTGGTTTTATATTTATTTTATACAATGTTCTAATTGCTTTTAACTGCTGTTCATAATTCTAGCCATACTTGGAAGTTTATATGGGTATTATATTTCTTTAAATAATCTCCAAAGTATTTCTACTCCTCCCTTATAGGGGACTTATCTTGGTTTCTTATCCTCATATTCTATTAATTTATTTTGTCAGTCCTCTTTTGTAGCGATTCCTTTATCCTTCCATTTTTGTGCATAAATTATTCTAGCCACTGCAATCACATAAAGAGAGACAAAATACTCTCTTGGGAATTTCACCATTTGTTATACCTAATAGTAAGCTCTTCGGTTTGTTTGGAAGATGTCAGCCTTTACATCTTCTTTAGTTCTATGTAAATAATTTTCCAGTATTCTTCAGCTTGCTTACATAACCACCACATATGTATAAAGGTTCCCTCTATCTCTTGGCATTTCCAACATAGTTTAGATCCTTTTAAAATATATTTTCACGGGGGCCACTAGGTGGCGCGTTGGAAGATGGCTGACAATAACATCTCTCTGACCCATACGAGGTATTAAGGGGCTGCTATGGGAAGTAGGCAGCCTTCCTCCCCCCCCCAAGGGTATGGGGCGGGCTGCCCTGCCAGCGGTGTTTACAATGCACCCCCTGATTCGAGAGATGGGGGTGCTGAACACTTGGCACAAGCCCTCGGTGGAGTCAGATCTTCCCGACGCCGATTCCAATCAGCGCGTGCTGGTTGCTTCAGCTTGGAATTATAATTGGAACTAATTGGATATAAATAGATTTGGAAGGCTGAAGCACATATATCAAGTGAAACTCGACGATAAGGACTGCTGATTAATGGATCTCTGTGACCAGGAGTGACGGATGGATAAGTAAATCTTTTGCTGAACTACCACTATGAGAATGTATGGCTGGAATGAAGGGGGGGTGGAGGGAAAAACTCTTCCTATTTTCCTTGCATATGTGATAATAATACCCTCCACCCCAGGAAGAAATAAGATCGTCACGTTTTAATAATTCATAAACAGAACTTTAAGATTTGTGTGGGAGGAAATATAATACAACAAGAGAAGATTGAATGGTGAGAAGGAGGAAAATTTCTATGACGCAGTTAAAAAGAAATGGCGTCTCGCCAAGACAGGCCGGTCGGAGAAGAAGAGTAGGGGGAGGAGTATCAGGACGGTGCGAAAGAGAAGGAATGCGGGAATGCAAGTTTGACCTGACAGAGCCCCCTAATTAATTTATTTGATTTACCGGGCCAGCCTGAGGAATAATAATGGACAGACCGAAGATTAATTTTGTTTATGGAAGTATCTAACAGAGGCTGTTCCTGGATAATGAAGACTACAAAACCCACACAGTGACACCCAATCTTTCAATCTGTTTGTGAAAATTATCAGAGATCGCAAAGAAAGGAATAAATGATAACAACAAGAAGAGAAAGAAGGTAATAAACGTCTATCCGAATCGAACTGGATGGAATTGTCGAACAAAAGCAGCAAATAAGTGATGTCTGGAGTCATCTGGAACTTGGACTCGTGCGGAGCTTGATATATGGGTACCCCCCAAAAATTTAAAATTTGGCTGTATAATCTGGAATTAATGTGATTTGAACAATGTGATATGATTGGCCTGTTAATAAAAATTATTTTTTTAAAAAATAAAATATATATTTTCACAAGTTTGCCTGAGGTGAGGTACCATCTATACATCATATATATATATATATATATATATATATATATATATATATATATGTAAATTCCCCTTAAGAGTATAACATACTGAAAAATTCATTGTTGTTCCACAGTCTCTCCCATGCTGTCATTTCTATATTGTGACCTATATCAGTTACCCAGTGAATCATGGTTGCCTTTATCATTTCATCCTTGGTCTTGCACTCTAGCAGAATTTTATAAATTTTGGAGATTAGTTTTTCTTTATTTCCTATAATGACTTTTTCAAATTTTGAGCCTTCTTCAGAAAACGCTTTTTCTTAATCTTTTAAAAATACCTCATTCACCTGATAATATTGGAACCAACCCCTACTCCACTGTGTATTTCATTAGTCTTTTATGACACATTTATTGTAGTTTGATTTTAGATATCTTGTTGGGAAATGCCCAGCATTACAATTTAATGAACAGTTTATAATTCTAGTAAATAAGCTACATGACTACCCAGCACCTCTGCCAGACACGATACAGGAAAAAAGATAGCTGCCATGTGGACCAATGGCCAATCTTTTCCCTCCCCCTGGAGTAGAGTTTCACTCAATTTGCATTTTAAAGTGAAACAACCTAATTCACATATCTCAGAGAATGAAGTTAGCAAACTGCTCATCTCTGAATGCAGTTTCACTTCAAAAAATGTATGCAAAAATATATATTCTTAATGAGTAAAACAGTAGAGAGATACATGTAAAAAGCATGTAAATATATATACATTAGGTAAAGGGGTATACCCAGGGTTTTTTTCCCAGCTGGAACATGCTGGGATGCAGTTCCAGCACCTCTCCAACTATCAAATCCACTTTCACCCAATAAAATCCACACTTCCAGCTGTGTTTCCACTGAGAACGTCAACTGCAGGGAGCCTGCATGTTCCTGCTCATGCACACACCGCCAGCCTAGGTGCACCCAGTAACTGTCGGTTTGCAAGCCCCCTCCACTGAGGCTGGCCCCTCTCACTGTCCTCGGAGCTTGCATACCGGTAACCTCCTCTGGCTGACATCCAGACAGACCAGGGAGATTTTGATAGGTGACATTTTCCCAAGCGTGGGTAAATGCACACCCCCTCCTCCTGCTTCCGCAGGGGAAAGAAAAGTAGCCAGAAATCTATTTACATGATGTTTATTTCTGACATTACAGCACTAGAGAAAAACACGTCCTTTCAGTTCAGTTCTTCTAGCAAATCTGACAAACTTCCTGAGCATGCGCACACGGAAGGTTTCAAATTACACTCTTCACAGAGACTTTTCCAGCCTGTGAACTTCCTGGGAAATTCTTCTTTCCCACAGATAGCCGCATCATGTGATGTCAACAATCTGGCTGTCTGCAGCTGTGATGTTTCCATATACTGACAGTAACACCTTTCACTTCAGGCACCTTTGTGTGCAGGCAGCCCAGCTGTGAGGGGTTTGCTGGCAGGAGGTGAAAAAGGGTTCCCTCTCTGGCTTGTACACAGACCTTGCGAGGAAGGACTGGCTGGGAGGCCGGTGGAGCCAGCTTAAGAAAGGAGGCGGCGGCAGCAAGGGAGGAAAAAGCTCCCGAGCACCTTGAGGCAAGGTGCAGCCAGTTGCATTTGGAGGGGTTTGGAGTGGCTCCCCTAAGCTAGCCTGCTGCCTTAAGTGAAGTGGAGGGTGCTCTCCTGCCACCATTGTCAAAGTTGGGGCAACCCAGTTGTGGGATATAAAGCTGTCAGTCAAGTCCAACATTCTGAGAGGACTAACTGCCTCTGTGTGGCAGCCAGTTTTGTCAGGTGGTCGGTTGCTGCAAGGAGTGTTAACTGGTAACGACTCAGATGCAGTCTTCTCATGATTCACTACTATATAGTATATAGTTTATCTATTATATAACCCAAGCCTACCTTAAGGAACAACTCTGTAAACCTGAATGAATCTGATAGTAAAGTAGTTTACGTTAATATAATTCAGATTCATGTGTGTTTTCTTTAAGAGGGACAGAAAGGGATTATCAACCAGGAAGGTATAATTATTGATAGGACTCAAACGAGTTAGCAACCGGCTTGTCACTGCATAAATTCAAACAGGGGATTGTTTAAACTCTGCTAAATTATATAAACGTTCCCACACCAGTCAGATGGGCAGGGTATAAATTATAAAAATATTACTATTATTAAGTCAAATTCAATTTGAATTGAAATTCATTGCGATTCAAATTCAGTTGGCTTTTGTATGTCAAGAGGGCAAGGGCACCATTTTGTTCTTCCTCTCGGGTAGCAACAGCAAAATATCTTGGATTTGCCCAGGACAAAAAGTAATCAATTCCTGTTGCAAGTTATACTATGGAATGCCAAAAGTTCTAAGAGCAGAACATTTGACAGAGTTCTCTGTCTTCTGCTGCAAGTGCCAGAGTTTTATCATATGCTGTTCCAATCATTTCCTTCTTTTTAATGTGTACTCCATACTTGATGTTTTAAAACCATGGGGAAAACTGAGTGAAATGTAATGTGTAAATCAGCCCTTTGAGAGGCTGATATAAAACTCTGGAAAAGAATGATAACATGCTAAGTACTTCCACTCCCCAAATATGTCAGTGTGCATCACATCACAGAATAAAACTAGAAAAGCTAAGAGCCCAGATTCAAACTTCTCTTGCTTATAATCGTCCTCTTGTTACTGTTTCAAAGGTATATTTGAGAAATCTGATAGAAAGTGTTTGTATGTTTATTAGAATTAGTTGTGTGCTACAGCTCCAAGATTGTTTTTTTTATATATAATATTTTATTAAGATTTTCACAAAATAAGAGAAAAAAGAAAAAAAGAAAAAATACAAAAAATAAGAAACAATTAAAAACAGTTCAATCTTTCAAAACATATCTTACATTTGCTTGTTTCTCGGACTTCCCCACACCTCCCCTCTTTGTATTCCAATTCAGTTTGTTTGTTCAGCAAATCCTTTCCCTCTTTACCTTTGTCTTAATTTTGATCTTAATATATTTTAACTTTAACTTTCCATCTGTTAACATTCCATTTTTACATATTCTTTCATAACATTATTGCTAAAAACCCCTTAACCTCAATCCAACATCATTCTATCATTCATTAATTTTGCAGTGTTTCTGTAGATAATCTTTAAATTTCTTCCAATCTTCTTCCACCAACTCTTCTCCCTGGTCTCGGATTCTGCCGGTCATTTCTGCTAATTCCATATAGTCCATCACCTTCATCTGCCATTCTTCCAGAGTGGGTAGTTCTTGTGTCTTCCAATACTTTGCGATGAGTATTCTTGCTGCTGTTGTAGCATACATAAAAAAAAGTTCTGTCTTTCTTTAACACCAATTGGCCAACCATGCCCAGGAGAAAGGCCTCTGGTTTCTTCTGGAAGGTATATTTAAATACCTTTTTCATTTCATGCTACAGCTCCAAGATTGGAGCAGGGAAGATATCACTCAGTTCATATTTAAAGGCACATTTTAAATTCGCACTTTACAAAAACTAAGACATATCCATCCATTGAAATGAACACTTCTCTGAATTTCACAATAGTTAACAGCCAAATAATATGTGCAAAAATGCATATACTGGGGTGAAGTGTGCATAAAATGCATAAGGTAAAAGGTAAAGGGACCCCTGACCATTAGGTCCAGTCATGACCGACTCTGGGGTTGTGGCGCTCGTCTCGCTTTATTGGCCGAGGGAGCCAGTGTACAGCTTCCGGGTCATGTGGCCAGTATGACTAATCCGCTTCTGGCGAACCAGAGCAGCACACGGAAACACCGTTTACCTTCCCACCGGAGCGGTACCTATTTATCTACTTGCACTTTGACGTGCTTTCAAACTGCTAGGTTGGCAGGAGCAGGGACTTAACAACGGGAGATCACCCCATCGTGGGGATTCGTACCGCCGACCTTCTGATCAACAAGTCCTAGGCTCTGTGGTTTAACCCACAGCGCCACCCGCGTCCCTATAAAATGCATATATTAGTGCAAATATACAAAATGAATTATATTAGGGAAATTGTGCTTTACAAAAATGTGCATATTAGTCAAAAATGCATGCAAAAATATGTTTAGTGAGGGAAATTCACATTCAAATGCTGATGAATTTTCACATGGATTCATTTTTATCTCAAAGAAATGTGGAAATTGTCATGAGCCAGGAGTCGGCTTCACCTGCTGAGCAGCAGCCTGAAGGAGCAGAAGGCGAAGTGACTCTACCTGCTGCTGATCAGCCTTCTTGCTCCTGAGGTGAACTGGCTGGCTCCAGCATTCTTAAGCAGGGTTTCCAGCATAACGTGTCTCCCTAGCAGAGAGCACGTCTTGCGGTGGGGGGTACAAGCCACCCCAGTGTTGCTGGGCGGATTTGCGGAGTGACCCAGGCAGTGAATTGGTTAATTGGGTCGCTGGGGAGAATTGCTTGTTGCCAATTTTGAAGGAGGGATCAGATGTTTGGGCGTCCTCTTGGCTGCTTGCACCGGATCACCTGGAGCACTTGGACCGTCTGGAGGACAGTGGAGTTATCTTCTCATTGTCTGGTTATATTTCCTTATTTCCCCCATGCTCTTTAATCCTCTCTTCCCTTAATTAATTTAATTTCCCTTTTTCCCTCTTTGATTTCCCACCCCACCCCTTACCCTGCCCTTTGAGAAGATCCTCCCTGTGCCTATGAGCGCTGCCTGTGCATAATCCTCCTGGGCTTGCCTTTCCCAATAGGGAGAGAGTCCCCATTAGGGGCTTTCTTTTGCAGAAAGGTTTCCCTCATTTTGCCTGTTTGTTAATTGTGGGGCTAGTCAGGACTGTTCCCAGCCTAGCTGGAGTCACTTTCGTTTATAGGATCCCCAAAGGTGGCTTTATTTTGGGTGTGTGCAGCGCTGTTGACCAAATTTTAATCTAGCCATGGGCAGGAGCACTATTTTGAGCTTCCTTTAATATTGCAATGAGCAAAGATTTTTAAGAGCAGAAGCAGTGAGGCCTGCAATCAGGCCAAGCCTGCTACAGTTAGCAGTAAATTGTGACGTCTCTGTGACATGTGACTCATTCTCTCTCTCAGAATGTATCTTTTGCTTGCAGGCTCAGTTGCTATTGTATATTTGGGGCAGACAGAGTGGAGCCAGAGGCTCTCTGTGCCTCCAATGACTATGAGCACTCTGTGTATGCTCTTTAACTATGCTGTTTCTGAACAAGTTTATTTTCTTCAAGTGTGTTTTGCCCTGATAGTGGCTACCACCATTTTAGAGACGAATTGTGGCTTAGTGGCTAGAGTGCAGGACTAGGACCTGGGAGACAGGGTTCATATCCCCCTCTTAGCCCTTGTTATAACAAAACAAAACAAACTGCTCCTTTTGGACTATTCTGTTGCTGGGTAGTTGGGCCCATTTGTGATTTCATCGCTCCCCCCCCCCCAAAAAAAAGAAAGGAAATGAAAATAAAATTGGGTTTCTTGAGGAGGTGCTTCCCTCTAAAAGGGCAAGCAGAGGTACCTGGTCAGGCGGTGGGCTGCCTTGAGTTTGTTATTTCATTGGAAATATTTGTCTGGCCTAGCAGGTGATCCTAAGGCTTTGCTCGCTTTGCCCTAGAATTCGATGGCCTCGGGCAGCAATTCTGGCCTGAATATCGTCCCCATGTGGTGCACGAAGCATTGGTTTCACCGGTTCCTCACATTGTTTAGGTTTTTGCAGACTATGGCAGGGCCTTTGCAGATGCCTCCAGAGCTTGCGTCTCCTGCAGAGGATGACTTGCTGGTGCCCCAGGTGCCTTCTTCCAGAAGGAAGCATCTTCGGAGGCAGTGATCCAGGAGGAGGGCAAAGAGGAGCAGGGATGATGCTTACACTTCCTCGCAGGTACATCATCCCTGGGCTCTGATGATGATTCAGACATCACCTTGGACCTTTACGGGGGTCAGGGTGAGGCTGTCCCGGGTCTTTAAGGATCATCCTGAATAGCTCAGCTGGTCAGTGCGTGGTGCCGGTAATGCCTAGGTTGCAGGATTTTTCCCTGTATGGGACAGCTGCATTGCACAGAGTGTGTTTTTGCATTGCACGGAGGGTGTGTGCATTGCACGGAGTGTGTTTTTGCATTTTTTGCGTTTTGTTGCAATCTTATATTCTCGTTGCTTGTTTACCCTGCAGGTTTAGCGACTGTTCATGTCTGGATGGTGGAGCACAGCATCGTGCACTGGGCTGGCATCAGAGCGCGGCAGTCCGGAATGGGACCGGGACTCGGCCTTCCTCCACATGTGCAGTTGTCCTGGCTGGCCAGAAGGGGAATGCGTCGGGCAGAATTCCTGCTGCTGATTTGGAGCCGGGTGCTGCTGGTGGGCCCCCCTATGGCCGTCGTGGTGCAGTTGGGTGAAAACGATCTGGTTTCCTTGGACTGTCTTTCATTACGTGCCACTATACTGAGTGACTTGGGGGAATTGCTAGCCCTAGTGCCTGCTCTAAAAAAAATTTGGTCAAAGTTACTGCAACGACGCATTTGCAGAGGTAGTCATTGCCCGGCTGCCACCGAAAGGGCCAGAAAACGTATCAATTTGGCTGTTTCAAGAAAGGTTTTAGAATTGGGTGGTCATTTCCCATCCTGAGATCACTTTTCAGGAAGAATCCTTTTTCAGGGATGATGGGGTACACCTTTCTGCCTTGGGGAACGATGCTTGGTTGTGTGCGGTGGTGGCTATGTTGAGGGAGTGGCTGGGTCTGTGAATGGTTTGGTGGTTAGCTTAGGGCTCTATGGCGGTTACGCATTGGTTCAAATTGGTTGTTGGAGGGGTAAGTGCCTACCCCTCCAATGGTGGTGTGGAAAGGGAATTCCGTTAAAGGAATCCAGGGGCTTGCCATTCTTTTCGTCCTTGTCCCTGGCATCAGACTTGGGCCGTGCAAGCCACCAGGAGCATGAGTGTGAGAAGTGAGGGACTGAGGCCCAGCTTCATTTTCTCCCCAAAATTGTTTCCCTCACTGGCTTCCGCTGGAATCCAGAAGTCAGTTCTGTCCCTGGGCAAGGACAGATAGTCGGAACCAATGCCTAAGCAACCACTCACTTGTGTGTATTTAAATAAAGTTGTGGCCAAAATCGTGCCAAAAACCCAAACCAAAAATGATGTGTGAATTATTGGGGGGTGGCTCAGGGACCTCAACACGCAACAGTCAGTTGCTGGAAACAACATTCCTGGACCTTGCTGCTTCTTGCTTCTCGTGACCCTTAGCTTTCTTGACTCCCGAATCATCTGATTATGTGAACTGAAGTACTCCTGATCTTAAAGGTAAAGGTAAAGGTACCCCTGCCCGTATGGGCCAGTCTTGACAGACTCTAGGGTTGTGCGCTCATCTCACTCTATAGGCCGGGAGCCAGCGCTGTCCGCAGACACTTCCGGGTCACGTGGCCAGTGTGACAAGCTGCATCTGGCGAGCCAGCGCAGCACACGGAACGCCGTTTACCTTCCCGCTAGTAAGCGATCCCTATTTATCTACTTGCACTTAAGGGTGCTTTCGAACTGCTAGGTTGGCAGGCGCTGGGACCGAACAACGGGAGCGCACCCCGCCGCAGGGATTTGAACCGCCGACCATGCGATCGGCAAGTCCTAGGCGCTGAGGCTTTTACCCACAGCGCCACCCGCGTCCCACACTCCTGATCTTAGGTCTGGACTAAACCTTGCATACGGATTTTGCCTCCAGGCAAGTATCCCCCTGAGCCTTGGCTGGTTGGCTGGCTTCTCCCTCCATTGAGCTCTGCCATGGCTAGCAGCACAGGTCTACAACGGAAATGTAGAGAACTGAATGAGAAACTGAGAGAAACCAGAACTGATACATTTGCCTATCCCTACTCTGAAACAAAGCAGCTCATCCAGGTTTTTGTATTCCATAATTCTGCAGTAGCACAGGGTGTAATTGGGGCTGAACTGCATCCATCATCATTTACACCATTCCTCCCAAAGGGGCCTGGGTGAGGTAGTGGCTGCATAATTCAACTAGTGGGAAAATTCAGAGTTTCTCGCCCAAGACCTGCTTGAAAACATGTGGGGTAATCACATTGAAAACTCATAAGCCAAAGAAGTGGCTGGATAAAACTTGCAGCAGTAGATGTTTCAGCCGCGCCTAATTTATTGTCCCCCACCATGTGCAAAATTGGACTTGTATTATGCAACCTAATACAGAATACATTGTACAAATGTTCATTTTGCATAATTTATACTTTGACTGTAGAAACTAGTTTTTCTTGGTACAGTGGTTGGCATCCCATTGCATGTTACAGAATTTGTTTTATTTATTTTAGCACAAAGTGCGAACAGGAATCTATCTATGTATTATGTTTATAAGCAACCATTAAGAGGGGAATAAACATTCAATTTGTAGTAAAAATGTAAGCATGAAGACAGATTCCCGATGTTTAAAGTACGGATTTACTTAGGCTATTCCAATCCCAAACATACTAACTGGAGTGTATGCATCATTTGACACAGTGAGACCTACTGAGTAAATATGCATGGGATTTGTCCTGTAAGGAATTACTGTCTACAGATATTTAATGCATCACAGAACCAGAACAGAAGGGGGAGCAATTCTGACCTGACTGTCTACTTATCACAGGCCAGTGAGTAGAGGCGTGTGCATGTGCTTCTTTCTCTATTCTCTGGTTGACCGTGCTCTGCTGGATGCTCTACGTAACAACCTGGTTTGTACAATTATTTCTCCTTACAAAGAGGAGAACGATTGTGCCACATGGGCTTAAACATGTGTGGCTTCGCACTCTACATTATTTATTGGTTCAATGAGAGAGGCACATTCCTGCTGCTCCACTATGAGAATAGTGTTGATGTTGGAGCATGTGCATGAACTAAGTCTTAAATCTTATTTCTATGTTATTTGCAGTGCAGTGCTTGTTGCCACTGCCTTTGCAGTTACTTCCAGGGTGCATCTGGTAACATCTACCCTTACGACTGCACACAGCTCACATTGATCTTTAACATGCTGTTAAGTTCTTTGTGTGCGGTTGGCCTACGCAAAACTTATACCATATGGGGTTGGGCAGGTAGAAGCAATTGCAAGCAATGGCTGCCTTGCTAGATGCAGCTGTTTTTTACTATTGATGGGTTATGCAGTCATGGTGTCATCTGTGCAAGGCTGGGGTGGACACTGCCTCCATGTGCCTACAGACATCTTAAATGCACCAGTGATTCATCTCTCAGACATATTAAAATTGTGAGCACCTAAATGCAAAAGAATTGGTTTGTATTTCTCTTGCTCTGACAAGTAAAACTAAATCTGGGCAAAATATGAAATGGCAGAATTTTTCTTTCTGGAAAAAAAAATTCTTGATGCCACTTCAAATGGGAGCTTTGCTGTTCTTAGCAGCCCATCTGCTTCCCTGGGACAGAATTCCACATGAGAACAGCCCTGCATCGTGTTGTAATATCATTCCCAGAGGCAGTCCTGGGGGCGGGGAGAGAGAGATAGCTCTGCTCATTGGCCAATGGGGGCAGCCATTAGTTCCACTCCAAGAAATGCCCATGGGAATGATGTGACATCAAATTGCTGAGGTGTTCGCATGAGGAGGTCTGTCTCAGGAACATAGGAAGGATGCTTTGGGAGAGCAAACTTCCTTCCTTCTTTTTTAGAAAAGAGAAAAATAAAGAAATAAAACCTTATTTGAAAGTGTGAAACAACAACAGTAACAAACTGTTCTCATCGTAGTTTTGTACCAGCTATATGGAGAGTAATGTTATTCACTAGACATGGTAATATGTCAGGAATTTCCTGCTACAGTGGTGCCTCGCAAGACGAAAAGAATCCGTTCCGCGAGTCTTTTCGTCTTGCGGTTTTGTCGTCTTGTGAAGCAAGCCCATTAGCGGATTAGCGCTATTAGCGCTATTGACAGTTTAAGGGCTATTAACGCCTATTAAAGGCTTAAGGGATTAGCGGTTTTGCTGCTAAAATGCTTTTAGCAGCTTAGCGCTTCAGAAAAAGGGGTTTTGGAGCGAAAAAAACCCTCAGAAATTTTTGTCAATTTTCGTCTTGCGAAGCAAGCCCATAGGGAAATTCGTCTTGCGAAGCACCTCTGCAAACGGAAAAACCCTTTCGTCTTGCGGGTTTTCCGTCTTGCAAGGCATTCGTCTTGCGGGGCACCACTGTACTGTTCTGTACTTGTTTGAGAGAGACAATGTATTTTTTTTCTAATTTCTTGATGTGTGTCTTCCTTCCAGGACATCAGGACAGCTGACATAGAATCATAGAATCATAGAGTTGGAAGAGACCACAAGGGCCATCGAGTCCAACCCCCTGCCAAGCAGGAAACACCATCAGAGCACTCCTGACATATGGTTGTCAAGCCTCTGCTTAAAGACCTCCAAAGAAGGAGACTCCACCACACTCCTTGGCAGCAAATTCCACTGTCGAACAGCTCTTACTGTCAGGAAGTTCTTCCTAATGTTTAGGTGGAATTTTCTTTCTTGTAGTTTGGATCCATTGGTCCATGTCCGCTTCTCTGGAGCAGCAGAAAACAACCTTTCTCCCTCCTCTATGTGACATCCTTTTATATATTTGAACATAGCTATCATATCACCCCTTAACCTCCTCTTCTCCAGGCTAAACATGCCCAGCTCCCTTAGCCGTTCCTCATAAGGCATCGTTTCCTTTGACCATTTTGGTTGCCCTCTGGACACGTTCCAGTTTGTTAGTGTCCTTCTTGAACTGTGGTGCCCAGAACTGGACACAGTACTCCAGGTGAGGTCTGACCAGAGCAGAATACAGTGGCACTATTACTTCCCTTGATCTAGATGCTCATGTGAATGAGAAGGTGGTGGTTTACAGTAAGAAATGAATTTGACCATTTCGGTGGGGTTTTTTTTTGGGGGGGGGGGTATTACTGAGATTTTTCAAAAAGTGAGAGATTGCACCCTTTGTTCCCAAAGCATTTGAAAAGCTATTAAAACAATGGAGGGATCAGCAACCACAAAATGTGACAGTGCCTATTAATGCCAAAAATGTTTCTGATTTATAACTTTATGCATCATTGCATGGAAAATGAATCCCTCAGGGGTGTTTGAAGACTGAAAAAAGCAACTAAAATGGAAAAGTCTAAAGGTTGAAATTCTACCATGGCAGCTGTCCTTAACTCAACCCGTTGTGGCCATATGTAACCATGGCTGTGACCTGCAGCCCTGTTCATGTGTTATGCCTGAAGAGGGAAGTGGAGGTGGATGCACATGCCAGCACCACAACCAACATCCATGCATACTCTGGCATGCCTGACCTCAATTTCAGCAGGAAGGCCTGAAGGGGAAATGTAAGCATGTTCAACTGAACACCTTTATATTCCTCCTTGTAAATGGGAATCATAATTGTGCCACATGGGGAGGATCATAAACATCTTCCCAATTTATTACAGGATTGTGTAAAGGCTGCATGTCCCATTTTTACAGTTTCCCTTGTATGATACCATCTTACCCTTGGCAATTTTCCTAAAATATTGCTGACTCAGGTTGGTCAAACCATCACAAGAGTGCTGTCAAACAGGCAAAGTCTGCATCCCCAGCAGTAGCTCGCATTCATTTTCTGAAAGGTAACCAGTTTATACCAGCTGCCATTCAAATTTTTCAAGCTAAAGTGTCATCCCAGCTACATTTTGGGATCCCAATATGGATACAAGCATATAATAGTGATTTAGATAAGATACACTCAAGTTTCCTGAGACGTATCCTGGGGCTCCCAAGTTCAATCAAGTATGAAACAGTGTGTGCAGAACTAGGTATACACACGATGGGATATTGGGCCAGCACTATAAAATAGTGATTGCATTGCCTTTTCTGCTGCCAACCTTTGAGTCTGCTCTCTGACTAACTTAAAGGCTCTTATTATCAATCCATATGGTTCCAACTCTTACATAGCAAAATCAGATCTATTAGTATTGACTTGCAACTCTTGTATAATTCAAGTGAGCAATATATTTATTGCAATATTTTAACCAGATTAAGGGACATTGAAAAACAAAACTTTAAGTAGCTATAAATAAAATTTGCTCCCCCAAGTTCTATGGTTTAAATACAACAGATAACAGGGTCACTTATAGTTCAAAATTAGTAATTCCAGCCTTGGTTAGCCCGACTGAACGTTTTCCCTTCAGCTTTTGTCAAGGGCAAAACATCCCCAGAAACAATAGGCATTGCAGACGTTCTTTGAATGTGCCAGACAGTAGAACATATTCTTTTCTACTGTCCATTGTACAACCAGCTACACAAATGCGTGCTATCCCCCTTTCTGGGTAGTCCAACATCACGGCACAATGAAAATATTAGATTCTATCTGTCTGATATTAACCCAGAAGTAACTGCAAGGGTGGCTGAGTTTTTATCAATAGTATCTCTTAGAGTGGTTAATGAAAATCCTCGTTATTACATATTTTTACATGGCTGTTTATTTGTATATATTTCAAAATTTTATATATGGATGTTTTATGATATATTTGTAATGCCTAATAAAGGTTTGGTGAAGTAGTAAGTAAGTTGATGCAAAGTCATTTTCTCTTGATGTTCACTCTGTGCTTCTCCTGCTAAAATATCGTCACCCTGAGGGCTTCTGATTCACAACTGAGTAATTTTACTCTGTCTATTCAGGCCCTTTGTGAATTGAATGGATATTATTGCTTACGATCCCCTCGCTCCTAGATGCATGATATTGTCCTTGGAATCATGAATGGCTTTTGCTGTGGGATCACAATTTTCAGAAATGCTGCCTTCCATAGCTGGTATTCTCTGGAATTATATTAAAACTTCTAAAATATGTAGTATCAAATACCACATGTATTAATCTAGGGAGCATATGAAAATACTGCATATATTAATTGTATCTCATCACTTCAATACCTTGAGTTATGCACAAAAAATAATGAATGTATAATCACAAAACCCAAGTCAGATAGTGAAGTATTTTTAGCATGAATATTTGGGGACATGGAAAGACGTTGCTTAGACAAAATAAACATTAACTAACTTTTATATTGAACATTTCTCTGTATGTGGTATGTTCTTGGAATCATATTTTATCCCTTAACTTGTTTGCTAGGATAGTAGTCAGATTTGGGCATTCTTATGGAATTAATTCTTATGGATCAACATGTGAACCATGTGAACCATTTGTTGTCCCTAGAGCAAGAGCCACTGGACCTAAAATCAAATAAAAACCGAACCAGGTTATGAGTTAATCACTAAATATGCAAAATTCTTAACTGTGAAAGACGTAGCCTGGATAAATGGCATTTTAGGGGGTACCAGTGCTATTTAACTTGTTCACAAATGATCTAACATTTGGGTTGGGCAGCGGTGTTTCAGATTGCACCAAATTATTCAGGATGGTGGAAAACCAAGCCGTTCGTGAAAGGAAAAATGGACAACATATTGGCAAGTCATGTTCCATAGAAGTGTATAGTAATGCATATCGAGGGGGAGGGCTGAGTTTGCATATACAGGGAGGAGTTCTAAAAATACTTTGATTACCCAAGAAAGATATCTTGGTGAAAAGGCCCCTGTAAAAATTAAATCTACATGCTTATATGACAATGGGGGAAATGGCAGATTCAGTGGTAGAAATTAATGTAATTATGGATTGAGTGCAGTGTAATTTTTTGCCAGCCTATCTTTCTATATAAAGAGATGTGGATATGTAGAGCTGAATAAGCTGTGGGAAAAGGCAATAAAATGATCAATAGAGTCTTCTCTTCAAGGGCTTTAAAAAGTTTACAAAGGAGATTTCTACTAGAAATCTGTTAAATCCCGAATGCCAGAGAGATTAATATATGTCTAATAACTCTAGAAAATGAGATCATTCAAAGAAATTGGCAGTAGGTACAGGACTGACCCATGTAAAATTCTCCTTCACAAACCACTTAAATGTTATTCATTATTGCCACATGATGCTGCATCCAGTTAGATGAACTCAAAGGGAAATCCACGGATGGCAGAACTATGAATTGCTCTTGTTCAGTGCCATATTGAACATGTTTCTTCAGGTAAAGGAGAAAACAGGCAACCATTTCTATAGCAGAGGTTGTGGTGATATAGCCATCCACATTGGTATGTGATATCATAGCCATCTTTCATTGGTAAATGAAAGAAATGGAACTGAGTTTTGATTTGGGGCATAAAGTTGCATTGGACACCAGCATTAAGGATGATTTATATTGGATATGGGTCTTAAGCTTTGTTGTACTGAGAGACAATATTCTGGTTTGCATGTTCTTGTAGACGTCTGTAGTTAATTATCTTATTGCCACTATATAGGGAGACTCTTGAAAGACGGGACAATTGCTGCTTCATATTGCCATTGTTGGCAATGATCCAACAAATTTATGTACAGATACCTGGTAGTTTCTTTAATGTTTCTACTGCAATCTCCTGTTTCAATGCTATGAATTGTTCCCTGAATAAGTCTGATGCTAAACAATACCACCTTATTGTTGTCTAGAGCATGGTGCTGATAACGCCAAGGTTGCAGGTTTGACTCCCATATGGGACAACAGCATATTCCTGCATTGCAGGCGGTTGGACTAGATGATCCTCAGGGTCCCTTCCAACTCTGATTCTATGATTACAGATATAGGTGGATTTTTGGCTTGGGCATTGGTTATCTATCTGTTCCAGCCCCCCCCCCCCCCAACAAAAAAAAGATAAATGATTTAATTTTAAAAAGGTAAGGGAACTCAGTTGCTTTTCAGCTGCATGACATCACATATGAAGTCTGGCATAGGGTGAATGGGTGTAGCTTCAGAAAAATGGCCTTCGGAGCCAAATTAGTATCTTTCAGGCCTAAATAGGGCTACAGCAGGCTTCATCAACCTCAAGACTACAATTCCCATCATCCCTGACCACTGGTCCTGCTAGCTAAGGATCATGGGAGTTGTAGGCCAAAAACAGCTGGAGGGCCGAGGTTGAGGAAGCCTGGGCTACAGGACTGAAGGTTTCCCACCGCTGACTTATCTCTGTAAACTTAACGTAGAGCTGTGACGGTGTCAGTATTGTAAGAGGAGGAGCATCCCTCATAGGCAGCTGAAAGTCCATTACTGAGATTAACCTCAGCAATCCTCTTAGCAGGGGCACAAAGGCGCTTCAACCCCCTCAATATTTTGAGGCAGGAGCTCCAGCCTCCCCCCCCCCCATATTGAGGGGGCCAACATCCCCCAGCACTGCTGGGCACCCTCCAGGCACCCCGGGAGCCTGGGGGGGGGGCAGCTGGAAGAAGTGAGGGTGAAGCTCACCCTCTGTGTGTCCTGCCCCTGCTTGGCACATGCTTTGGGGAGGAGGCTAAGCCCAGAGGCCGTGCTCTGCCTCCTCCCACCTGCCTGATGCCACAAAGAGAATGTCAAGCACCTCCTTCTCCTGTCCCCTCTCCACCTCCAGAACACCCATGTATGAGTTCTCGCACGCTGGGCAGGGGTGGGGCACATCACATGATGCGGGCAAGCCGGGACCCCTGCCACTTAGTGGACCTGCCATGCTACGCTACAGCAAGAATGTCTATGTAGCACTTTCAGAGTGTTCTGAACACTTCCTATGCATGATCTAATTACAGCCCTAGGCGTACGGAAGCCTTTTCAGCTCACATTTCTCACATGGGGAACTTTTACCAGTGAATTTAAGGTGGATGTGAGATGTAATCCAGGAGCTTCCAGATTCATAGCATTACACTAGGCAAGCTCTCATGTACCTGAGAAACACTCACCTTAAAAAACCACTTACTTTCTTTCTTGAGCATCAATGGGTTGTGTCTCCTGTATTCTCTTTGAGAGAGTGATAGAATGAAACCGAGTGACCCTGTGACTTAATCTCCTGCAAGTCAGTTCTATTGTGCTTACCCAGTCATTCACTCTGATTTCTCCAGAGAGGCAACACAGTTCAAAAGCACTCTTCACCCTTACACGTCTTTCAGCTTGTTTAAGATACTTCTTCCAACTCATTTGCCAAGTGTTATTCCTATTTATAGAGACACAATGCATTTAAGTGCCTCGAGAAAGGCCTGTATGGCTTCAGTTTATAAAGGGTTGCTGCACGAGTTCCTGGAAGATAGTACTTAGGACACTGGGGGAGCTTTTGCCTCGGCTCCCAAGTGGTTACTGTTCAAAAAGCTAGGTGGGAGAGGAGCTGTATGTTATTTACTGTACCAGGCCCTGCAGATTTAGTTCTAGCACAACAACCAGTGTTTCATCATTCCACTTACCTAGACTGTTTCTCACATCCAATAGCTGCTTTGGGGTTTCTTCAAAAACCTAATGGAAAAGCAAGATCTGTTGGGGTGCCATGAGCCCCTCCATCCGATCCTTAGGTTGTATATGTGTGTAAATAAAACCATATGTCCTAAAGACACCACAGTCTCTCATCATTCCAAGGAAATGATGCCCTGGGAAAGCACCGGCACCTCTGGAGTCTCTTGCCACTCATGGATTAGAGTAGCATGTAACAATACATTTTAAATCTATCATGGGGAAGCTTATTTCTGCTGGGTTTGTTTATGGGTTACTGGGGTTGTTTTATAGAAATCACAGTTTAATATCTAATGCGTTTTTTTCTTTTAACATTTATGTAAGTTGCTTAGAGGCTTTCTTGTAATAAGCAACTAAGAAGTCAAAGTAATAATAGAAGGGTGGAGTTTAAATAAGTCACGTTGTCCATCTTTCCTGGTCCTGCCCTGCATCCTTGGCTGCTGAAGCCAGAGGCAGGAAAACATTCAACATAATTGCGCCAAGTCATGAGGAAAGTAGTGGTGTCACTCATTTTGAAAAGGGAAACTTGACACAAAAACCTGCCATTTTGTGGTACATGAAGACAGTGCAGGAAATGGTTGTTCTTTTCTGGAAAATCCAGTCCTGAGAAGTGCCAGATGGGAGCATATGTTTTGAACCCCCCTCCTCCCCCCCCCATTTTTTTCTATAACCAAAAGTGTCCTGCTAGGGTTCCAGTGCTCAAATGCATCTACATCTAGGCCTGCAGAACTTGCGACTCATCGAGCTAAACACAGCCCAGCAGGCAGGCTGAGGGGTTCTCCACGGGTTTGATAAACCTTCTGCATGAGTTCACAAAAGCAGGGAAATTGTCAGGTACCTGACCATAGGATCCGTTCAGCCTGGCAGGTCATAGATGATGCTGTACTAATCCATACTTAAGTCTGCTTCCAATATCAAATGTTCCTAAGAACCAGAGCATTAAAAAGATCCTTGGGTGGACTGATGTGCTTGTGCAATTCATCCTATTGCTTCAGTTTAGAAATGATAGCCTCCAGGTACTTTGAGAACATTGCAGAAGTGAAATGGTGATGTTCAGAACAGCATCTGGAAGCATGCTTTCCCAGCTCTTTCTTTGAATTGCTTAAATCACCATGATGAGAAAATTATTACCTATTGGTGCATAGTCCTGTTCCCTGACATATACAAACAGAAGGCGAGAAGGCAAACTACAGGAAGAAAAGAATTTGATTGCAGCCCTTAGTGGTTTACCAGACATCTGGACTCAAAATAAAAGTGTTATTGATTGATATAGACCATTTCCTGGAAATGTCTGCAGTTGGTAAAAGCTGTGTGCCAAAGTGAGAAAATCAAGGGAGAATTTCTTTTTTAGATACAATCCTGATAAAAATAAGTGATGAGAAATCACTTTTTAGGAAGGAAATGATTGCTTGCAACTCTTAAGTTCTGAGAGGAGGGAACCGTTTACTTTGCAAAGTGCTAAGGGGTGTTTTTAGTAGTGATTAGCTTAGTTCTCCATGTGTCATAGAGCAGGAGTAGCCAGCCTGGTGCCCTTTAGTTGTTTTTCATCTCTGGCCACTGACCATGCTGGCAGAGTCATAGAATCAAGGAACTGGAGAGTTGGAAGGGAGCCCAAGGGCCATCTAACCTCACCACCTGCAATGCAGGAATCTCAGCTAAAGCATCCATCCATCCAACCAACCAACCAACCAACCAACCAACCAACCTCTGCTTAAAAACCTCTAGGTAAGGAGAGTGCACCACCTCTTGTGGGAATCTGTTCTGCTATCAAACAGCTCTTACTGGCAGAAGGTTCTGCCTGATGTTTGGTCAGAATCTCCTTTCTTGTAACTTGAATTCACTGGTTTGGGTGCTACCCTCTGGAGCAGGAGAAAACAAGCTTGCTCTATTTCCCTGTGACAATTATTTAGTTATTTGAAGATGTCTATCATATCTCCTCTCATCCGATGAGAGTATTAGTCCAAAACAATAGAAGGGAAGTGCAGGCACACAGGGTTTCTATCTGCCATTGGCTGAGGTGCACTAATCCTAAAGAGGTAGGACACTCAGGGATTTTTTTCGCAGCTGGAACTCACCAGAACTCAGTCCCAGCACCTCTCAGGTAGGCACCATTGCCATCATAAGAGAACAAGGTTGGCATTCATGGTGACTTGCCTCTGAATAGAAGAAACAGGAAAGGAGGCTCAGAGAAAGCACCCAAGAAGGTCCTAGGACAGGCTTCCTCAACCTCGGCCCTCCAGATGTTTTTGGCCTACAACTCCCATGATCCCTAGCTAGCATGACCAGTGGTCAGGGATGCTGGGAATTGTAGTCTCAAAACATCTGGAGGGCTCAGGTTGAGGAAGCCTGTCCTAGGACAAAGAAAAAGATCCTTGGACAAGGGAGAGGTCCAGAAGAAAGAGAGGGCAGGACAGTTCCGTAGGAGAAAGTCTGGAAGGAAAAGAAAAACTGAAGAACTGCAAAAGGCCAGGGGCAAAAAGCAATGGCTGTTCACATATTATTTTGAAATGAGCCAAACTCTTTTTTCTGAAGGTCTCTAATCCAACTAAGTTGATATTACTTTTGCAGTCAAATTAGTTTCAGGTACATATGACTAAGACAGAAAAAACAGTTGCACTATTATCCTCTTCTTGTGATTTGTGGAAAAACATCACATATTTTATACCTGATTTGTTTGAAGTTTTACCCAACACAGTGTGCAATCAAGAGGAACAACGGTATACTTTTGTTTCAAAAATTGCATTCTGGGGAAGGGATTGCAGTACAGTTTAGTGTTGCTATGGTCATCTTCCCTTAAAACTAAAGTTGAAGTGAATGCTGAAGTTAGCCTCAACTAATGGGAAATCCCAAGTTTTGATCAAGTTCCAACTTGATAGTGAGCAAATTTCATCTGAAATGAAATTTGAATCAATTTTTTGAGTTCCACAAGTGAAATCTATTGAGGAAAGGCAGACAATCAACATTTCTCACTTAGAAGGGGGATAGGTTCTACACATGCCTATAGACCACCACTGAATTTCAATTATAGCAAATTCTAAAATTCTTACAAAATTTGAAAAGTAGTGTGAGAACCGTATTTTCAATAAGTATAACCAAAGAGAGCTTTGCGCCATTGCGGTAATGCCCCAAAATACTGGAAATCCCTTGGAATGTGAAGGGAATTTAATATATATTGAGCAAAAGTGTGGTGAGCATGGGGTTTCCCTCCACCTTATCTTGTTCCATTCCATGACACACCCCTACCACCATGATGCAAATGTATTGGCTCACTTAGAGTGGGAATATGGGTTTGCAAGAGGGACTGCACTGATCCAGAGACTGGCATACGATGTTAGCTAGGAAAATGCTGAGGATTCCTAAGCTACAAATTGTTATACTATCATACTATAATGGACCGTTCTTACTTTTGAGTTGGTAACTTGAAGCTTCTTACTTACATTTATAAGTAAGTAAGTAATTTTTATTGTTATCATTATTTGAAAGATTCTCCTATTCTGAATTGGCCTGAGAACTAAAACCTTCATTCTAAAGTATTTGTCCGATTTTATGTTTCAGCAGAGAAAGCTATGTGACTCTCTCTTTTAGTGTGGGCAAGGCTTTAGTGATGCCATCTTCCATTCTATCTTTTCTTCAGTTTGAGTGAGGAGGACTAGACTTTGGAATTTTGGGGATCTGTTACAGATAAATGAGCTGCAGGACAGTTCAAATGTCACTTTATGCAAAAAGTGGGACAGATGCAGGAGCTAGTAACCACTGCCACTCCTCACAAAAGCAGATGCTGTGTGAAACATGAAGCTGAACACGTGAAGTTCTGCTCATTCACTATCTGCAGTAATTTAGAAAAAGAGGAGGAGTTTGGACTTGATATCCCGCTTTATCACTACCCGAAGGAGGGGAGGGGGGAGGGTCTGGAATGCTTTCTAAAAACCCTGTGTCCATCACCTGTTGCCCCCCTGGTGCTTCCTCTTCCTCCTCCTCCTCTCCCGTTATTTCCCGACTTTCCCTCTCATCTGCCTCTGAGCTGTGGCCTCCCTCAAACCCCTTTTGTAATTCTGAACTGTCTTCCTCTTCTCTGGAAGGGTCAGACTGGGGAGGCAGTCTCCACCATTCTTCCTTTTTTACAGAACACTAATTAGAAAGCAATCTTATTGAAATGAAATGAAATTAAGAGCAGTATATTGAAGAACTACATTTGGGTATTATCAAAAAGCCAAGCCTATAATGCTTTGTAGGATTTTATTCACTGCTTTCTTTCTATATGCTTCCAAAGTGGATATAATAAAAGGATGTTGAATCATATTGTATCTAAGCCTCCCGTAAAATATTTTCCATATGAAGCAAATCCTTCTCAGTCTTTGGGGAAATTAACAGACAGGAAAGACTGCCTAGCAGGTTGCAATTTAAAGACTGTGAACGCCCCCTAAATTCCCCACCACCAGGGGAATGCCCATCCAAGGGCTGCCAGCACTGGCCAATAGCCAGCAGCCAGGCGATCTGGCCTGTTTGTGCAGTCCAGGGACTGGCTGCAACACCAACCACCAATGAGGGTGAGTGAACTTCTCAGAAAAACTGAAGACACATTTTTTGTGAAGCCACACCATGGAGTAAGGTAAAGGTAAAGGGACCCGACCATTAGGTCCAGTCGTGGCCGACTCTGGGGTTGTGGCGCTCATCTCGCTTTACTGGCCAAGGGAGCTGGCATACAGCTTCCGGGTCATGTGGCCAGCAGGACTAAGCCGCTTTTGGCGAACCAGAGCAGCACACGGAAACGCCGTTTACCTTCCCGCCGGAGTGGTGCCTATTTATCTACTTGCACTTTGACGTGCTTTCGAACTGCTAGGTGGGCAGGAGCTGGGACCGAGCAACAGGAGCTCACCCCATCACGGGGATTCGAACCGCCGACCTTCTGATTGGCAAGTCCTAGGCTCTGTGGTTTAACCCACTCTGTTAATAAACAAGAACACAATTTTCATAGTCACATAATGTCAGATACAGGGCTCATCCACACTTACCTTTGCTCCATATTTCTGGGCAATAGATCTGGGTTTTCCAGGTCTGTGTCTGAGCTCTGCCCCCTGACACTTTCCCCGTGAAAACCCACTCTTTAATGTTGAATTGGAGAAAACAGAAATCTGTGGAAGACCTGAATTGCCGTTTGCTCCAATTCAGTGGTAAGGAGTGAGGGCAAAAGGTAATTGTGGATGATGAGCCCAGAATGTGGCCAGGGAGTTTTCCCTAGTGGTCTTGATCTTTCCTAGATGGCAAATTACATTAACATTGAGCCTATATGAACACCTTTTGCTCACACCTGATGAGTTATGTCTCTTTCTCTAGGGCAAGAAGATGAAGAAACCTTAATCTGTTTTGGTAAGTTTGGTATAGTTTATTATTGGGTTAAAGATAAAACTCATGAAAACTGACTGTATCTTTGTATATACAGTGGTGCCTCGCAAGACGAAATTAATTCGTTCTGCGAGTTTTTTCGTTCTACGAGTTTTTCCGTCTTGCGAAGCACCACTGCGTATTGACGGTTTCCCGTAGGAATGCATTGGCGGTTTTAAAAAAAAGGCGCAAGACGTTCCGTCTTGCGAAGCAAGCCCATAGGGAAATCCGTCTTGCGAAGCAACTCAGAAAACGAAAAACTCTTTTGTCTTGCGAGTTTTTCGTCTTCCGAGGCATTCGTCTTGCGGGGTACCACTGTACCTGGTTATCACTACAGGAGGAAATGGTATTTTGTGGCTATTTTTAAAAATTCATTTTTTTTAAAGTAAAGTTTGGTTGTTCATAAAAAAATAAGTTTAGTGATACCTTAGTTTCTTTAGTTTGTTTGATGAATAAAATTTATATTATTTATGAATGGATATGAGTATGTAGTCAATAAATGTTCACCTTTCAAAAAATAATTCTCCAGGTACACATCCTAGTGAAATGTGCTGTGCTTGGTGGAAGCTATTGAATATAATAAAGCTTATGTTAGGGATGGGGACAATTTGGAGGGAAGAATGCCAGGTGGGAGAAGATGGGTGGGTGACACCTGGCTTGAGAGCAGTACATCTGAAAAGGATCTAGGAGTCTTGGTTGACCACAAACTTGACATGAGCCAACAGTGTGACGCGGCAGCTAAAAAAGTCAATGCAATTCTGGGCTGCATCAATAGGAGTATAGCATCTAGATCAAGGGAAGTAATAGTGCCACTGTATTCTGCTCTGGTCAGACCTCACCTGGAGTACTGTGTCCAGTTCTGGGCACCACAGTTCAAGAAGGACACTGACAAACTGGAACGTGTCCAGAGGAGGGCAACCAGAATGGTCAAAGGCCTGGAAACAATGCCTTATGAAAAACGGCTAAGGGAGCTGGGCATGTTTAGCCTGGAGAAGAGGAGGTTAAGGGGTGATATGATAGCCATGTTCAAATATATAAAAGGATGTCACATAGAGGAGGGAGAAAGGTTGTTTTCTGCTGCTCCAGAGAAGCGGACACGGAGCAATGGATCCAAACTACAAGAAAGAAGATTCCACCTAAACATTAGGAAGAACTTCCTGACAGTAAGAGCCGTTCGACAGTGGAATTTGCTGCCAGGGAGTGTGGTGGAGTCTCCTTCTTTGGATGTCTTTAAGCAGAGGCTTGACAAGCATATGTCAGGAGTGCTCTGATGGTGTTTCCTGCTTGGCAGGGGGTTGGACTCGATAGCCCTCGATAGCCCTCTTCCAACTCTATGATTCTATGATTCTAAGATGCTTAAACCTCTCCTTTGCACCTCTGCTCTCTAGTACATATCCTTCAGACTACTTTAATGCACAGCCTTGGGGAAACAGTTTCAAGGGGGTATGTGCAGTGGACAGAGGTAGAATTTAGCACCTCTGCTTCTGGGCAGCAAATTCTGTGGGGGGCTTTCCGGGTGGGGCCCGGGCCTCTCCTGTGAACTGGCCTATTGCAGGCTGGATCGTCCTCCTGCCACCAAATTGGTTAATGGCAGTAGGAATTTAGGGGGCGTTCCCTTGGGGATTGGTGGCAGCTGACCAGTAGCGGTGCTTGGCACTGTGCCCAGGACAAGGATCAATGCCCAGTCTGCAGGACCATTCAGCCACTCTCTCACCATGCCGGTTCTCCCACCTACCCTCCCTCAGATTAGAGTTTTGCGGATGGTACGACCTTGCTTTGGACTATGTCAGTCGCCGGATTTAGGGGCCAAGCAGGAATTTTTCCCATCTGGCAGATTGGCTCCGCCATTTGGGTTTTCACCTACCTCATAGCAATCGTCTCAACTTTGTAAGTTGGATAGACATTGGGTAAGCCTACTCTTAGTTGGAGGGGAGGTTGTACGGGTATCCTGTTAAAAGGATCCGGGAGGAGTGGCTCCTGTCCCATGCCTGGACACAGTGGCGTAGCATGGGGGTGTAGGGGGGGCCGGCCGCACTGGGCGCAACATTGGGGGGGGCGCGCGCTCGCACTCGAGTGCTAAAATCCATGGGTTAGGGGCGCAAATTACTTGCCTTGCCCCAGGTGCTGACAACCCACGCTCTGCCACTGCCTGGACAGGGGTTGGGACATACCACTCCTCCAATGGGTGGACGCCCAGATTTGATGTAGATCATAGGACATCCCCCGCCCCCCGGCTGGCTTCACTCTTAGACACACTCCCAGTGGACAGACGTGAGTAACATGCGCCATCGCTTACCCCAATGCCTATGGCCAAACCTTTACATCTGTAACCAATAAAGTTGTGGCCTTTTTTTATCCTAAAACCAATATGCCATGTGTTGTCTAGTTATTTGCACCTTAGGGAACGGGGTGGTTACAGGGCCTCGCCACGCAAGTGATCCTCACTCCTGCATTCACATTACTTTGGCAAATGGTGCTTGGCAAAACACTTTGCTCAGATAATGCATAGGTCCACTCTGACGTTGCTTACAACACCCAAATTTTACACTCACATCTGTATAGAGAAAGAGCAAGTAAATCATCAGAGGTCATGTCCTGTTCTTGCAAACTGTTTAAATATGGTGATTGTCCTTGAGGAAAGTGAAAAAAAGATGGGGGGAAGAAGCCTCTTCCATGCATTTCTGGGACCCAGAGAAGCAGTGTATTGCTTGCACAACTTTTGTACCATGTAAAGTTAATGTTGTGCTATGAACTCACTGTGCCACCAAACAGAAGCCAAACTGATGTTTGGATGTTAATTGTTTCACATCCAAACAATTAACATTTGTTTTAAATTAGATGTTTTAAATTCGGGGGCACCATCTTTAAAAATCAGCTATTTGTAAAGCAAGCACAGGGAGAGGTAGGACACAACTGTTTAAAATGTGTCCGTGTTTGCTGTTTACTACAAAGGCAGCGTGCTGCTGGAAGCTGAGGGCACACACTTCCCCTTCCAGGACAAAGTCAGTCAGAACTGCCAGCTGCCCTCTGAGTTGGCTCTAGCTCTTATTTAAGGCTGTTCTCCCCACCACTGTTTCTCCTTTTTATTATAATTTAAAATTCTAAATTGTAACTGTAAGCTGCCTTGAGCCTTAGGGGAAGGATGGGAAATAAACAAACAATGTTTATCACACAAACAACATTTTCCAGCTTTGCATCTCTTTGTCTTTATGACCTTGAGTTTTAAACCTGAAAAAGTGGGTATTTTGGCTGACAGCTACATATTCCAAACAAACTGTATTTCATTAGATTTACCAGACGTCTGTGACCAGGGATGCCAGTAAGTGAGCTAAAACCACAATATTCTAAACCCTAAGAGCCACAGTCTCAAGAGAGAAATCATTAAAATAAGCCTTTCGAATAAGAACATTTTCCTGGCAGTTTTACGTTCCTCGTGTGTGCTGTACAATGAGACCAAGAAGAGGCTGATGCTCGGCTACAGAAAAAAAGGAGAGGTCTGAGACCAACTTATGCAGCAATCTAAATTTCCTTCCATCCAGTTCTCTCTTGTACAAGAATAAGCACTTCACATATGTGCTCAACAGTTTATTAGCACCACAGGGCCAGCTGAGTGAGGTAGCTGCCTCAGGTTCTTTTTACCACCAGGAAGAGGCACTTGTCAAACTTTCTGCCTAAGGTGCTTCAATAAATTGGCGGGCCATGGAGGAGACACCATTGGCTGCTCTGCCTCACATTGCGAAATATATTGGGCCAGTTCTAGAAACAGAGCTGTCACACTCATCTCTTGAACACTTCCAAACCAATCTTTTCCCCCAGGGGTTGTCACCTTTCATTCACTCATTTAGCCCTGAAAATAGTGTGTGTGTGTGTGTGTGTGTGTGTGTGTGAGAGAGAGAGAGAGAGAGAGAGAGAGAGAGAGAGAGAGTGTTTTCCTTCCACTGTAACTGCGACACAAGGTTTTTAGGTGTGAATTGGCAAAGCACTGCCACCTCTCCAGGTGTGGAGGAGTAGTTTGTGATGCCCAACTTGTGGTGCCCTATCCCATGTGATTCTACACTTTCTTCACATCTTCTGCCTTAGAACAAAAGAAGGCATGAATAAGGAGGCATGAAGACATGAAGAAATCAAAGCATGGCTTCCTGGGCACTCCAGCTGAACCCTCTTATTTGACTGTTGAAGCCCTGCCTCTATATAGGCAAAATTAACAGCATATATCCAGCATGGTGAAGCAATGTGAAAAGAAATGAAAGAAGTTGTGCTTCATTTCACTTAGGGAATTGCATGCATGCAAACATGGAAATGAGTGGACTGTTCCGAAAAGACATTCCAGGCCTCCAATATGGAGCAAGGTGACTATTTTTTTTTAATGTACCTAGCGTTGTAACCAACTAAGTTCTACATAGAGTAAACCCGTTGGAATAAATAAACCTAAGTTAAACCTGTTCATTAACTTCAATGGGTCTACTCTGAGCACAACTAGCTTTGGATTCAACCTCTAATTTCCAGTACAGGTGAAAAGGGTATTTAAACAATATTCTGTATTGTTAATATCTTCTCCTACATGTTTCTAGACTCCACATACATCCACTATATAGAGAAAAACAGAAATAACAACAAACGTATCTGCTCTGTCCCTGATGCAAAACATCTAGCTGCTTACTTGCACAATTAGCTGCAATTGAATTTTTGAACCTGAATGCTTTGCTGTATGCAGCCAGCCATGTAAGCATTTCTGATGAGATGCTGGAGGTCAAATATGATGCAAGGCTGACACAAAGTCTGCAACTGCATATGTTTTGCCATTCAGATGCCGAAGATTCTCAAGATATTTTATAAAATTACTTTTTGCTAGTGGAAACTGTGTGTGTGTGTGTGTGAGAGAGAGAGAGAGAGTTTTAGTGTGCTATCCTTTTATATTTCCAAAAATGTGAACTAGGCTTCTCATTTTATAGGTTTGTATTTCAAATAAAAAGCTAGCGTTCCAGAGAAAAATAACTTTTTGGCAGACACCTTATCCAATTTCCTCCAATTCTGGCACCTTTATCAGTGCTGGTTTGGCACCAGGTTTCTCATTTCCACGCTTCAGTACTTGCCACAAAAATGACACTTCCCATCATGCTGTGCTCTGTTGTTCTTGCCATCTAATCTTCTCTCTCATGGGGCTGTCTTGGGAGACCTGGGATTGCTGTGTGTCTGTCACGGCATCATTAATTAAACATGTTCAGGTGCACTGGATCATCCAATCACATTCAGCATATGATCCCATAACATTACAAGGGGAAATTGGGCTGGTGTCATCCCATAAGGAAAGAGCAGCATGTCCATAAATAACCATTCACATTTCATTGAATCAAATGAAAACCACTGGAAGAAACTCAATGGCTCTTTTTACAAAGAGTGTCTAAATAAATTGGTTGACAAAACCCAGCTTTGACACAGCCTTGTTTTCAAATATTCAAACATTTAAATGAACATAGCTGACTTTTCATGTGTGGTAGATCTTTCTGACTAGAGTCCTTTGGAGTTTGTCCATCAGTTAACATAAAGCTGGGACAAACATCTAAATGGGAACACAAAATGCTAGGTCAGGTGCAGTCATGAGTTTGATTAAGGTTTACTGGGAATGGCAAGAGGGAAAATGAACAAATAGCAATTCTCTACAGCTGTCTCACTGATCCAAAATTGCTTTGCTCAAATGAAATACCAATTATGGCAGGTCTGCAGGACTTGAGGCCTATTCAGCTGAGTGTGTGCATGTCTAGCCATCAGGGTACTTACTGGTTTATCTGCCCTGCTTGGGGTGGCAAAATGAGAGAGGTTCCCAAGCACCTGGCAGGTCACAATGATGTGGTTGTGCTTGACTTGCTTGATTACAAGTTTATGAAGGGCTATATATGGCTGCATCAGCCTAGTCATCCCTGAGAGGGATCGCAGAGTGCCTTCCTCCAGGCTGGCAATAGCTTCTATCTACCCACACTAGAAAGTTGTACAGAAGGAAGTCAGTCAACAGCAGCATTTGGAGGCTAATACTGGGGCTTGTTGCTGGTGGTAGCTGCTCTTTGGGGCTGACTCTGCTCTGCTCCTCATCCTCAGATGGGATTGCCCTCTGACTGCCGTTCATATCTAGGCCTACAGTCCTATTTCAGGCTGCTGGCTGTAACTCTTTCTGGCACTTCCCATATGTTTTTGTGAATTTAGTGTTTTCAGAATTAAGCGAGCCATCAGTGAACTAATGGCATCATGTTACCTCTGCCCCAGCTTTCTTCATATCTGCCAGTTTTAATTTATCAGCCCGCATTATTTAAATTGGTGTTTTGAGGTTTCTGAGTATGATTATCAATTTATACTTTCAGTTTTTCTGTAGTGCATTATATAAGGCACTAGCATCTTTCCAGATTACTGGAAAGGTTTAGAAAAATAACAAGGGCACGAGTTAGGGAATGGAACATGCGAGGCTACCACCAACTGCTTTTGCTTCCTCAGTGGCCACAAGCAGCCATAAAAGCCGCCACAGCTTGGTTTGTATTTCTTGGCTTTCTTGTAATTTGCTTAGAGGTGGTTTTGTTCATCGGTGACTTGTTTAAAAAAAAGTCCCATTGACTGACACCTTATTTCCCTCTCTGAACTTGGAAAATAACTTCTCTAATTCCAGATGAGGCACTCTCAGCAACCAGAGCTTCACATTTCCAGGAGTGGCATTGAAAATACAGTGCAATGCAAAAAGTCCAAAGGACCCTAACTCAGATTTGTCCCATGTGGTTAAAATAATTAGTTCTTCCAATATTGGGGAAAGATGCAGCAGGGTTTGAGGGTTTGAATGGTACTTCTGACCCACAAGATTGCATGAAACTAGGATCTAGTATTCCCTGACATTTTACTGTGCCCTTCCTCAAGCCCCTGGTGGTTAGGGATGCTCAAGGATTTAGTGTGGTCTTTATTTTTAAATAAACTAATCTGATTTATGCTTCCTGAATTAAAGTGAGAACTGGAACACAGTTCTTAAGCTCAAAAAGCAAGCAAACAAAAGACCCAGCCCCTACTAAAAGGTGTTTAAAATGATACATTTCCGGGTCAAAACCAGTGTGAATTTGTGTGAGCATTTTTTTTAAAAAAGTTCAGACTGATGCGGAAATAGGACAGAACCGACTTATGAATGAACACATGTGAAAGTGACACAAAATTTTTAATTTTATTGGAATTTTATTTACAACATAACACAACCCCCCCACCCCCCTAATACGCAAATCACCCTCATTAAACGTGACCATAACATATAGTAAGCATAACATACAACAATACAAATAACCAAATGACTTCCTTTATCCTGTATCTGGCCTTCTTATTTACTTCTTATAAACTGTTTCCTTTATGAATACTTAAGATTTTTCTAATTATAACTTAAATATCCACAAAGTCTCCTGCAGACATTAATCAAAACAAGTCCAGGTATGTATTTTAGGGCACTGTTTTGTGAAGTATTCTCTGCATTTCCCCCATACTTTTTGAAACTCTTGTCTAGTGTGATCTCTAATTGCCTCTGTTAATCTAGCCAGTTAATATAGTCTAACAGTTTTTTCTTGCCATTCCTTTTTTGTTGGCACAGTTTCTTTTTTCCAGTTTTTAGCAATTAGGATCCTTGCCTCTCGTGTGGCATAGAGGAATATTTTCTCATCTTCTCTTGCTATAAAAGAAAGTGACACAAAAAAAGAACAGACTTGTTTCTCTATCCTTCGTTGTGAAGAGAGGAATTCTTGAGACTCTTAATATCAGGACTTTGAGTTCGAGTCCCACGTTGGGCAAAACATTCCTGCATTGCAGGGGCTTGGACCAGATGACCCTCATGGTCCCTTCCAACTCTCTCATTCTATGATTCTAGGTTGAGCCTTCCTGCTTGTTCAGATGTTTTTGCCTTATTACCAAGCAGCACCTGCCCCGTGTGCTTCACTGATCATCCTTTCTGAAGTTGTCTGTATATCTCAGCTGCTTTACATATATTTATGCAACATAGGGTAAATCTGTTTTTATTTACTGCATGTATATTTCATGCTTCCTCCAGGGAGCTCAGGTTGGCACCTTCCCTTACTTTTGCCTGTTATTTACTTTACCTATGGTGTGTCACTGAACTTCACAAGGCGTACAGAGTGCCTGCTCACATCTTCACAGAATGTGTGTGTGTAGGAATGATTTTCCCCACTGTTTTTGTGTGTATTGCAAAACCAAAAGTAATTTCCATGACAATGTTAAAAACAGAAGACCAAATCACTCTGCCACCAGCTAGCACTGCAAGTGTCATTCATGATTATCAGAATTAATTATGTCCCTGTGCCCAAATTCTTACATGCAGTAGGCTGGGATGTGCACACCCAACCACCCACCTCTCTACCCTCCACCCAGGCAGGTATAAGACATTATCAGAAGTCAAGGACACATTTCAGCCAGGTAAAAATGCTCATGTGGGGCGAAATAAGATAGGAGAGGGGCTGTATCCTGGGGTGATGATGTGGTAGCGTGTTGCGTAGTTCCAAAGATACCAAGGACTGGAGAGCAACATTTGGCTCGTGGGCCTGAAGTTCCCCACTCCTCTCCTAAATGAATTCATACTTTATATCATAACCTTCTGATACAACTGACTGAGGCCTTGGCTGTTTGTTACTGTGTATGGATTTTCTCTATCCTTTTAGCTAATCCAAGCAGCAGAATATCCAGGACTCACGAGAAGATGTGGAAGCTGATTGGCAAAACACACAGGAAGAATTGGGATGTTTATGACCCAATTGCAATGTGAGGCCTCTGTTTGGCAGATCCACTCCACTTCCACATTAATCTGCATTTTTAACCCCCCCCCCAAAAAAAATACATATTTATACAGCACCAACTATGTACTGGCAGATTGCAAAATTTCACAGGCAAAAATAGAGGGGGTCCTTGCTCCCCTGAAAGCTTACCATTTAAAACAGACAATGGGGAAAACAGCAGTGACAGGATTGATGTGGACAAATGCATTACAGCTTGCTTATATTTGAGAATGAGGATTAACAGGATAAGCCAAGGGCCCTGTAGGAAAGAAGAGTTTTGAGAGGGCATTTGAAGGAGAAGAGAAAAACAAATAGCTTGTAAATGAAAACTCCTAGAACTTCTTAATTCCCACAGAAGAAACAAGCACAAGTACAAATATAATTTTGAGTTATGTTTCCAAGTCTGAATAACTTTGCACACATCAGTAGGAGAATCCTCATCCACCCTCTCCTATCACTTATGGTGAAACCCCACATGGAAGGAGATGCTCGTATCAAATCCTGTTGTCACACTGAAGACCTATGAGGTAAATCTGAGATCCATGTCCTTGCAAACCATCAACTAGCAGAGTGCACTCTGGACATGGAATTTGAGGTGAAATAAATGTTCTTAATTCTGTTTTTGGAAATCCAAAATTTTGAGAAAATAATTTAGTATAAAACATTATTTATATTCTTATTTTAGTATCCTACTTTTTTCATACAGTTAATTTCCAGGAGGTCTCCTGTCCATTCATGGGCCAGATCCATAATGGCAAGGTGGTGGCCTTATGGGACTTCAGACCACACCAAAGCCACCCCTGCTTTTGTCATGAGTAAGTGCAGTCACAGCAAAGGGAATCCAAGCCTTGTAGCACTGTTTTCTTTTCTTTTTAATATGGGCCCAAGATACATTCTGTGTTTCTCATTTTTGTGACATATAATTATTACCAGTTTTATTTTTCTAGAAAAAGAGGTGCCAGAACTCACCATGAACACCTCCCTTGTTCTTTTATAATGGCAATGGAGGCCACCTGAGAGGTGCCGAAACTGAGTTCTGGCGAGTTCTGGCTGGATATTACTGGTCTTCACATTCTTCTCGAAACACAGTTGTTCATGGGAACAGCCATGGTATATATTTCTATTAGACCTGCAATCTGCAATCATTTTTGAAGTGTAGGTGGGTTCCCACGAGGCAAGACACAGCGATAACAGCAGCAACTTTCATTGAACTACATAACTGGGAAACAGGGGCAAAGCAACTTTTTATATACATTCCTGAAAGCCTGGGCCACTCCCACCGTGACTGGCTGTCTAAATGTCCAAGCTGTGAATCACGACTCAGACTTCAAGGGCCAATGGCAGAGGCCCAAATCCTGAAATGTTCTGTGATTGAACATCATGTATTGAATCAGAACACAGGAACTCAGAATCCTTAGTCCAGATTCAAGCTCAGGCAAACACAAACCACTGAATACATACCAATTTTAATCAGTAAATTCATGAACTAATGTTCCATGGAGAAATCCTGTACACAAGAAAGTGGCAAAAGCAATTTGGTCTAAGTTAAACCAGTGTAAAGTTACACCAGATCCAAACTTGGTTCAGCAGCAGGGCTACTGCTGTCTGAATCAGCATAGGGCTGGCAGAGACAAAACAGACCTCTAAAATAATGTTTGTGTCACAGCACCCTTTCTGCCAACTTGACTTATGCTGGGTTGCCATGTTTTGTGAGCTGAATCGGCTTAGGATGCAGCCAACACCCCCCATCCCCAGTCTGACCACCACCATGACCCTGGATGGCTCCCTTTTTGGGCTTATGGCATTTACGATTTGCTGGGCTCATCTTAGTTGGATAGGGGAGATGCGCCAGCATATCTTTGACTGACCTGAGGATCAGAGAGCTAAGCTGTGGTAGCCCAGCAGCACCAGGAACCTCCTGCCTCAGCTGGAGATCTGCTGGATCCTAAGCTGCTCATTCCATACGGAAGTGCATTGTGCCCACAGTTGCGTAACATGATTCTATCTACATTTATGTACGGTATGAGACACATTTGCCCATTACATCTAACTTGCCTTATCTCCCTTCCAGAGTACTTGTAATGCCATCTCTGTCCATGGTGGGCAGGTGAATTCTTCACCTTGGGTGATCTGAACTGTTATAAAACGTATTTTGACCATCCTTTGGTCTAAATCTTTTACTCCTTTCAGACTTGAAAGCATTTCTTTGCACAGTGATAGTGGTGTATTACAATTTCAATACTTGGGAAATGTTTCAAAATAATTTTTTGCTTGTTGTCCAATCAGCTTGGGTTACGTGATAGCATACATTTTGACCACATATTTTCTTTTCTTTTCAGTGCTGACTTTAACAATAAACTGTAATCCAACATTTCATAAAACAAGCAGTCCCATTATAAATGAACATATATTTTGCAGAACTAATACCATAGTGGCATAGTTGCATTCACTGAAGTTGTAAGCTGCTTAAGAATGCATGCTTTAAATCCAGTTCTTTAGCAGAGATTAACTGAACTCCTAGTGGGAATCACGTTTAAAACACTTCCTTATGTGCTCAATTAATGAAAAAAGAAAGCTGTATCATGTTTTTAGCTAAAGACTCCAAGGGGATTATTTAAGAGGTATTTGTCATCTTGAATGCATTCCTTGGCTGTCTAAAATTACTTTTATGATCACATTATCTATTCATTCCAACCAGCAATCCTAACATAAAAAACAAAAACCACTTAAATAACCCCAGGAGCCAACAGCATTATGGTTTTATGTGATTACATATAGCATAAATATAGGTACTCTATAAATGTAAGTACATTTGTATATACACCTCATGACTAAATTCTGAGAAACGGGTGGAGGTGGAGGAGAGCGGCAGTTTCTAAAAAACACAGAACTTAATTTTGCACATGAGATTGGTAATTTGCCAAATGTTTGCTCACATAACGCCTAGTTCAAAGTTTAGCAGAATGTGAAGATAATGTTAAGTCTATTAAAAACACCATTAAAATAATTTGTTTTTAATTGAATAATGAAATTAAGGCTATCAAGTAAGGCTTCCGTTTTGCTGACATTTTCCCAATGACTGTAGATGGCTAGAAAACACTTTCTTAAATGAGCAGTAATGGCCTGGATGGTTGGTTGTTACTAGCTACTCAGTACATAACCTCCCCCCCCCCCCCGCTCTCCTCTGCATGGGGCTACAGAGAAACAGTCTGTGCATATGAAGTCCTAGTATGATTGGTAGGATAAATCATGTCCTCTAAATCATGGAGAGCCACGTGTTGCGGTGAGATCACCAAACTGCCTTCTTGTTGCTGGGGCGGGCCCGTTTGGAGGACCTCCGGACCTCATTGGTTGTTTCTTTGTTACTGTAGTTGGGGTTTGATTGGCAACTAAGGGGCTATTTAGGGGCTGCATGAGGCGAAGTACTTGCTCTTTCGCATCATGCAGTGGATCTCCCGCCCTCCCTCCCTATAATTTAAGGTTGTGTTTTTGACCTTGCTATGCCTGTCTAGGGGTTGTCTGTTTTTGGAGCAGGGGCCCGGTAGGAATTTTGCCACTTGGCTGATTGGCTGGTGCCATTTGGTTTTTACCTACCGGGTAGCAAATCGTCACAACTTGGTAAGGTTGGTGGTTAGGCATTGGTTCATTCTTAGGTGGAGGGGATTATGGACTGGCTGTGCCTGCCCCTCATTTTTGTTGCTGCTGCTAGGGAATTCTGTTAAGGGAATCCAGGGGCTCGATTTGCTCTGTCCGATCCCCTCTCAGGGGTAGGGCCATGCCAGAGTTCCTGGGAGCCTCTGGGGTGAACTAAGAGGTGGAAATCTGCCTCTGTGCTGCCCCAGTATGTTTTCCCTTACTGACCTCTGGAGGTTCCAGTTGTCAGTCCTGTTCCTGCTGGTGCCGGTTCAAGTAGTCCGAACCAATGCCTAAGCAACCATTCACCTGCTGTAATCAATAAAGTTGTGGCCAAATTAACGCCAAAAATCTTAAACAAATATTCTGTGTCCTGCGTGATTTATTTTGGAGGGGGTTTGGGGGTCTTCACACGCAACATTCTGATTCTGCAAATGGCAGCTTCATGTGATGCATGGTGTTTCCCAGCTCCTCCATGCTATTCATGCATAATTATCAGTTCAACAGTTAATTGTAAAATCAAAATCATTAAAGTGCTGCTTGCTGCTTCTCTGTTTCTGACAAGAAAACATTTCTTTGCAGGCAATTCTGTCTTAAATTATGATAATTGTGGGCACAGTTCAACCCAAGCAGCTGCCTCCACAAAAATTCAGCTCTCCCCCTGAGCCCTCCACTGGCTGCCACCCCCCCCAAGATCTTTTACCATGGGGTCCAGCAAAGACTGGAGGTCACTATAATCCTCTTCCCCCCTTGCAGGGAGTGATGGGACTGGTTTACAAGCTGTCCACCACCTGCTACAAGAAACAAGGAACATTATTTATTGCTTTTAATTTAATCCATCCTTTCCCACCAGGAAAATAACAATACGGTTGAAAGGGCAAAAGCTCACCCAATCCACAGTGAACCCTCTTGCCCCAAGTGCCCCTATGCAGTGCGCATGTTTGACCCACAAACGCAGTTTTGCCACATGCAATACTTCAAAGCAGACACTACTGCAAGCTAATGGATGGTTTCTGATTATCCAGAAGTAGAATCAACAAATGACAAGGTAATTGGTGCAGAAAAGCCCCAACCCCTCTAAATGTGCAAGCTCTGGTTGGTTTAACTGATAGATAAATCAATGAAAATCATGCTTCTAAATAGGTTTTTAGGTCACATCCACACCATACATTTAAAACACATTTATGTATACCACTTTAATAGTCATGGCTTCCTGGGATTTATTGTTTACCCACCACAAAGCTATGATTTCCAGCACCCATAAAAATAGTTCCCAGAAAAGGGGAAGCCATGTGCTTTAAACTTATGGTGTGGAAGTTACATTGGGAAGTCACAGTAAGTTCAGTTGAGAGTAGGATTGCAGGATAGGGTTTCAGTAAGAGCAATTTTATATTTCGCAAGGGTAAATGTATGGGGACAAATTTATTTGGGGTGCATAATCTTCAGGTACAAGAGGCTACCACCATGTGAAAGCAAAGTAGGTCTGGATCTGTTCAGGGCTTGGATGGTTGTCTGCCTGGGAACCAAATACTCTAAACTGCCCTTTGATCTTTGGATGAAGGGCAGTACATAAATTTAATAAGTAGTAGTATTAGTAGTAGTAGTAGTAGTAGTAGTAGTATGCTACTCCAGGTTCCATGAAGACAGCAGAGCAGAATAAGTAGAACAACCCAGGCAGGAAAACAAATAAAATTTGAATCCAGATAGTTTTTAGCTTTGTGCTAAAAACTATCTGAGGTGAGGGAAAGAAAGAGCATAGCTCAAACAGAAACTTCTTGGTGCTATCCTGAGTGTCTTCAGGTGGGGCTAAGAAATACCATTGTCTGAAACCTAAGAATGCTTTCACCTGTCAGGGTGGCCAGGATAGAAATTTAGAACTGATTAGGAGAACAAAATGACAGTTTTTCTAGCTTTTTAATTTCAGTGAGTGTAAAATAAAAAGGAAATGTATGATTAATATGACCCTGACAAATATTAATATGACCCTGACAAATGCTTTTTACATCTCTAGTGACACACTATTAGCCCTGTATAGGGAGGTTTTTAACAGTTGGGTATTTTTAGATATACTGTAAGCCAGCCAGAGTGGCTGGGGAAACCCAGCTAGATAGGTGGAGTTAAATAAAATTATTATTATTATTATTATTATTATTATTACTACTACTACTACTGCTACTACTACTACTATCCATTTTGCTGCTACATCAATCAACACAAATTTTTCAGCCATACTGCTAGTAACTATCTCCTTCCCCATGTCTGTTTATTAATATATTTTCACCTATATCATAGAAACAGAAAATGATCTAAAATATATTTCATATGCATTTCTACCTGGAAACTTTGGTTCTAAATTAGGATACATGTAGAATTACCTTTAAAGAAATGTAAGGACATCCATTTTTGTAATAGTGCAAATCAAGTGTCAATACATTTTGGTTACATGCAGGACATTTCCGGATTTGAGCTGTTTTAAACCAAACGGCATAAAGTGTTCTTAACCAAATGTTTTCTGTACAAATATGGCACTTTCATAGAATTGCCCTCCTGAAAGCGCACTTAAAAAAGATTGTTTGTGAACATTTTCAGTCACAGTGTTTCACCTCTGGAGTCCAACGACATTTGGAGAGCTTTAGGTTGCCCCTGAGATACATGTTGAAGTCACTGAGGGATGAAGAAAAAGGAGAGCACATGAAAAGATGAGCTTTAAAGAGTTTATTAAGGACCAATACTTTTTAAGTTGAATTGTCTTATTGGGGAAAATCATAAGTATTCAACTTAACATAGCTGTAGAAACTCAGTAACAAAAACACTCGTGTTTAACATGTTTAAAACAATTAAATAAAAAAGAAAGGCCGTGACAGAAAAATGGGCCTAACTAAAGACCAGCAAATATAGCATGTAAAAATAATAGCTGTTAATCTCTTTAAGAACAGCAACTGATGATGTGACGTAAAAGGTATCAGTGCAGTTTATGGGTTAATCAAGAGGATTTAGCCAGCCCACACAAAAAAATGTAACTAAATATGTAAATGTTCACAAAAAACATGTAATCACTTGAAACAGGATGTTCATTGAAACACAGCTTATGAACAATGAAAACTTCCTCCCTTATAATCCTAAGTATTTATGCTTATACTTTATGTTTTATATGTTTCTGGCTTTACCAGAATCTGTTTCATCAGTATTGTGTTGACATTTCCACCAGCAGAAACCCATCAGGACACCTGGACTTGCTTTGGAACCTGAGCTGCTTGGTGCTGATAAAACAGGCTGGGAAGGACAATGTTGCAAACTGAAAAGAAGGAACAATTGATAAGTACACTCTTCCGGTGCCCCACTTCCCTGCTTCAACTTGCCCTCTCTTGCATCACTTGCAAAAGAAAAGATGTGTGGGCTAAGATAAATGAGCTTAATTGTCTAACCTGATATTTTGTGTGTCCCTGCCCTTTGGAAGAGAAGAGGCACTGGTCTGCAAATGTGCTGAAATATAAATGGATTAATGGAAGTGGCCAAAGGCTCAGCTGCTCTGTAAAACAATACAGGAGCAAGGGGGCCCTTTACTGGTCCTTGGCAGTACATCCTCCCCATCTAGATTTAGGTGTGAAAGACCAATTAAACGTGTGTGTGCAAGGGAAGGTTGGTTGCAAGCATTGCACCATTTGTGACAGTGCACAATTTCTTGCTGATCGCAATCACTTAAGGTATCAGTGCTAGCTTCCCATTTCTGAGATTTGTGGATCTTTAACTGGCTGTTCTTTTTTAAAAAATAATAATTAAATCTTATACTGTGTATGCTGTAGTCAGAGATGTTTCTACAACTTGGCATAGTATACTACTCTGACACTGTTGATATGAGCTGGCAATCAGCTAATGGGCACATGGGAAATCATATCTGATTTATAAAAGGAAGGCCTCTATGCAATAATTGATGTGACATGACACCATCACCAAAGTTATTCTTGGGAAATAGTAACAGTTGATTTTGAATACTTTGACACTTCACAGATACCTGTCAACTTTCTGTCTGATGAGGGGCATGTTTACTTGTCCTGAATTGTTATGAGAACATGCAGTATCTAGTAAAGCTGTATTCCAATGCTTTCGTTCTTGGGTTAAGATGCCCATTTGCTGTTGGCAAAAGTTCTGCATGGGATTATAAAGGCCTAAATGAATAGGGAATATCTACAGCTATTAGACAGAGTGTGCCCAGGGCATCTATCCTAATAGTTGTAGTGTGCCCAATGAAGCTTTGAGCTGGACTGAGGAATCAAAGTAAGCTATATTGAAATCAAAATATGAGGTCACCAGCTGCCCACCAGCAGAAGATAAATACATCTTTTTGCACTGCCAAATGCTGAAACATCATGGAATCAGTGAAGTGTAATATTATGCCTAGGTTTCTAATGCATTTCTTCAGTGTTTGGCGCAATATGGCTAAGTGGCCGATATGCCATGAAATCTCTAATGTACCTTCATGTCTGAGAGGTGGCCAAAGACAAAGCAATAGTATTATACATCATAGGCATTAATGTATAATACTTAAGTGCCTCTTCAAACTGGTGGTGGTGATGGTTTGGTGGTTTGTGTTTTCTCCTCTATAAAAGTCCTTTTACTGCTCAATGAATTCAGATTATCAGTTTGACGCAGTAATTGAAGTGACGTGACAGCATCACCAGAGTTATTCTTGGGACACTGTGACTGCTGATTTTAAATATTCTGACACTTCACAGATACCTGTCATGTTTACATCTTGCCCTGTTCTCTGTAAAGGGGACATAACTCAGCAGTAAAGCATGCAAGCAATCTCAAGGTTAATTATTTCCTAGTATCTCCAATTAAAGGATATTGGGTAGCAGCGCTTTATTAGACCTTTGCTTCAGAATCTGGCTAGTTTCAAATGGAGAAGACAACACTGAGCTTGATAGACCAATGGCCTGACTCAGTATAAGATAGAATCATAGTTTAAAAAAAAGAAGAAGTTGTAGGTGAATTGTGTTTCTCACCTCCTTGAGTGGGTTTTCCAAGTTTGCACTCCTGGGCACTTTCACAAATATGGATAATTATTTATTTCAGGTGGTCAGAGCTCAGAATTTGGAAGACTAAACACTGGTGCATCTAAAGCTCTTATTTATTAATCATAAAAATAAAATTTTGCTACTAGCTAACAAATCAAGCAGATGTATGAATTATCAACAAGTAATTAATCTCATTTCACAGTGCCTTTAAAACCTGCCTTCAGAGCCTTAAATATAGTTGCTGCAGTCACTGTTCCTAGTTGCTAGCCTGCACTGATGACTGCAATCACCTCTCAGCAGTACAAAACACTTCATGGCTGCAGGGCCCTCTTTTTTTTAATGCTTGGGCTTGTTCTGCCCAGTAGACATGGAAGTACTTACCAGCCATACCCCTTGGCAGACTTGCAAATCATAGAATCATAGAGTTGGAAGGAACTCAACCCTCTGCAATGCAGGAATCTCAGCCAAGGCATCCATGAGAGATGGCCATCCAACCTCTGCTTAAAAACCTCCAATAAAGGAGAATTCACCACCTCCCAAGGGAATATGCTCTACTTTCAAAAAGCTCTTACTGTCCAAAAGCTCTTCCTGATGTTGAGTCAGAATCTCCTTTCTTGTAACTTGAAGCCATTGGTTTGTGTCATACCCTTCAGAGCAGGTGAAAACAAGCTTGCTCCATCTTCCATGTGACAGCCCTTCAGATATTTGGAGATGGCTCTCATATCTTCTCTCAGGCTCCTTTTCTCCAGCCTAAACAATAGCCTGCTCACTCAACCATCTTGCATAAGGCTGGGTTTCCAGACCCTTGATCATCTTGGTTGCCTTCCTCAGCACACCTTCCAGCTTGTCAACATCCTTCTTAAATTGTGGTGCCCACAGTATTCCAGGTGTGGTTTAACCAAGGTAGTACAGAGAGGTACTATTAGTTCCCTTGATCTGGATACTGTACGTCTGTTGATGCAACTTAGAATAGTGTTAGATTTTTTCAGCATGAGTCTGAAAGTTACTTACATACATAGGGGATGGTAGCCCAGGTCAATCAGGATTCTTGTCCACATAGAGCACATAGATAACCAAACTTGGCCCTCCAGCTGTTTTGGGACTACAGTTCCCATCATCCCTGACCACTGGTCCTGTTAGCTTGGGATGATGGGAGTTGTAGTCCCAAAACAGCTGGAGGGCCAAGTTTGGCCATCACTGACATAGAGGGAGCCCTACCTGTGTACTACTTAGACTTTCAGAATGATGCTACTCAATCACCAGACCAGCGCATATTGGCATCTGGGAGTGAAGAGAACTGTTTCACATGTTCCATACTCATGGTTACCAAACATCTGACTTTTGTGTCACAAAAATACAGATTCCCTTCCAATTTCACATCCCTCCCTTCTTTGCAGATTAATACTGTGAACCCAAAAGTTGTTGTTTTTTAAATGCAAAGCTGGGAGCTAGAAATAAAAATGGAATGAAATATTAGCCAAGGGTAAGGGATTGGGATTTGAATTATGCAACTTTCTCCAACAGGAAGGTAACAAGGTATACAATGCAGAGTAAACAAGGTGGTCCCTTTTAGCTTAAAATGGCAGAATGCTGTCTCTTAGGGTGATCTTCCCAGAGACCTGCAAGTGACAGGGCCCTTTGACCCTAACATAAGCTGGCATGAGCATGGTAGTTTTTGACATGACAGTCAATATTCCTGTTAACATACTACTGCTGCAATCACACCAAAGAATGTGATTTGAAAGAGTGTATGTGCAACGATGTCTAATGATGCTAACTTGTGATTTTTCAGCTGCAATATTTTTTTTTTTGGGGGGGGGGTCTAACTCAGGAAGCCAGTATTAATTCGCAAATAAAACCAGTTTGCTAAGAATTGGCTGGACATAATAAAAGTTCCCCACCTTTACCGACTAATGTGACAAAACCTATAACAAAGGGAAGAAACAAGCCACAATGTTATTTGGGAATTGTGGTGCAAGGCTTTAAGCTTATTGTGCAAAGGCTGGCCATGAATTTCTGTCACCCTCAAGTTTTTTACAAGGGTCTTACTAGCTCTTCATTTCCTCTTGGGAGAGGCAACTAATACAGAGAAGGTGGGATATATAATCACTTCCACATTATATCCAAGCCAAGCCATTAATTTTACTATAAACTTTTGAAATCTGAATTTGGATTCTTACTTGGCACCATTCCAAAAGGCACATGGCCCTGTTTTTCAATCTGTTAAAGTCATTTTGAATCCTGATTCTGTCCTCTGTGGCATTAGCTACCCCTCCCAGTTTGGTGTCATCTGCAAATTTGATGAGCTATTTATAAAGTTCTTTATAAAGACATTGAACAACAACAGGCCCAGGATGGAACCCTGCGGCACCCCACTTGTCACTTTCCCCCAGGATGACGAGGAACCATTGATGAGTACTCTTTGGGTTCAGTCAGTCAACCAGCTACAAATCCACCTAACCGTTACCTTGTTCAACCCACATTTTACTAGCTTCCTCGCAAGAATATCACTTTCTCAAAAGCCTTACTAAAATCAAGATACACTATGCCCACAGCATTCTCCTGATCCACCAAGTTTGCAACTCCATCAAAAAAAAACAATGTGATTGGTTTGGCATGACTTATTTTTGAGAAGCCCATGCTGGGTCTTAGTAATCACAGCATCCTTTTCTTAAATGCTCATAGACCAACTGTTGAATTATATGTTCTAGGACCTTTCCTACACAGTCTTCCTAGGCAGCTTCACAGAAAGGGTTATAGCCATTGCACTCCACAATGTTCTTCATAACTGCCATGTTATTGGCCTATTGCTTCAATAAAGTTGTGGCCAGTTTAATACAAGCTATCAGTGTTCTTTTTATTTCTTCTACTTGCAAACATTAAGAGTGTGGTTTCTGCTTATAAGCTGTTATTAGTCTATTGATCAGCAAATGTTTTTCTAACACTCTGGAGAGAAATAAGAACATTTTAATGGTATAATAGATCACAGGATCTCATACTGTGGAATGCACCTCTTCCCTGTCCCAGGGAGGGGGGAAAGCATTTTGGGCAGTGGAAGTGCAAAGTCTTTAATAGAATACTGGGCATCACAGCATTAACATCTGTTTTGATCATTTATGGCTGCAGAGAGATGTAACTAGTACAGCAAGAAATTGAAACTTTTCTCTCTCATCACACCCTTATGCAGCTTATGAGGGTGAATATTCAGAATTCATTTTGAAACATTTGGGAAGGCGTATTGGAATAATTCTCTGGTCCTCATTTACCTATATGTTCCAGGAGTGATAGTTTGAAGCCACTGGTACAGTTGTTGCGTTAGTGTATTTCAGATGGAATTTTTGAATTTTTATGGCTTTATTTTGATGCCTTGTAATGGACCCTCCTAGAGGGTTTTTTCTGGTAGATGACTTGATGCTCTTTTGTCTTCTGGTTTCTTATGTTTTGGACACAAAGGGAAGCAGTGGAGGCCAAATCTGGCAGGTGGTGAGCAGTAACTGCTATTGCAGACAACATTTTGGATTATTGCTTTAAGTCAATTTATTATTCCAGCAAATGCTGGAAATGTTTGCTAGGATAAGGCCCAGATATGAATTTATGGGACTTATAAATGCTAACTTTAAAGAAAAGGAGGACATTATGAAACCCCTGTTTTTTCCCTGCTAGTATTAAAAACCCCTTCCACACCATAGCCAGAGTGCTGCTATTGTTGCTGCTGCTTCTATAGCGGACCTAATTAAGTGAGGTTTGAAAAAGAAATTAGCAGGGGACTCTTTTCATGAGATAGACATTAGCTAACATCTAGAGCTCAAGTTGCTGCCAGGCATACAGAAATTGGGGCAGGAGCCAGTAAAATTGGCATCTCTCTCTCTCATCTATCTATCTATCCCACCCCTACTCCATCGGTGGAGTGATCAAATATGTTGCTTTCTGCAGACTGTGGAGAATATGGAAGGAAAGAGGGGTAATTCTAAGGTACTCAGTTCTTAAGCAGCTTGGAGCTTTATGAGTTACAAGTATACAGTTTTGCCTAGAATGCTATAGGAATTTAGGCCAGTCCGCAGGAGCCAACTCCTAGAGGCCAAGGGGTATTCAGTCCCCCCCGTTGAAGGGTATTGCCATTCAAATAGTGTCCATGCGTTGCATCATGTGATTGATTATGCAGGGCAGAGCTTGCTTACTTACCCTCCCAATATTTTTTTCCAAGTTGACACCCCTGGACCAGTCATTGGGGTGCTACTATAATGATAACTGATTGTTGTTGTTTAGTCGTTTAGTCGTGTCCGACTCTTCGTGACCCCATGGACCAGAGCACGCCAGGCACTCCTGTCTTTGATAACTGATTACAGAACCATTAAAAAGTGAGCAACTGGGCAATAGCTGTGAGACGCTGGACTGCATGGGAAGCTTTGTGCGGAACAGATCCCGATTTGTTAAAGGCAGGAATGATGGGTCCTAGAAAGCAAAACTGGAATTAGTGAAAGGTAGCCTCTGCAAGATTGGTGAAACTACTGACCTGCCAGCCTTCAGAACCTCCTAGATGCTTGCTGAAGAACATGTGTACAGTGTGGTCCCCCCTTTTTTTACATACATAAATTAGTAAAGGGGAAATCATAGAATTGTAAATTTGGAAGGGACCATGAGGTCATCTAGTCCAACCCCCTGCAATCCTTTTGCCCAATGTGAGGCTCGAGCCCACAACCCAGAGATTAGAAGTCTCATGTTCTACCAACTGAGCTATGCGAGGTGTTAAGGTAAAAGTAAAGGGACCCCTGACCATTAGGTCCAGTCGTGGCCAACTTTGGGGTTGTGGCGCTCATCCCTCTTTATTGGCCAAGGGAGCCGGCGCACAGCTTCCGGGTCATGTGGCCAGCATGACTAAGCCGCTTCTGGCGAACCAGAGCAGTGCATGGAAACGAGGCGTTACACAATGATAACATTTCATAATTATAACCTCGAGGACTGCTGCTCCCCATCTGAACTGATCCAAATTTTGCTATTGTCATGAGGATGCAGGGGATGGCAACGTGAGAAAGGGCTTTTCTGCAGTGACTCCACAATTAAAGTATGCTCTCCCTGGGGAGGTTTGTCTGAAGCCTTTATTATACATCTTTAGGTGCCATTCAAAAGCATTCCTCTTCTCTCAGGCCTTTGGCTAATTAAACAATATATGGCCTTTTAAACTGTGTCCATGTGTGTTGTTTTTGTTTGTTACTATGCTATGTATGTGTGTGTTTTTATATTTTTGTCTCCTATAATTGACCTGTTGTTACAGCTTGTCTATCAAAAGTATCCCAACATTTGTGCAACTGCACTTATTAGTCTTCTGAATTGAAATGTTTCTGATCTTTCCAGTGCTAAGCTGTCAATACAGGCAGCCCCCCGTTTATGTGCTTTCAATATGTGCACAACCGTGTAAATGCGCATCACACCAAGCCCAGATGTGACCCAGAACGTTATAAAGATGTCACTGAACTAAAGGGGGGTGGGGGGCAGAATGAGGGTGGAGTGGAATGGAGTGTTTGCAGGCTATTTCAATGGGTTTTACTTATACAGTATGCAATTTCACCGACACATACGAGCCTCGGAACATAACCCCCACGTAAATGGGGGGCTGCCTGTAGATCAACAGATATCATTAAATGGATTTTTATATAGCTGTATATATTTAATTACATGTAGCATTTTCCTCATCAATATAGTCTAACAGCATTGGAAAATGAAATATTTTCTATTAAAATTTGTTATATATTTTCTTTCTTTCTTTCTTTCTTTCTTTCTTTCTTTCTTTCTTTTGCATACCAGTATCCAGAAGATCTTATGAGTGGTGTATGCCCACTATTTTTATATCTCTTTTTCCACATTGATTAGAACTTTCCTAATATATATGACTGTTACTCCAAACATAGCAGTGGTATATGGAAATATATATCTGAATAACTGCATATCCACAAGTACACAGACAAATATGTGGTATATTTTTGTTCTTGCCAAATGTGTTAACAGCTGTTTTCCTAAAACATAAGCCCAGTAAATGTGATTAATACTGATTAGGTCTGATTAATTTCATCAAGCAGAAAGCAGAAATTCACATGCATGAGATTGCTTGAACAAAGATTTGAAAGCAAACATATTTATTTAGAGTAATTTGCTTCCTTCTAAAATCAAGGCTGCTCATAAGCTTGGTTAAAATGTTAAGGGGGTTCTTTTCATCCAAATCATGTAGCATTGCGTACAAGCCTAAGATCTAGAAGAGGAAAAATTATGAAAAAATGCATGATTAATCAGCAAACTTTTTTTTAAAATGAAGCTGTGGCATGGACTTATCTTTTTATAGAATAAGATTGAAATGAAGGCTGAAATCCTATTAGCAAGAGTAGCAAAACCACCAGCACAAATAATTCAAAGATGGCAACCTGGATCCTGCCTCCTATTTGTTGAAATGTTTGACTTTGAAAAGAATCACTATTGTGAATCAAACAGTCTCTCTCTAGCCCCACAGTTTAATCCGTAGTATAAAAATCTAAGGCTTACAAACCATGAGAAGATTGATGGATGCAAATTTTGTTCTGCCAAATGCTTTCTCAGCTGCATGTTTATTCTAAAACCTTGCCGAGCAAATATGATTGATACTGCATATAACTTATGACACCCTGGGAGAAGCAGGTTCTTTTTTCTAATTAGACAAAGCTGCTGTTGAATGTGCGAGGAATTCACTGGGTTCAAATTCCTTAGCAAGCTCACCTGAGCTGCGCCTCCTGGGCTACAGGGCCAATCGGAAAGCATGTCATCTGAGCAATTGCACCAAGACAAATTGTACAGTTTTAATCTTTCATTTTTAATCTTTCCTTCTTTTTAAATTTAGAAGTTGCTTTGTGCAATAAACACGCACAGTTGTTGCCCACCAAAAGGTGGGACCCTCTGGGTCGTGACTAGAAGGTAAGACAGTACTCACAGCACAGAGTGCCAGCGCCCTTTCTATTGCTGTCCACGACAGCCATTTTGTGCTGGTACCCACGGCACCTTTATTAATACTCAAATACCAGAAGCTTTTTTTAAAAGCAGAAAAGGCACTGAGAAAAGTTCTCTTTTCTCTCTCTCTTTACAATGTGCCTGCAGGCAGCCCGCACACCACCTCATGAGAGGAGAATTTTGTGTGGCTTAAAAAAAAATCTGCATAAACAGGATGGAATAGAGATAAAAGTGAAAAATATGACAGTGAAATTAAACTTACCCATCCAGTCCTTCTACCGAGGAGCACATATCAGCACAATGATGTACACTATATAGCCTCACAGTAGGGCTTTTCATATGATCAATTTATGGTGAATGAACATAGGTGTGAGGGGAACAATTGCAGTTCCAGTGAGAAGGTGTTGGGGTGGTTAAAATGTTGGACTAGGATTGGGGATGCCCAGGGTTACATTCCCCCTCTGCCATCAAACTCACTAGGTGACCTTGAGCCACTCACTGTTTCTCAGCCTAACCTACCTCACAGGGTTGTTGTAAGGATAAAATAGAGGAAAAACCTTTTATGACATCTTGTACTGATTGGAGGAAAGAGGGATTTAATAAGTAATTACATAGATATTTGAATTCAGATTTGTCTATTCAATATATATATATAGGGGAATGGAAGTTACCAACACTGTAAAGTTAAGGTGAAAAATATATAAATAAGCACAAATGAATGAGTAGATGTGTTGAAACTACTATCTTATAGCACTGGTTTTCTTTTATCAATTGTCCTTAAATATCAGGTGCTCAGAGTATGCTTTACAATTGCCCTGTCTTTCTCTTCTTGATCTAACAGTCAAGTTTGAAGTTGCAGAGGGCAAATTAAATGGAACAGAATATATATCTTCCAATATTTTGCAGATGAAAAACAGCCACAAATTTGTAACACATCTCAATGACAATTGAAAATTGTTGAAGGATTTCTAGTATCTGAAGTAGGGCCATGTAGTTTAGCGGTTAGAGTATTGGACTAGGACCTGGGAGTCCAGGGTTCAAATCTCCACTCAGCCATGAAGCTCCTGGGTGACCTTGGGGTCAGTCACACTGCCTCTCAACCTAACCTACCTCTGAGGGTTGTTGAGGTGACAAAATGGGGAGGAGAAAAAGTATATACACCTCACCTTAAGCTGCTTGGAGGAAAAACAGGGATATAAATAAAAATAGGGTATGTTGTTAAAGCAAAAAGTAAGGTTAAGTGCACATAAACCTGTTTATGATTGCTGCAGCTCAAAAACATCAGCAACATTATTTATTTACCATCTAGAGAGGCAGTTATGGATAGGGGGGAATAAAATAGAAAGGATGTACTTAGGTTTTGTATTGATATATATGCATTTACAAAAGAGTAAAAACATATCTTCTCCTAACTCTGTTAACAGAGTTAACAGAGCCCTCTGGGAAAGGGCCCTGCGATGGCTGAGGGCTCTGTTTAAAGGTGATTCTGGTCAGTTGGACAGGGCTTTTTTTGAAGCATGGAATCACATTCAAATCAAGCTGTATACAGGAGGAAGCAGTCTATCGCTTGATCAGTGGAAGTGTTCTGCCCAGATCTTACCTAATATTGTCTTGTTGTGCAGTTACTAGAGAAGCCTCAGCTGGCAGCCTCACCTGCCAGTCACCGCAGGCTCCTCCACACCTTCTTGAATTCATGGAGGAGGAGGAGGAGGAGAGGAGGAGGAGGACCACCATGTCTTGCCCCATCTCAAAGACTGCTGTAACCAGCCTGCCTGCCCTTTGCCAGTAGAACTGAAAGCCTGAAAATGAGGACCTCTGTGAGTACAGCTGGCCAAAGGCTCCTCCCTACTCCCCTCCACACGGACATTTTAGATTTGCACCGGGGCTACACTCAATTTCATTGCCCTTTGGATTCAAACCATTTTGATATAAAGTATTTTTAATTACTTATATTTTGTGAGCAGCCTGCCAAAGCAGCAACAGCCAGTGGCTGGGAGATGAGAAGGATCATAAATCTTTTTTCCTTCAAAACACCACCTTGTCAAATATCCTTTTAAATGTAGCACACCATGTTCCTCTGACTGAGGGGTGTTCCATAAAATCCATAGTTTAACTGGCAACCTTTGCACCCTCCTTTCCCCTGAAGCAATTGCAAGGAGGGAGTGGCAAACCTCTGAATTTCCCAGAGGCTATTTTTTCTTCAAAAGAAAGTGGAAAGAAACCTTGTACTGGACTGTAATGTGAATCCCTCTCTGGCACTGCCAATTATTCACAAGAGAATTCAGAATGTTACAGCATGCAAGACTACTCATGTTAACTGCTCATAATTGTATTTAAAGGATGCCACATCGGGAGGTGGGGGTGGGGCAAAACTTCTGTTCTTTGAAGTAGTGTTATGCAAGAAGTATAGATTTCTTTGAAAAGAACATGTCCTAATTGAGGAGATGTGTTTCGCCAAAGAGGGCTAGTACTTTAAATTAATCAACAGATAGAGGGATTGCTTGCGTTTCTTTTTCCTGAGGTTGTAAAGGTTAGGATTTGAGTTGCTCTTCTACTCCTAAACTGTTACAAACACACAGGGGTAGGAAAACCAAGCTGGCTTTCACAGCAGAAAAGGACACATGTGCAAAATAGATTTTCAGACTACCAGTCTTAGCGCTGCAGCAGTGAACTGGAAGGAGAGAAAAGGAGAATATAGGAATGTGGGAAGCATCCTTGCGCTGACCATTGATCTAGTGAAGGGGAAGCTGCGGCCCTCAAGATGGTGTTGGAAGCAGCCAGTGTGGACAGTGGCAGAGGATGATGGAAGCCATAGCCCAATAAGATATGGAAGGCTGCATTCTCCCACTGGCAGCATCTCTCCAGATCATAGTTTCAGGCAACACATGCAGAATCTGGTGGAGGCTATGTTTCCTCCTGCATATCAGTTTGATATATGTGGATCCAAGTCATTTCATACAAGACTCAACAAAGGTCAAAATACTGAAGCCTTCACAGGTGAAACACGGCCCAGACATACTTTCATTTGTCCTGAGATTTCAAACAATTTCAGGTCATGGATCTGAGAGGGTGCCCCCCCCCCATCCTGCTGCTTATTCCAGGAAAACCCACTGATTACTGCTGAATTGGACCAAACGTCAATCAGATCTTCTGTGGATTGACATTTGTTCTGATTCAGCAGTAAACAGTAGGTTTTCTGGCGGAAAATGGCACAACAACAACAACAACAACAACAACAACAACAACAACAACTTTGGGACCTTGCTTGGTGTCATCGTGCCCTGCTCTCATTTTTGTGAAGAGGTGGGGGAACGGATGTCATTTCTTGCTTTAGTACAGACAACAGAAACAGAGAGCAACTGATTTATTTCCCTTGCATTTTAATATATTTTCTATAGTTCATTCGGTTTTTTGCATCTGATTAATAACAGACAATGGAAGGGCTCCTAGTCTCAGTTGTATTTTTATTATGTAGAAACTATCCCCCCAAAGAAAACATTACATACATAGGGGGTTGAACTAGATGACCCTCATGATTTTATGATTCCATGATAACCAGCTGACGTTTTGTAGGTTGAGAGCTTCTGTTTCTACATCTGCTGGCCAGTAATCCTTAGGAGTAAACGGATAGTTCCCTGGACAGGTAGCTGATTCTATTTCAGCAGTACCAATCAATCCATGCTGCCTTAATCATTTTTAGGAATCAGCTCTAGCACACATGTTTACTTACCTATTGATACTGAGGTTAGAGGTTGAAACCAAAATGGTGCTTAGCCATGTCCCACAATCAAACTAGCAATTAAAATAGTTCTATGGATCTGAGCATTTATGTGAACCAATTATTTTATCTCACATTGCCACACGAAGCTGACTTTTTATTTATGGCTGCCAAAGTACATAGCAGTTTGAGTCAACAATTTGCCATACCATGTTATGCATATCTTCCTGAAAATATTTTCCTTTGATGTTGTTTCCTCCAAGCAAAAAGGAGAGAGAATGTGATTTCACACAGTATTTGCTTGTCTAGTGTTCAGTTGGCCATAGACAGCAATGTTGCTAGAAGAGTAGTATATAAATAAAATTCCTAGCACACCAATCAAATTTCAAAGGATAATTAAGGGAGCAATCTTATGTACAAGGAGCTGGTGAACAAGCTGATGTCAATTAAGCCAGCATAAAATTGCACCAGATCCAAATCTTGTTCAGAGGCTGCTGCTGCTGCTCTGCCTGGGCCTGGCAGAGAGAAGACAAGCCTTTAAAAGAGTGATTTGCAACTGGGTGGAATCTATACACATATAAAAAACGTTCTGAAAATGGTTTTTTAAGCATTTTAAAAAATACATTGAATTTTCCATAAGGCTCACCATCACCATCTAGTGTCACATTGTATATTGCACTTAAAACACATTTTATTTGCAGCTGTGTAGCTGAGTCCCAGGTTGCCAGGTCACAGGACCAATCTGAACAGACTAAGGATTCAGCCTAAACAGAGCTCTCTTATCCCACTCTCACCATACCTATTCATGTTCTTGTATATTCTTTCATATCTTCTGTTCTTTTCTTTGGCCCCTCCATTTATCCAACACAATTCTTCTCATTAAACTCCAAGTGCCTTGTGTTTTTTCTCATTTCCATGTCTCACATCCCCTTAGATGTGAAGCTCTGTTAAGCCACACGACTGGTCTTCTCTTTCACCCACTTTCAGAAGTTATTAACACCTAAATTTCTCTCTCTAGTAGCTTACCAAAACTTTTTGAATGTTTCATTCCATGAGCACACTACCAGTCTGACCTAGAATCTGAAATATGCTTTAAGATGTAAGACAGGGACCACCCATCTTGCTTCACCACCTAGGCACACATACTCCCACTTTCTCTCCTGCCCAAGCTTGCTTCCCAGGGTTGCATGACTGGTTTCCTCCAAAATCCCATGGAATCACAAGGCAGCCTCTGGCTCTCACATGATTGCTGCTTTGCCTCGCTTCCTTGGTGGCTGCCTCAGTCGGCCTCATGGGCAGGCCAGCCCAGATGTAAGCTAAACCCTGAAATGTTTCTAAGCGGATGTGGCTTTTGCTGATTTTGTTGCTGTCTTCTTGTGGGTTTTTCAAATAATAATAAGAAGAGGAAGATGCCCGAGTGAAAGAGATATTACTAGATGGGTGGAAGTGAAATGATCGGCTGTGAAATATTTTCTTTTCATTTCCCATACTATACATTTGCAACATAAATTTGTTTATCTTGAGCAGTTGGGAAATAACATAATTTGTCCATCAACCATGCAAGCAACATATCACAGCGGTAATGAAAAAAGGCAGAATTCCCAGACTATTCTTGCCCTGAGCATATTGTCTCTCCCAGATTCTGTTCCTTGAGTTAAGAATAGGCACATTAAATATTTCTTTCCATCTCTCTACTTCAGGCTGCTCTCTTGAATAGAAGCAAAGATACAATTCATTTTCAAAGAGCCTTTTCAAAGGCTATAACTAGTTGCATTAATATATCATGAGTTAATCCTGATTAATGGTATGAGAGAGAATCTGATTGCAACTAATTAGGCAAAACTGATATTCTGAGCAGCAGTATCACTTTACCCTACCAAAGTACTTATTCTATGAAGATAAAGAGAAGGAAAATAGAGTATAAAGGTTTTCATTAAAACCACCATTGACAGCCTGTTCAGCTAGGCCTCCATTAAAAATCTAGTGACACTGAGATCAGCAAGAGAGAGCATTTACAATGTGGTCGCAATTGCCCATTAAGCTAAATATGGTCTAGCTAAGTGACCCTCCCCAACTGGAAATCTAGTTATAGGAACACTTTAAATTTCTTGAGAAATAACAACAACAATTTCATAAAGTGCTTGAGGCACTTGCTACTACTGCTACTTTCACATACAGAATTTTAGTAAGCTTAAAAGCTCTTGAACAGTTTTTTTGAGCCAATCCAAACATTAAAAAAATAATAATGCATTCCCACCCATTTCTTGCTTCTCCCAAAATTCTCACAGCCAGTCCCACCCTCCCAAAATACCTTTCAAGAGGTGTATGGAAGTGAGAAGGGGATTTGAGGGAGGTTTTTCTTTTCCTTCTCACTTTCTTGATCTCTGGTGTCTGGTGCCTGGGGAGTCCTGGATGAAACATTATTCTAAGGGCTGATGCAATTTTAATTCGAGCTGGAGTAAAAATTCAGGGTTTAAAAGCTTGCCTTTTATTTTAGGTGAGCTTTTAAGAGTTCTACAAGTTTATTTCCAAGCCTTGCTGAAGTTTGGCAGAATATCTAGGTGAAATGTGAACTGCATTTCTCACTTGTAGCTTAATCTCTTAGCTACTGTGGTGCACATATGTGTATGATGCCCTAGGCAGGGAAAGGCTGACCATTTTCTTGAGTGTTTGAGAAAGTTCCCTGTACCATGTGCATGGAGCTTTTTCCAGCACCAGAGAACTGGAAAGCTCCTGTTTGTTTGACATTCTGGGTTTACAGTGCTCCTTTTTTTTAATTATATTTTAAGAATTCTTCATAAGGCTTTTAAAATATTTATATTGGTGTAAAGAAATAAAGTGATACAGAAAAAAGAAGAAGGAAAAGTGAGAGGAAGAAAAACAACAACATATATATATATGTGTGTGTGTGTGTGTGTGTGTGTGTGTGTGTATGTGTGTGTGTGTGTGAAAATATACAAAAAAGAAAAAGAAGCAATATATGATATTCCTATACATTCCTATATAAATTGGTATACTGTTATTGTCCTATGTAAATGTTAATAGCCTACTACATTTTGTATAAACTCATTCCAAATGTTATCATATTTATCCATACAGAGTCTGCGCCTGTAAGCAGTCTGTTCATAAATTGCCAGTGAGGACATATCATCAGTCCATTGATGGAAGCGTATCATACCTTTATTTTCCCAATTCCTATATGTACACTAGTACTGCTGTACTGGAGCTATTGTAATGATATAGAAATATCACAACATGAAGAAAAATCCCTGCAACACAAAACTTTATTTTGGCCAGTGCTTCCAAGAATACACAGCCAGATATAGGTTTCCGGTCCTCATGGTTGTGAAGATATGGAGGCATGCAGTAACTGACAAAATATGAGTCGTCACACTGGAGGCTAAGCAAGATTTTCAGTTAGCAGGAAGTGGGATTACAGAGCACTTTTTGATTTAGCCTCAATCAGGAGAAGCTCTTCAGCTATAAGTGAGAGTTCTGCTAACTGCAGGAAATATACATCTTTATTTCAATGTGTGAGACAAGAGACTGCAAAGTATCAAATAGGACTGTGGCATTTAATAACAATCTTGTTCAATTAATGTGTTTAGCCTTACTCTGATTAAAATGCAGGAGCTCCGTTATGATCAAATCATTGGCAGTAATAGCTGGGTTGAACTCCTCGTTATTTTTAACCACCAGTTTAGGATATTTGATTTGTCGTTTACTTATGCTGCAAGTTTTAAAGTGTGTGTTTTTGGAAAAGACCGAAATTATTTAAATGCGTTTTCTTTTTTAAGGGCCTCTGGTGCCATCTTGTGTTCAACCACATTGTTGTGTCTTAACCAACAATACGATGGACACTGTCATGCTTTAATACTTGGGTCTACTGTTCTGTGCTTACCATGTCCTGCTTATTAAGGTCTGATATGTGGAACAGCTCAGAATGAACAGAGTTGACTTTGTTCCTTGCAAAGAAGCAGCTGGCCGAGAAGTTCAATGTGTGGCACATATGTGACATAAAGTACTTGAGTTCTGCATGGCTTGTTTTTTCTCATCCTGCAAGACATGAGTATGGAACCTTTTCAAGGACAATCCTCTGGCAAGATCCATGCAGATGAGCATTTTAGGATGCAGCACATCTCTGGCTCAGCTGGCTGATTCCCAGCTTAGCTGGCATTTAATCCCCCATCCTAGTTCAGCCAAAGATACACGACTGTGACTTGCTCATCCTGGCTCAGCCAGTGCTCAGGTGGCTGAGCCAAGGCAGTTGTAAGTCCCCAGGAAGTGGGGGAGGAGCAGGGGGGGGGGACTTAGGCTTGATACTAAGCCTGTCCAACGTGTGGCCTGGCAATGCTGCATCAAACTCTATTTCAAAGCCCTGCTGCAGAACAGGATTTGGATCTGGTGCAACTGCCCCGCGATCCTGGGATGAAGGGTGGTATATAAATTTAATAAATAAATAAATAGCATTTTCGCCAGCTTAATTTACACTGGCTTGCTTCTCTGATCAGCCTCGCTCCCTAGTTAGAGAAGTGGGGTGCTAGACAAGGAGAAGGTTTGTCCTCTTCAGCAAGCCGAGGAGCTTCAGCATGGAGATAGCCGAGGTCTCTCCCAGGACCCTCCTCCTCCTAGTATCACCTTCAGCCAGCAAGAGCAGGAACTGCAGAGGGTGGGAGCAGACCAACAGCACCCTCTTTTTATCGAAAGGCCACTGTAGAGGTGCCACTGCAGGGTGTGTGCTGAGGAGGCACCAGATCTGGCCTCCAAGGAGAGCATGACAGTCATTGCTGCCACCATGGCAGCAGCAGTGGGTGGAGGTCAGAACTGCTGCTCCTGTGGATCCTGCTACCTGAGGTAGTTGTTTCACCTTCCCTCAGGTGTAGGCCAGCCCTGCTAGTCAATACATTCAAGTAGTGGGGTTGGGAGACACAAGCCCTGACTCCAGCTTCATCCCTAAAGTTAACTTGGCTTTTGACAAAACAGAGCATATTGTTCTCCCTAGTTTTTGCCCTAATCCGACCCACTAAGGGGGGGGGGTGGCATGGGCTGGACATCAGATGCAACTCTGAAAGATTGAGTTTCTTTTCTTCTTGCTGCTGAATTCTTTCAACCTGGCTGCTGAATTCTGCACTAGCTGAAGCTTTCAAACCATCTTGAGGCAGCCCTTTGTATAACACATTTCAATAATCTAAGCTCAAGTTTACCAGAGCATAGACGACAATAGGTAGGCTATCCCTGTTGAGATAAGTGCACAGCTGGGACACCAGCTGAAGCTGATGGAAAGCACTGCATGCCACTGAGGCCACCTGAGTCTCAAGTGACAGCAAAGGATCCAGGAGCAACCCCAAGCTATGTACCAGCTCCTTCAGAGGAAGTGTAACCCCATTAAGAGCAGACAACCTCCCAGTCATCCAGTCTAGGGAAGCACCCACTAACAGTGCCTCAGTTTTATCTGGATTGAGTTTCAGTTAGTTGGTTCTCATCAGTCCATTATCAAGGCAAGACACCAGTCCACTGCCTCACCTGTAGATGTGATGGGGAAGTAGAGCCAAGTGCCATCAGCATATTGCTGACAATGTACTATAAACCTCTGCATAATCCCACTCAGTGGTTTCATGTAGATGTCGAACAGCATAGGGGATAGGATCATACCCTGCAGAACCCCACATTGAAGGTTCCATGGGGCTGAAAAACACTCCCCAAGCAACACCCTCCAAGTAGGACCAGAACAGCTCCAAACCAGTGCCACCCACCCCTAACTCGGACAGCCACTCCAGAAGGATACCATGGTTGGTGGTATCAAAAGCCAGTGAGAAGTCAAGGAGAATTACCAGGGACACATTTCCCCTGTCTCTCTCTCAACAGAGGTGACCCTGATTGAAATGGATCTAGGAAATCAGTTTCTTCCAAAAGCGCCTGGATGTGGTCTGCAACCACCTGCTCCAGAACCTTGCTCAGGAAAGGGAGATTAACAACTGGCTGGTAGTTAGATTTTTCAAATCCAAGGAAGGTTTCTTAAGGAGTGGTTTTACCTCTTTCAAGCAGGCAGGGGCCAGCCCCTCTTATAAAAAAGCATTAACCACTTCCCTGGCCCAGCCAGCTGTCCCCTCCCTGATGGTCTTGATGGCCAAGAGGGGCAAGGGTCTGGAGAGCAAGTGGTCGCCCTGACTTGTCCACATCCTCAAGGCTTACCAACTGAAACGTATCCAACACAACAGGACTAGACTGTGCTCTGGACACCCCATGAGATCCATCTGCTATAACAGCAGAGTCAAGATCTTGGTGGATGCAAGCAATTTTATCCTCAGAATGCTTTGCAAGCAAGTCACAGCGAGCTGCCGTTGGTTCTACCACATCCTTTGGGCCAGCCTGTACAACTCAGAAAAGCTCTGCCAGATGACATGATGAGGATGCAATGGAGGCAGCAAAGTGTGCCTTCTTTGCTGCCTTCACTGCCACTAGGTAGGCTCAATGATGAGCCCTCACCAGTGTTTGGTTGCATTCATTCGGATCTTTCATCCACCTGCGTTTGAGTCGTCTCCTAGCTTGTTTCCTTGCCCTACACTCTGGAGTATACCAGGGGGCAATCGGGCTCCACAAAGTGGGACCTCTCCCACTCAGGGGCGATTGGGTCAAAATGCAGAAAATATTAAAATAAATTTAAGGAACCGGAGAAAGAGAGGAAGTACAGGAAGTCAAGTTTCAGAATGTTAAAATGTTTGCAAAATTACTGAAATGTATATAACTGAAAATCAGAAAGAAAGAAAGAAAGAAAGAAAGAAAGAAAGAAAGAAAGGGTGCTTTTGTGGTCATGCCCTCAATTCACGTCCTCTATTTTGGGGCAGTTGGGTGGCATTAAGGCTACCGCATCTTGCAGGTGGCTGTCCCACTACAGCAATGCCGGAGAATAAACTTTTGCACTGTGTATTATTTCTCTTTACCTTGTGTTTTCTTCCTTCTGTCCTGGGTTCAGTTCATATTGGATATGGCAGCTATATCTCCAGTCCTGTTGCAATGTGTTGCATAGGAAGACAGACATTTTTTCATTGGATAAAATGAAGACAGCTTGCGGGGAATGATCACAGGACTCTCAGCTGTGCTAATTTGCTGATCTCTCAAGCAGAATTGCCTCTGTTGCACTCAAGTGCAAATGTCACTGTTAAAAAGAAATGAATTTAATCAAAGGGTGATGGTGTGCAAGGCATTACGTATGTTGGTCTCAGTAGCTCATCATTAGTGGGTTTATTGGTGTGAGAATGACCCATAATAACATTCAGAAAGGAGGAAAAGATATTTGTTTTCCTATTTTTGTAAACAATTATTCAGATTTGATCCCATGAAGGGCAGATGTAATTTAGGATGAAGAGTTGATTTGTGGCGGAAGTTCTTTGAACACATATTCACTGTGATCTGAAGCATTTGATTTCAGGACAGAGAACATGTATCCAAATCACTTCAATTACACTGATAATGTATATCTGTGTCTTCAGTGGAATATTGCTCCAAATTGCTCAGAGACACTTTATGGTGTCCTTTCTTCTGCAAGACAGTTCAGGGGGAGTCCAAAAAGTCTTTGAAGCAAGCAAGCAAGGAAGGAAAGACTGGCTGTGCATGTTTCCTTCTGCTTGTGCAACCAGTGGATACACCCCAGTCTTATCTGGAACAAGAAAGCATCTGTAGAGGACTTGCAATGTTACTTACTATTTCACAGTGTCAGGTGGCTGACTATTGATAGCGCTTCCTATGAATGCCAGCCAAAGAAATCACGAGAACCCAGTGAATTCAAAGTAATCAAACTCCCCCAAAGATCAGGTAAAAGCATCACATTCAAAGTGTTATCTTGTATTTTAAAACTGAATTTGGAAAATTTGGTTTTTAAAAGTTGTGATTCTTCTAACGTTTTTGGATATTTGTTTTACTTCTCTAATACTGCTACCAACACGACATAGGTTCGTCTTACTGTGCAGAACAGTTGGCAAGGACAAAGAGGTAAGTAGAGAGGCAAGTGCAGTTCACAGTGAGGTGTGTGTGTGTGTGTGTGTGTGTGTGAGAGAGAGAGAGAGAGAGAGAGAGAGAGAGAGAGAGAGAGAGAGAGAGAACACTTGCATATTGCTGGTTCAATTTCACTGTGATCACACTAGCTGCACTCCAACTGGAAGAAAGTCCTATTTGTACTAAACTTTCAAGCAATCTCATTATGCAGTTCTCTCATAAAGATGTCAGCTATGGAAAGGCTTGCCATTTCTTCTGCATGGGAAGCCATTCATATCCATGTCTTCTGCAAATTAGTTCAGTGTTGTGAGTATGGTTTAAAGCTGGAAATTCATTAGATGACCCTTGTACACTGGTGGAGCATGGGGGCTGGGCCCTGGGTACAGAATCTTGGGTGTGTGTGTGAACCAGGTGCCCCCACATGCACCCAGTGTGTAGAATTAACTTTTTTGAGCTCTGCGTGGTTCACCAGCTATGGACACTTTTGGACAGAGATTACTGATAACATTATTACAATGCACTCTATGTTGGGTTGTCCTTGAAGATAGCAGTAACTTCACTTGCTTTCAAATGCAGCAGCCAGATTGCTGTCTAAGGGTTCAATTTAGATCTCATATAATCTATAGAATCATAAAATTTATGTTTAAAAATAGATGCTTTGATTGCCAGTTTGTCTCCATCCCTTATTTAGACACCTTAGTGCCTAAAACCCTAAACGATTCAAGCCCAAATACCTGAAAGAACACCTCCCTCCCTCCAGATTGTCAGAGGGTTGTTTCACTGTCCTTGAAACCTCGTGGGGGGGGGGGAGAAGCCATTCTCTGTAGCAGCCCCTAACTTGTTGAATTCCCTCCCCACAGGGTGTGTCTAGCACCTTCATCACAGAGCTTCCAACAAATGCTGAAGATGTATGTCTTTACCTTGGCATTTGACACTTCTGACATGTTTTTTTAGGACCCATCTTGTGTCAGTGACTGAGTTGTTTAAAACTGTTTTAAAACTATTTTAATGTTGTGTTTTAATGTTGTAACCTGCCTGGGGCTCTTAGGGTGAAGGCAGTGCAATAAATTACCATCATCACCACCCTCATCTTCATAATCAAGTTCCCATGTGCAATATGCGAACAGTGAAGATATGCTGTCATTTAGTAATCATAGAAGCTGCTGAAATCCTGTATATGTGGTAGCCCAACTCTCTGTGTGTGACTCTTTTCTTCAGTGAAACAAGGATCTAATTCTTAAGTTCTCCTTCAGTTCTGAGTGCTACTTCTTGCTGTGGACCACTTCTGCCTCATTCAGACATGTTCTGCTATCCAAGCTATTTTACAGCAAAGGCCTTTCATTTTGCAATTACTACACAATTAACATTTCCACCAGGAGGATTTTATTACACTAATGTGGTGGATCCACAGCTCTGATTATAATTACACCCTGGCTGCAATCACATTGGGAGCGGTTCAACTCAGAAAGGGGATATTACATGGCTTCTCACTATCAAATGACATGAAAAGCTTAGCAATCTTTTGTTCAAGACCATTTAACTTTTTGATCCTACGGTTTCACTTAGAAATCTGCAAAATAGGCAGAAGAAGCTAAAATACCCACATTATGTGGAATGCGGTCTACACCCCTTGCTCTTTGATCCTCATCAGATTGGGGACTTTTGTTTCATGAAGCTGGAAGGAGGTTATACTAAAGGATAAAGAGTGTGAGGGGGGAGTGTCAAGAGAGATTTAGAGAAGTGCACTAGGAACTAAGATTATTTTCAGAGGGTGCATTTATGCTGCCCTGATACTCTTTGCAAGTTATACTGAGAAGCTAAATGGAACGGCAAAGGGGAGGGTGGTGGCAGCCTATTTTCTTGACAGGTGAGGTAAAAATATGAAATGGTGACACTTCAGGTCCACCTTGAATTGGTGACCAGAGGGCTATCTGGCAATATTTTTTAGTTTTTGTACCACCACCACCTTTGATCATGATGAAACTGTAGGCAGACCAGTCTCTTTGTGCCCATAAGCCGTAACAAACAAGGCGATACTGCCAGAACTATAAACCTTCTGAATCCTTAGACTTGTTTGCTACCTTGCGTTGGCTGCCCTTGAGCATACAAGCAGCTAGTGGGCTGATGGGGGCACATTTTTAACAACACATGGCACTATTGTTAAAACATCTGCACTGGTTCTAAGCCAGGTTCGAGGTCTTTGAATTAATTTACAAAGCCCTGGACAACTTTGGTCCAGGATACCTTAAGGACAGCCTGAACCTTTATATCCCAGCTCAGTGACTGAGGTTATGTGCAGAATTGTCATTGATTGTTTCCTGAGTTGGCAAACCTCACTGGACATCAACATGAAATAGAGCCCTTAGTGTGATTAGCCCAGTCCTGTGAAATGCGCAGCCAATAGAAATTTAGTAGGCACCTTCTGTTCAACCTTTAAATGCAGACAGTTAAGAAAATAACTTTCCATAATAGTTGATAGCTTCTGATTTTATATTTTAATGTGTTTTATTATATATGCATATGTGTATGTGTAAATCACTTGGATATATTCTTATGCCATAGCAGTATATGAATACTTTTTATTTTGAAAAAATAGACTTCCAGGTGCAATCTGGTCTAATAAAACTGATTCTCCATTAAGTCAGAGACATGGGTTCCAAATCCATAGCAGAGGCTTTTGGAGAGTGAGCCACACTGCAGCATATAACCTGAACTGCAGCTGTCGGTTTTCTCCCTGAAGGCTCATGTCAGTTTCAGGAGGGCAATTTGGATTGGGGTTGTGGAAGCTGGCGGGGGCACTGTCCAGAGTGGAGGCGCATCCACATCTCTCCCACCTCCCATTCAGTTTGGTTCCTATTCAAAGAAAGGAATGTGAATTAGAAAAAAGTCACCTCCTATCCGGGCTGGTTTGCAGCACTTATTACCAGACTCTCTCTCATATGGAAATGTCCAAATAAATAAATAAATACATACATACATACATACATACATACATACTAAAACCATCCATATTTTCCTCCCTTTTCACAAAGCAGATAATTAGAAACCAGTATGGGTTTCTTTTATAATTTTACAATAGATACACATGGTTTTACATTTCTTTATTCCGGTTAGCATTTTTGGGAACTACAGCTAAAAACAATAAGCTCTTCCATTAGCAGCCTCCCATTAGCGAGGAGGAAGGTGAAAGATTAGATTTACAAACATACAGCAAACTGAAATGAAGCTTTCAATACTTTCACTGTTCATTTATAAAGATAGCCTGGAGCTGATGGAATTTTTATATATTTTTTTACATTTTCCTTTCCATTTGTTCAGCCACTTTCCACAAAACCTAAAGCGATGGTTGATTTTACGGGCTAATAGTTAATCAGATTTAAGAAGTTTGCTCTTTCAAGCTTTCCACCTTAAAACGTATGAACCTGCCTTGTCTTGTGCAAGATCATTGATCTCTCGAGGTTTTCTTCTGCTTGCTTTGACTGGCAGAAGCTTTTCAAGACTGCAGACAAGGAAAAGGGGACTTCTGGATGAAAGAACACCAGCCTATATGCATCTGTGAGCAGGGAAGGAACTCGTGAGATAAACCTCTTCATCTAATGAGCATAGCCTGAGTCCAGATTCTTATTTCTGCTCTTCTAGCCTGTGCCATATCAAACCAGAAGGCTAAATGGCACAGTGGTCTTTGCATAGCGGGGAGATCATAAAGTTACCAGAAATGTATCTCACATTAAACCACTTCACAGCACCACTCAGACTCAAAGGGGGGGGGGGCAGTCATGGTCAGCCAACTGCTGGAATCAACTAGTGACTTAAAAAAAATAACACAGGAAAAGGAACCCCAGCCTTCCCTTATGCCGTTTGACTTTTCTGCACCCAAATTGCAGCATGTATTACAAAGCCTTATGTTGGAATTCTCAACAGAGGAGCTTAAAAGCTTTTAAATGTTTTCTTTAGTAAATACCATATACCTATTGTCCATTGTGGAGGAAATTCACGGAACTTCCTTAAATATAAACACAAGTCTACTCCAAGATATCTCATCACTTAAATTACTCCTATGAAAAATAGAAATGATACCAAATAGAATTTGAAGTACAGGGATGTGTGCAGTCAGTTTCTATTGACAATTTTAGAGATTTATGAATGTAATTTTGCCCACTCACTTTGAAACTCAACCACCATACTGTTAAAATTGTGTATGGTGTTTTGCCATTTTTCTCTCCCTGCTACCTTCGTAGGAAATCTGTGTAAATCATGTCAGTCTTCATTGCTTCTATAGATTATTTCTTTGTTCCAGGTGCCTTGGTTCCTTGGATGCTTGGCTTAAAGAGAAAGAATATCAATGGCTTTTGATTTATTTTGTCATTACAGCTAATTTTCTGCCTCCCTCCACATTTCATTAGAATCTGAAGAATATAATCACACCTTGATTATCTCTGTCCATGCCAGAGACCGACAGTGACACCTGCAGCCAAGAAACATCCACCCTCTACTTGTTTCAGGTTCAGACTCAACTAAAATGTCTAGATCTGCTGTGACTGACTTGTAGTATGTAACTGGAGTCTCATTAAATGCTATCTGAAAGTACTACATAGATAGATGAAATAGGTTGTGTAGCTACCTTCATAAAAGTTGTGAATACTGCTCAATCAGACACATCAGGATCAGGCTACCTATAGCACATATTAATTATATCTGATTAAACTTCGTCCCCCAAGAGAGGGAGAGAAAGAGAGAATTCCCAGGAAAGAGAGGCTGTCAGGCAGGTGTGTAGGATCATGACCGGAAGGGATAAATACACTGATGAGTAAATAACAGTACATGTTATTTACATGCCTACTCATTTACATTTACATGTCTACTCAGAAGCAAGTCTCACCAAGTTTAATGGGGCTTGTTGTTGTTGTTTAGTTGTGTCTGACTCTTCGTGACCCCATAGACCAGAGCACGCCAGGCACTCCTGTGTTCCACTGCCTCCCGCAGTTTGGTCAAACTTATGCTGGTAGCTTCGAGAACACTGTCCAACCATCTCATCCTCTGTCGTCCCCTTCTCCTTGTGCCCTCCATCTTTCCCAACATCACGGTCTTTCCCAGGGAGTCTTCTCTTCTCATGAGGTGGCCAAGGTATTGGAGCCTCAGCTTCAGGAATTGTCCTTCCAGTGAGCACTCAGGGCTGATTTCTTTCAGAATTGATAGGTTTGATCTTCTTGCAGTCCATGGGACTCTAAAGAGTCTCCTCCAGCACCATAATTCAAAAGCATCGATTCTTCGGCGATCAGCTTACTACTAGATAATTAAGTACAGGATTGTAGCTTCAGTTAGGAATGACAATGGATAGTTTTTTTAAAAAAAACTGAAGGAAGAAAAACTTACTTTGTTCCTCTTTAATTTAAAATGTTGGGAGCCTGCACCCATAATCAACATACAAAGCCAACCTAACAAGTGCACTCCCCATTTTTTAATATAAGTGTTACAGAATAATCAACAAAAGGGTGGGGTTAGATAATACCCCACATCATAGCTGTCAATTTACAGATTTGAAAATAAGGGACCAGCAGCCTTGAAAATAAGGGATCAGCAGCCAAAATAAGGGACCTGCAGCCTCACCTGTTCCAGGCACTCCAGTCTTCCTGTCCTCCTGCAGTCTGGTTAAACTCATGCTGGTAGCTTCGAGAACATTGTCCAACCAACTTTGTAACCAGAGATTCAACTGAATAGAATCTGAATTACACGCACCACAAGGCCTATGCAGCCTCAACTTAAGATGACTTCCCGGCCTGGCTTTGCACTGCAAAGTTTGCAGCAGCACGTGCAACAAAATGGTGTCCAGTATTCAAAAACCCCCTCAGCTTGCATTATCTAGCCACACACACACAGCCTCCCCCCTCACCACGAGATCGCCAGTCACCCACCATTTTAGTCAACCAGCTCCTTTCTTTCCCCCCATAAGTCAATCGAAGGAGCCTCCAAAACAAATTCAAAAGCCCCCCCACAGAGATCTCCTTTCCTTTCCCCCCACCATGTGCCCCTGCTCCAGACAGACCTTTTTGCCACCAAGGGTGAGTGGGCCGCCGATGACATATCCATCCGATTCCGATCCGAGCACTCAGCACAGGTATGTTCAACTTCTGAGCCCCTCTGAGCGAAAGGCAGAAAGCCCAGCCAGCAGCCAAACGAAGCCTCAAGGAAAACCACCGTCACCTCTCCGCTGGGAAGCGCTGAGCAAAGTTGAGTCCCCAGGCAACGCAGCCGATTTGATCAGCACAAGGCATGCAAGCTCCACCCCCCAGTCGTTCTTAGACTTCTTATTGGGTGAGCAACACAGCCAAGCAACACAGTTGGAGCCTCCCTCCTCCCTGGCCGGCAGGAAGGGAGGGAGAGGAGCTGCTTCCTTTGAAACCCGGGAAATCATCAATAAGGGACAGCAGTGGGACATGGTGCTAGAATAAGGGACTGTCCCTTCAAATAAGGGACACTGGACAGCTATGCCCCACATATAGAATTTTCACAGCTACCACATTAAGGGCTTTGTACCTATGTTGTACGATCTTTAGAACCCTGAGAACAGTGTTGTGGATAGGCAAATAAATCTATTTACTACGTTAAATGGCTTGGTCCCCTATTTACGCTGCAGCCCACCCCTGTGCTCTATCCCACTTTGCTCTGGCCTCTGTAGAGGTCACAGGTAGGAGTAAAGAGGCCATCCAAAAAAATCCTTTTTAAAATTAATTTTGGATTCAGGTCCAATTTGGTGCATTTCCTCCTCTCTCTGCTTCCTGCACCCGATCTGCCATTGGGATAGTTCATTTGGGTGTGAGCATGGAATAAAGGGCAGAGCTGTTGTTCAGGCCTTTCTGTGCCAACAGCAGGTGCCTTAACTTGGCCCAGTAGCGTATCAACAGTCACTACAGCTCTTTCAGCACAGGAGCTGTATGGCTCTAGCTGTGGCTTCCACACTTACCTTAACGGCAGTAATCAGTTTGGGGGCTACCAGTGCCTGGATGATCATAACTAAACTATCGTGAATGAGGAATGTAGTTTAGCTCAGCAAACTTCAGGCAAAGAAATATGTTGTGCATGTGACAATGACTCTGGCCTACAATGGTTACATCTGCAGCAGAAGGTAGTTTTGACTTTCGTGCGTATAGTTCAGGGTCTTAGCAATACCTAGGGCAAAAACATATTGACTTGTAGCTACCAGATGCACTAGACCAGGGGTTGTCAGCCTGGTCCCTACTGCCCACTAGTGGGTGTTTCAGGATTCTAGGCGAGCGGTAGGGGGTTCTACGGCACAAGCTGAATCCTCTTTCCATCAAGCACTGGTGGAAATTTTACCATCAAGAAAGATGCATTAGTGGGTGGTAGGTATAAAAACGCTGACTATCCTTGCACTAGACAGACTCCCAATTTGTCCCTGCAGGGCTGCTATGCTTATTTACTTAGCAAACTTATGTTGTTTACTTTGTGTCTCTAAAGTTATTTTCCTAAATTTATTGATTTTTGGCATGGAGTGAACTATTAATATTTGAATGCACCTAATTAGCCCCTCAGAACAGAGTCTGTTGTTGTCTGCATAGATAACATAACTTCCAACATTTCTCAGATAAAAATAGTAAAATCATTATGGGACAGGACATTCCTATTTATGCCCCACACATATTACTGGGCTGACCCAGCCACTCTGGGCAGCTTCCAACATATATAAAAAGATAATAAAGCATTAAACATTTTAAAAAATCCCTATACAGGATTGCCTTCAGGTTCATCAGGAGGCAGATAACTCTATAACTGTTTAACCTCCAACATTGCTCCAATGAAAATAGGGACATCCTAAGGAGAAGTGTTTCTGTGCGCTGCTCTGGTTTCGCCAGAAGTGGCTTAGTCATGGTGGCCACATGACCTGGAAAAACTGTCTGCGGACAAATGTCAACTCCCTTGGCCAGTAAAGCGAGATGAGCGCCACAACCCCAGAGTCGTCCGCAACTGGACCTAATGGTCAGGGGTCTTTTAGCTTTTAAGGAAAAGTGGGACACTCTGGGATCAAATCAGAAACAGGGATGGCTTCTCTAAATCAGGGACATCCCTGGAAAATAGGGACACGTGGAGGGTCTGAGATAACAGCAAGCTCCACTCTAAGTTCTCATTAGAGTGTTAGAACACAAAAACTAGTTTTGCTGTACTGATAGAAGATAGGATGAGAGCAGGGTTTTTTATTATCAGAACCAAGTCCAAATTTTTAAACAAAATAAAATAGGGATGTATGTAAAGATGGAATATGATGCAAATGTTAAAGTTTTTGCATAATGAGAGTTATTCCATTCAGTAGGAATGGAAAAAAGTAAATTGCTGTTAAAGTTTATTTTAAATGCTGATGGGTGTGTTTAAAGCTTTTAGATACCCAAGTTGTTAGACTATGCTGAATTGGAAAGATTAGATACCTAAGAGACCAAAAGTTTACAGAAGACTGGGGAAAATTTGTTGAATATCTGGAGAGTATAAGTGATGGCCAAATAACGCTAGAAGGTTTTAAAAGAGCACTGTGAAAACGTGAGAGGTATTGTTAAAAGGAAATAGAGGGGAAAAGATTCAAATAATGACAATATTAAGAAAAGGAAATGCGTAAACTAATAATGACTACGAAAGATTTATGGAAAAGCTGAAGGAAGTCCAAAAAGAAAGATTTGGAAAAAATTTGAATGTGAAAACAATGTATGTTTTGTTTTGTTGTAAAATTAATAAAAAATTATTATAAAAAAATAAAAAATAAAGCTTTTAGATACCCATCTAGATTCCAGGAGGTGTCAGCAGAGCATCAAGAAAATGAAATAGCCAACTCCTGTAACCCTTGCAGCATTTAAATAGTCCAGAGATGGAAATGTCTATATTAACTGCCATATTCATGAAAAAGACTGTCTGAAAGCATTACTCGCCCCTCTGATCTCATCGCTGACATCTGTAATGAAGGGCTGAGGGTTTTCACTTGCACTTTGATCTAATGAATTAGTTGGAGGATATTGAAACATAACTTGTGGAGAAAATGGCCTCAGATCTCACTGCCAGCAGGAATAGAATAAGCTAAATAAGTCCACTTTGAAGATCACAGCAGTATTAAATACAGAATGGGAAAAGACCAGGGCAGACAATATTTCCCCTTTTTGGATTTTGACAAATGGGCTAATAAATGACACTCCTAATGGTGCTGAAAGAATAAGAGACGTATTTTCCAAACAGTTTTAAAAGAGAGATTAGGAACCTGTGCAGCTGTTTATGTGGTAGCTCGACAGACACTTTCAACATGAACACACACTGCAGATGGGGAAGAGGAACTGTCTCCGCAGGCCAACTCTGGGCCATATGCAGTCAAACATCTGTCTGCAGGCCTCTGCATGCATTGAAATGGCATACATGAAGCTTATTGGCCCTTCTGCATTGCCATACTAGGCAGCACCTGAGTCCCCTTTCCAGCATTGTGCTTTCCTTTTCAGTTCTATCTTTCCAGCTGAAATCTGCTGCATCTCTTTTTCTATATAAGGCACTTACCAAAATTCTTGTCAGTTATGCACCTTTTCAGTAGCCTTCTCTCACACACAGGAAGCTGCCTCCTGCTGAGTCAGATTATTGGTTGCTCTTGTTCATTGTTGTCCACCTGGACTGGCAGCTGCTCTCCAGGCAGGAGTCTCTGCCAAGTATCTGGGACCTTCCGCTTGCAAGGCAGATTGCCTGCCACTGAGCTACGGCCCTTCAGAGTGAGAAATATGGGATACCTCTGAGGCACAGAGAGTTCTTCCTTAAAAGGACCAGAGAGAGGGGCGGGAGAGTTTTTCATGAATATGCCATCATAAAGATACTTCTTGTGCCAGATATTATCTTAGGAACTTGTTGTCAAAGCATCAACTTGTGATCTGGTTAGCAGGCTACTTTTTTAAAAAGCAAAAAAGTCTGAATTGGGGTCTGAACTTTATCTTGTGGTCAGTGCATTGCACACCCTAATATACATAGGTTAGACTTGTCAATATTTAGTAATTTGTTTTCTGCGGGTTTCCCATTCACACATGCGGTTTTGCATGTGGAGAGTCTGTACAGTTGACTGCATGAAAGTAAGGGCCAGTGCACATTGTGCTCATTCCCCTTCCAATCCCTGCATGTGCACAATGAAAGTCTGTGTAGAGTTTTTGTTGGGACTGGAATTATGCTCATCCTTTGTGATTGAGCCACTCCTAGGGAAGGGTGGATGGTTCAGTCTACTTCCAGTCTGTGTCATTTTCAAATGTGTATAAATCTGTTCCATCTGATTTTGGCTTTAATTTGTGCATAAAAAAAATCCATCTGGAGTGGTAGCAAATAAGTTGAAAGCTCTGTCAGTTTTTCTTCTTTTTCTCTTTCAGTTACTGCAAAAATGCAAGATACGGATTGTGAGAAAGAGTCTGCATACAGCGTTTATGCATTTGGCGGTGTGCAGAGATTTGGATAAACATGTGGAGGCAATGGTAAGGTCAGCTGACATAAATCTGACTCCTTCTCCACTCTGCAAACATACACATTCATCATTGATAGAACTGTGTTCAAGACAACTCAATACTAGTACTTGCAGCTCTGCATAAGAAATGCCATCTCGGGAGATGTTTATATCAGCTTGGTAATTATCATGGACACCTATATTAAGAATCACCTTCAAGCAACCAGGCAGGAAAGTTTATTATTGCAGGGCCAGATGGGACAGTAGATTTAGCTGACCTGTTTGGTAGGCTGCCCTATGTAAACCAATTAATGCAAAAAGCAGCTTATGTTGTTCCTTGCTTCAGTAGGAAGTCATAAATTTTTGTTGTTTACATGTGCAGACCCCTTGTGAAGCTATATAGAAATATAGGGGTACAAAAAATATTCATGATTTTACCTGGGGACAGATTTTACTTGGGCACAGTTCCAGTAATGTGTCCCAAAATCAGTTCTAAAATCAGTGATTGCTAATCTGCAATAACAAGAACTTTTAATGAACAATAGTAAAACCATTTGCAATGAGTAGCAGCTTGTGAAATATCAAACTGGCAGTAAAAGCAGTATTAAACTTCAGCTGTTTGAATAGTAAATTCAGTTAAGTGAAGCCCAGCCTCATATAGAATTGCAAGGTAATCTGCCTGTTGTGCATCGATTTGCAGTAGCAATACAGAAAACATTAGCAATATGTCACTTTTGTATGTATGCACCCATAAGTCAATTCCACCCTATTTCTGCATTAATTTGCAATTTTTTTTAGCTTGCATGAAAATTTGCATTTAAATGGATATATCTAAAATTATATTATATCAGAATATATATTTAATGTATTTTGATCAATTTTTGAGTCAAGAACCATATTAGAACATTCTGGAAGTTGACAGATAACTAAAGTTCTGATCCACATATGTCTATGAGGTATAAATCAAGTCAGTCAGATCAGAATCCATGAAGATCAATTTCCTAAAGCATCCCTTAAATATATTTTCACCTCAAAACTGAGCACCCACTTTTTCAGGAAATGGAGGTTGTGGAAATAATTTGGGAAGTTTATGCATTCCTAATGGCAGAATACCTTACAATCTTTCTTTTTAAAAGAATAGTTTACTCATATTTCCCATATCAAAGGAAAGCAAGCGAAGACTCAGAATATACATTTACATTTTATTTCAGCAAACAGGAAATCAAAACAAATAGACAGTAGAAAATCTGCAAATATACAATTGATAACACATAAAGAAATGAACACTAATGAAGCTATCAGAGAACCATAATAAAAGTAATCAATTTGCAAACACAAAGAGAACGAGGAAAAACAACTTAGCCCATAATATCACTCCATAAAGCTGCATGGTTTGGGAGAAGCCAATCATGCCATACTCTCTGAATGAAACTTATTTAATAAAACAAAACAATTTCACATAAAACTTATTTCTTCAGTTGACAAGCAAGTTTTTCCATAAAGGCCACCAACCCAATTTGAGAATACCACTTCTCCATCAAATTAGGTAAACTAATTTCCAATTTCAGTATATGGGCCACAATGAAACCAATAAACTCTTATAAAGTGTCCTTTGTCTCCATTATCATTTTTATTTTTTTAAAAAAATTATACACAGCTTGATAGTAAACAAAAGCAAAACAAAAAACCCAAACCCTCAAAGGTAAAGAGATTTTCAAGTAAAGTAGATAGTGCTTTTATAGCCAACAGGAACACCCCCCCTTGACCCCCTGATGCTGTAACCAAGTACACAAGTGGACACAGCTGGGCAAGGTGAGGTCCCCCCAGGACACTCACTCAAGTCTTGGTAAGACGACCTAGATCAGCCCATTCATCCACAATCATGGTCGAATTATGGACTGATCTCTAATTGTATGCATACCCCCTGCCCATTTCCCATGCCTTAAATTGTTTGAATTTATCTGAACTATAGGACAACAAACATGAGTCTGACCAAACTGCGGGTGGCAGTGGAAGACAGGAGTGCCTGGCGTGCTCTGCTCCATGGGGTCACGAAGAGTCGGACACGACTGAACGACTAAACAACAACATAGGACAACTGGTGATTTAATCTAGAGCTTAGAGGTGATAAAGTGGGCAACAATGTTTTTATCCCTATGTCCCAAACATTTGAACCACTTAAGCAAAAAGGCCTTTTCAATTTGTTTAAATGCTTTTTAGTTCTAAAGGTGAATGGTAAAGTTCTAATTCAGTGATCCCAAGGAATATTCCATTGTTAGCAATGATTGACTAAACTTGTCTCCATGATTGATTTAGATTAGGGTTTTTTTTAAAGATGTACTGCATCATGATATAATGCTGAATTTTGTATACCCATCTCCCCAGAGTTAGTACATTGTTGCTGTCAGGGGTTCAGGAGCAGAGGCACAGGAAAGGGAGGAAGTAGAGAGCGAGGGGGAGGAGTCCGAAGGAAATGTTAGCGATGACAGCGGTCCAAGGTCTCCGAGTCTTTCCAGCGAATCGGAAGATTCACAGAAAGGGGCCCCCATGGTCAGGCCAAGGGGGGTGCCGAGGGGGACACCCCAGGAAGAAGGGGCCAGAGGGGACTCAGAGAGCAGCAGTTGGAAATCAGGACCAGCGTCCACACCAGAGTGCAGTAGGGGGGAGGAGTCCCAGGCATCGGGATCAGGCGGCGCACTGCCAGCGGGAGGACAGGAGGCAGGATTGGCCACGCCTCCATCGGGGAGCGAGGAAACGGTCAAGAGGAAGGTTGAAGGCTGGGCGCGCGCGCCAAGTTCAAATGTACAGGAGGGCGGCACAGTTGGCAGCCCGGATAGGGAGCCAGGTCCCAAAGCCCGCCGGAAAGAGCGGGAGGAGTCAGGGGGGTCAACGTCAGCGTCAGAAGAATCCAGGAAGGAAGGGACCCCGGGGGGTAACAGGACCCAGAGGAGAAAGGAGAGCTGGAAGAGGTGGAGTAAGGCTAGAGTCTTAAACTGGTGTACAGGGGGCGGAGATTCAGACGGAGCTTCACCGATCTAACCCTAGACGTAGAGCTGGGGCGCTGCGGCTTGAAAATGGAAACTGTACTTCAATAAAGACTTTTGTACATTACTGCCGGCTAGCGTTGGTCCTCTGTGAGCTGGGACCTGGAGCCAGCTCTGACAGTAAGCTCCGTCTCCATAAATTTTGCACCAAAAACCTCGTAACGTGAGTGGACGCAGCGAGGGGAGAGGATTGGTGCTTCGCGAGCTCACAAAAGTCAGGCAAGATGACTACAGAACAACAACTAGCGGCCCTGCAAGACGCAGTGACACAACTCAACGTGGAGGTAATTGCATCCAGGAAAAGGGAAGAGGAAGCGGCTGCCACCTGCAGGGATCTCCAAGCCAGGTTGGAAGTGCTTGCCAAGCAGGGGCAACCGGGACCCAAATCAGAGGGGATTGGGCTGGGGAAAAGAGGAGGCAGCCTTGCATCTCATTTCGATGGGAATTTACAGCAGTACCCTAACTTCCGAGCAGACCTGCTGTTTGCGCTGGAACTGCTGGATAAAGACTTTAGAGATGAGCAAGAGAAGGTGGGGTTTATCTGGTCCCATTTGCATGGGGAAGCTAAAGCGTGGCTGCGCAATCTGTGGAGAGATAAGGATCCGGCGCTCCAAAATGCGGATGCTTTCATTAAAGCGATGGATTCGTGTTTTCTATCAAATATAGACATTGATATCGCCAGAAAAGACATACATGGGCTCAAACAAGGTAGAGCCAGTGTAAGGCAGTACCATTCTCGCTTTTTTGGATTAGTCCATGCGCTGGGATGGGAGAAGGATTCTGCTCCAGTCAGAGACCTTTTTTGGGAAGGCTTGAATGCAAATGTGAAAGATGAGATTGCAAGGGGGGAGAGACCAAAGAGCACTCAGCAGGTGGTCCAGCGGGCACTGGAAATTGGGGTGCGTCTGGAAGAACGTCCATGGAACAGAGAAGAAGGACGTTGGGGACGTACGCCAGCGAGAGCACCTCCCCTCTTTCCCAAGGATGCAGCGCGTGCGCAATCCACACCTCCGCAGGGAGGGGGAGAGGAACCGATGGAGATTGGAGGCGCCAGGGCTCAGTCAGCTACCAGAGCCCTAACACCGGGAGCAGTCAAAGCGAAGCCTCCTAGAGGGAACAGGAAGTGCTACATCTGCGACAGTGTTCAGCACATGGCGAAAGAGTGTCCCCAGAGGCTCCACAAGCACACTGCAGCCTCAGCAACAGTAACAGACGCAACTCAGCAGAGAGAACCACAGCAGGGAAACGACAGAGTCTGGCTGGAGGAAGAGGCACTGGGGTCCAGCCAGACAAGTCAGTGAAGCAATCCCCAGAAATTTTGCAGCCCACAGATCCCCTCCCGCCCAAACCAGTGGTGCAGCTCACAGCATCGCTCCAACTACCCAATGGACTCACTATGGAAGTGCCGATTACCATTGACTGGTAGTAACGCAGACTTCATAGGACTGGATTTCATTCAACAGCACAACATAGCACTACTGCCAGCCACGCTGCCTCTGAAGGTTGTCACGGTGGATGGCAGGGAATTGCTGGGGGGGCAGGTGGTGCAGCAAACGCCTCCGATGGTGATGCAAATTGGGAATCACCGAGAAGTCATCAGCTTCAGTGTCACCCAACTGTCGGACACGCCTGTAGTATTGGGCATGAGTTGGCTGCACAGGCACAGCCCAGCATTGGCGTGGTACCAGCGCCAACTGACCTTCGGCTCCTCCTACTGTGCGGAACATTGCATTCTGCCTAGCCCGGAAGGGGAAGAGGATGACCCGCAGCTACAATTAGGCACGCTGCAAGCAGTGCCACTCAAGTACGCAGCGTTTTTGGAGGTTTTCTGCGAGAAGGAAGCGGACAAGCTGCCTCCCCACAGGTCCTATGACTGCAAGATTGACCTCCTGCCAGGGGCGACGCTGCCAACCGGGAAACTGTATTCCATGTCTGAAGACGAGCTGCAGGAACTCAGGGAGTTCATAGACCTCAACTTGAAGCGTGGTTTCATCCAGGAGTCGAAGGCAGTAGGGGGCAGTCCTGTTTTCTTTGTGAAGAAGAAGGACACGCCCCAAAAGAGGCTTGTGGTAGACTATAGAATTTTGAACTCGAAAACCAAGCCCACAGCCTTTCCCATGCCCAAGATAGACGACCTGCTCGCAACGGTGAGGAAAGGACGCGTTTTCACAAAGTTGGATCTGCGAGGGGCGTACAACCTGATTCGCATACGGGAGGGCGACGAGTGGAAGACTGCCATGTTCACGCCCCTGGGCACCTATGAATACAGAGTTATGCCCTTTGGATTACAAAATGGCTCCCACTGTTTTCAAGCCTTCATGCATCACGTATTGGCGGGTCTCCTCTACAAGAAATGCGTCTGCTTCCTGGACGACATCCTGATATTTTCAGAATCAGAGGAGACCCACGAGGGAGACGTCAAGGAAGTTCTGCAGAGACTGCAGGAGCATAGGCTGTACGCCAAGCTGGAGAAGTGCCAATTCGACATGAAGGAGGTAGATTTCCTGGGCTACAAGTTGTCGGACACGGGGCTCGCCATGGACAGCGCCAAGGTTCGCGCAGTGTTGGACTGGAAGAGCCCGCGCAATCGGAAGGCGGTCCAGCGGTTTGTCGGTTTCGCCAACTTTTACCGTAAGTTCATCAAGGGGTTCGCGATGCAGACGGCGGCCATTACCGACACGCTCAGCTCCAAGAAGAAGAAGTTCATCTGGACGGAGCAAGCGGAGCAGTCCTTTCAGAAACTCAAGCGTCTCTTCTCGTCCGAAGAGCAGCTGCTGCATGTGAATCCCAGCAGACCGATGAGGGTTGAAACGGACGCCTCAGACAGAGCCGTGGGAGCAGTACTGTTACAGCAAGACCCGCATGGGGACTGGAGACCGTGTGCCTTCTACTCCAGGAAGCTCAGCAAGTCAGAGCAGAACTACACCATCTGGGACAGGGAGTTGCTGGCCATTCATGCAGCATTCAAGGCGTGGTGGCACTTCCTCATCGGAGCCAAACACACAGTGCAGGTCCGCACGGACCATAAGAACCTGGAGTACTGGCGCACGGCAAGGTTCCTGAACCAGAGGCACATACGATGGGCGGAGTTCTTTGCGGATTTCGACTTCAGGATAGAGTACATCCCAGGCGACGACAACATCATGGCGGATGCACTGTCTAGAAAGCCGCAATACCTCGAAGAGGCGGCACCAGCAGCGGCCAAGCACATTTTCGCACCGAAAGCGTGGGCGTGCGCTTCAGCAACCGTGGACCTGGATGCTGTCCGTCGAGCGCTGCAGGAGGACCCCTTCGCACAAGCCAAGATGGAGGAGGTGCACAGGGGCACGGCGAAGGACGACGAGTTCCAGATACGCGACGGATTGCTCATCCGCAGAGGGGCCCTCTACGTACCGGGAGACGACCTCCGCGCGAAAGTACTGCATCAGTTGCACGACGCACCCACCGCCGGGCACTTTGGCAAAGAGAAGACGGTAGAATTAGTAGCCAGAGATTTTTGGTGGCCCAAGATGCGGGGGGAAGTCGCGGATTACGTCTCGACCTGCCAAAGGGCCAAGTCAGTGCACAAACCGCCGGCGGGACTGCTCGAACCGCTGCAGACACCGAGCGAACCGTGGGAGAGGGTGGCCCTGGACTTTGTCACGGATTTACCCAGCTCGAGGGGCAAGACGGCAGTGCTAGTGGTGGTGGACATGTTCACCAAAATGGCCCACTTCATTCTGTGCGCGAAGGTGGCCACGGCGGAACAGACCGCCAAACTGTTCATAGACCACATGTTCAGGGTTCACGGTCTGCCACGGTCTATCCTGTCCGACCGGGGGCGACAGTTCATCTCGAACTTCTGGCAGAAGCTGATGGGTTTCCTGAACGTCAAGATCAACCTAGCGTCGGCAAGACACCCGCAGACCAACGGACAAGCGGAGCGAGTCAACGCCATCATGCAGCAGTACCTGAGATGCTACGCAAATCAGCAGCCGGCAACATGGGTGGACTACCTGCCGCTCGCTGAGTTCGCCTACAACAACACGAAGCACGTGTCCACGGGGGTGACACCGTTCTTCGCCAACAACGGGAGGCATCCCAGAACCTTCCCGGGACTAGAGAGACTGGGAGAGGGGGAGCCACAGGCAGCGGAAGCCTTAGCGTCAGAGTTGCAGGAGGTTCACGAACAGCTTCGGAGGCAGTTAGAACTAGCAAAGCACGCATACAAACTGCAGGCTGACAAGCACAGAAGGGTTGGGGAAGACATACAGGTGGGAGACTGGGTTTGGTTAGCAGCCCAGGCAGTGCCGACCAGATCGTTAGCGAAGAAGAAGCTCGGACATAAGCAGCTAGGACCTTACCACGTCGAGGCACAGGTCAATCCAGTGGCCTTCCGGTTGACACTTCCGGAGGGATCCAGAATGCACCCAGTGTTCCATAGATCAGTGCTCACGCCCTACAAAGCACCTCACAGATTTCAGGAGCCGGGCACGGCACCAGACCCGCTCAGGGAGACGCCCACAAGGAGGGGGTCGCCAAGAAGGGAACCCATCAACCAGGTCACAGAGATTTTAGACTCGAGATGGGGGGAAGAGGGAGTAGAATATTTTCTCGCCAGAGAAGGTACCCCGGCCAGCGCCAACCGTTGGGTGCCGGACTATGCCTTGGACGAGCCTCTTCTCAAGGAAGAGTTTCATGCCATTTTCCCACACAGGCCCATGCCAGCCGCGTATTTCGACGACTGGCTTTTCACACCCACATTGTCAGCCAGCACGTTCCAGGGGTTCACCTCGGACGAAAAACCGGCACTAGAAACACGTTCCCCGGAGGGATCACCCCCGGGGTCTGCCTCAGACCGTTCTTATTGGTGGGACGATCGAACAGAGGAGCAGTGGCACAGGAAGTGGCTGAGGGGTCCTTGGCAGGCAACGTCCCCAGAGGAGACCGGGGGAGAGACGGACATGGACGTGTTGGGGGAGGACCTTGGGTTCGAGCACGGCGGCAAAGAGATGGAAGCAGAGGAAATCGAGGTCGGCGAGAGCACGGAGGACGAGCCGGACTTATCCGGCTGGATGCACGCCACGGGGGACGAACTGTATCCGGCATTCACCCCCACAACGACGGAGCACCCAGCACCCACACCTGAAGGAGGGGAGGGGGGAAGGGGGGGCTTCGAGGGGGGGATGGATGTCAGGGGTTCAGGAGCAGAGGCACAGGAAAGGGAGGAAGTAGAGAGCGAGGGGGAGGAGTCCGAAGGAAATGTTAGCGATGACAGCGGTCCGAGGTCTCCGAGTCTTTCCAGCGAATCGGAAGATTCACAGAAAGGGGCTCCCATGGTCAGGCCAAGGGGGGTGCCGAGGGGGACACCCCAGGAAGAAGGGGCCAGAGGGGACTCAGAGAGCAGCAGTTGGAAATCAGGACCAGCGTCCACACCAGAGTGCAGTAGGGGGGAGGAGTCCCAGGCATCGGGATCAGGCGGCGCACTGCCAGCGGGAGGACAGGAGGCAGGATTGGCCACGCCTCCATCGGGGAGCGAGGAAACGGTCAAGAGGAAGGTTGAAGGCTGGGCGCGCGCGCCAAGTTCAAATGTACAGGAGGGCGGCACAGTTGGCAGCCCGGATAGGGAGCCAGGTCCCAAAGCCCGCCGGAAAGAGCGGGAGGAGTCAGGGGGGTCAACGTCAGCGTCAGAAGAATCCAGGAAGGAAGGGACCCCGGGGGGTAACAGGACCCAGAGGAGAAAGGAGAGCTGGAAGAGGTGGAGTAAGGCTAGAGTCTTAAACTGGTGTACAGGGGGCGGAGATTCAGACGGAGCTTCGCCGATCTAACCCTAGACGTAGAGCTGGGGCGCTGCGGCTTGAAAATGGAAACTGTACTTCAATAAAGACTTTTGTACATTACTGCCGGCTAGCGTTGGTCCTCTGTGAGCTGGGACCTGGAGCCAGCTCTGACAGTTGCTTACTGCAAATGTGGCTTTTTGCCCTTATGTAAGAAGTCAATAAGTAGACATTCCAATTATTCTCTATTGCCATTCTGTATTGCCAGATAGATAGCAATAGGGATGGTTTGCAATAGGCACAGCAGCTTTGGTAATGTAATCATTTAATTGCTGCAGCACTCTCCAGCATCAGAGGAATATGCAGCTATTCATGCAATCTCTTTTAATTTCCTTTAGCAAATGTCTATAATTAAATTCTTATATACTCAGTAAGTTTTTAAGAATCATTACACTAAAACATTTAAAGGTCATGGTACACATTCTTAATTTTATTTATTGTAGTTGTTGAGCTAAGGTCAAGTTTAATGTCTCCTATTGGGCTTTAATTTATCCAGGTCTGGTTTATGTATAATCTTCAATCTTCAATATATAGTGTTCCTCACTCAGTCAATTTGTTGATTGCTTCATTTGAGAGCTTATCCACTCTTTCCTTTTGCCCCACTCCTTCCAGGCAGTGTTCCACGCTTTAACTTTCTGTGTTTGAGCATGTACCCCACCCCATTTCCCTGTGAAAACCCAGTCTTTAAAGCTGAATCAGAGCAAACATCAATTCAGGGTTTCCACAGATTGAGCTCCGATTCACTCCAATTGAGCTTCAAAGAACGGATTTTCAAGAGGAAAGCTCTGGGCCAAAAAAAGAAAAACAAACAAAAAGCACATGGACAGGAAGCTTTAAATTGCGGACCATGCCTGAAAAGACTGGGGGAAAGATAAGTGTAGATAATACAACCATAAAACTGTAAAGTTGAATGGGTCCCTGAGGGTCATCTGATTCCAACCCCCCACAGTGCAGGAATCACTGAAGAATCCATGACAGACAACCATCTGACCTCACTGAAAAACATCCAATGAAGGAGAGTCCTTCCAAGGGAGTTAAGCCCCGAGTTTATCAAAATGAGAGCAATATTATCCACACACAAAAAAAATAGTGAGTAGTTCCATAGGACTGGAGAACTTTTATTGTGCCATCCATTCTTAGTTCTCTAATGAGTGGTTCTGTCACAGAGAAAAAATAAGTGGCAACAATGGATAACCTTGCTTAGTGCCCCTGGAAATGTCAAACAACAGTGAGACCTGTCCATTGGCCCACACAAAACCCTACAGTCCATAAAATACCTTAGAAACTTTATTGTGAAGGTCCTAAGAACAACCTTGCAGGGTAGGCTGCTGATATGTCAGTAATGAAAAGACTTGGGATGTGCCGAGGAGCTTGGTTAAGTAGACAAATACTTACCTGCTTCCTGAAAGAAGGAGTTCATTCAAAAGCCATCTGTTATGACATGATGAACCATCTCACAATTTTCTTCCTCAGTAGATTTATGCAAAGTTGGCTGTTTGAGACTGAGCTTTCAGATTGGTAATTATATGGAACTAATCCAGTGTATGGTCAATGTGCACTAAGCAGCTGCCTATCGGCCTGGAAAAAAGATGCCCGGAGAGTGTTCATGTTTACTATCTCCAGCTCTATAGGATTTTCTTCTGCCCCCCAGATGTTTTCCATTTTCTATGCTGTTATCATTTAAGAATCATCAGAGAAAAGAGGGTCCACATTTTGATTGGTTGTCATGTATCCTGCTCAAGTTCAAGACACTCACTTTTAATTAATTCAATAGGTGAAGACTTTGACATCTCAAGAAGCAGATTAAAGTGATTTCTGCATGTTACAATTTTCAAGGTTTCTTTCCAAAGCATCATCCTGGAACAGAACAGCTTGCAAAAATTTAGCTGCAGAAACAGATGGATTCATTACAGCGGTCAACATGTCCCTTCACAAAATGAGGTGAGATGTTCCATAAAAAAAAATCTTCCAACTAATTAGGAGAACCCTTGGTCCAATAGAGCCTAGTCATGTCAAAGCGGATACTAGAAGTCACACTGAAATAAATCCAAGTTATGTAGAGGACTGTTGAAATTAGCTCCAGTGCTTCTTTGGGGGACAGGGTTAGACAGGTCATTATAACCCAACAGGGCTGCTAACTTGGGCCCCAGATTGTGGGCACCCAGTATGCGCGCACCGTGATCACATCGCAACGTGACATCATGAGGGCACGGTGGGCATTCTGGCAGCAGCGCCGTGTGCCAAACACCCAGCCCGCCGTGCAACAGCTTTCATATGCTCTGACATTTCCCAAGAAGGGATCAGGTCACCGCTTCCTCGGAAGTAAGATCTGCTGCTGCGAAGCCTGAGCCCAGGGAGCTGCAGGCAGGCGCATACACCTCCAGCCCCAGCCAGGGAAGTGGAGCTCTAGCAAGAGGGTGCTGGTGAAGCAGTTAATTTATTTTGAGCGCAAATTCAATACATAAATGTACAAAGAAGGTCAACAGCCCTTAAAAGCAGCTGGTCGCAGAGCCTGCCATGTGGCAGTGGAAGGCTGGGATTGGGCTGCTGGGAAGGAGCCCCAGGGAGCGGCTGTGGTGGCGGGATGCCATTCATCCAAGCCACCAACGGCTTTGAGAGGGGGCCTCACCAAGGCAAGCTCCCACCCAAGGATGTCTCTTTGGCGAGAGAGAGAAAAGGGTAGAGTTGCAAGGCAAGGAGGCTGTGGGGGCAAAGAGCAGGCTTGCAAGAGGCCCTCCTTCCCTTCCTCCTGGCCTATCCCAAGTCCCAAGGAAGGGCATGCGGAGCGGGAAGGGAGTGGAAACGTGTCTCCTTCCTTTCTCCACCGCCTGGGTCTTAGCGTCCTATGGAGGCGGCCACTGAGAGTTGTGGGTGCCCAGCCCCTTCGTGGGCAATTTTATGGGTGCTCAGGCAACCCAAAGTATCAGGAGGGCACAAGGTTTGGAATGGCATTCACAGCAAGGCGGAAATGAAATAGCTTTGGATGGACACATTTATATGTTCCTAATTCACTTTCACTTAATTAGCCAGATTGGGTATATCGCACTAAGTGTTCAGATACATTGTACCTCTGAATATCAGTTGCTGGGGATTCCATGATAATGAAGGACAGTTGTAGTTACACCTTCGTTGGCTTCTGGGTGGTTATTCTTGTAAACAGGATGATGGATCTTTGGTCTGATCCAGCAGGACTCTACAAAGATAATGCATTGGTATTTAATTAATGTGACAAAATCCTATTAATCCTGCACTATACTCCACAAGCACCTGCAGATGGAGCTCATCTGTTTTTATCTTTTGTTATGCTTGCAAGCCAATTTGGATGACCCTAGAAAAGTGGCCTACAAATATTTTAATTAACCTCCCCTGCTTTCTTCTGTCTATAATTTTACTTTTTGCCTGAATACATAGGTTACTTATTTGTGGGCGCTAAAACAGCATGCATACGCATGTCCATTGCTGAATGAGCTCTAGTTATGGGGACTGAAACTCAATGCTATTTTATTCATTCAGTACTCTGACGACATGGGATATTTAGGCTCAGTACTACATGTACGGAGTAAGAACCACAGAAATCAATGGCTTAAGCTAACATTGTTAATCAATTTCAGTACACATCAGTGGAAGGGAAGTGTAAAAAGCAATGCAGAAAATGATATAGTTCTTTACATAACCATTTTAGACTTAAAAAAGATAGTGAATACCACTCATATTTGCTATCATGATTTCTTTTCCTGACTGTGGATGAACATGTGGATTGTGGCTATTTCTGTTACTAACAGAAGCCTCCAACAACCCTACCCATCAGAAAGAAAGGTTTCATCAACATATACTGGGTTTGATATTCTTTCCTCATATACTTTCACATTTGCTTTTAATACACAAGCTTAGCAGAATGATAAGTATAGTTGCACTAAGAATCTGCAGCAGAGAGCTAGGCCTTTACAATGTGTCCTGCTTCAACATTTCACAAGCCAATTTATATGTGTTAGGGACATTCCTTCTTGCTATTCCACCTTGTGGAAAGGGAGTATTCACTGAACCATTTATTTTTAAGTATTTGGCTCAAAAGGGGTGGAGAAGCAAGGGAAAGAGAACGATCACTGGTGCAATGGCAGCTGTTAAAATGTTCCCAAAATGCCTATGAGAAGGAAACAGGTTATGAAAAGGCTTGCGGCAAAATAATGTTATGCCTAGGCAGTTAGTAGAAGAAAAGTAACATGCAAAAATAAAATAAAATTGGGGCACTGAAGTAGGCCATGTTTTGTGATTGGATCAAAGAAAACAGAAGAATTATGAGCTATTTCTGTTCTGAACTAGGTGATTGCAAACTTTATGTCATGAAAAATGTATTTTCATTTTGAGTAATATTCTCTCTGGCATCTGTATGCGAAAAGATGTGTAAGAGCAACTGCAGGGCTCAGGTCAGCAGCCCACAATTTTTGTGAGTTCCAGGGAGTCCACCACTGATCTTTTGGTGAGGGTGAATTGGGAGGAGTTCTTTAATGGAGGGACCAATGATAACCACATGAAGGCTTGCCACTGCCTTAAGTGGAGACTTGGCTGCTCCCACCAGGGCCCTGGGAATGATGCTACTTCAACAGGTTCACACCTGATCCATCCATATCTCAGGGCTGCCTACAAATGAGGGTGACCAAGTCTTTTTCCATTCTAAAACCAGACCTTAATCCAGACAGGAAAAGATCCAAATTATTCAGGAATACCTGAAGTTGAGATGGTGCCACACCAAATCCCTTATGTGAAGGTTAATTGTGTTGGAAACGCCTATAATATTCTGTGTGGTTGCTTCATTAAAACTCACTGCAAAGTGGCTCCCTAATTTACCTTTCATAGGTAGAGTTTTTTATTATTCCATTTATAATGTATATAAAGGGGCGCGGGTGGCGCTGTGGGTTAAACCACAAAGCCTAGGACTTGCCGATCAGAAGGTCGGCGGTTCGAATCCCCGCGACGGGTTGAGCTCCCGTTGTTCAGTCCCTGCTCCTGCCAACCTAGGAGTTTGAAAGCACGTCAAAGTGCAAGTAGGTAAATAAGTAATGCTCCGGAGGGAAGGTCAACGGCGTTTCCGTTTGCTGCTCTGGTTCGCCCGAAGCGGCTTAGTCATACCGGCCACATGACCTGGAAGCTGTATGCCGGCTCCCTCGGCCAATAAAGCGAGATGAGCGCCGCAACCCCAGAGTCGGTCACAACTGGACCTTATAGGGGTCCCTTTACCTTTACTAATGTATATAAAACAGAGAGAACAAAATGATAACAGTCAAAATTTAAAAGATGAAAAAAAACCCCTATAAAATAGGCACATAGAATGAGTAGTTGTGCATCAGTTAAAAGAAACTATCAGATCATCAAGCATAGTTCCATATTTGCCAGGCTTGTGACAAGGGTTGTCTTGAAAATGATGGTTCAGCTGGATATGTCATAAAGGAATGCCAAATCATATAAAAAGTATCTGGAGGTTCTAGTCCTTATTGAAATCTCAAATTATGTATTATTATTTGAGAATGAACAGTACCAAACATCCAGTGTAAGATTTTGGCCTGTTCATAATTGAATTGTAATTACTATACATACTGCTAAGATAATATAGAAGACCAATTCTTTTGAAAGTATATTTATATAGATATCATCAAAGATATTCAGTAACATTAATTTTGGACTACAAACAGTAGTTCCCTTAGTAATATTTATCATTACTGTCATCATGATATTCCAAAAATCTCGCACCAACTGACATTCCAACCATAATTTATATTAGGTACTAACTTTATTGCAGCTGCTCCCACAATTAGGTGATATAGAAGAAAACATTTTTGACATTTGCAAAGGTCTTAATTCACATTCACCCCTTAGTGTCTAGGAATTTGGGTTTCAGGGCTGAGCTTCCTAAATTGGGCCATGCAATTACGTATTTTTCGCCCCATAGGACGCACATTTTCCCCTCCAAAAATGATAGCTGCCTGCTTCCCGGAACGCCGGGTGTGCTGAAAGCAGAGCGCCCGGCGCTTCGGGAACACATCCGCAACCTAGGCAGCCCTGCGGTAGTTCCTGAAGTAGAGCGCCCCACGCGCGGGGCAGACATCCGCAGCGTAGGGAACCCTGCGGGAGTTCCCGCAGGGCTCCCCACGCTGCAGATAGCAGCCTGCCGCCTGGCGCGCAGCACACCCTGAAGCAGAGCGCCCCTCACGCCGGGCAGACATCCGCAGCCTGCCGCCCGGCGCCCAGCGCGCCCTGAAGCAGAGCGCCCCTCGCGCCGGGCAGACATCGGCCAGCCCCACAAGCTCGGGGGACAGCGGGGAGGCGTAGCGCCGCCATCCCGCTGTTCCCCGACCTGGTTTTGGGGGAGAAATAAAGGAAAACATTTTTCCTTTATTTCCCCCCCAAAAAACTAGGTGCGCCCTATGGGACGGAGCGTCCTATGGGACGAAAAATACAGTAACCAGTTCAGACCCTCCAAGTGTCTCTATTTTTCAGGGACAGCCCCAAATTTACAGAAGCCGTAACAGTTCCTGATTTGATCCTGGAATGTCCCGCTTTTCCTTAGGGTGTCCCTATTTTCATCAGAGAAATGTTGGAGGATATGCCAATTAAGTATTGCCTTGAGACTAATATGATCAATACAAAATAGACAGGTTCTGGCTGCTTTAGAAGTGCCCTTTAAGAAATCATATTAGCTTGGTTGTTCACAACCATTTGCTTTTTTTGTTGTTGCCTCTTTTTAATGCTGACAAAATCCTGCTATGTAATTGAATAATTAAAAATCTGAATTGGATGATTCACCTTCAACCTCGACTCCTCTAGGACAAGATAATAATGATGTATGAGGGGAAACTGAAGCTGAACACATGAAGAAGCGATTATCATCACCCAGATGTTGATTACTGCCTATTCATTCATGAACTGAATGTCAGCTGTTTGTGTTCAATGCAATTCAAAACTTCCTGAATACTTTAATTTGCTTCCACTCTGTGGACAAGCTGCCTAAATAAATATCATCAATTGTTATCTAATTCTTGTTTAACATGATCTTCAGAAGCAAACAAAAAATTTTCAGCAGAACATTAGAAACAGGCAGTTTACCCACAATGCTTATCACTGTAAAATGAAGACTCACTGTTTCCATGTCAATCTCATACAGCAAAGAGGTTTCAGTGCCATATGGTTTACAGACCCATCTGTGTACCCCAAGGAGAGGCTTGACTTTCATTGCAAATGAAAACTTGTTTTGTGAAAGGTTAAAGTGGCAACTATATATATATGTATTGACGGATTCTCTAAAACATCGTTTCCCAGCTGTTTGTGCCAGATCCTTGTTTCTATTATTGGAGAATGCTTTTAACTTGAGGGGAAGTTACAAATTTCTAAATGCAACAAACAAATCAAATCTGTGACAACATACTGTTGGTGCTATTGGCAAAGTACTAAAAGGGGTGAAAGAGCTTAGCTGACTTTTGCAAAACTTTCTCTAGTGTTTCCCAGTGTTTTGATATCTTCTTTATCCTTCAGCACGCATGCACACCAACACCCACATACCCCTAACCTATCTCTCATCTATTGCCACAGGTTCAGGATTTCTGGCATCAGCTTCTATGAGCATCTAAGAAATGATGTTTCCATCATCCAAAGTCTCCTTCAAGATTTGATTGTTTGATTTCTATACCACTTGATATATAAAAAATATCTCTAAGCAGTGTATAGGAAACTGAAGCAACAACAGACAACTTAAAGAAAATATTGCAAAAATACACAATTACATATAAAAATGTTACATTAGTACAAAGTTGCATACATATCATCTATCTTTCTATCTATATCTATCTCTCTATCATCTATCTATCTATCTATCTATCTATCTATCTATCTATCTATCTATCATCTATCTATCTATCTATCTATCTATCTATCATCTATCTATCTATCTATCATCTATCTATCTATCTATCTATCATCTATCTATCTATCTATCTATCTATCTATCTATCTATCTATCTAATCCATCATCTATCTATCATCTAATCAGTTCATTTCCCTTCAGGCACACCCTTCCTCTCAGCCTCCAGGTTTTCATCCAGGGTCCAAAACAAACTTTCAGCTCACCCACAAAAGTCGAGAGCACTAGTTGCCATCATTCTCTCCAAGATTAGATGTACCAGACATAACTGTAACATTTAAGGCAAATTCCTAGCAATTTAGGAGAAAGATCCTTACTTTGCATACCTTTAGTAGCAGCTCTAAGGATCAGTCAGAAGTGGCATTTTCATGGCTTTATTGGACCAGCAGCCCCTGCAAACAGAAGCAGAAAGCAAACTGCTGTTCTTCCCTGGAATAATTTATCTAGATTCACAGATTGTCCTTTGCCCCTGACTCACTCCCTAGGACTCTGCCTCTCTAATCTCCTTATTCTGAGCCAAGGGCTACTGTCTCATTCATGATGCATGCCAGCAGGGGGTGCAATTCCAAAATAGCCCAATGGGGGCTGCTTGGATCACCCCACATTGGCCTTCAACTAAACCAGTGGCTTTCAACAGTGTGCTGTGGCACCCTGGGGTGCCTTGACCAATGGTCAGGGGTGCCACTGGCATCACTGGCCTCTGTCCCTCTTTCCTTCCTCCATCCTTTGATGGCCTCTTGCATCTCTGCCTCCCAAAGGCTTGCACAGCTGTTTGTTGCAGCACCCCATGATGCCTCTGGGGCTGACCAGGTGGTTCTGGTTGCCAGGAGCTGAGGTGGCCTCAGAGCCAGCCAGTCTGCCAGCCCTTGCTGTAGGGAATGGACAGACAAGTGGCAGGCCAGGCAGGCCCAGCGGTGCCGCAGCTGGTTCCCAAGGTAAGGTGCTGGCTTCACGTTCACCTTTGGCCAGTCTCTGTTTGGCTGCTAAGGCTAGGGCCATCCTCTGTCCAGGCCCCTGTGGGGTGGCGTCGAGGAGACACCTCTTTTTTGGGTGGGGGACAGCTCAGAGACCAGGCTTCAGCAGCAGCGACTGCCCAGAGAACGCCCAAGGAGAAGGGAGAGGGAGGAGGCTGAGGGAACACTTCACAAGGGGAGGACGTTCGAAAAAGGGTGAGGGGCTGCTGCCCACTCCCCAGGCAAAGGGTGATGTAACTGGGCCCCTGAGCCCCACAGAGGTGCTAGAGAGAAGATGGAGTTGGTCAAGGAAGCCATGGACTCAAAAGGGTATATTCATGGTTATTCCAGAAGGCAAGACTGGACCAATGTTGGCAATATAAATATCCAAATATAATTAATCATACAGTGTAACGTGCTTTCCTAGACACTAATGAAAGTGAAATATACACTAATGAAAGTGAAATTTAATATACTGTATGTTCAGATGTTCCTAATACGAAATCTATTCCTAGTGTCTGTTCCAGAGTCTAGAGTTTGTTGATGCCAGCCACTTGGAACTCTGAAGTAAAGTTCGTGAGTTTGCATGGGATGTTGCTGCAAAAGAATAGGAATTTTATTTATTTTTTAAAAAAAGAACCACCCATTTCTTTCTAGTATAGCATTTCCTTGTCTGGACTACGTATCCTTCACCTACATCTTCAAGACTTTTCAGCCACTGTGCCCCGCATGGAAACTAATCAGTAATCAGAGACTAGAGCATAAAACACCTTACAACTAAGAAGAGCCTTTATATAATAAAAAATAAAATTGAACTCTTGTGGAATAAAATATTTTTACTATTTGCTTGGAAATGATAAATAATAATAATTTTATCATTTATCCCTTGCCCATCTGGCTGGGTTGCCCCAGCCTCTCTGGGTGGTTTCCAGCACATATGAAAACATAATAAAACAGCCCATGAGAGTATGCAGAGATGGAGGAAATATAACCTCCTTTGGTTTCTGCAGTCAGGTTGCTGCCACAAAAAACGCCCTGCCACTCATTACCTCAGCTCTCTCAGTGGTGGGACGCACAGCTGAACCTGCAGTTCATCAGCTGCAGTTTCTAAGTACCTCTCAAGGGCAGATAATATAAAATGCTTTGCAGCAGTGCTCTGAATAGGAAGTCGCTCAGAAAGGCACGTGTGTTTGTGTGTGTGCTTCTGTACTGTATGGCAACCACCTTTTCCCCCTTGCCAGTACCTTTATGCCTTCACCAGCAGCAAAGTAGACTAGAACTGAATAGTACGAAGTGACTAGATGCTCCTCAGGGTCCCTTACGACTTTACAATTCTATGATGAGGGCTATGTGGTATAGCTTGAAAATGAAATTGTTGAAATTGTTTGTTTGTTTTTTTAAAAAAAATCATTTTAGCCACTTGATGGTGCTATTGGATAGGGAAACAAAGCTAATCTGAAATCCAGAAATATATTCAGGGTAAGCTAACCACAGTTCCCTGCTTTTATTCAACCACAATCATCTTTATTCTATACAAATACAGTAATATCCATTCTAATCACAGATTTATTCTATCCAACATATTCTATTTTGTAACATTTCATAATATTGAAAGGTTTTTCCTTTCATATTTCAATAACCCACAAAGCACATAGGAAATTGGTAGTTTGAAAAGTAGGGTTTAAATTGTACAACTAAATAAATAAAAGCCATTAATGATAATGATATTCTTTAAAAAGCATGCCACGGTGTCTACCTCTCTCTACTAAAACATTATGGAGAGACCTCCCTCAACAGCCCTATACCCTCCAACATTTCGGGAGGGCAAATTGGGACACACACCTGCACCATCCCTCTGCCCCCATTGCTTGCCCAGTCCTGCCTGCCACGGTCACTTGCCCACCCCTTGCCTTGCCTACCTGCCCACTCGCTTGTTCGCGCTCTCTCTCCTTGCACCTTCACCCTCCTCCTCCTCCTCTACACTTCACCTCCACTGAGGCCACAGCTTCCACCTCCTTCGCCTCTTTCACCAGCAAGTGCAGCCCCTCAGAGGCACTTTGGTGCGACCCTTTAACATTACCAAAGCTCCTTCCTGGAAGGCACCCTGGCGACTGCCTGCAGGGTCGCTCCTGGGCAGCTTCTGGTCCAGCGCTCTGGTGCTTGTCAGCAGAGTTGGGCGCAACCTTGCTCACTCACCTCAGGGTCCCTGTTTTAACTGGGACATTTCAGGATCCAAACAGAAGCCAGGATTGGCTGCTGTTATCCTGAATGTCCCACTTAAAATGGAACAGTTGCAGGCTATGCAACCCCAATGGGGGGGGGGGGTTCCTTTTGACTTTTCTTAATCTTAAAAGATGTGCATTGTGGCTTCCATGATGCTCTCTTGCCAGGGCCTGGAAACAAGGAAGTAGTGAGCATCATAGAGGCTTGAGGCAGCTTTATAAATATAAGAAGAAACTCCACCCCCACCTCCCACCCCCGTAGGATAACCACACAGTTGTGCAGCAGGGCTTGCCAATCGGAAGGTCAGCGGTTTGAATTCCCACGACGGGGTGAGCTCCCATTGCTCAGTCCCAGCTCCTGCCAACCTAACAATTTGAAAGCACGAGGTGCAAGTAGAAAAAAGGTTCCGCTCTGGTGAGAAGGTAAACGGCGTTTCCGTGCGCTGCTCTGGTTCGCCAGAAGCGGCTTAGAAGCTGTACGCCAGCTCCCTCGGCCAACAAAGCGAGATGAGCGCCTCAACCCCAGAGTCGGTCACGACTGGACCTAATGGTCAGGGGTCCCTTTGCCTTTACCTTTAAGTATGGAGAGCATTGTAACAATCCTGTAAAAAATGCATACCCCTCACCCACATTATCCCAATACTCTGGCATACAAAGGCATGCCATCTTCACCCTGAAAACTCCACCCCCCCTTCCCTCTTCAGGTGCATTTCTGTTTCACCCTTCCATTCTGTGAATGACCAAAAAGAAATCAGGAAAAAAAATCATGTACACAGAATGGAAGATGACACGCTTCCCAAGGCCGTGCTCTGTGGGGAGCTGACTTCAGGCACTAGGCCTGTTGGCAGACCAACTCTGTGTTACAAAGATGTTTGTGAATGAGACATGAACACTGGCAACATCAGGCCTGCCATGTGGGAATCCCTTGCAGACGACTGCAGAGTCTGGAGATAGGCAGTCTGGTTGTTCCTCCACAGCAGTGACCAGAGGAGGAATGACCAGAGCAGCACAACCAGACACCTTCATCTGCCCCAGCTGCAATAAATCTTGTCTCTCCAGTGTCGGTCTCTACAGCCACAGCAGGCGCTGTAGCTCTCCAATGGTTTGACTTCACCCTCAAAGGCACATTCCTCCATTGTCTCCTGAGACAGACAGATGCCAGCACAACAACCATTTAAAGCCTTTCTTACACCATGTCACCTTTTACATGCTTTCATGAGGAGTTTTAATATGCTAAAATACAAAAACATAAAGCTGTCTCCCTCCTTTGCATAAAACAGGATTTTTGTCTCTTGAATCATATTATACAATTTACCCAGTTTTAGCTTGTTAGCCTACAATAGATCTGACTGGTAGTAGATGATGGTGATGATGATGATGATGATAATAATAATAATAATAATAATAATAATAATAATAATAATAATAATAATACCCCCACCCATCTGGCTGGGTTTCTGGTTTCCCCAGCCACTCTGGGTGGTTCCCACCAGAATATTAGAAGCACAATAAAATGTCAAACATTAAACTTCCCTAAACAGGGCTGCCTTCAGATTTCTTTTAAAAGTTATAGATGTTTATTTCCTTGACATCTGATGGGAGGGAGTTCCACAAGACGGGCGCCACTGCTGAGAAGGCCCTCTGCCTGGTTCCCTGTAACCTCACTTCTTGCAGGGAGGGAACCACCAGAAGACCCTAAGAGCTGGACCTCAGTGGGCTGAATAATGGGAGTGGAGACGCTCCTTCAGGTATACATGCTATAATATCACTGGTGTATTGAAAGTACACCTGATAGTTATATTATGGCATGTATAGCAGTGAAATTCACTGATTACATCCTTTTATTGCATGATAAAATATTACAGGGAAAGACAAAAACAATGGAAACAGCAATGAGAAATGTTTCTGGCCTTCTAGCAAAATATAATCAGAGAATGAACTGGCAAAGGAAAGCAATGGGGAAAGCAATGGAAATATGTCCATCATCATGATGGACAGCTTATGTGTTTATATAGGGATTCTGGAATGAAATGACTACAATAGTTGGGTTTAATATTTTGGCAGCAAAGTTAAAATCAATTAAACAAGATTCAAAAGCGTCAATAGAATGTTTGAAAGGAGGAATGATGCACAAATAAAGACAATCTGGGGTGGGGATGTTGTTTAAAGAGCCACTTGGAAGCTTGTTGCAAATAGTTCAAGTTAACTTGAAGATCTTCATTGCTACCATAAATTTCAACTGCCTTGTGTCACTTTTCAAATGTCTCTACTCATTCATAGATTATTTTATTTTAAAATGGTCAACACTTAACCAAATTGCATTTGCCATAATTTGCATAATTTCCTATTACCCTGGGTGGACTTCAACTTAAGTTTTACTCAGAGTAGATCTATGGACATGAATTAATTCATTAGTTTCATTGGGTCAGTGCTGAGTAAAATTTAGCTGAAGTCCACCCATTGTCATTAGCAACCCATGACGCTAGCTTTAATCACTTCAGTTATTAATGGGAGCTGGCACCAGCAAGCCACTAAAATCAATTATAAGTTTCTTTCTGAAAGTGATAAGGTAGTGTTTCTCAAATGGGGGGCCATATCGGCCCCTGCCCCCTGGACATTCCCAGGGGGCCGCAGGTGAAAATCACATAAATGGGGGGCCACGGCATGAGACTAGGGGGCCCCAGAGGGAAGTGAGAAGTGAAGAAAACAGATAAGTGGTGAGAAAAGAAAATAGAAAAGAAAACAGAGAAGTAGAGAGAACAGAGAAGTGGCCGTGCTTCCCAGTGGATGGAGCACCAAGTGTACTCCCCGCCCCCAATTTTTTATTAGTTTTCACAATATTATAAACAAACAAACACACAAAACAAACAAACATAAATCATAGCCTTATTGAAAATTACAGTTATTAACTTTGTTAAGTGACTTCCTCGCTTCCCCTTGGTTGAATTAAATTGCATGTCCTTTTAACGGTTTTCCAAATCCCAATTTTGTGTACTCTGTGGCAATGTTGCTTCCACTTCCTTCTTCCTCCCAATTCCACACTCCAACGCTGTCCACATCTCGTTTGTCATGGACAAGGGGCGTGGCAGCAGCAGTGCAAGTATTACTGCGAAATGAGGTATGTGGCTGGGAAAAAGCAAAACTGTTTTTCATGGCATTTCCTATTTCATATTTAGTAGAATCGGGTTTCAGTTGAGTGAATTATTTTCTCAGCCTAACGCAGAATAGCCACATATGTTTGAAAATCTGTTTAAAAATCTGTTTAAAATCTGTTTTAAAATGTTGAGGTGTTGGAATCTAAAAAATAAAAGGTAGAAATAAGATGTAATAATAGTAATATTGAGAGGGCAGGCTTTTTTAATGAATTAAAAAAATTAAATGGGGTTAAAAAAATTTCTAACAACAAAAAGAATAGTAGTAGTAGTAAAAATAGGTGAGTAATAATAGAAAATGTGTAGAAGTGAATAAAAAATGAATACTAATGGTATTAATGAAAAAAGGGGAGCTCTTTTTTTCTTTTTCTCTCTGCTTTGTTTTCTGTTTGGCTCCAGAGGCCCCCAGGCCCCGGAGCTGTGCTGGGCCGTCAGTAGGGTACTCTTGGTCCCGGTGCGATCGAGGCCGTTGGGGAGGCTGGGGGCTCTGAATAGCTTCCCTGGCTCTCGCACCAGACAGCCCTGGCTCCCCCTGGTTGCAGCGGCAGTTTTGGCGGCTTGGGAACCAACCAGGCAAAGCAATGGGTGGTGAGAATTGGTGCTCCGCATGGCTGTGGCGCTCGCCATTTTGCCTCGCCGGAAGTTGTCGCAAAGAAAACATTTAAATAGCTTCCTTTCTACCAGGAAGGAAACAAGGTCGGAAGAGGGCCACAGTTGGGAAAAGGTTGAGAAACACTGACTTAAGGCACACAGTAGTATGCAACTATTTATTTTATTTTATTGTATTTTTTTGTTTCAATACAATATTTTATTGGTTTTTTCCATATTACACAGTATAACTAAACCAAAGCCATCACCACATCCTTCCCATTCCCCCATATACCCATCAATCAAACCTAATATTCTTTTGTCCCTCCCCCTGCTTCCCTCTGCCCCCACTCGATTTCCTCTACATTCTGAGGTTACGTTTATTTTTGCATTTTACAATCTTCTCAAATCTTATATATTCTTATTATCTTTCCTTACTAATTTACCTTCCCTCTGATACTTTACATTTTTATCTAGGCATATTAGCATATCTTTTTTTGGAGCAATATTTTACCATCAAAACATTCCCACTCCTTTTCTAATTTTTGATTTGATTGGTTTCTTATAATAGCTGTTAGTTTTGCCAGAGTTAAGTATTCATTTAGTTTAAAAATCCATTCCCCCCTTAAGGGTAGAGTTTGTGACTTCCACTTAGCAGCAATCACTACTCTAGCGGCTGTACTTGCATATAAGATCCCCCTCCCTTGGTATCTCTTCCCCTATCAATCCAAGGAGATATATCTCTGTTTTTTTAATATTGATATTTTCAACATCTTCTTTAATTCTTCATGTATTACTGTCCAAAATTTCTTAATTTCCTCACACCTCCACCACATATGTATTGTTGTTCCTTTTTCTTTACCACATCTCCAATCAAAGGTTGGGTTTAAATTTATGTATCTTTGCCAGCTTAAGTGGTGTTAAATACCACCTATGGAACATCTTAACAAAGTTTTCTTTGATTGTATATGAGGCGGTAAATCGTATATCTTCTCGCCAAAGTTTCTCCCATTGCTCTAGATAGATAGTGTGACTGACATCCTGGGCACATTTAATCATCTTTTTTTTCACTTCTTCATCCATCAATTCCCAGTCCATTAAAAGATTATGTTTTAGATAACAATTTCTTATTGTTCTTAATTATTATAGCATTGAATTTTGAATCCTCTTTTGCAAAGCCTTTCTTTTGATCAGAGTTAAATATACTTCTTAGTTGTATATAGTGCCATCTCTCAATTTCATATTGCCATATCTCTTCAAACGGTTTTAGTCTGAATTTCCCTTTTTCCTCTTCCAATAGTTGTCTATATGTTGGCCAATTTGTCCTCATATTCATTTTTTTTACAGCATATGCCTCCAGCGGCTATATCCACCAAGGTGTCCATGGTTCCAACTGCAGTCTATTTTGTTCCAAACCTTATATAGTGCACTTCTAAGTATATGATTTGTAAATTCTTTATTAACTTTTACCTTCTCATAATTGAGATACTCATGCCATCCATATCTATTGTTAAAACTTTCAAGGTCTAATATATTCGTTTTTTCCAATCTAATCCAATCTCTTACCCATATTAAACATTCCGCTTCATAATATAATTTTAAATTTGGCAATGCCAATCCTCCCCTTTCTTTTCTTTCCGTCAATAATTTATATTATATATGCGTTTTTTCCCTTGCCATACAAATCTCATTATATCTTTCTTCCATTCTTTGAAGCAATTCTCTTTATTTATAATTGGTATGCAACTATTTATTTATTTGTTTATTTAAGCATCATTCTTCATTGAATGAATTTGGAAAAAATATAGAATCACATTCATTTTAAATGTGTTTTTGCTTTTCTGTACAAACTTTAAAAAGCATCCTTACCAAAAGTAAAAAAACAACAACCCAACCCTACACAAGCTATTTTACCTGTATAAATGAAGTGTGAGTTAATTCACAAGCAGTTATTGGGATAAGAAAGGTTTCATATCTAAATATTAGGGTACAAATGGATTAAGGAGGGCTGAATTGAATATTTCAGGGTTGGATTAGAAATAATAATAATAATATATGCTGCCCATCAGACTGGGGCAGGCTTTCAACAAATTAAACAGCCAAATCGTTGTGACTAGTGACTAAGATGAATACAGCAAACCATCCTTGCCAACTGTTTTAATGATTGTAACAATCTATACCTGGCATTTCCCAGCTGGACTACCATCTACGTCTTGTAACTGTTAGAGGTGTAGAATAATTTCATTTGGTCTGTATTTTTAAGCAAACCAACCTAACTTTCTGTTCTTGGATTTATATGAGGATCAAAATGAAGTTAACAACCAGATTTCACATTTCTCCAAATTTTGCAATTCAGTTTCATTCAAATGTGTGTGTGTGTGTGTGTGTGTGTGTTTGGGGAAATGCACAGAAAATCATATAAATATATATTTTATCCTGTGAATCCATACAAAAGTGCATTTTAGGGAGAAATTCATACAAAAATGGGAAGAACGTAAATGCAATTTTTTCATGCAGTTCATTGTTTTGTCCAGGGAATAAAATGGCACCTTTTCTGTGAAATCTCACATCAAAACAGGCTGATTTGTTGATCTTTCTAATTGGCAAAATTGTTCAGATAGCCATGATTTCCTGCTTAAACTGGTGAACCTTTTCCCTCCTCTCACATGGGTGTGGGTAAAGGAGCAGCCTCAATATTGATCGGATGTGCGGTGAATTCTTTCAGGAGGTGGGCATTAGGCCTGGACGATATATCCATGTATCGCCCATATATCGCTCAGGACCAGTCTTAGGGGCAGACCACAATGACAGCTTTACTCAGCGGTTTCCCCTCTGCCAGGCTTAGGTCAGCTCAGCTAGCAGTAGCCCAGCTGCTGAATGGACTTTGGATCTGGTCTAGCCTTACATCAGCTGAACTTGCTTTGTGCAGCTTCTTGTGTGAGCATAGATGCATATGGATGTAAGGAAAATATAGTGCATAAGAAGGTTGAACAGGGTGCAACTAAGAGGAAAGGTGAAAACACTGCTACATATTTTGTATGTATGCTTATTTGCACACTGATTACTTGCATGCTGTAGCATACAGTGTCCAGTTTGCCTATTGATATCAGTATCCAGATTTCTGACTTGAAGCTGCAGAAACCTGTGCTAAACAGAAAAGTTGTTTCTAAGCTTTGGCAAACAGAAAGGGGCCTTCTTCAAAGGACATGCATGGTGCTTCTAAGAAAGTTAATATAACTTTGCAGTATAAAGTTATTTAACCCTGAGATACAAAGTTATTTTCTTAGCACTTAAATATGCACAAGAAAGGATTTGCAAAAGATATATGAAACAGCTTGAAGTTTCCTTAAGGGGAGGGGGACTTGATTCTGGTTTGAAACTTGCTATTTCCCTAATATAAAAGAAATAGGAAATATTTGAAATGTATATGATTAACTATTATTCATAGGGCAAAATTTGGTAGGCTTTTAACAGTACAAAAGGTTTGCTACCAAGACCATTCATTGTCCAGAATTATGGTCATGGACTCAGTGAGAATGTAAGCAGTGGGTTGTATCTAGACTTAGACTGGAATCCTAATCAGGTTTATTCAAAAGTAAGTTCCATTTAACATAAGGGGACTCATGGCTAAGTGAGGGTAGAATTGCAGCCTTATTTGTGCATAGAGTAGATCATTGACATCAATGGGACTTCAGTAAGTCCCTTTCACTGTAGGGTTACCATATGTCCAGGAAATCCTGGACATGTCCTTTTTGGGGGGGTCTATATACCCATCTGGGGATCTTTACAAGTTATAGCAATTGTCCAGGTTTGGAGATTTTTAAAAATTATTTTTTTGTGCGCTGGCAGCTCAGGCTCCTGTATGGTCAGCCTGGGTGGGTTGTGGTTTGGGTTTCCGGCTCTGACGCGAGTGGCCTGGCTCTGATTCATGCTTGGGTTGTGGAGGGTTGGGGTTCTGGCATGGGTAGCGGCTGACAGCTGACAGCGGACAGTTGTTGTGAGCGCAACAACTTTTGTCCAGATTTTTACCCCTTGAAATATGGCAACCCCACCTTGACTGCATCTTTCTTTCATGAAGTTTTAATCATCAAGATGGACTTTCATTTTAAATGTAAAGGACCCATTCCCAATACACAGGGGTGACATTGTAAAAAACAAAACAAAACCACAGCCCAAACACAGAATAAGGAGCAACGTATTTATTGTCATTCTGAAGCAGATCCCGTTAACTAAGACTGTCAACACAAACACATCAGGTCATGCTGCAGGAGTTTTATCACAGAGAAAAACTTCGGCATTAAAAGAGAGAAGAATGCAGTCTCGGAGATAGACTAGTAATTAAATATTGATTGCTTTATCTGGTACATGTGTACAATTCTAAACAAATGCAGGATCATTTTTTACCCCTCCTTTTTGGAGGGGGTAAACACAAAAAATTGTGAGGGCATTCATTTTCCAGATTAGAAAATATGAAGTGTGGCTTCTACCGCTGATTCACTGATCTTGCTTGGGCTCAATCAATACTGCCTAAAAATACAGTCTATTCTAAGAATGTCAAGAAGCTCAGTGAAAGCTCATCTCTGACAAGAATGAAGAGTTAGCTTAGAAAAAAGTCCCCAAAATGTAGAAGGGAACAATTCAAGAACTCCATGGGAGAGAAATGCTTGTGTTGTTGCTGTTTGTTATTTTACAATAATGTGCAGCTTCCCCCATGATATTTATTGATTCATATTATATATGAAGGAATGTAGAATAGTTGCTGCATTGTGAGGTCCTAGTACTTAGTTACAACAGGTTATACAAGATGCCCCTCACGAAATTGGAACGTGGTCCAATTTGGTCCAAAACCATTCCCTTCTCTCATCATACAGACCATGTAATATCCACCCTAAATCTTTCTTCTCATTGTGGTACCAGTCACAGTGCCACCC